>NC_138865.1:22946771-25845771 GCF_965194805.1 Balaenoptera borealis | reverse complement strand
TGAGAGATTTTTTTTTTATTACTGATTCAACCTCCTTATTTTGTATTACTTTGTCCAAATTTCTTATTTCTTCATGATTCAATCTTGGAAAGTTATACGTTTCTAGGAATTTATCCATTTCTTCTAAATTATCTAACTCACTGGTATATAATTGTTCATAGCAGTCACCTACGATCCTCTGTATTTCTGTGGTATCACTCATAATGTCTCCTCTTTCATTTCTGATTTTACTTATTTGAGTCTTCTCTCTGTTTTTCTCAGTCTAGTTAAATGTTTGTCGATTTTGTTTCTCTTTTCAAAAAAAAACCTCTTAGTTTCATTATCTTTTCTATTTTCTAGCATCTATTTCATTTATATCTGCTCTGATTTTTATTTTCTTCCTTCTGCTAACTTTGGGCCTAGTTTCTTCTTTTTCTAGTTCCTGAATTGTAAAGTTAGATTGTTTATTTGAATCTTTCTTTTAATGTAGGTGTCCATCACTATAAACTTTCCTCTTAGAACAGCTTTCGCTGTATTCCATAAGTTTGGCATGTTGTATTTCCATTTTCAATTGTTTCAATATATTTTTTATTTTCCTTTTGACTTCTTCTTGAACCCATTTGTTGCTCAGGAGTGTGTTATTTAATTTCAACATATTTGTGAATTTTCCAGGTTTCCATCTCTTATTGATTTCTAGTTTTATATCATTGTAATTGGAAAAGATACTTCATGTGATTTCAAAATTCTTAAATTTGCTACGACTTGTTTTGTGACCTATCCTGGAGAAAGTTCTGTGTGCACTTGAGAAGAATGTATACTCTGCTGCCACTGGATTAAATGTTCTGTATATGTCTGTTAGGTCCATTTGGTCTAAAACGTAGTTCAAGTCTAATATTTTCTTATTGATTTTCTGTCTAGATGATCTATCCATTGTTCAAAGTGAAGTATTGAAGTCCCCTACTATTACTGCATTGCTGTCTATTTCTCCCTTCAGATCTGTTAATATGTGCTTAATATATTTAGATGTTCTAATTTTAGGTGCATAAATATTTACAATTGTTATATTATCTTGATGAGTTGTTCCCTTTATCATTATATAATGACCTTCTTTGTCTTGTGTTACCGATTTTTAGTTAAAGTCCATTTTTCTGCTATAAGAATAGCTATGCTGCTCTCTTTTGGTTTCCATTCTGATGTAATAACTTTTTCCATCCCCTCACTTTCAGCTTGTGTCATTAAAGTTTAAGAGAGGGCTTCCCTGGTGGTGCAGTGATTAAGAATCCACCTGCCAATGTAGAGGACATGGGTTTGATCCTTGGTCCAGGAAGATCCCACATACCATGGAGCAACTAAGCCTGTGTGGCACAACTACCGAGCCTGTGCTCTAGCACCCGCGAGCCACAACTGCTGAGCCCATGTGCCACAACTACTGAAGCCCATGTGCCTAGATCCCGTGCTTTGCAACAAGAGAAGCCACTGCAATGAGAAGCCCATGCACCACAACGAAGAGTAGTCCCCACTCACTGCAACTAAAGAAAGCCCACGTGCAGCAACAAAGACCCAACACAGCCAAAAATTAATTAATTTTTTTAAAAAGCTTAAGAGAGTCTCTTGTAGGCAGTGTATTGTTGGGTTTTGTGTCCTTATTCATTCAGTCATTCTATGTCTTTAATTGGAGATTTAAAACATTTACACTTAGAGTAATTATTGATAGTAAGGACTTACTGTCACCATTTTTTTCATTGCTTTCTGACTGTTTTGTCATTCCTTTGTTTCTTTCTTCCTCTCTTACTGTCTTCTTCTTTGTGAGTTGATGTTTTTGTAGTGGTATGCTTTAAGTCTTTTTATCATTTCTGTATCTATTGTGTACCTTGTCATAGTTTTTTTTACTACTTTTTCAGAAACAGGTATAGCTATCCCAGTTCTCTTTGGTTTCCATTTGCATGGAATAATTTCTCATCCTTTAATTTTCAGCCTATATGTGTCTTTAAGTTTAAAGTGAGTTTCTATAGACAATACATAATTGGAGTCTGTATTTTTAAATTTACCCATTTAGCCACTCTATGCCGTTGACTGGGGTGCTTAATCCATTTACATTTAAAATAGTTGTTGACAGGTAAGGACTTACTATTGCCATCTTGTTTATTGTCTTCTATTTTGTAATTCCTTTGTTCCTTTCTTCCTCTCTTGATATCTTCCTTTGTGATTTGATTATTTTCCATAGTAGGATGCTTTATTCCTTTCTTTCTGTTTTGTGTATCTACTATTGGTTTTTGCTCCTTAGTTACACAAATCATCTTATAACAGTCTATTTTAAGCTGATAACAACTTAACTTTGTTTGCATACAAAAGCTAAACACTTTTAATTCCCTCATGATATAGTTTATAGTTTTAATGTCACAATTTATACCTTTCTATAATGTGTATCCATTAACAAATTGTTGTATGTTTAGCTATTTTAAATAGTATGGTCTTTTAACCATTATACTAGATTTAAGTGATTTACACACCACTATTACAATATTTGAATATGCTGAATATGACTATATACTTACCTTTGCCATTGAGTTTTATACTTTCATATGTTTTCATGTTACTAATTAGCATTCTTTCATTTCAGCTTGAAGGTCTCCCTTTAGCATTTTTTTGTAAGATAGGTCAGCTTTTGTCTGTCTGGAAAAGTCTTTATCTCTCTTACATTTCTGAAGGAAACTTTGCTGAGTAAATTATTCTTGGTTGGCAGTTGTTGTTGTTGTTTTTTTCTTTCAGCACTGTGAATATATCATCTCACTCTCTCCTGGCCTGTAAGAGTTCTAATGAGATATCTGCTGTTAGGTTTATGGAGGCTTCCATATATGTGATAAGTTTCTTTCCTCTTGCTGCTTTTAAAATTCTTTTCTTTTGACAGCTTTATCACAATGTCTTTCAATGAGTTTAATCTGGTGATCTACAAGTTTCATGTACCTTGATGTCCATCTCTCTCTCTCTAGGTGTGGGTAGTTTTCAACTGTTATTTCTTTAAATATTCTTTCTGCACCTTTCTCTCTTCTCCTTCTGGGACTCTCATAATATATATATTGTTGCATTTAATAGTGCTCCCTAATTCACATAGGCTTTCTTCATTCTTCATTCTTTTTTTCTACTCAGATTGGATAATTCCAAATGGCCTGGCTTTACATCCACAGATTCTTCCTTCTGCTTTATCACTCTTCTATTGATGTTCTCTATTGCATTTTTCATTTCATTCATTATATTCTTCAGCTCCAGAATATCTGTTTGACTCTTTTCTATGATTTCTATCTCTCTGTTGAACCTCTCATTTTGTTCATGTATCACTTTCTTGATTTTGTTGAGTTGTCTATTTGTGCTTTCTTGTAGCTTGGTGTAATCCCTTAAAAAAATTATTTTGAATTCTTTGTCAGGTAACTCATAGATCTCCATTTCTTTGGGGTCAGTTACTGGAAAAGTATTGTGTTCATTTGATGGTGTCATGTTTCCTTGATTTTTCATGTTCCTTGAAGTCTTATGTTACTGCCTTTGCATTTGAAGAAGTAGTCACTTCCTCCAGTCTTTACTGACTGACTTTGGGAGAGAAATACCTTTGCCAGTAAGCCTGACTAGGGATTCTGAGGCTTTCTCAGATCTTTTCTATGGATACACCCTTACCATACTTCTTGTTTCCTCTTGAAGGGGAGTTCTTAAGATTGTATGCCTTCTCTTGATCTTGTGAAGTTAGGCCAGGTACTGAGCACCACCCATTTATTTTCCCTAGGGCAGTGCCCTGAAATGCGGAAGTTTGCTCAAGTCTTCCAATCCTGCAGAGTCGGGCTGGCTTTCCATGCTTACTCACTAGCTATCTAGGATCACACGTGGGAAAAAGGGAGCCTCCTACACTGTTGGTGGGAATGTAAATTGGCACAGCCACTATGAAGAACAGTATGGAGGCTCCTTAAAACACTAAAAATAGAGTTACCATATGATCCAGCAATCCTACTCCTGGACATACACTCAGAAAAGATGAAAACTCTAATTCGAAAAGATACATGTACCCCAGTGTTCATAGCAGCACTATTTACAATAGCCAAGACAAGGAAGCAACCTAAATGCCCATTGACAGATGAATGGATAAAGATGATATCTATCTGTCTATCTATCTATCATCTATCTATCTATTTATCTATCTATCTATATCTACCTATAGATAGATAGATAGATATAATGGAATATTACTCAGCCATTAAAAAGAATGAAATAATGCCACTTGCAGCAATGTGGATGACCTAGAAATTATCATACTAAGTGAAGTAAGTCAGACAAATATTATTATATCACTTTATGTGGAATCTTAAAAAAATGATACAAATGAACTTATTTACAAGACAGAAATAGACTCACAGACATATAAAACAAACTTATGGTTATGAAAGGGGAAGCAGGGAGGGAAAAATTAGGAGTTTGCGATTAAGAGATACATACTACTACATATAAAATAGATAACAAGGACCTACTATAGAGCACAGGGAACTATATTCAATATCTTATAATAATCTATAATGGAAAAGAACCTGAAAAAGAATATATATATATATATGTATGTATGTATGTATATATATATCTGAGTCACTTTGATGTACACCAGAAACTAACACAACACTATAAATCAACTATACTTCAATTTTAAAAAAAGAAGCAAAGGATCACACTTGCAGTCTATGTGACTATATGCAGGAAGTCAGCCATGGTGGGAGGTTGGAGGGGTTTGAGGTGTGCAAACATTAGGAGTGCACATGGGCCAGTTGGAGAGGGATTATCAGATGATGTGTTCCCAGTTGCTAATGGGCCGGCTTCTTGATGGAGTCCACAAAGTGGTTAGTAGAATCCATTCCCCTGTGATGAGTTCTGAGCCCTGGTTGTTTTGACCCACCTCTCCCAATCCCTCAGCCAGGAAGAGCACCTCAGTATTCTGGATGGGGTGAGAAACAAGTTGGCCTCTTGGGCAGCATCATGCACATTTGGGGAAGCTGTGCATTCAGTCACATTCTCTCACTTTCTCCTGAGCTGTTAATTTTTGTACTTTGTAGTTATCTCACAAAATTTTTTTCTTGTATTTTATGCCCATGAGCAGAATAACCATATTTATTTTAGAGTCAAAATCTGTTAACTCCAATATCAAACCTCTGTGAGTTTGTTTCTGTTGTTCATTGTTTTGCAGGTTTTAGTTATGTTGTCATATATCCTTGTGTGCCTGCATATCTTTTAGTGTATGCCAGACCACTGTATTGAAAAATTGTTCATAGAAAAAGTGTGGCACCTAGGATGATATTTCTTCAAGGAGAACTTTCACTTCTTTCTGTCAGATTATTGGGTACAAATGGTCCAGGATCACTTTAATCCAGTTTAAGAAATTGCATTTTTCTGAGCTACCTGCACGACACAAAGCTAAGCTGCTATCCATATGAGAACTGGTTTGCTTCTGGTCCTTCTTTACTTCTAGGATTCAGCCCCTAGGGATCAACCCAAAGTGTGGCCTGATACCTTCTGGCCTCAAATGACATGTAATTTTTGAAATAAAATAACAATTAAAAATCTGTATAGAGTGATAGCATGGAAGATAATAGATTAGGAAGTACCAGGAATCTGTTTCTACATATACGCAATAGTTATACTGGCAAAATTAACTGAATGGTTACTGAAGTAAATATTTTGGAACTCTGGAGTCTCTATGGACATTTGCAGCTTCCAGAGGAAGTCCTGGATGCTAAATTGTAATAATTTTTGTCAATTACAGCCACTAGCATGATAGCAGCTACCCATCCCTCAACCCCTAGTCCTATGGCAGTCAGCCATGCCCATGCCCTGGTGAGACTTGAAGAAGTCAGGGTGGTCAATATTTTCTAAATTTTATGGATCTGTGTTCTGATTACTGCTTTTGATCATGAAGGTGCAGGCACAGAAGTGGACAGCTATTGTTTTAACCCCCACTGGAAGAAGCAGCATTCAGAGTATTTAAAAGAACAGCACCTGGTGGGGGGACAATTAATTCTTAATTTTTTCCCCTTTTCCAATTTTGAAAGACAGACATATAAAGTTTAGGACATTCAAAAGCAACCATATATATGGGAATATTTAGAAAGTCACCGTGCTGCCCAGGGAAAGACACAAGCTTGGAAAAGACATAAAACGACCTTAAGCTTTCACCTCAGGCAGCATAGATACCCTACAATAATTTTTAAAATTTTATTTATTTATTTATTTATTTATTTATTTATTATTTATTTATTTATTTATGGCTGTGTTGGGTCTTCGTTTCTGTGCAAGGGCTTTCTCTAGTTGCGGCAAGCGGGGGCCACTCTTCATCGCGGTGCATGGGCCTCTCACTATTGCCGCCTCTCTTGTTGCAGAGCACAGGATCCAGACGTGCAGGCTCAGTAGTTGTGGCTCACGGGCCTAGTTGCTCCGTGGCATGTGGGATCTTCCCAGACCAGGGCTCAAACCCGTGTCCCCTGCATTGGCAGGCAGATTCTCAACCACTGCACCACGAGGGAAGCCCCCTACAACAATTTTTTAAAAAGCAAACTCTGGGAAAGTGGAAGAATCAGATTTCTGGAGTTATCACATTAAAAGTCTCAAATATCCAGTTTTCAACAAAAAAATCACAAGGCATACGAAAAACAGAAAAACATGGCTCATTTAAAGAAACAAAATAAATCAATGGAAAGTACCCTGAAGACACACAGGCATCAAATTCACTAGACAAAGACTTTTTAAAGCTGTCTAAAGATACTCAAAGAGCTAAAGAAAAACAGACAAAGACAGGAAAACAATGCATGAACAACATGAGAATATCAGTAAAAAGAAAATATGAAAAGGATCTAAAAAGAAATTCTGGAACTGAAGAGTACAATAACTGAAATGCAAACTTCACAAGAGGGGTTCAAAAGCAGATTTGAGCATGAAGAAAAAAGGATCAACAAACTTGAAGTTAGGACAATTGAAATGATAAAGTCTGAGGAACAGAAAGTAAAAGATTGAAGAAAAGTGAACAGAGCCTAAAGGACCTGGAACACCATCAGGCAGACCAACGTATGCATTGTGGAAGTCTCAAGAGAAGACTGAGAGAAAGGGGCAAAAAAGAATAATTGAAGAGATAAGAAATGAAAACTCCCCAAATTTGACAAAATACATGAATCTATAAATTTAAGAAGCTCAGTGAACTCTAAGTAGTTTAATCTCAGAGAGACACACATGAAATACATTATAAACAAACTGTCAAAAGTAAATAAAGAATCATGAAAACAGCAAAGGAAAAGCAACTTATCACCTCTAAATTATCCTCAGTAAGATTATTATTCAATTTCTCATGAGAAACCATGGAGGCCAGAAAGCAGTGGGGTGATATATTCAAAGTGCTGAAAGAAAAAAACTCTCAGCCAAGAATTCTATATACAGAAGTATAGTCCTTCAAAAATAAGGGAGAAATTATGACATTCTCAGATAAACAGAAGTTGAGAGAGCTCATTACCTCTAGACCTGAAAGCAAGAAATGCAAAAGGGTGTCCTTCAGGTTGGAAGGAAAAGACAGTGACAGTGACAGTGACAGTAATTTGAAGCTGTATGTAGAAATAAAGATCTCAGCTAAAAGTAAATACATGGGCAATTTTAAAAGCTAGTATAATTGTAATTTTGGTTTGTAACACCACTTTTTATTTTCTACATGATTTAAGAGAAAAATTCATAAAAAGCAATTATTAATCTATGTCATTGGGCACACAATTTATAAAAATATAGGTTGTGAAAATAATAACATAAAAGAGGTAGAGCTATATAGGAGCAGTGTTTTTGTATGCTACAGAAGTTATATTGGTATCAGCTCAAAGTATATTTTTTATGATTTTAGCATGTTTAATGTAATCCTTATGGTAACCACAAAGAAAATATCTAAGGAATATACACAAAAGAAAATTATAAGGGAATAAAATATATTTCACTACAAAAATCAACTAAACACAGAAGAAGGCAGTAATGAAGGAAATTCGGGACAAAAAGTCTATAAGGCATATAGAAAACAAATAGCAAAAATGGCAGAAGTAAGTCACTCATCAGTCATTGGATTAAACTTCAACCAAAACACAGAGGTTGACAGAATGGATTTAAACAAAGCACAATCCAACTACATATTTTCTACAAGAGACTCACTTTACTTTTTTTATTGGAGTATAATTGCTTTAAAATGTTGTGTTAGCTTCTACCATACAATGAAGTGAATCAGCTATATGTATACCTATATCCCTTCCCTCTTGGACCTCCCTCCCACCCCACCCCCAATTCCACCCATCTAGGTCATCACAGAGCACCGAGCTGAACTTCCTGTGCTTTACAGCATATTCCCACTAGCTATCTATTTTACACACGGTAGTGTATATATGTCAATCTGAATCTCCCAATTCGTCCCACATTCCCCTTCCACCCCATGTCCACATGTCCATTCTCTATGTCTACGTCTCTATTCCTGCTCTGCAAATAGGTTCATCTGTACCATTTTCCTAGATTCCACATATATGCGTTATACCATGTTCTTGGCTTGGAAGAATAAATATTGTGAAAATGACTATACTACACAAAGCAATCTACAGATTCAATGCAATCCCTATCAAACTACCAATGGAATTCTTCACAGAATTAGAAAAAATTTTACAATTTGTATGGAAACACAAAAACCCCGAATAGCCAAAGCAATCTTGAGGAAGAAAAATGGAGCTGGAGGAATCACGCTCCCCAACTTCAAACTATACTACAAAGCTACAGTAATCAAGGCAGTATGGTACTGGCACAAAAACAGAAATATAGATCAATGGTACAGGATAGAAAGCCCAGAGATAGACCCACGCACATATGGTCACCTAATTTATGACAAAGGAGGCAAGAACATACAATGGAGAAAAGACAGCCTCTTCAATAAGTGGTGCTGGGAAAACGGGACAGCTACATGTAAAAGAATGAAATTAGAACACTACCTAACACCATACACAAAAATAAACTCAAAATGGATTAAAGACCTAAATGTAAGACCGGACACTATAAAACTCTTAGAGGATAACATAGGGAAAATATTCTTTGACATAAACCACAGCAAGATCTTTTTGGACCCACCTCCTAGACTAATGAAAATAAAACCAAAAATAAACAAATGAGACCTAATTAAACTTAAAACTTCTGCACAGCAAAGGAAACCATAAACAAGACAAGAAGACAAACCTCAGAATGGGAGAAAATATTTGCAAATGAAGCAACAGAGACGCACTTTAGATCCAAAAGCACAAATAGGTTGAAACTGAAAAGGTAGGAAAAAACATTCCATGCAAATAGTAACCAAAAGAGAGTTGGGTTACCTCACTAATGTCAGACAAGATAGACTTAAAATCAAAAAGGTTTACAAAAGACAAAAAAGGACATTATATATTAATAAAATGTTTAATAGAGCAAGAAGATATAAAAATTAAAAAATTTTATGTACCTAATAACAAACCCCAAAATATATGAAGCAAAAATGGACAGTTCTACAATAATAGTTGGAAGCTTCAATACTCCACTCTCAATAATAGAACAACCAGACAAAAGATAAATAAGGAAATACAGGACCTGAACAACACAATAAACCAACTAGACCTAATACATACACAGAACATTCTACCCAACAACAGCAGAATACAATTCTTCTAAAGTACACCTGGGACATTCTTCACACTAGATCGTATGTGAGACAGCAATACAAGTCTCAATAGTGTTTTAAAGTAGATATCATATTAAGCATCTACTTTAATCACAACAGGATGAATTTAGAAAACAATAACACAAGAAAAACTGGGAAGTTCACAAATATGTGGAAATTAAACAACACAATCTTAAACAACCAATGGGTAAAAGAATAAGTCACAGGGAAATTAGAAAATCTAGAGATGAATGTAAACAAAACCCAACATACCAAAGTTCATGGGAAATGAATAGCTTTAAACGCCTACATTTACAGCTGCAATAAGATGCGATGTAATGTCTACATTAAAAAGAAGATTTCAAATCAAGAAACTAATTTTACACCTTAAGGAGCTAGAAGACAAAAAAAAAAAAAAAAAAAAAAGAACAAACTAAACGCAAAGCTAACAGAAGGAAGGAAATAAAGAGATAAACAAAATAGAGAATAGAAAAACAATAGAGAAAATCAATGAAACCAAAAGTTGGTTCTTTGAAAAGACAACAAAATTGACAAACCCTAACTTAGATGACAAAGAAAAAGAGAGAGAAGATGCAAATAACTAAAATTAGAAATGAAGGTGGGGAGATTATTACCAACCTTGCAAAGATAAGAAGGATTAGAAGTGAATACTATGTACACCACCAAATTATATAACCTAGAAGTTATGAACAAATTTCTTGAAACACAAAAATTACATGAATTGACTCAAGATGAAATAGAAAATTTGAATAGACCTATAACAAGTAAGATTGAAACAGTAATTAAAAACCTCCCAACATAGAAGAGTTCTGGACAAAATGACTTCACTGGAGAATTCCACCAAACATTTAAAGAAGAATATACACCAACACTTCTCAAACTCCTTCAAAATATTGAAAAGGAGGGAACACTTCCTAAATCATTTTACAAAGCCAGCATCACTCTAATGCCAAAGTCAGATAAAGATATCACAAGAAAGAAAGTCACAGGCCAATATTCCTTATGAATATAGATGCAAAAATCCTCAACAAAATATTAGCAAATTAAATCCAACAGCATATTTAAAAGATTTTTCACCATGACCAAGTGGGATTTATCCCAGGAATGCAAAGATGGGTCAACATAAGAAAATCAATCAGCATAATACATCACATTAGTAAGATGAAGGGGGAAAAAACAAGATGATCATCTCAATTGATGCAGAAAAGGCATTTGATGAAATCCAACATCCTTTCATGACAAAAACTCAGAAAACTAGGAATAAAGGGAAAATTTTTCAACACAATAAAGTCATTTATGAAAAGCCTATAGCTAACATGGTAAAGACTGAAAGTTTTCCTCCTGAGATCGGGAATAAGACAAGGATGCCTACTTTCACTGCTGCTATTTGACATTGTACTAGAATTTCTAACCAGAGCTATTAGAAAAAGAAATAAAAGCATACAAATCAGAAAGGAAGAGGTAAAACTATCCCTATTTGTAGACGACTTGATCCTATATATAGAAATCCAAAAAAATTCCCAGTTATTTAAAGCCACTACAGCTAATAAACAAATTTAGCAAAGTTGCACAGTACAGATAAAAAAACAAAAATTGTGCTTCCCTGGTGGCGCAGTGGTTGAGAATCTGCCTGCCAATGCAGAGGACGTGGGTTCGAGCCCTGATCTGGGAAGATCCCACATGCCGTGGAGCAACTGGGCCCGTGAGCCACAATTACTGAGCCTGCGCGTCTGGATCCTGTGCTCCGCAACAAGAGAGGCCGCGATAGTGAGAGGCCCGCGCACCGCAATGAAGAGTGGCCCCCACTTGCCGCAACTGGAGAAAGCCCTCGCACAAAGACCCAACACAGCTAAAAATAAATAAATAAATAAATAAATTTATAAAAAAAAAAAAACAAAAGTTAGTTGTGTTTTTACACATCAGCAATGAACAATCCAAAAGGAAGTTAGGAAACAGATTTAAATTACAATAGCACTTTAAATACTTAGAAATAAATCTAACTGAGAAGTTAAAAGACAAATGCTAAAACTACATAACATTGCTGAAAGAAATTAAAGAAAACCTAAATACATGGAAAGACATCCTCTGTTCATGGATAAGAAGACTCAACATTATTAAGACGTCAGTAATACCAAAGTGATCTATAGATTCAATGTAATTATTATCAAGATTTCAACTGCCTTTTTTACAGAAATGGAAAAGCTGATCCTCAAATTCATATGGAATTTCAATGGGCACCAATTAGCCAAAAGAATCTTGAAAAAGAAGAATAAAGTTGGAGGACTCACACTTTCTGACTTCTAAACTTACTACAAAGCTATAGTAATTAAATATGGTACTGGCATAAAGACAGACATATAGGATATTGGAATGGAATAGAATAGAATTATGAGCTAAGTCTTCACATATGTTGTCAATTGATTTTTGACAAGTGTGCTAAGACCATTCAATGGGGGAAAGGAAAATATTCTCTCCAAATGATGCTGGGAAAACTGAATATCCATATGCAAAAGAATGAACTCAACATAGTTCAAAGATATAAGCATAAAATTAAAACTATGTAACTTTCAGAAGTAATGTTCAGGAAAATCCTGATGACTTTGGATTTGGTTACAATTTCATGGATATGATACCCAAAGCACCAGCATCAAAAGAAAAAAATAAATAAACTGAACATCAAAATTAAAAATTTTTGTGTGTTGGGCTCTCCTGGTGGCACAGTGGTTGAGAATCTGCCTGCCAATGCAGGGGACACAGGTTCGAGCCCTGGTCTGGGAAAATCCCACATGCCACGGAGCAACTAGGCCCATGAGCCACAACTACTGAGCCTGCGTGTCTGGAGCCTGTGCTCCGCAACAAGAGAGGCCGCGATAGTGAGAGGCCCGCGCAACACGATGAAGAGTGGCCCCCGCTTGCCACAACTAGAGAAAGCCCTTGCACAGAAACGAAGACCCCACACAGCCAAAAATAAATAAATAAATTAATTAATTAATTTAAAAAAAACAAATTTTTGTGTTAAAGCACAGCATCAAGAGTGAAAAGGCCATGCACAGAATAAGGAAAATATTTGTAAATCATAACATCTGATAAGGAATTATTATCCATTATATATAAAGAACTCTTACAACTTAACTCATTGATGAAAAAAACAACGCAGTTCAAAAATTGGCAAAGGACTTGAATAGACATTTCTCCAAAGAAGATATACCAAGGGCCAACGAGCACATGAAAAGATGCTCAATATCATTAGCCATTAGAGAAATGTGAATTGAAACCATAAAAGATAAGATATGATGGCTATAATTTTAAAAAATAGAAAATAATAAGTGTTGGCAAGTATGTGGAAAAGTTGGAACACTGTGCATTGCTGATGGGAATATAACATAGTGCCACTGCTGTGGAAAACAGTTTGTTCCTCAAAAAGTTAAACAGAATTACCATATGATCCAGCAATTCTACTCTTAGGTATATAATCCAAAAGAATTGAAAGCATGAACTTGAATAGATATCTGTACACCAGCGTTCATAGAAGCAATATCTATTCACATATTCACAACACCCAAAATGTGGGGAAAAAACCCAAGTGTCCATCAACAGTTGAGTGGGTAAAGAAAATGTGGTGGAATCTTATTCAATTATAAAAAGTAATAGCTTTTTTTTAATATGCTGCAACATAGGTGAAACTTGAAAACATGGTGAATGTATTTAATGTCACAGAATTGAACACATACAAATGGTTAAAATGATAAATATTATATTATGTATATTTTACCACAATAAAAAACAGTTTTTAAAAAATCAGTATATTCTTGGCCAAAGAGTGAAGAGATCTCTAATTTTAATTGGTTCTACAAAACTACCTCAGGAGTATGTACTGTTGTTAGTTTCATTTGTTTCTTTCCAGAATTGTTTAACAATTACAAACCATGTTACAATGAATATTCTTGAACATGCCTCATTTTACACCTTAGCAATTGTTCTTTAAAGAACATTTCAAGAAATGAAATATTCTGAATCATATGGTATTTACATATAATTTTAAGATATTTTGCAAGCCAGTTCTCCAAAGTGTCTATACCAGTTTACATTACCATACAGTTTACAATTTACATTCCCAACACATGCTAGCCAACACAGATATTCAACTTCTTTAAGCCTTTGCCAATGTTATAGACAAAAATTCCTCTTATTGCTCCTTAAATTTTCATTTCCCTAATTACATTTTTTCACTGGTGGTGTTAAGCATCTCTTCATGTTTATCCTTCTGTGAAGCATATACATGTTTATAGGATATACTGATTATAAATTTTCCTATTTTTTTAAAGTTGTATGTTGGTTGGGTTCACCCAGAAGCAGATGCTGAGATAGAGTTAAGAGTGAAAAAAGTTTATTAGGAAGTAATTTTCCTGTGAAAGGAAAAGGGAGGAAGCAGGATTGGGCGAGGAAGCTATCAGTATTCAACACAGATGGCCAGTCACAGAGTTCCACGTCAGGCAGATAGGCCACAGTGTTGCTCAGCCATTGGCAAGGGCCACCCCAAGAACAGTGTGACCTCGGCGTCAAAGTTTAGGTGAACCTGAAGGAGTCTGCTGCTGAAGGTCATTAGCTAACTACACTCCACAAGTTGTCTTTTTCTGACTGGATTGTAGCTTTTCCTTATATATAACAATTATTAATCTTTTGTTAAATATTTTGTATGTTCTAGCTTTTGTATCTTTCCTAGACATAGCTTCCTTACGTTGTCATTATAAAAATATTCTCCCATATTTTCTTCTAATACATTTAGACACTTTATTTATTACCAATTCTATATGGTGTGAATCATAAATAAAGGTGGTAGAGGTGTAAATGTATTATTTTCTAAATAGATATCCACTAGCCCAACAGCCTTTACTGAGCTCTTAGTCTTTCCCACTTACCAGGCAAGCTATCTTAATCTTATATTACCGAAGCCTGCACTTCAGTAATCCAAAATCCACAGGAGTGACATAATAGATAAAAATGAAAGAGAAACCACAACTTGCAAAATGTAACCTGACTCACAAAACAGATAAACTCTACCAAACCAAAACTATGACATTCATCACAAAGTCTCAAAATTAAAACTCTTTTAACACCAGTTTGTTCTGACCCATATGTTCTAAGACCACAGAAAAACTAGCCTAAGAGTAACATAAACAGACTCATACATCCTAAAAATAAGACCACTATATGTAACACTAAGTCCATAGTTTATAAATTCTGAATAATCCCTGCCAATACCATCCTATGACTAACTCCAACCCCCAGAACTACCCTAACAACTCCTGTCCCATTCTGAGGTCCTTATGGTGTATGTTCTCCCTTACTGCAGAGTAATAAATCTGTCTTTGACTACAGGGCAATGGCTTTATCAATTTTATTAATTATAAATTTAAGCCTGAAAAAAAAATACTGTTGTCTCAATAAACTGAAAAAGGTGACAATTCCTTGAAACAGGGGAAGAGGACAGTTAATGGAAAACATGGCCACAGACAATAGCACACAGCCCTGACCCAAGGCAAGAGAATTCTGCCTCAGTCAGTGAGAACCAGAAGAAAGGTTTTCTTGCCCTGTGGTGATGAAGCCAAGAACAGGAGTAGCCCAGGGACAACAAATAGGGAAACTGGAGAAGAACTTCATCAAAATTAAAAACATTTGTTCATTGAAAGACACTAATAAGACAATGAATAGGCCACAGACAGAAATTACTTACAAAACATATATCTGACAAAAGACCTGTATATATAAAGATATCTTATAACTTGATAATAAGAAGACAAGCAACTCAATTTAAAAATGGGCAAAAGATTTGAACAGACAGTTCAACAAAGAATGTATAAAAACAGCAAATAAGCCCATAGACAACATGTAGCATCAGTCAAATGTAAATTTAAACTGCAATGAGACACCACTACACACCTACTAGAATAGCTAAAATGAAAAAGATAACCTGTAGCAAGTATTAGTGAGGGTGTAGAGCAACTGGAACTCTCATTGCTGGTGGCAATACAAAATGGTACAGTTACTTTGGAAAACAGTATGGCAGTTTCTTATAAAGTTAACTATTCACTTAACATATGACCCAGAAATTCTACTCCTAGGTATGTACCTAGGAGAACTGAAAGCTTAAAGACTTGTACTTGAATGTTCATAAAAAACTTTATAGCCGCAAATTGGAAACCACCCAAATGTCCATCTACTGGTGAATGGTTAAATTGTAATGTATCCATAGAATAGAATAGCACTTAATAAAAAGTACACCTTGATATATGAAGCATAAGAATATGGATGAATCACATAATCCATACGCTAAATGAAAGAATCCAGACAGAAAAGATTGCATTCTATATTGTTCCATTCATATGATATTTTGGAAAAGGCCATCTTATAAGGCAGAAAACAGATCAGTAGTTGTCAGAAGCTGGGGTGGTGGTGAGGGGATTAACTGCAAAGGGCCAAAAGGGAACTTTATGGGGCGGTAGAAATGTTCTATATCATGATAGTGGTTGTAGTTACATAACTATATACATTTTTCAAAACTCATCAAATTGTGCAGTTAAAATAGTGAATTTATTATATGTAGATTATTATCTAAATAAAGCTAATTTTTTTAAAAAAGCTATTACTTATCTATCAAAATTTTAGATGCACATATATTTGGGCCCAATAATTTCAAGAAACTTATTCTACCGATATACTTGCACATGTAGAATAATTGTGTACAGGGTTATCATGGCATTGCTTGTATGCTTCACTAAATGGGACTGGGGTAGTTAGGAGGCAGGGATGGGAGGGAGACTGTTTGCTTTTGCACTTATCAGATTTTGAATTATTGAATGTATTCATTACTTAGGGAAAAAAAAAAGTACTTTTTAAAGTGGCTTCCATGGTCCATGTGAGAGATTCTGGAGGCCTGGCCAAGAGTCTCCTTACCTCAGGGCAACTGTTTAGTTCTCATGTGGCCCCACGCAGGTCATTCTCCTCTCCATCTGTGAAATGTCTCCTTGTTCCTAGAACCTTCTCACTTCTCTGCTATCATCCTTGGTGTTTCCAAATCCCACAGCATTGTAAGAGCCTTCTCTTCTGGGACTTTGCACCCTCTGAAGGTTGGTTCTTTCTGACCACCTTTTCTCTCACTGGGATTAAGGCACTCCGGAGGAAGGAAGCATGTAATTTCTGTGTCTTTGGTGTCAGCACAGGGCCTGGCCCAGTGTGGGTGCTCAGGGTGCTATTTGATGACATAACCACCAGATGGCAGCATGGCTCTGTTTCCTGAAGGTCAAGTCCCGCTAGATCTGTCCTGTATGGCTATTGAGCACTTGGAATGTGGCTAGTCATAATTGTTTTTCATGTAAAACACACATGGGAGTTTGAAGACTTAGCATGAAAAAAGAATAATTTATCTCATTAATAAATATTTTTATATTGGTTACATGTTGAAACAATATTTTAGATATACTGGGTTAAATAAATATATTAGCATTTTCATATTTTTTCATTCTTTTTAATGTGACTACTAGAAAATTTAAACTTATGCATGTGGTTCAAATTATATTTCTACTGGACAGTGCTGTGCTAGACCCTCTGTAAAATCTCCCAATAGAATTGGCACAGAGTCAAGATGGAGAGCCACATGGCACGTAGATGTCACAGAATTGCTTCACCATCACAGCAGGGTTGGTCCCAGAGGTCCAGGCCACAGTAAGGCCTTGAGAGCAACAAGGAGCTTCTCTGACCATCCTGACTGCTCTCCCCTCCACTGGGTATCATAAGGAATCCGTGTGGGAGAAGGCAGACCCCACCCGGCTCTGGCAGCGCCAGACGATATGTAGCACTTGACCTGTATTCTCTCACTGACCCCTCACATCAAAACAATTTCAGTGAAGAAACAGGATCAGAGAAGTGGAGGGACATGCCCAAGTTCCTCAGCTGTTGACTCCTAGAGATGTAATTAGACATCACTTGATGCAAACTGTGTCTTCCTCTGCATCACACTGCTGTCCTCGTGAGCACTGTCCTTCCACGTGCTCACTACTGTGTTGGAAACCTGGACTGCCAGTCATCTCTGTTCTGTTCTGTTCATGGATCGCCTGTGTGTTCTTGAGGGCAAACACTGAGTGCCCTACCCTGCAGGTTATGCCCACACACAAGGACAGCTTTCTTGTGTCCTCAGACACACTGTGAATGGAAAGTGCTAGAGGGAAGACTGTCCCAAGGGAAGGCCAGGGCAGAAGAATTTAATGGGGGCTGGCTTCATGCCAGACCCTGTGCTATACACTTTTCTTACATTATCTCATTTACACCACATAATACCCCTCCAAAGTAGGTGCTCTTACTCCCAATTCACAGTTGAGGAAACTAAGGCACAGAGGGATTTCAATGTGGACAAGCAGATGTTGAGATCTTGTGGTCATATTCTATGTTTTTTCTCAGAACTTCAAGATGTGGTGTCTCAGCAGTATGAGGCTATAAAGAGTACCCTTCTGATGGTGGGTGAGGCTGGGCCTTTCAGAGGCTGCCAGGAGAACAAAGTGGGAGAAGAGCCCTGAGAGTCTACTCCAGACTGTCTGACCTCTGAAACAGTTGGAGTGAAACCAGGAGCAAGAAGCCCTGCAGGGAGTGCAGATTGCCATGTCTTTACCTCTCAAACCAATTTTATGGATTCTCCATCACCTACTGAACAAGAATTAGGCAGCTTATACTTGTGTTCATGGTCCAAACACTCCATCTGTGGATGTTACTCCAGACTCACCTTCCATGGTGCACATCTTTCATGCACCCAATAGCCTGCTCTCTGCTTCCCATACATGCCACCTTGCTTACCTGTCCCTTGGTCTTCACCCCCACAATTTTTCCCCTGGAAATGCCCTCTCCCATACAACCTACAATAGCCCTCTACATCTTTACCTGTCCTCAGCTTACCCATTGTTCAAGACACAGCCAGAGCGCTTGTGAGCTAAAACATAGCAATAAGGCATGCTTAACAGATAAGTTTTATCCACAACTGTCAAGAATCTTGAATGCTGGGAAAATTCATCTGGAGATGTGAAGAGAGTTCCTGGCATTGAGTGGCAAATAAAAGTTTTAGGGCAAGGGCAAGACCTTAAAAGTATGTTTATTTGGAATATGTAACAAAGGTGAGGTGGAGAGCCCAGAAAAGCTATTCAGAGACCACATAACTTCGTGATTGAAATGATGCCTTTGGCATCACCAACTTGGGCTTCAGGCTAGCCCAGATGCAAACTGACTACACGGCCTTGGGGAAGCTACTTCCAGTATTCCAGGCACACATCACAAACATGGCATTTAATTCTTACAACAACTCTATGATTATAGGCTATTTTTATCCCCAGTTTACTAACAAAGAAACTGAGGCTTTGGGATATTACACTATTTCTCTAACTTCACACAGCTGGTAAGAGTTGGAGTCAGGAATCCATAGAAAATATCTGTAATTAAGGATAGCACAGTTGCCTAAAGTGCTCAGGCAGGGTAGCTATCACATGGTAAGCTCCTGCTGAGAAATGATGGGCCCAAACCAGAAAGTGGAAGTACCAATGGAGAGAAGACCTGGGTTCCATAGATAATGAGGTAGTGGAAAAAACAAAACTTTAGGTACTTCCCTGGTGGTACAGTGGATAAGACTCCATGCTCCCAATGCAAGGGGCCTGGGTTCCATCCCTGGTCAGGGAACTAGATCCCACATGCATGCCACAACTAAGACTTTGCATGCCACAACGAAGGAGCCCATGTGCCACAACTAAGGAGCTGGCCAGCTGCAACTAAGGAGCCCACGAGCCACAACTAAGGAGCCCGCCTGCCGTATCTAAGACCCGGCACAACCAAATTAGTAATAACATATGCATATTGATTGTACATGTTACAGAGCTCATTCACATCCATTATTCCAGAAGACTCTCCCAAGAGACTTGTGAGCAGATAGAGCAGGGAATTTTACCCCCATTTTGCAAGTAAAGAAATGGAGGCATTTCTAGTAGAGGGCAGTTTCTGCATAAGGTCTTCCCAGTGTTTTCCCACTGCAGTGTTAGGACACTGGGTGCTAAAATGAGGTGAACCAGACTCTACTCAGCTTAAGCAAAAATGGAAATTCAAGGATGATGGGGCAGGAGTGCCACTGGACCTCAGAGACAACTGGTAATGGAACTTAAAAGACATTAGGAACTTCCACTCCTGCTTAGGACATAGAAAGTCACAGGGAAATATCTCTCCTACTCAAAAAACCAACCAACAAAAACAAAGGCAGGTGACCTATAAAATCATAGTATCAAAAAAATGATTGCTTAACCCATCAGAAATCTGAGGTCACCAAGAAAACTGCTAAGCAAAAATACAAAAGGTGACAGACCCCTCTTGAAAAAAAGGCACCCCAGTTAATTTTATCATTGAAAGAACAGCAGGAGGGAGAGGGGGGTGCCACAGACAGGGATAAGAAGAATTTTTGAAGGCCAAATGTGAGCTAGTTTGAGGGTTTAGAATCTTTAGTAGCCCCAGATATAAGGGGAGCTTATATAGAGAGACACTGCTAAAAATTGGGGACAAAAGGAAAACAAAGAGAAACCCAACAGGAATTCTGGGCCTTATACTGAGTATGAGGTAGTGGTGGTCTACAGCTGGGAGAAGGATAGGGGAGCTGAGAGAGAACTTGCTGAGGTGTGGGCAAGCAGTGTCTGCTGAAGTCTCGGCAGAGTAGGAGAACTGAGGGAACTCTAAGACTTTTGGGTCTTAGAATTAACACAGGCAATGGCAGTCTATGTTAGTCATCACCAAGAGAGGAAAGATTCTTGATCCAGAGAGGGCCCCAATATGGGAATTACCAGACAGAAACTTTAAAATAACTGTGATGAGCATTTTAAAGGATATAGTGGACAGGAGGGGCAACATGAATAGTGGAGAATTTTAGCATACAGATGAAAATTATCCCTTTTTTCAGAAAGAGTCAGTGAAATGCTAGAAATGAAAAATATATGAGAGGAGAAGTCTTTCAGTAGACTTCCCAGTAAGACAACAGAGGAAAGAATCAAACTTAAGACAGGTCAATAGAAAATATTCAAACTGAAACACAAAAAGTAAAGAGTGAAAAAAAAATATTAAAAAAGGAGTTTTTAAAAATGAATGCCTCATAACCAAAGGGTCCCAGAAATGCAAGATTCATTTAACATTTGAAAATCAATCAATGTAAAGCCCCATATTAACAAGCTAAAAGAGAAAACAAAAGATTATTTAAATAGACACAGAAAAGCATTTCATAAAATCCAATCCATTCCTAATTTGTAAAACTTCTCAGCAAACTATGAATAATATGAAACCTCCTCCACCTGTGAAACATATAATCGACATTATAGTGAATGAAAGCTTTTCAACAAATGTCAGAAATGAGACAAGGATGTCTACTCTCACCACCTTTATTCAATAGTGAATTGGAGCTCACTGGAATAAGTGCAAAAAGATAAATAAAAGGCATCCAGAATGGAAAGTAAAAATGTCTTTATTCACAATGGGATGATCTCCTATGTAGAAAATCCAATGATTAGTTCTGATGAAACTAAAATGTCTAGCAACTTGCAGAAAACACGATTTTTTAAATTGTGTTTTTATAAAGAACAACCAGAAATTGAAACCTGAAAGATTATAATATTTACAAAATCATCAAAAATATGAAATTCTGAGGGATAAACATGACAAAAGATTTACAAGATTTTAAAAGTACTAAACATCACTGAGAGGTATTTTTAAAGACATTAAAAAAACACCTTGTTCATGCATAGGAAGACACAACCACCTATTTGTTCTCTACATCTATGATTCTGCTTCTATTTAGTTATGTTTGTTCATTTGTTTTGTTTTTTAGATTCCACACATAAGTGAAACCATACAGTATTTGTCTTTCTGTCTGACTTGTTACACTTAGCATAATAACCCCTAGGTCCATCCATGTTGTCACAAATGGCAGTATTTCCTCCTTTTTAGGGCTAATATTCCATTATACCATATATATATATGGCATACTATATATATATCTCTCACATCTTCATCTTCTTTATCCATTCATCCATTGATGGACATTTAGGTTGCTTCCATATCTTGGCTTTTGTAAGTAATGCTACAATGAACATATGGGTCTTATATCTTTTCAAATTAGTGTGTTTGTTTTTGTCAGACAAATACTCAGAAGTGGAATTGCTGGATCGTAGAATAGTTCTATTTTTTAAATTTTTTGAGGAATCTCCATACTGTTTTTCATAGTGGCTGTATGAATTTACATTCTCACTAACAGTGCATGAAGTTCCCTTTTGTCCACATCCTTACCAACACTTCTTATTTCTTGTCTTTTTGAAAATAGCAATTCTGACAGGTGTGATGTGATATCTCATTGTGATTTTGATTTGCATTTGCATTTTCCTGATGATGAGTGATGCTGATAGCTGTTGACTGTGTGTCTTCTTCAGAAAAATGTCTATTCAGATCTTCTGCCTATTTTTTAACTGCGTTGTTTATTTTTTGATGTTGAGTTTATAAGTTCTTTGTATATTTTGGATATTAACCCTATATCGGATGTATCATTTGCAAATATCTTCTCCCATTCAGTAGGTGGCCTTTTCATTTTGTTGATAGTTTCCTTTGCTGTGCAAAAGCTGTTTAGTTTGATGAAGTCCCATTTGTTTATTTTTGCTTTTGTTTCCCTTGCCTGCAGAAACATATCCAAGAAACATTGCTAAGACTGATATCAAAGAACTTATTGCCTACGTTTTCTTCTAGCAGTTTTCTGGTTTCAGGTCTTACATTAAGTCTTTAACATACACACACACACACACACACACACACACACATAAAGTCCATCTTGGCTTGTGTCATATAAGGCCAGTATTTCCTTATTGATTTTCTGTCTGGATGATCGGTCCATTAATGTAAGTGGGGTTTTAAAGGCCTCTTCTATTATTGGGTTACTGTCAATTCCTCCCTTTATGTCTGTTTATATTGCCTTATGTATTCAAGTTGTCCTATGTTGGGTGCATTTATATTTATAATTGTTATATCTTCCTGGATTCGTCCTTTGATCATTATGTAATATCCTTCTTTGTCTCTTGTAACAGTCTTTGTTTTAAAGTCTATTTTGTCTGTTATAAGTATTTCTACCCCATTTTTCTTTTGAATTCCATTTGCATAAAAAAATCTTTTTCCATCCCCTCACTTTCAGTTTGTGTGTCTCTCTAGATCTAAAGTGAGTCTCTTATAGGCGGCATATATACGGCTCTTGTTTTTGTATGCATTCAGCCACTCTAAATCTTTTGGTTCATTTACATTTGAAGTAATTATTGATAAGTTATGTACTTACTGCCATTTTGTTCATTGTTTTTGGTTTGTTTTTGTAGTTCTTTTTTGTTCCTCCCTTCTTCTTTTACTATCTTCCTTTATGATTTGATGACTATCTTTAGTGTTATGTTTGGATTTCTTGCTCTTTTTTGTGTGTATATCTATTATAGATTTTTGGTTTGTGATTACCATGAGGTTTATATATAGCAATCTATATATTTATGTGATTATTTTAAGTTGGTGATCTCTTAAGTCAAACTCATTTTAACAACCTTGTGTTTTTAACTCGCCCTCCATGTTTACTGTTTTTGACATATTTTACATCTTTTTGTTTTGTGTTTCCCTTAACTAGTTACTGTGAAAATAGATGATTTTACTACTTATGTTTTTTAACCTTCCTGCTAGCTTTATAACTGGTTAGTCTACTACCATTGCTATATATTTACCTTTACCAGTGAGATTTTTTCTTTCATAATTTTCATATTTCTAGTTGTGGCCTTTTCTTTTATGCTTAGAGAAGTCCCTTTAACATTTCTTGTAAAGCTGGTTTTGTCGTGCTGAACTCCTTTAGCTTTGCCTGTCTGTAAACTATTTTATCTCTCCTTCAAATCTGAATGATAGACTTATTGGATAGAGTATTCTTGACTGTAGTTTTTTCTCTTTTATCACTTTAAATATATCATGCCATTCCCTCTGCCCTGCAGAGTTTCTGCTGAAAAATCAGTTGAGAGCCTTATGGGAGTTCCCTTTTACATAACTTGTTACTCTTCCTTGCTGCTTTTAATATTGTCTTTGCCTTTACTATTTGCCATTATGATTACAATGTGTCTTGGTGTGGTCCCTTTTGGGTTGATCTTATTTGGGACTCTCTTTGATTCCTGGACCTCGATGTCTGTTTTCTTTCCCAGATTAGAGAAGTTTTCAGCTATTATATCTTCAAATATGTCCTCTTCTCCTTCTGGGACCCCTATAATGCAAATGTTAGTGTATTTTATGTCACTCCAGATGCCCTCATTTTTAAAAATTCTTTTTTCTGTTCAGCTTCAGTAATTTCCACTACTCTGTCTTCCAGTTTGCTGATCCATTCCTCTGTATCACATAATATACTGTTGATTCCTTCTATTGGGACCCCAGGGGTCCTAGGGCTAGTGCAGGCCCACTGGTATGCAGGGCCGGGTCCTGGGGCAGCTGCGGGCTCAGGGGATTCTAAGGCAGCCGGCCTGCTGGTGAGTGGAGCTGTGTCCCCATCCAGTTAGCTGCTTGACCTGGGGTGTCCCTGGACTGGAGCCCACTGGCTGGTGGGTGGGATCAGATCTTGTCACTAATAAGCCAGAGGAAGGATTCCAAAATGGAGCTCACCAGCACCAGAGTACTCATGGTAGGATGAGCTCCCCTAATGGATTCTTCCAGCATCTATGTCCCCATGGTGAGTCCCAATTGCCTCCTGGCTCTCCAAAGTCAGCAGCTGTGTCTGACCCAGGCTCCTTTTAAATTACTGCTTCTGCCCTGAGTCCCAGAGCACGTGAGATTTTCTGTGTGCCCTTTAGTGGAGTCTCTATTTCCCTCAGTCCTCTGGGTATTCCAAAAGTAAGCTCCACTTGCCTTTAAAGCCAAATGTTCTGGGAGCTCATCTTGGTGCATGACCCCTAGCCTGGAGAGCCCAGTGTAGGGCTCAGATGCCTCACTCCTTGGGGAGAACCTCTGCAACTGTAATTATCCTCCCATTTGTGGGTCACCCACCCATGGTATGGGTCTTGACTATACCCCTCCTACCCATCTCATTGTGGTTCCTTCTTTATATCTTTAGTTGTACAAGATCTTTTCTGCTAGTCTTCAGGTCATCTTATGGATAGTTGCTCTATAAATAGTTGTAATTTTGGTGTGCCCATGGGAGAACATGAACTGAGGGTCTTCCTATTCTGCCATCTTGGCCATTCCGCAAATTTTAAATTTTATACCAAATTTTAATATACACTTCATCAAATTTAAAATGCATCATTTATTGTATATCAATTATTCTTCAATAAAACTATTTTTAAAAAATGGAACAGAGCTCAACAGTATGTGAGACAATATCAAACAGTCTAACTTATGTGTTATTGGAGTATAAGAAGGATTAATGAGATGATATATTTGAAGATACGATGGCCATGACTTATCAAAATTAGTGAAATATATCTACCCACAATTCCAAGATGCTCTGTGTACCCCAAGCAGGATAAATTCAAAGAAATCCACATATAGTCATATTCTGGTCAAAATTCTGAAAACCAAGATAATAACAAAATCCTGAAAGCAGTCAGAACAAAAGACAATCCATGTAGGAAACAATGAAAAGAAAAATGGCTGACATGTAATCAGAAGCAATGACATCCACAAGACAATGGAACTACATCTGTAAAGTGATGAAAGACAAAAATTAACAGGTTACAATTCTGTATCTAGGGAAAATCGTCTTCAAAAATGAAGGCAAAATAAAGAAGAGAGATGATAACAGGAGGAAACTCAATTCTGCAGGAAGATATTTTTAAAAACACCAAATAGAGTAAAATCTTTTTGAAAGACTGTTAGGTCAGTTGGATCTTCCAAGGAAGCAAATTATAAGATAGAGTTAGGAGTGTGAGAGGTTTATTGAGTGTGTTGTCTGTGAAAGATAAAAAGAGAGGCCAGAGTTTTGCAGGGGAAGCCTTCAGAGTACAGTGTAAATTGAACATCTGAAAAAGGAATGGGGGAGGAAGCAGGATTTGGAAGGGAGATCTGTTGAAACTTCAGACAACCCAATAGGGAGCTCCATAGCAAAGAAAGCTCATTAGAAGAGCACTGCACTTGTTGAAATGGTCACACTCTGGCAAGCCTGCCATTCTTATTCATTTGCTGGGGACTGCCTGAGAACTCATGACCTCAATTCTAAAGCTGAGGGAGATTCTGAAGGCACTATAACTGGAGGCTCTCAGGTAACTGCACTTCTCATAGCTGAACAGTGAGGTTTTTTTTCTTAAAGGGAGCTCTGAGCAGCACACTTCCATGGGTGCCTCAACTGTTTAAAGTAAAAATTACAATACAATGTGGGGGGTTTAGTGTATAGAAAAGTAAGATATACTTCAACAAGAGCACAAGGTATGGGTAGCAAATTGGAAGTACACTGTTGTAAAGTTCTTACATTGCCCATGCAGTAGTATAATACATTTTAATGGTAGACAACGATAAGCTACAGATGCATATTGTAATCTCCAGAGCAGTGGTTCCTAAATGTTTTCATTTCAGGACTTCTTTAGACACTTAAAAAATATTGAAGACACCAACAGATTTCAATTAGGTGGGTTAAATGTATCAATATTTACCATATTAGAAATTAAAACTGAGAAAAAAATATTTATTTTAAAATAGTAATAATCATCTTATCATTTAAGATAAATAACATTTTATAAAAAATAACTTTTTCAAAACAACAGAAATGGGGAAAAGAGTGGCATTGTTTTACATTTTTTGTAAATCTCTTTAATGTCTGACTTATTAGAAGACAAGTAGATTCTCCTATCTGCATCCTCATTCAGTCCGTGGTGATGCACTTTTCTGGTTGAGGTGTATGAAGAAAATCCAGCCTCATGTCAACACATCATTGGAATCGGGGTGCTGCGTTTTAATAGTTCTTTTAGATAATTATGGACATGCTGCTTTGATACTGCACCAAAATTCAACAACTGGTCTTCTTAAAGGTTAGTTGCAATGTGGAATCTAAATACCTATCAATAAATTCTCATACCATTACATTAAAATCCCTTAGCCTATTTTTTGCATAATGAATAAATCTTTTACTCATAGATTATGCATGTTACATTACGCATTGGTCACTTGGAAAATACTGGTTCACTGAGATATGCAGGTCTTTCAAATGTTAACACATTCTATTACATAATATCAAAAATATTATTAATATCACCACTGATCTCATCAGAAACATTTTTAAATATTGAGAAGCTGACAAATTCTCACTGGCATTTACAATTATAAATGATAAATTCACTTGAAAGCTTAAATTTTATCATTGGTAACAAATACTGTCATAAGTTGTTGGCTCATTTTATTTGTTTTTGAGAAAATGTCTATCGATACCCAGGTCTGAATATTTATATTTTATCTGTCAGTAGTTCTTTCAAGGAAAAGTGGTTTCCCAGGAAAAAAAGCAGCAACTTCAGGTCACAAATTCAAACAATTGCTCAAATGCTTTTGTATATTCCTATTTTGTCACCCAGAATATTAAAGTCATTACTAAAGGGTGAAGATTTCCATAAAATTAATAAATTTTACTTCAAGAAGGAGAATCTTAAGTGAAACTGACTTTTAAAAAAAACTTTGAGTGTGTCAGTAAAGAAAAGAATGACTACTAGTACACTGGTGCCACTGCCCTGATTCATGCTAAATGGGCCAATAGTTTTTACTTATTGCTTTTGCACCGTCTTTTGCAAAGATTAACACATTTAAAAAGGCAAATAGCATCTGAAATATTATAAAAATAATTTTGATATTTTGGACCCCTTGAAAAGATCCTAGGGCCCTCCTAGGGCCCCCAGGAAGTCCACAAACCACAGTTTGAGAACTGCTACTTGTCAAGTGATCAGGCAATGAGCCACTTTTTTAGTTGTGGTTCTCCCAAGTGTCAGTATTTGAAGATCTTTTCTCTGAGACAGTTGTTTCTACAATCTTCTGCCTTTATGGGATAGGAAGATGAAAATTAGCCCAGCAACAGAAGTTCTGTGAAAATGAAGAGGCTAATGGTTTCACATTCAATATTTAGACTTTACCTAAGTCGACTGTTTTCTTTCCAGCATATCATTCCCAGCTGGTGCCTGTAAGTCACATCCCCTCTTCCTCAACTTCTCCAGAGAATTTCACCTGTCTGCATGGGTGGAATAAAGGATCTCTGGGTTGGGCCATGCTGTGTTCATATTTAAACAATCTATCCTCATTTCTCCCTCATATTTCATGGTGCCTGGTACTCCATTTTGTTAACTTTTCTAGCCAAAGAACATTAAACAACTGATATAATGAAATGTCAGGGTACACATGAATTTTCTGGGGTCAAGGTCAGAGCTGATACCCTACTCCATTTCTGCCACCCTGTTGGCCACCTTAAGAGCCACTGGATGGCCATTATGTGTATGTGGCCTGTATCTACACATAATCTTCCTCTGCTTTTCATGACTTCAGGTCTGAGGTGGATGCTGTGACACATCACCTAGATCCCTCTTCAGGAATGAAGAATCATTATCCCAGCTGCTGGGAGTGTTGCTGGTAGGGAGCACCCAGCTGTCAGACCCATTTGGGGATTGCCTCAGCTGTAGATAGCCAGTTCACACAAGACACATTGCTTTCACAGAGTGATTGCAACCAAGCAAATGCTCAATCAAGCAAAAGCCACATTCAAATGGTAGGAAATTTTATGGCCTTTTTACCCACCCTCACTCCACTTTCTCCCAGGTGTGGCATGGTTGAGAGGAAGTAACCCAATTCCCAGTTCCCTCCCTGAGGTTAGAAGGACTAGTCTGTGGGATACCCGAGGAACTGATTTCTGTCGCACTTGACTCCAGAGTTCCGACAGGGAACAACAGCATAGCTCAGATCTCAGATTGGCAGAAGTCACTGAAGGAAGTGGAAAGCACAACAGCACATGAAAACTGCAAGGGGATCACTGACCCATGGATGCCTGGGTCATGCAAGGCCCTGAGAAGCAGTCGTTAAGATTCTCCGAGAAGATAACATACTTAACAGCAGCCATGTATTCCAGGGAGATTGGAGGGAGGGGAATGCACACATATGGCGCAAGAAAGATTCATGCCCAGGAAAAAAACCTTAGAAGATGTTAGCTTCATCCCAAGTGGATCCCAAGGCTGAGGATATACCCTGCCAATTACTGAAGGTATTGCATGCTAATCTGCAAAGACAAGGGGAGGTGGCTGTTTTCTCACATGCCGAATTTTCAACAGACGATCATAAGGCATACACAGAAACAAGAAAAAGGGCCTATTCAAAGGAACAAAATAAATCTCCAAAAACTATCCTTGAATAAACACAGGCAACAGACTCACTAGACAACATCTTTAAAACAACTTACTTAAACATGCAAAAAAGCTAAAGGAAAACCTGGACAAAGAACTAAAGAAAATCAGGCAAATAATATATGAACAAAATAAGAATATCAACAAAGAGAGATAGTGTAGAAATGAGCCAAAAAAAAAAAAATTCTGGAGGTGACAATACAATAACTGAATTGAAAAATTCACTGGAGGGGTTCAACAGCAAACTCAAATAGACAGAAGGAAGAATCAGTAAACTTGAAGACAGGTCATTTGAAATTGTTGAGTCTGAGGATCAAGAAGAAAAAAAGAATGAAGAAAAGTGAATAGAACCTGAGGGATTTACAGGACACCATCAAAAGGACCAATATATACAATTATAGGAGTCCCAGAAGATGAGAGAGATTATTTGAAGAAATGATGGCTGAATACTTCTGAAATTTGAGGAAAGACAAAGCTCTACAAATTCCAGAAGCTCATTGGTGCTTTGTGACCACCTAGAGGGGTGGGATAGGGAGGGTGGGAGGGAGATGCAAAAGGGAGGGGATATGGGGATATATGTATACATATAGCTGATTCACTTTGTTATACAGCAGAAACTAACACAACATTGTAAAGCAATTATATGCCAATAAAGATGTTAAAAAAAATTTAAAGCAAAACAACAACAACAACAACAAATTCCAGAAGCAGCAAATTCCAAGTAGGATAAATCTAAAGAGACCCATGCCAAGACATATAATGAAAAAACCAAACGCAAAAACAGAATCTTGAAAGCAGCGAGAGAAAAGTTACTCATCATGTGTAAGGGATCCCAGGAGGCAATGGAATGATACATTTAAAGTGCTGAAGAAAAGAAACCTGTCAACTGAGAACTTTATGTCTGGCAAAACTGTCCTTCAAAAATAAGGGAGAAATTAAGGAATTCCCAGACAAAAAGCTGAGGGAGTTCATTACCACTAGATCTGCACTGCAAGTAATGTGCAAGTAAGTCCTTCAAGTTGAAATGGAAGGACAGTAGACTTGAAACTGTAAAATTCCTAGAATTAAACACAGGGGAAAAGATCTTTGACATCAATCTTGGCCATTTTTTTTTTTTTTTTTGGATACGACACCAAACTCACAAGCAACTAAAGCAAAAATCAACAAGTGGGACTACATACATCAAACTTAAAAGCTTCTGCAAAAGAAACAGTCAACAAAATGAAAAGGAAAGCTACAAGATGGGAGAAAATGTCTGCAAACCATCTATCTCATAAGGGATTAATATTCATAAGGGGTAAATACATACAGAACTCAATAACAGAAAGCAAATAATTTGATTAAAAAATGGACAGAGGACTTCAATAAACTTTCTTCCAAAGAAGACATACAAATGGCCAACAAGTACACAAAAATGTGCTCAACATCACTAATCATCAGGAAAGGGCAAATTAGAACCACAATGAGATACCGCCTCACGTCTGTTAGAATGGCTATCAAAAAAAAAAAAACAGAGATAACAAATGCTGATGAGAATGTGGAGAAAAGGGAACTCTTGTGCACTGCTGGTGGAAATGTAAATTGGTGCAGCCGCTGTGGAAACAGTATAAATATTCTTCAAAATTTTTTAAAAAAGAACTATCATGTGATTCAAAACTCTCATTTCTGGGTATATATCCAAAAGAGATGAAATCAGTATCTTGAAGAGATATCTGCACTCATGTTCACTGCAGCATTATTCACAATAGCCAAGACATGGAAAAAGCTAAGTGTCTATTGACAGATGAACGAATAAAGAAAATAAAGAGACACACACACACAGAGGAATATTATTCAGTCATTAAAAAGGAAACCCTGTCATTTGCCACAACATGGATGGACCTTGAGGGCATCATGCTGAGTGAGATGAGCCAAAGGCACATACTGTATGATCTCACTTATATGTAGAATCTAAAAACCTGAACTCACAGAAGCAGTTACCAGGGGTTGCAGGGGTGAGAGAAATGAGGACATGTCAGTCAAAGGTGCAAATTTTCAGTGGTAAGAGGCATAAGTTCCGGGTATCTAATGTACAGCATGGTGACTATAGTTAGTAATACTGTATTGTATGCTTTAAAGTTGCATAGATTTTAAATATTCTCACAATAACAACAACAAAATGGTAATTATGTGAGGTGAAGGACGTGTTAACTAACTTTACTGTGGTAAACATTTTGAAATATACACATGTATCAAATTATCATATGGTACACTTTAAACATATACAATGTTGCATGTCAATTATATCTCAATAAAGTTGGGGATGGGGGAACTACAATGAGATATCACCTCACTCCCATTAGGATAGTGATTATCAAAAAGCCAAGAGACAACAAGTGTTTGAGAGGATGTGGAGAAAAGGAAACCCTTGTATACTCTTGGTGGGAATGTAAATTGGTGCAGCCACTAGGAAAACAGTATGGATGTTACTCAAAAAATTAAAAATAAAATTACAATGTGATACAGCAATCCCACTGCTAAGTATATACCCAAAGGAAATGAAACCAGAACTTGAAGAGATACCTGCACTCCCATTTTCATTGTAGCCTTATTCACAATATCCAAGATACAGAAATAATCTATGTCCATTGACAGAAGGATGGATTAAAAAGAATGTGATATATACATGCAATGAACTATTATTCAGCTATGAAAGAGAAGAAAACACTGCCATTTGCAATAACATGGATGAACTTGGAGGACATTAAGTGGAATAAGCTAGATACAGGAAGACAAGCTGGAAAAATAAAGGAATAAAAAGAAGTAAAGCCTCATATGTATGATGAATTGATTTTCAATTAATGTGTCAGGCCAATTCAAGTGGAAAAAGATAGTCTTTTCAACAAATGCTGCTGAAACAATTGGATAACCAAAAAGATAAATTTACACTTTTACCTCATACCATTCACAAAATTAAACTTAAAAATGGATCACAAACATGAATGTTACAGTGACAATAAAACTTCTAGAAGAAAGCACAGGAGAAAATCTTTATGACCTTGGGTAAGGCAAAGACATGATCCATCAAAAAAAAAAGATTAATGAGACTTGATCAAAATTTAAAACTTTTGCACTTCAAAAGACACCATTAGGGGACTTCCCTGGTGGTCCAGTGGTTAAGACTCCACACTTCCACTGCACAGGGCGTGGGTTTGATCCCTGGCCAGGGAACTAAGATCCCGCATGCCGCATGCAGCAAAAAGTTAAAAAAAAGAAAAAGACACCATTGGGAAAATGAAAAGCCTCAGACTGAGAAAAGATATTTGAAAGCATATCTGATAAAGAACTTATACTCAGAATATAAAAACTTACAACTCAATTATATGAAGATAAACAAGCCAATGAAAAAATGATCAAAAGATGTGAGTAAACATTTTACCAAAGATACAAGAATAGCTACAAGTCCATGAAAAGATCCTTAACATTATTAATCATTATGGAAATGCAAATTAAAAGTACAATGAGATACCACTAAACACCGACTAGAAAGGCTATAATCAAGCAGAAAGAAATTATCAAGTGTTAATGAGGATGTAAAGAAACTAGAATATTCATATATTGCTGTTGGGAATGTAAAATGGTACAAACACTTTGGAAAATTGTTTGGCAGTTTCATAGAAGGTTAAACATAAACTTATCATAGGACCCTGCAATTCTACTCCTCAGTATTTCTCCTAGAAAAATGAAAACAGATGTCCACAGAAAGATTTGTATATAAGTGCTTATAGCAGTATCAATCAAAAAACCCAAATCTAGAAAAAATCCAATGACCATCAGTTAAAGGATAAACAAAATGTGATATATCCATACAACAGAATACTATGCAGCAATAAAAAGGAATAAACTATTCATATATGTTACACGATGAATGAACTTTAAAAATATGCTAAGTGAAAATAAAACCTTAAATTCCACTCCTACTCCATGCTCTCCCGCTTCTGTAAATAAGCAGTAGGCCTTATGTAATACATTGTTCTCTGTTGCCCTTGTTTTATATTCACTTTCTTTTTCTTACGGCATTGAGAAGTCTTTAATTCTTTATGATCTCTCACAACAGATTCAAATTTCTCCTCTTACATTTGGAGATCAGGTTTTATAAACTTTAATATGTGTTAGGTTGAAATTTTAGCTACTACTTATTGTGTTTTGTGTACCCATGATATTTTAGAAAGTATGCTCTATAATTATTTTGTTCATTTATCAAATGATCTCTATGAGGTAGATATTATGATTCCTCTTTATCATACAAAGAAATAGGTTAGAGAGATTACATGGCATGCTAAGGATTGGCTTCAGTGACTAAGCTTTTGAAGCCAGAGTTTTTTATGGAAGATCATGTTGACTCTACTTGATGTGCCCTAAAGGTATATATGCATTTAATTTAGGTGTGAGTTTGTGTCCTTTTATTGGAGCTATGGACAACTTATTCAGGATAGCTTGGGATGTTATATATATAAAATTCTGGTTTGTTGAGTCCATCATATACAATAGAAATTTAATAGCACTCCTTCATCCTACCTTGGGAGACTAAAAACATTAAGGGGTTTATCCAGGAATTTTTAAGATCACAGCTTTGAAATGGTAAGTATGGTAAAGGCTATATTCTAGATGCATGCCTATATTTTAGTTCTTAGGTCTTTATTCATTGTCTTTTAGATTCTTATTGAATTATGTTTAATTCAAGCAAATTCATGTTTTATAGCAACTTTGTTTGTCTAGTAACAAAGCTCTGTACATACTGAAGGCCAAAAATTTGCATGGAGGCCCAAGTTGGGAGTTTGCTAGAAAATGGAACATCTCTGTAGGAAGCAGAAGGACAGTAAAAGAAATGTTATTTGGGGATAGAGTGAGGAGGCTGAAAACCTGAGACAGACACACATTTGTACACAATACAAAAATAGTTGTGTAGGATCATGATCCTGAATTTTCAAGAAAAGGTTTAACTATGGTTATTGCTCTCCATTTTAAAAAAATAAAGAAAATTTAAAATCTGTAAAAAAAAAATATGCTAAGTGAAAGAAACCATATTCAAAGGACTACATATTGCATGATTCTCTTGGGGACTAGGTCACCATCCTCTCAATCACAACTATATATAAATCAGACACTATTTTTTTTTAATTAATTTATTTATTTATTTTTGGGTGTGTTGGGTCTTCGTTTCTGTGCGAGGGCTTTCTCTAGTTGCGGCGAGCGGGGGCCACTCCTCATTGCGGTGCGTGGGCCTCTCACTGTCGCGGCCTCTCTTGATGTGGAGCACCGGCTCCAGACGCGCAGGCTCCAGACGCGCAGGCTCAGTAGTTGTGGCTCACGGGCTTAGTTGCTCCGCGGCATGTGGGATCTTCCCAGACCAGGGCTCGAACCCGTGTCCCCTGCATTGGCAGGCAGATTCTCAACCACTGCACCACCAGGGAAGCCCAATAAATCAGACACTATTTTTTAATGGAGTTTTCCAGTAACTGGAATATATTTTCCCACTAATCAGACATCCTCTGCTTTGCCATTCACCATACCCTGTTTCCCTAGTCTCTATATTGGGGTATCCAAGATATTAAAATAATCATTATAAGATTACTTAGGGAGCCTTATTTACAACCTTAAAAGTTATTAGACCAATGCATTTGAACCTCAAACCTTGTGCATCTCTTCAAATTTTCTCAGCCACCTCCTTTCTCATTTTGTCCAGTGCCCCACTTCTGCTGGGTCACTTCTCCATTTTCAGACTTGGTTGAGACATCACACCTCAGGATTTAGTGTTTAGCTTCCTAAGCAGCTACCAATGGGCTGGATGATGCAACCTGGAAGTTTAGAGGAGTTAGCTTTTATGAGAATCTATGACTAAGTGGTCCTAGACTAATGGGAAGCATGACATGGAAGGGAGCTGGGCATATTTTAAAAAGAAAAGGGTACAAATGTATTCAGGCAGTTCTCACTTTGCATGGTACCACGTTAATGCAAACGTGTTCATATTGGAGCCTTGTTCATTCTCACTTTTCGTGGTTCTCTAGCAAGCAAAGCAAAAGAAGAACACAATTCTTATGTGCATGAATTTCTGTTAACAAGGTACCATGCAAAGCAAGAACTACACACACACACACACACACACACACACACACACACACATACTGCATTTATTGAGAACCTATCATATGAAACATGCTCATATTAAGTACTCTGGCTAATATACCTAGGGATATAAAATGAGATATTAGAAACTTAGTCTACATTACCTGTGAGAAATTGATAAGCTATATAGTTTGCTTTTCTTAACTTTTTAAAAATAAATTTATTTTATTTATTTTTGGCTGCATTGGTTCTTCATTGCTGCGTGCGGGCTTCCTCTAGTTGCGACAAGCGGGGGCTACTCTTCATTGTGGTGCACTTGCTTCTCACTGTGGTGGTTTCTCTTGTTGCAGAGCACAGGCTCTAGGCACGCGGGCTTCAGTAGTTGTGGCTTGCAGGCTCTAGAGCGCAGGCTCAGTAGTTGTGGCACATGGGCTTAGTTGCTCCGCGGCATGTGGGATCCTCCCAGACCAGGGATAGAACCCATGTCCCCTGCATCAGGAGGCGGATTCACAACCACTGTGCCACTGGGGAAGTCCCTGTATAGTTTGCTTTTTAAATCTGTTTCTACATCACTATTTCATTGCAAATCCTCAAAGAAGCTCTCTACTTACAAACAGTGGGTTCTGCATTAGTGTAACTGTAGAGGTTCAAAATTTGCACTTACCATTCAAGAGCATAAAAATGTAACTTAAATTTTTTTATTTTTTATTTTTTAATGTTTAATAATAGTTTGCATCTGCTAATCCCAAACTCCCAATCCTTCCCTCCCCTTCCTCTTTTCTCCCTTGGCAAGCACAAGTCTGTTCTCTATATTTGTGAGTCTGTTTTTGTTTCGTAGATATGTTCATTGGTGTCATATTTTAGATTCCACATATAAGCGATATCATACGATATTTGTCTTTCTCTTTCTGACTTACTTCCCTTAGTATGATAATATCTAGGTCCATCCACACTGCTGTCAATGGACATTTCGGTTGTTTCCATGTCTTGGCTATTGTAAATAGTGTTGCTATGAACATAGGTGTGTATGTACCTTTTCGAATTGTAGTTTTGCCCAGGAGTGGGATTGCTGGATCATACGACAACTCTATTTTTCGTTTTTTGAGGAACCTCCATACTGTCTTCCACAGTGGCTGCACCAATTTACATTCCTGCCAACAGTGTAAGAGGGTTCCCTTTTCTCCACACCCTCCCCAGCATTTATTATTTGAAGACTTTTTAAAAATTTATTTATTTATTTATTTATTTTTGGCTGCGTTGGTTCTTTGTTGCTGTGCGCGGGTTTTCTCTAGTTGCTGTGAGCAGGGGCTACTCTTTGTTGCAGTGCACGGGCTTCTCATTGCGGTGGCTTCTCATTGCGGAGCACAGGCTCTAGGCATGAGGCTTTCAGTAGTTGTGGCACGTGGGCTTCAGTAGTTGTTACTCGTGGGCTCTAGAGCACAGGCTCAGTAGTTGTGGTGGGTGCACGGGCTTAGTTGCTCCATACCATGTGGGATCTTCCCGGACCAGGGCTCAAACCCATGTCCCCTGCATTGGCAGGCAGATCCTTAACCACTGTGCCACCAGGGAAGTCCCTGAAGAATTTTTAATGATGGCCATTCTAACCAGTGTGAGGTGGTACCTCACTGTAGTTTTGATTTGCATTTCTCTAATAATTAGTGATGGTGAGCATTATTTTCATGTGTTTATTAGCCATCTGTATGTCTTCTTTGGTGAAATGTCTATTTAGGTCTTCTGCCCATTTTTTGATTGGGCTGTCTGACTTTTTTGTTATTGAATTGTAGGAGCTATTTGTATACTTTGGAAATTAAGCCCTTGTCTGTTGCAGCATTTGCAAATGTTTTCTCCCAGTCTATAGGTTGTCTATTCTTTCTGTTTGTTTGCTTTGCTGTGCAAAAGGTTTTAAGTTCAATTAGGTCCCATTTGTTTATTTTTGCTTTTATTTCTATTGCCTTGGGAGACTGATCTAAGAAAACATTGTTATGACTTATGTCAGAGAATGTTTTGCCTATGTTCTCTTCTAGGAGTTTTATGCTGTCTTGTCTGATATTTAAGGCTTTAAGCCATTTTGAGTTTTTGTTGTGTGGGTATGGTGCGAGGGTGTGTTCTAGCTTCATTGATTTACATGTGGCTGTCCAACTTTCCCAACATCACTTGATGAAGAGACTCTTTTCTCCATTGTATATTCTTGCCTTTCTCGAAAATTAATTGTCCATAGGTGTGTGGGTTTATTTCTGGGCTCTCTATTCTGTTCCATTGATCCACGTCTGTTTTTGTGCCAATACCACACTGTTTTGATTACTGTAGCTTTGTAGTATTGCCTGAAATCCGGAAGGGTTATGCCTCCTGCTTTATTCTTTTTCCTCAAGATTGCTTTGGCAGTTCTGGGTCTTTTATCGTTCCATATAAATTTTAGCATTATTTGTCCCGGTTCTGTGAAAAATGTCATGGGTATTTTGATAGGTATTGCATTAAATCTGTAGATTGCTTTGGGTAGTACAGCCATTTTAACAATATTAATTTTTTCAATCCAAGAGCATGGGATATCTTCCCATTTCTTTGAATCATCTTCAGTTTCCTTTATTAATGCCTTGTAGTTCTCAGCATGTATGTCTTTCGTCCCCTTGGTGAGACTTATTCGTATTTTTTTTTGATGTGATTTTACAAGGGATTATTTGTTTACATTTCTCTTCTGATATTTCATTGTTACTGTAAAGAAATGCAACCAATTTCTGTATGTCAGTCTTGTACCCTGCTACCTTGCTGAATTCGTTTATCAGTTCTAGTAGTTTTTGTGTGGAGACTTTAGTGTTTTCTAGATATAATATCATGTCATCTGCGTATAATGACAATTTTTACCTCTTCCCTACTAATTTGAATACATTTTATTTCTTTTTCTTGTCTGACTGCTGTGGCTAAGACTCCCAATACTATGTTGAAGAGAAGTAGTGTTACCATTCAAGAGCACAAAATATAAGTTAAAATTTTTTTTATTTTTGGATGTCTTAAAATGCTCCCATTTCTGCTAATGACAGAAAACTGAAATTATTTTGATTTAAAGCAGTTTTAATAGTCTATCAAACTCAGGGTTCTTCCCTGATCCATCTTCCTCCTTGAGGGTGATCTGTTTCTCAGGGGCTGACATCTCAGCACCAGGAAGGAGTGTCTGGTCCACATGTTGTCTGCACTTGGTCCTTGCTGGCCGCCACTTCTAAGATCTAGGTTTCTGAAACGTGGTCTTTGGCATTAGCCTCTCCCCATAGCATGTTCAGGACCCTGCTCCTGTTCAGGGTCCTACCATGGCCTCCAGATACCAGAGATCCAGTCTCTATCATCCTTATCCCACAAGCCTCTTTCCTAGTTGATGGTCTTCACACCTTCACTCCTCTCTCATACTTAAACACACTTAGGGGCTTTCCTTAGACTTCCCTGAGATATCTGGGATCCTGTGAAGGGATCATTCTTCTGCAAGTAATAGCATACCCACTCACTGTGGGGTAGTTCAATTTTCTCACATAACTAGAAGCATGGAGGTGGGCAAATGCTGAATTGGCTCAACAGCTCAATGATGTCAGAATTCCAGGTTGGCATTGACCTCCCTCCCTCCCTGTGGTCTCAAGGTGTCTGCAGTAACTCTGGTCATCACACAACCACATTCAAAGGTAAGGATGCAGCACAAGGCAGTTTCTCCTCCAGAAAATTCCTCTTATGAAACCCTCTCCCCTTCCACCACCACTCCTTACACCTCATTGGTCGGATCTGGTCATAGTCTACCCCTAGACCAAGAGCTAGGGCACCTTTCCTGAGACAAGGATCCATACTTCAATAAAATTCGAGGTTCTCCTGGAAGGAAGTCATTTGGATAGGTCTTCCACAGCACTCTTCCAACCTTACTGCTGAGGTGCCATGCTGTAGTCTTCCCTACAGGTCTCCCAGGTTATGGTGTGGGGAAAGAAGGCAAGTTTGCCACCCCTGCTCTTGGATTCCCCCCAATCCATTGATGGAATTCCACCATACCCATCCCAGAGCACTAAGCTCAGGGACCTCTTCTCCAGCACTCATTAAAGTCTAACTGCAGTCCCATTCCCTCCTTACTTGCTGGCAACTCTTCTGGGGTGGAAAGTTCATTACACATTTTCTTCTATTCTGTTGTCATAATGCAACTCATTGTCCTTGTCCTCTTGACAAGTTTATGCAAAATTTCAAAAAGTCATTTTAAGTACCTGCTTCTGCCATTAATTTTCCAGAGCCAATTTTGTCACTCAAAGCCAATAATTTGTCCCTTGGTCACTGCTGAGTTATGTACTCTTACTTCCATGGGGCAATAAGCTAAGCCTTTTTTAGCCTAATTCTAATGGTGGAAGAACTTCAAAAGAAAGGGAAAGACAAAAAATGCTTTATTAAAATGTACCACTGGGACTTCCCTGGTGGAGCAGTGGTTAAGAATCCGCCTGCCAATGCAGGGGACACGGGTTCGAGCCCTGTTCCAGATAGATCCCACATGCCACGGAGCAACTAATCCCGTGTGCCACAACTACTGAGCCTGCACTCTAGAGACCGCAAGCCACAATTACTGAAGCCCGTGCGCCTAGAGCCCGTGCTCCACAACAAGGGAAGCCACCGCAATGAGAAACCCGTTCACCGCAACAGAGTAGCCCCCTCTTGCCACAACTAGAGAAAGCCCACGCACAGCAGTGAAGACCCAATGCAGCCAAAAATAAAAGTTTTTTAAAAGTACATTTAAAAATAAATAAAAATTTTAAAAAATGTACCACTGTGGTCAGGATGTCAATAGTGGGGAAGTTTGGGGCGGGCGCAGGGATGTAGGGCATATGTGAACTCTCTGTACTTCCTGCTCAATTTTGCTGTGAACCTAAAACTGCTCTAAATAATACTTTATTAATTTAAGTAAAACAACAACGAAAAACTTTTTATTAGTTCCAGTTTCATACCTGACTCTGTGCTAGGGGTGGTCTGTGCTAGGATCCTTGCAGGTCCCTCCCTAACCAGCTCTCTCAGCTGAGATGGAAAGTCCCACAGAGCCTTTCTGACTGAACCTTTCAATCTCAACTGAAACTTCTCATCAAGCCCACAGGGGTTGAAGAGGTCCTGCCCAAGGCCACTCAAGTATGGCAGGGGTGAAACAGAACCCATTTGTCTTTATGCCAATTTTTTTCCTAATGCCCTCTGTTGGGTAGTTACCTGTGCACTTCCTTCTCTCTCGTCTCCTTACTAGTGGAACCAATTCTGCTCAGCCTGGAAATTGGCCTGCCAAGCCTCTTCCCAGCCTTCCGCATTTCTCAGCCTTCCTTGCAGCTACTGTAGTGTGCCACAGCACCAACCGATGACTCACAAGTGAGTCACTACGTGATGCTGCTGCAAACAGGTTTGGCAGTTGAAATGTTCCTGCCTTTCCCCTTATATCTTCTTGCCTGGAAAAGGGGTGATGGCCAGTTAATAGCAGTCATAGTGTGACAAAGAGGTGACCTTAAGAATGGAAACCATGCTAGAGTCCGCAGAAAAGCTAGAATCTAGACAGCAATCATGAAGCTTCCATACTAGCACTGGGCAACATTCATACTTCTTTGAAATGCAGATTTATTTAACCCATTAATGTTAACAGCAGTCTAATGCAATTACTCCACAGGCAGGCTCTCTCACTTAAGGAAAAAATAGCCTAAGTCAATCTAAAATTTTAAGTTACAGCTTTTAAGCAAATAGGATTTCAGAATCCCAAGGAGTTAATACAGCAGATGCTTCCTTCAGGTGGGCCAACAGCCAAACTTTTTTTTCTTTGAAATATAGTTGATTTACAATATTGTCAGTTTCAGGTGTATAGCAAAGTGATTCAGTTATATATTTTTTCAGTTACTTTCCATTATAGATTATAAGATATTGAATACAGTTCCCTGTATGATACAGTAAATCCTTATTGCTTACCTATTTTATGTAGTTAATACCATACTCCTAATTTATCCCTCCCCCCCACCCCTCCAACCCCCACTTCCCCTCTGATAACCACGTTTTGAGTCTGCTTCTGCGTTGTATGTAGATTCCTTTGTATTATCTTTCAGATTCCACATGTAAGTGATATCATGTCTTTCTCTGATTTCACTTAGTTCTCCAGGTCCACCCATGTTGCTACAAATGGCAATACCTCATTCCTTTTATGGCTGAATAATATTTCACTGTGTCTATGTACACACACACACACACACACACCTTAAACCAATTGTCTGTTGATGGTCATATGGCTTGTTACCATGTCTTGGCTATTGTAAACAGTGCTGCTATGAACATTAGGGTATTTGCATTTTTTTTTTCCCACCAGATGTATGCTCTGGAGTGGGATTGCCGGATCATATAGTAGCTGCTTTTAGTTTTTTAAGGAACCCCCATACTGTTCTCCATAGTGGACGCACCAATTAACATTCCCACCAACAGTGTAGGAGGGTCCACTTTTCTCCACACCTTCTCCTGCATCTATTATTTGTAGACTTTTTGTGGACAGTCATTTTGACTGATGTGACAGCTGTGGTTTTGATTTGCATTTCTCTAATTATGTTGAACATCTTTTCACATGCTTGTTCAAACATTCCTGAAGGCACTGATGTCCAATTCCCAAGGAGCCCCTCAGCTCCCCTCCCACCAAGATCCCAACCATGGGAGGTCAAATAGGAAACACAAAATAGAACAATCTGGAAAATTAGTTCAATGGAATGGGGGAAAAATGAGGGCTGGCTGGGGTGTACCAAATATTTTAACAAGGAAGATGGTTATAGATCATTTAGAATACCTTTATAAGCAAAACTAGAGAAATTTTGAAATACTGATTAAAAAATCATCCCAAACCCTGGTATAGCCAGTATCATTTTCACTTCTTTTCCTATACATTTTCACTCAAATAGGTGTACATGAAATTGATGCAGTTTTGCCACTCATCAACTGCAATCTTAAAAATCTTTGCTCTTAAAGGACTGACCAACATAAAAAATGCCACACAAAACTATCTCAATTTATAGAGGAAATTTAAAGCCCCGATTGGTCAGAGGTGTGGAACATGCCGAGAACCCACCTCATGACCTTCGTTCCACTGTAACGTTCTCTAAGGAGTGGGAAACAGGATGGGAAACTTCACTGACCCTGTAGTATTTTAAATATATTACTGTTCAAATTATTTGAAAAAATTTTAAGCTACTCCTTAGCTATGCTAACTGTACACAAATCCTAGACTCAGCACCATTCCTAGTATGGTAAATGTTTGAACTAGTGGGAATTGAAGAGGGATAATGAGTCAGGTAGTGTCTGCTTTAGTAAACTCAAAAGAATGAGAATTATTTCAAGAAAGTAGGATGTCCTAAGCTGATAATTTAATTGTGTATACAAAGACACATAAGCATTTACAAAAATGGAAGTGTAGGATATGGCTCGAGTTAGTTTCATTAACATACATCTGTGAATAATACTAGAATCAGCAAATTACTGCAAATAAAAAATGAAATTAAGTACTTTAACAGACTTTAAAACAAATCTAAATACTCACAAATTTAAAAATGCATCTAATTCTGCAAGGGTGATGATGGTTAAGAATGATTTAAAAGCACAAGTTTTAAGGTAAAAGTAATATTTTTATTGGAAAGATGTTTAACAAAATATAATGACTCTTATCTTATAACCCTTCATTTTTGTTGACCTTCCAGTCCTTGTACACATTAAACAGATTCAATCACAGGATTACATACCATAATGAGTGCTCAATACAATGATGGATTCCCACAATATGTAATACCACCCCTAAGAAGTGCTCCAAATTTTAAGTCCCAAAGACAAAGAAACCTAGAAACTTAGCAAGATAAATATTTATAAATATAGTGTAGGAAAAAACAAAGTATTTCAGTAGTTTCATAAAATGCCTTCTTTCAGGTGTAACAAAGGCTACAGAGGGGGATAGAGCTGGCAGTCTCTTGATCAGAAAAGGGAACTTAACCAAAAACAAAACAAACTATGCTTTCCCAAACTTTCCAGCAACCCCAAAGTGAGATTACATGAGCAACTCTATATTTCAGAAGTCTTAAATCCGCAGTAGTTGATGTTGGTACCATGCTGCTGTTTATAAATCACTAACGCAAGCATGGCTTCCCCTTGGTAGTCCTGCAATGTTTCCATTTGTGAGAAAACCTCCAGAAGGAACTCTGTTTACACCAAAGCAAGGTAGCAAAGAAACCGGTTACTGTGGAATAATAAGGCCCTAAGAAAGGCAGCAGGTCGTATAGTTACCTCCTTGTGGGCAAAATCCCTGCCCTAAAACTATGCAACCTACTACCTCTTCCTAGGAACCCATTTTTTTCTTGCCAGTCTTCTACTTAGCAGATGAACTTCAAATTAACCTGTTAAATTAGGCCATATTTTTTTGGTTTTATTTCAAATTCAAACCAATTAGAATTCGTTCACTGATGCTTTTAAAGTTACTGGCCAGAATCCCATGGTGGTCCAGTGGTTAGGACTCTGTGGTTTCACTGCTGAGGGCCTGGGTTCAATACCTGGTCAGGGAACTAAGATCCCACAAGCCACAAGCCACGAAGCCAAAAAAAAAAAAAAAAAAAAAGTTACTGGCCATACGCCTTTGGTAAAAACCACAAATGTGTTTGCTTAAAATCAAACCTCTTGTTATGAAGGGATAAAAAATAATTCAATTACACCAAGAGGATGCAAACCAGAAGCCTAATACCCAGCCCATCATGTACTGTTGGAGCCACAGATTTTTTGAAACATTTAATATAGTACTAAAATTTAAACATATTTCATAAACTCTCCACCTCTCTTGATAAACTAGAGAATTAGGTGACAGTATGTATCAATCCTTCTTACCACCGTCAACTGAAGCAAATTAACTTATGGCCTGTTCCCTTTAGATGCTGTGTTTCCTAGTTATAAACCAGCCACTTCTAGGCCCAGGTTATTTGGATTTTTGATCCTTGACTTCGAGTAAACAGAAGCAAATTCTGATCGTGGTTTTTGTCACCATCAAAAACAAGCTTTTATAGACTCTCTCACTATACCATAAGGTAATTTTAAAGGTTTTTACAAAATGTAGTTCTCCACAACTTGAATCAATTACTGGGCTTGGCCAATAAGGTTATGAAATGTGTCCTTGTGCAATCAATAAATGATACAAATTCACTTTTCACTAGACCTAAGGTATTAGTTCAGTTTCCAACTGCAGAATGGTGAAGATATCCACACTGGAGGCACATGTATTGGAAACCCACAAAACAACTGCACTTGCCAAACAATTTCTCAAACATTCCCAGTTTTCTTTGGCACACCAAAACGCAATGACTATAAAAGGTCCCTGCCCAGCATATGTATATGTCTAGTTTATAACAAAGACCAATTCTGGACCATGCAAGTTTCTATCCTTATGCCAGAGATGAAATAAAACACATAAATCTGACCCAGGATAAATTACCTGGTTTGGACCATCCAAGAGAGAATTTGATGTTTTCTCTCATGCAAAGTTCCTGCTGCCAATGGCACTGCACAGTGATTATCTTAGATATTAAGATTCAGGACAGATGGAAATATTTGGGAAGAGGTGACCTCTCCCTCACCTCCACTTTGCCTCTTTTTCTTCTCCCAAAATAAAAATGGCAAGTACTTAAAACAGGGAGCTTTAGCCTTGCTTGATTATAAGGGCCCAAGGTAGCATACGGTTTGGCCACTGGAAGAAAGCTGAAACATGGACCTCCATGAGTATTAAAACTCAAGTAGCCCTTTCTAGCATTATCCTCACATTTTCTTTAAAACAACAAACTATGGATTTCCTTATCTGACAACTTCAGGAGACCTCCCTTTGTGAATGAAGGTCCACTTCAGGTTTTGGGGGGTAGGGCAAAGCTAAGATCCTAAGGACTTAACCAGGGAACAAGGGCTGAATGCAAGAGCCCATTTCTCCTTTTCCAGGCTGGAGAGTGAAGTTGTCCAAATCAACAAGCCAATGAAACAGAGATTACAACGATGCCCAAGGCCACCCAAAAATCCAAACCAGGGAATGAGTCATAATCAACCTACTCCATTTTAGCTCAGACAGTGCTTTTCCAGTTTGTATTTACCTTTACCACCTAGGATCTCACCCTGGACATCTGTACCAAGAGCAGTTAACCTATTCACAATTCCAAAGAGTCCCCTATTAAGATTTCCTGAAGGTTATTTACCTTCTCCACTCTGAGATTTTTGCTTAATTTCAAATTTCTGAAATATACCACATGTGAAAAATTTAAATGTTAGATCACTGTATCTATTGTAGGTACACCATATTTGACAGAGAATGTTATTAGCAAAGGACATAAGCAAACTGTAAGTTCAAAGCAATGTCAAAATTAATTCTTCTGAGTTTTTACGTGATCTAGACAGAAACAAAATGCAGCAAGTCTACTCCTCAGGGAAGGCAATAGATTGTATAGTTATCTCCTGAACAGGGTAAAATCACTACCCCACAACTATACAATCTACTACCTCACTCTGACAGAGCAATATTTTCTTCTGGAATGAAGAGTACAATCTCTTTATGTTGCATTATCAGCATCAATCAAAATAAAATACACACTTATTCTGACACACAGAAATGAGAGGCAAAAAGTATCCCCACCTCCGATCAGTCTACTTGGTAACGTTTTTAGTCTCTAAAATAAGCAGCAACTTGTACACTATAAAGAAATGCTGCGCTACAGCATTTTTACACAAGTTAATCTCAAATGTTGTACAATTAGTTATTGATTTTATGTGAGGCTGCCTGGATGCAGATTTTTCTATCACGTTAGGAAAGACAGTAGATTGTATAGTTATCTCCCAGTGGTGGGTGTGACCCTAAAACTATACAACCTACTACCTCATCCCACAGTGACGAGAACGCCCAGGGTGAATGCTGAAAAGAGACCACAGCTGAGCACCACAGGAAGGCTTTCTCCTAGGTAATCTTGGTTCTCCTGTGTGATTAAAGGAGAAAAAAAAAGTATTAGACCACTTTCATTCACTTAACTTGAACTAAGTTTAACTGAACAAACCCTCCAAAAATCATCAATTTAAATTGTAGCTATATTCCTGAACTCTACAGTGCTTTTATTTCTTATTTTTGATTAGTATTATTCTAAATTCTTGATCATATGAAACTATATATTTACAAAATTCAGAAATCATGGTTTTATCACATCTCTTACTTGACTTACACTTTTGATTTTCTTACAGTTTCCTTCCTTGAGAAACCCCACAAAAAATCCATTACAAAGGAGGAATACAAGACCATCTAACAAAGTCTCAAAAACTCAAAAGTCCTGTAAAACGCATAACCCATGATTAAACGCAATAATGTACAAAGGAATTATCCAAAAATATACACAAAGAGACCATAATTTTTAAACTAATCTACTCATGTATTCCATGTCAGCAAACACTAAGTGATCATATTAACAGAAAATCAAAGATAATCTGTTGGATCTGAGTCAGGATCAGGATCCTTCCTTTAGCTAGAAAGGTACTGTGAAGATCAAAGTCAGAAACCAAGCTATTTAACACTTTGGTACAATACTCTCTGAACTAAGCAACATGATCAGTTTAGTTTTATAATCAAACCCTTAAGCTAAACCATATTAAATATCAGTCTTCAATTTACAGACCTCATTCTTGAGATAGCTACTATAAAGATTACTTAATTTGTTAAGGAATGCCCTAAATTTAATGCCAAAAAAAAATTACTAAGTAGTGACTTAGTAGTAATAACCAAAACCTATAATCAAAACCACTCTTATGACATATATAGCTCAACGTATTAGAATTCAAGGTTCAGAAGTAAACCCCATACAAATTGGGTCAACTGATTTTCAACAAGAGTGCCACGACAAGTCAATGGGGAAAGAATAGTTTTTTCAACAAAGAGTGCTGGGACAACTGGATATCTACATGCAAGAACATAAATCAGAGTTCCTACCTCACACCGCATATAAAAGTAACTTAAGACAAATAACTTATTTTAAAGAAGGGTGAAGAATAACCATTTCTCCAACGATATGACCAATAAGCACAAATGGCCAATAAGTCCATAAAAAGACAATCAACATCATTTATTAGTCTTTAGGGAAACCTGAACCAAAATCATAATGGGATAGCACTTTCAGACCCACTAGGATGGCCATAATCAAAAAGAGAGATCAAAAAGAAAGGAAGTGTTGTTGAGGATATAGAGAAATTAGATTACATTCCCACCACTGGTTGGAATGTAAAATGGTCAGGTGCTTCGAAAAAGTTTAGAAGTTTATCAAAAAGTTAAATAGTTACCAAATGACCCAGCAATTCCATTCACAGGTATATTCCTAAGAAAATTAAACACAAAACTTGTACATCAACGTTCACAGCAACATTACTCATTTGGAGTCAACAAAAACCGAGGTTCGTATCCTGGCCCTGCTCACTCACTGCCACTGAACCCTTGTACAAGTAACTTAGCCTTTCTAGAGCCTCTGTAACATCAATTCATTGGACTAAATGATCCGTAATGAAAAGATTTACCACACCCTCAATACACATAAGGCCCCACATTAAACCCCGTCATCTGTGCCATCTTATTTAATAGTCTCATCATCTCTATTTTACAAAGGCAAAAACTGGTGCCAAGAAGTTTAATAATCTGCTCCAAATTACAAGAGATTAACATTGGATCTCCAAACTTACCATACCTGAACTTACTTCAACTCTAAAAGGCCAGATGATTCAAGGTATGAACGTGAGACAACTATCCCTAAAAAGTCAAGCATTTATAAGCCAATTATCTTTCTCCAGAACCAGCAACAGTCCTTACTTTTAAGATAACAGCCAACAGTAAAACCAGCCGGTACCTCTATCCCAATCCTCAAGTCCAGCTGAACTTTCTCATTTAAAACATGTTTGGGAGCTTCCCTGGTGGTGCAGTGGTTGAGAATCTGCCTGCCAATGCAGGGGACACAGGTTCGAGCCCTGGTCTGGGAAGATCCCACATGCCGCGGAGCAACTAGGCCCGTGAGCCACAATTACTGGGCCTGTGCATCTGGAGCCTGTGCTCCGCAACAAGAAAGGCCGCGATAGTGAGAGGCCCGCGCACCGCAATGAAGAGTGGCCCCCACTTGCCGCAGCAGAGAAAGCCCTCGCACAGAAATGAAGACCCAACACAGCCAAAAATAAATAAATAAATAAATAAATAAATAACATGTTTGAATCCTCATCAAACACAGGAATCTAAAATAAACGTAAAATCTAAAATGTATTCTTTTTTCAATCTTGGCAAGTGTGGCATGCTTACTTCATACGATTTTTCTTGATCCAGAAATGTAAACAGGTACCCATATTAGTAGAAAGCGATATGACAACTTATATACCAAGGGCTATTAAAATGCTCCCCAATTTGGGGGGAAATATATACAAACATAATCAAAAAGTTGGGTGTTTATCAGTGAGGGGCACAGGGAACAAATATCTACTATGCAGCATCACTACTGATTAGTGTGGTGGTTTCCACCTTTCCATGATCCACACAAGAAAAATATTTTATATTTCTAAATAGTACTCATCGTATGTCTATACATACACAATACTAAACACAAATACAGTAAGATACTAATATTTAATATTGTTCACAAATCAACACTAACCCCTACTGTTTTACTTTATACTTTATTATACATATTAAAATTGATTTTATGATCCACTGATGGTTTTCAGCCTGCAGTTTTTCAGATAACACTGATTAGAGCAAATTTTGGAAACTAAAATCTTACAGCGAAGAGAAGGTAAGTTAAGTAAGCTTTCAGAACACAGAACAGAATCCATATACTAGAATTTATGGATTATAAGGACCCATGGAAATGTTCATTAAGAAATAAGGTTAAGTAAAAATCCTAACATGTACACTGATCACAAGTATACAATGTTTGGCTAGAGAAAGAGAAAGGAGTTGGGTAACTAACTAGTGTATTTTCAGTCCTTGAGATTTTCCCCTCTAAAGTATACTTCAGAATCAGAGACCGGGTTTGAATCCTGGTACCCCATTTACCATGTCTTTAGATACATCAAGTAATCTCTGGGCCTTTGTTATTTCAACTCATAAAAATCAGACAAATCTTAACAAACAAATGTTAAGAGGGATTAGAAATAAAATATAAAAAGCACGAAGTACAATGCTAAGTGCACAGTGGATGCTCAATAACTTGTAGCTGAAACCATCAGTATTAGATTTTTAACTAAAACATTCTTAGACAAGACTATTACCTAAAACTATCTGAATTTGACCTTTCACATAATTCCTTTTTCTAAAAGGAACATAACTTTACATGCATTTTCTATCCTTATTCACTTACTACCTCAATCTGCAGCTTGAACTCCTCCCCTCCCCATTAAAAATCCTAGTGATTGAAAGTCACAATTCAACTTGGACAAAATGTTTTCTGTGTAACATAGCAGTATGGGAAAGGAGTTGAGAGCGACGGCTTTGGGGTCAAGCAGCTGCTTAGCTGCTGTGTTCTTGGGTAAGTTAAATAACCTCCTTGAGGTTAAGTTCTCCTCTCCAGTTGGGGAACTAACATCCACACCTCATAGTTGTTCTGAGTTTTAGGAATACATGCAAAGCACCTTAATGACCCAGAAGTACTCAACAAATGGTAACCATTTTTCTTAATAAATTAAATCAATTTGAGAACCTAAGAGTAATTTTACCTTCCTGGATATACTTGTGACAGTCAAAAATATTGTACTTATCTTCAATTAAATCATGCTGTGTCAATTTAAAACGTGCTGTGAAGAGGCAAATCTACTTAATAATTACGAATAAGCTTCTTTATCTATTTACATCAAGGTTTCATAACACTCATACTTAAAAATCCACTTACATCTTAGTAAACAACAATGTTATGACATCATATAATGTTTAACATACTTGTATAGTCAACAACTAAAAGTCAGGGTTCTTAACCTGCATCCATAACCGGCTTCAGTAACCACCAGAAACTGTACGTACAATTTTTCTGCAAGAGTCCATAGCTTTTACCACATTTGCAAAGAAGTCTATAACCAAAAGGTTAGGTGTTATGGTCCTAAAAACATATCTGAATGTACATTCTGAAGGCTACATACTAATTAAAATTATAAATACCACCTTCGCATTTGTCAATTTTCCTAAGATAGTATTTTAAACAAATGAGTTTCTAAATTCTTACAAGTATGCTAAACAAACATAGGCCAAACACAGGCACACTCTACCTTCTGTATACTTAATACCTATTAAGAGTTTGAACTTCTGAGCTAAAGTGTTGTTTTTCCAGCAGTCTAATTTCCCATCTTTTATATTAATTTACATATTCCTATAAACAAAGTAGCTCAGAAAATTTTATTTTTAAAAACCTTTATTCACATGCCATCTTATGGTTGTATAAACTGAGTATTGGCTACTTAATACAGAATTCCTTCAAATACTTAGCTGAATATGAATGAAATTATCTGATGATTCTGGCTGAATATTAAAACATTATGCAAAATATAAAAGTATTTTAAATAAGAATATATGCAAACTCTCCAATAATATTTTGATTCCTTTGACAGAACATATGTATTATTTTTACCCAGGGATCACTCCATCAGTGTTCAGCTGACATGTAAAACTGACAAGATTAAGTTTTTAGATATAACTAAGTTTTTGCTAATGAAAATGAACCTACTTCTAATCTAAGATCTTAATTTCTTTTTTTTGGGGGGGGAGGTGGAGGAAATTTTTTAAAACGGAGGTATAACTGACATACAGCATTGTATAGTTCCAGGTGTACAACATAATGATTCGCTATTTGTATACGCTGTAAAATGATCACCACAATAAGTCTAGTTACCATCCACTAAATTTGTTATCCTACCAAATACTGCACTAAGCCTGAGACTCACATTAAGTTTTAAATAGCTAAGTACTAGGTATGTTTTCCAAAAGGACCATTTCCTTTCATCCACTCTTAGACATACAGCAGGTACGTAAGACGTTCTGGATCAGATGAAATTATCTAAATTTTGAAATTTTTTAAAAAGTTAACTAATGTCAAGTCGACTCCCAGTATTCCTTTGTAGATTTCCCAATGCAAAATATTAATTTGGGGCCAACTTCCCTACAAGTGCATTCTATCCTACTTCCCTGTATTCGTAAGAGAAGTAAATTCTGCTACAAACCCTATAATGCACACAAATACTTACGGTGAGGCAGGGTATTCCACTTGGGTGACTTGTTCTGCTTAATGGTCCTTCTATAAACACCATTACTTCTCAATCCGCCCATCCTATTCTGCCTTCTGATCCTTCATTATACTGATATGTTCCCAGGTTGAAAAGCCACTGTATAATCTACACATCCCCCAAAGCCACGAAAAGGTGGGCTCCTGTCATTAAATCCATATTCCCCAGTTTACAATAATTGACCATACCCTTAGTTTACAATGTACAAGAAAAATGTTCCCTTCTATGTATTAAGCAATCATATAATTGACCAAATAAAAACTGGGGGGAAGGGAAGAAACTGCCAAGTGAACAAATAGCATAACTTCATGATAATGAATACTAACACAAAGCAAAAAAGGATGACTACTTAACAGAACAAAAAGCTCCTAAATCATACGCATCATTAATATCAGTTATTTTAAAATAGATCATCTCAAATCTCTTAACACATTCCTAGAGAAGCAAAAGTAACAATTAAAGTGTAGTTGTCAGCTGCCTCAGAATACTTAAGTCTTAGACCTAGAAAGAGCCTAAGAAATCACCTGATGCAATTTCCTCACATTTGAGATGAGGCTATAGAAAAAGGGGGAATTTTTGGCTGATAATCTGAAACAGCAAATACTTAGCTAGACAAAGCTAATTTTTGAAAAGCAGCTAAGCAACCCATAATGACTACTATCCATTTGGTAGTCATTAGCCACATGTCACTATTGACTACTGGAAATGGGACTAGCCCCAAATGAGATGTGCTGTAACTGTAAAATACACTCTAGATTTCAAAGACTTAGTATAAATAAAAAAAAAAGTAGTGGCTCTCATTTTATCTTAAGTGATTGTGCAATGCTTAGAATACCCATACAGTCAAAGAGCATGCAGTGACCAGGCCTCCTTTACTCCAGTCCTGAGGTCACATGAGGGCAATGCTGACAACTCATTACTGGGGATCCAGATTCTTCTATTCTCATCTAGACATGGAAAAATCATTGGCAGTTAATATTCTAGGATGGAGAAGAGTCTTTACTGTCTAAATAAAAGCTTCTCAGACTATTAAAAATATTAAGTGATTAAACTGCATGCTGGTCACTGATGGCAAATTTACTTCCCCAACTCCTGAAAACAAGTGAGGGAACATGTTCCACCAAATATAAATAAGCTGGGCTACTTTTAATACTCCTTGGAGAAGACCAGTGCTATAAATGAGAAAAATACCTATTAAAAGGATTGTTCTTCAAACTTTTTTGACACCCTCAGAAAAGGTATTTTTTGAAGGAATAAACATGGATATAGCTGAATCAACAGTTTCATGTAACAAACTAATATTTTCTATTTTTTTAAAATTCTGATCACCACCCACTAAAGTGATTTCATGACCCAATAAGCCAGGACCTACAATTTGAAACACTGGTCTAGAACTCTTAATAATGAGCAATTCCCACTATTAACAAAGCTACCATTATATTAGCTATCGAAAGAAAAGGTACACAAATACCTAGTGTGCTGTACTCTAAACCAAGAAATTCTAGTTAATGCTAACTATTCTCAAAAAGTTCACAAGTTTCAAAACAATACTTTAACAGCTGTACATTAAATCAAACACCCCCCAAAAACCCAAAGTAACTTACAAAACTTTACTGCCTTTACTACATATACTCCCTGAATATACTGTAAACGAATCAGACTGCCATACAGCAGATAAACTTGGATAAAAACAATTATTCTACTTTCTGAACTACGTTTAAATTTAGAATTTAACATTAAATTTTCTTAAACTATTGCATGATTTTCAGGCCAACAGATATAAACAAGGACTGCTAAGTGAGGTTTTAACTAGCAACTAAGTGCCAAGAAAGCAATAATTATCAGCAAAGTTAAAAAAAAAAAACTCATCCCGTCTTCTGATTTACTTCAAGAATTTAACACTCATTATCCCCAATGCCTTTTTCCCATCTGCCAAGCCTCTCAAATGTGAGAAGTCTATTTTAAAAAGCCGGAGAGTTGAAAACTGAGAAACACACACCCTCACCTCTGACACAGAAGGCAGGGGGCCAGGCCCTACTGTAAAAGTTGGAAAGACCGAAGGCTATTGCTAGCCAAGGACATAAAGGTTACGCGTTCCTCACACCGGAGTCCTCCGGGAACGTGTATCAGCCAGCCTGCTTCCAGGGTGGGCAACCCCGAGTATGGGCTGGGGCCGCTGGCGGTGGCCCAGGTCGCCATGCACGTGCCCGTCCCCCGGGATCCCACTTCCTCCTGCCCGCCCCCTCCCCCGCCAAGGACGGCCGCCGGGGTGGACCCGGCCGCACAACTGCTGCGGGACCCGAGGCTGCACTCGGCCGGCGGATTAGGGTAAGAGATCCAGCCCAAGGCCTGCCCGCCCGCGAGGCCTGGCCCTCCCCCGCACTTCCTACCTTCCCAGCCCCCAAGGCCAAGGTCTCCCAGGCCCACAAACCTGATAGCGGAAGTGACGTCAGGGGGACCTGGCGGCGTCCACAACCAGTCACGCCACCGCGGGAGGCGACGCCGGCCAATGGGCATAGCGCGGGGGCGGGATTTCCCCCGCCCAAGTTTGATTGAAGTGGGGGGAAGGGCGGGGTGAAGAATGTGAAGAATGACCCCTCCCCCCAGTCCGTGAGGCGCTGGGCGGGAAGCGGAGGGGGTTGGGGCCGGCCGCGCCACGCGGCGCCCATCCCCCGCCCGCGCTGCCGCCTCTCGCGACCTCTGCTCGCAACCCGCCCGCCCGGCTCACTCCGGCCCCCAGGCTTCCACCAACCTGCCGGCAGCGCTCCCCTTCTCCCAGCGCCTCCGGGGGTCCGAGAGAAGGAAAATGGCGGCGGGCCCGCGCTCGCCGTCCCGCCTCTGTACCCACCTCAGGCCCGCGGAGGAGGCCGCCGCCCACCGCCGCCGCCGCCCTCCGTGGAGATGGCCCAGCCCTCGCACCCGCCGCCACCCGAGAGCCGCACACGAGGACCCGGATGGCGCGGGCTGGCGGGCCGCGGCGGCTTGAGGGAAGGCAGCGCGGGCGCCGGGAGGCCGACGCAGGGGCGGGCTCGAGAGCAGCGCGCGAACTCATTGGCGGGGCCGTTTGACTGACTTTTGCATCTCCCTTTTGCCTCGGCCGAGCCGGGCTGGCCGGGACCCCACTGGAGGGCGGCAGCTGGGCCCGCCCCGCGCTGGGCGGCCTGCGGAGGAGGGGCGGGTGGGGCCCGCCCACCTTGCCTGCTCCCTGTTTCTTATTGGACGGCTGGAAGAGTGGCGGTGCGGAGTCCTGACCTGTGCTCGTGATGGACCGGCGCCGTCACGTGGCCGCCGAAATCGCGCCTGGTTGCTGTGCGCCGCGCTCTGGTTTTGGGAGCGCGTACCTTTTGCCCCATAAAGCACGGGCCCATCAGCCGCCCCCTGAGGTCTTAGTCCCGCCCGCTTTGCCTCAGTTTACCCAGCTGTAGGTGAGGGAGTAGTGTCAGCCGGCTGCCCCAGATTTTGAAGATACTTGTCTTTTCAAAGCAATCCGTAATTTTTCTACTTTAATATTAACCTAAAACATCGTTCCTCCATGCTTATTATGACTTTCCCAAACTAGGACCCGGGAAAGCACTGGTTGGGTACCCTTTCAGGTCTCCTTATGGATGGGAGCCCCACCATCTGGGCCTCACTGTTTCTTATAACTCGCTGTTACTTTGTGCACAAGATTTTAAAAACAAACAGAAAAAGACAAAACAAAAAACGCTTTCTCATGGATAATAGAACTGTTTTTAACAGCACTTACAGTTTACTTGGTGCGTTTACATTTATGATCTCAGGTGGCACTATCCTAGCAGTCGTATTAGTACATGCAATCAATGCCAAAGGAGTTAATTGGAGAGTTTATTTTGTGGGCTAAAGTGAACAAGAAACTAGAGGAGGGAAAACTTAAGCTTGGGCCTGAAAGATTAGCATGATTTAGGACTTCTGGAAGGAAGATGTAGTTAGAAAGGAGAGCGCAGGCCCACTGGGCTGTCTGGAGTTGTGCTGTAGAGGAGTGGGATTCTCAACCATCTCTGTCCACAGTACCTCGCACAGTAGAAGGTGGTAGTCTGGGAATGTAAAAAATTCTGTTAAATGGAACCAGTACAATGATGTAGGCCGAGGTGGGAGGAAAGTGCAGCAAGGAGACCAGTTAGAATGTTGTTCAGTATTTGAGTTGAGAGGTGCTATGGGCTTCTGCTACACAACAGAGCCCCCATAGCACTATGAACTTTTCTGACATTTTCTTCACATATTCACCTGAAAGTTCTTAGTAAGTTTGAAAAAGTATATATGAAATATATTACCCTCTACTTTCCAATTCGTGCTTCATATTCTACCCTTGAAAGCCAACCAAACGACCCTGAAGTCTATAAAGAAAAAGATTAATAGATTTGACCGAATAAGTGAAAACCCAATTAAAAAAAAAAACTTTAAAGTTAAAAGACAAATGACAAATTGGAAAAACAACTTTGTAAAATACACAACAAAAAAAACTTTAGCTGGAATGTCTAGTGGTCAAGAGCAAGGACCTGAAACCAGGCTGCTCAGTTTGAACCCCAGTTCTACCTCTTCCCAACTACACAGCTACACATCCCACAAATCGCTTATTCTCTCTGTGCCTCAGGTTCTCACCTGTAAAATGGGGATGATAACAGCATGTACCTTATAGAATTGTTGTAAGGATGAAATGAGTAAATATTGCAAGTTCTTAGAACAGTGCTTGGTAATAAAAGCACTTATATAAGTGTTTGCTAATATGTTATCCTTAGTATATAAAGTGGATTTTTTTTTCAAATCAATAGTTAAAAAGTGAATGGCCCCTTTAAAAAAAAAAAAGTGAATGGCCCATTAAAATATAAACGAAAGATATAAACTGTCAATTCACAAAAGAAATAAAAATGGCCAATAGATGCGAAAAGGTGTTCGCCCTCGTTAGCAATCAAATAAATAAAAATCACAGCAATCTCCCAGGTCATCATAGGTCATCACTTAAACATGCCATGAAAAACTATGATGGTGATGTAGACCTAAATTTATCAATATAGGAAGATTATCAGGGTTATACTGTTAAGAGAGAAAGTTACAAAATAACGTGTATGACATGACCCCATAAATCTTAAACAATGGTTTGCTCTGGAATTACTCATGACCTTTATTGTCTTTACACACTTCTTAGCAGTAAGTGTGTATTGCTTTCATAACCAGGAAAAAAAAAAGTGTAAAAGTTATCCAGAGACGGTTAGCTGTTCCCTAGTATCCATTGTCTCCTTTTTCTGTAGTAAAACAGAAACCAGGTTTTTAGGTGAAAGCAGAAGTGGAGTGCCCTAGGATGCAACCATGTGACTAAGTGCTGGCTGTTGAGATGTGAGCAGGAGCATGGGCGAGGTTTCTGGGTTCTGCCCTCCAAGGGAGGGGCTTGCTCTTTCTCTCCCCCTTTATGATATCCAGCTTCCTGGGTGGAATGGAGTGTAGGGGAAAACCACATGGAGAGAATCCTGGTCCCCTGCTGGCAACATAGGGTGCTCTCCAGTGAAGCCTGAACTTGAAAGAGATGTGACTTATTTAAGCCCCTAAAATTTGGGGAAACTTCCATAGGAAGCTAGCTTGACCAAGTGGGCATGCTCATGCAGTGTGCTCTCATTCTGCGAGTGGATTCTTAGGAGATGCAGGGCACATATTGTGGAAAGAACACACAGCTTTTGGAATAGGGCAAACATGGGTGAAAGTCCCAGCTCCTGTGTCCCAGGGGGACACCCTTGGACAGAGACAACGTGCTCAATTAAATCATAGTAGGGTGTGGTTTGGAACTGCTGAGTAATAAACAGAACCTGGTTGTCTTTACAATCATTATTTGAAAAGGTGGCAAGAGCTGCATTTGAATCCTCACTCGGGACCAAGAGGACGACCTTGCTGGCAATGCAGACCAGCCCACAGTAATCCTTAGGTTCAAGTTCGAGCTTGTCCCCATACTTCAATCCACCCCCAGCCTGGCCTCAACCTCCCTTTCCACTCCCCATGCTTGTGGGAGTTCAGTACCTGCCACTGTTCAGGCCACCTGGAATGCTCATCCCCATCTTCGCTTGGCCAGTTCTGGTCATTCAGATAGCACTTAAACCTGGCCTGCTCAGACAGACCACCCAGTCTAACTCCCCACCATCACTATTTCACCACTCTATTTTTATAACACCTTCAGCATTTTGGCACTCTCTGAACCCACCTTGCTTGTTTTCTTGTTCTCCCTCCAAGAGAGCAAGAACCTGTCTGAATAGTCACAGCTGTGTCCCCATCTTCTAGAACAGTGCCCTGTGCACATAGTAGGTGCTCTAATATCTCTTGAAGTGTAGAATTAAAAGCAAAGAGAATAGGGCAGTTCACAGTGGAGGCTGAGCTCAGAGGATAAGAACTCCTGCAGCAGGAGTCCGGGTAGTGAGGGCCTCGACCAGCAGACAGCGTGAAAAGCAGAGGGAGCACAGCCGGCTGGGCCAGGAAGAGGAGGAGGTTCAGAGACCTGAGAAGACCCACAGACTTCCTGGGCTGGGGTTCCCGAAGTAGCCAAGGCCCAAAGGACCAGAGGTCCAATGTCCCTGAGGCCTTGCCGTGTCAGATCCCACTCCTCGTCCACACCTCTCTGCAGGCAGCCCCAGGACAGAACCCTCCCTCCACCTTTGTTTACCTGCAACAAAAACTACCCAAGTAAAGCAAGCACACTGCTGCGAACTCCCTCTGACCCCGCCCTCCATCACTGCCCCTCCCCAGGTGAGACTGGGGCTCTTTGTGCAGCTGCTCCCTCTGGCCCCTCACTCAGCACGCTGGGTCCAGATAATCAATTTGCCTTTTAGTTTCCCTGCTTTACACAGCAGACACCCTTATCTTTAATCTTTCCCTTAATCCTGGGGCCCTGCCTCAGTGCACCCAGGTTTTAGCTCGGAGCATGAGGAGCGCGTTGATCTTGGAGGTTGATGTCTGGCCAGTGCCTCCCCAGATCTCACCCACTCTGACTGCCCGTGAGTCCAGGGGCCTCCTGCTTTCCTGTGTAAGTGCCAGGAAGTGCTGCTGCCTAAGGAGTCACAGCAGAAGGAGGGAGGCCCCAGGTTTGGCAAACACCCCAGCACCCCTGGGGTGAAGTGGGCTGTTATTACATTGTCCACCTCGGCCAGAGCTTGCAAACTGGTGATGGCCTGGGGGTCACATCTGGTTCACAGAAGTGCTTTGTGATGCCCATGCAATGTTTTAAATCTATTTTTAATTAGCTGACAGCATTCAAAAGAATCAAGATATTTAACATTAAAAAGTCTGGATTTCTTGCTTTTCTTAAAAAAACTGGAACACTCAGCTTACATTCCAACAGGACAATGTTTTCTTTATGCCCAGCATGAGCTCTGCTATTTGTCACAGCCCCCACCTTCCCCCCACCTCTCGCCTTCTTCAATTTTATTACAAGCCTGGCTCCTGTGGTCATCTGTGTTTGTGTCCTCACTGCCTCTGCTCTGGGGCACTGTTCCTGCCCCACTTGGACCATGGGATTTTGGTCTAGGCCAAGCAGAGTCCTTTCCTTGAGGATGTCTTAAACAGGCACTGGGAGAAGAGAACCCCTTAGCCCAGCCCCCAAGCTGTGATGACAGGGGAGAAGGGGGTCATTCCACAGGAAAGAAGCAAAGCAAGCATTGAGAAGCAGAGACAAAGGTGGGGGGGTGGGGGCGGCGGGCTCCTGACAGCAACTGAGTCTAGGTCCTATCATCCCTGAGGCTACTCCACGCTTTCCCCAGTGCGCAGTCACGACTAACAGTGAGGCAGAAGGAAGGAGAATGGGCTTGAGAATGATACATTTCTGCCCGCTGCGATTTTGGACAAATTGCTGATACCCTTCTCAGTTTCTTCATCTGTATAACAGGGACTCTACAGCCTACCTCCTAAGGTGGAGTGAGTTCCAACAATGTCATTTATGTGAAGCATTAAGGGCAATGTTTGTGCATAACAGGTGCTACTAAGGATTCCATAAACAGTGAATTTTATGGTAGATGTTTACTAAAAACTGGTCGGCTAGAATTGAGTGAGCTCCTTCCTGAAGAATGGTAGCAGTGTTCTTTAAGGAGATATATCTAGATCAGTACCGCCTACAGAGACTCTGGGGTAGGTTGGAAGAAGCTAGGCCTCCACCAGGAGGAGTTTGATTTGCATTACGATCCACCCTCTCAATGACTGTGTCATCTTGGGCTCTTTACTTAAATTCTCTGACCCTGAGGTTCCTCCTGTAAAGTGGAGGTGATAACTCTCATCTCTTTCAGTTATTCTGAGAATGGAATTAACTCGTTAACATAACAATGCCTAGTAGTGTTTGTATCCTAAGCACTCAACAAATTGTAGTTATTGTGATGGGAAAGGAACAAAAGCCACAGTCCAGAGCTAGCCAAAGATTTCATTTCTGGGGAATCATTGCTATTGCGCTTTCTACTATCTGAGGCTCAACTGAGCTAAAAGTGCACCGTTAAGTCATCAGAGCACAAAGCTGTCTGTTCGGTTGTGCCAAGAGCTCACTTCCTGCACCACCCACCCTGACAGCCGAGCCAGCGGCCCCCAGGATTCAAAGCCTCCTTCGTGAGCTTCAAGCTTTTAAAGCAGGTTTCCATTAAAAAAATAAAGAAAAAGTTTTGGATGATCAATTAGCAACACAAGACCCCAAATTAAGAGAAACCACCATATAGAATCTTTTTTTTTTTTTCAAGAAGCAAAATCTAGCAACCTTCGAGTTACAGCCAAAATGATAAAAGTTGCTGACATTTTGAGACCAAAATACTACGTTATACGGTTGATTCCCTAGACCCAACCTCACTTCCCTGTGCCAAGGACATGCTAGTGGAAGAAGGAGAGGAAGAATGAGATGGGTTCCCAAGAAGCTTTGCCTCTTCATTTGGTTTTGGCACTGAGCCCGACGCTGCCTTGCACAAAATATCCTCAAGCACTTGTTGGGACAGACGGCCCTGAGTGGCACAGCCTGCCTGCCAGGCCTCTCGGAGCCCAGCTGCGTTGGCCAGCACTTGGTCAGTCTCAGGGGGGACAAAGGCAGTGATGTCTATTCCTCTAATGAGTTCTTCAAAATAGCGCCTGATGGAAATAGTGTCCTTGATGGGGATCTGGGGGGACATGCTGCCCTCCATGAGTCTCACCATCTGCCTCTTGAGCATTTTATGCTCGTGGAGAAACTGTACTGTGTTAGCATGATGCTGCAGGAGCATCTTCATCTGCTGGTAAAGCTGTCAGGGGGCTTCAAGTTCCTGGGCAACCAGCTGTAACTTCTCCAACTTGGAGGAGTGCTCGCTCTCCAGCTGCCTTTTCAAGGTGGCAATCCGGCATTTGATGGCCCTGAGCAGGCTGTCTCCAATGGTGGCGATCATGGCCAGCGTGTCCGCAGCACTGGTGGAGAGTTCCCGGATGAGCTTCTTCGTGTCCTGTGGAGGCAGCGTGAACATTTCTTAGGAAAGACCCCCAGAGTCCAGGCCTGGGCACCTGGTTCATGGCGTTGCCTCCTCTCCTCCCTGAACCAGGAACTCCTTAGGGGTGGCGGGCACTTCTGGCTGCCTGTCCAGTACCAACTTTTCAACTCTTTCCTACCAAAGAACCCTGATTCTTCCAGCCAGCAACGTGTGGGCAGCTAAAAATACTTACTCACTTCCTGCTTCCCTTGCAGTTAGGGGTGACCAGGTGTGCAACAGAAGCAGAAGTCTGCGTTGTTGGGTGCAGCTTCTGGGAAAGCTGCCTGAAAGTGGGCAGATGCCTCTGAGACAAGGCTTGACCCTTCCCCTTTCTCCTGATGGGACCCGGGGTCAATGCCCACATGGAGCAGGCTCCTCGTGACCTTGCGCTGACAAGAGCACACACTGCAGGGCTGAGAGAAGAGGGCGCAGCATCATGGGGTCACCAAGCTGGTGGCCTCGACTCCCTACCTGTGGGCATTTCATTAAGTAAAAAGAAAACAGAACCCCTCAGTTTTTAAAGAGCCATTGCTCATGAGTTTCTATTACAATCAAATATAGACCCTTACTGAAAGAATACCCAAATGGAAGGAGTTACCTGAATAATTTTTAGGGGAATGAAATCACAAACCCACCCATTGTGATATTGTTAGAATAAGTCAAGATCTCTCACTCTGGACTCTCCATGACCTACAGTGCCCTTTCCCTGTCTGGCAGGCCTGTCCTCCAGCTCATCCTGTCAACTTCAGCTCTGCATCACCTTTGTGATCAGGTCTTCCCTCAGGGGAGGCACAAGGTGTAGGGGAAAGCACTCAGATGGTGAGATCAGGCCAACCCTAGGTGTAACTTTGGCTCTTACAGCTGAATAGTTCTGTATCTTAGATCCCGTATCTTGTGAAAAGGGGATCATGGGTGCTGAAGAGAACTAAATGAGATGATGGATATATAGTGCCTAGCACCGGACCAGCACGCAGTAGGCACTTAACAAATTGATCTTCCATAGAATGGAGAGGTTCTTCCATTCTATATGCTTCTACAGGTCTCATATATGTCACCATGGTTCACAATAGCACAATACAAAAACATTCTAACATTACGAGCGGACTTTGAAATAATGTGACTCTCCGCCAGCTGAAGATTCATCATGAATCACCATTTCCAAAACCATGTTTTTAAATTGCCAATTTAGCTGGTAAATAGATTTGCCTGCCATCCTTCATCATCATGAGTTGCCTGCCTAGTATGTGTTTAGGTGTGTTGTTTGACCCATTAGACTAGTCTCAAGGGCAACAAAAACAGACGTAATAAATATACAATGGAATCTCATGGTACTGACAAGTGCTCTGAGGAAAGATAAGGAAAATAGAGCAGGATCAGGGGTAGGGCAGAGGGCTGAGGGAGGAGGTGGTTCTCGACTTTGGGTGGTTGGGAAGACATCTTGGAGATGTCCGAACTCTGGATGATGGTCAAGCAATGGTCATATCTGAGGGAAAGATTTTTCCAGGCAGAAGGGCCATGGGGACAAAGCTTGAGATGGAAACAAGGATGTCTGAGGAGCAGTCAGGAGCCTGGCTTAGAGTGGGATCAAGGAGGGCGGAGAGGCAGGTGGGGCCTGGCAATGGATTTATTCACAGTATAATGCACCCCTCACCAGCTGGGGATTTTGAACAAAAGAATGCATGATCTAAAATATTGAAGGATGATTCTGGCTACTAGGGGGGACAGAGTGGGCACAAGGAGCCCATGTGAGAACCACTAGAGAGTCCAGGCCAGTGGTGATGAGAGTGGGCAGGAGAGATGGGAGAGGTAGGCGAATTGGATTGTAAGTGTGGGCCTGGAGCTCAGGACAGACGTCTGGGTTGGAGAAAAAACTCTGGGAGAGGTGGGAAAACATTGAGCAGGAGTTAGTGGCAGAACTTGGGGCAGCCAGGAAAGGCTGGGGTCCCAGAGGTCAAGTGGCCATTTTAATTTACTCCAATCAAGAAAGTGTTACTGGCCATGGAAACAAATGTTTTCTGAGATGTTAGCTCAGGCAAGAGAGAAAGAAATGAATAAAGAGCAGGCCAATGATCTCATTTGTATCCTTCACCCACTTGGGTCTTTTAAAATTTTAAATATTTCTTTGTATTTCCTTTGAGTTTTGAACATTAGTTTGGTTGTTCTTTAGCTTCCAAGAAACTTTATACTTCCGTAACATACAGGGAATATTAAAATGCTACAAACTGTGGATTGTTTTATACTTGTAAAATGATCTATTTTCTGATAGATAAATGTAAAATTATGTATTTTCTGATAAGTATTTTAGGCTTTATTTAGAGAACAGAGCCACAAATACTAAACAAATAAATTAATAACAGATTTCAACACCTTATTCATTAGGTTGAATGAGTCATTTGAATTTTTGTCTTTATAAAAAGGAATAGGTGATGCAGTAAAATTATTTTTTGTAAAGGGACAGCAAGTCCCACAAAGTTCACAAAAGAACAAGTTTGCTTAACTCTGAATATCATTTAAAATACACTTGGATTCTCCAATCCATGGTGAGGTGGCTTTCTCAAGTGAATATAGGAGTGAGATCAGGAGGGTGTCCTGTAGCAGAGCCTTCCCACTCGGCATCTACCATGGGGGTATCTCACAAAACTATTTGTGTTCGTTCTTCACCACCATTGAACTTCAGCGTAACTCAATCCTTTTCCTTTGACAGAACCTAGATACTAATGACTGACAAATCTACTGGTCAAACCAAAGCATTTGTGAGCAGCAGGGGCATAAATTCATTGCACAGAGCCTCTGTCCTGCTCACCGTTTGACACCTGGTGTCTAGCACCCAAATGGCACCCGAAAGAATGAATGAATGAGAAAAGTGTATGCTTTCTTTACTGATAATGCCATATGCATACTAGCTTTCAATAAACCCAATTTTTCAAAATATCTTTAAGTTCTTAAAACAGCTTTATTGAACATAATTGACATGGGAAAAGTATACAATTTGATAACTTTCAAGATACTGAACTTATCCATCACCCCCAAAAGTTTCCTTGTGTTCCTTTTTAATTTCCTCCCTCACGACCATCCTTGACCTCCCCTACCCAAGCAATCACTGACCTTCTTTCTGTAAATGTATATTAGTTTGCATTTTTCTAGAATCTTATATAAATGGAATCATACTCCTTTTGAGGGAGAGGGTTTGGCTTCTTTAACACAGCAATTTTCAGATTCATTCATGGATTATTGTATGTATCAATGTGTTCATCCTTTCATCTGGACATTTGGGTTGTTTCCAGTTGTTGTCTATTACAACTGTAGCTGCTACGAACATTTGTGTACAAGTTTTTGTATGCATATATATTTTCTTTTCTCTTGGGATCTGAAACCTAGGTGGAGTGAATGGATCATTTATTTAACTTTTTAAAAAATTACTAAACTGTTCTCCAAACGGTTTGTACCATTTACATTCCCAGCAGCAGTGTATGAGAGTTCCAGTTCCTCCACATCCTCACCAACACTTGATATGGTCTAGCATTTCTAATATGTGTGTAGTGGTATCTCATTGTGGTTTTCATTTGCATTTCCCTAATGACTAGTGGTGCTGAGAATCCTTTCATGTGCTGTTTGCCATCTGTATGGCTCATCTGTGAAGAGTCTGTGCAAATCCTTTGCCTATTTTTATTGAGTTGTTTTCTTATTGTTGAGTTTTGAGAATTCTTTATTCTTTATCTTTTATCAGATATGTATTTACAAAGATTCTTTTTCTCCTATGTTTTCTTCTACAGATTGTATAGTTTTAGGTGTTATATATAGGTCTACTATCTATATAGGGTTAATTTTTGCACATGTTGTGAGGGATGGATGCAGTTTTCTTTTCCTTCCTTCCTTTCTGCCTTTTGTTGTTGTTGTTGCTGCATATGGATTTTCAATTGTTCCAGCACCATTTGTTGAAGAGGCTATTCTTTCTCCACTGCATTGCCTTTGCAGCTTTGTCAAAAGTCAGGTATCTATGTGTATGGGTTTATTTCTGTTCCATTGTTTTATTTGTCTATCTTTATGCCAATGCCATGCTCCTTTGATTAACAAGGATTTAGAACAATTCTTGAATTCAGGTAGTGTTAACTTTGTTTTCAAACCCTAACCTTAACCCTTCCCTTTCCACATGAGCTTTAGGATCACCTAGTCAATTAAAAAAAAAAAAAAAAAAGCCTGCTGGGATGTTAATTGTGATTGCAATAAATCTGTAGAAATACTCGGGGAGAACTGACATCTCAACCACGATGAGTCTTCCCATGCATGAATAGTATATATTTCTCCATTTATTTAGATCCTCTTAATTTCTCTCAGCAACATTTAATAGTTGTCCAGGTACAGATATCGCACATCTCTGGTAAGATTTAGATATCCACAAAGCATTTTATATCTCTGATGCAATTGTAAGTGATATTTAAATTTTAAAAATTGTCAATGGTTTGTTGCTAATATTTAGGAAAAACAATTGATTTTTGTATATTGATCTCATATCTTTCAACAATGCTAAACTCATATGTTAGTTCTGGTAGCTTGTAAAGCTCATCAGAATTTTTATAGAGACAGTGATGTCATCTATGGATAAACACAGTTTTGTTCTTCCTTTCCTATCTGGATGCTTTTATATTAGTTTCTCTTGCCTAATTGCACTGGTTAGAACCTCCATAATCTGCTCTGTTAAATAGCAGTGATGAGAACGACATTTCTCGGTGTTCCTGATCTTGGAGGGAAAACATTCAGTGTTTCAGGATTAAGCATGATGTTGGTTGTAGGTTTTCATAGATGCCTTTTATTATGTTCTATTCTGTGGTATAATGGGAAATATATCGTCTTTGTCCCTGGCTCCTGGTATAGAGCTCCTAAAACTCTTGGAATTTCCTGAGTGATAGGAACAGCTCTTATAATTCACAATAAACCCCTTTCAAACATATCTGAGATTATGCTAGTTAGGTGACTCTTGGTGGGTCCCTAGATAGTTTCAGAATGGGGCCTAGTTGCCAGAAAGACTAAACTTTTTTTTTTTTTTTTAAATTTTTATTTATTTATTTATTTATGGCTGTGTTGGGTCTTCGCTTCTGTGCAAGGGCCTTCTCTAGCTGTGGCAAGTGGGGGCCACTCTTCATCGCGGTGCGCAGGCCTCTCATCATCGCGGCTTCTCTTGTTGCGGAGCACAGGCTCCAGACGCGCAGGCTCAGTAATTGTGGCTCACGGGCCTAATTGCTCTGTGGCATGTGGGATCTTCCCAGACCAGGGCTCGAACCCGCGTCCCCTGCACTGGCAGGCAGACTCCCAACCACTGCGCCACCAGGGAAGCCCCAGAAAGACTAAACTTTGATTAGAGGATTAGAAATTTCAGCCCCATCCTCAACCTCTGGGGAGAGGAGAGGGACTGGAGATTGAGTTCAATCGCCAATGGCTAATGATTTGATCAATCATGCCCTAAATAATGGAACCTCAATTTAAAAAAAAAAACCAACCAGCTAACCAAACAAACAAACAAAAAACCTTTAAAAAAGGTTCAGGGAACTTCCAGATTGGTAAACACGTTGATATGCTGGGAAGATGGGGCACCCAGAGATGTCATGGGAGCTACCCCTCTAACCACGTCCCAGCCCTTACCTTGTCCTGTGCATCTTTTCCATTTGACTATTCCTGAGTTGTATCCTTATAATAAAGAGATGGACATAATAAAGTGTTTTCCTGAGGTCTTTGGGTCATTCTAGTGAATTATCAAACCTGAGGAGGGGGTTTTAGGAACCCCCCAGTTTATAGCCAGTGAGTCAGAAGTACACGTGGCAACTTCAGACTTGTGACTGGTGTCTGAAGTGGGACAGCCCTTAACCTGCAGGGTCTGCACTAACTAGAGATAGTGTCAGAATTGAAGTAAGTTTTTGGACACCCAGTGAGTGTCTGAGAACCAGAGAATCTAAGATATTACTAGACTGGTGAGTTTTATAAAATTGATGTTAAATTTTTTTCAAAATTATTTTCTCTGTCTATTGAGATCATATGATTTTTCATTTTTCTTCTGTTATTATAGTGAATTATATTGATTGTTTTTTGAATGTTAAACCAACGGTGTATTCTGGGAATAAGCCCCTTTTTGTTATGATGTATTAGTCTTTTCATATATTTTTGGATTTGATTTGCAAAATTTTAAAAAGATTCTTGTATCAATGTTCATAAGGGATATTGTAATTTTCTTTGCCTGGTTTTGGTTTCAGGGTAATCCTGGTCCTATAGAATGAGTTGGGACAAATTCCCATTTCTTCAATTTTCTGGAAGTTTGTGTATATTTGGTATTGCTTCCTTAAATGTTTGGTAAAATTCATCAATGAACCTATTCAGGCTTAGAGTTTTTACTGTAGAAAAATTTTTAACTAGAAATTTAACTTCTTTAATAGAAAATGGCTATTCTTGTAACTTATTTCTTCTGGGAGAACTTTGATAGTTTGTGTCATTCACAATTTAATCTAAGTTGTCAAATTTAATGGCATACACTTTTTCACAATAGTCCCTTATTATCTGTTGGAGCCACTCCTCAGACACAGAAAGACTGATGATGACACCGCACAAACCAAGAGGTGATGAAAAGGGGCTATTACTCACATAATGAGGCTTTCTGGAGGAGAGCAGGGCAGCTTCCAACAAGGTCTGAAAATAGCTTGAGAGGGCAAGGAACACAGATTAGATTGGTTTGGAGTTTTTATGGTGGGTTATGAGGTGTTGAAGGTTCCCACAGCCAGGCTGGGCTTAACATGGTTTAAACTCCTGCAGGTGCCAAAGAAGGGAGCACCTAGGCTTGCTTATCAGCTTTTCCGGATGTGGAACAGAAGGCAAGGAGGGAAAATGGAGACTTAAAAGCTGTGAGCAGTCAAACATCAAACATGGAGTCTGACTCTTTATTATATTATCTTTTAAATATCTATAGCATTTGTAGTGATGTTACCTCTGTCATTCCTGGTTTTGGTAAATTGTGTTCTCTCTCTCTCTCTCTCTCTCCTCTCACCACTCCCCTTTCTCCCTTTTCCCCTCTCTCCCTATCTCTCTCCCTCTCTCTTTCTGTCCTTGAGAAGTCTGGCTAGAAGTTTAATTCAAATGATCTTCTCAAAGAACAAGTTTTTAGTTTTATTGATTTTTCTCTATTGTTTTTTGTTTTCTATCTCATTATTTTCTGCTTTTGTCTTTATTATTTCCTTTATTCTGCTTACTTGGGTTACTTTGCTCTTATTTTTTGCACTTTCTTAAGGTGGAAGGTGAGGTCAGTAATTTCAAATCTTTATTCTTTTCTAATTAAAATTTCCCACTGAATGCTGCTTTAGTGGCACCCCGTAATTCTGATATGTTTTGTTTTCATTTTCATCCAGTGCAAAATACCTTCTAATTTCCCTTTTTGTTTCTTTTTGATCTATGAGGTATTTAGAATATGCTTTTTAGTTTCCAAATAATTGGAGAGTTTCCAAAAATATTTATGTTATTGATTTCTAATTTAATTCCACTGTGGTCAGAACCCATACTTTGTATGATTTGAATCCTTATTTTTAAAACTTATTTATTTTTCTGGCCACGCTGTATGGCTTGAAGGATCTTACTTCCTCAACCAGGGCTTGAACCCATGTGCCCTGCAATGGAAGAATGGAGTCCTAACCACTGGACAGCCAGGGAAGTCCCTGAATCCTTTTAAATTTATTGAGACTTGTTTTATGGTCTAGCTTGGTGAGCTGTGTGCACTTGAGAATGTGTTCTGCTGTCGTTGGGTGGAATGCTCCATAAATGTCAGTCAGGTCTGATTAATAATGTTCAAGACTACTATTTATTGCTGAATTCCTGCCTACTTGTTCTATCAATTATTCAGAGAATGGTATTGAAAATTACAGATTTGTCTATTTCTCCTGGTAGTTCTATCAGTTTTTGCTTTATATGTTTTGAAGCCTCCTTATTAGATGCATAAACATTTCAGACTGTTATTATTCTCTTGATTAACTGATCCCTTTATCAAAATGAAATGAACTTCTTTCCCCTTGGTAATACTATTGGAGTGAAATCTTCTTTGCCTGATGTTAATAGAGCCACTCTAGCTTCTTTTGATTCATGTAAGCATGACATGTCTCTTTCCATTCTTTCACTTTTAACCTATTTGTGTCTTTATACTTAAAGTGCATTTATCATAGGCAGCATAGAGTTGGGTCTTGATTTTGTTTCATTCTGACAAAAGCCTTCTTAATTGGAGTGTTTAGACCATTTTCATTTAATGTGATTGATTATTGATATGACTGGATTTGAGTTTTATCATCTTGCTATTTATTTATATTTGTCCAATCTGTTTTTTGTTCCCTTCCTCCTCTTTTTCTGCCTTCTTTAAGATTGTGTGTCTTTTATAATCACATTTTATCTCTGTTGCTAGCTTATTAACTACAATCCTTTATTAGTTTAGTGGTTGTTTGAGGGCTTATAGCACACATCTTTAACTTATCACAGTCTAACTTCAAGTAATGTTATGCCACTTCACATATAGTATAAAACCCTTATAATAGGGGCTTCCCTGGTGGCACAGTGGTTAAGAATCCACCTGCCAGTGCAAGGGACACGGGTTCGAGCCCTGCTCCAGATAGATCCCACATGCTGCGGAGCAACCAATCCTGTGTGCCACAACTACTGAGCCTGTGCTCTAGGGCCCACAAACCACAACTACTGAAGCCTGAGCGCCTAGAGCCCGTGCTCTACAACATGAGAAGCCACCGCAATGAGAAGCCCGCGCACCGCACTGAAGAGTGGCCCCCGCTTGCCGCAACTAGAGAAAGCCCACACACAGCAACAAAGACCCAATGCAGCCAAAAATAAATAAATAAAATAAATAAAATAAATAAATTTTTTTAAAAAAACCCTTATAATAGTGTACTTCTATTTTGCCTCTCATAGGCTTCATGGTATTCTTGTCATGTATTTTACTTTTATATGTTGCAAACCTCACAATATATTATTATTTTACAAACAGTGAGTTATCTTTTGAAAGATTTAAATAATATGAAAACAATCTTACATAGTTACGTTTTTCATTGCCATTTCTGGTGCTCTTTATTCTTTTGTGTAGATCCAGATTTTCCTTCTGCCTGAAGGACTTCCTTTAACATTTCTTATAGTGCGAGTCTGCTGGTTATGAATTCTTTCAGCTTTGTATGTCTGAAACAGTTTTTATTTTGCCTTCATTTTTGAAGATATTTTCACTAGATATAGAATTCTAGGTTGACTGCTTTTAAATTCATTTTTTTAAAAATAAATTTATTTATTTATTTATTTATTTTTGGCTGTGTTGGGTCTTCGTTTCTGTGCGAGGGCTTTCTCTAGTTGCGGTGAGTGGGGGCCACTTTTCATCGCAGTGCACGGACCTCTCACTATCGCGGCCTCTCTTGTTGCGGATCACAGGCTCCGGACGCGCAGGCTCAGTAGTTGGGGCTCACGGGCCCAGTTGCTCCACGGCATGTGGGATCTTCCCAGACCAGGGCTCAAAACCGTGTCCCCTGCATTGGCAGGCATATTCTCAACCACTGCGCCACCAGGAAAGCCCTTAAATTCATATTTTAAAGATTTTTCTCCACTGTCTCCCTGGATGTTTTGTTTCCAGCAAGAAGTCAGATGTCATCTTTATTTTTGTTCTTCTGTATGTAACATGCCTTTTTTTCCCCTCTGGCTGCTTAATATATTCTCTTTATCACTGGTTTCAGCAATTTGACTATTATGTGCTTTGGTATAGTTTTAGTCATATTTATTGTGCTTGGTGTTTGTCAAATTTCTTGGATGTGGGTTTATAATATTCATCAAGTTTGGATAATTTTTGGCCATTATTTTTTAAAATACTTTTCCTGCCCCTTCCTCACTCTGTCATTTCCTTCAGGGACTCCAATTACCCATATATTGGGACACTTGAAGTTGTTCCACAGCTAACTAATTCTTTTTGTTTGTTTGTTTTTTTTTGGCCATGCCACATGGCTTGCATGATCTTAATTCCCTGACCAGGGATTGAACCTGGCCTTGGCAGTGAAAACATTGAGTCCTAACCACTGGACTGCCAGGCAATTCCCCACAGCTAACTAATTCTGTTTTTAAAAAATTCTCATTCCTCTCTGAGTTTCATTTTGAGTAGTTTCTTTTCCTTTTTTAAAATAAATTTATTTCTTTTAGGCTGCACTGGGTCTTCATTGCTGTGCATGGGCTTTCTCTAGTTGCGGCGAACAGGGGCTACTCTTCGTTGTGGTGTGCAAGCTTCTCATTGTGGTGGCTTCTCTTGTTGTGGAGCACAGGCTCTAGGCACGCGGGCTTCGGTAGTTGTGGTGCACGGGCTTAGTTGCTCTGCGGCATGTGGGATCTTCCCTGACCAGGGCTCGAACCTGTGTCCCCTGCATTGGCAGGCGGATTCTCAACCACTGCACCACCAGGGAAACCCTTGAGTAGTTTCTATTGCTATGTCTTCAAGTTCACAAAGCTTTTCTTCTCAGTGTCTAACCTGCTGTTAATCCCTCCAGTATATTTTTTATGGCATTGTAGTTTTCATCTCTAGAAATTCAATTTGAATCTTTTTTTATATCTTCCATGTCTGTAACTTTTTGAAATATGGAATACAATTGTGTTAATTTTTAATATATATTTGTCTGCTAATTTTAACATCTGTCTCAGTTCTGGTTTGATTTTGATTGATTTATTATTGTTTTCATTATGGGTCATATTTTCCTGCGTCTTTGCCTGCCTGGTAATCTTTGGATGCCAGACATTGTGAATCTTACCTTGTTTGATGTTGGATTTTTTTTATTCCTGTGAATCTTAATATTTGTTTTGAAGTACTGTTAAGTTACTTGGAAAGAATGATCTCTTAGTGCTTGCTTTCATTATTTGTTGGGTGAGTCTGGAGCAGTGCCCAGTCTGGGACTAAGACTTCTTGAGTTCTCATCCCAGTGTCTCATGATTTATGAGATTTTCCAGTCTCATTCGTGGGAACAGGCATTGTTCTGATCCTGGATGAGCTCCAGGCACTGTTCCCTCAGTCCTTTCCTATGGCTCCTTCCCTGACCTGAGGTAACATCCTCACAGACAAGTGCTGACCTATTCAAGTCTGTTGAATACTCACAGGGGACTCTTAACCCAGATCTCTGGATTCTCTCTCTGTGCAGTCCTGTCTTCTCTAGACTCTGTCATGTGCACTTGAAATGCCTTGACCTCCCCAGAATCTCAGCTCCATCTCCCAAACACAAGAAATCCGCCAGGCTTTGCTTGGGTTCCCTCTTTCTGCCCCTCAGACTTGAAACTCTCTCAAGGCAATAAGCTGGGGCAATTGTAGAGCTAACCTTGTTTATATCTTGTCTCTCAGAGATTATTATCTTTTATTGCCTGAGGTCCAGTGTCTTGAAAACTGTTGTTTCATATATTTTTGTTTTATTTTTCCAGAAGGGAGGGTAAATTCAGACTTTGTTACTCTACCTTGGACAAATAAGGAAATAATAAATGAAATTTTAACAAATATTTGGTATTTAGAAGAAGATCTACAAAAGTCAGTTGTGGTAGACACAGATATTCTGCCCAGATCCCCCTTTCCAGAGAGGACTTGCTGCCTGCCAAGGTATGACCAGCCACCAGCTGTCAGATCCTTCTGGGTTGCTGTGCCCTTCCCACAGCAGCCCACATTTGGTGGCTGAGCAAGAGGACCTATAATAGCCTGGCCATTTCAGCCCAACGTGGGGTACACTGATGGGCAAATCTGGCTCCAGATTCCTCACTGGATCAGGAGCTGCTTGTCAGGCCTGTGGTGTAGTTTGCCCTCCCTTCTGTTTCATCTATTTCTTCCTCCTTCCTCTTACAGATGTCAATCTTGGATATCTTTTACCCAAACTCTGTCTCAGCTTCTGCTTCCAGAGAACACAACCTGTGATACCAACTGTTAGGCGGCTAGTGTGGCCCAGAGATCAGTCCCTACGGGCCTCTGCCCTGGCCATTCTGCAGATGTTCCTTCTCTACAAGAGCTGAAATCTTACCACTAGAACTAGAATTTGTTTCTGAAAGACTGTCTAGTCTTGTGTGTGTGTGTGTGTGTGTGTGTGTTGGTGACTTAAAACATTTTGTTCTCTTGAAAAATGTATCCAGAGATTAATTCCTAAAACCTATATTTTGGGGGGAAAAAGTCATGAAATAAGGAAAATAAGCCATAGAAGCTAGTATACATCTTACTTAGTCATCTTAAAAGAGGGTAAAATAGCCATTAAATTATCATCTTGGAGGCCCTTAAAGCAATCAGAATTCAACCATTTCTCAAGGTGCGCATTTCAAAACTTGACACACATTTCAGAACACACTTAAGGAGAGTCAGTCTCTAGAGAATTTCCCCTTCATATTTAAACACCCCCTTTGTCAGCCTAGTGCCCTCAAGAGAACAGCAACTGTTTGAACTGAAACCAAACATTGCCCTGCTGTTTACTTGGAGAAAGGACACGAGCCATATGAGCCATACCTGCACTGCCTGTGCTGTGCTTTCAGATTTCTGCAGTACCAGCTGAATATCCTTAGCAAAGCTCACTTTCCTCTCTGCATAGGCATCAGAAATCTTGGCTACTGGGTGAGACTTGTGGTCCCCAAAGAGCTTGCATATTCCACATATTGGTTCTTCATCACTTAGGCACATCTGATTGACAAAAGAAAAGTCAATGATACTTATTTCCCTTCTTGTTCCAGCCCTACACACTCAGGACCTGCCATACTTCAGGCTGGTGACATTCTGAATGTATTCTTAAGCAGGTATCAAGAGTCAGTTACACAGGAGGCCCTGGCACCTGGAGGAGAGAGATGAGGGTAGTACTAGGATGCTTGAATTGTAATTTAGTAAGCACATACCGCATCTGGTATTACATGGACTCCTCACAATGACCTTTTGACTTGGATAGTATTGCGTACATTTTATACCTGAGAAAGCTGAGAAGGCTCCAAGTTGTTAGGTGACTTGTCCAAGGACACACTACAAGGAAGGGATAGCACTGGGATTAGAAGACGAGGGCTTTCTGGGAATTCCCTGGCAGTCTAGTGGTTAGGACTCAGCACTTTCACTGCTGGACCCCGGACTTGATCCCTGGTCAGGGAACTAAGATCTTGCAAGCCACGCGGCACACCCCCCCAAAAAGATGAGGGCTTTCTGACTCCAGGAGCAAAGCCTTTTCCACCTGGCCAAGTCACGGCCTTGTGAGGATTAAATACCATGATGCATGTAACATGCTGCCCAGCATGCGGGATCTTAGTTCCACGACCAGGGATAGAACTCGTGCCCCCTGCAGTCGAAGCGTGGAGTCCTAACCACTGGACCGCCAGTGAATCCCCAAACTGGGCCTATTTTAGATGAAAGGGATTGAGGAGGACCCTCACTGCCTTGCTGACCCCTCTGCCTCTTCACTCGGCTAAAGGGAGCCTTGGAATGAAAACTCTTTCTTGGAATTTTGGAAGGGGAGGTAACTACTGAGGATGAGACAGAACCATTGAGAATTTGTGATAAATGGAACAGATTTTTAAAGCCAGAGTCCAACAGGAATACCAAATCACATCTTTTCTCTTGAGTCCTCTTAGTGGCTTGAGCTAGCCTGCCCCAAGCATGCCACTTATGTCCTTGCAGGAGGAGGGGCGGGTAGAAGGAACAGAGCAGAGTCTGGTGGAGCTCGGAGCAGCCCAGTAGATTGGCTGAGGGTGAAGACTTGCAGAGAAACCCTACCCTGTGAGGACAGACCATTGATATTCTGCACTGAAGTGCTGGGGGCCCCTGGAGCTACGAAGCCCTCTTTTGGAGCCACACCTATGCTTTAGGATTTGGCTGCAGATCTTCAAGCTAGAGCCAGTTTATGAAGACTTGGGGATACTTTTGACCTTCTCTAAGGAAATCACCGATTTAGTTCATCCCTGACCATTACCAAAGTAACCTAAACCTGGTGGCTGGTGCTACACAGTCTGTGAAACATGGAAACTCTGCCTCCTCCTGCACCTCCAGGTTTGTTGGGAGAATCAAATGGGCTCAAGGTTGTGAAAGGGCTTTGTCAACAGTGAAGAATGAAAGCTGAAGTGGTGTTATCTCTGATTCATATCTGAGTTATATCTGACATGGGGATCATCCTAAAGTCAGTACCAAAGGGGAAGATTACATGTGTCAAATTACCCGTGAAATCTCTTAGCTAGGGAATATGGAATTAGAGTACAGTACACATGGTTTTGTATAAATCACACTGTAGATGTGTGTATAAATGTACAATGTGTACAGCATAATGCAGAGTACAATAAAGAGTTCATATGATGTATTGTATGAAAAACTCATGCTGAAGATTAAACATCGGAATCATACTCAGCTCTCCAAATAGACATGTATAACCAACAGGAGGAATGGCAGAATCACTGGTCCCATCTTACCCCACCCTCTCTCTCTGGGGTAATCAAAGGTAGATAAATTCTCATAATCTGAATATAATGCAACTTATTTGTAACTATTTGAGCCTATCTGTGGTCCCTTAAATCTTGCCATGGTTTGTATGGCTGAACACCACACACACCCCCAAAACCTGCACTCCAGAACTAAGAATGAAGAATGAAGTCAGCGTTGGTATGTGCATTTATTTGGAAAGTAATCCTCTACTATACTCCTGAGCAAATATTCAATTTCAACCATAAGGTTACCGAGTAATCTGGCAGATTGGGTAGCTAAGCAAGAATAAAATAAAACTAAAAGTGTAATTGAATACCAGATTCACGCTTTCTCCATGCTTTTCACACGTCTGAGCAAGCTGATTTTGTTCCTTGGTGTGAAGCATCTCAAGTTCTTCCTTAAACTTCTCCAGTATGTTTTCAGCCAGGATGTTCCTCTGCAATCCATTTGTTCCCCTTCCCCTCAAATAAATGACCTAAAACACAGAGCTGGCATGAGCTTGTGGCAAATTCCCATCATCAGCTGTGACATCATCATGGGGAAGGATGAGACACCTCCCTTCCTGCACGTAAACAGCAGTGAGCGGCAAGAGAGAACAGGCCACTGGCCTGAGTGAGCGCTGACCAGGCTTTCAGAAGGAAATGACTGTGAAGACTCCTCGCCCCTGCAGAATAACTCTTCCTGCTCCAAAGCCCTCTCACCTGGGCTAGTATGTGCACCATCTGCAGAGACAGTCGCCACAAACTCCATCAGATGAAAGAGGAACCTGCCTTCTTTCACCCCGTGAGTCTTGGTTAGTACCTGCTCTGTCTCCTGGAGAAGCCCAGCCCAGTGGGAAGACAGACCCTCACAGAGGACTGTGTGGTTAGGTGTGCAGGGGAGCACAAAAAAGGAAGGACTAAGTCTCCCTGGGGTGATGGAGGAGAGCAGGACTGGAGTCTCAAGAAGATGCCTAAATTAGACATTGAAGACCAAAGTGTATTAAACATGTATTTTATTTACTGTGTTCTGATGTTCTGGCCCCTGGGGCCTGGGATGGCCCCTCCCATTGGCTAGCCAATTCTTAGAGACAGTAAAGGATTCACCCGGGAGCATACCTTTCACATGCAAACCAATAAATCTGGGGTCCACACCCAACCACCTCCTTTATATTTGCTATTCCCCTATCCACCTGCCCTAATCATCCAGGGCTGGGTACTAGACATCTAGGGGCAGCCCTACCTATCCCAGAGGCCACTGAAATTATTCAAACTGTCCAATCCTAAGCCTTCTCACCCTACTTCACCCATTCCTTCCTGCAGAAACCACAACAAAGGTCTTTCTTGTCCACATTTCCCCCATCTCCCTGTTTCCTGACCCACCCTGATTTCCACATGTGGCCACCTGTGACGTGGCATGGCCCCCCTTGGGATCTATGAGTTACAAACTATTTTTCAATGGCAGTCATCCCCTGATCTGTTGGTCTCATCATACCTGAATAATTATAAAACCTACATTTAAAAACACAAGGAAAAAAGACAAGGCCATATGCTACCCTGAGTTAACATAGCAGTCCACCCAGCTGGCAACAACCTTAAATTCCATTTGCTTAATAAACTTTTACTAAGCACCTACCATGCTGGGAATGTGATAGTGAACAGGACAGACACACCTGGCCCTACCCTCAGGGGTTCATATGCTAGAGAGGGGAATAGATGCCAAACAACCAATATGCTAGCTCCGTCCACTGATTTCCAACCAGGCAATTTAAATCCTTCTGGGACCCAGTTGTCTTTTCTGCAAAATCCAAGCTCAACAAAAGCTGCCAGCACACTTCCTGTGCTCTTTGCAATTCTCTCAGAGTGTGAGGGTCTCGTGTCTGCACCTGGAAGGGGGGCAGCTGGAGAGCAGCCTCACCCACAGAGTGGGTAGTCAGAGGGTTCTGCTGTCTCTAGTCGCTGGGACAAGAAGCAGACGTTTAAGTGTGTTACTTAAAAATCACACTCTAGACACTAAAGGTAGTGATGAAGCCCCCTGGGGGTAGGGGAGGAGCTGTGGTCTAAATACTCAGCCATCAGAGTAAATGAATGCCAGTAGTGGCCACAACTGATGGTAAAGAAACAAGCTGAATTAGCACAGTATTTTGAGGTATGAAGGTAACCATGGGAAGAACTATCTAGAAAAAGTTAGAAGAGGCTGCTTCTGGGGAGTGGGACTGGGGTGGGCAGATAGTGTGGCTTTTCATTATAAACTCTTTTCTAGGGTTTGCCCTCTTAACCTTGTCTGTGTGTTATTTTGATATGATTTTTAAATAAATGCACAAATAAGTGAAAATTCCAGGTTGAAAAATGAAAAGCTTAAATAAATCTAAGCATTTGCTGCTTTTGAACTGCTGTCCCCCAACCCTACACACACACACACACTGCCTCCTCATTGGCACCCCTGCCTCCATATTCAGTTGGTTACCACTGGAGAGCCAGCACCTGTCTCTCCAATCGGCCCACCCTCTGTCCCTACTGACAGAGATTCCTACATAATTTCCCTCTTCCTGAAATCTATTTGTTTTATATTTTCTTCCTTGCTCCCTCCCTCCCTCCCTTCTTCCCTTCCTTCCTTCCTTCCTTCCTTTCTTCCTTTCTTGCTTCCTTCCTTCCACAAATACCCAAAGGACCTGGAGAAACACCAATCACAGTTCTTATGTCCCAGGTGGGGAGAGAGACTCTACACAAGTCATTGTACAAAAAGTTTTCATGAGCGTACGTAATGTAGACAATGGTGCACTTTCAACGCCAATGCTGTATGACCCTTTCCAGGTTAGACATTTCTCCTGGCCCCCATTGCTTACAGGACAGAATGCAAAGCCTTTTGCATGACTTGTAATGGCCTCAATATGTCCCAACCTGCCCTCCTGGTGGATGCCCTAAGTGCCCTGACATCTCCCACAATCCCACACTGAAGCCTTCTTATCTACTAACCAGCTCTAAGCATCTCGGCTGCAGGCCCCTTTCTTGGCCCTTGGCATCTGCTATCCTCTCTTTGTCTGCCCTGCTCTGTAGACTCTCCCCAGCTGTCACCTCCTCTGCAGCCTTTTGTGTCTCCACTGTGGGACCTCTCACTGTACACAGGGCCACTGGCTCCTGCAAGGATGCTCTTCACTCATCTCTGCGTCCCTGGGGTCCTGGCACAGTGACAAGGCCTCTGGCAGGTGCTGATAAATGTCCCCCTACCCCAGCACATACTAAGTGAAAACTGGCATATTTTATCTCTTGGTGGTTCTGTTAGAACCTTCTCTCTAACATTAAACCACAATGCATGTCTTCCTGTAGCTCCTGCCCTGGGTCCCACCATGTCTTCTAAGCCTGCTCCCCACCCACCCCCTGATAACCCACCAGAGATGTGAGTTCTGGCCAGCCAGTCTTCATTTTGCAGGCCAAATATCCCTAGTTCTGTTATGGAATGGATCCAAGAAGTGATGACCAGAAAGAAATCTGCTATCTCAGTAGCAGAAGGGCCCCAAACCTCTCTTACTTTCCTACACACTGGGCAGCAGAACTGTCCGCTGCCGTGGGTACAGTTCTGGCCCACCAAGATCAGCTCCAGGCACTGTTTGCAGAAGTTGTGGGAGCAGGAGAGGAGCAGCACCGGGGGTGAAAACAGCTCCATGCACACAGGACAGGACAGCACTGCGCCCAGCGCCTCCATGGCATCTGCAGCCGCCTGCCTCTCCCCCCCCCCACCAGGCTTCTAGAACAGGTGCGGAATACAGCCATGTGAGACAAGTCACAATAGACACCGCCAGGCTTTCCTCAGAGGATGGAAGAAGCAAGGGAAGCTCCACAGACACCTGGGCCACCAGGACGTGTTTGTGTGGAGGTGGCAAACCATGCCTGCCGGCCAAATCCAGCCCACAGCTTTTTTTCGTACAACTTACAAGCCACAAATGTTTTTTCACATTTTAAGGTGTTGCAAAAAACAAAGAACAAACAAATCAAAAAAAAAGCAAGAATATATAATAGAGGCCACATTAGACCTACAACATCTAAATCATTTACTTTTTCCTTACTGAAAGGGTTGGCTGACCCTGTCTAATTTAGAGGATAAATATAACTGGAATCCAGTCTACCTAATATGCACACTCAACCTCAGGAGTCGGTGGGATTGAGTGAGGAGCAGGAGGCCTGTCTCCAGCCCACAGTCTACGAGCTGGGTGATCATAGGCCAGTGACTGCTATCCTCTCTCCTATTCCTTCTTCCACAATATGTTGAACTGGGTCATCTCTAATCCCTACCAGCTCTGTAACTCTGCGCATCTAGTCTCTGGCTTTCCTAACCTCCACCCCCTCTCACAAAGGGGACAATTGTACAGGTCTTACCTGGCCCATGGGTTCTTCAGAAGATGAACCAGTCTTAAAAAGAAGCATTGATTTGGCACCAGGCTGGGCCAGGCAGTTGTCACATTATCTGTCATTTAATCTCCACAACTGGAAGAGGCTCAAGTCATTAGCTTTCACCTGCATCAGGGAATCTGAAGCCTGGAGAAGTAGAATAACCTGCCCAAGCCTTCAGTTCATGAGGGTGGCAGAGCTGGTAATGCACCCGTACTCTTCCTTTGCTTCTGATGGGCTGTTGCCTCACAAATGAGGTCCTCCTGCAGATGTGAAGGTTCCCGGTGAAATGTAGTTTCCTTACACTCTTAGATGTGCTTATGAGACCGTGGAGAGCAGGGAGAAAGGAGTGAAAACCCACCTCATGTGCTCTCAGCATCCATTAGACAAACACAGATTGAGTATTGAACATGTTTAAGACACATGATGGGTCATGTGGGGGCTTAAGATGCTCATTATTCATGACAGTGACAGCCACTCTGCAGGCTCATTAGGACTGGTGCTCAGCATATACCATCCTGTCTACTTACCACGTCACTCCTGTGTAAGCGGCTCTAAACAGACAAGGCAAATCCCTGCTCTCAGAGAGCTGTCAGTCCAAAGGAGACGGAAGGTACAGAAGGAGAGGTGTGGATGCCCTGGCTGGCCCACCAGCCATTCCTTCTCTGGCTGTCTTCAGGACAGTGGCCAGAAATACCAACTCTGTCCCATCAAAAGGTCTGACATTGGGCGGCGGTCATGTCAGAGGCTTTTGGCCAACGTGACTTGTATTGAAGTCTGCCGAGAGGATTTGGGGGAAAATTTCTTGCTTCCCTGATGAAAGAGATTGATGCGGATTTCAGCACACTTCCCTTCATCTTCCTGCCTTGTATGAAGATGTAGAACTTGGAGTTGTAGCAGCTACTTTGCAACCATGAGGATCACAGATATGGAGCCCAACATCAGTGAACAGCTGCAATGATGCCAGTACTCACCTTCCTCCGGTTCACTGTATGTGAGTAAACAAAGCCACCATGAACTGGGTTTGCAATCCTAACTGATAAAACAAGGCAGGAAGTATTAAGAGACATGGAGATAAGCTGGAAGCATTTTGAGAATTATTCACAGCAGAAAGGATTGTAGACAATGTAGCAGCGCTATTGCTTACTCTATAGAGCCATGGCCTTCTGTCTTCCTAACAGCTCCCAGCTACACTCAAGACTCCAAAGTGCTTCATCCTGAGATGTGCCCTGACTGAAACGAGACCCTAACAGCAATGTCAACCCCCTGGCCAGTCGCCCAGACATTTAGAGCTAGCTTGGCTACGTGGCCCACTTCTCTCCAATGAGAAATTAGGGGGATTTTGCTAGAAGGTTACTGGGAAATTTTTCTACCATAATAAAAGGGGCAATCTCCCACTCCTTTTTTTCTGGCCTTGTGTACAGTTGTGTGAAGACGTGATGGCTACAGCAGCCATCTATGATCAAGAGGGAAATCCCTGAAGATCAGCAGAGACGCTGACCCAGACTATTGATACCGACATCAGTGAGCTGCTGAAAGAACCCTGGGACCACCTGGCTCCAGACTTCTTGTAAGTAAAGAGTAGACATCCTTGTTGCTTAAGCCCTGTCAGCTGGGCATGCTATAGATCTTTCTTGGCTTGTGCACAGGCTCTCTGGAGGACTGGGCATTTGGTTCTGCATGTCCAAGCCTCCCTAAGGCCGCATGGTCAGTCAAGACTGCGAGCAGCAGGCTGGGCAGGTAAGCGCTGGCCTCTGGCCACTCCCCCAGCCCCTCCCTGTTTTGGGGACTTCCAGCACCAAGCAGGCTTTTGTTCATTAAGCCATTGCTTTTTTTTTTTTTTCATTTTTTTATTGTGTTAAAATATACGTAACATAAAATTTACTTTTTTAACCATTTTTAAGTGCACAATTCAGTGGCATTAAGTACATTCAAATCGTTGAGCCACCATTTAAAAACAAACAAACAAACAAATTGTTGAGCGACCATCACTACCATCCATCTCCAGACCTTTTTCATCTTGCAAAATGAAAACTGTCCCTGTTAAATAACTACCCCCTTCTCTCTTCCCCAAGCCCTTGGCACCCTCCTTCGCCACTCAAACTGACAGAGAGGAGGTGTGGAGGTCACAGGAGGGTGGCTGGACCCGGGCAGGACAGCCTCCAGGGCCAAGTTCTCTCTGGTGGTGCCACAGGAGCTGGAGGGGGTGGGCATAGCGGAGTGAACCCTCCTCCCACCCAGGCAGGACTGGGGTGGGAAGAACCCAGAAAGGGTTTGGAGCAGCCAGAGGGGCCAGGGCAGACAGAGCGCCAAGGAGAGAGGGTGTGTCCATGTTGCCTCTGAGCAGGTGGAGGAGGACCCGGAGCATCAGTCCTCACCTGTGGCTTCAGGAGAGCAGGGAGTGGAACCAGCGTGGAGGCCAGATGGTTGGATTCAGGACCTGGGAACCCGGGAGAGAGGAGTGGGAGCAGCAAACCCACGCACACCCTGTGCTTCTGCCAGGCACCCTGAGCTCCTCCCAGCGAACTCCAGACTGAATGAGGGTGGACACCTTTCTGCCTCTTTGTCTTCCCTCCCTGTCCCCACCGTGCTCCTGCTGAGAGTGGCGTTTTCCCGCTTTTCTGTTTTTTCTACTTGCCCCCTTTCTGGGGCAGAGTCTTCCCTGCCTGTGTCCCCCTCGGACACCAACTCTGTGCCAGGTGTCTGCTGGGTTGGGGGGGCCAGACTTCAATGAGAAACCACCCCCACCTTCCAGGACCCGGCAGTCAGGCAGAAGAGAGCACTCTCACATGGCCTGGGCCCTGGCAAGCTGCGCAGAGAAAGGCTCCCCTCCAGTGGGGCCCAGGAGGACGGATGTCACTGGCGAAGGGGTAAAAACAGAGCAGGAGGGCTCAGGGATGTGCGGGTCCTGAGACCTGCGTGGTGCAGATGCCAGTTTGGTGCCCATCAGGCAGACCCCAGAGAGACTGAGGGGGACAGATGTGATGAGATGCGTCTTTAGAAAGGCATGGGAAGTGTGGAGGGAGACCCAGAGACTGGAGGGGGGATGGAAACCAGGGAATGGATCTGAAAGACAATTACCCATGAATCTGTGGACAAAGTGAAAGCTCGGGCATGTAGGAGGGAGCAGGCAGAGGCAGAGGCAGAGTCGAGGAGAGAGGGGAGCCGGGTTCTCTGGAGGAAACAATAAAAAAGAGCTGCTTCTTATAAAGTTGCTCACCACCTGGCCCAGCCATCCCTCTCCTAGGCTTTTCACCAAGAGAAACCAAAACCGAGTTTTGGGGGGAGAACTTACCCACGCACGTGTATCGTCCCATCCTTTACTCACAGTTGGCAAAAGCTAGAACCAGCCCAAGTGTCCTTGGGTGAATGGATAAACATGCCGTGGTCCATCCATACGATGGAAACTTCCTCAACTCGAAAATGAGCAAACGACGGATAGAGCCAGCATTGGCAAATGGCAAATGCATTTTGTGAAGTGAGAAAAGCCAGACCCCAAAGGCTGCATATTGTATGACATTCTGGAAATGTAAAACCAGAGGGACAGAAAGCAGATGAGTGGGTGCAGGGCCGGGGATGAGGGCTGCCAAGGGATACCAGGGGGCTTTCTGCGTGGATGGAGCAGTCCTATATCTGTACTGCAGTGGTGATTATGTAACTGTGTGTTTGTCAAAACTCACAACATGAAAAACAGAGGACTTGACTGTATATTAATTATATCTAATGTACCTGAATTTAAAATAAGCAGCCACTGGGGTGACAGGCTTCTTGAGGGAGGTGGCTGAGACAGGGTGGCTGATGCTGCTGTGACGGGCTGAGGAGGGGCTGGAACGTGGGTTCAGGCACTGGGGGAGGATTTGGGAAGGGGCTTCTCCAGACAAGCCTGGTCCTTGGCGCTGGGGGAAGGACAGATCCTGGAGGTCCCTGTTTCTTCCTCGTCATCCCATCAGTGTTCTGTGCCAGAGACAGCCTCAGCAAAGATGAATGACCCCCCACCCCATCAGACAGCCCCCCATGGGTGCACTGGAGAGGATCATAGTTCTTTTTTCACTTTCTCCTAAGAGTTACGAGAGCTCCTACACAAGCCATCTCCTCAGCCAGACTCAGACAAAGGGACAGAGAAAAGTGATTTCCTTGGGTCAAGAGTGGATCCCAAATTAGAAGACAGGTCTCTGAACTCCTGGAGCCCTGTTTATCAGGATGTTTATGGGAGCAGACAGCATACACAGCCCTCTACCCACTCACCTCGGAGTGGGTGCTCACCCTCTGGCTGCTTGGGAGGGGCCAGCCTCCAGGACACAGTTCTATATTTTAAGGAGAAAATATGTATGCGTTCCAGCCTTGCTGAAGGCACCTAGGCTGCAAGCCCACTGTAGCAGCTGGGAGGGGGAGTAGAGGACCCAGGCCTGAGGGCAATATTCAACATCTCAGCTCCAAATGACCCCTGAACCTCGGCACAATCTTGGGGACCAGAAAGACCTAGATCAGATATTTCACCAGCCCTGGGGGAAAATGGGGGTTTGTAGTCAACACTGAGTTGATCTAAAGAAAGTAAAGAAATGTGGATTTAAAAGAGTGGAAGAGGAGGGAGCTCTTTGAAATGTATCACCAAAACAATCCCCAGCTTTATTTCTCCCCCAACCCTCTCCTACAGTCCAGGGACAGAATGATTTGGTCTCAGAACAAAAGACAAGAAGCACTTCCATGTACTGTGTCTTTGTCCAGAATTCTCATCCCCCTATTTTCCGTAGGCCACGTGCAAGTGTCCCCCGGGCCTGGGAGCCTCTCCTTCTTCCCAAAGGAACTGGGCTCCAGGGCCTGTCCTGCCTGGGCTCCCTGGGCTCCCTGGGCTCCCAGGACCACCTGCCTCCTTAGAGGGGAGCCAGCTGTGCATCCTGTGTTCCTAAGGAGGGATGGGGGACCTGAAGGTGCTTGAGTGAGGACTGAATGAATGACGCCAGAGAGAAAGAACTTAGATGGTCCCATATTTAATTCAACTTTCTACTCCATGGCTCAGACACAGTACTTTCTGAAGGACCATTTCTCATTTGCCTGAAGGTTTATTTTACACATGGGGTTTCTTCATGGCTCACAGTCCCTGGGCTGCAGCCAGGAGGCTGTGTCTATCAGAATTCCTGGGGTAATGATTTCTGGGCACACCATCAGCACCATCATGGGAGGCAACAGGCTGAACCTTTTCTGAAGCTCTTTAATTAAATTGAGCTTTCTATGCCTCAATTTAATTAGTCTGTGGACACTGTGGTGGTCAAAATTTTTAATTGTTGAAAAAAATAACTATGTGGCTATAACGGCGAAATCTCCTCTGAATCCTTTAAATACAAAAAGCAGGAAGACAAACATCTGGTAACAGAGGTTGTGTTCCGAGGGTGGTGGCCAAAAAAATTCATGCATTAGTCAGAGTCTAGAAAAATATTGAGGAAGGAACGTAAGACATCTGTTAAAAAGCAGATTTTTCCAAACTCAGTTCTTCAGAAATTCTCAGGAAAAAACATTTAAAATAAGAAATAAATTTCAATTCATTTAAAGATATTTTAGATTGTAAAATCAAAGTTCCCACTGTAAAAATATTACAACTCATAGAGGTTCTCTGAAGATTCAGAGTCAACAAACATCAGAACCCACTTGGTGCCAGCCATTTCTTTTTAACTTTAAAAAATAACACAGTTAGTATGTGGGCCTGTTTGTGTTATAAAAATTCAAATAATGCAGTTAAAGCTCCAGTCCCCCTCGAAAGTAACCACCCATTTCAATCCCCTTCCTGAGAAAACCACTGTGACCATTTAACATTCCTCCTTCCAAAATGTTTTCTTTCCTCATTTACAAATTTTTATTTTTTTATTTTAACAAGTTTATTGAGGTACAATTGACATACAATATTTAAAGTGTACAATTTGATATGTTCTGACATGAAACCAATACCACAATCAATACAGTGACCATAACCATCTCCCCCAAAGTTGCCTTGTGCTCCTTTGTGATTCCTCCCTTCTCTCCATCCCCCACCCCAAGGCAACCACAGATTTGCTTCCTGTCACTACAGATTACTTTGCATTTTTACAGAGTTTTATACAAAGGGAATTGTACAATGTGCACTTTGGTGGGGGGGGGCTGACTTCTTCCACTCAGCACAATTAGGCTGAGAGTCATTCCTGTTGTTGTATGTCTCAATAGTTCATTCCTTTTTATTGCCGCATGGTATTCCATGTGTGCATATACCACGATGTAGTTATCCATTTACCCACTCATGGACATTTGTGCTCTTTCCAGTTTTGGGCTATTCCAAATACAGCTGATATGAGTACTTGTGTACAAGTCTTTGTAGGGACATGCACATGTAGGGGCATTTACTCTTGGGTAAATGCCGGGAAGTGGAATGGGTGGATCACAAACTGGGTGCATGTTTAACTGTGTTTTCGAAAGTGTGTACCGTTTTATATCCCCACTAGCAGTGCACGAGAGTTCCCGTTTCTTTGCATCCTCACCAACACTTGGTATGGTGGGTCTTTTTCATTTTAACCATTTTGAAAGGTGTGAAGTGATATCTCGTTGTGGTTTTCATTTGCATTTCTCTGACTAATAATGCTTAGCATCTTTTCTTGTGCTTATTTGCCAACTCTATATCTTTGGTGGTGTATTCAAATCTTTTGCACTTTTAAAAGTTTGGGCTGATTTTTCTTTTGTCATATTGTTGAGTTTTGAGAGGTTTTATATAGTCTGGATTCAAGCCCTTTATCAGGTATATGCTTTGCAAAATTCCCTCCTAGTCTATGGCTTGTCTTCTCATTTTCTTAACAGTGTCTTTTGAAGAGCAGAAGTTTTTTGGTTTTTTAAAAAATTTATGTATTTTATTTATTTTTGGCTGCATTGGGTCTTCGTTGCTGCACGCGGGCGTTCTCTAGTTGCAGTGAGCAGGGCCTACTCTTTGTAGCGGTGCGTGGGCTTCTCATTGTGGTGGCCTCTCTTGTTGCGGAGCACGGGCTCTAGGCACGCGGGCTTCAGTAGTTGCAGTATGCGGGCTCAGTAGTTGTGGCGTGCAGGCTCTAGGGCGCAGGCTCAGTAGTTGTGGCACACAGGCTTAGTTGCTTCCGCAGCATGTGGGATCTTCCCCGACCAGGGCTCGAACCCATGTCCCCTGCATTGACACGTGGATTCTTAACCACTGCACCACCAGGGAAGTCCAAGAGCAGAAGTTTTAAATTTTGATGTAATCCTTTTTTATCAACATGTTCTTTTATGGATTGTACTTTGGAAACAGCACGTGAAACACTGACCAGTTTAAACTGGTTTTGCTTCCTTAAAACAAGTTGATTAATCAAACCTGGAGCTATTTTACAGAGACAGCACTGCGCATATGCAAGACGGGAACCCATGTCTCCTGAATGACCCCAGGACCAAGAATCTTCAGTCTACAAAACTCAAATAATAGAAATGTTGCCACTGGAGCCCTTTGTAAAGTGAGAAGTCCTTCAGTAAGGAAAATCCAGCTTCCAGCAGCTGATTACCATATGTGGACTGATCTAAGACTCGCCAATCAGCTTATTCCCCTCACCCCTTAAATTTCACCTTGAACTCTGGAGGGGGAGACAGATTTGAGCCCTGCCTCCTGTCTCCTTACCTGCTGACCTTGCAATAAAGCTCTTTCTTTTTCTCAAAAGCCTGTACCATTGTACTGGTTTCTATGCAGGTCGGGCAGTCAGCCCTTGCTCGGTAACACTTTTTGTGTCATATCTAACAAATCTCTGGCTAACCTAAGGTCACATGTACTTTCTCCTAGAAATTTTATAGTTTTAGATTTTACATTTAAAAGTTGATTTTTGTAGATGATGCAAGGTGTGGATCCAAGTACTTTTTTTTTTTCATACAAATATCCAAATTGTCCCAGCACAATTTGTGGGCAGACTATCCTTTCTCCATTGCATTGCCTTTCCACCTTTGTAAAAAAGCAGGTGTTCATGTACGTGTGGGTCTATTTCTGTACTCTTTTTCTGTTCCATTGATCTATTTGTAAAAAATACCACTGTTTTGATTAGCGTAGCTTTATAATAATCTTGAAATCAGATAGCGTTAGCCTGTCAATTTAGTTCTTTTTCAAAGTTGTTTTGTCTGTTGGAGGTCCTTTGCCTTTCCATATAAATTTTGGTTTTGGCCGTGCTGCATGGCATGCGGGATCTTAGTTCCCTGACCAGGCATTGAACCCATGCCCCCTGCAGTAGAAGCACCTAGTCCTAACCACTGGAGTGCCAGGGAGTTCCCCTAAATTTTAGAATCATTTGTCAATTTCTACAAGAAGAGCCTACTTGGATTTTGGGTAGGATTGTGTAGAATCTGGAGGGAAATGACATTTTAACAATATTGAGTCCTTTGACTCATGGACAGGTGTAACTTGTCTTAATTGGGTGTAAGTTTCTCTTGGCAATATTTTGTAGTTTTCAGTGTATAGGTGTAGTGAGCTGAATCATTGCCCTTCCATCCCATTCCTCAAGATATGTCCACATCCTAATCTCCAGAACCTGAGAGTGTGACTTTATTTAGAAAAAAGTTCTTTGTAGATGTAGTTAAGGGTCTTGAGATGAGGAGGTTATCCTGGATTATCTAGATGGGCCCTAAGTTTAATGACAGGTGTCCTTATAAGAGACATGTAGAAGACAGAGAGAGAGGAGGAGAAGGCAACGTGAAGATGGAGTGATATGGCTACAAGCCAAGACACACCAAGGGATGCCTGAAGCCAGCAGAAGCTGAAAGAGGCAGGAAGGATCCTCCCCTAGTGCTTTTGGAAGGAGCACAGCTCTGCTGACACCTTGATTTCAGGCTCCTGGCCTCCAGAACAGGGAGAGAACAAATTTCTGTTGTTGTAAGCCACCAAGTTTGTGATAATTCATTTTGGCAGCCTTAAGAAACTAATACAACAGGTTGTTCACATCTTCTGTCAGATTTATACCTTAGTATTTCTTCTTTTTTGATGCTATGGCATTGTTTTCCAATTTCAGTTTCAGGTTGTTCATTGCTAATACATAGAAATGGAATTGATTTTTATATATTGATATTGTACCCTCTCACTTATTAGTTCTCACAACTTTTTCTGCAGATTCCATCAGATTTTCTATATAGATGATCATGTCTAAGGATAAAAACCATTTTACTTTTATACATGCACCTCAATGTTCATTGTAGCACTATTTACAATAGCCAGGACATGGAAGCAACCTAGATGTCCATCAACAGAAGAATGGATAAGGAAGATGTGGTACAGATTGGTTCACGATGGTGGAATAGAAGGACGTGCTCTCACTCCCTCTTGTGAGAGCACCAGAATCACAACTAACTGCTAAACAATCATCGACAGGAAGACACTGGAACTCACCAAAAAAGATACCCCACAGCCAAAGACAAAGGAGAAGCCACAGTGAGATGGTAGGAGGGGCGCAATCACAAGAAAATCAAATCCCATAACTGCTGGGTGGGTGACTCACAAACTGGGGAACACTTATACCACAGAAGTCCACCCACTGAAGTGAAGGTTCTGAGCCCCACGTCAGACTTCCCAACCTGGGGTCTGGCAATGGGAGGAGGAATTCCTAGAGAATCAGACTTTGAAGGTTGGTGGGATTTGATTGCAGGACTTCGACAGGACTGGGGGAAACAGAGACTCCACTCTTGGAGTGCACACACAAAATAGTGTGAGCATCAGGACACAGGGGAAGGAGCAGTGACCCCACAGGAGACTGAACCAGACCTACCTGCTGGTGTTGGAGGGTCTCCTGCAGAGGCAGGGGGTGGCTGTGTCTCACCGTGAGGACAAGGACACTGACAGCAGAAGTTCTGGGAAGTACTCCTTGGCGAGAGCCCTCCCAGAGTCTGCCATTAGCCCCACCAAAGAACCCAGGTAGGCTCCAGTATTGGGTCACCTCAGACCAAACAACCAACAGGGAGGGAATCCAGCCCCACCCATCAGCAGACAAGCAGATTAAAGTTTTACTGAGCTCTGCGCACCAGAGCAACAGCCAGCTCTACCCACCACCAGTCCCTTCCATCAGGAAACTTGCATAAGCCTCTTAGATAGCCTCATCCACCAGAGGGCAGAAAGCAGAAGCAAGAACTACAATGCTGCAGCCTGTGGAACAAAAACCACATTCACAGAAAGATAGAAAAGATGAAAAGACAGAGGGCTATGTACCAGATGAAAGAACAAGAAAAAACCCCAGAAAAACAACTAAATGAAGTGGAGATAAGCAAACTTCCAGAAAAAGAATTCAGAATAACGATAGTGAAGATGATCAAGGACCTCGGAAAAAGAATGGAGGCAAAGATCAAGAAGATGCAAGAAATGTTTAACAAAGACCTAGAAGAACTAAAGAACAAACAGAGAGGAACAGTACAATAACTGAAATGAAAAATACACTAGAAGGAATCAATAGCAGAATAACTGAGGCAGAAGAACGAATAAGTGACCTGGAAGACAGAATGGTGGAATTCACGGCTGCAGAACAGAATAAAGAAAAAAGAATGAAAAGAAATGAAGACAGCCTAAGAGACCTCTGGGACAACATTAAATGCAACAAAATTCACATTATAGGGGTCCCAGAAGGAGAAGAAAGAGAGAAAGGACCCAAGTAAATATTTGAAGAGATTATAGTTTAAAACTTCCCTAACATGGGAAAGGAAATAGCCACCCAAATCCAGGAAGTGCAGAGAGTCCCATAAAGGATAAACCCAAGGAAAACACGTCGAGACACAGTAATCAAATTGGCAAAAATTAAAATCAAAGAAAAACTACTGAAAGCAGCAAGGGAAAAATGACAAATAACATACAAGGGAACTCCCATAAGGTTAACAGCTGATTTCTCAGCAGAAACTCTACAAGCCACAAGGGAGTGGCATGACATATTTAAAGGGATGAAAGGGAAGAACCTACAACCAAGATTACTCTACCAGGCAAGGATCTCATTCAGATTCGATGGAGACAGCGAAAGTTTTACAGACAAGCAAAAGCTAAGAGAATTCAGCACCACCAAACCAGCTCTACAACAAATGCTAAAGGAACTTCTTTAAGTGGGAAACACAAGAGAAGAAAAGGACCTACTAAAACAAACCCACAACAATTAAGAAAATGGTCATAGGAACATACATATTGATAATTACCTTAAACGTGAATGGATTAAATGCTCCAACCAAAAGACACAGGCTCGCTAAATGGATACAAAAACAAGACCCATATATATGCTGTCTACAAGAGACCCACTTCAGACCTAGGGACACATACAGACTAAAAGTGAGGGGATGGAAAAAGATATTCCATGCAAATGGAAATCAAAAGAAAGCTGGAGTAGCAATACTCATATCAGATAAAGTAGACTTTAAAATAAAGCATGTTACAAGAGACAAGGAAGGACTCTCCATGATGATCAAGGGGTCAATCCAAGAGAAGATATAACAATTATAAAGATATATGCACCCAACATAGGAGCACTTCAACACATAAGGCAACTACTAACAGCTATAAAAGAGGAAATTGGCAGTAACACAATAATAGTGGGGGACTTTAACACCTCACTTACACCAACAGACAGATCATCAAAAAAGAAAATTAGTAAGGAAACACAAGCTTTAAATGACACAATACACCAGATAGATTTAATTGATATTTATAGGACATTCCATCCAAAAACAGCAGAATACACATTCTTCTCAAGTGCTCATGGAACATTCTCCAGGATAGATCACATCTTGGGTCACAAATCAAGCCTCACTAAATTTAAGAAAATTGAAATCATATCAAGCATCTTTTCTGACCACAACACTATGAGATTAGAAATCAATTACAGGGAAAAAAACGTAAAAAACACAAACACATGGAGGCTAAACACTACGTTACTAAATAACCAAGAGATCACTGAAGAAATCAAAGAGGAAATCACAAAGTACCTACAGACAAATGACAATGAAAACATGATGATCCAAAACCTATGGGATGCAGCAAAAGCAGTTCTAAAAGGGAAGTTTATAGCAATACAAGCCTACCTCAAGAAACAAGAAAAATCTTAAATAAACAACCTAACCTTACACCTAAAGAAACTAGAGAAAGAAGAACAAACAAAACCCAAAGTTAGTAGAAGGAAAGAAATCATAAAGATCAGAGCAGAAATAAATGAAAAAGAAACAAAGAAAACAATAGTGAAGGTCAATAAAACTTAAAGCTAGTTCTTTGAGAAGATAAACAAAATTGATAAACCATTAGCCAGACTCATCAAGAAAAAGAAGGAGAGGACTCAAATCAATAAAATTAGAAATGAAAAAGGAGAAGTTACAACAGACACTGCAGAAATACAAAGCATCCTAAGAGACGACTACAAGCAACTCTATGCCAATAAAATGGACAACCTGGAAGAAATGGACAAATTCTTAGAAAGGTATAACCTTCCAAGACTGAACCAGGAAGAAAGAGAAAATATGAACAGACCAATCACAAGTCATGGATTGAAACTGTGATTAAAAATCTTCCAACAAACAAAAGCCAAGGACCAGAGGCTTCACAAGTGAATTCTATCAAACATTTAGAGAAGAGCTAACACCCAACCTTCTCAAACTCTTCCAAAAAATTGTGGGGACGGAACACTCCCAAACTCATTCTATGAGGCCACCATCACCCTGATACCAAAACCAGACAAAGATACTAAAAAAAAAGAAAAGTACAGACCGATATCACTGATGAATATAGATGCAAAAATCCCCCCGAAAATGCTAGCAAACAGAATCCAACAGCACATTAAAAGGATCATACTCATTGATCAAGTGGGATTTATCCCAGGGATGCAAGGATTCTTCAATATATGCAAATCAATCAATGTGATACACCATATTAATAAATTGAAGAATAAAAACCATATGATCATCTCAATAGATGCAGAAAAAGCTTTTGACAAAATTCAACACCCATTTATGATAAAAACTCTCCAAAAAGTGGGCAGGGAGGGAACCTACCTCAACATAATAAAGGCCATATACAACAAACCCACATCAAACATCATTCTCAATGGTGAAAAACTGAAAGCATTTCCTCTAAGATCAGGAACAAGACAAGGATGTCCACTCTCACCACTATTATTCAACAGAGTTTTGAAAGTCCCAGCCATGGCAATCAGAGAAGAAAAAGAAATAAAAGGAATACAAATTGGAAAAGAAGAAGTAAAACTATCACTGTTTGCAGATGACATGATACTCTACATAGAGAATCCTAAAGATGCTACCAGAAAACTACTAGAGCTAATCAATGAATTTGGTAAAGTAGCAGGATACAAAATTAATGCACAGAAATCTCTTGCATTCCTATACACTAATGATGAAAAATCTGAAAGAGAAATTAAGAAATCGCTCCCATTTACCATTGCAACAAAAAGAATAAAATACCTAGGAATAAAACTACCTAGGGAGACAAAAGACCTGTATGCAGAAAACTATAAGACACTGATGAAATAAATTAAAGATGATACAAACAGATGGAGAGATATACCACGTTCTTGCATTGGAAGAATCATTATTGTGAAAATGACTCTACTACCCAAAGCAATCTACAGATTCAATGCAATCCCTATCAAATTACCAATGGCATTTTTTACAGAACTAGAACAAAAAATTTCACAATTTGTGTGGCAACACAAAAGACCCTGAATAGCCAAAGCAGTTTTGAGGGAAAAAAACAGAGCTGGAGGAGTCAGACTCCCTGACTTCAGACTTTACTACAAAGCTACAGTAATCAAGACAATATCGTACTGGCACAAAAACAGAAATAGAGATCAATGCAACAGGATAGAAGGCCCAGAGATAAACCCACACACGTATGGTCAACTAATCTATGACAAAGGAGGCAAGGATATACAATGGAGAAAAGACAGTCTCTTCAAGAAGTGGTGCTGGGAAAACTGGACAGCCACATGTAAAAGAATGAAATTAGAACACTCCCTAACACCATACACAAAAATAAACTCAAAATGGATTAGAGACCTAAATGTAAGACCGGACACTATAAAACTCTTAGAGGAAAACATAGGAAGAACACTCTGACATAAGTCACAGCAAGGTCTTTTTTGATCCACCTCCTAGAGTAATCAAAATTAAAACAAAAAGAAACAAATGGGACCTAATGAAACTTCAAAGCTTTTGCACAGCAAAGGAAACCACAAACAAGATGAAAAGACAACCCTCAGAATGAGAGAAAATATTTACAAACAAATCGACGGACAAAGCATTAATCTCCAAAATATATAAACAGCTCATGCAGCTCAATATTAAAGAAACAAACAATCCAATTAAAAAATGGGCAGAAAACCTAAATAGACATTTCTCCAAAGAAGACATACAGATGGCCAAGAGGCACATGAAAAGCTGCTCAACATTACTAATCATTAGAGAAACACAAATCAAAACTACAATGAGATATCACCTCACACCAGTTAGAATGGGCATCATCAGAAAACCTACAAACAACAAATGCTGGAGAGGGTGTGGAGAAAAGGGAACCCTCTTGCACTGTTGGTGGGAGTGTAAATTGATACAGCCACTATGGAGAACAGTATGGAGGTGTCTTAAAAAACTAAAAATAGAATTACCATATGACCCAGCAATCCCACTACTGGGCATATACCCAGAGAAAACCATAATTTAAAAAGACACATGCACCCCAATGTTCATTGAAGCACTATTTACAATAACCAGGTCATGGAAGCAACCTAAATGCCCATTGACAGATGAATGGATAAGGAAAATATGGTACATATATACAATGAAATATTACTCAGCCATAAAAAGGAACAAAATTGGGTCATTTGTAGAGACGTGGATGGATCTAGAGACTGTTATACAGAGTGAAGTAAGTCAGAAAGAGAAAAACAAATATCGTATATTAACGCATATATGTGGAACCTAGAAAAATGGTACAGATGAACTGGTTTGCAGGGCAGAAATAGAGACACAGATGTAGAGAACCAATGTATGGACACCAAGGGGGGAAAGTGGCCAGGGGTGGTGGTGGTGGCGTGATGAATTCGGAGATTGGGATTGCCATATATACACTAACATGTATAAAATGGATAACTAATACGAACCTGCTGTATAAAAAAATAAAATAAAATTCAAGAAAAACCCAGAGGATATGGTACATATATACAATGGAATATTACTCAACCATAAAATGGAACAAAATTGTGCAATTTGCAGAGATTTGGATGGACCTAGAGACTGTCATACAGAGTGAATAAGTCAGAAAGAGAAAAACAAATATTGTATAATATTCACTTACATGTGGAATCTAGAAAAATGATACAGATGAACTTATTTGCAAAGCAGAAATAGAGACACAGACGTAGAGAACGGACATATGGATACCAGGGAAGGAAGGGAGAGGGGATGAATTGCGAGATTGGGATTGACATATATACACTACTATGTATAAAATAGATAACTAAGGAGAACCTACTGTATAGCACAGGGAACTCTACTCAGTGCTCTGTGGTGAACTAAATGGGAAGGAAATCCAAAAAAGAGGGGACATATGTATATGTATAGCTGACTCACTTTGCTGTACAGCAGAAACTTAACACAACATTGTAAAGCAACTATACTCCAATAAAAATTAATAAAAAATTTGTTTTTACTTTTTACTCTCGATGCCTTTTATTTCTTTTCTTGTCTGACTGTACTAACTAGAACCTCCAGTACAATGTTGAATAGGACTGGTAAGAGCAGCCCTCTCTGATTTGTTCCTAATCTTATGGGGACAGCACTGAGACTTTCATCCTTATACATGCTGTAGGCTTTTTGTAGATGCCCTTCAGCAGGTTGAGGAACTTCCTTTCTATTATTTGATGAGAATTTTTATCAGAAATGGATGTTGGATTTTGTCAAATGCTTTTTCTGTGTCTCTTGAAGATGATGATCTGTTTTTTTCTTTTCTGTTTGTTTATATGGTAATTTCCTCATGTATGAAATGATCAGTACTCAGCTGAGCACCCAAGGGGGCCCTCTGCAGATCTCTGGGCTCCTGCCTGTGCAGCTCTCTCCTGGGTGGCACTCTGTCCAGCAGCTCTAGCCATCTGGTCTCTCCTGACTCTCATCTCCATTTCCTCCAGTAGGAAACTGTCAGGCTGTTCTCAGTCTCCTTTTCTCTGCCACAGTCTGGAAACTTTCTCAGGGCAGTAAGTTGTGGCAATATTGAGGCTCACAACATTTGTTTCCCATCTCCCAAAGATCACTGTCTTTTGTTGTCTGAGGTCCAGTTTCTTAAATATTGTAATTGTTGTTGTTGTTGGTGGTGGTGCTGGTGTGTGTGTGTGTGTGTGTGTGTATTCTTGTTTCAGGAGTGAGGTAAATACGGTCTCTGTTTTTCCGTCTTGGCTAGCAGGGGAGGTCATATACAGAAATTTATGTAAGTTGAAAAATAATACATTGTACATATTGCTTTTCTTTTTTAAACTTTGCATCATGGAAAATTTCAAAGGTATACAAAAACAGAGAAAATGAATCCCTATATACCCAACAACCAGCTTTAACAATGATTAATTTATGACCAATCTTGTTTCATCTGTAACTCTGCCCTGATCTTAGGAGACCCTTTCTCCCATTAGGTAATTTTGAAACAAATTACAGACATTGCATCATTTTATTTGTAAGTACTTCAGCTTATATCTTTAAAATACGACTTTTTAAAAAAGGAAATGACAATTCCATTATATCATCAACTATATAGATGTTGTTGTCATTGCTGTTTTATAATAGTTTGTTCATATCAGGATCCTGCCCAGGTCTATACGTTGCATTTGGCAGATAGGTCTTTTTAAACCTACAGATTCCCTCCCTTGTGATTTATTTACTGAAGAAATCTGGTCATTTGTCCTATATAGTTTCCCAGAGAATGGAGATTCTGGTTGCATCCCCAAGTTGTCTTTAACAACTGATAAACTTAGATGTGATTCCATTTCTAGTTTTTGGCAAATATTTCACAAGTTATTGTGTATAGTAGCATCATGAATTCATAATCTGATTGTCCCTCTTTGTAGTGTTCTACTAGCCTCCTGTGCATATATACAATGAAATATTACTAGCCTCCTGTGCATATATACAATGAAATACAATATATACAATATATTGCCAAATACGATATATACAATATATTGCCAAATATACTACCATAGTATAATCATACACCTCATATTAGTCTGCTGAGGCTGCCATGACAAAATTCCATAGACTGGGTGAGTTAAACAACAGAAATTTATTTTCTCACAGTTCTAGAGGCTGTAAATCTGAGATTAAGGTCTGGCAGGTTGGTTCCTGGTGAGGACTCACTTCCTGGTTTGTAGACAGCCAACTTCTCCCTGTGTCCCCACAGGGCAGAGAGAAAACTCTGGTGTCTCTTCCTCTTCTTATAAGGGTACCAGCCCTCTCATATTAGGGTCCCACCTTTATGGCCTCATTTAACCTATATCATCTCCTCACAGGCCCTATGTCCAAATAGACACAGTGGGAATTAAGGTTTCAATATATGAGTTTTGGGGAGACACAAAGATTTAGTCCATAATACACCTTAAGATTGTCTTTTTAAAACAATAAACTTTTTTTTTCATAAATTTATTTATTTTTGGCTGCATTGAGTCTTTGTTGCTGCGCGCGGGCTTTCTCTAGTTGCAGCGAGCAGGGGCTACTCTTCGTTGTGGTGCATGGGCTTCTCATTGTGGTGGCTTCTCTTGTTGCGGAGCATGGGCTCTAGGCGCACAGGCTTCAGTAGTTGTGGCACCCGGCCTCAGTAGTTGTGATGCACGGGCTTAGTTGCTCTGCGGCATGTGGGATCTCCCCAGACCAGGGCTCAAACGCGTGTCTCCTGCATTGGCAGGTGGATTCTTAAACACTGCGCCACCAGGGAAGCCCCTAAAACAATAAACTTTTAAAGATAGTTTTGCTTAACACAAAAATTTCAAAGAAAGAGTAGAATTCTTGTATATTCCTGACTCAATTTCCCTACTGTTAACATTCTATATCACCATGGTATGTTTGTCACAAGTAAGAAACCAACATTGGTACATTGCTCTTAACTAAACTCGACACTTCACTTGGATTTCACCAATTTTCTCCCAATGTCCTTTTTCTGTTCCAGAATTCAATCTTGGATATCACAGTTAGTCATCATGTCTCCTTAGCCTCCCCTGGGCTGTGAGAGTTTCTCAGCTTTTCCTGGTCCTTGATTAACTTGATAGTTTTGAGGAGGACTTCCCAGGTTTTTTGATGAATGTCCCACAGTTTGGATTTGCCTGATGTTTTCCTCATGGTTAGACTGGACTTATGGGTTTTGGGGAGAATGACCACAGATGTAAAGTGCCTTTCTCCCCATGTCATGCCATGGAAAAATGCTATCAACATGACTTACCACTGATGATATTGACCTTGATTCCCAGGCCAGGACCTGTTTCCCAGTTTTCTCCACTGTAAACTGATACACCTTCCTGTCCCCTTCCATATTATACTTTCTGGAAGCAACTTACTAAGTGCATCCCACATTTTAGTGGGGAAGAGAAGAGTATCTACCTAAATTAATCTGGAATTCTTCAGAGATTTGTCTCATCTCCTCCACTTATCTATTGCTCACTTACTTATATAATTATGGACTCACAGATATTTTATACTTTTTGTATGGCTCATGCATTGTACAAAAACAAGTGGTGGGTTGGATTCGGCCTGATCCCAAGTCTAGGAGACTCCTTAGGAAAGACTCATGTGAATAATATTCTCTGAGTTATTTTATGTTCATACAAATGTGTGGCCTTTATATATAACGGTTGCATTGCTTGGAAACAAAATCCTTTTTTCCATTTCTTCAAAAAAAAAAGGGGGGGGGCTGTTGGAATTGCATTGAATCTGTAAATAGCTTAGGTAATAGCTTGACATTTTAACAAGATACTCATGTATCATTTATCTTCTGGCATGGTGTTGCTTTTGAAAAGTCTGATGTCAGTCTGATTTTACTTCCCTTTTAAATGACTTGGTCTTTTTGTCTGATTGTCCAAAGAGGCTTTTCTTTTTCCTTTAAAATCCAATAATTTTACTAGAATATGTGTCATTGTTGGCCAGTCTGGGTCAATTTTCCCATGTAATGATAAATGGAGTGAACTTTTAGTATATCCTTTTAAGTCTTCTTTTACTGAACAATTTTTTTGGTATTACAGTTTATAATTTGTTTTTTCCATTATTTTGGCTTTCTTTTTTTGAAATTCCTATTATACTTATGTTGAATCTTCTTTGACTGTCTTCTGTATCTATCACTTTTCTCAAATCTTTTTAATCTTACTTTGTAAATTTGTTTTCCTCCTCCCCACCTTTGTTTCTCTTGGATTTACTTGCTCTTGTGTTCCATCTAGTTTAATTTTCAGTTTCTCAAAGTTTTCCTTTTTATTTCTAATTCTTTCTTGAGTTCATCTGTTTTTTCAGGACTTCTTTTTATCCAATCATCTCATTTCTGAGTTTTTCATATTCTAATTTTTTGCTATTCTATCATAGCTTCTATAATCTTAATTTTTAAAGCTCATTTAAATATTAGGTAAGTATTTGCAAGCGTATTTTTCTGGCATCCTTTCTTTATTCATAGGGATGTTATTCTGCACCTAATCCATTAATCTTTTTTGTTCTTTTAATAATTTTATATGGGATTGTTGCTCATGCTATGTGAGATGGGGCAGAACGGCTTCCCTACCTTCATGGTTTCAGGGCTTCTTTCTCTGTGGTTTTTGAAAAGTGATGAGAAAAAACAACAACAACAACTCATACTTTCTGTTCCTCTCCCAACTTTTAAAAAGATCTTCTTTTCCTTTGCCCTCATTTCTCCCTCCTTGTCAAATTGAATTCTACTTCCAGCAGCATCTCCTTAGTGGGAGGCTTTCTTGGAAAGGAGATTTGGGTTGTTAATTTTGAGTTGATAGAGGTCATACACTGTCAGGGCTACCTGTGGGGGACTTGAGACTCTTTCAGGGTGTCTTCAAGCTTCAAACTTTTTCATTATAGCATTAAGATGTTAGGGCTTCCCTGGTGGCGCAGTGGTTGAGAGTCTGCCTGCCAATGCAGGGAACACGGGTTCGAGCCCTGGTCTGGGAAGATCCCACATGCCGCGGAGCAACTAAGCCCGTGAGCCACAACTACTGAGCCTGCGTGTCTGGAGCCTGTGCTCCACAACAAGAGAGGCCGCGATAGTGAGAGGCCCGCGCACCGCGATGAAGAGTGGCCCCCACTTGCCGCAACTAGAGAAAGCTCCCACACAGAAACGAAGACCCAACACAGCCATAAATAAACAAATTAAAAAAAAAAAAAGATATTACATGCATTTCTCACTTTCATGAATGTAGAGTGGAGTTTTCCAGTGATTACAAGATGTGTGATAGTATAACAAAATGAATGCAGAGGCAGATATGAGAGTCCAGTTGTCTTCTCTTTTTAGACCTTAAAGAGATTTTCAAAAATTAAAAACAATGCCACTCATTTAAAAATATAGTTATTTTTCACAAAGACATTTATGTTAAGAAGTACAGAACAGGTTTTTGTTCTTTTAAATGAATTATTTTAGAAATTTGTCAATTACTAATATATATAAATATCAATAAATACAATACAAATAAGCAAAACCTCTTTGAGGAACTTAATGATTCTTAGGAGAGCAAAGGGGTCCTGAGATAAACCAGTCAGAACTGCTGCAGAGGAGCCAGTGTTTGTTGTGTGCATTTGTGTATGCAGAATCCACTGTCATATGCATGTATGTGTGTATCAGTGACTCTACAGTTTTGCTTTCTGTCACGTAGTCTCTCAGTTGCTGAGAGTGGGATGCTTAAGTCCCAACCCTAATTGTGGCTTTGTCTATTTCTCCTTTCAGCTCTATCAGGTTTTGCTTCATGTAACTGGACGCTCTGATGGTTGGTGTGTACGTATTCAGGATTGTGTGTCCCTGGTGGGTTGATCCTTTTATCATTGTGTAATGTTTCTGTAATTTTCTTTGCTCTAAAGTCTACTTTATCAGATACTAATATAACCATTCTGCTTTTTAAAAAATAATGTATGCTATAACCTATCTATAACATTGTATTTTAATGTTTCTGGCAGACAGGACTTATTAATCATTTTTTATCCACTTGGCCAATCTGTCTTTTAATTGGTGCATTTAGACCATCTGAATTTAGGTAATTGTTAGAACTTAAGTCAGTCATTTTATTGTTTGCTTGCTTTGTGTTCCTCATTCTTGTTTCTTTTCTTTCCTGTTGTAGTTATTTGAACATTAAAAAAAAGTCCATCTTGATTATAGTTTGTGAGAGTATCACTTTGCATAGTTTTCCTAGTGCTTACTGTAGGTATTACATACGTAACTTGGCACCGTCTACTGGCACGGATATTTTACTACTTTGAATGAAGTGGAGAAATATTACTTCCATTATGCCCCTATACACTCCACTCTCTTGTTTTTAAATATAATTGCCCTAGGTATTTTTTCTATATACACTGACATCAGGGATCTCCCCTCCTTTCCTCTACCCCCTTCCCTTTCTTTTACCCACATTTGTTGAATCCCTTCTATGCACCCAGTGTTACACTAGGAGTAGCAGTTCCATGGATGAAAAGAAAGAATATCAACAAATCCAGCATCCTATGTTTAAGTCCTGTGAGAGACAGAGATGCATGTGAACACACACTTGAGAGAAGAGGAAACACAAATGTCCCCAAACATGTAATAACATATTGGAACACTATCTCCATCAACTAGATCTGGCAAAAATCAAGCACTCATCAGACAGTACTAAGTGTTGACAAGGATGCAGAGCAATGGGAACTCTCATTCATGGCCGCTGGGAGTGTAAACAGGTACAAACATTTTTAGAAATGCTTTCTTATTGCATAGGAAACTGGACATGTGCATACCTTAAAACCCATAAATTCCACTCTGAGCTACACAGGTTAGAGAAACTTGCATGTGTGCACTCATGTGTTTACACTAATGTACAAGTATAAACCACCAAGTGTCTATCACAAGTCAAAGGGATAAATGGTGGTATATCCACATAATGAAATACCACTCAGCAGATAACACATAGATCACACATCAACACGCATAAATATGAGGAGCATGTTGAGCAAAAAAAAGCAAGTCACAGGAGAATGCATACTGCATTCTTCAGTTTACATGAAGTTTATAAACCAAGCAATGTGTTATTTGAAGTAAAACTATAAACACACACAAGGTACACTGTAAGCACTGAGGAGGAGCTGAGATTTTGCTTCCTCCTGTATCAGTCAGCTCAGGCTGCTGTAACAAAATACTACAGATGGGTGGATTAAACAACAGACATTTATTTTCCCACAATTCTGGAGGCTGGAAGTCCAAGATGAAAGTATCAGCAGCGTGGGTTCCCCGGTGACCTCTCCTTGGCTTGCAGATGGCCATATACTCTGTGTCCTCATATCTTCCCTTTGTGCATGTCTGTGTCCTGATCTTTTCTTCTAAGGACAGCAGTCAGATTGGATTAGGGCCCACACATACGGGGCCTCCTTTTAACTTAATCACCCCTTAAAAGGCCCTATCTCCAAACACAGTCACATTCTGAGGTACTGGGGATTAGGACTTCAACATATGAATTTTAGGACATAATTCAACCTATAACACCTCCCCACCTCCTTGGTCGTCAGGTAGTTGAATTTAATTACACTTAACAAAGAGTTAGTTAGAACATATTCTGTTTGAAGGGATCAGAACCGACTTTTGAAGGACATTCAGAATTAACTGAATAATAAGTGTTGAGAATTAGTCTTCCAGCATTGTATAGAAAGAGTGCAAGTGTGGACTGAAGGGGGTAGCGAGGTGGCATACAATGCAGAACTCAGGGTGCTGATGGAAGGAGAAGATAGCATGGACAAGTGACGTGGCAGATATAGACATGCACTAGACTTGGCTCCTGATGGCGGGATGAATGACGGAATGATTCCTGGGCGTCCCCAGCATCAGCAGAGTGCAAGCACAGAGTAGCACAAATCAACTGCTGAACGAATAGGAGTTTCACATTAGTCTCTTCCAATTGTATTGGAACTCTAATGTGAGCATACAGGATATTCTTAGAAAATAATTGATCATCTAAACTTTGCTAAAATAATTCAGAAAATGTCACCTACCAGTCCCAGGTACATTAAATTTAGTATTAGGTTGAACCATATGAAATGGCCCATATTTGATAATTTTTGACTTGCAGAAATGGCCATTCAATATGGTTCAACCTGATTCAACGTCTGAGTAGTCTTGTTCTATTTTTAAGAGGAGAAAGAAAATGATAAAGCAATTCACTAAATCAAAACCAAGGAGTATTTGAAGACTGTAATCAAATGGTCATGTAAGTAGGAAAGTATTCTAAAAACATAACTTCTCTCCCAAAGAGGCAATCTTAAAACATGTTTTCATTTGCCTCCCAGAGGCAATCTTAAAACTTCTTTTCATTCTTAAAACATCTTTTCATCAAAAAAGCCAGGAGGCAGGAGCGTAACAGCCTTCTATTGTGATATAAATTGCAGTGGATGTATGAAACTTATTTTGAGTGCAAAAGGTTTTATGATATTAAAGTCTTATTGGGACATTATTTTTAGTGACTGGATATTTTAGTTGATGGCTTAGAACGAAGGTTTGCCACAGCTCCACTATTGAATGGCTCCATTGTGATTACTTATAAATCAGTTTTATTGTCAGCGTTGGGCTAATCAGAGATCAGCTCATGCTTAAAAGCATAACTAAAAAATAATGCACCACTGTGTAACAGGATTTGTTGAATTTTTCTCCTGCCATTTTATCTGTAAATAATTTTCAACACCTAACAATGAAAAGGGCTCCTTTGGTAAGGTGCTAATCTTGGGCCACATTCATAAAAATAAAAAGCACCAAAGGGAATGTGGTTCTTGGTTCACTTGCACTGAAAATATATCAATGCTTATTAATTTTGAACAACAACAAAGATCCTATGAGTAAGCTATCACTTTTAAACAATCACCCAAATTATTTGGGGGCCTTCAGATATCAAGAACTTGGGGCATGCATTGTCTACAACATAGCATCTCTGGAAATTTGTTTAGACCTCTAGAGAACAGCCAGAAATAGCACCCAAGCATATGAGTAAGTGTCCTCCACTTAAGAGAAAATAGAGAAACTTTCTCTCTATTGAAGTATGATATATAGTTATTTTCATGGAATCCAGAGTGACGAAAGCACATACTCTTTCTCAGATAGAACTGGGAAGCTGGCTGAAGCTATGAGAAAGTAGATCAGCATAGCATTTCTGAGTTATGCAAACAGATGAAGCAATCTCTAAAACAGCAGCACTTCATCTCAAAGAGCATCAGCAAATTCTCTGAAATAGGAAAAAACCAAAAAGTGTGATATGCTAGAGATCATATATATGTATATATATGCATGTGTGTGTATGCATATATATATATATTTATATATATATAAAACAGTAACAGCGTGAGCTCAGTCTTTTTCAGAGGACAAAAAATGTGGGATATTTTCACTGAAGTTATGGATAATATGATGTTCTATAATGCCATCGTGGAGTCGAGTGCTGAAAGGGCCTCAAGAGGGAGGTGAGCATGGTTCAAAGTCAGTCAGAGGGGAATTCTTTCATCAGCCAAGTATGAAAAATACTTCTCTCTTGGTCTTGTAAGAGAAGTAAGCAAGACAATGCATGTGCTCAGCCATGGTAGTTAAGTTCTGAATGTGTACGCTTTTGGCCCTTTCCACTCTGCTGACCTAAATTTTGCAGCCCTGTAACTTCTTCCAGAAGGTAGATTTCTATCCTCCGGGCTACAAAGAACTCCCCACCAGTTCAAACACAGGAAGGCAGGAATCTTGCCGACCTTGAGATTTTCCTCACACATTCCTCTTAGAACCCTCCTATCTGCGGTCTCCACCCCTTGGTCATTCTGCACCGACAGGATGGGGACTGACTAGAGCCTGGCTAGCTGACTATTCAGCCTGCAACTCAGGCTGCCCATCAGGATACTCTAATCACAAAGCCACATCTTTATCATCAGGATCTCAAGAGCACCAAGCTAAAGAACTACAAGACGAAGGTTATGGGTTTTTTCCCCCACTTTTATTCAAATTAATACAAAAACTGTATACAGTCTGATTAATTTCTCCCACCATCTCTCTTTTTCAGGCTGGTGCACTTAGATTTTAGACATGCACTGCTGCAGTCACATCATGGCTGTGCAGGATCCATCCTCTAATTTGAAACGATCATTTCAGACACACAAGCCAAAAGCCACTTGCCAAATAAGCCATGGTGGTGCCTGCCCACGTGAGACTGACTGAGATGAGGATAAACATCTTTTTAGGTAAAAAACATATTTTTATAATGTACCTTTGGATAAATGTAATTGTTTTCTCCCCTTCTTTCCCAGATCAGGCACTTGAAAATAAGAAATTTCAGGAATGGGCAACCCAGTCCGTTAAAATTCACTGGATTTGATTTCCTAAAAAATTCAAACAGTGTGGCATTTGGCATTTGCCACTAGAGTTAGTAAGACCAATAATGACTAAAATATTTTTGATGTGCTAGAGCTTGATTCAGAAATGCCCAAGTTGGAGAAATTTCATTTGTTGTAAATTAGCCTTACTTCCCCTGAAATTCTGTCTTTAAGATTAAGTAGTAGCTTTAGTTAGAAATTGGTTTAATATCACTTTTATTGGGAAAAACTACTATCTGTTCTGTGGCTTGGCCTCTCGTGCCCCACATATTCATTTAAATAATATTTAATGGCTTCCATTGCTGATAGTTTGGTTTATAAGGAACTAAAATAGTTTGAGCAATTACTTCCTCTTATCCAAATGAATGCAACCTACATTGAGTCAAATTCAGTTTAAAAGTCTTAATTCTCATAGAAGTAAAGCAGCCAAAGATAGGGCCCTGAGGCAACTGGGTTTATGGAACGATAGATTTAGGAGGTGTGGGCTGGTGCTCGTGCTATCACAACATCGGCATGAACAGAACTGCCTCTGGGGAGAGGCAATGGCTAGGGTGCCCGCCCCTGTAAGACAGTTCTTTCTGCTGGAGTCCTGCAGCTTCCCATACTGCCTGTCACTGATCTCACTTTCTCTGTAAAGATGCTGCTCAGCTCAGCAACAGCCCAGGGGAGTGGGAGTAAGGTTTGATGTGTTGAGAACTGCTCCTTCCGCCTGTGACAGCAGAGGTCAGTGAGGTTGTCTGGAAGCCTGACAAAGAGCAAGTCTATTTCCTACAGTAATAAGTCCCAAACACTGCACTGTCAATCTTTTAACGTAAAACTAAATCACTCTGAAAAATAATACATTTGAGACCCTTTGCCACATTTATAAAAAGAAAAAACAAATTCAAACAAATATTAAAAAATCCTTTAAAAATGTTGTGTCAATTGCCTTCTTATTAACAAATATAAAACAGTTTAAGACACTTGGTGACTTCCTTAGGTCATGTATTGGGGAATAGACACACAGTGAAGTTTTACTACTAAAATTATCTATTTGGTAAAAACTCTAGGAAGAGTTCCATCAATAAGATAATTGTTTTGGAAAGAAGAGCTACAACTTTTTCCAAAATGTCAAAAAGAATAAGGATGTAAACACCGCATTCTTAAAAAATTAATACAACAATATTAATCCAGTTAAATAAATAAAAGAAGTGGCACCAACTTTATGGCAATTTTTCAACACAAAAATGTAACTCAAGGATATTTTAAAATAAATAATTGCTCCAAACAGGAACAAGCATTCTTAGCACAAACCAAGAGCATCTGAAATAAAGTGCTATGAGACGAAGCAGTTCCACATTTCAGCTTGTTCAGCTATGAGCAGAAATGCCATCTAGATCTTCAGGTCTGAAATATTCACGAGGGGAAAGTCAGCCTCACTAAACGCCAGGCTTAGGGCCATCTTTTGTCATTTTTCTTTTTTCTTCCAGTGTGTTCTTAAATATTTTCTTCAGGGTGCTGTAAACTATTGGTCCATTTTCAGAATCAAAATTAACCTGGTAACAAAGAAAATTTATATTCAGGATACTATAACAAGAATTTTAACCAGTCTTTATTTTGGGAGAAAAGAAAGGGCGTGGAGAAAAAAACAAAGACTTATAAACAAAATTATACACAATTAAAAAGCACACACAATGCATTTCACACACTAGTTTTAATTAAAATACTATATTAGAACTACCAATCATGACAATACCAAATTTATGAATGAAAACTAAAAAAATTAAATCTAGTGCCTGGATATGTACTGTACTCATGAAGCAAGTCAATAGTGAGTGTGATGGGGGTTTTGAATGCAGAGACTGATCATGGATGGTATAAGGGAAAGGTCTCCTTATTAAAACAATGCACACCAGCTTAACTGTTGGACTGAGGTGACCTGAATGGGGGCCTAGCTTTCCACCTGTCAGCAATTGTAGCCTCAGGTCATACTTAACCCTCCTGTAAAATAAAGACCACAACATCCATCTCCTTAGTACTAAATATGAGGCTCTAACACATGCTTGGCACATATAAATACCTCCATAAAGTTAATTTCCTTTCCCATTGGTGGGAAGGCACCACATACACATATTTGGATTGTTTACCCAAGTTCACCGTATTGCAGGGTTAGGAGTGATGTTAGGACAGAGAACCAGAGCAATCACCACACCTCCACCCCACTCCCATCGCCAAAGAAATGTGTGACTCCTTAGGAAAGGATCAGGATCACTTGGCCAGTGATCCCTTCCCTCCTGGAGAGAGAGAGCAAAGCCTGTTCCCTTATGAAGGGCTGGGAAGGGTCTGAGATTTCACCCTGATAACACACCTTATAGATGCTAGCAGAAGACATGAGATTGCTGGGTCAGAGACAAACAACTTTATGACTGAAGGCAGCACACGCTCCGTAATCACATGGGTTCCCTTGCCCTCCAAGCCCCCTGGGGATGATGCAGAGGGGCACAGGTTGAGTCTGCATCACAGCTGAGGAACTCCATGCTTAGGCAATCCCCCATGTTTGATGAGGGAGCTGTGGCAAGCCTGCTAAGCTTTGGCCTGAAGGAAACATGATCTTTGTTACACAGGAAACAGATGCTACACAGATTTCCTTGAAGAGCTAGCCTGGAATAGAAGCTATCAGGGCCTTTGCTCCTAAGATTGTGCACAAGGGGAGAGACCCAAGAACGGTATTCTAACATTTTTACAGACAGATTTGGAACAACTGGTATATTTAACTTTTCATTAGTATCCCCCTAAAAGGTCAACAGAAGTTGTAAAGAATTCCTACCACTTTCAGAGAGTCCAGTATTCAGGATTATTTTCAGTTAAATTCAGAAATGTAACTTTATCTTAATCATTATTTTGTCTGTCCTATCTGCAAAAACTTATTAACATTAACAACAGTTTGAACTGTATACTTTGTTAAACACCAAATCACAACCATCCCCACACAGCAGTGGCCTCTGGGTCTATGAAAACATAAACAGAGATGTAAAGGATCACATGACTTTGGTTTTGAGGCGCTGACTCTGGAAACAGTCATGAAGAGACTGAGAGGATGCAAAGTGGTCAGTGCTGTAAAGCATCAGATGAGGAAAAAAGAAACCTGCAAGAAGGACATCACTTTAGAAAGAGTGGATGGGGAAAGAGATTGGTGAATGAGTACAAATAATAAGTGCTATTATCATTAATGTTTGCCACAGATGCTGTCGTTGAAAAACTGGGTTCTTTGTTTAATGACATTTTTGTATCACATATGAGAGATACCAAACAAATTGGTTTAAGAAGTGAGGGGAACATTTTCTTTCTTTCAATATTTATTTATTTATTTGGCTGCACCGGGTCTTAGTTGTGGCATGCAGGGTCTTTTGTTGTGGCAAGCGGGCTTCAGAGCGTGCGGGGTCAGTAGTTGTGGCGCGTGGGCTTAGTTGCCCTGTGGCATGTGGGATCTTAGTTCCCTGACCAGGGATCGAGCCCGCGTCCCCTGCATTGGAAGGCAGGTTCTTAACCACTGGACCACCAGGGAAGTCCCAAGGGAAACTTTCCTCTTGGTATGAAATCTGGTGTGTTTTTTCAGCCAGGAAAGACTGCTGCAGGCCAAAAGGATGTGCATGGAAAGGAAACATTTTTTTACTTTTTGCTTAGGATTTGCCAACCAGACACGGTACCGAACTGCTAACGTTGGATGTTAAATTCTCAGTAGATGGTTTCTTGTTCAGACCCAAGGTAGAACTGGCTCAACAAGAAAAGATTCTCTGAGTTCTACTAGGCACATGATTTAAAAATATTTTCTCAACACTCAATTGTTTCTCTCTACACAAAACTTCTTTGTTCCAAAGTTTTCCTTCAAAAACTCCACAGTTCAGCCTTTTATATCATTGTTAGGAAACTGATATTTTTTAGCCAAAAGTTTACAACTATTTTCAAGAAATGTCAAACACATTTCCATTAAAGGGAAACATGGCCAAAAGGTTTATTTTAGAGAAGGCTGGTGACCCTCAGATTCTGATTTACAAAGATTATACTGACTGTGGTCTGTAGGGGGAAAGAGGAGCGCCACCCACCTTAGTGAAGGCTTTAATGGCACGTGCAAGAACGGCTTCCTCCACGTTGGCAGGAATCACCTGCAGGCTCACTATGCAATGCAACACGCAAAGAATCGTCTGTTGCTGGCCCTGTGTTTGCAGAAATCAAAATCAAACAAGTTAGGGGTGGGATAGGGAGGGTGGGAGGGAGATGCAAGAGGGAGGGGATATATGTATACATATAGTTGATTCACTTTGTTATATAGCAGAAACTAACACAACATTGTAAAGCAATTATACTCCAAAAAAGATGTTAAAAAAAAAATGCCTCATGAAATAAACTCAAAACAACTGCTTAGCCAAGAACTGGTTTGTGACCAAGTAATCATTATCTCAAATACTAAACTATCTACCAAGGGCTCTACCAGTGTTTACGGTTATGTGTTAACTTGAAAAGCTTTCAGTAGGTAATATCAAAGCTGGTTAGTTATTACACAAAGTAGAGTTGAATCTGAAGATAAGTGCAATTTAAAATCAAATGCCTTCCATGCAGTGAACTGAGGACGATCCCTTCTTGTTGTTTCTAGACATAATCGTTTCAGTATGGCTAGTAGATGCTGACACGTCACAGCGATATGTGGACTAGATGGCTGGGTACTCAGTACCTTCATCATGTCTTGCCAGTTGCAGACAATACTGAGTGGGGAGGGACAGAAGAAGAAAGACAGACACAGCCCTCCAGGAGCATGCCATAACATAAAGGGGAAGGTCCCTGAAGAATGTGTCCCCAACTTGACTCTTGAGGGTTGCTTACTTTGGAGAAACAAAGGAGAAACTCCATCACTGGAGCAGTTCGCATTCAATACACGTTGCCCCCTGAGAGCCACTAATTTCACTTCTGGAAATCTACTCTAAGGACATGATCTGAAATGCAGAAAAACCTGTAAGCACAAATTATCATTACAGTGATGCCTATAAAAGTAAAAAAATTCTAAATAATGTAAATGCCCTGCATGTGAGGGTTGGAGTGAATGATGAGGAAACAGCACAATGTGACAGAAAGTACATGACCTTTGTGCCGGAGTTTGTATCCTGCTCTGACACATGCTGCACACTGTGGGCAGACTGCTTCACATTCCCTTTTCTGAAAAGTGGGGCCTCTACCTCTCTGAGTTATGGAGATGAACAAAGGTGAAAATAGAAATTATGACCTAGCAAGGGCCTGGCCCATTGCCACCCAATGAAAGTTAACTGCCTTCCTTATCCGCCCTCCTGTTTCATCTCGAAAATTTAAATGCTCAGAAAATAGCCTAAGAAAAGGACTACAGATACAGGAAAAACCTTATCTTTAAAGATGTGCATCACACAACTGTGAGCAAGTGCCTGTGTGTATCTCTGTGTGTCTATATGAAGTAGTAATAGTAGTAGTAGAAGATTTGGAAGCAATGAAGTGTTTACACCACAGCATAGTAGGTTACTCAAGGCTGATTATAACATTGTTTCCTAAAACAAAACAAAGCCTATTTATAAATGAAAATTTAATATCTCTTCAGGGTTAAAAATATTAAATTGTATAAAAGAATCTACAATGAAAAGTCTCCCTTGCTTCCTAGATCCACTGTCTCCTACTACTATTCTCTAAAGCAGGGGTCCCCAACCCCCAGGCCACAGACCGGTAATAGTCCATGGCCTGTTATGAACCAGGCCGCAGAGCAGGAGGTGAGCAGCGGGCGAGTGAGCGAAGCTTCATCTGTATTTACAGCTGTTCCCCATCACTGGCATTACTGCCTGAGCTCTGCCTCCTGTCAGCATTATGGTGAGTTGTATAATTATTTCATTATATATTACAATATAAAAATAGTAGTAATAAAGTGCACAATAAATGTAACGTGCTTGAATTATCCTGAAACCATCCTCCCCCCAACCCACTCCATGGAAAAACTGTCTTCCATGAAACCACTCCCTGGTGCCAAAAAGGTTGGGGACTGCTGTTCTAAAGGCAACCACCATTATCAGTTTCTTATTTTTCCTTCTATATTTTATACATACACAAAATATGTACATAAATGTATATATGTGACACACACCCTTTTTAAAGAAATACAAATGAGTGCATATTCCAACCTACCTCAGTTATTCACATTATATGCTCACAGTAAATAAGTAGAAACAAGTACTTGAAAATGAAAAAGTGGTTAGTTATAACATATCCCCATGTTAGAGCATTACCTACCCATTAAAGTTAACATTAATGAAAAACTTAAACATGGAAAAATACCTATGTTATAATTTTGAGCAAAAATGAAGTATAAAGTTGTATGTGAAATAATTTTTACCAAGTTAACATATGCATCAGTAAGATTGAAAGAAAAGACTTGAAAATGTTTAAAGTAGTTCTCCTGGGGTTATGGGTATTTTCCTTTTTTATTTTTGTACCTTCTAAATGTTTATACTGGGGATGCATTTCTTCTCTTACCTTGGAAAAATTTAAATTAGACCCCGATAAGGGATTCTGTGTGAATTCTCTTTTTTATAACGGGTTTTTTCAGTCTGTAAAACTTGTATTGAGGGCCTTAGTTAACTTCACCAACTGTTCAACAGCTACTTTACCTTCTCTAATAAAAACAGTGCTTCTGCGGCATCCGCAGATCTGTCAACCAACATGTCCACGTCCTCTTTGGTTATCACAGGCTCCTTCAGCTGCTCCACCCAAGACCACATCAAACTGCACAGGATGAAAGGATCCCTTTCGCCACATATTCTTTCCCAAGCTCCATCTCGGGAATTTAGTTCTTTCTAAAAAGGAAGGAAGAAAGAAAGAGAAAAAGAAGGGAGAGAGGAGAGGAGAGGACAGACAGGAAAGGAGGGAGAGGAAGAGAAAGAGAGAGACAAAGTGAGGGAGAGAGGAGGAGAGGGAGGCAGGCATGGTTTGACATCTGATGATCCTTAGGCTGTCCAGGAGAGTAAACTCTTAGGCTCTGGGGTGCAGATCGGGACCCCTCCCAGTGACCCCACTTCCAGGCAGTACCTTGGGCTAAGACATGCAATTTCTCTAAGTCTCAGTTTCCCTTTGTAAAGTTCATCTCCACCCCACAGGTGGACTGACTAACTGAGAGGGCTGTTAAAGCTCTTGGTACAAAGAAAGGCTTAATTAACCTGAGTTCTCCACTTTGTTTAGAGACCACAGAAACAGTTCAAGAAGAGGGAACCTTCCTTTTCAGGCTCCTTGGAACAAAACAAATATTTACTGCAAGGAAGTAGAATGGTAGATGAAAAAGTGTAAATGAAAAAGTGTAAAGTGTAAAAGTGCCAAAAAGTTAGTAAATGTGGTATACATATTTCTTTCAAATTCCTTTTTAGAATCCTATGTAGAATTTAACAAACAAGCCCTGTATTCTGAAATTTGATAGGGTAAAATAACTAGGAAGTCTTGCCAATACTCCAAATGTCTGGGGATAATTTAAGATTTTAAAACTTTACCTCACAGAGATCAGGGGAAAAGTGAGATAAGAATCTTAATTTCTGATAGGGTTCAGATTTATTTTTAATAAATAAAATACGTGTTTGCAATAGTAATAAGCAGAATAATTGCCACCATTCATTCATTCACCCATCCAATATTCATAGAATACTTATAGTATGACAGGAACGATGACACAAGACTTATCTCTGATTCTTACAGCAACCCAGCAAGGAGGTCCCTTTTACAGATAAATGTACTGGGGGGCTCAGGAAAGATGAAGTAACTTGCCCAGGAGCCCAAAGTGCGAGAGCGCATTCCCAACCCAGATCTGCTCTATCCCAGTCTGTGATGTTTTTCTCATGCTACCAGGGTCCTCCAGCACTGGGTTTCTCTTTATTATGTCATAAATAAGCCAAAACTTTTAGTTGTGGATAGTCCTTCATATCCCCATAGATCATGTATATAGCAGAGTAGCTTTTACTCAATTTTTATGTTGGGCAGGAACAACATGACTCAAAGACCCTCTTAGTAAAACAACCATTACATCATTGTTGTTTTCTGAAATCTTCCAGCAGGGTTAGGAAAAACATCAGGGATGATGGAAAGTATTAAACACATGAACTGTATCCAGGCCCTGCTGCCTTTGGACCACATCACCGCAAGCACATCACTTGACCTCTGTGACCCTTAGTTTCCTGACCTGTGATACTTAATTCATAAGGACTGAAAGATTAACAAAGAATCTGTAAAAAATATCATCTGTCTCACAGGGTTACTGTGAAAATCACATGAAATAATAGATGTGAAAGGGCCTAATAAGGGCACAGGCAGCATTATGCTACTCAAATCATGTTCATTTTACTTTTTCCAGCATTCAACTGATTTGTTTTATTACTGAAAGACCCACAATAAAATCTAGAAAGGAAGAAAAAGGCAAACCTGTCCAAATGATAGGGTAGTATCCACCTCTAGGAAATGCTTTCGTTTATATTATGTGTTCAAACAGTCTGGCCCATGTGGGGCTGACCCACGAGGGGGTGGTGAGCTGTCAAGCCTGAACCCGGAGGTCCTGCCGCTAGCTACTGTGGCTCACAGCGACGCAGAGGAGACCTGCTTCACTGAGTGGAAGGCTTGCTCAGTTTGGAGTAGGAAATAAAGAAAATACTTCATGTTGGAAGAAAGCAATACATCTAACTATTCATTAAGCAAAACACTACAATTCTGATGAAGAAATCGTGTGTGGAAGAGCTCTCCTCCTGTCACACAGTTGCAAGGGAGGGCGAGGCTCCACGCCTCCTCTACCCGCCTCTGCATCCGGAAGGTCTGGCCTCCTGAAAAGTGTACACACCTTGTTTGATTAACGGTAGCATATGGAAAAGTAGCTACACAAATAATTCATGGTAGGTTATGGGCTAACGAGCCAAAATTTCACTGAGCCAGGCCTCCCCAGGTCAGCCCCACATTTGGGCAGTTTACCTGTTTCTGATGACTAGGTTTATAAGGCCTGCCTTTCCTCTAGACTAGCTGCTTATTTTGGGCAGAGAGCAAGGTTAATTTAAGACTGTCTTCCTAGTGAAAGTACGACACAAAAAGGCGTTAAAATTTAAAATTTCACATTCTAATTTAAGTAAAGGCTAAGAAATAGACCCCAAGAACCCAATCTCAGATAAAACCAGTGGCACAAAGGTACGCTGTGGCCACTCCCATTTGCCTTCCGGAATCCAGCACCTGCCTTACTGGGGTGGATTGGGAAGTCTGCAGGAGGGACTGCTGAGCAGACAGCATCCATCACTCGTCCTTCTGGCTTTACTTGATACTTGGGTTAATGAGCTTTGGAAAAGAATTGTCTCTATTTCATTTATATCTCTGTCACTGGTTCTCAAAGTGTGGTTCTCTGCTAGGTCTCAGGTTAGAGATACTTCGGGTCAGTTTCTACAGCTGTCTGCTGTGGTCTGTTCATCTGTCCATCAGTCCTGCAAGCCCAGTGAGAAAGATGGAAACTATCGACATCAATCAGTATCATTGCCTTGCTCAGTCAAGCACCCTGCTGAGTGCTAAGCACTAAGTGCTTTCTTTCACAGAGATTGAAATGAACCTACAAAACAGCCCTGTGTCTGTTGTTTCTATGACAGCAAGCTGGTATCATAGCTGAGTAACTTGAAGTTCAAAAGTTACGTATTATACAAACATGTCTTCAAATTCCTGTAACAAATGAATCTGGGAAAATGTACTGTTTTTTCTCTGACACAAATATTTCCCACTCATATATAATTAAATGAAATACAAGTACCTGCCACATTTCTACCTTCTTTTTCACTTCCTCCTTTTCTGCAATCTCATTTAAATTTGCCAGGGCTTTGGCTGCCAGTATTCTCCTTGCTTCAACACTCAAGTCAGACTGTAAAGCCGTGTATGGAGCAACTTCAGACAGATATTTGCTATCCCGGGTTTCAGGTCCAACCAAGAACTGTGCTTTGGGACTGGACGCACAGTCCACAGGGCGGCGGCAAGTCTCACTGTCCTCCGCAACGGAGCTTGGGCCACAACCACCATGAGTTTCACACTCACAGTGGGACACTTGCTGGTGAGAACCGTTTAGTTCCTTAGGGATATTTGCAAAGTTTGGTGTAACTGGTTCCCCAGGGTTGTATGAACCTGAAATACCTGAAGAGAAGGTTCTACTTCGCTGTACTTCCTTTGGAATGTTCGTCCTATGGAAAATTGATGACCTGTCATCTTTGAGTCCTTCCAGGCCTCCAAATTTAGCATGATTCCAGAAAGAAAATGTATTGCGGACCAGCGTTTCCTTATTTAAATCTAGCTGTGGAGACTGTGGGGAGTAACAATGGCTTATGTGCTTCTGCTGCCTGGGGTTATGGCAAAGCACGGCCTGGGCAGGCACTGTCCACGGAGTCCTCCCTTGCTCCAGAAGTGACTCGGCTCTCTTTAAGTCCGAGTCACTGTAGCTGAGCTGCCTTTTCAGACGAGTCAGGGGCTGAAGGCACTCAACATTCCGCCTCTTCCAAAGAGGTTCAAACTCTTGCTCACTGGAAAGAATCACATCCTGATTCTCAAAATCTGCCACCACTGCATTGGGGGTGAAAGAGTCCGATGTATCACTGTCATGTCTCAGTAACTCTTTATCCAGCTGCATTGTGACCATCTCAGAAACAGTCTTTTCAATTTCAGCAGAGAGGCCAGGTACTTCTGCCACTTCTTCCGTCACTACTGGCCTGTTCTCAGCTAAGTCCAGCAACAATTTGCACACGAGATGGATAATTTTGGGTACATGTTTCAGAAGTCGTGCCTCATAGCCATGAAGCAGATGCCGCTGACGAATGAGATACTGTGCTAAGGTGACAGCATGTGCCTTGGGGTCACAGCAAGAGAATATATTGCGAAGAGGAATCAGAAACTGAGTAAATTCCCTTACACATAGTAGCTGTCCTCGGGTTTGTATGGAATTAGGTCGCTTTGCCCGAACAAATATAATTGCTTGGTCAGCAGTCATTCTTGTTGCAAAAACTAAGTAACATGCTATTAAAACACCTAAACAGTGAAGAAGAGAATATTGATATGAGAAAAGCTTATATTTTTATTTATACTCTTTGGTGATTTAAAATTTGAATACGTGTTAGGAAACCACATAAATACAGAAACATTTTAAGGACAATGATAACTTTTTGTACAGATGTTCATCTATTTTACTAAGTCTATATGGCAACCCTCCCCTTGACTGAGAACCCTTGGTCACCTCTGTACTCCAGGGCAAGCACCAAGAACTGCCACAGTGAAGGTGAGTAGGTGTGGAGTGAGGGGGGGATGACTGAGTGTGGAGGGTGATGACTGAATAAACTGATGACCTGGCCCATTTACCGTCATTAATGCCCAACTCCAACATGGAAGAAAGCCAATCCTGCTTTCCACTGTGAACAGCTCTTAAAAATTTCTATCCAATCAGTCTGTACACTCTGCTTGGAACTTCCCACCCCTGCCATCTTTGACATCAACTGGTGGCACATTCCAGACTGGCATTTTTCCTACTTGGGTATTTTTATCTTTGGCAATTATTCACATTCACAATCTATTTTTTTCTCCTGATAATTCTTATTTAAGACTAAACTAATGCCTAAACTAATATATATTTTCCTCTAGACCATAACTATTTTTCTATAAGCACTTAATATTAAGGAAAATAGCCTTAACAGTATAAACATTATGTATTCTTGTTAATTAATACTAAATTAAAATGAATAATAAAAAGGCGATAATCAATTAACTCAAATATAATAGTTAATTAACATCAAGTAAAAGGCAAATCAAAAGGCATCTGTGTTAATCACTAAGTTTGTGAATCTCGCTACACATGAAAATCAGAACCTCTGAAAAAATGCATGTTTTCCTAGTATACGGCAAGGTCCAACCTATCTTTCTCACTAGGACATGTCAGTTCTTTGGGGTAAGTATGAAATATCTGCAGAGCTGTCATGTGGAATCCCTAGAACAGTGAGATTTTGGCTCAACCGTGAGAGCTGACAATCTGGGACAGAAATGCGTCTCTACCCTAAAGATGCTCCCCAGCAGGTGGAAGATCCAGTGGCAGGTATATGGGTACACTGTGGACAGAGTGGAGCTCAGGTGTCTGGCTAGATTATATGACAATGAAGATTCCAACCCTTTTTGTGCCCCAATATCAGTGTTGCACTGATATTCTGCAGCATTTTCAAGTAAAAACATTGATTTTTATATAGAATTCTAGGTACAGGTAAGACTCTCCTTTACAAACAAAATCCTTACAGCCATGGATTTTAAATCATGGCCCTGCCACTTACTTGATGTAGCAAATTAACCTCCTTCAAAACTTACATTGTTGCTAAAGACTTAAAAAGATAGCAGGTGGAACAATGCTTGCTATTTTCATTATTATTTTGGTTAAGGAAAATACATTTTAAAAAGACACTGCATATTAAAAACAAAGTGTTGATTTTTTTCCTTTAAAGAAGAAAATCAGAAAGATCATTTAGCTAGCTATGGAAATCCACTTATTCATTACTCAATATGATGAGGTTTTAGCACTAAATCATTCAAAAATACTCTCATGAATATATGGTCACTGAAGCTATCTAAGATATTTCAAGTATCTTTTAGTGACTTGTTCCATTTGACTCCAAAACTTCGATAGGAATCTGAAAACTATCCTCTAGAATTAGGAAATATTCCTTATATGTTTAAATATGTAGAAGGACAATAAAACCGCCTCCTAGAGTTTACCTGTTCGACCAAGCCCTGCATGACAATGGATAGCTACTTTTCCTTCTTGTAAGGCAAATGCCATCACCTTCACCATATCTAAGATGGTGGTAAGGGATGCTACACCATAATCCTTCCATCCAAAATTGTAGAAATAAACTGGACAATGAGAAAGAGAACAAGAAGAAAATCAACATACAGGAAAAATACTTGTAAAGACATTTGAAAAAAGTGAGTGAATTCATGAAAAGTATAAAGCTGTAAGGCATGCAGATCTCACTGGATGAGTAGACCTAAAATAATAGGCTTTTAACATTTCCAGTAAACTTACTGTTAACATTTCTTAAAAAGCACATTCTATATTACTTAACACATTTCCTGCTGAAACTCAGTCAGAAAGAATTAAGGAAAAGCAGGATTGCAAATTAAAGTCAATGATCTATGCCAAAATTACTCAACCGTGGAGGGAAAGCATGCAACCTTGTTTAAGCATGGAAACATGTCTAACTGATAAATGCCATAAGGTAGTACATATAGATTTTCTAACTAGTGGGATAAAAAAGCTAACATAAACTTCTTAAAAACAAGTTGTAGATCGTCACATACAGAATCCCTGCATCCTACCCAGGGGCAGAGCTATGCAGTAGGTAAAAGCATGAGTGAGTCCTGGGTTCCAATCCTGCTGCCATGTTTAAGCTGTGTGATCTTGGGCAAGTCAGAACTTCCTCAGCCTGTGTGACCTCATGTGTGAAGCAGAACAACTATATTATGTGACTGCTTTAAGGATTAAATGAGATGACAGGTCTGGATACTGTTTATATTAATTATACAGGCATTATTTCTACAAGGTCTCCTCTCAAGATCCCTCTCACAGGAAAAAAGAAATCTTATACTTTCAACAGCAATACCACAGAAGAATGATCGCATTATTTAAAGTCAAAGTTAGCTCATCTTCACTTTTTAGAAGCCCTACTACACTACTATGCAGTAACTGTTTATTTCCATCACCTTTTTAACCTAAGAGCTGAATAGACAAAAAGTCTCTGAGTTCTGTCCTTGGTAACTCATGGAGAGGAGGATGGAAGGACTTACTGCCAGCCTCCATGAAAGCTTCAGGAAGGTATGTGAAGCCACTTTCTTGTTCCAGCGGGTTCCCACAGCTGGCATGCTCACCAGGACGCTGCAGGTTGATGATACTTTTTATGCCATGGCTTAAAGGAAAAAGAAAAAAAAATTAGTCATATTGGGAGGTAGTGTTAAAAAAATTAACCATTTTTGGCATTAATAAACATTATTAACTACTTTCAAAACCTTAATTGTCTTATTTGAAATAAGTTCTTCACACTCCTGTTGGTAAAATGAAAGCACCTCTCCATTTGAGGTCAAAAGCAATAGAAGAGAAAACACAAGCTGGCTTATTAAAGTGTGTAAACACGCAACGTTTACCTTCGGAACTGCTCGATGATGCAGTACTTCTCGAGGAGCTCAGTGGACGGGCGTGCCATGGCCAGGATATTATCAGTGACCCTACAGATGGGAGGAGGGACTGGTGATATGCACAAAACTGAGAAAGAAAGATTTCAAGCCCTTACTTTTTCTATGATTTCAACAATGCTATAAGGTAAGAATCTCCTTATACAAATCCGGCTTCAATTCTGTATTATGATTAGGGCTCTAAGAAACCCTAGCTTCTTAAATCCCTGGAAAAAATTCCAGGACATAAAGTATTTATGGACTCCAGCAAAGTACTTTCAAGGACTTTCATGAGATTCTAGTGGACATGACGGAATGATGGAGAAACCTCAGCTGGCAGCAAAGGACATCCTGGATTAGTTATCCAAAGGTTACTGACTAAATGAGGAGGGCCAGCTGGGAGGCATTTTTAGTTACATAGCTATCTGTACCTCAGTTACTTAATGTATTGAGTGGGGATAATGCCTGCCTCACAAGGTTGGTATGAGAATTCAATATGATGTGAATGTAAAGACTTTAGCACAAATCCTAGCATGTGGTTATGAATAAATGCTGAGTTACTGTAATTTTGCAAAAAATATGGCTTTGGAGTCAGTTGGACCTGGTTTCAAATGCTGGCTTTTCTACTTTCTAGCTGTGTAGCAAATTAATTAGTCTCTGGACTTCAATTCCTTCACCAATAAAATGACATTAATGATGCCTACTAAAGAGCTTTATGAAGATAATAATTTGAGAGTGTTCAGCACCATGCCTGGCTTGTAACCAAATGGATGTTTACTGAGTGTACAAATGGATAGAGACCCAGTAAATGGCTATCACTCTCACTAGGGCTCTGGCTTCACACTGTTCTGATTGCATTTCTCACCAGTGACCTGGTGAAAGATACATAAGGTAGACTATTGCAAGTTGTGGGTCACAAGAATCTGAGAGGAGTAACAGAGACATTAGATGAGCAGGTCAGGATTCAGAAAGATACTATCCCTCATGCCTGGGGCAATGTCTAAAACTTAACAGGGACCCCCAAAGGTTTGGGACTCCCCCAAATTTAATAGCACTTAGTGTAGGATTGAGAGAGATGTAACATGAAAGCAGCAGAGGCGAAAAAAGTTCAGACAGTTTAGTCAACAATAAACCAAAAATATGAATGTGACCTTAAGCTGCATTATTAGAAATTTACTTGTCTGACCACACCTCAGAAATAGTGTTTGCTTTTTCACGACATTCTTCAAGAAATATAGTGATAAACTAGAACATGATTTGTGGAGAACAACAGTGACACTGGACCCCAGACTATAGTACTACACATGTACTCAGCAAACCCAATATGAAAAAGTACAGGGTTGCAAGTTAGTAAGCTGGTTGACAAATATCTAATTTGTAAATGAATTCTTGCTCTATAAAATGATTCACAAGCACAGTTCTTTGAATAGTGAATTCCTCTTAGTGCATTCCAAATGTGATTTGGTTTTGAATATCAGAATTTTTTAGAGATATCACTACATCAAAAAAGGTATACTCGACAGTTTACTATTAATAATAAAAGCAGTATGATTCAATAATGAATGAATTACACTTACATACCATAAACAAAGTAAGCATCTTATATTGTCTACTGAACTGACAACTCGTACCACCTTCTACTGAGGCAGACTGGAAGTGTATGTATTTGTATGAAAATGTATTCTTTTACACAGAATACAGGAACAAAATAAAAACGAGGCTAAAGCTTACCTGTATGAAACTGAAAAACTACCTATGTACCTCATAATTTCTCAAATTTATCGTTGAACATTTTAATTATTTTTAGCAATTTCTGAAATTTAAGAGCTATCTAGTTAACATTTCTTTAAGATACTTTACATACAGCATTCCATCCAATTAAAAAAAACCCTATAGGGTTGGTTTCATTATTTCCATTCTACAGATGATGAAACTGTGCTTCCGACTGCCTGTGTGAGTAGACCAAGATCACACAGCTTGTCAAGTGGCAAAGCCAGGGATGGAGGTGAGGTCCTCTGACTTCAAAACCCCACATTCCTTCTTCTACAGCCCACTGCCTCCTGACCATCTCCTACATGTCCATTCCCTTTTCCCACTTAGCAGTAGGTGGGAGCTACCAAAGACAGATAGAATCACTTACCAGGATGAGTAGACCCCCTTAATAGCTTGCTCCTGTTCACTCCAGCGGGCTGCATTTTCATACTTGCAAGCTTTGCCACCACATGCCATGGAACAGGCCATATGTCCAGGAATGACATGCCGTAAACGCTCTCCAACTTTTGTATACTTTGGTGTTGGACGTCCTGAATTTCCTAGAACAGGCAAAGGGACGATTCAAAATCCTACTCTCTGAACAGAATAGTAACTTGAGAAACAGCTTCCATTTTCTCTCAGGATTGTAAATGACAAGCTGGTGCTAAATCCCCTTCATTTTGTCAGGAATAAAACTGTTTCCCTTTTGTACAAGTACACTATCCTTTACTACAGAAAAGGCTTTTGCACACAATAATCTCCACATGTCATATTGGTAATGAAAAGGAAGAAACTGTAAAAGCAGATCTTCTACAAGGGAATGAGTTTTGTGCAAAAACTACATTTTTAATGAAAAAACATAAAACATTCAATCATTTTTATCTCCTATTACATGTCTACTGAATCTCTTAGCATAACAGACAATAAAAAGTATAATGCAGAATTAATTGTCAAAATTTTAAAAAGTATCAACACAGCATAACCTCTTCACAGTTCTTATATTTAAACTCAAAGCTGTGGCAATCAATAAGAAGAAAAGGAGCTTTACTTTTTCTCTCGGGGCAAGTTGGGTTTCTCTCAGCACAGCTGACAGAGGACATGGCCACCATCACCTGGAGAGAGGATGAGGAGAGCATCTTGGCAGTGGAGCTGCGCCGCCCCTGCTGCATTCGCAGGATGGGGTCGGAGGCAGAGTGTCGTCGGCCCTGGAAAAAGGAGCTGAGGAATGGCACAGCAGAGAGCCTCCGGGGTGGATCCTGCATGGCGCTGGGCTTCCAGGAGGGAAGAGCTGGAGGCGAGATGTCAGCGCCAGCCTGCTCCATGATGAAGTTACACGGAGACATGAGCATCACTCTGCGTGATCTAACCGCTATTCACGATAGGCTGACTTGTTTCCATAGTGACAAACAAAGAAACTACTGATTCCCACTCAGATCTGTACAAGCAAAATCCCATATGAATGGATTGTTTTGAACAGATTGTTCAAATATAAGGAAGAATAACATGTATTTTAAATAGATTATACCTAAAATGTGACTTTTCTATTGTTTCTCAAACACATTTAAAAGATCTGACTGCTCAAAGAATTACATCTAAAATACTGTAATGAATTTAGAAAAACGTCTTTCTGATGTAAACACACACATATTAAAATATTTAAATTTTGTTATTCCTTTCATATCTATTCTTTGAACATTTTGAAAAATATTCTCTTTCTATGGCTCTCTGGAACAGGGCAGATAAAAAGTTAATTGTAACGAAGTGAGAGAGTGGCATGGACATATATACACTACCAGATGTAAAACAGATAGCTAGTGGGACGCAGCACAGGGAGATCAGCTCGGTGCTTTGTGACCACCTAGAGGGGTGGGATAAGGAGGGTGGGAGGGAGACGCAAGAGGGAGGGGATATGGGGATATATGTATATGTATTGCTGATCCACTTTGTTAAACAGCAGAAACTAACAACGTTGTAAAGCAATTATACTCCAATAAAGATGTTAAAAAAAAAAGTTAATTGTAATAAAGTGGGATATACTAGATACCTCTAACACTATTAAAACACCATTTAATTTTTCAAAATAAAAAAACCCTATTTTTTTTATAGAACTATTAAAGAAATGCTTGGATAGAACAAATAAAGATATCTGTAGGGCTGATATATTAATCAAAAGACATTTATATTCATATTCTTATTTTCAGAATGTGAAAACCCAATTCTTGGTTATTGGATAGTAATAGTAGTCGTAACTATAGCCCTCAAAAACTCAAAGACACAATTCTGTGCCTTTTGTTGCCGACTATGGGGAAAGGAAAAGCTTCAGTAATGTCTTGGCAGAGGCATAGGAAGAAAATTCACTAAGTATCACATTTTTTAAAGGAACTGGATGAGGGGGAGGTTGCAACTTGAGGATCAAGATATAAAGAACACAGAAACTATAACAACCACCAACTGTCTGCCTCCTCTCTTGTTAATGTCAAGCTGCACACCCTAACCCCACCCCCGTGTCGCTCTCCCTCTGTCTCTCCAAATGGTATTTCAGCCATGTGCAGGTGGAAACAGTCTACTGTCATAGATAGGGTTCTTCTTTGTTTTGTTCTGTTTTATTTTAACAATAATGCTTTAAAGCATGCTCCTTTTAAAACACACCCCCCATCTCCCCAACTGGATGTGCTTTGTCAAATAAGACAGAGTAGCTCAATTTGGTGCCCAAATTCCTACGAGTATAGCATCCTGCCCCTGTTATTTTGCATACAACAATGGAAAATAATTCCTTTTAACATACCTAATCCAGAAGGCACAGCTTCCACACAGTTTTACAGGAAAGGAAAGAGTAGAGGATGCGGTGTGGAAGGCAAGTTGGAACCTGATGGCAAGAGACCCTAAATGCTCAAACTAAGGGGTCTGAGTCTGCTATCTGGGGAACAGGGAGTCTGACTCAAGTTTCTTAGAGTTAACATTCCCTGCAAAGATAGGGCCGGGAGCCAAGGACTGGGGGCCTGCTGGGACTGTGACTGTGTGAACGGAGCTAAGCATGGCAACAAGACAGTACAGGGGCAGACACTGCGCTGGGTGCTGAGACTTCAAGCCTAAGTGAGCAGCAGCAAGATACTGAAGCAGGTAAATATGGGAGTCCGTGAGAAGAAGGTGTGAGAGAAAATCCGGTAGGCAAGTTCCATCTGAGATGAAAGGCATGTGAGGCAGCAGCTAGGAGGTCTCAACCAGTGAGTAGGAAATGCCTGATCTGTGCAGCTCTAAGGACATCCACAGAGGAGAGTCCAAGTAACTCTGTTCTCAACAGTTCTGAAAATGAGAATGAATTTGATGAGGATAGGACTTGTCTGGACCAAGCTAAGGAACGAAAGGTTTATGTATTAAAATACAATGTCTTACAGAGGTGTGAAACAAGAAATGTGAGTATATGTAACTAAACTGACCCACAAAATGAATAAAATAACTATTTTCAAAAAGAATACAAAAAGAGACCAATTTGGTACAAGTTCTGATATCTTTTATTCCATGAATTAGAAGATAATCTCTATAAAGTCATGGCATGATTGTTTTTCGGCAACATTCTGTGAACAAAATTGTGGTTATGTGGAGATGTGGATTTCTGAGGTTGGCACAATAGCCTAAAAATCAATTAAAAAATTTAAATTGGGATGAGTTATAGATTTCTAATGATGAATTGTTCAGGCTTTTAGAAATAACATTTTAAAATTTATTTAAATTACCAATAGGGAAAAAAGCGAAGCCTTACCTTTAGATAGAAGGAGGAACAAGACTATTTTAATTTCTATTTCATGTTTTATATAAGATGGAAGTATTTTAGAGTAAGAATAATTTTATGAAGGGCCATACTTTCAACAGAAACTAAAAGGTAAAGAACTGAGTTATTTGTAATGAGGTGGATGGACCTAGAGTCTGCCATACAGAGTGAAGTAAGTCAGAAGGAGAAAAACAAATACCGCATGCTAACACATATATATGGAATCTAAAAAAAAAAAAAAAAAAAAAAAAATGGTTCTGAAGAACCTAGGGGCAGGACAGGAACAAAGACGCAGACATAGAGAATGGACTTGAGGACATGGGGAGGGGGAAGGGTAAGCTGGGACGAAGTGAAAGAGTGGCATAGACTTATAAACACCATCCAAATGTAAAATAGATAGCTAGTGGGAAGCAGCCGCATAGCACAGGGAGATCAGCTCCGTGCTTTGTGACCACCTAGAGGGGTGTGGGATAGGGAGGGTGGGAGGGAGACGCAAGAGGGAGGAGATATGGGGATATATGTATACGTATAGCTGATTCACTTTCTTATAAAGCAGAAACTAACACAACATTGTAAAGCAATTATACTCCAATAAAGATGTTTAAAAAAAAAAAAAGGTAAAGAAACTTTTTTTCTGGCAACCACAGAGAAAGTCTATAGAACCTCATTATTATAAGCTACATTCACCTCTCTGCTCTCCTTCCCTCCTTCCTCCATAGTTATAACTTGAGGCCACAAGAAACAACACTACTGTTGTTTCTCCACTTACCTGCTAACAGGATCTATATTTTCCTTCTCTGACAAAGTGTTTTTCTAAATACATAAGAAAAAAAATATCAGTTTTCTAGATTCCATGAATATAAAATCATAGGGGACCCTACCTCATTACTATTTTTACCCTTTTTCTTCCAAATATGCTGTCTCTAAAAAAAAAAAAAAAATCAGGCTCCAAGAAAAAGTAGGAAAACAATACAAAAGATAATCCCCATGACCAATCCTATACTCCCCCCTAAGATGCTGTAATCATCAATGCATAAAAGACCCCTCTCAAAGCATAAAGAATATGGGTGCTGCACTCTAAACACAACAATACCCTTGTGGCCAATGGCCTGTTTGTAGGTAGGCAATCAGACCTTCCCAAATTCAGAATAATATTTAAGGAACCAAATGAGATACTGGTCACTGCAAATGTGAAATTAAGCACAGTAAACAACAAAGAAACCTACCTAAAGTTACTTATGAGCCCTTGGTCTTTTCCTCTTTAATTTCTACATGTGGGTGGTTAAAGCACCAAAGAGTCTAAAGAGATGTGAAGCCTCAAGAACTGGTAATTCCATTTTATACTCAAGAAAGGACTAATAACTTCCTATTTAAACAAACTCATGCAACAATAGGCCCAAGAATGCAGTGGGAGATGGAGGTCCATCTAGGCTCAGTCCTAAGTCAATACAGGAGTCATTTCCAGGAACTGGAAATGGACTAGAATGCTGACTTTACAGCTTCTTGTTTTCCACTTTTTGTGACAGGAGGCTCACTTCTCACAAGGCAACTAACTATGCAACTGTTTGACAGCTCAAGATGTTTTCTAATGTTGAGTCAAAATCCATTTCTCTGTAAACATTGGTCCTGGTTCTTCCCTCTAAAAATTAAAAACAAAGCATCTCTTTGACTTGCAAGGTTTTCAAATATCTGAAGACAGAACTTCTCTAAGTCTTCCCCTACTGGGGTCAAATCTTCTTAATTTTTCAAACATTCCTAGTATATGTCATTGTTTCCAGATCCTTCACTATAATTCCCCTTCTTCAGAGAGCCCTCCCTCTCCCATTTACAGCTAAACTTCTAAAAAAAGGTGACTTCATTTGCATTTTCCATTTGTCACCTTCTCATCCTCAATCTATTCATCTCTGGTCTCTGTCTCCAGCATCCACTGAAAACTGATCTTGCTAAGGTCTCTGATGCCTTTTTATAGTTTTTATCTTATTTTGACTGCTTAGCACATTTAACACAGTTGAACAATTTAGTTTCTTTTCTTTTTAATTAACATCTTTAGTGGAGTATAATTGCTTTACGATGGTGTGTTAGCTTCTGCTTTATAACAAAGTGAATCAGTTATACATATACATATATCCCCATATCACCTCCCTCTTGAGTCTCCCTCTCTCACACCCTTGCTATCCCACCCCTCTAGGTGGTCACAAAGCACCGAGCTGATCTCCCTGTGCTATGTGGCTGCTTTCCACTAGCTATTTTACGTTTGGTAGTGTATATATGTCCATGCCACTTTCTCAATTTGTCCCAGCTTACCCTTCCCCCTCCCCATATCCTCAAGCCCATTCTCTAGTAGGTCTGCGTCCTTATTCCCGTCTTGCCCCTAGGTTCTTCATGACGATTTTTCTTTTTTTTTAGATTCCATAAATATGTGTTAGCATAAGGTATTTGTTTTTCTCTTTCTTACTTCACTCTGTATGACAGACTCTAGGTCCATCCACCTCACTACAAATAACTCCATTTCATTTCTTTTTATGTCGGAGTAATATTCCATTGTATATATGTGCCACATCTTCTTTATCCATTCATCTGTTGATGGACACTTAGATGGCTTCCATGTCCTGGCTATTGTAAATAGAGCTGCAATGAACATTGTGGTACATGTATCTTTTTGAATTATGGATTTCTCAGGGTATATGCCTATTAGTGGGATTGCTGGGTCGTATGGTAGCTCTATTTTTAGTTTTTTAAGGAACCTCCATACTGTTATCCATAGTGGTTGTATCAATTTATATTCCCACCAACAGTGCAAGAGGGTTCCCTTTTCTTCACACCCTCTCCAGCATTTATTGTTTGTAGATTTTTTGATGATGGCCATTCTGACTGGTGTGAGATAATATCTCACTGTAGTTTTGATTTGCATTTCTCTAATGATTAATGATGTTGAGCATTCTTTCATGTGTTTGTTGGCAATCTGTGTATCTTTTTTGGAGAAATGTCTATTTAGGTCTTCTGCCCATTTTTGGATTGGGTTGTTTGTTATTTTGATATTGAGCTGCATGAGCTGCTTGTAAATTTTGGAGATTAATCCTTTGTCAGGTGCTTCATTTGCAAATATTTTCTCCTATTCTGAGGGCTGTCTTTTCGTTGTTTATGGTTTCCTTTGCTGTGCAAAAGCTTTTAAGTTTCTTAGGTCCCATTTGTTTATGTTTCTTTTTATTTCCATTTCTCTAGGAGGTGGATCAAAAAGATTCTTGCTGTGATTTACGTCACGGAGTGTTCTGGCTATATTTTCCTCTAAGAGTTTAATAGTGTCTGGCCTTACATTTAGGTCTTTAATCCATTTTGAGTTTATTTTTGTGTATGGTGTTAGGGAGTGTTCTAATTTCATTCTTTTATATGTACCTGTCCAGTTTTCCCAGCACCACTTATTGAAGAGGCTGTCTTTTCTCCACTGTATATTCTTGCCTCCTTTATCAAAGAAAAGGTGACCGTATGTGCGGGGGTTTATCTCTGGGCTTTCTATCCTGTTCCATTGATCTATATTTCTGTTTTTGTGCCAATACCATACTGTCTTGATTACTGTAGCTTTGTAGTAAAATTTGAAGTCAGGGAGCCTGATTCCTCCAGCTCTGTTTTTCTTTCTCAAGATTGTTTTGGCTATTCGAGGTCTTTTGTGTTTCCACACAAATTGTGAAATTTTTTGTTCTAGTTCTCTGAAAAATGCCAGTGGTAGTTTGATAGGGATTGCATTGAATCTGTAGATTGCTTTGGGTAGTGGAGGCATTTTCACAATGTTGATTCTTCCAATCCAAGAACATGGTATATCTCTCCATCTATTTGTATCATCTTTAATTTCTTTCATCAGTGTCTTATAATTTTCTGCATACAGGTCTTTTGTCTCCTTAGGTAGGTTTATTCCTAGATATTATATTCTTTTTGTTGCAATGGTAAATGGGAGTGTTTTCTTAATTTCACTTTCAGATTTTTCATCATTAGTGTACAGGAATCCAAGAGATTTCTGTGCATTAATTTTGTATCCTGCTACTTTACCAAATTCATTGATTAGCCCTAGTAGTTTTCTGGTAGCATCTTTAGGATTCTCTACGTAGAGTATCATGTCATCTGCAAACAGTGACAGCTTTATTTCTTCTTTTCCAATTTGGATTCCTTTTATTTCTTTTTCTTCTCTGATTGCTGTGGCTAAAACTTCCAAAACTATGTGGAATAATAGTGGTGAGAGTGGGCAACCTTGTCTTGTTCCTGATCTCAGTGGAAATGGTTTCAGTTTTTCACCATTGAGGATGATGTTGGCTGTGGGTTTGTCATATATCGCCTTTATTATGTTGAGGTAAGTTCCCTCTATGCCTACTTTATGGAGGGTTTTTATCATAAATCGGTGTTGAATTTTGTCAAAAGCTTCCTCTGCATCTCTTGAGACGATCATATGGTTTTTCTCCTTCAATTTGTTAATATGGTGTATCACACTGATTGATTTACGTATATTGAAGAATCCTTGCATTCCTGGGATAAACCCCACTTGATCATGGTGGATGATTCTTTTAATGTGCTGTTGGATTCTGTATGCTAGTATTTTGTTGAGGATTTTTGCATCTATGTTCATCAGTGATATTGGCCTGTAGTTTTCTTTCTTTGTGACATCTTTGTCTGGTTTTGGTATCAAGGTGATGGTGGCCTCATAGAATGAGTCTGGGAGTGTTCCTCCCTCTGCTATATTTTGGAAGCATTTGAGAAGGATAGGTGTTAGCTCTTCTCTAAATGTTTGATAAAATTCGCCTGTGAAGCCATCTGGTCCTGGGCTTTTGTTTGTTGGAAGATTTTTAATCACAGTTTCAATTTCAGTGCTTGTGACTGGTCTGTTCATAATTTCTATTTCTTCCTGGTTCAGTCTCAGAAGGTTGTGCATTTCTAAGAATTTGTCCATTTCTTCCAGGTTGTCCATTTTGTTGGCATAGAGTTGCTTGTAGTCATCTCTCATGATCCTTTGTATTTCTGCAGTGTCAGTTGTTACTTCTCCTTTTTCATTTCTAATTCTATTGACTTGAGTCTTCTCCCTTTTTTTCCTGATGAGTCTGGCTAATGGTTTATCAATTTTTTTATTATATTATATTATTTATTTATTTATTTATTATTTTTGGCTGTGTGGGGTCTTCGTTTCTGTGTGAGGGCTTTCTCCAGTTGCGGCGAGTGGGGGCCACTCTTCATCGCGGTGCGTGGGCCTCTCATTATCGCGGCCTCTCTTGTTGCGGAGCACAGGCTCCAGACGCTCAGGCTCAGTAGTTGTGGCTCACGGGCCCAGCTGCTCCGCGGCATGTGGGATCTTCCCAGACCAGGGCTCGAACCCGTGTCCCCTGCATTGGCAGGCAGATTCTCTGCCACTGCGCCACCAGGGAAGCCCTGGTTTATCAATTTTGTTTATCTTCTCAAAGAACCAGCTTTTAGTTTTATTGATCTTTGCTATCGTTTCCTTCATTTGTTTTTCATTTATTTCTGATCTGATCTTTATGATTTCCTTCCTTATGCTAACTTTGGGGTTTTTTTGTTCTTCTTTCTCTAATTGCTTTACGTGGAAGGTTAGGTTGTTTATTTGAGATGTTTCTTCTTTCTTAAGGTAGGATTGTATTGCTATAAACTTCCCTCTTAGAACTGCTTTTGCTGCATCCCATATGTTTTGGGTCGTCATGTTTTCATTGTCATTTGTTTCTGGGTATTTTTTGATTTCCTCTTTGATTTCCTCAGTGATCTCTTGGTTATTAAGTAGTGTATTGCTTAGCCTCCATGTGTTTGTATTTTTTACAAATTTTTTCCTGTAATTCATATCTACTCTCATAGCGTTGTGGTCAGAAAAGATACTTGATATGATTTCAATTTTCTTAAATTTACCAAGGCTTGATTTGTGACCCAAGATATGATCTATCCTGGAGAATGTTCCATGAACACTTGAGAAGAAAGTGTATTCTGTTGTTTTTGGATGGAATGTCCTATAAATATCAATTAAGTCCATCTTGTTTACTGTGTCATTTAAAGCTTGTGTTTCCTTATTTATTTTCATTTTGGATGATCTGTCCACTGGTGAAAGTGGGGTGTTGAAGTCCCCTACTATGATTGTGTTTCTGTCGATTTCCCCTTTTATGGCTGTTAGTATTTGCCTTATGTATTGAGGTGCTCCTATGTTGGGTGCATAAATATTTACAATTGTTATATCTTCCTTCTTGGATTGATCCCTTGATCATTATGTAGTTTCCTTCTTTGTCTCTTGTAATAGTCTTTATTTTAAAGTCTATTTTGTCTGATATGAGAATTGCTACTCCAGCTTTCTTTTGATTTCCATTTGCATGGAATATCTTTTTCCATCCCCTCACTTTCAGTCTGTATGTGTCCCTAGGTCTGAAGTGGGTCTCTTGTAGACAGTATATATATGGGTTTTGTTGTTGTATCCATTCAGCCAGTCTATGTCTTTTAGTTAGAGCATTTAATCCATTTACATATAAGGTAATTATCAATATGTATGTTCCTATTACCATTTTCTTAATTGTTTTGGGTTTGTTATTGTAGGTCTTTTCCTTCTCTTGTGTTTCCTGCCTAGAGAAGTTCCTTTAGCATTTGTTGTAAAGCTGGTTTGGTGGTGCTGAATTCTTTTAGCTTTTGCTTGTTTGTAAAGGTTTTAATTTCTCTGTCAAATCTGAATGAGATCCTTGCTGTGTAGAGGAATCTTGGTTGTAGTCTTTTCCCCTTCATCACTTTAAATATGTCCTGCCACTCTCTTCTGGCTTGCAGAGTTTCTGCTGAAAGATCAGCTGTTAACCTTATGGGGATTCCCTTGTATGTTATTTGTTGTTTTTCCCTTGCTGCTTTTAATATTTTTTCTTTGTATTTAATTTTCGATAGTTTGATTAATATGTGTCTTTGCATGTTTCTCCTTGGATTTATCCTGTATGGGACTCTCTGTGCTTCCTGGACTTGATTAAGTATTTCCTTTCCCATATTAGGAAAGTTTTCAACTATAATCTCTTCAAATATTTTCTCAGTCCCTTTCTTTTTCTCTTCTTCTTCTGGGACCCCTATAATTCGCATGTTGGTGGGAATTATAGGGGTTTAATGTTGTCCCAGAGGTCTCTGAGACTGTACTCAATTGCTTTCTCTTTTTTTTCTTCATTCTGCTCTGCAGTAGTTATTTCCACTATTTTATCTTCCAGGTCAGTTGTCCATTCTTCTGCCTCAGTTATTCTGCTATTGATCCCTTCTAGAGAATTTTTAATTTATTGTGTTGTTCATCATTGTTTGTTTGCTCTTTAGTTCTTCTAGGTCCTTGTTAAACGTTTCTTGTATTTTCACTATTCTATTTCCAAGATTTTGGATTATCTTTACTATCATTATTCTGAATTCGTTTTCAGGTAGACTGCCTATTTTGTCTTCATTTGTTCGGTCTGGTGGGTTTTTACCTTGGTCCTTCATCTGCTGTGTGTTTCTCTGTCTTCTCATTTTGCTTAACTTACTGTGCTTGGGGGTCTCCTTTTCGCAGGCTGCAGGTTCGTAGTTCCCATTGTTGTTGGTGTCTGCCCCCAGTGGCTAAGGTTCCTTCAGTGGGTTGTGTAGGCTTCCTGCTGGAGGGGACTAGTGCCTATGCTCTGGTGGATGAGGCTAGATATTTTCTTTCTGGTGGGCAGGTCCACACCTGGTGGTGTGTTTTGGGGTGTCTGTGGCCTTATTATGATTTTAGGCAGCCTCTCTGTTAATGGGTGGGCTTATGTTTCTGTCTTGCTAGTTGTTTGGCATAGGGTGTCCAGCACTGGAGCTTCCTGGTCATTGAGTGGAGCTGGGTCTTCGCGTTGAGATGGAGATCTCTGGGAGATTTTCACTGTTTGATATTACGTGGAGCTGGGAGGTCTCCTGTGGAGCAATGTACTGAACTTGGCTCTCCCACCTCTGAGGCACAGCCCTGACACCTGGCTGGATCACCAAGAGCCTGTCATCCACACAGCTCAGAATAAGAGGGAGAAAAAAAAGAAAGAAAGAAAGAAGAAGATAAAATAAAATACAATAAAAAGTTATTAAAAGAAAAAAGAAAAAATAATTAAAAAAAATTTTTAATAAAAAAAAAAGAAACAAAGAAGAGAGCAACCAAATCAAAAAACAAATCCACCAATGATAACAAGCGCTAAAAACTATACCAAAAAAAAAAAAAAAAAGGACAGACAGAACCCTAGGACAAATGGTAACAGCAAAGCTATACAGACAATATCACACACAGAAGCATACACATACACACTCACAAAAAGAGAAAAAGGGAAAATATATATATATATGTCGTTGCTCCCAAAGTCCACCTCCTCAATTTGGGATGATTCATTGTCTATTCAGGTATTACACAGATGCAGGGTACATCAAGTTGATCGTGGAGATTTAATCCACTGCTCCTGAGGCTGCTGGGAGAGATTTCCCTTTCTCTTCTTTGTTTGCACAGCTCCTGGGGGTCAGCTTTGGATTTGGTCCCACCTCTGCGTGTAGGTTGCCTGAGGGCGTCTGTTCTTCACTCAGACAGGATGGGGTTAAAGGAGCAGCTGATTCGGGGGCTGTGGCTCACTCAGGCCGCGGGGAGGGAGGCTTACAGAGTTTGGGGCGAGCCTGCGGCAGCAGAGGTCGCAATGACGTTGTACCAGCGTGAGGCGCACCGTGTGTTCTCCCGGGGAAGTTGTCCCTGGATCACGGGACCCTGGCAGTGGCAGGCTGCACAGGCTCCTGGGAGGGCAAGTGTGGAGAGTGACCTGTGCTTGCACACAGGCTTCTTGGTGGCTGCAGCAGCAGCCTTAGCATCTCATGCCCATCTCTGGGGTCCGTGCTGATAGTCGTGGCTCACGCCCATCTCTGGAGCTCCTTTAAGTGGTGCTCTTAATCCCCTCTCCTCGCACACCAGGAAACAAAGAGGGAAGAAAAAGTCTCTTGCCTCTTCAGTAGCTCCAAACTTTTTCCTGGACTCCCTCCCGACTAGCTGTGGCGCACTAGCACCCTTCAGGCTGTGTTCACGCAGCCAACCCCAGTCCTCTCCCTGGGATCTGACCTCCGAAGAACGAGCCTCAGCTCCCAGCCTCCACCTGTCCTGGCGGGTGAGCAGACAAGCCTCTCGGGCTGGTGAGCACTGGCTAGCACCGATCCTCTGTGTGGGAATCTCTCCGCTTTGCCCTCTGCACCCCTGTTGCTGCGCTCTCCTCCGTGGCTCCGAAGCTTCCCCCCTCTGCCACCCGCAGTCTCCGCCTATGGAGGGGATTCCTAGTATGTGGAAATCTTTCCTCCTTCACAGCTCCCTCCCACTGGCGCAGGTCCCATCCTTATTCTTTTGTCTCTTTTTTATCTTTTGCCCTACCCAGGTACATGGGGAGTTTCTTGCCTTTTGGGAGGTCTGAGGTCTTCTGCCAGCGTTCAGTAGGTGTTCTCTAAGGGTTGTTCCACATGTAGATGTATTTCTGATGTATCTGTGGGCGGGGAAGATGATCTCCACGTCTTACTCTTCTGCCATCTTGAAGCTCCCTCCACCAAAAATTTAGTTTTAATTTTTAAAAAATTTTGGAGAGGATTTTATTTTTTTGGAGCAATATCAAACTTACAGAAAAGTTATAACACCAAGACTATTGTTTCTTGAACCATTTGAGAATAAGCTGCAGACATACTGCCCCATTACTCTAAATAACTTAGTATATATTTCCCATAAACAAAGACATTCTCTAAAATTCCCCCAAATCAGAAAATTATGATTGATACATTATTAGTTGCCCACTATTCCTCAGACCTCTCTCAAGCTTCACTGATTATCTCCATGTTCCTTATGGTAAAATCATACTACACAATGTTCAGAATCACACACTGTATTTTAGTTGTCCCCTCATTTATTTCGCTTTAGAACAAGTTCCTCAGTCTTTCCTTGATATTGATGCCTTTGACTTTTGAAGAGTATAGGCCAGTTATTTTGTACAACATCTCTCAATTTGGGTGTGTCCGCTTCCTCATAATTAGATCCAATAAGTCCTGGTGTTTATTGGTAAAGAATAATATTTAGAAACCAAGTCCAGATGCTAGGTGTGCTCATTACTGTTAACAGTGTTGTTGCTAGCAGGCCCTCTCAGGGGACAGAACTAAAGAATATGTGCACTATATACATGCATACACACACACATCACACATTTAAATTAATATTTACATATGCACGCATATATGTTGAAAACTTATTCAAGTTCACCCTGACATTACCAGTTCCAATCCAACAGCACAGGTTTCCTCCTAATATCCCCCTTTCCATAATTATAACTCTCTTCTCTGATGGTGAGAACCCTGCTATTATCCTTTACTTATCTGACTAGTCCCCCTCTATGTGACCAATCTCCCCTCACTGCTGCTGGCCCCCCTTACCTAAGTGGATGCCTCCCTTCCTCCAACTGAACTCTAAGATCCTGAGCTAGGCTGCTGTTGCCACCCACATGTGTGGATGTCTCCTCACTCTGCTTGTGTTCTGATACACTATGAGGGGTCACTCTGCCATGTGGAGCCCTCCTAACCTCATTTGAACTCTGACACCTAGAGTATTCTAACACCCAGGAATCAGGTCAGCCTCCCACATGATATCATCCTGCTCAGGAATCATGACTGCCAGGCTGCCCCCCTATACGGATCTGCCTCACCCTACTTGGCTTCCAGTGCTGCAGCCTTACTCACCCTCTGGTGTGGATGCCTACTTTTTATGATCCCGTCCAGTGGCTTTTGGACTGTTCAATTCAGGAAGGGAAGGAAAAAGAAGAGGAAGAGAAAGCTCCTTCCTTTTTTCCCTTGTTACAGGTGGCAAAATACACATAACATAAAATTTACCATTTTAACCATTTTTAAGTGTACAGTGCAGTAGCATTATGTACATTCAGATTGTTGTGCAACCATCACCACCAACCACCTCCAGAATTTTTTCATTTTCCCAAACTGAAACTGTATACCCCTTAAACACTAAGTCCCCATTTCTCTCTTGCCCTAGTTCCTGGCAACCACCATTGTGCTTTCTGTCTCTAAGAACTTCACATTCTAGGTACCTCATGTAAGTGGAACCAAATTATTTTTGTCTTTTTGTGACTGGCTTATTTCACATAGCTTAATGTCTTCAAAGTTCATCCATGTTGTAGCATGTGCAGAATTTCCTTCCTTTCTAAGGCTGAATAATATCCCTTTGTATGTACATGCTATATTTTATCCATTAATCTATTCATAGACGTTCAGGTTGTTTCCCACTTTTGGTTAGTGTGAATGCTGCTATAAATATGGGTGTACAAATATCTGCTCAAGTCCCTGATTTCAATTCTTTTGGTACATACCCAGAAGTGAAATTGCTGGATCATATGGTAATTCTATTTTTAAGTTTTTGAGGAACTACCATACTGTTTTCAATAGTGGCTGTACCATTTACACTACCAGTAATACAGTAATATACTAGAGTTCCAATTTCTCAACATCCTTGACAACAATCATTTCTGTGTTTTTGATAATAACCATCCTAATGGACATGCAGTTGTATCTCACTGTGGGTTTTTTTTTTTTTTTTAATTTATGGCTGTGTTGGGTCTTCGTTTCTGTGCGAGGGCTTTCTCTAGTTGCAGCGAGCGGGGGCAACTCTTCATCACAGTGTGCGGGCCTCTCACTGTCACGGTCTCTCTTGTTGCGGAGCACAGGCTCTAGACGTGCAGGCTCAGTAGTTGTGGCTCACGGGCCTAGTTGCTCCGTGGCATGTGGGATCTTCCCAGCCCAGGGCTCTGGGAAGTTATTGGACATCTGTGTATCTTTTCGTGAGAATAGTCTATTCAAGTCCTTTGTCTGTTTTTGAATAGGGTTGTTTGTTTGTGGTTGTTGAGTTTTAGGAGTTCTGTATAATTCTGGATATTAGTCCCTTATTAGATACATGATTTGCAAATAGTTCACCCATTCTGTAGGATGACTCTTCATTCTGTTGATAGTGTCTTTTGATGAACAAATTTTTAAGTTTTGATGAAGTCCAATTTATCTATGTTTTTCTTCTGTCACCTGTGCTTTGGTGTCATAATCAAGAAATCATCATGAAATCCAATGTTATGAAGATTTTCCCCTTATTTTGTTCTAAGAGTTTTATACCTTGAGTTCTTACGTTTAGGTCTTTGATTTTTTAAAAATTGAAGTACAGCTGATTTACAGTTTTGTGTTAATTTCAGATGTATAGCAAATTGATTCAATTTTATATATACTTATATATGTTAATATATAACTATATATTCAAATTTGTATGTTAACATATATATATATTTTCTTTTTCAGATTAGGTTATTACAAGATATTTGTAATAGGTTATTACAAGATATTACAGTTCCCTGTGCTATACAGTAGGTCCTTGTTGTTTATCTATTTTATATATAGTAGTATGTATTTGTTAAGCCCAAACTCCTAATTCATAACTTCCCACTTTCCCCTTTGGTACACAAACAAGTTGATTTTCTATGTGATTCTGTTTCTGTTTTGTAAATTGTAATTGTTTATTTGTATCATTTTTTTAGATTCCACATATAAGTGGTATCATGTGATATTTGTCTTTCACTGTCTGACTTCACTTAGCATGATAATCTCTAGGTCCATTCATTGCTGCAAATGGCAATATTTCATTCGTTTGTACGGTTGAGTAATATTCCACTGTGTGTGTATGTATACACACACACCACATCTTCTTTACCTATTCATCTGTGAATGGACACTTAGGTTGCTTCCATGTTTTGGCTATTGTAAAGAGTGCTGTAATGAACACTGGGGTGCATGTATTTTTTTGAATTAGAGTTTCATCTTTTCCTGATATATGCCAAGGAGTGGGATTGCTGGATCATGTGGGAACTCTATTTTTAGTTTTTTAAGGAATCTCCATACTGTTTTCCACAGTGGCTGCACCAATTTACAATCCCACCAACAGTGTAGGAGGGTCTCCTTTTCTCCACACCCTCTCCAGCAATTTATTATTTGTGGATTTTTTGATGGTGGCCATTCTGACAGGTATGGGGTGGTACCTCATTGTAGTTTTGATTTGCATCTCTCTAATAATTAGCGATGTTGAGCATCTTTTCATGTGCCTGTTGGCCATCTGTATATCTTCTTTGCAGAAATGTCTATTTAGGTCTTCTGCTCATTTTTTTTTGATTGGGTTGTTTGTTTTTTTTCATATTGAGCTGTATTTAAGTCCTTAAACCATTTATTTTTGTGCATGGTGTGAAGCAGTGTTCTAATTTCATTGATTTACATGCGGCTGCCCAGCTTTCCTGACACCACTTGCTGAACAGACTGTCTTTTCTCCATTGTATATTTTTGCCTCCTTTGTCAAAGATTAATTGACTGTAGGTGTGTGGGTTTATTTCTGGGCTCTCTCTTCTGTTCCATTGATCCATATGTCTGATTTCGTGCCAATACCCTGCTGTTTTGATTACTGTAGCTTTGTAATATTGTCTGAAGTCTGGGAGGGTTATGCCTCCAGCTTTGTTCCTTTTCCTCAGGATTGCTTTGGCAATTCTAAGCCTTTTATGATTCCATATAAATTTTAGGCTTATTTGTTTTAGTTCTGAAAAAATGTCATGGGTAATCTGATAGGGATTGCAGTAAATCAGTAGATGTTTTGGGTAGTATGGACATTTTAACAATATTAATTCTTCCAATCCAAGAGCATGGGATATCTTTCCATTTTGTTGAATCATCTTCAATCTCCTTTATCAATGTTTTATAGTTCTCAGCATATAAGTCTTTCACCTCCTTAGTCAGGTTTATTCCTAGGTTACATGGTGATCTTTCCTGCAGTTTTGGTTGTATGAGATCTTCTGCCAGCATTCAGTAGGTATTCAGTGAGAATTATTCCAAATATGGATGTATTTTTGATATATTTGTGGGAAGAGGTAAGCTCCACGTCCTTCTACTCCACCATCTTGATCTCTCTCAGGTTCTTGATTTTGAGTTAATTTTGGTATATGGCATAAGGTAAGGGTTCAACACCATTCTTTTCCATGTGCATACAGTTTTCCCAACACCAATTGATGAAAAGATTATCTTTTCCCCACTGAATAGTCTTGGCACCCTTGTCAAAAATCATTGACCACATTTGCAAGGTTTTTTCCTCCTGGGATCTCTTTTCTGTTCCATTCATTTATATGTCTTTGTTTATGCCAGTACCACACTGTTTTGATTACTGTATCTTTGTAGTAAGTTTTGAAATCAGGAAGCAAGTCCTCAAACTTTGTTCTTCTTTTTCAAGATTATTTTGGCTATTTGGGGGTCCTTTAAGATTCCATGTGAATTTTAGGGTGAGTTTTTCTATTTCTGCAAAAAACATCATTGGGATTTTGACAGGGATTGCATTGAATCTGTAGATCCTGTTGCGTTGTACTGACATCTTAACAATTCTTCCAATCCATGAACACAAGATGTCTTTCCATTTATTTAGATCTTTAATTTCTTTCAGCAATGTTTTGTAGTTTTCAAAGATGTAACTATTGGTGGAAACTGAGTAAAAGGTAAATGAGATATTTTTGCACTATTTCTTACAATTGCACACTAGTATACAATTATCTCAATATTTTAATTAAAAATGTATATATAATCAAAGAAAAAACAGTCACAAGGCAGGCCTAAGTGAGGGTCATTTAGCAGAGGTCAGGGCCAACACAGGGAAGACAACTAACAGTGTATGGTATGTGACCTGGCAGGGCGTGGGCTCCGTGTGGAAAAAAGAGCTAAAATGGATGATGGCTGGGCAGAGCTGGGAGGGCAGGGCTGAAAAGGAGGGCTGAATAAATAAGGAAACATATTGGGGATAATAAGAGCCAGGTTTCTCATTCTTAGAGAAGGAAATTATAAACAAAAAAATGGGAAAAGCTAGAATGACGGCAGAGTGTTGGATTATAATAGAAAGTACCAATATGAAGTCATGGTTTTCAATATGTATAGACAGAAACAAAAATAAATATATATGTACAAGTGGACAGACAGATATATATATGTCTATATATATGCATATATATTAACATATATTTTCTAGCTTTGTCCCCTAGGGAGCTAGGGAACTGTAACATTTCAGTGGTAGTTAGCACATCCAGTAGTGAGTACATCTTGGTTTCTAAATACCATTCCCCACTAAAAGGGCTCCTTGGAGAAAAGGCTGATTTCAGGGCTAGGATAGGGAAAGTGCAACATGAGACTGGAAGATCTTGCTGTGCCAGAAAGCAAGGAATGCTGGAGTGGTGGGGACTTGTCAAAATGATACAGCTAAGGGCCAAAGATTAAAGTATCATATTTGAGGATCAAACAAATGATGGTAAAAGATGATATTCCACTGAACAAAACAGGAATCTACACTGAAATATATAACTGAGCAAATAAATGGAAAGGGAAAGCTCTTTCCTCACAGTAGAATGCCAACTAAAATGCCTAAGGAATGATGGAATTAGAAAACCTCCATTTAGTTATCTATCATAGTAATAATTAAAAGCTGAAACTACTGGGTAAAAGCTGGATGAGGACCAGGATATATATATAAGGTCTCAAAGCATCTCTCCATAAAATATTAATTATGAAGGGAGAAAGAATAATGTATAATAGGTAAATCTTGGCAGATACCACTTTACTGACATGATCAAACTTAACATTTCCAGTTTTATGGCAAAATGATATCTTGCGTCACTTGACAGGATGTATAAGAAGTAGAGTCACTTCTGTGATGTTTCTGCCAAAAATGCATAACCTCAATCTTATGATGAAACAGTAGGTAAACCCATATTGAGAAACATACTGCAAAATAAGTGGGCCGTAATGTTCACAAAGGTCAAGAAAGGACTAACTGTGATCATTGAAAGAAACTGAAAAAACATGACAAGTATTCTTTTGTTATTAAAAGATATTATTGACACAGTTGATAAAACTTGAATGGGGGTCTCCGGTTGAAAATACATAGAAATTGTTTTTTGCTTTTCTGTAAGTTAGGAAATTATTTCAAAAATAAAAGAACTAATATTACAAAAAGAGGGACAGTCAGACAACATGGGAATCCTGATGGAAGAATAAGCACAGTCAATGAAATATCGTGCCAATAAAAAAACCTGACTAGACTCTACCACCGTCTATGAATCCAATTTATAGGAAATACTATGAGGGTATAATCAGCAAAATACGGATTGTGACAAAATCTACAAGGTAAAATTTCTGGTTTCTTCAACAAATAAAGTGTAAGGAAAAAGAGACAGGGGGAGACCCAAATTTAAAAGAGATGTAAGATACATATCAACCATGTATGATATATGAAATCATATATATTGTCGGATCTCAATTCAAACAAAGATACATCCATCTATGAGACAAGTAGAAATCTGAGCAATGTTTAGATACCTAAGCAATTATTGTTAATTTTTTTAAGTTACTGCAATGATGATATATGATTAATGAATGAAATGAAGTAATATGGAAGTAGAGAAAATGAGTGGAGGAAGTGAGTGAGCTGAAATTGTTAAAGTTGGGTGATGGTACCTATATAGGGGATGTTACTTCCATGGCAGGGGGGTGGTACCCACATGGGAATCTTTATTGTATTTTGTATACTTCTGTGAATGTTTGAAATTTTCCGAAATAAGTTTTTCCCCCTCAAAAGTAGTAGAACCAAGATTTAAATTGAGGTCTAATTCCAAAGCTAATTCTTCCTGAGTTTTCTATTTTCCTTAGTATTTTATTTATATATCCCCTAATTAAAATTTTCCATGACCCATTAGTCAACGTTTAAAACATATACTAACCTCATCCCAATGTTAACCTAAATGAAGATGCACTTTAAGAAAGTTAAATATAAAGTAAGTTTTTTTTATTTTTCCAGATTTTTTTCCTAATTAAAAATTAGCTACACTTATACAATGAGGAAAATTTTATTTAAAAAAATGTTTTTGGAAAGGTGAAAATCAGCTTACCTAGTGGATTACAATAGGGGTTACAACCTTCCTGGGGGCATTTGGAAATGTATATGGTTTTTTTCATTGTCATTGTAATCTAGGGACATTACTAGATGAGGGGGGCAGGGATATTAAATGTCTTCAATGCTCAGGGTTCTCCTGTACAGTGAACAGTTGCTCCGCCTCAAAAGCCAACAGAATCCCAGGTGAGAAACACCAACTAAGAGGTAACATTCCAACAGAAGAAAGGATAGAGAAACAGGCTCATCTGATTCTTACATTCGTTAGGCTGGAACCATACTTAGGGGGAAAAAAACCCCATTATTCTACAAGAGAAGCAGCAAATAGACACCATTATTGCATTTGTTTTAGACAGCACTGCTTTCTAAAACCAGGTAAATGAAAATGTATTGTAAGTCTGGCACATAGAAGCTGTCCACAGATGGTAATTATCAGAAGTATTAGTCCCTCTAGAGTCCCTCTAGAGTCAGACACAGCACAGACAGATGAAGGAGGATCCACAAGGATCTGGAATTTAGACAAGGTCACAAGTACAAAACATTGGTTTTCCTGATGAAAGAGAGCACCCCCTGGTGGAGTGGTTAGTTTCCAATAAGAGGCATAAACAACTTTGTGAACCAATTATTCCCAGCAAGCATTTAACTCCAATACCTTTAGACCTTTACTCCTTTACTTTTCCTTATATTATCTAATCCATACTTAGAGGGGAAAAAACCCTATAGAGGAGCACTAAAGTGAACTTGGGCAAAATCCAGAGTAGGCAATAAGGAAATCATGCAAAGGGTACTGCCAAGAAAAATTCTTCAACATGTCTCTTGGCTAACTGCTGGTGGTAGCAGCAAGACTAGTGGTGCCAATGTGGCAGGAAATCAGGGTGTACTTCCAGCTTAGAACTTTCAACAGTAAGAAACAGTGAGGGTGAGTGTGGCAGTAAGAGTCCAAGTCACAGCACCCTTCCTTTCCTGGGACACCTTGTAAAAATCAGAACTGTAGGACCATGACAAAGGAGAGAAAAAAAAAGAGGAGGAGGGCTAGCGTGCTTCTGAATGTGCTTTATAAGTGACACTTGAGAATAACAAAAGAAGAAAAAAATGAAAGGTCGAATTGCAAGTAGGCATTTGATGAGAGGAACAACCGGATAACTTAAGTCTAAGAGGATAATGAAGGAGACAAACATTGTTTTCAATATTCCTTCTTAAAAGGCTAAGGAGAGAGTGGCCAAGATGGTGGAGTAGAAAGACTCTGAGGCCACCTCCTCTCATGAACACACCAAAATCACAACTATATGCAGAAAAAACATGGATGAAAAAGATTGGAATCTACCAGAAAAGATCTCCTACAACTAAGGACCAAGAAGGAAACAAGAGATGGGTAGGACAGGTGGACTCAATGATATAATCAAATCCCATACTCTCCACAAACTGGAGAATAATTATATTGCAGAGTGAGTGACAGTTCTGAGTCCCACATCAGGCTCCCTAGCCCTGGAAGACAAGCCTCCAGAGCATTTGGTTTTGAACACCAGTGGGGCTTAATTTCAGGAGCCCCATAGAACTGGGGAAACAGAGACTTTACTCCTAAAGGACACACACAAAATCACACACACCAGGACCCAGGGAAAAAGCAGTAATTTGACAGGAGTCTGGGCCAGACCTACCTGCTTGTCATGGCGAGTCTCTCGGAGAGGTGGGGGCAGCTGTGGCTCACTCTGGGGACATAAACAATGGTGGCAGCCACATTTGGGAACATTCTGCTGGATGAAAACTGCTGCTGGCAGCTGTCATCTTGGCTGACTAGCGCTAAGACCTGGCCTTACCCAACAGCCTGTAGGCACTAGAGCTGGGCTGCCTCCAGCCAAGCAACTAACTAGGCAGGGACACAGCCCCACCCATCAGTACACAGGCTGCCCAAAGACTTCCTGAGACCACAGCCACCTCTAAGACATGCCCCTAGACATGGCCCTACCCACCAGAGGGCCAGGACCCAGCTCCACCCACCAGTGGGCAGGCACCAGGCCTTCTCCCCAGGAAGCCTGCACTAGCCTCTAGAACAGCCTCACCCACCAGAGGGGGCAGACATCAGACGGAAGAAAATGACGATCCTGCAGCCTGTGGATCCAGGCTGCCCACAGCAGGCCAAACCCTACCCTGGGACCAGCTGGGTCCTGGCCCTGTCCACTAGCAGGCCAACGCAACCTTCAGGACACCCCAGACCCCATACTCAACTGTGTCAGGAACCACTCCCCACCCCTGCCACCAACTATCTGAAACAAGCTCTGGGATCCCTGCACCCTGCAGCCAGACTCCAACAATTGGCTCTGCCTACCAGTAGGCCAGCACTAACCCCAGGACCTGGCTTCACCAACCAGTGGGTGGGAAACAGCCCTGGAGTCTTCAGGAACCTGACTCTGCCCACCAGTGAGCCAGCACTAGCCCTGGGGCTCCCTAGGATTCTGGAGCCAGCCACCTTGTGACCAGGCCTCACTAAACAGCAGACAGCAGCATCTGCACAATGCAGGGCCTGGCAACGAAATGGGCCAGGGGTCAACCAAGCCTAAATGACCGTCCACATAGTCAGCCCCCATAACAGAAGAACCCACACATTCCCCTTAGGGGGAACCTCTAGAGCGTATAGCTTGGATGATGAGAGAGGAGTGCACTGCTGGAACACATAGGACATCTCCTACAGAAGGCCACTTCTCCAAGGTCAAGAAACATAACTAACCTACCACATACATAAAAAAAATAAATAACAACTTAGACAAAGTGAAGTAGCAAAGGAACATATTCCAGAAGAAGGAATAAGATAAAACCCCAGAAAAAAACTAAGTAAAGTGGAGATAGGCAATCTACCCAAGAAAGAGTTCAGAGTAACAATCCTAAAGATGATGAAAGAACTCGGGAGAAGAATGGATGCACACAGCGAGAAGTTAGAAGTTTTTAAACAAAATCTTAAAAAATATAAAGAACGACCAATCAGAGATGAAGAATACAATAATTGAAATGAAAAGTACACCAGAAGGACTCAATAGCAAACTAAAAGATAAAGAGAAATGGATCAGCGAGCTAGAAGACAGAGTGGTGGAAATCACAGATTCTGAACAGAAAAAAAGAAAAGAAATGAGGACAGTTTAAGAGACCTCTGGGATAATATCAAGTGCACTCATTTTGGCATTATAGAGGTCCCTGAAGTAGAAGAGAGAGAGAAAAGGCCTGAGAAGATATCTGTAGACACAACAGCTGAAAACTTCCCTAACCTGGAAAAGGAAACAGTCACCCAAGTCCAGGAAGCATAGAGTCCCATGTAGGATTAACCCAAAGAGAAACACACCAAGACACATGGTAATCAAAATGACAAAAGTTAAAGACAGAATATTAAAAGAAGCAAGGAAAAAGCAACAAATTACATACAAGAGAACTCTCACAAGGCTATCAGCTGGTTTTTTAGCAGAAATTCTGCAGGCCAAAAGGGAGTGACAACTTGTTGATGTGGTATATCACACTGATTGATTTGTGGATATTGAAAAATCCTTGCATCCCTGGGTTAAATCCCACTTGATCATGGTGTATTATCCTTTTAATGTACTGTTGGATTCGGATTGCCAGTATTTTGTTGAGGACTTTTGTGTCTATGTTCATCAGTGATATTGGCCTGTAATTTTCTTTTTTTTGTGGTATCTTTGTCTGGTTTTGGTATCAGTGTGATGGTGGCCTCACAGAAAGAGTCTGGGAGTCTTCCTTCCTCTGCAATTTTTTGGAACAGTTTCAGAAGGACAGGTGTTAGCTCTTCTCTAAATGTTTGATAGAATTCACCTGTGAAGCCATCTGGTCCTGGACTTTTACTTGTTGGGAGTTTTTTTTCGATTTCAGTGCTTGTGATTGGTCTGTTCATATTTTCTATTTCTTCCTGGTTCAGCCTTGGGAGATTGTACCTTTCTAAGAATTTGTCCATTTCTTCCAGATTGTCCATTTTATTGGCATATCGTTGCTTATACTAGTCTCTTATGATCCTTTATATTTCTGTGGTGTCAGTTGTAACTTCTCCTTTTCCACTTCTACTTTTATTGATTTGAGTCCTCTCCCTTTATTTCTTGATGATTCTGACTAAAGGTTTATCAATTTTGTTTATCTTTTCAAAGAACAAGCTTTTAGTTTCACTGTTCTTTGCTACTGTTTTCTCCATCTCTATTTCATTTATTTCTGCTCTGATCTTTATGATTTCTTTCCTTCTACTAACTTTGGGATTTGTTTGTTCTTCTTTCCCTAGTTGCTTTAGGTGTAAGGTTAGGTTGTTTACTTGAGATTTCTCTTGTTTCCTGAGGTAAGACTCTATTGCTTTAAACTTCCCTCTTAAAACTTCTTTTGCTGCATCCCATAGGTTTTGGATTGTTGTGCTTTTGTGTTCATTTGTCGGTGCGTATTTTTTGATTTCCTCTTTGATTTCTTCAGTGATCCATTGGTTGTTTAGTAGCATGTTGTTTAGCCTCCACATGTTTGTGTTTTTTAGTTTTTTTTCCATGTCGTTTACTTCTAATCTCATAGCATTGTAGATGGAAAAGATGTTTGATATGATTTCATTTTTCTTAAAAATTGAAGAATAAAAACTATATGATCATCTCAATAGATGCAGAAAAAGCTTTTGACAAAATTCAACACCCATTTATGATAAAAACTCTCCAGAAAGTGGGCATAGAGGGAACGTACCTCAACATAATAAAGGCCATATACGACAAACCTACAGTTAACATCTTACTCAAAGGTGAAAAGCTGAAAGCATTTCATCTAAGATCAGGAACAAGACAAGGATGTCCACTCTCGCCACTTTTATTCAACATAGATTTGGAAGTCCTAGCTGTGGCAATCAGAGAAGAAAAAGAAATAAAAGGACTCTAAATTGGAAAAGAAGACGTTAAACTGTCACTGTTTGCAGATTACATGTTACTATACATAGAAAATCCTAAAGATGCTACCAGACAACTACTAGAGCTGATTAATGAATTTGGTAAAGTTGCAGGATACAAAATTAATACACAGAAACCTGTTGCATTGCTATACACTAGCAATGAAAAATCAGAAAGAGAAATTCAAGAAACAATCCCCTTCCCAAAAAAGAAACAATCCCATTTACCATCTCATCAAAAAGAACAAAATACCTAGGAATAAACTTACCTAAGGAGACAAAAAAACCTGTACTCCGAAAACTATGAAATGCTGATGAAAGAAATCGAAGATGACACAAACAGATGGAAAGATATACCATGTTCTTGGATTGGAAGAATGAGTATTGTCAAAATGACTACATTACCCAGGGAAATCTACAGATTCAATGCAATCCCTATCAAATTACCAATGGCAATTTCCACTGAACTAGAACAAAAAAATCTTAAAATTTGTATGGAGACACAAAAGACAATGAATAGCCAAAGCAATCTTGAGAAAGAAAAACGGAGCTGGAGGAATCAGGCTTCCTGACTTCAGACTACTACAAAGCGATAGTCATCAAAACAGTATGGTATTGGCACAAAAATAGAAATATAGATCAATGGAACAGGATAGAAAGCCCAGAAGTAAACCCACGCACCTATGGTCAATTAATCTATGAAAAAGGAGGCAAGACTATACAATGGAAGAAAGACAGTCTCTTCAATAAGTGGTGCTGGGAAAACTAGATAGCTACATGGAAAAAAATGGAATTAGAACATTCTTTCATATCATACACAAAAAATAGGCTCAAAATGGATTAAAGACCTAAATGTGAGACCAGACACTATAAAACTCTTAGTGGAAAACATTGGCAGAACACTCTTGGACATAAATTGCAGCAATATCTTTTTCGATCTGTCTCCCAGAGTAATGAAAATAAAAACAAAAATAAACAAAGGAGACCTAATGAAACTCATCAAAAGCTTTTGCACAGCAAAGGAAACCATAAACAAAATGAAAAGACAACCCACAGAATGGCAGAAAATATTTGCAAATTATGTGACTGATGAGGGATTAGTCTCCAAAATTTACAAACAGCTCCTGTGGCTTAATATCATCAAAATGAACAACCCAGAAGACCTATATACACATTTCTCCAAAGACATACAGCTAGCCAAGAGGCACATGAAAAGATGTTCAACATTGCTAATTATTAGAGAAATACAAATCAAAACTACATTGAGATATCACCTTACACAAGTCAGAATGGCTATTATCAAAAAATCCACAAAAAATAAATGCTGGAGAGGGTGTGGAGAGAAGGGAACCCTCTTACACTGTTGGTGGGAATGTAAATTGGTACAGTCACTATGGAGAACAGTAGGAAAGTTCCTTTAAAAACTAAAAATAGAGTTACCATATGATCCTGCAATCCCATTCCTGGGCATATATCCAGAGAAAAACGTGGTCCAAAAGGATACATGCACCTCAATGTTCATTGCAGCACTGTTTACAATAGCCAAGATATGGCAGCAACCTAAATGTCCATCGACAGAGGAATGGATAAAGAAGATGTGGTACATATATACAATGGAATATTACTCAGCCATTAAAAATAGTGAAATAATGCCATTTGCAGCAACAAGGATGGACCTAGAGATTGTCTAGGTCCTAGAGACACTGAGTGAAGTAAACCAGAGAAAGTGAAATATTGAATGATACCACTTATATGCAGAATCTTAAAAAAAAATGATACAAATGAACTTATTTACAAAACAGAAAGAGACTCACAGACTTAAAGAACAAACTTATGGTTACCGGGGGAATGGTGGGGCGAAGGGATAGTTAGGCAGTTTGGGATTGACATGTACACACTGCTGTATTTAAAATGGATAACCAACAAGGACCTACTGTATAGCACAGGAATGCTGCTCAATATTCTGTAATAACCTAAATGGGAAAAGAATTTGAAAAAGAATAGATACATGTATATGTATAAATGAATCACTTTGCTGTACACCTGAAACTAACAACATTGTTAATCAACTATACTCCAATATAAAATAAAAAGTTAAAAAAACTAAGATAAAAAACAAAAGGGAGTGGCAAGATATATTTAATGGGATGAAAGGGAAAAACCTACAACCAAGAATACTCTACCCAGTAAAGCTCTTGGTTCAGATTTGATGGAGAAATCAAAAGCTTTACAGACAAGCAAAAGCTAAAAGGAGTTCAGCACCACCAAACCAGCTTCACAACAAATGTTAAAGGAACTTCTCCAGGCAAAAAAGAAAAATCCACAACCAGAAACAAGAAAATTACAAAATGAAAAAGCTCATAGGTAAAGGCAATCATACAGTAAAGGTAGGAAATAATCCACACACAAAGCTAGTAGAGGGGTTAAAAGACAAAAGTAGTAAAATCATCTATATCCACAATAAGCAGTTAAATGATACACAAAACGATTAGATGTAAAATATGACATCAAAAACAGTAATTGTACAATACTGTAAATCAACCATACTTCAATAAAAAAGGAAAAACCAGTAATCGTGAGAAGAGTACAAATGCAGGGTTTTTAAAGTGCATTTGAAATTAAGATATCAAAAACTTAAAACAATCATGTATATATATAGACTGCTATATGAAAACCTCATGGTAACCACAAACCAAAAATCTATAATAAGTATACATTCAAAAGAGAAAAAGGAATACAACATAACACTAAAGACATTCATCAAATCACAAGAGAAGAAAACAAAGGAAGAAAGGGAATAAAAGACCCATAAAAGCAAATCCAAAATAATCAACAAAATGGCAATAAGAACATACACATCGACAATTACCTTAAATGTAAACTGACTAAATGCTCCAACCAAAAGACACAGAGTGGCTGAATGGATACAAAAGCAAGACTCGTGTATATGGTGCCTACAAGAGCCTTGCTTCAGATCTAGAGACACATACAGACTGAAAGTCAGGGGATAGAAAAAGGTATTCCAGGAAAATGTAAATCAAAAGAAAGCCAGAGTAGCAATACTTATATCAGACAAAATAGACTTTATTTTATTTTTTAAAAATTGTTTTATTATTCTTATTGATTGATTGATTTATATTTCTTGGCCGAGCCATGCAGCATGTGGGATCTTAGTTCTCCGACAGGGATCGAACCCACACTCCCTGCACTGGAAGAACGGAGTCTTAACCACTGGACTACCAGGGAAGTCCAGACAAAATAGACTTTAAAATAAAGACTGTTACAACAGACAACGAAGAACACTACACAATGATCAAGGGATCAATCCAAGAAGAAGATATACAGACTGCAAATATATATGCACCCAATATAGGAGGCACCTAAATACATAAAGCAAATATGAACAGACATAAAGGAAGAAATTTACAGTAACACAGTAGCAGTACGGGACTTTAAAACCCCACTTACATCAATGGAGAGATTATACATACAGAAAATTAATAAGGAAACACTGCCCTTAAATGACGCATTAGACCAGATGGATTTTATTGATATATATATATAAAGCATTCCACCTGAAAGCAGCAGAATACACATTCTTTTTAAGTGCACATGGAATATTTCTCCAGGATAGATCACATGCTAGGCCACAAAACAAGCCTCAGTAAATTTAAGAAAATTGAAATCATATCAAGCATCTTTTAAAAAAATAATAAATTTATTTATTTATTTATTTATTCATTCATTCATTCCTGGCTGCACTGGGTCCTCGTTGCTGCGCGTGGGCTCCATCTAGTTGCAGCGAGAGGGGGCCACCCCTCGCCACGGTGCACGGGCCTCTCACTGTGGTGGCCTCTCCCACCGTGGAGCACAGGCTCCAGGCACACAGTCCTCAGCAGTTGCAGCACATGGGCTCAGCAGCTGTGGCTCAAGGGCTGAAGAGCACAGGCTTAGCAGCTGTAGCGCACAGGCCCAGCCGCTCTGCGGCACGTGAGATCCTCCCGGACCAGGGCTCAAACGTGCATCTCACGCACTGGCAGGCAGACTCCCAACCACTGTACCACCAGGGAAGCCCTCAAGAATCTTTTTTGACCACAGTACTATGAGACTTGAAATCAACCAGAAAGAAACTGCAAAAAACACAAACACATGGAGGTTAAACAATACGCTACTAAACAAGTAATGGATCACAGAAGAAGTCAAAGAGGAAATTAAAAGAAAACCTGGAGACAAATGAAAACAAAACACGACAATCCAAAACCTATGGGATGCAGCAAAAAGTTCTAAGAGGGAAGTTTACACTAATACAAGCTTACCTCCGGAAACAAGAAAATCTCAAATAAACAACCTAACCTTACACCTCAAGGAACTAGAGAAAGAAGAACAAACAAAACCTGACGTTAGTAGAAGGAAAGAAATCATAAAGATCAGAGCAGAAATAAACAAAATAGAGATGACAAAAACAATAGCAAAGATCAGTGAAACTAAAAGCTTGTTCTTTGAAAAGATAAACAAAATTGATAAACCTTTAGCCAGACTCATCAAGAAAAGAGGGACAGGACTCAAACCAATAAAAGTAGAAATGAAAAAGGAGAAGTTATAACTGACACCACAGAAATACAAAGGATCATAAGAGACTACTACAAGCAACTCTATGCCAATAAAATGGACAACCTGGAAGAAATGGACTAATTCTTAGAAAGGTACAAACTCCCAAGTCTGAACCAGGAAGAAATAAAAACTATGAACAGACCAATTACCAGTAATGAAACTGAATCAGTAATTTAAAAAAAACTCCCCAACAAGTAAAAGTCCATGACCAGATGGCTTCACAGGTGAATTCTATCAAACATTTAGAGAAGAGTTAACACCTATCCTCCTCAAACTATTCCAAAAATTTGCAGAGGAAGGAATACTTCCAACTCATTCTATGAGGCCAGCATCCCCCCAATACCAAGATCAGACAAAGAAAATTATAGGCCAGTATCACTGATGAACATAGATGTAAAAATCCTCAACAAAATACCAAAATCCAAACCAAATCCAACAATATATTAGAAGGATCATATACCATGAACAAATGGGATTTACTCCAGGAATGCAAGGATTTTTCAATATCTGCAATCAATATGATATACCACATTAACAAACTGAAGAATAAAAACCATGTAATCATCTCAACAGATGCAGAAAAAGCTTTTGATAAAATCAAACATCCAGTTATGATAAAAACTCTCCAGAAAGTGGGAGTAGATGGAACACACCTCATCTTAATAAAGGCCATATATGACAAACCCACAGCTAACATCATACTCAATGGTGAAAAGCTGAAAGCATTTCCTCTAAGATTAGGAATAAGACAAGGATATCCACTCTCGCCACTTTAATTCAACATAGTTTTCGAAGTCCTAGCCACAGCAATCAGACAAGAAAAAGAAATGAAAAGAATCTAAATTGGAAAGGAAGAAGTAAAACTGTTAATGTTTGCAGATGACATGATACTACACATAGAAAATCCTAAGGATGTCACCAGAAAACGACTAGAGCTGATTAATGAATTCGGTAAAGTTGAAGGATACAAACTTGATACACAGAAATCTGTTCATTTCCATACACTAACAATGAACTATCAGAAGGAGAAATAAGGAAACAATCCCATTTACCATTGCATCAAAAAGAATAACATACGTAGGAATAAACTTACCTAAGGAAACAAAAGACCTGTACTCAGAAAACTGTAAGACACTGATGAAAGAAATTGAAGATGACATAAACAGATGGAAAGATATATCATGTTCTTGCATTGGAAGAATCAATAGTGTTAAAATGACCATACTGACCAAGGCTATCTACAAATTCAATGGAATCGTTATCAAAATACCAATGTCATTTTTCACAGAACTAGAATAAATAATTAAAAAATTTGTATGGAAACACAAAAGACCCCAAATAGCCAAAACAATCTCAAAAAATTGAGAAAGAAGAACAGAGCTGGAGGAATCATGCTCCCTGACTTCAGACTATACTACAAAGCTACAGTGATCAAAACAGTATGGTAGTGGCACAAAAACACACATAGATCAATAGGGATAGAGAGCCTAGTATAAACTCAAGCAGTTATGGTCACTTAATCTATGACAAAGGAGGCAAGAATATACAATGGGGAAAAGACAGTCTCTTCAATAAGTGGTGCTGGGAAAACTGGACAGCTACATGTAAAAGAATGAAATTAGAACATTCTGTAACATCATATACAAAAATAAACTCAAAATGAATTAAAGACCTAAATGTAAGACCGGTACTATACAACTCCTAGAGGAAAACACAGGCAGAACACTCTGACATAAATTGTAGCAACATTTTTTTGGATCTGTCTCCTAAAGCAAAGGAAATAAAAGCAAAAATGAACAAATGAGACCTAATTAAATCTAAAAGCTTTTGCACAGCAAAGGAAACCATCGACAAAATGAAAAGACAACCTACTGAATGGGAGAAGATAGTTGCAAATGATATGACCAACAAGCGATTAATATCCAACATATATTGATATAAACAGGTCATACAACTGAACATCAAAAAAAAAAACCTGATTAAAAAATGGGCAGAACTGAATAGACATTTTTCCAAAGAGGAAATACAGATGGCCAACAGGTACATGAAAAGATGCTCAACATAGCTAATCAACAGGGAAATGCAAATTAGAACCACAATGAGATATCACCTCACACCTGTCAGAATGGCTATCATTAAAAAGAACACAAATGACAAATGTTGGCAAGGATGTGGAGAAAAGGGAACCTTTGTACATTGTTGGTGGGAATGTAAATTGGTGTGGCCACTGTGGAAAACAGTATAGAGTTTTCTCAAAAAACTAAAAATAGAACTACCATATAGAACTTCCACTCTTGGGTATATATCCAAAAGAAAGAAAAGCATTAACTCGAAAAGATACATGCACTCCAATGTTCACAGCAGCGTTATTTACAATTGCCAAGATATGGAAGCAACCTAAGTGTCCATCAACAAATGAACGGATAAGGAAGATGTGGCGTATATATACACAGTGGAATTTATTCAGCCATAAAAAAGAACAAGATCTTGCCATTTGCAGTAACATGGATGGACTTGGAGGGCACTATGCTAAGTGAATAAGTCAGAGAAAGACAAGTACTGTATGATATCACTTGTATGTGGAATATAAAAAATACAACAAACTAGTGAACATAACATAAAAGATTCACAGATATCGAGAACAAACTAATGGTTACCAGTGGTGGGGGGAGCAATACAGAAGTAGGGGACTGGGAGGTACAAACTACTGGGTGTAAGATAAGCTCAAGGATATATTGTACAACACAGGGAATATAGTCAACATTTTGTAAGAACTGTAAATGCAAAGTAACCTTCAAAAATTGTATAAAAAATTAAGGAATAAAAAAGGCTAAGGTCATTACTCAGGATTTTGAAAAGGAATTTTAACAGGTGAAAACAGTAAGGCAGAAATAAACAAAAGGCTGTAAGTAGTACCTGCAACTTGAGATTCCAATATGAAGAATCAGCCTTTTCTTTCATGTGTATTCATATAACTTTATTAAACTCTAGTTTACACAAAGACAAAAAGCATATTAAAGAACTATTACCTTTCATGTTTGCAGCATACCCATTGTTATTCACCAAAGGAGAATATGGTTGTTCATTTTGAGGCAAGACTCCCGCAGCCATGGTAGTCTGTTGGGGGGGAAAAAGATTACTTTTTGAAGGTTCGCCTATAGAAGATTCATATGCTAATCACCTATAATGTGCTAGACTTCTACTGTCTAATACAGCAGTCATTAGCTAAGGGGTTACTGAGCACTTGAAATGTAGCTAGTACAGATTTGTAAATATAAAATACAAGATTTTGGAGACTTGTACAAAAAAAGAATGTAAAATATCTAATTTTTTACATTTATTTGGCATTGAAATATTTTTGATACATTGGGTTAAATACATTATTACAATTATTTTTCTGATTCTTTTTATTGTTACTGGAGAATCTAAATTTGAATATGTGGCTCACACGATATTCTACTGTACAGTGCTGTGCTAGACAGTAAGGATATTACAGAGAAAAATAAGACATACTCTTCCTATACATCTATAGACTGCTGGGAAGATAAGATGTAGACACAAATAATGCTAATATGTGCTAAGTGTCACAAGGCAGTCTTGGACAAGCAAGAGGGCTGTCCAATTTGAGGGCAGGTGCAAGGCTTGAAGAAGGAATTTGTACTTGAACTGGGCTCAAGGAGTAACATTTATTGTGGACATGACGGTATACTAGGCAATTAAACAGAAGCCCTCATTCTTTACTAATTAAATGAGAGTTTACTGAGTTTATGACTTTACAGTTAACAGTCTTCATCTAGCTCATGCTAAGTTATATGGCTAAGTGATCACTGTGCTGCTATGGTTTCTCCACTGAGGAAAGTTAAGTAAATCTTTTTTAAAGCAAAAACTGCCACCTTTCTGAAGCCCCTATTATGTGTTGGATTGTGAAATAAGAAAAACACTTATTGATCTTTGTTCCCTGGTTCCTGACACAGGGCAACTAGACCGTCGTAAATTCCTAAGTGATAGGAGCCCTAGGAGCCTCTTTTGTTCCAGTTCTAATAAGGCAACTTTAACTCTAGGTGGGCTACTGGATGGCTCCTGGATGGTGCTGGTCACCAGAAAGACCAAGCCATGATTAGAAGCTTGGAATGTTCTAGAAGGGGAGAGTTGACTGTGACACAACAGAAAGTCACACACAACATTAAAGTTTTTTTCTAAATAATGATTTTAATATTTTTCTTTGAAAAAGCACGTTTATTGTTTGGGCATCAATGACTGGGGGGGGTCAAACTATAATTTTTATATGGTTATGTATTTTTTAAAAATGCTCTAAAAATCTGTTGAAATTTTTTGCACCAATAAATTAACAGTGGTAATTAATACAGCCTTAATATTTTTCCTTAGAGCATTTATTTTTGTGAAAAAAATCACTTCACAAATTTCAGGGGTCCTCCAAGAATTTCAAATTCACTAAAATTTTATTTCTAAAATCAACTTTTATATGCTCAATAGGTATAAAATTTTTAATCTAAAGTCCTACTCAATGAAACTGTCTCCCTTCAAAAGAAATACAAGAATTAACATCACAGAGGTGTTCTAACATGAAAGAAAAAAGAAATTCCTGCAATATTTGTATACAGATCTGGTATCATACTAATTAATACAAAATTTTATAATGGGCATAACATTTCAAATGAATGTTACATAAAGACAAGAAGTCAATGGACTAATGGAACAAGTTGTTCCAGGAAACTCATTAGCAAAAACTTAATTTGAAAGACTATCCATTATGATTAGATTTACAGTAAACATTTTTACCATATTACTTCCAAAAATTTGGATTTTTAAAACATGTTTTGACCAAAAAACAATTTACCACCATTTTAGAACCATGGAATTTTAGAGCAGTCAGGGGAGTTCTAGCCCAGGCTGTTTTGTAGATGAGGAGTTATAAAGCATGTCCCAGGTGATCCAGCATGTGGTAACAAGGTAGAACCAGTCGTCACGTTTTCTGTGAAGGCTTCCCTGATGCCACCCTAAGCTCTTCAGCTGTAATGTAACGAAATGCGACTACTGGACTGGTTCCCCTGCACACCACGGGGTCTCCAGAGGAGAAGCCATGATTTGCTCATCTCTGTCTCTAGAAAAGGGGAGAGTCTGGTGTAAGGAACACATTCACTGCACATCTGTTGAGCTGAAATGGGCATACTAGACTGAGTTTCATGCATCTATTCATGTCTTATTTATGCCTGTATCCCCAAGACCTAGAGCTCATTGAAAACGTGGCTTTTCATGTTGTGGTTAAGACTCCACGCTTCCAGTGCAGGGGGCGCGGGTTCGATCCCTGGTCGGGGAATTAAGATCCCACATGCTGTGCCACACGGCCAAAATAACAAACAAAAACAAAAAAAAACCAGAAAAACCCCATGGCTTTAAAGAGTGTTGAATTAATTTTACTCTTTTGGGTAGTAAAGAGTACAAATATGATTGTGGACTGTCTTAAAAAACTTTCTTTTTAACTAGCCCCTCAGAAACTCAAAGTTGTAAGGAACCTCAGAAGTCCTCTATTAGAATCCTAACCCACAAGAGCATTCTCTCCACAATGTCTTTGAACAGTAACACTGATGTTATCACACAGCTCTGGTAGTTAGAAAGCTCTTTATAACGTGGCCATTCTGTAATTTCTGCCCATTGGTCAGAAATATTTCTGCCCTTTGAGACTACACAGAATAAATAAACCCTTTCTTCCTCATATCAAAAGCTGGCTGGTGATCATGTTCCCCTTACTCCCAAATTACATAACCACCAGCAGTTCCTCCCCTCACCGTTTTTCATATGTAACGGTTCTAGACCTCACAGACCTGGATGCCCTTTTCTATTTACACTCTATAGTTATTCATATCCTAGTACTCAGAGCTGAGATGTATCCCTCAGGTGGGGTGTGATCATCAAAAATTAGAGCAAAAACAATCAGCTCCTCTGTCTGCAGTGTATGTGGCTTACCATCATATTTCAGCAGTCTCAAGCAGTTTTCAGCAGTCTCAAGACACATCAGGATACAATGGTTAAAAAAAAAAAAGGCTAAAAAATGATCTGTAATACATTACGAGGTTAAAAAATGGACATTCAGTACAGACAATTAAACATATATAAAATTTAAAGTGAAATAAATGGTACAGAAGGAGAAGTAAAGTCTCCATTCCTATTTCCCAGCCCAAGCTTTACTCCCCAGAGGTAAACAATGTAAACATAGGCTTTAGTTCTTCTGGGGGGTAGTGACTATATGTACACCTCTGGTTATTATTTTATCATCTTTAAAATGAGTCACCAGATTATTGAATTCCTGGTATAAAAGATGAGGAAATTGGCTCATTTACTCTACCAACCTCCCACCATGCCAAACCTTTGCCCATTTAATACATCATTATATTTTTAATTCTTCTGATTATCTTTGTAATTTTAAATAACATCCTTTAACCATCTCTTCTTCTATCAAGTTTAAACAGTATCTTGACTCCTTACCTTGTAAAATAAGAAAAGTAGTTTATCTGTATTATTCCATTTCACCTTTCCCCTCCACTTCCAAGTTCTGCTAACTATATCATTTCTTTTTTTAAAAGATTTTTAATTTTTAAGCTTTAGCTATATCTGTAATTAAGTTTCCCATGCTTTGTCTATAGGCTTATTCCAATATGTAAGGTGAAATACAATATAATTATTGTGAGTGTATTAGATATTATATATATATATCTGTATACACATATGTATAATCCATACATATTTACCTTAAAAAAATTTTTTACCAAGTTTTATGGTTGGACTCATATAAAAAGAAGTGCAATCTTGTATCACAAAACCTGTGCTGCTCAAAGTAAAACATTCCAAGCATCAGTGTCAAGTGGATTATCTTTTATTTCATTAGCTGCTTAAAACAAGGGCAGATTTTGTTCTGCTGTAAATTTAGACAATGTATTTCTTATATAGACTTCCCCCTGGTTTTTAATTGCCTTTTTCTTGCTGACAAAAGAAACAAATATTTATCATATCCCTAAGATCTTTCAAATTCTTAATCATATTATCATAATCATATTATCTACTTGCTTTTTAAAAATATTTTTTCCAAGCCCTTTGGGTTCCTAATTCTAATGTGGATGAAAAGCTTCCTAGGCCCACTAAACAGTTATCAACCTAGGATTTCTTTTAATTGCATCCCTGAGTTGAGGCCACTGTTCCTCAGATTCTGCTTTGGCTTTGCTCTATCCTCAAGTAATTTTTTCATGAAAGGTGAATGGACGATGAACTTTCTAAGTCCTCTCATTCTGAAAATATTTATTTTATCCTCGTACTCAGCTGATAATTTGGCTACTTACAGAATTCTAGGTTGAAAGCCATGCTATGTCATCATGTCTACTGTGTTTTAACAAACAACATTGCTGATGAGAAGTCTGGATGTCAATCAGTGTATTAGAAACAGGCCCTTTTCATTAACCTTGATTATTAGTTCCTTTCAATATGCAGATTGAGTCTCCTTCAGAAGCTAAAATCGTCTGTGTACCAAGTACCATGATTTATATTAAGTGCTTTACTTTACAAAATCCATGTCATTCTTACAGAATCACTCTATGCAGTATATACTATTATTAGCTCCATTTTCTCAGGTGGGAAACCTTGCCTGAGATTACACATTTTCACTGGTAGAGCTGGGACATGAATACAGCCTGCACGCTTCTAATACCAATCCACTGTGCCCTACAGAAAGCTCTGACCAATTTACACAATTTATTAAAAGACAAGTCTTTTCTCTCGTCCTTATCAATGCCAGCCATTTTAAACCTTTTTAACAGAATCATCTCATTATTGTTTTACTTTGCATTTCTTAAGTGAGGCAAAGTAGTTTTTCAGAAGCTTTTTTAAAAAAGTGAATTTCTTGTAAATAAACTGCCTACTTCAGAATTTAGCCCTTTTCCTACTGGGACATTTGCCCCTTTCTTACAGACTTGCAAGATGTCTTTCTATATTAATATCAACTCTTCATCATATATGCTGCACACCTTTTTATTTTTTATTTATTTATTTTTGATGTGGACCATTTTTAAAGTCTTCATTGAATTTGTTACAATACAGCTTCTGCTTTATGTTTTGGTTTTTTGGCCCCAAGGCATGTGGGATCTCAGCTCCCTGACCAGGGAATGAACCTGCACCCCCTGCATTGGAAGGCCAAGTCTTAACCACTGGACCGCCAGGGAAGTCCCTGTACATCTTTTTAAAAATAGTTTACCATGTCTTAAATATGTTGTGTGTTTTGCCTAGCAGTCTTACTCTGTCTTGTAGTCCAACCTGTAAGATTTTTCCTTTGATTTTTCTGGCCTCAGTGACACAACACAAAAAGCTTTCTCCAATATAAGATGCAAATCCCAATTTAATGTCTCCCATTTGGGGGTGATAAATGCTGTCCCTTTTTTGCAGGTTAACAGTACTATTGCTAAAACGTAAGTTAATCTACAAAATTAAAGACAGTCCATCTTCAAAGAATATCATAGGTATCCTAATATGACTTTGTAAGTCATCTTTAAAAGTAGTAAAATAAAAAATTCTCCTTATTTGTAAATTATCTACAATTGTAAAGCTTAAATACTATATTTTACCAAACAACACGACATGCTTTATATGAAAAAGTAATTCTTCTAACCTAGGAAAAACAGTGGAAGAATGGAAAATTTTCTTTAAAGGTGTTAGTAACCCAAGAGTTACTATACATGCGTACAGTTAAATTACCAATTTTCAAAGATCTGAAATATATAATAAACATTAGTTTGAGAAACAGAATATTTCAAGACCATTCAAAATCTAACAGTTAAAACAGAAAATCAGCTCTATTTGTATCTGTAGGGCCATCAAAAGCATCCAGTGCAGATTCCTTTTCATTCTTCTTGCAGTTGCTGATCACTTGCCTTCATCTAAACTCTAGTAGCCTCAGTTCCACTGCTTTATAAATTAAACAGCTTTCCTGTTTTCCTGAACAACCCGTCAAACTTTCATCCTGTTTTACTTAATCCTTCTTTCTCCTCAAGGTAATCCTCATTACTTATTCAATAGGTCTCAAGTGCTGACTTTTTTTCCTTTCTCATTAGACTAGTTATTTGAAATCAGTATGGCAGCTCCAGAGCTGCCTTTATTTTAGGCTAATTCAGCCCATTGCTTAAGGCCACATCTTTCTAAGGCTTCCACTTGCTTCTCTGGGTATTATGAGGCCTTTCTTCTCTGGCTGGTGGGAACACGAACTATTTCCAGCCCCCTGAGTGCCCTGAAAACTGTTCTGTCTACTCCTTCCTGTATCTTTCCCTAGTCTTGGGTAATTTGCACAGATCAGTACTCAGCCAAATACTTTAGGATAGCAAAGACCTGAGGGCCCTCTGCACGTTTCTGAAGGCTCTCTTCATGCTGCTCCCTTCTCTCCAGTACGCTACGCTGCAAATTCTAGGCACCCTGGCTCTCTACACATCTCTGAGAAGGCTCTGTTTAGGTACTCCCTGCACTGCAGCCTACAGATTGCTTCCAGGGAGGCAGCTGGTGCAACCTTAGGCTCACCACATTTCTCTTCTCTCAGATATCACAATTCCAAGCTGCCTGCTTTCCAATGTCCAAAACCCATTTTTTATATATTTTGCCTGGTTTTATAGTTATTTTAGGCAGGAGGGTGATTCTGGTCTCTGTTATTTCATCTTGGTTGGAAGCAGAAATCTCCGCTGGCCCTCTTCATACACCTCAAATTCAGGGGAACTCTGCAAGAGTGCTCATTGTGCATTGACTCTGCATAAAAACATTAATTTACTGTTCAATTATATACAGCTCAACTAGGTTAGTTAAACTATATGGTACAGTCAAAAGTTCTCTGTTTAAATCTTGACTCAGTTCATTGCCTGCTGTATGAACCATTTTGAGCTTCAATTTTATCTTCTGTAAAATGAGGATTATTATATCTACTTTCTTAGGATGCTGTGAAGATGAGAGGTTGTGTGTGTGTGTGTGTTTCTAGCACAATGTCTGGTATATAAGTATTCAATAAATGCGTGTTTATTTTCATTTGCAAACCAATATCTGTAATCTTTTTGTTTCTTTCCCTTCTGTCTATATTCACTTCATTTTCCTGTGATTTTTTATAAGAATCTGTAAAGGATTCCCTTCATTATCTGTAAAACAGTCCTGCCAGTAGTTAGTAATGGTTGAGCTTTTCAAGAAGATTTATAAAAACATTATCTCCATTCACAACTGAATTTATTTCATGTGCCTGGTTGTAGATTCAGGAGAAAAAGGGTTTGAATAGTAATCCTATCATTTCACTGCACCATCATATATTACTTAACTTCATTTTCTGCTCCTTATGACATATTTTGCTCACTCTATCCTAGAATTTGCTTTTATCCCAAAAGTCCCTCAAAATGACTCAACTGTTAGGATTAATCACACGCTCACTAATTAGTACCTAAGACTTAAAAATTAGAACAGCATGGACTATGACTCATATTGTTAAGAATCATCACAAAGTAAGAGTTCAATACAAAGTATGTTCTACTTCATAAAAAAGTCATTTCACACCAGAGACTGGGTTCTGAGGTGGACTGAGGAGTTCTTAGGTCACTACTTTCCCTTCCATCTTCCAGATACACAGTGATCTGCCAAAATCTACACGTGTATTTTTGGGAGAGAATTTGTGGGGATTACATCAAGAAGTGCCTGGGAAGTTAGAAGTGTGGTATAATCCTTCCTAGATTCTCAAAGCACTACCACTCCAACTTGCATCAGAATCACCTTGGGTGCTTGTGGAAAATGCAAATTCCTTAGCCCACCCTCAAAATGTCTGAGTTGCTAAGTTTGGTGTAGCAATTTGTATTATCAACTTACACGCCAGCTCATTCTGGTAAGAGGCCTTCTGCCCACACTTAAAGAAGTACAGTCAATATGATTAAAGTCTACACAGCAACCATGACAGAAGAATTTGAGGCTGAAAAACTTAAGTTTGTATGGGGAAAAACAGAGATGGAAGCCCAAGTCTATAAGTGAACCCATGAAACCTATATAAATATTTTTATGTTCATGAATAATAACTAAAACACATAAGCTTACTCGATGTCAGGCACTGTTCCAAATGCTTTATATATCCTAATTCATATAATACCCATGACACCACTATTAGGTGAATACTACCATTATTCCCATTTAAAAAAATAGCTTTATTTACTTATTTTTTAAACATCTTTATTGGAGTATAATTGCTTTACAATGGTGTGTTAGTTTCTGCTTTATAACAAAGAAATAGCTTTATAGCAAAACTGAGTAGAAGGTACAGAGATTTCCCATAAACCCCCACCCTACCTCGCACATGCACAGCCTTTTTCCCATTATCAACAACCCCCACCAAAGTGGTACATCTGTTACAATAGATGAACCTACATTGACACATCACAATCACCCAGAGTCCACAGTTTACCTTAGGGTTCACTCTTGGTATACTGGACACTGTGGAACTGGACAAATGCATGACATGTATCCACCATTATAGTATCATACAGAATATTTTCACTACCCTAAAAATCCTCTATGCTCCACTTAGTTATGCTCCTTACCCCACCCTAGCAACCATTGATCTTTTTACTGTCTCCGTATTTTGGCTTTTCCAGAATGTATTGATAATACAGTTGGAATCATACATTATGTAGCCTTTTCAGATTGGGTACGTTCACTTAGTAATATGCAAGTAAGGTTCTCCATGCCTTTTCATGGCTTGATAGCTCATTTCATTTTAGTGCTGAATAATATTCCATTCTCTAGATGTAACACAGTTTATTCACTAACCTACTGAAGAACTTGGTTGCTTCCAAGTTTTGGTAATTATGAATAGAGTGGCTATAAACATCTGTGCACAGGTTTTTGTGTGAACATAGGTTTTACAGCTCCTTTGGGTAAACACCAAGGAGCATGACTGCTGGATCATATGGTAAGAACATGTTTAGTTTGTACATTATTTCTATTTTACAGATTAGGAAACTAAGGCAAAGAGAAATCAAATAATTTGCCTGAAGTCACATCTATTATTTGAATTGGGATTTGAGCTGGGATTTGAATTTACACAGTTTAGCTCCAGAGTTAGTGCTCTTAACCACTACACATACAGCTTCTCAACAATTAAGAAAGACCTCACACTAAATAAAAGGAACGTCACTGTTAGTCAGCTACACTATTCATTGTAACTTGGCTACGCTGGATTCTGCACCATTTATAATTTCTTCACTTTCAAGAAACTCTTCAGATCTCCATTCCACAGCAAAATTTTCAAATTTATTTTGCTCTGTGCAGGCAATCTGCTGATTCTTCATTCCAAATCTTCATTCACTGCTGTACCAAAGACAAATATCAAGAACACAGCCTCTTTTAGGTTTAACACATTTTAGGTTCCTCCCTCCCAACAGAAAAAGAAATGCAGCTGGTCTGAACATAACGTTATAAAATCTAAACATATTTTCAATAGAGTTGTTGGCACTTACTAGCTCTGTGATCTTAAGCACACCTACTAACATCTCTGAGACTCACTATCTGCTCTGCAGTAGTTATAAAGATTACCTGAGAGCCAGTACACAGATCTAATTCCATGCCTGATCCATAATTCAGTCTGTTCTCAAGACAGCAGCCAGAGTGATCTTGTTAACTTCATGTCACCCTTCTCTTCAAAACCCTTCTAGTTACCCTATTTACAATTTAAACCAGCTCCCCTTCCCTGTTCCACTTTTCTCTTCAGGACTTATGAAGAAAATACATCTAGAAAATTACATAATTTACTTATTTATCCTGTTTATCATCTGCCTTTCTCTACCCAATGAAGACATAGATTTTGTCTGCTTTGTCAGAAGCCCAGAAAAGGGCCTGTCACGTAGTAGGTGCTCAAAGATTTGTTGAACAAATACATGAATATACGTTCAATAAAAAGTAGCTGCCACCACACCACCATCATTTAATCTCTTTGAACCTCAGCTTTTTAATCTGTAAAGGAGGCACAATAATAGTGCTTTACTTATCTCAAGATTATCGCTAAGAGCCTATCAATTACATGACAGTACTACTAAGCAAATGCAAGGAATGGCATTCTCCCTATCTTAGCTTTCCTGATCACAGTTATATCTCCAACTTCTCACCTATTTTCAACCTGACAAATTTGTATTTCTTCTAATTCCCTGAGGGGTGTAGCTGTTTTTCTTCAGCCAAATACACATGATGACAATAAATTCAACCCTCAGCCCAAATTTTCTCTCCTTTAGGATGCCTTCCCTAATACCAATTACACATTTTATTCACATCCCCTCATCATGAAGGGCTGACTGAAGATTTATCTAGTGGCTCGGATGCTATAAAACATAGCTTCCTAATACCACAGTAGTATTTTGTTCTTAAAAGAATTAAAGCACTCCTTATGACTCTTTATGTAGTAAAACAAAACAAAACCAGGTTACTTTTAAGCTGTAAGTCCTCACCTCCGAATCTGCAACCTCAAAAAAACAAAACAAAAAACCCAAAAAACAACAAAAACCACCCCCAAACCCCCAGAACTATATAAAATCCCCTTTCTCCTCAAATCACTTCCGGAGGGCAGGCAGGCAACATTTAAAAAACACCTTTTCTTTTTTTTCCAAATCCCTCCAGCCTTTCTAACTATGTAAGTCCTCAGGGAAAGAACTTAGGACTGCTTTGAATATACGATATGTCTGGCAGTTTGCTATGAACTTCACTGGCTTCTGTGATCTCACACCTTAAATACACCTTAGGCAGGGTCCCTGTCTCTCAGGAGACTCATCACAGATCAGGGAAAAACAATACTACAGTAGGATTCTCACCATTTCATCATTTAAAGAAATATGCTGCTTGTTTCAGATTCTTCAGAAAACACATGATGATAAAGCAGATAGGTAAGATATTAACAATAGGTGAAGCTGGTTTTCACAAGCAAGGTTTCCATACTCCCTAGCCTTTTCCCACAAACAACCACATCTGGCTGGTTATTCCTACAGGGTTGAACCAACCTCACGTGAACATCACCACCACAGATACTTCTAAACTCATAAGGAGGTCAACAATTCCTAATTCAACACTCATCAGAATCACTTGGAGGGCTTTCTTAAAAACCCAGACTGTTAGGCCCCACCCCCAGAATTTCCACTTAGTAGGTCTGAGGGGCTGAGAATCTGCATTTTTAACTAGTTTCCAGGGATGCTGATGCTTTGAGAACTACTGCATTAGGTAAGCAATCTGCATTTACCTAACAGCACATATTCTATAGGTTATTGTCAAAGAGTGTCTCCTGGGTTCTGTTAAAACCTGTCACACAAGCAAACCTTTTTTTCTGAGCCAATCTTTGCAATGTCTTGAAATACATTAAGAAGTCCTACATCATCAACCAGATCAAGAAAAAGCCTCATGTTCCTGGGTGAGACCTGGGCACTAACGTTCCTACCAAAATTCTATTTTAAACCAAACACATCACCTGGGATCAGGGCACTGCTATGCAAGTGGTTATCAGCAAGAAGTAAGACTCTCCACATCAACCACTTTTTAGTCAAGCATCACACACCGCATCATTATGGAGACCATAATTAGGATTCCTAACCAACAGATGTTTAGAATCTGAATATTCCTTTTAGTAAGTATATAAGTATTGCGGACATATAATTACATTCACCTTTAAATACACATATTGTGATACTGTTTAGAATTTTTAAAATAAATTGCAGCTAGTTCAACATGAAAAGCTTAAAATACTGGATGAAGCAGAGTTTACTATTCACTTTACTATCCCCATTTATTTACAGATTGGGAAGGATAACAAGATTTTACACCTCTTAAATTCCTGAACTACTTCTCAAAGAAAAAGCCATCTTGTGAAACATATTTCAAATACTTGGGTGACAAGCTTGGATGACTTAAAACATAGGCAAGTGTGTAGCTCCTGGGACACCACAGGCTTAGATTAGACCTTCTATAGCAAGATACAGAGAATATCTGGTTTAAGTAGTAGATTGAACACATACACTAGCTTTCCCTTCCTCCTAAGACCCTGGTGAGAAGAAATTTTAAAAAGAATAAGCTCACAGAGCAAGAAGCAAGAGTCTTCAATGGATTTTGGAAGAAAGAAAGCAGATGAAAGTAAAGAGGCAACTAAGACTGAGTGGAGGAAGTTGTAGCCTAAAATACGACCATGAAGAGGGTAACAAGAGATGGTTATGTCTCATCAGAAAAGATGGAAGACAGTGAGATGATCACCTTCAAAGTGCTGAAAGAAATACATGGTCAACCAAGAATTTTATAACCAGCTAAATTCTCCTTGAAAAATGAAGGAGAAATTAAGACACCTCCAGATTTAAAAACAACAATCCAAAACCATAAAACAGATATGAGAGAATCTGTTGCTAGCAGACCTGCCCTATGAGAAATACTAAAGGAAATCCTTCAGGCTGAAATGAAAGACATTATAGGGTAAGTTGAATCCACACAAAGAAATAAAAAGCACCAAAAAAAGTTAACTAAATGGGTATTATGAGAATAAATATAACTCTTCAAACATAACTCTTTTCTTGACCAGTTTTAAGACACTTGCATAAAGCAATAATTATAAAAATAGATTGATAAGCATATAGTGTATATAAAAGTATAATTTGATGACAGTAATAGTACAAAAGAGGAAGGAAATGCAGATATACTGGAGAAAAGGTTTTGTATACTTCAATTAAACTAGTATTAATCTGAACGAGACTGTTTTAAGAGCTAATTGTAATCCTAAGGTGAGTGCTAAGAAAATAACTGAAAATAAACAGAAAAGAAAACAAAAAGGAAATTGGAAAGGCATAATCAAAAATATCTAACACAACAGAAGGCAAGAATCAAGGAATAAAGGAATGCAAAAGCTGCAAGACATATAAAAACAAGAAAAAGGCAGGTGTAAATTCTAATTTATCAGTAATTACACTAAGTGTAAATGGATTACATACCCCAATCAAAAGTCAGAGATTGGCAGAATGGATTTAGAAAATGAGCCACCTAAAAATATATATAAGACCTACATGAGGAAAACTAGAAAACACTAATGAACAAAATCAAAGAAGACCTAAGTAAATGGAAAAATAGTCCATGTTCATGGACAGGAAGATGCAATATTTCAAGATGTCAGTTCTTCCCAACTTGATCTATAGATTCAATGCAATCTCAGCCAAAAAAATTCCAACAAGTTATTTTACGGACATCAACAAACTGATTCTAAAGTTTATATGGAAAGGCAAAAGACGTAGAATAGCCAACACAATACTGAATGAGAAGAACAAAGCTGGAGTACTGACACTACCTGACTTCAAGACTTACTATAAAGCTACAGTAATCAAGACAATGTGGTACTGGCCAAAAGAACAGATCAATGGACCAAACAGAGAACTCAGAAATAGACCCACATAAATAAAGTCAACTGATCTTTGACAAAGGAGCAAAGCTATACAGTCTCTTCAACAAATGGTGCTGGAACAACAGGACGTCCATAAGAAAAAAACATTAATCTAGACATAGACCTTAGACTCATCACAAAAATTAACTCAAAATCAATGATAGGCCAAAATGTAAAACACAAAACTATAAAACTTCTATAAAATCATATAGGAGAAAACCTTGGGAACAGTGATGCCTTTTGAGATACAACACCAAAGACAAAATCCATAAAAGAAATGACTAATAAGCTGGACTTAATTAAGATTAAAAACTTCTGCTCTGCAAAAGACAAAGTCAAGAGAAAGAGAAGACAAACCACAGACTGGGAAAAAACATTTGCACAAGAGACATCTGGTAATGGACTGTTATTCAAAACATACAAACAACTCTTTTTTTTTTTTTTTAAGAATTTGCATTTCTTTTTTTTTTTAAAATATATATATTTATTTACTTATTTATGGCTGTGTTGGGTCTTTGTTTCTGTGTGAGGGCTTTCTCTAGTTGTGGCGAGCGGGGGCCACTCTTCATCGCTGTGCGCGGGCCTCTCACTGTGACAGCCTCTCTTGTTGCGGAGCACAGGCTCCAGATGCGCAGGCTCAGTAGTTGTGGCTCACGGGCCCAGTTGCTCGGCGGCATGTGGGATCTTCCCAGACCAGGGGTCGAACCCGTGTCCCCTGCATTGGCAGGCGGATTCTCAACCACTGCACCACCAGGGAAGCCCCAAACAACTCTTAAAATTCAACAATAAGAGAACAAACAACCTGAGTAAAAACCAGGCCAAAGACCTTAACAGAGACCTCACCAAAGAAAATACATGACAAATAATCATATGAAAAGGAGCTCCACATCATATGTCATCAGAGAAATGCAAATTAATACAACAATGAGATACCATTACACACCTATTAGAATGGCTAAAACCTGGAACACTGATAACACCAAATGCTGGTGAGACTGTGGAGCAATAGGAACTCTTGTACATTACTAGTGGAAATGTGAAATGGTACAGCCACTTTGAAAGAGTTTGGCGGTTTCTTACAAAACTAAACATACTCTTACTATATAATCCAGCAATTATGCTCCTTGGTATTTTCCCAAAGGAGTTGAAAACTATGTCCACACAAAAACCTGCACACAAATGTTTATAACAGATTTATAATACTTGGAAGCATCAAGATGCCCTTCAATAAGTGAATGAATAAACAAGTTGCAGTACATCCAGATAATGGATTATTCAGCACTAAAAAGAAATGAGCTGTCAAACTATGAAAAGACATGAAGGAATCTTAAATATATTATCAGTAAGTGAAAGAAGTCAATCTGAAAACGCTACATACTATATGATTCCAACTATATGACATTCTGGAAAAAGCAAAACTACGAAGACAAAAAGATCAGTGTTTGCTGGGGATGGGGGAGGCAAAGAGATAAGGAGGGATGAATAGACAGAGCAAGAGGATTTTTAGGGCAGTGAAAATACTCTGTATGATGTTCTAACGATGACTATGTCATTATACATTTGTCCAAATCCATAAAATGTACATCAAGAATGAACCCTAAGGGAAACTATGGCTGACTATGATGTATCAATGTAGGTTCACTGATTATAATAAATGTACCATTCTGGTGAGTGATGTTGATAATGAGAGATGCATCTGTTGGGGCAGGGGATATATGGGAAATCTCTGTACCTTCCTCTCTCTGTACCTTCACAATTTTGTTGTGAACTTAAAACTGATCTAAAAAAATTAGTCTTAAAAACATGGACCCAAAAAACATAAAACAAAAAGGCATAAATTGGATTCCATTCAAAAAAATAAATCCAACTATATGTTATCTACAAAAGACAAGTTAGATTCAATGGCACAAACAGGCTGAAAAATAAAAGATAGAAAAATATAGACCATGCAAGCAATAACCAAAATAGAACCGAGACGGCTATACTAATATCACACAAAATTCTGTAAGGCAAAAATTGTTCCTAGAGACAAAAGAAAGATATTTTACAATGATAAGAGGATTGATTCATCAGTAAGATATAGTGACTATAAGTATGCTTGCACTTAAAAAGAGAGCCCCAAAATACATGAAGTAAAACTGAAAACCTGAAGGGAGAAATAAACAATTCAACAAAAATAGTTGGGGACTTCAATACCTCTCTTATAAGAATGGGTTGAAAGCAAGGCAGAAGATCAACAAAAAAGAGCTAATTTATTGAAGAATACCATAAACTACCTTGTCGTGGCAGATATCTACAGAATACTCTAGATCGGAAAAGAACAGAATACACATTCTTCTCAAATGCACATGAAACATTCTCCATGACAGACCATGTGCTAGGTGACAAAACAAACCTCAATAAACTAAAAAAGAATTAAATCATGCAAAGTATGTTCTTTGACCACAATGAAATTAAATTTGAAATCAATAACAAAAGAAAATGTGGGAAAATGACAACTATATAAAAGTTAAGCATCATATGCTTAAATAACCAATGGGTCAAAGAGGAAAACACAATGAAAAACATAAAGTACTTTGGGATGAATGAAAAAAAACAAAAAAAAAATCAAGCCTTATGATACACAGCTATGCTGATACATAGCAGTGCTAAAGAGAAATTTATAGTTGCAAACACTATATTAGAAAGAGAAAGAATTCAACTCAATAACCTTCCACCTTAAGTAACTGGAAAAAAGAAGAGCAAGATGAACCCAAAGCAAGCAGAAGGTAGGAAATGCAAAAGATTAGAATGGAAAAAAAAGATAGAGAAAAGTCATGCAGAAAAATCAACAAACCCAAAAGTTGGTTCTTTAAAAAATCAACAAAATTGACAGACTTTTAGCTGGACTTCCCCCTGCAACCACAAAAAAGAGAAGACTCAAATTATAATAATAAAGAGGGAACATTATAACCAGAAATAAAAAGGATTATAAGAGAATACTATGAAGAAAAGTATGCCAACAAATAGGTAAGAAAGATTTAAAAAGTTCCTAGAAAGACACAAACTACCAAGAATACCTTTGAGAAGAAACAGAAAATCGGGAGAGTGATGTCAGCAGCACGGTGAAATGAGACAACTCAACTAGGGCCCCTCTACTCAACACGACAGGATGCTGAAGAATACCACGCACCTGTACACCAAAAGGTGGGTGGACTGTAACACACAGAGGCACAACTGAGGGAACAATAGAGACAGTGCCTGCAATCCTAGCGCTCCAGCCACAACAGCTAGGCCCACAGCCCCAGAAAACCAGGTAGCAGCAGAGGAGGTGGTATACGTGACTCTGACCTCCCAGCAGGAGTGGCGCCCATGGCCATTGGTAACTGGGAAGCAGCAGTACTAGGGCCCAGGACCCCATCCCCCAAGTCACTGAGGCACCCACAACTCTGGCCTACTGCCCACAGTGGTGGAGCCTGCGAACCTTACAATACCAGACACAAGCAGAGGTGCCTGCATGACCCCAACTCTCCATCCCCACCCTTGGTGGTGAAGCCTGTGATTCAGGGAATTCTGGACGCAGCAGAAGAGCCCATCATCCCTGTGCCCCAGGAGGCGATGCCACTGACCCTGAAGGCACAAGAAGCGATAATGAGGGTATGGGGCAATACCTCTGACACAAGCAGAGAGTGGAAAGTGCCAACTCTTAAATATAACCAGTGGCAGCTCAGCTAAGATAAAGAAAAACTTGTGCTATAGTGCCACCTACTGGAAAACAAAAAAAATCCTCTAATTTCTTACTTGTTGAGTTATTAGAATCCAGTGGAAAAGTATTTGCTACTTCAAATGCACCAGCAGAGGAACAACTCATCAGGCATCCTAAAGAACCACAGTAACACTGTATCACAAAAAGAAAATGACAATTCCCCAAAAACCAACCTTAAAATTGTGGAGTATTATGATCTAATAGAGAATTCAAAATAGCTGTCATGAAGAAATTCCACAAGCTACAAGAAAACTCAGAAAGGCTCAAGTTCAATTAGCTCAGGAATAAAATTAATGAACAGAAAGAACACTTTACCAAAGAGACTGAAACTCTAAAAAAGGACCAAACTCTGGAGCTGAAGAACTCAACACATGAAATAAAGAATGTACTAGAAAGCACTGGAAATACAGCAAACCAGATACCACAAAAATACAAAGAATTATAAGAGAATCTTATGAACAGCTATGTAGCAACAAATTGGACAACCTAGAAGAAACAGACAAATTCTTAGAATAACATAACCTTCCAAAACTGAATCATAAAGACAGAGATTGAAACAGTAATATAAAAACCTCCCCCAAAACAAAAGTCCAGGACCAGAGAGCTTCACAGGTGAATTCTATCAAACATTCAAAGAAGATTTAATATCTATCCTTATCAAAGTCTTCAGAAAAATGAAGAAGAAGGAATGCTTTCTAACTCATTTCATAAAGCCAATGTCACTCTGATACCAAAACCAAATGAAGACAACACACAAAAAAGAAAATTACAGCCAATATCTCTGATAAACACAGATGCAAAAATCCTCAACTAAATATTGGCAAACTAAATACAACAATATATTCAAAGGATCACACACCATGATCAAGTGGGATTTATTCCAGGGAGGCAAGGATGGTTCAACATCCTCAAACCAATCACAATGATACATCACATTAACAAAATGAAGCATAAAAACATAAGATCATCTGAATACATGCGGAAAAAGCATTTGACAAGATTCTAACACCCATTTGTGATAAAAACTCAATAAAGTGAGTATAGAACATACCTCAACATAATAAAGGCCATATATGACAAAAGCACAGCTAACATCACCCTCATTGGTGAAAAACTGAAAACTATCTCATTAAAATTAGGAATAAGGACTTCTCCAGTGGCGCAGTGGTTAAGAATCCGCCTGCCAATGCAGGGGACATGGGTTCGATCCCTGGTCCGGGAAGATCCCACATGCCACAGAGCAACTATACCCGTGCGCCACAACTACTGAGCCAGCTCTAGAGCCTGTTAGCCACAACTACTGAGCCCACGCACCACAACTACTGAGACTGCGCACCCTAAAGCCCGCGCACTGCAACTACTGAGCCCACGCGCCACAACTACTGAGCCTGCGCGCCACCAACTACTGAAGCCCACGCACTCTAGGGACAGTGTGCCACAACTACTGAGCCTGTGTGCTGCAACTACTGAAGCCCGTGTGCCTAGAGCCTGTGCTCTGCAACAAGAGAAGCCACCGCAATGAGAAGCCTACACGCTTGCAACAAAGAGTAGCCTCTGCTCGCCACAAATAGAGAAAGCCCATGAGCAGCAATGAAGATCTAATGCAGCCAAAAACAAATAAAAATTTTAAAAATTTTAAAAATTAAAATAAAAAAATAAAATTAGGAATAAGACAAAGATGCCCACTCTTGCCACTCTTATTCAACATAGCATTGGAAGTCCTAGGTAGAGCAATTAGATAAGAAAAAGAAATAAAAAACTGTTACTATTTGTGGATGGTATGATTATATATGTTAAAAACCCTAAAGACACCACCACAAAACTATTAGAAGTAATAAACACAGCAATGTTGCAGAATACAAAATCAACATACACAAATTTGTGCTGTTTTTAACACACTAACACTGAGCTAACAGAAAGAGAAATTAAGAAAATAGCCCCACTTACAATCACAACAAAAAGAATAAAATATCTAGGAATAAATTTAACCAAGGAGGTGAAAGATCTGTACATTGAAAACTATAACACACTGTTGAAAGATACTGAAGAAGAGATAAATAAATGGAAATATACTCTGTGCTCACAGATTGGAAGAATTAACATTGCTCAAATGTCCTAAAGCAATCTCAGGTTTGAAGTAATCCCTATCAAAAATTCCAAGGACATTTTTCACAGAAACATAACAAAAACTTCTAAGATTTATATGGAACCACAAAAGATCCCTGAATAGCCAAAATAATCCTGATGGAAAAAAAAAACAAACAAAGCTGGAGGTATCACACACCCCGATTTCAAATATTACAAAGCCATAGTAACAAAACAGCATGGTATTGGCAGAAAAAGTTACATAGATCTATGGAACAGAACTGAGAGCAAGAAATAAACCCACACATATATGGACAACTAATGTATGACAAAGGAGCAAAGAAAATACAATGGAGAAAGCCTAGTCTTTTCAATAAATGGTGATGGGAAAACTGGACAATCACATGCAAAAAAAGAAAAATGAAACTAGACCATTATCTCACATCATACACAAAAATCAACTCAAAGTAGATTAAAGACTTGAATGTAAGATTTGAAACCATAAAACTCCTGGAAGAAAACATAGGTTGTATGCTCTTTGACACTGATCTTATTATCTTTCTAGATAATGTCTCCTCAGGCAAGAGAAACTAAAGCAAAAATTAACAGGACTCCATCAAACTAAAAAGCTTCTGCACAGCAAAGGAAAATGTCAACAGAACGAAAAGACAACCTACTGAATGGGAGAAGATATCTGTAAATCATATATCCAATAAGGGACTGATATCCAAAATATATAAAGAATTCATACAACTTGACAACAAAAAAACCAAATGACCTTATTTAAAAGTGGGCAAAGGAGCTTCCAAAAGAAGACATACAGAATGCCAACAGGCACTTGAAAAGACATTAACAGCACTACTTATTAGAGTAATGCAAATCAAAACCACAATGAGATACTAACTCATGCTTGTTAAAATTAACACGCTATTATCAAAAAGGCAAGAAATAACAAGTTTTAGCAAGAATGTGGAGAAAAGGGAACGCTCATACACTATTGGTGGGAATGTAAATTGGTGTAGCCACTAGGGAATACAGTATGGAGATTCCTCAAAAAATTAATAGAACTACGATAAGATCCAGCTATCCCTCTTTTGGGTATTTATCCAAAGAATACAAAAACACTTGCTCCAAAAGATACACGGACCCCTGTGATCATTGTGGCATTATGTACAATAGCCATGATATGAATACAACCTAATTGCCCATCTTGTGATGAACGGAGAAAGAAGGTGTAGACAGACAAATAGATGTATATATACTAGAATACACACTACTCAGCCATAAAAAAAGAAAGAAATCTTGCCATTTCTTTCAACATGGATGGACCTTGAGAGTATTATCCTAAGTGAAATATGTCAGATGAATAAAGACAAATATCATATAATTTCACTCATGTGGAATATAAAAAACAAATTTTAAGAAGTTGAATAAACTAAACCAAACATAGATATAGTGAGCGTAGTGGTTACCAGAGAGGAAGGTGTGTTGTGGCAGGGGGGTGAAATGGGTAAAGGGGATCAACTATGTGGTGACAGATGGAAACTAAATTTTTGGTGAGCTGTAATGTATAGAGAAGCAGAAGTATATTATTGCACACATGAAGCTTATATAATGCTATAAGCCAATGTTACCTCAATAAAAAAGTAATTAAAACAAAGAAAAAATAGAAAATCTGAATAGACCTATATCAAGTAAAGAAACTTATTATTCCAAAAACTTGCCACAAAAAAAGCACCAAGTCTAGATGGTTTTACTGGTGAGTTCTACCAAACATTAAAGAATTAACACCAATCCTTTACAAGCTCCTCAAAAAATAGAAGAGGAGGAACATGTCACAATTCATTCTATGAGTACAGAATTACACTGATACTAAAATGAGAAAAACATCACAAGAAAATTATAGACCAGTATCTCTTATGAATATGGAGGAAAAAAATCCTCAAAATATATTAGCAACAAACCAAATCCAACAACATACAGAAAAGTATATACACCATGATAAAATGGAATTTATCTCAGGAACATGAGGTTGGTGTAACATTCAAAATCAACAAAATACCTCATATCAGTGGAATAAAAGACAAAAACGACATGATCATCTCAACAGACACAAAAAGCATTTGACAAAAACCAACATCCTCTCAAGATAAAAATACTCAATAAACTAGCATTACAAGGGAATTTCCTCATACTGACAAAGGGCACCTATGAAAAACCCACAACTAACATCATAAGTAACGGTGGAATACAAACGGCTTTCCCCTAAGATCCAGAACCAGACAGACATACACTCTTATCACTTCTGTTCAACACTGTAATGGGGGTTCCAGTCAGACCAATAATGCAAGAAAAAGAAATAAAAGTCTTCCATATTGCAAAGGAAGAAATAAAAGAATTTCAATCTGCAGATAATGTGATGTTTAGAAAAGTTTAAGGAATCCACTAAAAAAAAAAACTATTAGAACTAATAAACAAGTTCAGCAAGTTGTCAGGAAACAAGATTGATATACAAAAACAACTGTATTTCTGTAAGTTTAAACTAAATATAAATTCTACTTCTATAAGGTCTCTAAGAAAAAGATGCTCTTTTTCAAGTTGAGGCAGTTCCCCTCTATTCCTAACTTTCTGAGAGTTTTTAATAAGTCAGTGTTGAATTGTGTCAAATGCTTTTTCTGCACTGACTGATATAATTGTGTGACTTTTGTCCCTTTAACCTGTTAATATGGTCAGTTATACTGATTTTCAAATACTGAAGCAGCCTTGCATCCTCTTTCATGAGTGCTTTAGGCAGCTCACAAGTTTTTGATATGTTGAAATTTCATTCAGTTCAACGTATTTCCCCCACTGAGAAAAGCATGTCCACTCTTACCACTTTTACACAATACAGTATGGAGGCAAAATTATGTTTATTCAGAGATGACACATCAACTATGTAATCTGATGCAATCCACAAAAAACCTACTAGAAATAAGCCAACTTAACAAGGTTACATGATTAACATACAAAAATTAATCATATTTTTATATAAATCATAAATAATAAAATTAAAATTAGAAAGCACATTTATAATAGCATCAAAAAGAATGAAATATTTAAGGCTACATCTAACAAAAGATGTGAAAAGGTTGTATACTGAAAACTGTAAAACACTACTGAGAAAAAATAAAGAGGACCTTAAAAAGGGGCAAGATCTACTGTGTTAGTAGTTCAGAAGATTAAGATATCAGTTCTCCCCATAATGACCTATAGATCCATCACAATCTCAACCAAAATTTCATGAGGTTTTTTTGCAGAAATTGACAAGCCAATTACACAACTTATGGAAATACAGTAGCCAAAACAACTTGAACAAGAAAAGTTTTCAGTCTAATACTTCCAACAGCAATAAAAACAGTGAGGTAGTAGCATAAAGCCAGATAAATGGAGCAATGCAACAAGAAGAAAGAAAGTCCAGAAATATACCCACACCTACTGGACAACCGATTTTTGACAAAGATATAAAGGCAGTGAAGTAGAAAAAAGTATGCTCTTTTCAACAAAGTGTGCTGAAACAACTGAATATCCCTATGCAAAAAACAGGAACCTCTAATGACCTCTCATACCACAAACAAAAATTGACTCAAAATTGATAATATGCCCAAATTTGAGAACTGATAGCATAAACTTTATAAACATGAAGCAAAAACCGATAAAACTGAAAGGAGAAATAGACAAATTGCCTACAGTTAGCCCTCTATACCCACAGGTTCCCTATTCATGGATTCAACCAACCATGGATGGAAAATATTTGGAAAAAAAATTCCAGAAAGCTCCAAAAAGCAAAACTTGAATTTGCTACATACCTGTAACTACTTACATAGACTTCAGTTTGTATTTACAACCATTTACATAGCATTTACAATGTATTAGGTATTGTAAGTAATCTAAAGATGTTTTAAAGTATATGGGAGGATATGCATAGGTTATATGCAGACACAACACCACTTTATATAAGGGACTTGAGCATCCATGGATTTTGGAATCTGGGGGCGGGGGGTGGGGGGCGGATACTGGAACCAATCCACTGTGGATAAGTGGGATGACTGTATTTACAACTGGAGGCTTCAACACCCTTTTCCAAGTAACTGATAGAACAGGTAGGCAGAAAATCAGTAAGAATATAGACGACCTGAACAGCACTATCAATCAACTTGATACAACTGATATTTATAGAACATTCCATCTAACAACAGGAGCACACACAGAACATTCATCAACATTCTGGTACATAAAACATAATTTAACAAATACAACAGAAACCTTACAAAGTACGTTCTCAAAGCATACCAAAATAAAACTAGAAATCAGTAATAGAAGATAGCTAGACAATTCAAAATATTTGGAAATCAATTTTTTATATATTTTTGGCTGTGTTGGGTCTTCGTTGCTGCACACGGGCTTTCTCTAGTAACAGGCGAGCAGGGGCTACTATTCATTGAGGTGCCTGGGCTTCTCATTGCAGTGGCTTCTCTTGTTGCAGAGCACTGGGCTCTAGAGCGCAGGCTCAGTAGTTGTGGCACATGGGCTTAGCTGTTCCGCAGCATGTGGGATCTTCCTGGACCAGGGCTCGAACCCATGTCCCCCGCATTGGCAGGCAGATTCTTAACGACTGCGCCACCAGGGAAGCCCCAAATATTTGGAAATTAAACAACATACTTCTAAATTATATATGGGCTAAGAAGTCTCAAGATAAATTTGAAAATATTTTAAACAAAATAAAAATGAAAATACAATTTAACTTGCACAGCATGAATATATTTAATATCATTTAACCACTTAAAATGGTTAAGATGGTAAATTTTATGTTATGTATATTTTACTACAATTAAAAATAACTTTTAAAAATACATCAAAATTTATGGGATGCAGTTAACATAGTGCTTAGAGACAAATGTTTAGTATTATATATTTTAGAAAAGAAGAAAGTTCTAAAATCAATAACCTAAGCTTTCAACTTAGGAAACTAGATAAAGAAAAATGAATTAAACCTAAAGTAAAAGGAATGAGATGATAAACCTCTAATCAAAGTAACCAAGAAAAAAAAGAGGAGACTACAAATTAACAATATCAGGAATAAAACAGGTATCATCACTACTAAAACCAAAGACATGAAAAGATAATAACGGAATACTACAAACAAGTCTGTGCCCATAAATTTTATAATCTGGATAAAAAGAACCAGTCCTTGAAGGGCACAAACTACTGAAACTTACTTAAGGAAATATAGATAATATAAATAGCCCTATATCTAAAAAAGAAATTAAGTTAGTAGAAAACCTTCACCCCCACACACACACAAAAAGAACACAAGGCTTAGATGGTTTCACTGGTGAATTTTACTACGTATTTAAGGAAGAAATAATAACACATTTACAGTCTCTTCCAGAAAACATGGGAGAGCACTTCCCTACTCATTTTATAAGGCCAGCATTAACCTATTCCAAAACTAAAATATACAGTTGACCCATGAACAGTGTTGGGGTTAGGGATGTTGACCCCCCACGCAGTTGAAAATCCGCTTGTATAACTTTACAATCAGCCCTTGGTATCCACAGTTCCACATCTGCAGAGTCAGCCAACCAGGGTTCGTTCAGTACTGTAGTATGTATTTATTGAAAAAAATCTGTGTATAAGTGGATCCACATAGTTCAAACCCCGGTTGTTCAAGGGTCAATGGTATTACAAAAAAGAAAACTATAAAGGAGTATCTTTCATGAATTTAGATGTAAATATATTAGTCAACTGAATCCAGCAATATATAAAAAGGGTAATACATCATGATCACATGGGTGTTCATACCAAAATCGCAAGGTTGGTTTAACATATGTAAATTAATCAATGTAATTCATCATTTTAATACATTGAACAAGAAAAATCATGTGATCATATTAATACATGAGCAGAAACAGTTCAACATCCATTCATGATAAAAACTCTCAAAAACTAAGAATAGAAGGGAACTTCACTAACCTAATAAAGATTATTTTTTAAAAATCACAGCTAACATTATCCTCAATAGCAAGATGTTAAGTTTTCCCCCTAAGATCAGGAACAAGGCAAGGATGTCCTTTCTCACCACTTCTAATTCAACCTCATACTAAAAGTCCTAGCTAGTGTATTCAAATAAAGAAATGAAAGGTATACAGACTAGAAAGGAAGAAATATGCAAAACTGCTTTAATCACAGACAACATAACTATCTATGCAGAAAACCCCAAAGTATCTACCAAATAACTCCTGTACATAATGAATGAGTTTAGCAAGGTCAAAAGGTACATAGTCAATACACAAAAGTCAACTGCTTTTCTATATACCAGCAACGAATACTCAGAATTTGAATTTTTAAAAATAATACATTTATAATAACATCCCCCAAAATGAAGTCCTTAGGTGTAAATCTAACAAAATATGTACAGGATTTGAGCATAGAAAACTAGAAATCACTGATGAAAGAAAGAAAATCTAAATAAATAGAGGAGATATTTTGTGTTCTTGCCCTGGAAGACTCAACACAGTAAAGATGTCAATTCTCTGTGGCCTAATGAAATCCCTACTGAAATTCCAGCCAGGTTTTTTATAGACATACATAAGCATATTCTAAAATTTTATGAAAAGGTAAAGGTACTAGAATAACTAATTCAATTCTGGGAAAGAAGAACAAAAGTTGAAGGATTTATATTACCCAATTTCAAGACTCACTGTTACAATAATAAACACAGGGTAAGAATAGACACATCAATCAATGGAATAGAATAGAGAGTATGGAAACAGACCTACAAAAATACTGTCAATTTTTTGACAAAGGTGCAAAAGCAATTCAATGGATAAAGAACAGTCTTTTCAACAAATGATGCTACACATTGGAAGTCCATATGCAACAAATTGAACCTCACATCTTACACAAAAATTAACTTGAAACGGATCACAGACCTAAATGTAAAAAGCAGAAACTATAAAATTTCTAGAAGAAAATGTAGGGGAACATCTGCATGACTTTGGGTTTGGCGATGAGTTTTTAAGTACAATACCAAAAGCAAAATTCATAAAAGAAAAAATTTTAAGTTGGACTTAATTAAAATCAAAACCCTTTGCTTTGTGAAAGACACTGTTAGGAAAATGAAAAGACATACTGGGGGCTTCCCTGGTGGCACAGTGGTTAAGAATCCACCTGCCAATGAAAGGGACATGGGTTCAAGCCCTTGTCCAGGAAGGTCCCACATGCCATGGAGCAACTAAGCCCATGTGCCAGAACTACTGAGCCTGTGCTCTAGAGCCCACGAGCCACAACTACTGAGTCCATGAGCCACAGCTACTGAAGCCCACACGCCTAGAGCCCATGCTCCGCAACGAGAAGCCACCACAATAAGAAGCCCGCACACCACAACGAAGAGTAGCCCACACTCGCCACAACTAGAGAAAGCCTGCGCGCAGAAACAAAGACCCAACATAGCCAAAAATAATAAATAAATAAGAAAGAAAGAAAGAAGAAGAAAGGAAGGAAGGAAGGAAGAAAAGAAAAAAGGGAAGGAAGGAAGGAAGGGAGGGAGGGAGGGAGGGAGGAAGGAAGGGAGGAAAGACATACCGGGAGAATATATCTGCAAATCGCATACTGACAAAGGACATGTTTCCAGCATATACAAAGAAACTTTTAAGGCTGAATAAGAAAACAACCCAATTTTTTTTAATGGGCAAAATGAGAGAGGGAAATGGTGAGGAGAGAGGGCAGGAGTGAGAGTGAGAGCAAGACTGACAAGAAGGATAGGTTTCAGGATAGAATATGATTACCATTCCCAAGAAGCCTACTGCTTTTTTTCTGTTTATATATTGGTAAATTATAAAATTATAGATATCCATATAGTGTATTTTTATTTAAGAAAAAAACCAAAAGGCCATCAGTGTGTATAAAAGTGTGGTTACTGTAGTATTTTTCTTGTAGACAAGAAACTGGTATTAATTTGAATACTTCTGAGTAAGAAATGGTTGAGCAAATTATAGCATATATTTCTTATGGAATAAAAACCAGCTGGAACAAGTTAGATTTAAATGTACTGACCTGGAACACTGACTATAATACAGTGATAATACAGTGATAAGTGATAAAAAATAAAAGCAAGTTGCAGAGTAATAATTTTAGTCTAGTTAGGTTTATATGTAAAAAATTTCAAAATTATAGAAAAAATGCATTTGTGTTACTAGAAGCACAGGGGAAAAACCTGCAGCATATGTGTCAATTTGTTAACACCAGTTATTTTAAAAGATTTAGGTTTGGAGCAAAAAGGGAGCATTTATCCTATTTTATTTCCTTTATACACTTCTGTATTGTCTGAACTTTGCTTTGAAATTAAAAATTAAACCTTGATATTCTATTTTTTAGTTTCTACTGAAATAAAAAAAAAAATGGGCAAAAGATCTATTCGTAGTTACCAATTGCCAATACCTGGAAACAACCAAGATGTTACAGTCATGCTACGAACACCATTCTGTGATCAAACAGAAAGAGCCATTAATCTACGCAACAACATGGATAAATCATGGATAAATCCTAAATGCATTATGCCAAGTGAAAGAATCCAGTCTGAGAAGTCTACATCTTGTATGACTTCATTTATATGACTTTCTAGAAAAGATAGAAAACAGATCAGTTTTTGTAAGTGGTCTGGAAAGGGCAGAGGAGTGGCTAGGTAAAGCACAATTTTTTAGGGCCATTAAACTATTTTGTCTAGCACTACAGTGATGGGTACATGATGTTATCCACTTGTCAAAACCCACGGAACTTTATAGCACAAGGAATCAACTTTAATGTAATATTTTAAAATGAAAATTTAAAAAAACTCAACTAAGAGGGTGGACGGGGGGAATTCCAGCATAGAATGCAGACTATGACAAAAGAATTTAATTGTATTACAAACGTATGACATAACCCCACTGGAGGGGATGGGGAGAAACGGATCTAAGTATCTTTGGAAATGCCTGGAGACTGTAGGACAAAACAAAAGGAACTGTATATAAACACTATACTGTGGTTGGTAATGTTGTTTCTCAAGGAGGTACTGGTTAACAATTCTGATACTGCTGTACTTGTACACTGCGACTGATAAAATAAGTAAAAAGATGGGGAATGGTAGAAGCTAGATTGCTCACTGTTGGAATGGGAGTTTACAGATAAGTAAGGGGAAGAAGCTAAAATGAACCATGTAGTTCTGAACTAGAGTCTGAGACATCAGTGGGAACTCCTGTTTAGCTTAACTTAGGAACTGATGAGTAATAGTAGAAATAACACAGATGTGTATACATACACAGGTTAATATACATACATTTACTTTCTAACACTGACAGGGCCTAAAGGCAGTGACACCCCAGTTTCAATGATGAGCAGATTAGACCAATTCCTCATTTCTAATACCATTCTACAATAAAAGGATCTGGGGATCCTCGTTGAAATGGCTGATTTTATATAAAAAAGAATGAAATAATGCCATTTGCAGCAACATGGATGGACCTAGAGATTATCATATTAAGTGAAGTTAAGTCAGAAAGAGAAAGACAAATACCACATGATATCACTTACATGTGCAATCTAAAATATGACACAAATGAACTTATTTATGAAACAGAAACAGACTCACAGACATAGCAAACAGACTTGTGGTTGCCAAGGGGAAGGGGAGTGCAGGAGGGATGGATTGGGAGTTTGGGACTAGCAGATGCAAACTATTATATATAGAATGGATAAACAGCAAGGTCCTACTGTACAGCACAGGGAACTATATTCAGTATCTTGTAATAAATCATAATGGAAAAGAAAAAATAAACAACAACAAAAACAAACAAAAAGAAATGGCTGATTTTAGGGGTGGAGCAAGGAATATACAAGATGATCCTGGAGCATCCTACAGTGCCAGAAAGTAGGAAAGTGCTCAAAACACAAACTGCTGGGACTATGCCAAAGTTCTTTCAGCCAACTGAAAGAACTCCCAATGGCAAATGCTGGAACAATTTGAGCAACAAAATAAATAATACAGTTTTCAGTTATAACTGTCTGGTAAGAGAAAACTTTGACATCCTCAATAATAATAAAATTAGGCCATCTTTGATATTTTTCCAACTTTCAATCATGTAAAATTGTGTCTTTGTGCAAATATATTTTTTTCAAAGTCGGAAGACAGAACATACAAGGAACATAACTGAAAAAAGACAGATAAACTGGAATATGTTTAGAGGGGAAGAGGCCAGGATAGTTAGGGACTCACATGAACAACAGTCCAATTCAAGATAATAAATATTTGAGCTGCTACTAGATGCCAAGAACTATGAGAGTCATGGGGAATATAAGGATGAATAAAATAGGCCCTGACCTTTAAAAACATAATTGCCTGGTAGAAAGGATGAAAGCATATACCCAGGGAGTAATGAAGTGTGGAAAAGGAGTCAGGGTTGTTCACTATGACCTGAGGGATAGGCTTAGGAATGAAGGGTAGATACTGTACCAGGCTCCCTTGGTCTCAATGTCTGGCACAAAGTGAATGATTCCTATATGTTAAAATCTCTTCCCCAAATGCCCATACGACAAGATTCACTCTGCTGAAACCAATAAATTTCACCGCTTATGTGACAAAAGGATATTACTTCTAGTCTATATTGTCATAGTCACCTAGAAAAGTTAGTTTAAAAAAAGTATAAAATTTAAGTCCAAAATTTAATATAAAGAAAAATAGTTCAATTTTATTTCCATCTTCACCAATGTGAGGAATTTTGAAGTTTGATTTGTCTATCTATCTAGGAGGTTTACCACTGATCCAAGTAATAATCAATTAGACAACAAGACTTTGAAAGGCACAAGCTAAAAGCATAATTATTCTACAATCTTTTTATAGCAATTTAGACCATTAATGGCATTCACACTTTAAAAATCCACAAATAGGGGTTTCCCTGGTGGCGCAGTGGTTGAGAATCTGCCTGCTAATGCAGGGGACACGGGTTCGAGCCCTGGTCTGGGAAGATCCCACATGCCACGGAGCGACTGGGCCCGTGAGCCGCAATTGCTGAGCCTGCGCGTCTGGAGCCTGTGCTCCGCAACAAGAGAGGCCGCGATAGTGAGAGGCCCGCGCTCCGCGATGAAGAGTGGCCCCCGCTTGCCGCAACTAGAGAAAGCCCTCGCACAGAAACGAAGACCCAACACAGCCATAAGTAAAATAAATAAATAAATAAATAAAAATTAAAAAAAAAATCCACAAAAAATTAGAACTGTGTTTTCCCTGTTTTGAAATATCTAATCATTTGCATAAGATAGAAGAGAAGAAAATTATCTAAATGAGAATACTTCTCCCATGTGCACCAGGAACCACACACAAATAGTCACAGAGAGAAGAAAACCTCCCCTGTGGTCCTGCTTATCATCTTTGTTTTCAATGAGCTTTTGCTCAAAGGAAAGAAAACACTGAACTAGAGTCAGTTAATTCTTTACAGCCTTTTACTGACAAAATTAGGCAGGCTAAATTAGATGCATGGTAGGACCTGTGCAAAACAGACTTATAGAATGGAGGAAATGTGGAGATTACAGGGGCTGAGAAAATGAACTCAGCTATGGGGAAGAAAGGAAGACATAGCAGTCCAATAATAGCATTCACCGGGACATGATAAAGTAAGCTTGTTCAGATAAGCCACCAATATAAAGTACAGAAACATAAGAAGTGTTCAAGAAATGACAGCAATGATGACAGTGAATATTAAAAAGCATCCATGTCAGGATGATCAACATCTGGGAAGAACCTAGCCTGCAGGAGAATTCAGATGGAGGAGCTGGGAAAGACAGGGGTTAGCATTAGCTGCAGTACATTATATCAGGGACATATTAAAATATTAAAAATTGATTTAAAGTGGTAAAACACTTCTATTAAGGAAGTCAAATACAAAAACTGTACACATACTTTGTAAAAATAAATAGGCAGAGAAAAAGGACTTGAAAGAAATTGACCAAAAGTGGGAGTGTGATTGTTTTTTTCCTTTACACATTTCTATATTTTCCATTATTACTTATATTATTTCTTATTTTGTTATCACTCATATTATTAAAACAAACTTAAAAAGTTAGTATGCTCACACTTTTCCCTAAAGACACAAGATGTGCCAGATATCTATAGATACACAAGGGAAGTTGAAATCTGTTATGGTTTATAAAAAGGGTGGATAAAAGATTTCGACCTTAGAATAGGAATAAGCCCATCCATTCACAAAACAGGTTCAAAAAAGATAATGTATACATATTCAATTCAAATAGAGTTAAAGCACTCACAGGAGAGCTGTCATTTGATATGACCATTATGAATAGAATTCACTATAGATTAGGAAAGAGAAAGGCAAATTAGATTAGTAAACTAATGGAATATTAACAGTGGTGGGATGCTAAGTGTTTTTTTCTGTTTGGCCTATTGGTATTTTCTAAATTTTTAAATGTTCTACTTTTATAGAAATAAATTTGTCTTCAAAAGATTCTATAGTTGCACTGGTTACAATTATGTACACTTTTGGGTATTTACTTTCATGCTACAATTTAAAACCCAGTCCTACCATTGTTTGTAATATCCAATATAAACTTAATCTGTGGCTTGAGTCATTTATATATAATTTCTCATAGAGTATAAAGACATTGAGAATGAAGACAAAAATATTGTATATTTCAAAACAGGGATATTTAATAGTCAAATATATTTGCACATTAGAAACAATATAACAAAACTGCTAGAAAGTTTGAAGTAATACACAAAAGGCAAAATGGAATTTAAAAACTAGGCTATTTTCTTTGGAACACAAAAATTTTTAATTTGAATGTCTATTACTCAACCCTAAACATATTTTTATTCAGTTATCTCCCCTTCCCCTACAATTCTGAGCAAGAATTCCAGCATATGATTTTTATTTTCCCACATTACTCCAAACCCTCCCAACTCCACTCTTGATGGGAAGTTGAAATCTGTTATGGTTTATTAAAAGGGTGGATAAAAGATTTCGACCTTAGAATAGGAATAAGCCCAGCCATTCACAAAACAGGTTCTCTAGCAAATAAAGTAAAAAATAAAAATTCTGAAGGATTGGCTGAAAAGGTTTGAAAAGATGAGATCTTAAGCGTTAGTATGTAACTGACTAGATAAACCTTCCTTCAGAGACTCCCCCAACAGAACCCTCCTGGGGGTGGGAGAATGGGCAGTGGGGAGTAAGGGGGACAGAATTAAGGACGGAAAGGAGCAGAGAAGTGGATTTTGTTGGTAGATTGGGTTTCTGGATTTATCCTGCAGAATAATTTAATAAATAGATTCTAGTAGTCCCTATTCTAGCAATAAAACATCTGCTTACAAAGAATGGGAATCATGTGAATAAAAAAGCATATTTATTTGCCATGTAATACTAGATTAAAAAATACAAGCTGTAGAATAGAATGCAGAGTATGATCTCATTTTTATCAAAGAAATATATAAATAAAATAGGTACATAGAGAAAGACCAGAAGAATATATATCAAAATATTAACAGGGTGTATTTTATTTTATTTTCTGATTATTAATATTTTCTAAGTTTGATACCGAATATATATTATCTTTATACCTTTATTTTCTTCCTAGAAAACATTATTTTTAAAAGTCAATATATATTATATGAAAACTTCTTGGGAAACAGTATTGTGAATAGAATAAAATAAAAACACAGTCACAGAGAGTAAGCATTGACGTATATACACTACCAAATGTAAAACAGATAGCTAGTGGGAAGCGACTGCATAGCACAGGGAGATCAGCTTGATGCTTTGTGACCACCTGAGGGGTGGGATAGGGAGGGTGGGAGGGAGGCTCAAGAGGGAGGGGATATGGGGATACATGTATACATATAGCTGATTCACTCTGTTGTACAGCAGAAACACAACATTGTAAAGCAATTATACTCAATAAAAATGTAAAAAAAAAAATCCACAGTCACAACACTAAATTAAACTACTGGGCTATTTAATTCCTAGAACAGTTGATTTTTTTAAATGGAGAAAATATAAATTCTCTAGAACATTTTCCACCTAGAGCTGAATTAGCCTTTATAAAGCTATAAAAGTAACATAATCAAGATTGACTTTGCAAAGGCATGTTTCTAAATGAGAAAATGTTTCCATGAGTAGCTAAGATCACATGGCCCTTCTTAAACATACAGAAATTTGCCACTGAATCCATAATAACAGATCCATTTAAACTACTATAATGTCTAGCACAGAGCAAGTATTCAAAAATTTTTGATGAAATAAAGTCCTCAGTTCATTTATATAGCCAGATAACCTTCCTTTTGAAGGGTAGAGTGCCACAAATTATTAGATCAAGTGTGCAGAAGAAACGGTGCTGCTTGAACTGTAGTGAACAGAAATGACTCAGAGATCAAAAAGGCATGCCTTTGTTTCCCTCAAGTACTATTTGTGGGTTTTCTCCAAACCATTCTCCACCTGCAATGGTCAACTCCTTGTGCTATAAACACAGCAGCATCCAGACAGGAAAGTATGATCCAAAGACTGATACTTATTCACACCCAAGAGAAAGAACAAAGAGAGGAAGTATTCTTTCATAGCAGCTAGAATGAGGCTGGGTGATGGTCTTGTGGTAGAACCTGCTACTCAAAAAGTTATGGATTAAAATCATAAAGCTTTATTACCCAAGAGAACAAATGTTAGGTTTTAAACCAAGACAAAAAAAGCATGTCCAAATACTTAACTACATAGCCCAGAAAACATGATCAATAACAAACTGAGAAAATGCTAAAGCAGAATCCCTATTAATATTTTGAAGTTATTTTTTTCATGCAAGTGTATGTAGATAGGGAGTTTAAAATTTTCATCATTGTAACTAGCCACTTGCAAAATTCACAGTTTTTTAAAAAATCCAATTTGCTCAATTTACTGTGATCAGATTGATCACTGTTTGATTAACTAGAAAAATAAAGATATGTAACTTCTAAATTATATCTAAAATTACTGGACTTATATCTAAAGTTTCTTAGACACCTGTTTTATAATGGTCAGTCCATACTCACTGTGTGTGTTAAAATTCCCATGGGCTTAAGAATCAATAAATTTTACAGAAACCATAGAGGAAGATGTTTTTTGGACACAATTTTCTACCAAACTAGGTACCCATGTTAATTTCTATTAAAGGGAATAATTTCCAAGAAAAACATTATAACTTCTTTAAAGTCAATGTGAAGAACTATCAACATTGACGGTTCTATGGAACCAATGTAAATCACATCTCTTGCATCAATTGCAAAAAGTACAGTATTTCAGATCTCGGTAATCTTTAACTGTGATCATTTATTTTCCTTAAGTTCTCCATTTTCTGACACACAATCTACTTTCACAATCTTAACTGAGACTTTTTAGAGAATTTTCTAACCAATATCTGTTACAAATTAAACTCAGTGAGGAACACAGTTCCTTATCATGTTAACACTGAGACACTTTATAGTCTTATTGTCCTGGCATTTATCACAATCTGTAATTACCTTGTTGTATTCATTTATTGTCCTTTTCTTATATAATTTTTGTAAGATAAGGGACGTTGTTTGTCTTCTTCACTGGTACATCCCCTACATTTAGATGCCTGGCACTAATAAGTGTTCATAAATGTTTACCGAATTAACAAATGGATGATTTTGGTCATAGCAAACTGTGATAAAGAGCTAGATAGTCTATGCCCTTAGATTTCCCAAAGAAAAATTTAAAAGGTGGTTCACTATTATTTTTATGGATTTTGTTTATGCCTCACACATAGAAGATCCTCAGAAAAAACCTCTGCATCTCTTTTGGAAATGAAAATGACCTCAAATATTATACAGCAGGATTGGAACTCACAAATTTGCTCTAAAAAGAGTGAAGGAGAAAGAGAACTAATAGTAGAAAAAGAGTTGTGCTTAGTACTCTGGTGGCTTTATAAATGCTGTCTCAGATAAAACCCTGGTGGCACTGTCCCCATCTTAAAGATGAGCAAAGTGAGAAAAAGAGAGGAAGTCAATGGCCCAAGGTTAAAGTGTTGGAATTGGGATTGGAACATGAAGTTTTCCTTAAACCAAAACCCACTTTATTTTCTCTATCCCATATTGCCTCCACAAGAGCCAGAAAACTAAAACCTTTTCAGCAACAAAGTGCATTAAATGATAGTTAATAATTGCAAAGGAATGTTTTGATTATTCAACTTACATTTTTTAGAACAGGAAATATATAAGCAAATTAAGTAATTAAACATATATTTTGGTGAGGTTGAAGTGATATGGCAAAGAACAGATAAAGTTACTGGAGAAGCAATATTTCAGTGTATACATTTTCATTCCCACTATACCATTTATTTTAGAACTAAAGAAAAACCTTCAGATTTTGAGGAATTTGGAAGAAGAATGAGACATGCTTTCAAGAGAACTGTGATTTAAGGTTTATCTTCAGCATAATTTTCTGATTTCCAATTGGAATTGTGAAGTTCAAGCCTATCTCTTGGAAGAATTTTCTAAATTTTGTGAACTTGCACAATCTATGATTGTTCAATGATTAACAAGAGGGAGATCATTAATTAACAGTAGAACAATAAAACGGAACATGAACATTGTTAGACTGGTAGCATTATGAGTGAATTGTGGCTTTTAAACTTTTTTTCATGGTGTTTTAAAGTTTCATATTAACTTTAAAAGAAATGCCTGAGCCTGGTTTTTCAGGAGGGTCAGAATAGCAGTGAAGGAAGCTCTACAAAAAAAGGAAGGAAGCAAGGGAGGGAGGAAGGAAGGGAGGGAGGAAGGAAGGGAAAGAAGGAAGGGAGGGAGGGTGGGAGGGAAGGAAGGAAGGGAGAGAGGGAGGGAGGTAAGGAAGGAAGGGAGGGAGGAGGAAAGAAAGGAAGAAAGAAAGGAAGGGAAAGAAGGAAGGAAGGAAGGAAGGAAAGAAGGGGGGGAGGAAGGGAGAGAAAGAAAGAAAAGCAAAATTGTCAGCACTTTCTCAAACAGAGCTGTGCAAGGTGCTATCTCATAAACTTTGGCTTCTCCCAACAAAGGACTTCCTCCTAAAGCTTGGCTGGTCACCTATCTGGAAGAGGAGATGGAATCTCTGCTCTGGAAGGAGAATTTTGAATCCCTAGGGTACAATCCCATGAGGACATGGGGACTGGGGACGGGGTCGGAAATTAGAACAACTACTAGAGTAGTTGTTCTCCAAATGGCCCCTGGATCACCAAAATGGAATCACCTAGTAAAGCTGTTAAAATGCAGATTCCCGGTCCCGGTCCCAGATACTGAATTCACATTTCTGGAGTGGGGGGTGCTGGGAATCTTCATTTTTAAAAAGTCACAAAGTAGAATTCTTGGTTGGGACATAATTGGACCACAGGCTGAGAGGCAACGTGATGAGTAGGTGGGTTTGGAGCCATAGAGACTTGGGTTTAAATCCCAGTTCTTCCATTTAATAGCTCTGACTGCAGCACATCACCCAAACCCTCTGACCCTCAATTTTCTCATTATAGAAAGTGGAATGACAGTTTGTTTTGGAGACCAAGTAAAATTATGTGTGTGTACGTGTATGGTGTCACAAAACTTTTCTAATAGTTAGATGACCTCTCAGGTTCTTCCAACTCTCAGTCTATAAATGCTAGTTTGTTTTAATCCTTTAATATATACAACTATCACAGGAACGTCTGTTTACCTCTTCCCTTAAAGCAGTGTTTCTCACCTTTTTCTCATTTCCCCACTCTCTCCCCCAGGAGCCTTTCTAGGCATTTTCTCTTCTAATCCCCCAGCCCCTATTAACATGTTAACGCCACATGTACATCTGCTTATATTCTGTGGCCCTTTGCAAAGCCACAAGCCATTGTATTTTCTAAGACCTTTCTGACCCCCAGGTATATGAGCACTATTACCCATGTTGAGAATGCCCATCCCAGAGAGACGTGACTTGGTCAAGGTCACACCACAAATTAGGAAGAGAATCTGGTCTACATAGGTCACAAACTGATGGTCTGGAATCGGCCCGTCAACTTGTTTGGTTCCCCCCGTGTTTACTTATTTACTTTTAATTAGTTACTAACATTTAAAAATCAGGAGCTTCTACAGGAGAATGGCGACATTCAGCTTCTCGAGATCCAGGTCGGGTCCTGGGTGGGGGCTGAGGGCGGCCCCTCGCGCCCCGGCCCTGCAGCCCCGAGACCCAGACCAGTCCCCCTCACTGAGGTGCCCTCCAGCACTCACCACGTGCTGATCCAGACGTTTAAGACGGTGTTGGAGTCGCAGGCGCAGCTACGTTAGCTGCAAGTCGCGCACCTCTTCCCCGGCTTCTCATCCAGAGTCCTAGCAGCGGCGGGCGGGTCAGCTTCGCAGCTTCCCCCACCGGCCCCGCCCCACTCGCTCCCCTCCCGCCGGCCCCAGCCTCAACCGAACCCAACAGGCCGCGCTTCGCCGGGGTGTCCCAGAGGCCCCGCCGCCCACCGCAGCAGGATAAGCAACACTACCGCCCCTCACGGCCTTGTTCTACCAGGCCTCCCACCTCGCAGACCACTCACCACCGCTGGGCGTTCGGGTCTGAGGCAACTCTGGCTCTGTGGTCCCCGGTCCGCCCCCGCCTCCTCGTACCGCACCAATCGCCGCCGCGCGCTGCTGCACGTGACGCGCGCTGGCGAATGGCAACTCGACACAGCCCATGACGCGAGTGGAAGCTCCGGGCGCTTTCAAAGCGGGCGGCGGGCTGAGGTGGCGGCGTGGCTCTAGCTGGCTGCAGGGCCGCGAGAGGGGGCCTGATAACGTGGGTGGACTCGGGCTCGGTTCTGCACGGCTGCGGGTAGCCGAAGTCCGGCTCTGACTCCCGCTGCTCTCCCTGGAGGACACCGGAGTTCGGTGGGAGAAGGAAGGGAAAGGAGTACGGACGAGGGCTGACAGAGTATGGGGCTTGGCTAGCCTCTCCGCCCTGGACCTGGTGTCTATTTCTCGCCTTTTCTCCCTCTATTATCATCCTGGTCCAGCCCCACCCTTACTGGCCACCTGGCCTCCAGTTAGTCCCAGGATGTTCCCAAGGACACTGCAAGGGATGGGAATACTGGGATTAGAGCAAAGCCCAGCAGTCAATCTCACACTAGCTGTTAACAGATGGACTGATGGGTTCACCTGCATCCCCAAATTCCAACATCTTAAACACATATGGCTTTTTTCCCCTCTCTCAGAAAGTGTTAAGTAGGTACCCCAGGGATCCAAACTCTGCTCTATACTTACTGCTTGGCTTCTATCCCCAAATTTGGGCCAAAATTGTTGTTGGAGCTCCAGACATCACGTCTTTTATTTTATTTTACTTTATTTTGTTTTAAACTGTAGTCATTGTATTCTTCACCACTACTCTTTGCAGAAAAAGAAAAAAAAAAGCCAGTTTCATTTAAGAAAGTCATAGATGAAACAGTAACAATTATTAACTATATTAAAGCTTGACACTTGAAATATACATATCTTTAACATTCTATGATGATTGTCTGAAAAGGCATTTGGTCTATTAGGTTGAATGATATGACATTGCCATTTGTTCTAATCAAATACTGTTTGAGTTGTGAGCTTGTAATAGAGCAGGGCAACGTGCAGCCATTAGCACTCGGCCAGTTGCTGGGCGCCGTTATTGGGCAACCCATTACCAGGCAATGGTTACTGCAAGACCACTAACTCGGGAAGGTTAGAGCAGCAGCTAGAGGTCCTGCTCAGCCAATGGTCGGCCGAGTGGTGGTAGTTAGGCGGAGACTGGGGTAAGAGGCAGATACCGGCCTTCTCCCCAGGGCCCTCCAGCTCACTTGGCCTCGGGTGAGCTGGGGGGCCCAGGGAACAGGCTGGGGGCTGTGTCCTGCAGGACTCTAGAGCCCTCTCCAAGGCCGCCCACTGGCTGCACCCAGGCCTTAAGGCAGCGGTGAACCTCTTCCCCATCCCCGCCTCTATGGCCCCTTCTGCAACCTCTGCATCTGCAGTCTGTCTGGGTCGCAGTCTGCGGGACCTGGCCCCCGCCATTTGAGCGACCTAAGGGCCAGTTGGGTCCTGGGCGCCAGGCTTCCTCAGCGATGACAGCTGGGTAGGGTCTGGGGACCTGGCCCTGAGGGAGCTGCCTCTTCAGCCAGGCCTGGGCACTGGTGGGAGGACCCAGACTGGACGCTGGACAAACGCTCTGGGGCAGGGTAACCGGCCCCTGCAGGCACCCCCTCCTCCTAGCCAGGACCTGGACCTCGGAGGGTGAAAGTTTTGCCTAGGGACCTTGCCCTTTTCTTGTCAGAACAGATACTAACATTTGTTTGGTGGAGATTTACAGAAACGTAGTTACCTGACCATGACCTGACCTCAAGAACAAAGGATCTGACACCAAGAAGTTTGCAACAACTAATCATGTCCCTCCCCCACCTTTCCTGTAAAAGGGCTTTGCTAAAAACTTTCGGGGAGTTTGGGGCTTTTAAGGCGTGAGCCACCCATTTCCTTGCATGGCCTTGCAATAAACCTTTCTCTGTTCCAAACTGTGACGTTTTGGTATTGTTTGGCCTCACTGTGCATCAGACAAACGGGAAAAAGACAAGAGAACAGACAGTTTGAACACATCATGATGCTATGGGTGGTATGGGAACACTTGAGAAGGGCATCCAACCTGGAGCGGAGGCGAGGGAGAAAAAGGGAGTTGTCAGAGAAGAATTTCTAAAGAACGGATACCTAAAAAAATAAAAATACAAAATAAAGAGCTAATGACTGAACAGGGTCTTGAAAATTGAACTGGAGACCACCAGCTAAGTGTAGGGAATGGTAGTACAAAAGTATGCAGATGGCAAAGAGTGTGAGTTATATGTGACTACTGGGTATGAAGAGAGAGGGGATAGGAGAGCATACTGAAGAGTTAGGCAGTGCCTTATTATGATGGATTATGTATGCATGCCAAGGAGTTTGTATCCTATGGCCACTAGCATCCATTCCCTCCTTGCTTTGGGGGGAGTTACATTCTTAATTTAGACACCCTCTGCTTCCCCAGCTAATGGATGGGCAGTTGACTTAAGCAAAGCCAATCAGATCATCTACCAAGAGTGAGAGGGAAAGTTGTGGGATGGGGAGTTGAGTGTTTACACATCCCCACTAGAGAGGGGGTGAGGAGGTTGCTCTTGGATCCATGAAAAGATTCCAAGATTGGATGGAGAGCACAACTGATCATAGAGGTTATATGTATGATATTTTCTTTAGCAAACCCAATAACCTAGAGTCTCATTACTTCATTTTCACATCTCACAACTGGATATAAATACTGTATGTTATATTTCCAAATGAATCAACAGACAAAAGATTAATCTCCAAAATATACAAACAGCTCATGGAGCTCAATATCAAAATAACAAATAAAGCAATTAAAAAATGGGCAGAAGACCTAAATAGACATTTCACTAAAGAAGACATACAGATGGGCAAGAGGCATATGAAAAGATGCTCAACATCACTAATTATTAGAGAAATGCAAATCAAAGCTACAATGAGGTATAACCACACACCAGTCAGAATGGCCATCATCAAAAAATCTACAAACAATAAATGCTGGAGAGGGTGTGGAGAAAAAGGAAACCCCTTGCATTGTTGGTGGGAATGTAAATTGATACAGCCACTATGGAGAACAGTATGGAGGTTCCTTAAAAAACTAAAAACAGAACTACCATATGACCCAGCAATCCCACTACTGGGCATATACCCTGAGAAAACCATAATTCAAAAGGACACATGTACCCCAATGTTCATTGCAGCACTATTTACAACAGCCAGGACATGGAAACAACCTAAATGTCCAACGTCAGATGAATAAATAAAGAAGCTGTGGTACATATATACAATGGAATATTACTCAGCCATAAAAAGGAACAAAGTTGGGTCATTTGTAGAGATGTGGATGGACCTAGAGCCTGTCATACAGAGTGAGGTAAGCCAGAAAGAGAAAAACAAATATCGTATATTAACGCATATATGTGGAACCTAGAAAAATGGTACAGATGAACATATTTGCAGGGCAGGAATATAGACATAGACATAGAGAATGGACATGTGGACACAGGGGGAGAAAGGGAGGGTGGGAGGAATTGCGAGATTAGGATTGACATATATACACTACCATGTGTAAAATAGATAGCTAGCGGGAACATGCTATAAAGTGCAGGAAGCTCAGCTCGGTGCTCTGCGACAACCTAGATGCGTGGGATGGGGGGCTGGTGGGAGGGATGTCCAAGAGAGAGGGGAATATAAGTATACATATAGCTGATTCACTTCATTGTACAGCAGAAACCAACACAACCATGTAAATCAGTTATACTCCAATAAAAAAAAATACTGTATTTTAGTTACTGAAAAGATATACTTTTATATATATATATTGTGATCATACTTTCTAACCAAAAATTAAATACTTCATATTTAATCAGCACTGTTATGGAAAATCTGGACTATGTGGAAATCATTTTACTATGGCAACTTGTGTGGGGTGTTCCACACAAAATTTTTTTCAGTAATGTGTGCAAAAACCCTACCCAATTTTACTCTCATTCCGTGTTCACCTAACAACCTTCCTGGAGTTTCAACTCAATAATAACAAGGTTCCCCAATGGAAAAATGATTACTCTGGCATTATACATGAATTCTTTAGATTTCGAAATTTCTAAGAGCTTAAAACCATTGCATCCTCTTGCCCGAAACGAGACAGAACTGACTGCCTAGGAAAACTTCTACTTTCAAGACCTCTACCAGTATTATGATTTCAAGACACAGCCAGTAGCTGTGATCCAGAGATAGGAAGCCAGAATTAATAGTAGGTGCTGCTGTTGCAGCTGCTGTAATAACCTCTAGTCCCCTAGGATGGAGAAGGGATACTGGTGAACTGGACAGGAAAACCTTAACATATCCAAGACTTTGCTTCTTAGCAGAAAGAGCTGAAGGCGGAGGCAGAGAACCTATGTCTCACTTCCACCTCCAAATCTCAAAATCCTAATTTACACAAGAACATAGCTTCAAGAGAATGTGGGAAGTATAGCTGTCACATCTCCAGCCAAAAGGCATATGGAATGGAAATAGTGACTACCAATTCACATTATCCACCATGTAGAGATGTCATTAAATTTCCTGTTCAAAGAGGGATAATTAGATCTTACTTTTGTCCTCCATCCTCCCCAGGGATACTCTGATGTGTATGAGGAAGCTAGACTGGAGTTGGTGCACTTCATTTTTGATCTCTTGAAATCAAAGGTGCATGATTTTTAAAAAATGAAAGAATAAGTTACTACATATAAACCCTAATTTTAAGCAGTTTTACATCTCTCACCAAATAATACTGGCTGTCATCAAAATACTGATGAAGGAAGAAAAAATGATTGGAGAATTAGAATTAAATTTATTCCTGTGAGTCTGAGTCATTTTCTCTTAGTGAATAAAGTTGTGAATTTTAAAGCAGAAGGTTTTCTGATGGTGAAAGTCAAATAGAATTCATATGCTAACATATAATTTCTCCCCTTTCACTGCCACCCTAGAGTAAAAGTTTCATTGTCCTCATGATAAAGAACAATAGTGTTGAGAAAAGACAACTTTGTGGGGGGTGTGGAATAAAACCAGAGTTTTGTTCTTAAGTTCCTGAAGGACCACTAGTTAGAGCCACTTGCAAGCAAACTCTTTCTAACTTATTTTTGGTAAGTGATAATGTTTCTGGTGACACTTTCAAAATAATGTTTTTTCTTAAGGAATAAAAAGGTTACAAGTTAGATTACATTAAAATGGTAGTTTTAAAAGCATTTCTGTGTATTTTAATCCTTACTCTTTTTTTGTTGCTCTTTTTTTTTTGCTTCCCAGATTTGAATCTCTGAAAATTAATGATTGATTAGACCTAACTAAGTAGATTGCTTTATGAATTAGAGCATTAAAAAGAAAATCCTGATATAAACATAAATCTTTAAGCCATATTTCCAAACTTTCATCAAATGCATTCTCTAGTTAATATTAAAACAGTTTATTCCATGGCACCATCTCCAATTATGTTCTCCTCAATAATATACCTTAGCCACTCCTTGACCGTCTCTGAATCCACCTACTGTAAGGGAGATAAATGGACAATCATTCTTGAACAGTAAGTTGCTGCTCTTACTGAAGAACTTGCCCTGTTAGTTTAGCTCAAATATTCCATTATTGGGTAGAATAAATGTTCTGGCATAGCAGTTATTCAAGTTGTGATTTTGTTTCCTTATAATCATTTGCAGTTGTGCTTGAAGTAAGCCATAATGCAATTGTCTCAATTTAATGTGAGCTGTTTTTAGCAATGCAAAAGATCTGATTGCGTTTTTTCATTTTATCCCTTAGTATAAGATGGGAATCCATGTTTAGTCATATCCACAGATTACCTTAATGGACAAAAATGTATTACATTATCTTTATTTGTTTTAAACATCTTTATTGGAGTATAATTGCTTTACAATGTTGTGTTAGTTTCTGCTTTATAACAAAATGAATCAGCTATCTGCATACATATATCCCCATATCCCCTCCCTCTTGCGTCTCCCTCCCACCCTCATCTCATCCCTCTAGGTGGTCGCAAAGCACCAAGCTGATCTCCCTGTGCTATGCAGCTGCTTTCCACTAGCTATCTGTTTTACATTTGGTAGTGTATATATGTCAGTGTTACTCTCACTTTGCCCCAGCTTACTCTTCCCCCTCCCCATGTCCTCAAGTCCATTCTCAACATCTGTGTTTTTATTCCTGTCCTGCCCCTAGGTTCATCAGAACCTTTTTTTTTTTTTTTTTAGATTCCATACATATGTGTTAGCATACGGTATTTGTTTTTCCCTTTCTGACTTACTTCACTCTGTATGACAGACTCTAGGTCCATCCACCTCACTACATATAACTCAATTTCATTTCTATTTTTTTAATAGATTTTATCTATCTATCTATCATCTATCTATCTATCTATCTATCTATCTATCTATCTATCTATCTATCTATCTATCTACCTATCTATCTATCCATTTACTTTTGGCTGTGTTGGGTCTTCATTGCTGCGTGCAGGCTTTCTCTAGTTGCGGCTAGTGGGGGCTACTCTTTGTTGTGATGTGTGGGCTTCTCTCGTTGCGATGATGGCTTCTCTTGTTGTGGAGCACAGGCTCTAGAGTGCAGGCTCAGTAGTTGTGGTGCACAGGCTTAGTTGTTCAGCAGATCTTCCCAGACCAGGGCTCGAACCCATGCCCCCTGCATTGGCAGGCGGATTCTTAACCACTGCGCCACCAGGGAAGCCCCTCAATTTCATTTATTTTTATGGCTGAGTAATATTCCATTGTATATATGTGCCATATCTTCTTTATTCATTCATCTGTCGATGGACAAGTAGGTTGCTTCCATGTCCTGGCTATTGTAAATAGTGTTTCAATGAATATTGGGGTACAAGTGTCCTTTAGAATTATGGTTTTATCAGGGTATGTGCCCAGTAGTGGGAATGCTGGGTCATATGGTAGTTTTACTTTTAGTTCTTAAAGGAACCTCCATACTGTCCTCCACAGTGGCTGTATCAATTTACATTCCCACGAACAATGCAAGAGGGTTTCCGTTTCTCCACACCCTTTCCAGCATTCATTGTTTGTAGATTTTTTGATGATGGCCATTCTGACCAGTGTGAGGTGATACGTCATTGTGGTTTTGATTTGCATTTCTCTAATGATTAGTGATGTTGAGCATCTTTTCATGTGTTTGTTGGTAATCTGTATATCTTCTTTGGAGAAATGTCTATTTAGGTCTTCTGCCCATTTTTGGATTGGGGAATTCGTTTCTTTGATATTGAGCTGCATGAGCTGCTTGTATATTTTGGAGATTAATCCTTTGTTGCATTGTTTGCAAATATTTTCTCCCATTCTGATGGTTGACTTTTCGTCTTGTTTATGGTTTCCTTTGCTGTGCAAAACCTTTTAAGTTTCATTAGGTCCCATTTGTTTATTTTTGTTTTTATTTCCATTTTTCTAAGAGGTATGTCAAAAAGGATCTTGCTGTGATTTATGTCATAGAGTGTTCTGCCTATGTTTTCCTCTAAGAGTTTTATACTGTCTGGTTACATTTAGGTCTTTAATCCATTTTGAGTTTATTTTTGTGTATGGTGTTAAGAAGTGTTTTAATTTCATTCTTTTACATGTAGCTGTCCAGTTTTCCCAGCATCACTTATTGAAGAGCCTGTCTTTTCTCCATTCCCTTGCCTCCTTTATAAAAGATAAGGTGACCAGATGCACGTGGATTAATCTCTGGGCTTTATATCTGGTTCCATTCATCTATATTTCTGTTTTTGTGCCAGTACTATACTGTCTTGATTACTGTAGCTTTGTAGTATAGTCTGAAGTCCAGGAACCTGATTCCTCCAGCTCCATTTTTCTTTCTCAAGATTGCTTTGGCTATTTGGGGTCTTTTGTGTTTCCATACAAATTGTGAAATTTTTTGTTCTAGTTCTGTGAGAAATGCCATTGGTAGTTTGATAGGGATTGCATTGAATCTGTAGCTTGCTTTGGGTAGTATAGTCATTTTCACAATGTTGATTCTTCCAATCCAAGAACATGGTATATCTCTCCATCTATTTGTATCATCTTTAATTTCTTTCATCAGCGTCTTATAGTTTTCTGCATACAGGTCTTTTATCTCCTTAGGTAAGTTTATTCCTAGGTATTTTACTCTTTTTGTTGCAATGGTAAAGGGGAATGTTTCCTTAATTTTTCTTTAGATTTTTCATCATTAGTGTATAGGAATGCAAAAGATTTCTGTGCATTAATTTTGTATACTGCTACTCTACCAAATTCATTGATTGGTTCTAGTAGTTTTCTGGTAGCATCTTTAAGATTCTCTATGTATAGTATCATGTCATCTGCAAACAGTGACAGTTTCACTTCTTCTTTTCTGATTTTGATTCCTTTTAATTCTTTTTCTTCTCTGATTGCTGTGGCTAAAACTTCCAAAACTATATTGAATAATAGTGGTGAGAGTGGTCAACCTTGTCTTTTTCCTGATCCTAGAGGAAATGCTTTCAGTTTTTCACCATTGAGAACGATATTGGCTGCAAGTTTGCCATATACAGCCTTTATTATGTTGAGGTAAGTTCCCTCTATGCTTACTTTCTGAGGAGTGTTTTATCATAAATGGGTGTTGAATTTTGTCAAAAGCTTTTTCTGCATCTATTGAGATTGTCATATGGTTTTTATCTTTCAGTGTGTTAATATGGTGTGTCACATTGATTGATTTGCTTATATTGAAGAATCCTTGCATTCCTGGGATAAACCCCACTTGATCAGGGTGGATGATCCTTTTAATGTGCTTTTGGATTCTGTTTGATAGTATTCTGTTGGGGATTTTTGCATTTGTGTTCACCAGAGATCTTGGCCTGCAGTTTTCTCTTTTTCTGACATCTTTGTCTGGTTTTGGTGTCAGGGTGATGGTGGCCTCGTAGAATGAGTTTGGGGGTGTTCCTCCGTCTGCTATATTTTGCAAGAGTTGGAGAAGAATGGGTGTTAGCTCTTCTCTAAATGTTTGATAGAATTCTCCTGGGAAGCCATCTGGTCCTGGGCTTTTGTTTGTTGGAAGATTTTTAATCACAGTTTCAATTTCATTGCTTGTGATGGGTCTGTTTATATTTTCTATTTCTTCCTGGTCCAGTCTCAGAAGTTTGTGCTTTTCTAAGAATTTGTCCATTTCTTCCAGGTTGTCCATTTTACTGGCATTTAGTTGCATGTAGTAGTCTCTCATGATCCTTTGTATTTCTGCAGTGTCAGTTGTTACTTCTCCTTTTTCATTTCTAATTCTGTTGATTTGAGTCTTCTCCCTATTTTTCTTGATGAGTCTGGCTAATGGTTTATCCACTTTGTTTATCTTTTCAAAGAACCAGCTTTTAGTTTTATTGATCTTTGCTATTGTTTCCTTCACTTCTTTTTCATTTGTTTCTGATCTGATCTTTATGATTTCTTTCCTTCTGCTAAGTTTGGGTTTTTTTTTTTGTTTTTCTGTTGTTCTTCTTTCTCTAATTTGTTTAGGTGTAATGTTAGGCTATTTATTTGAGATTTTTCTTGTTTATTGAGGTAAGATTGTATTGCTATAAACTTCCCTCTTAGAACTCTTTTGCTGCATCCCATAGGTTTTGAGTCCTCATGTTTTCATTGTGATTTGTTTCTAGGTATTTTTTTATTTCCTCTTTGTTTTCTTCAGAGAACTCTTGGTTATTTAGTATCGTACTGTTTAGCCTCCATGTGTTTGTATTTTTTACAGTTTTTTTCCTGTAATTGATATCTATTCTTTTTTTTTTAACATCTTTATTGGAGTATAATTGCTTTACAATGGTGTGTTAGTTTCTGCTTTATAACAAAGTAAATCAGTTATACATATACATATGTTCCCGTATCTCTTCCCTCTTGCATCTCCTTCCCTCCCACCCTCCCTATCCCACCCCTCTAGGTGGTCACAAACCACTGAGCTGATCTGCCTGTGCTATGCGGCTGCTTCCCACTAGCTATCTATTTTACGTTTGGTAGTGTATATATGTCTATGCCACTCTCTCCCTTTGTCACAGCTTACCCTTCCCCCTCCCCATATCCTCAAGTCCATTCTCTAGTAGGTCTGTGTCTTTATTCCCATCTTACCCCTAGGTTCTTCATCTAGTCTTATAGCGTTGTGGTCAGAAAAGATACTTGATACGATTTCAATTTTCTTAAATTTACCAAGGCTTTATTTGTGACCCAAGGTATGGTCTATCCTGGAGAATGTTCCATGAGCACTTGAGAAGAAAGTGTATTCTGTTGTTTTTGGATGGAATGTCCTATAAATATCAATTAAGTCCATCTTGTTTACTGTGTCATTTAAAGCTTGTGTTTCCTTATTCATTTTCATTTTGGATGATCTGTCCGTTGTTGAGGTGCGTTGATATAGTCCCCTACTATTATTGTGTTACTGTCGATTTCCCCTTTTATGGCTGTTAGCATTTGCCTTATGTAATGAGGTGTTCCTCTGTTGGATATATAAATATTTACAATTGTTATATCTTCTTCTTGGATTGATCCCTTGATCATATGTAGTGTCCTTCTTTGTCTCTTGTAATAGTCTTTATTTTAAAGTCTATTTTGTCTGATATGAGAATTGCTACTCCAGCTTTCTTTTGATTTCCATCTGCATGGAATATCTTTTTCCATTCCCTCACTTTCAGTCTATATGTTTCCCTAGGTCTGAAGTGGGTCTCTTCTAGACAGTATATGTATGGGTTTTGTTTTTGTATCCATTCAGCCAGTCTATGTCTTTTGGTTGGAGCATTTAATCCATTTACATTTAAGGTAATTATCAATATGTATGTTCCTATTACCATTTTCTTAATTGTTTTGGGTTTGTTATTGTAGGTCTTTTCCTTCTCTTGTGTTTCCTGCCTAGAGAAGTTCCTGTAGGATTTGTTGTAAAGCTGGTTTGGTGGTGCTGAATTATTTTAACTTTTACTTATCTGTAAAGTTTTTAATTTCTCCATTGAATCTGAATGAGATCCTTGCTGGGTAGAGTAATCTTGGTTGTAGGTTTTTCCCTTTCATCACTTTAAATATGTCCTGCCACTCCCTTCTGGCTTGCAGAGTTTATGCTGAAAAATCAGCTATTAACATTATGGGAAGTCCCTGTACATTATTTTTGCTTTTCCCTTGCTGCTTTTAATATTTTTTCTTTGTATTTAATTTTTGATAGTTATATTAATAAGTGTTTTGGTGTGTTTCTCTTTGGGTTTATCCTGTATGGGACTCTCTGCACTTCCTGGACTTGATTGACTGTTTACTTTCCCATGTTAGGGAAGTTTTTGTCTATAATCTCTTCAAATATTTTCTCAGACCCTTTCTTTTTCTCTTCTTCTTCTGGGACCCCTATAATTCAAATGTTGGTGCATTTAATGTTGTCCCAGAGGTTTCTGAGCCTGTCCTCAATTCTTTTCATTCTTTTTTCTTTATTCTGCTCCCTGGCAGTTATTTCCACCATTTTATCTTTCAGGCCACTTATCAGTTCTTCTGCCTCAGTTATTCAGCTATTGATTCCTTCTAGAGTATTTATTTTTTATATATATAGCAGGTTCTTATTAGGCACAAATTTTATACACATCACTGTATACATGTCAATCCCAATCGTCCAGTTCATCACATCACCACCCCCACCACCCCACGGCTTTCCCCCCTTGCTGTACATACGTTTGTCCTCTATATCTGTGCCTCAATTTCTGCCCTGAAAACCGGTTCTTCTGTATCATTTTTCTAGGTTCCACATATATGCATTAATATATGATATTTGTTTTTCTCTTTCTGACTTACTTCACTCTGTATGACAGTCTCTAGATCCATCCACATCTCAACAAATGACCCAATTTTGTTCCTTTTTATGGCTGAGTAATATTCCATTGTATATATGTACCATATCTTCTTTATCCATTCGTCTGTTGATGGGCATTTAGGTTGCCTCCATGACCTGGCTATTGTAAATAGTGCTGCAATGAACATTGGGGTGCATGTGTCTTTTTGAATTGTGGTTTTCTCTGGGTATATGCCCAATAGTGGGATTGCTGGATCATATGGTAATTCTATTTTTAGTTTCCTAAGGAACCTCCATACTGTTTTCCATAGTGGCTGTATCAGTTTACATTTCCACCAACAGTGCAAGAGGGTGCCCTTTTCTCCACACCTTCTACAGCATTTGTTCTTTGTAGATTTTCTGATGATGCCCATTCTAACTGGTGTGAGATGATACCTCATTGTAGTCTTGATTTGCATTTCTCTAATAATTAGTGATGTTGAGCAGCTTTTCATGTGCTTCTTGTCCAGCTGTATGTCTTCTTGGGAGAAATGTCTATTTAGGTCTTCTGCCCATTTTTGGATTGGGTTGTTTGTTTTTTTAATATCGAGCTGCATAAGCTGTTTATATATTTTGGAGATTAATCCTTTGTCTGTTGATTCGTTTGCAAACATTTTCTCCCATTCTGAGGGTTGTCCTTTCGTCTTGTTTACAGTCTCCTTTGCTGTGCAAAAGCTTTTAAGTTTCATTAGGTCCCATTTGTTTATTTTTGTTTTTATTTCCATTACTCTAGGAGGTGGATCAAAAAAGATCTTGCTGTGATTTATGTCAAAGAGTGTTCTTCCTATGTTTTCCTCTAAGAGTTTTATAGTCTCCGGTCTTACATTTAGGTCTCTAATCCATTTTGAGTTTATTTTTGTGTATGGTGTTAAGAACTGTTCTAATTTCATTCTTTCACATGTAGCTGTCCTGTTTTCCCAGCACCACGTATTGAAGAGACTGTCTTTTCTCCATTGTATATCCTTCCCTCCTTTGTCATAGATTAGTTGACCATAGATGCGTGGGTTTACCTCTGGGCTTTCTATCTTGTTCCATTGATCTATGTTTCTGTTTTTGTGCAAGTACCATATTGTCTTGATGACTGTAGCTTTGTATTATAGTCTGAAGTCAGGGAGTCTGATTCCTCCAGCTCCATTATTTTCCTTCAAGACTGCTTTGGCTATTCGGGGTCTTCTTTGTCTCCATACAAATTTTAAGATTTTTTGTTCTAGTTCTGTAAAAAAATGCCATTCGTAATTTGATAGGGATTGCATTGAATCTGTAGATTGCTTTGGGTATTAGGGTAATTTTCACAATGTTGATTCTTCCAATCCAAGACCATGGTATATCTCTCCATCTGTTGGTATCATCTTTAATTTCTTTCATCAGTGTCTTATAGTTTTCTGCATACAGGTCTTTTGTCTCCCTAGGTAGGTTTATTCCTAAGTATTTTATTCTTTTTGTTGCAATGGTAAATGGAAGTGATTCCTTAATTTCTCTTTCAGATATTTCATCATTAGTGTATAGGAATGCAAGTGATTTCTTTGCATTAATTTTGTATCCTGCAACTTTACCAAATTCATTGATTAGCTCTAGTAGTTTTCCTTATTAATTTTCTGTCTGGATGATCTGTCCATTGGTGTAAGTGAGGTGTTAAAGTCCCCCAGTATTATTGTGTTACTGTTGATTTCCTCTTTTACAGCTGTTAGCAGTTGCCTTATGTATTGAGGTGCTCCTATGTTGGGTGCATATATATTTATAATTGTTATATCTTCTTCTTGGATTGATCCCTTGATCATTATGTAGTGTCCTTCCTTGTCTCTTGTAACATTCTTTATTTTAAAGTCTATTTTATCTGATATGAGTATTGTTACTCCAGCTTTCTTTTGATTTCCATTTGCATGGAATATCTTTTTGCATCCCCCCACTTTCAGTCTGTATGTGTCCCCAGGTCTGAAGTGGGTCTCTTGTAGGCAGCATATATATAGGTCTTGTTTTTGTATCCATTCAGCGAACCTGTGTCTTTTGGTTGGAGCATTTAATCCTTTCACGTTTAAGGTAATTATCGATATGTATGTTGCTATGACCATTTTCTTAATTGTTGTGGGTTTGTTTTTGTAGGTCCTTTCCTTCTCTTATGCTTCCCACTTAGAGAAGTTCCTTTAGCATTTGTTGTAGAGCTGGTTTTGTGGTGCTGAATTCTCTTAGCTTTTGCTTGTCTATAAATCTTTTGATTTTTCCGTCGAATCTAAATGAGATCTTTGCCTGGTAGAGTAATCTTGGTTGTAGGTTCTTCCCTTTCATCCCTTTAAATATATCATGCCACTCCCTTGTGGCTTGTAGAGTTTCTGCTGAGAAATCAGCTGTTAACCTTATGGGAGTTCCCTTGTATGTTATTGGTCGTTTTTCCCTTGCTGCTTTCAATAATTTTTCTTTGTCTTTAATTTTTGCCTATTTGATTACTATGTGTCTCAGTGTGTTTCTCCTTGGGTTTATCCTGTATGGGACTCCCTGTACTTCCTGGACTTGGGTGGCTATTTCCTTTCCCATGTTACAGAAGTTTTCGACTATAATGTCTTAAAATATTTTCTCGGGTCCTTTCTCTCTCTCTTCTCCTTCTGGGACCCCTATAATGTGAATGTTGTTGTGTTTAATGTTGCCCCAGAGGTCTCTTAGGCTGTCTTCATTTCTTTTCATTCTTTTTTCTTTATTCTGTTCTGCAGCAGTGAATTCCACCATTCTGTCTTCCAGGTCACTTATCCGTTCTTCTGCCTCAGTTATTCTGCTATTGATTCCTTCTAGTGTAGTTTTCATTTCAGTTTTTTTATTGTTCATCTCTGTTTGTTTGTTCGTTAATTCTTCTAGGTCTTTGTTAAACATTTCTTGCATCTTCTCGATCTTTGCCTCCATTGTTTTTCCGAGGTCCTGGATCATCTTCACTATCATTATTCTAAATTCTTTTTCTGGAAGGTTGCCTATCTCCACTTCATTTAGTTGTTTTTCTGGGGTTTTATCTTGTTCCTTCATCTGGTACATTGCACTCTGCCTTTTCATCTTGTCTATCTTTCTGTGAATGTGGTTTTTGTTCCACAGGCTGAAGGATTGTAGTTCTCCTTGCTTCTGCTGTCTGTCCTCTCTAGAGTATTTTTAATTTCAGCAATTGTGTTGTTCATCACTGTTTGTTTGCTCTTTAGTTCTTCTAGATCCTTGTTCAATGTTTCTTGTATTTTCTCCATTCTGTTTTGGAGATTTGGGATCTTCTTTACTATCATTACTCTGAATTCTTTTTCAGGTAGGTTGCCTACTTCATCTTCATTTATTTGGTCTTGTAGGTTTTTACCTTGATACTTCATTTGTAACATATTTTTTTGTCATTTCATTTTTAAATTTTTGATGGGTGGTGCTATATTCCTGTCTTACTGGGTGTTTGGCCTGAGACATCCAGCACTGGAGTTTGCAGACAGTTGGATAGAACCAGGTCTTGGTGCTGAGATGAGGATCTCTGGGACTTCTCACTCCGATTGGTATTCCCCTGGGTCTGAGGTTCTCTGTTAGTCCAGCAGTTTGGACTCGGAGCTCCCACCACAGGAGCTCGGGGCCGACCTCTGGGCTGGGAAGCAAGATCCCACAAGCTTCGTGGCATGGTTAAAAAATAATAATAATAAAAAATAAAAGAAAGTAAGAAAGAAAAAATGGAGAAGTGCAATATCAAAGAATAAAAAACAAAATAATATTAGAAAGATAAAAATATATTCAGAAAAATAAAAGTATAATTGAAACAAGTGCAACAAGGTAAAATAAAACCACAACAGAAAAAAGAAAGAAAAGGAAAAGGGGGCGGGGGACGGGGGAGGGGGTGGGAACAAGCCAAAAGGAGAGAACAATAACAAAGTATAAAGAATAAAATAAAATTAGAAAAATAGAAGTTTTATTAGGAAAAATAAAAATATAAAAGAGTCTACAACAGTGAACCAACAAGTAAAGCAGAACCTCAATCTAAAAGGAGAAAAAAGAAGAAGAAGAAAAAAAAAAAAGCCTTGGCTATGGGGAAAGAGTTTAGCTGGGTGTGGAACTTAGGCAGAGGTGGGGTTTAGGGTTGGGTGGGATCTAGGCAGGTGGGGGAGTGACGTTTGATCGTGGGGCGGGGCCTAGGCAGGGCAACATTCAAGTGTGTGGCAGGGCCTCTGCTTAGGACCTGTGCAGAAGGGGAGAGGCAGCATATAGAAAGGAGGGCCTCTGGAGTGTGGAGTTCCAGAGTTTGGAGGTAGGGCCCTGGGTGGGGGTGTAGGGGCGGGGCTCGGGTTCTGCACAACAGGAGGGTGGCTCCAAAGGCAGAGGATTAGGCCCAGGAACCCAACAGGCTTCCCAGTGCCTAAGTGGACAGGGAAAGCACTGGCCGAGTTCCCTTCCATTCCCTCACACCCCTCCCCCACTGTCTTCTCCAAGGTCTCCCGTGGCCACTGGACCCCTAACCGTGGATGGGTCCCACTGGCTGTAGGAACTCCTCCCCTCCCCCAGCGACCCCACAGTGCTGCTGGTCCCAGAGGTCCGCCTTTACTTTTGCTCCCGCTTCCCTCCCTTCCATTCCCTCAGGACCCCTGCTGCTGGAGGGGGCCTAGGTGGGCAGGGGATCAGGCCCGGGCTCTCAACAGGTTCCTGGGGGACCAATTGGACAGGGAAAACCTGGCCACACTCCCTTTTGATCCTCTGTCCTCCCAGTGGTTCCCCAATTTCCCGCTTTGGCATAGGATCCCTTCCCCTCCCCCAGCCACCCCTCAGGGGAGCCAGTCCCATCGCACCTCCACTTCTCCACCCCTTTCACTCCCCCCATGCCCCATGTCCTACCAGCTTGCTGTGGGTTCCTCCCGTCCCCTTAGGTGTCCGTGGTCCCCCACTGGTGCCTGGTAGTTGCCCTAGTTGTGAGGAGATGTGAATTCCATGTCCTCCTAGTGTGCCATCTTGACTCTGCCCCACATTATCTTTAAATCAATGAATTTCAGTATGTTCCAAGGTTACCCCCAAAATGTTGTATCATTATGACACAAATATGACACCATCACAGATAAACTCTCCTCCCAAGGTTTTGAATATATTTTTTTCTTTGAAAATGGGAATACATCTATCTTTAATTATAAAATAAATGTTCATTGAAAAAATAAATTTCAAGAAAGGCAGAAAAGTATGAGGAATACTTTTAAAATATATACATTATATATATATATAAAATATATAAATCTTAAAATATATTAAAGTGGTTTATATTGTCCAAGACATTTTTCTACAAATATTTTTTCAAACATAAGCTTAATTTTAAATAAGATCATATAACATACTGTTTCATAACCTATTTTTTATTTAACATAACATAGACAGGTTTGAATAGCAAAACCACAAACTTAGTGACCTAGAACAACACTTATGTATTATCTCACAGTTTTTTGTTGCCAGGCTACAATCAGGTGTTGGCTAGGACTGCAGTCTCATCAGAGGCTTGACCAGGCAAAGATTTGCTTCCAAGCTCCCTCAGGTTATTGGCAGGATTCATCTCTTTACAGCTCTAGACTGTGGCTCTATTTTCTTGCTGACTGTCAGCAGTGGGCTGCTCTCAGCTCCTAGAGTTATATCAAATATCCACTTTCAGTTCCTTGCCATGTGGTTCTCTCCATTGACCCTCTCACAACCTGGAAGCTTCTTCAAAGCCAGCAAAAGAGAGAGAATCATTATCATTTTAATGGTAGCATAATATTCTACTGTACAAATGTCACATAATTTAACTACCCTCTACAGATATAAGGTTGTTTCAAATTTTTCTTTATTATAAACAATGCTACAATACATCTTTGTTACTTCTCTGGTTATTTCCTTAGAATAATGCCCAGAAGTGGAATTGCTGAGTCAAATGGTATGCACTTTTAAAACTATTTACATATTACAAAATAGCCATCCAGAAAACTAATCCCATCATACTTCCAGTAAGAATGTATGAGAGTGCTGGTTCGTGCACATACTTGCCAACACTGGCCTTATCCATAAATTTAAGCTTTGTCAATCTAATGGTGAAAAGTTATATTTCATTGTTTTAATTTGTATTTATTTGATTGGTAAGATCAAACATGTTTATATGTTTACTGGACATTGTGTTTTATGAATTGTCTTTTCATGACTTTCGCCCATTTTGCAATTGTGAAACACTGTATGTTAAGTGCTCTTTGTGGACTGCAAATACTTCTCCTAATTCATGTTTGTTAATACTTGGGGGAATTGTTGGCCATATGAAAGTTTTAAACTTTTTTCAGAAATCAGTTCTATTGATCATTTTCTTAATGCTTTTGCCTTTGATGTCATACTTAGAAATAACTTTCCCATTTGAGAAGTGTAAAAATTTTCACACATTTGTGGTTCTAAAATTCTTACAGTTTTATATCTCATTCAACTTTTAATTGTTCTGGAATTATTGTGTTGTAAGATTGATTAATTGTGACAACCATGACAAGTGTGTGGGGTTTTTTTCTTGAGTTATTCTAGATGGGCAACTCTAGAGCTATTTTAAAAACGAGTCACTTTTTACTATAGATTTGCAGGAAATAGAGAACAAATCAGCACTGTGGAATGTTTTCTTCATCATGTGCTTCTCTGAGTACTTTTATTTCCAGTAATATCCACTTTTTCCTGAAATTTTATGGAACTATGTCACTTGTGCTGTAATAACATTGTATAAGAGGATGTACTTAGTGATGAAATTGACAACAGGGAATAAATTAAGAGGACCTAGGACAAGGACCAAACCACAGAAGCCCTTAATTAAGAGGTCAGGATGATCTTGCCACAACACAATTACTTTCAAAAGTAATAATGTTGAGGCCAAGGGCACTGAGGCTTCTGTTGAGAAAGTGGAGTTATTCATCACTACAAGTGGGAAACCAAAGATAGTAGGGGAGCAGTGGGAGACCAAGACTGAGCTTAGGCCTGGCTGGAGTGTAAAGCAAGTCTCTTAGGTACATTCTCCTGCCCCAGTGAACTTCAAAGAAGACTGATTCAAAAAGAATTCTGGTGACCAGAAAGCCAAAGTAGCTTTTGTGAGCTTTGATGTCTCTTAAATGAATGAATGTGTGAAATGAAGAAGCAAAAGCAGATATGAGATTGAAATGCTGTGACTTGTTTGCCTGCGATTCCCAACACTTAGCACAGAGCCTGGCTCAATGTGGGTTCTCAATCAATGTTAATTTCCTCTGAGCCATCCTCTTGCTTGTCTCAACATCTATCACTTAGCACAGTGACTGGCATATTATTAAGCACTTAGTGAATGTTTATGGAATAAATGATTGCACAGTTTGAAGAAATAAATGTGTAGGTATCCAAGAGGAAGTTTAGTCACATACCAACAATCATAGTAGCCAATTTATGAAGTGCCAATTTCTAAACTAAGTGCTTTGCACACTTAGTTCATTTAATCTTCATGATAGCCCCATGATATAAATATTATTATAATTCCACTTTTAATGTGAAGAAACAGAAGATCAGAAAGGAACCAAAGTTATCCAACTAAGTGGAGGAATCAAGGTCTAAAACCCTGAGCTGTCTACATTACAAAGCCCAAATATTTTCGCAGTATTCCCTTATAGCCTCTAAAATGTTCACAAATCACTATGGTGAGAAAACTCTAATCATTGTATAGGCATGTACATTCCCAAGGCATGTCATGGGGGTGTTTATCTTCCAAAATGGACAAGACCCACACCCAAAGATTGTGCAAGACCACACTAGCCAGAGGAGCTCATTAACCTTCCAAATTCCTTCAACTCAGCTCCCCAGGGAAGAAAGAAAACAAATGGTCAACGTGCTGTTCACTTCCTCAGCTGCACAACTATTTCTAGAGACATTTAACTTGACAGGCTGGTTGGACTTTCTAGTGGCTGTGGGAGTTGGAGCATTCAAGTTTAGCTTGAGCCTTTACACCTGCTTATTAAATCTGTTCAAAAGGCAGCCACCAGGCCAATATAGTGGGAAACAGTTTACTAGAAAGAGTGGTGAGAAGGAAATAGGAGATCTGGGTCCAGCTCACTGTTTATTATCATTATTATTACTTTTATTATAAATTTGTTCATTCAGCAAATGCTTTTTGAAATGTCTGTTATATGCCAGACTCTGTGCTCTAGTCTATGAATTTAGCAAGAAAAGGTTGAGGGAGACCATCACATAATGATTTCTTCTGCTGAAGGGGAAAACATATATGTAACCATCATTCTTAAGCAAGTTACATCCTGGTCTATGTGCTCCTTTCTCAGAAAGGAAGCCACACTGAAGGAAGAGAAAATGGGGCTCCTACAGATGAGTGTGTTGACTTACTTTCACTGTTTCTTTCAGATAATAGACAACCTTGCCCCTTGGTGTTCTTTAAGAGAGTTATAATTAGATGTTATCATAACTCATAATTTCTGCCCTAAGGAACACTGGAGAGCGGGGAGGTATAGACAAGCTGTCTTCCCTGTTGAAACATTTGCCTGGTCATCTCTGCTGTGCCTACCTCCTTCTGAGTTAGGCCCCTACTTTACCAGATGAACCATGTCAGCTTGGCAGCCCAGTTTGGTTACTTGAAGAAATCCCAGCTTCAGCCGAGGGCTAGAGCCGTCCAGATACATCCAAATACAGTTTAGCATTGTCCTGGGTAGGAAGCAATGGCCATTTAAACCCTGTAGCTTCTCTCCATTTCTTGGTGCCCTCAACTAACACGTCATTGTGACTAAGAGTAAGGCTCACACTACAGAGGAGGAAGCCCCTATTTTTGGCAGGTCTGAAGAGACAAACTTTCCTCTAACTTTTAGGAACTTTGTGTCTAGGGATGCCACACACTTGTACGTATTAACTTCGACTAGACCCTACCAGGTTGTGCCTTATACCTTAAAGCCACTCTCATATTAATCTTCTCATTAACCCTTACAAAAACCTTGTGGGGTATTTATTATTTTCATCCTACCAATGAAGAAACATGGGCTCAATCAAATGTAATGATATGTCCAACTTCAGAGATGGTGAGTGGTGACGCTGTCAAAACCATGTCTGTGATTCCCATGCCCTTGTGTGTAGGCAGGATTATCACTTGTTTTCCAAGAGTTCTTGCCCACCTTCCATATACACATCCTGAATAATCCTTGGGATTGAATCTGATGGGTTTTCCTGCCATAATTAAGTTATGTTACCCAGCACAGTTGGTGTTAAGAAAAAGAGAGAGGATCTTGGTGGGCCTAACCTAATTACATGAGACCACTGAAAGGAGAGGATTTTCTGTAGCTGGTAACCACAGCAGAAGTCAGAGATTTGAAGTATGAGAAGGATTTGATGCACTGTTTTTGGCTTAATGATGGAGGTGCCAGGTGGAAAGGACTTGAGAGAGGTCTCTAGGAGTGAGAGCCAATGGCCAGCAAGGAAACTGGGCCTTCAGTCCTGCAGCTGAGAGGGACCGAGTCCTGCCAATAAGGATAAGCTTGGGAGTGGGTCCTTCCCCAGAGCCTCCAGATGGGAACTCAGCCCAATGATGCCTTAATTTCAACCTCATGAGACCCTGAGCAGGGAACCAGTCATGCTGGGCTGGGCAGGGCCTCTGACCCACAGAACTGTGAGTTAATAAATTGGTGTTGTCTTATGCCACTAAATTTGTGGTAATTTGTTTTGCAGCTTGCTTTTCTTGCTAAATCTTAGGACTTGGAGCAAGTCTTTTAAATTTTCTGGTCTTCATTTCCATTTAAAATAGAATTTATGTGATCTTTAAGGTCTTTCCAGCTCAGATGATTCTAAGATTCTTAAAACTGTGTTTTTATAAAGATAGAAAATAGTGTACATGAAAGCACTTTAATCTTGAGAAAATATACAAATTGAGAATAGTAATCAATCTAATAATGTTACAAGTCATCTGATGCCCTCTTGGGATCTTCTAGGACAGTTTCCCATGAAAAGTAATCTGTATTTTAGGGCTACAGTTGTGAACATATATGGAAGAGAGAATTCCTGACTCCTGAGGGCTTTCTTTCCACTGTGGCAGACATCAGCGAGCACATAGAGGGAAAGACACCCTCCAGCATCTTGAAACACTCGAGCTATGGGGTCGGAGGTGCTGTAGGAGTGAGGTGCAGCTCCTGCCTTGCAGTGTGGGAAGGTGGTGTCCACATGAATAAGCCGAGACAACAAAGTGATTGGAAGCTACAGAGGAGGAAGAGGCATTGTCAGGGGCATTTATGAGATTGGGCTGGGTTTTGAAAGGAAGGGGTTTCCCAGCCACACTGTGTTGGAGCAACCCAAACAGAGGCGGCGGCACATGGGAAAGTGTGGATAACAGTTGCTGATCCTAAAGTCCAGGTGGGTATTCAGTTGATGGGAACTGTTAGTTAATTATTGCTGGAGAATTTGGAGTGGGCATGCTGGAGGGGGATTAGGGTAACTCAGTGCTAATATCCGAGTCTGATATCACCTCTCTAATTTTAAATTCACATAACTGATACTTATTCATCCTTCAACCTTGTGCACATCCCTTCTGAAGGATAGTTTTATTGTGTTTTACTTTCTGTAGTTAGAATTATCAAATCAGTAAGCACATATTGAATCTACCCTTTCCAATGACCTCACCATCACCCCTTTCTGCCACCCAGCTCAAGATCCCATTAGGGTCTCCTGAAGATTAAGAATCATTTGTCCAAAATATGAACTTAATGTGAATTATGACTAATAGTGCTGACATAAGAATTGCTGGACTGTAAACTCCTTGAGGACAGGAGTCTTGCTTTGCACATCTCCATAGCACTCAGCACAGTTTCTTGCACACAGCAAATTCTGTGTTGAATTAAATTTAGTTTGAGATAAGCTGTATTAGCATGCAGATAAAAAAGGAGCAGAGATCATAACAAAACCTCCCTGATAGATAGTGCTCAGGCTTTTTGCACACACCAAACCAGAGTGGCTTCAAAGTACAGAGCCAATTGGTTAGAGCATGCTTCTCTGTGAGAATACCACATTTCAGGCCCTTGTTCCTGGGAGAAAGTCATTCAGTTGCCAGAGGCGAGTTTGGAGGAAATCCTATCTCCACACTAGATCCAAGTTGTTCTCATCAGTCACAGGAGACTCACTTATTACTACTCTATATGACAGCTTCATGAGTTGATAGTTAAATTACACAACAATTATGGATGATAGTGTGACATTAACTGAGGAACTATCAAAGTAGTTCTAATCAAAGCATTGCTAATCTCCTCCCACCATTATACAGAATTAAAGACCAGACATGATGGAAACTTGGTTGGTCAATCTTTTGTTTCTTTTTGGTGGGAAAAAAATTTCCCCTGAAATCTTTTAATTTTCAATCTGGAGGAAACCTTAGAGGTTATCTATTTCTCTATCATTTAGTCTACCATTAACTTATTCATTGAAAAATGCTAATTATTGAGTGCTTACTGTGACTCAGACACTGGGCTGGCCTCTAGGTTGGAGCTGCAAATGAGATCAATGTGTTTCCTTGTCCTTATATGAAGCTTCAAATCTAGAAGTAAGACATTTCAAGAGTGTAAAGTATTATGATGGCCAAGGGCAAGATGCTCCAGGAGTGTGTTCTCAGGGAACTAACCTAGTTCAGGGAGATGAGATTCTCTAAGGAAATAATATTTCAAGTGATAAGTAAAGATGAATGTGAGTTAGTGAGGGGAGGGAGATAAGAGAGGGTGGGAGGGATTCCAGATTAAAGGAATAACCACATTCTTGTAAACTAGTCCTTATGAAATAGAAAACTCAAGACTGAATTTCTTAAAGAGAAAGGATGCTATAAGTGGAGAAGGCAAATGTGAGATCTTAGACCAACCTCATTGCATTTACTGAGAATTGTGCCACCTTGTGGCAGCTAATTATGAATGCACATACTGTGTGTCAAAAAGTTTTCCTGGAATCCTAGAATTTTTTTGAGCTGGAAGGTCTTTGCTTTAGAAAACAACTATTACATAGGTTCCTAACTTTATCAAGAAGGTTACACATGATTATCTGCTTCTCCTCATGGATCATGTTTTGAACGATATCTGTCAAACAAAGATACACTTCTTTTTCTTTTTTTCCCCTCTGTTAACTGGATAATACTAGTTACATTATTAAGTTGATATAATTCCATTTAAAAGCAAAGAAACTTAGTTTTTCATTTTATTTAGCCTTGTAAAACCCCAGTTCTGCCTTAGGAAAGTTATCTCCACTCTGTGGACTATTTCATCATCTGAAAATGGAAATGGTAAAATAGATATAACAATACCTACTTCATTAGGTAACTTCAAGGAAACAGGAGCCTAGGACATGGGTACTTAGTAAATGTTTATTACTTTTGTAGCCTCTTCGTGGGCAAAAATTCCATTTTATTAGCTTACTGATTCCTGTTCATATCACTGAAGGCCCCCTGGGAATCCAGGGGTCCAATTCTTGGCGTCTAACTCCAATCAAGTTCAACCTTCTTATTTTACAGATGAAGAAACTATGATGGACTTCCCTGGTGGCACAGTGGTTAAGAATCCGCCTGTCAATGCAGGGGACACGGGTTCGATCCCTGGTCCGGGAAGATCCCACACGCCGTGGAGTAACTAAGCCTGTGTGCCACAACTACTGAGCCTGTGCTCTAGAGCCCGCAAGCCAGAACTACTGAGCCCACATGCCACAACTACTGAAGCCCGCTCCCCTAGAGCCCATGCTCTGCAACAAGAGAAGCCACCACAATGAGAAGCCTGTGCACCACAACAAAGAGTAGCCCCCGCTTGCCGCTACTGGAGAGAGCCCGTGCGCAACAACGGAGACCCAGTGCAGCCAAAAAAAGAAAAACAACTATGACACAAGAGAAAATAATTTGGAAGCCTATGCCTATGGGGTAATGAAGACCAAGGAGAATTTGCATCTCCCCCCCACGGTATCTATGACCACCTTGACTCTGGCACACTAGGACAGATAGTTCAGCCGAGGACTCAAATGGAAGGGCTGATGGATTTCTGCCTCCCTGTACTTTGCTGTCACATTTATGGGGGAAGAAAGGAGAATTTAAGGTCTTCTTTGCTAGTGGGTGTCCCATTGACTTTTGCTTTGTCTTCTTACGTTTATTGTATTTAGTTAACAAACAAGTATATATTACTCAATAAGGTATCAGGTGCTGTTCTATGCTCAATAAGGTATCAGGTGCTGTTCTAAGGATCTTACAAGCATAAATTATTCCATTTAGCTTGTAACTTTGTCAAGGACAGGGAATTCCTCTCCCTTATGCACCTTGGCACGTGGTAGACGACTCTAGGTAACATTGATTTACTTACCCATCAACATGATTTAGAATACGTAAGAAGAGGAGGAAAGTCTATTGGGTTTACCCATACTTTTACTCCTACTGTTTTTCTTTCTTCCTTCCTGGAATTCCCAAATTCCTTCTTTTATCATTTTGGTCTCAACAACACCTTTTAGTGTATGTCTGCTGGTGACAAATTTTAGTTTTCCTTCCTTTAAGAGTATTTTGATTTCCCATTTTTTCCCGAGGGATATTTTCACTGGATGTAGAATTCTGGGTTCACAGTTCTTTTCTTTCTGTATTTGAAGCGTGCTGTGCTACTTCTGGCCGCCATGGTTTCTAATGAGAAATATGGTCATTTGAATGGTTTTCTCCACAGATAAAGTGTCATTTATCTGGCTGCTTTCAAGATTTCTTGGTCTTTCATGTTCAGGAGTTTGACTGTGATATTTGGCATGGGTTTCATTATGTTTATCCTATTTGGAGTTAGTTCAGTTTCTTGAATCTGCAGGGTTATGTCGTCTGCTAAGTTTGGGAAATGTTCAGCCATTATTTCTTTGAAAACTTTTCAGCCTTATCTTCTTTCTCCTCTTCTTCTGAGACTCCAATGACACATGTAAGATATGTTACAGCTCCACAGGAACTGGGGACTCATTCATTTTTTAAAAATCTATTTTCTTTCTGTTGTTCAGTTTGGGTAATTTCCTTTATTCTACCTTCAACTTTATTGATTCTTCACTCTGTCCTTTCCTCTCCATTTTCCATGGTACCCATTCATGGAGTTTTTCATTTGTATTTTTCAGTTCTAAAATTTTCATCTGACTTTTCTTTACATCTCCTGTTTCTTTGCTGAGACTTTCTATTTTTTTCATTTGTTTCAAGCATGTTTATATTTGCTCATTGAAGCATTTTTATTACGGCTGTTTTAAAATTCTTGCCATATAATTCCAACATGTGTCCTCTTGGTGTTGGCTCCTGTTGTCTTTTCTCAGTCAAGTTGAGATTTTCCTGGTTCTTGGTTTAACTGGTGATTTTCTATTATATTCTGGACATATTGAGTATTACGCTATAAGACCCTGGTTCATATTTAAATCCTCTATTTCAGCAGGCTTCTCTGTCACTGCACTGGTAGAGAAAGGAGGGTACCACCTTGGTACTGCCAAGTTGGGGTGGAAATTCAGATTCCCCACTTGGCCTCCACTGATATGGTGGAGGAGGGTTTCATTGCCATCAGATAGGGATGAAAGTCCCAGCTCCCCATTCAGCCTTCTCTGACACCATGCTGGTGGTTGGGAGGGGCTGTCTTGTTACAGCCAAGTAGGTGAGGGTTCCCCACTAGTTCTTTGAGGATGGGGATGGCAATAGAGCTGCAGTGTTTTCTGTGGTGTTTGACTGGAGTTTTTAATTTGCATTTTCTAGTTCTAAGATTTCTATTTGGTTCTTCTTTATGGCCTTAAAGTTATGGTCTAAAAGTTTTCTGTCTTGCTAGGCTGCTGTGTTCCAATTCCTTTGGCTAGAGAGAATTGGCTTTTTGGAGGGCTTCTGTTGTCTGTACTCATTGGCATTTGCAAGTTGTCAGCTTCTGTAGCTCCAAGTCTTGAACGTAGGAGGGAACCTAGGGAAAAGAAGACCACCCAGGGAATACTCCACAGTGCCATTTCTCAGGTCTCAAGATCGCTAGTTGATACCCCTTCCTTTCTACATCTTTCAGATTATTCTCATGTTCATTTTATATGTAATGTCCAGGATTTTTAGGTGTACTTAGTGGGAGGAACAGGGATAAGTGAGTCTACTCCATCTTGTGTGGAACCAAAAGCCCTTTTTTTTTTTTTTTTTTACTTTTGAAGTGGATCTTAGAGGCTATGTTCCTGTTACCTTAAATAGGTATTAATGGGGAGGACAGTTGCATCATGTTGGAAAAGCATGAAATTCTTGTCACCTTTGCTGAACACAATCTTAAATATGGATAGTGAAGTGGGTCATAATGCTGAGTGCTATGGGGAAGGCTGCATGGATTATTTCTATTGTAGCTGAGGTCCCCACCTGCTTTTTGTCCTTCACTTTCAACTACTGGAGCTGAATGAAATCTGCATTTCCTAGATTCACTTGACAACTGGCTTCTGGTTCTGACAATGGAGGAACTAGCAGGAGATTGAAATTGGGGGAGAGAGAAGCTTCCTGTTCCTGCTGTGACAGCACACAGTTGCTCTGCAGGTGGGAAGGGCATGACTGTGCTCTTGCAGTCCAGGCAATGCCAAGGCCACTTCCTAGGGGGCGTCACTGTGCTCTCACATCCCAGCACAGGCAGCATAGGAGTGAGTGGTGGTTTCAGAGCAGGAGTGATGGTGGCCCCTTGGTTCCTGGTTATCACTCTTTCTTTTTCACTCTTCTAGCCCTTCTAACTCATTTGTAACCAATTCCCTATATAAATTCTTTTCTGTTTAAATACCTAGTTTGGTTTCTGTTTTCTTTCTTCCTTTTTTTTAAACATCTTTATTGGAGTATAATTGTTTTACAATGGTGTGTTAGTTTCTGCTTTATAACAAAGTGAATCAGCTATACATATATATATATATCCCCATATCTCTCCTCTCTTGCGTCTCCCTCTCTCCCACCCTCCCTATCTCACCCCTCTAGGTGGTCACAAAGCACTGAGCTAGGCTATGACTAATATAGTAATCTAGAGTACCAGAAATACTGGTCTGACATAACACAATAAACACAACAGCCCAGCCCAGGGCCAGGTGGGGAGAGGGTAGTAATTTGACAATGTTTAAATGGGTGGTTTTAAAACATTTGTTCAACGTTTACTTAGAGGAAAGGCTCAGTGCTCTTAACAAACAAAGGAAGGGCCCATAGGAGGAATGTCCCTGAAGTGTTGGCCCCAGCCTTTCTGCCACCTCCAAGAAATTCATTTCTGGCCCCAAATTTATAGTTCCCTCTCAGCAAAACAAAAGCCCCACAATTAAGGGCACCTGTTATCTTAGGAGTCAATGTCCTGGTGCAGGCCCCTCAGAACCTTCTTTCCAGGCCCTAATCACATATTCCTTTCCTTGCCCTGTTATTTCTCTTGAGGGCAAATCTGGAAAAGACTATTATGTCTCTATCTTAGTACTGTTTTCAGTGATATTCAGCTGGCCCACCCCAGCTAAAAGGAAACATTTTTATTTTCCAAGTGAACTGGGAGGGCTGAGCACTCTGGTGTTTCTATAAGGGGTGGCTTGTGCCTTCATACCCCCTGCCCACCACTCCTAGTTCCACCGGGCCCCCCAATGTATCTGTCAGTAGGGCCATGACATAGGATGTGCACAGAAATTAGAAAGGATTGCTCTTTGGGTCTTTATAAGTTTAATTCTGGCTTCTAGCTTGGTACCCCCTTCACATGACCCCCTTGGTCGCCTCTCCCAGCCTTGGAGTGCAGCTTATGATGCTGTTACTATTGCAAAGGGCTTCCTCCTGCAAAGGGCATGGCTCACTGAACTTTACCCTCTGCTTCCTCCACCATTTCCATGAAGACAACTTGAGCTGCCTGGAAATTGACTTTTTGACATTAAATGTAATAGTCTTCCTTTTTCTCTTTGAGGCGAGTCCAGAATGATCACTTGAATACCTTCCACCCACAACTATGGGTCAAAATTATTCCCTAGAACATAAGTGGTAGAAAGAAAGGACAAAGCAGAGTAAACAGTGTGTTTCGCAGAACACACTCAACTTTGAATAGCATGGAAAGTACTCATTAGCCAAGAGGACTTATAGTGCAGCATGGAATGCTCAAGGCACCGAAATGGATGGGGCGCCTCCTTCCTCAGCTTGCATTAGTTGAGAATACGGAGTGTGATGTGTGTGTGTGTGTGTGTATTATATACAACTTTTAAGAAAAGTATTTCTGAGACCAATAGTATCATAAAGAATTAGCACACTTAAACAGGAACTGTATGTGACCTATTTGTAAAAGTAAAAAAAAAAAAAACTGGTCTGGTCAAGATGGTGGATTGAAAAGATATATGTTTAATTTCTTTATTTCCCAGAACCCAACCAAAATAGAAGTGGAGATATTTACAAAAACTTATTAACCCAAACAACAAAGAGAACACTGGGAAGAAATATCAACATGTGAGAGAGTTTAATATGTTGACTGCAAATTAAATGTGGGTAGAAATCTGTCCTTGAAGGAAATAGGAGAGAAAGCCACTGTCCAGGTTATCAGTGGGTGGACCACACAAAAGGCACCCCATAATTCCTACCTCCTAACACTCTCAGATCCTGTCTTCTGCATTATACCAGGGAAGTTTGAGCATCTTACTGTTATTGAATGTAGTTTGTTGTTGGACCAGGTGTTTGTTAGTCAATCAGACAAACAAACTGTTAGAGCAACTCCACATTTAATCTAGGATCTCAGGTACTGGCATACCACATTGATACCTTTTCTCAACTCAACTATCCCACCCAGCCATTTTGCACTCTCTCATTCCTTCCCCCAAAAGGGGACACACAAAGTCCCATTACTCCCCATAACAATGTCTGGATGGTCATTTCTTTTCTGACTTAATTAAAATCCCACCTGGAAATTCTGTGACCCAAAAAGTAATAGAACTTAATCATTATCAAAACTGCTGAGTAAACAATAGGGAAGAAGAGAAGGCAAAACTTGGTTTACACACACACACACCAGGAAAAAACAAGAAAATGTGTGTAGCTTTTACAATTTTCATTTGTACAACTGGTCTTGAAGCCATAGTCAATATTTGAATTTTCTTCCTTCAGTACCCCGTCCATGTTCTCTTCACTCTCAGCCAACCAAACCCTCAGCTGATTGGGATCTAGCCCCAGTGGTGATCCAAACCTTCAGTATTTGACACTTTGAATTCTTAATGGTCCTGCTTTTATTGAGAGGCCATAGTTTTCCATTCACTAATATATATATATATAGTTGTGGCATGCGGGATCTTCATTGAGGCATGCAGGATCTTTCGTTGAGGCGTGCGAGCTTCTCTCCAGTTGCAGTGTGCAGGCTTAGTTGCCCCGTGGCATGTGGGATCTTACCAGGGATCAAACCCACGTCCCCTGCATTGGAAGGCCGATTCTCAACCACTGGGCCACCAAGGAAGTCCCTCCATTCACTTTTAAAAACTAGCCTTATTGTGGCATAATTCACATGAATAAATAGCACTTATTTTAGTGTGGAGCTCTATGAATTTTGAAAAATGTACACATCCATGTAATCACCATGACTATCAAAATAGAGAACATTCTCATCAGCCCAGAAAGTTCCACATGCTCCTTGGCAGTGATTCTTCCTTGCTGGAGCCCCAGACACTGCCGGTTTGCCTGTTAGTGTATTTCCTATAAATAGAGTCACATAGTAGGTGCCCTTTTGTGTCTGGCGGCTTTTTCTCAGCAAAATGTCTTTGTGATGCATCTGAGTTGTGTGTGTGTCAGCTCTTCATTAATTTTTATTGCTGAGTGGTGTTTTCCATTGTATAGATTCACCACAGTTTGTTCATCCGTCAACCTATTGATAAACACTGGTGTCATGTCTATGTTGGGGCATGTGCCAGATCAATTTATTGCCTCTGAACTCTAGATTCACCGCAAGAGCACTTTTTCTTGTGATAATGGCCTGGGTTCTATCAGCATTTCTCCTTTGCAGGGAGCATAATGCCAACATTGTCAGCAGATGGCACTAGAGGGCCAGTGTAGGAGGGAGGGGCCCCTCCTCTTGTCACCCATGCGCTGCATCCTGCTTTTTCTTGCTTCTGCCGCACCCTTGGGGAACACCCAGAGGCGCTCTGCCCTGTCATATGCCCAGAGTGTGTGTCCCTCGAAACTTCTCTGCCTAGAACAGGCCCAGTAGCCACTTTGCTATAGCCCTTCCAACATGGACCCCATGCACCAGAGACCATGTACTGTCCTGTCAGTGAGCAGGCAACCTCAGAGGGTCACTTCCTGCTGCCCAGGGACTTTGGATCAGCTCTGGCCAGGCAACCAGCAAAATCCTATGCCATCTAGTGAGCTACAACCAACACCTCTAACAACAGTGCCTGAACCTCATGCTTGGGGAAGCAGGGCCCCTTCCAAGTTTGTTCTTCCTTACGTGTTCTTGCTACATACAAGAACATGTGTGTCATGTGTGTTTTTCCTGCAGTGTACCACAGTTTGTTTATCCAGCCTTAGGGTTCCCTTTAGAGTTCTCTCTACATCTTTATAGTTACTCCCTAATCGCAGATTAATAATTCTTTATACTAAACTTTCCCTCTTTAAACTATGTGGTTTCTGTCTTTTGCTTGGATCCAAACTAATATAGAATTGGTTCTGGGATTGGTCCCAGGAAATAGATATGTAAAAATGGAATTTGGGGATTGATGTAATTGTGCCCTCAGGTTCCTTGCCAATGGGAAGCAGGAGGCTGGTAACCATGACATGGCAGCATCACAGCTGATGATGGTGACCCAGGTGGCTGCTGCTCTTGACCATTAGGGCAGTAATGATTCCTGCAAGGACTCTGGGGTGGGATGTATCCTTTCAGATGTACTTGAGCTCTTACAGAGAGAAAATGAGAAGCTCAGATGTGTTAACTCTCAGCTCAAGCCATCTCTGAGAACCAGAAGAGTCTATGGCAGCCCCTGAAGAGTCTCACTCCTTGTAGCCATAGGACTGATACTGATGGAAATCAAGCACAAAATTTAGTTGTGCAGGTTGGTGGATGACGATTGTTGAATTCACAGTCTTGCCAAGTTTCGCATTTGAAAGTTAGGGTATTGATCAGGCAAGAATGAGATCTTGAAACTTGGAATAGAGAAATTTGGTTGGACCCAGAAGAAAACAACAATATTGAACCCCCAAATCATTCTGAGCCTCTCTCACCAGTGGAAGTGGCTTGCCTTTTAGTGGCCAGGGAGAGCTTCTGAGTTAAACGTTGTGATAACTTCACCTGGACAAATGCCTCAAAAAGGAGTACTCATTCTTTTCAGGACCCACCGCAACCTCTCCCTGTTGCCACTAGACCCATAAGTAAGGTCAGATCTCAGCATGATTTCTAGGAACAGATACACACTCTGACCCAGGAGGATATAGTTCAAACATCGAAAGATTCCCAAGATTTCACTAATATATATTGGAAACCTGGGGAACACGTGGAGATAGATTCTAAGCTGCTAGACCAAGGAGAATAGACTAGAACACCAGATCAGGCTGAATTTGTCAATGTGGATGTTCTTACCAGAGAGTCTGGATTTAACATATTAACTGGAGGTTGCTTTAACAACTTATCTAGTTGGTTGGCTGAATGTTGACTCAGCAGTGGCCTACACTTAATGAGGTTGAGATGCTAGTGCTTTCTGGTACAACGTGAAGGAGGGAATCCAAAGGCTTAGGGAGATAGAAATGCAAGACTGGGTTTATCATGTGCGTACCTACCCCCAACTATGCTCCACAAGAGGATCCAGAAGACACTCCCTTCACTAATACATTAAGAAATATGGTATGCCTGGGAATAAAATAGGTGGGCAACCTACTGGAGTGAGGCCTGATCTGTATAAAAAGAAAAGCTCTTTGTCTGGTAGACCAAAGCCTAGCTCGAGGTGTCACAGTGAAAAGCCATGGTCCATCACCCTGTTTCCAGATATAAGTCAGTTCACAGACCCTAAATCCGTTGAGTCAAGGGCAGGCTGAGTTCCCTTGAGAAAAGACCCTGTGCTATTACTGCAGGTTCACACACACATATTCCTCGGAGCCTTTGCAAGGGATCTGTGGCTATTTACTAAAGTGGCTGTGCATTGGAGAAAAAGAAATGTGCAGACCTTTTATGGATGAATGGAATCTGGCTCTGAATTGACACTAATTCCTAGGGACTCAAAATGCCACTGTGGCCAATGAGTCAGAGTGGTAAGGCCATCGATGGAGTCATAAGTCTCACAGTGAGCCTGGTTGGTGCATAGGCAAGTGACACATTCTCCGTATTGGCTTCTTGACCCATGGAGTGAAGGCCATTATGGTAGGAAAGGCTAACTGGTGGCTCCTGGAACTTCCCCTCCCTACCAGGATAGTAGAAGGATAGTAAACTAGAAGCAGTACTGCATTCCTGGGGGAAATGGAGAAATTACTGCCAGCATCAAAGTCTTGAAAGAAGCAGGGGTGGTGATCCTACTACATCCCATTTAACTCACCAGGTTAGCCTGTGCAGAAGGCAGATGAATCTTGAAGAATGACTGTGGGCTGTCATAAACTTACTCAGGTTGTGACTCCAATTTCAGCTGCTGTCTCAGATGAAGTGTCTTCACTGGAGCAAATCAACACGGCCTCTGGCACTTGGTTGCATTTCCCTCTATACCAATTTCCAAGAGCACCAGAAGCTGTTTGCTGTTACTTGGTAGGGCCAATAGTATGCCTTAACAGTGTTTTCCACAGGGTCCCATTAATTCCTCTGCTTTTTGTCAGAGTATAGTCCAAAGTCATCTTGATTGTCTCAACATTCCACAACACATCACACTGGTTCACTCTGTGATGACAGTATGCTGATTGGGTCTGATATGTAAGAAGTCACAAGTACTTCAGATGCTTTAGCCCTATGCAAACTAGAGGGTAAGCAATAAACTCCACAAAAATTCAGGTGGTGACAGGGGCCCACCACCTCAGTGAAATTTCTGGGAATTCAATAGTCTGATGCTTGTTGAGACATCCCCTCTCTGGTAAAAGACAAGCTGTTGCACCAGCTGCCACAAAAAAAAAAAGAAAGAAAAAAAGAAAAAAAATGAGGCATCATGTTTGGTAGGTCTTTGGGACTTTTAGAGGCAATGTATATCATATTTGAGTATGCTACTTTGACCCATGTACACAGCCACACAATAGACTGCCAGTTTTACATGGGGACCAGAATAGCAGAGGGCTCTGCATCAAGTTCAAGTTGCAAGGAAAGCTACTTTCCACTTGCTCCTTATGATCCAGCAGATCCCACGATAGCTGAAGTGTCTGTGGCAAATGCAGTTGCTGTATGGGGCCTCTGGCAAGCACCAGGAGGAGAATCAAAGTGTTGTCCTTTAGAATTTTGGAGTAAATCTGTGCCCACTTCTGCAGAAAACTATTCTTTTTTGGGGAAATAGCTTCTGACTTGCTACTGGACCTTCATAGAGGCTGAATGTCTAACCATGGAACATTGGTGACCATGTGGCCTGAGCCTTCTTTCATAAACTGGGTGTTGTCTGACCCACTTAGTCATGGAACTTAGTGTGCACAGTAGCAATCTATCATTAAATGGAAATGGTAGATAAGAAACTGTCAACTGAAAGAAAAACACACAGCATGAGAGTTGTGATTTAAATTTTATTTATGGTCTTACTGAGGACTATAGCCCAGGAGACAGACTTTCAGAAGCTCTGAGAAACTGCTCTGAAGAGGTAGGGAGGGGATTAGTTTATATATGATTTTTTGGCTAGGGAATACATGCAGTCAAGCATGCCATCTTGGTAAAAGATGACTGCTAGTCACAAAGACTAGATATCTAAAGTTAATCTATGTATGGGAAGATTCAAGAAGCTGGGTTCATTAAAATTCTTCCTGAGATACATCTAACTAAGGGGGCTGTTTATCCAAAAAGACAGAGCATCCTATTATTTCCTTATTCTTTTCTGTCTAAAGCACAGGGTTTACTGTCAGTCAACAACTGCAGTGGGTTAATATTTGTAGACTTGGATGGTGAGCAAAATGCTCTCATTGCTCTTCTTTTGTTTGCAGTTCTCCCCTTTTGGTCATAAATTTGACCAAAGTTTGGAAGGCATTCCATGTCCAATTTGTCCCGCAGTGCTAGGAAGGCTCATTCCTAGGTCAGGCGAGGATTTCATTGATAGGTCACTCATTGTACTATAACTAAACTGGACCCTGTTAATGGTAGTCATAAAGGTCTCTGGACTACCTGTCTTAGTAGTCTGTTATGGTCCAGGAAATGATTCTCCCTTGTTGCTTCTTCCCATATATAAAGTTACGCTATTACATTCAATTTTAATCTTGTGTAGAGGTAAATAGCTGGTCAATTGTTTCAAGTCACTTAGTCACCATTATTTTTGTCGAAGGCTCAGTTTTATATTAGGAAATATAAGAAACAACAACTTGTAAAATAGGCAGAATACAAATAACCAGTAGCATTGATATAGTCATAAGTAAATATTTAAGCCAATAACTTCCAGCACCAAACCAGTTCTTTAAGAGATCACCAAGACTAGAGAGTGGATTGTTTAAGGCAGAAATCTGATTTTTTAATGTGGGTCATTAAATGTGTCATATTAAAGAATTCATCTGGTATGAAGACGCACATTCAGTTTGAATTATGGTGCAGGTGACTCTTTGAGATGCTGTAAGGATATTGAGGGCCATGAGATTTTGTAATACCACTTTTCTCATCAGAGAGACTTCAGAATTCAGTCGGCTAATAGCCTGATTACTATCATTTAAGGCCTGTTGAATGAATTTGTTAAGGCTTTGATGTGTGTTATTACATCTTCCAATCCTACTGAAGGCACAAAAATAGCTGCTAAATGGTCGTACCAATGAAACACAGATCTCTTGATCCATTGGGCTAGTACCAGTGGCAGATTTCCTGGAGTCATACCAAAATTGGCATGCAAGTGGCCTTGAGACCAAGGGAATCTTAGGGTGCATCTTCCTGTTTATCCTGGCAGAAGCCAGGACCATAAATTGGTGCCACAAAACCACTGAGTTCCATTAGTTGTTAACTGTTATATTTCTGGTTGACTGACCCAGTCTGTTCTGTGTCAATCACTACCTTTAAGGGTAATGATATATTGGGATACTGTTCATAAGGCACCCAGCCAAATTTCCAAGTGTTAATATGCTGATTATCTTTAGTATGGTTTCATCATTCCCAGCATAAGGGGGCCTTTAAACTTGAATGACTATAGGCTGGTATTACCCATATAAATCAGTCCCATAACTGAGACAGGATCCCTCCTAATAAGCAGTAGGTTGTGGTTTTTGACTAAAATTTAGCTCTTTGCTCTGATTGTACTCAAGTAACAGTTAAAGAAAATTCATATTTATGGCCAGGGTCAGAGTAAGTTGAGTATTGATTAACCAAGTGAGGGGATCCCATCTAGTAATATCAATAGTGTCCCGAACAGAACTATGACTTCTCTCTTCTAAAATAAATTTACTAAGGGCCATCCAATCAGATCCTTGAAGAGGTGAAACCCACCAAGGTAAACTAGAAGTACTGGACATAGGTAATTTACCACAAACCCAACAATTTGATTGATTTTTAAAATTTGCATAGGATCTTGCCCATGACAGAAAGACATTTGATTCATAAGCAAAAGTCCAAGAAATCAAGAGACCATTATAAATAATCATAAAGAGGGTTAGGGTTAGGGTTAGGTACTTTCCATGAAGTCCTTGCAGATATGACTAATCAGTGAATAATACAAGATCAGGATTATCCATACAGATTTCTTGAAGATCAATTCTGGGAGATAAAAGATTGAGATAAAACAATACAGTCATGTTTCTTCATTATTGACATCTGATTCCTCTGGTAGCAAGGTGACTGGATTAACCTTGTTACACCTGTGGAGAGTTGTGTTCAGTGAGAGGAAGAAAATTTCACTAGAGGTTAGCGGACCTGCTGAACGATGTTGTGTGTGATAAGAGTTTAGTAAAGCTTCCAAGGAGTGGGGAACAAAGATGGTGAGAGGGTGACTCATGACTGTGTCTTCTGTGGTCTGACATAGCACAGCCATTGCTGTAACAGCCTGGAGACCAGGGGGAGACCCTTAGCTACTGAATCTGGTTGCTGGCTCTAATGTCCGATTGGCCAGTAGTAACCACATGCTGCTGGGTTAATACTCCTAATGCAGCACCTTTGTTTTCACGTACAAAGAGAAAGAAGGGTAAATCATAATTTGAATGCCCCAAGGCTGAGGCCTCTGCCAGGAGGTTTTTAAGAGTTTCTATAGCTTCAGAATGTTCTGTTTCCCAACAAAGAGATTCAGGTTGGTCTTGTTTAAATGGATGAACCATTAAGGAAAAATTTGAAATCCAGTTCCTGGAATAACTTGGAAGGCCTAGAAATCCCCTTAATCACCTTTTTGTCTTAGGAGTAGGGAAGGCCAAAATGACTTTCAACTATATCTAGATCAATGAAAAGTCCTTTTTTAGATATCATATGTCCTAAATATTTTACACTAGTCTTGCAAAATTGCAGTTTTTCCCTGGACACTTTATGTGCCTTTGAAGCTAGCTTCTGAAGTAAGTACAGGGTATCTTGCTGGCTATTTAAAAAGAACTCGAACACAGCAGCAAACGGTCTACATATTGTATCAGAATTGACTTATGAGGAAAATTTAGATCATCTAGATCTGCTTTTAATATCTGAGAAGAGTAAGTGGGGCTTTCAGTATAGCCCTGTGGCATTACAGTCCATGTACATTGCCATTCATTCCAAGTGAAGGCAAAAAGATATTGGTCATCAGAACGTACAAAGATACTAAAGAATGCACTGCAGAGATCTATCACAGAAAACAACTCACTATTTTTAGGAATATAGGACAGTTTGGCATTACAGAATGGCAAGGAATAATAATAGTTTTGGTAGATCTCAAGTCTTTCTACAAATCTTCAACCTTTGCCATTAGGTTTTTTAACTGACAAATTGGGAGTGTTACTAGGGCTGGTGCAAGGCACAATGAACCCTTTCTCAATGTAAGCTGACAGCAAAGGTTGTATTCTGTCTATGGCCTCTTGCCTTATTGGGTATTGATGAATACTGGGCAGGGGTTTATTCTGGTCTATGGTAATTTTAATGGGAGATGTGGAACATATTTTTCCAAAGTCAGTAGAATCAAGTGCCCATAATTCTTTAGGTACTAAGCCTAGCAATTTTTCTTGCTCTACATCACCCTCATCATGGGTCACAGACACTATATGATGAAGGAAGCCTGGTAGATTCTTCAGGTCTAAAAATAGTTCCCCCTTAGGAGTAAAAGAAATATGGTCTTCATAAGTTTCTAATAGATCCCTGCCTATCAGGTGAACAGGAGCACTTTCCACCAGGAAAAAAAGAATGCCTTCCTTTAAGTTCTCCTAAGTAAAATTCTGAAGATAATGATTTAAAAGCCTTAATAGGTACATTAGGAACCCCTACCATCTGTCCTGAAATATTACTCTGAGGGAGGGGGCCTTTAATTTTGGTAGAGTTAAAACTGAAAGCATGACCCTGTATCTACTAGTGCTTTGTTTCTCCTAGTATATTCACTTCAACTTCTCCCAGTATATTCACTTCTACTCCTCCTGGGGTGTTAGGAGAAGAGGAAAGGCTTCCAATGTACCCTCGGAGCAGTCCTATGCTTTTTGTTTGTTTTTTAGGATGGAAACAAAAAGACTCATTTACTTCCATTCCAGGACAAAAGTACAATGTCACAAGTCACTGGAACTATGGGACAGGAAACACTGATGCCTGATTAATAGTGCATGGTAGAAACAAATTATTACTGATTTCAGATCATATGCATAACTATTTATTAAAACCCAAGTCAAATAAAAATATTAGCAGTAAGGCAAAGTTTGTAAAAGATATGAAAATACAAGACACACGCAAAATCGAATGTTAAGGCGAGCAACTTGTGTACTGTATAAATGTCATACATTTTTTGGATCAGTATCATAATATTTAAAAGCAGCAGAAATATCACAGGATATATTTGAGCCTAAAAATGGTATCTGAAACTTACAAAGTTCTATTTTTCTTAAATGCTACTTCCCTAACTTTTAGTGAGAAGAGTCTCTCCATAATCAATAAAGACACAATTATTAAATCTACTGGGAGGGAGGCTCAAGAGGGAGGGGATATGGGGACATATGTATGCATACGGCTGATTCACTTTGGTGTACAACAGAAACTAACACAATATTGTGAAGCAATTATACTCCAATAAACATTTTAATAAATACATAAATAAATAAATCTACTAAGCATTTCATACAGCCAGAGTTAGAAAAAGCATTTACTTTCCAACAATTGCTGCTAGACACACTGTTTCTGCACAGGATCAGCTGAGTCCTGTAGATTCATCCCAGTGTTTGTTACAAGTATGGAGGTATTACAGGCTCACCTCTGAAACCTGAAATTTATGTCTGCGATTTTTGTAAAGTAGACTGAACAGCAGACTGAATTGGGAAATACAGTCCTTAAGCACATGAAAAATCAGATTTCATTATCACTTGCATTAAACCACAACAATCACTGTCAGTGAGAAATATTGTTAGGAGCCATCAGGGATTGGTGAAAGGTCTAGGACCCCATCTCTCTTGACTATCTCAGTTCATGCCTTAGGATTTATCCAACCTTCCAGTATGGTTTTGGTGCTGGACCAGGTTCATACACGGGAGATTTCCTTTATCCAATATGTTCACTTACCCAATTTCCTGCACAAATCCTTCCTTTATAGATTCCACCTCCCTGATGAATATAGAGAAAACCCACCGACCTTTTCCTGCTGCCTGGATGGTGGGCTCAACGCGAAGGTCAAAGCAATCAGTACAAGTGCGAAAGGGGTGGCTCCATCCTGAGATATGAGTTTGTGATCCTGTGACCTCACTTCCCCTCAGAACTGCAATTATCATTTCACCTGGAACAGCACTGGCAGGAAGAGGCTTGGGAGCTGCGATTATTTTTTAAAACATTTGCCTAGTTGCTAATTACCAAGGCCAATTATCACTTTCTAGCTAATATATCTTAAGAGACTATTGGTGTGTTTGTGACAGATGCATACTTTTCCATGATCCCTGGAGGCACACAGGGCTCATATGTAGGGAGCAGGATGTACTTAGGTTTGACACGTACAGGAATGGCTGCAAGTCTGTGTCTCAATGGATGTTTGCTTCACTGAGAAATTCTACCCAGGACATTCTTTCCTAATTTCTTTCTTTTTTTTTTTTTGAACTTTTGAATTTTGTTTAATTTATTTTTTTACACAGCAGGTTCTTATTAGTTATCCATTTTTTACATATTAGTGTATACATATCAATCCCCATCTCCCAATTCATCACACCACCCCCCCTCACTGCCCACCGCTTTCCCGCCTTGCTGTCCATATGTTTGTTCTCTACATCTGTATCTCAAATTTCTGCCCTGAAAACCAGTTCATCTGTACCACTTTTCTAGGTTCCACATATATGCGTTAATATATGATATTTGTTTTTCTCTTTCTGACTTACTTCACTCTGTATGACAGTCTCTAGATTCATCCACATCTCCACAAATGACCCAATTTCGTTCCTCTTTATGGCTGAGTAATATTCCATTGTATATATGTACCACAACTTCTTTATCCATTTGTCTGCTGATGGGCATTTAGGTTGCTTCCATGACCTGGCTATTGTAAATAGTGCTGTAATGAACATTGTGGTGCATGTGTCTTTTTGAATTGTGGTTTTCTCTGGGTATATGCCCAGTAGTGGGATTGCTGGGTCATATGGTAATTCTATTTTTAGTTTTTTAAGGAACCTCCATACTGTTCTCTATAGTGGCTGTATCAATTTACACTCCCACCAACAGTGCAAGAGGATTCCCTTTTCTCCACACCCTCTCCAGAATTTGTTGTTTGTAGATTTTCTGATGATGCCCATTCTAACTGGTGTGAGATGATACCTCATTGTAGTTTTGATTTGCATTTCTCTAATAATTAGTGATGTTGAGCAGCTTTTCATGTGCTTCTTGGCCATCTGTATGTCTTCTTTGGAGAAATGTCTATTTAGGTCTTCTGCCCATTTTTGGATTGCATTGTTTGTTTTTTTAATATCGAGCTGTATGAGCTGTTTATATATTTTGGAGATTAATCCTTTGTCTGTTGATTCGTTTGCAAATATTTTCTCCCATTTTGAGGGTTGTCTTTTCATCTTGTTTGTAGTTTCCTTTGCTGTGCAAAAGCTTTTAAGTTTCATTAGGTCCCGTTTGTTTATTTTTGTTTTTATTTTGATTACTCTAGGAGGTGGATCAAAAAAGATCTTGCTGTGATTTATGTCAAAGAGTGTTCTTCCTATGTTTTCCTCTAAGAGTTTGATAGTGTCCGGTCTTACATTTAGGTCTGTAATCCATTCTGAGTTTATTTTTGTGTATGGTGTTAGGGAGTGTTCTAATTTCATTCCTTTACAAGTAGCTGTCCAGTTTTCCCAGCACCACTTATTGAAGAGGCTGTCTTTTCTCCACTGTATATGCTTGCCTCCTTTATCAAAGATAAGGTAACCATCTGTGTGTGGGTTAAACCATCTGGGCTTTCTATCTTGTTCCATTGATCTATATTTCTGTTTTTGTGCCAGTACCATATTGTCTTGATTACTGCAGTTTGTAGTACAGTCAAGTCAGGGTGTCTTATTCCTCCAGTTTTTTTTCCTCAAGACTGATTTGGCTATTTGGGGTCTTCTGTGTTGCTATACAAATTTTAAGATTTTTTTGTTCTAGTTTTGTAAAAATATGTCATTGGTAATTTGATAGGGATTGCAATGAATCTGTAGATTGCTTTGGGTAGTATAGTCATTTTCACATTGTTGATTCTTCCAATCCAAGAACATGGTGTATCTCTCCATCTGTTTGTATCATCTTTAATTTCTTTCATCAGTGTTTTATAGTTTTCTGCATACAGGTCTTTTGTCTCCCTAGGTAGGTTTATTCCTAGATATTTTATTCTTTTTGTTGCAATGGTAAATGGGAGTGATTCCTTAATTTCTCTTTCAGATTTTTCATCATTAGTGTACAGGAGTGCAAGAGATTTCTGTGCATTAATTTTGTATTCTGCAAGTTTACCAGATTCATTGATTAGATCTATTAGTTTTCTAATAGAAAACATCTTTAGGCATCTTTAGGATTCTCTATGTATAGTATCATGTCATCTGCAAACAGTGACAGTTTTACTTCTTCTTTTCCAATTTGTATTTCTTTTATTTCTTTTTCTTCTCTGACTTCTGTGGCTAGGACTTCCAAAACTATGTTGAATAATAGTGGTGAGAGAGGACATCCTTGTCTTGTTCCTGATCTTAGAAGAAATGCTTTCAGTTTTTCACCATTGAGAATGGTGTTTGCTGTGGGTTTGTTGTATATGGCCTTTATTATGTTGAGGTAGGTTCCCTCTATGCCCACTTTCTGGAGAGTTTTTATCATAAATGGGTGTTGAATTTTGTCAAAAGCTTTTTCTGCATCTACGGAGATGATCATATGGTTTTTCTTCTTCAGTTTGTTAATATAAGTTATCACATTGATTGATTTGCATATATTGAAGAATCCTTGCATCCCTGGGATAAATCCCACTTGATCATGGTGTATGATCCTTTTAATGTGTTGTTGGATTCTGTTTGCTAGTAGTTTGTTGAGGATTTTTGCATCTATATTCATCAGTGATATTGGTCTGTAATTTTCTTTTTTATGTAGTGTCTTTGTCTGGTTTTGGTATCAGGGTGATGTTGGCCTCATAGAATGAGTTTGGGAGTGTTCCGTCCTCCACAATTTTTTGGAAGAGTTTGAGAAGGAATGGTGTTAGCTCTTCTCTAAATGTTTGATAGAATTCACCTGTGAAGCCATCTGTTCCTGCATTTTGTTTGTTGGAAGATTTTTAATCAAAGTTTCAATTTCATTACTTGTGATTGGTATGTTCATATATTCTCTTTCTTTCTGGTTCAGTCTTGGAAGGTTATACCTTTCTAAGAATTTGTGCATTTCTTCCAGGTTGTCCATTTTATTGGCATAGAGTTGCTTGTATTTGTCTCTTAGGATGCTTTGTATTTCTGTGGTGTCTGTTGTAACTTCTCCTTTTTCATTTCTAATTTTATTGATTTGAGTCCTCTCCCTCTTTTTCTTGATGAGTCTGGCTAATGGTTTATCAATTTTGTTTATCTTCTGAAAGAACCAGCTTTTAGTTTTATTGATCTTTGCTATTGTTTTCTTTGTTTATATTTCATTTATTTCTGCTCTGATCTTTATGATTTCTTTCCTTCTGCTAACTCTGGGTTTTGTTTGTTCTTTCTCTAGTTCCTTTAGGTGTAAGGTTAGATTGTTTATTTGAGATTTTTTTTGTTTCTTGAGGTAGGCTTGTTTTGCTATAAACTTCCCTCTTAGAACTGCTTTTCCTGCATCCCATAGGTTTTGGATCGTCATGTTTTCATTGTAATTTGTCTCTAGGTATTTTTTGATTACCTCTTTGATTTCTTCAGTCATTTCTTGGTTATTAGTAACATATTGTTTAGTCTCCATGTATTTGTGTTTTTTATGTATTTTTCCCTGTAATTGATTTCTAATCTCATAGCGTTGTGGTCGGAAAAGATGCTTGATATGATTTCAATTTGCTTAAATTTACTGAGGCTTGATTTGTGACCCAAGATATGATCTATCCTGGAGAATGTTCCGTGCGCACTTGAGAAGAAAGTGTAATCTGCTGTTTTAGGATGGAATGTCTTATAAATATCAATTAAATCTATCTTGTCTATTGTGTCATTTAAAGTCTGTGTTTCCTTATTAATTTTCTGTTTGGATGATCTGTCCATTGGTGTAAGTGAGGTGTTAAAGTCCCCCACTATTATTGTGTTACTGCTGATTTCCTCTTTTATAGCTGTTAGTAGTTGCCTTATGCATTGAGGTGCTCCTATGTTGGGTACATATATATTTATAATTTTTTTATCTTCTTCTTGGATTGATCCCTTGATCATTTTGTAGTGTCCTTCCTTGTCTCTTGTAATAGTCTTTATTTTAAAGTCTATTTTGTCTGATATGAGTATTGCTACTCCAGCTTTCTTCTGATTTCCATTTGCATGGAATACCTTTTTCCATCCCATCATTTTCAGTCTCTATGTGTCCCTAGGTCTGAAGTGGGTCTCTTGTAGAGAGCATATATATAGGTCTTGTTTTTGTATCCATTCAGCGAGCCTGTGTCTTTTGGTTGGAGCATTTAATCCATTCACGTTTAAGGTAATTATCAATATGTATGTTCCTATGACCATTTTCTTAATTGTTTTGGGTTTGTTTTTGTAGGTCCTTTTCTCCTCTTGTGTTTCCCACTTAGAGAAGTTCCTTTAGCATTTGTTGTAAAGCTGGTTTGGTGGTGCTGAATTCTCTTAGCTTTTGATTTCTCTATCGAATCTGAATGAGATCCTTGCTGGGTAGAGTAATCTTGGTTGTAGCTTCTTCCCTTTCTTCACTTTAAGTATTTCATTCCACTCTCTTCTGGCTTGTAGAGTTTCTGCTGAGAAATCAGCTGTTAACCTTATGGGAGTTCCCTTGTATGTTATTTGTCGTTTTTCCCTTGCTGCTTTCAATAATTTATCTTTTTTTTTTTTTTTTGCCAATTTGATTACTATGTGTCTCGGCATGTTTCTCCTTGGGTTTATCCTGTATGGGACTCTCTGCACTTCCTAGACTTGGGTGGCTATTTCCTTTCCCATATTAGGGAAGTTTTCAACTATAATCTCTTCAAATATTTTCTCGGGTCCTTTCTCTCTCTCTTCTCTGTCTGGGACCCCTATAATGTGAATGTTGTTGTGTTTAATGTTGTCCCAGAGATCTCTTAGGCTGTCTTCATTTCTTTTCATTCTTTTTTCTTTATTCTGCTCTGCAGCAGTGAATTACACCATTCTGTCTTCCAGGTCACTTATCCGTTCTTCTTCCCCAGTTATTCTTCTATTGATTCTTTCTAGTGTAGTTTTCATTTCAGTTATTGTATTGTTCATCTCTGTTTGTTCTTTAATTCTTCTAGGTCTTTGTTAAACATTTCTTGCATCATCTCGATCTTTGCCTCCATTCCTTTTCTGAGGTCCTGGATCATCCTCATTATCGTTATTCTGAATTCTTTTTCTGGAAGGTTGCCTATCTCCACTTCATTTACTTATTTTTCTGGGGTTTTTTCTTGTTCCTTCATCTGGTATATAGCCCTCTGTCTTTTCATCTTGACTATCTTTCTGTGAATGTGGTTTTTGTTCCACGGGACACAGGATTGTAGTTCGTCTTGCTTCTGCTGTCTGCCCTCTGGTGGATGAGGCTATCTAAGAGGCTTGTTCACGTTTCCTGATGGGAGGGACTGGTGGTGGGTAGAGCTGACTCTTGGTCTGGTTGGCAGAGCTCAGTAAAACTTTAATCTGCTTCTCTGATGATGGGTGGGTCTGGGTTCCCTCCCTGTTGGTTGTTTGGCCTGAGGAGACCCAACACTGGAGCCTACCTGGGCTCTTTGGTGGGGCTAATGGCAGACTCTGGGAGGGCTCACACCAAGGAGTACTTCCCAGAACTTCTGCTGCCAGTGTCCTTGTCCTCATGGTGAGACACAGCCATCCCCTGTCTCTGCAGGAGACCCTCCAACACTAGCCGGTAGGTCTTGCTCCCTCTCCTGGGTCCTGATGTGCACACTACTTTGTGTGTGCCCTCCAAGTGTGTAGTCTCTGTTTCCCACAGTCCTGTTGAAGTCCTGCAATCAAATCCCCCTAGCCTTCAAAGTCTGATTCTCTAAGAATTCCTGCTCCTGTTGCCAGACCCCCAGGTTGGGAAGCCTGACATGGGGCTCAGAACCTTCATTCCAGTGGGTGGACTTCTGTGGTATAAGTGTTCTCCAGTGTGTGTGTCACCCACCCAGCAGTTATGGGATTTGATTTTACTGTGATTGCACCCTTCCTACCATCTCATTGTGGCTTCTCCTTTTTCTTTGAATGTGAGGTCTTTTGTGATGAGTTCCAGTGTCTTCCTGTCAATGATTGTTCAGCAGTTAGTTGTGATTCCAGTGGTCTTGCAAGAAGAAGTGAGAGCACATCCTTCTACTCTGCCATCTTGAACAAATCTCTCCTAATTTCATACACTGAGCTGGACCGTCAATTAAGGTATGAGCAATGAAATGGAATTTGTCTAAGTATCTGGAAAGATTGGGTCTTTTCATGACGTGGCTGGAACAACCACAGGCTTCCAAAGGCTACTTTCCAAAGCAGTTCAGTCCTATTCTTGTTTAGCTTGAAATTCCAGTCTGAAATCTTGTCTCCTCTCAAAATATCTCTTTCTTTTTCTACAGTCCCTTTTCTGATGTCCTGGCCTTTTTCAGTAAAAGCAAATTCCAGATCCCTCTGTCAGTTGTGGATTGAAAGGAAGTTGATTAAACATTGACAGACATTGATTATTTAATTGATGCAATTGAAGGTCTATAATTTTTATAGATGCAGTTTTTCCTTCTTTTCAATCATTTTGAAAAGTTGCTTGGTCAACATGATAAGGGCCATGTAATGAGGACCAACCTAAATTGTATTTTTTAGAGTCAATTCCTCATTTAAGGCTTCTAAAAAGGCAGAGTTAAGCAAAGGATCACCTTGGTGATTAGAGAATGATTCAGGTTTTATGTTGGAATATTGCTTAAAAGTTTTTTCAAACCTCTCATAATTATTCAGAATTGATTCATCTGCCCTTTACTTACACCATTGAATCTTTGTCCAGTCTATAGATTTTGGAAAAAGTTCTGGGTTAAGTCTGTGCAACCTGTTAGCTAATTCCTTACACTCAATTTGAGCCTCTGGACTATGCAAGTCAAAATTCTTTAAGTGGTGTTTTAAGTGGTGTTACCATTCTGCTTTTTCTATCCATTCTTTTCCTTTACTTTCAGAAACTAATAGCTGTATCAATTGTTACAGATCTGAATATTTGGGCTTATAAGCTCAGATAATTAATCAAATTCCTTAGCAAATCCCAGTGGGTCTTGACTAGGATTGGGAAATTCCTTAGTTGAAGCCTTTAAGTCCTGCATAGGTCCAGGGTGTATATGTAAGCACTAAGGATAGTTTACTACTTCGTAGGGTTCTCCTTAATGGGAATTATAATTATTTCTGATTTTATATCCTCCTTTACTGGAGGAGAGGGAGCAGGAGACAGAGAAAAACAGATGCCTGTCTGGACCAGGCAGTTCAGATAAAAGAGGATGTGAGGGAGGAGCAGAAGGAGAGGCAGGCTCAGCACTAGCAGCCTTTTAAAATTCTGATATAGCTTTCAGCAATTTTTTTGTTGGTTTCTTTCAAAGAAGTTACTTTATCTTTTCCTCTTTTAGAAGCTTCTAAATAACCAATCAAAATAAGCATTCCATTCAGTTTGATCTTATAGCTGGCTTTCTCTAGCTGTGTATGAAAAAAAACCCAACAATACAATTTTTGAATGTCAAAAGAACCCCATCTTGACCATTTTAGGGTGAGATCTCCTTTAGTATGGTTTCTATAATTAAGTAAATAATTGCAAGTATAAACTCCATACATATTATACATGAACCTGGCTGGGGTGTTAGTCAGACGTTGTCTATCTGGCACCTCTCTTCTGTTTGGGAGGATTTATTTGCTTTATTTCCCAATTTAAAGTTGGTTTGTTGGGATAAAATTACTATTGAAAACTGTATAGGGGGCCAGTGTGCTGCTTGTGAGCTTAACTCCTCTAGCTGTCACCCTAGAGTAGTTTCAGCTCTTTTATGTGTCTTGGTTTCTCTCTCTGGCAGTCTACAACTGCCATGGACGCTCAGAACACTGGATCGCCAATTCTTATAGTGTGTCCCCGGATGAGTGAGTTTCTTTCAATTAATGAGTGGGCTTCCTGATGGGACTGCTACATAGTATGAGGGCCTGCTTCTACCACTCCTGTAAATTTCTCAGTTGCTGGAGGAAGCCTTAACTGGCCAGGAGGACCTGTTTCCTTATCTTTGGAGATGAAAGCACTCATATGGTATCTTTATTTTTATTCTGACAAACCCAGTTAAAATAGCCAATTCAAGGAAAGTCACCCCGTCATCCCCTTAGTTAATCATCCAGTCCAGACCTTCTCAGTGTCTTTCAACTGAGCAAACTCCCAGTGTTTTTCAACTGGGGAAGCCAGGTACTTCTTATTGAACTTAAGTTCAAGGAAAACCTACTCTTTAGATCAAGTTTACCAACAACTGAATAAAACTCCGGATCATTAACCAAGGCAGGAGATCCTAGACCAGAAGATACTTACATAGTTGTTTGGACTTGCTGAGGAGATGGATGGACACAAAGGGGCTCTTGCTGGTACCAAGGCTCCAGATCCTTGTAGAGTTCAGGTGAAGGAGAGAAGTCTGCTGTTGGTCCCTTCATGGTCGCCAAAACTGTCAACTGAAAGAAAAATGCAGTGTTAGAGTTGTGAGTTAAGTCTTATTTAGCATTTTACTGAGGATTATAGCCCAGGATACAGCTTCTCATAAGCTCTGAGCAACTGCTCTGAAGAGGTGGTGGGGGACGCTAGTTTATACATGATTTTTTGGGCTAGGGAATACATGCAGTCAAGCATACATCTTGATAAAGGGTTACTGTTAGTCACAAAGAGCAGGTATCAAGTTAATGCTTATAGTGCTTTCCTATGTATGGCAAGATGTAAGAAACTGGGTTTATTAAAATTCTTCCTGAGATACATCTAACTATCTAAGGGGCCTATTGTAGAGTGCATCCTGTTATCTCCTTATTCTTTTCTGTCTGAAGCAAAGGGTATACTGTCAGTCAGTGCAGTGGGTTAACCTTTGTAGACTTGGATGGTGAGCAAAATGCTCTTTGTTTCTCTTTTGTTTGCAAAATCAAGCTTAGGCAGGTCGGGAAGGTCCAAGTAAGTGGCATGAGCAGATGGCTCAGATTCCTTCAATGTCAACTGCTACTGCATTGTCTTCTGTCCCTTAGTGCCTGCCTTTGGCCTCCCATAATGTTCCTTACAACCAGTTGACTGAGGAGTAAAAATTTGAGTCTGGTTACCACCCTCATTCTTTGTGTGAGGACACAGTGAAAAGACAACTGTCTATGAGCCAGGCTGTCTATGAACCTGGAAGTAGGTCACACCAGACACTGAATCTGCCAGTGCCTTGATCTTGGACTTTCGGCTTCCAGAACCATGAGAAATAAATATCTGTTGTTTATAATCCACACAGTCTGTGATGTTTGGTTACAGCGGCCTAAACAGAGTGAGACAAGCTACTTCTCTGGGTTCCAGAGTGTGGTGACAGTTGTTTCCCTAACTGCCCAGTCTTGTCAAGAGTCCTGTATTGTCTCTCATCACTCACCAGCTCAGGCATGACAGCTGTTTTCTGTCAGGGCCATCACAGAAAGAGCCAGGTATGTGTGCTATTTAGGTTTTAGGGTTAACTTTTAGGTGTGATAATGGGGGATCTGTTTAACGATGAAATGTTTTGACAGTTGTAACTTACTTTGAAACAGCTCTGCAAAGTAGATAGAGAGACAAAGCAAAGTATCAACAGTTGTTGAACCGGGGTAGATAGGAGTGGCCACTGTGCTAGTCTTTTCATTGTTCTATCTGTTTGAAAATTTTTGTAATGAAAAGAAAAAAAGAAATTGAGTCTGAGTCTCACCACAGTCGTGGTTTCCTGAATATGCCAAGCTCCTTCCTTCTGCCTCTGAACTTTGCCCAGACTGTTCCCTGGACCAGGAAAGGATTTTCCCTGTGTCTTCACCTACTCATCCTTTGAGGACACCCCCTTTGGCTCCTTCAACACTCCCCCACCCTACCCGGTGTCTCCCCAAAACCTGGTTTGGATCATGTCACTCCAGATGCTGTCTGCCCAGCTGTGGACCCTACCCCACTTCCCTCTCCAGTCTTTCTCATGTCCTCCACCTCCTGCAGCCCTGGCGCCTTCTGCACCTCAAATCTGCAGGCTGTTTACTTCCTGGGGCCTCCCTCCCTGCTGGGCCTTCTTCCTTGCAAGTCCACTTAGCTGTAGCCCATCAGGGATCTGCCACAGCATCGTTCCTCAGGGCAGCCGTCCCTGCCCCCCGGGCCTGAGGAAAGGCGCTGCTCTCCCCAGTGCCCTCCTAGGTTTACTTTTTTGCAGCACACACCACATCCTGTATGTGCATGTGTCTTTAGGTTTTACTTGTCTAATGTGCATATTTGCCATCTGACCATCACATCACAGAGGCAGGGCTGCACTTGGCTGTCTGCGGGTGTCCTCCCGACCTTCCTACAGGTCTGGCACCCTGAGTAGTTTTTGAGTAACTATGTGGAGAGATGAGCAAAGTGAGGTTTAGAGAGGTGAATGCACATGATCAAGGCTGTATAGTGCTGGTTATGGGCTGAATTGTGTCCAGCAAAGATATGCTGAACGCTTAACCCCAGGTACCTGTGAATGTGACTTTATTTGCTGTTTACAGATGATCAAGTTAAGATGAAGGCATTAAAGTGAACCCCATCCAATGTGACTGACGTCCTTATAAGAAGAGAAAAATACCTTGTGGAGACAGACACACACAGAGAAGGCCATGTAACTCGGGAAACAGAGGTTGGAGTTACACAGTTGCAAGCCAGGGAACACTAAGGATTGCTAGCAACCACTAGAAGCTAAGAGAAATGCCTGGAACAGATTCTCCCCTAGATCTTCAGAGGCAATGCAGCCCTGTGGATACTTTGATTTTAGGCTTCTGGCCTCCAGAACTCTAAGAGACTAAATCTCTGCTCTTCTAAGCCACTCAGTTTGTGGTACTTAGTTACACCAGCCCCAGGAAACCAATGCTGTGGTCATATCATTAATAAGTGATAGAGTTAGGATTTAAAAAAGACTAGTATCCCTATGAAATTTCTGTAATGCCACTTTCTTGCTCGGGTGATTTCAAGCAAGTTATGGCCCTTCTCTATGCCTCAGTTTCCTCATCTGTAAAGTGTTATTAATAATACTAATAAAGTATTACTATTAAAACCTGCTTCATGGAGGTGAGGCTTCAATGAGGTGTCAGACATCTGATATTCGCTGGTGTGGGTCACCCCACAGTTCTGGTGGGGACAAGGGTGTGTGAACCTCTGGTGACTGGAAGAGCCACGATGAACCACTGACTCAGAGCAAAGGCCATCTGACATCAGGAGAGAAATCTGGTGCAGCTGGAGGCAATGCCAAGAGAGAATTATGTCACAGAGCATCAGATAGCTGGGATGGAGTCTCAAGGTGAGCATGCAAGCAAAATAAAACCCAGGTGGATGTTTGAGGATACAGTTCTGTGAGCCACCAGGTCATGCCAGCCTAGCTGGGAGAGAGCAAGGAATGGCAGAGCTCCCTTGAATTGCTCTGTCCTGGCTGTCCCTGGTGACCCCGTGTCTCTGCTCTGACCATTGCCCACTTCAGAGGAGGTGGTGGTGTCTTTAGGCAGTAAGGCAAGAAGCTTGCACAGCATCTGGCTGCCTTGATAGAGCTCCTGGACCTGGAACTATCCAGGTGCTGCTATTTTCCCCCCTCAGGGCTGCACAAGCCTCCCAGAGTGTTCTGTCACTCTGAGAGAGGCAGCAGCAGCTGGGAGCACCCTCAGAGTGCTGGGGCCAGAGGAAGGTCATCAACAGAATAGATTTATTTATTCTGTCTCCTTGGGGCAGAATGGAGACTGTGAGCTTGGGGTACGGGGACAGACTTTGACTCAATACAAGGAAGAGATTTGATGACCAAACCTAAGAGAAGGTAGTGAGCCTTTGACACTGGAAGTACGCAAAAAGGGCTACATATCACCTTATTGCTGCAAGGGTGTATCCAGTGAGAGTAGTGCAGATCAGTGTTCAGACCTGAGTGTGCATCCAAGTCACCAGGGGCTTGGTAAGACACAGGTTGCTGGGTATTTGGGGATGCGTAGCATCTTGGTCAGCTCAGGTTGCTAAAAGTACCATGACTTAAACAACAAAAGCTTATTTCTCAGAGTTCTGAGGCTGGAAGTCTGAGATCAGGGTGCCAGCGTTGTCAGGTGAGGGCCCTCTTCTGGGTTGCAGAATTCTTGTGTCCTCACATGGCAGAAGGGGTGAAGGAGCTCTCTGGGATCTCTTTTATAAGGTCACTAATCCCATGCATGAAGGCTCCACTCTCATGACTTAATCACTCCCTAAAGGTCCCACCTCCTCATACCACCACATTGGGGGTTAGGTTTCAACATACGAATTTGGGGGAGGAATTCATACATTCAGTCCATAACACACAGTCTAGGGTGGAGCCTGAGAATTTGCATTTCTAACAAATTCTACACTTTGAGAACCCCTGGTAGATAATCTGGAGATTTGATAAATCCTGCAATAAATACTGCCCCCCCCACCCCAGTGACGACATATCACTTAAGAAATTCATTCTAAGATGAATGAATTTTATAGGGACACTTGGCAACTCTCTGCTTACTGAAAACCAATAGGCCAGTCTGGGCCCTTGCATTTTTCACTGGCATCCAGACACATGTGAGAAGGTAGGAGCCACAGACAAGAACACTGCCACACACCTGACTCAGCCCTGAGGCTTCCACAAGTTGGGAGAAGATGGCACCACCTCCTCCTGCCCTCATTATGGTCAGGCAAGTGTGTGCCTTGCAGGTTTTTGGTCACTTTCACATTGAGAAAAGATTGTTTTCAGGTGTGATCAATCACAGATATGAAAGCAACCATCAAAGTTATTTCTGTGTTAAAAGGAGATATCTGACGACCATGTGGAGTGGGACAGATTTTGACCTTCTGGACATATCAGCTGTTGGCTGAATTCAGCAGGCATTGCATTGATTTTTTCAAATAGATCAAATATGGAGCTATGACTTAAGAGAAATGGGCCATTGCCCCTTCAGCAAACCACCGGGAAGATGAGGTGGTGCTGAGTCCAGCTCTAGCTCTTACCCTGTACTGGTCTCCTGTTGCTGGTAACAAATTAACACAAACTTAGTGATCTAAAAGACGCACATTTACCATCTTATTGTTCTGAAGGTCCGAAGTGTGAAATCCATTTCTCAGGGCTAACATCAAGGTGTCAGCAGGGCTGGTTCCTTCTGGGACTCTGGGGGAAAATCTATTTCCTTGCCTCTTCCAGCTTCTAGAGGAAAGAATCACTCCAACTTCTGCCTCCATTGTCACATTGTTTCTTTGACTCTCTTGCCTCCATACTGTAAGGACCTTTGGAATTACATTGAGCCCACTTGGAAAATCCAGGAAAGTCTCACCTCAAGAGCCTCAACTCCACCACATCTGCAAAGTCTCTTTTGCCATGTAAGCTAACATAGTCACAGGCTCTGGAGATTAGGACAGGGACACCTTTGGAGGCAATTATTCTGCATACCATGCCCAGGAAGAATGCTGCCCCAACTGTGCTGCAGGCTCACAGAGCAAGTGACCCCTAGCTGGGTGTTGAAGGCTGAGTAAGGACCTGTACTGAGGGTAAGAACAGGGACCCTGGAGGACAAGGGGCAGATTGGTGTCTGTTGCAGGACTGCTGTGTCAGGAGCTGTGCCTGGGGCCTTATACCCCTTTTTCTTTTCATTCTCCAAACATCCCAAGGAGATTCTCTTTTTGGAAGAGAAAACTGAGCCTCAAAAATGGTAAGTCAATATGGGGGTTGGGAGGGAGACGCAAGAGGGAGGGGATATGGGGATATATGTATACATATAGCTGATTCACTTTGTTATACAGCAGAAACTAACACAACATTGCAAAGCAATTATACTCCAATAAAGATGTTTTAAAAAATGGTAAATCATCTTCCAGGATTGAATCCAGGCTCATAAGATTTGCAAACTTGTGTTGTTTTTACAATACCATAGTGATAAATGGAACTGAGGTAAGAATTTGGGTGGCAAGTGGTGTTGGCCTTAAGCATGTGTTATACATATATGAGAATTAAGAGAAAAAGGGAAAAAAAGTAAGAGTGTTATGGGCTACCCTTAGTGCCATGTAGGACACTGTCACGAGTCCTATCTTCACTGCTCATGAACATCTTACTGGTGAGCACTGTCAGTCCCTGATCTGGATAAGAAGCTCAGGGATATTGAGAAATGAGCAGACATGGAAGGTGAGGGCCTGGGTTCAGGTCTATCTGGTTGGCTGAGACTGGGTTGTGAGGAGTTTCTGTTTCACGCCAAGGACTTGGGACTTCATCCTGGGCACAGCGATGAGGTGCCATTGCTACTCCATTGCTCGGCTGTGCGTTTGAGACAATTTAAAGAGGAATTCAAATTGGAGTGGAGCAGACTGGAGTGTGGTGGGAAGGCTGGAAGGCCGGGGGAGTGGCTACAGAAGTCATTCTGTGTATATGTGTGATGGTGGGGTTGGAAAGAGGGTCTGGTGTCAAGTGGACAGGGAGGGGTGGAAACAGTCATCTTGGGAGGGTTCCAAGGTTCTTGCCTTAATGGCCAAGAGAGAGAATGGGGGAGAAAGTTTTGTTATATTTTAAGGGTGACATTCGTAGTTAATTTTTTTTCAAGATTGTAGAGATAAAAGAAAAGAAGCAAAAGTTTCTCCCTGACTTCCATTCCTCTCCAGTTCCACAGTTTAACTCTCCAGATGTAGCCCCTATTAAAATAGTTTCATCTCTGTACTTTCAGGAATTTTTCTCTGAAAGACAAGGATTTGGGGGAAAGAGAGGAAGGTTAGCCTAGACCCTTGAGTCTGAGGTGCTGTTGGACATCCAGGGGGAAGATACTAGAGGCAATGGAGAAAAGGGGTCTAGAGTTTAATAGAAGGATATGGACAGAAAATTTTTATGATATAATCTCAGAAAATTCATTTTCTGGAGACTGGATATGCTAGAAACTACCATTATAATGTTTTTTCCTGGATATTAATATTATAAGCTTTGTTCCTAAGCATATGGTACCATAGGTGACCACTTCCTTTTTTCAGTAAGGTATTTTCACATGTCATGGTAGTAAATCTCTTCTGCTTGAAATTGCTTTAGTTTAAGGATGCTCCTGTCTGGCTTCATTAAGGTTTATATCTACCCTAGCTATTTGGGTAGAGTTCCGTTCATCTTTATGATCTCAGTGTTCAGGGAATTAGAGTTAGATTTGACTAGAGGGAAGATTTTAGTTGAGTCGATTTCATCATTGGGCATAACCTCTTAGCCTCAAAAATGTTACTAAAAAGAAATCAGGGCTGAGTTTCATTTTCTGCAATGGTGAACCAGTTTGTTTCAAACTAACCCTCACAACCAAGAACAACTAGAAAATCTGGACAAAATCCAAAGACACATCTTTTGACAGAATTGCAGAGAGATAGGAAGCCCAGTTAGGGGAGCCTGACATCTGGTACATTTTCTCCTCAAGATATTTGACAGAAACAAATGCTGCTGCTGCAGAGGCTGAGAAGCTCAGTGAGACTATTGGTCGTTCCATGGGTCTGGGGGCAACAATTGTCAATCAAAGTTGGCCAAGGAGGGGAGGCCTATCCAACACCCAGGCTCCCAGCTTGGTCCCTGAAGGGTTACAGCCTAGGAGAAAGGGCAAATAGGAAGCAGATCAGCTCTCAAAAGTACAAAAGCCAGCTTTCAGTCAGCTCAGTCCTTTGTTCAAATAAGGTGGTCTGTCCCTTACTAACTGCCTGCCAGAAGTAAAAGTAAATCCTCTCTGCATGAGAAGGAATCCAAAGTCTCAAATTATCTCCATAATTTTTAAACCACAAATATCTGGCACTCAACCAAATATAGGCAGGCATTAAAAAAGACAATAATTAACCAGAAAAATTAAGAGAAGCAAAATAAGACCAAAGACAGTCCCACAGATGGCTCAGATACTGGGATTATCAGACATGGACTTTAAAATAATTGTTTCATATTTCATGTCTTTAGTACATCCAATAAGTAAATAGAGAATTTTTTTCAGAGAACTGGAAACTATTAAAAACAATCAAATGGAAATTCTAGAATTGAAAACTATGGTAACTGAAATTGAGAACTTAAAGGATGACGTGTACTTCTGTCCATGAAGGATTAAATGCTATGGGAATTGCCCTCTGGCCATCAAAATTAGAAAACTGGACAGGATATCTGAAACAACAGTTTTCAGACATTGGAAATCAGGTAGCACAGGACTGAGAAGCTGAAAGGAAACAAATGAGGTGAGCCCTATAATTACCCCAACTTACTGCCTGGAGCCAACTTCCAAGGAGTAATGCGGGACAGGACAGGAAAACCCAACAATACTCAGAAGTATTCTGAGTTCAAGAGATAGATATTGGGTTCTGAGGAAGTCAAAAGGTTGGAAATTTCAGGACAGAATACAGAGAAGGATTGTGTCATAGAGAGAGTCCCAGGCATCTGCAGAAGGATACTGTTGAATCTGTATTAGAGTACTTGTGCATGTTTGGGAGAAAACTCTCTCACACCAAGGAAAGAAATCCCGGAAAGCAGTAGACAGAACAATTCCTGGAGTTTAGATAAATCTGGGAATATTTTGTGTTCCCACAGGCCTCCTAATGCCTGGGGCATTGAGTAGCATGTTCACAAGGACCAGGCCTAGTAGCAGGACTGAATTTTCCCCAGAATAAGAGCTGCTCTGAAACACCCATAATAAGTCTTAAAATTAAACCTTAAAATGATCAAATTGATCTGAAAGTAACTTAACTGCTGCCAGAACAAAATACAACCCTCTTTAAAATAATGTAACAGTATCCAGCACTGAAAAGCACTGTAAAACTCACAATATATAATATTCAAATACAAGTTACCAGGCAGGCAGAGAAGCAAGAAAACATGACCCATAATGAGGAGAAAAATCAGTCAGTAGAGATAGACTGAGAAATGACAGAGGTAATGGAGTTAATAGATAAAAATATTAAAACAACTATAAATCTTATAACTATGTTTGAGGTAATGAAGAAAAATGTGAACATAATGAGGAAAGAAATTGAAGATATAAAACAGACCCAAGTGCATTTCAAGATGCACATAAGTCAAATCATTATTCTGTACACCTTAAACGTGTACAGTGATGTACATTAATAAAACTGGAAGAGGAAAAAAAAGACCTAAGTGGAAGTTGTAGAGATGAAAAATATGATACTGAAATGAAAAATACACTAGATGGAATTAAAAGCAAACTAGATTCTGCAGAATAACAGATCAGTGAACTTGTAGCTGTAGCAATAGAAACTATCCAAAATAAAGTACACAGAGAAAAAAACAAGACTCAAGAAAAGAACAGAACTTTACTGAGTTGTGTTACAATACTGAGTGGTCTAATAGACTTGTAATTGGAGTCCTAAAAGGAGAGAAAAGGAAGAAAAATATCTAAAGAAGTGATACTTGAAAATTTCCAAATTTGAGGAAAAGTGTAAACCCAAATATCCACGAAGCTCAACAAAGCCCAAATAGAAGAATCATTTAAAAAAACACACCAAGGTACATGATTACCAAATTGTTGAAAACCAAAGATAAAGGGAAAATCTTATATAGCAGCTAGAGAAAAAAAGGCATATTACAAGAGCAAAGTAAGAATGACAATAAACTTCTGTTCAGAAACTGTGCAGGTCAGAAGACAATAAAGCAACATCTTTAAGTATTGAAAGAAAAAATGTACTACGTCACCTATGTGACATTGCAACAGCTTGAGGTGCACCGTGCGTCTCTCCCAAAAGACAAGAAAATCCCCACGTACCTGGATAGGGCAAAAGAAAAAAGAAAAAACAGAGACAAAAGAATAGGGATGCGACCTGCACCTCTGGGAGGGAGCTGTGAAGGAGGAAAAGTTTCCATACACTAGGAAAACCCTTCACTGGTGGAGACAGGGTGAGCGGGGGGAAGCTTTGGAGCCATGGAGGAGAGCGCAGCAACAGGGGTGCAGAGGGCAAAGCGGAGAGCTTCCCGCACAGAGGATCAGCACCGACCAGGACTCACCAGCCTGAGACGTTTGTCTGCTCACCCACCGGGGCAGGTGGGGGCTGGGAGCTGAGGCTCAGGCTTCGGAGGCCAGACCGCAGGGAGAGGACTGAGGTTGGCTGCATGAACACAGCCTGAAGGGGGCTTGTGCACCACAGCTAGCCAGGAGGGAGTCCGAGAAAAAGTCTGGACTTGTCTAAGAGGCAAGAGACCATTGTTTTGGGGTGTGTGAGGAGAGGGGATTCCTTCCTTGACTGCCCACAGAAGGCAGAGCACCACCTAAACGAGCTCCAGAGATGGGCGTGAGCTGTGGCTATCAGCTCAGACCCCAGAAATGGGCATGAAAAGTTAACGCTGCTGCTGCAGCCACCAAGAATCCTGTGTGCAAGCACAGGTCACTATCCACAACCTCTGGGAGCCTGTGCAGCCCGCCACTGCCAGGGTCCCATGATCCAGGGACAACTTTCTCAGGAGAACACATGGCACACCTTAGGCTGTTGCAACATCACGTAGGTCTCTGCCACTGCAGGCTTGCTCTGCATTCCAATTATGACCCCCATACTCCTCCCTCCCCATGGCCTGAATGAGCCAGAGCCTCCCAATCAGCTGCTGCTTTAACCCCATCCTGTCTGGCAAAGAACAGATGCCTGAGGGCGACCTACATGCAGAGGTGGGGCCAAAACCAAAGCTGAACCCCGGAACTTGTGTGAACAAAGAAGAGAAAGGGAAATTTCTCCGTGCAGCCTCAGGAACAGCGGATTAAATCCCCACAATCAACTTGATGTACCCTGCATCTGTGGAATACCTGAATAGATAATGAATCATCCCAAAATTGAGGCGGTGGACTTTGGGAGCAACTGTAGACTTGGGGGTTTGCTTTCTGCAACTGATTTGTTTCTGATTTTTACGTTTATCTTAGTATGGTTTTTAGCACTTGTTATCATTTGGATTTGTTTATTGGTTTGGTTGCTCTCTTCTTTTTTATTATTATTATTTAAAAATTTTTTCTTTCTTTTTTTCTCCCGTTTCTTCTGAGCTGTGTGGCTGACGGGGTCTTGGTGCTCCAGCATGGTGTCAGACCTGAGCCTCTGAAGTGGGAGAGGCGAGTTCAGGACATTGGACAACCAGAGACCATCCGGCGCCATGTAATATCAATCTGCGAGAGCTCTCCCAGAGATCTCCATCTCAACACTAAAACGCAGGTCCACCCAACGGCCAGCAGACTCCACCACTGGACTCCCCATGCCAAACAACTAGCAAGACAGGAACACAAACCCACACATTAGCAGAGAGGCTGCCTAAAACCATACTAAGTTCACAGACACCCCAAAACACACCACCAGATGTGGCCCTGCCCACCATAAAGACAAGATCCAGCCTCATCCACCAGAACACAGGCACCACTCCCCTCCACCAGGAAGCCTACACAAGCCAATGAACCAACCTCATGCACTGGAGGCAGGCACCAAAAACAACAGGAACTACGAACCTGTGGCCTGTGAAAAGGAAACCCCAAACACAGTAAGTTAAACAAAATGAGAAGACAGAGAAATATGCAGCAGATGAAGGAGCAAGGTAAAAACCCACCAGACCAAACAAATGAAGAGGAAATAGGCAGTCTACCTGAAAAAGAATTCACAGTAATGATAGCAAAGATGATCCAAAATCTTGGAAACAGAATGGAGAAAATACAAGAAATGTATAACCAGGACCTAGAAGAAGTAAAGAGCAAACAAACAATGATGAACAACACAGTAAATGAAATTAAAAATTCTCTAGAAGGAATCAATAGCAGAATAATTGAGGCAGAAAAACGGATAAGTGATTTGGAAGATAAAATAGGGGAAATAACTATCGCAGAGCAGAATAAAGAAAGAAGAATGAAAAGAATTGAGGACAGTCTCAGATCTCTGGGACAACATTAAACACACGAACATTTGAATTATAGGAGTTCCGGAAGAAGAAGAGAAAAAGGAAGGGTCTGAGAAAATATTTGAGGAGATTATAGTTGAAAACTTCCCTAACATTGGAAAGTAAACAGTCAATCAAGTCCAGGAAGCGCAGAGAGTCCCATACAGGATAAATCCAAGGAGAAACCTGCCAAGACATATATTAATAAAACTATCGAAAATTAAATACAAAGAAAAAATGTTAAGAGCAGCAAGGGAAAAGCAACAAATAACAAGGGAATCCCCATAAGGTTAACAGCTGATCTTTCAGCAGAAACTCTGCACACCAGAAGGGAGTGGTAGGACATATTTAAAGTGATGAAAGGGAAAAACCTACAACCAAGATTACTCTACCCAGCAAGGATCTCATTCCAATTCGACAGGGAAATTAAAAACTTTACAGACAAGAAAAAGTTAAGAGAATTCACCACCACCAAACCAGCTTTACAACAAATGCTAAAGGAACTTCTCTAGGCAGGAAACACAAGAGAAGGAAAAGACCTACAATAACAAATCCAAAATAATTAAGAAAATGGTAATAGGAACATACATATTGATAATTACCTTAAATGTAAATGGATTAAATGCTCCAACCAAAAGACATAAACTGAATGAATGGATACAAAAACAAGATCCATACATATGCTGTCTACAAGAGACCCACTTCAGACCTAGGGACACATACAGACTGAAAGTGAAGGGATGGAAAAAGATATTCCATGCAAATGGAAATCAAAGGAAAGCTGGATTAGCAATTTGCATATCAGACAAAACGGACTTTAAAGTAAAGACTATTACAAGAGACAAAGAAGGACACTGCATATGATCAAAGGATCAATCCAAGAAGAAGATATAACAATTGTAAACATTTACACACCCAACATAGGAGCATCTCAATACATAAGGCAATTGTTAACAACCATAAAAGAGGAAATCGACAGTAACACAATATTAGTAACGGACTTTAACACCCTACTTTTACCAATGGACAGATCATCCAAAATGAAAATAAATAAGGAAACACAAGCTTTAAATAACACATTAAACAAGATGGACTTAATTGATATTTATAGGACATTCCATCCAAAAACAACAGAATACATTTTCTTCTCAAGTGCTCATGGAATATTCTCCAGGATAGATCATATCTTGGGTCACAAATCAAGCCTTGGTAAATTTAAGAAAATTGAAATAATATCAAGTATCTTTTCTACCACATGCTATAAGACTAGATACCAATTACAGGAAAAAAAACTGTAAAATATTCAAACACATGGAGGCTAAACAATACACTACTAAATAATCAAGAGATCACTGAACAAATCAAAGAAGAAATCAAAAAACACCTAGAAACAAATGACAATGAAAACACGAGGACCCAAAACCTGTGGGATGCAGCAAAAGCAGTTCTAAGAGGGAAGTTTATAGCAATGCAATCCTACCTCAAGAAACAAGAAAAATCTCAAATAACAGCCTAACCTTACAACTAAACCAATTAGAGAAAGAAGAAGAAGAACAACAACAAAAAACCCCCCCAAATTTAGCAGAAGGAAAGAAATCATGAAGATCAGATCAGAAACAAATGAAAAAGAAATGAAGGCAACAGTTGCAAAGATCAGTAAAACTAAAATCTTGTTCTTTGAGAAGATAAACAGAACTGATAAACCATTAGCCAGACTCATCAAGCAAAAACGGGAGAAGACTCAAATCTACAGAACTAGAAATGAAAAAGGAGAAGGAACAACTGACACTGCAGAAATACAAAGGATCATGAGAGACTACTAAAAGCAACTAAATGGCAATAAAATGGACAACCTGGAAGAAATGGACAAATTCTTAGAAAAGCACAACCTTCCGAGACTGGACCAGGAAGAAATAGAAAATATAAACAGACCAGTCACAAGCACTGAAATTGAAACTGTGATTAAAAATCTTCCAACAAACAAAAGCCCAGGACCAGGTGACTTCCCAGGTGAATTCTATAAAACATTTAGGGAAGAGCTAACACCCATCCTTCTCCAACTCTTGCAAAATATAGCAGAGGGAGGAACACTCCTAAACTAATTCTAGGAGGCCACCATCACACTGATACCAAAATCAGACAAACATGTCACAAAAAAGAAAACTACAGGCCAATATCACTGATGAACATAGTTGCAAAAATCCTCAACAAAATACTAGCATACAGCATCCAACAGCACATTAAAATGATCATACACTATGATCAAGTGGGGTTTATCCCAGGAATGCAAGGATTCTTCAGTATATACAAATCAATCAATGTGATACACCATATTAACAAAGTGAAGGATAAAAACCTTCACTCAATAGATGTAAAAAGGATAAAAACCTTCACTCAATAGATGTAAAAACCTATCATCTCAATAGATGCAGAAAAAACTTTCAACAAAATTGAACACCCATTTATGATAAAAATTCTCCAGGAAGTAGGCATAGAGGGAACTTACCTCAATATCATAAAGGCCATATATGACAAACCCACAGGCAACATCATTCTCAATGGTGAAAAACAAACCATTTCCTCTAAGATTAGGAACAAGACAAGGTTGCCCACTTTCACCACTATTATTCAACATAGTTTTGGAAGTTCTGGCCACAGCAGAGAAGAAAAAGAAATAAAAGGAATCCAAATCAGAAAAGAAGAAGTAAAACTGTCCCTGTTTACAGATGACGTGAGAATACATATACATAGAGAATCCTAAATATGCTACCAGAAAACTACTAGAGCTAATCAATGAATTTGGTAAAGTAGCAGGATACAAAATTAATGCACAGAAATCTCTTGCATTCCTATACAGTAACGATGAAAAATCTGAAAGAGAAATTAAGGAAACACTCTCATTTACCATTGCAACAAAAAGGATAAAATACCTAGTAATAAACCTACCTAAGGAGACAAAAGACCTGTATGCAGAAAACTATAAGGCACTTAAGAAAGAAATCAAAGAGACACAAACAGATGGAGAGATATATCATGTTATTGGATTGGAAGAATCAACATTGTGAAAATGACTATAGTACCCAAAGCAATCTACAGATTCAATGCAATCTCTGTCAAACTACCAATGGCATTTTTCACAGAACTAGAACAAAAAATTTCACAATTTTTATAGAAACACAAAAGACCCTGAATAGCCAAAGCAATCTTGAGAAAGAAAAACGGAGCTGGAGGAATCAGGCTCCCTGACTTCAGACTATACTACAAAGTTACAGTAATCAGGACAGTATGGTACTGGCACAAAAATAAAAATATAGATCAATGGAACAGCATAGAAAGCCCAGATGGTTTAACCCACACACAGATGGTTACCTTATCTTTGATAAAGGAGGCAAGCATATACAGTGGAGAAAAGACAGCCTCTTCAATAAGTGGTGCTGGGAAAACTGGACAGCTACATGTAAAAGAATGAAATTAGAACACTCCCTAACACCATACACAAAAATAAACTCAAAATGGATTGAAGATCTAAATGTAAGGCCAGACACTCTAAAACTCTTAGAGGAAAACATAGGCAGAATACTCTATGACATAAATCACAGCAAGATTCTTTTTGACCTACCTCCTAGAGAAATGGAAATAAAAACAAAAATAAACAAATGGGACCTAATGAAAATTAAAAGCTTTTGCACAGCAAAGGAAACCATAAACAAGACGAAAAGACAACCCTCTGCATAGGAGAAAATATTTGCAAATGAAGCAACTAACAAAGGATTAATATCCAAAATATATAAGCAGCTCATGTAGCTCAATGTCAAAAAAACAAACAACCCAATCCAAAAATGGACAGAAGACCCAAATAGACATTTCTCCAAAGAAGATGTACAGATTGCCAACAAACACATGAAAGGATGCTCAATATCACTAATCATTAGAGAAATGCAAATCAAAAGTACAATGAGGTATCACCTCACACTGGTCAGAATGCCCATCATCAAAAAACTACAAACTATAAATGCTGGAGAGGGTGTGGAGAAAAGGGAACCCTCTTGTAGTGTCAGTGGGAATGTAAATTGATACAGCCACTATGGAGAACAGTATGGAGGTTCCTTAAAAACTAAAAATAGAACTACCATACGACCCAGCTATCCCACTACAGGGCATATACCCTGAGAAAACCATAATTCAAAAAGAGTCATGTACCACAATTTTCACTGCAGCACTATTTACAATAGCCAGGACATGGAAGCAACCTAAGTGTCCATCAACAGATGAATGGATGAACAAGATGTGGCACATATACAGAATGGAATATTACTCAGCCATAAAAAGAAAGAAAATTTAGTTATTTGTAGTGAGGTGGATGGAACTAGAGTCTGTCATACAGAGTGAAGTAAGTCAGAAAGAGAAAAACAAATACCAAATACTAACACATATATATGGAATCTAAAAAAAAAAAAAAAAAGTTAGATGAACCTAGGGCCAGGACATGAGTAAAGGCGCAGACATAGAGAATGGACTTGAGGACATGGGGAGGGGGAAGGGTAAGTTGGGATGAAGTGAGAGGCTAGCACTGACATATATACACTACCAAATGTAAAATAGATAGCTAGTGGGAAGCAGCTGCATCACACAGGGAGATCAGCTCGGTGCTGTGTCACCACCTAGAATGGTAGGATAGGGAGGATGGGAGGGAGATGCAAGAGGGAGGGGATATGGGAATATATGTATACATATAGCTGATTCACTTTGTTATATAACAGAAACACAACATTGTAAAGCAATTATACTCCAATAAAGATGTTAAAAAAAAACAAGACCCAATTATGTGTTGTCTGTAAGAAATTCATTTAAATATAAAAACACAGATAGGCTCCTAGCCAGAGTAACTCTGCAGGAAAACTAAATAAAAAAGCATCCAAATTGGAAATGAAGAAATAAATCTGTCACTATTTGCAGATAACATGATATTATATACAGTAAACCCTAAAGACTCCATCCAAAAATGATTAGAATTAATAAATACATTTAGTAAGGTTGCAGGATACAAAATCTACATGCAGAAATCTGTTGTTTTTTATACACTAATAATGAACTAACAGAAAGAGAAATTAAGAAAAAAATCCCATTTATAGTTTGCATGAAAAAGAATAAAATACATAGTAATAAATTTAACCAAGGAGGTGAAAGACCTGTATACTGAAAACTAAAAAACATTAAGGAAAGAAATTGAAGAAGACAAAAATAAATGGAAACATATTACATGCTCATGGATTGAAAGAATTAATAGTTTTTAAACGTCCACGCTACCCAAATAATCTACAGATTCAATGCAATCCTTATGAAAATTCCAATGGTGCCTTACAGAGAAATAGAACTAAAAATCCTAAAACTTGTAAGGAACTACAAAAGACCAAGAAGATAAAGCTGATGTTAAAATGCTTCCTCATTTCAAACTGTATTACAAAGCTATAGTGATCAAAATAGTATGGTATTGGCATAAAAAAACAGACACATACATATATAGAACAGAATAGAGAACCCAGGAGTAAACCTATGCAAATATGGTCAATTAACTTATGAAAAAAGAACCAAGAACATACTATGGGGAAAGGACAGTCTCTTCAATGGTGTTGGGAAAACTGCACAACCACATGCAAAACAATGAAACTGGACTACTATCTTACACTATACACAAAGTTAACTCAATGGATTAAATAACTGAATGTAAGACCTGAAACCATAATACTCGTAGAAGAAAACACAGGCAGTAAGCTCCTTGACATTGGTCTTGGTGATGATTTTTTGGATTTGACACCAAAAGCAAAGGCAACAAAAGCATAAAATAAACTAGTGGGGCTACATCAAACTAAAAAGCTTCTGCACAGCAAAGGAAACCATCAACAAAATGAATGTGAGAAAATATTTGCAAATCATGTGTCTGCTAAGGGGTTAATATCCAAAATATACAAAGAACACATACAACTCAATAACAACAAGAACAGCAACAATACTCTAAAAAATATGATTAAAAAATGAGCAGAGAATCTGAATAGACATTCTTCCAAAGAAGACATACAGATGACCAACAGGTACATGAAAAGATTCTTAACATCACTGATCATTGGGGAAATATAAATCAAAACCACAATGAGATATCACCTCACACCTGTTAAAATGGATATCACCAAAAAGATGAGAGCTAACAAATGCTGATGAAGAGGTGTTTTTCTCTTTCTGACTTACTTCACTCTGTATGACAGACTCTAGGTCCATCCATGTCTCTGCAAATGGCACAATTTCGTTCCTTCCTATGGCTGAGTAATATTCCATTGTATATATGTACCACATCTTCTTTATCCATTCCTCTGTTGATGGACATTTAGGTGGCTTCCATGTTCTGGCTATTGTAAATAGTGCTTCAATGAACACTGGGGTGCATGTGTCTTTTGGAATTATGGTTTTCTTTGGATATATGTCCAGGAGTGGGATTGCTGGGTCATATGGTAGTCCTATTTTTAGTTTTTTAAGGAACCTCCATACTCTTCTCCATAGTGTCGGTACCAATTTACATTCCCACCAACAGTGAGGAGAGTTCCCTTTTTCCACACCCTCTCCAGCATTTATTGTTTGTAGATTTTTTTGATGATGGCCGTTTTGACCAGTGTGAGGTGATACCTCATTGAAGTTTTGATTTGCATTTCTCCAATAATTAGTGATGTTGAGCATCTTTTCATGTGTCTCTTGGCACATGAGGTCTTCCATCCATTTTTTGATTGGGTTGTTTGATGTTTGATATTTTGGGATATTTGATTTTTTTTGATATTGAGCTGTTTGTATATTTTGGAGATTAATCCCTGTCAGTTGCTTCATTTACAAATATTTTCTCCCATTCTGAGGGTTGTCTTTTTGTCTTGTTTATAGTTTCCTTTGCTGTACAAAACTTTTAAATTTAATCATGTCCCATTTGCTTATTTTTGTTTTTATTTTCATTACTCTAGGAGGTGGATCCAAAAAGATAATGCTGCAATTTATGTCAAAGTGTGTCCTGCCTATGTTTTCCTCTAAGAGTTTTATAGTGTCTGGCCTTACATTTAGGTCTTTAATCCATTTTGAGTTTATATTAAGGATTGTTCTAATTTCATTCTTTTACATGTAGCTGTCCAGTTTTCCCAGCACCACTTACTGACGAGGCTGTCTTTCTTCCACTGTATATTTTTGCCTCCTTTGTCATAGATTAGTTGACCATATGTGCGTGGGTTTATCTCCGGACTTTCTATCCTGTTCCATTGATCTATATTTCTGTTTTATTTTTTCCAGTACCACACTGTTTTGATGACTGTAGCTTTGTAGTATAGTCTGAAGTCAGGAAGCCTGATTCCTCCAGCTCCGTTTTTCTTTCTCAATATTGCTTTAACTATTTGGGCTCTTTTGTGTTTCCATACAAATTGCAAATTTTTTTGTTCTAATTCTATGAAAAATGTCATTGGTAATTTGATAGGGATTGCATTGAATCAGTAGATTGCTTTGGGGAGTATAGTCATTTTCACAATATTGATTCTTCCAATCCAAGAACATGGTATATCTCTCTGTCTGTTTGTTATCCTTGATTTCTTTCATCAGTATCTTATAGTTTTCTGAGTACAAGTCTTTTGTCTCCTTACGTAGTTTTATTCCTAGGTATTTTATTCTATTTGTTGCAGTGGTAAATGGAATTGTTTCCTTAATTTCTCTTTCTGATTTTTCGAAGTAGCATAATTTTAAAAGAATAATATATTTCAGTTAAAATATATTCAAATTAAGGGAGTTCCCTGGTGGCACAGTGGTTAAGACTCTGCACTCCCAATTCAGGGGGCCCAGGTTTGATCCCTGGTCAGGGAACTAGATCCCACATGCATGCCACAACTAAGAGTTCACATGCCACAACTAAGGAGCCCACGTGCCACAACTAAGACCCAGCACAACCAAATAAATAAATATATATATATGAAAATATAAAAGATATTCAAGTTAAGTAAAATATTTCATGAACAAAATAAATTTGCGTTCACAAATAAAACTATTATACCTTGCAATTTGCACTGTTTCATTGTTTTGTTTGGCTTTTGAGATTATTCTTTTCCACAGTTATTGTTTTAACTTTTTATTTTGCATTCTATTATAGACTCCTAGTAAGTTGCACAGGTAATAGAGAAAGGTCCTGGTGTACCCCCCACCTTGCTCACCCCCAGTGACATCTTAGGTTAACAACTATAGTTAATCAAAATCAAAAGCAGGAAATTGATGTCAGTACACATGTGTTGTTCTTCGCCATTTTACCACCTATGTAGTAACCACCACCACATTCAGGATACAGAACTGTCACACCTTACACTTGGCTCTCTGTTTCATTGTTGTAAGCATTAAACACTAAAAAAAAAAAAAACCAAACTCCCAGTGCTCTGGCAGAACGTCAGATTTGAAGGAGCCTGAGATCTGTCTTTGTCTTTGCAGTCACCCTGCTTTCAGGATGGACATTGTCTTTACTACTGGTCTCAGGAATGTGTAATCCTACTGGGGCTGCAATCACCATTGGTCCCCAAACCTCACAAACTCAAGATGTATGTCAGGCCCTACTGCCTAACTTCCAGTTCTCTGAATAACTTCCACGCAGACCACGGTGTTGGTGAAAAGGTAATAAGTGTGTGCTAACCTGAAGCTTCCATATGTTCTGAAGACTCAATGATATCAGCAGCAGTTATTTAGAAACTGCTGAAAATGTGGGCAGGAAAGGAGAGTTTCATGACTGACATTGTTTAAAATAGTGGATGCATGGTGATAATAAAAAGCAGGCCAACTTTTAGTCAGCTTTGTTATTGCTCTTAAATTCTCTGCAGAGAATGCATCACTTATGGCCTTGCCTGCTGCAGACCCTGCCTCGGCCCCAGCCTTGGGATGCAGCCACTCAGGCCCCTCCCTTGGGCTTGGTAGCAACTTTGGCCCAGATTGAAGTTGATATTTCAGTCTGGACCTTTTACTTGGATAGATGTTAAGCTTTTAAATTAAAGGTTCCAGAACAGGGCTGTTGCTTACAGTTGTGCAGGTTGTTCGCTGCACAAGGGTGCCCAGCTCAATGGTGAGTGAGGGCTCAAACCCAGCTTGTTAGCATGACTGCTACAGCCATACCTACCTTCAGGAAGGGGTGTCTTTATGTAATTTGTATAAAGATGCTATATGGGCAGTGTTGTGGGGAGAACTGTGCCCCCCAAAGAGATGGGTTGTAGTCCTAACTACTGGGACCTGTGAATGTCACTTTATTTTGAAATAGGGTCTTCATAGGTGTGATTAGTTATGATGAGGTCAGGCTGGATTAAGGTGCAACATGAACCAAAGACTGGAAGCCTTATAAGGGAGATTTGGAGACACAGACGCAGGAGGAAAAGACCTACAGACACACGGGAGGAAAAGACCATTTGACCACAGAGGCCAAGACTGGAGTGATGCAGCCAGAAGTCAAGGATTGTCAGCAGCCACAAGAAGTTGAAAAGAAGAGGAAGGATCCCCCTCTGGAACCTTCAGAGGGAGCGTGGCCCTGCCAACACCTTGATTCTGGACTTCCAACCTCCAGAACTGAAAAAACAGATTTCTGTTGTTTTAAGCCAGCCAGTCTGTGGTGCCTTCTTATGGCAGACACAGGAAACTCCTAAGGGCAGTGATGGCCCTGTTCTAGAATCCTCCTTTAAGTGTTTTTAAATATCAGAACTTTCCCCCATCTCCCTATAAAACATAAAGTTCTTCGCACTGTGTTGGAGGTGAGGTTGGCGAACGTTGTTCTCAAGGATCTTAAAGGCCTGTGGCAGGAATTTAAAAAAAAAAACATAATACATAAATAAATACCTGTTTCCTTGGGAGTTCTGTCCCACCCCAAGGGCCGGCTGAAGAAAGCTGGGAGCTGAGTTGTTGCTCTGGGAGATGCCAGCAGAGGGCGCGCGGGCTGCACGCAGGCAGGTCTTGCACACCTGTGCTCAGCATGGGCCTGGCGCCTCTCGGGCTTTCTGGAAGCACAACGGGAGGCTGTGCTCGGAGCCCTGGGGCACCTTCCACAGCCCTCTCTTCTTTTCCTCGGAATTTCCACATGCCAACGTGGCTATCCTGGGGCCACCCCTGGTCTGTCACGCCCTCTGAGAAGCCACTCACCCCCCAAGGGCTCCCTCATTGTCCCAGGAATGGGGAACTGCCCAAAGTCATCAGGGGAGAAAGCTGAGGCTGGAGAGAAGGAAGGAGGATTCACCTTAAGTCATCAATCCAGTCGAGGTGTCTGCATCTCCTCTCTCCTCACTCATCTTGGGAAGGTGCCTGGCTTCACACCAAGTTCTGAAACCCAAGGCTGGGCCTGTGCAAGAGAGCTGGGGGCTGGGGGGCACTTAACAGAAGGCAGCCAGGGACTCCAGGCAGCAAAGGAGGCATCCTACAGACTGGGCCCCAGTTCCTGCTCTCAGCTCTGGACCTTGACTTGAGCTTCTTCAGGAAGATGTGTACATGCAAGGGGGCCTCAGGGGTGGGTGAAAACCACGCCAGCATCTTTACCTAGGACCACCTAGATGCATCTTTGCATTCAGGCCTCCAAGGCTGCTCTGAAATGCACATACACAGCTCCAGCATCTCCTACCGTGACCTCCTCACTGGTCCTCTCAGAGCTTCACTCTCCATCTCTTATTCTGGGTATTGTTACATACGGGTTTCATCCCTGCCAACTGACCACTAAGTTCCCGCACCCAGGACCGGGCAGCCGCAGACTTTCTAGTGTAGGATTCAGACTTGATTGTGCCCTTACTAGCTTCCTTGCACAATTTCTATAATACCTCAAGCCTCAGTTTTCTGGTCAGAAAGATGGGGACAACACTGCTTAATGGCAAGGGGCTTAGGTGTATGGTAGTAGACACTCAAACGGGAACCACTGGTAAGGATTTTCTGAGCACTTAGAAGCATCTTATCATTCCAATTTTGTGAGCACTAACTCTGTTCTTGGTCTTCCGCTAAACACCTTGAAAGTATTATCTCATTTTATCCTCATGGTAATCCCAGAACGTGGGATTGCTACTGTCCCTGCTGGACAGATGGAAAAGCTAAAGCTCAGAGAGGTTTCAATGCTTGTCTCTCAAACTGGTGAAGGATGGAGCCAGAACTGGCAGGGAGATATAACTGGTCATGAAAATACACATGAATTGGTTTGTCACAGACTGTTGGACTAAGAGGGTGCTTGGAGATTGCTTTCACCCCTGTGACCATACCTCACAAAAGGAGAGACAGCCTGGGGATGCCCTAGAGCAGGGGGCAGCCTAGAGGTAGGACCCAGCCTCTGAGCTTTGGCTGCCTGCAGTGTTCACCTCAGCTCTACTGGGCGTGTGGTAGGATTGTCCCAGCTCTGGCCGAGTTGTCAGGGAAAGTAACCAACAACACCTCCAAGCTGGACCACTTAATCACCAATTTGGAACTCTCCAGAATCCTCTCTTCCCCTCTGCCCCGCGGCCAGCAGTCCCCACACAGAGCTGCTCTATGGACCAATAAGTGATGAACTCACAGCAGGAGCGGGCATAAGACTCCCAGGAGAGGGAGGCTTTTATTAGAGCCTGTCGTGACTGATACATGTCCTTCCAATTTGGCCACCAACTGTGTGGCTTGGAGTGAGCCCCTCCACTCCTCAGCCTTGCATGGAGTGAGTGGGAGCTCCCCTTCATTCAGCACCTGCTATGGGCCAGGCGCTGAGAAAACCTGTGATGAGGAAGCTGGTCTGATTTTTATGTTATGATGGGAAACTGAGTCCCTGAGGGGTGAAGTGACAGTATTGATATGACTAAGCCTCCTCACTAGTGACATGGGGCACAGTTCGCTGGACTGCACAGCATTTACAAGGGATTCTGGCCCTTGAGATTGAAGGGACCCCTGAGGAAACAGGGCGGCCAGGCTGGGGGTGGGGTGTGCAGCAGCGTGGAGAGGTCCTGGACCTGTTGCCTTATCCTTCAGCAGGCGGGATGAGTGAATGGACTCCCTGTGACAAATGCAGGGTTGGGTGAAGCCTATAAGGAGGGGATCTGGCTGGACACTGGGAAGGGGGTGAGCAGTCCCTGGGCGTTGGGACAGAGGTGGCATCCCAGGCCAGGCCCTCCCAACCCCTCCATCCTACCAGATGTTGGAGTTCTACAGGAACCAACGTCACCCCAGTGACAAAGGCCTTAGGAAGGATATTTGGGCGTGACTCTGCTTTGCTGGAATGTTTAACTGGAACAAAGTCTTGGCCCAACTCGAGTGTGTCCTGGCGTCAGGAGCTCCAGCCCCACGCTGGGAGGTCAGCAGGGCCTGGAAAGTGGATTAGGCTTGTCGTCTCCAACCCCTGGAGATGGCTGGCCTCGCTTTCCGGTGCTGTAAACTTTCAAGAACAACCACTCCTCACCCCAACCCAGCCGCACCCCCCCCCACCCCCCGTCAGCAGCATCCACCTCAGGTGCCCCGGGTGGCCGTTGCTCCTCTGGCTGCTGCCCAGCAGGCCCAGTTCACTTTGGTGCCCGTCGGGGAACCACGCAGATGCTGAGTTGGGCCCTGACTGTAGGACACGTTTCTTTGACACATGGTTCAGGAGCCACTGTCTCCACCTTGTTGCAGTGCACCTGCCAAGGGGTCATGTTCATCTATGATAGATTTGGGTGAAACTCTGCTGGAGGCTGGTGCTTCCTGCCTGAGGGCTCAGGGCTCTTTCTGCAGCAAGCACACACAGCATCCAGATAGCTGCATGGCCGCAGAGCCGTCAGAACCTTCCTGATACTTCATTCATTCACTTCATTCATTCACATTCACTGTCTGGGCCAGGCCCTGTGCCAGATCCCGCAGCTGACAGTCACTTCCTCCTGCCGGGGGCTATAATTGTCATGTCCGCGAGACAAGAGAAGCAAGTGGTAGAGGAAATCCGGGGCTGCAGGTGTCAGCACTGGGGCAGCCCCACTCAGACTGGGGTCAGAAAGTCCCTGCAGGAATGGCCATCGGCAGCATCTGGAAGGGTGCAGAGTGCCCTCCTGGGAGGACCCACTGTGCAGGCTTCCTAAACTCCAATTCCTAAACTCTGTCAATTCTATTTAACAAACACTCACCTAGCACGTGCACATGCCAGGGCCAGCTGTGGGCTTTGTGAATATGCACATAGCTGGTCTTCACAATGTTATCCTCCTTTCTCAGTGAAAGAAACTGAAGCACAAAGATGGCTCGTGCCCTAGGTCACTGAGCGAAATTCGAACCCAGATCTATACTGCCCCCGCTCACACCACCTCCATGATCATGTCATTTCCTCATGAATCACTTGTGCTACTATTTATCTGATTCTTTTCCCTTTAAGTGACGTTCCTCTCGCTTACTCAATGTATTTAACATTTACTTAGATTCTAAAAACAAAAACAAAAGAACCACCCAGCATCACTTAGGAAAAGTGAAAAGTAGTTAACTGTAAAGATGAATCCAATTACAACACAACACTGTCCCTGCATATGCTGACACTGCTGCCTGCCTGTTGCTGCAGAGCTGAGGCTGGACTCATCCACTGAAAGGAGAGTGGCCAGAGCCTGTGAGCCCAGTGAAGCCATACCAGCAGCAAGGTGAGACTTGGGACTTAACAAAACCAGAAAGATGAAGAGAAAAGGAAAGGGAGGAGCTTTCCCACTATGTGATACAGTGTTATTAGTGCTGTGTTCATTGCAGTTGTTCACAGAGTCTGTGCAATTCACCTGCTAGAAGTTAGCCAGCTCTGCCACTTGCCCACATACAGCCCTGCTTTCCTCTAACTTAGGGGGAGTGAGAGGAGGACACAGAGGACTAGAACAGGATTCAGCGGTGTATCAAGACTATACTGACCAGGGCTTGGCCAGTAGGAAGGTCTGGTCTCACAGGCCACAGGCAGAGGCTAGAACCCGTGACTGAAGTCACCGGGCGGGAGGGGAGGCCTCCTGAAGGCAATGCATTTACTGTGAGAGTGGGACTGGGTGGGTCAGGGACTGAGACCTGGCCGCAGAGCAAACTCCAAACTGGGGGGTGGTGCCCCAGTGCACCAGATCAGGGGTTTGAGAATGGGGTCAAATTCCATGTGCTACCTCTTCTTGCCTCCCAGAGCCCAGGGGATGGGAGAAAGAGGAACTAGACACACACCTTCCCCCACCTCGCTCTCCCCTTCCCCTGGGTCTATGTGCACCGCTGGCCAGCTCTGCAGCATCAGAGAGGCTTAGGGGCAACTTTCCCTCTCTGGGTGGAGTCTTCCTTGGATTCACTCTTAATCACAGTGAGTGGGTAGTTGCAGGACACCAGGACACTGGCGAGGAGAATGATCTCCCTTTTTCTTCACCCCAGGTGAGGAAGTATCATGTAGGTCCTGCCCACACTGTGGCCAGTTGCCTGCCAAAGGGGCTTCCTTGGGGGTCAGCAGGCATGTGAGAACAGAGTCACATCGTGGTCCCTTGGCAGGTGTGGGACTCCCAACTTTGCCCCTGCATCACAGTAAAGGCCAAAGGTCCCAAAAGTGGTGTCTTGTCCTCATGTATTCTCTCTCCTGAGGCAGCAGTCAGGTTTGGCCCATGCACAACTCGCTTACTGGATTGGTTTCTACTGCTGCATAACAAGTTACTGCAAATGCAGTTGCTTAAAACAATGCACACGTTATCTCAGGGTATCTGTGGGTCACGAGTCCAGGCTGGGCTTAGCTGGGTCTTCTGCTCGGGGCCTCGCATAGTGGCAATCAGGGATGTGGTCTCATCTGGAGGCCCAGCTGAGGATGGGTCCACTTTGAAGCTCACTCTGGCTGTTGGCAGAATCTACTTCCTTGCTCTCAGATCCTTGAGGCCACTCTGGGGTCCTGGCCACATGGCTCCTCTGTAGGGCCCCTCACAATGTGGCAGCTGTCTTCAAGGCCTGCAGGAGAACTGCTCAGACCTCAGGGAGGCCTAAAAGGAGCCATCTAGTTAGGTCAGGTCCAGGATAATCTTCCTTTTGATCAGTTCAACACCAACCAGTTAGGGACCTTAATCACATTAGCAAAAACTCTTGTGCCATATAAGGTAACACAATCAGGGCAATGACAGTCTATCACACGTTCAAAGGGAGGGCTTATATAGGGTGTGTACATACACCAGGGGGCAATCTTAGAATTTGGCCTGCCATATGTCCCTTACTCAAAACTTGGAGAAATTTTGCTCTAATCTGTAACAGAGACATAAAACAGCTAGACAGTAGATTTCTAAATTAAGGTATATTTTTAACACGAAGTATGCAGATAGGATATGTTTTCCTCTGTGGCCTCAACACGTTGCTTATCATCTGGGAAAGGGGCATATAGAACGTGATAGAACTTACTGACAACAGTCTCTTCAACCCCATTCAGTTCTATGAAAACAGAAGGAAACAAATAATTGGCAGGACTGCTGGACACAGTTGGCGGGGGTGGGGGGTTGTGCAGTGCACAACCAGGAAGTGCCATTCCCAGCTCAGTCGATGATACCCCCAGGAGTCATGTAGCCTGTAAATGGCAGTTCTGGTTATGGGGTCACAATAGAGGTCCCCAGACCTGCTCCAGGTCTGCAGGCTGTCCCTAGGCATCAGGATGGTCTATAAGTGTAACTCCCTGGTGAGAACGAGCTGCTGCAGCACCATCAAATGCAAAACCATTTGGGAACAAACTTGTTTCTGGAACAAGCCTTTCAACCTCAGAGTGGGTGACTGCCCAGACATCCCAGAAGGGCTCAACCCCCACTCCAAGCTCAGCACTTGGGAGGGCTTTCCAGCCCTGGCAAATGTGCTGCTCTGCCTCCTTATACCTGCCTGCCACACCCAGATACCTACTCAGCTGCCCCTGCCGCAGCCTTCCCTGACTCCTCAGGTTCCCAGCAGCCTGTACTTCCCAAAGCCACCACAGTTGGTCGCCCTCTGTCCTCTCTGCCCATATGCCCTTGTAGACAGCTGGGGTGGCCTGGGTTGGGGCCAGCACAGGGCTGGCCTGTGGATGGGGCCCAGTACCTGGCCACCATGCCCACTGAATGGGGATGCCCTTCCTGCTGTGTGCACTCTGGTAGGAATGGGGCCTGCCTCTCAGGGCATCCCTGGTCAGCAGTCAGTGAGGTGTGTCTACACTGATGGCTGCTCCAGTTGATGATCTCCACCCAGCCCGGGTTCAGGGAGCAGCAGCAGCAGCCTGGGGAGAGGCGAGAGATGTTGGGTCCAGATCTGGACGCTGTGAGCGCGGTGTGTCTGTGGACACCTGACTGGAAGTGACCTTTGGCAGATGGTGTTAGTGGTTTAAACCTTAGTAGCAATCAGGGCTGGAGAGAAAATGGGGGTTAAGTCAGAAGGTAGAGGACCCCCCCACTCCCCGCACCAAAAGGTCACTGTGGTGCTATGGATAGAGTGCTGGTTCAAATCCCAGCTCACCACTTGGGCAAATGAAGTTGCTCCACTGCATCTATTGTCTTACCTGTAAATTAAGGCTAAAAATACCCTCTTCCTAGAGTGAGATTAAATGAGATAATGTGGGGGGGGCGGGTGTGACAATGCCCCCACAGAAGACATGCTCCTCAGGTGGTTCCTAGGGTTATTTCATGTCAGGGAGTACACAATGGAACCCGTAACTGGACTGAGAGACACCCCTTCTCAGCAGCAGGGGCCAGAAAATGTCCCCATGGCCCTTAGGAGAAAGCGTGGAGTGTGGAGCTCCAGCCTGTCATGTCTCTGAAGGCCAGCTGTGGCTGGTGCTAAAGTAGCCAAACATTTAAAAACTGACACATGCTGCCAGTCACTGATTGGAACACTTAACACCCTCCAGAAGCATGAGCTTACTGTGCCTGAGTCTGGAAGCTCCTCACCCCTCAAGGGGGTTTATGTCATGTCACCTGCCCTAGGAAGCCATCCACCTCCCCCCCACCTTGTTGTCACTTGTAAGCACATCTGTCTATCTCTCTCTATGGCTAAACTGCACTCCCTGAGGACATCTCTTCACTCCTCCTCAGCATCCAGCAAGAGTCTGGTACAAAAAAGGGAGATAAAGCTCTGGGTTGCTTTTCCTTTTAAAGAGGAAAGGTGGGTCCAATTGAGCCTGGTTAGGACTCAATCTGACCAGCAGAGGGCGCAAGAGCCATTGAAGATGCAGAAGAAGGGGGTGAAGCCTCCACATGAACAAGATTTCCTGGAAATTCTTTTAGCAAGTAACACATTTATAATAGCTATTTTTCTGTCATATTCTTTCCCTCTGCCTATTCCTTGCAGGATTTGTCACTTGGCAGCTGCAAAGGCCTGCAAAGGCTCAGGGCTTGGGAAACTCCCAGAAAGTCAAGGCTGCAGCCCCCTTGTCCAATCCACATTTCAACAGCTGGAGAGGATTTAGCTGGAATTGAGAGGAGATGGGAAAGGACGGCCCTGGAGGGAGCACTCACACCCTTGATGGCCTTTGACCTTCCAGGGCTGCCAGCCAGGTCACTGGCCTCTCAGCAGCTGGGGTTCTCCAGAGGAATCAGCCTTTAGAGTCTGTTAGGGCTGCCACTGAAGAGAGTGAGTGTACTGCCACCAGGATTATGCAAGGAGCTGGAAAGTAGGGGTGAACAATTCCTACTCTAAAGACTATTGTGGGAATAAATGAGATGATGGTTATAGCATCCAACTCACTGTCCAAACATATTAGTATCAGGAAGATTTTAAATTGTTGAGAATTCTGACATGGGAGTAGGAAATGAACTTGATGATTTGTGTTTCTAAGGCCCCAATACTGCAAAACTAATGGGCGCTTTCATGGAAAAAAATTGAAAAATTTTAAAAAATAAGGTAACACTTCTGATATGGAAGTGCACATATTTGTGCAATCAGAAGAATTGAATCTAGACTAGGAATTGGTAACTATGGCCCACTGCCTGTTTTTGCATGGCCTATGAACTGAGAATGGTTTTCACATTTTTAAATGGTTGAACAAATAGAGATAAGAATAATATTTGTGACATAATGTTTTGTGAAAATTAGATGAAATTCAAGTTTTAGTGTGCATATAGAGCATGATGGACACAGAGCCACATTCATTCCTTTACATATTACCTATGGTGGCATTCATGCTGCAGGACAGAGTGGAGGTGCTGCACCAGAGCTATATGGACCACAAAGCCTAAAATATTTACTTACCTGGCCCCTTACAGAAAAGAATTTTCAACCCCTGATCCAGGCTGTTAAAACTGGCAAGAAGAAGCTCATCCAGTTCACCCCCTCTTGTTTTTTCATTTTGTGAAACTGACGCTTAGACAGGGAATGGGTTTGCATCATGGGTTCCTTGTGTGCCCTGCATGGCATTTGGGCATTTGCAAGCAGGGCCTCTGTGCCCATTCCTGGCACTGAGGGGCATGTGCAAAATGATGCAGGAAGCACAGGTGTGTGTGGATGTGCACCAAGCTCCCGGACCCTTTATCTCACTCAGACCAGCAGGAGAAGAAGGACTGGACTGGAGCCCAGGGACCAGAGGCTGGGCCTGGCCTGGCATCTAAGGAATGAGGTGACTGTGGCTTCTCTGTGTCCCCTTTAGCCCCCCTTGCCCCCTCTCCCCAGTAGTCAGGGGGAGAAGGGACTTCTGTGTTAGGGAGGACAGATGCAAGTGTGAATTCCCTCTTGAAAGGGGCAATATGATCTGGCCTCACACCTGCTGTTGGAAGACACCCTGGAGAAGATGTGCCCCCCCCCGCCTCGCTCGGGGGACAGGTCCAGGGCCTTTTGTCTCACCCAGCTTTGCCACCCAGTCTGCCCACCTGGCTGGGAGGAGACCGTGGCCCAGGTACATAGCCCACGTAAGCCTCAGAGGGCTCTGCAACCAGCGCCTGGAGGTCCCTTGGTGAGTACAAGGCCCCTCCCCTTCTTAGGAGGAAGATAGACTGGGACGTGGGCGTCCTTCTGACTAAAGGAAACAGGGAAAGGGAGAGCAAAGCAGCAGGGAAGAAGAGAACCAGAGCCCAACTGAAGACGGAGAAGCAGGCAAAGGAAGGCGAGTTAAAGAAGAAAGAGGGTAAACGGATGGAGGGAGGGAAGAGAGAAAGGAGAGCAAAGAAGGAAGGGAAAGAAAAAGAAAGAAAAGAAAAGCTCGAGCCCTTTTCATGAACCTTGCCCACCCGTCTGGCTGGAGGGACAGGTCTCCGTCATGGGGCCTCTCCTTTTCTGCAGTGTCGCCGAGGCCAGTCCCGCGGCTTCAGGAGGGCAGTGACCCGGGCTAGCGGACACCTGCCGTAATGGGGCGGCCAGCACTGACCCCCTCTCTCTCCGAAGGCCAGAAGGGCTTGGAGCCTGAACTGGGGTCCCTGACTGGCGCCCGAGCGGGAGTCGGACCCAGCCTCCTGGTCCTGGCACCCGTGTCCCCGGAGCACGGCGCCCTTGTCTCAGGGCACGTTCTGGAAGGACCCGCGCACGCCACCAGGAGAAGCCCGCGGGAGTTCCCCGGGCTGCCCACATACGGCCTCGGTATCCGCGCGCAGCAGCTCCTGAGCAAGCCTTGTGGCCCCAGCGAGCTGAGGCACCCGCGGCCACTACTTCCGGGCCCTGGGTGTGGCCTCGGGTGCCGCTATTTCTCACGACTCTACTAGGAACCAAGGTAGCTGCTAGAGCCTCCCGGGCCAGGCTGAAATGCCTGGGAGTCGGGAGAGGGGTGTGGTGCAGAACGGCCCGGGGTCTGCGCTGTGACCAGCAGGATCGCTTTGGGTTTCTGGGGGCATCAAAAACCGGGTCCTAGCTACGTCAAGGCAATTACTACCTACCTATGGATCTATCTTTTAAAACTCACACTTCTAAAGAAAATCACACATTAAAAATTAGCTACAAAACAAAAATAAAGTAACTATTTCCAAAGGAACAAATTTGTAAATTACTTGAAGACGGAGAATTTGAAAGGGAGAGAGAGGAATGTGTCTCAAGGTGCTGTCCCAAAACGCGCTTTGCGCTCCGAGCTCACAGGTGTTTGAAATGATTCAAAACGAAAAGTCCACACATGACTTCGAAATGTTCATAAAGGAAGGCATCATTAGAGACCCATTTCGCCAACGAGAAAGTGATTGTGCGGTCACCGGGAGATGTGACTTGCGAGCGTGGAGACGGAGTAATTTTGTAACCTCGAGATTTTCTGTTTTGAAGGCAAGACAGATGTCGGCAGTCTTGGATCCAGACACTGGGAGCAAGAACGGGCACGGGCCTCAGACCGAACGATGCGTTCCCGGCAGAGTGCAGGTGGCTTCCTTCTGGCATTGCCCACGGAGACCGAGCCGGTGCGCCCGCCTGAGAGCCACGGCCTCCAGCGCCAGCCTGCCCTGGGCCGGGGACAATCAGAAGCGACAGCTTACAGACAGAAGCGAGTGGAGGATGACCTTCATTCCGGGCGCTGACCGTGCGCGTCCTCAAAGAGGAGGTCCGGCACAGGGCGTGGGGAGCAGGGGCAGGGACAGCGAAGCTCTTCGGGGCTCGGTTTCCCGGTCTGTCAGCTGGGGGTAGGGGGAGGTGTAGGACTCCCCGTTGGCAGCTTCTGGGCGGTTGCACCTGGAGGTGAGCTGACCGGTCCAGAAGAAACCGCCCCTTGGTTCCCATCCCCAACTCTGCTTTGCCAAGTAGGATACAAACCCGCGACAACTGGGAGAGGGGACGAACGGAAAAGGGCCAGGGTTGGGTGGGTGCTGGAGAGGGAGCTGGGCCCAGAACACTCCAGGTAATGCAGAAGCACCCAGACCTTGGCTACCAGCCTTGCCTAGGCCTGCCCACATCCGGACTCAGCTTCCCCATCTGTACAATGGTTCGGGGACCCCTTCGCCCAATCGGCTCCAGAAACCGACCCGGGAGGCGCCAGGGGAGGAGGAGGGCTTAGGTGGAGGAGGAGAAGTTCTGGAACCTGCATGCCTGGCCTGAGAGGGTTCGATCAAGGAGGGAGGTAACCCTCTCCCTCGCGTTGCCCCTCCAACGCGGCCGTGGGGTCTGAGGAGCAGAACAGCGGTGGGGAGAGGGCCTCACCCGGCGTCCGGGCGGCGCCGAGACCCCCCCCTGCCGCCCGAAGCCCCTCGCCGCCTGGCCGCCGGTGAGGGTGGCTGGCCGCGGGCGCTGAGGTCACCTTTTCCACTGCGCCCGCCGAGAGCGGACGGTTTCCGGGATTTTCGCGGCGGCAACGGCGGCTGGAGGCCCAGGCTGGGTCCCAGGAGTTGGGCACGGCGGCTGCGCCCCTGGGGTGGGGATTGCAAGGCTGGGACCTCGGGACAGGCCCCGAGGCCCCGTCGCCCGGGGTGCGGGGGGGCTTTCCTTCTCTGGGCCTCTGTTCCCGCAGGGAGGAGGGACCCCTCTCTCTGGGAATCCTTTCCCAGCCAACAATGCTGCAATTCCCGAGCAGAGGAGGCCCTGCTGCTGTTTTGAGCATTTTTTCGCCTAAAAGGGGTTTATCTGTAGGTCTGCTTTGGGATCACGCGGTGTACAGACAGCCCAGGAGGGGGGAGATCAGAGGCCTACCCACCAAGGGGAGGGCCTTCAGGGGTGACAGGGTGGACCCGGCTCTCTTAGCCCTTCGGACCTCCAATGCTCCAGGGCATTCCCCAAAATGGCCCTGGGACCTCATTCCCAGCGGATGCCACTGCTCAGCCCTCAGCCTCAGCCACCCGGAACTATCCCAAGGAGCTGAGGGGAAGCACTCTGACCACTCAGCACCTGTGAAATAGGGTGGGGGCTGCACTGCACTGGTCTTCTGACTCCCAAAAACCTAGAGGTGAGGCCTCAATCCTGAAAATAACCTCCTACCCCTAAACCTGACCCAGGACTGGGGGCAAAATGGATTTGGTGAGAGCTGATCAATGTGATTCCCAAGTCCTCTGATGTGGGTCCTGAGCTCCCATCTGGAGGACCTGAGATCTTCAGGGAGGCAATCGTGTGGAGCAGAGATGGTTCAAAACCAGGTGGCTTCAGTCAGGGGCCCAAATAGGAGGTGAAGGGTTGGAGTGGGGGTGGCTGGGCCTAACCCTCACAGCAGACTAAGCTATGCCCTCAGGAAGATGTGGAAGGGAGGAGGAGAAGGAGAAAGAGATGGCCAGTGGGCCCTACTGGGTGGAGGGAGGTGAGAGAAAAATGGGCCCCATACCATATATACAGGGAGCAGTAGAAAACAAACCCTGCTCACTGTGGTCCCTGGGCCAGTACTTTCTTTTTCCCGGGCCTTAGTTTCACCATCTGAGAAAGTAGGTGGTTGGACTGGGTGACACCCAAGCACCTATCTAGGGAGGGGTCCCAGCTGGACTGCCCAGGGCTCCAGGAGACACTGGCTTTTCTCTGTTTGCCAGGTGGCTGCTGGGCCAACAGAGGTGGCACAGACCCACCCCTGTCTGTCTACCTCCCACTGGGATAGAGGCCTGCCTAGTATGGGATACCATCACTCTTAGTAGGTCCCACACTGTCCCCTTCTGAGGAGCTATGTGACTCACAAGATCACCCACACATGGAGGACCTGGAGGCCACCTTTCAGTTCTGATGATGGCCGGGAGGTTCAGAAAGGTGCAGCCCTGGCTGAAGTCACTCAACATCTAGGGGGAGAGGCAGCTGGGCTCTTAGAGACTCTGGTAAGACATTCTCTTTGTCCCTATGGACAATGAGTCTTGGGCATCTCCCAGTCCACACAGGGTCTGGGGCAGGTGCCAGGGTCTCACCACTAGCAGCTGGAGCTACAGAAGATGCACCATCTTGGGGCAGGGCAGGGCCATGGGTGTGGTAGATCCTATTTTTCAGAGGTGACCACTGAGGCCCCAGGCAGAGCTCACAAGAGAAGGAGAAGTGGCCCAGGACCCCAGCTGAGGGACTCCCGATGGGCAGGAGGAGAGGGGCAGGCACCCTCCCCAGTCTCCTGGGGACACCCATCCATCTCCACTGACACCCCACCCTCCTTGCCTGGACAAACTATATACTCCTCCCTAACAGACCCTGTGGAGCCCATGGGGACGGGGCTCCCCCCCCCAACACTAAGTCCTCACAGCCTCCCTGGAGCCAAGTGTCAGCATCTTCTCAGGGACAGGTAAGGAGATTGAGGTCCAGAATGGGGCAGTGGCTTGCCTCGAGTGGCATCGCCAAAGAGATAAACTCAGAGGAGAGTTGAGCTTTGGGATTGTTCACCCCACGACTTGGACTTATATTCCCCCAATGATGAAGAGAGGGAGCTAGCAAAGCCTCTGGCCTTCCTCAGTCACATTGGGGACTTTACAGTTCAGAGAGGAGGCAAGTCACACCAGAGTTTATCCCCAGACTCCCAGGGCACCCTGTGGCTTCTCACCCAGCTCCACCCAGTACTGGTTTTCTCTGATGCTCCAAAACTGCGAAAAGGCAAAGCTGCAGGCTTTCCTTGTCCTGGCATCCATCTCTTGCTAGAACTAGGGGAACACAACCCACTCCACAGTGTCTAGGGTTGTGTAGATGTGTCCACATACCACTTGGTAATACAAGCAAATTCTGGCTGGAGAAATTTGCCTCTCAGGGCAGTTCAGGAGAAATGAGGCGGTACCTGGTAAACTGAGGCACAGGTGAGGCTACTACCCTGCGAGGTGCACCCGGCCCACTGCTGCACTCCTGCCCGGGCGCGGCCCTGCGTCCTGGCACGGAGGCTGAGCACCGCCACCCCCTTTCCAGCCGAGCTTCGGGGTCTCTGCCTCTCCTCCTCCCGATCTTTCCGGGGCTCCCTAAACCCTGCCCAGGCCGCTCGCCTTGATAGCTGTCCCATCTCTTTCTTAACTGCCCCCTCTTTCTGTCCTGCTTGCCTCTGTGCTCTCCGGCACGTCAGGGCCCGCTGACTCCCGCGCCTCTGTCGGTTGCTCTCTGCGCACGTCTCGGTGTCCCTGGCATCCTCACGTCACTGTCTCGCATCTGTGTGGCCCTCGCTGTCTCGCTGTAGACCCTCTCTCACCTCTCTCTCGATCCCTCAGCTCCCATCCCCGGGGGTCTTGTCTCCCGAGCTCTCCTGCTCGATCCTTCTTGGGCGTGCGCTCCGCTGGGTCTCCCTCTGTCTGTGACGGTCGGCCCCTCTCCCGGCCCCCTCCCTCCTGCCACCCTCCCATCTCTGGCCCTCCCTCGGGCTCGGCCTGGGGGGTGGGGGGCGGCGACGCGGGGCGGGGCGGCCGGGCGGGGCGGGGCGGTGACGCGGGGCCGGCGGGGCTAGAGGCGCGGCAGAGTGGGGCGGGGGCGCAGTCCCGGGTCCGACCGGCCGAGCCCCGCGCGCCCCGCCCGCGCCCTGTGCCTCCGCCCGGCCGGCCGGCGGGGGAGGGGGCATGAACCGGCGCCCGCGCGCCGCCCGGATCTGCGGGCCGGCCTAGACCCCCGCGCGGGCCCCGCGCCCCAGCTGCTGCCGCCGCCAAGCCCCGGGGCGCCGCGATGCAGCGGCCGGGGGAGCCGGGTGCAGCGCGCTTCGGCCCGCCCGAGGGTTGCGCCGACCACCGGCCGCACCGCTACCGCAGCTTCATGATCGAGGAAATCCTCACTGAGCCTCCGGGGCCCAAGGGCGCCGCTCCAGCCGCCGCCGCCGCCGCCGCGGGCGAGCTGCTCAAGTTCGGCGTGCAGGCTCTGCTGGCGGCGCGGCCCTTCCACAGCCACCTGGGTACGTGCGGGGCCTGGGGCCACGGGGCGCTGGCCGGGCTCGGCGGGAGGAAGCGAGCCGCGGCGTCTACCGGACGCAGCTCCGGGAACGCAGGCCCCCGACCGTTCCCTCCGCGCGCTCCCGGCGGGGAAGCAAAGGGGGCAGGCGCTGGGCCGCGCAGAAGCCAGGCCTCGTGCCCGTGGGCCAGGCCTGCCGGGAGGGCATTCGCTCTCTTCTTCACTGCGACCCTGCGGTTTCCAGCCCCGAGGAATCCAGGCCCGGGGACCCGAGCCCTCATCCCCATCGTGGGCGCTGGACCAGACTGCTAATGTCAGACTTCGGGTCAAAGCGACCTCAGGCCGCGGGCGCCTGGGCCTTCCCACAGAGAGCTGGCTGGGAGTGGCCGCGGCTGCCCAAGCCGGGAAAGCCGGACCTTTGGGAAAGAGGCCCGTGTCTCCGAGTGCTATGCTGGGGGCTGACGCTGGCCCGAGCCAGCCCGGAGCCTCCCAGAGCCCAGGGTCTCAGGCTGACGATGAAACGACCTGTGCTGTAGCACAGAGCCCCTTGGGCCTTGCCTGGGGACAAGAGGCTTATTTGTGAGCTGCTGCCCGAATGGCCCTTCTGCTCCAGGTCGGCTGCGCCTTGGCAGAGCTTGAACCAGCAACTCAGGCTTTTTCTGTCCCTTTCGGTTCTCTTCTTTCCTTGTCGGGGCCCTGCCTTGACCTGCCGTTCCCTCTCCACTGCAACCCTTCTTCTGGCCTTTCCGCATCTCTCTCCAACCGGCCTCTCTCAGTGGGGTGGGTCTGCCCTTCCTTTCTCACCTTCCACCAAGGATCCTTTCTCCCCTCTGGGCTCTCTCCTCATATTCACCCACACATCTTGCCTGGGCCTTTCCCGACTCCATCGGGGCTAGCACTCACTGGTAGTGAGATACCTATCTGGGCAGGGAGCCCTCCTACATTCTAGCGTGACCTCAGCCCAGGGAGCTGACTTCCTCCACATCCAGTGACGCTCCAGCCAGTGCTCCGCCTGCCTGGGGGGCAGCAGGGCCAGTTTGTTCGTTTTGAGTCCAATCTCTGCTGCCCTTTGCCTCCAGCTGCACTGTTAATAATTCGTTTGAAGCGGGCAAAAAAAAAATCGTTTAGGACTAATGAAAACTGAAACGTCTTCGTGGGGAAGAGTCTAAACAGAGAAAACAGGAAGAACAAATTTCCCATTTCTTGGGGTGCTTTGGAATTTCCAGGAAGCGCCCAACTTCACCCCTGCTGACAACCCGCTGTCTGCCCTTCTGAATTGGCTGTTTTGCCCTGCACAGAAGAGCAGATGTGCTTCCTCCACTGAAACTTCCCCCCAACCCCCGCCGAATGCAGCAAAGCCTATTTAGTTGGGGCAAATGCTTATCTTCCTAAGTCTGTGCCGTTTTTTCTTGGTTTCCCTTTTCCGTGACACATACTCTATGTGTTTGGGAGCTTCGACCTTGTTCATTCAGAATCCTGAAATCTCAGAGCAGCTGGGGCCTGGGGAATGCCAGGCAGAGCCCGGGTAGGGGAGGTCCCCTTCCCAGACTCTGGGGACCCTGGCGTCGAGGAGGCTCAGCCTAGGTGCCTAGAGCAAATCTCTCACTTCCCGGCCAGCACGAAGGTTTTGTGTTGGGGTCACCGGCTGAGAGAGAGCTCTCGGCTAGAGCGCATGGTGCGAGGATCTCCAGGAGGAGGAGCAAGGCCCGAGCTCACCCGGCTCCCCACTTTCTCCCCGCAGCCGTGCTGAAGGCCGAGCAGGCGGCAGTGTTTAAGTTCCCGCTGGCGCCGCTTGGCTGCTCCGGGTTGGGCTCGGCGCTGCTTGCCGCGGGGCCTGGGTTGCCCGGCGCTGCCGGCGCGCCGCACCTGCCGCTCGAGCTGCAGCTCCGCGGGAAGCTGGAGGCGCCTGGCGCCGGGGAGCCGGGCACCAAGGCCAAGAAGGGGCGTCGGAGCCGCACCGTGTTCACCGAGCTGCAGCTGATGGGCCTAGAGAAACGCTTCGAGAAGCAGAAGTACCTCTCCACGCCCGACAGGTAGCGCGGGGCCAGGCTAAGCCCAGCGGGTAGGGGGAGGGGGGCTGCTTGCCCTGCTGAGGGTGCACCCCGCTCTTTCCAGAATAGATCTCGCCGAGTCTCTGGGTCTGAGCCAGTTGCAGGTGAAGACGTGGTACCAGAATCGAAGGATGAAGTGGAAGAAAATAGTGAGTGTTTTTGTGGCATTCTGCGCCCTCTATTTGCGGCCGTGCCCCTGTAGCCTTCAAGAGCTGCTCCCCATGGAGACTTATGCCCAACCCTCCCGATTCCCTCGGTCCCTGGTGCCCAGAGGGACCCTCTCTGCTCTCTGTCCCACTGCGTGCCCTAGCCCACCTCCTTTCGTGCTCCCTGAACCCTCAGGATTCCTGGAAGCCTTGAACGCCTCTGCCGGACCCTCTGGTCGCTTTTCCCTAGCAGCGCTCAGACAAATGGCCGCCATTTCCCGGGGGCTAGGCGCGGCCTCGAATGGCCTCGTTGGGCTCTACAGGCCCTGCCTAGGCACAGGGCGCGGGGGTCCCCGGCCCAGTCCCAGCTCACCGCGGTGCCGCCCGTCTCCCGCGCAGGTGCTGCAGGGCGGCGGCCTCGAGTCTCCCACCAAGCCCAAGGGGAGGCCCAAGAAGAACTCCATCCCCACGAGCGAACAGCTCACGGAGCAGGAGCGCGCCAAGGAGGCGGAGAAGCCGGCGGAGGCGCCGGGCGAGGCCGGCGACCGGAGCCACGAGGACTGAGCGCGGCAGAGGGTTCGGGCCCAGGGAACCCCAGCGCAGTACGCGGCCCCCGTAACCCGCCGGAAGCCGCGAATCGGCCCTTCTGAGTCCACGCCGTTTGCTTTCTAAACTTTTTATTATTACCTTGAATGCGGACATTTAGGGGCCAAACAAGGAAGGACAGACCCTGAAGCCAAACCCGTGCGCTCGCGGGCCCTAGCCTGGAAACACGTCCAGCGCGGCGGAAGGTCGCCTCCTCTCGGCGCTCCCCGTCGCCAGGCGCTCCACGAGCATTCACGCCCCGATCCTATCCTGCACCCCCCCACTCGCCTCAGGCCGGCCCCCCGGGCCCGGACGCCTCCAGGCACACACCCGCTTCCGCGCGTCGGGGGACCCCGCGGTCCGGCGCAGGCCACCACGGCCCGAGATGGCGCCCGGACAACCCTACGTCGCTGGGGCTCCTACCCCTCTCTTACGAAGACGGTGATTTTTTTCCAATAAAATATTTTATGACACAGCGGGACTTGATGGGGGGGGGTTCTGAATCCGCGACGTTGGCGGGGGGGCGCGGCGAGGTAAGAGGGACACGCGCAGTGTTTTCTGAAACATCCTTTCCCCGGGCTACGTGGACGCGAGCCGTGACCTGCTCCACCTGGCCCGGGCCGGGCACGCAGGCAGCTCGGTCGCTGCATGATCCTAGGAATCGCTTCCACTCTGGGCATGAGGGCCACTCTGAACCTCCCTCCCCTTCCTTCTCAGCCCAGGGCACTTCAGACGGTAGCAACCGGGCTACACAGGGGTCACCAGCCCGAGGCCACCTAGGCGCTCACTCCGGAAGTTGTCCGGGGCTGAGAGCCGCCTCCTGTTGTTGGTTCAGTCTCCTGGGGCTTTAAGGACTAACTGCGAGGTCCTTGAGATTGTACCGGCCAGCCCTTCCTGAGGCCTACGGGAAACCAAGGACTCGGGATTTGCACAGAGGCCGGCCACCATCAGCAGCTCCAGCCTGCAGAGGCGCCTGCCTCCCTGAGTTTTCAAGTTTTCCACGGTATACACAGGAGGGAGGCATCTGGCAGCCGAGTACGGGCACCTGTGGGGGTACCTGACCGAGGCAGAGGGCCGAGGACTCCAAACTGCTCAAGGTCACGCAGGGTGCCCTTTCCAGGGGCGCGGCTTGGTGACACGTGTTTGCCCTCCTCCCCTCCCCCTGCCCCCCCACACACGGAAAGCCTCGGTTGCCTCTTCTCTGGTCTAGTCTGGGCTGGGAGCTTCCATGTTGGTTCCTGTTTTTGTGCTTCCTAGGACTACCACCAGGGTATGGAAATGGAAAAATGGCCACTTTGCTGGTTAAAGCTTGGGGAGAGATGGAAACTTGGTCCTGCAGAGTTCCAAACAGGACGGAGATTTGAAACCAGGTCCTTGCAGGTGCAAATAAGAGGGAAAGAGAGTCAGGAACATTATGCTGAGATGCAGACTTTGCATTTCAGAATGTGAAAACCGTTATGGCCTCCACCTGCAGCGGCTGATGACTTCCTTTTTAAATCGCTGCTTGATCGCACTTTCCTGAAACCTGCACTTGGATTACTGGTACCCGAGAATCTCAGGCCTTGGTTTAAGGCTGGGAGGAGTGAGAAAGAGGGTGTTTTCTGAGGGCAGCAGGCAATTCTCTGCAAGCCCCAGCCCTGCCAAGTCTTTGGAAAATAAGCTCCCTTTCTAGGCTCTTAACTTAACCTCGAAACAGCTCCCAGAATATTCACTTGCCACTGTCCCCTGAAGGGCCTGAGAAAACCTGCAGTCTGGAGGGAAGGAATGGACCATCAGTGTATGAGTGTACCTCCTAATCCCTTCCAGCCCTTAGGGTTACCCCCAGTTCTGCTCAATGTAGTGGTCCTGCTGTAACCTTCCTGAGCCAGGACCAGGCTAGACAAGTCAGGTACACTACTGAGTTTAATCCTCTCCACCTCAAAGTGCGGCAGGGGTGGGAGTGAAAATTCGAGTTCTGTCCCTCCTGGGCTTGGGGAACAGAGATTCCAGCACAGCCTTTGTTAACTATGCAGAGTTGTGGAAGGAGGGTGGAAGAGGAGAGAGGAGGTGTAGTGACCCACACTCCTTCAGTCCATTCTGGGACCTCGTTCGGGGTCCTCAGGTTTTATTAAATCTGAGGAATGCAACCTCGGGCAGATTGCCTTGTGGTTCTGTGGTGTTTCCCCAAGGCAGCCCCCTCACTGAACTGGAGGAAAGGGCCGTAAAGCACTAGGGCTCTAAGAGGGAGGGAGAGAGGAAGGGCATACAGCGAATCCGGTGCCACAGCGCAAGGGCCCCAGTATTCCAGTGAGTACAACCCCTCCAGGCACAGCTGGGGAACCTGATGGGGGCACTGCTGTCACGAGGTCACCAGCCGGTCAGTGGGGGAGCTGGGCCCCAAACGAGGGGATCCAGATTCCAGTGCGAGAGGGGGTGGGAGGGGTTTCTGTCACTGCCTGCGTTGCTGTGCTCCTCGGCGGACAGGGCACGGGGTGACTGCAGCAGATCGAGACCCGGAGGCCCGGGAGAGGACCGGGCCGCGCGCTGGCCGCGTCCTGGCACCTCGGGGTTCCTTGCTTGCGTAATTCCTATGAGACCCGATGGAAGCTCAGGCCCGCTCCAGAAAAAACCGAAGGCTCGGAGGCAGAAGTTTTACTGCCCATCCCAAGACTTCCACCGCGGACCGTAGCCCGCAGAACCAGGACTCTAGGTGAAGAGCGGCAACCTATCCACGGACGGTGATGCAGTCTCGCGGCCTGAGTGACACCCCACCCCGGCCACCCGGGCCACCCAGTGCGGAAGCCCCCTCCCTGCCTCTTGGCAACCGCTCCCCTCACTCCAGGCCCGGGCCTTCGGGGAGGGACGGTCTTCTCGCTCCCTCCCCCTCTGCCGCACGAATCTCTTCTCCGCCCCAGCGTCCTGGGAAACAAAACCCGGAGACCACACCAGAGAGCAAAGGAGGTCGCGGCTGTGTCTCCGGAGCCCGGAGCCCGGGGCCCGAAGCCGGGGCTGGGAGAGGGCTCGGGTGTCTCGCGAGAGAAGTGGACCTGGAATGGAGGTGGACGGGGAACGCCCGTGGCGGCCAGGACCCCGTGAGCAGCACCCGGGATTAGCCAGACAGCAGCGCTCGGAGGCGAGAGCGAAGTTTGCGCTTCTGGGCTTTATGGGGTGGGGGTAGGGGCCTGGGCAAGAAGGGGGACTTTGGGGGAGGTTTGGCTGGGGAGCAGGCCGGAGATGGGGGATTGTGACCCCGATCCTGAGCAAGTCGTTCTCCTTGTCGGAAGCGGGAGCCTAGCTCTGTGCGGCGCTCAGCTCAGGCCAGGATCGCAGGAAGCGTTCAGGGGAAAGTGGGCCTCTCGCGGCCGGCCTGGGGTCCGCACCCCGTTTCAGAGCCTCCGACTAGCCGCTGCTTTTGCGCGGAGCCGGCACCACCAGGATATGACAGGCGCAACCGGGCGGGGGCTCCCCATCCCCCCCCTGCCGCCCCTCTTTTTATAAACTAAAGTTTACTCGGGTTTACACCCTTTCCCTGTTCTGGATTCTCCTGGAGGGTCAGTGGTGAGAACCCATAACGTGGAAGAAAAGAAACAGAGACCCCAGGGCTACATTAACCTGGCCAGGTGCGAGGTTTGCGTCTCCTGGAGCCGGAGGGTGCTCTCTTACTGTACCTAAGGGGAAACCAGGGCCTGGAGCAGCGCCCAGCCGCCGCTCAACCTGGAGTAAGCAACACTTCCTAGGGACCTTCCTGGAGCTCCAGGGTCCGAGGAGAAACCAGGCATCTCCTCCGTCTTTGGTTGCCCCACTGCCTGATTTCGTTTCTACACTCAAGGGACCACCTGATCCCCCGAGCCTCTGCCCCCAAGGCCTCTCCAGGCCCAGGTTTCTCAAGGGCTGCAGCCAGGCTAAGAATGACCACAGAGGCCCCATAGGCCCCTCCAGTTCAGTCTGGCCCCAGACTTTCTGAGCTGAAAGAAACATCTCCAAAACCATCCTCCCAGCCCCACTTTAGGGAAGTAAGGAAGCCAGGACTCCTCACTCCTCATAGGTGGGCAGTGCGGAAAGGTGACAACAGCAACAGGGTCATGCATCTGAGTCAGCCTGGCTCTAGGCCAAGTTCTTCGTTGACCTTGGTCCCTAGGCCACTCCACATCCATGGTGCAGCAGAAGGTGGTCCTCCTGCCTTTGCAGGGGCCCCTCCCTTTTGTGACTTCAAAAGTTCCCTTTGTCCTAGTTCTCACATTGTATTACACTGCATCTCATTGACTTTAAGAGGGCATCTTCCCATTTCTGAAATCTGGGTTCATATGACAGTTGGGGGGGTGTATGTTCCAGGCACTGTGGGCCGTGTGTCTGCAGGATGTGACTGTCCCTAAGGAGGTGTCCTTGGCTGGACAGTGGAGGCCCCTCACCTCTCAGTCACCAACTCTCGATGGAGAAAGCCACAAAGCCTGGGGGGAGGAAGGGATCTTCCTCAAGGTGCAGGAAGACACAGGGCAACAGCATGGAGGGAACTCGGATCCACTCACCCACCAGGCAGAGGCTAAGGGGGACAGTGCTGTGGGTTGCGGTGCGGGGGATCAATTCATAGGTGGCTCTGACCTTGGAGAAGTTTTAGGAACACTCAGTCCATTGATTTCCTTGATTGTTTCCTTTTAATGTAAACTCAGTAGTGATCTGTGATAGAAATTTATGCCTTATTAAGCCCAAAAGAGATCCTTGAGTAAGTATAGGATAAAAATTTTAGGTGCTAAAAAAACACTGGGTTATGTCTTCATTGGCAATGTTTTAAAATTTTTCCAGAAGTGTTTCAGGAAATAACGGTGTCTGACATCAGCGCTATCATGGACTGTCTGATATTAATCAAGCTCTTTCTTGGGCCATTCATTCATTTAACAAGCAGTAACTGAATGTGGTGGGGTTCTCAGGACTGGGACACAGGCCCTTCCCTCCTCATTGGTCCAGTTACAGCCCGGTAAGATAGGTGCCCTACTCCCATTCTGAAGATGAAGATAATGCTCAGAGATGTTAGGCAACTTGCCCAGGGACACACAGCTGTCAGCAGCAGAATTTGGATCTGATTTCAGCTCTGTGGGTCTCCACTGCCCCTTACCCATCAGCTTGCTATATTCTAGATGGTTTAGGGTCACCAATGGCCCCTGCCTGCCCAGAATGAGTCTCATCCATTTGTTTACCAAGTATCTATTAAATGCCTGCTGTGTGTCAGGCACTGTGCTAGTCATGGGGCACTCAGTCTCTGACGCAAGGAGCTCATGTTGGAAGCATAGACGCCACAATTAAATCTACAAGATGATTTCAGGAAGTAACAAATGCCTTGTAGAAAATAAAGCAGGTGATAGACAATTAGTGTGATGGCAGATTTAGTCAGGGTGGTCAGGGAGAGTCTCTCTCAGGAGCTGACTCTTCAGTTGAGACCAGAATGACAAGAAGGAATGCCTACCTGGCAGTGGACATAGCAAGTGCAAAGGTTCTGAGGCAATTTGGAGCTTGGCCTTAAAGACACAGAACAAGGTCAGAGTGGTGGGAACAAACGTGGAGAGGTGGGCAAAAGTAGTGCGTAAGGAGGTGAGAAGGTAGGTGTCGGTGCTGCCTGGAAGGCGGCGGGGAGGAGGTGGCATTCTGGTTCCTGCCAACGGCAGACCTCTGCCAGTTCAGCCCCTCTGAACTCTGGGCCACCAGAGCCCCGCGGCCGCTCCGCCTCCACCGGGCAATTTGCTTTTTTGTTCTTTTTCATAAGGATGCAATTTTCTGCGTGCTTTAAGGACATTAGAAGGGCGTTTGACTGACGCGCCATGCGAAACACATTAGCGAGGCTTGAGGCGCTGCGCACAGGAGGCGGCACCCGCGTGGGGAAGGGGCAGGTGGAGGCGGGAGCAAGCCCTGGGGACTGGCCTGGGGCAGGAGGTAGAAACCAGGAGAGAGGAGAGACAAAAAAGAGAGAGTTGGAGAGATAGGAGATGCAATAATGGAGTACCAATGTAGAAGCGTTTGGGGGAGGGTGCAGAGAGAGAGAGAGAGAGAGAGAGGAGGTGGAGGGGGTAAAGAAACAGCTAAAGGGGAGTGAGGAGACTCAGTGGAGATGGAGAGAAACAGAGGAGAAAGGTGGGGAAAGGGGGCAGAAACGAGAGTTACAGACAGGAGATAATAAAAGGGAAGGGGGGCAAGGAAGGTGGTAGCAGGAATGGGGTTCTTCCTAGGGCACGCTGTCTCCCAGACCACCATGTGACCTTGAGCACAGGAGTGTGTTGCCTGGTAGACGGTGGGGAAAATGGAAAGCAGTCTAAAGTGCCTTTGCCTGCGGTTGACTTGCTGTATTTCAGCCTCTCAAATATGCCAAGCTCCTTCTTTCCTCAGGGCCCTTGCTCATGCTGTTCCTGGGCCTTGATGTTCTTCCCTGCACTCCCCTGCTGTGTGTCCTTTCTCTTCCTCCAGGTTGGGGCTCCCTTGTTATTTCCAGGGTGGCTTACTCTGTCTTGCCTTGCTGGCTGGCACTCACCTCTGCTGTGATGCCCTGTGCATTTGCCTGGAGTCTGTCTTGGGGCGTGGCTGTCTCAATCCTGACAGCCCCCAGCAGCAGCTCCTTTCCACCTGACATTCTCCTGAGCAACAGGAACACTGGATTTGCAGCCAGACAGACCTGGATTCAGACCTCCCGGTTCTTGCTGGGTTGGGTGTGCACTGCAGATGCTCAGAAAACTCCCAGAGCTTGGAGGATGCCAGGCTGGGCTCTTTCCCTTCCAGGGTCCCTGCAGGGTACTTCTTTCCTGTGTGAACAGGGGCAGGTGGGCTGGGCATAAGCAGGGTGGGCTCTGGAGGGGTTTGACCTGGTCCTGGAGCTGGGCACCCTCCAGGTGTCTCCTGGGGGGATGTGGTGGGGGAGCTCATAGCAGCATCGTCCCCCAGCCTTGGAGCCCAGCTGGAACCCAGTGCCCTCCCTGAGCTTGTAAGTGTGCCACCACTGCCCCCGCCATTTATGGAGCACCAACACTGGGCACTGCTTTGGTTAATTGTCATCAAGGTTAATCTTGAAGCCCTTCAAGTTGGAGACTACCAAGTCCATTTCACAGATGAGGAAACTGAAGCTCAGAAAACAGATGACTTGCCTATACTTACATAGGCAGAGCTGGGGTATAAATTCAGGCCAGAGCAACTTACTGTTTCAGCTCTGCATCCTCAACCCCAAGTAGATTCCTATGAAGGTTTAGCTGAGAGCAATGGAGGCAGACTGGCTTGGTGGTTGAGGGCCATGCTAGCTTAGGTTCAAATCCCGACACACCACTCACTAGCTGTGTGACCTTGGGTGAGCTATCTGTCTTTTTTGTGCCTCAGTTTCCCTCTCTTTAAAATAGGGACCAATAATAAAACCTCATATCCTCCTTGAGGTGCCTGATCACTTAGCAAGCAGGATTTTCTCACAAAGGATTTTAAAAATTATTTTGAGGGTATGACGTGATGTTTGCGTGGTGTCTCAGGGGCTGATGGGAGTGACTCGGGTGTTGTCAAGGAAGCAGCCCCCACATGTGTCTTCGTGGCACTTATCATTGTGTGCAGTTTTTGGAGCGGTTATCAGTTGATGGATTTCTGGCCAGCTGTCCCACTGGGAAGGCAGAGACGCTGCCTGTTCTGCTTATCCCTGCGCCCTCATTCCTGGGACAGTGCCTGGGATGTGGTAGATGCACAAGAAGCATCTATGGACCAGAAGAGTGAATGCCACTTACAGGCTGGGAGATCCTGGGCCAAGTACTTCCGCCTCAACACGTGCTGAGGATGTGCGTGAAGATCTCATATGACAATGGTTAGCCTGGCCTTCGCTCCAGCAGGCTCTAGAATGCAAGGCCTCTCCTCCCAGGGCCTTGTGGTGGTACACTGAGGCAGGGGCAGGGTGATTGTCAAGACCCTGGGTCTGGCCTTGGGGAGCTCTACTCGTTCAGGAGGCTGCTCGGAGCCTCAGGGCCTTGTCATTGTCAGGTTTACTGTTTAACAGCTCCCATCTGCCCGGGGCCAGGCCCAGAGCCCCCCAGCCAACCCACCCGTCCACCCTCTCCCCTCACCACCCTCTGCCTGGCCTGTGGGTTCCACCATGTCTAGAACCTCTCACCTTCCGGAGCTCCCTCCCCTGCCTGTGGCACCATTTCTGCTCTTCCTCGGTTGGCCAACAGCAGATACTTCTCAGGCACGGCTTCTCCAGGGACCTCTCTGTTTAGGCTAGGCACCGGGCTATGTTCCCACATCCCCTGGGCTTGCCCTAAACCTGGACACTCACACACATCCCCTCCAGACTGTGGTCAGACTGTCAGGCCTGCAGTGAATGAATAAGTGAGTGAATGGATGAATGATGGCCCGGGCCTCACTTCCACCTGCAAGTGCTGGTTTCAGGCTGCTTGAGGGCTTTTGCTGCCACCAGAGCCCATCCTCACCGTAATTCACACACTATACCCCAACAAGTGGCTGCCAGGAGTTGGTGGGTAAGCATAGAATCTTACCCCCCAGTTGCCCCCAGTGGGAAATTGCTGGAAAACACCCTTTGTCAGCCATGTGGCATTTTGCCCTTTGTAATAGGAGTGCATGGGGTGAGCTCCATGGAGGACTGTCAGAGAAGGTTACCATCGAAGCAGCCCCACTGACAGCTCTGAGTTAATAAGGCTCTAGTAACATGTTATTTGAACAAGGGCATAATTGCTAAATAAGTTTAAGACAGTCAGATGTAATAGATGCTTTCTGAGGACTCATTCCAGCTCAGAGCTTCTGGATCTCTGATGCTGTTCATCCACTTTCAAGAACTTCTGGAATTCTCTGATGCTGTTTGTCCACCTACAAGAGTTTCTGGAATCCTCTGATGCTGTCTGCCCACCTTCAAGCAGGCACTGGCTTTGCTTCAACCCTGGTGTGTGAAGAGGAGGAGATGGGGAGGAGGGGGAGGAGGAGAAAGGGCAGGAGCAAGATGAGGGAGGAAGTAGGAGACAGAGAAGGGAGAGGAGAAAGCAGAGAAGTACATCAGTGTTGCCCTGATGTCCAGTCTGTGTGATGCCAGCAGCTGCTGTTCAGAAGCTTCTGGATTCCTGCCTGCACTTCCCACTTGTCAAGGAGACCTTAGGCATTGTGTGAAACAAACTGGTAGAAGCCCTTCTAAAAAACGGGCATTGTGTTTCTTTGTAGTCATGGCCCTGTCCGATGGCCCAGCTGATGGAGGATGTGCAGGTCAAGAGGAGGGAGGGAGGAAGGACACAGAAACCACACCTTGGGGGTCTGTGGGAGAAAGCCCAGGCCTGGATGCTCTGAGCATGCACTGTTCATTCATTCATGCATTCTTGTCTTCATTCCCTCCTTTGATCCTGCAACAAAAAGTTATTTATGCCATTCGTACACCTATGTTCATAGCAGCATTGGTCACATTAGCCAAAGGTGGAAACAACCCACATATCCATTGATGGAGGAATGGATAAGCAAAATGTGGTCTATCCATACAATGGAATAGTATTCAGCCTTAAAACAAGGAAATTCTGACACATGTTACAACATGGATGAACCTCGAGGACATTATGCTTACTGAAATAAGGTAGTTACAAAAAGACAAATTCTGTGTGATTCCACTCATGTGAGGTGCTTAGAGTAGTCAAAATCATACAGACAGAAAGTAGAATGGTGAGTGCCGGGGCGGGGAAGAGGGGAGAATGGAAAGTTATTGTTTGATATGTATAGAGTTTCAGTCTTACAAGATAAAAAGAGTTGTGGGGATGGACAGTGGTGATGGCTCAACAATAATGTGAATGTGTTTAATATCACTGAACTGTATGCTTAAAAATGGTGAACGGTACAAAAAGACACATGCACCCGAATGTTCATTGCAGCACTATTTATAATAGCCAGGTCATGGAAGCAACCTAAATGCCCATCAACAGACGAATGGATAAAGAAGTTGTGGTACATATATACAATGGAATATTACTCAGCCATAAAAAGGAACAAAATTGAGTCATTTGTTGAGATGTGGATGGATCTAGAGACTGTCATACAGAGTGAAGTAAGTCAGAAAGAGAAAAACAAATACCGTATATTAACGCATGTAGGTGGAACCTAGAAAAATGGTACAGATGAACCGGGTTGCAGGGTAGAAGTTGAGACACAGATGTAGAGAACAAACGTATGGACACCGAGGGGGGAAAACTGCAGTGGGGTGGGGATGGTGGTGTGCTGAATTGGGCGATTGGGATTGACATGTATACACTGATGTGTATCAAATTGATGACTGATTGAAAAAAAAATGGTGAATGGTAAATTTTACATTATGCGTATTTTAACACAATAAAAGACAATCTTAAAAAAAGTCATGTGTTCTAGCTCTATCCACTGAACGTTCCTTGAAACAATAAATCCAGTAGCAATGAACACATCTGTTGCCTTCACTGTGGACTCTCTTTTCCCACTAAAAGGAACCAGGGCTCTGTAAGAGAAATAGCTGGTCTATGTCTGGGGGCAGGAAACAGGCAAGATGAGCTTGGAGTTTCTTGTTATAACAGATGGCAAGGAGGTGACTAAGGCTACTGGGTACATGTGAAAAGGACCTGGGGCCAAGGAGAAGAGCCCCCGGCTGGCCAATATGGGATAATTTGAGCAACAATAATAACTGCAATGATTTGAAACATATCAAATATTTGAAAAAAACTCAAGACCCAGGAAAACTCATTAGTTGCTTTTGGAGGGGACTAGGTGTTATGGACTCAACGTTTGTGTTCCTCTCAAATTTATATGTTGAAATCCTAACCCCCAAAGTGATGGGTTGGCCCCAGGGCAAGGAGTAGGGAGAGGCTGCGGCTCCGTTTTGCATGAGGCCCTGAGAAGCAGTCCTCGGAGCCCCCATGTGGTCGCCTTTCTCCTCAGGGGGCCTGGTGCCTGCAGAGAAGAGCTTTCTTCCAACATCAGCTGCCAGGGATGCCCATGACGGGCTGAGCGTCCCCTCACGAGAGGCGTGTGATGGGAGAGAGGCTGTAAGAGGACAGTGCGGCAAGTGGCGCTTCCTCTGAAGGCACCTCCAGCCCTTAGAGGCAGGGTTCTTGTCTCCAGTCTGTAAATGAGGGAACTGAAGCCAAGAATGAGTCAGTGAAATGGGAAGTGTCATTTCTGGGCCCCCAAACCACAGGGTCATCAGCTCTGACTGTGGTGTCTGTGCTGGTGTGTGAAGCGTGGAAAGTGAGGAGGACGCAGGCTCCGATGTTGATGGTGCTGTTTACTGTCTGGGTGCAAGCCTGGACTCAGTGTTCCCGTCGAGGGAGCGCTGACCTGCAAGGGGCACGGGGCAGTGTCCCATGCGTGTCTGTGCTCCTTCCCTGCCGGGGTCCCATGTCTGCAGGACAAGTCCCTGTTCACTGCTGTCTTCACCACAAAGTACTGTTTGTGATTTTTTAAAAAACACACTCTCTGTGAGTGACTCATGCATTTAAAATTATTTTAATATATTTTACACACTTGTGTATAAATGGGGCCGTGTGTTTCTTCTTATTAAAGGAGTCTTATTTAGGCTGGTCATAATATGATCAGGAGGCTCTCTGCTGAGCCCGGGGTATTTATAGGGACTCAGAGTGGTGAATGTGTGGAGGGCAGCTCTGCCGTGTGGGATTCTAGGGGTGCCTATGCCCACTGGTCCTCTCTGGGGTGCTGCAGACCCCAGGGCCAGGGCGTGCAGGCTGCAGCCTCCTGCACACAGCAGCTTGAGATGCCCACCTGGGGACCCCCAGGACCTGCTCCAAGACTCCAGGAAAGGCGTTGGTCAGGTAAGAAATGTTGTCAGGTCCTAGTCCACACAATAGGTGGGCATGGAGGGGCAGTGGACCCCAGGTCCTATCCTTGTGAAGCCAACTTCTGCACTTTTGAGAACCCGCAAAATGTCAGGTTATCGCTCTGGGGATGCAAATGTGAGTGAGAGCCAGCCTGCCTCCATCAGTGGGGACGTGGACGTGTGAGTGGAACCCACTTTCCTTCCTGCCCTCCTCAAGTTCCCTGGGCCCCTGAGACTCCCCCCACCTTCTCTCTCCTTCAGCCATGCTGGTCTCCCAGTTTTCTCTCCAACACCTGCCCCAGGGCCTTTGCCCGTGCTGTTCCTTCTTCTGGACTGCTCCTCCTCCAGACACTTACACAGCCAACTCTGTCCACTTCTCACAGATGCTCTCTTCTCTGCTGTCTTCTCAGTAAGCTCCCCACCACCCCACCCATGCCAGCACCCCCAGCCTACTTCCTCCCCTTTCCCTGCTCCAGTGCTCTTAGCACATATCCCTAGAAATCGCATTATCCATTTTTTGGCTTTATCTTGTATATGTCTGTTTCCCCCTCCAGAATGAGATCTCTTTCATTCCTCCTGCTTCCTCAGCTCCAGAAGGGTGCCTGCACACGGTAGGTGTCTGATAAATGTTTGCAGACCGACTGGACGGAAGTGTTGATTGATTGAGTCTGGTCCCCTGGTGAATACATTGCCCACATTTTAATTTGGTATGCGTTAGGGGTGGAACCACTGGCCACAACTGCACGCAGGTTCAGCTCGGGTGGAAACTGCCAGCAGCTCTCCAAAGCGGCCGCACCGTCTCAGCCTCCTTCTGTGGGATTCAGGTTGCTCTAAGTCCTCCCTGCACTTGATGCTGTCAGTCTCTTTCATTTTACCTCATCTGTGCTGGGTGGTGGCAGCTCACTGGGATTTTAATTTGTATTATTGCCTTTCCCTATGTTTGTTGCCATGTAGATATGTTCTCTTGTGACACGCTTATTCAATACTTCTGGTCAGTTTCCTGTGGGGGCTACATGTTTTTAATTTATTATTATTAAATTTAGGACACTGTACCTATTCTGGATAAAACTCTTGGTCATTGCATGGGTTGCAAAGAGAACCTAGTTCCCACGGTATGCCTAGTGCCCACCACACTCCCTCCCTTCCCAACAGCTGGGAGCTGGGGATGTGTTGGGATGCTATTCCTCAGACTGCCCCCAGGGGAGGGGCCATAGGGTTACCAGGGGAACTAATAAAAATGTGCCTTATTGGACTTGCTTTCCCAAGGCCTCCTCTTTTTGTCATCCGAACTCCTGCTTCTATTCAGAGTCATTTTAGAGGGTACCTCCTCCAGGAAGACCTCCACACTCTTCCAAGGCTGAGGTGGGAGCCTCCCCAGTGCTCTTACAAGTCACTCTGTTGCATCATCGTTGTCCAATTGTCAGAGTATCCCTGGGTACTCAGGGCCTAATGCCCGCATGCAGTAGTCGCTCAGTGTGTGATGTTTGAATGCTGAACGAAGCCATGAGTGTGAGTCTCAGAGCTGTGTCTTTCCCTGCTTGCAAAGGCTTGAGTGAGGACTCTCATGTCAGGGCTTTCTCATCACAGCCTGAGCTTTAGCTGACTGAGTCCTTGCTGTGTGCCTTTCTTACCTGCAGATCTGCTGCACGATGATTCACTTCATGCTTCTCTTTGAATCTATTCGCTTTTTTTAGGTTGGTTGGTTGGTTGGTTGCTAGATCTTTTCCTTTATTTTTAAAAACATCATTTTCTTTTTTCCAATATCTTTTTAAAAAAGACTTTATTTTTTAGAGTAGTTTTAGGTTCACAGCAAAATTAAGCAGAAGGTCCAAAGATTTCTCATATATTCCCGCCCTCATCTGCCATTATCAACATTCCCCACTAGAGTGGTACTAAGAAACCCGACAGGGAGTAGGTAACTAAGCTGACTCTCCATCCCTCCAATACCTTCGCTGTGTCATCAGGGGGCTCCTGCCACGCCCCAGGCACCTGCTGGACACTTTATAACTTTGTCACATCTCCAGCAACTGAAAAGGTGTTTCAGGTCCAGAGTGCCTCATAGGAAACCTTGGTGCCAGATGGTTTCTGGCTTCAAGCTTTCAGGTATTGGGAGGCACATGCATGTACTATGTATGTGCATTATGTTCTCAAGCCCTCTGTCTGCTGAACAGAATGTGGGAAGGATGATTCTGAGATGGTAAACAGTGCACAGATGGCCTCGTGCAAGGTCAGGACTGTCGCCAAATTGTTTTTTCACAAACTTACAGAAACAGCTCCCAGGTTTCTGGGTCTTCTAGATTTTAGAATTGGGGACTGTCTTCCTATTTCCTCCATTTCACAGATGAGGGAATAGAGATGCAGAGAAGTGAGTAGCCTGCCTGGCAAGGGGGTGGGGAAGCCAGGCCTCCAACCGGATAGAATGGCTCTGGTGGCTTTCTGCCTGTGTGCCAGGTCATGGGCTTGTCCCAAACAAGGGACAAAAATTGTAGGACAAACCAGAGTGTCCTGCAGACACTTCTTCCTGAAGCCAGAGGAGCTGACTCAAGTGTGCAAGTGTTTTGGACTGACTCCAGAGCAAACTCAGAGTCTCCCACCTCAGCTGGATGATGGGCATTGCTTGGAAATTCTCCTGGGGGTCCTGGTCAGTCCTGTCCCTCATCTTCTATGGCAATGATATTTTGCCTTCCCCACCTGTGATAGAGTGATTTCACCCCTTCCTCTATCCCTGTGCCCTTCTGGAATCTATCCCCCCACCTCCCCTTGGGTCCAGTACAATGTGATGGCATTAAAGGAGTGCCAGTTCTGAGCTTGGCCTGGGGTCCTTGCAAGCTCAGCTCTATGCTGGCTCCTGCCTTTGCCGTGAGGACAAGCTGAGATGGTGCGGGCCAGTGAGCCTGTGTTCAAGTGCTATGGTGCTGGTGGTCACTGCACCAGCATTCCTAAGTTACCCAGTGAAGGAACCCGGCTCCTCCATAGACTTGTGAGCCATAAGCAGCTACTGTGGTTTGAAGCCATTAAATTTTGGGGGGGCTTCTTATGCAGCAATAGCTAATTGATGCACCACAACTCAGGGGCCAGTCTGTCCCCACCTCATCCTCTCAGTGAAAACCCTGGCTTTCTACTGAAGTAGGAAAATCAAGCTCATCATCCTCCTTGGTGCCCCTATTTATGCCTGAACCCATCTTGCTTCTCCTTAGGGAGGGAAGTGGAGTCTCCTCCTGCAAGAGCCAGGCTCCCCCTGAGGTCTGGGTCCCACTCCTGTCAGCTTCCCTGACCTCATCCCCCAGGGTATCAGCTTCCTGGGGTTGGCAAAACAAAGCACCATGACTGGGGGTCCCGAAGAACAAAAATTTATTGCCTGTCTGTTCTGGAGGCTAGAAGTCCAAGATCAAAGTGTCAGTAGGATTGTTTTCTCCTGAGGGCTGTGAGGTAGAATCTGTTCCAGGCCTCTCTCCTAAGCTTTCAGTGGTTTGCTGGTGCTCCTTGGCTTGTAGAAGCACCATCCTGATCTCTGCCTTCGTCTGCACATAGTGTCCTCTCTGTGTGTGTCTATGTCCAAATTTGCCCTTTTTATAAGGACACCAGTCATGCTGGATCAGGGCCCATCCTACTCCAATATGACCTCATCTTAACTAATGACATCTACAATGCCCCATTTCCAAATAAGTCACATTCTGATGTCAGGATGTTCATATGTCAGGACTTGAACATAGGAATTTGGGGGCACGCCTGCCATTGGGATGCAGTGAGTGCAGTGGTCGGGGACTTTGAGGTTGACAAAGCCAGAGGCCTATTGGCTCTGCTGGGCACCCGGTTCAGATGTGGAGCACTGAGGCCTCTGTGTGGTGGACATGCAAACACAAGTGCACTGTTGGGCTGTCGCCAGCCCTTAGAAAAGAGCATGCAGTAAACGCTCAATAAAGCACAACTCTGATGTCTTAAATTGTCACTCTGCTCCTACTACCTCCATCCTCTCCCGTCTCTATTGATGTGCAAGTCACTACCACCTGTAAACACCTCCTGCTGCCACCATGTAGGCCTCCCCCACTGCTTCCTGCATCTGGACCCTGTGGCACACTGATTTCAGTGCTCCCATGAGCCATGCCTCCCAGATTTCTCACCCTCCCACCCCACTCTGGGCTTGGCCGTATGGGTAACTGTGGGCCATAAGACATTAGCAAGCATGATACAAACAGAGGCTTTATACACACTTGCCCCATGGAGATTGGCTTCTTGGAGTGCTGGTTCTCCACACCCAGTGCCATGCTATGAGGAAGCCCAAGCAGCCACGTGGAGAGGACACCTGGATGAGAACCAAGAAACCCTGGATGGCAACCCTAGGGAGCTCCTAGCCAATGGCTAAAACAGACGGCCTGCTCTGTGGATGAGGCCATCTTAGACCTCCCAGCTGTCCCAGGACCCCAGTCAAACCCAAGTGAGGCAGGAGAAGTATCTAATGAACCCACAGAGTCATGAGAAAAATAAATTGTTATTTTAAGCTACTAAGTGTTGGCATGATTTGCTCCCCATCAGTAGGTAGCCAGAACACCCCCATTCACAGCTAAACTTCTCGAAAGAACTGTCCTCACCAGTTATCTCCAGTTCTCCACACCCTACACCTCCATGCCCTATGTCTACCTTCTCCCCATCACTCTGCCAACATTGTTCTCAGTAAGGTCTCTTTTATGACTTTAATCATGTCCCCCACAAAATCATATGTTGAAGCCCTGACCCGGAGCACCTCAGAATGTGACTGTATTTGAAGATGGGGCTTTTAAAGAGGTGATTAAGGTGAAATGAGTTCCCGTGTGTCCTCAGACACAGTGCCTGACACACAGTAGGTGCACAGGAAGGACCTGTGGAGCCTGGTGAGGGGATGAGGCTTTGACAATGAGGACTGAGTGGGCAGAGCAGGGCGGGGAGCCCCGGGTCCAGTGAGGACAAGTGACGGCCAAGGCGTGTGCAGGGGCCCTGGGGGACAGAGGGGTGCCCTGCTGCCTTCTCCTGGATCTCTCCTTCCTCCACCCCTGCCCCCGTCCCCGCTCCACACCTCTTCTTTCTCCACACTTTCAGAATCCTGGTAGGAAGCCCAGAGCTTTCCACCGTGGACTTGCAGCATCCAACCCTCCCCCAGCGCCAATGGTTTGGTCATTGTTCTCAAAACCATGTCAGTATCGAACAAACAGATGTTTATAGTTAATCCCTAATTTTGCCATCAAAAAAATATACAATCTTGGGTAGAAACCGAAGAGGAAAGAATTTTTTAATTTACAGTGTCTCCCCACCGCCCCACTCCTGAAATTTGAAATTGCTGAACAGCCTCCAAATTCAATATTCAAAGTCAAACAAATCTATGTGTTCTCCAAAAGGAAGTATTGAATGTCTGACCAAGATGGAGGGGGACGAGAAAGTCAGGAGAGGGAGAAGCGCCCTGCTTGCCGGCAGTGCTTCCCAGAACGCCTCTTTTCCGGTGTTTGTTCGTTCTTTCTTCTTCTCGTGTTTTAATGAAAGAAATACCTCTGTGAGTTGGCCTTCCTTGGAGGAGCTGGCTGCAGGTCTCAGATGGCAGTCAGATTAGCCAGATCCTGCCGTTGGGGGCTGGGCCTGGGGCCGGGTGCAGCCTGTGCTGTCCTGCAGGGGACAGAGCGGGGAGGAGATTCATGGCTGTTCTGCCATGAATCAGGTCTGTAGCGGGGAGCCCGACTTCAAGAGGTATCAGGAAGGGTTGATGCTAGAGGAGACCCTGGATCTGGGCCTGTAGGAGAAGCAGGCAGTCACCCAGCAGAGCCAGGACCAACAGTGTGACCCGCCTGGGGTGTCAGGGTGGAGCTGAGGTTGGGGGCATCTTTCAGGAGGAGCCGTGGGGTCTTGCTGCTCTTACTAACATGGCATGTCTAGATCTGACATTCTAGACCCTGCCCTGGAGCCCTCCCCACTCCTCAGCTGGAACTTGCCTTGTCCCCCCTCTACTCCCAAGGTCCAGTCTTTGGCATTTTGGGGCATGCCGCTGCATGGGGCTGCCCTCAGGTCGAAGTTTGTAGGTGGCAATGTTCCCTTCATAGTGAGTCTTGTAGAAGATGGGGCAGCCTCCGTTTTATGGATGGGGAAGGTGAAGTGAAGTGAGCTGCCACATTAACCCAGACTCTACTGGGTCATGAGTGACAGAAAGAAACCCTCAATGGTTTGAACACAGAAGAGAATTTGCTAGCTCACATCACTGAGAAGTCCAGGGACTAAGGGGATGCAGGGAAGGGAACAGATGCCTTCAGCTGGGTGTCCCCTGCCCCATCCCTTTGCTCTGGCCCCCTGTCGTGGTGGGGCAAGCTGGTGGCAAGCTCCAGGCTGACTTTTTAGCCTGTCAGCCACCTTACAGAAATAATTGTCTTTTTCTAATAGCTCGAGTAAAGATGGGGCCACCTGTCCTGGAGTCCTGTGCTCATCTAGGTAACAATCACAGTGGTGGGTGGGGCCCAAGCTATGTCCTCATCCTGCATCCCAGGGCCTGGTTAGTCCCTCAGACCACATACATGGAGGGTGGGGTTCCCAAGGAAAATCAGAGGATGTGCTTAAAGAAGGAAAGAGGAGGGAAGGGGCTGCTAACAGGCCCAGTGCAGCTGCCAAACCCCACCTCTCATAATGTGGGCACCAGGATTCAAACCTGAGTTGCAGGTGGGGTGTCACTGCCGAGAGGGCATTTCAGGGTCCATTCTGTTCTACCCCTCCATGCCGCCTCTACCAAATGAGAAGCCAGCCTTCCCCGGGGGGGTCGCCAGGTCGGAATGGAGGAGTGGCCAGAAAGGTCCCCTGAGGAATTCATGCTGCTCAGGTAGGATCAGCGAGCACCGTCTGCCCAGCAGGGTTTTGGACAGGGAAACGCTGTCGTTATCCCATCAGAAGGTGGTTAGCAGGGCTACGTTGTGGCAGCTGAGCTTTGCTGACAAAACACTTTTTGGAGTCCTGAGGTTGCAGCTCATTTATTTGAGTTTCACTCAGCAGGTACTTGCTGAGCACCACTGCTGGAGACAGGACATGAGCTAGGGTGGGGATGTGGTGGGGAAGCGGCAACCATGGCCCATGGAAGATTGTGGAGCCATCTCTTCCTACAGTGCAAAGACTTCGGGGGCTGGAGCAGAGCAAGCTAAACCACTGGCTGAATGGGTAAAGCATTTATGCTTTTCCTTCTACAAACATAAGTTCCTCCAACCAGTTTTTACTGAGCATGGTGACAAGTGCTAGGCAATCAGCCCCCAGTCCCGTAGGGTTTGCAACCTGGGACATCCTCACGAGTGGAAACTCCTGGGTTTCTAAGCTGAGCTCTGCTGCTGAGATCCCTTTTCCATGCTGGGGCCTCACCTTTGCCTTGCTGATGTCACCCTCCAGGCTTCAGGGCACTCCCCTGCTGGCGTTCCCACTGTGGGCATACAAGCTTCTCATGTGTGGCCCAGTTTAGAAAAGGCCAGAATATTCAAACATAGCTTTTCTGAAGGCTGGAGCCACGCTGACCAGGAGAACTTTCTTCAATGATGAAGTGCGGCTGATGCCCCAGACCCTCCTCAAGTGACACTGACCTTGGTCCAGCACTCCCACCCACAGCGGCGGGAGGGCCAGAAGTCTCCCCGAGCAACAGGCCAGTACCGACCTCATGCCAGGCACCACTCTGGGGGCTTACCAGCCTGCAGAATTTGTGGGCCAGCGGTACACAGTCATTTTGAAAAATAAACGGTATAAATGCATATTTAAGTAATTTATATTAAGTGTTAAGAACAGCAACTCTGGTACTATTACTCATACTCTTGAGGCCATGTAGCCTATATATCTGTTTGGGAAGCACCACAGGATGGCCACATTCCTTCCCAATGCGGCCACTGATGCTGTGGAAAGCTGTGAATGTTACAGAGCAAGGCTGAGTTGATTGACTTGTAGTTTGTCTAAATGAAAGGTCAGCAAACTTTTCTGTAAGGGTCATATTTTAGGCTTTGTAGGCTGCATATGGTCCCCATTGCACCTCCCCACCTCCCCTCCTTCCCTCTCTCTGCCCTCCTCCTCCCCGTCCCTGTCCTCCTCCCTGCTTTCCCTCTCCTCCTCCCTGCTTTCCCTCTCCCTTCAGGAGCTGGTGTGCTGGCCGAGGGCTTGGACCTGTTCAGTGTGATCCAAGCCCATGATTGGCATCCATCCCTCACGTGCATTTTGCCAAAGGTCACGTGTCAGGTGCAGGCACTTAATTAGCAGGATTCTTGAGGCGCCAACAATAGAGTCAGAGTTTGGGAGATGAGGTTGGCGATGGGCCTGAGGCTGGCTTGGGTGGATCTTTCTGTGGCCCTGCAGGGGGGATGTGGGCAGACTTTCTATCCAGAAAGACAGCAGCAGCGTAGAGTGGCTGAAGGTGGTGATGACAGGTGAGGGCTTGCTACCCAGGCCCAGAGGACGCCTCCACCTAGGGGCGGGCGTTAGCCCCAGTGTCCCCACGATGGAGAGACACCCCCTGTCCTGGCTCTTTACCCTGAGAGCTGCTGGGGGCTGGGTGGGGGTTAGAGGCCCCTGCGGTCCTCTTGTTTGGCACCCACCATGTGCAGTGGATGCCTCAGGGCATGGGGACCTCAAGGGCACCTTGCGTGTAAGGACACAGCAGCATCCATCCATCTCCACACAGCACGACGGCATCCATCCATCCAGCACAGACCCCAGGACCCAGTAGGGGCCAGGGTGTTCGTCTGATTCTAGTCTCTGCCCCTCATGTACAAAGAGGGACTAGGGCAGTTCCTAAGGCCCCCCTGGCTACCCTCATCATCCCATGCCCCCCCCAAATATCTATCCCTCCTACGCTCCTCACCCCATTACTGGTCCCCTGTCCCTTGTCATGGCCGGGCAGTGGCCGGGCCTCGCCACCACATGCACCGGATGAGCCTAATTACCATGAAACCTAATTCTTCCAGGCTGCATGCTCCGGTCAGTGGGGACTCCTGCGTGTTTTCCTTGGCTGTCTTCTGACAAAAGGATTGGGGGAAAGAAAAGCAATGTGGGCAGGGCTGTGGACTGTGAGGGCCCTAGCCTGCCGCTCCACTCAGTAAAGCCCACCAGCGCTCTGGTTTCTGGGGCTGGACCATCCTTTGCTGTGGGGTGGCCTGGGGCCCTGCAGGGTTGCCTCCACCCACCAGATGCCAGTAGTACCCCCTACCCTTGTCGCGATGTTGTAAAGCGTCCAGCTGACTCAGAGGTCTGAAGGGCTAGGGGAGACAGACCTGCACAGACCCAAGGGATGGTGGCATGTGCCAAAGGACCAGGTAGCTCAGAGCAGGGAGGTGATCTCCCACTTGGTGGGGGAGAAACTGGCCAGGCGAGAGGTGTGAGGGGAAGCGTGAGGTGACAAGAAGAATGAGCCCAGCCCCTCTGTGGGCTGGGGTCTCCACAGTGAGTGTGTACAGTCCAGGGCCAGCAGGGGCTGGGTGCAAACAGAACTAATAAAGATGGGAGAAAGAAAGGAAGCATGGCTCCCGAGGGAGGCTGGGGGGCCCTCTCTGCATCGCCGTCACACAGGTCCAGAGGGTGGGGATTCCACATCTTGAAGGATGAGGGGCTGCGTTCCTCTGCTTTGGGGATGTTACAACACAGCGTCACGGTGCAGGCTTCCTGAGGGGGTTTGTGGTGAGGCTGTGAGGTGGGAGGGTGCTCCGGGTTGGGTTCCCGCAAGGCCAGGCAAACCTGGGGCAGCGTCTCCCTCCTAGGTCATTACCCGCAGAGCAGCCCTGGGGGAAGGGGTGCTATTATCCTCCTCCATACAGGTGAGAAACTGAGGCACAGGGTGGCAATAACTTGCCCAGGGACTCGCAGCTTGAAAATGGCAGGAGCAGGATGGGCAAATCACTCCTACTTAAGTAAGCTTACATATTGGGGGTGGGGGGGTGGTCTCCAAATTCATTTCCTGATGGTTTGCTGAGCAAAAGTAATTTGGAGCCAAGTGCTCTAGGTGAGGATGTCCTTTGGCATGCAGAACTGATTTGGGCTTTTTAAAGTTCAGTGGGAGTTGAGGTGAGAGTGATGTTAGCTCAGTGGGGCAGGGGTTGGGGCAGGGGCGGTGTGTGGGGAGGGGGGATGGGGTCCACACAGAGGCTGGAAGTTGGGAGTAAGGTGGTGGCCAGAAACCCAGGCCCTGGAGCCTGTGGTGTAGCTCCATTGACGCTACCTGTCACAGGGGAGGAGGGTGATGGAGATGTCATCATTGGCCCGTGGCTGTGGAATGCTCCTACTGTGTGAAGGCTGTTCGCAGAGTCCAGCCCTCTGGGGTCTCCGTCTCCTGGAGGGTGAAAGCTGTTGACTCCTCTGGCAGGTCAGGAGGCAGAGGTGGGGAAGCGGGCGGTGTTCCGGCAGGGCTGTGCTGCCCTCAGTGGTCCTTTCCATGGAGCTGGGTGGATGCCCTTGGCTGCCTGCCTGACTTCTGGGGCCCAGAAGAGCAGAGGCTTCTGGTACTTTGTGGCACAGCCAAGACCACCTCCCAGAATCACCCATCCACACGAAGCATCCCCTGGTTCCTAGCACACTCAGAGGCCCAGCCGTGTAGTGCTGGGGTGGTGGCTAGAAGCCAAACCTCCCCACCGGACAGCTGCTCTGGCTTCTGCCTCTGCGCTCAGGAGTTTCCTGTCAAGGATTCCTCTGCCTGGGGGTCCGGGCAATTATAGTGCAGGTGCACACACACATATGCCACTCACATACACATGCATACATTCATTCTCTCACATGCATGCATGCTCACACACTAGCACACGTCTTACACACACTCATATACACTTGCACACATGCACACACACATATACACTCATGCTTACACACACACTCGCATGCTCACACCCCCTTGCACACACAAATGCATGCCCTCCAGAGCTTACAGGAGGAGGGCTGTCAGGTGGAGGAGGACAGCATTTGGTGTCACCCGCTCTGAGGTTAAAGTCTGCTCACATTGGGCCAGCAGATGTCCCAGGCTCCCTGGGACCAGCATCAGCATCAGAGGGTGGAATGTGTAGCTGACCAGCCCAGGAGGTCTGCTTGCAGGTACAGCTGGGTCTAGCAGCTTCACCACATCTTCACCTTCTCTGCTGGCTTCTCAGGGTGTCCCCCTTGTGGAATCAGGCTGGTGTGGACACCCAGGGAAACTTCGAGTCCCACAGCTGTCAGAGGAGCAGCACTTTTCCTACTTGCTCCAGCCGAGGCTCCCAGACAGATCCGACTGCCAGACATGAGCCAGCTCAGCATTTTGGTGGGCGGGAGTGCATTTGCACCCCTGCATCAGGATAGGGGCTGCCTTCCAGAATCAGATGGACTGAGGAAGGCGCAGGTCCCCAAGGGAAAAGGAGGACACAATACCAGGACGCCATTCTGTGGGGAAAGTGTCCTCTGTCCCTGTGCACCCTACAGAGTGGCCAGTGAAACCCATTCTACAGAGGAGATAACTGAGGCTTAGAGGGGCAGAGTGTCTTGTTCAAGGTCACTGAGCTGGGCAGTGAGAGCAATGGTAAGCCATGGGGGGCCTTGAGCAGGAGGACATCATGGGCCAAGGTGGAGGATGAAGGAGGAGGTGTGAGCAGGGGAGACAGGGTGAGCAGTTGGAGGGCCTGATGTGGAAAGCGCAGGAGCAAGGCCTATGGTGGGTGGGGCCTGGGTGGGGCAGGGCCCATGGTACACAGGGAACTTGGGACCACCCTCAGAGTCTCCATGCTAACGGAGCACAGATCTGGACGGCCGGCCAGAAACGGTGATGAGGCCCTGCAGCAGCTCAGCTACAGGTGGGTGACCCCAGCCCTGCCTTCCAATCTTGTGGTGACTTAGTTTCCTCATGGATCTGGCCCAATCTCCCTGGCACGGGGGCTGGCAGTTGTTTATTGAATGACCCCAGCGCCCCAAAATGGTTTGTATAATGTAGAGCAAGAAATGGATATCACTTCTTCAGATGGGGGCAGGGGTCTCTCTAGTTGTAGTATAGGTGACACCCCCTCTCGGCTTGTGAGCTAGCGCAATTCTTTTTGTGCAGTCTGAGACTGTGTCTTCGTTTTCGTTATCAATTCCTCATTTCAGCTTGCTCTTGATACATCATGGAATGAACTCCATTGTTGCTGAGCGCTGAGTTCTGGTTCTTCACACTTGGGTAGTTCTGCCCCTAATGCTGACACTAGCCAAGGCTTGTCCCTATCTGTGCTCTCCAAGGCTGCCTTTGTCCCTAGAGATTTGAGATGTTTTCTTCACCCCTCTCTACCTGTTATAGGGGCCTGAAATGCCACCATGCTTTTGGTTTCTTCTTTGGAAGTCCCTATTAAAAACATGAATGTTCTCTGAGCAGGAGATGGCCTGAATTAGGTCAGTTTTTCCCAAACTCTAGTCATGTGGGCGTCACAGCCTACATGCCTCAGGATCTTATGCATTTAACATCATTCTTGCAGTGGGCCCGCCCTTGTTGTTTGTACTGTGCAGTGCCCAAAGAAGCCGTAACTGCACAGTGATGTCTGAGTGCTGGTTACATCTCTCTAACCTGTGATCCTAGTGTGCTGCCTTCCCCGCCTCCGCCCGCGGGCTGTGGAGCTCTGCACGGGCCCTGTGGAGGGAGGGCATGGGCTGACTCCTTTCGTGGTCTCAATGCTTCACCCTCCTTTACAATTCCTCCTAGAAAGAGGTGAGAGCCCACGCCTGGTACTTGGGCCAGTGGGAGTGGCTTGAGGCGATGGTGGCCCCTTTCGGGGCATAGGCCCTGAAAGTGCACATTCCCTCTTGTATGTCTGACACTGTGGCAGATGAACGTGCCCCGTTGGCCATGCACATGCCTGCTCTTCCAGGAGATGAGATGGCCACGCCGAGCTGAGCAGCCCATCCTCAGCCACATTGCCTCCAGGCCACAGGCGTGTGGGGTAAGCCCATGCTTTTGTTGTATGAGCTCCTGTGGTTTGGTTGTTATGCCATGTCACTGCAGCCACAGCTGACCCATACAGGGTGAGTGCCAGGCCTCAGGTCCTGAGGGGCTCTGCATAGGGATGGTCCAGGAAGGGACATACAGGGCCACTCCCACAGCAGGCAGCTCCAAGGCTGCATGTTCCCTTGTGGTTGGTAATGCTGGAGGTGCGACCCCTGGGCTCCAGCCCCACCTTGGTCATAGACTTGCTGGTGGTTTTGAGCTGGATCTCACCCTCTCTGGCCCAGCTTTCTCACCTGGAATCCTCCACATGGAGGTTGGACTCGGTCTCTGACATCAGGTCACACGGATCTGCTCTTGCTCTATCCAGCAGCCTCTGGTCCACTTGACTATGTGTGACATCTCTGGGTGGTGCCCCCAAGCCACACAGCAGAGAGTAGTAGTTCTTGGTGATGGGTTTAATTACGGCCCCATACTTGAGCTGTCTCCAAATAATAGTGTTTATCAATTTCCACTGAGGCATTCTGTGTGCCCAGGGCTACAGCACTTCACGTGGATTACATCCCCAAGGCAGGTTCATTGTGGTCCCACTGTGTGGATAGAAAGACTGAGCCCAGAGGGGCTAAATGACTCAACAAAGCTTGAACCAGGGAGGTGATGCCTGTCCAGTCCCAAAGTCTTTGCCCTTATCGCCCCGGAATGTCTGGGGCATAGTAGGGGTGCTCTAAACCCTCAGTGGCCCTCTTTTAGCCTCCTAGGGCTGCCACAATAAAGCCACAACACAGATGTGGGCTTAAATGACAGAAAGTTATTCTCCCACTCTTCTGGAGGTCAGAAGTCTGAGATCAAGGTGTTGGAAGGGCTGGTTCCTTCCACAGCAGCAAGGAAGAATCTGGTCCGGGGCTCTCCCCTCACCTTCGTGGTTTGCTGGCAGTCTTTGGTGATCCTTGGCTTGCAGATGCATCACCCCAATCTCTGCCTTCATCTTCACATGGTGTTCTCCCCATGTGTGTGTCCGTGTTCGAACTTTCCCTTTTTATAAGGATACCAGTCATACTTCAGTATGACCTCATCTTGATTAACTACCTCTGCAATATCCCTGTTTCCAAATAAAGTCACATTCTGAGGTACTAGGGGTTAAGACTTCAGTATATGAATTTTGGGGGGACACAATTCAACCCATAACAGCCCCCCAGCATGGATATTGGTGTTGCAGCTACAGCCCTGGCTAGGTTTTGGCCACTAGGGGAGTGGTGGGACCACTTGGTGGGGTACCCACCCATCTCCCTTAGGAATCCGTGTCTGCGGAGAGCTGAGCCTTGGGTATTTCTTTCAGGGAGAAAGGAAGGGACAGGGCTGTGTGGGGTGTCACCATTTTGCCAGAGAAGGGAAAGCGGTTGTTTACACACATGCTCCCCTGGAATGGCCCCCAGAACTGCAGAAAATACTGTCTCTGGGGCAGGTACTGAATGGGAGGGTACAGAGGAGGGGGCCTGTCCTCAATGGCACGTCAGCATGTACATTTTGATTGAGGACCATGAAAAAGAATTGCAAAAACGATTTCAAAAATTTTTAATTAAAAATACCTCCAAACCTTAAAAAACAGGACCTACCAGGTAGGCCGGGTGAGGAGCCAGTGAACTAATGGATGGAAACACCACTGGCCTGGCCTCCGCTCGCGGCGCTGCTATTATTAGCTACCGGCCCGTGCTGGCCTCTGAGGTGGCTCCAGGCTCGGCAGCCTTGGCTGAGCAGAGATGGACCAGGTCTTTCCAACCTTGCCCAGGGGAGCCCTCGGAGCCAGCATGGCCTGGCTTGGCCTGACGTCGATGAACGCAGAGGATAGGCCAATTGAGGGGGCCTCCTGATGGGCCAGCCCCACTCCTGCTGGAGGCTCCTGTGGCCTCTGGACAGGTGTGAGAGCTCATAGGCCTCCAGCCTTCACACAGCCTTTTCCGGCCCTGCCAGCCCCGCTGCCAGGCCAGGCAGCCCTCGGGCCTTGGCAGCCCTGCGAAACCTCCAGCTGGGCGGATGATGGATGGGGCCGCGTCAGCACTGGCCTGAGAGTGGATTTTGTGTGTGTGTGACATTTATTTACTGTCCGTATAAACACTAACACCTATGAAGCATGATTCCCGTGTGATAGCTTGGCTGAAGGCAGCTCTTAAATACATAAATTATGCACACCTCACTAATGAAGGGCCTGACAGCCGGGAAGTTCTATTTACCGCGGGCCGAGTTTCCATACAAAACCCGGCACCAGTGAGCCAGGATTTGCCCACGATCACAGTCCTGCCTGTTCAGACTCCGACTCATTTCTCTCTTCTTTTAAAAAAAATCTCTCCTCTGTCTTCTTTTTTACTCCCCCCTTTGCAGGGTTTGACATAAAACCGAAGTTGATGTGTAACTTCTCTGCCTGGAGCACATGTGGGGAACCAGCCCATCTGGCGCGGGCTCCGCTGACGGGCGTGTGTGAGAACAATATGTGGTTTGACAAATTTCAAGGCAGGCTTATGAAAAAATAACAGTGGCGCAGCCGTTGCGGTGAATGCCTGTCCACCTGCGGGCGCGGGCAGGGGTGCCAGGCCCATGAGTCAGGGTGCCCGGTGGGGGATTAGGAGGCCCGTGTAAATCACCGTTGTCCTGCACATGTTGACACAGCAGCGTCGTTGTTCCTGAGACCTGTCTCCACCTTCAGGGTGCGGCTGTCCTTGAGGGAACACATCCTCCCTCAGGGAGCCTTGAGACGCTCCAGGCAGGGTGGACCTCCGGCCCCACATCCCTGGAGACTCAGTCTTCTCAAGTGAGAAAGGGGTGCCTGTGGTGGACGCCTGGCTTCAGCTGAGCTCCAGCAGCAGAGCCCTTCTTGTGTGCCCAGCCTTGTGAGGCTGTTGGGAGAGTCATGGGGCTCTGGCCTCCAGGCAGTTTTGTCCTGAAGAGTCCGGCCGGTCACCTTGGGCACATTCCAGGGCTGCAATATACTGTGTGGCCTCGGGGGTCTCTTACCCTTTCTGTTCCTCGATTTCTCCACCTGAAAAGTGGAGGTGGTGACAACACCTGCCTCTGAGAGGTGCTGTGAGCAAGCACTTCACCCATGGAGCCAGACCCAGAATGGCTAGGATATCTGCGAGGGGCTTCTGGGTGCTTCTTGTGGGGCTAGGGCTCTGCCAAGAGGGAGGCAGGGGGAGGCTGTAGCCTCTGTATGACTGGCCTCTGTGGTGGCCGTGCGATGGCCTCTGAGGGTGTGTGTGTGTGTGTGTGTGTGTGTGTGTGGCGGGGGTGCTCCGGTACCTGGCGCTGGCTGACCCTGTCTTTATGGACAGCATCAGCCATCCTCAGCATCCTAGGAGGGGGCATGGATGGTCCCCGCAGCACTGGGATCCCCAGCCACACCAGCGCGAGCTGGTTGCTCTACCCTCCTTGCCTGGGCCACAGCTTGTGGACACATCTTCTTTGGCAAATTCCACCAGCCGTGTCTGGGCCTCCCAACCAGAGTGGGGCTCGGTCTGACTCTGTCTGGATCTCTGGCCTTCAGATACAAAAAGGGCTCAGTAAATGTCACAGGACAGGTAGGAGGCAGGAGGTGCGATGTGAGCAGATGTGTGGATGTAGGAGTTATGGGCACCTCCCTTGCCTCCAGTGGGATGGAGCTGCCTTGCCGGGGTGGGGGCTCCCCTCCCTGAAGGGCATTGTTCCCCCACACCCTGCTGCCAGGCCCACAAGGACTTTGCAGGGCTGGATAGTGGTTACCCCCCACCCTGGACCCTGTTCCTGAAACGGCACACCTAGAGGGCTACAGCTCCTCCCCATTCTGCCACTTACTGCTGGGAAAGTCGCTCATTTTCTGGAGTCCCGGTCTCATCCTCTATCCAGTGGGGGTAGTAAAGCCCACACAGAGGCCTGCTGCACCCAGGGCAGATCTGAGAGGCTGTGGGCCCACAGCGTGTGGGTGTGGTTGTAGCTCTCAGGATGCTGGCCTTATCTGCAAAGTTATGGAGGGCTTCCTGGAGGAGCGGATGGCTGTGGTGGGCCAACAGCAGTATACCTGCCTGCAGGGGAGTTTGAAGACGACTCCAAGGCTCAGGTTGGGGAAGGGATGTAAATTGCCAAGATCACAGGAGTGAGACAGGAAGCGAGGTCACCCAGCCCTGTTCTGAGCAGCCCAGGCTGCTGGGACATTGGCTCAGGGGCCCACGGAGTGGGGCCACGTGCCGCCAGCTTTATTAAATTCATATTTCCACCTCTGTCCTACACAAATATCTGTATTTACCATCAACTTCAGCAGTATTTATTTTCTAAAGTAGTTCTGTTTAAACAAGGAGTTTCTCTCTTAAATTCATCGACTCCAATTTCCTGTGGACCCTGGCCCTCCACGGAGCTGACATTAATCATTTGCATGACTGCAGGTTATGTGGCCATAAGGCCTCGGGCAGGCGGCATCCATGGCGCTGGGCTTTGCCGTGGCTTTCCCTGACTCTTCAAATTAGGGTAGGGGGATTGAACACTGGGTGCCCCACCCTGTCCAGCTCTTCACTGTGCCCGTCACACCCCAAGGTAACCAGAGGTGGAGTGTGGCTGGGTGGGGTGGGGCAGGGTGGAGGGGCCAGCACAGCAGTTCCTGGCTCCCACCCTGGCTAAGTGATTCCTTTGGGAATCCTGGTTTGGACCTTGGGCATCAGGATCTAGATCCCAGCTGGCTGTCTGTATCCAATGCTGGCCCCATCATGGACAGTCTTGGTGCCTCAGTTTGCTCATCTGTGAAATGAGACACTACACATCCCTCCTGCCTGGCTTGGACTGAGTTAATACACATGAAGTACTGAGGACGGCCATGGGCCATGCCTTCTGTTGTTGATGATGTTTGGTGACGTTCTGTGAGCAGCAGGATCCTCAGGCACTGGGCTAGCCCACAGCAGGTGCTCCATGGGTGTCGCTCCTGTCCCCTACCCAGTGGTGTTCCCTGGACAAGTCTTCCTTCTGAGTAAGATGCTCTGGTCTCAGCCTCCCTAGGGGAAGGGCGTGTGCACGCACTGCAGAAGTCCTGCACTGCACTGCTGGGGCCTGAGCCCTGAGGTCCTCTGGAATCCTAGAGTGTGGGGGGCAGCCTTGGGCCACGTGGCCACCCTGCCCCACTCCAGCTGGGTGACCATGCTGGCCTGTTTGTTTCCATTGAGCACCTCTATGCAGTGACTCAAAGTTGTGTTGTGGGCTATGACAGCCCGGGGAGCTTGGCTGCCTGCCGCAGCAGGGAGGGGATGACCTGGAAGGTTATCAGGTGAGGGGAGGCTCAAGTGTTGGGTTTGGAAAAGATAGTAACTGGGTCAGCTCCAGGAGACTGATGGTAAGGACGTCAGCAACAACTACCTGGGCTAAGGCTTTGTGAGCCCTCACGGTGTGCCAGGCACCGTGCCATCGGATCATCTCATCAGCCCTGATTAGCCTATTGTACAGATGGGGAAACCAAGGCACAGAGCCAGTGAGCAGTTTGTGAGTGGGGAAGCTGGGATTCCACAGCCTGAATTTGGACATGGGTGGCTGGCTCTGCTCCTGTCAGCTGCACAAAGTCCTCAGCTGCGGACACCTTAGGAAGAGGATCTCAGAGCTCTGTTTCCTGGTGGGATTTCAGGGAAGATGAGCCTCTGACTGCATGCCCAACTCTCGATAGCAGGAAGGCAGGCACTGGAGAGTGATTCAAGATGATCATCTCCAAGGGATTTGGAAAGGAACCCGGGTGTTATCTTCAGAACCAGGTGCTATGGACTCTGGCTGGCCCAGTCTCCCCTATGTCCATTAAAAGGGCTAAATAATACCTGAGAGTCAGCAGTCCTATTCAAGCCTCTTACTTTGCAGACAAGGGAAACTGAGGTCCAGAGAAGCGATGGAAGTTGAACCAAACCTCCCACTCACCTGTGCCCCCCCACCCCCAAAGGTTCTCTTTAAGGCACCAACTGCAGTGGCTATTTCTCAGTTTGCATTCCCCTTCCTCATCTCTCTGGTCATAGCTCCAAAGATTAGTGGAGACCTATATCAGTTAGATATTGCCATGTAAAAAGCCACCCCAAGACCCAGTGGTTTAAAACAACAATAATTTAATAGCTCCAGATTCTGCAGTTTGGGTGGGGTGGGGCAGCTCATCTCTGCTCCATGTGGCATTGGCTAGCCCACCCAATCATTCCAAGGTGGTCCTGTTCACAGCCTGGTGCCTGGCTGGGGGGATGGGGCTGTCTGCCAATCTCTCCATGCTTTCTCCTCTCCAGAGCCCCTCTCTCCACAGAGCTTCTTGTCTTGCCAGGGCCCAGGAAGGCTTCTGGTCCTAGTGATCTAGGAGGCAGGAGCACTCTGAAAGGGAACGTTTTCCAGGAAGTGGACATGGGAACAACAAGGCCCCAAGAGACCCAACCTGCAGGGATGAGGTGCCCCACCCCGCCTTCCATTGGTCAAAGCAAGTCATGAGGCGAGTCCAGGTGTGAGGGGAGGGGAAATGACATCACTCTTCAGGGAGGAGTAGTTGTGGGGACAGAGAGGAAGAATCCTCAGCTTGTCTCTGCAGACAGTCTATGTGGCCCGCAGGTCACTTAAGCAACTGTCCTGTTGGTGACACAATTGGGGAAAGCCTATGAAGGAAGGCAAGGACAAGGTCAAGTCTAGGTTTGACATGGGTCTTTGGGGCCAGCATGAGGGTGGGCTAGAGTGGGGAGAAGCAGAGGCACTTCTATGGACTGAATCCTGCTCCCCAAATCCACATGTTGAAGCCCACTCTCCAGTGTGACTATATTAGAGACGGAGCCTGTGAGGAGGTGATTCAGGTTCAATGAGGTCATAAGGATGGTGCCTGATTCCATAGGACTGGTGTCCTTATAGGAAGAGCTCTCTCTCTCTCTGCCATGTGAGGATGCAGCGAGAAGGTGGCTGTCCACAAGCCAGGAAGAGAGTCCTCACCAGATCCTTCATCCTGGACTTCCAGCCTCCAGAACTATGAAGAAGAAATGTCTGTAGTTTAAGCCCCTAGCCTGTGGTGTTCTGTTACAGTGGCCCAAGCTGCCTGAGACAGGGACCAAGAAGGTGTGTTCTTGTGTGGGGGCTCCTTCCTCAGCCAGCATCATCCCTGACACCATCATGTGGGACATGTTTGTTGGTTTTTGGCCCCCACAGCATCTGGGGATCCTGCCCTCCTCCTCTTTGGCCCCAGTGTTCCTGCCCCAGGGGTGGAGACAGTGACCTCAGCCCATGGTGCTCAGCAGCTTCATACTGGTCACGGTGGCTGGGTGGGTGGTCACGTGCCTGGTCTGGCCACAGGGCCGGACCCTCAGAGTCCTTGTCCAGGCAGCTGGGAAGGCACCTGAGGGCAGAGGCCCAGTGAGAAAACCAGCATGCCACCCTCGGGGCAAGGGGAAGGGAAAGTGCATCCTGAAAAAATTCATTTGAGCCCTGGGTCCAGCCAGGGCTCTAGCCACTTCCTCGGGCCCTTTGTGCCTGAGCCAGTTTGTATCCTCATCACCAGCCTCTCTGTTCTGGTTGTCCTCACCAGTGTGTCTGTTTTTCAGTGAATATTATCTAAGTTCACCCTCAGAATAATCACATCTACAACATAGACAGTGCTGTGGTCCCCATTTATAGCTGGGGGCTGATGTGACAAAGTGCCACACACACTGGTGAGCTTAAACAACAGACAATTATCCTCTCCCTGTTCTAGAGGCTGGTGATCAAGAAGTCACAGGCCTGAGAGGAGGACCTTCAAGATGGCAGAGGAGTAAGTTGTGGAGATCACCCTCCACCCCACAAATACATCAAAAATATTTCTACATTTGGAACAACTCCTACAGAACACCTACTGAATGCTGGTAGTAGACCTCAGACTTCCCAAAGGGAAGAAGCTCCCCACATACCTGGCCATGTGGCTGACAAGGGTCTTGGTGCTCTGGCCGGGTGTTAGGCCTGAGCATCTGAGGTGGGAGAGCCGAGTTCAGGACATTGCTCCACCAGAGACCTCCTGGCCCCATGTAATATCAATTAGCGAGAGCTCTCCCAGAGATCTCCCTCTCAACGCTAAGACCCAGCTCCACCCAACGACCAGCAAGCTCCAGTTCTGGACACCCCATGCCAAACAACTAGCAAGACAGGAAAACAACCCCACCCATTAGCAGAGAGGCTGCCTAAAATCATAAGTTTGCAGACACCCCAAAACACACCACCAGACACGGTCCTCCCCACCAGAAAGACAAGATCCAGCCTCATCCACCAGAACACAGGCACCAGTCTCCTCCATCAGGAAGCACACACAACCTACTGAACCAACCTTACTCACTGGGGGCAGGTACTCAAAACAATGGGAACTATGAACCTGCAGCCTGGAAAAAGGAGACCCCAAACACAGTAAGTTAAGCAAAATGAGAAGACAGAGAAACACGCAGCAGATGAAGGAGCAAGAGAAAAACCCACCAGATGCAACAAATGAAGAAGAAATAGGCAGTCTACCTGAAAAAGAATTCAGAGTAAGGATAGTAAAGATGATCCAAAATCTTGCAAATAGAATGGAGAAAATACAAGAAATGTTTAACAAAGACTTAGAAGAACTGAAGAGCAAACAAACAATGATGAACAACACAAAAAATGAAATTAAAAATTCTCTAGAAGGAATCAATAGCAGGATAACTGAGGCAGAAGAATGGATAAGTGACCTAGAAGATAAAATAGTGGAAATGACTACCGCAGAGCAGAATAAAGAAAAAAGAATGAATAAAGGACAGTCTCAGAGACCTCTGGAACAACATGAAATGCACCAACATTCAAATTATAGGGGTCCCAGAAGAGGAAGAGAAAAGGAAAGGGACTGAGCAAATATTTGAAGAGATTATAGTTGAAAACTTCCCTAATATAGGACAGGAAACAGTCAATCAAGTCCAGGGAGTGCAGAGAGTCCCATACAAGATAAATCCAAGGAGAAACATACCAAGACACATATTAATCAAACTATCAAAAATTAAATACAAAGAAAAAATATTAAAAGCAGCAAGGGAAAAACAACAAATAACATACAAGGGAACCCCCATAAGGTTAACAGCTGATCTTTCAGCAGAAACTCTGAAAGCCAGAAGGGAGTGACAGAACATATTTAAAATGATGAAAGGGAAAAACCTAAAACCAAAACTACTCTACTCAGCAAGGATTTCATTCAGATTTGATGGAGAAATTAAAACCTTTACAGACAACCAAAAGTTAAGAGAATTCAGCACCACCAAACCAGCTTTACAACAAATGCTAAAGAAACTGCTCTAGGCAGGAAACACAAGAGAAGGAAAAGATCTACAAAAACAAACCCAACACAATTAAGAAAATGGTAGTAGGAACATACATATCAATAACTGCCTTAAATGTAAATGGATTAAATGCTCCAACCAAAAGACATAGACTGGCTGAATGGGTACAAAAGCAAGACCTGTAAATATGCTGTCTACAAGAGACCCACTTCAGACCTAGGGACACATACAGACTGAAAGTGAAGGGATGGAAAAAGATATTCCATGCAAATGGAAATCAAAGGAAAGCTGGAGTAGCAATTTGCATATCAGACAAAATAGACTTTAAAATAAAGACTATTATAAGAGACAAAGAAGAACACTACATAATGCTCAAGGTATCAATCCAAGAAGAATATATAACAAATGTAAACATTTATATGCCCAACATAGGAGCATCTCAATACATAAGGCAATTGCTAACAGCCATAAAAGGGGAAATTGACAGTAACACAAAAATAGTAGGGGACTTTAACATCCCACTTTTACCAATGGACAGATCAACCAAAATGAAAATAAATAAGGAAACACAAGCTCTAAATGACACATTAAACAAGATGGACTTAATTGATATTTATAGGATGTTCCATCCCAAAACAGCAGAATACACTTTCTTCTCAAGTGCTCATGGAACATTCTCCAGAATAGATCATATCTTGGGTCACAAAACAAACCTTGGTAAAGTTAAGAAAATTGAAATCGTATCAAGTATCTTTTCCAACCACAACCCTATGAGACTAGATATCAATTACAGGAAAAATACTGTAAAAAATACAAACACATTGAGGCTAAACAATATGGTACTAAATAACCCAGAGATCACTGAAGAAATCAAAGAGTAAATCAAAAAATACCAAGAAACAAATGACAATGAAAACACAACGACCCAAAACCTATGGGATGCAGCAAAAGCAGTTCTAAGAGGGAAGTTTATAGCAATACAATCCTACCTCAAGAAACAAGACGCATCTCAAATAAACAACCTAACCTTACACCTAAAGCAATTAGAGAAAGAAGAACAAAAAAATCCCAAAGTTAGTGGAAGGAAAGAAATCATAAAGATCAGATAAGAAATAAATGAAAAAGAAATTAAAGAAACAATAGCAAAGATCAATAAAACTAAAAGCTGGTTGTACAGCCCCATCCATTAGCAGAGAGGCTGCCTAAAATCATAATAAGGCCAGAGACACCCCAAAACACACCACCAGACATGGACGTGCCCACCATAAAGACAAGATCCAGCCTCATCCACCAGAACACAGGCACTAGTCCCCTCTACCAGGAAGCCTACACAACCCACTGAACCAACCTTAGCCACTGGGTACAGGTACCAAAAACAACAGGAACTACGAACCTGCAGCCTGTGAAAAGGAGACCCCAAACACAGTAAGATAAGCAAAATGAGAAGACAGAAAAACACACAGCAGATGAAGGAGCAGGGTCAAAACACACCAGACCTAACAAATGAAGAGGAAATAGGCAGTCTACCTGGAAAAGAATTCAGAATAATGATAGTAAAGATGATCCAAAATATTGGAAATAGAATTGACAAAATGCAAGAAACATTTAACAAGGACGTAGAAGAACTAAAGAGGAACCAAGCAACGATGAAAAACACAATAAATGAAATTAAAAATACTCTCGACGGGATCAATAGCAGAATAACTGAGGCAGAAGAACGGGTAAGTGACCTGAAAGATAAAATAGTGGAAATAACTACCGCAGAGCAGAATAAAGAAAAAAGAATGAAAAGAACTGAGGACGGTCTCAGAGACCTCTGGGACAACATTAAACGCACCAACATTCGAATTATAGGGGTCCCAGAAGAAGAAGAGAAAAAGAAGGGGACTGAGAAAATATTTGAAGAGATTATAGTTGAAAACTTCCCTAATATGGGAAAGGAAATAGTTAATCAAGTCCTGGAAGCACAGAGAGTCCCATATAGGATAAATCCAAGGAGAAACACGCCAAGACACATATTAATCAAACTATCAAAAATTAAATATAAAGAAAAGATATTAAAAGCAGCAAGGGAAAAACAACAAATAACACACAAGGGAATCCCCATAAGGTTAACAGCTGATCTTTCAGCAGAAACTCTGCAAGCCAGAAGGGAGTGGCAGGATATACTTAAAGTGATGAAGGAGAAAAACCTACAACCAAGATTACTCTACCCAGCAAGGCTCTCATTCAGATTTGATGGAGAAATTAAAACCTTTACAGACAAGCAAAAGCTGAGAGAGTTCAGCACCACCAAACTAGCTTTACAACAAATGCTAAAGGAATTTCTCTAGGCAAGAAACACAAGAGAAGGAAAACACCTACAATAACAAACCCAAAACATTTAAGAAAATGGGAATAGGAACATACATATCGATAATTACCTTAAATGTAAATGGATTAAATGCTCCCACCAAAAGACACAGACTGGCTGAATGGATACAAAAACAAGACCCATATAAATGCTGTCTACAAGAGACCCACTTCAGACCTAGAGACACATACAGACTGAAAGTGAGGGGATGGAAAAAGATATTCCATGCAAATGGAAATCAAAAGAAAGCTGGAGTAGCAATTCTCATATCAGACAAAATAGACTTTAAAATAAAGACTATTACAAGAGACAAAGAAGGACACTATATAAAAGCTGGTTCTTTGAGAAGATAAACAAAATTGATAAACCATTAGCCAGACTCATCAAGAAAAAAAGGGAGAAGACTCAAATCTACAGAATTAGAAATGAAAAAGGAGAAGGAACAACTGACACAGCAGAAATACAAAGGATCATGAGAGATTACTACAAGCAACTCTATGCCAATAAAATGGACAACCTGGAAGAAATGGACAAATTCTTAGAAAAGCACAACCTTCTGAGACTGAACCAGGAAGAAATAGAAAATATAAACAGACCAGTCACAAGCACTGAAATTGAAACTGTGATTAAAAATCTTCCAAAAAACAAAAGCCCAGGACCAGATGGCTTCACAGGGAAATTCTGTCAAACATTTAGAGAAGAGCTAACACCTATCCTTCTCAAACTCTTCCAAAATATAGCAGAAGGAGGAACACTTCCAAACTCATTCTATGAGACCACCATCACCCTGATGCTAAAACCAGACAAAGATGTCACAAAGAAATAAAACTACAGGCCAATATCACTGATGAATATAGATGCAAAAATCCTCAACAAAATACTAGCAAACAGAATCCAGCAGCACATTAAAAGGATCATACACCGTGATCAAGTGTGGTTTATCCCAGGAATGCAAGGATTCTTCAATATACGAAAATCAATCAATGTGATAAACCATATTAACAAACTGAAGGAGAAAAACCATATGATAATCTCAATAGATGAAGAAAAAGCTTTTGACAAAATTCAACACCCATTTATGATAAAAACCCTATAGAAACTCGTCATAGAGGGAATTTACCTCAACATAATAAAAGCCACATATGACAAACCCACAGCCAACATCCTTCTCAATGGTGAAAAACTGAAACCATTTCCTCTAAGATCAGGAACAAGACAAGATTGCCCACTCTCACCACTATTATTCAACATAGGTTTGGAAGTTACAGCCACAGCAATCAGAGAAGAAAAAGAAATAAAAGGACTCCAAATCAGAAAAGAAGAAGTAAAACTGTCTCTGTTTGCAGATGACAGGATGCTACACATAGAGAATCCTAAAGATGCTGCCAGAAAAGTACTAGAGCTAATCAATGAATTTGGTAAAGTAGCAGGATACAAAATTAATGCACAGAAATCTCTTGCATTCCTATACACTAAAGATGAAAAATCTGAAAGAGAAATTAAGGAAACGCTCCCATTTACTATTGCAACTTAAAGAATAAAATACCTAGGAATAAACCTATCTTAGGAGACAAAAGACCTGTATGCAGAAAACTATAAGGCACTGATAAAAGAAATCAAAGATGCCACAAACAGATGGGGAGATATATCATGTTCTTGGATTGGAAGAATCAACATTGTGAAAATGACTATACTATCCAAAGCAATCTACAGGTTCAGTGCAATCCCTATCAAACTACCAATGGCATTTTTCACAGAACTAAAACAAAAAATTTCACAATTTGTATGGAAACACAAAGACCCCGAATACCAAAAGCAATCTTGAGAAAGAAAAACAGAGCTGGAGGAATCAGCCTTCCTGACTTCAGACTATACTACAAAGCTACAGTAATCAAGACAGTATGGTACTGGCACAAAAACAGGAATATATATATCAGTGGAACAGGATAGAAAGCCCAGAGATAAACCCACTCACATATGGTCACCTTATTTTTGATAAAGGAGGCAAGAATATACAATGGAGAAAAGACAACCTCTTCAATAAGTGGTGCTGGGAAAACTGGACAGCTACATGTAAAAGAATGAAATTAGAACACTCCCTAACACCATACACAAAAATAAACTCAAAATTGATTAAGGACTTAAACGTAAGTCCAGACACTATCAAACTCTTAGAGGAAAACATACGCAGAACACTCTATGACATAAATCACAGCAAGATCCTTTTTGACCCACCTCCTAGAGAAATGGAAATAAAAACAAAAATAAACAAATGGGACCTAATGAAACTTCAAAGCTTTTGCACAGCAAAGGAAACCATAAACAAGATGAAAAGACAACCTTCAGAATGAGACAAAATATTTGCAAATGAAGTAACTGACAAAGGATTAATCTCCAAAACATACAAGCAGCTCATGCAGCTCAATATCGAAAAACAAACAACCCAATCCAAAAATGAGCAGAAGACCTAAACAGACATTTCTCCAAAGAAGATATACAGATTGCCAACAAACACATGAAAGAATGCTCAACATCATTAATCATTAGAGAAATGCAAATCAAAACTACAATGAGATATCATCTCACACTGGTCAGAATGACCATCATCAAAAAATCTAGAAACAATAAATGCTGGAGAGGGTGTGGAGAAAAGGGAACCCTCTTTTACCATTGGTGAGAATGTAAATTGATACAGCCACTGTGGAGAACAGTATGGAGGTTCCTTAAAAAACTAAAAATAGAACTACCATACAATCCAGCAATCCTACTACTGGGCATATACCCTGAGAAAACCATAATTCAAAAACAGTCATGTACCACATTGTTCATTGCAGCACTATTTACAATAGCCAGGACATGGAAGCAACTTAAGTGTCCATCAACAGATGAATGGATAAAGAAGATGTGGCCCATATATACAATGGAATATTACTCAGTCATAAAAAGAAACGAAATTTAGTTATTTGTAGTGAGGTGGATGGACCAGAGTCTGTCATGTAGAGTGAAGTAAGTCAGAAAGAGAAAAACAAATACCATATGCTAACACGTATATATGGAGTCTAAAAAAAAAAGGTTCTGAAGAACCTAGGGGCAGGACAGGAATAAAGACGCAGATGTAGAGAATGGACTTGAGGACATGGGCAGGGGGAAGGGTAAGCTGGGACAAAGTGAGAGAGTGGCATGGACCTATATACACTACAAAACGTAAAATAGATAGCTAGTGGGAAGCAGTTGCATAGCACAGGGAGATCAGCTCTGTGCTTTGTGACCACCTAGAGGGTGTGATAGGGAGGGTGGGCGAGAGACGGAAGAGGGAGGGGATATGGGGATATATGTATACGTGTAGCTGATTCACTTCGTTGTACAGCAGCAACTAACACAACAATGTAAAGCAATTATACTCCAATAAAGATGTTAAAAAAAAAAAAAAAGATGTCACAGCCCTGAGCTCCCTCTGATGGCTCCAGGGGAGGGTTCTTCCTACCTCTTCCAGCTGCTGGGGGTTACAGGTCTCCCTGGGCTTGTGGCTGCATGACTCCAATTTCTGCCTCCATAGTCTCATGACCTCTTCCTTCACATACCTCTGTGTCCTCATCTCCTCTCCTTATAAGGATACCAATGATTGGATTTGGGGCCCACCTTACTCTAGTATTACCTCATCTTAACTAATCACATATGCGAAGACCCTACTTCCTAATAAGATCGTGTTCCTAGGCTCCAGGTGGACATGACTTCTGGAGGACACTATTTTACCCATTATGGAGACTGAGCCCAGAAATGGCCCTCTCCAGCCACACAGACTGGGCAGCAGATCTGGAATTCACACTGGGCCTGTGGATGCCCCACCTGCTCTGCCCTCACAGGAAACTTCCCTCTTCCCCTCTTGGGGTTACTGAAAACCAAACGGCAGGTGGCTCTTGGTGGATCTGGCCCCCAGTTACCTTTTTTTTTTTTTTAATTTATTTATTATTTTATATTTATTTTTGGCTGCGTTGGGTCTTTGTTGCTGCGCGGGGGCTTTCTCTAGTTGCGGTGAGTGGGGGCGACTCTTCGTTGCAGTGCGCGGGCTTCTCATTGCGGTGTCTTCTCTTGTTGCGGAGCACGGGCTCTAGGCACGCAGGCTTCAGTAGTTGTGGTGTACAGGCTCAGTAGTTGTGGCTCGCGGGCTCCAGAGCACAGGCTCAGTAGTTGTGGCACACGGGCTTAGTTGCTCCGCGGCATGTGGGATCTTCCCGGACCAGGGCTCGAACCCATGTCTCCTGCATTGGCAGGCGGATTCTTAACCACTGCGCCACCAGGGAAGTCCCAGTTACCTTTTTGACTCTGAGCTGTCAACACTGTGGAGTAGAATAATATAGGGGCATCCGAGGGGCGCTGTGGGAGTAGGAGAGTGGCTGCCCTGGCTCTACATCCGGTGAGGACACTGCTACTCTTTCCATACTTGTCCCCGGGCCACAATAGACATGGCCTTTGGGGCAGAGGGTGTGTAGGCAAGGAGTGGGCAGAGTGTACATCTCCAGTGGGCATCTCCCTGGAACTTGGAGGCAGAGCGGGCTGGGCCGTGGGGACACCCAGCTCTCAAGCCAGCATTGAAGCCCACAGTAGTGAGAACACTTGCAATCTAACCTCTTGGCAAATTTCAAGTATACACTGCAGTATTGTTAACTGTAGTCACTATGCCATGCATTAGATCCTCAGAACTTATTTGTCTTATAACTGAACCTTTGTACCACTCAGCCTTTTCTCTTCTCTTAGATTATTTGGTTGAGGGCAGCATTCAAGTACATGAGTAAAACGTCTAGACATTCTCTCTCTAAAAAAATGAAAACCTTACACGTTAGATTTATGGCCCAACGAATGGCCATGCTCCTCTGATCCCCTGTCCCACCTCCACAGGTGTCCACCTTTACCTGTTTGGAGCAGGTTCTTTTGGCCATTTAAACATACCTTTATTTATATTCATGTGTATATGTAGAAAACACTTGGTACTGCTTTATGGTGCTTAATCTTTTTGTTGATATTTTCAAATCGACAGAATAGTATGAAGAGCCTGTGTACCCATTGCGCAGCTCCACCAATCTCTCATGGCCACTCTTGGCGCCTCCATATCCCCTCCCCCAACAAATTATTCTAAGCAAATCCCAGGCACCACCGTCTCATTTGCAATCATCTCAGTATGTTGCTGTCTCCCCGAGGTAGGTGTCCTTTTCCCTTTAACAACACCATTCCATCAGCACACTTAACAAAATTAGCAGTCATTCCTTAATATCATCTAATGCCCCATCAGTCTTCAAATTTCCCCGATTGTTCAAAAAATGTCTTCCTGCAATTAGTTTGTTTGACTCGGGATTTGCTGGGCTGTCAAAGGCCTCCACGGGATCATGTTTCCACACTTCACTGTGCAGGTTGCTTCCCCTATTCCCCATTGCGTCTCAGAGATCCATCCTGTCCAAACCTGCAGAAAACCTCAGAGGGCTTCCTAATTTATTTAGTCACACCTCTATTGATGAAGGCACATTTAGGCTGGTCTGGGGTTTTGCTACAAAAACAAGGCTGCAATTAACATTCTTGTCTTGTTCTTTCTGTGCCCTCTGAGTGTTTTTCTAAGGACAATGGCTGGCTCTTCGGCAAACCATTTCCCCTCTCTGAGCCTTGGTTTCCCTTCAGTGAAGGGTGGAAATGCCTACATTCTCTCAGCATAGATATTCAGGGTGACTCCCTGAAATAACCCACCATGAGCCCTCATTTTTCTCTGTGAAGGGAGAGGAGGTGTTTTGCCCCAACTTGGAGGCACTGTTACAGCACGTCCCAGACACAGGGGCTCAGTGGCCAGGATCTGAGGGTCTGATGAGGCTCCTTTCCATTGCTGGGCTGTTTGCTATCCCAGCCTCTCCTGGCTGACTCCCTCAGGGTCTGTACTGGTTTTCCATGGCTGCCATAGGAAAGCATCACAACTGGGGAGCTGAAGCACCACAACTGAAGTGTATCTTCTCCCAGTTTTGGAGGCCAGAATTCTGAAATAAGGCTATCAGCAGGGCTACGTTCCCTCTGGAGGCTCTTGTGAGGATCATTCTTGCCTCTTCCAGTTTCTGGTGGCCCCAGTCATCCCTTGGATTGTGGCCTCATCACTCCGACCTCTGCCTCTGTTGTCATGTGGCCTTTCCCTGTGTGTGTGTGTCTGTGTCCTCACCTCTTATAAGGACACCAGTCATTGGATTTAGGGCCCACCAGGATAATCCAGGATGATATCATCTCAAGATCCTTAACTCATTAACCTGCCAAGACCCTATTTTCAAGTAAGGTCATGCTCAGAAATACCAGGCAGATGTGACATTTGGAGGGACACCATTCAACCTTTACATGCTGTATACCCTGGAGTCGCAGTGAACCTTGGCCTCATCCACTAGGGAATCTGGGAGCTGCTTGGAAAGTTTGGGCAGCCTCAGGGAAGGACACATGCTCCTCCCAGGCAGGAGCCCTTCAAGCCCTGCCTGTACTGTATTCGTTTTCTAAGCTGCACAAGGAGCTGCCATACACTTAGCGATCACAACAACAGACTGATGATTTCATGGTCTCCGTGGTTGGGAGCCCAGGAGTGGCCTAGCTGGCGCCTCTGTTCAGGGTCTCCAAGCTGACATCTTTCTGTTGTGCAGGGCTACAGTCTCATCTGGGGCTCGGGTTCTTTCCAAGCTCCCTGTGGTTGGCAGAATTCAGGTCTATGCAGCTGTGGGATGAAGCTGTCTGCTGGGAACTGCTCTCACTCCCGGACGCCACCCAGTAGCCATGTGGCCCCCAGCAACAGTTCACACCATGGCCATCTGCGCCTTCCCAGGCCATCAGAAGGGCATCTTTCTGATGCTTCACCTTCTTTTAAAGCCCTCCCCACAGTTAGGTCAGGCCCACCCCAAGTCAGTCTGATCAGTAACCCATTCATGTGTCCTGTCACAGTCACAAGATGGGACTCTGGGGTAGGCCCTGGGCCATCTCAGGATCCTGCTCACCATACTGCCCAAGAGGAAGGGGTGGTGGAGCTTCAGCAGTGAGGGCTGAGTGGGAGTGGGAGGATAGTCAGGGGTGCAGGAGCTGGGAGGGGGTGGCCAAAGAGGTGATGTTGCCTGTTCCAAAGAAGTCGCAGAAGGGGGCCAACAAGGGTGTCTCCTCAAACGCCCACAGATGTGCCCTGAAAGTCCACTTCACCCACTGGCCAGGGTTGGGAGAGTGACGCCATCTGCAAAAGAAATCACTGCCCTCCTCCTCTGTCCCTCCCCACAGTTATGCTCTGACTGGGCAGCTGGTGAGCAGGAGGGAAACGCACTCTGGTCCCTGCAGGGAGATGCAGCCTTACAGATCAAGTTCAGAGCTTTCATCGTCCTGCAGGATGGAACACTCTAATCTCTGAACTATCTATCTCCATCCTTAAAAGACAGACCAGGAGTTATGGGACACACCCAGGTGTGGTGAGAAAATTCCATGTGTTCACCAAACCCATTTTGTTTCCCCATCACATGAGGGGAGTGCCTTTCCCTGCCCGCTTCGCAATCCCAGTGCTGGGTGACGGGTTCTAGCTGCTACAAGTTGGGCAGGGGAGATGTGTGCCTTTCCTGGCTTGGCTACCAAACCTCCTGCACCCTTTATCTTTTATCATCTCTTGGCCCTTGCATAGCACCCAGTCAAGGATGCTGAGGCCCTTGAGATAGTGGAGTCACCATGTGGAAGGAGGCTGGATCCCCAGTCATCACGTGAATAAGGGAAGGAAATCTCAGCAGAGTCATGAGGAGGGTCCCAGAAGCCACTGGAGACAAGGCCCCGTGGGTCGAAGGGCTGGTAGGAGGGACATCACCAGGCCAGTGTATACAGCCCCCAGGACAGCCCCCGCCTCCTCTGCCTCCCTGTGCTGGGGCTCAATTGTGCCCCTGCAAGAGGTGGGGAATTGCAGGAATGAGTTGACTGAGAGTGACCACAGGAGGTTAAGAGACATGTCTGGGATTTCCTGGGCTGGTAGGAGATCAGTGGGGGACAACAAAATTGTTTCAGGGATGGGGAAAGTGAGGCTCAGAGAGGCCTGTGGCAGCCCCACCTCTGAGCTCACAGGATGGCGGGCCCCCTACACTGCTGAGTCTTGCCGTAATCCAATGAAGCCGGGGCTGCTCCCCCGGAGAACGTGTCCATGCTCAGTTCTGCAGCCATTTCGAGGAATCGATGGAGCCTTGGACACAGATGCCCCAGCTGTTTTGTTTTCACTCACGGGTTTGTAACTGTGAGCCCAGTAGTGCACTTCCCTTAAACAAGGCTCTGGAAACTTCCAGGACTTTCAAAATTCTTGACCTCATGGAACACATGTCATCTGCAGGACAGGATTATACCCAAGGCCTGTAGGGGAGGGGAGTCCTGAGTTTCCACATTGTCTCCCGCAGCCCCCTGCCCACCTGGGCGGGGGAGACAGACACTCTCCAGGACGGCCCCTCGCCTGCCCCCACCTGCCACATTCTTTTCCCATGACATCATCCGGCGCAGGCAGGTGGCAACCCAAAGCCCTGATGGCAGGCGGACAAAGGGCAGGGATTAGGACTGAATGACAGGCCCGACAGCGCCTTGGGTGAATCCTTACTGGGGCTGCCTCTGCCCTGAGCGAGTGGGAAGGACCTGGCCCCAAGGTGCAGTAATAGCTGGGTGTCTGTCATCACTCCCTCCCAGGGTGGCCCCAGGCCTCTTGGAACCCTCACATCACCCTCTGCCCAGCTGCCTCCAACCATCCTGCTACCTGTGCAAAAGTTGCCCAGCTGGGGACCCACAAGGACAGGACCTGAAGCCAGGGCTGTAACCCCAAGTGCACACTTCCCTGGCACCAACCTGCTGCCCCTGATTTCTTCTGGAGGTCCCCTGAGCAGGCAGTGCCTGTCTCCATTTTGCAGATGAGCAAACTGAGGCAGCCTGTCGCTAGGTGCTCATGATGCCTGTTGAATGGAGGCTGGAGATTGGGGCATCACTGTGAGGTCCTGGCTGGGGAGGGCTTTGGGCTGTCCCATCGGGTGGTGCCCCTGAGTGTCCATCCAGCTCTGGGGGTTATGTCCTTCCAAGGAGATGGGGACAAAGACCAGAAGCCCAGATGGCCCTTTCAGCATCTGAGTCTTGCCTGTAATAGGGAGAGAAACTTCCTGGCTCCAGTGGGCTGGAAGGGAGGTCAGCCCCTGAGACCAGCTGCTGCATTTGGGGCCTCAAACTTGTGACAGCAGCGACGCTCCTGCCCATCCTGCCCAGACCCCAAAGCTCCTTGGATCTGTGTCCCTTTGTAAAGGGGGTGACCATTCCTATCTCGCTGGGCTGGGGTAGAGACGACCAGTGGCTGTGGACACAGGGCACTGAGGCAAAGGGGTGCTTGGCAAGGTGACACCCGCCCACCTCGCCCTGGATCCTCTTGTTCCTTTCCTTCTCTCCACTGGTCCTTCTTCTCACACCCCTCTTGTCTCCTCGTTTTCCTTCTCTTCCCTATCACCCCATTTCGCCACAGCCATTCTCCTGAAATGACTCTAATCTCTCAAAGATGAGCAGCCTCCCAGGGCTGCTTGGTGGCTGAGCACCACTGCCGATGGTAAGCCTTTCTTGTGGGTCTCCAGGGACCCCAAGCTGGGCTCAGTCACGAGGGAGTGGCCGAGCTGGAGCCCAGGAGCAGGCATGGTGGGTACAGGCACGTCCTCCCAGGAGCCACACTACAGCCCGGGCCCCGCACGGTCATCAGGACCCTGGCTCCTTCCCCACTGAGGCTCTGCCCACCTCTGGTCCCTCCACCTCTCTTCTCAGCCGCTGATGAGACAGATGGGGTAAGTGGTGGAGCCATGGAAGGCCTGGGATAGTGTCCTTCAGGCACATGGCCAGCCTCTCTCCCACTGGGAGAGGAATGATTCTTTATGCAGCACAGAAAGTGAATACAGAGGTCATCCTAAACAAGCCTGCTCCTGGCCAAACTGCCGGGTGACCACAGATGCCTCAGCAGGTCCAGCCAAGGTCAGTTGAGACTGGGAGAACTGGCTGACCAGTAGACTCATGAGCAAAAGTAAACACTTGCTGATTTAGACCATCAAGTTCTGGGTACTTTGTTATGCAGCGAGAGCTGACTTACATGGTTGTCAACACCCACCTACAAGCCAAGTGGGAAGGCCTGAGAAATGCAGCATAGGTTGCTCTGGGGGCTTTGAATGTTGTGGAGTAGGGGGTCAGGAAGCTTCAGGGGCCATGCCTGAGCTGAGCAAGTAGGGAAGGAAGGAAGGGCATTTCTGGCAGAGGAATGAGCACAGGGAGGAGAGGAGGAGAGCATGAGCCTTCAGGATCAGGAGTGGAGGGTGAGGCTACTGGGTGGACAGCGGCAGGACCCCGAGTGCCTTGGGTGACTTGTCTGGAGAGCAGCAGTTTGAGCAGCGCAGGGACAAGGCTGTGGGGTCCGGTGGATGGCATGGAAGCTGGAGTTGAAGGGGATACAGTGGAGCAGAGGGACCAGTCAAAGGAATTAGGGTGCTCATCCTGAGAGCCTCCTCTCCAGGGGCCCTGGGAAACATCAGTGGTAAACTGAGGCAGAGTGCTGAGGGCAGATGGGGCTGGAAGAGGGAGGGGAGGCCGTGACTGAAGAGGGAGGAGGGCTTGGGAAGCAAGGGACACACCCAAGGTCCCCAGTCTGGGCCAATGGGACGCCTGCCCAATCTGGGCTGAGATTTCTGGGAGGGAGGGGACTCCCTCGGGGGTCCTGGCTGAGAGGTCCCTGCATCCAGATTGAACATGCCAAGCCAGGAACCTCCCAGGAGAGCTGTAACATGGAATCACAGCTCATCACTCCCTGGGCTGTTGGGAAACTCACAGTCCCAAATAGGCTCACATGCAAAAGCCCCTATGACCATTTCACAGTCAGGGAGATTGAGGTTCAGAGAGGTGGGGTAACCTGCCTAATATCAAACAGATGGCCCAGAAGGGAAGGGCTCTGATTGGAGGATGCCTGTCCCTGAGGGCTGGGGGTTGAGACTGTTGTGAATCTGCCCCAAGGTGGCTTCATGTGAGGAGGGGAAGCTGGAGCCCACAACCCACTCCTCCGCTTCCCATCTTGGCTCCACCCTGAGTGGCAGGAGCTGGGGAAGTGATGTTATGACTTGGAAAGCATTAGACCACACGAGAAACCAATTTTTGCCTCCACTTATGTAAAATAAAATAAAATAACCCCAAAGCATTTGAAGTTCTGCCCGCCTTGGCTGCCTTCCCTGGGGGCTGGCTTGGAACCACTTCAGACCTGGGTCCTCAGAACGCCCTTTCCCTGTGTGCCCCAGACCCCAGCCTGCCTCTGGCAGGCCCCTCAGTCCTGCCAGGCTACTGACAAACCCAGCCCCAGACACAGAAAGAGGGCAGGCCTGGGAACACAGACTCTTACTCAGGATATTAGAACAACCGACCCTTACAGCCTCAGGAAGTTCATAGTCCTGTAGAGTTTAAGGTCCCTCCCATCTAAGAGGGGCTCTCCGCTGCAGTGCCCCAGTGAGCATGTTCTGTTCTATCTGGAGACTGGGGTGTCAGGGCCCCGAGTCAGGTGGGGAGTGAGATGTCCTGACTAGGTCCTGCTTCTGCTCTCTCGTCTTCCGTGAGCTCTGGGCCCTGGTCCTGTGCCCAAGGAGACCCTCCTCTCCCGTCAGCCTCACTGGCTTTCTTTGGGTGCTGTGTAGACCCCATCAGCCCCCTTCTGGCCTGGGGAAGGTCAGGAGCCAAGGGCTTGTCTTGCTTTGGCAGTGCAGGCAGCTCCCATGCAGGCAACCATGACCACAGTGCTTTTTGAGATGCAATTTTCAGCTCTCATCTGTGTGTCTTTGCTTTCCCACCCCCAGACTTCTCCCTCCTACCTCTCCTTCCTCTTCCTCCCATCTGCCTTCCCCCTTGTTATGGGCTGAATTGTGTCCTCAAGAATGCATGTGTTAAAATCTTAACATACCCCAGTATCCCAGAATGTGACTGTATTTGGAGGTGATTAAGGTAAAATGAGGCTGTTAGGGTGGGCTCTAATCCAATATGACTGGTGTCTTTATAAGAATAGGAGATCAGAACACAGAAACACCCAAAGGGAAGACCATGTGAGGACACAAGGAGAAGGTGGCCGTCTTCAAGCCAAGGAGAAAGGCCTCAAGGGTAAACAACCCTGCCTACAGGCCTGTTGTTTAGGCCGCCAGTCTGTGGTGCTTTGTTATACAGCCCCAGGAAACAAATTCTCTATCAGCCTTCTGCAGGGATAAAGCTGCTCTGGATCTGATCCACCCTTATTCTGATCTTGCCTGAGACCATCTGATGGATTACAAGAGTTTACTTGGCATTGTTCCTCAAAGGCATCTCAAACTCACCTTCTAGGTTTGGGTTCACAAGCAGTTAGTTTTCTATATCATCCAGGCTCAACTTTCTGGTCACTCTCTACTCCTTTTCTGTTCTGATAGAAATCTGGCCAGTTCTGTCCTGAGCTCCTTTCTTTTCTGTAACCACTGCACAAGCACAGCAAGTTGCAACCCCACACACCACTAACATCTGCTCTTCCCACCTCTTATCCCAAAGCCACTCATTCAAAGTTCTACTTGCAGCTGTAATCATGTGGGTCACCACCCTTCCAGCATCTGATATGGATTTCACTCCGCCTCCTGCCCAACCCCGGCACTAACACCACCACACCAGTGTCATGTATTCTGTTGTTTTCTTTCAGTCACCTACCCATTTCTGGTACCAATACTTGGCATGAGTCAGGATAAGCTAGGTTCTTCTGTAAAAACAAATGACCCGATTTTCAGGCTTAGCACCCCAAAGGCTTGCTTCTCATGCCTGCCCCATCTCGCACACAGGTCAGTTGGGGCCCTGCATCCCACAAGTCCCGCAGGGCTCCAGGCTGATGGCAGCCTCACCATCTTGCAGTGACACCTGTGGCCCCTTGGGCACCACATATTGAAGAAGACAGAGCTGGGAAGTGGAAGACTGATTTCTCTGCTCCAGCCTGGAAGTGACATTCGCCACTCTGCCCACAGACCACAGGCCAAAACTAGTCCCACAGAATTGCCTAGTTGCAAAAAGGCTGGGAATATGGAGCGTTTGATGAACTCAAGCCATTTTGTGTGCAAAATCAGAGAGATACAGAGGCAGGAGGCCTCTGGGACACAGATGTAGCGTGCCTCCACCCTGCACCTGCCCCCTGTGTAACACCATCCCTTTGCAGCTCACCTCAGCCTCCTGGGTATTATTCCTGGTGGTTGGGAGTCTCAGCTCTGGATCTAGTCCAGAACAAAGGGGAAAACCAAAGGGCCCCACAGGGTCTGCTTTCTGAAGCCCTGGGTTGCCCACCTACCACCGAGTTCACGAGGGTCCTGCCTTAGAACAGGAGGCAAGAGCCTCTGTGGGGGAGGGGAGGTGGGTCTGCAGGGCCCTTTGTCCTCTCCACACCACCCGCCCCCTGCCAACAGAGTTTTGACCAGCTCTGCATTTCTTGAGGGACTGCCATGGGGCTGGGGCTGGAGTTGGGGGTCCACATGTCTCTCTTGCCCCTTGTGACCTCGCTCTGCAGAAGGAAAGTCTTCCTGATATGTGCTCCGATGGCCTAGTTAGGTGCCCTGTGCATGTTCTCACCAGGCCCAGCCTTCGAGACTGGCTATGAGGACTTCTTTGATAGATGAGGACTGGGGAGAGGCCAAGGGGTTGGCTCAGGTCACAGTCAGCTCCATAGGCCAGTTCCAGCCTAGAGCCCCCCTGCTAAGAGGAGCCATGCCCCCTCTCCAAACTTGGCCCACTTCCTGGCTCCTCCCTCCAGGATCTTGTATTGTTTCAGACCCTGTGCTTGTTCTGTTCTCTCAGAGCCCTCAAACCATGGAAGACAGAGCCACTGGCAGTCACAGCACCATGAGGGCAGAAGCTGGGGCTTCTGGGTGAGCCCCTGGAAGACTTCCTGGAGGAGATGATGGTGGGTCCAACCAGAAGATGAGCAGGAGGGACCCTGCATAGGGATGGGGTAGGTGGGAGAAAATTCCTCATGGAGGAAGAAGGAGGGGCAAAGGGGCTTCCTGGGAGAGGGACCCTTGCATATTGGTAGATGGCTCCTCCCACCCATGGCTGTGACATCCCCTCCCACCAAGTCCCCTGGGACACTGAGCTGTCCCCACCCTAGGTGGCCCTCTCAGCCCCAGATTCACCTGCCATTCCTTTGCCTCCTGCCCCCTTTGGGTCTCTTGCCCCCCCGCTCAAGGAACTGTAGCCTCCTGTTCCACCCCTCTAGGCACCTGCCAGGGCTGGGACTTCAGCCCAGCACCCCCATTGCCCCTCCATCCCAGCCCCCACCTGCATAAGAGAGAAGCACCCACCCCTCACCTCCACAGGCCTCCCCCAGGCTGCGGAAACAGCCTATTACACCTGGTACCGATAATGGCTCCTCAATTGAATTAAGAGAGTTCATGGGAAGCCTAGGCATGAAATCTGTTTCCGTAAAAGTCCAAATTTGGGACAGTGGTAAGAATAGGGGGTGGGGAGGGGACCGTGGGTCCACCAAAGAAAACACCCCTGTGCATTTGTTTCCAATTCCCCTTCCATCACGCTTACTCCCTCCCTGCTCTCCCAAGGACCTTGGGCGTGGGGCCAGACGCTGCGTTTGTAATTCTCTTTCATTAATGGGTAATTTCCCCTCGAGTGGAGGCAAGGAGGAGGAGAGAGCCCTGTTGGGGAGGCAAGGCAGCATGTGACGCTCCAGCCTGGAGCCTCTCAGATCGGGTGGGCGTAGCCAGGTCACCTCTTGGCTTCCTGCCACCAGGATCCCCATGGACAGATGAGAAAGCCGAGGTCTGAGTGGGCTCTGGTTTGTCGACTCATGCTCAGCGGGTAGCCAGGGCCAGGCATCCTCTGAGTTCTGTGCTGTCAACAATATCACAGAACAAGAGGGCACGGGAGAGAGGGATCAAGAGCCCAGAAAATGTGCAAAATGGTCAGATTCCCAAACTACCGGCCCTGGAGACTGATAACCATTCTGTTGGTGTGAGTGGGAGAATAGAGTGGAAGCCCTGGGAAGGAATCCTGGCCCACCTCAAGAGGCTTTGGGAAGCTGGCTTGCCCATGCCGAGCCTCCGTTTCTCTACCTGAACATGGAGGTGTTTCGTAGAGGGGATCTGTGCCTTGCCTGAGTGGATCAGACCACCATCAAGCTCCTGTCACTCTGGGATGCCAAGATTTTAGGTTCTGGGACATCTTTCCCTGCCCACTCTCTCACCACCCCTGAATCCCACTCACAGCTTTGTGACCATCATCTCCAAATATGCCCAGGAAATGGACAGCTCTGCACGCAGTCCCTTGGTGGGTGTTGCGCGATGTAAACAAGGCCAGTGTCTGGGACTGAAGAGACAGCTCCTGAGATGGGAGCAGGTGGAGGGAAGCCCCATGGGAAAGGCAGGAAGAAGCACAGGTTTTGGAACTCATAGCCTCTCTTTCCCTGTAGTGACTATTTGGGGTGGGGGGGTGTGGGGAGGACTAGGCTGAGCCCAGTCTCCTCCATTTCCTCCCCAGTACGAGGGCCCGGTCTCTCACCCTGCGTAGGCCTATTTTAGAAAACAAGTGGGGACTGTGGCCCCTCTGCCCACAGACAAGTGCCCCACCTGCCCATCACCAGTCTGGCCTGCTGTTTCCTCAGCTCCTGAGCCCCAGGCAGAACCCTGGTCGGAGGCACATGGGACATATCCGGGAAGCTATTAAACCCGGGCTCTGGCCCAACATAGCTCAACTCAGTTCCCAGGGTGGCCCAGGTGTGGCTCCAGACAGAGGAACCGGGTTCAGAGCCCCAAGCTCTCCCTTGGCCGAGCTGCCCTTGCAGGGGCTGGAAGAACCAGGGCTTGCTGGGGGGCACTTCGCGACCTGCAGGGGCTGCCCTGAAGTGAGCCAGGGTGTTTGGGAGCAGGCTTGTCCCAGGCCAGCCTTGATAGACGGAGTGTGACTAAAGGGCAAAATGTGAGGCTAATGGAAAGCAAACGCCAAGGGATGCATAGCCCACACGTTGTTTTCTCAGCAGCTTGCTGCATGGCCCGTGCTGTTCGGCCAAGGGCTGCGGCTGTGTCAATCACTCGGCGCTGTTTGTCTAACCTCACCAAGTGTGTTTCTCTTTATTAGCAGAACACGGATAGGGAAGGAGATCTCCCCACAGATGCTGGGCTGCAAGAATGCACCCTCCCAGCAGAGTGGAGGGCAGCGGGAGGGGCCTACAGCCCTAAGGACCCTGCCACAGTCTAGAGCTGCTCTAGAAACCCCACTCCGCTGTGCACTCACCTGACCAGGCTCTGGGAAGGGTACTCTACAGGTGTTCTCTCTGAAACCTGCAGACCCCCAAGGGGGCCTGTCATTCTGACCATTTTACAAACACAATGCTGAGCTCAGCTGACAAGGTGGGCCACCCAGAAACACACAGCCAAGAAGGGGTGGTGAGTGCTGAGGTTGCCACTGATTTCTGCCTTTTAACCAAAATCAGCATTCTGTTCCCATTGCCAGTGGGTTGACCCTGGCCTGGGTCAGCTGCTTCCTTGGTCATTCTAGACCTCTGTGCCCTCAGATCCTTCTTTCCTTGTGCTAGAATAGGACCAGCAAATTTCTGTCAAGTGCCACTCACAGTCACAGTGCCATGAAAGTGGGGGACTTCCTGGAGGAGGTGAAGGTGGCTACAACCAGAGGATGAGCAGGAGGGGCCCTACATAGGGATGGGGTGGGTGGGAGAGAATTCCTCAAGGAGTAAGGCTTTAGATAGCTGACTTTCTTGGTCTCTCCACCTGCACATGGAGGTGTTTCACAGAGGGGATCTGAGACTTCCTTGAGTGAATAGTCTCTGTCACAACTACTTGATGCTACTTTTGCAGCTTGAAAGCAGCCATATGCAACTGTAAACAAAGGGGTATGGATGTGTCCCTGTAAAACTGTTTCTAAAAATGTGCGGTGGGTCAGACATACAGACTCTAGTGCTAGGTTGATTGCAAAACGTTCTTTAGGCCTTCCTGTATATACACCATCTACTGTGTGCCATTCAGCTCCTCCCATCAAGAGGTGGAGTCAGCGCCCCATCTGGTGAATCTGACCTGGTCTCTCCACTTGCTTGGTCAACGGAACAAGGTGGAGCCAACAGAGTGTTGGATCCAAGCCTAAGACTTAGAGCCTGGCACACTTCCCCCTCTCAGCGGTAAAGTGTCATTCTCCTCACATCATATCAAGGGTACACACTGCCTACATGACTTAATGTTGGCCTTGATCACCTGGCTTAGGTATCATTTGTCAAGTGTCTCTGCTGTAAAGTTACTCTTTTTCCCCTTTTCTGTACCATGCTCTTTTGAAGGAAGCCACTTAATACATCTCACACCTAAGGAGTGGAGAGTTCTGCTTCCATCCTTGAGGGTGGAGTATCTACGTAAGTTATTTGGAATTCTTCTGCATGGGAGATTTGAATCTTCTCCCCCATTTATTAATTTGTTCAGTCATTTATTTATATTAGTATGATCCCATGGATATTTATTTTATACTTTGGGTTATAAGCCAGTACTACTTTATTTTGTTGCTCAAATTATTCCATCTTTGGTCACTGGGAGTTCTTTCAGTTGGTTCCTGTGCACCTTTGAAACACCTCCATCAATGTGTTTCTGTGTGTGTGTTTTGAGTACTTCCTTATTTTCTGCAACTGCAAGATGCTCCAGGTACATCTTGTATATTTCCTCCCCAGACTTAGAATCACCGATTACTCCAAGGAGCCCTGATTTCTCTTATTGGAGAATGGCAGTAGAAACCAAGATCTTGGTGCTGGGTGTACCCATTGCTACTGGTGTATCATTTCTTTTAGGCCCTCTCAGTTAATAGAGCAAAAAAAAAAGATGTGTTTATGGTAACTTGTATATACACACATATCTATAAATATTTCTATATGGAGCCATCTGTATCTATATTAGCTAAACATGAGTTCATACTGATGGCTCCCAATCAAATCCATCACAACGTGGATTGTTATAGCTGCCTCTTCTTGCTTATCTATAAACTCCCACCCATAAGTGAGACAGCTGGCACCACCATCCACAAGCCATTTACTTAATTAATACATACTTAATTTTCTGTTTTTAAACTTATGGCCATCCTAGTAAGTGTGAAGTGGTATTTCCACATTGTGGTTTTGATTTATTTGTATTTCCCTAATGTCTAATAAAGTTGAACATCTTTTCATGTACTTATTGGCCATTTTAATATCTTCTTGGGTAAGAGTCCTTTGCCCATTACTTAATTGAGATGTCTTTTTGTTGTTGAGTTGTAAGGGGTTCTTTATATGTTCTGGGTATTAAACCATTATCAGATATATGAATTGCAATATTTTCTCCCATTGTGTAGGCCATCTTTTCACTTTCTTGATAACGTTCTTTGATACACAAAGTTTTTAATTTTTTTGAAGTCCAATTTATCTATTTATTCTTTTGTTATTCATGCTTTTGGTGTCACATCTAGGAAATCATTGCTGAATCAAAGATCATGAAGATTTATTCCCATGTTTTCTTCTATGAGTATTCCGGTTTTAGCTCTTATATTCAAGTCATTGATCCATTTTAGTTAATTTTTACATATGATGTGAGGTAGGGCTCCAACTTCACTCTTTTGCTTGTAGAAATCCAGTTGTCTCAGCACCATCTGCTGAAGAGACTATTATTTTCTCAAGAATGGACTAAGCACTCATAAAAAATCAACTGGCCATAGGTGTATAGGTTTATTTCTGGACTCTAAATTCTATTCCATTTGTATGTACATCTGTCCTTATGCCAGTACCACACTATTGTGATTACCGTAGATTTGTAGTAAGATTTGAAATTGGAAACTGTGAGTCCTTCAAATTGTTCTTCATTTTCAAGATTGTTTTAGATATTCATGGCCCCTTGCTATTACACGTGAAATTGAGGTTCAGATTTTCCATTTCTGCAAAAATACTGTGGAATTTTCGTAGGGATTGTGTTGAATCTGTAGATCTTTTGGGTAGTATTAAAAATATTGTCTTTCTATCCATGAACATGGGACATTTCCCCATTTATTTAGGTTTTTAATTTATTTCAGCAATGTTTTGTAGTTTTCAGTGTACAAGTCTTTTACGTCTTTGGTTAAATTTATTTCAGGTATTTTATTCTTTTATATGCTATCATAAATTGAATTGCTTTCTTAATTTCATTTTGGATTGTTCATTCCTTGTGTTGTAAACACAACTGATTTTCATGTATTGATCTTGTAACTTGTAAATTTTACTGAATTTTTCAACTTGTTTTAGTAGCTTATGGATTCTTTGGGATTTTCTAGATATAGGATCATGTCATCTGAAAATAGACATAGTTTTACATCTGTTTTTCTACTTTGAATGCCTTTTAATTTCTTTTTCTTGTCTAATTGCTCTGGCTAGTCCGGTGAAGTGTTGGATAGCAGTGATGAAATTGGGCTTCCTTGTCTTGTTCTCGATCTTAGAGGGAGCATTTTCAGATTTTCACCATTGAATATGATGTTTGCTGTGTTTTTTTCATAAATGGCATTTATTGTGTTAAAGAAGTTCCCTTCTCTTTGGAGTTCTATGAGTATTTTTATCATGAAAGGATGTTGGATTTTGTCAAATGCCTTTTCTGTGTCAGTTGAGATGATCATGTGGTTTTATTCCTTCTTTCTATTTTTTTAAATTGGATTTTTTAATTAGTTATCTATTTTATACATATTAGTGTATATATGTCAATCCCAATCTCCCAGTTCATCCCACCACCCCCACCCCCTGCCACATTCCCCCCTTGGTGTCCATACGTTTGTTCTCCACATCTGCGTCTCTATTTCTGCCTTGCAAACCAGTTCATCTATACCATTTTTCTAGATTCCACATATATGCGTTAATATACGATATTTGTTTTTCTCTTTCTGACCTACTGAACTCTGTATGACAGTCTCTAGGCCCATCCACATCTCTACAAATGACCCAATTTCATTTTTTTATGGCTGAGTAATACTCCATTGCATATATGTACCACATCTTCTTTATCTATTCGTCTGTTGGTGAACATTTAGGTTGCTTCCATGACCTGGCTATTGTAAATAGTACTGCAAAGAATATTGGGGTGCATGTTTCTTTTTGAATTATGGCTTTCTCAGGGTATATGCCCAGTAGTGGGATTGCTGGGTCATATGGTAATTCTATTTTTAGTTTTTTAAAGGAACCTCCATACTGTTTTCCATGGTGGCTGTATCAATTTACATTCCCACCAACAGTGCAAGAGGGTCCCCATTTCTCCACACCCTCTCCAGCATTTGCTGTCTGTAGATTTTCTGATGATGCCCATTCTAACCGGTATGAGGTGATACCTCATTGTAGTTTTGATTTACATTTCTCTAATAATTAGTGATGTTGAGCAACTTTTCATGTGCCTCTTGGCCATCTGTATGTCTTCTTTGGAGAGATGGCTATTTAGGTTTTCTACCCATTTTTTGATTGGGTTGCTTGTTTTTTTAATGTTGAGCTGCATGAGCTGTTTATATAATTTGAAGATTAATCCTTTGTCCGTTGATTCATTTGCAAATATTTTCTCCCATTCTGAGAGTTGTCTTTTCATCTTGTTTATACTTTCCTTTGCTGTGCAAAAGCTTTTAAGTTTCATTAAGTCCCATTTGTTTATTTTTGTTTTTATTTTTATTACTCTAGGAGATGGGTCAAAAAAGATCTTGTTGTGATTTATGTCAAACTGTGTTCTGCCTATGTTTTCCTCTAAGAGTTTTATAGTGTCCTGTCTTACATTTAGGTCTTTAATCCATTTTGAGTTTATTTTTGTGTATGGTGTTAGGGAGTGTTCTAATTTCATTCTTTTACATGTAGCTGTCCAGTATTCCCAGCACCACTTATTGAAGAGACTGTCTTTTCTCCACTGTATATCCTTGCCTTCTTTGTCATAGATTAGTTGACCATAGGTGCATGGGTTTATCTCTGGGCTTTCTGTCCTTTTCCATTGATCTATATTTCTGTTTTTGTGCCAGTACCATATTGTCTTGATTACTATAGCTTTGTATGATAGTCTGAAGTCAGGGAGTCTGATTCCTCCAGCTCCATTTTTTCCCTCAAGATTGCTTTGACTATTGTCTTTTCTGTCTCCATACATATTTTAAGATTTGTTGTTCAAGTTCTGTAAAAAATGCCGTTGATAATTTGATAGGGATTGCATTGAATCTGTAGATTGCTTTGGGTAGTATAGTCATTTTCACAATAGTGATTCTTCCAATCAGTGTCTTATAGTTTTCTGAGTACAGGTCTTTTACCTCCTTAAGTAGGTTTATTCCTAAGTATTTTATTCTTTTTGTTGCAATGGTGAATGGGATTGTTTCCTTAGTTTCTCTTTCTGATCTTTCGTTGCTAGTCTATAGGAATTCAAGAGATTTCTGTGCATTAATTTTGTATCATGCAACTTTGCCAATATCATTGATGAGTTCTAATAGTTTTCTGGTAGCATCTTTAGGGTTTTCTATGTGTAGTATCATGTCATCTGCAAACAGTGACAGTTTCACTTCTTTTCCAATTTGTATTCCTTTTATTTATTTTTCTTCTCTGAATGCTGTGGCTAGGACTTCCAAAGCTATGTTGAATAATAGTGGTGAGAGTGGGCATCCTTGTCTTGTTCCTGATCTTAGAAGAAATGCTTTCAGTTTTTCACCATTGAGAATGATGTTTGCTGTGGGTTTGTTGTATATGGCCTTTATTGTGTTGAGGTAGGTTCCCTCTGTGCCCACTTTCTGGAGAGTTTTTATCATAAATGGGTGTTGAATTTTGTCAAAAGCTTTTTCTGCATCTATTGAGATGATCATATGGTTTTTCTTCTTCAATTTGTTAATATAAGTTACCACATTGATTGATTTGCATATATTGAAGAATCCTTGCATCCCTGGGATAAATTCCACTTGATCATGGTGTATGATCCATTTAATGTGTTGTTGGATTCTGTTTGCTAGTGTTTTCTTGAGGATTTTTGCATCTATATTCACCAGTGATATTGGTCTGCAATTTTCTTTTTTTGTAGTATCTCTGTCTGGTTTTGGTATCAGGGTGATGGTGGCCTCTTAGAGTGAGCTTGGAAGTGTTCCTTCCTCTGCAATTTTTTGGAATAATTTCGGAAGAATGGCTGTTAGCTCTTCTCTAAATGTTTGATAGTATTCACCTGTGAAGCCATCTGGTCCTGTTTGTTGGAAGAATTTTAATCACAGTTTCAAGTTCAGTGCTTGTGATTGGTCTGTTCATATTTTCTCTTTCTTCCTGGTTCTGTCTTGGAAGGTTATACCTTTCTACGAATTTGTCCATTTCTTCCAGGTTGTCCACTTTATTGGCATAGAGTTGCTTGTAGTAGTCTCTTAGGATGTTTTGTATTTCTGCGGTGTCTGTTGTAACTTCTTCTTTTTCATTTCTAATTCTATTGATTTGAGTCTTCTCCCTTTTTTTTCTTGATGTGTCTGGCTAAAGGTTTATCAGTTTTATCTTCTCAAAGAACCAGCTTTTAGTTTCATCGATCTTTGCTATTGTTTTCTTTGTTTCTATTTCATTTATTTCTGCTCTGATCTTTATGATTTCTTTCCTTCTACTAACTTTGGGTTTTGTTTGTTCTTCTTTCTGTAATTTCTTTTTCTTATTTCTTGAGGTAGGATTGTATTGCTATAAACTTCCCTCTTAGAACTTCTTTTGCTGCATCCCATAGGTTTTGGATCATGGTGTTTTTGTTGTCATTTGTCTCTAAGTATTTTTTGATTTTCTCTTTGATTTGTTCAGTGATCTCTTGGTTATTTAGTAACATATTGTTTAGCTTCCGTGTGTTTGTGTTTTTTACTTTTTTTGCCCCCCTGTAATTGATTTCTAATCTCATAGTGTTGTGGTCGGAAAATATGCTTGACATGATTTCAATTTTCTTAAATTTACTGAGGCTTGATTTGTGACCCAAGATGTGATCTATCCTGGAGAATGTTCCGTGTGCACTTGAGAAGAAAGTGTAATCTGCTGTTTTCAGATGGAATGTCCTATAAATATCAATTAAATCTATCTGGTCTATTGTGCCATTTAAGGCTTGTGTTTCCTTATTAATTTTCTGTCTGGATGATCTGTCCATTGGTGTAAGTGAAGTGTTAAAGTGCCCCCACTATTTTTGTGTTACTGTCAGTTTCCTCTTTTATAGCCATTAGCATCTGCCTTATGTATTGTGGTACTCCTATGTTGGGTGCATATATATTTATAATTGTTATATCTTCTTCTTGGATTGATTCCCTTGATCATTTTGTAGTGTCCTTCCTTGTCTCTTGTAACATTCTTTATTTTAAAGTCTATTTTATCTGATATGACTCTTGCTACTCCAGCTTTCTTTCTATTTCCATTTGCATGGAATACCAGTTTCCATCCCCTCACTTTCAGTCTGTATGTGTGCCTAGGTCTGAAGTGGGTCTCTTTTAGACAGCATATATATGGGTCTTGTTTTTGTATCCATTCAGCAAGCCTGTGTCTTTTCGTTGGAGCATTTATTCCATTCACAGTTAAGGTAATTATCAATGTGTATGCTCCTATTACCATTTTCTTAATTGTTTTGGGTTTGTTTCTGTAGGTCCTTTTCTTCTCTTGTGTTTCCCACTTAGAGAAGTTCCTTTAGCATTTGTTGTAGAGCTGGTTTGGTGGTGCTAAATTCTCTTAGCTTTTGTTTGTCTGTAAATCTTTTGATTTCTCCGTCGAATCTGAATGAGATCCTTGCCTGGTAGAGTAATCTTGGTTGTAGGTTCTTCCCTTTCATCACTTTAAGTATATCATGCCACTCCCTTCTGGCTTGTAGAGTTTCTGCTGAGAAATCAGCTGTTAACCTTCTGGGAGTTCCCTTGTATGTTATTTGTCATTTTTCCCTTGTTGCTTTTAATAATTTTTCTTTGTCTTTAATTTTTCTCAATTTGATTACTATGTACCTTGGCGTGTTTCTTCTTGGGATTATCCTGCCTGGGACTGTCTCTGCTTCCTGGACTTGAGTGGCTATTTCCTTTCCCATGTTAGGGAATTTTTGCCTACAATCTCTTCAAATATTTTCTCAGGTCCTTTCTCTCTCTCTTCTCCTTCTGTGACCCCTATAATGCGAATGTTGTTATGTTTAATGTTGTCCTAGGGGTCTCTTAGGCTGTCTTCATTTCTTTTCATTCTTTTTTCTTCATTCTGTTCCACGGCAGGGAATTCCACCATTCTGTCTTCCTGGTCACTTATCCATTCTTCTGCCTCAGTTATTCTGCTATTGATTCCTTCTAGTGTATTCTTCATTCAGTTTTTATATTGTTCATCTCTGTTTGTTTATTCTTTAATTCTTCTAGGTCTTTGTTAATCATTTCTTGCATCTTCTCAACCTTTGCCTCCTTTCTTTTTCCAAGGTCCTGGATCATCTTCACTGTCATTATATCGAATTCTTTTTCTGGATGTTTGACTATCTCTACTTCATTTAGTTGTTTTTCTGGGGTTTTATCTTGTTCCTTCATCTGGTACATAGTCCTCTGCCTTTTCATTTTGTCTAACTTTCTGTGAATGTGGTTTTCATTCCACAGACTGCAGAATTGTAGTTCTTCTTGCTTCTGCTGTCTGCCCTCTGGTGGATGAGGTTATCTAAGAGGCTTGTGCAAGCTTCCTGATGGGAGGGACTGGTGGTGGGTAGCACTGGGTGTTGCTCTGGGGCACAGAGCTCAGTAAAACTTTAATCTGCTTGTCTGCTGATGGGTGGGGCTGAGTTCCCTCCCTGTTGGTTGTTTGGCTTGAGGCGACACAACACAGGAGCCCACAGGCTCCTTGGTGGGGCTAATGGTGGACTCTGGGAGGGCTCTCGCCAAGGAGTACTTCCCAGAACTTCTGCTGCCAGTGTCCTTGTTTCCGCGGTTAGCCACAGCCACCCCCCACCTCTGCAGGAGACCCTCCAGCACTAGCAGGTAGGTCCGGTTCAGTCTCCCATGGGGTCACTGCTCCCTCCCCTGGGTTCTGATGCACACACAACTTTGTGTGTGCCCTCCATGAGTGGAGTCTCCACTTCCCCCAGTCCTGCAGCCAAATCCCATCGGCCTTCAAAGTCTGATTCTCTAAGAATTCCTCCTCCTCTTGCCAGACTCCCAGGTTGGGAAGCCTGATGTGGGGCTCAGAACCTTTACTCCAGTGAGTGGACCTCTGGTAGAAGTGTTCTCCAGTTTGTGAGTCACCCACCCAGCAGTTATGGGATTTGATTTTATTTTGATTGTGCCCCTCCTACCGTCTCATTGTGGCTTCTCCCCTGTCCTTTGATGTGGGGCATCTTTTTTGGTGAGTTCCAGTGTCGTCCTGTAAATGATTGTTCAGCAGTTAGTTGTGATTCTGGTGCTCTCACAAGAGGGAGTGAACGCAGTACTCTGCCGTCTTGAACCCTATTCCTTCCTTCTGTTAATGTGATGTATTACACTGATTGATTTTCTTATGTTGGACCAACTTTGCATTTATAGGATAAATTTCACTTAATCTATAATTTGGTGTATAATCTTTTAAATATTCTGTTTAAATATTCTGTTTGGATATTTAGCTTGCTTGTTGTTATGGAATGAATGTTTGCATACCCCTCTCCCCCAAATTAATATGCTGAAGTCCTAACCTCCAGTGTGATAGTATTTGGAGGTAAAGTCTTTGGGAGGTAGTCAGGTTTAGATGAGGTTGAGGGTGGGACCCTCATGATGTGATCAGTGCCCTTATAAACAAAAGGAAGCACCCTCTCACTCTCTCTTCTCTCTTTTTCTCTCCATATACATGCACTGAAGAAAGTCCGTATGAACACATAGTGGGAAGTGGCTATCTGCAAGCCATGGAAAGGTTCCTTACCAGATCCTGCCATGCTGGTACCCTGCCCTTGGACTTCCAGCCTCTATAACCGTGAGGAAAAAAAATGTCTGTTTTTGAAGCCACCCAGTCTATGGTATTTTGTTGTAGCAGTCTGAGAAGACTAAGACATTAGTATTTTGCTGAGGATATTTACATCCATATTCATAAGGGACATAGTCTGTAAATTTCTTTTCTCATGATGTCTTGCCTAGCATTGGTGTTAGGATAATAATAGATTATAGAAGGAGTTAGGAAGTGTTCACTCCTCTTCTCTTTTTAGGGAAGAGTTTGAGAAGAATTGGTGTTAAATCTTCTTTGAATGTTTGCTAGAATTCACTAGTGAAGCTATGTGGTTCTGAACTCTTCTCTGTTGGGAAGTTTTAAATTACTGATTTAATATCCTTAATAGCTAAAGGTCTGCTCAAATTTTCTATTTCTTTTTGAGTCAGTTTTGTTAATTTCTAGAAATTTGTCCATTTTATCTAGGTTATCTAATTTCTTCATGCAAAGTAGTTCATAGTGTTCCCTTACAAAATCTTATTTTGTAGGGTTGGTAGTAATGCCCCCACTTTGATATTTTTATTTTAGTTATATGAATTGACTCTCCTTTGTCCCTTGTCAGTCTGCTTAAATTTTGCTAATTTTGATCTTTTCAAAGAATTAATATATTAGTCTACTCAGGCTGCCATAACAAATACCACAAACTACATGGCTTAAACAACAGACATTTCTGCTTCTGTTCTAGAGGTTAGAAGTCCATGATCAAGGTGCTGGCAAACTTGGTTTCTGGTAAGAGCTCTATTCCTGGCTTGTAAAGTACAGCCTTCTTAGTTATCCCTCATATCACCTTTCTTCTGTATGCTTGCTTTTGTCCTCTTTTTATAAGGACACAAGCCCTACTGAATTATGCTCCCATGCTTATGACCCCATTTAACCTTAATTACCTCCCTAAAGGCCCTATCTCTAAATATAGTCACATTGAGGGTCAGGGCTTCAACATATGAATTTTAGGGGAACAATTTGGTCCATATCAACCTACTTTTAGTTTCATTGATTTTCTTTATTATCTTTCTATTCTTTATTTCATTTATCTTAGCTTGAATCTTTATTATTTCCTTCCTTCTGTTACTTTTGTTTTGGCTCTCTTTTCCTAGTTCTTTAGGAGTAAACTTAGGTTATTGATTTTTGATCTTTCTTCTTATTTTTTTAATAAATTTATTTATTTTTTATTTATTTATTTTTGGCTGCATTGGATCTTCATTGCTGCACATGGGCTTTCTATAGTTGCTGTGAGCGGGGGCTACTCTTTGCTGCAGTGCGTGGGCTTCCCATTGCAGTGGCTTCTCTTGGTGTGGAGCACGGACTCTAGGCACTTGGGCCTCAGCAGTTGCAGCACGCAGGCTCAGCAGTTGTGGCCTATGGGCTGTAGAGCACAGGCTCAGTAGTTGTGGCACACGGGCTTAGTTGCTTCGTGGCATGTGGGATCTTCCTGGACCAGGGATCGAACCCATATCTCCTGCATTGGCAGGTGGATTCTCAACCACTGTGCCACCAGGGAAGCCCTGATCTTTCTTATTTTTTAATGTAAGCATTTATAGCTGTAAATTTCTCTCTTAGAACTGCTTTCATTGCATCTCATAAATATTGTTATGTTGTGTTTTTCTTTTTCAATAGTCTTTAAATATTCCTTAATTTCTCTTATTATTTCCTCTTGACCTATTGGGTGTTTAAGAGTGTGTTGCTTAATTTTCATATATTTGTAATTTTCCCAGATTTCCTTCTGTTATTGATTTTTAGCCTCATTTCACTGTGGTCAGAAAAGATATTGTATGTATGATATTTATCTTATAAATCTACTAAGACTTATTTTGTGGTCTAACATATGGTGTATCCTGGAGAATGTTGGGTCTAGCTAGTTTAGAACGTTGCTCAACTCCTCCATTTCCTTATTGATCTTCTGTCTATACGTTCTATCTGTTATTGAAAGTGGAGTTTTCAAATCCCCAACTATTGATGTAGAACTTTCTATTTCTTCCCTCAAATCTGACAAACTTTTCTTCATATACTTTAGGGCTTTTTTTTTCTCCAGGTTTATTGGGACATAATTGACATATAACAAACACTGTGTAAGTCTAAGGTATACAAAGTGATGATTTGATACATGTATATTGTGATATGATTACCACAATAAGGTTAGTTAACACCTCCATTACTTTACATAGTTACTTTTGTGTGGGGGGGGGGATGAGAACTTTTAAGACCTACTCTCTTAGTAAATTTCAAGTATACATTACAGTATTGTTACCTGTAGTCACCATGCTGTACATTAGATCCCCAGAACTTACTCATCTTATAACTGGAAGTTTTACTCATTGACCACCTTCATCTGTCCCCACCACCCACCTTTGCCTCTGGCAATCATCAAACTAGTCTCTGTTTCTATGAGCTTAGTTTTTATAAATTTCATATAATGGAGATCATATGATATTTGTCTTTCTCTGTCTGACTTATTTCACTTAGCATAATGCCCTCAAAGTTCATCCATGTTGCTGCAAAAGGTAGAATTTCCATTTTTTTTCATGGCTGAATAACATTGCATTATATCAATTGCTTTTTCTTTATTCATTCATTCATTGATGGACACTTAGCTTTGTTATCTTAGCTATTATAAATAATGCTGCAATGAATATGGGGAGGCAGATATCTCTTCAAGATGGTGATTTCATTTCTTTATATATCCAGAAGCAGAATCACTGGATAACATGGTAGTACCATTTTTAATTTTTTGAGGAACCTCCATGCTGTTTCCATAGTGGCTGTACCAATTTACATTCCTATCCTCACCAGCACTTCTTTTGTCTTGTCTTTTTGATAACAGCCATTCTAACAGGTGTGAGATGATATCTCATTGTTGTTTGATTTACATTTCCCTAATGATTAGTGACATTGAGCACCTTTTCATGTACCTTTTGGCTGTTTGTAGATCTTCTTTGGAAGGAAATGTCTATTCAGGCCCTCTGCCTGTTTTCAATTGGATTATTTGTTTTTTTGTTTTGTTTTGCTGTTGAATTGTATTAGTTACTTATATATTTTGGCTATTAGTGCCTTATCAGATATATGGTTTACAAATATTTTCTCCCATTCCATAGGTTGTCTTTTCATTTTGTGATTACTTATTTTGCTGTGCAGAAGCATTTCAGCTTGATGTAGTCCCACTTGATTATTTTTGCTTTTGTTGTTTGTGTTCTTGATATTAAATCCAAAAAATAATTGTGAAAACTATATCAAGGAACATTTCCCATGTATTTTCTTCTAGGATTTTTACAGTTTCAAGTTTTAAAAGTCTTTAGTCCACTTGTAATTAACTCAAATTATTATTAGTGGTGTAAGGTAGGGGTCCAATTTCATTCTTTTGCATGGGGATAGCCAGTTTTCCCAACACCATTTATTGGCTTCCTTGTCAAATATTATTTGACCACATATGCATAGATTTATTTCTGGGATGTTGATTCTATTCCATTGGTCTAAGTGTCTATTTTTATGCTAGCCTTATACTATTATGATTACTGTAGATTTGTAATATAGTTTGAAATCAAGAAGTGTGATACCTCCAGCTTTATTCTTCTTTCTTAAGATTGCTTTTGCTATTCAAGGTCATGGGGTTTCATATAGAGTTTAGGATTTGCTTTTTCTAAATCTGTAAGAAATACCATTGGAATCTTATAGGGATTACATTGAACCAATAGATGGCTTTGGGTAGTATGGACATTTTAACAATATTATTTCTTCTGATCCATGAACACAGGATATCTTTTCATTAATTTGTGTCTTCCTCAATTTTTTTCCTCAATGTCTTATAATTCAGTATAGATTTTTCACCTCCTCATTTTATTCCATTGTATTTTGTTATTTTTGATGCTGTTGTGAATGTTTTCTTTATTTCTTTTTCAGATATTTCATTGTTAGTGGAAAGAAATGCAACTAACTTTTGTATGTTGATTTTGTATCATGAAATTTTACCCTGAGGTGTTTAGGATTTTCTATATATAAGATTATGTCATCAGCAAATGGACAATTTTACTTCTTCCTTTCTGATTTGGACGGCTTTTTTTCTCTTTTTCTTGCTTGACTGCTCTGGTCAGGACTTTCAGTACTATTGAGTAAGAGTGGTGAGAGTGGGCACCCTCGTCTTGTTTCTGATCTTAAAGGGAAAGTTTTCAATCTTTTACCATTGAGTATGTTGTTAGCTGTGGGCTTGTCATATACGGCCTTTAGTATGTTGAGGTACATTCCTTCTTTACAAGATTTGTTGAGAGGTTTTTTTTTTATCATGAAAAGATGTTAGATTTTGTCAAATATTTTTTCTAGATCTATTGAGATAATATGACTTTTATTATTCATTATTTTAATGTGATGTCACTTTTTTTTTCAATTTTATACACATCACTTCATACATGTCAATCCCAATCGCCCAATTCAGCACACCACCATCCCCACCCCATCGCAGTTTTCCCCCCTCAGTGTCCATACGTTTGTTCTCTACATCTGTGTCTCAACTTCTGCCCTGCAACCTGGTTCATCTGTACCATTTTTCTAGGTTCCACCTACATGCCTTAATATATGATATTTGTTTTTCTCTTTCTGACTTACTTCACTCTGTATGACAGTCTCTAGATCCATCCACGTCTCAACAAATGACTCAATTTCGTTCCTTTTTATGGCTGAGTAATATTCCATTGTATATATGTACCACAACTTCTTTATCCATTCGTCTGTTGATGGGCATTTAGGTTGCTTCCATGACCTGGCTATTGTAAATAGTGCTGCAGTGAACATTCGGGTGCATGTGTCTTTTTGAATTATGGTTTTCTCTGGGTATATGCCCAGTAGTGGGATTGCTGGGTCATATGGTAATTCTATTTTTAGTTTTTTAAGGAACCTCCATATTGTTCTCCATAGTGGCTGTATCAATTTACATTCCCACCAACAGTGCAAGAGGGTTCCCTTTTCTCCACACCCTCTCCAGCATTTGTTGTTTGTAGATTTTCTGATGATGCCCATTCTAACTGGTGTGAGGTGATACCTCATTGTAGTTTTGATTTGCATTTCTCTAATGATCAGTGACGTTGAGCATCTTTTCATGTGCTTCCTGGCCATCTGTATGTCTTCTTTGGAGAAAGGTCTATTTAGGTCTTCTGCCCGTTTTTGGATTGGGGTGTTTGTTTCTTTAATATTGAGCTGAATGAGCTGTTTATATATTTTGGAGATTAATCCTTTATCCATTGATACGTTTGCAAATATTTTCTCCCATTCTGAGGGTTGTCTTTTCGTCTTGTTTATGGTTTCCTTTGCTGTGTAAAGGCTTTGAAGTTTCATTAGGTCCCATTTGTTTATTTTTGTTTTTATTTCCATTACTCTAAGAGGTGGATCAAAAAAGATCTTGCTGTGATTTATGTCAAAAAGTCTTCTTCCTATGTTTTCCTCTAAGAGTTTTATAGTGTCCAGTCTTACATTTAGGTCTCTAATCCATTTTGAGTTTATTTTTGTGTATGGTGTTAGGGAGTATTCTAATTTCATTCTTTTACATGTAGCTGTCCAGTTTTCCCAGCACCACTTATTGCAGAGACCGTCTTTTCCCCATTTTATATCTTTGCCTCCTTTGTCATAGATTAGTTGACCATAGGTGCGTGGGTTTATCTCTGGGCTTTCTATCTTGTTCCATTGATCTATGTTTCCGTTTTTGTGCCAGTACCATATTGTCTTGATTACTGTAGCTTTGTAGTATAGTCTGAATTCAGGGAGTCTGATTCTTCCAGCTCCGTTTTTTTCCCTCAAGACTGTTTTGGCTATTCGGGGTCTTTTGTGTCTCCATACAAATTTTAAGATGATTTGTTCTAGTTCCGTAAAAAATGCCATTGGTAATTTGCTAGGGATTGCATTGAATCTGTAGATTGTTTTGGGTAGTATAGTCATTTTCACAATATTGATTCTTCCAATCCAAGAACATGGTATATCTCTCCATCTGTTGGTATCATCTTTAAGTTCTTTCATCAGTGTCTTATAGTTTTCTGCATACAGGTCTTTTGTCACCCTAGGTAGGTTTATTTCTAGGTATTTTATTCTTTTTGTGGCAATGGTAAATGGGAGTGTTTCCATATATCTCCTTCAGATTTTTTATCATTAGTGTATAGGAATGCAAGAGATTTCTGTGCATTAATTTTGTATCCTGCAACTTTACCAAATTCATTAATTAGCTCTAGCAGTTTTCTGGTGGCAGTTTTAGGATTCTCTATGTATAGCTTCATGTCATCTGCAAACAGTGACAGTTTTACTTCTTCTTTTCCAATTTGGATTCCTTTTATTTCTTTTTCTTCTCTGATTGCCGTGGCTAGGACTTCCAGAACTATGTTGAATAATAATGGTGAGAGTGGACATCCTTGTCTCGTTCCTGATCTTAGAGGAAATGTTTTCAGTTTTTCACCATTGAGAATGATGTTTGCTGTGGGTTTGTCGTATATGGCCTTTATTATGTTGAGGTAGGTTCTCTCTATGCCCACTTTCTGGAGAGTTTTTATCATAAATTGGTGTTGAATTTTGTCAAAAGTTTTTTCTGCATCTATTGAGATGATCATATGCTTTTTATTCTTCAATTTGTTAATATGGTGTATCACATTGATTGATTTGCATATATTGAAGAATCCTTGCATCCCTGGGATAAATCCCACTTAATCGTGGTGTATGATCCTTTTAATGTGTTGTTGGATTCTGTTTGCTAGTATTTTGTTGAGGATTTTTGCATCTATATTCATCAGTGATACTGGTCTGTAATTTTCTTTTTTTGTAGTGTCTTTGTCTGGTTTTGGTGTCAGGGTGATGGTGGCCTCATAGAATGAGTTTGGGAGTGTTCCTTCCTCTGCAATGTTTTGGAAGAGTTTGAGAAGGATAGGTGTTAGCTCTTCTCTAAATGTTTGATAGAATTCTCCTGTGAAGCCATCTGGTCCTGGACTTTTGTTTGTTGGAAGATTTTTAATCACAGTTTCAATTTCATTACTTGTGATTGGTCTGTTCATATTTTCTGTTTGTTCCTGGTTCAGTCTTGGAAGGTTATACCTTTCTAAGAATTTGTCCATTTCTCCCAGGTTGTCCATTTTATTAGCATAGAGTTGCTTGTAGTAGTCTCTTAGGATGCTTTGTATTTCTGTGGTGTCTGTTGTAACTTCTCCTTTTTCATTTCTAATTTTATTGATTTGAGTCCTCTCCCTCTTTTTCTTGATGAGTCTGACTAATGGCTTATCAATTTTGTTTATCTTCTCAAAAAACCAGCTTTTAGTTTTATTGATCTTTGCTATTGTTTTCTTTGTTTCTATTTCATTTATTTCCACTCTGATCTTTATGATTTCTTTCCTTCTGCTAACTTTGGGTTTTGTTTGTTCTTCTTTCTCTAGTTTCTTTAGGTGTAAGGTTAGATTGTTTACTTGAGATTTTTCTTGTTTCTTTATGTAGGCTTGTATAGCTATAAACTTCCCTCTTAGAACTGCTTTTGCTGCATCCCATACGTTTTGGGTCAATGTGTTTTCATTGTCATTTGTCTCTAGGTATTTTTTGATTTCCTCTTTGATTTCTTCAGTGATCTCTTGGTTATTTAATAACGTATTGTTTAGCCTCCATGTGTTTGTGTTTTTTACGTTTTTTTCCCTGTAATTCATTTCTAATCTCATAGCGTTGTGGTCAGAAAACATGCTTGATATGATTTCAATTTTCTTAAATTTACTGAGGCTTGATTTGTGACCCAAGATGTGATCTATCCTGGAGAATGTTCTGTGTGCACTTGAGAAGAACGTGTAACCTGCTGTTTTGGGATGGAATGCCCTATAAATATCAATTAAATCTATCTGGTCTATTGTGTCATTTAAAGCTTCTGTTTCCTTATTTATTTTCATTTTGGATGATCTGTCCATTGGTGTAAGTGAGGTGTTAAAGTTCTCCACTATTATTGTGTTACTGTCAATTTCCTCTTTTATAGCTGTTAGCAGTTGCCTTATGTATTGAGGTGCTCCTATGTTGGGTGCATATATATTTATAATTGTTATATCTTCTTCTTGGATTGATCCCTTGATCATTATGTAGTGTCCTTCCTTGTCTCTTGTAACATTCTTTATTTTAAAGTCTATTTTATCTGATATGAGTATAGCTACTCCAGCTTTCTTTTGATTTCCATTTGCATGGAATATCTTTTTCCATCCCCTCACTTTCAGTCTGTATGTGTCCCTAGGTCTAAAGTGGGTCTCTTGTAGACAGCATATATATGGGTCTTGTTTTTGAATCCATTCAGCAAGCCTGTGTCTTTGGTTGGAGCATTTAATCCATTCACGTTTAATGTAATTATCAATATGTATGTTCCTCTGACCATTTTCTTAATTGTTTTGGGTTTGTTTTTGTAGGTCCTTTTCTTCTCTTGTGATTCCCACTTAGAGAAGTTCCTTTAGCATTTGTTGTAGAGCTGGTTTGGTGGTGCTGAATTCTCTTAGCTTTTGCTTGTCTGTAAAGCTTTTGATTTCTCCATCAAATCTAAATGAGATGCTTGCAGGTAGAGTAATCTTGGTTGTAGGTTCTTCCCTTTCATCGCTTTAAGTATATCATGCCACTCCCTTCTGGCTTGTAGAGTTTCTGCTGATAAATCAGCTGTTAACCTTATGGGAGTTCCCTTGTATGTTATTTGCCATTTTTCCCTTGCTGCTTTCAATAACTTTTCTTTGTCTTTAATTTTTGCCACTTTGATTACTATATGTCTCGGCGTTTTTCTCCTTGGGTTTATCCTGTATGGGACTCTCTGTGCTTCCTGGACTTGGGTGGCTCTTTCCTTTCCCATGTTAGGGAAGTTTTCGACTATAATCTCTTCAAATATTTTCTCTGGTCCTTTCTCTCTCTCTTCTCCTTCTGGGACCCCTATAATGTGAATGTTGTTGCGTTTAATGTTGTCCCAGAGGTCTCTTAGGCTGTCTTCATTTCTTTTCATTCTTTTTTCTTTAGTCTGTTCCTCAGCAGTGAATTCCACCATTCTGTCTTCCAGGTCACTTATCCGTTCTTCTGCCTCAGTTATTCTGCTATTGATTCCTTCTAGTGTAGTTTTCATTTCAGTTATTATATTGGTCATCTCTGTTTGTTTGTTGTTTAATTCTTCTAGGTCTTTGTTAATCATTTCTTGCATCTTCTCAATCTTTGCCTCCATTCTTATGCCGAGGTCCTGGATCATCTTCACTATCATTATTCTGAATTCTTTTTCTGGAAGGTTGCCTATCTCCACTTCATTTAGTTGTTTTTCTGGGGTTTTTTCTTGTTCCTTCATCTGGTATATAGCCCTCTGGCTTTTCACCTTGTCTCTCTTTCTGTAAATGTGGTTTTTGTTCCACAGGCTGCAGGATTGTCGTTTTTCTTGCTTCTGCTGTCTGCCCTCTGGTGGTTGAGGCTATCTAAAAGGCTTGATGGGAGGCTTTGGTGGTGGGTACAGCTCGATGTCACGTTTATTGATTTGCATATGTTGAACCATCCTTGCATCCCACGGATAATCCCATTTTATCTTTGTGTTTGATCTTCTTTATTTGCTTTTGAATTCAGTTTGCTAGTATTTTGTTGAGAATTTTTTCATCTATGTTCACCAGGGATATTAGCCTATAGTTTTCTTTTCTGGCATTGAACTTATCTGGCTTTGGTATCATGGTAATGCTGGCCTCATAAAACTAGTTTGAAAGTGTTTCATCCTCTTCAGTTTTTTGAAAAATAGGCATTAATTCTTCTTTATAAATGTTTGATAGAATTCACCAGTGAATCCATCTGGTCATGGGCTTGTCTTTGTTGTGAGAATTTTGATTACTGATTCAATCTCCTTATTCATTATTGGACAGTTCAGATTATTTATGTCTTCATGATTTGGTCTTGGTAGGTTGTATGTTTCTAATCTTTATTATTTTCTTCCTTCTGCTAACTTTGAGTTTAGTTTCTTCTTTTTCTAGTTTATTTGAGATTTTTTGATGTGTGCATTTATAGTTATAAACTTTACTCTTAGAACTGATTTAGCAGCATCTATAAGTTTTGGTATGTTATGCTTCCATTTTTGTTTATCTCAAGTTATTTTTTGATTGCCCTTTTTATTTCTTCTTTGATTCATTTCTTTTTCAGGAGTGTGTTGTTTTATTTCCAAGTTTTATGAAATTTCTACCTTTTTGTTATTAATTTCTAGTTTCATACCATTCTGGTTAGAAAAGTTAGTTGGTTTGGAGAATTTAATCCATTGATATTTAAAGTAATTATTGATAGATTGAACTTACTCTTGACATTTTGTTGATTGCTTTCTGTCTCTTTTGTAGATACTTTGTTCCTTGCTTCTTCTCTTGCTGTCTTCCATTGTGATTTGATGACTTTCTGTGATGTATGCTTTGACTTCTTTATCATAATCTTTTGTATATTTACTACAGGCTTTTCTTTTGTGGTTACTATGAGGCTTACATATAATATATAAATTTTTTAACATCTTTATTGGAGTATAATTGCTTTAATTGTTGTGTTAGTTTCTGCTGTATAACAAAGTGAATCAGCTATATGTATACATGTATCCCCCTATCCTGTTCCTCTTGCGTCTCCCTCCTACCCTCCCTATCCCACCCCTCTAGGTGGTCACAAAACACAGAGCTGATCTCCCTGTGCAATGCAGCTGCTTCCCACTAGCTATCTATTTTACATTTGGTAGTGTATATATGTCCATGTCACTCTCTCACTTCGTCCCAGCTTACCCTTCCCCCTCCCTGTGTCCTCAAGTCCATTCTCTAGGTCTGCATCTTTATTCCTGTCCTGCCCCTAGGTTCATCAGAACCTTTTTTTTTTTAGATTCCATATATATGTGTTAGAATACGGTATTTGTTCTTCCCTTTCTGACTTACTTCACTCTGTATGACAAACTCTAGGTCCATCCACCTCACTACAAATAACTCAATTTCATTTCTTCTTATGGCTGAGTAATATTCCATTGTATATATGTGCCACATCTTCTTTATCCATTCATTGTCGACATATAATATTTTATAGTTAAAACATCTTTTTTTAAGCTGATAACAACTTAATTTCAATAGCATACAGAAACTTTTTATTTTTACTTATTCCCCCCTCACATTTTAGGTTATTGATGTTACAACTTACATTTTTAATATTATGTATCCAAAAAGAAGTTATTGTAGTTATAATTATTTTTAACACCTTTGTCTTTTAACTTTTAATCTAGAGTTGTATGTGATTTATGCACCACATTACAATATTAGAGAATCTGACTTTAACTATACATTTAACTTTACCAGTGAGTTTTACACATTCATATGTTTTTACAATGTTAATTAGCATCCTTTCATTTTGGCTTGAAGAATGTCCCTTAACATTTCTTTTAAGGCAGGCCTGGTGGTGATAAACTCTCTCAGCTTTTGTTTGGGGAAGGTCTTTATCTCTCCTTCATTTCTGAAGGACAGCTTTGCTGGGTATAGTATTCTTGGTTGACAGATTTTTTTTTTTTTCTCAATATCATGACTATACCATCCCATTCTCTCCTTGCCTGCAAGGTTTCTTCTGAGTAATCCTCTGGAAGTCTTTAGGGGGCTCCCTTGTTTGTGATGAGTCACTTTTCTCTTGCTGCTTTTAAAATTCTCTCTTTGTCTTTACTTTTGAAACTTTAACCTTAATCTGTCTTGTTGTAGCCCTTTTAGGGTTCCACCTATTTGGGGTATTTTGGACCACATGAATGTATATGTCCATTTATCTCCCCAAATTTAGGAAGTTTTTAGCTTTTATTGCTTTAAATGACATTTTTGGCCATTTTCTCTCTGTCTTCTCCTTCAGGGATTCCTATAATGTGCATATTTTTCTTTTGATCATATCCTATATGTCCCTAGTCTTTCATCTTTTTTGCTCTTTTTCTTTTTGCTCCTCTGACTGGATAATTTGAAATGACTTATCTTTAAATTCACTGATTCTTTCTTCTGCTTAGTTGAGTCTGTGTTGAAGTTCTCTGTTGAATTCCTCAGCTCAGTCACTGTATTCTTCAGCTCTAGTATTTCTGTGTTTTTCTTTTTTTAATGTTTTTTTTCTTTGTTGGACTTCTCATTTTGTTCATGCATTTCCCCCCTAATTGTCTGTCACTGTGTTCTTGTAGTTCACTGAACTTCTTCAAGAGGATTACTCTGAATTCTTTGTCAGATGGTTCACAGATCTCCATTTCTTTGGGGGAATTTATTGGAGCTTTATTTATGGTCTTCTTTGCAGGTGTCATGTTTCCCTGCTTTTTCATGGTCTTTGTATACTTGTGTTCATATCTGCTCATTTGAGTGAGTAGTCTCCTCTTCCAGACTTTACAGGTTCACTTCAGTCAGTCAGCTCAGCTCAAGTTTTTGGACAGGTCAGCTGGTAACATCTGTGGGCAAATGGAGCTTCCTATTGGGGTCTTTAGTTGAGCAAAGCCACTGCCTGAGCTCTACGGTTGGTGGTGGGAGTGCTGCTGGCTGGGCTCCATGCTCCAGTGGTGCCTCTGAATGGCCTCCCTGGTCAGAAGAGGCTCCTGGTTGTGTTCCATTGTGCACCAGTAGCTGGGCTCAGCAATCATCTATGGTGAGGGGGGTTTCTGTCTGTGTTCCCTGGCAGAGCAATGCTACTGGTTGGGTTCCATGATTTGGCAGAGTATCAGCTGGGCTCCATCATTGTTCTTGGTTGGGTGGAGCCTTGGGCTGGGTTCCCTGCCTGGGTGAGGCAGCAAGCTGTGTTCAGCAATTGGTCAGGGCTGTATGCTGGATTCTGCTGCTAGATGCAGCTGTAGGTTGGACTCCATGGGTGGATGGTACCACAGCCTGAGCTCAGAGGGTCACTGATCAGGCTCCCTGATTACTCAAGGCAAGAGGCTATACTCAACAGTTGGATAGGGCTGCTAGCTTTGCTCCCTCCCTGAGCTGGACTGAAGGTTGAGGGTATGTTCAGCAGTTGGGTGGGCCTTCAAACTTGATTCTCTGCTCAGGTGGGGCCATAGAAAAGGCTCCATGGCCAGTGTGGCCCATTGGCTCAGGATTCAAAACAGCCAGAACTTCCAGCTGAACTCCCTTGTCAGACAGGACCACCAGCTTAGCTCTGTAGATGGGCAGAGCAGCTGGCTGGGACCTCTGCTTGGACATTCCTGCAAGCGGGGTTGTGATACACAAAGATCTGATAGCTAGTTGCTGTCAGTTCGGCCCCCTTCTCTGTCTCTCTCTGATCCCCAGTGACTGAGCTCTGCAGTGATCTCCATGAGGTGAGACCCCAGTGAGCCTCCCAGGAAGTGTCATGCAACACTGAAGAAGTTGGGTATCCACTTTGGACTCTTTTTTCCCACTGGAGAAACTGCAGGCTCAGGGGACCTCTCTTCTTGTTGCACTGTGCCAGGCTGGGGGAAGGGTAATGCTGTCAAAGTGTAGCCACTCCTCTTATCATTAGAATGCAGTTTGTCTCAGTCTCTGTGATATAGGGGGATTCTTCAGCCCCATCCTTGGCTTCTGGGACTTTCACAGTAGTGTGTTGTCTGTGGATAGTTGGTAGTTGGTTTTCTTGTGAGGGAGACTGAAGTCAGGAATGACCTATGCCACCATCCTGATGATGTCATCTCTCTAGGCTCTGTTGTTTTGCATATAAGTGTTTATAGGTGTAATATCTTCTGATAAATTGATCCCTTTATCAATACATAGTGACCTTTTGTCTCTTTTTGCAATTTTTAACTTAAAGACTATGTTGTCTGATAGAAGTATAGCCATTCCCAAGGCTTTTGGGTTGTCATTTGTCTGGAGTATATTTTTCCATCCTTTCACTTTCAAGCTATTTGTGTCTTTAATCTAAGGTGAATCTTTTGTGAACAGCATAATCAACTGTGGACAGTTGAATGTTTTTGTTTTTAATCAATTCTTCCAATCTGCATTTTTATCGGAGAGTTAAACCCATTTACGTTGAAAGGAAAAGGTTACTTGTAAAGAAAGATTTATTTCTGTCATTTTCTATTTGTTTTCTCTATGTCTGAGCTTTTTTGCCACTCATTTCCTCAATTACTGCCTTCTTTTGTGTTTAGTTGATTTTTTTGTAGTGGAACTATTTTGATTCCCTTCTCATTTCCTTTTAATTATATTCTTTAATATTTTCTTTATTACCATAAGTGTTACATTTACTATCTTAAATTTACCTTGGTCTAGTTTTAATTGATACCAACTTTACATCAATAATATACGAAAATTTGTTTCTATACAGCTTTGTCCCTTTATGTTATTGTTATCACGAATTGCATCTTTATACATTGTATGCCCAATAACATAAAGTTATAATTATTTTTATGCATTTCTTTTTAATCATGTAGGAAATAAAAACCAGAATTAGAAACCAAAGATTCAATAATGCTGATGTTTATATAATCCATGTATTTACCTTTAACAGAGATCTTTATTTCTTCATACATCTTTAAGTTACTGTCTAGAGCTCTTTCATTCCAACCTGAAGGACTCCCTTTAGCATTTCTTGTAGGGAAGGTCTCGTGGTATTACACTTCCTTTGCTTTTGGTTATCTGGGAATGTCTTACTTTCTCTTGCATTTTTAAAAGACAGGTTTACCAGATATAGAATTCTTAGTTGACAGGTTTTTTTCTTTCAGCACTTTAAATGTCATCCCACTACCTTTTGGCTTCCAAGGTTTCTGATGAGAAATCAGCTATTAATGTTATCAAAGATAACTTGCGTCTGATGAGCCACTTCTCTCTTACTGATTTCAAGATTCTCTCTTTGTTTTTGTCTTTCAACAGTTTGATTAGGATGTGTCTCAGCATGGGTCTCTTTGAGTTTATCCCTCTTTGAGTTGAGCTTCTTGGATTCATCAAATTTGTGAAATTTTTGGCCTTTATTTCTACAGATATTCTTTCTACACCTTTTTTTTTTTTTTTTTTTTGACTGTGCCGCATGGCATATGGGATCTTACTTCCCTGACCAGAGTTTGAACCCATGCCCCCTTCAGTGGAAGCACGGAGTCCTAACCACTGGATCATCAGAGAATTCCCCTCTCTCTTCTCCTTCTGAGATTCCCACTATGTCTATATTTTTCTGCTTGATGTATCCCACAGGTTCTTTAGGATCTGTTCACTTTTCTGCATTATTTTGTTCTCTCTTCTCTTCAGATTCAATCATTTCAGTTGGCCTGTCTTCAAGTTTGATAATTATTTCTTTTGCCTGCTCAGATTTGCTTTAGTGAATTTTGCATTTTGGTTATTGTACTTTTTAGCTCCAAAACTTTTGTTTGGTTTCTTTCTATAACTTCTGTGTTTATTGAAATCCTCATGTTGTTCATGCATCATTTTTCTGATTTCCTTTAGCTCTTTGTCCATGTTTAAAGTCTTTGTCATCCAGTAAATCTGATGTCTGGGCTTTCATGGGGACAATTTTTGTCAATTTATTTTTTCCTTTAAATAGGTGACACAAATTTTTTTTGTATTCCTTATGATTTTTTTGTTGTTGTTGAAAATTGAACATTTGAATGCTATAATGTGGTAACTTTGAAGATCAGTTCTTCCCCTTCCCCAGCACTTGCTGTTTTGTTTTGTTTTGATTGTTGAAGTGCGTAGCTTTAGCAGCATATTTATTTAGGGACTTTCCCAAAATATTTTTGCAAAGACTTTAACCCTTGTCACATGTGATTACTGAACTTTTTGTTTCTTTACCTCATGTTCAACTAAGATTTTGACAGAGATTTCCTTGCATGCCAAGAACTTAAAGAAAAAAAAACACAAACACAAACAATAAACAACAAAACCAAACACCTCTCCTAGTCTTTGCAGATAGTCTCTGCACTGGGGCACTCTAATACTTAAGCAGGTTTGCACTGAACCTCAGGATTATCCCAACATGAAAGCTTATGGTCTTTTTTATGTCCTTTCTGAGCACATGTCTTGTCCTGGGCATGTTTCTAAAATCCTCTATATTCTTGGTGCTTTTGAGTGTCCTAATTTCCCAAAGAATCAAGAATTTCCCCAGCTTTTCCTCTCAGGCCTTAGGTAATCTATTATATGTATCACCATCATCTTTTGCCAGACCCATCTGTGGGTTGTTAGTTGGCCTTGCAGCATTTTTAAGCAATGCTCACCAGTTTTCTGGCCTGAAGTCTAAGTTTGGTGAAACAGAAATGAGTGCCCTGTATCAGTCCTTTAGGTGACCTCCAGACACCTTAGAAGGGATTTTTGCTCTTGCAGAACCAGGGACTAGAATCTCATACTGGGAAGTTGGGCTGCTGTTGCTTGAAGACTATCACTGCACCAGGGAGGGAGTGGGCCAAGGGCAAGTAAAAATGCCACAAAGCTTTGTTACTGTTTTCAAGTTGCCTTTTCTTGATTCATTGTTCAGTTGGTTGCTGTAAACCTTTGACTGTTTTCCAGAGTTCTGACAGTTTTTGCTTGTTTTTCGATGTTTCTGTGGAGGGTCAGAAGTTTGGAGCTCATCTGTACATTTTGCTGACATCACTCTGCTCATGCATTTTCTTAATATTTTTTAATATGTATATCAAGTCCTAGCCTTTTTGGCTTCCCATCTTTCTTGCCCCTAGGAGCACAATGATCCTATTGTCCTCCTTGGCGCTAGGGAACCCGGGGTCATATCAGTATCTAGATTCATAACAGTTCCTCATCCTCACTGCTTCAGTGAGGAAACATCCACTGCATCTTCCCTGAAGAACATAGTAAGCTGGAGGGTTTTTTGGACTTCGTAGATATCTGTTCTAGCACACCAATTTATCAGAGTATTTGATCTCACCCACACACTCCGCCAAAGCTGTTTTAATACCTCCATTTCATTTAATGTAGGCCATCATTTTTTTCCCCAAACTTTCAGGAGGCATCCCAGTAGTGTATTAAGACCAGTTCCTGGTGTCCTGCCTGGTTGTGTCTTAGTCAACTTAGGCTGCTATGATGAAATACCACAGACCGGGGGACTTAAACAACAGAAATTTATTTCTCACTGTTCTGGAGGCTGTGAAATCCAAGATCAAGGAGCTGGCAGATTTGATGTCTGATAAGAACCTGCTTCCTGGCTTACAGATGGCTGCCTTCTCTCTGCATGCTCACATGGCCTCTCCTTGGTGCGTGTGTGAGGTTATGTCTCTTCCTCTTCTTATAAGGCTACTAATCCCATCATGAGGATCCCACCTTCATGACCTCATCTAAGCCTAAGCACCTTCCAAAGGGCCCACCTCCAAACACTATCACTTTGGGTGGTATAACTTTAACATATAGATTTTGGGGGGATGCAAACATGCAGTCCATAATAGGCGGTAATCCTGAGTCATAGGAGAATGCCCTTGAATGAACAAACTCTCTCCCCTACAGCCTTCTATTCTGAACCCCAGCCCCTTGGTGCAGCATCCTCAAGATCATCCCCAGGTATATTCTCTCAGTTTGTGATGGAGCACATTAGCCAGGTTCTGCACCTTCTTTAGTGAATAATTTCTCTCCTCAGTTAGCAGGTCCTTCTCTACTGGGTCATAGTAGGATTTGACTATCACTTTTTATCTAACAACCAAGAGGGAAAGGGAGAGAGGATTTTGTGAAGGGCGTTCCCCTGAGCGGAGATATCTGCATGATATTCAGGGGAGGCTGCTATTCTCCAGCAAGGAGAGTGAAGACTCTTTCCTGCAGATCAGGGGAATCTGGGGTTTGCTACTGTGGAGCACATCCACCAAGATAACCTTATCCCAGGTGTGGTCAGCAGAATTATGACCCCTCAAAGGAGTCCACACCCCAATCCCTGAACCCTGTGAATATGGTATCTTACATGGCAAAAGAGACTTTGTAGATGCGATTAAAGCTACAGACTTTAAATGGAGAGGTCAACAGTTGGGTCAATCTATTCACTGGAGTCCTTAAAAACAGGGAATCTCTCCTAGCTAATGTCTGATATGTGGCTGGAGAGGAAGTGAGAGATTGAAGTCAAAAGGGACTTGACCCTCACCACCCCCCATTGTTAGAGGTGCCACATGGAAAGAAAGCATGAGAAGGAACATGGGCAGCCTCTAGGAACCAAGGCCAGCCCCTCGCCAATAGCCAGCAAAGAAAAGGAACCTCAGTCCAATGGGACAAAGAAAGGTATTCATGGGAGCAGACTCATCCTCAGAGGCTCCAGAAAGGGGTACAGCCTGGCTGGCACCATGGCTTCAGCCTTGGAGAACCTGGTTAGGGGACCCAGCTGAGCCCCACTGACCCCAGACTTCTCAACTTCTGGACTATACAAAGAGAAGAGAATGAATTTGTGTTGTTTGAGCTGCTCAGTTGTGGTGATCTGTTACAGGAACGATGGGAAAAAAATACACCAGGCCTCAGGGTCCCACTGCTTCCCACTGGGGCCATGCTGAAGCTGTGAATTCAGGCTTCCTTGTAGTTCAGCCACTCTCAGCTCCTCATAGTCCACTGTCCAGCTGCAGGGGTCAGGGGGCTCTTAACACCACCGTGAGGCCTGGGTTCCACACCGCCCCAAGTTGGTGATTTCTTGACCTGAGCTCATCATATCTAGCTGACAGCTCATGGCTGGCAACTCCCAGTCTCTCTCATTACAACCACCCGCCACACCATCTCTTGAATGCTCGATGTGCTGCCCAGTCCAGCCTCCCCTTCCAATCACATCCCTTCCCAACGCAGCCAGAGAGGACACCGCAGTTGTACTTCTGCAGCAGCCACTGTTCTCCCATTCCACCAGCACATTGCCCTCTGTCCATGAGGGATCCAACTTCAGAGCCTTGCCCCAGAGCTTGCCTGTGGGGACAATATTCAGTAACAAGCCCCAGAAGAGAGACTGAGTTGGGGGTTCCTGTGAAAATGATATATTAGGAAAGAACAGGGAAGGTGGAGGAACAAGGCAGGGATGTGAGGTCATGAAGAGCCCTTGATGCCATCCTACAGGGAGGAGAGGAGACAGAGGGACCATCCTCCAGAACCATCCCAGAAGGGGCGAGGGGCTGGGTGGCTGTACTCCTCCCCACCTTGGTCACTGGCAAAGGTCTGATAAGTCCTGAAAGATGCAAATTCCCGGACGCTCCCCATCCTCCATATATGCAGGCCAAGTGGATTCCAGCAGCTTTGGGGCAGTGCCCCCTGCCCCGGCCCTGCAGATGCTGATGTGGGGTGTGAACTGATGGTGCAGGGTTCCAGGGTGGGAGGGACCGACAGGCCCACTACAATTTGGAGCATGGGAGGTCAGGTGCATTTGCCTGCTTGTTGAATAAATAAAAGGACATTGAGACATTCCCCCGTTTTGGTCAATTACTCATCTGAGCACACCTTCCCTGTCTGCTCTTGATACCAGCTGCACGCTGGACACAGACATGATCTCTGGGACAGACTCTGTCCCAGAGATCCTCAGGGAGGAAGGGAAGACAGCTGTGTGTGTCCTCTGTGAGTTCCAGGGGCACCAGCTTAGCCTGGGGTGAGCTGTGGGGAAAGCCCAAGGAAAACTTCTTGGAGGAGGAGACGGCTAAGGGACGCTTTTAAGTAGAAAGAGCAAATAAATCATTGTGTGGCAGGCAAATGGGCAATCCTTTAGCACCAGAGGCCAAGAGAGGACTGTGAGTCTGGCAGGGTTGGGACCCCCGTACTATCACGTGCTAGCTGGGTTGTCCCACGTAAGTCTCCTCCTCTCCCTGGAGCTCAGTTTCTGAACCTGTAGAAGGAGGGAGTTGGCTGAGTTGGAGCAGAGGGTCAGAGGCCATTGTCCACAGTCACCAAGGAGCCAGGACATGACCGCGGCCAGGCCTCCCTGTCCAACAGGCTGAGTTCTGGCCATAAAGCCCCAGGGCCATTGTGAGGGCTGGGGACAGCTTGCCAGGGCCTGGGGCAGTGTGGAGGCTCAGTACTTTGTGTATGAGTGTGTGTGTGCATGCATGTGTGTGACTGTGTGTGTGTGCATGCGTGCACATGTGTGTGGTATGTATGGTGTGTGTATATGTGTGTGTATGTGTGTGGTATATGCATATATATGGTGTGTGTTGTGTATGTGTATATACGTGTGTGGTGTGTATACGTGTGTAGTGCATATGTGTACGGTGTATGTATGTGTGTGTAGTGTGTATGTGTGTGTGAGTATATGGTATGTGTATACATATGTGTCTGTGTGTATATATGCACTTGTGTACATGTGTGTATATGTGGGGGAAGTATGGTGTGTGTGCCTGTGTATATACATGTGTGTGGTGTGTGTGTGTGTGTGTGTACATGTGTGGTGTGTGTGTATATATGTGTGGTGTGGTGTTTGTACATGTGTATGGTGTGGGTTGGTGTTAGTCATCCATTACCCTCCTGCCCTCCCCTGGGTTAACCCTACAAGCCCCAGGCCCTTGTCCAGGGCAGACAGTGGCCATGCCACTGGGCCTGCCACCTTGGGCTATTTCTGCTCCAGCCTTGGCCTCCTGGGCAGCAAGCAGGCAGGTGGAGCCAAGTGTCCAGGCCCTGGTCTGGGGCTGTCAGAGGAGGGAAGGTGGGCCGCAGGGGGGCAGGTGGGACCAGGAGGCGGCATTTCCTTCCCCTCCCACCAGGCAGACGTCTCCTAATGTGCGACAGATGCTGGAGCTCTTGACTCTCCGCCCTCCCCACTGCCGGGCCAGGGATGGGGTGGCGGCTCACAGAGCAGGCCCCAGAGGCCTTCACTGATCCCACAGTGTTGTTCCCAGAGCCGGGATTCCTGGTGGGGATGAGCGGACAGGAACTCAGTCTGGAAGCCTTCCTCACTGCACAGATCAAATCCTCCCTCATACAGCCAAGTGGGAAACTTTCAGAAGCCCCAGGAAACTCAAGCCCTGAGTGATACTCTCAAGACCCACTTTGACAGTGTTTTGCAGGTTTGTGTCTTTTGTGCATAAATTGTGGTGAGTTAACCAGAGCCCTCAGTTCATGAGGACTTGCCAGCATGGGCTGGTTTTGACTGCTTCTTCTTTCTGCCCCAGAGGCCCACTCTGATGTGTTTGGTGTTGCTTTTTGTCCAGGATTTATTCTTTGAACACACATTGTTTTGTGCATGGAAGTTTTTAATTTGGGTTTTTACTTTTTCTTCTCAGCCCTGCATTTTTAAGTTTCATCTGTGTCTCTTATTGCCTCCTGGTCCTCTGAGCAGTGTGTCCACTGAACATCATCTTCCATTCCCCTGGCCTCCTTCAGCTCCTTCTGTCTCAACAAGGCTGTCCTCACACCCCCTCCTTGTCCCCTCTGAGACCTGTGTGAAATGAGAGCACTCTGAAAAATGATAGAGGCCCTCGGTGTCCTGGCCAGCTCAGAACAGAGGCCCAGGCAGAGACTCCAACGTCCTTTGGCTTTGGGCTAATGGCAGCCAAGCCCTGGGTAAACGTCTGAGACAAATGTGGGTCTAGGAATGAAAATCCATAGGGTTAGTGTGATAAAGCCAGTGATGAGAACACATGAATACACGCACACAGGTATGTACACATGCATACACACTTGCATACATGTATACACATATATTCATAGACACACAGATATATACAAATATACACACATACATAATATAAGCACACATATACAAAACACATATATACATGTACACTCACACACATGCACACGTCACCACTGTCTTCCCCACTCACACCCATTGTACACGCTTGTGCCAGGCATTCTGTCAGCTGCATTTCACTGAGGCCCCCCAACACACATAAATTCCTGGGGGAATTTATGACCACCTTACAGATGAAAAGCTGAGGCCCCAAGAGGACGGATGCTAAGGGCACATGGCCTGACCCCAGAGGGTTCTGTCTAGTGGTCATGGGCGGCAGGCGCTGAGTTACAGATTTCTCGAAGGAAATAGCGGTGGTCTCTGCCTTGGTTGGGGGTATAAGGGAAACACCCCCACTGTCTGAAGAGGAGGGTGATGCTGGATCCAAGTGGGAGGTCAAAGGTTGGAGGTCAGTGTGGAGAAAGTGACCTCTGAAAGGGACGGGTGTCTGCAGGAACTTCCCCACGGACAAAAGCACTTTGGAGTCCAGGTGGGAGGCCAGGGGTCCTCAGGGAGCCCCCCTGGCGAGGCGGCACCCAAAGTCTGCTTATGTTCCAGTGATAAGGGATGAGGGACGATGGATAAGGGATGGCAGTTCCTGGGTCTTGGACCCTTCAGGAAATCACTTTCAGGTCTGCCTCCACTGAGTACTACAGGAAAATGGCCTTTTACTTTAACTTGCCTCGATTTTCAATTATTTGCTTGATACTTGAGCAGCATGAGGCCTGCTGAGGCCTTCTTGTTCCCTGCCTGGAGCAGCCTGGAGCTGGACAATTCCAGAGCCCAGCAAGAAGGGTGTGGCTTCCCTAAGGGGCATGGGACATCTGGGGGCCAGAGGTGTCCATGGGAAGGGCCCTCAGGTGAAAGCGCAGATCTCCAGCTACCCCTCTGCCCCGTAGCCGGGGCTCTGGCTCCTGGAACCTGGGCCTGCAGCCCATCTACCCACACACAGACCAACCTTTTCCATCCTTCCCTGATGCCGCCTTCCAGGGTCCTCCCCCAGCTCCGGGTCCCCTGCAGCACCCCGAGCCTGCTCCCACCTTCCTATCTGGGCTCCTCCTCTGGAACAGGCCCGGGTCCACAGTAGGGAGTCAGCATGGGAATGAGGCTGACAGGCTCACTTTCTCCACAGACACTGGCCGAGCCCCGCAGGTAAGATTCCCATCCTCAGGACCCACGTCCGGCTCTGGGGACAGAAAGTGACTCTAGAAATGAGGAGGAAGGGTACTATAAAAAAACAAAGCAGGGTCCCCTGAGAAGGTAACATTCAGGGATAGACCTGGGAGAGGTGAAACCAGACAACATCTCAGAGGTCAGAGCAGGCAGGGGCTTCGGGACATTGTGAGGTTGGCTTCTCTCTGAGAGACAGAGCCCAGGAGGCTCTGAGCCATGGAGGGATGGTCGAACTTGAACTAAGGCCCTGTGGGGAGTGGGTCGTGGGGGTGGCCGGGGGGAGGGGTGCCTGAGGACAGATGGGGGATGATAGGTGAAGAAAAGGTGGAGGATGACCCCAAGGTTTATGGCTTAGGCAGGCAGGTTTGGGGGAAGATGATGGACTTTTAATACAGTCCTGTGGCATTTCATGGCATCTCCAGTCCCTCTCCCTGACACGTGCTCCTGTAGTCTGGATTCCAGCCCAGACTGCAGGGCCCTGGCAGGCGTGATGAACATTTACTCCTTGCTGGTGTGAAGAGCTGCCTGAGGCGTGGGTGATGAAAAGCGTGGCTTGCAGACAAGCAGGCAGGCATGCTGCCATCTGAGGAGACGGATTCCATAGGACAAGGAAAGTCCAGGGGACATCCCAGGGGAAGCAGCGTCGTGTGTTTTTCTGAAAATTTTCATTGGGGAGCCGAAGCCTTTAACTCTGAATCACTCATTTTTTTTTTTTTTTAAACAACAATCAATTTTTAAATGTTAAATATCTTTCAGTGAACGAAGGACGGGAGGCACTGAATGATTCATCCCTGTGATTTGGTCTTGGCTGCTGGTCCCTGCTGGAGCTCTGAACATCCACTCTGGGGGTCAGTGAGATCTGGGCTTGACTGGCCCAGGGCAGTTCCTGTTTTCACATAGACTGCTCTTCTCCGTTCTGCTCTATCCCCTGCTTGCCCCTTCTGCCTCTTGACCAGCCCAGCTCCATTGATGTGTCTCCTCCATCCACATGTGCTCTCTCTCAGGGAGTAGGCAGGGGGCCCATTTGCCCACCTGTGGGTCGGCTGCTTCAGGAATCATTTGGGATGGGAAGTGGGGCACTGGGGGCCAGGTGATAGGTTGGGGTCCAGTTCTGCCCCCACTCACCCTGTTTTGCATGAGGGCACTGGAGACAAAGGGGCTAGGAAAAGAAGGGTGTACCACTGGGTCTGGGCTCTGTGCCCCCCAGGACCACACTCACGGGGCGACAGTGCAGGGGTGTGGGCTCCAGGGTGAGGCTCTTGTCCTGGCCCTGTGTCTTCTGGCTTCATCATACTGGACCACTTGTTGAACCTCTGTGTGCCTCAGTTTCCAAGTCTTGAAATTATGGGGATACCAGCAGCCAGCCTCTGGTTGTCATGACTGCAGGAAGCAAGTGTATGTCTGGGGGGGTGTGGCAGTCACTGGGGTGATGCGTGTCTAGGCCAATGCCAGGGCACGTTCCTGTCCACAATGCCATGAGCCCTCCCAATTATTCCACACGAGCACCCCAACAGACAGGAGGGAAACAAGGTCGGGTGATGGAAGTCCTCATGGGAGGGCTCACAGTGGGGTGGCCGGGCTGGGCCCTGGTGTCCAGGCCTCTGGTGGCCCCTGCCCCAGCCGCCTCTCTCGTCAAGGTCCCTGGAACCCTGGCCAGCCATCCCGCCTTTCTTGCCCAGCAATGGGGCTGCCCCAAATTCTATAGCCTGAACTGACCCTCCCTCCCATGCCCTGCCCCTTACCCAGGGCCCTTGGACTGTCCTCTTCGCCCACGAGGCAGGGCCTGTTCCCCACCCTCCACATCCCACAGCTGCCCACCCTCCCTGTCCTGCCCCCACCAGCCATCCCAATCCAAGGGCTGCTCCTGATTTCAGCCCCTGTGCTCCTTGCTCCATGGTCCCTCTGCTCCTACTGTCTCCTTGTGGCCACTGCCTAGTCTCCTTCCAGACTGCTCAGATGTCACCACCTCCATGTAGCCAACCCTGATTTCTTCACCCCCACCAAAAGACAGCTGTCCTTCTTGTGCCCCCCCCCCCAATATACATTGTTCATCCTCCACTGCTGAAATCTCTCCCTACCCCAGGCCAGGGGTCCATGTCAAGCCCCCTCTGAGCCACCAGGGCTGAGAAGGGAAGAAGTGGGACCACGTTCTTCACAGGACATGTGCCCGGGGAGGGAGGGGTCGTGTGCAAGGGAGGAGGCAGAGTTGGAGGGTGAGAGACTGGAGATGGACAAAGGGGGACAGAGATCAGAAGTCAGCCCTGGGCAGATAAGGAAAGAGAGGGACAAGGCGAGAGAGACAGGCAGTGAGGAGACAATGAGAGTGATAGACAGAAAGAGAATCAGAGAAGAAAAGAAACGAGAGAGAATGAGGGGGATGGAGAGAGAGAGATTGAGGCTGGGGGAGAAGGGAGGGAGGTGAGACAGGGAAACAGAATAAGGGAAAGGCAGAGAGAGAAACCAACCAACTAGAGACACTCCCTGCCTGCCCACCTGCCCAGGAGAAGGAAGGGAAGCAGGGGGAGGGGGGAGGGGGGCAGCAGGGGGAGGAGGCCGGCCAGGCTTGACTGTCTCCTGGGAACCCTGACCCCACCTCCGGCGGCCCAGCCGCTCACCTCACAGCCACGCTCAGATTTCAGGGCTTGGAGCTCACGCAGATTCAGTAACAAATGCATGTGCAACACATTATGAAGAAAGCCTTAAAAAGCCCTCGTTTATCGCTGTTTACGTTACGTGATTGAGGGGAGAATTTGCCAAGACCAAAGGTTACTGCTGGTGTTTCTGTGATGAATATTACCTCAAACTAAAGCAATTAGCTTCAAGGAAACGTGCGCTGTCTTTGGGAGGGCTTTCAAGAGTGACCCATAATGTGCCTGCGATGGATTTCCACGCTACACAGCACGACCAGCCGCACGTGCACATCTGTTTTGCACGGACTTTCCGTGTGCACTTGACCTGATCGCCTGCCTCGCTGGGCCTCGGTTTCCCTTTCTACGGAGTTGGGGGCGGCAGGGGGAGGGGGTGTAGACTGGACCCAGGCTCCAGGACTCCTCGCGGCCCGGGTGATTTACTTCCACTGGTTTGTGCTTCCTGAGCATATCCTTTAGCCTTTCTCCCTGAGGCTGTTTCTGTTCACGTTTGGCTGATAAAACCCTTTCTTGAGGCAATTATGGAAATTGCTTGAGTGGTAATTAGTGAACGGTAATTAGTGAACTCTCCTTTCTTCCAAGGAGAACATGTGACAAATCTGCCCTGCCCTGCGTCCCTCTCCTCGGCTCCCCAGGCAGGGCTTTGGGGGCAGTCGGAAGATGGCTGGAGCAGGGCCTTGTGCCTTCACATGTGACTGGGTGTGCCTCAGTTTCCCTATCTGTAAGCAGGGTGATGATAGCACCTACGTGGTGCTGTGAGGAGGGAATGGAATGGTTCCCGGCATGTCGGCAGCATAAATGAAGGTCATTGTCACTGTTGTGCCCAGGAATCTGGAGGACTGGCCAGTGCAGCTGCAGGGAAGGAGGGAGCGAACTCTCCATTGAGGCTAGAAGGGCAACTCCCTGAAAGGGAGGGGAAAGAGACCAGAACCTGTTGGGGTGTGGGAGAGGTCCTGCCATCTGCTTCCCACTGCCTGTCCCCAGTCACCTTGCAAACCAACCAGCTGAAGTCACAAAAGTGCTGCTGCTGTGCCCCCATTATTCGCATCTACCGCTAGCAGAAGGTAGAGATACCAGCTCCCAGGGGCACTGAGAGGTGGACTGACCTTAAACGCACAGGTGGCAGCCAGGATCTGCCCCTTATTCTCTGTTGGCACTTAGCGGGGGTTCCTCATCGGAAGATGGGACTAATCATATCCCTCCCTCCTACGGCTGTAAAAAGACGGAGTAGATTATACAGGGAGAGCACTCAGAAGAGGGCATGGAGCAGACCCTGTGTGCAACAAGGCCTGTGAACATTGACTGTGGGGAGGGGGTCAGACCAGGCCCAGGGAGGCCCCAGGTGGGTACAGAACCACCTGGGTTTGTGTGCTGATGGGGAAAACCCCAAACAAATGACCTATCACTGCAAGATCTGGAAACAAAGCAGCGTCCAAATTGAATTTGAGGGAGGGTCCGGCCTGACAGCCCAGCAGTCATACTCTTATACTTTATACAGTCTCTGGCCTGAGCACAGAACAAGCACGACTATCCTCAGGTGGATCAGGAGCCTGAGTCAGCAACTTGGGGGCAGAGGGACAGAGGTCACTGGGAGAGAGGAGTCCCAGAAGCTCTGTCCCAGCCTGCGCAACCGCCACAATGTGGAAAGTATCTGCCCAGAGACAGTCGTAGTGGAGGGAGGATAAAACCGTGAGTTGGAAAGACAAGGCTCAACTGCCAGTTCAGCCACAGGCCGCATGTCCTAAGCAACAAGGGAGACATCAGGGCTCCCCGAGTTGACCACTTGTTTCTTCCTCCCATTATTTCCCCCATTTTATAGATGAGAAAACTGAGGCTCAGAGGGGCTGTAACTGTACATTCAAGGCTTGAATGTATGTTTGTCAAGTTGCTGGATGGAACTGAGCTTTGTTGTAGTCACCCTGCACCCCCCCAGCACCTAGCATGGAGCATGGCATGTCCTGGAAACCCAATCAGTACCTCCCTCTCCCTGCCACCTGCAGGCCTCAGTGGCACCTCAGCTCCATCAGCCCAGAACTGGATGTGGGGTCACTCCCATCCATACCATCCCCAACAAGTCCTCTCTGACATTTTCTGAGCCAGTGGACAGAGGTGCAAGAAGCAGGCATGCAGCCCCCCAACTGCCCAGGCCAGCAGGAGCGCTTTCCACTGCTGGACCCACCAACTGCTCTTGGGTAGGGCCCCATCCTCAGCTGCTCCTCCATGCGCCCAGCCCCAGGTGGCCTTGGCATTCCTGGTCCCTCCTTGGTCAGTGACCACAAGCCCTGTAACCCAAGGATGCCCAGAGGGACCCGACAACCCATCACGCCACTCTGCTTCCACCTCCAGAGAGACCAGCTAATTCCTCAAGGTCGCCGCTCACCCTCAGCATAAAGCACCCATTCTTCCCCAGCGTGGGGCTGAGGTGGGAAAATATTTTCCAAAGGTCAGTTTTCCAATTATACTTAAAATTTGAAAGTTCATTTCTCTTTTTTTTTTTGCCTCCCCTCGGTGCAGTCGCGTTCTGCTAATTTCATAAAGATACCATTTAGCTGAGGTAGGTGGGATTCTGGGCATCAGAACAGCTTCCCAATGTCAACAGCCAGCCGTAACCGTAACCACCGACTTCCCATCATTTGTGGGGAAAAAAACATTTCTCTCCCCAAAAATTATGGCCTGTAGGAACCAGACAACATCTCCATTGCTTGGCGGGAAATTACAGAGATTTTCTTATGTACTTAACTTTAAGCCACATTTATAAAGTTCTGCTAGGTCTTAATGACTTGCTCATGGGCCGCTGGGGATGCAGGATGTCGGAGGCCTTTGCTTTGGTGTGGGGTGATGCAGTTGAGCGCCTGCCTCATGGGACAGCGGCTCCTGGGGGTCTGGCATGCAGCCCAAGAGCTGAGAACGCCCGGGGCCTGGAGGGAGGCAGGCAGGGCTCGCTGAGGGCTTGGGTATGAGTCTGAGAGGGGTCGGAGCAGGCCAGACAGGACTGTCTTGGCTACACGCTTTGAGTGGGAATGAAGTGAGGGACACACAGGCAATAAACATGGGACTCTCCTTCATCTGCCTCAGCTGACCCCAAAGGGAATTGGGATCTGACCCTCTCCTTACCTCCACTCCATCTGCCCCCCACATTCCATTCTCCCCCAGCCAGACTGTGTCTTTCCCTCGTCCAAACCATCCAGGCCCAGAGGGAGGTGGCTCCTCCCTGATGTCTACCAAGCCATCCACCCTCTCCAGTCACTGTTCCAGGCACATGGGGCTCCTTGCTGGTTCTAAGCCTGGGCACAGCACAGCCCCACACAAGGCCTCAGCCTCTCCTCTCTAAGACAGGGGAGCCAAAGTCGTTATGAGGATGAAATGAGGGGATGTAGTGAAGATGGCATCAGAAGCCTCTGGGGGGCAGGTGAGGGGCTCAGAGGGCTACGTCGCACCAAGGATGGGAGGCCAGGCTTTTCCTGGACTGGGCAGGGGGCAAACTGCAGGGCAGGATGGAGCTCTCCCCTTCTGAAGTTCTCCCCCTCTGTGCCAGTCTGTCTGGGGCACCTCCAGGGGTGAGGAGCCCACAGACCAGGCACAGCTGGGTTGACATGAGAAGGAGGAGTGACAGCCAGCAAGAAGGCAGAAGCAGAGGGCCCAGAGGACAGGCTGGAGCCGGAGCTGGGGTCAGGGGTGCAGGAGCAGTGAGAGGTCTCTGTCCTGTGGGGACTGGGAAGGGCAAGGTGCAGGTGCAGTGAGGGGCTTAGGTGTGCAGATCCCACCCCTTACTAAAGGGCTGAGGGACTTACTGGGCCCAGGAAGGGGTGGGAGGGAGATTCTTGCCCAGTCTGCAGTAATGCTGTGCCTCTCAGTTCCAGATTATGAGCCTGGTGGTACCAGCAATGCCAAACTTTAGAAGAACAAAAAATCCAGCTTTTGATGTGAAATATCCCAATTTTCCAAGTTTGGCACCTATTTCATATTTTTAAACACTGGGCATGTCATACCACACCAGGCTTTGGGTCTCAATCAGTTCTATCACCTCCCATCTTTCCCCTCACCCCCATGCTGCAGCCACTTCTTGTGGTTCCTTGCTCCTATCTCAGGGTCTTTGCTCATGTTTTCTCTGTCCCTCTGCCCAGGAAACCCCTCACCAATAATTGCATGTCCAGCTCCTTCTTCGTTCAGAAGGCTCTGGCCATCTGTCACTCTGGTCCACTGTTCCATTTTGTTTTCTTCCTAGCCCTGCCCTGACTTCACTTTAAATTATCCATCATTCCATCCATCCACCAGCCCATGTATTCATTCACACACCCTTCCACCTATCCACCCACTTATCCATCCTATAAGTGCACAGGGACAGGGCAGACAGAGAATGGCTACTGTGTGGTTGAGAGCTGAATGGAGATTCTGGAGGTTGTACAATGTTCAGGAAAATTGGAGTTCTGCCTATCCAGTGGGAAGGGTTACTCTAAACCCACCCTAAAAAACTTAAAAACAAACTTCACCAAGATCAAGTTTATTAGCCAGTAAATTGACTGCCTGTCAGAAAATCAGTCAACAACACTCTTTAAAGAAAAACAACATCCAGGATCTCAACAGCATAGCATTCACAATGTTTGAAACACAATAAAAATTCCTAGACATGCAAAGAAGAAGGAAGAGGGACTCACAACCAGGAGCAAAAAAACAAAACAAAACAAAAAAACTCCCAATGAAACAGACACAGGAAAACATATTTTGAATTAGGAGACAAGAATTTTAAATGATTGTTATAGTACACCATATTATTTATTATATCCTGGCCGTGAATTTAAAGTAGAAGATAGAGTGAAAAACAAAGTAGGAATTTCATCAGAAAAAATAAAACTATAAAGAAGAATCATGTGGATTTTCTAGAGCTGATAAAGAAAATATTTGCAAAGTGAAATTCTCTAGATAGGTTTAATAGCAATTTGGACACTGCAGGAGAAATGATCAGTAAACTCAAAGACAAGGCAATAGAAACTATCCAACTGAAGCATACAGAGGAAAAAAAAACAGAAAATAAATAAACAGAGCCTCAGAATTGTATGGAAAAATGTCAGGCAGTCTAACATATATGCAGTTGAAGTTCCAAGAGAAGAGAGAAAGACTGGGGAAGAAAAATATTTGAAAAAATAGTGGCAGAAAAATTTTGAAATTGGGTGAAAACTATAGACCTACAGATGAAAGAAGCACAAAAGAACTCAAGCAGAAAAAGCAGAAAAAAAAAAAAACCCACACAAGGGCTTATCATATTCCATTTGTGAAAAAACAAAGTTAAAGAGAAAAATCTTACACGTGGTCAGACAAAAAGACACAATTAAATATAGAATAACAAAGATAAAAATACCACTGAGTTATCAGCAGAAACAAGGCAAGTCAAAAGACAATAGAATGATGTCAATGGAATGCTGAAAGAAAAAAAAAAAAACAACCCTGCCAATCTAGAATTCTATAGCAGCAAAAACACTGCTTAATAATAAAGAAAAAATAAATGTATTTTTATACAAACAAAAGCTGAGAGAATTTGTCACCAGAGATTTGAACTACTAGGAATGTTAAAGAAAGTTCTGTGGATTGAAAAGAAATATCTGATGGAACCATATTTACTTGAAAAAATGAAATGCCAGAAATTGTAAATGTGTGGGAAAATATAAAAGTTATAAAGTCTTATTAGAGAAAGAAAATTGATTTATATTGATAAGAGTGGATTCTTCAGAAAGATATAGTAATTCTAAGCATTAATGCACCTAATAACAGAGACTCAAAATGCAGAGAAGTGAAAACAGAGAATTAAAGAGAAATAGACACATCAACAGATATAGTTGTAGATTTAACCTTCCTTTCTGAGTAACTGATTAAAAATAGACAATTTAACAAGGATATAAAAGATTTGAACAACATCATAAACCAAGTTAATCTAATTGACATTTATAGAACACAGTCTGGAGAATATGCATTTTTAAGTGTACGATGGAAATTTAGCGAAACAAGTCTTAATCAATTAAAAAAGATTGAAATAATACAGAGTCTGTTCTCGACATACTCTGTAGACAGTATACCACTACAGAGTTAAATTAGAAATTCATAACAATAAGGTAATAAGAAAATCCTCTAATCTTTAAAAGCAATACACTTCTAAATAGCCTATAGGTCAAAGAGGAAATCACAGGGTAAATAAGAAAATGTTTTAAACTAATGAAAATTAAAACAGAACATATAAAACTTTGTGGAATGAAGCAAAAGTTGTCCTTAAAGGGAAATTTATAGCTTTAAATGTTTATATTATCAAAGAAGAAGTGCCTCAAATCAATTATATAAGTATCCATATTTAGCATTTAGAAAAAAAACAAATTAAACTCAAAATAGAAAAAAAAGGGAAATAATAAAGATAAAAATAGAATTCAATGAAATAGACAAACAATTAATAGAACAAACAGTAGAGACAATTAATGAAATAAAAGTTGGTTATTTGAAAAGATCAATAAAATTAATAAAACCCCTAGCTAGGTCAATAAAAGTAAAAAGAGAGAAAACACAAATTATTATTATGGATCAAAGAGGAGATGTAATTACAGGTCCTGAAGACAACAAAAGAATAATCAATGAATATTATGGACAACATTATGCCAATAGGTTTGACAACTTAGATGAAATGAACAAATTTCTTAAGTCATAAAATGCCAAGATCCTCTCTCTCTTTCTCTCTCTCTCTCAAACACACACACATACACATACACACACACACACACACACACACACAGAGTAAACATAAATAGCCCTACACTTACTAAAAATTTGAAATTTCCCCACAAAGAAAACTTTAGGCTCAGATGGTTTCACTGATGCATTATATCAAACATTTAAGAAAAACATAGTACCAATCTTACACTAACTCTTTCAGGAGAAACTTTCCAATTATTCTATGGGGCTAGCATAACCTTAGTAACAAAACTAAGAAAGGACATTACAAGAAAATAAAATTATAGACCAACATCATTTAAAAATATGGATACAAAATTCTTAACAAATATTAGCAAATCAATTCAGGAAAAAAAGTTTGTGTGTGTATGTGCACATGCACGCATGCATTTGTTAATACCAGGAATGCAAGATTGGTTTAATATTCAAAAATCAATATAATTTACCACAATAACAGAAGGAAGGCAAAAAATATCATATGATCGTCTCAATAGATGCACACAAAAAAAACCACTTTAAAAATTCAACACCTATCCAAATCCCATGATTTGGAGGAAAATAACCCAACTCTTAACAAATTCTACAAACAGAGGGAAACTTCCTTAACCTGTCAAAGAGTATCTACAGAACTGGAACTGAAAAGAACTAGAACTTGAAGAAAACATAAAAGAATATTTTTGCAACCTTGAGGCAGGCAAAGTTTTCTTAGAGAAGACACAGAAAGCACTAGCTAAAAAAAAAAAAATATATATATATATATATATATATATGTATATATATATAAATGAGGCTTCATCAAAATTAAAAACTGATTTTTCCTCATCAAATGACACCACTAAGAAAATGTACAGACAAGTCATCTAATGAGAGAAAAAGTTTTTTTCTTTCTGATTTCTATCATCTATCATCTCTCTCTCTTTCACTCTCAGGACTTGTATCCAGAATATATAAAGAACTCCCACAACTCAACAGTGAAAAGACAAATAACCCAACAAAAATGGCCTTGAAAAGATATGTCACAAAAGAAGATATACAGGTGGTCAATAGGAACATGAAAAGTGCTTACCACTGTAAAATCAACATGAGACACCATCATTGCACACACACCAGAGGGGCTAAAAGTAAAAAGAATGACAATTCAAAATATAAGTGAGGGTGTGGAGCAATTGCATACCTCATACATTGCTGGTAGAAATGTAAAATAACACAACCACTTTGGGGAAAATTTTGGCAGTTTCTCACAAAGTTGAAAGTATATTCACCATATGACTCAGCACTAGCTTCCGAGATATTGATCAAGGAGAAATGAAATCATGTATCCATCCAAAGATTTGTATTGAAATGTTCATAGAAACTTTGTTAATAATTTAGTTAAATTGGAAACAATCTAGATGTCCAGAAAGAGAATGGATAAACAGACTGTGATACACCCATACAGTGGAATACTACCCAGAGATAGAAATGAAGGTACTGCTCATACATGCAGCAACATGGATGAACCTCAGAATCATTGCGTTGAGTTAAAGAACACAAACACAGGTGACTCTGATGCACGACTCAATTTATATGAGAGTGTAAAATGGGATTTGTGGGTGCAGGACAGTGTCCTCTACAGCAGCATGTTTTGAAATCTCTATTCACCTTGTCTTTAGGCTTTACAATGTATTAGGTCACTAGTCCCTATCAGTGTATTTGGATCTGCCTCTCTCTCTTCATCAGTAACATGGCATTCCATTGGGTAGACAGAACATAAATTATTTACCCAGCCTGCTATTGGAAAACAGAAATTGTTTCCAGTCTTTTGTCCTCATAGCACCAGCACAGTGAAACTCCTTGTATATATGTCTGGTTCATGTCAACAAGTCTATCCAGCTGGAGCACAGATTCCTAGAATGGACTTTTAGGGTCAAAAGAATGCATTGGCTGTTTTCTTGAGAAGCCAGAACACAGCTCCAAGCCCTCCAGGGAATAAGGGCTTTCCTGAGCCATCTCAAGGCACCAAGGGCCATGAGTCCAGAACTTCCAGTATGGACAGGCATTAGGAGTCACTACTAGCCACCAACACAGTGCTGATGACCTCAGATGACAGCTAAGATGTGCTGGTAACACCTGGCTATGGCCATACTATCTGCTAGACCTCAAGGTGTTCCTGCCTACCTACAGGTGAGCATGTTGAAGGACACCTGGGAGAATATCTGCCCAGGATAGAGCTTTGTCTGAACACAAACAGACTAGGTCTTCTATCCCAAGGAAGAGGCGGCCAGAGCCCACATGCAGAGCCCTTCTTGCCAAGCCTCCATCTACCTTAGGTTATAAGACAGGGGCAGTGGCTGCAAAAGCAGACAACTTCCTGGACCAGGACTCATAGGTCAAAACCCCAATGTGCCTGCTTGGTACCTCCTGGTCTTTCTCTTCTTGCCAGCTTCCACACTCATCTCTGAGTATGATCCCACCCCCTCAAACCCTAGTCTTCCAGTCCACCCTTCATATCCCTCCAAGGCAATCATTCTTTTTAAAAAAAATTTTTTATCAGAGTATAGTTGATTCACAATGTTGTGTTACTTTCAGGGGCAATCATTCTTTATGAAAATAAACTTATAAAATTATGAAAAGATTTCTACTTCTGGTCAATAAAGAGTAACATAGTCCAGATTTACCCTCTCATCTGAAACAAACAAACAAAAAATAAACAGGATATTTGAAACAATGGTTTTTCAAGATATTGGACATCAGGCAGTGGACTGTAATCTATAAAGGCCAGGAAACAATGGAGGTCAGCCTTACAATTACTCCTTAGAGTTTCCAGGCCACAGTGCAAGGAGAAGGAAGCCAGATGGAGTCTGGTGGTCTTACTGAGTTGAGAAACAAAGCTGAGAGTCTGGGGAGAATAGATAGCTAGAACTGTAGGGCAGAGTATTAGTGAGTGAAGACCTGCAGAGAGATAACTCCAAAGAACTACAGAGGACCACACCCCCACACCCCCACACCCCCACCCCGCCCCAAGCATGTAGCAGAGTATGAATTAGCACTTGCATGGGAGAAACTAGTCAAGGGTGAAGAAAGAACTACCAGAAAGGATTATAGGTAACGAAGCCCAGTACTCACACAGGACCAGGAGCAGTGCCTGTTCCCACCAACCAGATTGGAAAACGTCATGATTAACAAGGCATTGGATAGAATACACAGACAAATCTTGCCTTCTCATCAGGGAATCATTTGCCCTAGACTGAGCACTGCTCCAGCACCACCTAATAATTCTTAAAAGCATGACCTCAAATCATCAAACTATTTCCAAGTAATTTAACTGCGTTCCAGAATGAAGCTCAATAATATTTGCAGGAATATGAATTATTCAGCACCCAACTAGGTAAATTCCACAATGCCTGGCAACCAATAAAATTACCAGGCATGAAAAGAAGTAAGAACATACAACTTACAATGAGGAGAAAAATGAATCAAAACTGACCCAGAAGTGACACAGATATTAGAATTAGCAGACAAGAATATCAAAGAGTTATTATAGTCTATATGTTTAAAAAGTTAAGTAGACACATGGAAGACATAAAAAAGACCTAAAACCAAACTTCTCATAAAAAGAAAAACAAAGTTGAAAGACTAACACTAGCTGATTACATGACATCGTAAAACTACAGTAATCAGAACAGTGTTGTATTGGCACAAAGATAATCAAATACATTGAAGGAACAGAATAGAGTCCAGAAATCAATTTCTCCCAAATATAGAAGTACAGTTAGCTGACTTTAACAATGGTCAAAGGCAATTCAGTGAAGAAAGGATAGCCTTTTTAACAAATGGTGCTGAAACAATTGGATATCAAAAGGGAAAAAAAAAATTGAACTTCAGTCCAAAACTCATATCTGAAATTAAACTAAAATGGATCATATACTTAAATGTAGAACTCAAAACTATAAAACTTCTAGAACAAAACACAGGAGAAAACCTTGTGACTTGGGCTAGGCAAAGATTTACTAGCTACAACACCAAAAGCACCATCCATAAAAGAACAATTGATAACTTGGACATCATAAAAAGTAAAAACATCTGCTTTGCAACAGACACTCTTAAGAGATGAAAAGACAAGCTACAGACTGGGAGAAAACCTTTGCAAAACATATATCCAGTAAAGAACTTATATCTATAATTATTAAGGAATTATCAAAATTCAATAAAAAGTAAATCCAGTTTTAAAATGGACAAAATCTTTGAATAGGCACTTTACCAATGAATATACATGAATGGCAAATAAGCTCATGAAAAGATGCCCAACATCATTAGTCATCAGAAAATGCAAGTTAAAAACACAAGGAGATACCGTTACACACCTAATAGAATGGCTTAAATTAAAAAGACTGACCAGAGACTGATTGAGAATGCAGAGAAACCAGGACTGGTGGGAAGGTAACATGGTATAAGCACTTTGGAAAACAATTTGACTGTTCATTAAAAAGTCATAGTGGGATGTCAGCATGAGGCACTCCATGGATTCACTCACCAGAGGAAAAAACAAAGCTGGCAATAGTTATTTTAAAAAACCCTAATCATTTAAAGTCTCTGGAAATTGTCCTAAGGGCATATAACAAGGGGGAAAAATTCATTCAAGAAAACATACTAAAACTTGGTAAGAATATCAAGAATGGCTCATTTGAGTCATTTCTTCTCTCCCTCTCCACTCTCAGCTTGAGGGACACTCCACTGTAGGTGAGTATGGCAAAGAAGATGGCGCTCCCTCTCCCTTCAGCTCTCAACCAAGCCTTACTATACCTCACTAAGAAGGGCAGGCCACAAGGATTTCTAATCCCCTGAAATTCCAAGTTGAAGAATTCCTGGTGAGTGTGGCTGAGAGGTCAGGAGCTCCCTTTTCCCACCAGCCTTGCATCTATAGGACAGAGGCTGTACCCTAGGCACAGCAGGCCAAGAATACTAGAGTTCTAATCATCCCCAGTTTAGGGCAGAGTTTCCAGATCAAGAAAGACAAGTAATGAAGACCAGCGGCTACTGCCCCATTCAGAACCCAGAAGAGTGGATTAGATACTATGTCCACGAGGAGAGGTAGTCCGTAAGAAAAGAGAGCTCCAAACCTCTCCACAAAGGAACTGACATTATTTGAAACAGAGTATGGAGAAGTTTAAGTCTAAAGTTGCTCTCAAAAATAATAGCTCTTCTTAATTAAGAACAGCAAGCTAAACCATAGGCCATCTATGTCACCAGAGAGAACCAGGGAAAGATACAGTAAGAAGACACCCCCTGGGTTCAAAACAAACCTCAAAGACTGGTCTCAAAATCTACTTCTGTCCAAATTTATCTGGATCAAACTGCTGAGAAATACATGCCCAAGGGCATTGACAAAATTATAAAGCAATCAGTTGGGAATTAGTGGTGCCTAAAGGTTAGAGAGTAATATCAAATGAAGAAGGTAGACTAATAGAGAACTCAGGGAAAGAGATAGTCAAAAAGAGCCCTGCTAAAACCACTGTCATCCCAGGGTGACTCTGTACATGCTCAAGGTTCTGCCCCCAGAGGAGCAACAGCAATGGCTTCATGCTGTGGGGGAAGTAAAATTCACTAAAATAGTCTAGTCAAGTCACAAAACAAACAAAAAACAACAAAAAGAGCAATCCAAACTTGCTACAATATATTACCTAAAATATCCAGTTTTCCACAAAAAAATTATAAGACATGCAAAGAAACAGGGACATTTTTATACAGAAAAAAAAAAAGAAGAAGAAAGTGCTTCTAAAAGGGTCCATATGTCATATTTAATAGACAAAGACTTCAAGGTCACCATTATAAATATGTTCAAAGCCTAAAGGACACCATGCTTCAAGAAGTTAAGGAAGATATGAAGACAATGTTTCATCAAATAGAGAATATCAACACACATAGAAACTATTAAAAAAGAACCAAATGAAAATTCTGGAGTTGAAAAGTATAATAAATGAAATGAAAAATTTATTAGAGGGGCTTAACCAGATTTGAACTGGCAAAAGAAAGAATCAGTGAATTTAAAGATAGATCAGTAGAGATAATGAATCCAAAAAAAAAAAAGGGAAAATAGAAGGAAGAAAATTGAACAGAGCCTCAGAAAAATGTGGGACACCTTTAAATACTATGAGGCAAAGAGAAAGAAGCAGAAATAATATTAGAAGAAATAATGGTTGACAAACTTCCCAACTGATGAAAAACATTAAACTACACATCCATGAACCTCAACAAATTCCAATTAGGATAATAACAAAGAAATCCACACCCAGATACATCATAGTAAAAATGCTGAAAGACAAAGAGAAAATCGTGATAGCAACAAGAGAAAATGAATCTTATATCCAGCAAAACTATCTTTCAAAAATGAAAGTGAAATAAAAACATTCTTGGGTAAACAAAAAGATAATTTGTTGTTAGCAGCCCAACTTAAAAGAAATGTTAAAAGAAGTTCTTTAGGCTGAAAGCAAATAAATACAGATGAAAATTATAATCCACATAAAAAACCTGTTTAAGTTAATTATGTAATTGTTAAAAAATCCCAGAAAAAAATTCATATTTTTCTTTCTTCTCTTAACTGATATTAAAAAGCAGCTGTATGAAATAACTTGTATATAAATGGGGGATACAAATTTGTTGGGATACAAATATCATATATTTGACAATAACAGCACAAATGAGGTGGAAAAGAGCTGAGTTATATTGGAGTAAGAAAATGACACCAGGGGACTTCCCTGGTGGCACAGTGGTTAAGAATCCTCCCACCAATGCAAGGGACACATGTTCGAGCCCTGGTCTGGGAAGATCCCACATGCCGCGGAGCAACTAAGCTCATGCACCACAACTACTGAGCCCACGTGCCACAACTACTGAAGCCTGCACACCTAGAACCTGTGCTCCACAACAAGAGAAGCCACTGCAATGAGAAGCCCGCTCATTGCAATGAAGAGTAGACCCTGCTCACCGCAACTAGAGAAAGCCCATGTACAGCAATGAAGACGCAATGCAGCCAAAAATTATAATTAATTAATTAATTAATTATTTTAAAAAAGAAAATGACACCAGATTGTAACTCAAAACCGCAGGAATTAGTAAAGAGAAGCAGAAATGGCAAATAATAAGGCAGATATAACAACTCAGTAAATACAGACTTCTCCTTTCTTTTCTCAGCATCTCGCTATATATAAAGTAGCAAACATAACAGTGTACTGTTGGTTTAGTAACATGTATAGTTCTAATATGTATAACAATAACAGCACAAAAGGGGGAAGAGAGGTTAGAGCTATCTAGGAATAACATTTCTATATCTCACTGGAATCAAGTTGGTAGAAATCTGAAGTAGATTCATATATGTTTGGTAGGTCCTAGAGAAACCACAAAAGAAATAACTAAAAAAAAATAGAGACAATGAGTCATTGAGGGAATTAAAATGTTACTCTAGAAGACATTCACTTCATGCAAAAGAAAGAGATAAAGAAGGAAGAGAGGAACAAAAGAAGTAAAGAGATATAGAATAAACAATAAGTAAATTGGCAGATGTAAATCCAACTATGCTAATAATTACATTAATGCGAATGGATTAAGCAATCCAATCAAAAGGCAGAGATTGTCATAGTGGATAAAAAAAATCATCCAACTATATGTTGGCTCTAAGAAACACATGCTCGATTCAGAGATACAATAGGTTGGAAGTAAAAGGATGGAAAGAGATATATCATGCATACAGCAACCATAAGAAACTTGGATGGTTATGCTAATATCAGAAAAAATAGCTTTAATATTTTTTTTACTAGAGACAAAGAGGGACATTTCATAATGATATGAATGTCAATCCATCAGGAAGTTATAACAATTATAAACATATATGCACTGAACAACAGAGCCCTGAAATATGTGAAGCAAAGGCTGACAGAATTGAAGGTAGAGATAGATAATTCAACAATGATCATCAGAGACTTCAGTACTGCACTTTCAATAATGCATAGAACAACCAGGGAAAAGATCAACAAAAAAAAGAAGACTAGAATAACAATATACACAAATTAGACCTAACTGATATCTATAGAACACCTAACAGGAGCAGAATATACAATTTTTTTCTCAAGCATACATGGACCATTCTACAGGACAGACCATATGGTAGGTTATAAAACAAACCTCAATTAATTTAAAAAGGTTAATGTCATACGAAGTATGACCTCCCATCACAATGGAGTAAAATTGGAAGTTAGTAACAGAAAGAAATTTGGGACATTCACAAATGTGTGGAAATTAAATAACATACTACTAAATGCCAATGGGTCAAGAAGAAATCACAAAGGAAATTAGAAAATACATTGAGATGAATAAAAATAAAAAATAACATATGAAAATTTCTGGGATGCAGCTAAAGTAGTGCTTAGGGAGCAATCGATTGGTGTAAATTACATGAAAGAAGAAGAAAGCTCAAATCAACAACTTTCCACCTTAAGAACCTAGAAATAAGAAGTGCAAACTGAACTCAAAGCAAGCAGCAGTGATAAAATAAATATTACAGTGGAAATTAATGAAATAGAGAATAGAAAAACAATAGAGAAAATCAAACTAAACCAAGTGTTGGTTCTCAGAAAAGTCTCACTAAACTGACAGACCTTAAGCTAGACTGATAAGGGGGGGAAAAAAAAAAGAAAATTCTAAAATTACTAAAATCAGAAATGAAAGACAGTACATAACTGCTGACCTTACAGAAACAAAAATAATTATAAGAGAATACTATGAACAACTGTATGTCACAAATTAGATGACTTAGATGAAATGAACAAATTCCTAAAAGAAGACCAAGTAAAACTGACTCAAGAAGAAATAGACTTATTGTGGTGATCATTTCACCATAATATACAAATATCAAATCATTATCAAATATCAAATCACCTCAAAACTAATATAATGTCAATAAAAAAGAAAAAGAAAAAGACAAAGAAATAGAAAATCTGAATAGACCTATACAAATAAAGACATTGACTTAGTAATCAAAAAACTTCACAAAAATAAATCGAGGACCAAATTGTTTCACTGGTAAATTCTACCAAACATTTGAAAAAGAGCTAATCCATTAGAACTAATAAACAAGTTCATCAAGGTTGCTGAATACAAGATCAATATATAAAAATTTAATATTTCTAAACAATTCTGTTTGTAATAACATCAAAAAGAATAAAATACTTAAGAATAAGTTTAACAAAAGTAGTGTAAAATTTTACTCTGAAAACTGAAAATTATTAAAGAAAGAAATTAAAGAAGACCTAAATAAATGGAAAGACATGTTTTTCACCTAACCCATGTTTATGGATTGAAAGACTTAATATTGTTACAATGCTAATACTACCCAAAATGATCCATAGGTTCAACACAATCCCTACCAAAATCCTAGCTGAGTCCTTTTCAGAAATTGACAAGCTGATCCTAAAATTCATATAGAAATTTAAAGGACCCAGAATAGCCCCAATAATCTTGAAAAAGACCAAAGTTGAAGGACCCACCTTTCCCCATTTCAAAACTTACTACAAAACTATAGTAATCAAGACAGTGTACTGAATGTCAATATTATGACATAGTATGAGTGTGTTTCATGTTTCGTAATTGCAATCATTGTTGCTTTTGTTGTGGTCATCCATGAACAATGCTTGGTGTCAGTCGATTTATTTCTTGTAAAAATAAAATACAGTGTGTGTGTGTGAAAACAAAACAAAACAAAACAAAACAAAAAAAGACAGTGTAGTGCTGACATAGGAAAGACATGAAGATCAAGGGAATAGAACTGAGAATCTGGAAGTGAACCCTCACATTTACAGTCAATTGATTTTCTGTAAGATGATTCAATGGATAAAGAATAGTCTTTTTAACAAACGGTGCTTCTGCAACTGTAGATCCACGTGCCAAAGAATAAAGTTGGATCCCTACTTCACACCATATACAAAAACTAACTCAAAATGGATCAAAGGTCTGAATGTAAGAGCTAAAACTGTATCTCTCAGAAGAAAACATCAGTGTAAATCTTCAAAATCTTGAATTAGGAAATGGTTTCTAAGATATGACACCAAAAGAGTAAGCAACAAAAGAAAAAGATAGACTAGATATCATCAAAATTAAAACTTTTTATCCTTCAAAGAACACTATCAAGAAAGTAAAAAGACAACCAGAAAGTTGGGTAAAATACTTGCAAATCCTATAAAGGAATTGTATCCAGAACACATAAAGAACTATTACTACTCAATAATAAAAAACCAAATAACCCAATTTAAAAATGGGCAAAGCATCTGAATAGACAGTTCTCCAAGGCAGACATACAAATAACCAATAAGAATATAAAAGGGTGCTCGCCATCATTAGCCATCAGGGAAATGCCAATGAAAACCATGAGATAACACTTCACACTCACTAGAATGGTTATAACCAAAAGGACAAAGTAGCAAGTGTTAGCAGGGATGTAGAGGAATTGGAATCCTCATATACTGCTGGCGGGAATGTGAAATGGTGTGACTGCTTTGGTAGAGAGCTTGGTGGTTCCTCAAAGAACTGAACATAGAATTAGCATATGACCCAGCAATTCCACTCCTAGGTATTTACCCAAGAGAAATAAAAACCTAAAAGTCCACATAAAGACTTGCATCTGAATGTTCAGAGCAGCTTTAATAACCAAAGATAAAAGCTCCAGATTAGAACCAACCCAGATCAGATGTCCTTCAATGAATGACTGGCTAAACAAACTGTGCTGTGGTATATTCATTACATGGAATACTGCTCAGCAATAAAAAGGAATGGAGTATTGATACACACAACAATGTGAATAAATTTCCACGTAATTATGCTGAGTGAAAAAAAGCTGATTATGGCAAACTTTTGAGAGTGATGTACATGTTCAACATTTTGATTGTAGTGAGGGTTCCATGGAGATAGATTAGATAGATAGATAGATGTGTTGAAACATATCAAATTCATCAAGAAAGTGAAAAGACGACCTGCAGAATGGAAGAAAGTATTTGCAAATCATATAACTGATAAGGGTTTAATATCCAGAATATATAAAGAACTCCTACAGCTCAACAACAAAACAACAAACAACCCGATTATTCAAATAGGTAAACTATTTGAATAGACATTTCTCCAATGAAGATATACAAGTGACCAAGAAGCACATGAAAAGATGCTTAACATCATTAGTCATTAAGGAATGCACATCAAAACCAGAATGAGATACCGCTGCTTTACACTTACTAGGATGCTTATAATCAACAAATGGAAAATAACAAGTGTTGGTGAGGATGTGGAGAAATTGGAACCCTCCAACATTCCTGGTGGTAATATAAAATGGTGTAGCCACTTGGAAAAAGTTTGGTGGCTCCTTAAAAAATTAAACATAGGATTACCATATGGCCCAGAAATTTCACTTCTAGCTGTATACCTAAAAGAATTGAAAACAAGGACTTGAACAGGTATTTGTACACCAATGTTCATAGGGAAACAACCCAAGTTTCCACCAACAGATGAATGGATAAACAAAATGTGGTATACACAGACAATAAAATGTTATTCACCCTTAAAAAAGAAGGAAATACTGGCACATACTACAACATGGATGAACCTTGAAAACATTAGGATAAATGAAATAAGCCAGACACAGAAGGACAATATTGTATGATTCTACTTATACGAAATATCTAGAATAGGAAAATTCATAGAGACAGGAAGTAGATTAGAGAGTGCCAGGGTGCTGAGGTGGGTGGGGAATGTGGAGTTATTGTTTAATGGAGACAGAGTTTCTGTTTGGTTTCACAACATTGTGAGTATAAGTAATGCCACTGAATTGTGTGCTTAAAATGGTTAAAATTGAAAATTTTATGTTGTATACATTTCACCACAATTGAAAACAATAATGTAATATGCCAAGAACCATTGAGTGGTACACTTTAATTAGGTGAATTGTATGGTATGTGAACTATATCTCAATAAAGCTGTTTCAAAAAGTGATCACTTTTTACACTCTTTATATGCATTTCATTGTACATCAATTATACTTGATATAAAACAGCTAACAAAACTAAGCATGGATTACTTTGATAAAAATGAAAATTAAATTTTAAGAAAAAAATTCTCTCTCATTCAACAATACAGATTTATACCGAGCAAAACTTAATGTTTCCCTGCACATCCCTGTTGCCCTGGGATTCATTCATTCAAATAAGAATCAAGGGCATATCACTTAGCATGTACCAGATGGGTTGTGACCAGGACACGCGTTGCCTCAGTTTATCTCACTGGCCTTAAGAAGCAAGCACTGAGACACTGAGATGCAAGAAAACAGAAACGGGACCATGGCAACTTTACTTAAGCTCTTCAAGCCTTGGTTTCTTTATCCATAAAATGGAATAACAATAATGTCTACTTCAAAGGATTTAGAGAGGCATCTTAGAAAAGGCTTAGCAGTGTATGGCATGCAGAAATGGCTGGTTACACATCAGCTACGTACGGAGGACTCTGGCCCCCCAGTAAAGGACACATGATCCTTGCCTGGACCTCTGAGACAGAGCAAGACTGGAGACCCCATGTCAGGGGAGAAAGATGAGGATGGAGACCAGGTCTGGTGGCTAGCAGTGGCCTTGGCATACCTCTTGGCCCCTGAGAGGCTCTGGAGCAATGGCGGGTGAGTAACCTGGAAGGCGTGTGCAGTGCCTGGAAGAGAGGTGGGAGCCGGTCCTGGGACCTTGGATATGCCCAAGATGGAGACCAGGGACCCCACAACCATACAGAATTACAGTATTAATACTGTATTCAGCCCCATCCCGAGATGGGGGGGGGTATCTACGTCCTCACCTGGAAAAAACAGTGGGAGCTACCTGGAGAGGCAGTGAGGAGTGGGAGGAGGAAGAAGGGGCTCACGCTGCACACCCATCTGCCCACATTCTCAGTCTCCGCATGGCATGGTGCTCTGAGGTCTGCCCACCCCCTCAACCCCAGAGACCCAGCCCACGCCCCTTCTGCCCTCTCGGATCTGTCCATCCCACCAAGCCCGCCCCCCTCGCCCGGCTCGGACAGCCTGGCTGGGCTATGAATAGCACATGGCCCTTTTCCTTTCCAAATATAAAATGTTTGCTTTCAATCAGGGGCGTCTGGGGAAATGGAAATTATAGGATTGGAGAGTGTCCTTGGGTAAAGAAATACCTCGAATGCCGAAACCTCGCAGGGCCTCTGATTAGGGCTGGAATAATTCCTGCTGTAATATAAACAATCCTCGCTCAGCTAATGGGGGGCGGGGGAGCGGGGCCAGAAAATAGGGGCACATGCTGTCTCTTTGTTCTCTCCCCTCCCAGCATGCCTGTGCGGCTGGGCCAGGGTTCAGGGTCTGGAGCAGACCAGCTTGGGGGACTCAGGACATCAGAAGCCTCAGCTTCTGGGGTACTGAGTGACCATGGGCGAGACCCTGCCCCTAGGGACCCATGTTCCTGCCATAGCGGGTGGTACAGACGGGTTCTGTGGGTGTACAGGTTCTCTGTGAGGAGCAGCCAGTCTTGGCCCCTTGGTCCTCTCAGGCTTCGGAGCCCTGGGTCTGCTCTGGGGGCTGGTGAAGTGCACGGGTGGAGGCTGGCTGAGCAGATGGCCAGGGAGAAAGGAGAGGAGGTTGGAAAACGGCTCTGAGCAGAAGTTTTCCAAATGGTTGGTCAGTTAGTCAACAAACACTTCTTAGTGTCTCCTCGAGGCACCAGGATGTGAAGGTGGTAAAGATGTGCAGTTATCTTGATGCAAAATACTGAGAGAAAGAAGGCAGGGAGAGCTCCTCATAAAACAGAAATTGGGAAACTCTAGGAAGCGTTTGTAAAAACTCACCAATCACAGACCTGTGTGGCCACATAGGTTAGGGTCAAACTGTGCTTCAGTCCTCCCTGAGGACACAGTCACACAGGCTGGGGGTGGGGGCTGGGAAGGGGTCCTGGCTTGCTGTGTCTCTATGGCCACAGCCTCTCATCTGTAAAATGGGTGCAAATGGCAAAGAAAAGCCAACCGAGGTGATACTGAGGAAGATAAATCATGGGTGCTCAAGTCCCACCCTAATGAAGCAGGGGATCCTGGGGGCTGCTTCAGTCCACAGGCATGGCTGGCCCATGGGGTCTGGCCCAACACCCAGTTCCGAGAGTGGCCGGTCCAGCTTGGCCCTACGTGCACTGGAGGCCCAGACCGTGTGAGTATGAGAGAAGGCCGACAGTGCAGGCTGGCGTCTCTGAAGAGAATAGTAGGCACAGACAGGGTGAGGGAAGAAGGTTGGGTGCCAAGGAGGGGCAGCTGTTTGCCCCAGGCCTGAGAGCTGGGCCTGCAGTGAGAGAGGGGCTGGGAATGCACTTGACCACTCTCCCCCACCCTTCCACCTCCTGCTGCTGCCTCCCAGGATGGAGACTCAGGCCAGGATGCATTTGGTGGGTCCAGGGCAGGGAGAGGAGGGAAAGAGAGGAAGGGGGCAATGCAGGGACACCTGCCCAGTGCTCCCCAAGGGTGGACACGTACCCAGCCAACGGGGCAGGGGCTGCTGCCAGACCTCTGCCGAGTGACTGAGTGACGGGACTTGACCCTCACATTGCTGCTCAGCGTCTTAAGTGAGAACATGTTGAAAACACTTCAACGTGGGGAAGCAGTCTCAGGCCTCAGAACCCCAACTGGCGGCCGCCCTGCCGCTCGGGGGCCAGCAGGAGGAAGCCGTCACCTGCAGCAGCGGCTCCTGGGGGTGGGGGTGGGGGCCCTGCCCAGGAGGGTGGGGTGGGAACAGGCCCCAGGAATGTGATGGCAGCCTCCTCCTAGGCAGATTGCCCCCCACGCACACACCCTGGGCCGCCAGCGGTTCCGTATTTACACTACATTAATAATGGTTTAAACGTTCTCATAAATAGATGCTGATTAATTGGCAATCCATTTGCTGAAGCCTGGGCTGCCAGACGGTTTCCTGGAGGCCCGTTCCACATCCCGATAAACACCATCAGGGAGCAAGGCAGGCGCTAATGTAGTGGGCGCCCCTCCCGCGCCGCAGCCCGAGAGCAATTCCTCAAGCCTGAAAGGGCCCGACCTGGAACTCCAGCCTCGCACAGCAGGGCGCCAGCCGGGTCGGGCCCAGTCTACCCCTAACAGGCTGTGGTTGGCAGCCCCGCCCCCTGAGCTAGTCCTGGCGGAGTAGTCTCCCTGCTGCAGTGGCCAGGTCCTGGCGTCTAGGAAGAGATGGGTCATCCAAGGATCTGAGCTGTGAGGGCAGAAAGCGTGTCCTGTTCCTTGTTTGTTCACCTGTTCCTTCATTCATTCAGGCCGTCCTTCATTCCTTCATTCAGTGGAGTCTGCCCCTGGACAAGCCCTGGAGGTCGTCAGGGAAGGACCTTAGGCCTGTTAGCACCTTCACAAGCCCTTGGACGCCTGAGAGACCATTTCTGGAGGATGCCTGATGGATGGAGTGCGTCAGTGCAGGTGTGAACCAAGGGCAGGAACTCTGTGCCCCCAGCTAGCGGGGACTTAGCTGAGCTCCACTGCCAATGGACAGCCCTTTGAGGCATGTTTGCTCCTGCCCTCCCTCAGGTCTCCCAGCTCTGCCTCTCCAGCCTGCATGGCCCCCCTTCCTGTCCACCTGGAAGCTGTCCCTGTACTTTCCGGGCTGAGCTCCAACCCCTTCCCCATAGGATGGGGACTCAGCTGCACCTCACACTCAGGAACCCCCTTCCCAAACTGATATCCCCGCGCAGTCCCTAGTGCTGCAGCCCACAGCCTGGTCGTGCCCTGGTACCCCCAACACTCACCGGCCTTTACTGAATGCTGTTCTCATAGTGTCCTGTGCGCCCCTTCCACAGAACACTGACGTCCGATAGTCACCTGCCCAAGGTCACCGGGCTGATAAGTGCCACAGTCAGCTGGTAAGTGCCAGGTCCACTCCAGAGGGTCCTGACTACTGGGCCATGCTGCCTAATGCTGGGTTGTTGAAAGAATGAAAGCAGGAGGGATGAATGAATGAATTCTACCAGCCCAGGTCCAGGGAGCAAAGGGATTGGGGGAGGGGCCTCCCCTGGTGATTGGGTTTTAAAGCTCATGCAGACCCTGAGCCTGAGTGTGGAGGTCAAAGGTGGCTGTTGATGGTTGTCACTCAAGCAAAATAGGCCCATTTTCATTTTTCACTTGGGCCCAGACCCCTCCAAACAGACAGTGATTAGGCCCTGATTGAGCCTTTCCTCTGCCTGATGACTCCCACATGTGACCCGCTCCCAAATTACATGCAAATGTTCCGCCGATGAGCTGCTGAAAGCCCACGGCCTCCCAGCCAGCTCCTGCTGCTGCGCAGGCGCCCTCTGTGCAGGTGTGTGCAGGGCCAGGTCACCACCAGACGCACCTGCAGGCCACTGTGCTCCGCAGAGCCCCTGGGGGTGACGCACCTGAGCCTCAGTCTGCTCATCTGTGGAGAGGGCATATTGACAGTGAGAGCTGCCTCACCGCCACAGTGAGCGTGATATTACACTTAAAAAGCCAAAGTGCCTGGGCTCAGAAGAGGCACGGACTAGTTATTCCGTGTTGGTCTCTGATTCCATAAGAGTCCCTGCCTCCCAGAGGTGTTGGGGACAGAATAAACAGACATATCTAGCTGCTTAGAACAATTCTGGGCATGAGTATTCACACTTGTCACTGTCACCGTGACTTTTGGGGACACTGTGCAAAAGGAAGGCTCTGTGTGGCAATGCCGCCCCCCCACCCAACCCCAGGGAAGTCTGGAGCCCATCCGCAGACATTTCACTGCTCCTTAAACAGGCCAGCAACTATGGTCATTGGAGACATCTCTGTACCAGCCAGCCCTGTGTAGGCCCCTACCCTACCCATCCCATGAGTGTGGTGACACCCTGAGTCTCATTTTCAGTGGATAGCACTGTGGTCAAGAGAGGTCCGTGGTCACAGAGCTGGTCAACGGTGGAGATATCCTGAGGGCCCAGCCCATACCTGCAACTTCAGAGCTGAGGCCCTGGCCTGCAGATGGCAGGATTCCCCTCTGCAACATCCCACCCTGGCTGTTCGCCTCCTGTGAAGGGGAGCTCAGTCCCATGCCTGGTAGAGTGTTACAGCCCTTTCCCTGAGCTGGGAGGGAAAGGTTCCTGCTAAACAAAATCCCCTCCCTGATGGCCTTGGGTCTATGTTTTAAGGGCCCCCAGTTGGATCTTCACTCATTCATTCATTCACTTATTCAGCAAGGCCTTCTCTGACCGCCCACCTTAGTTGTCTCCCCTCCCTTGAGCATGTTTCATTCTATTCTCGGTGCTGATACCCCTTTGATATGAGCTGGTTCATAGGTTGGTTGGTTCTTGCCTGGATCCCTGTTAGAACATCAGCTTCACCAGGGCAGGAACCATGTTCATCTCCCTCACCTGGATCAGAGTCATTATGAAATGCATACTCCAGAGAGAAAGAGAGACAGGGTGGGGTGGGGGGAGCAGAGAAAGGAAGGAAGAGCAAGAGGGAGAGAGAGGGAGAGAGACAGAGACAGAGAGAAGGAGGGAGGGAGAAACAGAGACAGAGAGAGATGGAGGGAGAGGTGGGAATGAGGGATTTGCGCTTTGGATGGGGGAAGAGGGGAGTGAGGGGCCCAGGTAGGGACAGAGGCCAGGCCTTGGAAACAGAGTGGGCAGGTGGGCAGGGCCTTTGTGTTTAACCACGTGAAGTGACCAGATCCGCTTCTAGGGTCAGGCTGAGTGGGAGGAGTGGGGAGGTGGGAGGTGGAGACGTGAGCACATGGCCATGGCAGACAGCTGGGCAGGCTGGGCGCTACACACAGGGGCGCTGTGGAGTTCAGCCAGTCCCACTGGACACACCGAGCTCTCCGAAGGGAGGCTGCACCCACCAGCCGGGAGGGACGTCTTTCCCTGAATCCCATAAAGATGCCCTAAGACCAGTGCGGGCCTTGGGTTGAGTGGTTCTGGGGGAAGCCCCTGGACTTCTGGGGCTGCCTGCTTGTGGGTTTGTCTGTGAGTTATAGGATGGAAGCTCGGGACTCTGTTGATGGGGAAGCAAGTCTGGAGGGAGGGATCAGGCGCAGGGGCCTTGTGCGGAGGCGCACTCCCCGCTGACCGTGCTGGGGCCCTTCCCTCGCTGCCTGCATCCTCCTCCTCTCAGCCCCACAATCGTCCTCCACGTAGCTCTTATCCTCAGCCCTCGCGGGACAGTGAGGGACCAATGTCCTGCAGGCGAGTGACTTGCCCAGTTGCCCAGGTTGCCCAGTGGTGCACGCCCCCACCCCACCCCCGTCCCGTCCCCTTGGCCTGGGTTGCCCCCCACACCATCCCCTTCATTCCTGGGCAGGAAGCAGCTCAGCTCAGCCCTTCCCTCAGTGGCAGGTGGGTGGCCCCTCATCAGCCTCATGTGGAAAGTGAAATAACTTCTCCCAATTACCCTTGAATCTGGAAACTTTTTGTGCCTCCGACATTTCCTCCTACCCAGGAGTTAATCAGCCCCTTGGCCATCCCCCCACTGGGCCGGGGCGTGGGGGCACCAGGGGCAGTTGTGCCCCAGAAAATTATTTCTCATCGCCAATTACTGCCCATTAGAGCTAATGGTCGCGCTTAATCACCACACACTTATCTGGGGTTTTTTAAGCCACTGGAATGGGTTTGGACCCTCCCCCTCCTCCCCCTCCCTGTTCTCTTGAGCAAAGCTCAAGCCATTGCCAGAAATATATATTTTTTTTAACCAAATCACACATCTGATACCGTTTTGTTTGAAAAATGAGCTACCCTCCCCTTTCTTGTGTCTGCTGGTTACACAGCCAGTAAAGTTTGGGGGACAGAGACAGGACCTCCATGGGGCTCATTCTCAGGACTCTGGCGGGGGGGAACCCCTCTGCAAGGGGAAGGACACTTAGCCCCAGCTACAGAAAAGGAAACTGAGGCTGGGGGTCGGGTTGTGTTAAAGGTCACATAGAGCAGTGGCAGAGCGAGGGCCAGAGCCCAGGCTGGTGGGAGTCAGACCTGATGGGTGCAGGAAAGGAGTGGGGCGGGGGTAGAGGACAGCCCCAGGGGATATTTAACCCTTGGGACTGGAACAAGTTGAGCCAGATGGTGGGGGCTCTCCCACAGCAGCCCTGTGGGGCTGAGACCTTGAATGAGGATTAACAGTGTTCAGGTGTCCACCTGTGAAGTGAAAAGGCTCAGATGGCGCCAAAGGTACAGCGGCCCCACTGCATGTGGGACACCTGGTTGTTCATGAAGCCAAAGCACTTGGGCAGAATCTTCTCCACAACCTCTTTCCACAGAAGTGCCAGAGCCTCTCTGAACCTTGGTTTCCTGATCTGAAAAATGAGGCTCTGGTTCCCCAAAGGCCAGGGCTGCTGTGAGGACTCAGGTGCTGGGCCCCACCTGCAGTGTGGTGTGTGGCCCGGGAAACTCCATCCCCAGGCAGGCCGGCCCTCTGGGGTGAAGGTGGCTGGGAGGCAAGCACACACAGCTGCTGCCAAGCAAGCTCATCTGCCGCTGGCAGGAGCTGAGACCACCCAGCCCAGCCAGATGGCTTGCTCCTTGGAACCTCACTCCAAACCCAGTAACCTCAGGCAAATCTTCTTGGCCTCCACAGAGGTGCATCCACTCATTAGAGAGTCCTTAAAGGCCTCCTCCACTCTGGGCCCACTGTGAAGGACAAGACGGGCCAATCCCTGCTTCTGTGGAACTAGGGGATGGCTCAAGGGGACAGGTAAACAAGTAGACAGATTAGGAAACCAGATCATTTGAGAGCATCCTACGAAAACCATGATGGAGAATATGAGGGAGAACAGTGTGGTGCCTGTTCGTATATGTCAGGTTTTGAATATGTTGCCCAGGATGTGTTTCTGGCACTGTCTGATGAGAGAGATTTGAAGCTGGCCACTGGGAGCTGGGAGCACCTCCAGCGCTCAGACCTTGGTCTCTAATGTCACAGCCCAGGAAAAGGAATTCAGCTCCTCAGAATATAGCTGATTCCAAAGTCGGGACAGGGTTGATACAATATAAGCCTGGACTGTTCATTACATGTCAAAAAAGTACTCAAAAAAAGAAGAAATGATGATGGCGTGACAAAGGTTACAGGAGTCAGCTTGTGGGGGCTCCCACTGGCTGAATCTGAGACAAATCGAGCACCAAAATAGCTAAGGAAAGTAATGATTATGAGCCACTGAAAAATAGGAATTCATGATCCATCCTTATAATAACGGATAAATAAACAGGGGAGGAGGGAGGCTCTTTTTTACAGGAGAAAGCTGAGGGTTCTGTTAGCTGGCAAATGAGGAGGGAGGCTTAGGTTGAAAATCAGCATTTCACTGCCTTTGTAAGGCGGGAGTCACCTACAGATACTAAATCCAGTGGAAACTTGTTCAAGGAGCAGGGAGTTCGCATGCTCTAACAGAGTCCTCTAACAGACTGTGGGTTAGATGCAAGGAGGCAAAACGTTACAGGGGCAGCACTTTGGTGGGTGACCAAGTTTACCCACACTGCAGAGGGCAGGTGGGCCCGGGCCTCCACGCGGTGCCCTGAGAAGGCCACGTCCCTCACGTCACTCACACCCAGCTGGAGAGATACAACCCGAACCCAAACAGGAGGAAACTCAGACAGAGCCACGTGAGGGGTGTTCCACAAAAAAACTCTGTTTTTCAAAAATGCCACTACAATAAAAGAAAAAAAGGTGTGGGCACTGCTTTAAACTAAAGGTGACCAAAAACAACACCTGGCACTGGATCGGATTGAGGGTTGGAGGGGAAAGAAACGCTATGAAGGACATGGTATATGAGTGGCAGATGAGAGAAAAGCATGGTATCAGTGTTAAATGTACTGAAGTGGGAACTGAATCATGGCCACGTAAGAGCGTGCCCTACTTTTGGGAAATTCCTCGAGGCCTGCAACTTACCCTCAAATTGTGTGTGTCTGAGAGACAGAAGGAGAGTCAATAATACATAACAATAAAAAGTTAATAGTAAGTGAGGTCTATGCCGGTGTTCCTTGTTCCATTCTCATTCCTGCAACTTTTCTGTAAATTTTAAATGGTTTCCAAATAAAAAGTTAGAAAAGAATGATGTGGGTAAGACGCAACTTGAAATGGGATCGAGGTGCATGCTCTGAGGGGACATTTGGGCAGAGGCCTGAAACGTGAGCTGAAACCACTGAGAAAGAGTGTTCCAGAGGGAGGGGCAACCTGTGCTTAGGCCCTGGGACTGCCAGATGGGTGTGCAGGGGCCAGGGTGGCACCCTAGGTGAGGCAGGGAGACTGTGAAGTTGAGGAAGTTGGCAGGGACCCGGCAGGTCCAGGTGGGGTGTTTGGGATTTAGTTTTAGTGCCATATGTGCAGTAGGGGCTGGTCCCAGCCCTGGGGATGACATTGAGTGAAGACAATGTCATTATTATTCAACAAACATTTTACCCCCATCTATGACCCAGACAGTTTGGGAAAGGTTATAGGATCCAGGAAGAGGGCTTCCCGTGCTTCTGTAACAACCACGGAATCGAGGAAGATTCTGCTAGAAGGAAGGCACAGGTATCTCCCTAAAGGTAGTCTCAGGGGTCTGTGGATCAGGACAGTCTGGGCTCTGTTCAGTAACAGACAAGCCCACATCTAAAGGCTAAGCACAGCAGTCACACCATGTGCTGAGGACCAGCCTGTCACTGTCCCTGGGGACCCCAGCCACTGGGATGTGGCACGGGGCGGGTGGGCACACTGCTTCCGCTCATATTCCAGTAGCCAAGTTACATGCCACACCCAGCTGAGAGGTGTGTGGGGACCTCTGGGAAGGAGAGGGACAGCCCCCTCTTACTATTAAGAGCAGCCCTAAGGACAACCACGGGGAGAAGGGATGCCCAATCTGTGCAGCTGTCCACCCACACTGGCTGAGAATGTGTGATAAAAGACTGGGGTGTTTGAGGCCCCCTCTCTGAGGAGCCTGTTAAAGTCAGGCCATAGCACTGCCAATGGGGCTGCTGCATGGCTGGCAGTGAGTACGTGGCCAACTGCCTGTCCCCGGCAGAGCTCCTGGTAAGCTTTCTCTCTCCAGCCCTCAGCCCTGATGGAAATGTCACAGAATGCGAGGAGGAGGAACTAGCTGATAGCCCATAGTCAGAACCACAGGTTGCAAGGCATGGCTGTGTTTGGGTTATTCAGGGCTCTCCTGGAGGAATCAGAAGACATGGCTATTCTAGATCCAGACCCCTGAGTGGCCTGGCTGGTCTGTGTGTTGCTTGCCACAGTCCCCACTACTTCCTACTGCCCCCCCCAGTGGAGGACCCATGGTGGTCATTTCCCACCAGTCTGTGGCTGGTGTCCATCTGTGAACACCAGAGAACTCAGAAGGGCTGCACGGCTTTAGCAGTAGGGGAGGGAGCAGGTTGTTGGGGAATTCTGGGCGCTCCAGAGCGTCTAATGTGGGGCTGAGCTGGAGGTTCCCTCTGTGGACCCAGAGGCCTTTGGCTTCACAACCTGCTCTCAGGGTTCAGGAATGCTGTCTAGAAGGACAGCTCTGCCTCTGACCAGACCCAGCTTCTTCCTGCTAAAGCCCGCAGTGTCCCCCAGGCCTGCTGGATGTGGTACTTCTGCAAGGGAGGGACCCATCCATCAACGAGTCATCAACGGTCAGGCACAACTCACACACCACCCGGAAGGGGCCAAAGCGGAGTCAACTTGGGCCACTGCAGAGAGCCGCTGGGCCATGGCCTCCAGGCATGATGGATGGGCGTCACCCGGCCACTTGAAGTCATGTTTATGGGACACGCAGACAGCCGGTCAATCCCCCGAGACCATCACTCACCCCAGCTACCAGGCGTCCATAACAGGTCCCCAGGTTGTTTTGCTGCTTTCACTCCAACAGCACTTAGAGTCTTAGCCTGTCAGACCTGAGGGTCCCATCCAGCCAAAGCGTGACAGATGGACACAGAGCCCCATGGGGCACACGGCTGCCATGATCACCAACTATGAGCCCAGCCAGGGCTCCTGGCGCTCAGCCATCCCGCACAACCACTGGGCTGTCTGCTTGTGCCTGCAAACTTGGTCACCAGGCCCTGTGCTTGTGGACAGAGGGCTCTTCCCAGATAAACCTGTTGTGTGGCTTAACTCATGTTCTCATGTTGTCATGGTGTACTCGGGGCCAGGGGGAGCTCAACTCCTGCTTTAAGGAAGTAACCTCCTTCATTCCTTCCCTCCTCCATTCCCTCCTCCCTTCCTTTCCTCCTTCCTTCCCTTCCTTCCTCTTTCCTTCCCTCCTTTCTGCCTTCCCTCCCTCCCTCTCTCTCCTTCCCCCTTCCTTCCATTCAACAAATGAGACTGTTGGTTTAAGAAGCAGAGAATGTGGGAAATCCAGCCCTCCATCACTGTCTGTAATTCAAACAATCCCAAGCAGTCAGGAGATAGGGGTTTCTGAGGAAGAAGACTCTGATAGGTAAGGAGGTTCCCTGCTCCAGAGCAGAACTTTTCACTGGGAGGAGGGGCAGGAGGGTTTGAGGAAAGAATATGGGTTCACCTCACTCTGTTCTTCTGGACAGGTGACTTCCTCCCGGTTCATGAGCCTCAGTTCCCAACCCCCCCACACACACACTCCATGAAGTGGGATTAATTAACATGCTCATACGGGGTTGTGGCGGGGAAGGGAGAAGATAATGGATGTGATGTCACATTCCTCATGGCTAGGCATCTTCTAAAACCCAGAAGTATTGTGAATGATGGAGAAACATAAAACCAGGCCTCATGAGCATTCCTCAGAAAGTAGTAACTCCAGGGAGTTGGCATGAAAAAGTAACTGTTTCAAAGAAGAATGTACAGACTCACATATGCAAGTATTAACTCAAAATGGATCGAAGACCCAAGTGTAAGAGACAAAACTATAAAGCTCTTTGAAGAAAATACAAGAAAATCTTTGTGACCTTCAGTTTTACAATGGTTCCTTAGATGTGAACACGAGAAGCACAAGCAACAAGAGAGAAATAGCTGAACTGGACATCATCGAAATCAAAAATTTCTGTGTTTCAAATGACCCCCATCGAGAAGGTAAAAATACAACAACAGAATGGGAGAAAATATTTGCAAATCACATATCTGGTAAGGGTCTTACATCCAATATACACAAAGAACTCATAGCTAAAATAAAAAGGCAAAATATCATTTGTCAATGAGGGAAATGCAAATCAAATCCATAGTGAGATACCACTTCATACTCACTAGGACAGCTAAGCGCAAAAGGACAGATAATAACAAGTGTTGGCGAGAATGTGGAGACATTGGGACCCTTATTGCTGTTCAGGGTAGAAAATTGTGCGACTGCTTTTGCAAATAGCCTGGTGGTTCCTCAAAGTGTTAAAAGTAGTTATCACATGGCCCAGAGGTTCACTTCTACATATATATACAGGGGAATTGAAGACATGTATCCACACAAAAACTTGTACTTAAGTGTTCAAGCAGTATTTTTCCTAACAACCCAAAAGGGTAATAACCTAAATGTCCATTAACAGATGAGTGTGTAAGCAAATGTGGTTCATCCATACAATAGAATATTATTTAGTCATAAAAAGGAATGAAGCATTGAAACATGGATAAACCCTGAGGACATTATGCTGAGCGAAAGAAGCCAGTCACAAAAGACCACAAATTATAGGATCCATTTATATGAAATGTCCAGAATAGAGAAAGGCATAGAGGCAGAAAGGAGATTACTGGTTGCCCTGGGGTGGGGGGTGAATTAGGAGTAACTACTAAGGGATGTGGGGTCTCCTTTTGGGGTGATAAAAATGTTCTGGAATTACTGGTGATGGTTCCATGACTCTAAATACTAAAAGTCACTGAACTGTACACTTAAAAGGGGTGAATTTTATGAAGTGTGAATTATATCTTGATACAGGTGTTATACAAAATGTAATTATCTGAGTTGGCACCAGGCAGCGTCTCAAAGCCTTTCCTGCCTTTCTCATTCTGGCCCCGAGTTTCCATCAGGTGGGTGAGGGGCCAACAAATTTCATGATGGAGTATGGATTCCTCCACCATTTGGCTCCAAACCTCCTTCAAAACCCTACAGTCTTTGCGAATAATTAATGACTGCTTGGAATTTTATAACAGAGAGACCAGCCCACTTGTGGTTAATAAATAAAGGGAAAAATTGCTCATCAGATCCCAAGAGGATAAGTGGGTCTAGCTTGTTTAACCATTTGCAAATGAGACATTAAAAACATTTGAATCAGCCCCCCAATTGCTCATATCCTTTGGCAAAGTAACCCCCTCTTGGGAATGTTTTTCCGACAGAAATTATTTAAAAAGCAAAAAGCTGTGTGCATGTGGGTCCTCCTGGCAACGCCATTTCACCAGGTGACATGTCTTAGGGCTGGAGGGAGAGCCAAGGTGTAGAAGGAGGCAGAGGCCATCTGGTGAGTAAGTGGCTCCACTGGGGTTGGCCCTGGTGTTAGGGCGTTTCCGTGCTATGTCCACATCTTTACATCAAACAAGCACCCACGGAAATCAGAGGAAGCCCAAATCCCAGGGTGGCCCACAGGTTAGGTGGAAGGCCTAGAGACTGAACTTGCAGGACAGGACAGCCCAGCAAGTAGGCAATGCCGTGGGGACCTGCTGGGAGGGACAAGTATATGTGTGTTGTCTCCACAGCTTCCTGGAGATTAGAGGTCAGCAGGGCCAGGGAGAAACGTATGTCTCAGCTCACAGTCAGAGGTGGAACCCGGGTAGCAGGAAGCTCCTCTAGTGTTTAGAAGAGAGGGTCTCTAATGCAGAGAACTGGCTGTGCAGGTGATGGAGGAGGTGAGAGGTCTCTCTGCAGATCAGTGCCTGCTGGAAGTCCCACCACCTGGCTGGCGGGGCACCTGTAGGACAGTGCTGAGCAGAGATGGGAGGGGACTGCTCCTTTGCTCCTGCTGGAGATGGAGTTCGGGGCAGGGGAGAGTGAGGGAGGGATCTCCGGGCCAGCAGCCCACGGCCAGCACAAAGGTAAGGGGCTGGACCTTCTGCTGGGTCTTTGGACAAACCAGGGCCCCAAACCAGGTGTGGACCCCGGCCCACTGGCTGATGTCTCATGCACCCCTTTCAGCCTCAGCCATGGCTCGGTTCACCTTGACAGTGGCACAACTAATTTCCTTTCCATGATGTGCCTTCTTTTCCTCAGAATAATTTACTTCAAAGGAGACGTTTTGCCACCACCGTAAAACCCGTCCATGGAAGCATAACAAGGAACATGAAGACAATAGGAGCCAAAGAGTGATATCAAATTCTAGCCAGACCCGCTGCCTTCCAAGGCTTGGAGTCTAGAAACTGGTGTATGGGGGCCTGTTCCTAGAGCCAGCCAGAGGTTTCCAGAGGACTGGGAAGGGGTGCCGCCTTCCATCCCCCTCAGGATGCCCCACACCTGTGCCACCTGAACTGATGTGCCGTGCTGCGTGCGACCCTCCCAGGGCCCCAGGGCCATACACTGCCAGCGCTGGGACTGAACCAGCTGGGTACACGTGGCTTCCCTGTCCTCTCAGAACAGCAGAGGGTGTAGTTGGAGCACTTTTGTGTGGGTGGGGCTGTTTGATGTCCATGTCCACAGGAAAAGGACAACCCTGGTGCCTCCAGAACCAGATCCTCCTGCAGTGTTTTGTTCTCGAAGCGTCCTTTGTGTGAGTCTGCACTTACTGTCCCGCCAGCAGCCAGGCTGGGGGTGGGGGTGGGGGTGGGGGTGGGGGCTTTGAGCAGGAGATTGCACCCTAATGTCAAAAGCTTTTCCCGAAAGCATCTCGCAGCTGTCAGGGGCCTCAGCAGGCAAGGCCGTCCATTAGTGGAGGCAGGTGATTTGTATTGCTTGCTGCTGCTTGTGTAAACAGAGGGCTTAGGGAGCTGGAGAGGAGGGGAGGCCGGGAATGCACCTGGTACACCTGAGCTGGAGGCTTGCCACTAAATGGTCGTCCACAGACACGTGCCAGGGCCCATCTGCCTCATGCGGGCACTCTGGCACCTTGGACAAGGCCAGTGCCACCTTGGGTATCTCTGCACATAGGGAGAAACAGAGGTGACGGTACACCCACCCACTCCCACCGGCTTGTCACCACAGCCCTGCACCGGGTGCGGAAGACCCAGAAGGGTGCTGATGCTGAGTCCCCTCCTGCCTCCTGGCCTGGCACCCGGGGTGCGCCCGTCTCTGTGTTGAGCCAGTGCGAGTCCCTTTCAGCTCACTGGGCTTCACGTGGCAGCCTCTCTGCCCCCCGCCCCCACCCCCATCCCAGCACTTACCTCACGGCTGTGATGGTCTGTTTACAAGGCTGTCTTCCGCACCAGACGCAGAGCTCTTGAGGGATTTTAATGACCTCCACCTCCCCTGTCATCGCTAATCAGTGTTTCTTGAATCAATGGATAAAGGAATGAATGAATTCTTGGGCACCTACCACGTGCCAGGCTCCACGCTGTGAGCACGAGCGGCAGCAGCGTGTCATGGTTATGCCCAGGGTGACCCTGGGGGAGTGTTGGGATTGGATGGGGAGGGGGTTTGCTGAGAAAAGGGCTCGGAACAAAGACCTGAGGGGGTGGGGAGAGGGCTACATGGACAGACATGTGGGGAAGAGTGCTCTGGGGAACGGCACATGCAAAGACCCTGGGGGCAAGGCCAGCCCGGGGAGGTTCAAGGAACAGTGAAAAGGATGGCTCAGCTAGAGCCAAGTGAGGGAGATGACAGATAGAGAGATACATAGGTAGATGATAGATAGATGGATAGATAGATAGATGATAGATAGGAAAGGAGGGAGGGAGAGAGAGGAGCAGGTTCTGAGAAGTCCTGCTATGGGACAGGCTAGCTGACCCCCCACACCTAGCCCCACCTCTCTCCCTCCACTCTCACCGTAAGTGAGAAAGAGCCAGACCCTCACTTCACTTTGCAGTGAAGCAGGGCAGGAGAGGGCAGTCAGTTCTCGCAGTTCTCGTCAATGAGATGTAGAGAGAGCTCCCTGAGGAAGGGGTGTCTGAGAGGATTTATCCTCCCTGAGAAGATGAGAGGGACCTTTCCAACTGCCACTCCCAGCCTCCCTCGCATATACTCCACATCCCTGCCTTTGCTGTGGTCCTGTGTGCACTTGCTGTCTAGAGTGCTGGCAGCCACATTGTGCCCATGAGACACGGCAGAACCCCTAGCCCAGCACCCAGATAGGAAACAGCTGCTACTCTCCACCATTGCTTTGAGTGCTGTGTGAATCCCAGCCCCAGTACGTGTCACACAGCTCTGACAAACAACAACTACCCCAAGAAGCCCTCCTGGACCATCTGAGCTAGAGCCCTCTGTATGCCGGGCCATGACCTGTATTACTCTCTTCATAGCTCTCTTTCTCTCTCCAAAATGGTCTGTTTTCTGTCCAGATACTCCTTTTGGGACATCACCTTATGGCATTGGACTAGGGCTTGTTTTTCTTACATGTGTGTCTTCTACCTGGAACAAGCTCTGACACATAACAGGTGCACCAAAATATTGTTTAGTACGTGAGCCAGTGGGCAGCATGCGTCAGCATCCAAGGGCCATATTATCATTGCTGTTGTGACTCCTGTTTCCTCCACCCAGATGGAACACCCATAGGCTTCATTCGCATTGTGAACGCATCTCCTTTTACAGACTATGGAACTGGTGTGGTAATCTGCTGGGGGCTGCAGTTCTGGAGTGGGTGAGTGGGAGATGGCACCACAGCTGGGACAAGTGACCCAGGAGGCACAGGACAGATGTGTGGGCAACTGCCATGGCCATTGTCTGCCAAGGCCCAAGAACTGCCTAGGGAGCACAGCCATGGGGAGGAGGCTGTGGACCTTCAGCAGGCACCACCTGCCTGGCCAGAACCAGCACCCCAGCTCCTGATGTATTTCGTGGCAACCATTACCATCCTGGGGTACAATCAGTAAACAACACAGCCTCCACAAACACATCATTTCAAACCTCCATATAATGCCTCACCTGCAATGGAAGGAGACATAAAGGAAATTGATCTAATGTTTTTAAATGTGTGTTTTAACATACAAATGTGTAGGAGGCCTGGCTACACCACACAACACCAGGAGGCACCCAGATGGTGCGTGATGCCGCAAGTACAAACTGGCGTGAAGAGAGTATTCAGCTGCGTGGGCTGCCAACACTGTTGTTATCTATGTGAAATTTGGGAGTAGCCGCTTGGTTATGAACACACATCTGCGTGATGCAGCTGTGAAGGGCAGGATGGGCAGGATGGGGAGGGGCTGGGTGGGCCCTCAGAGCCAGGCACACTCTGGTTTGCAGTTTCCTACAAAGGTGAGCAGCACCTGGGAATGCTTTATACAGTGCAGTGTGACAGTCCCTTAGGTCACACAGGCATTGCGTTCTTGAAAAATTCAGAATACATCAGAACCATGAAAAAGACACTCTATGTTTTTGTATAAAACAGAGCTGGGTTCCAGGCTGGGACACTGAAGAGACTCTCCCCATGTGAGTACGTGTAGCACCCTGGCAAGTGTCTTGGCCCAGGGACCTGGGCTCTACCTGGCACTCAGAGCCCTGCGTGCTCAATGCCACACCCGCAAAGGTCCCTCACTGCTCTCCAGCCTGGCCCTGCTCTGGACCTCCTTCTCCCCTGGCTCTTCCCCAGCTGGGCTGAGTGGGCAAAGATCTCACTCCCTTGGTTGGCTCATTTCTAATGCCCCTGCTCCCAGAGGCAGGCCTGGCCTAACTTGGACCCAGGCAGGCTGGGAGCCCCTGGTGTCAGGCTGCAGGAACCCCCCTGCTGGGGCTAGACACAGGCCTGGGCAGGCTTCTGCATCTCCCAGGCTCCCCCACTACACAGCACAGTGAGGGGCTCCCGGGCAGGTGGTGATGGATGGGCCAAGGAGGCTCCATTCTGCCACGGGTCTCACAGACATTCCTCCCTGCAGATAAACGGCCTCTGAGTGGCCGCCCCCGCAGCAGCCCATCGAAGAGGCCCTCTTGAAAGGCAGGAGATGAGGGGCCTCTGTATATAATAAAGGTGAAAAGTGTCATCCAGACATTTTTATGCTCTTCTTGAGGCCCCAGCTGCTGCGCGGCCGGAAGGACCTGGGGCTTTTAGCAAGTGGCCTGAGGAAGCGGCTGCTTTTAGCAGGTTCCAAGCTTGAGAGGGAGTGCAGGGGTCGGAGGCTTGGGCACGGCTCAGGGCCCCCTTTCCAACCGAGTCAGCCTCAGCACCCCGTCCTTTGAAGGAATTAGGACAACCTTTCTGCGACTCTGGGGACTTGCTAATCTGCTCAGAGCCATGTCTCTGGGGGGCATGGGGCATGTGGGGTGGGGTCTACAACTGGGTTAATGGGAGGCAGAGCACCCCTCGCAGAGCCTCAAGTGACTACCTGAGCTCAGGTCTGAGGAAAGCCCAGCTTCCTCAGGGTGCCCAGCCAAGCGGTGCCATTGCTCCCAATGCAGTGGCTCAGAGGCCTGAGTACAGGCCCTCCTGTACTCAGCGTTCAGCCTCGCAGGCCTGGTGCCCTCTCTCTAGCCAGCACCTGGGGCCTACTCAGCCTGCCCTCCATCCTGATGTCTTAGTGCCCTCCTGGTCCATGAGCCTGTGACCCTGCAGCTCCAGGCAATCCCCAGGCCACCCCTGAACATAAGGGTCAGGCAACAGGCAACAGGCTGCCGGGGCGGTAGTGAGTGGACCCACAGGGCGGAGGCCCCCAGGCCTGCTGCTGGAGGGCCGTGCGCTGCAGCGAGAGCCTGAGGCCCATGCACGGCCAGTGGACTCATCATGCCTTCACGGCAGCCTTGCAACCCCAGCATCAAATCCCCATTTTCTGGAGGGGTAAACTGAGGCATAAGAAGTGAACAGATCTGCTCAAGATAGCAAAGGAGCGGGATTTTGGATTCAAACATGTGTGCATCTGGCTCTAGGTATAGAACTCTTTGCAAACCCCACACCTGCCCCTTGGCCGGCAAACACGAAGTACCTTCTTAATGCATAGAGAAGCCCTCTGGAAAAGGAAATCAGAAGTGATTTAGTATTTGATCAACAGCACTGATTTGCCTCTCCAGGTGCCAGGCAAGGTCCCACGTGGAACTCAGAGTTTTCTGAAAAAGCAGATGGAGAGATTGGTTATAAGCCACTCAGAGAGGAAGAGATAGCATGTTCGTTAGCTTTTTCTTACCATCCTGAGCCTAATGTTGAGCCTCACCCACTGGGCCGGGCTCAGCATTGGGATCCCCAGCAGCAGCGGTGCCAAGGCCCCTCTAGTCCTTAGTGGGGGGACACTGACCCTCTGCTGACCCCTGAGAAGCTCATGGTTCCTGCCCCCTTGGCCTGGCCATCTAGATAAGAGAGACAGGCTCCCACCTCCTGCAGAGCTGGGTGAGGGGTCCTCACCACCCCGTCTCCTAGACTCTCACCTTCTCTCCTTGCCCCAAAGCCACCTTTGTTTCCTTCCTCTCAGACCTCAGGACACCCAGCTCCATCTTCTCAGTGAGTCTGAGTTTTTGCAAATAAAGGAGGGGCCTGGGGGAGCGTGAAGATCCTGCCTGAGCGTGGAGACAACCCAATGGCATGGAGCTGGGAAGTAGGATGTCGCAGGAACTGCTGGGCCTAAAGCAATCTCCTGGCTTAGCCCTGGACTGGCCCACTCCTTTTTCCTTAAGCCATGGGAGCTGGTTCCCCTGGCAAACCCCAAATACATTACCCTGTCCTTTCTTGGAAAGTACTGTTCTGGATGCTGAGACGCCTGCTCTTTGTAATAACAAATGGCAGTGGGTCCTTGCTTCACGACTCAGTGCATAGCCATGTTCGGTTTCTCCCTAACATTTTTAAGGTTGTAGACCCATGAAATCTCATGACCAGGGGCTCCTGGGCCTGCCGACCCTCAGATCCTTCTGAGGGGAGGGTCAGACATTTCAGCCATATTCGTGCCCTGTGTCCTCCAGGGAGGTCACGACTGAGTGAGCTCGGTAACGGCAGAGCCCCACACTGCCCAGCTGGATGCCAGGTACACCAGGCATCTCTGACCTGGATTCCAGGTACATCAGGTGTCTCTGGCCTTTGGGAGAGATCAAAGCAAGAGGTGAAGAGGGGCTGTCTTGTTTGTCCTTAATTTTTAATAGATAACTCAATATATAGTTCAAAATACAAATGACAGTTCAACGTACCAAATGACAGATACCCCACCTCTCCCCCATCCAGGACCTCCCCAAAGCAGTCTCTATTCTCTAGTCTGTGGGTCTCCAACCTGTGTGGGAGGGAAGGGCAGGTGAGAGGATGTCCGAGCAGCCCTCCTGTTGGGAGGCACTGGACACTCACTGCGTCCTCACCCGGTGGGGGCACAGTCCACAGTGGTGTTGGAGATCCTGTCCCCAGTGGCTAAGTGCGACGCCACATGTTTGGTTGTCACTGTCCCCTCCCTGCTGTACCTCCCCACCCTACTGGTGTTTCCTGGAGTCAGCCCCCAAATAAAGGCCTTACATGTCAGCTTCTTGGAGAACACCAGCAGTCTGGCTGAACAAATGGGGGGCTGGGGACCCTTCATCACTGTGGAAAACTTGGGAGGCATAAGTGGGGCGAAGAGCAAGGGTGGGATAGCCCTGAAGTCCGAGCACCTGCCCACCCATGGCCACCACCTCTCTTTCCCCAGTGCAGGCCCCAGCCTTCCTGTCCCCACCACTCTGTGCAGAGGAGCCTTCGCGGTTTCTGCAGTGCTCGCTGAATCATATCAAGACCCTGCTAAACACAGACAGCAGCAAAACCCACTTTGACAGCCTGACACATTTACCCATAATGATCAGATTCCTCCTTCCTCTCCAGCCTCATCCGCCTGTCCATCTGCCCTTGCCAGCCTCGTCCCTCCTCTCCCCACTGCTGGACCCTCTCCCCAGCTGAAGCCTGCTCACCCTCCAGTCAACCTGGGCCTGGAAGATCCCCCCAACAGGCCCAAAGCTTCCTCTGACCCCCAGACCCCCAAGCCCACCTCTCACCCCACCATCCCTAAAGGGTCCCACAGTGCCCTCTGACCCTGGCCCCCACCTCTCACCCCATCCCCTCACACATTCTCAAAAAGGAAACTCCAAAAGCAAGGAGACATCGACTCTCTGGAAGGAGTGGGCATGCCCCGCCGGGGCTCACAGCTGCATCAGCTCTCCCTCTATGTTGATCTGGAGGCCAGGGTCTCAAGGGCTGCCGTGCTGGCCTGGCCTGTGCCCTGAGCTGGGCCCTGCACATAGCAGGTGCTCAGTAAGCATTTGTTGACTTATTGTGTGGTTACCACCCTGCCACCCCCGCCCTGAGATGAGTTGGGCTCTCCCCTTTTGCAGAGGCTGAGGGGTCCAGGCCAGGTGCTCCACCAGCCTAGCAGGGCCAGCACTAGGGACTCTGCTCCCCAGGCCACACAGTACCCACTGCCTGGGTCAGGTTTCCATCCGCCGTCATCAGGCAGATGTCATGCTCGAAGGGGCAGCAGTAATTTGGACAATTACGGCTGCTATTATTGCTTCCTCTCCTTAAACAGGGGCCCAAATTACTCAGACACAACCACCAGCCGCTCCCCATGGCAGAGGGGACACGCAGGGGCAGGGTGGGGAAGGGGCACAAGGGCAGGAGGGCAGGAGACCGGGGAGGTGGGGCAGTGCGGGAACAACACATCTGCTGGTGATTGTCCAGTTTGAGTGCCTACTGTGTGAAGTTGGTGGGTCCCTCCACCCTGGGACTGGCAAGGCCATTGGCAGAGGGAGACTGGTGCCCTGAGGGAGGGGTGGCTGAGCTTGCCCAGCTGGTCACTGCAGGACGGTGTTTGAGCCCAAAGTCCAGAGTGAGGTCTCCTCCTCCAAATCCCAGAGCAGGTATGGCCCCGAGGCTGGGTGGAGGACGAATGCGGGGCACTGCTGGGTGCAGGGGAGGGAGGTGGAAAGTTGTGGCCTAGGACGCTCACCACCCAGGATACGGTGGCCCAGATGCCAGGACAGGCTCACTAGGGGCCAGGCTGGCCCAGGAGGCCCTTCTGTTGGCAGACAGACGCTGGGCACTTGGGCTCTCTGGTGAGTGAGAGATAGCGACTACCCATTTCTGGGTGTGGTTCAGGAAGAGGAGGTAAATCCTGACATTCCCTCTTCCCAGAGCTAATCAGCCACAACCAGATAAAAGCAAATACTTACGTAGCACCTGCTACTTGCTGGCACTGGGCCCAGTTTATGTGTAGTAGCTCATTTAATCCTCAGAAAATCCCTGTGAGGTAGGCATTCCTATCACCCTCACTTTACAAGAGGAGGAGACTGAGGCACAGAGAGGCTCACTAGCTTGCCCAGGGTCACACAGCAGGGAACTCCCCCCTTCCAAGAGCCGCCCACCACTTTGTAGGCCTCTGTGAGGCAGAAGTAACTCGGGAAGGTATTTTCATTGTCAGCCCCATCATACAGGTAGGAAATGTGGGCTATAGGAGGGAGGGGACTGCCAGGGTCACACACGTAGGGTGTTAGATATGCCGCAGGCAGTGGGCTATGAGCCAGGTGGTCTGGTGAGAGATCTACAGGAGCCCAGAGGGGAGAAGAGTGGCCGGGAAGGAAGATGTTCTTGAAGGGTCCTAGGGTGGGGGTGGTCAAGTTGCAGGTGGGGAAAGGGTCAGGTGAGTAGGTAGAGGAGTGGGGTGGGATTCGGACTGCATTAGGAAGATCTCTGGAACCCCAAGAGGGAAGGATGGGGGCCAGAGTCAGCTAAAGCTACAAGTTCCCCATGGGGCAGCCCAACTGGCTGTTTTCTCCAGAACAAAGTACCCCCATTAGGAAGGAAGAGGGGCAGGCCTCCCCACACCCAAACAACCCAGGTCCTGGTACACTCAGGCCTCCGGGGCAGCAGCCTAGAGAAGATGCCGAGGAGGGGTCGGGCCAGGGGATGTCACTGTCAGTCACAATTTTCGGGGGCTGTGTGCCAGTGCTGTGGTGCCTCTCCCACCAGCTCGTCCAGCTGTTACGTCATGTCTATGGGGCGATGTCAGATGCTCATCTTATGGGCAAGGGGACCAAGGCGCAGACAGCAACCATTTACTCAGAGCTCAGACTGGAACCCCCAGCCCAAAATCATTCTCCATTCCTGATGACAATTACGCTCGTAAACATGCATGATTGACACTCTTAATCATTTACATTTTAAATATTTAACATCAGTTAATTTGACAAACATTAGTGCCTCTTTCTAACTCACTTGCCAAACCTGTACTAGCGAGCACGGTTGAACTCTACTGTCAACGTGGGTCAGCAACTCCGTTCTCCAGGCGCACTGCATGGACACCAGAGCCAGGATGCATGGCCTCGGTGTAAGTCCCTGGCTCCGCACTTATGAGCAGTGCAACCAGGGCCAATGTCTGCTTCTCTCCTGTGCCTCAGTTTTCTTATCTATAAAATGAACAGTAAAAAATATAAAATAAATGAAAATAAAAAAATGATACCTACCTCAAAGAGTTGTTACAAGCATTGTCTTAGCTCAGGTGCAATAACAAGATACTACAGACAGGGGGCTTAAACAACAGACTTTATTTCTCACAGTTCTGGCGGCTAAAGTCTGAAATCAGAGAACCAGTATGGTCAGGTTGTGGTAAAGATCATCTTCCAGGTTGCAGACAGCCGCCTTCTTGCTATGTGCTCACATGGCCTTTCCTGGGATCATGTGTTTGGTCTCCTGTCTCTTCCTCTTCTTATAAGGGAACTAATCCCATCATGAGAGTCCCACCCTCATGACCTCATCTAAACCTAATTACCTCCCAAAGACCCCACCTCTAGCACCACCATCACATTGGGGGTTAGGGCTTCAACAAATGGTTCTGGGGACACAATTCAGTCCATTGTAAGGATTACATAATGTAATCTATACAAAGTACTTTGAACACAGTTGGCCTGGCCTGGATCAAAGGGAGTTATGATCACTCTAGATTGACCTGGGCAAGATTCCTGGTCTACCATCTGCCTACTATGTGACCATGGGCCTGTCACAGCCCTCTGAACTCAGTTCCATGATAGCTAACAGATGCCCACAGTAACTGAGCCCCTGGTGTGACATGGCAGTTTTACTTGAGCTGTGTTGTCCCCATTTACAGATGAGGAAACCAAGGCACAGAGATGTGAAGTGGGTGGCCAAGTTCACACAGGAAGTGGGAGGGTCAGTGTGTGAACTTGAGCCTGGGACTTCCTATTCCCCATGTGAGAGCACAGAGCTGGTACAGAGGGACAGGCCAGGGAGGCAGTGCCCTCCCCACACCTGTTTTCCCAACCGTGGGTCCTCCCCAGCACACACACCTCAGACTTTCCCCATCAAGCACACTCACCCCATAGACTCAGAGTGGACCCATCATAGGGCAAGGGGAGACTGGGCCTGAGGATATTGTCCCTGGAGGTAGTGCAGGCATTGAGAGAGCCTTCAGAATTGTGCTGGGTCAGCACATGGCAGGTGCAGGAGCTGCTGTCACCATTATAGCTACTGCTACTGCCGTGGGGTTGACCACATGAGACCCCCAGCAGCCTGAATGCAGTGATGGCTCTTTTCTGCAGTCTGTAGAATGGGTTTCCAGCTTTAGTCCCAGCCAATCACTCCCATCTGTTCTCTCTGGCCCCACATGGGGAGGTCTCCTGACCTCTCCAAGCCTGGTTTTCTTCATCTGGATCTTCATATTTGTTGCTGACTGAGGGACCAAGGTGTGAACAAAGATTCTGCTGGCCCCAGGGGCTCAAAAGTGGTAGCTGTGAGACCCCAGGCAAGGGCCTTCATCTCCCGGAGCCCATGTCCTCATCTGAAAATGAAAACATATCTGCTTCTGCCTCATAGGGTTTGTGCCAATTAAGTAAAATAACATGTGTTAAGGGGATTCAAAGTGGGGCCTGGAATCTGGACAGCACTGTGTGAGGCTGTCTGGCCATGACTACTACTGTTATGATTATTACCGTGTGCAAAACAGAGGGAAAGTGGGAACACTGATCATCTGCTTCCCCACCAATAAGGGTCTGTGAGGTAAACACAGCAGAGACCACTGAGGTGCAGAGCGGCCACAGAGCCAGGGGCAGAGGTCACACTGGAGCCAGGGTCTGTCCCACTGCACACACCACCTAGGACCCCTGCAGCCCAACGTCTACAAGGCCTGGTCCCTGGAGAGACTGGGGCTGTTTCTCAGCCTGGCCTGGAGGGGGGCTCCCTCCCTGCACTTCTCCCAGCAGGCTTCGGTGGGGGCTGATGATCATTAAGCTCTTCTTGTGCACTAAACACTTCCAGTGCATTGTCTTACATCATCATTGACCCCATTTTGCAGGTGGGGGAAGGGTCTGAGGTCAAAGCGGAGGCATCACTGCCTCAGGTCACACAGCCAGGAGTGGGCAGATCAGGATCTGGCTGGCGAGTCTCCTTGACTCAGAAGAGGTGTCAACTGGAAAGTCAGCTGTTGAACAGTCAGTGTCCAGCCCCTATGCAACCTCCACTGAGGCCCGGCTGGCCTGGCTCCACGGGAAGCAGCTACAGCTCCCAGCAATCTGTCTCTTACACTATGGGGGAAAGAACCCAATCAGCCTCTGGCTGGGCTGTGGCTCTCATGGAGTCCCCAGCTCCCAGGCTGGGGAGAAGTTGGACTTGCAAACAGGCAGCCCCACACAGTGAGGTGTGCAAGGGGCTGCTGGAACCAGAGGAGCTCCAGGTCCTGCCAGGGAGGGCTCCCCAAGATGTGACTTCAAAGTCAAGGGGCAGGGGTGCTGATGTGTTCACCTAGAATGAAATTGCATCTGTTTTCTAGAAACACTGAACAGGTGGGCAGCTCACCAAAGACAGGTAACAAGTGCAAGTTCACACAGCAGGCCTTTCACCCTGCTTCCTCAGACCAACACCTTCAACTGAAATTCCAGAGTCACTGTCCTTGGGGTGCTTCTGGGTGCTGTGCAGCAGCAGGACACTTCTGAGATTCGATCCCCTCCTTGAACCATGATTTTCCACCAGCAAAATTTATTTTGTATACCTCTGACTTGTGGCTACTTGTAAAAATCTGTAGATTGTCAACCAATGTCCCACAGATAATCTCCAGAACAAGATGAATTTACTGTCATGTAAATGGACTTGAGTCAGGTGTTTGGGCTATCAGGACTATGATGTCATAGATTTTAATATTAAGGCCATTGTCTCTTTGTGGGAAATGTCTCTCCCACTTATAAAATTGCTTCAAGACAGTAATGTGGTTTGGAGAGTACAATGTTATAGCACCCTAAACTAAGTAGTGAGATCTTGCATAGCCCTAATGCACAGGGCTAAAGAACCAAATGATACTACTCTCAACCAAAAGTACAATGAGGATTCAAGTGATACCATGATCACCTGAATGTACAGATGGAGAACCAAGAGATCTTACTATCACCCCAAGGACAGGTGAGGGATTTAGTGATACCACTATCACTTCAATGGATATAAGACATATGCATTTATCAAAACCCATATAATTGTACAATGGTTCTTAAAAAAGAAGAAAATCTCAAGTCAATAATCTAACTTTACACCTTAAGGAACTAGCAAAAAGAAGAACAAACTAACCCAAGCCTAGCAGGAGGAAGGAAATAATAATGACTAGAGGAGATAAACAAAATAGAGAATAGAAAAACAATAGAGAAAACCAATGAAAGCAAAAGTTGATTCTTTGAAAAGATCAACAGACTTGACAAAGCACAAGGCAAAAAGCCAAACAAACAAAACAAAAACAAACCCAAAACAAAACAAAAAGAGTGAAGATGTGAATAGCTAAAATCAGAAATGAACATAGGGACAATAATACCTACCTTATAGAGATAAAAAGGATTATAAGAAAATACTATGAACAATTGTATGTCAGCAAGTTAGATTATCTAGTACAAATGGAAAAATTTCTTGAAAAACACAGATTACCCAAACAGACTCCAACAGAAGAACTCAGCAGACCTATTACACGTAAACAGATTGAATCGGTAATTGAAAACATTCCAAAAAGGAAAAGTCTTAGATCAAAGGGGTTCAACAGTGAGTTCTACCAAACACTTAAAAAAGAATTAATATCAATCCTTCTCAAAGTCTTCCAAAGAGTTCAAGAAAAAGGAACACTTCTTAAATGATTCTATAAGGCCAGATTACTCTGATACCAAAGCCAGATAAAGACATAAGGAAATAAAATTCTAAACAAATGCCCCTTATGAATATAGATGCAAAACTCCTTGACAAAATATTAGCAAGTCAAATCCATCAGCACATTAAAAGGATATTCACTATGGCCAAGTAGGATTTATCCCAGGAATACAAGGGTGGTTCAACATAAGAAAATCAATCAGGGAGAAGTCAAGATGGTGGAGGAGTAGGTGAAAGTGGAGTTCATCTCTCCCCACAAATGCATCAGGAATATATCTACAAATGGAACAATTCTCACAGAGCACTGGCTGAACACTAGCAGAGGACATGGACTCCTAAAAGGATAAGAAAGATCCCCACTTAACTGGATAGGATGAAAGAAATAAGAAGGGAAAAGGAAGAGGAGAGGAAGCATGATGGGACCTGTGCTCCTAGGGAGGGGGTGAAGCTGAAGGAGAGGACAGGTTCCTGTATCTGGTGAAGTCCGCTCACCCACAGGGAGATCAGCTGGGAAAGAAGGGTAGCTTCGGGGGCTATCGGAGGAGAGAGCAGCCACCAGTCTGTGGCAGGCAGGGCAGAGTGAGACCTACACAGATGGTCCGTGCCACAGCCCTGCATGCCCCAGCCTAAGATGCCTAAGATGCATGCCACAGTCCTGCATGCCCCAGCCTAAGATGCCTAAGATGCATGCCCTGTGCCTAAGCCCTGCATGTCTGCCTGTGTGGATGGGGGCTGAGTGCTGGAACATGGGGTTTGGAGAGCAAACCTGGGGAGAGGACTGCTGGCTGCGAAGAGACAGCCTGAGGGGACGGAAGTGAGGAAATCCGGAACTAGGAATGCTTGTGGAGGAAACCCCTACCGCCATAGAAGAAAAGCACTATTGTTGAGTGATGCGCAAGGGGTGGGGCTGCAATTGCAGCCTCTCTCCCCACAAGCAGGTCCCTGCCTCTCTGGGTATTAGGAAGGGCTCCCGCCAGAGCCAGCTCTCTTACGCCCACAGCGGCCACCACCCCCCTCATGCCCTGTCCCCACCACGGCCGGCTCTCTCATGCCCGTGGCCACCCGCTCCCCCACGCACCCATCACTGTCAGGGCTCCCATGACGCTGGCAGCCGCCACCTCCTCAGCAGCACCCCATCCCACTGCAGTGGGCACTCTCGCAACCCTGGTCATCACCAGCTCTGCGCCCCCTCTTCTATGGGGCAGACTTGTGTGTACCAGAGCAGCCTCGGGAGCAGATCCGTGTGGGTGGCCCACATGCAGAGGTGGGGCTGAAAACCACAGCTGAATCCCAGGGACCATGCAACTAAGGAAGAAAAGCTGAAATGTCTCCTTGCAGCTTCGCAAATTATGAATTGACACACCCACAACTGGCTTTGTAAACTCAGCACCTACAGAACATCTAACGAGTGCTCCTGCAGCCAAGACAGGTCTAGCTTTAGCAGCTATAGACTTTGTGGGCACATATATGTGAGGGTTGGGCCAGGCCAGAGTCTGAGCTGCCCCCATGTTTCCCACAATGGGTCCAGATCCATGATTACTGCAATTCTGGGATGTGACTTCAGTGGATCTACACTAGTGGCCTGGTGAAAACAACATATGAGGGACTTCCCTGGTGGTCCAGCAGTTAAGAATCAGTCTTGCATTGCAAGGGATGCTGGTTCGATCCCTGGTTGGGGAACTAAGATTCCACATTCCACAGGGCAACTAAGTCCATGTGCCACAACTACAGAGCCCGTGCCCTCCGGAGCCCATGCACCACAACTAGAGAGCCCATGTGCACTGGAGCACATGTGCTGCAACTAGAGAGAAGCCCACACACTGCAACTAGAGAGAAGCCCACGCACCACAATGAAGAGCCCACATGCTGCAATGAAAGCTCTCATGTGCCGCAACTAAGACCTGATGCAGCCAATAAATAAATAAATAAGTAATAAAAAAAAAGAAAAGAAAACAATGTCTGAGAGACACCAAGGCCAATTGCCAGCATACCCATGGTTAAGGTGGGCCCAAGAGCAGTGCCAACAACAGTGTAATCTGAGAGCTCACACAACAGGTGAAAGGAGACACAGTAGAGCCCACCTAAAGGTGAACACCTCCAGAGGAGGAATACTCAGTGGCTTCCCTCCCAGTGGAAGTGCCCCAATCCTGCCTACTTCACACTGCAGATCAGAAATACAGCTAAGAAACAGATCTGGGGGACCTCTACTCCAACAACTAGAGGATACTCCACATTTGACAGGGTAGTGAAAGCCACAGAGTAAAGGGGAGGCCCTGCTCAATATCCAGTACAGGCTCTGGTCACCACAACATCAGTCACACCTCCCATCAAGGAGCTAATGGCCAGCATACACTAAGGAAAGATGTGGCAGACATCAATAATAAAAACAGCCCTAATATCAAAAACTATTAAACCCATTCAGGCTACACAGGTATGTTCCCACATAAAAATAGCCCTCCAAGACAGTCTGAGGGTCTGATATTGGGAGGAAAACCCCCCAGAGAATTTAGCCTTGGAGGCCAGCAGGGCTTCAGTGCAGAAGTTTCACACTGGTGAAACAGAGACTCCACTCTTGGAGAGTGCACACAAGGTCTCATGTGCACTGGGACCCAGCACAAAGCAGTACCTCCATAGGAACATATGCTACACCTACCTAGAGGTCTTGGAGGGCCTCCTGGGGAGGCGAAGGTCAACTGTAGTTCACCATGAGGGCAAGGACCCTGGTAGCAGAAGCCCCAAGGAATATCAATCAGAGTGAGCTCTCCCAGAGGTCCACGTTTTGGCATGAAGACCCAGCCCCACCCAACAACCTGCAGGTTCCAGTGCTGGAACTCCTCAGGCCAAACAACCAGCAAGACAGGAATGCAGCCCCACCCATCAGCAGATAGACTGCCTAAAGTCATATTGAGCTCACAGCCACCTCAAAACACACACCTTGACACAGCTGTGCCAATCAGAGGGACAAGACCCAGCTCCAGCCACCAGAGGGCAGGCACCAGTCCTTTGCACCAGGAAGCCTGCACAAGCCACTGGACCAACCTCACCCTCCAGGGGCCAGACACCAGAAGCAAGAGGAACTATGATCCTGCAGCCTGTGGAAGAAAGACCACAAACACAGAAAGTTAGACACAATGAGACAACAGAGAAATATGTTGCAAGCAAAGGAACATGATAAAAACCTACAAGAACAACTAAACGGAGAGGAGATAGGCAATTTACCTGAAAAAGAATTCAGAGTTATGATAGTAAAAATGATCCAAATTCTTGGAGAAAGAATGGAGGCAGAGGTCGAGAAGATATAAGAAATGTTTAGCAAGGAGCTAGAAGATTTAAAGAACAAACAGAGATGAACAATACAGTTACTGAAATGAAAAATACACTAGAAGGAATCAATAGCAGAATAACTGAGGCAGAAGAACGAATAAGTGAGCTGGAAGACAGAGTGGTGGAAATCACTGCCACAGAACAGAATAAAGCAAAAAGAATGAAAAGAAAGGGGGACAGTTTAAGAACCCCCTGGGACAACATTAAATGCACCAACATTTGCATTATAGGGGTCCCAGAAGGAGAAGAGAAAAAGAAAGGGCCTGAGAAAATATTTGAAGATATAATAGCCAAAAACGTCCGTAACATGAGAAAGGAAATACTCACTGAGTCCAGGAAATGCAGAGAGTCCCATACAGGATGAACCCAAGGAGAAACACATTGAGACACATAAGCAAACTGACAAAAATTAAATACAAAGAAAAAATATTAAAAGCAACAAGAAAAAAGTAACAAATAACATACAAGGGAATCCCCATAAGGTTATCAGCTGATTTTTTAGCAGAAACTCTGCATGATATATTTGAAGTGATGAAAGGGGAAAATGTACAACCAAGAATACTCTACCTACCAAGGCTCTTATTCAGATTCAATGGAGAAATCAAAAGCTTTACAGACAAGCAAAAGCCAAGGGAATTCAGCACCACCAAACCAGCTTCACAACAAATGTTAAAGGAATTTCTGTAGGCAGGAAAGAGACCAGCAACTTAAAACCACTTTGGACATACATAGACTGCATAGCAAAACCTTATAGAAACAGCAAACCTAAAACTACAATAGATACATACAAAAAAAAGAAAAAGCAACCCAAACACAACACTAAAATGGGTCATCAAACCACAAGAAGAGAGAACAAAAGAGAAAGGGAAGAAAAAAGACCTACAAAAACAAACTCAAAACAATTAACAAAATGGCAATCAGAGCATACATATTGATAATTACCTTAAATGTAAATGGATTAAATGCTCCAACCAAAAGACATAAACTGGCTGAATGGATACAAAAATGGGACCCGTATATATGCTGTCTACCAGAGACCCACTTCACATACAGACTGAAAGTGAGGGGATGGAAAAAGATATTCCATGCAAATGGAAATCAAAAGAAAGCTGGAGTAGCAATTCTCATATCAGATAAAGTAGACTTTAAAATAAAGATTGTTACAAAAGACAAGGAAGGACACTATATAATGATCAAAGGATCAATCCAAGAAGAAGATATAACAATTGTCAATATATATGCACCCAACATAGGTGCATCACAATATATAAGCAAATGCTAACAGCCATAAAAGGGGAAATCAACAGTAACAATAATAATGGGGGACTTTAACACCCCACTTTTATCAATGGAAAGATCCTCCAGACAAAAAATTTATAAGGAAACACAAGCCTTAAGTGACATATTAGACCACATAGACTTAATTGTATCTATAGGACATTCCATCTCAAAGCAGCAGAATACACTTTCCTCTCAAGTGCACATGGAACATTCTCCAGGATAGATCAAATCTTGGGCCACAAATCAAGCCTTGGTAGATTTCAGAAAATTGAAATCATATCAAGCATCTTTTCTGACCACAATGCTTTGAGATTAGAAATCAATTACAGGAAAAAAACTGTAAAAAGCACAAACACATGGGGGCTAAACAATGTTACTAAACAACCAATGGATCACTGAAGAAATCAAAGAGGAAATCAAAAAATACCTTAGTGACAAATGACATTGAAACAAGACGATCCAAAACCTATGGGACACAGCAAAAGCAGTTCTAAGAGGGAAGTTTATAGCAATAAAATCTTACCTCAAGAAAAAAGAAAAATCTCAAATAAACAACTTAACTTTACACCTAAAGCAACTAGAGAAAGAAGAACAAACAAAACCTAAAGTTAGTAGGAGGAAATAAATCATAAAGACCAGAGTAGAAATAAATGAAATAAGAGATGAAGAAAACAATAGCAAAGATCAATGAAACTAAAAGTTTGTTCTTTGAGAAGATAAACAAAATTGATAAACCTTGAGCCAGACTCATCAAAAAAAAAAAAGGAGGACTCAAATCAATAAAATTAGAACTGAGAAAGGAGAAGTTACAACTGACACCACAGAAATACAAAAAACCATAAGAGACTACTACAAGGAAGTATACACCAATAAAATGGACAATCTAGAAGAAATGAACAAATTCTCAGAAAGATACAACCTTCCAAGACTGAACCAGGAAGAAATAAAAAACAGGAATAGACAAACCACAAATACTGAAATTGAAACTGTGATTTAAAAACTTCCAGCAAACAAAAGTCCAGGACCAGATGGCTTCACAGGTGAATGCTATCAAACAGTTATAGAAGAGTTAACACCTATCCTTCTCAAACTCTTCCAAAAAGTTGTAGAGGAAGGAACACTTCCAAGCTCATTCGAAGAGGCCACTATCACCCTGATACCAAAACCAGACAAAAATATCACACAAAAAAGAAAATTACAGGCCAATATCACTTATGAACATAGACGCAAAAATCCTCAACAAAATACTAACAAACCAAATCCAACAACACACTAAAAGGATCATACACCATGATCAAGTGGGATTTATCCCAGGGATGCAAGGGCTGTTCAATATACGTAAATCAATCAATGTGATATATCACATTAACAAACTAAAGAATAAAAACCATATAATCATCTCAATAGATGCAGAAAAAGCTTTTGACAAAATTCAACACCCATTTATGATAAAAAACTCTCCAGAAGTGGGCATAGAGGGAGCATACATCAACAGGCCATATACAAAAAAGCCACAGGAAACATCATTCTCAATGGTGAAAAACTGAAAGCATTTCCTCTAAGAAAAGGAACAAGACAGGGATGTCCACTCTCACCACATTTATTCAACATAGTTTTGGAGGTCCTAGCCACAGCAATCAGAGAAGAAAAAGAAATAAAAGGAATCCAAATTGGAAAAGAAGAAGCAAAACTGTCACTGTTTGCAGATGACATGATACTATACATAGAAAACCCAACAGATTCTACTAGAAAACTACTAGAGCTAATCAATGAACCTGGTAAAGTAGCAGGATACAAAATTAATGCACAGAAATCTCTTGCATTCCTATACACTAAAAACGAAAGACCAGAAGGAGAAATTAAAGAAACAATCCAATTTACCATCACATCAAAAAGAATAAAATACCAGGGAAAAAACCTACCTAAGGAGGTAAAAGGACCTATACTCAGAAAACTGTAAGATATTGATGAAAGAAATCAAAGATAACACAGATGGAGAGATATACCATGTTCTTGGGTTGGAAGAATAAATATTGTGAAAATGACTATACTACCCAAAGTAACCTACAGATTCAGTGCAATACCTATCAAATTACCAATAGCATTTTTCACAGAATTAGAACAAAGAATTTTACAATTTGTATGGAAACACAAAACACCTTGAATAGCCAAAGCAATCTTGAGAAAGAAAAATGGGGCCGGAGGAATCAGGCTCCCTGGCTTCAGACTATACTACAAAGCTACAATAATCAAGACAGTATGGTACTGGCACAAAAACAGAAATATAGATTAATGGAACAGGATAGAAAGCTCAGAGATAAACCTACACACATATGGTCACCTTAATTTTGATAAAGGAGGCAAGAATATACAATGGAGAAAAGACAGCTCCTTCAATAAGTGGTGCTGGGAAAACTGGATAGCTACATGTAAAAGAATGAAATTAGAACACTCCCTAACACCATATACAAATATAAACTCAAAATGGATTAAAGACCTAAATGTAAGGCCAGACACTATAAAACTCTTACAGGAAAACATGGGCAGAACACTCTATGACATAAATCGCAGCAAGATCCTTTTTGACCCACCTCCTAGAGAAATGGAAATAAAAACAAAAATAAACAAATGCGACCTAACAAAACTTAAAAGCTTTTGCACAGCAAAGGAAACCATACATAAGATAAAAAGACAACCCTCAGAATGGGAGAAAATATTTGAAAATGAAGCAACTGACAAAGGATTAATCTCCAAAATATACAAGCAGCTCATGAAGCTCAATATCAAAAAAACAAACAACCCAATCCAAAAATGGGCAGACGACCTAAATAGACAGTTCTCCAAAGAAGATATACAGATTGCCAACAAACACATGAAAGGATGCTCAACATCACTAATCGTTAGAGAAATGCAAATCAAAACTACAATGAGGTGTCACCTCACAACAGTCAGAATGGCCATCATCAAAAAATCTACAATCAATGCTGGAGAGGGTGTGGAGAAAAGGGAACCCTCTTGCACTGTTGGTGGGAATGTAAATTGATACAGCCACTATGGAGAACAGTATGGAGGTTCCTTAAAAAGCTAAAAATAGAACTACCATATGACCCAGCAATCCCACTACTGAGCATATACCCTGAGAAAACCATAATTCAAAAAGAGTCATGTACCACAAAGTTCATTGTAGCACTATTTACAATAGCCAGGACATGGAAGCAACCTGTGTCCATGGACATATGAATGGATAAAGAAAATATGGTACATATATACAATGGAATATTACTCAGCCATAAAAAGAAACAAAACTGAGTTATTTGTAGTGAGGTGGATGGACGTAGAGTCTGTCATACAGAGTGAAGTAAGTCAGAAAGAGAAAAACAAATACCGTATGCTAACACATATATATGGAATCTAAAAAAAAAAAATGGTTCTGAAGAACCTAATGACAGGACAGGAATAAAGACGCAGAAGTAGAGAATGGACTTGCAGAAACGGGGAAGGGGAAGGGGAAGCTGGGCCTAAGTGAGAGAGTGGCATTGACATATATACACTACCAAATGTAAAATAGATAGGCAGTGGGAGCAGCAGCATAGCACAGGTAGATAAGCTCTGTGCTTTATGATCACCTAGAGGGGTGGGATAGGGAGGGTGGGAGGGAGATGCAAGAGGGAGGTGATATGGGGATATACGTAAACACATAGCTGATTCACTTTGTTATACAACAAACTACCACAAAATTGTAAAGCAATTATACTCCATTAAAGATGTTTAAAAAAAAAAAAACAGGGCTTCCCTGGTGATTCAGTGATTAGGAATCCGCCTGCCAATGCATGGGACCCGGGTTCAAGCCCTGATCCAGGAAGATCCCACATGCTGCAGAACAGCTAGGCCCGTGTGCCACAACTACTGAGCCTGTGCTCTAGAGCCCATTGGCCTAGAGCTGGTGCTCCGCGACGAGAGAGACCACCGCAATGAGAGGCCTGTGCACGGCAATGAAGAGTAGCCCCCGCTCACCACAACCAAAAAAAAAAAAAGAAAGAAAGCCCACGAGTAACAACGAAGACCCAACGCAGCCAAAAATAAATAAATTAATTAATTTTTAAAAATTTTTTTTAAAAAGCAAAACTGTATGGTACTGGAACAAGAAGAGAAATATAGATCAATGGAATAGATTGGAAAGTCCAGAGATAAACCCATGCACCTGTGGTCACCTAGTCTATGCAAGGATGTAAGAATATACACTGGAGAAAAGACAGTCACTTCAATAAGTGATGTTGGGAAAACTGGACAGCTACATGTAAAAGAATGAAGTTAGAACACACCCTAACACATACAAAAAAATAAACTCAAAATGGATTAAAAGACTTAAATGTAAAACCAGATACTATAAAACTCATAGAGGAAAACATAGGCAGATTCTCTCTGACATAAACTGCAGGAAGATATTTTTGGATCCACCTCCTAGAGTAATAAAAATAGAAACAAAAATAAACAAATGGGATCTAATTAAACTTAAAAGCTTTTGCACAGCAAAGGAAGCCATAAACAAAAGGAAAAGACAATCCACAGAATAGGAGAAAATATTTGCAAATGAAGCTACTGAAAAGGGATTTGTCTCCAAAATATATAAGCAGCTTATGTAGCTCAGTATCAAAAAACCAAACAACCCAATCAAAAAATGGGCAGAAGAAATTGGTATAGAAGATCTTATTTACAAAGCAGAAATAGAGACACAGACAGAGAGAACAAATATATGGATACCAAGGGTGAAAGAGGGGAGTGGGATGAATTGGGACATTGAGATTGACATATATACACTATTGATACTATGTATAAAATAGATAACAAATGAGAACCTACTGTATAGCACAGGGAACTCGACTCAATGCTCTGTGGTGACCTAAATGGGAAGGAAATCCCAGAAAGAAGGGATATATGTATACCTATAGCTGATTCACTTTGCTGTACAGTAGAAACTAACACAACATTGTACAGCAACTATAATCCAATAAAAAAATTTTTAAAAAGACAACCAAAGAAAAAGAAAACAAAAACAAAATTTACAAAAATAAAAAATGCATCAAATGAAAAAAAATTGGGCAGAAGATCTAAATCTAAATAGACATTTCTTCAAAGAAGACATACAGATGTCCAAGAAGCACATGAAAAGATGCTCAGCATCACTAATTATTAGAGAAATGCAAATCAAAACTACAATGAGGTATCACATCATACTGGTCAGAATAGCCATGATCAAATCTACAAATAATAAATGCTGGAGAGGATCTGAGAAAAGGGAACCCTCCTACACTGTTGGTGGGAAGGTAAATTGGTAAAACCATTATGGAGGACAGTATGGAGGTTCCTTAAAAGCTAAAAGTAGAGTTACCATGTGATCCAGCAATCCCACTTCTGGGAATATATCCAGGGAAAACCATAATTCAAAAAGATACATGCGTCCCAATGTTCACTGCAGCACTATTTACAATTGCCAGGACATGCATGGAAGCAACTTAAATGTCCACCAACAGAGGAATGGATAAAGAAGATGTGGTACATATATACAATGAAATATTACTCAGCCATAAAAAAGAATGAAATAATGCCATCTGCAGCAACATGGATGGACCTAGAGATTGTCATGCTGAGTTATGTAAGTCAGACAAATATCATATCATATGATATCACCTATAAGTAAAATCTAAAAAATGGTACAAACAAACTTATTTATAAAACAGAAATAGAGTCACAGATGTAGAAAACAAACTTATGGTTACCAACGGGGAAAAGGGGAGGAGGGATAAATTGGCAGATTGGGATTGACATACACGCTTCTATATATAAAATAGATAACTAATAAGAACCTACTCTATAGCACAGGGAACTCTACTCAATACTCTGTAATGACCTATATGGGAAAAGAATCTATAAAAGAGTGGATATATGTATATGTAGAACTGATTCACTTTGCTCTACAGCAGAAACTAACACAACATTGTAAATCAACTATACTCCAATAAAAATTAATTAAAAAGACAATCAATCAATGTAATGCATTGCATTAATAAAATAAAAGAGTAAAACTTCAGTTGATGCAGTAAAGGCATTTGACAAAATTCAACACCCTCTCATGATAAAAACCTCTTAGAAAACCAGGAATTCAGGGGAAACTGAGCAATGTGATAAGGGATATTTATGAAAACCCACCACTAACATAATCAAAGATAAATGCTTGAAAGCTTCCTCCCTAATATCAAGAACAAGGGAAAGATACAAACTTTCACCACTGATATTCAATTTTGAACTGGAAGTTCTAGCCAGGGCTATTAGCTAAGAAAAGGAAATAAAAGTCATCCAAGTTAGAAAGGAAGTGGTAAAACTATCTCTATTCACAGGAGACATGTCTTACATATAAATGCCAAAGAATTTTTTTCAAAAAACAACTACTATTCAGCAAAGTTTCAAGGTACAATATCAACACACAAAAATCAGTTGTGCTTCTACACACCAGCAATGAACAATCTGAAAAGGAAATCAAGAAAGCAGTTCCATTTACAAAAACATCTAAAAGAATTGAATACTTAGGAATAAATCCAACCAAGGAGGTGACAAATTCGTATGCTGAAAACTACAAAACCTTGCTGAAAGAAGTTAAAGATCTAAATAAATGAAAAGACATTCTGTGTCCATGGATAGGAAGACTCAATATTGTTAAAATTTCAATTCTATACACAGCAATCTATAGGTTCAACAAAATTCTGATTAAAATTTTAACAGCTTCATTTACAGAAATTCAAAAGGTGATCTTCATATTCATATGGAATTGCAAAGGACCCTGAATAGCCAAAACAATGTTGAAAAAGAAGAATAAAGTTGGAGGACTCACATTTCCAAATTTAAAAATTTACTTCAAATTTACAGTAATCAAAACAATGCGGTACTTGAATAAATGTGGGCATACAGATCAATGGAATGGAATAGAGAACCCAGAAATAAACTCAAAATGACCTCTTGTGGTTATTTGATTTTTTTAAAAACATCTTTATTGGAGTATAATTGCTTTACAATGGTGTGTTTGTTTCTGCTTTATAACAAAGTGAATCAGCTCTATATATACATGGATCCCCATATCCCCTCCCTCTTGCATCTCCCTCCCACACTCCCTATCCCATCTCTCTACGTGGCCACAAACCACAGGGCTGATCTCCCTGTGCTATGCGGCTGCTCCCGCTGGCTATCTATTTTACATTTGGTAGTGTATATATGTCAATGCCACTCTCTAACTTCGTCCCAGCTTACCCTTACCCTTCCCCATGTCCGCAAGTCCATTCTCTACCTCTGCATCTTTATTCCTGTCCTGCCCCTAGGTTCTTCAGAACCATTTCTTTTTTTTTTTTTTTTAGATTCCATATATATGTGTTAGCATATGGTATTTGTTTTTCTCTTTCTGACTTACTTCATTCTGTATGACAGACTCTACGTCCATCCACCTCACTACAAATAACTCCAATTTCGTTTCTTTTTATGGCTAAGTAATATTCCATTGTATATATGTACCACATCTTCTTTATCCATTCATCTGTCGATGGACACTTAGGTTGCTTCCATGTCCTGGCTATTGTAAATATTGCTTCAATGAACTTTGTAGTACATGACTCTTTTTGAATTATGGTTTTCTCAGAGTATATGCCCAGTAGTGGGATTACTGGGTCGTATGGTAGTTCTATTTTTAGTTTTTGAATGAACCTCCATACCATTCTCCATAGTGGCTGTATCAATTTACATTCTCACCAACAGTGCTAGAGGGTTCCCTTTTCTCCACACCCTCTCTAGCATTTATTGTTTGTAGATTTTTTGATGATGGCCATTCTGACTGCTGTGAGGTGATACCTCATTGTAGTTTTGATTTGCATTTCTCTAATGATTAGTGATGTTGAGCATCCTTTCATGTGTTTGTTGGCAATCTGTGTATCTTCTTTGGAGAACTGTCTATTTCGGTCTTCTGCCTATTTTTCATTTGGGTTGTTTGTTTTTTTGGCATTGAGCTTCATGAGCTGCTTGTAAATTTTGGAGATTAATCCTTTGTCAGTTGCTTCATTTGCAAATATCTTGTCCCAATCTGAGGGTTGTCTTTTCGTCTTGTTTATGGTTTCCTTCGCTGTGCAAAAGCTTTTAAGTTTTGTTAGGTCCCATTTGTTTAGTTTTGTTTTTATTTCCATTTCTCTAGGAGGTGGGTCAAAAAGGATCTTGCTGTGATTTATGTCATAGAGTGTTCTGCCTATGTTTTCCTGTAAGAGTTTTATAGTGTCTGGCCTTACATTTAGGTCTATAATCCATTTTGAGTTTATATTTGTATATGGTGTTAGGGAGTGTTCTAATTTCATTCTTTTACTTGTAGCTATCCAGTTTTCCCAGCACCACTTATTGAAGGGGCTGTGTTTTCTCCATTGCATATTCTTGCCTCCTTTATCAGAAATAAGGTGACCATATGTGCATGGGTTTATCTCTGGGCTTTCTATCCTGTTCCATTAATCTATATTTCTGTTTTTGTGCCAGTACCATACTGTCTTGATTACTGTAGCTTTGTACTATAGTCTGAAGTCTGGGTACCTGATTCCTCCAGCTCCATTTTTCTTTCTCAAGATTGCTTTGGCTATTCGAGGTCTTTTGTGTTTTCATACAAATTGTGAAATTTTTTGATCTAGTTCTGTGAAAAATGCCATGGTAGTTTGATAAGGATTGCATTGAATCTCTAGATTGCTTTGGGTAGTATAGTCATTTTCACAATGTTGATTCTTCCAATCCAAGAACATGGTATATCTCTCCATCTGTTTCTATCATCTTTAATTTTTTTCAGCAGTGTCTTATAGTTTTCTGCATACAGGTGTTTTGTATCCTTAGGTAGGTTTATTCCTAGGTATTTTATTCTTTTTGTTGCAGTGGTAAATGGGAGTGTTTCCTCAATTTCTCTTTCAGATTTTGCATCATTCATGTTTAGGAATGCAAGAGATTTCTGTGCATTAATTTTGTATCCTGCTACTTTACCAAATTCATTGATTAGCTCTAGTAGTTTTCTGGTAGCATCTTTAAGATCCTCTCTGTATAGTATCATGTCATCTGCAAACAGTGACAGATTTACTTCTTCTTTTCTGATTTTGATTCCTTTTATTTCTTTTTCTTCTCTGATTGCTGTGGCTGTAACTTCCAAACCTATGTTGAATAATAGTGGTGTGAGCTGACAACCTTGGCTTGTTCCTGATCTTAGTGGAAATGATTTCAGTTTTTCACTATTGAGAATGATGTTGGCTGTGGGTTTGTCATATATGGCCTTTATTATGTTGAGGTAAATTCCCTCTATGCCTACTTTCTGGAGAGTTTTTATCATAAATCGGTGTTGAATTTTGTCAAAAGCCTTTTTTGCAGCTACTGAGGTGATCATATGCTTTTTCTCCTTCAATTTGTTAGTATGGTGTATCACATTGATTGATTTGCGTATATTGAAGAATCCTTGCATTCCTGGGATAAACCCCACTTGATCATGGTGTCTGATCCTTTTAATGTGCTGTTGGATTCTGTTTGCTAGTATTTTGCTAAGGATTTTTGCATCTATGTTCATCAGTGATGTTGGCCTGTAGTTTTCTTTCTTTGTGACATCTTTGTCTGGTTTTGGTATCAGGGTGATGGTGGCCTCGTAGAATGAGTTGGGAAGTGTTCCTCCCTCTGCTGTATTTTGGAAGAGTTTGAGGATAGGTGTTAGCTCTTCTCTAAATGTTTGATAGAACTTCTCTGTGAAGCGATCTGGTCCTGGGCTTTTGTTTGTTGGAAGATTTTTAATCACAGTCTCAATTTCAGTGATTGTGATTGGTCTGTCTATATTTTCTCTTTCTTCCTGGTTCAGTCTTGAGAGGTTGTGTTTTTCTAAGAATTTGTACATTTCTTCCAGGTTGTCCATTTTACTGGCAGAGAGTTGCTTGTAGTAATCTCTCATGATACTTTCTATTTCTGCAGTGTCAGTTGTTACTTCTCCTTTCTCATTTCTGATTCTATTGATTTGAGTCTTCTCCCTTTTTTTGATGAGTCTGGTGAATGGTTTATCAATTTTGTTTATCTTCTCAAAGAACCAGCTTTTAGTTTTATTGATCTTTGCTATTGTTTTCTTTGTTTCTATTTCATTTATTTCTGCTCTGATCTTTATGATTTCTTTCCTTCTGCTAACTTTTGGGGGCTTTTTGTTCTTTCTCTAATTGCTTTAGGTGTAAGGTTAGATTGTTTATTTGAGATGTTTCTTGCTTCTTGAGGTAGGATTGTATTTCTATAAACTTCCCTCTTAGAACTGCTTTTGCTGCATTCCATAGGTTTTGGGTCGTCATGTTTTCATTGTCATTTTTTTCTAGGTAGTTTTTTATTTCCTCTTTGATTTCTTCAGTGATCTCTTGGTTATTTAGTAGTGTATTGTTTAGCTTCCATGTGTTTGTATTTTTCACAAATTTTTTCGTGTAATTGATATCTAGTCTCATGGCATTACAGTCAAAAAGATACTTCATATGATTTCACTTTTCTTAAATTTACCAAGACTTGATTTGTGACCCAAGATATGATCTATCCTGGAGAATGTATCATGAAAACTTGAGAAGAAAGTGTATTCTGCTGTTTTTGGATGGAATGTCCTATAAATATCAATTAAGTCCATCTTCTTCAATGTATCATTTAAAACTTGTGTTTCCTTATTTATTTTCATTTTAGATGATCTGTCCATTGGTGAAAGTGGGGTGTTAAAATCCCCTACTATTATTGTGTTATTGTCAATTTCCCCTTTTATGGCTGTTAGTATTTGCCTTATGTATTGAGGTGCTCCTATGTTGGGTGCATATATATTTATAATTTTTATATTTTCTTCTTGGATTGATCCCTTGATCATTATGTAGTGTCCTTCTTTGTCTCTTGTAATAGTCTTTATTTTAAAGTCATTTTGTCTGATATGAGAATTGCTACTCCAGCTTTCTTTTGATTTCCATTTGCATGGAATATCTTTTTCCATCCCCTCACTTTCAGGCTGTATGTGTCCCTAGGTCTGAAGTGCATCTCTTGTAGGCAGCATATTTATGGGTCTTGTATTTTTAAGCATTCAGCCAGTCTATGTTTTTGGTTGGAGCATTTAATCTATTTACATTTAAGGTAATTATCGATATATGTGTTCCTCTTACCATTTTCTTGATTGTTTTGGGGTTTGTTATTGTAGATTTTTCCTTCTCTTGTGTTTCCTGCCTAGAGAAATTCCTTTAGCATTTGTTGTAAATCTGGTTTTGTGGTGCTGAATTCTCTTAACTTTTGCTTGTCTGTAAAGATTTCAATTTCTCCATCAAATCTGAATGAGATCCTTGCTGGGTAGAGTAATCTTGGTTGTAGGTTTTTCCCTTTCATCACTTTAAATATGTCCTGCCACTCCCTTCTGGCTTTCAGAGTTTCTGCTGAAAGATCAGCTGTTAACCTAATGGGGTTAACAGTTGTATGTTATTTGTTGTTTTTCCCTTGCTGCTTTTAACATTTTTTCTTTTTATTTAATTTTTGATAGTTTGATTAAGATGTGTCTTGGCAGAGAGATTAACCAAGATGGTTAGAGTAGAAGGACGTGCTCTCACTCCCTCTTGTGAGAACACCAGAATCACAACTGACTGCTGGACAATCATCGACAGGAAGACACTGGACTTCACCAAGGAGGATACCCCACGTCCAAGGACAGAGGAGAAGCCACAGTGAGACGGTAGGAGGGGTGCAATCAGAGTAAAATCAAATCCCATAACTGCCGGGTGGGTGACTCACAGACTGGCGAACACTTATACCACAGAAGTACACCCACTGGAGTGAAGGTTCTGAGCCCCACGTCAGGCTTCCCAACCTGGGGGTCCGGCAACGGGAGGAGGAATTCATAGAGAATCAGACTTTGAAGTCTAGTGGGAATTGATTGCAGGACTTCAACAGGACTGGGGGAAACAGAGACCCCACTCTTGGAGGGCGCACATGGAATAGTGTGCGCATCAGGACCCGGGGGAAGGAGCAGTGACCCTGGGGGAGACTGAACCAGACCTACCTGCTAGTGTTGGAGGGTCACTTGCAGAGGCGGGGGCTGCCTCTGGTACACCGTGGGGAAAAGGACACTGGCAGAGGAGGTTCTGGGAAGTACTCCTTGGTGTGAGCCCTCCCAGAGTCTGCCATTAGCCCCACCAAAGAGCCCAGGTAGGCTCCAGTGTTGGGTTGCCTCAGGCAAAACAACCAACAGGGAGGGAACCCAGCCCTACCCATCAACAGTCAAGTGGATTAAAGTTTTACGGAGCTCTGACCGCCACAGCAACAGTCAGCTCTACCCACCACCAGAGCCTCCCATCAAGCCTCTTAGATAGCCTCAACCACCAGACAGCAGACAGCAGAAGCAAGAAAAACTACAATCCTGCAGCCTGTGGAACAAAAACCACATTTACAGAAAGATAGACAAGATGAAAAGGCAGAGGGCTATATACCAGATGAAGGAACAAGAAAAAACCCCAGAAAAATAAGTAAATGAAGTGGAGATAGGCAACCTTCCAGAAAAAGAATTCAGAATAATGATAGTGAAGATGATCCAGGACCTCGGCATAAGAATGGAGGCAAAGATTGAGAAGATGCAAGAAATGATTAACAAATACCTAGAAGAATTAAACAACAAACAAACAGAGATGACCAATACAATAACTGAAATGAAAACTACACTAGAAGGAATCAATAGCAGAATAACTGAGACAGAAGAATGGATAAGTGACCTGGAAGACAGAATGGTGGAATTCACTGCTGCGGAACAGAATAAAGAATGAAAAGAAATGAAGACAGCCTAAGAGACCTCTGGGACAACATTAAACACAACAACATTCACATTATAGGGGTCCCAGAAGGAGAAGAGAGAGAGAAAGGACCAGAGAAAATATTTGAAGAGATTATGGTCGAAAACTTCCCTAACATGGGAAAGGAAAGAGCCACTCAAGTCCAGGAAGCGCAGAGAGTCCCATACAGGATAAACCCAAGGAGAAACACGCCGAGACACATAGTAATCAAAGTGGCAAAAATTAAAGACAAAGAAAAATTATTGAAAGAAGCAAGGGAAAAACGACGAATAACATACAAGGGAACTCCCATAAGGTTCACAGCTGATTTCTCAGCAGAAACTCTACAAGCCAGAAGGGAGTGGCATGATATACTTAAAGTGATGAAAGGGAAGAACCTACAACCAAGATTACTCTCCCCAGCAAGGATCTCATTCAGATTTGATGGAGAAATCAAAAGCTTTACAGACAAGCAAAAGCTAAGAGGATTCAGCACCACCAAACCAGCTCTACAACAAATGCTAAAGGAACTTCTCTAAGTGGGAAACACAAGAGAAGAAAAGGACCTACAAAAACAAACCCAAAACAATTAAGAAAATGGTCATAGGAACATACATATCGATAATTACCTTAAACGTGAATGGATTAAATGCTCCAGCCAAAAGACACATGCTTGCTGAATGGATACAAAAACAAGACCCATATATATGCTGTCTACAAGAAACACACTTCAGACCTAGGGACACATACAGCCTGAAAGTGAGGGGATGGAAAAAGATATTCCATGCAAATGGAAATCAAAAGAAAGCTGGAGTAGCTATATTCATATCAGAAATAATAGACTTTAAAATAAAGAATGTTACAAGAGACAAGGAAGGACACTACATAATGATCAAGGGATCAATCCAAGAAGAAGATATAACAATTATAAATATATATGCACCCAACATAGGAGCACCTCAATACATAAGGCAACTGCTAACACCTATAAAAGAGGAAATTGACAGTAGCACAATAAAAGTGGGGGACTTTAACATCTCACTTACACCAATAGACAGATCATCCAAAATGAAAATAAATAAGGAAACAGAAGCTTTAAATGACACAATAGACCAGATAGATTTAATTGATATTTATAGGACATTCCATGCAAAAACAGCAGATTACACTTTCTTCTCAAGTGCACACGGAACATTCTCCAGGATAGATCACATCTTGGGTCACAAATCAAGCCTCAGTAAATTTAAGAAAATTGAAATCATATCAAGCATCTTTTCTGACCACAACGCTATGAGATTAGAAATGAATTACATGGAAAAAAACGTAAAAAACACAAACACATGGAGGCTAAACAATACGTTACTAAATAACCAAGAGATCACTGAAGAAATCAAAGAGGAAATCAAAAAATACCTAGGGACAAATGACAATGAAAACACGACGACCCAAAACCTATGGGATGCAGCTAAAGCCGTTCTAAGAGGAAGGTTTATAGCTATACAAGCCTACCTAAAGGAAGAAGAAAAATCTCAAGTAAACAATCTAACCTTACACCTAAAGAAACTAGAGAAAGAAGAACAAACAAAACCCAAAGATAGCAGAAGGAAAGAAATCATAAAGATCAGAGCGGAAATAAATGAAATAGAAACAAAGAAAACAATAGCAAAGATCAATAAAACTAAAAGCTGGTTCTTCGAGAAGATAAAATTGATAAGCCATTAGCCAAACTCATCAAGAAAAAGAGGGAAAGGACTCAAATCAATAGAATCAGAAATGAAAAAGGAGAAGTTACAACAGACACTGCAGAAATACAAAACATCCTAAGAGACTACTACAAGCAACTCTATGCTAATAAAATGGCCAACCTGGAAGAAATGGACAAATTCTTAGAAAGTTATAACCTTCCAAGACTGAACCAGGAAGAAACAGAAAATATGAACAGACCAATCACAAGTAATGAAATTGAAACTGTGATTTAAAGTCTTCCAACAAACACAAGTCCAGAACCAGATGGCTTCACAGGTGAATTCTATCAAACATTTAGAGAAGAGCTAACACCTATCCTTCTCAAACTCTTCCAAAACATTGCAGAGGGAGGAACACTCCCAAACTCATTCTATGAGGGCACCATCACCCTGACACCAAAACCAGACAAAGACACTACAAAAAAAGAAAATTACAGACCAATATCACTGATGAATATAGATGCAAAAATCCTCAACAAAATACTAGCAAACAAAATCCAACAACACATTAAAAGGATCATACACCATGATCAAGTGGGATTTATCCCAGGGATGCAAGGATTCTTCAATATATGCAAATCAATCAATGTGGTACACCATATTAACAAATTGAAGAATAAAAACCATATGATCATCTCAATAGATGCAGAAAAAGCTTTTGACAAAATTCAACACCCATTTATGATAAAAACTCTCCAGAAAGTGGGCATAGAGGGAACCTGCCTCAACATAATAAAGGCCATATATGACAAACCCACAGCAAACATCATTCTCAATGGTGAAAAACTGAAAGCATTTCCTCTAAGATCAGGAACGAGACAAGGATGTCCACTCTCACCACTATTATTCAACATAGTTCTGGAAGTCTTAGCCACAGCAATCAGAGAAGAAAAAGAAATAAAAGGAATCCAAATTGGAAAAGAAGAAGTAAAACTGTCACTGTTTGCAGATGACATGAAGCTATACATAGAGAATCCTAAAACTGCCACCAGAAAACTGCTAGAGCTAATTAATGAAGATGGTAAAGTTGCAGGATACAAAATTAATGCACAGAAATCTCTTGCATTCCTATACACTAATGATGAATAATCTGAAAGAGAAATTATGGAAACACTCCCATTTACCATTGCAAAAAAGAATAAAATACCTAGGAATAAACCTACCTAGGGAGACAAAAGACCTGTATGCAGAAAACTGTAAGACACTGATGAAAGAAATTAAAGATGATACCAACAGATGGAGAGATATACCATGTTCTTGGATTGGAAGAATCAATATTGTGAAAATGACTATACTACCCAAAGCAATCTACAGATTCAATGCAATCCCTAGCAAATTACCAATGGCATTTTTTACGGAACTAGAACAAATCATCTTAAAATTTGTATGGAGACACAAAAGACCCCGAATAGCCAAAACAGTCTTGAGGGGAAAAAACGGAGCTGGAAGAATCAGACTCCCTGACTTCAGACTATACTACAAAGCTACAGTAATCAAGACAATATGGTACTGGCACAAAAACGGAAACATAGATCAATGGAACAAGATAGAAAGCCCAGAGATAAACCCACGCACCTATGGTCAACTAATCTATGACAAAGGAGGCAAAGATATAAAATGGGGAAAAGACGGTCTCTGCAATAAGTGGTGCTGGGAAAACTGGACAGCTACATGTAAAAGAATGAAATTAGAATACTCCCTAACACCATACACAAAAATAAACTCAAAATGGATTCGAGACCTAAATGTAAGACTGGACACTATAAAACTCTTAGAGGAAAACATAGGAAGAACACTCTTTGACATAAACCACAGCAAGATCTTTTTTGATCCACCTCCTAGAGTAATGGAAATAAAAACAAAAATAAACAAATGGGACCTAATGAAACTTCAAAGCCTTTACACAGCAAAGGAAACCATAAACAAGACGAAAAGACAACCCTCAGAATGGGAGAAAATATTTGCAAACGAATCAACAGACAAAGGATTAATCTCCAAAATATATAAACAGCTCATTCAGCTCAATATTAAAGAAACAAACACCCCAATCCAAAAATGGGCAGAAGACCTAAATAGACATTTCTCCAAAGAAGACATACAGATGGCCATGAAGCACATGAAAAGCTGCTCAACATCACTAATTATTAGAGAAATGCAAATCAAAACTACAATGAGGTATCACCTCACACCAGTTAGAATGGGCATCATCAGAAAATCTACAAACAACAAATGCTGGAGAGGGTGTGGAGAAAAGGGAACCCTCCTGCACTGTTGGTGGGAATGTAAATTGATACAGCCACTATGGAGAACAATATGGAGGTTCCTTAAAAAACTAAAAATAGAATTACCATATGACCCAGCAATCCCACTACTTGGCATATACCCAGAGAAAACCGTAATTCAAAAAGACACATGCACCCGAATGTTCATTGCAGCACTATTTATAATAGCCAGGTCATGGAAGCAACCTAAATGCCCATCAACAGACGAATGGATAAAGAAGTAGTGGTACATATATACAATGGAATATTACTCAGCCATAAAAAGGAACGAAATTGAGTCATTTGTTGAGACTTGGATGGATCTAGAGACTGTCATACAGAGTGAAGTAAGTCAGAAAGAGAAAAACAAATATCGTATATTAACGCATGTAGGTGGAACCTAGAAAAATGGTACAGATGAACTGGGTTGCAGGGCAGAAGTTGAGACACAGATGTAGAGAACAAGCGTATGGACACCAAGGGGGGAAAACTGCAGTGGGGTGGGGATGGTGGTGTGCTGAATTGGGCGATTGGGATTGACATGTATACACTGATGTGTATAAAATTGATGACTGATAAAAAAAAAAAAGATGTGTCTTGGCATGTTTCTCCTTGGATTTATCATATATGGGACTCTCTGTACTTCCTGGACTTGATTGACTATTTCCTTTCCCATATTAGGGAAGTTTTCAACTATAATCTTTTCAAATATTTTCTCGGTCCCTTTATTTTTCTCTTCTTCTTCTGGAACCCCTATAATTCAAATGTTGGTGTATTTAATGTTGTCCCAGAGGTCTCTAAGTCTTTCCTGAATTCTTTTCATTCTTTTTTCTTTTTTCTGCTCTGCAGTAGTTATTTCCACTATTTTATCTTCCAGGTCACTTATCCGTTCTTCTGCTTCAGTTATTCTGCTATTGATTCCTTCCAGATATTTTAAAATTTCATTTATTGTGTTCTTCATCATTGTTTGTTTGCTCTTAATTCTTCTAGGTCCTTTTTTAATGTTTCTTTTATTTTCTCCATTCTATTTCCAAGATTTTGTATCATCTTTACTATCGTTACTGTGAATTCTTTTTCAGGTCGACTACCTCTTTGGTTATTTGATTTTTGATAAGGGTGTCAAGACCACTGAATTGGGGAAAAGACAGTCCTTTCAACAAATGGTGCTGGGGGAATTGGATATCTACATGCCAAAGAATGAATTTGGACTCTTGCCTTGCTCCATATACAAAAATGACCTTAATATGGTTGAAAAATATATACTTAAGGACTAAAACTATAAAATTCTTAGAAGAAAACTTTGGGCAAAAATCTTCACAAGATTGGATTTGGCAGCAAATTTATGGATATGATACCAAATAAAATAAAATAACAGATAAATTGGACTTCATCAAAATTAAGAATTTTGATTCTATCAGAAAGTGAAAAGGCAACCTAAAAAATGGGAGAAAATATTTGTAAATCATATATCTAACAAGGATTAATATTCAGAATGTTAAAGAACTCCTATTATTCAACAACAAAAAGCAAACAATCCAATTTAAAAATTGGCAAAGATTGAATAGACATATCTCCAAAGAAGATATATCCAATAATAAGCACATGATAAGATGTTCCACCTTATTAGTCATTAGGGAAATGCAAATCAAGCCATAATGAGATACCACTTCACATGCACTAGAATGGTTATAATTTTTTAAAAATGAAAAATAACAAGAGTTGGTGAGTATGTAGAGAAGTTGGAACCCTTCTGTATTGAAGGTGAAAATGTAATAGGGACAGCTGCTGTGAAAAACATTTTTTTTTGTTTCCTTAAAAAGCTAAACACATAATTATGATATGATCCAGAAATTCCACTTCTAGGTATAGATCCCAAATAATTGAAAGCAGGGACTTGAACAGATACTTGCCCACCAGTGTTTATAGTGGCTTTGTTCCAATAGCCAAAAGGTGGAATCAACTCAAGTTTCCATCAACAGATGAATGGATACATAGACATTATAATAGTCCATTGTGTGTGTGTGTGTATACATATATATATACATGTATATATATAATGGAATATTATTCAATCATAAAAAGGAGCTGAAATTTTGGTATATGCTCTATGGATGTACCTTTGACACATTATGCTAAGTGAAATAATTCAAAAACAGAATAATCCAAAACATAAAATAATCCACACAATAAAATATTGTATGAGTCCAGTTATATGAGGCAAGAAAATAGGCAAATTCATAGAGATGAAAAGTAGAACAGAGGTTACCAAGGGCTGAGTGAAAGTGAGAATAAGAAATTATTTAATGCATACAGAGTTTATGTTGAGGATGATGAAAATGTTTTGGATATATGTAGAGGTGATGTTTACACAATGTTGTGAAAGTATACAGTGCAAATGAGTTTTACACTTGCAAATTATTAAATGATAAATATTATGTATATTTTACCACAATAAAAAGAAATCTAATGAGTTGTGTAGGCTGAACACTTAGTAATGGTCCCTGAGGCTCAAGGTCTTACTAGCCCTGTATCCAGGAAACGGTGAAGAGAGTTACTGTTTGCCTGATGCCAACCATGTGTAATAGAAATCTGCCTCTGTGTGGTGTGGTGTCACATTTACCTTTAGTTCACTTTCTATATGAGATGATGGCTGGAGCACCTGAAAAGGTCTGAGATCTGGGGCTTCATTAGCATATAGGACAGTGTATATGAACTGTTTTGTACCTACTTATTAATAAATATTTTCATTTAAAAAAATCCTACATCTAACATCATAATGCTTTCCTGCTATGATTGGAAACAATTAAAAGATGTCTTCTGTCACCACTCTTATTATATACTGAAAGTTCTAGCTACTGCAATAAGGCAATAAAAATAAATAGAAGGCACACAGGTTGGAAAGGAAATAAAACTATCTCTGCTTGTAGACAATATGATTGTTTACATAGGATATTCCAAGGAATTAAAGAAATTCCTAGAACTAATAAACGAATTCAGTAATGTCATTTGATACAAGATCAACATGAAAAAGCAATTACATTTCTGAGTACTGTTAACAAACAAGTGGAAACCAAAAAACAAAAATGTAATAGCATTTTGTAACTGTTCAAAAGATAATAAAAAATTAAGTAAAAATCTAATAAAGAATCTGTGTGATAAAATTGCAAATTGCTGAAGAAAGAAATGAAAGAAAACTTACATATCATGTTTGTGGATTGAAAGATTCAACATAGTAAAGATGTCAATTCTCTGTAAATCTATGTATAGGTTTAAGACAATTACTGTCAAAATTTCATCAAGGTCTAAGTTTTTATAAATGTAGACAATCTTAGTTTATTCTAAAATTTATGTGGGAAAGCATGGAGATCAAAATACCCAAATTCCTTTTGAAAAAAATTGAGTGAGAAGTTTCCTTTCTTCCAGTGTTAGGGCACACTATACAGCTATAGTAATCAAGACAGTGTGGTGCTGGCAGAGGAGTAGACATACAGGTCAGTGGAACAGAATAGAGAACCCAGAAATAGATCCACACAAATATGCCCAATTAATTTTAACAATAAACTTCTAATTTAGAACAGTTTTAGATTTACAAAATTACTGCAAAGATACTAGAGTGTTTCCATATACTCAGTTTCCCCTATTAATGCCTTTCATTGTCACAATTAATATTGATACATTATTATTAACTGAAGTCCATATTTTATTCAGATTTCCTAATTTTCCACTATTATTTTTACTTTCCAATATCTCATCCAGAACACCACATAACATTTAGTAGTCATGTCTGTTTAGGCTTCTGTTGGTTGTGACAGTTTTTAGACTTTGTTTTTTTGAAAGTCTTGATAGTTTTGAGGATTACTGGTCAGGGACTTTGTAGAAAACTCCTGAATTGGGAATTGTCTGATGTTTTTCTTATGATTAGAATGGAGTAATATGTTTTTCAGAGGAAGACCACAGAGGTAAATTATCATTCTCATCACTTCATAGCAAGGGTACATGTTATCAATATGATTTGTCACTGTTGATGTTATCATTGGTCACCTGATTTGAGATAGTGTTTGTCATATTTTTCCATTGTAAATATTCTTTTTCCCTCCATTACCATATTGTATTCTTTAGAAGAAAGTCACCACGGGTAAGCCGCAATTAAGAAGAGGAGAGTTATGTTCCATCTCCTTAAGAGCAGGTTATCTTAAAAATTATTTGAAGTTCTGCATAAGAGATTTGTCTGTTTTCCCCATTTATTTATTTATTCAATCACTTATTTATATCAGTATGTTCACATGAATATTTATTTTATACTTTAGGTTATAAGTCAATTCTAAGTTTTTTATTCTGATGCACAAATTGTTCCAGCTTTGGCCATTGGAGCTCTTTCAGTTGGCTTCTGTATCTCTTTGGCATGCCTCCAAATCACTGTGGGTTTGGTAGTTTTTTTCTTTCTTTCTTTCTTTGGATTTTTTAAAAGCACTTTTTTACTTTCTGGTACTACAAAATTCTGGCTCGTTTTGTATATTTCCCACCCTAGTCCAAGAGTCAGCAATTTCTCCAAGGATCCCAACTTCTCTTTATTAGAGAAAGGTATTAGAAACCAAGATCTCAGCACTGATGTGCTTATTGCTACTAGAGTGTCATTGCTCTTAGGCCGTCCAAACTGACAGAGCAAGGAAATGTATGTGTGATACTAACCCACATTTATACAAGTCTATAAATAATTCTATGCATAGCCATTTCTATCCATATTAAATTACATGTGTTCTAACTAATGTCATTAACCCTAACCATTGCTACATGTGTCATTATAGCTTCCTCCCCTGGTTTACCTTTGACATCCCATTCCAACAGTAAGAAATCTGACTCTCACCATCAGCCATCTATTTATTTAATTGTTCAATTCCAGTATAAGTAGTCGTTTAAGAGCTGGTAACCCATACCCCCAGAGCAGATGGCTTTATCAACTAGAGTACAATGCACAGTGTACAGGAACACAGTTCCTTTTACCTTTAGTCTTATAGACTTTGCTCATTTCCAAAGTTACTTTCTTATTCCCTCACTCCATTCAGTGAGGCTGTTTCATACATTTTTCAGCTTTATTGAGGTTTAATTGACAAATAAAAATTGTATGTATTTAAGGTATACAACAATAAAGATTGTATATATTTAAGGTGTACAACAATATCAATGTTTTGATATATATATACATTGTGAAATGATTACTACAATCAACTTAACATATTTTTCACCTCTACATAATTACTATTTTCCTCATTTTCCTTTCTTTCCTTCTTTCTTTCTTTCTTTCTTTCTTTCTTTCTTTCTTTCTTTCTTTCTTTCTTTCTTTCTTTCATGGTAAATGGTAAGAATGCTTAAGATTAGCAAATTACAAGCATACAATGCAGTATTGTTAAATGTAGTCACCGTGCTGCACAGTAGGTCTCTGGAACTTATTCATCTTTCATAACGGAAACATTGTAAACTTTGACCAACGTATCCCCATTTCCCCCTGCCCCCAGCTGCGGACAACCACTATTCTACTCTCTGCTTCTATGACTAATTTTAGATTCCACATATACATGATATCATGCAGTAATTGTTTTTCTGTATCTGGCTTATTTCACTTAACATCATGTCGTCCAGATTCACCATGTTGTTACAAATGGCAGGAATATATATGTATGTGTGTGTATGTGTGTGTGTGTGTGTGTATTTGACAGATGAATGGATAAAGAAGATATAATCGTATCTTCCTTAATCCATTCGGTATAATCGCATCTTCTTTATCCATTCGTCTGTTGATGAAAATATAGAGTGATTCTCTATCTTGCCTATTGTGAATAATGCTGCAATCAACGTGGGAGTGCAGATATCATTTCTTTTGGATATATACCCTGAAGAAGGATTGTTGTACATTGCATTCCCATGACATTTATTTTATAACTGGAAGATTGTACATTTTGATTCCCTTCACCCATTTCACCCACCCCCAATAAAACCAATCTGGGAACTTCCCTGGTGGTCCAGTGGTTAAGACTCTGTGCTTCCACTGCAGGAGGTACAGGTTCGATCCCTGGTCAGGGAACTAAGATCCCACATGCCTCGTGGTGTGACCAAACCCCCCCCCCCAAAAAAACCAATCTATTCTCTTTCTATGAGCTTGGTTTTTTCTTTTGTTTTGTTTAATATTCCACTTATAGGTGTATTATACAGTATTTGTCTTTGTCTGACTTATTTCACTTAGCATAATGCCTTCAATATCCATTCATTTTGTTGCAAATTCTCCTTCATTTTTAAGGGACAGTTTTGCCATCCATAGTATTCTTGGCTGGGCGGCAGGTTTGTTTTTAGTGGTGGGGGAAGGGAGGGTGTCTCTAACAGCCTCTCTCACTCTGACTTGCTGAGAGTTTGCCATCTTAGTAATGAGCAGTGTGACTGGGATATCTCTGAGTCTCGGTTTCCTCTTCTGCAAAATGAAGATGATCACTGCCCCTCCTTGTTATTCCTTCCTTCTTTTCCTCCTTTCTTCAGTCATTCAGCAGATATTTATTGAGCATCCACTGTCAATTATGTGCTGGGCGCTGTTGATATGGTGGGAACTAAGCAAGCCACACCCTCATAGACCGAGTTTCAGCACAGAAGATGATAGTCACACATAGAAAAGTAAACTGTGTCTGTCAGACAGCCTTAAGTGTGGTGGAGGAAAATGAAGAAGAGGTGGTGAGTACTGGGTGTGGAGCTTGGCAGTGTCAGGCAGCTGGTCAGAGGGATGGCTCAGTGAGGACATTTAAACAAAGTCTCAAGGGCAGTGAAGGAGAGTCATGCAAAACTCTACAGAGATGAGGAGGGGGCACAGCAAGAGCCAAGGCCCTGAGGGGGATGTGCACACGGTTGAGGAGCAAAAGAGGCCCTGGGACAGGGGGTAGAAGTGGGAGCCAAAGGCTGAGGTGAGGACTCTGGAAGTTGCTGGAAGGCTGTAAGCAGATGAACGGCTGCGTCTGACTGTGTGGGGGTGAGGAAAGAAGTGCGACAGGGACTGTGAGGGCTCAATGGCTGAGAAGGAGGTGTGAGAAGTGGGTAGATTCTGGGTATATTTGAAGGCAGAGGATTCAGGATTGGAAGGTTGGCTGTGAAGTTTCTAGAAAAAGGCGAATCATGCAGACTCCTGAACACAGGAGGGCAGAAATGTTTTGAAAATGAAGTTCAACAGGCATCTAACAGCCAACCCACCCTGCATGCCCAGGACTCTGGGATGTGTGAGGCAGGATGGAGCTCACTGTGAGCAAGGGCCCTGGCTTCCTGTGAGCCTGCCCATGCTGAGGATCTCAGGCTGGTCATAGACCTGTTCCATCTCAGCAGCCCTGGGGGTCATGTGAACTCTTGAGAGCATGTGCTCACTCTGCCCTGCAGCACCTGGCATCTGATCTTCTCTAGAGTTTCCCCAGTTTTTGGAAGTCCCACCCAGGGAGCACCAGATCTGCCTGGCTGAGGGAGACAGGACCCCACCCAACAACATCTGGAACTGTCTTGGAAGATAAAGTCTCCTTTTCTGTGCTACTCACTAAGAACAAATTTTTCCTCACCTTCTCTCCTCAGAGTAAAGGAAAAAAAACAGAACAACTTGCACAGTTGTTTTCTTTTGGAACATACCAGAACTGGATATAAAGGATGGTCAGCAGTTAGGTGGGTTTCCAGACCCAGTTGCTGGCTGAACACTTTCAGAACCTGCAGGTCATGGTCTGTAGATGGCAGCTCAGGAGGGCAGCACGTGTGTCCTGCAGGGTAAGGCCAGGACACATTCAAGCACACTTGGACTTCTGGCTGCACACACCTGCAGGTCTGCAACAGGACACGCTCAGACCTTGGGCTAACTGGCTGAAGCCCTGCTATCTGGGCCTCACCTCTCCAGGTGGTCATTAACCTTGAACTCAGGGCCAAACTCAGAGTGGGGACTTCCTGCCGGGCCTGAAGGCACCTTCCTCAGCTTCTGCCTGCAGTAACTCATGTCCATGGGTCAGGGTAGCAGCCTCTTTGATTTCACAGCCTTCCTCTCCTCTGGAACTGCCCTGCACTGTGCGCACAGAGATGCCAGAAAAATAAGCCCCCCAGGGCCATCAGGAAGCTTTAGGGGACAGTGTGTACCCCTTAGAAATGGAAACTTTGAAAGGCAAACCTGAGTCAGGTGAGCTCTGCGCCTTAGGGAGTGGGAACTGGGATGGGTCACAACTCTGCTCTATGCAATGAGATGACAATGGCTCACACCTGCCATATCAAAAAGCACACAGGCCCTCCCTGATTGTACAGGCCAGTCCAGGGAGAGATTCTGCAGCTCTGCCAGCAGCCTGAGGGCACAATACTGCATCCATTTATATTCTGGAGATGTGAGTTAGAAAGGAACCATATCTGGGACACAAAGGCCTGGTAAGCACTGAGACAGACCCAGGGGCAGAGGTGTCTTCTGAGGGACCTCAGCCATAGGACCCTCATCAGAACATCATGAGAAATGCCAAAGCAGTCACTACCAGTGAGTGGGACACATGACCTAGACACAGGCTAGATGCTTTGGAGTGTTCTGGATGTGGAGTTGAATAACTTTGCATCACATGGCAAGAGCATTTTTCATGTCTTTTACCCTGTTTCTGATTATACCAGGGAGAAATGCTCAGTTTGATAATAATGTCTTGAATGCCTTTCTAGTTATTTGTAAAAAGAGCAGCTCTCACTCACTCAGCCAGCCACTTCAAGTAGCTACAGTTCAACCTCAACACTAAGTTTCCTTTGGGCTTATTTTGACAGGTAACTTCGGTTCCTGGAAAGTGATGCTGTTTATTTTTTTATGAGCATGACCTAGTTTCCTTCAGATAAATAGATAAGTAGATAGATAGATAGATAGATGATAGACAGATAGATATAGATATAGACAAATAAGACAGACAGATGATAGCTAATTAGCTAACTAGATAGTAGATAGATGATAAATAGATAATAGATAAATAGATGTTATATAGAAAGATAGATGATAGAAAGATAGACACATGCATACAATATATACATAATACATAAACAGATCAATGATAGATAGACAAACAGATGAGAGTAGATAGATGTATATATGTACATTATACACATATATATAAATATATGTACACATGTATGGATGATTCCATTTATATAATGTTCAAGAACAGGCAACACTTACAAATGATAATAGAAGGCAGAATATTGGTTTCCTCTGTTGGGGAGGGTGTTAACTGAGAAGAGGCATGAAGGAGCTTTCCAGGGTGCTGGAAATAGTCTATGACTTGGTTAGATGTGTGTACACATAAGCAAAAAGTCACTGACTTAGGCACTTGTGTGTGTGTGTGTGTGTGTGTATGTGTGTGTGTGTCATTTCTCAATTTTTATAAATTTATTTACTTATTTATTTTTGGCTGCGTTGGATCTTTGTTGCTGCACGCGGGCTTTCTCTAGTTGCGGCAAGCAGGGGTTACTCTTCGTTGTGGTGCCTGGCCTTCTCATTGCGGTGACTTCTCTTGTTGTGGAGCATGGGCTCTAGGCATGCGGGCTTCAGTAGTTGTGGTTCACGGGCTCTAGAGCATAGGTTCAGTAGTTGTGGCACACGGGCTTTGTTGCTCCGCAGCATGTGGGATCTTCCTGGACCAGGGCTGAAACTCACATCCCCTGCATTGGCAGGTAGATCCTTAACCACTGCATCACCAGGAAAGTCCCTATTTCTCAATTTTTAAATACTAAACCATTTTCACACTAAAAAATGCAACATACAAAACTTTGCCTTTATACCAATTAAGTTTTCATCTCACAGATTCAGTTTCAAACCATTCAGCCAATGTTTCAAACCATTAAAAGAATTTTGAATCTAATGCTGTCATCACTGGTATTTTTTATGTATGATTTCAATAGAATAGAGACTAAAGCAAGAACATAACTTTTGGTATTAAAGAGCTTCCACAAACTCCTTGAGTTGTTTCATTCCCTGAAATCTTCCTTTCTACTCACACTACTTGCATTTATTCTCTTATCACATGGTTATCATGAAAAGCATTGTCAAATGCTTTTCAAAATAAAGCCAAAATATCTTTACCAAAATAAAGATAGACTAAGTCTCATTTATCATGCAAGTAACTCAATTTTACTCATGTTGTTTAAATCTTTTATACTCTATCAGATATGTTTATGCTTGTTCCATCAGTTACCAAGAGAGATGTGGTAAAATATCCTACCATGATTGTAGACTTATCTCTTTTTCTTTTCTTTCTTTTTTCTTTTTCTGCAACAGGAAGTTTGTACCTCTTAATCTCGCTCACCTAATCTTTTCTCCCCCTACCACCCTCCCCTCTGGCAAACACCTGTTTGTTCTCTGTATCTATAACTCTGTTTATGTTTTGTTATGTTTGTTCATTTGTTTTTCTGGATTCCACATATAAGTGAAATCATATGGTATTTGCCTTTCTCTGTGTTATTTCACTTAGCATGATATCCTCTAGGTCCATCCATGTTGTTGCAAATTGCAAGATATCATTTTCTATGGCTGAGTAATGTTTCATTTTATATATATACTACATCTTCTTTATCAATTCATATGGGGAGTAGAGGCCCTAGAGGCCACAGAAGAGTGTGGGTTTTCTTCTGAGCAAAATAGGAAGCTGCTGTAGGGATTTAAATGGAGAGATTATGAGACTTGATGTATGTTTACAAAGACCCATCTGGCTACTCTCAAGAGTTGAAGGACCTGCTGGCTGTGTATGGAAAATGGACAGTAGGGGGCTTCAGTGAGGAGGCAAATTCAATTGTCTGAACAAGAGCCCAGGGTGACAGTGAAATAGTAACAAAGGGATAGATTCTGGATATGATTTTTTAAATTAGCTTTATTGAGAAATAATTTACGTCAATAAAATATAGCCACTTTAACTGTACAGCTTGATAAGTGTAGACAAATATACTCAATCATATAACCACCACCACAATTGTGATGTAGAACATTTCCATCATCCCCAAATATTCCCTTATGCCTGTTTTCATTCAATCCACTCCCATTTCCTGGCAACCACTGATCTTTTTTCTGTCAGTATAGTTTTGCTTTTGCCAGAATCTCATATAAACAAATTCATATGCAGCCTTTTGTGTCTGGCTTCTTTCACTCAGCATAATGCTTTTGAGATTCATCCATGTTCTTGTCTGTCTAGTCAGTTCTTCATTTTGGTGGTTGAGTAGTGTTACATTGTATGGAGGTACCACAATATTGTTTATCCATTCACCAGTTAATGAACATTTGGATTATTGCCAGTTTTGTAGACAGTATAAATAAAGATAATATGAACATTAAAGTACAAGTCTTTGTGTGAATATATGTTTGCAGTTCTCTTGGGTATATACCTAGAAGTGAAATACTGGAATCATGTTAAGTATATGTTTAAATTTTTAATAAATTGGAAAATTGTTTCCAAATTGTCTACACAGATTTTCATTCTCACTAGCAATGAGAGTTCCCATTGACTGGCATCCTCAGCAGAACTTACTATTGTCAGTTTTTAAAAATTGTTTATCCACTTTTAGCTTTCTAGAGAATATACAGAGGTATCTCACTGTGATTTTAATTTGCATTGCCATAGTGATGAATTATATTGAACATTTGTTTATGTGCTTGTTGGACATTTGCATATATTCTTTGGAGAAATGTCTATTCAAATCTTTTGCCCATTAAAAAAATCTTGTCATTTTGTTGTTGAATTATAAGAATTCTTTACATATTCTGAACACTAGATATTTTGTCATATATATGATTTGCAATTTTTTTCTCTCATTCTGTTGGTTGTCTTTACATTTCCTTGATTAGATCTTTTGATGCACAAAAGTTTCTAATTTTGATGAAATATAATGTATCTATTTTTCCTTTTGTTGCTTGTGCTTTTGGTGTCATGCTTTTGGTGTCATGCTTAAAAATATATTGTCAAATCCAAGGTCATGAAGATTCACCCATGTTTTCTTCTAAAGTTTTATTATTTTCCCTCCTATGTTTTGGTCACTGACCCTTTTAGACTTAATTTTTATATAGAGTGAGACAGGGATAGAATTTCATTCTTTTGCATGTGGAAATCTAGTTGTCCCAGCAACATTGTTGAAAAGACTATTCTTTCATCCTTATAATGATCTGGGCACTCTCGTGGAAAATCAATTGACCATAAGATGTATGAGTTTATTTCTGGAATCCCGATTTGATTCTATTGTTCTATATGTCTATCCTGATGCCAGTCAGTTTTGATTGCCATAGCTTTGTAGTGAGTTTTGAAATTGAGAAGCTAATCCTTCAATTTTTTTTCTTCCAGCTTTGTTGAGTTATAATTGACATATAATACTGCATAAGTTTTAAGTGTACAGCATAATGATTTGATTTACATATATCATGAAGTGATTATCACAGTTTAGTGAAATACATCATCTCATACAGACACAAAATTAAAGAAATGGAAAAAATATTTCCTTGTGATTAGAAGTCTTAGGATTTATTCTCTTAATAACTTTCATATATAATGTACAACAGTGTTAATTATATTCATCACGTTATACATTATATCCCTAGTATTTACCTTGAAACTGGAAGTTTATACCTTTTGACCACCTTTATCTAATTCTCCCTACCCCCATCCCCTACCTCTGGTAACCACAAAGCAACATGCTCACCAACACTTGCTATTTGTTGTCTTTTTGATAATAACCATTCTGAAGGTGTAAGGTGATATCTCATTGTGGTTTTGATTTGCATTTCCCTGATGATTAGTGATGTTGAACATCTTTTCATATGCCTGCTGGCCATCTGTATGTCTTCTTTGGAGAAATGTCTGTTCAGATCCTCTGCCCATTTTGAATTGGGTTATTTGTTTTTTTGACATTGAATTGTGTTCTATGTATATTTTGGATATTAACCCGTTATCAAACATATCATTTGCAAATATCTTGTCCTATTCAGTAGGTAGCATTTTCTTTTTGTTGATAATTTCCTTTGCTGTACAAAACTTTTCAGTCTGATATAGTCCTATTTGTTTATTTTTGCTTTTGTTTTCCATGCCTGAGATGACATACCCAAAAAAACTATTATGAAGACTAATGTCAAAGACCATACTGCCTATGTTTTCTTCTAGACGTTTAATGGTTACAGGTCTTACATTTAAGTCTACAATCTTTCAGTTGATTTTTGCGCTAGGTGTGAGAGAGTACTCCAGTTTGATTTTTGGTTTTTTTAATGTAACTGTTCAATTTTCCCAACACCATTTATTGAAGAGACTGTCTTTCCCCATTGTATACTCTTGCCTCCTTTTGTCATAGATTAATTGACCATATGAGTGTGGGTTCATTTCTGAGCTTTCTACTCTGTTCCATTGATCTATGTGTCTGTTTTTGTGCCAGTACCATACTGTTTTGAATACTGCAGTTTTGTAGTATAATTTGAAATCCAGGAGTATGATACCTCCAGCTTTGTTCTTCTTTCTCAAAATTTTCTTTGACTATTGAGGGTCTTTTGGTTTCCGTACAAATTTTAGAATAATTTGTTCTAGTTTTATGAAAAATGCCACTGGTATTTTGATAGATATTGCATTTAATCTGTAGAGCACCTTGTAGTATGGTCATTTTTAACAATGTTAAATTTTTCAATCCATGAACAAGGTATATCTTTCCATATTTTTGTGGCATGTTCAATTTCTCTCATCAGCATCTTATAGTTTTCAGAGTACATTTCTTTTACTTCCTTAGATTTATTCTTAGGCATTTTATTCTTTTTGATGTGATTGTAAATGGGATTGTTTTCTTAACTTCTTTTCTGATGGTGTGTTGATACTATATTGATAAGTAACAGATTTCTGTATATTAATTTTGTATCCTCCAACTTTACTGAATTCATTGACGAGCTCTAGTAGTTTGTTGATGGTGTCTTTAGGATTTTCTATGTATAGTATTATGTCATCTGTAAACAGTGACAGTTTTACTTCTTCCTTCCCAATATGGATTCCTTTTATTTATTTATTTCTTGTCTGGTTGTTATGGCTAGGACTTCGAAAACTAAGTTGAATAAAAGTGGCGAGAGTGGGCATCCTTGTCTTCTTTATCTTAGAGGAAATGCTTTCAGCTTTTTACTGCTGAGAATGATGTTAGCTGTGGGCTTATCATATATGGCCTTTATTATGTTGAGGTATGTTCCCTTTATACTTACTGTATTGAGAGTTATCATAAATGGAAATTGAATATTGTCGGAGGCTTTTTCTGTACATGTTGAGATGATCATAAGATTTTTATTCTTCCACTTGTTGATGTGGTATACCGATTTGCAGATATTGAACCATCCTTGCATGGTTGTGATAAATCCCACTTGAACATGGTGTATGAGACTGTTAATATATTGTTGAATTCTATAAGTTAATATTTTATTGAGATTTTTTGCATCTACGTTCATCAGTGATATTGGCCTGTAATTTTATTTTTTATTATATATTTGTCTGGTTTTGGTAACAGGCTGATGCTGGCCTCATAGAGTGAGTTAAGAAACATTCCATCTTCTGCAATTTTTCGGAAGAGTTCAAGAAGAATTGATGTTAAATCCTCCCTAAATGTTTAGTGGAATTCACCTGTAAAGCCACCTCCTGGACTTTTTTTGGTTGGGAATTTTTGTTTGTTTGTTTTGTTTTTACTGATTCAATTACATTACTGGTTAATTGGCATGTTCTTATTTTCTACTTCTTCCTGATTCAGTCTTGGGAGATCATGTTTCTAGGAATTTGTCCATTTTTATTAGGTTGTCCATTTTATTGGCAAATAGTTCTTCACAGTAATCTCTTATATCCTTTGTGTTTCTGTGGTATCAGTTGTAACTTCTCCTTTTTCATTTCTGATTTTCCTGATTTGGGCCCTCTTTTTTTCTTGATCATCTACCTGGAGTTTTATCAACTTTGTTTATCTTTTCAAAGAACCAGCTCTTAGTTTTATTGATCTTTTTTTACTTTTTTTTGTCTCTATTTCATTTATTTCTGCTCTGATCTTTATGATGAACTTCTTTCTAGTAACTTTGTTTTTGTTTATTCTTCCTTTTCTAGTTCCTTACATGTAAGATAGGTTGTTTATTAGAGATTTTTCTTGTTTCCTGAAGTAGACGTCTAATCCCATAAACTTCCCTCTTAGAACTAACATGCTGAATCCCCTAGATTTTGGATTGTTGCATTTTTGTTTTTAATTTCTCTTGGTATTTTTTTATTTCTTCTCTGATTTCTTCAGTGATCCATTGATTGTTTAGTAGCATACTGTTCAGCCTTCACATGTTTGTGGTTTTTGCAGTTTTTTCTTCTAGTTGATTTCCAGTCTCAAAGCATTGTTGTCAGAAAACATGCTAGATGTGATTTCATTTTTTTAATAGACCTTTGTTGGAGTATAATTGCTTCACAATACTGTGTTAGTTGCTGTTGTACAACAAAGTGAATCAGCCATATGCATACATATATCCCCACATTCCCTCCCTCTTCAGCCTCCCTCCTACCCTCCTTATGCCACCCCTCTAGGTGGTCGCAAAACACCAAGCTGATCTCCCTGGGCTATGCTGCTGCTTCCCACTAGCTATTTTACATTTGGTAGTGTATATATGTTGATGTTACTCTCACTTTGCCCCAGCTTCCCCCTCCCCTCCCCCGTGTCATCAAGTCCATTCTCTATGTCTACATCTTTATTTCTGCCCTGCCACTAGGTTCATCAGTACCTTTTTTTTTTTTAGATTCCATATATATGCGTTAGTATATGGTATATGTTTTTCACTTTCTGACTTACTTCATTCTGTATGACAGACTCTAGGTCTATCCACCTCACTACAAATAACTCAATTTCGTTTCTTTTTATGGCTGAGTAATATTCCATTGTATATATGTACCACATCTTCTTTATCCATTCATCTGTCGATGGACACTTAGGTTGCTTCCATGTCCTGGCTATTGTAAATAGTGCTGCAATGAACACTGTGGTACATGACTCTTTGTGAATTATGGTTTTCTCAGGGTACATGCTCGGTAGTGGTATTGCTGGGTCATATGGTAGTTCTATTTTTAGTTTTTTAAGGAACCTCCATACTGTTCTCCACATTGGTTGTATCAATTTACATTCCCACCAGCAGTGCAGGAGGGTTCCCTTTTCACCACACCCTTTCCAACATTTATTGTTTCTAGATTTTTTGATAGTAGCCATTCTGACCAGTGTGAGGTGTTATCTCATTGTAGTTTTGATTAGCCTTTCTCTAATAATTAGTGATGTTGAGCATCATTTCATGTGCCTCTTGGCCATCTATAGGTCTTCTTTGGTGAAATGTCTATTTAGATCTTCCACCATTTTTTAATTGGATTGTTTGTTTTTTTGATATTGAGCTCCATGAGCTGTTAGTATATTTTGGAGATTAATCTTTTGTCCATTGTTTCATTTGCAAATATTTTCTGCAATTCTGAGGGTTGTCTTTTCGTCTTATTTATGGTTTCCTTTGCTGTGCAAAAGCTTTTAAGTTCCATTAGGTCCCATTTGTTTATTTTTGCTTTTATTTTCATTACTCTAGGAGGTGGGTCAAAAAAATCTTCCTGTGGTTTATGTCAAAGAGTGTTTTTCCTAGGTTTTCCTCAAGAGTTTTATAGTGTTTGGTGTTACATTTAGGTCTATAATGCACTTGGAGTTTATTTTTGTGTATGGTGTTAGGAAGTGTTCTAATTTCATTCTTTTACATATAGCTGTTCAGTTTTCCCAGCACCACTTATTGAAGAGGCTGTCTTTACTCCATTGCATGTTCTTGCCTCTTTTGTTGTAAATTAAGTGCCCATATGTGCATGGGATTATCTCTGGGCTTTCTATCCTGTACCATTGATCTATGTTTCTCTTTTTGTGCTAGTACCATACTGTCTTGATTACTGTAGCTTTGTATTATAGTTTGAAGTCAGGGAGCCTGATTCCGCCAGTTCTGTTTTTCTTTCTCAAGATTGCTTCGGCTATTTGGGTCTTATGTGTTTCCATACGAATTGTAAAATTTTTTCTTCTTATCCTGTGAAGAATGCCATCAGTAATTTGATAGGGATGGCATTGAATCTGCAGATTGCTTTGGGTAGTATAGTTATTTTCACAATATTGATTCTTCCAATCCAAGAACATGGTATATTTCTCCATCTCTTTATGTTATCTTTGATTTCTTTCATCAGTGTTTTATACTTTTCTGAGTACAATCTTTCATCTCCTTAGATAGGTTTATTCCTATGTATTTTATTTTTTGTTGCAATGGTAAATGGGATTGTTTCCTTAATTTTTCTGTCTGACTTTTCGTTGTTAGTGTATAGGAATGCCAGAGATTTCTGTGCATTAATTAGTATCTTGCAACCTTACCAAATTCATTGATTAGTTCTAGTAGTTTTCTGGTGGCATCTTTAGGATTTTCTATGTATAGTATCATGTCATCTGCAAACAGTGATGGTTTTACTTCTTCTTTTCCAATTTGTATTCCTCTTATTTCTTTTTCTTCTCTGATTACCATGGCTAGGACTTCCAAAACTATGTTGAATAAGAGTGGTGAGAGTGGACATCCTTGTCTTGTTCCTGATCTTAGTGGAAATGCTTTCAGTTTTTCACCACTGAGAATAATGTTGGCTGTAGGTTTGTCATATATGGCCTTTATTATGTTGAGGTAGGTTCCCTCTATGCCCATTTTCTGGAGAGTTTTTAGCATAAATTGGCGTTGAATTTTGTCAAAAGCTTTTTCTTCATCTATTGAGATGATCATATGGGTTTTATTCCTTAATTTATTAATATGGTGTATCACATTGATTGATTTGCATATACTGAAGAATCCTTGCATCCCTGGGATAAACCCCACTTGATCATGGTGTATGATCCTTTTAATATGTTGTTAGATTCTGTTTCCTAATATTTTGTTGAGGATTTTTGCATCTATGTTCATCAGTGTTATTGGTCTATAATTTTCTTTTTCGTAATATCTTTTTCTGGTGTTGGTGTCAGGGTAATTGTTGCTTTGTAGAATGAATTTGGGAGTGTTCCTCCCTATGCAATTTTTTTGAAGAGTTTGAGAAGTATCGGTGTTAGCTCTTCTCTAAATGTTTGATAGAATTCGCCTGTGAAGCCATCTGGTCCTAGACTTTTGTTTGTTGGAAGAGTTTTAAATACAGTTTCAATTTCATTACTTGTGTTAGGTCTATTTATATTTTCTAATTTTTCCCGGTTCAGTCTTGGAAAATTGTACCTTTCCAAGAATTTGTCCATTTCTTTGTGGTTGTCCATTTTATTGGCATATAGATGTTTGTAGTAGTCTCTTACAATCCTTTGTATTTCTGTGGTGTCAGTTGTGATTTCTCATTTTTCATTTCTAATTTTATTGATTTGTGTTCTCTCCCTTTTTTTTTTCTTGATGAGTCTTGCTAAGACTTTATCAATTTTGTTTATCTTCTCAAAGAACCAGCTTTTATTTTTATTGATCTTTGCTATTGTTTCCTTCATTTCTATATCATTTATTTCTGCTCTGCTCTTTATGATTTCTTTCCTTCTACTGATTTTGGGTATTCTTTGCTCTTCTTTCTCAAGTTGCTTTAGGTGTAGGTTTAGATTGCTTGTTTGAGATTTTTCTTGTTTCTTAAGGTGAGATTGAATTGCTATAAATTTCCCTCCTAGAACTGCTTTTGCTGCATCCCATAGGTTTTAGGTCGTTGTGTTTTCATTGTCATTTGTTTCTATGTACTTTTTATTTCTTCTTTGATTTCTTCAGTGATCTCTTGTTTACTTAGTAGCACACTGTTTAACCTCCATGTATTCGTGTTTTTTACAGTTTTTTCCTGTAATTCATTTCCAATCCCATAGCGTTGTGGTCAGAAAAGATACTTGATAAAATTTCAATTTTCTTAAATTTACCAAGGCTTGATTTGTGACCCAAGATGTCATCTATCCTGGAGAATGTTCCATGTGCACTTGAGAAGAAAGTGTATTCTGCCACGTTCAGGTGGAGTATTCTATAAATATCAATTAAATCTATCTGGTCTGTTGTGTCATTTACAGTTTGTGTTTCCTGATTTATTTTCTGTTTGGACGATCTGATCTGTCCATTGGTGTAAGTGGGGTGTTAAAGTCCCCTATTATTATTGTGTTACTGTCAGTTTCTCCTTTCCTGGTTGTTAACATTTTCCTTATGTATTGAGGTGCTCCTATGTTGGGTTCATAAACATTTATAATTATTGTACCTTCTTCTTGGATTGATCCCTTGGTCATTATGTAGTGTCCTTCCTTATCTCTTGTAACAGTCTTTATTTTAAAGTATATTTTATCTGATATGAGTATTGCTACTCCTGATTTCTTTTGATTTCCATTTGCATGGGATATCTGTTTCCATCCCTTCACTTTCAGTCTGTATGTGTCCCTAGGTCTGAAGTGGGCCTCTTGTAGATTGCATATATATGGGTCTTGTTTTTGTATCCATTCAGCCAGTCTGTGTCTTTTGGTTGTGGCATTTAATCTATTTACATTCAAGGTTATTATCAATATGTATGTTCCTATTACCATTTTCTTAATTGTGTTGGGTTTGTTTTTATGGGTCTTTTTCTTCTCTTGAGTTTCCACCTAGAGAAGTTTCTTTATCATTTGTTGTAAAGCTGGTTTGGTGGTGCTGAATTCTTAGCTTTTGCTTGTCTGAAAAGCTTTTGATTTCTCTGTTGAATCTGAATAAGATCCTTGCTGGGTAGAGTAATCTTGGTTGTAGGTTTTTCTCTTTCATCACTTTAAGTATATCCTGCCACTCCCTTCTGACCTGCAGAGTTTCTGCTGAAAAATCAGCTGATAACATTATGGGGATTCCTTTGTATGTTATTTTTGTTTTTCCCTTCTGCTTTTAATATTTTTTCCTTGAGTTTAATTTTTGTTAGTTTGATTAATGTGTATCTTGGTGTATTTCTCCTACGGTTTATCCTGTATGGGACTCTCTGTGCTTCCTGGACTTGAGTGACTATTTCCTTTCCCATGTTAGGGAAGTTTTCCACTATAATCTCTTCAAATATTTTCTTAGACCCTTACTTTTTCTCTTCTTCTTCTGGGACCCTTACAATTCGAATGTTGGTGTGTTTAGTGTTATCCCACAGGTCTCTAAGATTGTCTTCTATTCTTTTCATTCTTTTTTCTTTATTCTGCTCCTTGACAGTTATTTCCACCATTTTGTCTTCCAGCTCACTTATTCGTTCTTCTGCCTCAGTTATTCTGTTACTGATTACTTCTATTGTATTGTTCATTTCAGTTATTGTGTTGTTCATCTCTTTTTGTTTGTTCTTTAGTTCTTTTAGATCTTTATTAAACATTTCTTGTATTTTCTCAATCTGTGCCTCCATTCTATTTCTGAGATTCTGGATCATCTTTACCATCATTACTCTGAATTATTTTTCAGGTATTGCCTATTTCCTCTTCATTTATTTGATCTTGTAGGTTTTTAATTTGCTTCTGCATCTGTAACATATTTTTTGCCCTCTTTTTTTTTTTTATGAGTGGGATTGTATTCCTGTCTTACTGGTTGTTTGTCTTGAGGCTTCCAACTTTGGAGCTTGTAAGCTGTTGGGTAGAGCTGAGTCTTGGTGCTGAGATGAGGACCTCTGTGAGACCTCACTCTGATGAATATTCCCTGGGGTCTGAGGTTCTCTGTTAGTCCAGTGGTTCAGACTCAGAGCTCCCACTGCAGAGGCTTCGGCTCAACCCCTGGCTTGTGAATCAAGATACTGCAAGCCATGCAGGGCAGCAAAAAAAAAAAAAGGAGAAAACAATAACATAGTAAAAATATAATTAGACTAGGAAAGCAAGAGATATGTTAGAAAGAATATAAAAATAAAAATATAAATGAAACAACAACTGGAAAGTAAAACAGAACCACTATAGTAAAACAGAGGAGAAGAAAAAAAAAGGTGGAAAAGGCCTTGACTGTGGAGGGTGGAGCCTAAGCAGGGGTGGGGTTTGGACAGTGAGCGGGACCTATGATTAGGACCACAGGGCTGGAAAAGGTCCTGGGGGGGTGGGGGGGGCTTAAGCTCAATGGAACAGATGGGGCCCAGTTGTTCTTCCCGCCTCTGGTCTAAGAGGGCGGGGGACCTCACCTGGGAGCCCAGCAGGCTTCCTGGGCTCCAGTGGGCAGGGCAAATGCCCACCGCTCCTCTCCTGCTCCTCTGGTCCTGGAGGCCCCCTCCCTCCTGCCTCTCCTGTTCTCCCCAACCTTCCTCTTATGCCCCCAGGACTCATGCAGCCTTCAGGGGGCTTTGGAGGACGGGGGACATGGCCTAGGTGTTCACAGTTTTCCCGTGCTTGAGTGGGTGGGGCAAAGGTCCTCCTCCTCTCTCCCTCTTCTGTTCCTGGAGAGATCCTCCCACCTGCCTCTTGTGTTCTCCCCTGGCCTCCCTCCTATGCCCCCAGGATCAACGCAACCTGGAGGGGGCCTCTGAGGGCATAGCCACAGCCACTCTTCAGGGGCACTGGTCTGGTCCTTTCTGGCCTCCACTTCTCCTCTCCCCTCAGTCCCCCCACATCCTACCGGTTCCCTTGGGGGTTCCTCCCTTCTTTTATCAATTTTGTTTATCTTTTCAAAGAACCAGCTCTTAGTTTTATTGATTTTTCCCCTTTTTTTAGTCTCTATTTCATTTATTTCTGCTCTGATCTTTATGATGAGTTTCTTTCTAGTAACTTTGTTTTTGTTTATTCTTCCTTTTCTCATTCCTTAGCTGTAAGATAGGTTGTTTATTTGAGATTTTTATTGTTTCCTGAAGTAGACTTGTATTCTTATAAACTTCCCTCTTAGAACTAACTTGCTGAATCCCATAGATTTCGGATTGTTGCGTTTTTGTTTTCATTTGTCTCCTGGTATTTTTTGATGTCCTCCTTGATTTCTTCAGTGGTCCGTTGATGGTTTAGTTGCATACTGTTCAGCCTTCACATGTTTGTGGTTTTTGCAGTTATTTCTTGTAGTTGATTTCCAGTCTCAAAGCATTGTTGCCAGAAAACATGCTTGATATGATTTCAATTTTCTTAAATTTATTGAGACTTGTTTTGTGGCCCAGCATGTAATCTATCCTGGAGAATGTTCCATGTGCACTTGAAAAGAATGTGTATTATGCTGCTTTTCAATGGAATGTTCTCTATATATCTATTAAGCTCATTTGGCCTAATGTGTTAAGGTCAGTGTTCCTTTATTGATTTTCTGTTTGGATAATCTGTCTATTGATGTAAGTGGGGTGTTAAAGTCTCCTACTATTGTTGTGTTACTGACACTTTTCTCTTTATATCTGTTTATATTAGCTTTATGTATTTAGGTGTTCCTTTGTTGGGTGCATACATATTTACAACTGTTATATCTTCTTCTTAGATTGATCTCTTGATCATTATGTAATGTTTTTCTTTGTCTCTTGTTACAGTCTTTTTTTAAAGTCTATTTTCCCTGATATAAATATTGCTACCTTGACTTTCTTTTCATTACCATTTGCATGGAATACCTTTTTCCATCCCCTCATTTTCAGTCTCTGTGTGTCTTTAGATCTGAATTGAGTCTTTTGTTGGCAGCATATGTAGGTCTTGTTTTTGTATCCTTTCAGTCACTCTACATCTTTTGATTATAGCGTTGAGTCCACTTGCATTTAAAGTAATTATTGATAGGTATGTACTTATTGCCGTTTTCTTAATTGTTTTGGTGTTGTTTTTGTAGTTCTTTTTTGTTTATTTCTCCCTCTTGTGTTCTCTTCCCTTTTGATTTGATAACTATCTTTAGTGTTATGTTTGGATTTCTTTCTCTTTTATGTGTGTTTGTATCTATTATAGATTTTTGGTTTGTGGTTACTATGTGGTTTATATATATAGCAATCTATACATGAATATGTTCATTTGCTGATCTGTTAAGTTCAAATGCATTTTAACAACCGTGCATTTTTACTCTTCTCTCCCAATGTTTACTGTTTTTGCCACTACATTTTACATCTTTTTGTTTTGTGTGTCCTTTAACTATTAATTGTGGGTATAGATGATTTTACTACACTTATCTATTAACTTTCCTACTAGCTTTATTCATGGTTAATTTTATCTTTACTGTATATTTGCCTTTACCAATGAGATTTTTTCCTTTTTTTTTTTTCCTTTTTTCTTTTTGGCCATGCAACACAGCTTGCAGGATCTTAGTTCCATGACCAGGGATCGAACACATGCCCCCTGCAGTGGAAGCATGGAGCCCTGACCACTGGACTGCCAGGGAATTCCCAAGATTTTTTTCATAATTTTCATGTTTCTAGTTCTGACCTTTTCTTTTTCACTTAAGGAAGTCTTTCTAACAAAGTTGTTTTGGTGATGCTGAACTCTTTTAGCTTTTCCTTGTCTGTAAAACTTTGTCTTCTCCATCAAATTCAAATGAAAGCCCTACTGGATAGAATATTCTTAGTTGTAGGATTTTCCCTTTCATCACTTTAAGTATATCATGCCACTCCCTTCTGGTATACAGAATTTCTGCTGAAAAGTCAGCTGATAGCCTTATGGGAATTACCTTATACAAACTTGTTGTTTTTCCCTTGCTGCATTTAATATTCTTTTTTTATCTTTAATTTTTGCCATTTTAATTACAATGTGCCTTGGTGTGTTCCTCTTTGGGTTGATCCTGTTTTGGAATCTCTGTATTTCCTTGACCTGGATGTCTGTTTACTTTCCCAGGTTAGGGAATTTTTCAGCTATGATGTCTTCAGATATGTTCTTTGCACCTTTCTCTCTCTCTCCTCTCCCTGCAACCCCTACAATATGTATGTTAGTGCACTTGACATTGTCTCAGAATTCTCTTAAACTGTTCTCATTTCTTTTTATTCTTTTGTTGTTGTTGTTCATCTTCAGTGATTTCCACTACTTTGTCTTCCAGCTTGCTGATCAGTTCCTCTATATAACCTAATCTACTGTTGATTCTCTCTAGTGTATTTTTTATTTCAGTTATTGTATTCTTCATCTCTGTTTGGTTCTTTTTATATTTTCTAATTCTTTGTTTAAATTTTCTAACTTCGCATTCTGTTCATCCACTCTTCTCCTGAGTTCATTGATCATCTTTATGATCATTACCTTGAACTCTTTATCAAGTAGCCTGGTTATCTCCACTTCACTTTTTCTTCTGGGGTTTTACCTTGTTCCTTTGTTTGGAACATCTTCCTCTGCCATCTCATTTTGCCTAATTTTCTGTTTTTATTTTTATGTGTTTGGTAGACTTGTTAAGTTTCCTGACTTTGTGAAGGTGGCTTTTTGTAGCAGTTTTCCTGAGTCAGCAGCACAGTCCCCTCTGGCCACCAGATCAATATGCTCTAGGTCTGCCCCCTAAGTGGGCTGTGTGGGTCCTACTGTTGTGCTTGGCTGACTATTGTAGGTGGTCTGTTAGGAGTGTCTGGCCCCTGGCCCAATTGGTTAACAGACCATGCCTTGTGCCAAGGCTGCCAGCCACTGGTTGGCAGGGCTGTGTTATGAGGCAGCTGGCTGCAGAGCTCCATGGGGTCTTGGGGCTATTGCTGGCACACTGAGGGCTGAAAAACTATTCTGGGGTGGGTGGTTTTGGGCCAGTCTTCCTGAATCTAGTGTCAGCTTATTGATGGGTGGGGCTGGTTCCTGACATGTTGGCTGCAGGCTCCAGGTTGTCCCAAAGTTGGTGCTGGCGTGCTGGTGCATGAGCCTGAATCCTAGGGCAGCTGGCTGATGAGTCCAATGTATCTTGGTGCTGGCATTGCCTGCCTGTAGGTGGAGTCATGGTCCAGGGTGGCCCAGGGTTAGTGCTGGCTTCCTGGTTGGTGGAACCAGGTCCTGGGGACTGGTTACAGGGCCCTTGGTGTCCTAATGCTAGTGCCTACTTGCTGATGGGCGGGCTGCGTCCTGACATGGCTGGATGTGGGGTTGTGGTAGTCCTGGGGCTTGTGTCTGCCTGCTGGTGCCTGGGCTGGGGTCCAGGGGATCCTGGGGCTGGTTCCTGACCATTGGTGGGTGAGACCATGTCCTGGAGCTAGTTCCATCCCACTGGTGGGTGGAACCTGATCCTGGTGTCTCTGGCTGCAGGACCCAGGGGTCCCAGAGCTGGAGTGGGCCTGCTGGTTGGTGGGAGGTTGAGACCCAGAATATCCTGGGACTAGTGCTGGCTCACTAGTGGGCAGAGCTGAGTTCTGTGGTCTCTGGTTTCAGGGCCCTAGTGGTCCTGATTTTGGTATGTTGGCCCACTAGTGGGTGGGGCTGGATCCAATGGGTCTTAGGGGTGGTGCTTGCCCTCTAATGGGTGAGACTTGTCCTGGACTTGTGCTGATCCACTTGTAGCCACAGCCAGGTCCTAAGGTCTCTGGCTGCAGGGCCCTCGGGGTCCCAGGGCTAGTGCTGGTGCACTGGTGTGCAGGGCCAAATCCTGGACCCTCAGGTGGACAGAGTCAGACCCTGTGAGTTCAAGGGGCCTTAAGGCAGCAGGCCTGCTGCTGGGTGGAGCTGTGTCTCTGTCCAAATAATTGCTTCACCTGATGGGTTTCTGTACTGATGCTGACAGGCTGGTAGGTGAGGCCAGATACCAATGCTAATAAGCTAGGGAGAGGATTTGAAAATAGTACTTGCCAGCACCAGTGACCACATGGTAGAATGAGCACCCAAAAATGGCTGCCGCCAGTGTCTATGTCCTTCATGTATGCTCCAGTTGCCTCCGGGCTGTCCAGGAGGATCTCCAAGATCAGCTGGTGGGTCTGACCCAGGCTCCTTTCAAATTACTGTTTCTGTCCTGGGCTCTGGGGTGTGTAAGTTTTATGTGCACCCATTAAGGGTGGAGTCCATTTTGACAGCCCTTTTCATCTCCCCCAAATTAAGCCCCACTGACCTTAAAGCCAAACATTGGAAGTCTGTCTTCTCAGTGAAGCACCTCTGGGTAGGGGAGTCCAGTGTGGGGCTTGGACCTCTCTCTCACTCCTTGGGGAGAACCTTTGCAATAGTAATTATCCTCCTGTTTGTGGGTCATCCACCCAGGGGTATGGATCCTGACTATATTGCAACTCTGCCCCTCCTACCCTTCTTGTTGTGATTGCTTCTCTATATCTTTAGTTGTAGAAAATCTTTTCTGGTCTTTCTCCTCAATAGTTGCTCTATAAATAGTTGTAATTTTGGGGTGCATGTGGGAGAAGGTGAGCTCAGGGTCTTCCTACTCTGTCATCTTGATCACTCCTCCCTTTAATTTTCATTATTCTTTTTCAGTATTATTTTTGACTATTCAGAGCTCATTGCAATGCCACATGAATTTAAACCTTTTTCTCTTTTTTTTCAATTTTCTGTTTAAAAATGCTGTTGAAATGTTAATATGTATTGCACTGGATCCATAGTTCACTTTGAGTAGTATTAACATCCTAACCCTATTACATCTTCCAATCAATGAACAAAAGATATCTTTCCATTTATTTAGGTCTTCTATAATTTCTTTCAAGAATATTTTGTAGTTTTCAGCATACAAATTTGTCACCTCTTTTGTTAAATTTATTCCTAGGTATTTTATTCTTTTGGATACTATTATTCATTGAATTATTTTCTTAATTTCCTTTCCAGATTATTCATTTGTGGTATATAAAAATACAACTAATTTTTCCATGTTGATCTTATACCCTGAAACTTTGCTGAACTTTTTTATTAGCTCTAGTAATTTTTTGTGGATTCTTTAGGACTATCTATAGATAATATTATTTCATCTTCAAATAGAGATAGTTTTATTTCTTCCTTTCCAATTTAGGTGTCTTTATTTCTTTTTCTTGTTCAAGTGCTGGCTGAAAATTCCAGTACTGTGTTGAATAGATCTGGTGAAAGCAGGCATCCTTATTTTATTCTTGATCTTAGAGGAAAGATTTCAATCTTTCACCTTGAGTATGATGTTAGCTGTGGGTTTTCATAAATACCCTTTATCATGTTGAGGAGGTTTCCTTCTATTCCTAGTTTTCTGATTATTTTTATCAAGTAAAGTGTTGGATTTTTTTCAAATGCTTTTTCTGCATCAGTTGAGATTATCACATGCTTTTTCCCTTAAATCCATTATTTGGTTTACTATGTTGATTGGTTTTCTTATATTGAACCAGCCTTGCATTCCTGGGAATATTGATATTTAAACAATATTGAATTGATATTATGTATAAAATAAACAATGAATGAGAACATACTGTATAGCATGGGGAACTCTACTTAATGCACTGTGGTGACATAAATGGGAAGAAAATCTAAAAAAGAGGGGATATATGTATATGTATAGCTGATTCATTTTGCTGTACAGTAGAAACTAACACAACATTGTATAGCAACATTGTAAACCAATAAAAATTAATTTAAAAAATAAATAATATTGAACCTTCTGATTAATGAACATACTATACCTCTTCACTTGATTTCTCTCACCAATATTTTTTAGTTTACAATGTATGTATTTTGCATAAATATTGTTAAATATTTATTTCACATTTTTTGTGATATTGAAAAGGGCAGTTTTAAATTTTTAGTTTTCAAAACTGTTCATTGCAAGTTTGTCAAAATACAATTTGTATATTAACTTTGTGTCCCCAATCTTTTCAAATCCATGTAATAGTAAAGAAGTTTTAAAATTTTACTTAGAATTTTCTATATTGACAAACATGTTGTTTATGAATAAAGCCAATTTTACTTCTTCCCTTCTAAAATGTATGCCTTCTTTTTTTTTTTTGCTTTCCACTATAGTAATGGCTAAGACAATTGAATAGAAGTGATGAGAATACATATCTTTGCCTTGTTTCTAATCTTAAAGGGGGAGAATTCAACCTGTCACCATTAAGTAGGATATTAGCTATAGTATTTTCATATATACCCTCAATCAGATTGAAGAAGTTCCCTTCTTTTCCTAGTTTGTTGAGAATTTTATCATAGCTCTGCATTGACTTTTGTCAAGTGTTTTTGGAAAACTTCTATTGCAATAATCAGAAGATTTTCCTCCTTATTCTGTTAACATAATGCTACATTGATTGAATTTCAAATGCTCAATCAACCTTGCATTCATGGGACAATCCCTTGATCATGACGTGTAATATGATTGTATTTATTTCTAGATTTGATTTGCTAATGTATTGTTAGGCACTTTTTGCATCTATATTTATATAGACTATTGCTCTGTAGTTTTCCTTACATCTAATCACTTTTGTTTTGATAACAGGACAATGCTGATCCCATAAAATGAGTTCAGAAGTGTTCCTTCCTTCTGTATTTTCTGAAAGGGTTAAAGTAGAATTTTAGTTCTTCCTTAAGTATTTAGTATAATTAATCAGAGTATAGTTGTTAATTAAATTTTTTAAACTATTAATTCAATCTAGTTAATAGGTATAAGGCTATCAGGTTATCTTTTTGTTTTTTTTCTGAGTGAGTTTTGGTAATTTATATCTTTAAAGGAATTTGTGCATTTCATATAAGTTGATAAATTTATTAACATATTCACTTATCCTTTTAACATTTGTACAATCTGTATTGATGTCTTTTCTTCCTTTCATAATATAGGTATTTCATGTGTACTCCAAAAAAAAACCTCACAAGTCTTTCTAGAGCTTTAGAAATACTATTGACCTTTTCAAAGAACCAGCTTTTGGCTTTATCAATTTTTCTCTATTGTTTCTGTATTCTTTATCTTATTGGTTTTGGTTCTTACATTTATTATTTCCTTTTATCTGCTCAATTTGGGTTTAATTTGTAATTCTTTCTGAAGGTTCTTAAGGTGGGAGCCTAGAGCATTGATATGAGACTTCTTTTGTTTTCTAATATAATCATTTAATCTTTATGCTTCCTTCTAAGCACTATTTTGGCTGAATCTCACAGATTTCAGTATGTTGTACTTTCATTTTATTCAGTTCCCTTGTGGTTGTTTTCTTTTGTTCTATAATTTATTTAGACGTATATTATTTAATTTCTGAATATTTGAGGGTTTTTCAGATATCTTCCTGTTACTGGTGTCTAGTTTAATTTTGATGTGGTCAGAGAACACACTTTGCATAATTTTAACTCTATTATTTGTTGAAAATTTTTATATCCTAGAATATAGTTTATTTTGCTGAGTGCTCTGTGTGCACTTGAAAAGAATGCATGGTCTGCTGCTGTTGGGTGGCTTATTCTATAAATAACTACTAGTTCAAGTTGGTTGAGTGTGCTATTCAAGCTTTCTAAATCCCTACTGATTTTCCATCTACTTATTCTATCAGTTACTGAGATAGGAGTGCTAAAATCCCCAACTAAAATTTTGAATTTGTCTGCATTTCCTTTGAGTTCTATTAGCTTTTTGCTTCATGCCTTTTGTCTTCTGAAGACTTAAACAAATTTAGGGTGAATTAAGAATTATGCTCTCTTGATGAATTGATTCCTGTTATAATTTTGACATATTCCTCTTTATCCATGATAATATACCTTTCTTGCTCTGAAACCTGTTTCTGAAATTAGGATATCCACTCCAGCTTTCTTTTGATTGGTGCTTTCATGGTGTATATTTTTCATCCTTTTACTTTTAATCTATTGATGTCTATTTAAAGTGGATTTCTTATAGAAAACACATGTGATTTGCTTTTTTATCCAATCTGAAAATATCTTTTATTTTTGGAATTGTCACCCACTTACATTTAATGTAAATTATCAAACTAGTTGAATTTGGTTTCTATTTGTCCAATATATACTTTGTTCTTTTTCAGCTTTTCCTGCCTTCTTTTGAACAGTTATTTTTATGATCCCATTTAATCTCTGCTATAGCTTAATAGTCATATCTCTTTTTCAGTCGTTGCACTAGGATTACAATATACCACTTTACTCATCACTGCCAACTTCAAATAATATTGGGCTACTTCACCTTTAGTCTAAGACTCTTTCAACAGTATACTTTCATTTCACTCCATTTATTCTTTGTGCCATTTTCACTCATGTTACTTCTGCATACAGTATAAGTCCTGCAATGTATTTTTGCTGTAAAAGTCAAATATTGTTTTAAAAGATTTTAAAGTGAGAAAAAAAGTTTTTTTAATAGTTACCCACATATTCACCATTTCCAGCATTCTTTGTTCCTTTGTCTCAGTCCAAATTCCATCAAGTATTATTTCCCTCTTATTTAAAGAAATTCTTTTGGTATTTCATGTAATGCAGGTCTAATGACAAAAAATTCTTTACTTCTGTTTGATTGATTCTTTATTTGCCTTTTATTTATTTGTTTATATTAAAAAAACCACAACATAATACTTACCATCTTAATCATTTTTAAGTCCACAGTTCAGTGGTGTTAGGTACATTCACATTATTATGCACCTATCCCTCCCACCCATCTCCAGAATGCTTTTCATTTTATAACACTAAAACTCTGTATTCATTAAACATCAACTCCTCACTCCTCCTCCTAAACCCTAGCCCCTGGCAACCACCATTCTATTTTCTGTCTCTATGAATTTGACTACTCTAGGGACCTCATATAAATGGAATCCTACAGTATTTGTCTTTTTGTATCTAACTTATTTTACTTAGCATAATGTCCTCAAGGTTTATCCATGTTGTAACGTGTCAGAATTCCCTTGCTTTTTAAAGGTTAAATAATATTCCATTGTATGGATATGCCACATTTTGCTTATCCATTCATCCACTGATGTACTTCCATCTTTTGACTATTGTGAATGCTATGAACATTGCTGTATAAAAATCTCTTTAAGACCATACTTTCAATTCTTTCTTCTGGGTATATACCCAGAAGTAAAACTGCTGGATAATATGGTAATTCTATTTTTAATTTTTTCAAGAACCATCATATTATCTTCCATAGCATCTACACCAATTTACATTCCCACCAACAGTGTACAAGAGTTCCAATTTCTTCACATCCTCACCAAAACTTTTATTTTCCCTTTTTCTTTCTGATAGTAACTATCTTAATGGATGTGAGATGGTATCTAATTGTGGTTTTGACTTGCATTTCCCTAATGATTAGTGATGTTGAACACTTTTTCATTTGCTTATTGGCTGTTTGTATATCTTCTTTGGAGAAATGTCTATTTAATCACCTTGCTCACTTTTTTTTAAAATTGAGTTTGATTTTTTGTTGTTGCATTGTAGGGGTTCTTTATATATTCTGGATATTAATACCTTATCAGATATATGTTTGCAAATATTTTTTCACATTTCATAGGTTACTTTTTCATTCTGTTGATTGTGTCCTTTGATGTACAGAAGTTTAAATTTTTGATATAGTCCAATTTATCTATTTTTTATTCTGTTACCAGTGCTTTTGGAGTCATAACCAAAAAATCATTGACAAATCCAGTGTCACAAAGCTTTTCCTTTGTACTTTATTCTAAGAGTTTTTATAGTTTTAACTCTAACATTAAGATGTTGATGCTTTTTGAGTTAATTTTTTGTGTATGACAAGGTGCAACTTCATTCTTTTGCATGTGGATATGTAGTCTTCCTAGGACCATTTGTTGAGAAGACTGTAATTTTCCCATTGAATGATCTTAGTATTCCTATCAAAATTAAATGATCATAAATGTGTGGTTTTATTTCTGAGCTCTCTATTCTTTTCCATTGGTATATATGTATATTTATATGCCAGTACCACACTATTTTAATTACTGTAGCTTTGTAATAACTTTTGAAATCAGGAACTGTGAGACCTCCAACTTTGTTCTTTTTCAAGATTGTTTTGATATATTTGCTTTCATTTTTAAAATTAATAGACATTATTTTTCAAAGCAGTTTTAAATTTACAAGCAAATTGAGCAGAGAATACAAAGAGTTTCTTTATACTCCTTCTCTTCCCCACTCCCACAGTTTCACTATTATTACATCTTACATTAATACATTTGTTACATTTGATGAAACGATACTGATACATTATTTTTTTTAATTTTTGAAATTTATTTTATTTATTTTTTTATACAGCAAGTTCTTTTTTTTAAAATTATTTATTTATTTATTTATTTATTTATTTATTTATTTATTTATTTATGGCTATGTTGGGTCTTCGTTTCTGTGCGAGGGCTTTCTCTAGTTGTGGCAAGTGGGGGCCACTCTTCATCGTGGTGCGCGGACCTCTCATTATCGCGGCCTCTCTTGTTGCAGAGCACGGGCTCCAGATGCGCAGGCTCAGTAATTGTGGCTCACGGGCCTAGTTGCTCCGTGGCATGTGGGATCTTCCCAGACCAGGGCTCGAACCCGTGTCCCCTGCATTGGCAGGCGGATTCTCAACCACTGCGCCATCAGGGAAGCCTGCAAGTTCTAATTAGTTATCCATTTTATACATATTAGTGTATATATGTCAATCCCAATCTCCCAATTCATCACACCACCATTATTATTAATGGAAGTCCATAGTTTGCATATACTTTTTGTGTTGTACAGTTCTATTGGTTTTGATAAATACATAATATCATGTATCCATCATAACAGTAACATATAGAATAACTTCTCCACCTTAAAATTCTCCTGTATTCTATCTATTCATCAATCTTACACATTTCCCTATCCATGGAAATCACTGAACTTTTTACTGCCTCCATTATTTTGCCTTTTCTAGAATGTCATAGAGTTGGAATCATACATTTTGTAGTCTTTTAATATTGACTTATTTCACTTAGTAACATGCATTTCAGGTTACCTTAGGGCTTTTAAGGTATTGATAGATTATTTCTTTTTGTTACTGAATAACATCCCATGTTATGATTGAACCATGGCTTATTTATCAATTTGCTATTGAAGGAAACTTGGTTGCTCCAAATGTAAGCAATTAGGAATAAAGCTGCTATAAACATTTGTGTACAGAATTTTGTATGGCCACACATTTTCAAATAATTAAGGTAAATACCAAGGAGTTTTTCCATGGCTCTAGGCAGCTTCCTTGGCTCCAGGCTCCTAGAAGTCTCTTGCAAATCCAGGCCCCAAATCCACTCCAGTGACTGCCATCTCGCTGTCCCTACTCAGCTCCAGTGGCCCAAGACTCTTAGCCCACCTCAGTGTCAACCAAGTCTCATGACACCAGGTTCCTGCTAGACTCCTGAAAAACCAGGTTCCTAGCAGATCCCAGTACAGCACTTTTACAGCCCTGAAGTCCTCCTGTTACCCTAGGCTACCAATCAATGCCCACAAACCCAGGTTCTAGGAGGGATTCATAAACCCAGGGGCCCAATGCTTTTGACTCACCCAAATACCAGGTCACCAAGAATTCCAACAGCAAGCCTGTCAATGGATACCATCTGACTCCCCACCCAGAATTTTTGACAGGCTGCTGAAGCTAGTCTGTAAAGACTGGAAGAGATGCCTACACTCTCAAAATTCACAGACAAAAATATAAGGCCACAGGATCATACATGATCAAAGAAAAATAATACCACTGAAGGAAACTAATAAAATTTCCATAACTGAACCTAAAGAAATGGAGATCTATGAACTGTCTATGGAAGAATTCAGAATAATCCTCTTAAAGAATTAAGTGAACTACAATAAACCCAAATAGATAAGTAAATGAAATTAGGAAAACAATGCATGAACAAAATGAGAGATCAACAAAGAAATAGAAATTCTTTTTAAAGCAGAAATCCTAGCATTGAAGATTGCAATGACTGAAATGTAGAATTCAAAAGAGAGCTTCAACAACAGAATCAACCAAGCAGAAGAAAGATTTAATGAACTAGAAGACAGTTCAGTTGAATTCATCCAGTCAGAGGAGCAAAAGGAAAAAAGAATGAAAAAGAAAGTGAAAAATAATTAAATGAAATGTAGGATAACATTAAAAGGAACAATCTACACATTGTTGAAGTCTCAGAAAGAGTAGAAGCAGAAAGCTTATTTAAAGAAGTAATGACTGAGAATTTCTCAAATCTGGAGAGATATTTAGACATCTAAGTTCATAAACCTAATAGGTAATCCCAAAGTTCCAACATTTCAAAACGATCTTTTCCAAGACACATTATAATAAAATTGTCTAAAATCAAACACAGAAAATTTCAAAAGTAGGAAGAGAAAAAAAACCTCACAAATAAAGAAAAACCCCATAAGATGAACAGCAGATTTCTCAGCAGAAACCTTGCAGGTCAGGAGAGAGTGGGGTGATATATTCAAAGTGCTGAAAGAGTTTGGTGCCAACCAAGAATAGTTTACCCAGCAAAGTTGCCTTTCAGTAATGAATGAATGAATGAACGAGAGATAAATATTTACCAAACAACAAAAGCTGAGGGAGCTCATCACCACTAGACCTGTTTTACAAGAAATGCTGAAAGGAGTTCTTAAGCTAAAATGAAAAATGTTAGTTAGTAACAAGGAAACATGCTGGTAAAAGTTGGAAGATGGTCAAATTCAAAATGTTCTAATATTGTAAGGTGGTGGTGTGTTAATCACTTTAGTGTAAAGGCTTTAAGGACAAAATATTAAAAATAACTATAGCTACAGTAATTTGTTAATGGATATACAAATGAAAGAGGTAAATTATGATATCAAAAATAAATTATGGGGTGGGTATAAAGGAAACACCCTGTATGTATTGAAGTTAAGTTATAGCATAAAACAGACCATTATATCTATAAGATGTTTTATGTAAGTGGCATTAGCTACAAGGAAAAAGCCTGCCGTAGATATACAAATGATAAAGAAAGAAATATCAATAGAGAAAATCATCAACCCACAAAGAAAGACAGCAAAAGATGACGGAAAGGACAAGAACTACAAAACATCCAGAAAACAAAAAGGTGATATTAGTAAGCTCTCACCTGTTGATAACTACTTTAAGTATAAATTTATTGATTTTTTTAATCAGAGGGCATAGAGTGATTGAATGGTTGAAAATAATACCCAACTATATACTGCCTACAAGAGACTCACTTCACCTTTAGGGACACTCATAGGCTCAAGGTGAAGAGATGGAAAAAAATATCCCAGGAAAATGGAAAACAATAGAGAGCAGAGGTAACTATACTTATATCAGACAAAATATACTTTAAGTCAAAAACTGTAATAAGAGACAAATAAGGTCATTATATAATGATAAATGAGTTAATTCATTAAGAAGATATAATAATTAAAAATATATATGCATCCAACATTGGAACACTTAAATATATTAAGCAAATACCAACAGACCCAAAAGAAGAAACAGACAAAAATACAATAATAGTAGGGAAGTTCAATATCCCACTTTCAACAATGACTAGATCATCCAGATGGAAAATCAATACAGACACATTGGACTTGAACTATACCTTAGACCGAATGAACCTAAAACATACACAGAACATTCCACCCAGCAGTAGCAGAATACACACTTTTCCCATGTGCAGACAGAATACTCTCCAGGGTAGATCATATGTTAAACCACAAAACAAGACTTAGCAAATGTAAGAAGATTGACAGACTACCAATTAGCTTTTCTGACCACAACTGTAGGAAACTAAATATCAATAACAGGAGGAAAACTGGAAATTCAAAAATGTGTGGGAATTAAACAACATACTCTTGAAAAGCCACTGGGTGAAAAGAAATTTTAAAATATCTTGAAACAAACAAAAATGGAAACACAATATATCAAAACTTATGGGATGCAGCAAAAAGCATGACTAAGAAAAAATTTATAGTGAAAAACATTAAGAAAAAGGAAATATCACAATTAAATAACCTAAATTTTCACCTCAAGTAATAAGAAAAAGAAGAACAAACTAGCCCCAAAGTTAGCAGAAAGAAGGTAACAACAAAAATTAGAGCACAAATAAGTAAAATAGATATCCAGAAAAATTATCAACAAAACTGAGCTGTTTTTTTTTTGTTTTTGAAAAGATATATAAAATTGGAAAACTCTTAGCTAGACTAAGAAAAAAAGAGAGAAGACTCAAAATTAGAAATGAAAGAGGAGACACTACACCTGATCCAGCAGAAATATAAAGAGACTACTATGAACAATTATATACCAAAAAATTGAATAACCTAGAATAAATGGATAAATTCCTAGAAATATAGAACCTATCAATACTGAATCATGAAGGAATAGAAAATTTGAACAGGCCAATGATTAGGAGATTGAAACAGTAACCAAAAACCTCCCAATATAGCAAAGCCCAGGAACAGAATATGTTCTATCTTGATTAATGTTCCATGTAAGTTTGTGAAGAATGTATATTGTGTTGTTGGATGAAGTGGTTGATAGATGCCAATTATATCCAGCTGATGGATGGGGCTATTTAGTTCAACTATAACCTTACTTATTTTCTGATTACTGAGGCTGAAAATTACTGGTAGAAAATTGTCAAATTCTACAAATATGTGGAGTTGTCTATTTCTCCTTGCAGTTCTATCAGGTTTTGTCCCACATATTTTGATGCTCTATTGTAAAGTGCAAACACATTAAGAATTGTTATGTCTTCTTGTAGAATTGACTCCTTCATATGTAGTGTTCCTCTTCAACCCTCATAATTTTCTTTGCTCTGAAATTTGCTTTGTCTTAAATTAATATTTAATTAGACTAGAATACTATATCTTTTCTCTTCCCTTTACTTTTGTACCCTTAACTATATTTCAAGGAAGTCTCCTGTATGTAGATCACATATAGTTGTGTCTTGTTTTTTATTCACTCTTATGGTTTTTATATTTTAATTGGTGTATCAGACCAATCACATTTTAACTGATTATTTATATAGTTAGCTTAAAATCTACCATATTTTGGAACAGTTTTCTATTCATTGTTATTGTTCTTTTTTTTGTTTTTGTTTTTTTCTTTTTTTAGTCTTCTCTTTTTCTGCCTTCTTCGGTTGTAATTGAGCATTTTATATAATTCCATTTTTTCTCCTTTCTTAATATTAATTATACTTCTTTTGAAAAAAAATTAGTGGTTGCCCTAGGGTTTTCAGTAGGCATTTACAACTAAATTAAGTCCACTTTCAAATAACACTGCACTGCTTCATGGGTAGTGCAGGTACCTTAGAGTATTTCCAGTTCCTCCCTCCTATTCCTTATAACATTACTGTCACTCGTCACACTTACCCATAGGGTAAAATCACTTAATTGTTGCTGTTATTATTTTGAACAAGCTATTTTTTTTAATTTTTAAAAATTATTTATTTTTAGCTGCATTGGGTCTTTGTTGCTGCACGTGGGCTTTCTCTAGTTTTGGCAAGCGGGGGCTACTCTTCGTTGTGGTGCATGGGCTTCTCATTGTGGTGACTTCTCTTGTTGTGGAGCACGGGCCCTAGACGTGAGGGCTTCAGTAGTTGTGGCTCACAGGCTCTAGAGCACAGGCTCCGTAGTTGTGGTACACGGGGCTTAGTTGCTCTGCGGCAAGTGGGATCTTCCCGGGCCAGGGATCAAACCCATGTCCACTGCATTGGCAGACGGATTCTTAACCACTGCACCTCCAGGGAAGTCTCAGGACAAGCTATTTTTTAAATCAATTAAGAATATGAAAAATAAAAGACTTCACGTTACCTTCATTTATTCCTTCTTAAACACTGTTTCTTTCCTTATGTAGATCCAGAATTTTGACCTATATCAGTTTTCTTCTCCCTGAAGAACTTTTAAAAACATTTCTTGTAAAAAAGATCTACTGGTAACAAATTCCTTCAGCTTCTGTTTGAGAAATTCTTTTTTTTAAACTTTTGAATAATGCTTTTACTGGATACAGAATTTTAGTTTTGTGGTTTTTACTTTCAATACTTTATATATTTCACCCTACTCTCTTCTTGCTTTCATGGCTTCTAAAGAGAAATCCAGTGTAATTCTTATCCTTATTCATTGATAATCTGTGTCCCTCCCTCCCTCCATGATCTCCTATTTTCTTTGTCTTTGATTTTCTGCAATTTGCATATGATATGCCTACCTATAGATTCTATGGTATTATAATGCTTGGTATTTTCTGAGATTCCTGGATCTGTGGTAAGTTGTCTGTCACTAATTTTGGAATATTCTCAGCTAATTATCACTTCAAATATTTCTTCTGTTTCTTTCTCTTTCTTCCCTGTCTGATATTCCTATTATGCATTTGTTACACTTTTTGTAATTGTTCCACCTTTCTTGAATATTATGTTCTATTTTTTTCACTCCTTTTCTTTTTGCTATTCGGTTTGGGACAATTTTGTTTACATATCTTCACACTCCATAATTATTTCCTCAGCCATGTCTAATCTGCTGGTGAGTGCATCAAAAGCATTTACTTTTATTAGATTGTTTTTTATTTCTAGCATTTCCTTTTGATTCTTAGAGTTTCCATCTCTCTGCTTAGATTCCCAATCTGTTCTTGCATATTATCAACTTTTTCCATTAGATCCCTTGACCAATTAATCATATTTATTTCAAATTCCTCATCTGATGGATCCAAAATCTCTGCCATATCTGCATCTGGTTGTGATGCTTGCTTTCTCTTATACTGTGTCTTTTGCTTTTAAGTATGCATCATAATTTTTTACTGAAAGCTGGGCATTATGTATCAGATAAAAGGAACTGAGGTAAATAGGCCTTTAGTGTGAGGTTTTGTATTTATCTGTCTAGAAAAGAAGCTATGTTTGCTGTAGCTTTAGGTGTCAAAGTCTCAAATTTCCTCTGGTGTCCTTGTTTTTCTCTCCCCTGCTGTTTGTATAGACTTACTTCTTAAATAGGTCTGAGACTTTCAGACTTAGGATTTAATCCCCTGTTACTATGCAGAAATCCTATTTATTAGTGATAAGGTAGTGATGGAGGGGAAGCATGCTCTAGTCCTTTGATAGGTATCAACCTGTGTCCCAGGCTGTGATTTTCATTAGGGCTTCTCAACTTCACCCCTTTTGGTGAGACAGGAAGGCTATAGTGGGCTAGAATTGGATATTTCCATTCCCCCAAGTCCTCGAGGCTCTGGAAAAAACTTAATTTGGCTAGGTTCTGGTAAAATATTTTCCCTTGAGGGAAGACCATTGTTAGAGAAAACAGAATGCTCTTGGTTACTATTCCCCTTTCTCTGCTGGAAGTATGAGGGTATTTTTTTGTGATCTTCTTCATGAAGAACTGGTGGGGCTCCTTGAGGTAGAACTCACAAAAATGGGGATTCCCTTATTTCTGGTCCACCAGGAATTTTTATCTTTCAAGCTAGTCCATCCTCAGTCTTTAGCAATTAGTCACTTATTCCAAGTGTTCTTACCAGTTGCTGACTCTAGCAGTGGATTCAGGTCATGGTACACTGTGATTCTCTGTATCTGCTGGACTCTCCAGTTTTCAAGGCAGCAATTTTCCCTGTGACATTTTTTTTAATGCCTCCATAGTTTTACCTTTTCCAAAATATCATATAGTTGGAATCATACAGTATATACCTTTTCAGATTGACTTCTTTTACTTAGCTACATTTACTTAACTTTCCTCCATAATTTTTGTGGCTCGATAGATCATATTTTTTTCTCTATAGTTTTAAATAATATTGTGGATGTGCAACAATTTGTTTATCCATTCACCTACTGAATGACATCTAATTTGCTTCCAGTGTTTGGCAGTTATGAATAAAGCTGTTATGAATATTGCTGTGCAGTATTTTTTGTGAACACAAGTTTTCAACTCATTTGAGTAAGTACCTAGGGGAATAACTGCTGCATGTTTAATAAAAGTATATTTAATTTTGTGAAACTGACTTCCAAAGTGATTTATCAATTTACATTCCTCCTAGCAGTGAAAGCAGTCAATGAGAATTCCTGTTGCCTCATATCTTGGCCAGCATTTGGTGTTGTATTTGTCTTCATTTGCAAATATATATTTGCTGGGTATAGCATTTTAGGTGGGCATATTTTTTCTTTTAGTACTTTAAAAAACAGAGCAGGAAGACCCTGAGCTCACGTTTTCTCATGGGCACACCAAAATAACTATTTAGGGGCAACTATTGCTGAGAAAGACCAGAAGACTAGCAGAAAAGATATTCTACAACTAAATGTATAAAAAAGAAACCATGAGATGGTAGGAAGAGAAGAGTCATAGTATAGTCAAGACCCATACCTCTAGCTGGGCAACCCACATATGGGAGATTAATTACAATTGCAGAGGGTCTATCCAAGGAAAGATCTGAGCTCCACAATGGGCTCCCCAGCCTGAAGTCTTGCACCAGGAAGACAAACCCCCTGAATGTATGGCTTTGAAGGGCAGCAGGGCTTACTTTCAGGAGTCCCAGCAGGCTGTGGGAAAAAGAGACTCCACTCTTAAATGGCACACACAAAATCCCATACACTTCGGAGCCCAGGACAGAAGCAGCAATTTGAAGAGAGCCTGGGTCAGACCCACCTGCTGATCTTGGAGAACCTCCTGGATGGGGTGGAGGCAACTGGAGCACACCCTGGGGACATAGACACTGATTGCAGCCATTTTGGGGAGCTCATTCTACCATGTGGACACTGGTTCTGGCAAGTGTCATTTTGGAATCCTACCTCCAACACAAGGACCTGGCCTTACCCACCAGCCTGTAGAAACCAGTATTGGGACACATCAGGCCAAGTAACTAACTGGGGAGGAACACGGCCTTACCCTCCAGTAGGCAGGCTGCCTTAAGACCCCCTGAGCCCACAGTCACCCCAGGACACAGCCCTGTCCACCAAAGGGCTCTGGACCCTGCCCCACACATCAGTGGCCCAGGACCCCCAAGGATCTGCAGCCAGAGATCCTGGGACCCAGTTCTGCCTACCAGTGAGCCAACTTCAGCCTCAAGACCACCACAGCCACACAGCCTGCCATGGCAGGACCCAGCCCATGCACCAGCAGGCTGGCACCAACTCTCAGACCTCCTGAGCCCCAGCCCTACCCTCCAGCAGGCTAACACCAGCTCTGAGACATTGGGGACCCTCAGCCAGCTACCTCAGGATCAAGTTCCACCCACCAGCAGGCTGACACAAGCTTTAGGACACAACTCTTCAGCCAGCTGTCTCAAGTACTAGCCCTCCCCAGCAGCAGGCCAACACCAGCTCCAGGACCCCCCAGGGCCCTGAAGCCAGAGATACTGGGACCCATCTTTCCCCTCCAGTGATCCAGCACTAGCCCTAGAATCCATCCAGTCCAATCCAGTGGGTGGACACCAGCCTCAGGACCACTGCAGCCAGGCAGCCTGCTATGGCAGGATCCAGGCCACACACCAGCAGGACAGCATTAGCCCTGGGAACACCTGCTTCCTGGTCCCCACCCACCAGCAAGCCAACACCAACACTGAGACACCTTAGGCCCCTTAGTCAGCCACCCTGAGATCCAGCCCCACCCACTAAGAGGCCAACACCAGCTGGAAGACACCAAGAACCCTATAGACAGAGATACCAGGACCCAGCTCCAACCTAGTTAACTGGCACCAGCCATGGGAAACTGTGAGTCCCAACCTGCCTACCAGCAAGATGAAACCAGCCCCAGGACCTGGCCCCACTCAACAGCAGGCCAACAGCAGCCCCAAAACACATTGGCCACCTCAACCAGCCAACCCAGGATATAGCACCATGCACCAGTGGGCAAGTACCTGCTTTGGTATACCCCAAAACACTGAGCCAGCCATGTCAGGAAATGGTTGCACCCACCATCAGGCTAACACTAGATTTGGGAACCCTGACCCTGCAACCACCCACTCCAGAACACAGCTCTGTCCACCACTGAGCCAACACTAGCCCCAGGACCTGCCCCCCAGGGTACTGTCATCAGCCACCTCATGAACCAGTCCCACCAAAAAGTGGCTAGTAGCCTCTGCACAATGCAGGGTCTGGCAGCAACTGGACCCAGGGGCCAGCCATGCTTGCCATAGTAGTCAGCCCACCATAACAGAAGGACACACTCAGCCCAGATGGGAGCATCCCTGGAGTATATAGCTCTGGTGACCAAAGAGGGGTGCACTGAGGGGATGCATAAGCCACTTCTTCAAGGTCAGTAAATGTAACCAACCTACCAGATACATAGAAATAAAAAGCAGCACATTAGGCAAAATGAGGCAACAGAGGAACATGTTACAAATGAAGGAACAAGACAAAACCCCAGAAGAACTAAGTGAAGTGGAGATAACCAGCCTACCTGATAAAGAGTTCAAAGTAATGATCATAAAGATAATCAATGAACTCAGGAGAAGAATGGATGAACAGAATGAGAAGTTATAAGTTTTTAACAAAGAGTTAGAAAATTCTAACTTCTTATTCTTAAAGAAGAACCAAATAGAAATGAAGAACACAATAACTGAAATAAAAAATACACTAGAAGGAAGCATCAGCAGATCAAATGGTGCAGAGGAATGCATCAATGAGCTGGAAGACAGAGTAGTGGAAATCTCTGAAGATGAACAACAACAACAAAAGAGAATAAAAGAAATGAGAACAGCTTAAGAAAATTCTGGGACAACATCAAGTGCACTAAGACACACATTATAAGGGTTCCAGAAAGAGAAGAGAGAGAGAAAGGGACAGAGAACATATTTGAAAACATAATAGCTGAAATTTTCCCTAACCTGGGAAAGGATACAGACATCCAGGTTGAGGAAGCACAGAGTCCCAAACAGGATTGACCCAAAGAGGAACACACCAAGACACATTGTAATTAAAATGCCAAAAATTAAAGATAAGGAAAGAATATTAAAAGCAGCAAGGGAAATGCAACAAGTTACATACAAGGGAACTACTATAAAGCTATCAGCTGACTTTTCAGCAGATACTCTGCAAGCCAGAAAGGAGTGGCATAATATGTTTAAAGAGATGAAAGGGAAAAACCTACGACCAAGAATAATCTACCCAGCAAGGCTTTTGTTCAGATTTGGTGGAGAAATCAAAAATTTTACAGACAAACAGAAGCTAGAAGAGTTCGGCACCACCAAATCAACTTTTCGAGAAGTGATAAAGGGACTTCTCTAAGCAATAAAGAAAAGGCCAGAACTAGAAACATGCAAATTATGAAAGGAAAAATCTCATAGGTAAAGGCAAAGGTGAAGGTAGTAAATTAACCACGTACAAAGCTAGAAGGAAGGTTAAAAGACAAAAGTAGTAAAATAATCTATATGCACAATAAGAAGTTAAGGGATACACAAAACAAAAAGATGTAAAATATAATGTCAAAAACAGTAACCATGAGGAGAGGGGAGTAAAAACGCTGGGTTGTTAAAATGTGTTTGAAATTAAGAGGTCAGCAACTTAAAATAATCATATATAGTTATAGTTATATATAAACCTAGTAGTAACCACAAACCAAAAATCCATAATAGATACACACAACACAAAAAGAAAGGAATCCAAACATAACACTATAGATAGTCATCAAATCACAAGGGAAGAGAACAAAAGAAAGGAACAAAAATGAAGTACAAAAGCAACCTCAAAACAATTAACAATAAGGCAATAAGTACATAGCTATCAGTAATTACTTTAAATGTAAATGGACTCAATCTTGCAATTAAAAGACATAGAGTGGCTGAAAGGATACAAAAACAAGACCCATATATATGCTGTCTACAAGAGACTCACTTCAGGTCTAAAGACACACACAGACTGCAAAAGACAGAATAGGAAAAGGTATTCCATGCAAATGGAAATGAAAAGAAAGTCAAGGTAGCAATACTTATATCAGACAAAGTCTATGGGACACAACAAAGCAGTTCTAAGAGGGAATTTTATAGACATACAAGTTACCTCAGAAAACAAGAAAAATCTCAAATAAACAACCTAAACTTACACCTAAAGGAATTAGAAACAGAAGAACAAACAAAACCCAAAGTTAGCAGAAGGAAAGAAATCTTAAAGATCAGAGCAGAAATAAATGAAATAGAGATGGGAAAAATAGAAATAAATGAAATAGAGATGGGAAAAATAGAAAAATAAAGATCTGGTTCCTTGAAAAGATAAACCAAATTTATAAACCTCTACCCAGCCACATCAAGAAGAGAGAGGGCCCAAATCAATAAAATCAGATGTGAAAAGGAGAAATAAAAACCAATGCCACAGAAATAAAAATTATCATATTACTACAAACTATTTGCCAATAAAATGGACAACATCACAGAAATTGACAAATTCCTAGAAATACAAGACTAAATGAGGAAGAAATAGAAAATGTGAACAGACCAATTACCAGCACTGAAATTGAATCAGTAATTTAAAAGCTCCCAATAAACAAAAGTCCAGGTCCAGATGGCTTCACAGGTGAATTCTACAAAATATTTAAAAAAGAGTTAACACCTATCCTTCTCAAACTATTCCAAAAAATTGCAGAGGAAGGAACATTTCTGAACTCATTCTATGAGGCCAGAATCACCCTGATACCAAAATCAGACAAAGATATTAACAAAAAAATAAAATTACAGGTCAATATCACTGATGAACATAGATGCAAAAATCTTGAACAAAATGTTAGCAAACCAAGTCCAACAATACATTAGAAGGATCATACACCATGAACAAGTGGGATTTCTCCCATGGATACGAGGATGGTTCACTATCCACAATCAATCAATGTGATACACTGCATTAAAAAAACAAAGAATAAAAATCATATAATCATTTCAGTAGATGTAGAAAAGGCTTTTGACAAATTTCGACATTCAGTTATGATAAAAACTCTCCAGAAAGTGCATATAGAGGGAACATACCTCAACATAATAAAGGCCATATATAATAACCCACAGCTAACATACACTCAAAGGTGAAAAGCTGAAAACATTTCCTCTAAGACCAGGAATAATACAAGGATGTCCACTCTCACCACTTTTATTCAACATAGTTTTGGAAGTCCTAGCCCCTGCAATCAGAGAAGAAAAAGAAATAAAAGGAACTCACATTGGAAAGGAAGAGGTAAAACTGTCACTGTTTGCAGATGACATGATACTATACCCAGAAAATCTTAAAGATGCCACAAAAAAACTACTTAATCTCATTAATGAATTTGGTAAAGTTGCAGAATAATACAAAATTAATATACAGAAATCTGCTGCATTTGTATACACTATCAACAAACTATCAGAAAGAGAAATTAAGGAAACGATCCCATTTGCCACTGCATCAAAAAGAATAAAATACCTAGGAATAAACTTATCTAAGGAGGTAAAAGATCTGTACTTGGAAAACTATCAGACACTGCTGGAAGAAACTAAAGATGACACAAAGAGATGGAAAGATATTCCATGTTCATGGATTGGAAGAATTAACATTGTCAAAAATGACCATACTACCCAAGACAATGTACAGATTCAATGCAATCCCTACCAAAATACCAGTGGCATTTTTCGCAGAACTAGAAAAAATAATTCTAAAATTTGTATGGAAACACAAAAGACCCGATAGCTAAAGCAATCTTGAGAAAGAAGAACAGAGCTGGAGATATCATGCTCCCTGACTTCAGGCTGTACTACAAAGTTATAGTAATCAAAACACTATGGTACTGGCACAAAGACAGACACATAGATCAATGGAACAGAATAGATAGCCCAGAAATAAACCTACACACTTATGGTCAATTAATCTATGACAAAGGAGGAAAGAATATACAATGGTTGAAAGATAGTTTTTTGAATATAGTGGTGCTGGGAAAACTGGACAGCTACATGTAAAAGAATGAAATTAGAACATTCTCTAAAGCCATATACAAAAATAAACTCAGAATGGATTAAAAACCTAAGTGTAAGACCAGATACTATAAAACTCCTAGAAGAAAACATAGGCAGAACACTCTCTGACATAAATTAGCAATATTTTTTGCATCTGTCTCCTAAGGCAAAGGAAACAAAAATAAACAAATGGGACCTAACTAAACCTAAAAGCTTTTGCACAACAAAAGAAACCATCAACAAAACAAAAAGACAACCTACTGAATGGGAGAAAAGTTTTTCAAATGATATGACCAATAAGGAGCTAATGTCCAAAATATATAAACAGCTCATCCAACTTAATGTTAAAAAACAAACAACCAATTTAAAAATGGGCAGAAGACCTAAATAGACATTTCTTTAAAGAAGATATACAGATGGCCAATAGGCACGTGAAAAGATGCTCAACATCATTAATCATCAGAGCAATGCAAATCAAAACCACAATGAGATATCACCTTACACCTGTCAGAATGGCTATCACTTAATGATAGCCACAAATAACACATGTTGGTGAGGAGTTGGAGAAGAGGGAACCGTATACAATGTTGGTGGGAATATAAATTAGTGCAGACACTGTGGAAACAGTATGATGGTTTCTCAAAAAACTAAAAATTGAACTATCATATGACTCAGAAATTCCACTCAGGGATATATATCTGAGAAAAACAAAACACTAATTTAAAAAGATACATGCACCCCAATGTTCATAGCAGCATTATTTACAGTTGCCAAGATATGAAAGCAACCTAAGTGTCCATCAACAGATGAATGGATAAAGAAACATATATATTGGATATATATGTGTCATACATATATATATATATGTATATATATACATATACATATAATGGAATATTACTCAGCCATAGAAAAGAATGAAATTTTTGTCAATTGCAAAAACATGAATGGACTTGGAAGGCATTATGCTAAGCGAAATAAGTCAGACAGAGAAAGACAAATACTTCATGATATCACTTATTTGTGGAATCTAAAAAATAAAACAAACTAGTGGTTACCAGTGGGAAGAGGGAAGGGGGGAGGGGAAGTATAGGGGTAGAGGATCAAGGGGTACAAACTAAAATAAGGGATAAAATAAGTGTATATTGTACAAGGGGCATATAGCAAATATTTTATAATAATTATAAATGGAATATAATCTTCAAAAATTGTGAATCAATATATTTTACACCTGTAACCTATATAACATTGTACATCAACTATATCTGAATTATAAATAAATAAATAAATAACAAACTACAAGGATATATTGTACAGCTCAAGGAATATAGTCAATATTTTATGATAACATTAAATGGAGTAAAATCTATAAAAATATTGAATCATTATGTTGTACAGCTGAGACTAATATTATAAATAAAGTCTACCTCAATGAAAACAGTTTTTTAATAAATGGAATCATACAGTTTTTAAAAATTTCTCCACTATTTTCTGGCTTGCATACTTTCTGACAAGATGTCTGCTGTTTTTCTTATCTATAGTCTTCCATTGCAGTGTTTCTTTTCTTCTTCTCTTAAGATTTTTACTTTATAATTATTTTCAGAAGCAAGATTATGATGTATGAAGTCTGTAAATATGTTTTGTAGTTAGATTCAACAGGTGATGGATTAGCTGTGGAGGGTCAAGAAGGAAAGGGATCAAAAACATTGCTAAGAGTTTGAGTAAGAAGGAAAGGGATCAAAAACATTGCTAAGAGTTTGAGTTTGAGCAACTGGGTGGATGGAGTGAAATTTTCTGAGAAGGAAAAGACAGTCGGTGAAGGCCATGGGGAATCACAGTTTGGTTGATTCAGAGAAGAAGAAGGCATATCCCTTGGGCTGCATCAGAAGCAGAGCCATGGACAAATATTACAGATGCATGTAGCTTATTTGAGAGATGACCCCAGACAGCACCAAAGGTGGGAGGGACAAGAGGCAGGGAAGAGAAGGCAGACTAATAGAAGGTGTGCTGTCAAAATTACAACTGTTGGAAAATAGAGCTACTCCCACTGGAGAATTCTGAGATCCAATGTAGAACATGCTCCTCAGCAGTAGCCAACACAAGGGGAAAAGGAGTTGGAGTATTGACCCACTAGCTCCCACCAGGCTTTGGTTGAGGGCTGGCCCTGAAGGTCATTAATACTCAGGCATTTCTGGCCTGCCTCACACAGGCAGAGAGCAAGGCTCTGGAGGCAGATGGCCTCAGGTAGGGATGTAGATGCTGGCAGTGGAATGTTGGCTACTGCTGTCCAAGGGTATATGGGCAGGGTCTGAGTGGTAGACCAGAGGACAGTCACCTATCAGCTATTCATGAGCCAAGGGTTTCCAAATTTGGGAGTGAAAGACAGTACCCCTGATACATCCTGTCGTCTTGACTGTTTGCCTGGAAGCTCACCAGCCATCTAATTTAACCCCTGTTAGGGCATGGTGGCTCTTTGCCAAGACCTCAGTAGCAGACAAGGGGAGACCAGTTTCACAAGGCTCCCAAACCCCATTCCCACTGCCACCTAAGAGACCTGCATGCAGAGAGGTCTCTACTCACCATTATATTTCATGCTCACCATGAGGCTGAAAGTTGGCATCTTTCCCATGTACATCTCATAGAAGAAACTGGTGCTCAGAGAGCTGCAGTGACTAATGTAAGGCTGTCCAGCAAGAGAGTTGGAGTCAGGACTGAAACTCATCCCTGAGTCACTGCCTTTCAGGAACCCAGTCTCCCAGCCTCCACTCTCTAGAAATGAGCATTAGACAAGGCAGTGGCTCTTATTCATCATCATGTCTTATGAATTAAAAACAATGTTCATGAGGTCATTTCCATGGGGCTTTGAGGTTGGCTGTGTAAATATTTGGCCTTCAGGGCTCTTCTCAGCCAAGCTCCTCAGGGTGCTGACGTTAAACACACTCCTTCAGGAAAAATGCAATTGGTCTCAGGAAGCCCCTGGGGTCCAGCTCTCAGAGGGTGTCTGCTCAGCCTAATGTATGACAACACAAAGCCCATTTTTCCTATGACTTTTTCTCATTTAAGACAAGAAAGATCGCCCTCCTCTCGCCAACACACATACTCAACAGTCATTAATACGCAGGCATTTAAAAACATTTGTGATCAGAAAGGTCTGTGTTTTCTCATTTCTTTACAGAGTCAGGGAGGTTTGAGAGTGAGAGACAGGAGAGAGGGAGAAGGAGAGAGAGAGGGAGAGGGAGAGAAGGAGAGAGAAAGGGAGGGAGGGAGAGGAAAAGGGAGAAAGAGAGTGAGAGAAAGGGGGAGGGAGGACAAAGGATGAAGGGAGGGAGAGGAGAAAGCAACCTTAGTATCCACCAACAGGGCTTTGTTAAAATATGTTCTATCTGTTCATGGGGTGCTCCAGTCATTTAAAATGATGCTGCAGATCTACATGTAAAAGCCTACAATAGCCTCAGGTGACAAAGCAGGTCTCAGAGCAGCCTAAGAAGCTGTAAGTCAGTGCCCAACTAAGTGCACAAAAACTGATAGAAGGGGTGGTCATCAGAAGCTTAGCAGCAATTTCCTCTGAGTGATGGGGTGATGTGATGATTACTTTTGTGTTCGTCCCCTATGGCCACAGTAACCAAGTACCACTAATGGGATGACTTAGATTTATTCTATCTCAGTTCTGGAGGCCAGAAGTCCAAGATCAAGATGTCAGCAGGGGTGTGCTCCTTCTGGAGGCTCTAGAGGAGGATCCTTCCTTGCCTCTCCCAGTTTTGAACAGTGGCTGGCAATCCCTGGTTCTCCTTGGCTTGCAGCTGCAGCATTACAATCTCTGCCTCTGTCATCATGTGGCCTCTACCCTCTGTGTCTGTGGCTGTGTCTCCTCTTCTTATAAGGATACCAGTCATGTTGGATTAAGGCCCACCCTACTCCAGCCTGACCTCATTTTAACTAATTGCTTTTGTAATGACCCTATTTCCAAAAAGGGTGGAGGTCACATTCTGAGGTCCTGGGGATCAGGACTTCAACATAACTTTTGGGGAGGGGGCACAGTGATGAAAAATGGCCATCTGTAGATTTTGGGCAGGGCCCAATTCAGGAGGTGAAGGTGCCCATCACTTGGGGACTGACCCTCTGTGTTTCTGGACAGTCACACCGTCCCCCAGTACTGTGGGAAGCCTGCAGAGTGTCCCAAATGCAGAGATGCTCCACAGGAAAGAAGGGGTAATGCCCTGGGAAGGAGACTGGGTCTCTGGCAAGATGACAAGGGATACCAGGCGAGGGGTCTGAAGGCTAGAGCAAGGTATCCTCCTAACATTGCATCTTGGTGTACTGGAAGGGTGCTAGATGCATGTTACTAGTGGAAGGTGCAAAGAGGGGCTGGGACATCTAGGATGAACTAATTGGACAGGGACAACATGCTGGGAATATTAAACCAGAATATTTTATCATGAATCCCTTGTTCATTATAAGGATGGACCTGGAGGACAGGACAATATCATAGAGTCTTCCGAATGGCGGGGATGAAGAGGACTTGGCCTGGTAGAGGAAGAGCAAAGCCCAGGGGCCTGTGGGAAAGAGAGACTGGGAGGTCAGCAGGAAAGAAGGTGCACAGGCATATGTGGCTCAGGGCAGGAGCAGTGTGGGAGTGGAACCCCTGAAGCATGAAGAACTGGGGGACTTTCCAGATACACCTTCAAAAACTTCTTTTTAATAACGTTGAATTCGTAGAAGTGATTATTTATTTGTTAATTTATTTTTAAATTTTATTTTATTGTTTTTATTCTTATCTTTTTTGATTGATAAACACACATCTTAGAGAGTAGAGAGAGCAAGAAGTTAATCACAAGATGTGAATAGCGAGGCATTTAAACATCTGGTTTCATTACATTCCAGGGTAATATTACTATCTTAAGATACTGAAGTCTTTGATTATTCTTTTTTTCAAACCCCACAGTCATTAGGCATAATGATTTTTTTAGAAGTGATTATTTATAATATGTGTGTGATGTATACAGAATACCAAGAAACGAGCACCTATGTATCTGTCAGTGTCTCTTCCTCCCACCTCTCTCCTACCCAGATGTGACCGCCACACCGAATTCTGTTTTAACCTGCCTTTTGTCATTCAGGCACAATCCTGTCACCTATTTGTGCCTCCCTAAAAAGAACCTTGTGATATATATTCTTTTGTGACTTGCCTCTTTGTTAATGGCCAAGTATGTACCTGTAGTTAATTTGTTCTCAATGCCACATTGTTTTCATTGTATGAATAATCACAAATTTGTCCACTCTCTTTCCAGGGAACACATGGCTGCCCCACAACTATGCTACTGTGAGAAGTTTCCTGGTGCCTGTGTGTGGGCACTTGCCCAGGAGGGGAATTGTTGTGGCACAGGATGGGCATGTCAGCTTTGCCAGCTGATGCCAAACTGGTTTTCCAAGCACCCAGGCAGGTTCACATGCCCAGTGAGGGGCCAAGGATCTGTACTGTTCCACACCCTGGCCCTATCAGATTCTCAGTCCTATTTCTCATACATTTCAGAATTGTCAGGATATTGTTTACAAGTGTCGCAAAATAATCAGGAAATAAGGCAATAAAGAGGATATTGTTTACAAATGTCACAAAATAATCAGGAAATAAGGCAATAAAGTAATTTATCATTCAAAACAAACCCAAACCAAAAAAGGGGGGGAGGATGAAAAATATAAGAAATATTTGTTTGAAGGGGAGTAAGGTGAAATCCCCTGGTCCCTGAAGCGGCAGGTATTCTAGGTGGAGCACTGTGGGAACGGCCTTATTGGCTGATTCAGTCAAGGGCTCCTCAGTGAGAAAACAAGATTATATTTTTCATGTTTGTTCTTTCCATAAAATCCATGACCACAACCCTCCTCTGGAGCCACAGCTTCATTCTCTGTGACTCCTGTGAGCTCCCACGTCATGACCACCTCCCTAGTCCTGGGCTCTAGAGAGGCAGGAACCAGGAGGCTTCTCATTGTCTGCTGTAGCAATGCTGTGAGAGAGCTTGACTGTCTCTACAAGCCCATCCTACAGGTGAGAAAGCTGATGCTCAGGGGATCACATCAGCCCCCGGCCAACAACTTCAGAGGCCCCAGGACTCCTTCTTGTGAGGGAAACATGCCATCCAGAACGTCTTCTCTCCTTTGCTTTCTTCTCACCTTTCTGTTCGGGGCCATCTGGTCGCCCCGTCTTCCCTGGTGCACATACAGGTTCATTTCAGCAGTAGCTGGAGTCTTGGGGCACTGCTGTGAGGCTGGGTTAAACCAGGATTTCTGCTCCGAGGAGAAACAGCTCCTGAGAGCTCAGGGTCCCATTCTGGGTGCTCCTTGCCTTCTCTCCCAGCCCCAGGGGTTCACCTCTTCTATCTCTCTGAGGCTCTACCTTTCCCCTGCCCACTGACAAGAGGAAGGCCACCCCTCAAGGGACCACACTCTACCAATGAGCTGAGGTATCTGGGCCAAGAAGGGTTAAAGCAGCATCCAGGAGCAAGCAGGAAGGCTGTCTTGGAGGAGGAGGGGCAAGCAGGCTGGGAAGGGCCTTGTGGCACTCCAAGGCAGATGAGCTGAGGGCAGGAAGAGCCCCTCCTCCCTGCGGCACTCCCTGTGGAGCTGGTGCTCAGAGTGCAGCTTCAATGGTCCAGACCATGTGTAGGTTGATACCCAAGGGCCCCAGGGGTGGTGGCTGACCCCAGGACATGGTGGTCCAAGGGTGTGGTGGCTGACCCCAGGGGCCATGGCAGAGGCTCTTGGAAGGGTGTGGGCAGCTGCTCCCCTCCTATGGGGCCTTCCTCCTCATTCTTTCTGGACTTCCCCTCTCCAGTGGGAACAGCCTATTCCCCCAGAGGGCTCTGCATGGGGCCCTCTTTGCCCCCAGAGAACCCTGGGTGTTTGTTTGATACCTTGCCAGAGTGGTGTGATGCTCTGAGGTCCCCCATCTCCTCCTTTCCTTTACCTTTCAAAGATATGGCCCGAGGTAAGCCTGCTGCCTCCCAAAGAGCAAGACAGATGCAGTGATAGCCCTGCCCTGCCTTCCCAAAGCCCTGCTCTCCTCCATCGGCATCATCACCCTCCTTTGCTGACACACCCTCAGTCTCGCTGTGCTGGCACCTTCTAGAGACTTCACATACCTGTTCAGCATGATGGCCCTATGAGGCCGGTGCAGAGACAGGCTCGGAGAGCTCATGAGGCGGCCAGGAGGGAGCCTGAGCCAAGGCTGACTGCAACTCCTACCTCAGCCCAGGGCCTTGTTCAGCATGCCCGTCGTCATCGCTGCCTGCCTCTGAGCCATGGTTTCCTCACAGGAACAGGAGTGACAGGACCCAACTAGCCCAGTGCCCGTGGAGACTCTGCTCCCTGCCCTGCCCACAGGCAGACATCATGCTCTAGGTGATTTCTGTGGGCTGGCTGGGTCTCTCGTCCCTAACATGCCTCTAACCCGGCCTCCTAGCTGTTTATCCTCAACCGCGTGAAGAAGTCATAAACCGTGGAGCCTGCCCAGGTATTTATTTTAGTTAGTAAAAATGCCTTGGACTTTGCCAAGAGCCATTTGACTTTAATTGGAAACTTTTGAGGCATTAAGAATGCGCCAAGGTTTAAGACGTGTCTAAAGGCTCTGCAATCATCGATCATGTGAGCGCTGCTTTGGACCAGGTGGAACGAAGACAACCTTTTAGCAAATCCACCTCCCTTAATGGAGTCATTTATAATAACTCTGCATTGCTGGGCAGCACGTCTCCCCCAGAACATCATGAATGCTGGCCAGTGCGTTTAAAAGCAATGAACATCTGGTGACTGTAAACCAGGAACCCAGAAAAAAACAAAACATGACATAAAAAAAGGCAGCTCAGGGAGGGCCAATAAGATGGCCTCCATTCTGTGGTCAGGGTAGACGTTTCCCCCGCAAAGTGAAGGAAGCTAGGGAGAGACACCATCTGCTGTTCCTCCAAGAAATGTCACCCCAAAAGCTTTGTTTACGGAGGACGTACCAGGTGCCAGGCCTGGTCAGGAAGCCTTGGCCAACTGCTCTGGCCTCATCTCCTGACACGTTCCCACTGGCCTTTCTCAGACCCCACCCCATTACAAGGCCTTTGCTTAGGCTCTTCCCTGTGTCTGGAGCACTCCCCCTCCCTCTCCTCATGTGTATTAGTTAGCTGTGGCTGCATAACAAACTACCCCAAAACTTAGGAACATAGAACAATAAACACTTATTATACCGGTCTCTGAGTCAGGAAGCCAAGAGCAGCTTAGCTGGGTGGATCTGGTTCAGGTCTCTTATGAGGTTGCAGTCAAGCTATCAGCAGGGGCTGTAGTCTCCTATGGCTGGATTGGGGCTGGAGGATCCACTTCCAAGCTCACTTACATGGCTGTGCATGGAAGTCTTCAGCTCCTTATCACATGGACATCCACAGGGATGCTTGAGTGTCCTCACAGCATGACGACTAGCTCCCCCAGAGCGAATGATCCAAGAGAGAGTCAGTGTGGAAGGCCCAGTCTTTTATGACCTGATTTTGAAAGTGATACACCATCATTTATGCTTCATTCTGTTGTTTACTGGGTTGAATAATGTCCCTCAAAATTCATGTATACCAGAACTTCAGAATGTGAACTTATTTGGAAAAAGGGTCTTTGCAGATGTAATTAGTTAGGACGAGGCCATTCTGAATTGGGGTGGCTCCTAAATCCAGTGACTAATGTCTTTATAAGAAGGCCATATGCAGACACAGAGGCACAGAGGAGACACAGGGAAGAGGGCCATGTGACAATGCGGGCAGAGATTAGAGTGATGCATCTACAAGCCAAGGATTGATTGCTGGCAGCCATCAGAAGCCAGGAGAAAGTCATGGAATGGATTTTACTGCAGAACCTCCAGAAGGAACCAATCTTGCCAACACCTTGATCTTGGACTTCTGGCCTCCAGACTGGGAGAGAACAAATTCCTATTGTTTTAAGTCCCCCAGCTGGGGGCACTTTGTTACAACAGCCCCAGGAAACTAATACATGTTGGTCACATACAGCCCTACAGTCCAGGTAAGAGGGAGCATGAGGCTGTAATGAGAAATGGGGACACTGGGACTGCCTACCACATTGCCTGAGCTACTCCACTCATTCTTCAGGCCTCAATGACTGTGGCTTCCTCCAGAAGGCTGGGCCTTGTGTCCTTCATGGATCATGTACCCTGGAGCATCTAGAGGACCTCTGTAATACACTCCCACTTGGAGTTGTTTCAACTGTCTTTCTGCCCTACTGGACTGTAAGGTCCAAGATGAGGGCAGTTCTATCTTGATCACCTCCTGACCACTCTTATCCCTGGTGACAAGTGCATGCCCAGCACACAATAGGTACTCAATAAGTACATGAGTGACTGTGGGATGTGCTGTACATCTTCTACTTCAACCACCCCTCCATTGTCATTAAACCTCCTCTGAGGCTCAAGGGCAATAGAACTCATCAGGTCACTCAGCACACCAGGTATGCCTGGTTCCAAGTTCTGGGCTTTTCCTACTACATCAACACTGACTCAAAACAGCTGCCAGTGGTGGGGTGGGGTAAGAAGGGCCCCAATGAAAGGTACCTACTTCAGGTGTGACAATGTCTCCTATGGGGGGCAGCTGGCCATGGGCCTTTTACCTGGGAATCGCTTGCTGATCATCACTGCCTGCACATGCTAACTGCTGGGGCCTGCTCCTCCTAGAGTGGCTGGCTCATCAGGACCTCAAGACCCTCACCTTTACTCCCCAAAGCACTGTGGAGACCAGGCCAGAACAAGAACAGATTTACTGATGGCTCAGAAATGATGACAGGGAAACAGACACAGAAGCTAAAAGGACTCAGAGTGTACCCAGGCTGCAGGAATGACATGGGCTATGTCCTGTAGCCCATTCTCCTCCTTCTCATCCTACTCACAGTGAATCGCTAGCTACGGGCATGCACAGACAATATTTCTCAACCTCCTGTGCAGCTAGACATGACCATGAGTCCATCTAAATTCTAGCCAAAGGGATAGCAGAAGTGTCACATGGGACCCCCTGGAAGTGATGTAAGGTGAGAAGGGTGAGTCCTTCTTTGCCCCTTGTCCTACTTTCAGCTTTCTGGAATGGCAGAAGTGATGGCTGATGCTCAAGCAGCTATCTTTAACCATGAGATGGAAGCTGTGTGTTGAGAAAAGCTGTGCAGGAAAGGTAGAAGAGTTGGAGTCCCTGATGCTTACCTCTGTGCTTTTTATATGAGAGAATAAACTTCCATCTGTCTTAAGCTAATGTAATTTGGATTTTTCTGTTAATTGTAGCCAAACTTAATCCCAGTTTATGGAGGAGATTTTGTCTTTTGTGCTTTAGCCAAGGTTCTGCTATCAGAACTTTCTCACACTACTCTGAGCACTTGCTGAGCTGTGAGGGGGCCACCAAAATGAAGCCCTGGATCTGTGGTTCTGATGACCTCTCATTCATGGGGGAGGGAGGTTGATGGTTGGCCATTTTGGATGCTCTCAACACTCCAGCTGCCCCCTCTGCCTTCTCATCCCCAGAACTCAGTCTCCTCTCCTGATCCTGGGGACAGAGAGCTCACATTTATTGAGCACCAACTGTGTGTAAGGCACGTTACTAAGACATTCATGTCAATGATCTCACATGGTTCTTTCCATTATGCCCTGAGATGGCAGTGGGATTCTAAGGATGAGGAAGTTGAGGGTCAGAGATTCACTACATGCCTCTGTCCCACAAGAGGATATCTATCAGCTCCTAAACATGAGGGTGACCTGTCTGTAACACCCCTGTTGGCTGTGCCAAGCTTCTCAGCAAGCCCCCTGTAGCATATGATCTTCATGGAGTCTAGCTCCACCCCTCCTCCCTACCTCCAGGTCCCTCACCCACCTGGAGAGAGCCCCTTGCCTACCTAGAGAAGCCTCCTCTCTGTCTCCACCCTTACCTCTCACTATACTTGTCCTGCTCACTACACTCCAGGCACGCTGGCTGCTCCTCAAACAGGCCAAGCTCATTCTGGCACCATTGTCATTGTTCCTTCTGGCCACCCAAGGGTATTCATGCTCTATCATACATCCTGATGGTTTTCACAATGGTTTTGTTTGTTCATTGTCTGTTTCCTGAATAGGTAGGCATTCTCCAAGAAGCCAGGGACTTGGTCTTGTGTGTTGCTGTGTTCACAGAGCATAGAACAGTGTCTGACACACAGCAGGTGCTCAGTAAGTATCTATTGAATGAATTAATTAAAATAAATTTAATTAATGTAACCAGCAGAGCTGGGAGAAACTTCAGGGAGCAATGGGAGGGAAGACAGGGAGATTTTAATGGAGAAACCTGAGGCCAAGACTACTGCAGAGAAAGGACCCACAAGCATCCTGGGCAGGTAAGGTGTATCAGGAATCAACCTCAGGAGCAGAGCCAGTAGATGAGATATATACATATATATGACTTATTATAAGGCATTGGCTTATGTGATGATGAGGGCTAGCTAAGCAAGTCCAAAATTCATAAGGTAGGCCATCAGGAAGGAAGACCATGAGTAGGCTGAAATCTCCAGACATGGGCTGAAGCTGTGGTGCACAGGAGGTATGTGTTCTCTCTTTTGGGGAAGACTCAGCCCTGCCTTTAAGGCCCCCAACTGATTAAGTCAGGCCCACCCAGATTATCCAGGATACTCTCTATTACTTAAAGTCAACTGATTAGGAGCCTTAATTATACCTGAAAAATACCTTTACAGCAACATCTGGGTTAGTGTTTGATTGAATAACTGGGGACCATAGCCTAGCCAAGTTGACACATTAAAGAAGCTATTACGGTCCATCCCTTGTCAATGTGGAACCCATAAACATCTCTTTAAACTAGATTAATCTCCAAATAAAGAAATAACAAAGTCACACTTCCACCTAACATGGTAGAATTATCCTGCCTACAACCAAAAATACCCTAACCCTTTTCCCCAAAAGAAGACGCAAGATCCTTGGATGATGTTCACTCTTGTCTTTTATATCCTGAAACTTAAGTACTATCAGTAGATGTAGAGTTAACACTGTTAATATATCTTATATTAGATGATAAAGGCATAAGAGAGAAAAAATTAAAAATATTTGGTTATGTTATATATTTTAATATTTTTAATTTTATAATATAAATAATATAATATAATGTTCATATAATATTATATATTATATTATATATAATATAATAATATAGTATAATATAATAATTAAATAATTTGTAAAAATATTTTAATATTTATATTTTATATATACATATACTCATATCAGTATGAGGAAGAAATATTCCACTATTTCTCATTTCTGTATTCCTCATTTCTGTAACTAGTCGTATGGTAAAGCTGGTATTTATCACTACCTTTTTCCACTGCCTATTCCATCTTCTCTTCAGCAATCATCTCAACTGGTTATGGTTCTTTACCTGGTGGAATGACCCAAACATTTACTCCTGAAGCGTCTGGGCTATTGGATTTTTTAGCTTTGCATTGACCTTAGTCACAGGCCATGGGAGATGCCCTCGGGAATCTCCTCTCTTCCAAACATACTCTTCCTTACCTCAGTTGCATAATAGTAGATAAATTTTCTCTTGGTAATCAGTATCAACCAGCCGGTACAGTGAACCCCTTCTTTAGCTTGTTTATTCAGAGGCATGAGGAACCCAAAGTGGCCAGGTGGATGCCTTAACTTCTAGTTCAGTGGAATCATTGTTGTGTCTCCTAGTGGAAGCATTTCTCCTTCTAAAACCAAGACCTCTAGGCCAGCAGAGTATAAAGTTACAGGAACAGGAAGCGAAAATTTTGCTAGTGGGTCACTAGTGGTAATAGTGAGTGTTGCCACTCTCATTTCCACCCCTTGATTCCTGGACCCGTGAATCCTGGCTATGGGAGAAATAGCACCATATGTTGGACACTGATTCAGAGCATATACAGCCAGCTAGAGAATCTTGGCCCAGCCCTGCAAGGTATTGCCACCTAGCTGGCACTGTAACTGAGTCTTCAAAAGACCATTCCACCAACCTGTCAAACCAGTTACTTCAGGACAGTGGGAGACATTGTGAATCCAGTGAATTCCATGAGCATCAGCCTGCTGTAGCACTTCTTTTACTGTGAAGTGAGTTTCTTGATCAGAAGCAATGTTGTGTGGAATACCACGATGGTGGATAAAGCACTCTATAAGTCCATGCATGGTAGTTCTGGCAGAAGCCTTCCATGCGGGGAAGGCAAATTCATACTCTAAGTGTTTATTCCAGTAAGAACAAAATCCTGCTCCTTCCATGATGTAAGTGGTCCGATGTAATCAACCTGTCACCAGGTAACTGGCTGATCACCCTGGGGAATAGTGCCATTTTGGGGACTCAGGTCAGCCAAGGTGCATCACCTCCATCACTGCCACTATGGTCCCTTTGTTCATGACCCCATTAAGTTATGACAGGGTGGCTGGGGAAAGAGACTGACTGGTATCCACAGAAAATGTAATTCTGTCCACTTGATTATTAAAATCCTTCTCTGCTGAGGCCACCCTTTGATGAGCATTCACATGGGACACAAATATCTTCACATTTTTTGCCCATTCAGAGAGGTCTACCCACATACTTTTTCCCCTGGACTTCTTTGTCACCAATTTTCCAATCATGTTCCTTCCAAGTCTCTGATCATCCATTCAAACCATTGGCCAAAGCACATGAATCAGTATATAATTGCACATTTGGTTATTTCTCCTTCCAAGCAAAACTTTGAATTCTGCCTGCTGGGAGGACTTCCCTTTGCCATTATCCTTCAGTGATGTCCCAGAAAGGGGCTATAGGGCTGCAACTGTCCACTTTCAGATGGTGCCCAAATACCGAGCAAAAACATCTGTAAATCAGGCCCAACTCTTCTCTTCCTCTATCAACTGATCATAGGGAACTCCCCATGAGACCATAAGTCAAGGCTGGGAGAGGGAAGGCAATGTAGCAGGAGTGGGGACCATGGGCATTTGGGTCACTTTTTCATGTAACTTACTTGTGCCTTCAGCGCTGCTGTGTCTGATCATGTATATACCATCTCCATTTGATGATGGAGTGCTGCTGTGCACAACCAACTTTATGGCATGGTGGGTCAGGTAACACCCAGTTCATGATGGGCAGTGCAAGTCACATGGTAACTTGGTGACCCATGAATAGTAGTGTTTAGTCTCTACTAAGGACTAATAGCAGGTCAAGAGCTGTTTCTCAAAAGAAGAGTAGTTCTGTGGATGATAGTAGGGTCATGCTCCAAAATCTTAAAGGCCTGCACTAGGATTCACCTATAGCAGCCTGTGGAAAGCTCCAAACAGCATCTCTGTCTGCCATTAACACATCAAGCACCATTGGATCTGCTGGATTATATGACCCAAGTGGCAGAGCAGCTTGCATGGCAGCTTGGACCTGTTGCAGAGCCTTCTCTTGTTTTGGACCTCACTCAAAAAGCAGCTTTTGGGGTCACACAGTAAAAGGACCACAGTAACACAGCCAAATATCCCCAAAATCCAAAATGGCCCACTAGGCACTGTGCCTCTTTTTTGTTTGTTAGGGGGCCAGATGCAACAACTTATCCTCCACTTTAGAAGGAATATCTTGACATGCTTCACATCACTTGAGCCCTAGAAATTTCACTGATGTAGAAGGCCCCTAAATTTTAGTTTGGCTTATTTCTCATCATCTGACTTGCAGATATCTTACCAATAAGTCTAGAGTGATTGCTCCTTCTTGCTCACTAGGTCCAATCAACATGATGTCATAAATGTAATGGACTGGTGGGATGTCTTGTGGAAGGGAAATATACCTCTGAGGTAAGAAGGTAAAGATATATTGCTAGCCTTGCCATCTGAAAGCAATCTGCTTCTGGTGGATCTTATGGACAGGTGTGGAGAAAAAAGCATTTGCTAGATCAGTAGTTGAATACCATGCTCCAGAGGATGTGTTAATTGCTCAAGCAATGAAACCACATCTGGTACAGCAGTTGCAATTGGAGTCACAATCTGGTTAAGTTTATGATAAGCCACTGGAATTCTCCAAGACCCATCTGTCTTCTGCACATGACAGGAGAGTTAAATGGGGATGTGGTGGGAATCACAATCCCTGCATCTTTCAAGTCCTTGATGGTAGCAATAATCTCTGCAATATCTTAAAGAATTGCTTTTGGTTAACTCTTTTGTAGGTAGAGGCAATTTTAGTAGCTTCCACTTGGCCTTCTCCACCATAATAACCCTGACTGCACAGGTCAGGGAACTAATATGGGGATTCTGCCAGATACTAAGTATGTTTATTCCAATTATTCATTCTGGAACTGGAACAATAGCAACAAGATGGGTTCAGGGAACCATAGGCGCCACCGTGAGACGGACCTTAGCTAAAATTCCATGGATCACCTGATCTCCATAAGCCCCTACTGTGACTGGTGGACCACAGGGATATTTGGGGTCTCCTAGAATTAGTGTCAGTCCAGAACTAGTGTCAGAAATCCCTCAAAAGTCTGATAATTCCCTTTTCCCTATTGCACAGTCATCCTGGTGAATGGCCATAGGTCCCTTCTGAGAAGGCTGGTAAAAAGATTAACAGTGTAAGGTTTCACAGTGTAATGGAGTCCTTCCTGAAGGGGATCCGTCTTCCCTTTCATTCAAGGGGCTCTGGGTCTGTAAACTGGCTCAAGTCTGGCATTTGATTGAGGGCTGTGACTCTATGCTTTTATGATTCAGGCTAGACTTTTACTCATTGACCTAGAACTTTTCTGCTCATACAGATCAAGTATTTAGTGGACTACCCATCTATTTCACTTCCAGAAACACCAAGACCTTTGGTCAACACATAGGTCTCTGCAAGTCAGACTATTCTGATTGCTTCTTTGACTCTACTGTCCATGCCCACCTTGCCTTTGGTGATTAAGGGCTACCACTTGGCCTCTGTCACCCCAGGATCCAATTATCCCCATTGCCTTTAGGTTTCTCAATTTAGTGACAGCAGTTTCCACTGTAATTTCTGACCTACAAGGAAGAGCAATCACAGAACTCTTCAAGGATGCTGGGACTCCCCCACAAATTGACTTCTCACAGTTGTGATAAAGGTGTGTCCTTCCTTTTGGTGAGCAAAGGGCAGTGAGCAGATCTTAAATGACAAACCCCTTCTAACACTACAATTTCCCTAAGCCTTTGGATTTCTTCCTCTGCAGTAAAACAAGGCAGCTCTGGCATCTCAAACTCATCTACTGTGGGTTACCATTTGGTCGACGTTTTAGCCAAGAAACCAAACAAACTGTTAAAGCCCTTTCTCTCCCCTCAAGCTGCAATACTAAATCCAGAATCTCTGCTTAGTGGGTCCATATCAGTAAAGTCCTCTTATCCAACTTTATGTTTCTTCTGCTATTATCTCATACTCTTAATATTCATTCCCACACATCCCCTGGATTTCTGTCTGTATAAGTTGGGAAAATCATGTCACTCTTTTGGGGGTTGCACTTCCTCATGGGTCATAATTTTTACCTCGTCTTTTGGGGTCTGTTAGGACTTGCATCTAGTCATATGTCTAGAAGCAAAGAGGGGTGGTAGGGGTAGGGGTGGGACCTGAGTAAAATCAGCAATGTCTTGCAAGGCTTCATGGTGGGAGAGGGGGACATTACAGGTTCTTCAGATAAACTTCTCAGGCAGGGGTGGGAGAACTGGTTCTCCTGGTCAAGATGACTTAGCAGAATTTAGGGGTTCAACGTCTCCACTTTCATTGGTATCTTTCCATGTATCCCCCTTCCAACTTTCAAGATACCATTTCTTCCCATTTCTTGCCCTCACCTTAATAGCAAACACCATGCAGGATTGGGGCTTCAGTTTGCTTTATAAATCAACCATTCACAAGATGACTTTCTATGTTTGGCTTACAGAAATCCCAGCCCTGTGGCTATATGAGATAAGGGTTCCCGGGAACATGTAGAAGACTTCAGGTCATCAATGCAGAGTTTGAGCTGGGAATTTGAAGCTTGAGCTCATCTTCTTTTTTCCCCACTCTCTTTAACACATTTAGGAGCAACTGCCCAAATCCATTATACTCCTTATTTTGACTAAAATGTTCTAAGGTAGCAAATATGTGGCTACCCAGACTCTTGCCATTTGTGTTTGATTACAAAATGTCCAACAGCAATCATCTGAGTAACTTTTTTGCCACATCTTGACACAGACTGCCATTGTCTTCTTTACCACTAAAAGCAGGGTCACTAGTGCCTTTAAATCTAGGAAGATTAGAGAACCAGCTCCAGAAACTCAGAGCCAATACAGGGAACTTATCCATAAGAGTCTGTTTCTCTGGAGACACTTACATTGTGGACATCTGTATCAGCCAGTATTCAAACAGAGAAAAAGACCCAGTATTACAAATATGGAGTAATTATAAAGTTCTACGTTTTGATTTAATGTCAGAATGAGCCATAATGGAAATGCCATAAGCAAGCAAAGAGTGAAGAGACAAACATGTAAGTCAAATCATTATGTAGTACACATTACACTTACAGAGTGCTGTGTGTCAATTATATCTCAATAAAACTGAAAGGAAAAAAATAGTTCATTCCCTTTTATTGTTGAGTATTATTCCATGGTATACCTTATGTACTACAGTTTGTTTAGCCATTTACTTGTGGAAGGTCTCATAAAATGAGTTAGGGAGTGTTCTCTCCTCTTCTACTTTCCAGAAGAAATTATGTAAAATTAGTGTTACTTAAATGTTTGGTAAATTCTCCAGTGAGACCATCTAAGCCTGGAAATTTCTAGCCTGGTAGCTTTTTAATTCAAATTAAATATCTTTAATAGATACAAGACTGTTGATATTATCTATTTAATCTTGGTTGAGTTTTCATAGTTTGCGGTATTTGAGAAATTTGTCCATTTCTTCTAAATTGCTGAACTCATGAGCATAAAGTTGTTCATAGTATTCCTTTATTAGCCTTTTAGTGGCTGCAAGATCTGTAGTGATGTCCCCTACTTCATTCTTGATATTGATGGTTTGAATCTTCTCTCTTTTTATTTTTGTCACTCTTGCTACATGCTTATCAGTTTAATTGATATTTTAAATCAGCTTTCTGTTTTATTGACATTCTCTAATTTTTAAAATAGTTCCAATTTCATTAATTTCTGCTCTTATTTTTATTATTTCCTTCCTACATTTTATTGCCTTCTGGTTTATTTTTCCCTTCTTTTTTAATATCTTGAGGTAGAAACTTAAGATTATATATTTGAGACCTTTCTTCCCTTCTAATGTAAGCACTTAAGTGCTGTAAAGTTTCTTCTCAGCACTGTTGAGTTGAATCACACATATTTAGATTTTTTTCCTTTGTGACTTTCTCTTTGACCCATAGATTATTTAGAAGTATGTTGTTTAATTTCCAAGTATCTAGAGGTTTTCCTCTTGTCTTTCTCTATTGATTTTTAGTTTGGTGCCATTATGGTAAGAGAACACACTCTGCATGATTTCTATTTTTAAAAATTTGTTGAGGGTTGTTTTATGGCCCAGGATATGGTCTACCTTGGTGAATGTTCCATGGGCACTTGAAAAGAATGTATGTTCTGCTGTTGTTGGGTGGAGTGTTCTATAAATGTCAATTCAATTCTGTTGGTAGATTGCTTTGTTCAATTCTTCTAAGCATTGCTAGCTTTCTATTTCATGGTTCTATCAGTTGCTGAGATGGGGGTATTGAGGTCTCTAAATATAATTGTGGATTTGTCTATTTCTCCTTTTAGCTTTACCAGTTTTTGCTTCATGCATATTGAGGGTCTGTTTTTGTAGGGTTAGGACTGTTAAGCTTCCTGGTAGACTGATATTTTCTCATTATGTAATGTGTCTCTTTGTCTCTAATAACTTTCTTTGCTTTGAAGTCTACTTTATCTGATATTTATGTAGCTACTTCTACTTTTAAAAAATTAATATTTGCTTGATATGTCTTTTCCAATCTTTTACTTTTACCTGTACTATTGAATTTGAAGTGAAGTTCTTATAAACAGCACAAAGTTGTGTGGTGCTTTTATATCCATTCTGCCAAGCTCTGATCCAGCCACATGCCTACCCCTGAACTTATCCTGGCCCAGGAGAATTTCATGGTCTGACTGGCCAGGACTGGGTCCCAGGTTTGGCTCCACCTATACCACCTGAACCAGGAAAGAGAGAGCGCTGTGGGCTTCCAAAGAAAAAGAGCAGATAGCAGGACAGAGGGTGGGTGGCTGTTTCTGCCCTGTCTCTCTCACTGACCAGGCACATCCATGTCTAGCCACAGTGGCAGGCAGTCCTATCATCCTGCCCCACCTCCTTCCGCTGCTTGCAGGTTGGGGTGGGTTCTAGAGGCTCCTCTAAGGGACTGTCCCACAGCCTCCTCTTCCCTGGAACTGGTGGCTCCAACTGAGTCTGACAGCACTCCAGCTCTATACTCAGAGCCAAGAGCCAGGGAGAGACAGAGGAGACCAATCCACCTGAAGTCACCTGAGATCACACTCCTGTGTCAAATTATCAGATAGTCACAGAAAGAGCAACCAGAATTCTGAGAAGGGCAAGTTGGGGACCTCTGTGCCCTCTAGAAAGGCTCATGGGCCATAGGCAGGAGGAGGAGGGCTGCATCCTATTAATGGTGTGAGATGGAACACTCAACCCCAGTTGGGGGGGGGGGGGCGGACCTCCTCTTAATGTAGTATCAGGCACTGTCCAGGAGCCTTCAAGTCTCCAACCTGCAGAATTGTATCCCAGGTGTGACCCCGCAGCCAGGGAAGTCAAGGAATGTGCCCAGGAATGCACCTCTGCTAAGGGTGGGGTCGGGACTCGGGTGAAGGCCATCTGGTCCCAAAGCCCAGGCTCAGCATAGGAACTGGACTGATGTTCTCCCCAGAGAAACAAAAACAGAGAAATGTATTCAGAAATTCTTACAGGGGAGCAGGTCACTTGCCAGGTTGAGCACATGGGCCAGGTCTTGGTCCTCCCTGTACTTATCTCCTTACCTGCCAGGTGCAGGAGCATTCCCTCCCTTCTTCCCTCTGAGGGCTGTGTGAGTTCACAGGAGATCTTGCCCAGGCACCCTTGGGTGGACTCTCAGCCCCACAGTGGGTTTTCTGCAGGCAGGACAGAAGCTGTAATTCCTGTCATGGGCTGGGCTGGACTACTCTTACCTCCCACCCTCATCTCCCCCTACTATGTCCAGATCCATCCCACAAGGAAGTGTGGGGGCAACATCTTATGAGGACTTGAGTCTTCCCCAGAGTTTCCCAAGGGGCCGTCAGCAAGAAAGTCATGATCTTGGGGTCTCAGGTGGGTGACAGGGCTGCTGGAGCCTCTGTCCTTGGCCCTGCCTTCCAAAGACCTTGTGCCAAGAGTGGGAAGGAGGAGGAGAGAGGGTGAGGGCAAGTCATAAGAAAGAATCAGGGCATGCCTCATACTCATGAAGACTCCCTCCAAGATGTATCAAAAGGGAAAAACAAAAGCACAAAAGTTTGCACAGCTAGACAAAAATGAGATAATATACAGACAAAACACTTGTTTGTGCATAAAGACATTCTAAATGGGTACACAGGAAATGGGCAGGATAGGGTGGTTGACCTGGAGTGGGAGGGGCAGGATTTTCCTGTGTATCCTTCTGTCCTTACTGAATTTTGAACCATGGAAAAGAGATATTGGTTTTTAAAATAGAAAAGCAAATTTATTTGGTACTTTAAAAGTTTCTGTGTTTTGTTTTGTTCAATTTTTAAATTATTTTAAGTAGAAGAATAGTTGATATACAATATTATATGCTACAGGTGTACGATATAGTGATTTACAATTTTTAAAAGTTATCTTCCATTATAGTTATTATAAAATATTTGCTATATTCCCCATGTTATATAATATACTCTTTTTTAAATTTATTTTTTATTGATGTATAGTTGAATTACAATGTGTTAATTACTGATGTACAGCAAAGTGCCTCAGTTATACATATATATACATTCTTTTTCATATTCTTTTCCATTATGATTTATCACAGGATATTGAACATATTTCCCTGTGCTATACAGTAGGACCTTGTTGTTTATCCATTCTATATATACCAGTTTGCTTCTGCTGATCCCAAACTAGCAATCCAATCCTCTCCTACCCCCCTCCCCATTGGCAGCCACCAATCTATTCTCTATGTCTCTGATTCTGTTTCTGTTGCATAGATAGGTTCATTTGTGTCATATTTTAGATTCCACATATAGTGATATCATATGGTATTTATCTTTCTCTTTCTGACTTACTTCACATGGTATGATAATCTCTAGGTCCATCCATGTTGCTACAAATGGCATTATTTCATTTTTTTATGGCTGAGTAGTATTGCATTGTATATATGTACCACATCTTTATCCATTCATCTGTCGATGGACGTTTAGGTTGTTTCCATGTTTTGGCTACTGTGAATAGTGCTGCTATGAACATAGGGGTGCATGTATCTGTTTGAATTATAGTTTTGTCTGGATATGTGCCCAGGAGTGGGATTGCTGGATCATATGGTAATTCTATTTTCAGTTTTCTGAGGAAATTCCATACTGTTTTCCATGGTGGCTGCACCAACTTAATTCCCACCAACGGTGTAGGAGGGTTCTGTTTTCTCCATACCCTCTCCAACATTTGTTATTTGTAGGCTTTTTAATGAAGGCCATTCTGACCAGTGTGAGGTCATTTTGTGGTTTTGATTTGTATTTCTCTAATAATTAGTGATATCAAGCATCTTTTCATGTGCCTATTGGCCATCTGTATTTCTTCTTTGGACAAATGTCTCTTTAGGTCTTCTGCCCACTTTTCGATTGTGTTGTTTGTTTTTTAGTTGTCAAGTTGTGTGAGCTGTTTGTATATTTGAAAATTAAGCCCTTGTTGGTTGCATCTTTTGCAAATATTTTCTCCCATTCTGTAGGTTGTCTTTTCGTTCTGTTTATGGTTTCCTTTGCTGTACAAAAGCTTGTAACAATATACTCTTGGAGCTTACTTTATACCTAATAGTTTGTATCTCTTACTTCCCTACCCCTATATTGCCCCTCCCCCTTTCCCTCTCCTCACTGGTAACCACTAGTTTGTTCTCCATATCTCTGAGTCTGCTTCTTTTTTGTTATATTCAATAGTTTGTTGTATTTTTTATATTCCACATATAAGAGATATCATACAGTATTTGTCTTTCTTTGTCTGACTTATTTCACTAAGCATAATGCCTTCCAAATCCATCCATGTTGCTGCAAATGACAATTTTTCATTCTTTTAATGACTGAGTAGTATTCCACCGTGTGTGTGTGTGTGTGATATACCACATCTTCTTTATCCATTCATCTGTTGATGGACATTTAAGTTACTTCCATAACTTGGCAATTGTAAATAATTCTGTTATGAACATTGGGATGCATGTGTCTTTCCAAATGAGTGTTTTTATTTTTTTTCAGATACATATCCATGAGTGGAATTGCTGGGTCATATGGTAGTTCAATTTTTAGTTTTCTGAGAAACTGCCATACTGTTTTCCACAGTAGCTGCACCAATTTATATTCCCACCAACACTGTAGGAAAGTTCCCTTTTCTCCACATCCTCACCAACATTTGTTATTTGTGTTCTTTTTGATAGCAATTCTGACAGCTGTGGTTTTGATTTGCTTTCCCTGATAATCATGCAGTGCTGAACATCTTTTCATGTGCCTGTAGGCCATCTGTATTTCTTCTTTGGAAAAATGTCTATTCAGTTCTCTGCCCATTTTTTAATCGGGTTTTGTTTTTGGTTTTTTTTGATGTTGAGTTGTATGAGCTCTTTGTATATTTGGATATTAATCCCTTTTCAGTCATATCATTAGCAAATATTTTCTCCCATTCAGTAGATTGTCTTTTCATTTTGTTGATGGTTACCCTTGTTATGCCAAAGCTTTTAAGCTTAATTAGGTCCCGTTTGTTTATTTTTGCTTTTATTTCCTTTGTTTCTAGGAGATGGATCCAAAAAACTATTGATACGATTTGTGGCAAAGAGTGTTCTGCCTATGTTTTCCTCTAGGAATTTTATGGTATCTGGTCTTACATTTAGGTCTTTAATCCATTTCGAGTTTATTTTTGTATATGGTGTTAGAGAATGTCTTAATTTCATTCTTTTACATGTAGCTGTCCAGTTTTCTCACACCATTTTTTTAAATATTTATTTATTTATTTATTTTGGCTGTTGGTTGCAGCATGCAGGATCTTTTTATTTTTTTTTAATTTATTTATTTATTTTTGGCCACATTGGGTCTTTGTTACTGCACGTGGTCTTTCTTTAGTTGCGGCAAGCGGGGGTTACTCATTGCTGCAGTGCACGGGCTTCTCATTGTGGTGTCTTCTCTTGTTGCAGGGCATGGGCTCTAGGTGCGTGGGCTTCAGTAGTTGTGGCACGCAGACTTCAGTAGTTGTGGCGCATGGGCTGTAGAGCACAGGCTCAGTAGTTGTGGTGCACAGGCCTAGTTGCTCTGCAGCATGTGGGATCTTCCTGGACCAGGGCTCGAACCTGTGCCCCTGCATTGGCAGGCGTATTCTTAACCACTGCACCACCAGAGAAGCCCCTTCTCACACCATTTATTGAAGAGAGTGTCTTTTCTCCATTGTATATTCTTGCCTCCTTTTGTCATAGACTGATTAAACATAAGTGCATGGGTTTATTTCTGGGCTCTCTATTCTGTTCCATTGATCTATGTCTCCATTTTTGTGTCGGTACCATACTGTTTTGAGTATAGTCTGAAGTCAGGGATAATGATATTTCCAGCTTTGTTTTTCTTTCTCAAGACTGTTTTGGCTATTCGGGGTCTTTTGTGTTTCCATACAAATTTTAAAATTAATTGTTCTAGTTCTGTGAAAATGCCATTGGTATTTTGATAGGGATTGCACTGAATCTGTAGATTGCCCTGGATAGTATGGTCATCTTACTAACAATTTTTCCAGTCCAAGAACATAGTGTATCCTTCCATCTGTTTGTGTCATCTTTCACTTCTTTCATTGGTGTCTGACAGTTTTCCAAGTACAGGTATTTTACCTCCTTAAGTAAGTTTATTCCTAGGTATTTTATTCTTTTTGATGCAATGGTAAATGGGATTGTTTACTTAATTTCTCTTTCTGATAGTTCTTTGTTAGTGTATAGAAATGCAACAGATTTATGTATATTAATTTTGTATCCTGAAACTTTACTCAATTCACTGATGAGCTCTAGTAGTTTTCTGGTGGTGTCTTTAGATTTTACTGTGTATAGAATCATGTCATCTACAAACAATTGTCAATTTTACTTCTTCCTTTTCAATTTGGATGCATTTTATTTCTTTTTCTTCTCTGATTGCTGTGGCTGAGACTTCCAAAACTATATTGACTAAAAGTGGTAAGAGTGGGCATCCTTGTCTTTTCCTGGTTTTAGGGGAAATGCCTTTAGCTTTTCACCATTGGGTATGATGACGTTAGCTGTGGGTTTGTCATATGTTGGCTTTATTATATTGAGGTAGATTCCCTCTATGCCTACTTTCTGAAGAGTTTTTATCATAAATGGATGTTCAATTTTATCAAACGTTCGTTCTGCATCTATTAAGATGATCATATGGTTTTTATTCTTCAGTTTGTTTTATTCTTCAATCAATGTTAATATCACGTTGGTTGATTTGCAGATATTGAAAAATCCCTGCATAACTGAGATAAAACCCGCTTGATCATGGTGTATGATTCTTCAAACGTACTGTTGGATTCAGTTTACTAATTGTTGAGGATTTTTGCATCTATGTTCATCAGTGATATTGGCCTGTAATTTTCTTTTTTGTGTGATATCTTTGTCTGGTCTTGGTATCAGGATGATGGTGGCCTCATAGAATGAGCTCAGAAATGTTCCTTCCTCTGTAATTTTTTGGAATAATTTCAGAAGGACAGGTGTTAACTCTTCTCTAAATGTTTGTTAGAATTCACCTATGAAGCCATCTGGTCCTGGAATTTTGTTTGTAGGGAGTTTTTAATTAGTGATTCAATATCATTACTGGTAATTGCCTGATTCATATTTTCTATTTCTTCCTGGTTCAGTCTTGGGAGATTGTACATATCTAAGAATTTGTCCATTTCTTCTAGATTGTCCATTTTATTGGCATATAGTTGCTCATAGTAGTCTCTTATGATTCTTTGTATTTCTGTGGTATCAGTTGTAACTTCTCATTTTCATTTTCGATTTTATTAATTTGAGCACTCTCCCCTTTTTTTCTTGATAAGTCTGGCTAGAGGTTTATCAATTTTGTTTATCTTTTCAAAGAATAGGCTTTTAGTTTCATTGATCTTTTCTACTGTTTTTTAAGTCTCTATTTCATTTATTTCTGCTCTCATCTTTTGATTTCTTTCCTTCTATCAACTTTGGGTTTTGTTTGTTCTTCTTTCTCTAGTTCCTTTAGGTGTAAGTTTAGGTTGTTAATTTGAGATTTTTCTTGTTTCCTGAGGTAAGCTTGTATCACTATAAGCTTCCCACTTAGAACTGTTTTTGCTGCAGTTCTAAGGTTTTGGATCACCGTATTTTCATGTTCATTTGTCTCTAGGTATTTTTTATTTCCTCTTTGATTTCTTCAGCAATCCATTGGTTGTTTAGTAACATATTGTATAAGCCTCCATGTGTTTGTGTTTTTTGCAGTTTTTTTCTTGTAGTTGATTTCTAGTCTCATAGTATTGGGGTTGGAAAAGATGCTTGATATGATTTCAATTTTCTTAACTTTATTAAGGCTTGTTTTGTGGCCTGACATTTCATCTATCCTGGAGAATGTTCCACATGCACTTGAAAAGAATGTGTATTGTTCTCCTTTCAGATGGAATGCTCTCTCTCTCTCTCTCTCTCTCTCTCTCTCTCTCGATATATATATATATATATATATATATATATATATATATATATATATATATATATATAATCAGTTAAGTCCATCTGGTCTAATGTGTCATTCAGGGCCTTTGTTTTCTTATTGATTTTCTGTCTGGATGATCTGTCCATTGATGTAAGTGAGGTGTTAAAGTCTCCTACTAGTATTGTGTTACTGTCAATTTTTCCTTGTTTGTCTGTTAATATTTGCCTTATATATTTAGGTGCTCCTATGTTAGGTGCATATATATTTACAACTGTTATATTGTCTTCTTGGATTGATCCCTTGATCATTATGTAGTGTCCTTCTTTGTCTCTTGTAACAGTCTTTATTTTGTCTGATATAAGTATTGCTATTTTTTTATTTCCATTTATGTGGAATACCTTTTTTCCATCCTCTCACTTTCAGTCTCTGTGTGTCTCTGATCTGAAGTGAGTTTCCTGCAGGTAACATATATATGGGTCTTGGTTTTGTATCCATTCAACCACTCTGACTTTTGGTTGGAGTATTTAGTCCAGTTACATTTAAGGTAAATATCAATATACGTGTTCTTATTGCCATTTTGTTAATTGTTTTGGGTTTGTTTCTGTAGGTCTTTTTTTTCCCCTTTCTTCTTCTTTTGTTTTCTTGTGATTTTTTTTTTTTTTAATTTATTTATTTTATTTATTTTTGGCTGCATTGGGTCTTCATTGCTGTGCGCGGGCTTTCTCTAGTTGCAGCGAGCGGGGGCTACTCTTCCTTGTGGTGCACAGGCTTCTCATTGTGGTGGCTTCTCCTGTTGCGGAGCACAGGCTCTAGGTGCGCGGGCTTCAGTAGTTGTGGCATATGGGCTCAGTAGTTGTGGCTCGTGGGCTCTAGAGCGCAGGCTCAGTAGTTGTGGCGCATGGGCTTAGTTGCCCCGTGGCATGTGGGATCTTCCCGGACCAGGTCTCGAACCCGTGTCCCCTGCATTGGCAGGCGGATTCTTAACCACTGCACCACCAGGGAAGCCCAGTTTTCTTGTGATTTGATGACAATTTTTAGTGTTATGTTTGGATTTCTTTTTTGTGTGTATATTAATTATAGATTTTTGGTTTGTGGTTACCATGGAGTTTTTATATAGTAGTCTGTGTGTGTGTGTGTGTGTGTGTGTGTGTGTATATATATATATATATATATATATATATATATATATATATATATATATATATATATATATATATATATATATATATATATATATAATTTTTTTAAGTTGCCGATCTCTTAATTTCAAAACAGTTTTTAAAACCCTGAATTTGTGCTCTCATCCCCTCATGATTACTGTTTTTGATATCATATTTTACATCTAATTTCTTTGTATATCCTTTGACTGCTTATTGTGGTTATAGATGATTTTATTACTTTTGTCTTTTAACCACCCTAATAGCTTAGTGTGTGGATGATTTCCTACCTTTACTTAATGTTTACCTTTACAGGTGAGCTTATTTATTTTGTAATTTTCTTGTTTCTAGTTGTGGCCTTTTCTTTTTTACCTAGAGAAGTTTCTTTAACATTTGTTGTAAATCTGGTTTGGTGGTGCTGAACTCTATTAGCTTTTACCTGTCTGTAAAGCTTTTGATCTCTCTATCAAATCTGAACAAGAGCCTTGCTGGGTAGAGTATTCCTGGTTATAGGTTTTTCCTTTTCACCACTTTAAATATATTGTGACACTTCCTTCTGGCCTGCAATGTTTCTGCTGAAAAGTCAGCTTTTAACCTTATGGGAGCTCTCTTGTATGTAACTTATTGCTTTTCCCTTGCTGCTTTTAAATATTTTCTCTTTATATTCAATTTTTGTCATTTTAATTACAATTTGTCTTGGTGTATTCCTCTTTGGGTTCATCCTGTATGGGACTCTCTGTGCTTCCCGGACTTGGGTGACTGCTTCCTTTCACTGCTTAGGGAAGTTTTCAGCTACTATGCTTTCAAATATGTTCTCAGCCCCTTTCTTTTTCTCTCTCTTCTCCTTCTGGGACCCTTATAATGCAACTGTTAGTGGGCGTGATGTTGTCCCAGAATTCTCTTAAACTGTCTTCATTTCATTTCATTCTTTTTTCTTTTTTCTGTCAGCAGCAGTGATTTCTACTACTCTGTCTTCCAGTTCACTGATCTGTTTCTGTGTATCATTTAGTCCACTGATAATTACTTGTAGTGTATTTTTCATTTCAGTTATTCTATTCTTCATCTCTGTTTGGTTGCTCTTCACATTTTCTAACTCTTTGCTCAAAATTTCTAACTTCACACTCTGTGCATCCATTCTTCTCCTGAGTTCTTTCTTCATCTTTAGGATCATTACTCTGAATGCTTTCTTGGATAGATTGCCTATCTTCACTTCACTCAGTTCTTCTTCTGGGGTTTTACCTTGTTCCTTTGTCTGAAATATGATCCTCTGCCACCTCATTTTGTCAGTTGCTATTTGTATTTTTATGTATGTAGTAGGTTAGTTATGTTTCTTGACCTGGAGAAGTGGCCTTCTCTGTAGAAGAAGTCCAATGTATCCCAACTGCACATCCCCTCTCATCACCCAAGACATATGCTCTAGGGATTCCCCTAAGAGGAATGTGTGGATCCTTCTGTTGTGGCGGGTTGACTATATGGGTAGTCTCATAGGCTTGGTTGGTCCCTAGCCCAGTTGATTGCCAAGTCCTGCCTTGTGTGGATGCTGCTGGCTGCTGGTTAGTGAGGACTGATCACGAGGCAACTAAGGCAGAACACTAGGGTCCCATGGCTACCATTAGCTCACTGGTAGGCAGAGCTGGTGTCAGATTGCTGTGTGGGGGGGGGGGGGTTCCTGACACAGTTGGGTCCTGAAGCTTGTGTTGGCCTGCTAGTAAGCAAGGGTGGGGCCCAGCTGCCCCAAGGTAGGGTCTGGCCTCCTGTGGGTGGGCTAGGTCTGCAAGCTATGAGATTGTTGTGCTCTTAGTTCTGGTGTCTGCCCACTGGTGAGTGAGGCTGGTCTAGAGGCTAGCATTGCCTGCTCCCTGGTGGGTGGAGCTAGATCTTGGCCCTCTGGTGGGCAAGGTCATGTGTAGAGGCATGTCTAGGTGTGGCAGTGGGTTCAGGAATTTTTTAGACAACCTGTCTGCTGATGAGTGGGGCTGTGCTCCCACTCAGTTGTTTGACCTGAAGTGTCTTAGCACTGCTACCTATAGGCTGTTGGGTTGGGCCAGTTCTTGGCACTAATGAGCTAGAGGGAGGATCCCACAATGGCACCCACCAGCACCAGCTTCCATATGGTAGAATGAGCTCCCAAATATGGCTGTTGCCAATGTCTGTTTCCCCAGGGTGAGCAGCAGCCACTCCCTGCCTAACTGGGAGACTCTCCAAGGCCAGTGGTAGGGCTGGCTCAGGCTCCTATCAAATTACTGATTTTTTCCCTGGATCCCAGAGTGCATGAGAATTTGTGCGTGTCCTTTAAAAATGAAGTCGCTCCTGAAATTAAGCCCCACTGGCCTTCAAAGCCAAATGCTCTGGAGGCTTGTCTTCTTGGTACAGGACCCATGGGCTGGAGAGCCCAACATGGGACACAGAACACTGACTCTTGTGGAGAACCTCTGCACTATAATTGTTCTTCAGTTTGTAGGTCACCCACCCAGGGTATGTGACTTGATTACATCACAAGTCCACCCCTCCTACCTATCTTACTGTGGTTTCTTCATGTCTTTAGTTGTAGAAGATCTTTTCTTGTAGGTTTCAGTCTCTTTCATAGATGGTCGTTCTACAGATAGTTGTGGTTCTGGTATGCTCATGAGAGGAGGTGAGCTCAGGGTCTTTCTACTCCACCATCTTGGCTGATCTACCCCTGTTTTGTTTTGTTTTGTTTTGTTTTAAGCCAGCTTTGATGAACACCCTGATGGTCTGTTTCTCCCTTAGAGAGTTAAACCTATTTGGACTAGATTCAGATCAAATTAGATGACTTAGGCACACTGCAAATGTAGTTCCAAGATGTCTATCCTGCATCACCTACCTCTCAGTGTTTTAAACATTAGCGTGTGGGTAACTACTGTGAAATTTCTAGGCTGAGACCTTTATATAGCCTGACATTTTATTGTATCGTTGTGACTAACCCGAGTGTTCTGATAGTCCTAATTGGTTTCCTAAATATAAGATAGCTGTTTTTTACACAAAGAATGCTGTTGTGTAGAATCCCATCATTTTCGTGACACTGGGGGCCAGAAGTTAAGCTTTCAGTAATTGTGTCCAAAAGATAGAAGAGCTCCACAGCCAGGTTGTCAGGTTCAAACCCTGGTTCCACCATCTACCAACAGAATGGCTTTAGCTTCACTGGATTTCAGTTGTCTTCCATGTAAATCAGGATATTCATATTATCAGTGGTTTAGTCTTAACAGGCTACCAATGAGTACACACAAAAACACACACACACAAAGCCTATTCCACACAAGCAACAAAAAAGTAAATAGATAAATTGGACTGCATCAAAATTAAAAACTTGTGCATCAAAGGACACTATCAAGAAAGTGAAATGATAAACCACAGAATGAGAGGAAATATTTGTAAATCATGTATCTAATAAGGGTCTAATATGTATTATAAATAAAGAACTCCTACAACTCAATAATGAAAAGATAACCCAATTAAAAAATAGGCCAAAGATCTGAGTAGACATTTTTTCAAAGAAGATAAACAAATGGCCAACAAACTCATGATAATATGCTCAACATCTGTAGTCATTAGGGAAATGCAAGTCAAACTAATAAAGAGATAGCACTTCACATCTGCTAGGATGCCTATTTTTTTTTATAGCCCAGAAACTAACAAGTGTTAACAAGGATAGAGAGATATTGAAATTTTGTACATTATTAGTAGAATGTAAAATTGTGTAGCCACTATGGAAAATAGCTTGGTGTTTCCTCAATAAATTAAACATAGTATTACCATATGACCCAGCAAGTCCACTCTTGGGTTTATACCCAAAAGAATAGAAAATGGCTGTTTGTTTGAACAAAAACTTGTACACAAATGTTCATAGCAACACTATTTACAAAAGCCCCAAAGTGGAAACATCTCAAATGTCCATAAACCAATGAATGGATAAGCAAATGTGGCATATCCATACAAAGGAATATTATTTGACCATAAAAAGGAATATAATATTGACACATGCTATAAAATGGATGAACCCTGAAAACACTATACTAAATGAAAGAAACTAGTCACAAAAGGCCACACATGGTATTATTCTATTTATATGAAATGTCTAGAATAGGTAAATCCAGAGAGACAGAAAGCAAATTAGTAGTTGCCAGGGCAGGGGGAGGACTGAATGGGGATTGATTGCTTCACGGATATGGGAGTCTCCTTTTAGGGAGATGGGAATGTTTTAGAATTTGGTAGCTGTGATGGTTGTACAACATTGTGAATGTACTAAATGTCACTAATGGTAAATTTTATGTTATGTGATTTTAACACAATTAAAAACATAAAATATTAAAAATTTAAAAGCCTGTTCTCCCTAGTCAAAAAACCAGAAGAGTGTGGCCTAACAATAGGAATCCTTTTAGGCAACACCCACCCTACTCCAGCCAAAGACAAAGAGGAGGTCTGCACCAATCCCCCCTCTGTGGTTTCAGTTGGGCTGAGAGGAAGTTGATCCTCCATACCCTTCCTATAGAAGCAGGCAGCAGGCGAGTTTTGGTGGGATCAAGTAAGCTGTTCATCTTCCATCACTTTCCCAGCAGAAGCAAGCAGTACTTTGATGCTCCCACAGATAGAGTCTAGAAAGCTGAGGCTTCATCCCTCACAGCATCAGTAAGACTGAACAAGGCAGTACAAGTCAGGGTAAATAAACACTTTACTTTCCCCTGACTCTTGGTGTTGGTGAGGCCCAGTAGGGAACTAAACTTGTGCTCCCACCCTGCAGCAACAAAGCAGTGTGAGCCAGCCTTCTAATTCTCCTTCCCTCAGATCAACTCCAGCAGGAGTTGTTCCTGCTCACAAAGTGTGCTTTGATTGGTACCACACTTCAGCTAAAAAATTATCAGCAAGGTTCAGTGGGGAACTACACATACACACCTACCTGACCCTTGTACTACAGATGAATAGGAGGAATACCTGATTTAAAAAAAAGAAGAAGATGATGATGAAGTAGAATCCAGAGTCTCATAATATAATATGTAAGATGTCCAAAATACAATACAAAAAATCACTTGTCATTCCAAGATCCAGGAAAATCACAACATAAATGAAAAAGACAAGCAACATATAACAACACTGACATAACTCAGATATTGAAATTATCTGACAAGGATTTAAAGGCAGCCATTATAAAAATGCTTCAACAAGCAATTATAAATTCTCTTGAAACAAATTTTAAAAATAGAAAATATCATTCAAGAAGTAAAAGTTATGAAAAAGAACAAAATGGTAATGATAGAATAGAAAAATACAACAACTAGAATGAAAAACACATGGTAGGGCTCAGTAGTAGAATGGAGATCATAGATGATAGAATCAGTAAATTTGAGGCCAGATTAAGAGGATTTACACAATCTGAGCAACAGAGAGAAAATGGACAGAAAAAAAATTTAGAACAGTTTCAAGGACCTGTGAGAAAATAAGAAAAGAGCTAACATTCATTTTCATTGTAGTCTTAAAAGGAAAGAAGCAAAAGACAGACGAAAAAATATTTGAAGAACTAATGGCTGAAAACCTACTAAACTTAAAGATACCAGCCTGTATATTCAAGGTGAGCAAATATTAAATAAGGTAAGCCTAAGGAAATCCACGCTACGACACAACATATTTAAAATTCTGAAAACTGTAAATATAGGAAAAAATCTTGAAAATGACCAGAGAGAAAAGACACCTTACTTATAAGGCAACATAAATTTGAATTAAAGCAGATTTCTCATCAGGAACTATGTAGGCACATTTTTCAAGTACTGAAAGAACTGTCAACCATGAATGCCAAATCCAATGAAACTGTCCTTCAAGCAATGAAGGATAAAAGAAATTTAAGAAAATTTACTGTTATAAGACATTCTCTTAAATGATGGCTAAAGAAAGCTCTGTAAACAGAAAGGAAATGGTGAAAGAAAAATGTCTGGAATGTCAGAAAGGAAAGAACAACATTAACATGGGTAAAAATAGGAGTAAATGTAAAAGACTATCTTACTTCTTATGAGTTTTTAAATCATATTTGATGATTGAATCAAAATTATATAATCTGATGTGGTGCTCAATGTATGAAGAAGAAATACTAAAGATATATTTTTTAAATGGGGAAGGTAAAAAACATAAAGGAAATTAAGTTTTCTACACTTCACAATATATTCAAAAACACTATACATAAATCAAAAGAGAATACTAAAAAAATGTTGAAATAATCCACAGAAAGATATTAAAAGAGAAACAGAGGACTGAAAAATAAAAGAAACAAACAAACAGAAAACAAAATAAACTGTCAGACTTTAGTCGTAATATTATCAGTAATTATCTTAAACGTAAATGGTCTAAATACACTAGTTAAAAGACAGAAATTGATGGAGTGGATAAAATTGTGATTCCAACAGTATGCTGACCACAAGAAACTCAATTCAAATACAACAACTTAGGCAGATTGTAAAGTAAATGATAGAACTAGATGGACCATGAAAATGTTATTTTTTTTTAAAGTAGGAGTGGCTATTTGAATATTAGCAGAGAAAAGAAAAATACTAAAGAGAAAGAGGGACATTACATAACAATTAAAGGATTGATCTACCATGAAGCCATAATGACCCCAAATGTGCATGCACAAAACAACAGAACCTCAAAATATACATGAAGCAAGAACCAATAGACCTTAAAAGAGAAATGGAAAAAAATCTGAAATTATAGTTGGGAACTTCAACAACATTTACTCAACAATTGATATATTGCTAGACAGAAAATCAGCAAGAATACAGAAAAACTTAACAATAAAGTCAACCACCATAATCGAATTGAGATTTATAGACCACTCCACTCAACAACAGCAGAACACACATTTTTTTCAAGCACCTATAAAACATTAACAAAGATAGACAATATCCTGGGCCATAAAAAAATCATCAGCAAATTTTTTAAAATTAATATCATAAATGGGCTTCCCTGGTGATGCAGTGGTTGAGAATCTGCCTGCCAATGCAGGGGACACGGGTTTGAGCCCTGGTCTGGGAAGATCCCACATGCCACAGAGCAACTAGGCCCGTGAGCCACAACTACTGAGCCTATGCGTCTGGAGCCTGTGCTCCACAACAAGAGAGGCCGCAATAGTGAGAGGCCCGTGCACCACGATGAAGAGTGGCCCCTGCTTGCCACAACTAGAGAAAGCCCTCGCACAGAAACGAAGACCCAAAACAGCCAAAAATAAATAAATTAATTAATTATTTTTTTTAAAAAAATTAATATCATACAGAGTGTGTTCTCTAACCAGAATGGAATCAAACTAGAAATCAATAAGAGAAAGACAACAGAAATATCTCTAAACACTTAAAAATGAAACAATACACTTCTAAATAATCCATGGGACAAAAAGAAATTCTCAAAGGAAATTCAAAAATACATTTAACTAAATAAAATAAAAACATATCATATTCAAATTTGTGGGATGCAGCTAAAATAGAGCTTACAGCAAAATTTATAGTATTGGAAGTATAGTGTCCATCAATGGATAAATGGGTAAAGAGGTGGAATATGTATATATACAATGGAATATTATTCAGCCATGAGAGAGAAGGAAATCCTGCCATTTGTAACAACATGGGTGGAACTTGAGGGTGTGATACTAAGTGAGGTAAATCAGACAAAGAAAAATAAATACTGTATGATATCACATACATGTAAAACCTACAAAAACCAAACTCATAAAAACAGAGAGTAAAATAATAGTTACCAGGGGATGGGGGTGGGGGGCAAAACAGCTGTTGTTTAAGGGTACAAATTTGCAATGAGTTAGTAAATAAGCCCTGGAGATCTAATGCACAATGAGGTGAATATAGACAACAATGTTGTATTATATCATAAAACCTGCTAAGAGATTAGACTTTAATTATCCAAATCACTAAAAAGAAATGATAATTATGTGATGTGACAGAGGCGCTAATTATCCCTACATTGACAACCTTGCTACAATGTATAAATGTATCAAATTAATATGTTGTACACCTTAAATTTATACAATGGTATATGTCAAATATATTTCAGTTAAAAAAATCTCATTTACCATCGCACCAAAAAGAATAAAATACCTAGGAATAAACCTACCTAAGTTCATTTGTATCATTTTTTTTTAAGATTCCACATATAAGCAATATCATATGATATTTCTCTTTCTCTGACTTACGTCACTCAGTATGATGAACTTATTTACAAATCAGAAATGGACTCACAGACTTAGAGAACGAACTTATGGTTACCAAGGGGGAAGTGTGGTAGTGAGGGATAGTTAGGGAGTTTGGGATTGACATGCACACACTGCTATGTTTAAAATGGATAATCAAAAAGACCTACTGTATAGCACAGGGAATTCTGCTCAATATTATGTAACAACATAAATAGGAAAAGAATTTGAAAAAGAATAGATACATGTATATGTATAATTGAATCACTTTGCTGTACACATGAAACTAGCACAACATTGTTAATCAACTATACTTCAGTATAAAATTAAAAGTTTTTAAAAAAATAAAATGTATTTTAGTATATTAAAAATAAAAACCTATGGAGGCAAAAGACCTGTACTCTGAGAATTACAAGATGCTGATGAAAGAAATCGAAAATGACACAAACAGATGGAAAGATATACCATGTTCTTAGAGTGGAAGAATTAATATTGTCAAAATTACTATATTACCCCAGGAAATGTACAGATTCATTGAAATCCCTATCAAATTACCAATGGCATTTTCCACAGAACTAGAATAAAAAATTTTTAAATTTATATGGAGACACAAAAGATCCCGAATACCCAAAGCAAAATTGAGAAAGAAAAATCGAGCTGGAGGAATCAGACTCCCTGACTTCAGACTATACTACAAAGCTACAGTCATCAAAACAGTATAGTACAGGCACAAAAACAGAAATATAGATCAATGAAACAGGATAGAAAGCCCAGAAATAAACCCGTGCACCTAAGGTCAATTAATCTATGACAAAGGAGGCAAGACTATACAATGAAGAAAAGACAGTCTCTTCAATAAATGGTGCTGGGAAAACTGGACAGCAACATTTAAAAGAATGAAATTAGAACATTCTTTAACACCATACACAAAAATAAACTCAAAATGGATTAAAAACCTAAATGTAAGACCTGATACTGTAAAACTCTTAGAGGGAAACATAGGCAGAACACTCTTTGACATAAATCACAGCAATATCTTTTTTGATCTGTCTCCTAGAGTAATGGAAATAAAAACAAAAATAAACAAATGGGACCTAATTAAACTTAAAAGCTTTGCACAGCAAAGGAAACCATAAACAAAACAAAAAGACAACCCACAGAATGGGAGAAAGTATTTGCAAACGATGCGACCAACAAGGGATTAATCTCTGAAATAAACATTCAGCTCAATATCAAAAAAACAAACAACCCAATCAAAATATGGGCAGAAGACTTAAAGAGACATTTCTCCAAAGAAGACTTACGGATGGCCAATAGGCACATGAAAAGATGCTCAGCATCACTAATTGTTAGAGAAATGTAAATCAAAACTACAATGAGGTACCACCTCACACTGGTTAGAATGGCCATCATTAAAAAGTATACAAATAACAAATGCTAGAGGGGGTGTGGAGAGAAGGGAACCCTCTTACACTGTTGGCAGGAATGTAAATTGGTACAGCCACTGTGGAGAACAGTACGGAAGTTCCTTAAGAACCTAAAAATAGAGTTACCATATGATCCAGCAATCCCACTCCTGGGCATATATCTGGAGAAAACCATAGTTTGAGAGGATACATGCACCCCAATTTTCACTGCAGCACTGTTTACAATAGCCAAGACATGGAAGCAACCTAAATGTCCATTGACAGATGAATGTATAAAGAAGATGTGTAGTGAAGTTGAATGTATAAAGAAGATGTGTAATGAGTAATAGAATATTACTCAGCCATTAAAAAGAATGAATAATGTCCTTTGCAGTAACATGGACGGACCTGGAGATTATCACACTAACTGAAGTAAATCAGACCAAGAAAGACAAATATCATATGATATTGCTTATATGTGGAATCTTAAAAAAGTATAAAAATGAACTTATTTACAAAACAGAAACAGACTCACAGACTTAGAAAACAAACTTATGGTTACCAAAGGGGAAAGGTGGGGGGGGGAGGGATAAACTGGGAGTTTGGGATTAACATATACACACTATTATATTTAAAATAGATAACCAAAAAGGACCTACTGTATAGCACAGGGAATTCTGCTCAATATTCTGTAACAACCTAAACAGGAAAAGACTATGAAAAAGAATATATGTGTGTGTGTGTGTGTGTGTGTGTGTGTGTGTGTGTGTGTGTGTGTGTGTATATACACACACATATATATACACATATATATACATACATATATATATTATATGTAATAAAGACTTTTATAAGAAAAAAAATTTTTTAATTAAAACCCAGTTAAAAAACAACCACAACCAAAAATGCCTGTTAGGAAGCTGGTCCCAGGAAAACATTAGAATCTGCTTAAACAATCAGGCTGAGGTTCCATCACTTGGGTCCACTAAGGAGACAATCATGGGAACTTGCCCCCAAATCTCTAACACCCCAGAAAATAGACCCCACAAACACACAGTGTGATGGCTGCAGTGTCAAAGCTGCATATGGTGTGAGCCCTGCGGAGGGAGGGGGTCTAGGCTGCTCTGAGCCTGAACCCTGATGGGAATGGGAGCTAAACACCTGAGGCTCACAGACCTCTATGAGAATATTATGGAGCTCTGATACCACATGCCAGAACAATGCACATTTGTGAGCATGCATGTGCACACACATATACTGTCATGATAGCATCAGGTCCAGCCATGAACCATCCTCACACTGAGGACCAGGAGCAGCTTCACAGGTGAGGCCATGATGGGCAGAGGAGACGCACTGGGAGAAGTACCCCTCCAGGTGGGAAGATGCTGAACAGCAAGGCTGCGGGAAGGCTCAGCAATGTGAGGTACCAGGGCCCAGGACACACAGGCAGTGCTGACGGTCCACTATAGAGTAGAATGGGCAGCGGGAGTGATGTTTCTTAGGGATTTGGGCCCCAGATCAGAAAGCCCAGGTCTGAGCTGTCCTGCACTGTGACCCTGCTATTGGTCCCAAATGAAAATGGTAACACAATGTAACAAAATCTATGGGACACAGAAAAAGCAGTTCTAATAAGGAAGTTTATGACAACCCAGGAAATAAGAAAAATCTCAAATAAACAATCTAAACTTACTCCTAAAGGAACTACAAAAAGAAGAACAAAGAAAACCCAAAGTTAATAGAAGGAAAGAAGTCATAAATATCAGAGCAGAAAAAAATGAAATAGAGGCTTAAAAAAAAATTGAAAAGATCAATGAAACTAAAAGCGTATTCTTTGAAAAGATAAACAAAATTGATAAACCTCTAGCCAGACTCATCAAGAAAAAAAGGGAAAGGGTCCAAATCAATAAAATCATAAATGAAAAAGGAGAAGTTACAAATGACACCACAGAAATACAAAGGATCATAAGAGACTACTATGAACAACTATATGCCAATAAAATGGACAATCTAGAAGAAATGGACAAATTCTTAGAAATGTACAATCTCTCAAGGCTGAACTAGGAAGAAATAGAAAATATGAATGGACCAATTACCAGTAATGATATTGAATCAGTAATTTTAAAACTCCCAACAAACAAAATTCCAGGACCAGATGGCTTCACAGGTGAATTCTAACAAACATTTAGAGAAGAGTTAACACCTATCCTTCTGAAACTATCCCAAAAAACTGCAGAGGAAGGAACAATCCCAAATTCATTCCATGAGACCATCATGACCCTGATACCAAAACCAGATGAAGATACCACAAAAAAAGAAAATTTCAGGCCAATGTCACTGATGAATATACATGCAAAGATCCTCAACAAAATACTAGCAAACTGACTCCAACAGTACATTAAAAGGATCATACACCATGATCAATTGGGATTTATTCCAGGGATGCAAGGATTTTTTCAATATCTGCAAATAAATCAATATGATACACCACATTAACAAATTGAAGACCATATGATCATTTCAATAGATGCAGAAAAAGCTTTTGATAAAATTCAACATCATTTTATGATAAAAACTCTCAACACAGTGGGTATGGAGGGAACATACCTAAACATAATAAAGGTCATATATGACAAACCCACAACTAACATCATACTCAATGGTAAAAAGCTGAAAGCTTTTTCTCTAAGATCAAGAATAAGACAAGGATACTTACTATAGCCACTTTTACTCAACATAGTAGTATAAGTCCTAGCCATAGCAATGAGACAAGAAAATGTTAAAAGCCATCCAAATTGGAAAGGAACAAGTAAAACTGTCACTATTTGCAGATGACATGATTTTACATATAGAAACCTTAAAGACTCCATCAATAAACTGTTAGAACTAATTAATTCAGTAATGTTGGGGGATAAAAAACCAGTACACATGAATTGGTTGCACTTCTATACACTAATAATGACCTGTCAGAAAGAGAAATTAAGAAAAAAGAAAAGAAAACTATCTCATTTACAATTACATCAAAAAGAATTCAATACCTCAGAATAAATTTAACCAAGGAAGTGAAAGACTTATACTCTGAAAACTATAAGACATTGATGAAAGAAACTGAAGACAAAACAAATGAAGGGAAATATATACCATGCTCATGGATTGGAAGAATTATTGGAAATGTCCGTACTACCCAAAGCCACCTACAGATTCTGTGCAATCCCTGTCAAAATAACAATGACATTTTTCTCAGAACTAGAACAAATAATCCTAAAATTTGTATGGAATCACATAAGACCCCAAATAGCCAAAGCAATCTTAAGGAAAAAGAACAAAACTGAAGGGATCATGTGCCCTGATTTCAAACTATACTACAAAGCTATAGTAATCAAAACTGTATGATACTGGCACAAAAACAGACAATGGAATAGAATAGAGAGCGCAGAAACAAATCCATGCTTGTATGGTCAATTAATTTATGGCAAAAGAGCCAAGAATATAAAGCAGGGAAAAGAGAATCACTTCAATAAATGGTGTTGGGGAAACTGTACAGCTACATGCAAAAGAATGAAAGTGAGCCACTTTCTTACACCATATATAAAAATAAACTCAAGATGGATTAAAAACCTAAATGTAAGATCTGAAACCATAAAACTCCTAGAAGAAAACATAGGCGGTACACTCTTTGACATTGGTCTTAGCAATACTTTTTGGATCTGTCTTCTCAGGCAAGGGCAGCAAAAGCAAAAATAAACAAATGGGACTACATCAATCTAAAAGTCTATGTACAGCAAAGGAAACAATCAACAAAATGAAAAAGCAACTTAATGGGAGAAAATATTTGCAAATCATATCTATGATAAGGGGCTAATACCCAAAATATACCAAAAACTCACAGAACTCAATATCAAAAAGAGACAATCCAACTAAAAAATATTCAGAGGACCTGAATAGTTAGGTTTCAAAGAAAGACATACAGATGGCCAACAGACACATGAAATAATGCTGAGAATCACTAATCATCAGGGAAATACACAAATGAATACACTATGAATAATACAAATACACTATGTTGTACTCTTGAAACTAATATAATAGTGTATGCCATCTATTCTTCAATAAAAACAACAACAACGAACATAATGCTGGCAATTCTAGTCAGAGCAATTAGGCAAGAAAAAGAAATAAATGGTATTCAAATAAGAAAGGAAGAAGTAAAAAAATTATTTCTGTTCAAATATGAAATTATATTATATGTAGAAAACACTAAAGACTCTACACACAAATAAAGCTGTCAGAGCTAATAAGTGAATTCAACAAAGTTGCAAGATATCAAAACAATAGGCCAAAATCAGTTGTATTTCTATACACTAACAATGAAAAGGAAATTAAGAAAATAATCTTATTTACAATAGCATCGAAAAAGAATAAAATACTTAGGAATAAATTTAACAAAGTATACAAAAGACTTGTACACTGAAAACTGCAAATCTTTGCTGAAAGAAATTAAAGAAGACATAGATGTAAAGACATCCCATATTCATGAAATGAAAGATTTAATATTGTCAAGATCACAATGCTGCCGAGAGGGATCTACAGATTCAATGCAATCGCTATAAAAAAATCTACAGCATTTTTGGTAGAAATAGAAAACCCTCTCTAAAATTCATATGGAATCTCAAATAACACAAATAGCCAAAGGAATATTGAAAAAGAAGAGCAAAGTTGGAGGATTCACACTTCCTAATTTCAAAACTTACTAAAAAAAACCCTACAGTGATGAAAATAGTGTGATCTGGCATAATGACAGACATATAGACCAATGGAATAGAATGGATACCCTAGATATAAACCCTCATATATTTGATTAAATGATTTTCAACAAGTTTGCCAAGACCATTCAGTGGGAAAAAGTTTTTTCAACTAAGTGGTACTGGGAAAACTGCATATCCACATGAAAAATAATGAATTTGTACCCTTACTTTACCCCCTATAAAAAAAATTATCTCAAAATGTGTCAAGACCTAAACATGAGTTGAAACTATAAAATTCATAGTGGGAAACATAGAGAATAATCTTCATGACATTGGATTTGTCAATGATTCCTTAGTTATGACACCAAAAACATAGGCAACAAAAGAAACATAGATAAATTGGATTCATCAAAATTAAAAACTTTTGTGCATCAAAGAACACAGTCAGGAGAGTGAAAAGACAACCCACAGAATGGGAGAAAATATTTGCAAATCAGATATCTGATTAGGTATTCATATCCAAAATATATAAAGAACTCCTACCACTCAACAACAAAAATTAAACAATCTAATTCATAAATGGGCAAAGGGTTGAATAGGCATATTTTTAAAAGATATACAAATGGCCAATAAGCACATGAAGAGATACTCAACATCATTAGTCATTAGGTAAATGCAAGTCAAAACCACAATTAGATGCCATCTCATGCCTACTAGGATGGCAATTGTATTTTTTTTTAAAAAAAGGAAAATAACAAGTGTTGGTGAGGACTTGAAGAAATTGCAAATATCACACATTACTGATAGGAATGTAAAATGATCCAGCCAGTATGGAAAACAGTAAGGCAGTTCCTCAAAAATTTAAACATAGAATTACCATAAGATGCAGCATTTCCACTTCTAAGCATATACCCAAAAGAACTGAAAGCAAAGACTCAGACACTTGTACACCCATGCATAGAAACACTGTTCACAATAGTCAAAAGGTGGAAACAACCCAAGTGTTCACCAACAGGTAAATGGATAAACAAATGTGATATATACACACAATGAAATATTATTCAGCCATTAAAAGGAATGAAATGCTGTTAATGCTACAATATGAATGAACCTTGAAGACATTATGCTAAGTGAAATAAGCCAGACACAAAAGGGCACATATTGTATGATTCTACTTATATGAGATACCTAGAGTAGGCAAATTCAGACAGAGAGTAGAAAGGTGGTTACCAGGGACTGGCAGAGTGAGGAATGGGAAGTTATTGCTTAGAGGTTACAGAGTTTTTGTTTGGGATGATAAAAAAGTTCTCGAGATAGATATTTGTGATAGTTATACAACATTGTGAATGTAATTAGTTTCATCACTTTAAAATGATGTATACTTAAAAATGGTTAAAATGGTAAATTTTATGTTATGTATATTCTGCCACAATAAAATATAATCAGGAAAGGAAAGGAAGGGAGGGAGGGAGAAAGGAAGGAAGGAAAGAAGGAAGGAAGGAAGGAAGGGAGGGAGGGAGGGAGGAAGGAAGGAAGGAAGGAAGGAAGGAAGGAAGGAAGGAAGGAAGGAAGGAAGGAAGGAAGGGAGGGAGAAGGCAGGCCAGCCTGGTTGTTATTCCAGGCCTGACAGCGACAGTTGATTGCCTTTCCTGATCCAGCCTCCATACAAACTGTCCTCTTAGGCTGGATATGTATATTTCCAAAGTAAACAGAAGAATAATTTAATCCCCAAAGAAGAGAGTTGAAGGAGGGCAGCAGTTCCTCCTATTTTCACAATCTTAATTTTTCAGGTGAAGGAGAAACGCTCATTCTATTTCCAGATGGAAATCCTAGCATTTCACAAAGGGGACTCTGCTTTCCAAGTGGAGTAGCTCTAGAAATATCCCAGGGTTATGAGTGACTGGATATAACTAACCACACATGAGCCTCACACAGTCAGAACTAATCTTCCCACATTGTGTATGGAGTGTGCTTGCCCCATGTTACCAACAAAGAATCCAAGGCTCAGAGGGGCACTGGGACTTGCCCAGGTCTCATAGTTAGAGTACATGGAAGAGTCTATAATAAAATCTAAGTCTGCCTGAATCTTTTTTCCTGATTTCTAGGAATAGGAGACTTTATCAGGCCAGAGGCCAGAGAAATGTTGGATTTGGAAGCAGAAGGTTTAGCTCCAGTATTTACCCCCAATTTACTGTATGTCTTTGGTCCAGTTGTTCCATCTTTCTGTGCTTCATTTTCCGCATCAGTAAAAGGAGGATCAGAATCTTTGCCTCAAGGGGCTTGTAGCTGAGCTCTGTTGAGTTGCTGTGATGTACAGCCTATACTACTTCTTTGGGGGAGATTTACTGGTGGCTGGCCTGATTCTTTCTGTGTGCTTGAGGTGGACATCTTGAGAGAGGTTCATTCTCTTGGTCTGATATATTTTTCTTCCAGAAATGTTAAGATGGAAGTATAATGAAGTAGGCTCCCAAAGTAGAGTGAACACCCATGAGGGAAAGCAAGGGAATTTCTTGGATCTGGACACTTGGTGGCGTGTACAGAGATGATTTCTCTTCTGGAAAGGAGTAAGACTAAGTATCTTTTGAAGACCTTATGAAGCCTGATGACCTTTGAGGAAAGTAGGTGGAGAAGCAGGAGAGCTTTCAGTTCCCCTGGGGAGCTATATAAGGAAATGTTGTGAGCAAATGTAAGCATTGGTTTCGGGCCAGCCGCATCCTCCCCGCACTAGCTGTGTGACTTTGATCAGTTCACCTGGGAGCTTCTTATTCCAGGTGCCTACCGTCTTCTTCTGAGCCCTTACAGTAGAATCTTCCTGCTCTGACAAACAGAAGTGGAGTAGATGGCCATGAGTGTGGTCAGACTTCCTTGTGAGGGCAACTCCCTCCCACTGATTGTGTCATTCCTTGAGTGTAGGGGTTTGTTAGTAGCAAACGCATTATGAACACCTACCATCCCAAGCTGCCAAGCACTGGATGCAAAGGTCCCTACAGCGCAGCATTCCCTCACACATCAAGGTGACCAAGTCTCAGAGCCTCTCCTTGGAGCAGGAGTTCACAGTAATGGGGAGACTCTGCAAACTCCCATGCCACAATGGTAACATGAGTGGGTGAAGGGGAACCTGAGGCAAAGTGGAATAGTCTTGCCCCCATACAAAGCTACCACTCAGCCCATCCACTCATGGCCATGCGGGCACTTGGGCCTCACGTGGCCAGAGCTCCCAACTTTTTCTAGAAAATCCAGAGATCCAGATAATTATGTAAAATATCTGTAGCAGTCAAGATTGTCTTGGTTCTGCTATAGTAACAAACCTCAAATCCCAGTGGCTGGAAACAACAGAGATTTTTATCTTGCTCATTCATCGTCTGTGTCCCTTAAAATCTGCAGGAGCCCCTGATCACCATCATTTACCATGATTTTTGTCCTATGTGACTCATTGAGAGGATTTAGGGGACTGGCCCAACTCAGTGCTGGCTAAAGGAGCATCCCCCATCCCAGATGTCTCTATGCCAAGGAGATAGAGCTGGAGGACCTCCCCCTTGCAGTCAAATGCTCAGACCCAGAAGAGACACATCAACTCTGCTTACCTCATTGGGTGGAGCCACACATGGGGCCCCACGTGGCCCCACGTGGCACGAGGTACAAGCTAGCCACAACCTTTAGAGGAAGTCCCAGACAACCACACAGCTAGCCACCCCATCTCCTGATTAGTCAATGTTGGCGTCAACCTGCAGGCCACACAGAATCCATCTCAGGTAGGATGTAGCCAATGTGCCCAGGGTTGTGTCCTGGGACCGTGAGATAGTAAGGAGAAGTGCTGGAGACCAGATGTGACAGACAGCCAAACACAGAGCCAGTCCACTCAGGCATGGGGGGACTGGCAAATGCTATTACCACACTGCTTTCTCCATTCCTCCATCTCCCCTGAGGTGGTACCTCTCCAGAAGCCTCTGCCCCTCAGGCCTGCAAGTACATGTTCTCAGTGGCCTCACTCCTTCCTGCCCTTTGACCTCTTTGTCTGGGATCATCCCATTGCACCTGCCCCCCTACCTGGCCTGCAGCCCCCAGGAAGGGCCAGCCCCGTCCCAGTTCCAGGCCCACAGGACAGGTGTTCAGTAGAGTAGTTTGGAAGAAACAACAAATGAGCACATGGGATCCCCATTTTTCAGATAAAAACTATTTCAGCCAATATTGTTGCCCATTTGCACATGTTGGGTACTGAAGCAAGTACTAACCTAATAACCCAGCACAGGGTACTGGGCGCTTCCTGTGTAGCAGAACCTGCTCTCATTCACTCCTCACAGATGCCCCTGAGGTTGACATCATCATCCCAGTCTACAGATGGGGAGACTGAGGTATGGAGAAGCTAGGAGCTTACCTTTAGCCACCGCTTCCACCATCTCCCCACAGCCACCTGAGGGCCCTGGAGTGAGGAGGGGGCTTGGCTGGCCTGCCCGCTGTGGGCTGTATCCACCACTGGGGGCCATGACCCTCCCAACTGCAGGCTCAGAATCCAACCCAGGGTTCCATCTCCTTTGCCCCCTCTAGAAAGCTCTTGGTGCTCTGGGTGTCAGCAGGGGGGTACCCGGCTCCTGACGGCCAGGCCAGTCCAGAGACGGTGTCCACCCAGCTCAGTCCCTAGTGCCCCCATGTTGACCCTGGGCACCTACTGTGGTATCCTTCTCAAAGCCCTGTGCTGGGGAGAGGCAGCATTCCATTTTATGGATGAGAAAAACCAAGTCCACAGGGCCGGCAAGCGTGGACGCACGCTCCAGCCAGACCACCCCCCGCCCCCCAGGGGATGCCTTTGGATAGGGCCACTGCATCAGGCGGAACTGATTTGGCAAGGAGGAGGACACATATCTGTTAAATTATTTTTAATTGTGGTAAAATATACATAACATAAAGTTTGGCATTTTAACCATTTTTAAGTGACAATTGAGCAGCATTAGGTACATTCATTGTGTTGTGCAAACATCACCACCATCCATCTCCAAAACATTTTCATCTTGGAAAACTGAAACTCTATCCTCATTAAACACGAACTCCCCATTCCCTCCTCCCCCAGCCCCTGGTACCCACCTTTTTACTTTCTGTCTCTATGAGTCCGGCTACTGTAGGGACCTCATATAAGTGGAATCATACAGTATTTGTTCTTTTGTAACTGCCTTATTTCACTTAGCATAATGTTCTCAGGTTTCATCCATGTTTTAACTTGTGTCAGAATTTCCTTTTTAAGTCTGAATAGTATTCCATTGTATGGATATACCACATTTTGTTTATCCATTCATACATCAGTGGGTTGCTTCCCCTTTTGGCTTGTGAATAATTCTTCTATGAACATGGGTGTGCTAATATCTCTTCAAGACCTTGCTTTCAATTCTTTGGGGTATATACCCAGAAGTGGAATTATTAGATCATATGACAATTCTATATACATTGTTTGAGAAAGAGAGATATATTTTTTAAATGACACTTTTAGTAATTTATATTGATTGTAGAAAAGTGGAACAAATATAGTTGAGAAAAAAAGAAAATCAAAAGTGACTGTTCTTTTCAATTTTGCAGAAGAAACCCACTATTAAGATATGTGTATGATTCCCTCCAGAGGTGTCAACATGCTTTCAATCAATCCCTCAATTCACCTCCTGTCGGCGTCCTTCGCAGCTAATTGCCCTGGGCTCAGCTGGACTGGGTCGTGGGCCTTCCTCATGGGTGGACATTGGGAAGAACGCCCCGGCCTGGGGATGCCCACCAGGCCTTCCCTCAACAGAGACCAGCCGTCCTCAAGGTCGCACACCCACAGAGCCTCAGGTCCCCAGCACATCCCCGGCTGCCCACCCAAGGCCAGGCGCCAGGCTCCGCGTGCCTCGCAGGTGCTGGGGGTCCAGCCTGCCCAGCCTCCCAGCGGCTCCAGAGTCATCTAGAGAGTATATTCGAGCTGTCGTGTGGAGTTGAGTTTCTTTTGGCAAACGCTGGAGACTGACAAAAATATTCACGTCAAAACATTTCTGGTGCAAAATTTATGAAAGCATTTGAATTTGGCCTGGGCATTTTTTTCCTTTTTCCTTCTCCCCCTCCCTGCCTTGTCCTGAGTTGGGGGTGGGGAGAAGAGATAGAGTCCAGATGTTGGTGGGAATTAACTTCTCTTCTTTCCCTCCCCCCAGCCCCTCTGGCCAGAGGAACGGCCGAATCAATGGCCGCTGTGTGTCCACACAGCACAAAAGGCCGTGCGGCCGAGCCCTGGGCTCTCCCTGCCTTGCGAGCACCGAGGAAGTACCCCGGCCTGGAGTTTGCCCCCTAACCCCAGGGTCTGGGGTAATTGTCTGCAGAGGCAGCCTGGGGCCGGGCTGGCCATAATGATTTAGGCAGGATCTATTTCACTTCAAGCCTTTTCTACTCCGAAGAGGCCTAATCGAAAGTAATCTGAAAATTAGGGAAAATAAAAACCATGCCCACCGTTACATAAATACCCATTTCCTCGCATCGGCTGCTCGAAATCACCTCATTCCAGAGCAATGTGATGTTTCCCTGATGGGCAAAGCCAAGCCCCCGGGGGCCTTTTGATCCACACCGCCTGCGCCCTGCTCCCTGACAGGGATCCCAGAACATAGGGTGGGAGCTGGAGGGGGAGGAGAGCGGCTGGCCATGAGGTTGGCCCAGGTCCCCAGGGGGACCAGCCCTGCAGACCTCAAATGTGGCCTGGGGGTAAAGAGGGTTTGGGTTTGAGGTGGCCCCATGGACCGTTCATTTATTCCTCCATCCCATTTCCTCCCCAAGACTCAAGACTTGCAAGGTCCTCAAGACAGCTCCATACCTCAGCACTCATACCCTCTCCCCCTCCTCCTGAGTCATTCCTTTCAGCCCTCAGATACTCCCAGCTCAGCTGTACCCCAGGACCTTTGCGCAAGCTGTTCCCGAAGTCTGGAAGGCCCTTCCTTGCCCAGGTTTGCACTCGCCGCAGGCCTTTTCTGCTGTCATCTCAGATGGAAAGTCGCTTTCTCAGAGTGGCCTTCCCTTGCTCTCCTTGTCACAGGACCCCTCCTCGCTGCACCCTCACCTCACCCCACCCAAGCCAGGCATGTCATTGCTGGTTTCTTGTTTTTTGAGTCCTGTGCTCAAGCTCCAGCAAACTGGGGCCACATCCAGCTTGGTCACCAAGACTAGAACTCAGTAAACATTTGCTGACAGAATGGAGAAGTTTTTCACACAAGAATGAAGTTTGGTGGTTTACAGAAGTGGGGTGGGGTGGGGTGGGGTTTGGAGCCCAGGAGTAAACCCGGGTTAGATTATGCCTTCACCACCCGCCTCCTCACGGGTCTGGCCGCAGGCAGCAGTGTCCTGAGCCCGCAAAGCTCCCAGGCCGGCATCCAGCACACTGAATGGTGGTGTTCAACGTGACTACAAATCCGCTGACATTCCATCAAGGAGTGAGGTCTCCCCTCAGATGTGCTGGGTCTGTGACAAAGAAGCTTCCAGATGGTTCTAGAGGTCCCCAGCCATTCAAGTCTTCCAAGTTAGGCCCCACTTGGAATGTATGGACCCCCTCTCTGGCCCAAGCCAAGTGCTAGGCATGGTGGTGTCACAGGGAACCGGATTCTCTATGTCCTTGAGAGATGGACCCACCCTATGTCCTTGCACGGACACTGCCCTGTCCACCCACACTCATCAGCCTTCACTGTGTCAGCCACTCTGGTTTGAGCTGGGACCCTTTGCAGAGCCTCTGCCTCTGCCAGGCAGGTGGAATGTGCCAGGATAAAGTGCCCCTTTGCTGACAGGAGTGGCAGGTAGACGTGCCCCAACTCACTCAGGTGGGGAAACTGAGGTTGGAGTTGTACATGGACACCCACAAGGGTGGCTGGCCAGGTGACACATGCTTTGCTAGGCTCCTTCTTCCCTGTCTCCCTTCCTCCCTCCTCTCCTGGTGTTTCCTGGGGCTCCGCCCACTCACTGCTGCACTCAGACCCTTGTCTTGAGTCTGCTTGAGGAGGAGACAGCCCCTCCGGGCCTCTATCTCCTCACTGGGATAAGGGACAATTGTTGATGGTGACAGATGATGGAATCTCTGTCAGCCAAGGTGAAGGACACACACTGCCACAGCCACACTGCCAGAGGATCAGCTATTCTTCCCCAGAACAGCCATCTAGCTGGTTTAAACTCAAACCAGAATGGGATGACTGGGGTTCCCCATAATGGAGTCAAGTCTGCTCCCTAAGGCCCTGTCTGTCCTTGGCTGCAGAGATCCCAGAACACTAGAGTTTGGGTGCTTTTAGGGTGGGGCTCGCTCAGGGACACCATGTAGGTCAGTCTCTGAGACCCTGACAGTGGGAGTGAGCCCCTGCCTCTCAGGCTAGGAGTCACCTGGACCAATGCCTATGGCCAGCTGTGCCCATGGTTTTTCAAGAAGGCCTCCAGCCCCAGTTACCTGAGAGGTGGGGTGGGGGGCACTGGCTCAAGAATGAGGAGGGCATTTCCGGAACCAATAATTGTACCAATAACTCACATCCATCACATGCCCAGAGGAGGTAAGAATTTCATACACATTACTGTACTTAATGCTCACCACAGCGCTACAAGTTAGAGATGAACAGCCCCATCTTTTTACAGATGAGGAAACTGAGACACAATGAGGTTGCGTGACTGAGTCCATTGTGACCCATCAAGCCACAGAACGGCCTTACCCGCAAGTACTGGCAACTCCTTTTCTGCACAAAGACCCATCTCTGCACTGCCCCCCACCTCAACATCTGCCCAGTTCAGACCCCAATGGTGCTGTGGGAAGCACATCCTCCCAGTGAGAGCTCAGTCAGGATGGAGGGAAATGCCCAGGTGGAGGGAGGGCCCCTTCGCTGGCACATGAGCAAGGGCAGGCAGCGCTGGGGCAGGACAGAAGCTGCCAGCCTTGGGTGGAGGCTGGACCAGGGGGCCCCCCAAGTTCCATGGGCCTGCCTATGTGCCACAGGGGGATGAACAAGTTCAGAGGCTCCTCCCCTGACCGCGTGCAGCCTCCACCCACACTGCTGTCATACCCAGGCCTTTGTGTTGTCCCCCACCTGGAGCACATTATCACCCATCACACCAACCCCCACGTGGCCAGCCCCTCTCTAGGGCCTCCTCTGGGCTCTGAAGCCCCACTTCTGCCTCCTCTCCTGGCAGCCTGTGGGGTCACATGCATTTCTGTGTCAGTCTCCCCACCAGCCTGGGCCCCTCAAAGACTCACACTGGGTCAGAGCAATGCCCAGCAGAGGGCCCAGTGGCCAGCAGCTGCTGGGGGGTGACGAGTGAATGAGTGAGTGAAGTGAAGGAGCGCATGATGTGGGCTGCACACACCCCTTCTCTCGGTCCCGGCGTCCAGCTCTTCACAGCGTACATGGAGGTATAAACACATGGCTCACCAGAGGCTATCTCATACAGGCATGCTTGCCCCCTCCATCCCTTTACATATGCCCAGTGGCCCCCCATACCTGCCCAGGATGGACACCAGCTCATCCACACTTCTCCAGGTCCCAAGAGCGGGGAGTCACCCTACTGTCACTGTCGTTTCTACTCTGGAACCTGATGCTGCATCCAGCTCTGACCATAGGGTGTGTGGCAGGGGTAGCCATCAGGCCTACCCAGAGAGTAGCCTGGGCTTCAGGAGACAAAGTGGGGTCCCTGTACCAGTTGCTATCACAGGCTTTGAGATAAGGCTTTGTCCAGCAGTCCCTGGTGACCCCCTCTGCTCATCCAGGCCAGGGGTCTCTCAACGGCAGAGACAAGCCCCTGCAGGTCCCACAGGACACTGACCCCTTTCCCTGGACCTTGCTGGTCAGAGTTGCAGGAATTTCAAATCTGCCTTTGGAATGTCCTATGTACTGTATCAGGGGACTTTGGCTGAAACTTCCATTTAACAGTCCTGCACCCTGGCCAAGGCTTCCCAGGCAGGCACAGGGCCCAACCCAGAGCCCAGATAGGATCCAGTTCAGTGCGGACGAAGGCCACACACATCACCCTGAGAAGATTCAGGAAAGCTGTGAAGCAAGAGAAAGTCATGCAGCTGGGAGTTCTGGAAAGGCTGCTCTGAGTTATAGCAGGAGGTGAGTATTGAATAGAATTGCAAATGGCTGGTCCCAAGTAAAAGCCTCCCCAGGAGCCAGGCAAGGTGAGCCAAGGTGGCACACATCATGGAAGCACAGGGCTGGAGTGTCTTCCGAGCTGAGGCTGGAAGGGGCAGGCCCAGGTGGGTGGGCCTGCAGGATGGGCCTGGAGGAATGAGTCTGGAGGCTGGACACCATCGGGAAGCCGGGCAGGAGTTGCTCAGACCTGAGCCAAGACAGGGAAGGCTCCCCAAGACTAGACTTTGTGGATCGGAGCTGAGGGGTGAACAGAGCTAACCACGAGAGATGGGGGACCCAGAGGCCTCCAGAAGCTGGAAGCCCCCTTTCCCCACAGAGAGAACCCTTCCAGAAGCCCTGCCTCTCAGTCTGGGGTGGGGGCCCAAATGGCTCATTTTCAACCCTTGAAGCTTTGGGGAGTGGGTGTTTTGGGGGTGGGCAGGGGCTCCCAAGGGTAATGTGTGTTTACCCGCAGTAGTCGGGGAAGGCAGGCCATGTGAAGGCTCCCGGAGTGGAGCCGGTGCTCTGTTGCAATTACCCGTAAGCCTGGTGTTTACATGGGGGTTTTACAGAGAATTCAAAGCATATCTTCCTGTTGCTTTGGCAGCGAAGGCGTATCAAGTGAGTGTTCAAAAGGGCCGAACCGCCTTTGCAAAAATAAAAACCAAATGGCTGAGTAATTTCCACCAGAGAAAGACTTACTCTCGCAATTGCATGGTCTATTTAGCATGCTTTCATAAAACCTTTTAACGAATCAGCCCTGAACTCGAGCGCCAGGCCCAACCCACCTGTCAAGCTTGCATTTCCAAACACAGGTATGGCCGCTTGGGAGACTGGATGCAGGTTTCAGTCCCCCGCACAGGGTAGAAGTCCCCAGTGTCCTTCAGGACAAGCCTGGGGCAGGAGGCAGGCCCCACATTCCCAGCAGCAAGGATGTGAGGACTCTGAGCCAACCAGGGACGGAGGGCCCAACCCAGAGGAAATCCCCGGGGAGGGGGGACAAAGCAGCATGTCAGTGTGTGACACCATGGGGACACTGGGGGATCCACAGGAGGCCTGACTCAGCCTGGGGAATCAGGGAAATCTTCCAGATGGAGGAGCTGCCTGAACCAGACACTGGAAGGATAAAGTAGGAGAGGACAGACCAGGAGTGAAGGAAGTCTCTGTGAGAGGAGAGCACTCTGAGAGGAGGCCAACCTGGTCCGAGGAGAGTCAGTGATTTGTATGTAGTTACCTAAAGGAGACAAGAAGAAAAATGCTTTCACATGGAAGATTCCATTCCAGAAGTAAATGGTGAGCCATTCAGCCAAGCTGGGCTGTTGGGGTTTGTTAAAGGAGCAGGATCTCAGCCTCAAAATGAGGGGAAACATAGAAGGCATTATTAAGTCAACCGTACTGAGGTATTGGGTCTTAGGGTAACTATGTGCTTAACTTAACAAGAAACTACCAAGATGTTTCACACAGTGGGGCCCATTTGATACTGCTACCCGCAGTATATATGAATTCCTACATGCTCCACATTTTCTTCAACACTTCATATTGTCAGTCGTAGTAATGTCAGCATTTTAGTGGATACTTAGTGAGTGATATCTCATTACAGTTATAATTTGCATTTCCCTGATGAGCAATATTGAGACCATTCCATGTGCTTACTGGTCATCTGAATATCTTCTTCTGGAAAAGGTCTTTCAACTCTTCTGCCCTTTTTTGCTGTGTTTGTCTTGTTACTGAGTTGTAAGCATTATGTGTTTTGGACACACAAAATCTATTTAGATTTTTTTCCCTTCTGAATTTTGGCTTGCCTTTCTTTTTTACCTTTTTATTTTGAAATAATTATAGATTTAAAGCAAGTTGCAAAAGATTTTCGAGGAGTCCTATACACCCTTCACTCTGCCTCCCTCAAGCCTAACATATTGCATAACAATAGCGTGTAATTAAAACTAGGAGATTCACATTGATATGGTCCATGGAGCTTATTTAGATTCCTCCAGTTATAGGTACACTCATGCAAGTGTGTGTGTGCGTGTGTGTGTGCAGCTCTATGCAATTTTATCACATGTAGCTGAATATAACTGTCTCCAGGATCAAGACACTCCACAAGTCTCCCTCACGCTGCCCCCTTATAGCCACTCCCATCCCATCCCTACCCCATGGCAACCAGTAATCTGTTCTCCATCTCTATAATTATGTTATTTAATAAGTGTTATATAAAAGGAATCCACAATATGTGTCCTTTTAAATTGGCTTTTCTTCACTCAGCCTAGTTCCCTGGAGATTCATCCATATTTCTGTGTGTGTCAATATTCATTCCTTTTTCTTGCCAAGCAGTGTGTTCCATGGTATGGCTATACCACAGTGTTTCCACATTCACTCGTTGAAGGTCGTTAGATCCATTCTAGGTTTTAGCTATTATAAATAAACATTCCTGTCCAAATTTCTGTGTGAAAATACATTTTCATTTTCTGGGATAAATGCCCAAGAGTACAATTGCTGGGTATTCTAAGTCATTTCATTAATAAGTTTAAAAGGAACTACCCAAGTATTTTACAAAGTGGCTACACCATTGTACATTCAAACCAGGAATGTATGAGAGATCAAGTTTCTCTGCATCCCCACAGCATTTGGCGTTGTCACACTTTTTTATTTTAGTTGTTCTGATCGGCATGTAATAATATCACATTCCCCTAATGATTACTGCTTTTGAGCATCTTTTCACAAGCTTATTTGCCATCTGTGGATTATCTTTGGCAAAATGCCTGTTTATGCATTTTGCCCATTTCCTAATGGAATTGTCTCTTACTGTTAGACTTTGAGAGGTCTTTATATATTGTAGACACTAGTATTTTGTCATATATGTGGCTTGCAAATATTTTTCTCCCAGTCTGTAGTTTATCTTTTCATCCTCTCAATAAGGGTCTTTCACAGAGGAGCAAAAGTTTTTACTTTTGATTCATTTTCCTTTTATGGATCATTCTTTTGATATCAAGTCTAAGAACTCTTTGCCTAGTCTAGGTACCAAAGATTTTGTCCTAATTTTTTTCTAAAATTCATTTAGTTTTACATTTAAATCTATGATCCATTTTGAGTTCATATTTGTATAAGGTGTGACATTTAGACTGAGGTTCATTGCTTTGAATTACGGCCCACTCTAATCACCTCATTTTGACTTGATTACTTCTGTAAAGACTCTATCTCCACTGAGACTCAGTTACATGAAATCACTAAACAAGCCACTTGGCATAAGAAGGTGACTCTTTCAATGGGGTCTTTCTTAGACTTATTTGATTTTGATTGGTTTGGGTCTTACAGACCATAGCTATGAATTACTTCCCAGTGCAGCTCCTCTTTTTTTTTTTTCATAGTTCTTTTTGTAAAATTTTATTGAAATATAGTTGATTCACGTGTTAATTTCTGCTGTACAGCAAAGTGATTCAGTTATACATATTATATGTATACTTTTTCATGTTGATTTTCATTATGGTTTATCACAGTATATAGAATATATTTCCCTGTGCTATACTGCAGGTCCTTGTTGCTTATCCATCCTATGTATACTAATTTGCATCTGCTAATCCTAAACTCCCAATCTTTCCCTTCCCCACCCCACCTCCCCCTTGGCAACCACCAGTCTGTTCTCTATGTCTGTGAGTCTGTTTCTTTTTCATAGATATGTTCATTTGTGTCATACTTTAGATTCCACATATGAGTGATATCATAAGTACAGCTCCTCTTGTCTTGCTAGATGGGAAACTGCCTGATTCATGAGTGTTCAATAAAGCCAATTAGATCTTTTAAATTTAAAAGAGACTCTATCTCCAAATAAGGTCACATTCTGAAGTATAGGGATTAGGATGTCAGTATATGAATCTTGGGGAACACAATTCAACACATAACACTAATTTAAAGCCTTGCTTTTTAATACAAATTTTAAAAAGAGTTTGTCTATGCCTACTCAAAAGCTTTTTGGAGTTTTGACAAGAATTACGTTAAACCTATAGATTGACTAGGGGAGAACTGACTTGTTTACCATGTTAAGTCTTCCAATTCATGAAGATGGTATGGTTTTCCATTTGTTTAGGTCTTCTTTGACTTCTTTCACCAACATTTTGTAATTGTCAGCTTTTCTGATCCTGTACATGTTTAGTTATACTTGCACCGAAGTGTTTTATTTTCTGTGGAGTGAGTATAAATGATATTATGTTTTTAATGTCAATTTTCAAATGTTCATTTTTAGTATATAGAAATAAAATAAACTTTTGTATTTTGATCCTTTATCTTTCAACCTTGCTGAATTAACTTATTACCTCTAAGAGTCTGTTCATATATTTTGCAGATTCCTTTGGATTTTCTACATATACTATCATTTCATCTGCAAATAGGGGTAGTTTAATTTCTTCCTTTACAATCTGTGTGCTTTTTTCCTTTCCTTGTCACAGTGGCTGGAACTTCTAGTACTATGTGAAATAACAGTGGTGGGAGCAAACATCTCTCCCTTGTTCCCAAACTCAGAAAGAAAGCATTTAGTCCTTCATCATTAAGTATGATGTTAGCTATAGGTTTTTGGGTAGATGTTCTTTAGCAAGTTGAGGGAGTTCACCTCTCTATTCCTAGTTTGTTGATGCTTTTTAAAATAATAAGTAGGGGTTTCCCTGGTGGCGCAGTGGTTGAGAATCCGCCTGCCAATGTAGGGGACATGGGTTTGAGCCCTGGTATGGGAAGATCCTACGTGCCCCGGAGCAACTAAGCCCATGCACCACAACTACTGAGCCTGTGCTCTACAGCCCATGAGCCACAACTACTGAGCCCGTGTGCTGCAACTACTGAAGCTCGTGTGCCTAGAGCCTGTGCTGCACAGCAAGAGAAGCCACTGCAATGAGAAGCCCACTCACTGAAACAAAGAGTAGCCCCTGCTCTCCACAACTAGAGAAAGCCTGCGCACAGCAACGAAGACCCAACACAGCCAAAATAAATAAATTAAAATAATAATAATAATAAATGGCTATTGGATTTGTCAAATTCTTTTTCTGCATCCATGGATATAGTCATATTTTTCGTCTTTGACCAGTTGATGCTGATGGTATTGATTGATTTTAAAATATTAAACCAGACTTGATTCCTGAAATAAGTCCCACTATGAGTGTATAATTTTTTCCTTTATATTCCTGGATTTGATTTGCTCATATTTTGTTGAAAATTTTTGCTTCTATATTCATGAAAGATATTAGTCTTTCATTCTGTCTCTCTCTCTGTCTCTCCCCTTTCTCTGGTTTTGGTATCAGGGTAACATTGGTCTCATAAAATAAGTCTGGCAAGTGTTCCCTCTTTTTGTACTTTCTGAGATAGATTTTGCAGAAATGGTGCTAATTCTTCTTTAAATGTTTTCTAGAAGTTTCCAGTGAAAAATCATTTTTGCCGGCAGATTTCTTTTCCAGCAGTTTTAAAATTACCAATCCAATTTATTTTATGGTTATATTACTATTCAATTTTTCTCATTCATCTTGATTGAGTTTCGGTTGTTTTTAGTGTTTGAGGAATTGATCAACTGATTTCTTCTAAATTGTCAAATTTATTCTCATAGAGTTTATTACAGTATTCCCTTACTACATTTTAAATGGCTGCAGAAGCTCTTGTAATACCCTCTGTTTCATTCTTGATATTGGTGATTTGGATCTTCTCTCTATTTATCTTAGTCTTGCTAAAAGATTATCAATTTTGATGATATTTTTCATTAATTTTCTGTATTGTTTTGCTCTTTTCAATATCATAAATTTCTGCTCTTATCTTTATTAGTTCCTTCCTTCAGATTGCTTTGGATATATTTTGCTCTCCTTTTTCTAATTTCTTGAGGTATGACCATATATTATTGTTTTGAGAACTTTTCTAAATCCTAATATAAGCATTTAGTGCTATAAATTTTCCTCTCAGCATGGCTTTTGCTGTATCCCACAATTTTTGATATGCTATGTTTTTATTTTTACCCAGTTCTATTTATTATTGTATTTTCTTTGAAACTCCCTATTTGTCCCATGGATTATTTAGAAATATGTTGATGATTACTTCCCAAGTGTTTGGAGATGTTCCTTTGGTCTTTACCTTATTGGTGTCTCAGTATGATTTCAATTCTTTTAAATGTGTTGAAGTTTGCTTTATGGCCTATCTTGGTAAACATCCCATGGCTGTTTGAAAAGAATATGTATTCTGCTGTTGCTTGGTGATGTGTTCTGTGTTTTCTCAGTTGCTGAGAGTGAGGTGTTGAATTCCCAAGCATAATTATGGCTTTGTCTATTTCTCTTTTCAGCTCTATCAATTTTTGCTTCATGTACTTGAAAGAGCTGTTAGTGCATGATATTTAGGATTGCTATACCTTCTTGGTGGATTGTTGCTTCTATCATTATGTAATGTTCCTCTTTGTCCCTAGGAATTTTCTTTGCTCTAAATTCTACTTTATATGATATTAACATAGCCACTTATCCTTTTAAAAATTACTGCTTTGATTTGAGTGATGTGTAGAAACCTTTCTTCCATCTAGACTGTCTTTACCCTGCCAACTTTTAAAATATAATTTTCCTAATTATTTCTTTTACATATTTTGAGCACCACATCACAAGGGTGATACTACTTTTGTTTCAACAACAAAATATGATTAAAGAAATTCTTGAGGTAAAGAGATTACTTCTATTTTACTTCTCTTTTTACCTATTGTGTTTACTTATATTTTTATCTATTCCTTCTTCTATTTTTACCTATTCTGTTGTCTTTCCTTTCTGAAGTTCCCAGTCTTCTTCTGTTATCATTTCCTTTATGTTGGAGAGATTTCTTTAGCTATTTTTTAAGAGTAGGTGTGCTAGCAACAAATTCTCTTATTGTTTGATCATCTGAGAGTGTATCTTTATTTCCCCTTCAGTCATGAAGGATAGTTTCACTGAAGATAGGATGTTAGGTTGACAATTCTTTTCTTTCTCATTTGAAAATCATTGTGTTACTTCCTTCTGAACTTCACAGTTTCAAATGAGGAATCTACTGTCACTTGAATTGGTGCTTCTTTGTAGATAATGTGCCATTTCTTTCTGAATTTTAAAAATATTTTTCTTTGTCTTTACTTTTCACAAGTTTAACTCTGATGTGTCATGGTTGGTGTGGATTTCTTTGGATTTATCTTGTTTGGAAACACTCAGCTTCTTGAATCTGGAGGTTTATGTCTTTCATGTGGCTTGGTTTTTATTTTTTAATGGAAACTTACAAAAGGCAAAATATTTTTATTTTGATGAAGTTCAACTTGCCAATTTTTAATTTACTTTTTGTTCTTTTTTGTCCATTCTAAGAAATCTTTGCCTATACAAGTTCATGATAATTTTCTCCTATGTTTTCTTGAAGATGTATAGTTTTAGCTTTTTAAGGTCTCTGATCCTTTTGACCTTAATTTTTGTGTATGAATGAGGTAAGAGCCAAAGCTCTATTTTTTTCCTGGTAGATATCTGGTTTTTCAAGTACAATTTGTTGAAAAGAATTTTCTTTTTGTAGTGAACTGCCTTGGTACCTTTGTTGAAAATCGATAGACTATATACATATAGATATTCCTGGATAATTTCTGAACATGCCATCCAGTTCTATTTTTCTATATCTACTACATTGTTTCATTTGCTTAGTTTAATAACAAGTCTTTATAACTTTATGTCAAGTCTTGAAACCAACCAGTGTAAGTCCAATGTTGTTCTTTTAAAATTGTTTGGTTTAGATGTATTAGGTCCTTTGCATTTCTATGTCAATTTCTACAAAAAAGCTTGCTAAGATTGGAATTGCAATAGATGTATAGAACGATTTTGGGGAAACTGACATCTTAAAAATATTGATTCTTCCAAACAATGAATACAATTTATCTCTTCATTTTTTAAGTCTTTAATTTCTTCCAGCAGTTTTTGTAATTTTTAGTGTATAGGTCTTTTGGAAATATTTTTGTTAAATTTATCCTTAAGGATTTTATGTTTTTATGCTATTGTGAAAAGTATCATTTTATAGTTTCATTTTTCCAGTTGTTCATTGCTAGCATATAGAAATACAATTGATTTTTAAATTCTGATCCTGTATTCTGTGGCCTTGATGAACTGGCCTTTGCCAGTTTCTCCAGTCTTAACACTTTTTCCTCTTTCTCTCTTTCTTTGTTCATTATACATAAAACTGATTTATGCTCCAGGTCTTTGCTCAAATGAGTTCCAGTAACTCTTTTGCATATTCCTTAGAAATTCCTATGTGCACAATAGTAGCATCTGTGAATGTCATCTAATATATAGGGCTTTTATTTCTTTCTTGCCTATTGCTTTGGCTAAGTACACTATTGAATAGAAGTGTTAGAATGGATTTCCTTATCTCAATTCTGTTTTGGGGGGGAAGTATCTAGACTTTTATCAAGTTGAAGATATTCCCTTCTATTTATTATATATTTTCATGAAAGATTTGTCTTGAATGGGTGCCTAATTTTATCAAGTGGTTTGTTTTATGTTTGTTTGTTTTTGTTTTTTGAAATGATCATATGGCTTTATTCTTTATTCTCTTAATTTGGTGAATTACATTGATTGATTTGAGAATGTTAAACCAACCTCACCTTCCTGAGATAAACCTCACTTAAATATATGATCCTTTTTTTATATTGCTGGATTTGATTGCTAATATTTTATGGAGAATCTTATGTTTGTATTCATAAGGGATATAAGTTTATAGATTTCTTTGTATTTTTTGGTAATATCTCTAGTTTTGACATCACTGTAATTCTGGCCTCATAAAATGAGATAAGAAGTGTTGCTTCATCCAGTATTTTTTGGAAGAGTTTATATATTATATCATTATGAAATGTTAGCTAGAATTCACCAGTAAGGCAATCTGGGTCTAGAATTTTGTGAGGGGGGCAGGGAGGTTTTTTAATTATTAATTTGAAAATTTTTATACACAGAAGGCTAACAAGATATTCTCTTTCTTCTTGCACCGATTTTGGTTATTTGTGTCTTTCAAGGAATTTGTCCATATTATGTCAGTTGTCAAACATTTACATAAAGTTGATCATAATATTCTTTGTTTTTTTTTAATGTCTGCAAGACCAGCAGTAATGACCACTCTTTCACTCTTATATTGGAAATATATATCTTCTCCATTTTTTCTTACCTGTCCAGCTAGAGATTTATCAGTGTTATTCAAAGAACCAAATTGGGGGTTCATTGATTTTCTCTATTATTCTTCTATTTTCTATTTCATTGATTGTTTCACACAGCCATTTAAATTTAAACTTAAAGCAATTAAAAGTAAATAAAATTAAGAATTCAAAACTCAGTCACACTAACCACATTTCCAGTGCTCAACTACACTATATAAACATTTTCATCATTGCAAATAGTTTATCAGTAAGGCCTGTTCTGGAGGGAGGGAGGTCTGTTTCTCAATTGGTCCCATCTCCCCCAGCTAGGCATTTTCTCTAAGCTTCATAGGGGTCATGGGAGAGCCAGGTGGCTCTTGAAACCATCCTGTCCTCTTGATGACCCTGGCCTTGGTCCCAGCTCAGGCCTTGTGGCCACCTCCTTTCTTCTTGGTCCCTTTGCCTCCTCTCAGTCCCAACCGTCTGTTCTCCACTTTTGTTTTCAGAGGGAGCCTCCAACACAGTGATCTGCCCCTGCACCACCTTTCACAAATTGCAGTGCTCCCATTACCTGGGCTCCCACAGGACTTCCCAGCAGAGCACGATCTGTTTCCCCCATAAGCCTGAGCCATGGTTGCTAGGAGCAGCCCCCACTTTTAAATGAGCCACCAAGAACATCCATGTCACTTGCATCACTTGGCCTCAGCCACCCACTGTACTACCAGGAAAAAATGCCACCAGCCCCAGAGCTGCATGGCCCCTTCTCTTGGACTTGGTTTATGGCCTAAGCCCCAGAACCAAGCCCCAGGGAACCTCCTCTCCAGGCCCTCCAGGGCCAGCCTAGGAAGGCAGGTTCCAGATCTTTGAGTCCAACCAAGTTTAAGAGTGAGACAGAGCATCCAGGAGGATGTGAGCACCCCATCAGAGGTATTAGGGGTGTGGGGTTGAAGGCCAGACAGCACTTGTCTGAATGGGCTCCTAGGCTGTGGCTGGGGGATCTTGCACTCTGCCACCTGGGCTCCCAGGAGCCTGTGTCTGCCTGCACAGGTCAGCCCAGCCCACCACAGTGTGAGTGGCCACAACCCCTCCCTGCTGGCTTAGCCATGCCTCTGACTTCCTGCCCATCAGCCCTCAGACCATGAATCACCAGCAGCCTCACAAGAGGAAGCAGTGATAACCCCAGGCCTCAGAAGGGCCACCCTGGATGCTTGTCTGTCCTAATCCACCCCTGCAGGGCAGGAATTAACAGCCCCTGCTCCACACATGCCATTAGTCCCTCTGCCTGGAGCCCTCTTCCTTACAAACTCCTTCTCTCCACTAAAACATCCCTCTTCTCAAAGTCTCCCTTTGTCCCCCTCCCACCTTCCTGTTCCCTCCTTCCTCTGGGGTCCCTGGTCCTTCAATCCACCTTGCTTTCCCACTATCCTCCAGCCACTGGTGCCCTTGCCTGCCCTGAACCAGGGGCTCCCCACAGCTCCAAGGCCCACGTCGAGGACATAGACTATCCTCTGGGGTGAAGTGGGCCAGGAGGGTGTCCATTTGACCACACAGAGGATGCCCTGCTGGGGCTGTGGGCACTGAGGCATGAAAGAATTGAAGGCCTGGATTGTGAGGGTCCTGTAGGCAGTTAGTGGGGAGCCACAGAAGGTGGCTGGGCTGAAGAATGACCACAGGAGGTGGTGTCTGGGACTGAATTTGGGGACTGAAGAAGGGAATCCGGGAAACAGAGTCAGGACAGGGCTGGTATAAGGCATCCTGGGGAAGGCTAAGTTGGGGCGGGCAGGTACATGAGACCTGAAGAAGCCAGAATCAACCCATCTAAGCGTGTTGATGGAACGACAGATAAGAAGGGCCCCTGAGGCCAAAGTCACTGAGGAGTGAGGGTTTGGAGCAGCTGAGTGGGCACAGCTGAGAGGTCCCCTCCAGAAGACTGCAGGGTGAGGGCAGGAGAGCTGAACCCAGAGAATGGCCACATCTGGGGAGAGGAGGAGGGAGGTTTTGAACAGATGGAGAAGGCACCCCTCCTCCCTGAGTGGAGACCATAGCTGGAGCATGAGCCCCCTTTCCCCCACCTTCAGAGCTGCTTCACAGGTTGCAGCACAGCAATTCAAGAAGCACCTGGAGTGTTTGATAGATTGGAAATATATCCTAAAGCCACAGTTACAAAAACTATATGGTCTGAGTCTAGAACAGAAAAAACAGAAACAAAAAATGAAAGAATTCCCCAGAAAATATCCTTATTTACATCTGCCACAAGCCCCCAGATGCCTCCTTCTCATGGAACCACCCCCTCAACCCCTAACCCTGGCACTGCTCCTGGTAACCCCCTGGGAAGAGCAGAGTACAGACACCAATAAACTTTGCCAGAGCTTAATCCACAGCCACCAGGAGAAACCCTCCAACAAATGTCTGTGTGATATGGGTCACAAATACCTGGATGTTGATGGAGGATAAACTTGGGATCCCTGCTCTTGGCCATTAACTACAGTTCATCCCAGGGAGTCATAGTTAGATCATTTAAAAAGAAAAGAATAAGAAAGTAGGACTGGGGTTTTCCCTCAGATTTAAGCATTTGAGCAAAGATACTGATCCCAGAACACATTGTAGGGACCCATCTGTGAGCCTGGCTTTGGTTTATCCCTATGACCCCATAGAAGGTAAGATAATTGTCCCCATGTTACAGCTCACAGAGGTGGCTTCTCTACCAGCTGCAGGTGCAGAGCAGGGAGACCCTTGATGGCCCATCGCAGGCAAAGTCATGCAGTTTTCCTAAACTCTAAAATAAATTAAACCAAAAAGGAGGGAAGGAAGGAAATAAATATAAATGTGGCAGACCAAAGCTTACTCAGAATTGTGGCCCATTTATATGAGATTTCTCTTTGATAAGCAAAAGAGGTATTATTGGTGTACACATATGCACAAGGTATCACTGACTCTAGACAACATTCTAGAACAACATTCTACAAAAAATCCTCCCTCTTCAAGGTAAAAAGGCACATATTGTAACACATGTGGCTTTACACACTTACTAATCAGCCAAAATGAGTAGAAAAGATAAACAGCAGTGTCAGCCTAGCTGAGCCCACATCCGGGGTGTGGAGACCCTGGTGGCCTGTTGGGGCTGTGCTCTCTCAACACGCGACCCATTTGGGCCGGGCAGCCCGAGACAGCATGCTCATGAGTGTGCAGATGCTCTGGCCCAACTCAAGCCAGGCACATGGGCCCTGTTCTCCTGACCATCAGGGAGGCCAAGTCGGTGGCTCCATTTTACAGGGAGGAAATTGAGGCCTGCAGAGCCAGGACCATCTCTCTGCTCCTTCCTACAAGCTCCAGCACATCCGCTGTTTGGTAAATGCAGTTGGGCGGGGTGGGGGGACAGGAGGGATTGCGATCTTGAAATAACACGGGCTGGAGTGTGGGTTCAGGCCGGCAGGCCGGCAGGCGGACAATTAATTACGAGGATCCCGCTTTGAGCCGGGCGAGGGCCCAGCTAGGCCGGGTGTTTACATGCACGCTCGTCTGTTTGGGGCCTGCAAATCCGTGTCAGATGTTAATGGAACAGCATCATTTTTCTGCCGAGGTGGCATCCCCTGGGATGTTTGGATGAGGCGGCCGATGGGACTCAGCCTGGGAAAGGCGGGCTGGCGGCTGAGGAGGGAGGCCATTTGTCAGGCTGCCCAACAGCCCACGGTGCTCCGCTCACACCACCACCCCTCCTCAACCCTGCAGCCCCACCTGGTGTCCCTCCATCCTCCGGGCTCTAGGGACACAAAACCATGAGTGGTGAAAAGTAAGGATCCACTCCAAAACATGGGAAGGAGACTGCAAACTGCATGTGAATAAACGTTTAACTGATCATCGACACAACCACCTGGGTACACACCCAGCCCAGGGCGCAGCCTCTGCTCCACACCTCACACCTCTGCAAGTCGGGGTGCACGTAGCATGTCTGTTGACAGATCTCTCAGGCCAGGCCTGGCCACCTAAAGCCGGGCTGTGTCCTGTGTCCTGCTGAGACTTGCCTCCTGTGTGGGCAGTCCTCTGCAGGCCATAGCAGAGAAGACATAGGGCAGACCAGGTGGGGACATGCTGTCCCCTCAGCTCCAGATCCCTACTCCATCACCCCCCTCATCATCAGGAAGGCTGATGGAAGAAGAGGCCCAGAGAGGGGAAGTCCTGCCTGAGATCATACAGCAAACAGGCTGTCAGGGCAGGCAGGTAGAGTGGGGCGTGCCCCAGTAGAGGGCCAGGTGGGAATGGCGGGCCTGTGGGGAGAAGTCAGCCCTGCAGCACCTCTGTGTGGGGGTCGCGCTATCAGCCACTCTACAGATGAGGAAGGTGAGGCCAGCCCCAAGGTTCCACAGCCAGGCTGGGCTGGGCCTGCCATGGGCTCCTTGGGCCAAGAGTATAGCCACTCATGTCAGGGGGCGCAGCCTGGACCAAGGCCTGGGGCAGACGAAGCCTTGCTGGAACCCTGGCCCTGCCAACTTCTCCACCCACACTGCCCCCACTGTTCCTCACGAAGCTGGATCCTGCCCCAGGGTCTTTGCTCTACTGTTCCCTCGGTCGCAACACTATTCCTCCATGGTCTCTGGGCTCTGCTCAAAGGTCACCTTCTCAGAGAGGCCTCCCAGTCCCAGGACCCAAGCCTGAGGTGTAGGGGCAGTGGTAAGTGATTAGCCTTGGGAAAGCTCATGGCACCCTGCCCAGCACACTGTAGGCACTCACTCAGGAAATGGGACCACACTGGCAGCACAATTACTACATGAAACCTATGGAATTCAGCACCAGCCTCTAATGTCTTTGATATGAATCTTATGCACCATTATCATTATTGTTATGGAGAATTGCTTTCACAGGGCTGGGAACACAGCCTGAAGTTTTACATCAGCAGCATCTTTTTCTTTTTTTTTTCTTTTTTTTAAAAATTAATTTATTTATTATTTATATTTGGTTGCACTGGGTCTCTGTTGCTGTGCGCGGGCCCTCTCTAGCTGCAGCAAGCAGGGGTCACTCTTCGTTGCAGTGCGCGGGCCTCTCACTGTGGTGGCTTCTCTTGTTGTGGAGCACGGGGTCTAGGCACGCGGGCTTCAGTAGTTGTGGCACATGGGCTCAGCAATTGTGGCTCGCGGGTTCTAGAGCGCAGGCTTAGTAGCTGCGGCACACGGGCTTAGCTGCTCCTCAGCATGTGGGATCTTTTCAGACCAGGGCTTGAACCTGTGTCACCTGCATTGGTAGGTGGGCTCTTAACCAATGCGCCACCAGGGAAGCGCAGCATCTTTTTCTTTAACCCTTGGACAATGAGCCCACTTCACTCTTCCTCCCACACACCATCCAGCGCTCAGTACCGTGGACAAGGACGGCAGAGACCCCGGCAGCCATGTGTCCAACACAAGACCTGCCTCAGTGTCCTCATCTGCAAAGAGGGTTCCTGGTTCAGGGCTGTGCACAGAGGCAGAGTGGGCTGGGTCCAGAGGGGAAAGTGTGGTTGGGGGAAAGGGGGGTTTGAAGGTCTCTGTGCAGCCTGGGGAAGAGGGAGACCCCCATGATGGAAGGGAGAGTCAGGCAAGGGGATGGCCCAGCCTGCTGCCCTGCCCAACCTTCCACCCCATCCCCTGTGCTCAGCCCCTCACTCCAGCCATCCTCAAAGACGGCACCTCACCTTGTCCCCACTTCAGGGCCTTTGAACGGTAGCTCCTTTCCTCTGCTCTGGCACAGCTCTTCCTCCTGGGCCTTGGGGAGCTGCCCTCCTGGCCGCCGTCTGCAGGATGGTGTCTCTCATTAGCTCAAGGGCTCTGTAACTGTCCTGCCAGCTCCACTAACTGTGAGACTCTGTGCCTCAGTTTCCTCCTTGGTAGGATAGAGACAGTTGTAGGACCTTCCTCAGAGGGCAGTTGTGAGGCGTGAATGCGCTAATATAGGCCAGATACTTAAACAGGTCCCAGCACACCCAGCCCTTAAACAGTTCAGGACCAAGCTGATCTGATTATTATCATCTCCTTCCCAACGCTCACAGCATGCTGTTAACTTTATTTCTCTTTGCCCATTGCTGTCCCTTCGGCTGTTAGCCCCAGGGTCTTGCCCACAGGACAACACGTGCTAAATGAACTGCTGTTCTATTGAAGGACTGTTCGTTCGTGGCCCTCCCATGCCCCCTGGTGGTCGCTCTCAGTATTGCCCCAAGGCACCAAGTGGGACTCTCTCCTGCAGGTTTGGGGACTGGCTCAGGGTCCGTACAAGGCTCCGAGCACCCAGGCAGGACCATGCAAAGCAGACTGGGCTGCCGGCGGGGCTAAGCTCCCCACTTGCACAGAGACGATGGCAACATGTGCCTGATGGGCACAAGGGGTAGAGGGCAAGACTTGGGGGAGGAGGAGCCTTTGAGGGGAGAGGGAGCCCTAGGAGGAGGGGGATCCTAGGGGAATGTGAGCCAGGGGGAGGGTAACCCCCTTGCCCTCAGCCTACCCTGCAGAGGCTGCTTTCGCGGAGAGTCCACTGCACCTGCTTGCTAAGCTGCAGGGGCTCCCCAGGGCCTGCCACATTCCCCACTGTGTGGACACCCTCTGCCTGCTCTGAGCCAGCTCCAGTCCTACCTCCCACCATCTGACCACCCTGAGGTCTGGTCACGTGCCCTGGGGCCTTTGCTTGTGTTGCTGAAGACAATTTCATCTCATGGGCTGCTCCAGGGAAGCTTCCAGATCCCCTTCATTCACCTGGAGTGTAACACAACACCATGGGTGTGTCTCATCACAGCTTGTCCTACTGTACAAGTGAGCAGGTGGCAGTGTGGGTCCCAGGCAAGGCCCACGCTTCCCAAGAGGAGCAGGGGAACAGGTGCCCCCTCTGAGCTTGGAGTCCTCCTTGGCAAAATCGGCCCCGATGAAGCCTCTGGAAGTTTCTCAACACTGAGCTTGGAACACAATAGGTGCTCAGGAAATGACTGTAAAATTCAGCTGAAATTTGGAAGCCGACTTAAGGGGCAATTTATTTATTTATGCCATGTTCAGTACACAGGACACAGCCGTATGTGAGTCTCAGTCAGACAGAACTAGGCAGCCTGCAGTAAAAAAACAGCTCCCAACATCTCAGAGGCCTAACATGCAACCCTTCATGTTTCCTCTTGCAACCTTTGTTGCTGGTCAGGTGGCTCTCCAGGACCCTGCTGCTGGCATCCTGCAGCCCCCAGAAGCTGCCTCAACACGATGGTGGTGTTCCACTTACACCTGTCACCAGGAGGCTGAGAAATTATGGTGAGCAAGGGACAATCCTGGAGCACTCAAGTCTCATCCATGGAGGGCTTCAGTGTGGGCCTCAGTTTACCTACCTGTTAAATGAGGGGTCCGTGGGGCCGGGCAGGGAGCTTGCTCAGCCCCTCCCCTCCCAGTTCACTGTCACAGGGCTGTTGGCCCTGCATGGAGATGGGGAGAAGACCCTGGAAGGGCCACAGCCAGCACCAAGCACAGAGTGACACAGGCCCCTTGCTGCCCCTGCTGCAGGCACACCCAGAAATGCATGCCTCTGGTCCACCTACAGACATTCCCGCACACAAGTGCAGCTGGCGCCACAGTGATGGCCCAGGGCACGACCAGGCCATGCTGCACCAGGATGGTGTGGGTGCAGCCCAGGATAGGGCCTAGGGCCAGGGAAGAGGCTCTGGGTACCTTCTGGGAGGTCCTTCCCAAGCCTAAGGCCCTAGGTCCCAGATGGCCCTCTGAAGACCCAGTCCCTACAGCCATGCTGGGGTGGGAAGACCCAAGGAGCACCCAGATAGCTCAGCCTCAAGGACTCCAGCTCAGAGGCTGGGCAGCCAGAGCCAGGCCTCGGGGGGGTGGGCTGTACAGAACAGCCCAGGGCTTGGCACGGTCCCCCAGCGGCTGTGGGGTGAGGGGGTGGGGACCCCTGGGGAAGCCACAGGGCAAGATCTGGCTGGATCTGGGCAGGGACAGGACAGCTGCCAGGAGGGTGAATGCCCAACCTTGGGGTTTGCAGAGGCCCCTCTTGCGGGGTTCAGCGGAGCGAATTCAGGCTGTGGAGCTGCCTTGGCTGAACACTGCATACCAGGGCCCAGCAATGTCTGAGATGCCTGGCAGCTGGGGCAGCCCCAGCGTGGGCCTAGGGTCTCCTCTGTGACAGTCCCCTCTGGCCAGTTGGTCATTCTTTCTCCCTAATCCTCGATCCTCACTGTGCCCTGCACTGTGCATCTGTGTATGCGTGGGTGGGGGGAGGGGTCTGCTTTTGTTCATTTGTTGGGAATAACATCAGCTCTTTTTTTTTTGGCTGCATTGGGTCTTCGTTGCTGCATGTGGGATTTCTCTAGTTGTGGCGAGCGGGGTCTACTCTTCGTTGTGGTTCGTGGGTTTCTCATTGGGTGGCTTCTCTTGTTGCGGAGCACGGGCTCTAGGCGTTCGGGCTTCAGTAGTTGCAGCGCATGGGCTCTAGGGCACGCAGGCTTCAGTAGCTGTGGCATGCGGGCTCAGTAGTTGTGGCTCACGGGCTCTAGAGCGCAGACTCAGTAGTTGTGGCGCACGGGCTTAGTTGCTCCACAGCACGTGGGATCTTCCCGGATCAGGGATTGAACCTATGTCCCCTGCATTGGCAGGTGGATTCTTAACCACTGCACCATCAGGGAAGTCCCTAACATCAGCTTTAGACTGAAATCCTGCACATGTTCTCCGGTGCCTCTCACCGGACTCAACTAAACCGCACACGTGTGAACACTAAGAAGGTACTAGAGGATGCTAGGGGCTGGGGCTGGTACTGTCAGGGTCTCAAAGGCTGCCCACTCTGACCAAGAGTCTCGTCTGCCTGCTCCTGCAGGCGGGCTCAGGGTGCTGCAGCTTTGGGGTGCAGGGCAGTACATATGCCCTGTGGGCAATCCAAAGGCTTTCCAAGGGGAAAGGTGGCAGCCAGGGCTGGGCCTGGGTAGGGGGCCTGGTCTGACTGCTCACCCTCACACCCAGCCCACTCACTGGCCCACTCCTCTCCCCAGCGTCGAGGATCCCCACCGTCCTCACTACCAGAGTGGATGACAGTCAACAAGGCAGAAATGACACAGACATGGTTCTGTACAAAACCTGAAATATTTTTACTCTTTTAAAACTTTGATCTAAGTTACCTTAGACCTCATGAACTCGATACAAGAGTAATATGAATTGGGAAATAAAACACTTTAATAGCCACAATAAACTTTGTTAGAAATGTACATGTTGCCAAAATAATAATAATAAAATTAAAAAAATAAAAGAGAGATAGAGAGAGGAAGAGAGAGAACAGCTTGATGGCCAGGTTAGATTATATAAATGTTCAACAAGGACAGGAAAGGAAACCTTCAAAACGCCGGGTCGGAATAGTGAGGGCCCCATGAGGCTCGCCCCTCCCAGCCTCTGGGTCCTGGGGCTGCATCCCCCAAACAGGATGAGCAAGGGTGGCAAGGCCCACGCAAAGCTGCCTCTCCTCATGGACAGAACACCCAGGGATGGGCATATAAACAAAGCTCATAAGAAATGTACAAATATAAAAAGCTACAAACATTAATAAATTACAGCATCACAAAACACAGAAACACTTCACAAGGTGCTAGTAAAATAACTGTACCCCCACCCCCTTCATCAACAAGAAGGAAAGAAAGAGCTGGTATTCAAGTTGAAGATTCCTCTTCAAATGTGTCTGAAATAGATCTTTTGTGTACTGTTTGCTTCTGTAAAGACAGATATAAGGCTGCAAAGACATCACTTGTTTTTCAGGCAATACCTTAGTTCCTAAAAGAAAAAATAATAATAATAACCATAATAATACAAAGAAAGAAGGAAAAGGAAAAGCATCGGAAACCCAACTGTTCATCATACTCGGCAAAAAACTCGTATAAATGTTAATGAAGGACTCTATAGAAAGAAATTCCTAAAGATACTTTTACTCTTATAAAAAAGAAGTTATTTAAAAAGCTATTTACACGCTACATTCTATGAAAAATATGCTTCAGGAAATACATCTAAAATTAAAATACAGGATTGCCTGAGAAACAAATCCAGCCCCTCCGTGTCGATGGGCAGACACGTGGTCCAGGAGCCACCCATGCACTCGACACCAAACGTTAACAGGTGACAAGACAGAAGTGCCTGGCCCCCAAGTCCTCGGGCCACCCGGCCACCATCTGCCCCACCAGGCATATGGCGGGGTGCCTTGGCTGGGAAGTGCTTCTCGGAGTATAGATGGTCAGGCTGGATGGGGCCCACCCATGTAGCTTAGCCTGGGCCCCCTGGGCCCCACACTGTGGCTGGGCCTGAACCCTTCCCTGGGGACCCCATGATGGCTTCCCCCCCAACACTGACACACTGACCCTGCTCATGGCCCCAGCCAGCCCTGAGAAATGCCCCAGGCATTCAGGGTGCAACACCCACCATCCGGCCCACCACCCACCAGCCGGGGAGCACAGAGGCTCCTCTCCTGGCTGGGCCCAACAGTCTCTGGACTTGTCTGAGAATCACTTGGGAAGAGAAGGGGGGCACATACACACCCCGATCTCTCCTCCTCTTCCTCTCTAGTGTTCTTTGCCTTTTTTAAAGCCTCTGGAGGCTACCAGCCTGTGGCCAGCTCAGACTCTGGGCCTGGTGAGCATTGGCCCACTCCTCCTTCCTTGAAGGACTCATGCTCCCAGCAGAGCTGCAAAGGCCCTGCAATCACACCCATGCTCGGGGATGCCTGGAGACTGTCCTGAAACTGGAATGGTCCTCAAACTGGCAGGGCCACGTTTCGGGAACTGGTCACTCTAAGCAACTTGAGAAAGGACGTCTGTCCGTATTGGCGAGCTCCGCCCGCTGAAGCAACAGATGCTCATGTGAGGGGGATGGTTGCCGGGAAGAGGCCAGGCCCTCCCTGGGGTGAGGCAGCAAGGCCACCCTCCTGGGGGCTGATGTTTTAGCAGGGCTCCAAGGGTCCTGAGCGGAGCAGAAGGATCCTGGCTTTCCAAACTTTAAAGGAGCAGTTTTCCATTCCGATGAATTTTCAAAATTTTCCCAAGCCTCTGTTTGGCAGTGGCCATGCCCTTTTTTGTACGCTTTCCTGGGGGAGGCACAGACACAAAAAAGACAGATGAGTGACAGGAGCAGCATGTGGGATGGGGGTCTGTAACCCTCCTGAGCCCCCACCCTGTCTGTAAAACGGGCCTGCAATTCCCAGGTCCAGGGAGTCCTGAATCCCTCCAAAACCACCAATTGTCAGCAAAGCGCCCCACTCAGAGGCTATGTCGACAAGGGGCTGGGCCGTGGTGAGTAGGGTAGGGACAGGCCAGGGATGGCATTAGGGCCACCTAGAGCCACACTCCCCACGTCCATGGCCGGCTGGGCCTCACGCCCATGGTGCAGGGCGTCCGGGGGTGACAGTGGGGATACCACGAGACCCGGCCAGCCATCCCACCCCTAATTCACACAGAGGAGGCTGGGTCACCTTAGGCTCCTCCCAGTGAATCCTCGGCAAACCACCAACCACACTCTGACTTCAAGCCAGGCCCCAAAGCCGAGGCCCTGGGAGTCTGAAGGGCCAGACCTAACTCCAAAGTAACCAGAACCCCCCTGGTGAGTAACCAGAGCTCTTGGTCTTGAAAGGGACCATTTGTTCCACATACTGACTGAGTGCCTGGCCATACACACTCATGGCTGCAGGGACAAAGGAGACCTGTGGTCATCCACAGGGACAGTCTGCAAGTCTAGGTGACTCAGGGTCGGCGGGCAAGGTACCTTTGGCAGCGGTGTTGTTGGGGGATGACGAGGAGGGCCTCCTCGTGGTGAGGAAGACCCCAGGGGCCATGGGCTGAGAGGCACGGCCGGCTTGGGCCCCAGCAAAGGCGCCGGCTGCCGTGTACTCGTGGTCAACCAGGCTGCTGCTGTGGGACTCTGGTGGGGGCTCAGGTGAGCTACCCTCCTGTGAGGCCTGGCTGCTGGCCGTGCTGGTGGAGGCTGGGGTGGTGGAGGCTGGGGTGGTGGAGGCCGAGGCGGTGGAGGCCGAGGTGGTGGAGGCCGAGGTGGTAGAGGCCGAGGTGGTGCCGGCTGAGGTGGTGCCGGCTGAGGTGGTGCTGGCAGAGGCAGAGGCGACAGGGGAGGTGGTGTTGGGAGCCAGCTTCCTTTTGGTGTTCTTTTTCTTTTTGCTTTTCTGCTCCTCCTTTGAACAAAACATGCAGGTGTGTCACCCCACAGGGCTGGCCAGGTTTCGGACACTGGGAAGCAGCCTGCAGCCTGGGAGCAGCCTGGTCTGCTGTGCACAAGGCTTCTCCCATGGAGCTGAGCAAGCCAGCACTGCAGGAGCAGAAAGGGCTGGACCACGCCCAAGCCCCACCTCCAGCCACCACGAGCCCTGCAGAGCAGTACTGGGGCCTGTGGAGAGACCACCAGGCCCCCCTCTGTGAGGTGGGCCATCCTGGACACGGGGACACGCGGGATGTGGCACCAGCACTCAGCTGTAGTGGACAGACTCAATCTGAGTTTACCTATTGGTGGGCACGTAGTATGGGCCCCCTCCCCCGTCACCCTAACCCCCTCCATTCCCCACCACCCCACTCTGAGCTGCCATGAGACTCCTGCCACCAGTTCCCAGCTTCTCTGCTTCCCACTAGCAGGGACTTGGGAGCCTGGAGGAACCAGGGTCAGCAGTACTCAAATGTCCCCAAGGCTGTGACAGCCCCAGACTGGGTGGTCTCCGTACATGAGGGTGGGGGGAGCAGAGGCATCTGGGGAGCCTGAGCCCAGGAGTGGGTCCCCTCCTCACCTGCTGGGACAGTTTGGCTGCAGCAGCCGCCAGCCCGGTCTCAATGGAGGCCACTCTGGTCCCCTCGCGCACAGGCCTGTCCTGCCTTGGCACCGATGGGCCGACCCTCGCTGCGGGAGAGAAGGTCAACCTGCCTCGAGCAGCCACCCACTGCCTGTGCGCCCTCCTGGGATCCCCAGGTCCTGCCCCAGTCTGTCCCCAAATCCCAGGGACAAGTCACAATTCGGGGAGTGTCAGCATGGGCCCTAACCTGGTGTGGGGCTGGTTTCCCTACACCAGCAAGACAGGAGAGGTCAGAAGGGAAGTCATGTGCTAGGTGAACCAGACCCCACCCCGCTGGCTGCCATGATGGGGGGCCAGGTACAAACGTGACCCTCCCAGGGCTGTTCATTGAGGAGAAACTAGGCAGAGGGCCACCTCACAACAGGGACACCGCACTGCCCTACTGGCAGGAGCTGGGATGCCTTTGGATGAGCTTGCAAAAGCACCTGGGCTGAGGTCCCGGGAGAAAGAAGTGGAACGCCAATCAGGCTCCTGCAGGCAAGTGACAGCCCGTCTGAGCCCCACACAGAGCTAGTGGGTGTGGAACATGGCTGCTGGCATTCAGTGTGGATGGAGCTCCCCTTCCAGCCCCCAGCACTACCTGTCGGGCTGTAGGGAGCATCATCCGAGCCTTTCCTCTTCTTGGACCGGGACTTGAAAACAGGACTGTCCTCATCCGACTCCAGGGAGGGGTAAACTAGAGGGGCAAAGGGGAGAAGGGCTGGGCTGCTGGTGTGGCCACAGGAGGGTGGCTGCTGCAGGCTACTGGCAGACCTTGTGACCGGCATCCCCCAGGCTGTCCCCAGGCTGCAGAGCACCAGCCCTCCTGGTGTGGCTGCCACATGCATAGGCACAGGTGGCCTCTGAAACTGTCAAGCCCAGGCCCCCTTGAGGGCCAGAGAGGGCCAGACAAGGGGCTCCATCCAGCCCCCATGGCCACCTGACCAGCTGTTCCTACCCCAGCCTGGCCACCACTCCCACTTGAATGCCCAATTCTCAAAACATCTCCTCTGCTGCTATCAGAGAAGAAAACATCTGATATCCACGGAGCTGGGTGGCTCTGAAGGATCCCAGGCTCACCTCAGCAAGTCTCTGGAGGAGGGAGACCCACACAGCAGCCCTGGGTGACTCGCTGGGTACCTCCTCCCATTACAGGTTCAACCTCCAAGGCTTGTGACACCCGAACCCCCAGGACCTGCCCTGTGCCCCAAGGGTGCCCAGAAAATGGAGTTCACTCCGCTGTTGATCTGTCAGACCACGGCAGGCCCCTCACTGAGGCCTGAAAGTGTCCACCAGATAGGGTAGGTCCAGCCTCACCACGGGAGGGCTCTCCAGGGACAGGGTCTCCAGGACAAATACACTGCCCTCAGACCATCAGGACTGAACTGAAAACAGGCCCTGCACCATGGGGGCCAACACGGCCCTGGCCCTGAGGAGCACAACGCACCCGCGGGGGCTGGAACATCTATGGGCAATGGGCTGAGGCATGGAGGCAGGTCCTTGCTCCAAGTCCCCTCCCAGGCGGCCAACAGCAGCTCCTTCAGAGCCTGTTGGAACCCAAAGCGCCAGGCCTGGAAGGAAGGGCTGTAGTGGGAGGCGAGGGGCCATGCCCCTGGGCAGAGGCCACAGCTATGGCCCAGCCACCAACTCACTGCCCACCTCGGACTCAGGCCACAAAGCCACTCTGGGCCTCGGTTTCTCTGTCTACACAGACATAGGATGGACACGGTCTCAACGTGTCTGAAATGGTATAGCCACGTGGAGAATAGTCGGGCAGGTTCTCAGAAGGTGAAACAGGCAGTGACCCAGGTATACACCACAGGAGCACCATAGACACAGGCCATACAAAACTCCCTGCACACCAACATTCACAGCAGCACTGTGCACAACTGCCAAAAGGTGGAAGCCATCCAAGTGCCTGTGGATGGATGAAGGGATAAACAAACATGGTGTGTCCACGTGGTGGAATATTATTCAGCCATCAAAAGGAACAAAGAGCTGACATATGCTACATCGTGGATGAAGCCTGAAGAGTATGCTAATGAAAGAAGCCAGGCACCAAAGACCAAGCACTGTGCAGTTCTGTTCACGTGACACATGCTGATTAGGAATATCTACGAGGCAGCATAAATCAGTGGCTGCCAGGGGCCAGAGGAGAGGTACTGACTCTTAACAGGTACAGGGCAGGGTTCCTTTCTGGATGATGAAACGTTCTCAAATTGGGTGTGATGATGGTGGCATGCACATCCCTCTAAATACACTAAGCACCACTGAGTTACAGGCTTTTAAAGGGTGACTGTTAAGGTCTGTGAATTATATCCATAAGAGGGCCTGGCTCCCAACCCCCAGGTTTAGCACCCCTCCCCGCACAGCCACGCTCACCGTAGTCCGAGTCCTTGAAGCAGGCGTCCAGGTGGTCCTGCTCCTCCTCGTAATCATCCAGGTCCACACTGTTCTTGGCCGCCCTCTTCAGCAGCCGCTTGCCTGCGCTCTTACCACCAGCCCCATTCTTCCGGGTGCCATGGGCCGCCAGCGAGCTGCCCTTGGCCTGGCCAGCACCCCATGTGGTCTGCAGGCAGGAGTCGGAGGCCTGCAGGTTGGCCATGGACAGCATTCCCTGAATGGCTTCCTGTGTGCTGGGGGAGGCGGGGGGCTGGCTGGAGGCACAGAGAGACAGGCACTCAGCCCATGGCCCACACATCCTCCCACTCAGCAGCCAGCAGAGGGTGTGGGGTGGAGGACAGTGGTAGCTGATAACTCCCCCATGGAAAGAGCCAGCTATCCCCTTCCCCTACCCTCTGTTCCCACCCCCCAACACCAAAGGAGGGCTGGAGGCCTTGGGACAGAGAGGGGCATAAAGAGAGAAGAGAGGGAGGAGGATGTGGAGGGAGGGGATGAAGAGGGGCAGAGGGATAGAAGGTGGTAGACAAAGGTGCCATTACTCCTGATCTCTCCTACCATAAAGTCAACAAGCAGACTCCCCCAAGGACCCAGGCCACCCCCCTCCCTCCCTCTTCCACTCCTGCTGGTTTTGTGCACACCTCCGCCCACCGTGGACTCCTGCGCTCAGCCCCAGCCCCAAGCGCTCCCTCCCCCATGTCTTCAAGGGCGTCCTCCCATCCGGTACCTGAGATGGGGCAGCAGAGCCCTCTCCCTCCCATGGCACTCGATCTCCCCAGGTGACCCACACCATCTTTTCATGACTGCACCTGCACCAGCACCCAGACCCTCGTCCTCGCCCATCACCCCGCGCTTTTGTCCACCTGGGTCAGGATGGCCCACCACGGCCTCTGGGGAGCCTGGCCACACCTCTCATTGCACCCTGGGACCCTAGCAAGCAGGACCTGGAGTGGGGCACTGCTTAGCCCTCCTCCCTGGTCACAGACCCAGGAGGCCCAGGAGTCCCAGCAGCGGGCCCGCCCTGTGTGTCTGACATCCAGGCCCCCTCCTGCCTGCCCCATGTGCCCCCAGGGAGTGGACCCACCTGCAGGGCTGCCAGACCCAGAAGCAGCACCCAAAAGTGCCAGTCCACATGGGCCCCTGGTGGTTCTGCATGGTCCCTGCTCCCTCCTCCACTTCCGAGAAGTATTTGAAGCATGTTTAGTAAGACATCAGAACAAGAAGGAGTCCCTGCTCAGAAATAAGGTTCCCAAGATTGAGGCTGGAGGGTGCAGGGAGATGGAGCTGGACCCAGGAAGCACAGACACAGAGGGTGGTCCCCTGTGGTCCTGGGGGCCCACCGAGGCAAGCTTGGACAAAAGCCATCCTGTGAGGGGTACTGCTGGGCTCCAGGCCAAGGACTCCTGCCCCAAGCCAGGAGGAGGCGACGGGCAGGCGCCTCTCTGGGCAGCCCTCCACGAATACCACTTCCCCAAGCCCTGCCCGAGACACACTGGATCGCAGCGTTTTGGGGTTTTGCTGGAAGCAAATGGATTATGGTTCCAAAGCCACAAACAACGGGAAAAATCAAGTATGGTCAGACCGCCATGGAGAGTCGGGAGCCCTCCACCAGACTCTCCACCTGCCCCAGCATCCTCCAGACCCCCACTGTCCCATGCCATGACGGCAAAGGGCTACCCAGACCCAGCCAAGAGCACATGGCATTTGGTAGCAGTAGTATCATTGTTGTACCATCATCGCTGATGCTTTCTGAGCAGGGACAGGCCCCCGACCCAGCACTAGAGCCAGCAAGAGCTGATAGCTGGCCCCCCATCCTCTGCCAGGCTCTCCAATGCTCTACGAATGAGGCCCTTCCAGGCTCACCCTGAAGGTCTCAGGCACCCTCACCCAGCCTCATGGCCCAGCCAAACAGCAGGCTTCCTGCAGGGATGGGAGGGTGGGGGCCGGGACACTCACCATGAGGGTCCTCCGGGAGCCAGCATGGAAGCCAGCCACCTGCCTGTGCCATCTGGACCTCATGGTCCCAGCCCAGCTCGGCTGCAACCTAAGAGGGAGGGGCCTTGGAGCCCAGGGCTGCAGGCTGTCCACGTGGGCCGGCGAATCAAGGAGCAAAGTCTAACTAGTGCGCATGGAAAATAATACCTTAATCCTCCAATTATCATAACAAAATCCTCTCTTTCCCTCACCCCCAGGCAGTAAACACTAAGCAAACCATCCAGAAGAAATTAACATATTTTCCTCCATTTTCTTCAGCTGGCTTTTTCCAAACAGCAAATACTTAAAACAGAGCAAATGGACCATCAAACACTGACCTACACTCCAAATGGGAGACTTGGGAAAGGAACTGCCTGCGGCGGCCGAGGGGACCCAGCCCCAGCAGGCACACGTGCACGTGTGCAGGCGTGTGTGAGCACATACGTGTGTGCCTACAGAGCAGTTCACAGCGCATCCTCAAACTGGCTGCCCTCCTCCCGGCGGGCTGTGTCCAGGTTCAGTTAGGAGCCCAAGCTGCAGCACCTGTGTCCCAGCTCCATGCAGAGTTGTGGCACCAGCCCCACCTGCCCTCAGCCCAGGGGTGCCTCTGCCTGGAACTCAAGGGGGACCCAGGGTGTGTAGGGCACTTCTCCAGGGTCTGAGCGTCAACCGGTCACTGAGGTGCCAGCTAGCCATAGCCTTCCCAGAAGAAAGGCACCTCCAAAGAGGTCATGGGCCAGCCCGGGCACCAGCACCTTCCAGGAAAAGGCTTCTCCTCATGGCTAAGGGCCTCAGGTCAGGGTCCCTCCACCACTGCAAAGGCCACAGGGCATCTCTGCAGTGAGGGGCTTAGGTTTGCTCATCTACAGAAACCACTTAATGCTGAACAGGAAATCTGCACCCCACAGCTCTGTAGAAGCCTCCAGCCAGACACTCCACTCCCATGAGAGAAGGCGCCTATGGCTGTCTGTGAGCATAACACTGCACAAATAATGGTAATTTATGAAGGAAAATACAACCGTTTGATTTAGCAAGAACGCTTTTCAATCAAGCCCTAATCCGCCTCCCGGAGTCCCACTGTCTAAGACGGGGCTGACATGCTGCTTCCACAGGCTCGTGTAGCCCCTGGACCTCGATTCTGGAAGCACAGACTGAGAGGCAGAGGGGGACGGGTGGAACGCAGATCTGGAGGACCAAGCGAACCCCAAGCAGGTCACATGAGCCCTGCCTTCCTCAAGCCAAGTCATTCCTGGCTGGATGTCACCGCCCAGCATGGTTAACATTCCAGGACCCCCACGCTTGGGTTCCATTATCAGCAGATGGAGATTCTGGCCCTGCCTCTGCCACTTCCTGGCGGTGCGGCCTTGAGCAAGTCACCTAAGCTCTCTGAGCCTCAGTTTCCCCATCCGTGCAGCAGGACTCTCCTGCTGGCTCAAGGACTAGGAGGGGAGCCACCCCCCACCATGGTGGCTGAGGTCCCCAGAATGGGGAGGCTACAGGGGGCACGGGCCCTGATCCCTTGGTTTTCTGTCTGTGGTACTTGTAGAAATTCCATGTGGAAAAAAAAAATGGCCATGATGCATAAAAACAAAAGTTAATTGGGATCAAAAGAGAATTTAACTGGGACCACCATGAGAAAAACAAGCCCCGTGGCCTTCCACCAATGCAAAACCCAAAGAGGATTAATCCATTTCTCTCAAATCAAAGGATTGCAATTGGGCAGGCCTAGGTAGGGAAGACCGCCTGAGCTGAGGAGACACATGTCCTAGCCTGCCCGACTGCTCAGAATCTCAGGGCCTCCAGGAAAGAACAGCATATACACCAGCAGCGAGTGGGCTCCTGAGGCTGCACATCTGGATACACACAGGTCTCAAGGACAGCGTGGCTTGGTTCCCACACACCCCGCAGTTGGTGTGGGAATCTGGGACCCCTGGCCGATCCAGCCCCTCCTCAGGGAGTGGGCTCTCACGTCCCCGAGCTCTGAAGCCATCATTTCCCTTGCCGCAGATAAGGTCTCTGCAGGGAAGCCAGCTTGGGGTCCCAGAGAGGCCCATTAAATGCCCTTGACCCTGACACTGGGCACACACCGTGGAATTTCTCTTGTGTTATTTTTATGGCATTCAGGAAGTGATGAGACAGAGACAGCTGGGGGTCTTGGCCTGGAACAACCCTGACACCCTCCAGGTGCCCAGCCTGGCCCTGCTTCCCCACAGGCACCTAGAGGTATGGTGGCCCCACAGACTCCTCCCTCCATGGCCCCAACGTGGAACTACTTCTCAGCTGCCTCCCCATCTAGCATCTAGAAGCATCTGTCCTCAGAGCTCTGTGTCCTCGCTCAGGAGCTCTGCAACACACAGGACCTGCACAGCCAGCCCCCGCTCACCTCTCTGGCCACCTGGCACCACCTCTGCCAGGCAGGGGTCCTGCTCTGGCCACCTGGCCTCTGGGACATGGGCTGACGGAGCCCTGCTTGGCCCACCTCTGTGGAAGCACCCACTTCCCCAAGTTCCCCGTGGGCACCGGGCCTACCTGTTGGGGTTGTACTCGAGCGCACCGACCTCCTCGCTGGCCTGCAGCAGGTCCAAGATGCCCGCAGCCGAACCCCCGCCATCCTTCTTCACTTTGGCATTGCGGGCGGGCTTAGTGTCCGTGTCTATGTGCAGCGAACCCTCATCAGAGGAGTCATCACTCTGCTGTGGGGACAGAGTAGCCGGTCGGAAAAGGACTTGGGGGTAGGGGTAGGGACTACTGTTTCCCTTCAGTGAGAAAAAGAGGTTTTTAAAGAGCCTGTCCTTGTAACGAGCACCATGGGGCTGGCTGACCAGACACACAGAGCAGGGCACAGGGGCCAGAGCTTTGCGCTGGGATCTTGGAGCCCCGCCTGCACCATTTCCCCAGGTGAACCTTGGTTCACAGGACCTTACATGAGACCCTAATATTGAACACAGATACAAGAGGAGTCGGCATGGTTGGACTGGGAACAGGCGGTGTGCCTGTACCTGAGGGACACCAGTTAACAGCCCCTGGCAAGTGGCTCTGCAGGGACACCTTGGGCTCTGCAGGCAGGGTATGACCCCAACAGGGAACCTGGCTTCCTTGGAGACGGCCACCGCGTCCTGGGTTGGACATGCATGGCCTTGGAGGACATCTAACTTAACCCCCACATGTTTAGTGCAAGACCCAACCCCCAGCAGGCCTGGCCTGCTACCCCCTGTACCCCAGTCCTCCAGCATCAAGGAGATGCATTATCTTCACGGTGGATCTGACTACGGAGTGCGGCTCCCAAGGCCCCACCACTCATAAGAGACCTGCAGACCTTCCACAAGTCCTGCATCTGCTTTTGTCCCTTTGTGCAGGGTCCCGGGGCTCAGAGCTCCTCATCTGGAGCCCAGCCAGCCTCCCCAGGAAAACATCCCCCTCTGCACTCCACCCAGAAAGCTCAGTCACCCAGAAGGCACTCGCTTACCTTGTAGAGCGCCGAGTCCAGCTTTGGCTTCGTAACGGGCGTGGGCAGCGGCTCCTTCTTGTCCAGTAAGACTGAAAGCAGAGCACATGGGAGTCAGCAGCAGTTTCGGAGGAGCAGAGGGGGACCCTGGTCCAGCCACACCCGATGCCCACTCCACATGCCTGAGATGGCCTTTATGGGGCTGGGCCTGCCCCCTCCCCATGTCCCCCCAACTCACAGGACAAGTCCCTCTTCGGAGCATTTTTCTTCCTCCTAATAGGAAATTCGTCAATCTTGAGCTCCCCGTCATCCGACACGTACTCATACTCATCCCGCACTGGCTGGGGCTTGTCCTCCTTGAAGTTCTGCAAGGCTCCAAACACCCCTGGGCCTGGCTGTGGCTTGAGGGCCTTGGAGCTGGGGCGGCAGAAGTGGGCCGGTCAGTGGACATCCGCACAGCCGGGCTAGTGTCCCCAGCACCAGCCCCCACAGGCCTTGGAGGACCAACAGCCAGGCGGGACCCTTCCCAACCCCACAGCCTCCTCTCCAATGTCGTGACCCCAGTGAAGACAACGCACAACCCACAGGGTATATGCCTGGCCCTTTCTCGGGCTATTTAAGGTTGTGCCCCTCACTGCCCCCTCACCCTAGCCAATGGATGAGCACGCCTTCTTTCAGGCTGCTCTGGGGCCTGATACAAGCCCAGTGTCAGACGGAGCCAGTGCCAACTGGCCTGGGTTTTCTACATAGCTATTCTAGAAAAATAATTTCAGGGCTGAGGTGTAGACACAATAGTCTAAAAAGTATCACACAACTCATCTCTCTCCTGGGGCAAGACAGGGCTACTGCAAACGAGGAGAGTCCAACGCTCCAGCCGCTGTCTCCCTGTCGGCTGAGGGCACAAGGCGCACACTCAGCAGTGGGGACAGCAGGCGGGGCACAGGCATCTGCAATTCCCAACAGGTACAGCTCTGATTCCCAACAATGGAAACACAGAGGACGGCTGGCAGTGAGCCCTGCTGGGTGTAGTCATGAGCTACGTAACACAACACACACATGTACACACACACCCATGTACATACACACAGGTGTGACATAGTTATAGAATCATGTCTCCCTTTCTCCCCTCCATTTCTAAACTCTGTAGCGCAGTCAGTCAGTCACAGAGTTAATGCTGTGCAAAAGCTCCCCGGGACCTAGCAGCTGAGCTTCAGATAAATCAAGGACGTGCTCAGGGCCATGAAGTCAGGGCAACCGGGCCCCTGCAGATCAGACCCAACCCACCTGCTCACCAAGCAGCCTTGGCACATTGCCGTGAGCTCTTGGGAATAACGGGCCCACTTGTGCCAGGCTCTGCAAGAGCACAAGATGCTGACCAGCTCTGTTCCCCCACCACCTAAAAATGGCCTTCTCCCCCCATCTGGCAGATGAGAAAACTCAGGCCTACAGCAGAAAAGTGGCCCCATTCCCACTGGGACATGTCTGCTTCCTGATTGCTGGGCACCCACCCTGGACTTTGGATTCAGCATACAACTGGGTGTGGGACCGAAGCCACAAAGGGCTTCTTGGTGGGCACAGGGTGTCTGGCCCACCAACCTCTCATCTGGCCAGCCCACCACACTGGTCAGCAGATGGAGACCCCTTATACAGTCCAGAACCCGGGCACACCAGCTCACACACACATACCCTCCCAGGCTAGGTGCCCCAGTCTCTCAGCTCAGTGCCATCTCCTCCAGGAAGCCCTCCCACCAACTCCCTTGGACACACAAGGACTCCACAGCACCCCAGGCCCCACAAATCCTTCTTCCATGGCCCCAATCGCAGCCATAATTTTAGATGGATTTGAGAGTGTTGGATTCATACCAGCCCCTCCCCACTGGCATCTAGACTCCAAGGCCAAGATCCTGACCCCCACCATGTCCTCTGTGCCAGTCCAGGACAGCCACTCGGCTAATATCTGCCCAATCGCACTCTCCTACTCCTTGCTGGCACACACCACTGCCCCCTGCCCACCTACCCGAGCTTTTTGGCTTAGTAGGCAGGAAAGGAGCCTGCCTGGAGGCCCTCACGAAGGGTGTGCCGAGCAACAGCAGCCAGCTCAGAAGGGGGGCTCACCGCGGAGACCTCCAGGAGGGTGTGTGTGTGTCATGTGTGCACAAGCAGGGGATGTGTGTGTGTGATGTGGGGGGGCGGTGCTCAGGGTGTGTGTGTGGCATGTGGCACATGCGCAACCAACCCCTCCTGGCACGAGCACTCACGTACCCTAGCAGTTTCTTGTTGGAGAAGGAAAATGAGAACTTGTTGTCCTTGTTCCCTGACAGAGGAGACTTCTCCAACTTCTGCTCTTCCTCCATCTTCAGTAGGGAGTCGGGTTTGCTGTTCTGAAAAGCAAACCCAGGACCATCCCTGAGCCCCGTACAGGCGCCCAGTGGGCAGAGGCAGCTGGACTGGGCAGCCTCCTCCCTCTGACATGTCACCTGGGGACCCACTGCAGCCCCAGGCCCACAGGACCTGCCCTCGGATGCTGCCCAGCTCCAGGGAGTGTGAGCTTGAACCAGGGCAGGCCACAAAGGGCAACGCCATCCATCCTCTTAGGCCGAGATGTGCCCGCGCCAACCCCTCAGAAGGTAGCTCCATGGAAGCCACGTGCACACCCAGACCCTCAAAGACCTTCACAGCACTGCCCACCCGCGGACAGGCAGACACACACCTGACATACCCTACAGGCACACACACACACCACCAAGCCCACACTCGCCCCGCACACCACCTTCTTTCGCTAACATAGCCCTCCCTGAGAGTAGATTCACGCACCAGCATACCTGTACACACACATCTCACCTTGTACTTCCACTTGGCCTCCGACTTGCTCTTAGTCTGCTCTCGGATTTCCAACCTCTCCACGTCGTTCTGCGTGCTGACCACCTCCTTGTTGGGCACATTCAGGACATTCTTTGCGGCCTAGAAAATACCAGCCATTATCTGGTAGCGGACATGGGTGGGCGGCAGTGCTCCACCAGACTACGGTACAAAGTGAGAACCACACAGCACAGAGTCCCTGTCTCCTGCTGGCCTGCATGCATCTGCTAATCCATCAATCTACCCAGCCACCCACCCAACTAACCATCCATCCATCCACCCACCCATCCATTTACCCACCATCTACCTATCTACCCACCCATCCACCCACCACCCGTCTATCTACCCATCCATCCACCATCCATCCACCCCCCCATCCATTCACCAGCCAGCCAGCTACCCACCCACTCATCCACTCACCATCCATCCATCAAACCATTTACCCACACATTAATTCATCTACTCTTACTCCTCCCTCCCTTCCTTCCTTCCTTCCATCCATTCATTCATTCATACATTCATCTGCCCTCTTTGCCTTGAGGAAGGAAAAACCAATGTGCCCCACTTAAGCTCTGCAACACTAGCTCCAGTGGCCACCAAACCCCTGGGAAGTGAGCAATGACCTCCCACTAGCAGGAAATCACTCAATGTGGCCTGGTCTCAGGGACTCATGGTCCCCAAAGCCCACACCTAAGACCCTCTACTCACACTGGTGGGTCCTCAGGGCCAGGCCTGCCTCTCTCACTGCCACAGGGTCTCAGGCCCCCAAGGACACCTGCCCCCATCACCGGCTCCACCCCTGCCTCCTCACTGCCCTCCACTGGTACCTCACCCACCTTCAGGTCTCAGCCAATGTCTGGGCCCCAGGGAAGACTCAGCCGGCTTGTCCCCCCAGATGACCCTCAGTGGTGCCACCCTGACCCAGCAGAGACTCTGCTGCCTTCATCGTGAGGGTCTCTCTCCAGCTGCCCACTACACCAAGCTTGTTGGGGCAGAGCCCAGCTGCCCTGGGTCTCTAGCACAAGGACATGGCAGCCCCAGCACCACATCCCACAGGCCTGGTCCTCGGAGGTGTCTGCAGGCCTGCTGACTATAGGTGGGGAGGGTGAGGCCACCCACCTTGCCCTTCTTAGGAGGCTCAATCTTGGTCAGTGCCTCCTTGGTGTGGGCCTCCAGCAGGTCCAGGTTGGGGATGGTGGGTGAAGCCGAGCCCCTGCACTTCTTCCCTTTCTTCTTGCCCCCGTCCTTGAGCTTCAGTGATTTGGGAGGCTTGGGGGGCTTTGGGGGCTTGGGAACTTTGGACGGCTTGGGCATCTTCACGGTTTTGGGAGTCTTTTTTTTGGACACTTTCTCCAGGAAGGACCGAGGAGGGCTGGCCTCAATGGGGGATGGGGGCTCCTCCTTTTCTCGGTCCCCAAAACAGACCTCGTCCGAGGAGATGGCCGCAGTTACTTCAGGTCGGGAGGCCTTGGAGGCATTCTAGGAAAAGGACAGGGAGAGGTGACCAACCACACCCTGCCAGGAGGGTCTCACAGCCCCAGGCCATGGGAGACACACTCGAGCAGAAAAGGAGCATCTGTCTACATCATCAGTGACATGCTCACATTCATCCCACACCATCTGTGTGACAGGCTCACATCCATCTACACCATCTGTGTGACACATTCACATCTGTCCCACACCATCCGTGAGGCAGGGTGCCATCCATCTACATCACCAGCCACTTGACCCCTTTACCTCCTTGGTGGGGACTAGACAGGCTCGCACAAGCAGGGTCTCAAGGGGCTGAAGTCCTCCCTGCAGAGTCCTTCCCCACCCCCACAGGGAGCTGCAGGGAGTCCCCACACTAATTCCCAGGGCTCCCACCAGAAGACTGCAAGTCTACCACCGGGAGCTAGGAGTCCAGAGGCATCATGCAGGCGACCCTGCCGCAGAGGGCTACAGGAGGGGCTGCCTCACGCACGGCCATCTCCGGAGAGATACCCAGGGAAGACAGGCAGAGGCCTCCCTCAGCCAAGGTCAGCGGGCCCCGAGGGTCAGCCCTACCTCACTGAGACGGATCTCTTTGGCGAGGTCTTTGATGAGCTGCGATGGCTTGAAGTGCTCTGGTAGCTCATCCTCATGCTCCGCCAAAGCCTGCAGGACAGCCACGCACAGGGTCAGCGGGCCAGCCACCGAGTCTGGGCACTGATGCCCACCCACCCTCCACCCACAGGGGCCCCAAGCAGGCTCAGCTTCTGTGGTTCCTGACTCATGCCCTCTGTCCCTCCAGGCTGTCCCCCATCTACCCACCCAGGACCTCCGGCCCCACTGCCGTCCCGACAGGCACAAGGGCAGGCGCTGCCAAAGGTGTGGACTGTCTGCATGGGGTCCTAAGGGAGTTAGCCCGCTCTGGCCAGACACTGCCCCAACGAGGAGGCTCTGCCATGACTCCACTCTACAGGTGGACAAACAAGTCCCAGAGAGGAGCGGGTGCCTGAGGCCACCACCAGCTGTGAAGTGAATGTGGGCCATCCCTTCTTCCTGGGCACGAGGCCACTCCACCTGGCCACACAGCTGATGTGAGGTAGGAGGGACACCCTGCATTACTCCAGGCCTTGAGGCAAGAGAAGATGTGGCTGAAAGAGGGCTCTAGGAGGGTATGTGCTGCCCCACCCCACCCAGCTCACCCATGAGAGCAGCAGGAAGTGCACAGGTGTTCCCCTCCTGGACTCCCCACCCCCACAAGGCCTCCTGCGGGCCTGATGGGACCTGCTCAGACTATGCTGGCACCCCTGACTGGGAGAGAGTTCCCTTGGCAGTGGACAGGGAGTCCCAAGGCTGGCCAGGCCTCTCCCCTCCCTCTGTACCAACAATCCAGGCAAGATGCCAAAGGAAGTTGGAAGATGCTTCTCTGGAGCCTCCATTAGGAGAAGCAGCTGCTGCACGGATGCTAACGCTTTACAGTGGGGGCATGAGGTGGGGCCCAGACATGCTGCTTTAAGGGAGCCATGAGGGGCAAAGGGCAGTGCTACTGTGGTGGTGTGGGGGGGGGGGTGATGGAGGGGCATGGGGCAAAGGGACTGTCTTAGTCACAGAGCAAAGCCAGCTTCTGAGTTGATGCCTGGGACAGCCAGTAGGACAAAGAGGACATCTCCACTCTCCTCTTCAGACCCCTGAACATCCAGCCAGTCACTGACTCGAGTCCTCCCTGCTCCCTGTCCTTTCGGGTTCGCGCAGTGCTGTCTCCACCACCTGATTTCCTCCCACTGAACCTCCCTGCCGCCCAGCCCCCACCCCTCAGGCCAGGTCCCTAGATGGAGGGCTCTGTCCTGCATCTGCCCCCACCAACAGGTGTCTGACCTGGCCAGGTGGCACCCACCTGCTTTTCACATGCTAGTTCCCACCAAAGGAAGAACAAGCCCTGGGAATGGCTCCCCGCCTGCCACCCTCCCTTCTGCCCTGGATCACTCCTAGTACACATCCCTACCTGCTTTTTCGTCCATGATCTGAAAGCACCATTGAGAATTTTAGCTCCTTGGACTAAATGAGGGGGCAGCTGCTTCCCAGACTTGTGAGAACCTGGGGGAAGATAGACAGGTTTGCTCAGGAGGGTGCCCACTCTCACCTGCCGCCTGCAGGTGACTTAAAGCCCCAGTGGTGGGGGACGCTCAGGGCCAGACCTTTCAGAGGCCTCTGCCCACTGCCACCTGCCCAACTGCCCAACTGCCAATGGTTCCTCTTGGAACCTAGGGGACGCAGGATGCCCTGCGAGGGGCAGGATTGGCCTTCCCATTGTCTACACACCAGGCCCCTCATGCAGGTGGCCCGACTCCTCCCTGCACCTGGTCCCCAGCCTGCATCAGTGAGGGGCCACAGTCATGCCCCAAACCAAGCATCCCTAGATGCTTTCTGATGCCCACCCTCACACTGCCCCCTGCGTAGCTGAAGGATGCCGGGCAGTGGGTCCAGTTCCCACTGGGGTGGCTCAGGGCAAGCACCACCTCAAACACACCCTTGGGAGCCAGAGCCAGCCCCAAACAAAAGGGACAGAGCATTCCCCCTTCAGGCAGAGAGCTCAGCATGGAGGCAGAGCAGCCCTGAGCTCTGACACCACCAGGTGACCATTTGTCTGGCCTGTGGCAAATCCCTGGGTCCTCTCAGCTCTGGGGCTGCTGAGCTGCCAGCCCCTTCACAGAGGAAGGCCCGAGGCAGAGCGGCAGGGGCAGCTCAGCGAGGCCCAGCTAGTCAGCGGTCACCCTGGTCAGGCTGTCCCAAGGTCCCCAGGGTGTGACTCCACCTACACTACCCCCATTCCATCTCCCTGGCAAGAGGCCCCTAGGGCAGGGCACTCGCTCTGCCAGGGTGGAGCACAGGGCTTGAATTTAGAGAGCGATGGAAGAATTTCACTGAAACTTGGCCAGCCCAGGTTAAGAACCATTTTCAGCTTTCTCATCTCAAATTAGAGCCAAAGTGCAAAGGAGTCCTGACACGGTGGTCTCCACTCATAGCTCTTATCAGAACACAAAACAGCAGTTTCCTGGAAGGGTGGGTGCTGCTGAAAAAGGAAGCTCTCCATGAAAGCAAATGCTCCTCCTGGGTCCCTCACCCGGCTGCAGAAAGTTTGGAGACCTGAGCAGGGGTTGGCCACCAGGAGCCAAACGCTGATCCCGAAGGCATGGCCTGGCAGGGCCTGGGACGGAGGGCCATGCCCACAGAGGGCATGGACCCAGGGGAGCCCACCCCTCCCCACAGGCCTTCCACAGGGGACTCTGGCATGCACACCCACCCCCAGTACAGCAGGGATGCTGCAGGGGTCCCTCAGCTGGTAGCCAGGCAGGCCCCCAGGCCCCTCAATGTCCCAACTGAGCCCTGTCAGTAACCACACGAGGCCACAGGAACCGAGCAGAACACACACCCGGTCTGGGAACGTGCGGCCAGGGCTCTTTTTGCAACACCAGATGACCCTGCAGGCAGGAGTCCAGTCCAGCCCCACAGCACACAGACAGGGAAAGCAAGGCCCGTGAGCTAAGGGGACTTGCTCAGGGCCCATGAAGGCATCGCTCAGCCTGTCCCCCAGGGCCCAGCCACCCTGCTGCATGATGGCAGAACTGTTACCACTCCCCGGCGTCCCTGAGCTCCGCACGCAAACGAACTGTCCAGAGCCGCAGGCTGAGACGCCGACCAGGGGACGTACTTTTGAATGCCTCCAGCAGGTGCTTCCCCATGTACCAGCAGGCAGTTTCGAAGTTGGGAAACTGAGTCAGGCTGCCCAGTTTCAACCTTCTTTCCACTTCGTATGCTCTGGAAGCCATAGCAAAGAACTATTCAGTGCATTAAGCCCTGAGCAGGCAATGATAAAGGAAGGTGAACCCACCCTATGACCAGAGGCCACACCTAGGCCATGACCGCTCAGGCCTCCCTTCTGGGCCCTACGCGGCGAGGTGGACCAGAGGACCACATCAGGATGAGCGCTTTGCGTTAAGGGCAAGCCCCATGGGCCGCGGCTTCTAGACCTCTGGGTCAGTGCCCAAGGAGAAGGCAACTCGGCCTTTCAGCCCACCCCAAACCCACTACAGTCCCGAGGCTGTGCAGCGGCCAGGCACCTCAGGGGCCCTGGTAAGATCACGGCCCCTCTCCTCCTTCCTCCCCACCACACGGAGGCCCGGCCAGGCCTCAGGAGAGGGATCATCACACCGACGGTGGGGACCCTGCCCAGCGGATCCTGGGAGTCAGGTGCGGCCCTACCTCATCTGCATCTCCACGCTCAGGCTGTGGAGGAAATGTCCCGCGAAGGCCAGGCAGTCCACAGGTGTAAGTGTGGCATAAATCCAGCCTGGGGAGACAGGGATGGGGCTATCTCTTCACAGTGTTCTCATGCCAGGCTCTTGGCAGCTACCGGGCCTGACTCCTGCCAGCCCTTCCTCTGTGCCCCCATCCACCCGGGCCCCCTGGAAGGTGCTCTGGCCCTGGCTTCCGTGTAATGAGTGGGTGGGCCCTCCCAGAAGGACAGACTGTGTCCGAGCTCACTCAGTCTATTCTATCCAGCCCTGTATGGTATAGACAGGGAAACTGAGGCCCAGGAGCCAAGGGGACTTGCTCAGACCCACCCCAGGGTCGGGCTGCCTGACATCCCTGATCTCCACATGCAGGGGTGGAAAGAGACAGGCAGAGTTGCCACACCTCCCGGGAGAGCTGGGTTTGTCCCTACAGACTTTGGGAAATAACTGTGATTGTAGGAAACAGGGGTAGGGGCTAGATCAGGAGGCACTCACTCAGAGGCACATAAATCAGTGGAAATGTGAGGGCCTCCATATATGACAATTAGAAAATCTGAACACTGGCTAGCTATTTGGTGATACTAAGGAACTGTTAACTGTTCATTTTGAAAGTGTGATGACAGTATCGTAATTATGTTATTTTTAAAAGGAAACCTTACAGATACGGTGAAATATTTATGGGTGAAGCAACATGACATCTGTAAAGGGCATTTATCTGCTCATGTCATGCTTCCTCCTTCTGCATATGTTTGAGATGTTGAGATCAGCAAACACCATCTCTGACAGTGTGGCTGCGCTCTCCGGGCTGGGCTCTTGGGGCCCCATGCAATCCCACGTGCCTGGCCTCTGTGAGCACAGCCAGGCTGGAAGCTGCAGGGGCTCATGGCCCCGAGGTGGCCCCAGAGGTGACCACAGAGCAGGACTGACCCCAAGGCAAGGCAAGGCAGGGAACAGCCAGGGCATGCCCTCCCCTGGCAGACATCAGAGGTGGGAGACACAACATGGGGACAGGGCACTCACCCGAGGGGATGAAGAGCGTCTGGCCCTGCTTGAGGGTGCACTTGTAGCATTTGTCCACCTGGTCAGCAAAGAACATCTCACTGTGGTTTGAGGCCGACTGCCAGCGCTCATACAGGGAGATGTTGGCCGAAGCCGGCTTGATGAGATAGAAGATCTTCTCCCCCTGCCAACAAGAGGCCATTGGCGGAGCCTGTCATATGCTGGGGGTGCTGGGGGTGGGCAGTGCCCATCATGTCCTGGGGATGCTGAGAGGGGACGGAGCCCACCACGTCCCGGGGATGGGTCCTAGCTTCAACAGCATCCTGCCCAGGCCCATCATTCCTCCCCTGAAACACTGGGGCCACATGTGCTTTGCAGTTCAGACGTCTGCGTGTTAGGAAGACTCTAGGCCCAGGCGCCTCCGGCATGTTCGGGGCAACCCCTACCACTCCACACACCATGTTTCTGCAGCACTATGGATGCCTGTCTGCCAAGGGGAACAACGTTGTGACCTGCTGGCTGACGAGTTACAAGAAAGCTCTGCTCTTGAGAGTGGCTTGGGTCCCAGCTGGAGATGGAAGGACGGCCCTGCTGCCAGCATCAGCACCAGCCCAGCCCTGCACTTGGACTAGGGAGATATAGAGGTCCTCACTCACGAGGCAGACAGGCTGAGGGTGGGGATGCACGGGGGGCGGGGGCAGGACTTGCTCAGGGCCTCGAAGGGCTAGGATCAGAAGCTGAGCTGCCTACCCTAGCCTGGGCTCTAGCAGGTCTGGGGAGAGCCGGGGCAAGGTGGTGAGCCCAAGGCTTAGGTTCTCCTTTTTTGTTTGTTTGCACATCTCCGTTTTCCCCTAGCTTCCCTGTCTGTCCCCAGCCAGAAGTCCCCTAGCTCTCTCTGCCACTCAGACGCCACTGCAGCCTTGCTCCCCAGCCCCCAGCCCACCCCCTCATCCTCCCAGTGGGGCATGCTCCCTCATCCCTTCTGCCAGGAAGTCTTCCCAGCACTGCTCTCCCTTCCCTGGACATGAGCCCTCGGTCACCACTGCAGTGGGCCTCCTCCAATTGCTTCATGAGCCTCAATCTTTAGAAAAGGCAACACACGTGTGCTGCTCTGGTCCTGAGGTGCTCTCCCCCACGCCCATGCCTCCCAAGGGCCCAACATCTGTGTCCCTTCTGTGGAGAAACATCTTGTCCCTCATCCCACTTGATGCTGGCCACCGTTAGGGCCTGTGGGGACTACAAACGGTCCTGCAGGCAGAGAGTGGCCTGGTCAAGAGCAGGTCTTGCCCCTGAGGCCCACGTAGGGCCCACATGGGGAGCAGAGGCAGCGCTCACCTTGAGCACGTGGTACCATGCAGAGGCACCCCCGGAGTCGATGTGAAAGTCAGTGTAGCTGTCCTTCACACAGATCAGGCAGTACTTGGTCACCTTGGGCTTGGCCAACAGTGCGTCGTCGGGCCAGTAGTTTTCTACCCAGGACAGTTTCTTTACGATGTCAGGAGGCTCCACAAAGCTGGACATTCTGGGGGCAGGGACAGGAGCAGTCAACAGTGATGGGAGCCGTCAGCACATTTGTTTTGCCCACTGGGCAGGGTGGAAAGGTGCTCTGAGATGTGTGTCCCATGCCTATTTCTCCACCTCGGGCTACATGGCATTGCTCCCATTCTACAGATGAGCAAACTGAGGTTCACAGAGGGCAGAATGAGCCCAGCTGCTGGGTGTGACTGCGGCAGGCATCCAACACTGAGCTCTCACCCAAAGATGGGCATGGAGAAGGCCTGAGAACCATCTACCCCAGAAACAACTTCCTTCCTGGAGAACTGGAAAGAGACTTGTCAGGTGGGCTCATGCTAGTGTCGCTGGGCACGATGGGGCACTGAGAGTGAATATCATTGCTCATGCACAGCCCAGGCGCTTCCTGGCAACACCTAAGGAAAAGCCACTTCTCTCCAGAGCAGACAACAGGGGTGCCTGCAACTCCTTGCCATACTGGGCCATGTCAGACCAGATAACTCATCTCCAGGGAAGATGAGAAAAGGCAAAGGCAGCCTTTGATTCTATTAAATGTCACTGTCCTGGATAGAATGCACAATACTGCATCAAAAACATCCAGCTCAGCAGCACCTGTGCAGTGACACTTCAGCCCAGCCGAGAACGGGGTCTCAGTGTTCTTGCTGCCCTGGGCACATCTCTGCCTTCAAGGCCATGCCTGCTCGGACAAGATGTTCCACAAATCATAAGCCAGGCCACCCTGACCTCAACAGCCTCAGTCACAGGCTTAAATCTCCAGCATGTTCCAAACTAGTATCCCTCTCCATCCCTCCACCCTGGCCCCACTCACCTGGTGTCAGAGAACTCAAGGTTGGTAAGGTTAAGGACCCGCTTGCGGTTGGTGCTGTAGTAATAGTCCACAAACTCCTTCAGCTTCATCTTGCAGTCCTTCTGCTTGGTGACGTCTGTTACGTCCACACTCCGCTCTGGGCCTGGGGAGGCAGCAGGGGAGGGTGAGCACACCCAGGGAAGATGGTGTGGCCTTCCGTGAGGTCGGGGGCCAGGATGTGCAGAGGAAATGCTCACTCACCCTCAGAAGACAACTGAGGGAGGGCTGAACGCTGAGGCTCTAGGCTCTAACGTCTGACCCTCCCCCCACCTGCCCTGCCTGCTCCTTCCCTTGGGTGGCCATGAAGACCCCCTGGTACAGTGGGGTGGCACAGTCATGAGCCTCAGCTAAGGCGGCCAGATAAGCAAATAAAAATACAGGACACCAGGTAAAAACTTACACTTCAGATAAACAATGAAGATGTTTTTAGTGTAAATATGTCCCAAATAATGCATGGACATATTTATACTTAAAAATTTTTTAAATCAAAAAAATTCTTGCATTTCTAGGACACCAACTTATTATTCTGAAAATTGATAATAAAAGGAAAAACATTTATCCTACATTTTCTATACTTGATGGGAAAAGTTCAGGGTAAAAATTGTTGATGACAGAAATAGAGTTCTGGATAACCAAGTAACTAATAAGGGAAAGTTCTTTACAGAAGACTCACAATAGACAGAGAGAGAAGGACAGAATTAGCACACTCTTCCTTTGCAACAGTCCTCACCAGCTGCTCAGACAGTGAGCTGAAAGGCTGATGGAGCATTCTGTGAACAGATGAGACTGCACTGCCTTGACCACTGAAAAGAAGTGGGTGGCAGCACCCCTACCCCAAGAAGGAGTCCTGCCAACAACTTGAACACAAATCTAAGCAACCTCTAACCACCTGTTACAGGAACTATTAGGGACAGAAGAACACGTTAAATGACACCACAGGGACGCTGTCAGCCAAATCCCTAATGTAAGATCTTCCCAAATCTCAAATATGAAAGATTCTCCAGAGAGATTCGTTCAAGATGGCGGAGTAGAAGGACATGAGCTTACTCCCTCTTGCAAGAGCACCGGAATCACAACTAACTGCTGAATAATCATCGACAGGAAGCCACTGGAACTCACCAAAAAAGATACCCCACAGCCAAAGACAAAGGAGAAGCCAAAATGAGATGGTAGGAGGGGGCGCTATCACAATAAATTCAAATCCCATAACTGCTGGGTGGGTGACTCACAAACTGGAGAACACTTATACCACAGAAGTCCACCCACTGGAGTGAAGGTTCTGAGCCCCACGTCAGGCTTCCCAACCTGGGGGTCCAGCAACAGGAGGAGGAAATCCTAGAGAATCAGACTTTGAAAGCTAGCGGGATTTGATTGCAGGACTTCGACAGGACTGGGGGAAACAGAGACTCCACTCTTGGAGGGCACACACAAAGTACAGTGTGCATCGGGACAGGGGAAGCAGCAGTGACCCCACTGGAGGCTGAACCAGACCTACCTGCTAGTGTTGGAGGGTCTCCTGCAGAGGCGGGGGGTGGATGTGGCTCACCATGAGGACAAGGACACTGGCAGCAGAAGTTCTGGGAAGTACTCCTTGGTGTGAGCCCTCCCAGAGTCCGCCAATAGGCCCACCAAAGAGCCCGGTAGGCTCCAGTGTTGGGTCGCCTCAGGCCAAACAACCAACAGGGAGAGAACCCAGACCCACCCATCAGCAGACAAGTGGATTAAAGTTTTACTGAGCTCTGCCCACCAGAGCAACACCCAGCTCTACCCACCACCAGTCCCTCCCATCAAGAAACTTGCACAAGCCTCTTAGATAGCCTCATCCACCAGAGGGCAGACAGCAGAAGCAACAAGAACCACAATCCTGCAGCCTGTGGAACAAAAACCACAGTCACAGAAAGACAGACAAGATGAAAAGGCAGAGGGCTATGTACCAGATGAAGGAACAAGAAAAAACCCCAGAAAAACAACTAAATGAAGTGGAGATAGGCAACCTTCCAGAAAAAGAATTCAGAATAATGATAGTGAAGATGATCCAGGACCTTGGAAAACGAAAGGAGGCAAAGACTGAGAAGATGCAAGAAATGTTTAACAAAGACCTAGAAGAATTAAAGAACGAACAAACAGAGATGAACAATATAATAACTAAATGAAAAATACACTAGAAGGAATCAATACCAGAATAAATGAGGCAGAAGAACAGATAAGTGATCTGGAAGACATAATGGTGGAATTCACTGCTGTGGAACAGAATAAAGAAAAAAGAATGAAAAGAAATGAAGACAGCCTAAGAGACCTCTGGGACAACATTAAAATCAACACATTCACATTATAGGGGTCCCAGAAGGAGAAGAGAGAGAGAATGGACCTGAGAAAATGTTTGAAGCGATTATAGTCGAAAACCTCCCTAACATAGGAAAGGAAATAGCCACTCAAGTCCAGGAAGTGCAGAGAGTCCCAGGCACGATAAACCCAAAGAGAAACACGCCAAGACACATAGTAATCATATTGACAAAAATTAAAGACAAAGAAAAATTTTTGAAAGCAACAAGGGAAACATGACAAATAACATACAAGGGAACACCCGTAAGTTTAACAGCTGATTTCTCAGCAGAAACTCTACAAGCCAGAAGGGAGTGGCATGATATATTTAAAGGGATGAAAGGGAAGAACCTACAACCAAGATTACTCTACCCAGCAAGGATCTCATTCAGATTGGATGGAGAAATCAAAAGCTTTACAGACAAGCAAAAGCTAAGAGAATTCAGCACCATCAAAGCAGCTCTACAACAAATGCTAAACGAACTTTTCTCAGTGGGAAACACAAGAGAAGACAAGGGCCTACAAAAACAAACCCATAACAATTAAGAAAATGGTAACAGGAACATACATATCGATAATTACCTTAAACGTGAATGGATTAAATGCTCCAACCAAAAGACAGAGGCACGCTGAATGGATACAAAAACAAGACCCATATATATGCTGTCTACAAGAGACCCACTTCAGACCTAGGGATACATACAGACTGAAAGTGAGGGGATGGAAAAAGATATTCCATGCAAATGGAAATCAAAAGAAAGCTGGAGTAGCAATACTCCTAACAGATAAAATAGACTTTAAAACAAAGACTATTACAAGAGACAAAGAAGGACACTACATAATAATCAAGGGATCAATCCAAGAAGAAGATATAACAATTATAAATATATATGCACCCAACATAGCAGCACCTCAATACATAAGGCAACTGCTCACAGCTATAAAAGAGGAAATCGACAGTAACACAATAACAGTGGGGAATTTTAACACCTCACTTACACCAATGGACAGATCATCCAAACAGAAAATTAATAAGGAAACACAAGCTTTAAATGACACAATAGACCAGATAGATTTAATTGATATTTATAGGACATTCCATGTGAAAACAGCAGATTACACTTTCTTCTCAAGTGCACACGGAACATTCTCCAGGATGGATCACATCTTGGGTCACAAATCAAGCCTCAGTAAATTTAAGAAAATTGAAATCATATCAAGCATGTTTTCTGACCACAACACTATGAGATTAGAAATCAATTACAGGGAAAAAAACGTAAAAAACACAAACACGTGGAGGCTAAACAATATGTTACTAAATAACCAAGAGATCACTGAAGAAATCAAAGAGGAAATCAAAAAATACCTAGAAACAAATGACAATGAAAACATGATGATCCAAAACCTATGGGATGCAGCAAAAGCAGTTCTAACAGTGAAGTTTATAGCTATACAAGCCTACCTCAAGAAACAAGGAAAATCTCAAATAAACAATCTAACCTTACACCTAAAGGAACCAGAGAAAGAAGAACAAACAAAACCCAAAGTTAGTAGAAGGAAAGAAATCATAAAAATCAGCACAGAAATAAATGAAATAGAAACAAAGAAAACAATAGCAAAGATAAATAAAACTAAAAGCTGGTTCTTTGAAAAGATAAACAAAATTGATAAACCATTAGTCAGACTCATCAAGAAAAAGAGGGAGAGGACTCAAATCAATAAAATTAGAAATGAAAAAGGAGAAGTTACAACAGACACTGCAGAAATACAAAACATCCTAAGAGACTACTACAAGCAACTCTATGCCAATAAAATGGACAACCTGGAAGAAATGGACGAATTCTTAGAAAGGTAAAACCTTCCAAGACTGAACCAGGAAGAAATAGAAAATATGAATAGGCCAATCACAAGTAATGAAATTGAAACTGTGATTAAAACTCTTCCAACAAACAAAAGTCCAGGACCAGATGGCTTCACAGGTGAATTCTATCAAACATTTAGAGAAGAGCTAACACCCATCCTTCTCCAACTCTTCCAAAAAACTGCAGAGGAAGGAACACTCTCAAACTCACTATATGAGGCCACAATCTCCCTGATACCAAAACCAGACAAAGATACTACAAAAAAAAGAAAATTACAGCCAATATCACTGATGAATATAGATGCAAAAATCCTCAACAAAATACTAGCAAACAGCATCCAACAACACATTAAAAGGATCATACACCATGATCAAGTGGGGTTTATCCCAGGAATGCAAGGATTCTTCAATATACGCAAATCAATCAATGTGATACACCATATTAACAAACTGAAGAAAAAAAACCATACGCTCATCTCAATAGATGCAGAAAAAGCTTTTGACAAAATTCAATACCCATTTATGATAAAAACTCTCCAGAAAGTGGGCACAGAGAGAACCTACCTCAACTTAATAAAGGCCATATATGACAAACCCACAGCAAACATCATTCTCAATGGTGAAAAACTGAAAGCATTTCTTCTAAGATCAGAACAAGACAAGGATGTCCACTCTCACCACTATTATTCAATATAGTTTTGGAAGTCCTAGCCACGGCAATCAGAGAAGAAAAAGAAATAAAAGGAATAGGGCTTCCCTGGTGGCGCAGTGGTTGAGAATCTGCCTGCTAATGCAGGGGACACGGGTTCGAGCCCTGGTCTGGTAAGATCCCACATGCCACGGAGCAACTAGGCCCGTGAGCCACAACTGCTGAGCCTGCACGTCTGGAGCCTGTGCTCCACAACAAGAGAGGCCACGATAGTGAGAGGCCTGCGCACCGCGATGAAGAGTGGCCCCCACTTGCCACAGCTAGAGGAAGCCCTCGCACAGAAACGAAGACCCAACACAGCCCAATAAATAAATAAATAATTAATTAATTTTTAAAAAAAAAGGAATACAAATTGGAAAAGAAGAAGTAAAACTGTCACTGTTTGCAGATGACATGATACTATACATAGAGAATCCTAAAGATGCCACCAGAAAACTACTAGAGCTAATCAATGAATTTGGTAAAGTAGAAGGATACAAAATTAATGCACAGAAATCTCTTGCATTCCTATACACTAATGATGAAAAATCTGAAAGAGAAATTAAGGAAACACTCCCATTTACCACTGCAACAAAAAGAATAAAATACCTAGGAATAAACCTACCTAGGGGGACAAAAGACCTGTATGCAGAAAACTATAAGACACTGATGAAAGAAATTAAAGATGATACAAACAGATGGAGAGATATACCATGTTCTTGGATTGGAAGAATCAATATTGTGAAAATGACTATACTACCCAAAGCAATCTACAGATTCAGTGCAATCCCTATCAAATTACCAATGGCATTTTTTACAGAACTTGAAGAAAAAAATCTTAAACTTTGTATGGAGACACAAAAGACCCCGAATAGCCAAAGCAGTTTTGAGGGAAAAAAACGGAGCTGGAGGAATCAGACTCCCTGACTTCAGACTATCTTACAAAGCTACAGTAATCAAGACAATATGGTACTGGCACAAAAACAGAAATATAGATCAATGGAACAGGATAGAAATCCCAGAGATAAACCCACGCACCTATGGTCAACTAATCTATGACAAAGGAGGCAAGGATATAAAATGGAGAAAAGACAGTCTCTTCAATAAGTGGTGCTGGGAAAACTGGACAGCTACATGTAAAAGAATGAAATTAGAACACTCCCTAACACCATACACAAAAATAAACTCAAAATGCATTAGAGACCTAAATGTAAGACTGGACACTATGAAACTCTTAGAGGAAAACATAGGAAGAACACTCTTTGACAAAAATTACAGCAAGATCATTTTTGACCCACCTCCTAGAGTGATGGAAATAAAAACAAAAATAAACAAATGGGACCTAATTAAACTTAAAAGCTTTTGCAAAGCAAAGGAAACTACAAACAAGACAAAAAGACAACCTTCAGAATGGGAGAAAATATTTGCAAATGAAGCAAGTGACAAAGGATTAATCTCCAAAATATATAAACAGCTCATGCAGCTCAATATTAAAAAAACAAACAACCCAATCCAAAAATGGGCAGATGACCTAAGTAGACATTTCTCCATAGAAGACATACAGATGGCCAAGAAGCACATGAAAAGCTGCTCAACATCACTAATTATTAGAGAAATGCACATCAAAACTGCAATGAGGTATCACCTCACACCAGTTAGAATGGGCATCATCAGAAAATCTACAAACAACAAATGCTGGAGAGGGTGTGGAAAAAAGGGAACCCTCTTGCACTGTTGGTGGGAATGTAAATTGATACAGCCACTATGGAAAACAGTATGGAGGTTCCTTAAAAAACTAAAAATAGAATTACCATATGACCCAGCAATCCCACTACTGGGCATATGCCCAGAGAAAACCATAATTCAAAAAGACACATGCACCCCAATGTTCATTGCAGCACTATTTACAATAGCCAGGTCATGGAAGCAACCTAAATGCCCATCGACAGATGAATGGATAAGGAAGATGTGGTACATATATACAATGGAATATTATTCAGCCATAAAAAGGAATGAAATTGGGTCATTTGTAGAGATGTGGATGGATCTAGAGACTGTCATACAGAGTGAAGTAAGTCAGAAAGAGAAAAACAAATATTGTGCATTAACGCATATATGTGGAACCTAGAAAAATGGTATAGATTAACCGGTTTGCATGGCAGAAATGGAGAGACAGATGTAGAGAACAAACATATGGACACCAAGGGGGGAAAGTTGTGGGGGGGGGGGCGGTGTGGTGGTATGAATTGGGAGATTGGGATTGACATACATACACTAATATGTATTAAATGGATAACTAGTAAGAACCTGCTGTATAAAAAAATAAATAAAATAAAATGCCAAAAAGAAAAAAAAGAAAGATTCTCCAGGACTACCAACCCCATTTCTCCAAAAAACCAAGGGAATGGAAAGGGGATGGGGGCTGTTACAGAAGAGACTGAAGGGACATCAAACCCAAATGTAGTGTGTGGGTCTTGTTTAGATTCAGAGTCAAACATCCAGATATAAAAAGGTGTTTTTGAGGCAACTGGGGAGAATTTAGGTGGTCTTAGGTGATTTTAAGGAATTATTGTTAGGGTCGTAAAGTGCAAGATGGAACTGTGATTATATTTTTTTAAAAACTGTCTGTTAGCGCTGTGTACTGGAGTTTTCATGGGTAAAATGATGTATGTACCGGAGACTTGCCTTCAAATACTTGGGGGAGGAGGGAGTTGGGGAGACAGGAAAACAGCCAAAAGCTGATGGGTTTTGTGACCAGTACTGGGTACATGAGGGTTCACTGCTTATTTCTCTCATTTTGTGTGTGTGTGAAAAGTTGCATAATAAAAAAATTAAGAGGTGAAAGAAAGACGTTTACAACAGAAACCTCTGGACCGTCTCCTCCCCTATTCAGTAAGCTGCTTCCCACTCCTGTAAGCACAACTGGTTGGGGGGTGGGGGGGAGGCAGGGTCTGCGGCAGACCTGGCCCTGCCCTTTGCAGCTGGCTGAGCCTGGGGCCTGGATGACAGAGTTGTGAGCAGGACAACACTAGCTCCTATGCAGAAACAGCTTAGAAAAATGCCTGGCACCTGGTAGACACTCACTAGTTATTATCTGTTATTACAGGCGCTACGACATGGCAGAAACAGTCCTGGACTGTGGTCATTCCCAGACTGAAAACATGAGTCCCTTCTTCCTCCCTGCCACAAGCTGGCCAGCCTTGGGGCCTCCCCTGGTGGGCTTCAGCTCCAGAGAAGGGGTGTTTCCCACCCCGCCCCCCTGTTCTCTGGAATGCCACTGGCTTCCTGTGTGGCTTGTACAGATGATCTCACTTAATCCTCACACCCATCTGCCCCCTGCCCCCCATTCATAAGCCTTACAGATGCAAAGGGTCAAGAGCTCAGTGATGGAACAACTTGTCTGAGGGTTTCAGCACCTGTGCCCTCTCCTGTCCAGTGTGTGGCCAGAGCTGGCCTGGGCATTTGCCTTTTCAGGGTCTTTTCTCTCCCCTCTCCTCACTGGCCACCCAGGCATCCCTGTGAACACCCCAATACCCAGCAAACATAAGGGCCTCAGAGCCAGGGCTGTGAGGCCACCAGCCCTGCCAAGGTCATTGCAAGCACGTGCTGGCCTCTCTGTGCCAGATGATGTCCCAGCACATACAAGCACTTCATCCACCCAGAGGTGTCCTGACCGAGGGTGTCCACAGCACTGGGAGCTGCCAGGGAACACAAGACAGGGCGCCAATAGCACCAGCTAGAACCCAAAGGGATCCAGAAGAGGAGGTAGTCCTGGGGCCATGGGACGGCGTGTCCAGGGCAGACAAGGGAGGTCAGCCCCCAGGTTGGCCCCAGCAGAGGCTGAGAAGGACATGGCACGAACATCAGGAACTGTGGACAACACAGCTGGGGCCCTCCCAGGCATGACTATCATTAGCGCCCAACAGTACTGTAGCTGGCAGAATCCAGGGGTCCCCACGAAGCCCCCATTTTGCGGGCAGAGTAACTGAGAAGGGAAGGGGCCAGGGGCCAGCATCATTTGCTGGGGCATGGGGTCTCATTCTAAGAAAAGCACCCAGAACGGAACAAGAGGACCCTGAGTCACACTGGCTCACATGGCTCTGGGACACAGTCAGGGCCTGGGCAGCGTATACAGGGACTCCTGGCTCAGGGAGCCCACAACTCACTTGCAGGAGAGGGCACTCACCCACGTAGTTCTCGACGTCGCTGACGTAGAAGGTGGGGGCTGGGACCGCCAGGCCCAGCCCATCTTTCTTGGGGACAAGGATGGGCTCGGTGAAGCCATGCTCTTCCATGTAGCCCAGCGTGAGCTGGTTGCCCGTCACGCGGGCCACCACGTCTTCCGCGCTGCAGGGAAATACAAGTCGGGGGTCACATCAAGTCCAGGTCCCAGCCTCCATGATAGGCCTGGACAGGGCCTCAGGGCTGCAGACATGGAGCCTGAGCTCCAGGCACACACCGCCCATGCCCCAGAAGGAGGACCTGCCACGGTGCCACACTCAGTGGCCACAGGGCAGCCACAGGGTAGACATGACAGGGTCCCACACACTCGTCACAGACAGGAACCTTGAGGTCCAGGAGGTCTGGGCACCTGTCCAGGGCCGTGGTGGGTAGAGAATGGGGACACACCGCACCCATCCCTCTCACTATGGCAGAGGGAGCCTCGAGAGATGTGAACGAGATCCCTCCCCCACCTCCCTTGCTCTCCACTCGCCCTCCACTCGATAATATTCCTCTCAAGTGCTCAGAGATCAGACCCCTGCATGGGGGTAGGTCTAAGGACACAGCAGATGGAGATAAACCCCTTTTCAGAGAGAACCTACCCCCTGGACAAGCCAAACACAGGACCCAGGGCTGGGCTGGGATGCTGTGGTCAGCAGCTCTCCTGCCTCCCTGTGTGCCAGATGCTGCCCTGGGCGCCAGAGACCTGTGGGGCCCAGCTGGAAAGACCCCTGTGTGGTGACGCCAGAGAGGGGCTTTCATCAGATGAGCATGCAAGGCCATTAACCCACAGCTGAGAGCAGTGCCGTGTGCTGTGGTGGAGACAGCAGGAAGCAGTGTCAGACTGGGCCTGTCGAAGACTGGGGGAGCAGGAGTGAGAGGGGCAGGGCTCCAAGTAGAAGGAATGTACCAGCAAAGGCCTTGGAGGGAGGAGGATGTGGCAAGTGTGAGGAATAAGAAGGACCTGGGCGGCTGGGGGTGGGGGTAGGGGCAAGCACCCAAGTCAGTGAGGTGGTGGGCCAGGCCACCTATGCCAAGAGCACTGGGGAGCCACTGGACAACTTGAGAAGGGCAGTGACAGTCAGAGGTTCACCTGGCTGCTGTGCGGCTGTACAGTGGACAGCAGCAGGACCACGGTGGGGCACGGCCACCATGGAGGAGGAGGCTCAGCATGCGGTGCCTGGACCAGAAGGTGACAGTGAGAGGGAGGTGGTGGGCTCAGGAGATCAGATGGGGGTGGGAGAACAGGGGGAGGCCAAGGGACTGGCCTGAGTGACCAAGGGACCGGGGCCACCGACTGAGGCCTGGAGGTGGGGCAGGAATGGGGGTGGGGGCAGATCCAGAGCTGAGTAGGAACACACTTGTTGGGATTGGCCAGTGGATGCACCAGTTGGACAGACCGGTCAGGAGCTCAGAAGGACTAGTGGCTGGAGAAAGAAGTTGAGGAGCTGCTGGCCAAGGGACAATCTATGAGGCCAGGGAAACAGATGGTGGGGATCGAGCAGAGTTCCCAGAATCCCTCAGGGAGAGTCGTCAGCAGGGGAGGGGGCCGGGCAGGGGAGGACAGCCAGCAGAGCATGGTAGCATGGTCTCCACGGAGGACAGGACTCAAGGAGAGGGGGCTGCACCACTGCTACGTGTTGACAAGGGTCAGTTAAGGTGAGGACTGAAGAGTGATCCTGGGGTTTGACGCCATGGTGACAGACTGTTAGGGATAAATCAGAAGGAGTGAGTGGAGGGTGAGGAAGAAGAAGTAGTGTGGTGGGCAACTGCTGTGAGAAGCTCTGGGAGTACTGGGACAGCACAGAGTCAGCGGTGGAAGCTACAAGGCAGCCAGAGGTAGAAGATCACCCTTGATAAACTGGAATCCCAAGCTCTTGTCTCACTAGTGAGAGTTCCAAATTCACACCCATGGATTGGGTCTGGAACTGTGAAACCCATGAGGACCCAGCAAGAGGCAAACACGAAACCATCCTGTAGGGACACCTCAGAGCCCAGGGCAGACTGGCTGCCATGGGAATGATGCCCTCTGAAGATTACGCCTCACAGAAGGAGGTGAACCCCCAGGAGGGAGAGCCAGAGCCTCATCTGCCCAGAAGAGTAGTTCCCCAGAACTGAGGATCATAGGATAATTGAAAAGGGGATTTTAAGACAAGTACATTAAACACATCCAAAGGGATAATGAGAGGATAAGGCAAAGAACAGAGAAGGAGGGAAAAGAACAGGCAACACTAAAAAGGAATAGAAATTGTAGAAAAGAAAAATATGATGATTGACATTTTTTAAAACTCAGTAGATACATTAAATAGTAGCTGGCTGAAAAGAAAATAGTGAATTTGATGAAAAGATCTGAAAAATAAGACAGAATGGGGAAGAAGTGCTATTAAAAGAGAAAACAGGACATTTTTCAGAATTGAGATAAAACATGACACCTCAAATTAAAGGCACTTACTGAGTCCTGAACAGGATAAATAAAAACAAATGCCCATTAGAGGCACTGCAGTATACCTATAGTATATTAAAAATGAGAAAACAATCTCAAAAGTTTTCAGAGAAAAAAACAGATTATTTACCAAAAATGAAAATGAACCAAAACAAAAACTCCAGTGGCTAGACTGATATCAGTAACAAGAAATGTCAAAAGACAACAAAATAGTATCTCCAAAAAGTTCAGGGAAAATAACTTTTACTCTAGAATTTTAGATCCATTTTAGAAAATTAGAATCATGCAAGAATAAAGACAAAATAAAAATATTTTCAGACACAGAGAATATTTTTATAGGCCTTTTCTGAAAGAACTACTAACGGATATAATTCAACAAGAAGGAAACCAAATCTAGAAGGAAGGAGTGGGATTCAAGAAATAATGGAAAACTGATCTACAGATTCCACACAATCTCTGTCAAAATACCAGCTGACTACTTTGCAGAAACTGACATGCTGAACTTGGAATGCTAAATGAAATACAAGGCACCCAGATAACCAAAACAGTCTTTAAAAAGAAGGAAGTTGGAGGGCACTTCCCAATTTCAAACTTCACTACAAAGCTACAGTAATCAAGATTGTGTGGTACTGGCATAATATGAGACATATGGATCAATGGAACAGAACTGAGGGTCCAGAAATAAACCCAAACATCTATGGTCAATTGTTTTTCATCAAGGGTACCAATATAATTCAACGGCGAAAGAATAGGCATTTCAATAAATGGTGCATGGGAGAACTGGATATCCACATGCAAAGGAATGAAGTTGGACCTTTACCTCACACCATATACAAAAATTAACTCAAAATGAGTTGAAGACATAAATATAAGAGCTAAAACTATAAAACTTTTAGAAGAAAACATAGGCATAAATCTTCATGACCTTGAATTTGGCAATGGTTTCTTTTTGTTTTTGTCTAAAACAAAAGCACAAGCAACAATAGAAAAACTAAATAAATTAGACTTAATCAAAATTAAAAACTTTTGTTCTTCAAAAGACACCAAGAGAGTGAAAAGACAACCCACAAAATTGGAGAAAGTATTTGCACATCATATATCTGGTAAGGGACTTGTATCTAAAATACATAAAGAACTCTTACAATTCAATAATAAAAAGACAAAAAAAAAACTTTTAATGGGCAAACAACAAATGGCCAACAAGAACATGAAAAGATGCTCAACATCACTAGCCATCAGGGAAATGCAAATTAAAACCACAGTGAGAGACCACTTCACACCTACAAGGATAGGTAGAATCAAAAAGTCAGATAAGGGACTTCCCTGGTGGTCCACTGGTAAAGAATCCACCTTCCAACTCAGGGGATGCGGGGTTTGATCCCTGGTTGGAGAACTAAGATCCCACATGCCGCGGGGCAACTAAGCTGGCTCACCACAACTACTGAGCTCGCACGCCTCAACGAGAGAGAGAAAACCCACATGCCACAACTAGAGAAAAGCCCGCTACAGAGAAGCCCACATGCCACAACTAGAGAGAAGCCTGTGCTTCTCAACGAAAGATCCTGCATGCCTCAACAAAGATCCCGCGTGCCGCAACTAAGACCTGACGCAGCCAAAAAAAAAGTCAGATAATAACAAGTTCTGGTGAATTGAAACCCTCAGACGCTGCTGGTGGGAATGGAAAGTGGTACAACCACTTTAGAAAACAGTCTGGCAGTTCCTCAAACAATTAAATATTGAGTTACTCCTAAAAAAATGAAAATATATGTCCAAACAAAATATTTTACAAGAACATTTATAGTAGAATTCTTCACAGTAGCCAAAAATCAGAAATAACCCAAATGTCCATCAGCTGAAGAATGGATAAACAAAATGTGGTCTATCCATACAACAGAATATTATTCAGCCATAAAAAAGGAATGAAGCACTGACACTTGCTACACCCTGGATGAACCTTGAAGACATTATGCTAAGTGAAATAAGCCAGTCACAAAGGCCACATATTCTCTGATTTCATTTTGATGAAATGTTCAGAATAGGCAAATCTACAGTGACAGAAAGCAGATTAGTGATAGGACTTCAGGGAGAAGTGGGGAGGAATGAGGATGATAAAGCTACAGGTTTCTTTTTGAGGCGATGGAAACGTTCTAAAACTGACTGGTGGTGGTGCAGAGCTGTGAATACACTGAATTGTACCCTTTAAATGGATGGATGGTATAGTATATGAATTGTATCTCAATAAAGGTGGGAAAAAAGAAAATAAAAAAGAAAGAAGCCAGAGAGGAAAAATACCTTATCCACTGAGGAGCAAGGGTAAGAGTTACACTGAATTTCTCACCAGAAACCAGGCACTCAAGTTGAGCATAGGGTGAGACATTTAAAGTGTTAAAAGAAAAAACCCACCAACTTAGAATTCTGTGCCCATCAAATTATCCTTCAAAAGTGAAGAAGAAAAAGTAAAGACTTTGTCAGACAAACAGAAACTGTCTTCCAGCTGTGAAGGGACAAGGGGGGTTCAGAGCAGCTGTCTGTACAACCTCACGTCCATGCAGTCATGGTGCCCCCCTCACCAGAAACCATTTCCTGTGGCCCTGATCCTGCTCTCTGCCCTCGGTCCTCATATAGGACAAGGCTGCGCAGGGGGAGAGTGTGCTCTAAGAAGACGTAGGGACACCCTACCAGGCCGTGGACACAGAGGAAAGCCCACAGCCATCTGATACCAGGACCTGCCACCTCCAGAGGATGGTCTCAGGCTGGACACCAGCCCCCACTCCTGGTCCATAAAATGGGGACGGTAGCCTCTCTCTCAGGAAGGTTCCATGGGAAGGGCCATACCAGGTGGGGGAGATAGGTCCCTTCCCTCCCAGGCTGTGAAGAGGGTCCCCATAACCTGTCCTCGGAGGTGCTGAGAAGGGACAGATCAGCCCCCATGCCGGGAGCACCTGGAGTTTTGGGGACTGTGCTGCTCCCCGGGAAGGAAACCCATGGCCCTGGAGCCCTAGTGGTGGGGTGCGTATCCAGACCTCGGAGGGAGCAGGCAGGCTGGAGAGGAAAGGGCTGCCAGCTGCTCACCTGGGAAAGGTCCGACTCCGCAACTCCTTGATGAAGAGCTGGCTGCCGTTCTGCACGGGCTTCACTTCGGGAGTCTGCCCCGGGCCGTGTTTGTGCCAGGTTCTCTTCTTTTTCACTGCGGGGGAACAAGAGGCAGGTCATCACCCACAGCCCCCTCCCCGTGCTTCCAGGGATCCGGCCGCGAGGGCAGCCACCGTGAATGCTGCAAGACTCAGACCCCTCAGAGGCAAAGAACTTGGGGTTCCCTGTCCCTGGCCCACCCAGCCTCCCCCGCCTCTCAGGACCCCAAGTTGTCACATGGTCAGGAGCCCCCGCCCTCCACATCCTTGAGTCACAGCCCCCACCTCACCCCCTACCTTCCGACCTGCCAGCTCAGACGATGGCACCCGAAAGCTGGGGCCTTCCTGGGACCCCATGTCACTCAGCACTCAGTCTGCTGAGAACTCGTCAGAGGCGCCTCCTGAGAAGGTCCCACTAAGGCTCGCTATTCTGGACACCTCCCGCCTGGCCTCCCCTCAGATTTGCCCTCAAACAGCACCAACCCTGTCCTTCCCTGCTGGGACCTTTGCTGCCATGACAGACCACAACTCACAGGCAAGGCAGGCCAGCGCCACCTGCTGTGCCCGCCCTCTGCCCTCCCCACCCCCTGCCCACTCCCTCAGGCTGTCCTATTGTCACACATGCTCCAAGGGCACTGGACACACCCACCTTGGACTTTTTACACGTGAGTATGCACACCTGTCCCTACTGGGCTGTGACACACATGCACACACATACACATGTATGTGCACCCACATGCAAGCACACATGCCCCTACTGGACTGGGACAGGCACGTGCACACTAGCACACACAGACACACACACACGCAAGCACAAACGTGCACACGCATACACACTAACATTTGCCCCTACTGGACTTCGAGCCCCCAGAGGGAAGGAAGCTATTTCCTTGATACCCTTGCTCCCATTCAGGGAAGCCACAGATAACTCGGTGAGTGAAGATGGGCCAGGCATGGAGACCATCCCTGGGGGCTGCCTGGAAGGGTTTGAAACAGGCTGAGATGAGACTGGAGGTGAGGGAGAGCTGGCGGGGCCCTCAGGGTGCCTGTCCTTCACAGATGCAGACAGGGTGGGGGCTGCAGTCCTCCTGCATCTCGGTGGTTGTGGGGATGAAGGGAGCTGACAACTGCCCCTGAGTAGGACCTGCCTAAAGCAAGAAGGGGAAGGCGCTAGGTGGGTGGTGGCTGAGCTTAGCTCTGTTCCAAACTGCCACCCCTTCCCCGTCTCATCAAGTCATAGCTCCTTGAGACTGTCTCCTACAACAGGTGATATTTACATCATGCTTGGTCTCCAAGACCAAGGTGTGAGTGGATACTATAGAAATCTGTCAAGATCCTATGAAGTGAGGTCCGGAGCTGGAACTTCTGGTGGCAGCACCAGGCACAGACAGGAGATCCAAAGGGATCCAACTATCCTGTAGTCATGTGACCCTAGGCAAGTTACTAGGTATCTCTGTGCTTCATCATTAATGCTAGTCCTGGCTTCCCAGGCTCCTCGTGAGCATGGAGTGACCTGTGTCAGAAGGTCATGTGGGGAAACCAAGTCTTGGAGGGGGCATGCAGCCCAGCGATAGCAGACATGCCGGGGAGCAGCGGGCAGCAGGAGAAAGAAGCAGCATCTCCATTGCCTGCCAGGGGCTGGGCCTGAGAAGTGCATGCTGACCAGGGGCCAGTGGCAGTCCTGGGTCACCTGGGCTTCCCAGGCCCTCACTCGGGACTGGGCAGCTCCAAGCACCTCACGGAGAGGCTGGAATACGCCTGATACTGTGGCAGGAGCAGGTATGCTGGGACAACAGCCAAAGATGAAGCTGTGAGGCAGGGTCTGAGCTCCATGGGGCTACCCTTGAACCCCTCTGCAGCCCTGGCTGGTGGGCTCCCTCCCTCCCCAGGGCCCATGACCCTCCTAAGCCCAGAGGCTGAGCCTTCTCCTGCCTATGGTGGCCCAAGGCAGGGGCCCTCTGACAAGGTGCCCAGGAGACAGCAGGAAGCTGGTGGGTCTCAGTGGGTCCCCTTGGTTATGGGGGCAAGAGGTGTCCCTAAGGCATTCAGCACCAGAGCCCGGCCCACCGTCCTAAGCGTGGTTCACCCCACCATGAAGATGTGACAGCTACACCTGCCTCAGGGAGGAGGAAAGTAAGAAATTAGTAAGTAACCTCTTAAGCAGTCATAGAGCTAACAAGAGGCAACACCAGGATTCAGAACCACTTTAAGGGCCATGTCACCCGCTTCCTGCGAGCCTTCGTGTCAGTAAGGATACCTTGACGAGTTCCCACAGGGACCCCTGGGTCCCCCCCTAAATCTGTGAATTGTGTAAACCTGTGGGCCTGAGGGTCACAGACCAAAATCAGTCCAAGGGATAGGTGGCAACAGCATGGGGCGAGAACCCTGTGATCTGGTAAAGACATGCAAAGCTAGAGGGATGTGGCCTCAGCCCCAGCTCACTCTGGGAACCCCGCCTCCATCCCATCCTGGTGCTCCATTCCCCAACTCTATCCTGTTCTGGTCCTCTCCCTGCCATCCCCACCTCACTGTGCCCATCACAAACCTCACCCAGGCCAGGGCGAGGAAAGGAGGCAGGCTCATGGGCTTAGGGGGCCCCCAGGGGGCACAGGGTCATCGAGGGGCCTTACTGTGGAAGGTGTGACTGGAATCCAAGCAGAAAAAACCAACCAGTGTGTCACAGACAGGCTCTGGTCAGGGCACACACATGTAAAATAAAGGGTGATGGGCAATCTAGGAGCCCACACTGGCGGAAGATGCTAAAACCAGTGCCTTCGTCCCTGATGGGCACACAGGCCTCAATAACAAGAAGAAGTCTGATTCACAGAATTTATAAATCACATATGCACGCACACACGTGTGCACACATGCAAGACACACATACACACACACAGCCAAGGAGGGGCTGCAAGGTCCTGCCAGGCTGCAGTCCCACACTGTCTGCTGATCTAGAACAGCGCTCACAGAGGTGGCCCTGCCCCCCACCCTCCTTGAGCACCTCCCAGGGTAGCGCCTACCCAGCCACTCAGCTCTATATGGCAGGGGGGTGTCTCCCGGCCCCAGCCCTGATCAGCCCCCCACCCCACACCCAGGGCCACGAGATGCAGGACCTGGGTCCACACCCTGTCTGTCTCTCCTAGGCTCTGAGCTTTCCTGGAGGTTCATGAGGTGCCAGGAATTCAGGTTAAGCCACAGGGTGATAGTCATCCTCCTGTACCTGCTGGAAAGCAGTTACCAGAAGGATCGGGTAATTTAGGTGAGATGATAGTCATCCTCCTGTACCTGCTGGAAAGCAGTTACCAGAAGGATCGGGTAATTTAGGTGAGGTGATAGTCATCCTCCTGTACCTGCTGGAAAGCAGTTACCAGAAGGATCGGGTAATTTAGGTGAGATGATAGTCATCCTCCTGTACCTGCTGGAAAGCAGTTACCAGAAGGATCGGGTAATTTAGGTGAGATGATAGTCATCCTCCTGTACCTGCTGGAAAGCAGTTACCAGAAGGATCGGGTAATTTAGGTGAGACGTATTGTGGGCATCAGTGCTGCCAACTTCTAGGGGCATGAGGGTAAGTCAGGAACTTGAGAATCTTCCTGCCTAGGAAGTTCAGAAGCCACCAGGCCTTCTCTTCTTCGTCTTCTCATGCATTTACCTCACGCCCACACGTGCTGGAGGGTAGAGCACAAGAGCCGAAATGCATTCAGCTCCCACGGTCACTTATGATGATGGGGCACAGGCCAGGCACAAAGAGAGGCCCAAGAAAAGTCAAGGAGAGGTGAGACCCCACTTCACCCAGCTTCCCAAGGGGCTGGGCTGGGCTCCCTTGGCTGGCCTCGCCTCACAGAACAGGGGTGCTGGAGGTGGGCTTCCGCCCTGTGCTGGTGTCCTCCCTCTATGCCCACTGGATCCACAGGACTCACTCCACAAGGGCTACAGGGGTCCAGCCCCAGAAGCCCCATGGCACTTCCCCCACATAGACCTGGCCTTAGAACTTGCCTTCTAGCCATGATGTGGGCCACCCTGGATGAGCCTGTGCCTTGGGGAGCCCCCACTGGGCCTCCCACGCCCCCAAAGGACCAGATGGAAGGGGAGGAGGATAAAGTCCTTGTGATGCACAAATAGCAGTTTGAGAAGGGAATTCTTTTGCATTTCAAAACTACAAAATTCCTTGGCCGTATACTTCAATAAAAAAAAAAAAAAACTATTATTTTTCCTCCCTGTACTCTTACTTATTAATAATGTAGAGTTGACAGGAAATAAAATGTTTTTCACTGCTGGAAAAAAAGAGAGAGAGAGAGAAAGGTGATCACCTAAGATTCCATGCAGGGGGGGTTAGAGAAGAGAAGGAGAGCAAATCCCCAACAATGCACATTCCTGGACCCCTGCAGAGAGATGGCCAGCTGGGCAGAGCTGGGCAGGGCTGGGATGGATGGCCCCTTGGACATCTCCCAGGCTATGTACCCATCTCAGGTTGCCTGGTCACTGCTAATGCTGGACTTTGCAACCCCTGCCCAGGCCTTTGAAGGCTGGTGGGCTCTTCGCAAAGGCCGTGAGGGGCCCCAGCTGCATGTGCAGGCAGGTGATGATCAGGAGGGGCCACAGTGGGCCCAGCAAGGCCATGAGGGGCAATGAATGAGGCAGGAGGTGGTCCCTAGATACCAGAGTCCCCTGGATGCAACTACACAGGGCGGTTCATGCCAGCAAGGTGGGGTCCAGTTAGGGTTGGGGTCAAGGCCAAGCAGAGACCCTGCCCCCACAGTCAGATCCAAGGAGCAGCAGCATGGTGCTATACTTACGGGTGGACTTCCCATGGGTTTTCTCACAGTTTGGGCAGTGGTATATGTCGATGTCTGGGGCCTCCTCCTCTTCCACTCCAACACAGCTGAAACGGATGAGAAACAGACATCATTAACCAGCAGTCAGCGACTCCTCAAGGGCTCCCCCTGCAAAGATCTGCAGCACCTCCCACTCACTTTTCAAGAGGAAGGGCAGGGTAGCATGAGGGCAGCTGGGGCAGAGTGTGTGTGGGGACAGTGGCCCACATGGATGGGATGGGAGACTTGAAGTGGAGAGGGAGGGTCAAGGAAGACCTCACCATGTGTGACTGGGAAAGGCAGAGGGAACTGGCCATCCTTTGGGCCTGCCTCCATGAGGGCCATTACTGCCCTGTCACCACAGAGCCCAGGGAGGTTGAGGTGGGGGGGGGGGGGCGTGTCTCAGAGCCAGGGCACCCCCACCATTTCACCATAGGCAGTTTGCAGCCATAGGCAGGGCCCCTCTGGACCCCGTGAAGGGGACTGCTGTAAGTCACCTTCCCCAGGGAGCTGTACCATGGTGCTGGGACAACTGGATATCAAAAGGGTGAAGTTGAACCCCTACCTCACATCATATACAAAAAATTAATTGAAAATGGATTAACAATCTAAATATAAGAGCTAAAACTATAAAACCCTTAGAAGAAAACACAGGAGTGAATCTTCATGACCTTGGATTTGGACATGGATTCCTAGAAATGACACCAAAAGCACAAGAAACAAAAGGAAAAAGACATAAATTAAACATCATCAAACTTTAAAACTTTTCTGCATTAAAGGACACTATCAAGAAAGTGAAAAGGCACTGTGCAGAATGGGAGAAAATATTTGCAAATCATATTACCCGATAAGGGTCTATCATACAGAATGCATAAAGAACTTTACAACTTAACAACAAAAAGACAAATCAATTTAAAAATGGTCAAAGGATCTGAATAGACATTTCTCCAAAGAAGAAATACAAATGGCCAACAAGCTCATGAAGAGAAGCTCAACATCCTTAAGTCATCTGGATGCCACTGAAATGCAAATCAAAACCATGAGATACCACTATACACTCACTAGGATGGCTATAATTTTCAAAAGGAAAAAAACAAACAAGCAGGAGACTAGCAAGTGCTGGTGAAGATGTGGAGAAATTAGAACCCTCTCACATTACTGGTAGGAACATAAAATGGTACATTTTCTATGCAAAACAGTATGGTGGTTCCTCAAAAAGTTAAATATAAAATTATAATATGACCTGGCAATTCCACTCCAAGGTATAGACCCAAAAGAACTAAGAACAGTTTCTCAAACAAATCCTTGTATACAAATGTTAACAGCAGCATTAGTCACAATAGCCAAAAGATGGAAGCAACCCAAATGTCTGTCAACTGACGAATGGCTCAACAAATTGCAGTGCCGCCATACAATGGAGTAGTATTCAGCCTTAAAAAGGAATGAAGTGCTGATGCGCACTACAGCAAGGATGAGCCTCAAAAGCATTGTGCTGAGTGAAGGAAACCAGACATAGAAGGCCACATATTGTGATTCCATTTACATGATCATGCCCAGAATAGGTAAATGCAGAGAGACAGAGGCCGACTGGCAGCACCAGAGGGTGGGGGCAGAGAGGAATGGGGAGTGACTGTTTAGTGCACACAGAGTTTCCTTTTGGTATGAAAATGTTCTGGAACTAGATAGAGGTGATGGTTGCACAATACTGTGAATGTATTAAATGCCACCAAATTGTTCACTTTAAAATGGTTAATTTTATGTGAATTTTATCTCAATAAAAAAGAAAAAGAAAAGAACCTGGTGGCCCTGTGAGAGTGACACCATCCATCATCACTAAGGCTGGCTGAGTGCTGACTCTGCATCTGGCAGCATCAAGAACTCTACATTCATTTATTTGCAACAACCTTGCAGTAATCAGGATAATTATCATTAGCCCTATTGTACAATGAGGAAACTGAGTCATAAGAGGTTAGCTGTCTGCCCACACCCAAAGGTCTCCTCACCGTTCAGAGGGACAGTTCTCCCCCCACCCTCAGCCATTGGCCCAGGATGAGCACTCAGCAGACAAGACCCTCTACAGGCCACCAACGCCCCAGGGTCCCTGGGCAGGACACTGCCTGCCACAGCTGCCGCAGTCCGACAGCCCTGGGAACAGAGCCTGAAGCCCAGAAAGACCTTGGCAAGTGTTTTTTGAAAATATAAAGTTCGGTCTTCACTTCAGAACATAAACGGTAATAAAGTGAAAGAAGTCTAAAGAGTCAGATGTAAAAGACAAAGCCATCAAAATCAGAACATGAGGGCACATTTGCTCTCATGACGCAAAGTGACTTTCTAAACAAACAAACAAAAAAGAAAATGGAAAGGAAACCGGAGAGGACACTGATGGATTGAAACAGTGCTCCAAATCATGAAAACAAACTTCAAAGTGCTATGAAAAGTATGTACAGCAAATATAGCAAAGCTTTTCTACTCTTCCTCCATGAACTATATACTGGCATCTCCCAACAGAACAGGGCAGAGCCAGGAACAGAACAGGCACAGGCTACAGCTGTGTGAGAAGGATGCCCAACCTCATTAACCACCCATGAAAGGCAAGCTAAAATCACAATACATATCATTTTCAACTGACAAATTAACCAAAACCGAACACATTAAACTGGTAACATGCCACATTGGCAAAGGCACAGTGAGGACAGTAAACACAGCCAGATCTCCTCAGCCCCCCGGCATGGGGCGCTCCCTGGAGGCCGGGGCAGCAGAGGACAGCTTCTCTCCACCCAGGAGGAGGAAGAGCTGGCTCACCTGAAGCCCCACCCCCTACCCAGGGCTAGCCCACCAGGCCTGACCCTCTGCTCCTTCCCTACCAGTCTTCCCCAAGCCCCTGCCTTCCAGAGCCAGGCTACAGAAGGGTCCTGTGCCTTGGGTCTTCTCTGCATGGCAGGCCCTGAGCTGGCTGTCCTCAGTTTGCTCATCCATAAAGTGGGCTCATGATACCAGCGATCACACCAGGGTGAAGATGGCTGAAACCCAGCAACTGTAGAACCGGGCACACAGTGAGCCCCCATCACCCATACCCACCAGGAGTCATGGACTGAGACAAAGGCAGAGCCCTGCAACTGCTCAGGATTGGCCAGGTCCAGAGACCGGACCCAGAAGTTACACCCCACATCCACACCTGGAGTCCTGTGAAAATTAATAAACAGACCCTCATTTAAAATGGAGTCAGGAGGCCATAATGGAGAGCTCTTACACCCTATCACTCAATGTCAATTATAGACCCAGAGGAAGAGACTATACCTTTGTATCTCCAACAGGAAGAATGTTACTACTTTACTACTACCCAGAAGGAGGAAGAATTTCTCCTTGCCTGGCAACAGCCCAGCCAACCAAAGGCTGTCACACTTAGCCAATGAAAGCCACTATATTTCGAACTCCCAGTTTCCTCCAATGGACTCTTGTTTTACAACAGCTCCTCCCAACTCTCCCTTCTCCTCTATAAAAGAATGTTACTCTCCTTTATTCCCTGGACTTGCCTGTGGCTTGCCAGAGATTGCATGTCCCAAATTGCAATTCTTTGCTGTGCCTGAATAAACCCATTTTTCTGGTAAAATAGCTGGCTGTGTTATTATTTTAGGTCAACAGTGCATACTACACGTCCACACTGGGCAGTGGCTCCAGGCCATCTTCTCACTGGCAGCTCCTGGAGCTCACAAACACTGAGGATGGCCGACCTCCCCTGATGGGTCTGCCTCTGTCCCATGGCCCGGTGTGAACCCCTGCCTGCCCAGGTCCCAGGGGCCCCAGGGACAAACAAGGAGGCTGCAGCAGGTTCTGCTGCAAGGCCTCTATGTGCCGGCACTGACCCTGCAGGTGGGCAGGAGGTCTGAGGTCAGATGACACAGACTTAGGGCCCTTTCAGGAGGTCAGGAGTCAGGTGCACCTTGGAAGGTCCAAGGGGCTTCTCTGATGGAGGCTCCAGGTCAATCAAAAGGAAGGAAACCAATGTGCCTTAAAATACAAACCCCCCACTTGGCATTCCTCAGGCCTAGTTACTGGGACTGGCTCCCCCAAACACTACCTGCTGGTCCCACACATCCCTGAAGCCTCATCATGCTCTGGAAAGCCCACGGCAGGGGCCCCTGTGACAGGTGTGGAAGCTGAGACCCAGGGGTCACGACCATGTCCATTGTGCATGCTGACACCCCAACTCCACCCCTGGGGGTCTTTAGAACACCACCACCTGGTGGCCTCAGGTCTCACCTGGGCCAGGATGGGTCTGGTTGTTTGCTATGTTGTGCAGGAAGGCCCCGGGACTGAAAGAGAAAGTGAGAAGCAGGGAAGGTGGGTTCTGTTCTGCTGGGAACACCTTAGAGCTGCCCCTCACCTAGCAGGGGCAACCAGTGCTTGGGCCACCCACCCCATGGAGACCACTGCTGGCTCACAACAAGAGCTGGGCCCCCAAGGACTGCCCTGATGGACGTGGGGGGCTCAGCACACCCAGCCTGCTAGTCCTCCTGTGTCTACAGCAACGCACCCAAGAGCCTCGCCTGTCCCCTGCCCCCTGCCCCTTGTGGGACTGCAACAGACGAAAGCTCTATGAGGATACAGTGAGCTTCCTGATGGAAGGTGGGCGTCACTGTCCTGGGAAGCAGGCACTAGAGCCTGCCATACACTCCAGGCCCAAGCAGGGGTTCGAAGTTACCTGCAAATGGTCCACGGGAAAAAGGAGGATGAGGGGCATCACCTGCAAGCTGGGCCCTGGACGTGTCCGGGCCCAGCTGCATCCGTGTCCCCAAGATCATCACAACTGCACAAGGTAGCCCCACCTGCAGCCTGGGAGGGTCAGCCAGGCCTCGGGCTGCGCTGGCCGGGTGAGCACACTGTGGTGTCTGGGGGAGGGCATGAGGGTGAGAGGAAGAGGGGCAGAGGCAGGGAGAGACAGTGGGGGAGGTAACTCAGGGCACAGGGGAAAAGACCAGCAGCTGGGAGAGGTGTTGTGGGGCCAAGGCAGGGGAGCCCTACACAGACCTCGAGGCTAGATGGGGACAGAATCACCCAGGACATCAGTTCTAAAACAGAGCTCCAACTGCAACAGCCCTGACACCTTGGAGAAAAGACACAGTCAGCCAGATAATTGTGGCGTTTGTCATTTTTAACTCTGGTGAGAGCAGCAGTCCCCCAAGCACCCCATAGGCCACATGGCTTCCTAAAGGACAGAAGCTTCAGGGGCCAAATCCAGCCTGCCCAGCCTCAGTGCCCAGGGTGGAAAGCCGTGGCCCACCCAGGGGGTGGGCAGCAGGCAGAAGCACAGGCTGCCAGGGCCACCTAAGACATCAACACGGACCCTGCTGACCCCGCTTTCCCTCCCTTGGAGAGAACCCAGGTCGCTGGCACCCAGGACTCCAGGTTCCTAGGAGAAGACTCAAATGAATGAGTGATGTCTCCACCAACCTGTAGACCTTCCAGGGGCCCAGGGATGGCTCTGCCCATGTGACAGCTGAGGGAGAGGCTGGGACACAGACCGAGGTTGGACCCAGGCCTCAGAGCATAAAGGAAACCTGGAAATCACCTGCCCGGCACAGGCAGACGGTAATGCAGAATGCTCTGTGCGGGCAGGATACTGCTGAACTACTTTAAAAATAAAAAGAATGAGGTAGATTTTTACATCCTGACATGGAAAGATATCCACAGTAATTGTAAATTGAAAATTCGCAGGTAATAGGAGAATGTGTATGGTATAATTTCTTTTGGTGGAAAACCCAAAACAAAATTATGGGGTGTGTGAATGTGTGTGTGTGTGTGTGTGTGTGTGTGTGTGTGTGCAAGTGTGTGTGTGGGCCCATGTGTTCCTGTCTATGTGCTCATTCAGTCCACCGCACTCACCTTGCCACTGAGGGGGCAGGTGGTGAGAAACAAGGAGAGATGCAGCTGCATTTTCAGGGGCTCACGACACAGTGGGGCCAGGAACTGGTTTGATCTGAGCCACCAGCCACCCCAGCGTGCCAGAAAGTCAACCCCAAACAAATGTTAAAGGTAATTTGGTACCCAGAGCCAAGTAAGTAGAAAGACAACAGAATTTTCAAAGGCAGAGGTGAGTGGGGGATAAGACACCAAAGAAAATGACCAAGAAAAAGGGAACTGAGGGGTGGGAGGCTGCAGATTTCAGACACTTGCAAAGGCGGCAAAATCATGTCAGAATTGCCAAAGTGGCCAGCTGCCCTTGGGAAGTCCTGCTCCCAAGGAAGCCTGGGTTCCCTGCTCTTTGTGCAAAATCTGAATCTGCCCCTTGGAGATGCTCTGGTTGTGAGACCCTTGTGACACCAAGGGCCAGGGGGACCGAGAGAGGAAGCAGCTCTTCTGAGGTCGTCCCACAGTAATCCCTGCTCTGCCCTCCAGTAGGGCGACTTCCAGCAGGACTTTCTAGAATCCCAGCCCCAAGCATGCAGGGTATGACCTCATGGTGATGGCCCTGCCTGAGGAGCTCCCCAGGGCACAGGCTCCTGGCCCAGCCTGGGCACCCCACCACACTCCTCTGCTCAGCCTGTGAGAATCAAGGCTGGAATTTTCTCATGAATCCACAATTAGATTGCATTGTGGTTTTTTTCTATTGTGTTGTCAAGAATGTTGATTTAACATAAACCACAACTTCTGTAACACTGTTTTGACTTTTTTTTAAGTTAGGGGAGGAGCCTCAAAGAAGGAAGTGGCCCCTTTCAGTTCCAGAGGGGAGGGGGACGGGTAAACCTCGCCTCACATGCCAGCCCCTGCAGTGTGAAGCACCGAGGGGCTCAGAGGTGGCACAGTTGACGTGTCAATAATGGTCATGATGCAGGTGGGGCCACAGGGACCAGGCACTCATCCTGCCCATGGAGGAATTAACATGGGGAGGAGTCTCCCCAAATATGGTCGTGTGTGCCAAGAGCTTTAAGAAGGATTTTATCCTTCAGGCCAGTAATTCCACAACTACAAACCTATTACAAGGCAGAAAGTAGAAATGCATACAAGATTCACATGCAAGATGGTCCACCGCAAGATTATTTAAAACAGCGAAAAATTAGGAGTAGTAAACTTTTCCAGCCAGGAGGTCAGATACCCAGGTCATGCTACGCTCACACAGCAGAATATTATGCAGTCACCAAAACTCAGGTTTTATTTTTAAGTTTACATGTTTAAGATCTGCAGACACTAAAACTACAGCCCTGGCACACAGAAGGGTTCCACACTGGTGCCGGGCAGTGGCATGCTTGTTTTCTCTTTACACTTTTCTGTACTTTCCTAAATCACTGAAAATGAGTGTGTATTCTTTTTATAACAAGCAGCAAAATTCCTGCTTTATTTGGAAAGTCAGAACGGTGCCCCTTCCCAGCTCACCTCCTCCTGCATTTCTTAGGTCCTGGTGCCCCATTGAGAAGGGCTCCTGAGCTGTCCACCCTGCAGCGAGGCTGGGACACCCATCTCAGGGCCCCTGGGTCTCCCCCAGGGAGCCTGATGGAGGGGAGAGGCCACGTTGGAGACAACAGGGAGAGGCAGGGCAGGCAGACACCTGCATGGAAGCCTGGGCTGGCCAAGGAGCCCTGGAAGGCATGGGGGTGCTCAGTGATTCCCCTCATGATGACTTCATCCTATGTCAAGCCAGCCCCACTTCACGGCCATCCCCTTCCTCCCTCATCCTCCCCCATCCCAGCCTGCGGTCTCCGAAGGATACCCAGAAACTGTTCACTGGCACATTTCCACACGATGCAGCCATGGGGACCACAACTCGGTCACCACTCGGCTTCAAGATGGTCATCAGCCACATGTCATACTTAAGGTGGTCCTTTAGGCCCTAATCGTGTGAACAACTACTAAATCACTGAATGCCCAGCCACTAGTCCAGGAGCCACACAACCTTCTGCACACGACAGGGGAGAAATCACAGTGGGAGGAGGGAATTGACACCCTCAGAGCCACACATGGGCTCAAGGCAGTGTGTCTGGGTCCCACCTCGGGACGCCCCCAGGCAGCAGCTGTCCATGGGTTTTGTGGTTTCACCCTAAGAGCCTCAGGCATGGTGTGCAAGGGGGAAGCTGAGGCCCAGAGAGGTCCGCATTTGCCAGGACCATGTGAAAAGGTGGCAAGAGCAGGTGGGGGCAGCCAAGTCTGTTTGCACCCCACAGCTCGTACGCCAGGCTCAGGAGCCTTCACAGCTTCCAGTCAGCCAAGGGCCTGCTTTGCAGGAGTAGGTAGCAAACACTTTGCCACAGGAGGAGGTGGGGGGTGCAATAAAGACCGGACCCCTGAGGCACCTGAGCCCTCATAGGACAAGTTCATAAAGAAGAGCAGGAAAGGGGAAAGAGAAAACAGCCAGACCTGGCCCAGCTGGAAAAGCCTGGCCCCCAGGGAGGGGGGTGCCTGTGTGCATGGGATGACAAGGTGCCTGCCATGGCCTGGGGGGCGGTAGGTGACACTGCGCCACAGAGGAGGGTCTCACTACCAACCCTGGAGGGCAGTCAGCCTGGGGACTCAGTATATCAGGACCCCCAAGAGTCACACAGACCATGTGGCTTCCACCTGGACCTCGTGGGGACCCAGCCACAGAGCAATGACAGAGATTTGGTGGGGGTAGGTCTGCCTGCTGAGCTCAGATGCAGACTTGTGGGAAAAATCCACACAGTTGTTGTCAGAAGCCACTATGTTTTGGGGTGACTATTACACAGCCACAGATAACCAGGACTATGGGGAGGGACTGAATACTCAGAAGAAATGAAAACAGGCTCCAGAATGTGAAGGACAATTGTCCTCCCAGCCCCTGCCAGTGGGGCAGGTAAGCTCAAAAAGGATTGTATGTACAATGCCCAGCGCCACGCCTGGCACACAGCAGGAGCCTGAAAAGACAGTTTACTGCTTGTTGTAGTCACCATCACCATCACCATCACCATCACCATCACCATCACCATCACCATCACCATCATCATCACCATCACTGCAATCATCACCATCATCACTATTATCATCACCACCCTCACCAATACCATCACTACCATCACCATCACCATCACCATCATCATCACTGCAATCATCACCATCATCACTATTATCATCACCACCCTCACCAATACCATCACTACCATCACCATCACCATCATCATCACTGCAATCATCACCATCATCACTATTATCATCACCACCCTCACCAATACCATCACTACCATCACCATCACCATCACCATCATCATCACTGCAATCATCACCATCATCACTATTATCATCACCACCCTCACCAATACCATCACTACCATCACCATCACCATCACCATCACCATCACTGCAATCATCACCATCATCACTATTATCATCACCACCCTCACCAATACCATCACTACCATCACCATCACCATCACCATCATCATCACTGCAATCATCACCATCATCACTATTATCATCACCACCCTCACCAATACCATCACTACCATCACCATCACCATCATCATCACTGCAATCATCACCATCATCACTATTATCATCACCACCCTCACCAATACCATCACTACCATCACCATCACCATCACCATCATCATCACTGCAATCATCACCATCATCACTATTATCATCACCACCCTCACCAATACCATCACTACCATCACCATCACCATCATCATCACTGCAATCATCACCATCATCACTATTATCATCACCACCCTCACCAATACCATCACTACCATCACCATCACCAGCAACATTATCATCATCATCAACATTTTCTCCTGCTGGTCTGATGGATCATGACACATGCTCTCATCTGTCAGCAAGTGGCTGAGAAAGAGCAAAACTCCAGAGGGAAACACAGAATCCACATGGAAAGAATGTCAACATCTATTCTTCTTCCCAGATGTGTCACATCCACTCCTCCAGGACTCTGAGGTGAATGGACTCCAGCCCAGCCCCTCCCTATCTCCAAGGAGAGAATAAGGGACCAGTGGCCTCTGACCAGCTGAGCCCCACCCCGTCTTGCCCAAAGTTTTTCCTTCCTGGCCGTAATACCTTTGTTTGTGCTTCTCCACACTTCCCTCAGCAGGATGGGGCACCCAGGGGAAACAGAAGCCTCCGGGGGATGGAAGATATGGGGGGTTGGAAGCCATGGGGGAACAGCAGCCATCGGGGGGACAAAGCCACGGAGGGGATGAAAGCCATGGGGGGATGGAAGCCACAGGCAGACATGCTGGAGAGGAGTCTCCATCATCTTCCAGGCCAACCCGGAGAGCACCATTCAGAGGAATCTGGAGGAAGCACCACTGCAGGGGAGGAAAGCAGAGCCCAAAGAGCCTCCACTTAACTTCCCAATTTATCACAATTTATCACAATCTCTAAAAGAAACACTTGCGTCCATACTTACAATGGAAGCAAACATTCATAGATGTACCTTGCAGGACACATGGGGTTTCTCCTCTCTCCTAGTTCAAAGGTTTAAACAAGGTGGGTCATGACCCTATAAACTGATGTCGCTCACTCCAGCGGGTGCAGGTGGAGGTCAAGGTCTCCAATGTCCACACACCTCTCTTGCCAGCCACCTTGGAGCAGGTGACTCACATCCCTAGTCTCCTTCATCTAGTAAAGGCACCGAAGGCAGTGGGAGGGGCAGTGAGAGGATTGACAGGATAGAGAAGAGCAGGGCAGGGGGGAGCAAGCACAGGGCCCTGGGAAGGGTCCCAAGTGGGGCAGAGTACAGCCCTGGGGAGTCTACAAACAGGTGCCACTATGAGATGGACAGGACCCAGGCCCTCCCCTGGCACGGGTGAGGGACTCAGGCAGAGCAGGTAGGTGACAGTTCTCTGCCTGCTCAGTGTCACCATCACCTGAGAGGGCTCTCCCGACCCACTTCCCGTTTTGAAATTTTAAACCCTATAGAAAAATTACAATGGATGCCCGCGTTCCCTTCACTCAGGTTCTCCAGCGGTTAACAATTCCCCTCATTTGCTTTATATCTCTGTAGTTTTTTTCTGAAACACTTGAAAATATGTTATAGACGTGAGGACCGGCCCCCTAATTCATCAGCCTGCAGTCTCCTAAGAACCAAGCTGTCGCCACCATAACCACAACATCAAAGTTAACACCATAAGATGTGTCCTAATGCACATGTCTACATAGTCACGTTTTCCCGGTTGTCTCGACAACATTCCTCACAGCTGTTTGTATATTTGACTCAGAATCACACATGGCACCAGCTGCCCAGCCTCTGGGCTCCTTAAATGGGGGTGAGGGATGCTATTTGTCTTTGGCACTATTGCCTTTTGCAAGCTCCAAGCCAGTGATCTCCTACAGACACTGAGTTCTGGACTATCTGGTGTTCCTGCACAACCACACCTGACACGAGTGCCCCATGGGTGGTGCTGGTGCAGGTCACAGACTCGGGTCAGGCTGTGCCCCCATGGGCATGCAGACTGGAGTCTCTAGGCCAGGGCAAGTCCACTATCAGGTGATGAAGAAGCGACTTTGTGAGGGGTCACTCTGTTGTCCCCACAACGTCTGACCTGTGGCCTCAGTGTCCAGGGCTGATCCAGTTATTGCCCTGGGGTTTCCACTTACTAATATGTCCTGGCAATTATATTGTCTTGGCAGTATGTCCAGACAAGATGGTAGAGCCTTTGGGAAGGTTTTGAAGATCTGGACCCCAAGCCCCACCTAACTTACTGGATCAGGCCCATTTCTAAAGACAAGCTGGGGCCTGGGAGCTGCTGTAGCAGGGCCTATTTTAGGAAGCCAGGTGGGGCCGGACCTATGCTCCTCTCAGCTCTCACCTGGGGTTTCCATGAGCCATCGGGGCTATAACTTCCTTCTTAGGCGGACACACAACCCCTTCCAGAAAAGCAGCCCACATGCATAGCATGAGTCCCAGGCTCGCTCCTGGTTAGCAACCTTGGCCCTCGGCCACAGTCTGCACCCAGGTGCCAGCTTTGCCTAGGAATTCACTGCTCAACCTCATTTCTGGACTATATTTGCTGATGGAAAACCCCAGGAGTGACTGGCGGAAACCACAGATGGAGCACAGCCCCCTGCACCTGGGACATAAGTCACTAATCCTCCAGGAGTCCTGTTATTCAGCCCTAAGCAAACCGCTCTGCCGGCGCATCTCCAAAGTCCCAAGAGCACTGAAGTTCCACGACCTAGAAACCCATGGGCAGCTCCGTCCCAGAGGAAGCAGGGAAGTCCTTGATTTCCAGTCGGCACGGAGACTCCAGTAGAGATCACAACTGAGCAGACGCCGCCCCCCCGCCCCGCCACCCATAAGCAAACAAGAACAGGAGGGAACCAGAGGGAGGTCAGCACTCAAGGGCCCACGACACTCATGTGGACTTAGCTGAAACAACCCTCCTAAGGGTTGCCTTCTTAAAATCTTACTCCTAAAGCATTTAAAAGTACAAACCACATCTGCAGGTTTAGTGTAGGTAAGTGTTTGTTGGAGAGAAGTAAGCAGGACACAGAGGCTCATGGCACTAATTAACCAAGGCCATGTCAGGGAGGGAAACCTGGCCTTTCCCACACCCCACAGAGACACAGCTGAGGGGGACATCTCCCCATAGCCCTGCCAGGGTGCCCTGCTGCTGGCCTCAGGGACACAAAACCCAAACAATTCCAAACAATGAACAGCAGCACCAGGAGTGAAAAATACCAAGTACCCAAATCAATGACTGCTTTCCGTGTAGTCTTATGTGCCTCTGCGAGACCTCAGTTTAGGTCTGGACCACATGTCAAGAATGGAGTAAACAGTAGAAAGACTTTTTGTAGGAAAAAAAACATAGTGAAACTGCCTGACCAGTGATTCAAATCATGGCTTTTAGTAAACAATTTACAGAAAAGGACATAGTGGTTTTTCAACATATGGAAAAGAGGTGCAACAGCACTTTCAGTAAGACATGCAAACTAAAAGTGCAAGGTTTTCCACCTATCGGCTGGCACAGCCCTAGGAGACTGGAGAGTACCTGGTGTGTCAATGCTGCAGACAGACAAGCATTCTATGTCCTCAGCAGAAACACACACTGGCACAGCCTCTAGGATGGGAGCTGCTGATACTGAGAACACGTGTACCCTTGTCTGTGGCCCTCTTCCAGGAATGCACAGGTACACTGGCGCAGGGGTGTACAGGGCGTTTACTGCAGCAGCAACCAGGTGCCCATCCAGGGGAGACTTAGGTAAATGTCTGGAATGCCAAGAAGTACAAACTCTACACTTTCTATCTGGAACAATCTCCAGGATGTATTGTGCAGCAAAGAGCACAAGTTGCAGAAGGGGCCAGGGCACACACCCATTTTTTGTGGGGCATTGAAAGAAATGCATACACATGCTCCTCTGTAATCAGAATGTTCTGCAAAGACTCAGAAACCTAACCCAAGTGGCCACCTTTGGAGAAGACTGGTGGTCAGCAGGGAGGAGACAGAGTTGCCACTGAAGACAAATTCTTGACTGTTGAATTTTTTCCTGTGTGTGCATATTGCTATCTCCCTTTAAACATTATAAAGAACAACTGTAATCCCAATAAACTGATTTGATTCATATTAGAGCTATTTGAATTTTTTAAAGGACAAAAATAGACTTTTAAAGATATACTCTTCTGACTCTCGAAAATAAATCTGCATAGAATGTAGGTCATAAGCAAGTGCTGGCGTGTGCTTATGGTAAGTGCTCAGAACTTTCTGAGAGCAGGTTCAAGCAGGTAAGAATCGAAGGCTCTTGCAGCATCAAAAATGAAGGGACTCTCAGCAAAAATCCATCCTGCCCAGCACTCTCATTTGTGAGACGAGGACACTAAGGCCAAGCGTGGACAGTGGGCGTACCCACCCTGCTTTAATTCCTTCAACAAATCACATTTAATGTTGTTCTGGGCCATGGCAGGAAGCAGGCAGCCCAATGCACAGGGACAGCCCTCCCTGACACAGCTCTAAGGAAAGGACAGAAGCCCTAGCACTCACGGGTCTCCACACAGCTGGCCCTCAGAGACCCATCACATTTCTACATGGCAGGGACCTGAAGGTCATCTAGAACAACCCACCAAATGGGCCCTGACTGTGCACAGGGGATGCTGCATGCCCACAGGTAGGAGCGGGCAGGTGTGAGGGGGCAGAGGTGCAGGTGTGAGGGGGCAGAGGTGCAGCCCCCACTCAGCTCAGTGAGCAGCAGAGACGGGAACACCACAGCCCAATGCCAAGCAGGCCCATGGGGGCACCTTGTGGATGTGCACTGAGCTCTGTCAGATCTCCCGATTTTTCAAGAAAACGTGGGAATGCACATCTTTATGTGAAATTTCTTGACTTTAATATGTTGCAGCTAATGGAACTGTTTTTGAAAACCCTGTGTTGACCAACATCATGGGCCCAGCACACACCTGTGGCCCAGCAGGCAGTTTGCAACCTCTGCCTCTGCCCCCATCACCAGGTCAGAATATACTCCCTTGCTCTAGGCAGCTGAGCCCACCTGAGGCCCTCCTCCACTGCCCAGTGCCAGGGTAGTGAGAGGTCCCACTGGCCTCTGAGGCCTTCCAGTGCTCCCCCTCCTTGGCCAGACCTCAGTGATGATGTCTGGGGTAGCAACCCCTCCTCCCCCACCAATACAGGGTCTGCACACATCCTGACCGAAAGGCAGTCCAGCAGCAAGGGGACTTCATCTGTCCTAGGAGACGCTAGGCCTGGAGCTGCTCTGGGACACTGACCTGCAGAACTAACAGCATAGCTGGTATGTGGTCACAGGATGCTGGGGGGCCAGGACGCTGAAATGCCAGGAGTCCTGGTCCGACCCAGGCCTGCAGCAGCATCAGGGTGAGCAGGAGGGAGGAGGCTGGCCTGGGTGCTGCCCCTCTGGGCGCCTCTCTCAGTCTCCTTGTCCATAGACTACAGCAAGGAAACCTGCTTTTCAGCCTCCCAAGGTCAGGAGAGACTAAAAAACTCACAAACTAAAGTATCCAACAACAGGGGAGCTGTTAAGTCAGTTTCCACCTAACAGATCGTTATGCACCCAAAGGTTTGTACTGACAGGGACACGTTTATGCTGCAATACAGGAAACAGCACACTGGGTCACCCCAACATCCACACGGAAAAGAGATGGGAGGGAGGCTGTGGTGTACAGCAGTTACAAGTGAGCACCTCTGGATGGGGGACAGTTTTCTTGTCTTTAAAATAGCTTTTTTGCACAAAAAAACAAAACACAGTCTGAAGAAACAGAGAAAGCATGAGATATGCTTTCTCAGATATGGCAGAGATGTTGGAATTATCAGATAAGGAAATAAAATAACTATGATTACTATGTTAAGGGTTTTAATGGAAAAAGTGGACAACATGTGAGAACAGATGGGCAATGTAAGCACAGAGATGGAAATCCTAAGAAAGGAACAAAAGGAAGTGCTAGAAATCAAAAACACTGTAACAGAAAAAAGAAAGAGAGAAAATCTTGAAACAAAAGCCATAGGGGTAAACCATTTTATTCATAGAAGAGCAAGGATAAGAATTATATGGTCTTTTCTTTAGAAATCATTCAAATATGAAGAAAGCAGAGTAAAACATTTAAAATGTTGAAAGAAAAAACACCAATCTAGAATTTTGTATCCTGCAAAATTATCCTTCAAAGGTGAAGGAGAAATGAAGACTTTATCAGACAAGCAAAAATTGAGGGAACCTGTCACCAGTAGACCCACCTTGCAAGAAATGTTAAAAGAATATCTTCAGAGAGAAGGAAAAGAACATAAGTCAGAAATTTGGATCTACATAAAGAAAAGAAGAGCATTAGAAAAGGCATAAATTAAGGGAACATGAAATCTTTTATTTTCTTATTCTCAATTGATCTAACAGATGATAATTTGTTCAAAATAATAATAGCAACAATGAACTTGATTATAGCTTATGGATAAGTGAAATGAATGATGGCCATGTCATAGGAGATGGGAGGGAGGAATAGGGGATACTCTGTTATAAGGAACTTGCACTATCCGTAAGTGGTATATTGTTTGAAAGTGGACTTGGCTTAGCCATAAATATATATATTGCAAACTCAAGAGCAACCACTAAAAAAAAGGTTTAAAAAGTAGTATATATACTAAGAGAGGAGAAAAAAAAAATCATGTAAAATGCTCAATTAAAACCAGAGAAGGGAGGAAAAAGAGTGGAAGACAAAAACCTAAACAAACAACAAGGGCAACAAATAGAAAACAAAAACAAATATAAAGATATTAATCCAACATTTTCAATAATCACTTTAAAAATCAATGGTCTAAATACACAGATTAAAAGACAGAGATTATAAGAGTCGGGGGGAAAAAACAAAACCACATGTTTTCTATCAGAAACTCATTTTAAATATAAAGAGATAGATTAAAAGTAAAGGGACAGGGGCTTCCCTGGTGGCGCAGTGGTTGAGAATCTGCCTGCCAATGCAGGGGACACGGGTTTGAGCCCTGGTCTGGGAAGATCCCACATGCCGCGGAGCAACTGGGCCCGTGAGCCACAATTACTGAGCCTGCGCGTCTGGAGCCTGTGCTCCGCAACAAGAGAGGCCGCGTTAGTGAGAGGCCCGCGCACCGCGATGAAGAGTGGCCCCCGCTTGCCACAACTAGAGAAAGCCCTCGCATAGAAACGAAGACCCAACACAGACATAAATAAATAAATAAAAAATAAAAAAAATAAAAAAAAAAAAAAAGTAAAGGGACAGGACTTCCCTGGTGGTGCAGTGGTTAAGAATCCACCTGCCAATGCAGGGGACACGGGTTTGATCCCTGGTCTGGGAAAATCCCACATGCCGCGGAGCAACTAAACCCATGCACCACAATTACTGACCCTGCGTTCCAGAGCCCATGAGCCACAACTACTGAGCCCGCGTGACACAACTACTGAAGCCTGAACGCCTACAGCCCGTGCTCTGCAACAAGAGAAGCCACCACAATGAGAAGCCTGCGCACCACAACGAAGAGTAGCCCCCACTCACTGCAACTAGAGAAAGCCTGTGCGCAGCAACGAAGACCCAACGCAGACAAAAATTAATTAATTAATTAATTAATTAATTAATTTTAAAAAGTAAAGGGATAATGTAGGGGCAGGAAGGGTATGGGAACTCTGTGCTTTCTGCTCAATTTTAATCTAAAACTGCTCTAAAAAATAAAAGTCTGTTAGAAAATAATAAAAATTTAAAAATTTAGATGGAGGGGAAAAAGTAAAGGGATGAAGAAAGATATATCATTGCTTATACTAGTCAAAAGAAAGCCAGAGTAGCTAAAGTAATTTCAGACAATGTAAACTTCAGAGTAAGAAAAATCATCAGGATAAAGAGGGGCATTATGTAATGATAAATGGGTTCATTTTCCAAGAAGACATAACAATCCTGAACGTGTCTGTGCCTAATAACAGCACATCAAAATACCAGAGACAAAAACTGATAGGCTTCAAGGAGCAATAGACAAATTCATTATTATATTAGAGATTTCCACATCCTCTATCAATAATTGACATATCCAACAGACCAAAAACTCAGTAAGGATATAGTTGAACTGAACAACACCACCAACCAACTTGATCTAATTGACATTTATAGAATACATCATCCAACAAAAGCAGAATAAACATTCCTCTCAAGCTCACACAGGACATTCACCAAGAGAGATCACATTCTGGGCAATAAAACACACACTAACAAATTTAAAAGACTAGAAGTCATACAAAGGATGCTCACATACCACAATGGAATTACACTAGAAACCAATAATAAAAAGATATCTAGAAAACCCCCCAAATACTAGGAGATTAAATAACTCACTTCTAAATAACACATAGACAAAGTCTAAGGAGAAATTTAAAAATATTTCTAACTAAATGAAAATGAAACACAACTTAAGAAAATTTATGGGATGCAGTGAAAGTAGTGCTTAAAGGGAAATTTACAGCATTGAATGCAAACATTACAAAAGAAGATCTAAAATCAGTTATCTCTGCTTCTACCTAAGGAAACTAGAAAAAGAAAAGAAAACTAAATACAAAGTAAGCAGAAGGAAATAAATAATAAAAAAATTAGAGCAGAAATTAATGAAAATGAAAACAGCAAATAGAAAAAAATCAAGGAAAGCAAAATATGGTTCTTCGGAAAGATCAATCAATTAATCAGCCTCTAGCCAAGTTAACAAAGAAAAAGAGAGAGAGAAGACACAAATTACTAATGTCAGAAATGAAAGAGGGGCCATCACTACAGATCCCATGGACATTGAATGGTTAATGAAGGAATATTATGAACAACTCTAAGCCCACAAATTTGATAACCTAGATTAAATAAACCAATTCTTTGAAAGGTTCAATCTACCAAAACTCACACAAGGAGAAATAATCTGCTTATGACTGTATCTATTAAAGAAATTGAATCAATATTTAAAAACCTTCCAAAACAGAAAGCACCAGGCCCAGATGGGTTCTCTGATTAATTCTACCAAACATTTAAGGACAATATTATACCAATTCTCTACAATCTCTTCCAGAAATTAGAAGCAGAGGAAATACTTCCTATCTCTTTCTATGAGGCCAGCATTATCTTAATACTAAAACCAGACAAGGACAAAGAAAGGAAAACCATACAGACAAAGACAAGAAAGGAAAACTATGGACCAATATCTTTCATGAACACAGATGCAAAAATCTTCTACAAAACATTAGCAAATCAAATTCAAGAATATGTAAAAAGACCAAGAGGGATTTATTTCACCTAAGCAAGGTTGATTCGGTAGTTGAAAATCAGTTAGGACTTCCCTGGTGGTGCAGTGGTTAAGAATCTGCCTGCCAATGCAGGGGACATGGGTTCGATCCCTGGTCCAGGAAGATCCCACATGCCACGGAGCAACTAAGCTGGCGCACCACAACTACTGAGCCTGCGCTCTAGAGCCTGCGAGCCACAACTACTGGGCCCACACACCGGAACTACTGAGCCCACGTGCTGCAACTACTGAATCCCCCGCGGCTAGAGCCTGTGCTCCACAACAAGAAAAGCCACCGCAATGAGAAGCCTGTGCACCACAACGAAGAGTAGCCCCCGCTCGCCACAACTAGAGAAAGCCCGTGTGCAGCAACGAGAACCCAACACAGCCAAAAATAAATAAATAAATAAATTTTTAAAAAGAAAATCAATTAACATAGTCCACCACATAAACAGGCTAAAGAAGAAAAATTATATAATCATAGATGGGGAAAAAGTATTTGACAAAGTCCAACACTCCTTCGTGTAAAAATTCACAACAACCTAGGAATAGAGGGTTAATTTCCTCTACTTGGTAACAAAGTCCTAAAAAAACAAAAAACAAACAAACAAACACACACACACACACAAAACTACAGCTAACATCATATGTAATATGAAAAACTAGATGTTTTTCCCCTAAGATCAGGAACTAGGCAAGGATATTCAATACCACCACTCTTATTCAGCATGGTACTGGAAGTCCTAGCTAATAAAACAAGACAAGAAAAGTAAATAAAAAATATACAGATTGGGAAGGAAGAAATAAAACTGTCTTTGTTTGAAGATGACATGATTGTGTACATAAAAAGTCCTAAGCAATCAACAAAAACCTTCTGGAACTGTAAGTGATTAGAGCAAGGTTGTGGGATACCAACGTTAATATACAAAGGTAAATTGCTTTCTTACATACCACAATGAATAATTATAAATTGAAATTAAAAATGCAATACAATTTACATTAGCACCCCCAAAAATGAAATACTGAGGTATAAATCTAGCAAAATATGTACAAGATCTATGTGAGGAAAACTATAAAACTTTGATGAATGTAATCAAAGAACTAAATAAGTGGAGAAATACTCCATATTCATGGATAGGAAGAATCAATACTGTCAAGATGTCAGTTCTTCACAACTTGATCTATAGATCTAATGTGATCCCAATCAAAAGGAAAGCAAGTTATTTTGTGGATGTTGACAAACTGATTCTAAAGTTTAAATGGAAAGTAAAGAGACAAAATAGCCAACATTGAAGGAGAAGAAAGTAGTTGGAGGACTGACACTATCCAACTTCAAGACTTACTATAAAGCTACAGTAATCAAGATAGCATGGTATTGGGACTTTCCTGGTGGCGCAGTGGTTATGAGTCCGCCTGCCAGTGCGGGGGACACGGGTTTGATCCCTGGTCCGGGAAGATCCCACATGCCACAGAGCAACTGAACCTGTGCACCACAACTACTGAACCTGCTCTCTAGAGCCCGTGAACCGCAACTACTGAGCCCGCGTGCTGCAACTACTGAAGCCCACGCACCTAGAGCCTGTGCTCTGCAACAAGAGAAGCCACCGCAATGAGAAGCCCATGCACTGCAATGAAGAGTAGCCCCCACTCGCTGCAACTAGAGAAAACCCGTGCAGCAGCGAAGACCCAACGCAGCCAAAAATAAATAAAATTAAAACAAAACAATGAGATACAACTACACACCTATTAGAATGACCAAAATCTGGGACACTGACAACATCAAATGCTGGTGAAAATGTGGAACAACAGGAACTCTCATTCATTGTTGGTGGGAATGCAAATGGTGTAGCCGCTTTGGAAGACAGTTTGTCAGTTTCTTACAAAGCTAGGTGTACTCTTACCATTCGATCCAGAAATGGCATTCCTTGGTTTTTACTCAAATGAACTGAAAACTTATGTCCACACAAATACCTGCACATGGATGTTTATAGCAGCTTTATTCATAATTGCCAAAACTCAGAAGCAACGAAGATGCCTGTAGTAGTTGAATAGATAAATAAGCTGTTGCATATCCAGATGATGAATGTTATTCAGCACTAAAAAGAAATGAGCTATCAAGCCATGAAAGACATAGAGGAAACTTAAATGCATATCACTAAGAGAAAGAAGCCAGTCTGAAAAGACTACATACGTATGATTCCAACTATATGACATTCTGGAAAACCCAAAACTACGGAGACAGTAAAAAGATCAGTGGTTGCCAGGGGGGGATAGGCGGAGGGATCACAGAGGATTTTTAAGGCAGTGAAAATACTCTGTATTATACTATTGATATAATGGCAGGTACGTGTCATTATACGTGTGTCCAAAAACATAGAGTGTACAACACCAAGAGTGAACCCTAATGTAAACTATGGACTTTAGTTAGTAATGATGCATCAATATTGGCTCATGAATTATAACAAATATGTCACACTAATGCAAGATGTTAATAATAGGGAAGGCTGGGGGCAGGTATGAAGGGGTACATGGGGACTCTGCACTTTGCACTCAATCTTTCTGTAAATCTAAAACTACTCTTTAAAAACGTCTTTTTTCAATCAGAAAGGAAAAGTTCCACGTGTGTCCACATGCTTCCTAACTGAAAGATCCTAGAGAGACAAGGGGAGCCATCTGGTGAGAATGCTGGAGAAAAACTGCCAAAACCTTATGTGAAAATCTTATGAAGGAAATACTAATAAAAACCTATAGAAATAATATCTACCTCAGATATTACTTAAAATAACTTAAAAATGAGCAAGCAAATGGACAAGGACTAGGATATAAGAAATGCTGACTTACTGGGTAATGAGATGGTGAAACACGCTGCTATTTAATTTTGGAATCCTATGCTAATGTAAATCATCTCTCTAAATTTAAAAGCAAGGCCTAGGCCTCCTGTTCACCCCCACTAAGCCCACTCTTCTCCCTGATTCCCTGATACCAGGAGCAGAGCTCAGGGCTCCAGGCTGAGGCCTCCACTGTGCCTGACCCTCAGCCCCCACCTAGTGAGTGCAGGCCTCCACCCACCACCCACTATCTGCCTCTTAGTCTGATGTCTGGAGCACCATCTGTCTTCTCCCATCTTGCAGGGGCCTCCTCATCTCAGGGTCTCCTCCTCCACACTCTCGGTGCTCCCTCATATGCTCACAGGTCAAGGCCAGGGTGTCCCCTCAAACAGCAGAAATGCCCCCTTGGCCAGCAGGCTTCTGAGACGATCACAGACACGCTAGCAGTGTCCAGTGGGTGCAGACTGGCCCACCCCAGACCCTGAGCCCATCTGGACCAGAACTGGCTGTGGGTTGGGGATCCAGAGGCAGCCACTGGGTAGCCTCCAGGTGGTGACTAATGAGGCAATAACAAGGTGAGCACTGAAGGTAAGTGCACTATGCCAGGCCACACACAACCCCATGGGGATGCCATCAGATAGGAGTTCCGGCAGCATCTGGAACAAGCCATCCTGAAGGGAGAATAAGGCTTCCTTCCACAAGCAGGTTTGCAGTAAGGGGTGCCGCTGGGCAAAGGTGAAGTGTACACTGAGGAGCCTGTGTGGTCCTGGCTCAAGACAGGCTGGCAGGGACTCAGGGTGCACCCAGCATGTCCCGACCCAGGCTGAGGGTTGCCATTTGAATCTGCAGACAATGGGGGTGTCCAGGTTTCCATGTGGTCGACCCTAGTGGAGAGAATGTTCAGGCAGCAGGTATAGCCGGGCTTGAGCGAAGAGAGGCTGCAGACAGAAAACAGCTGTAAAGGCCCGGAGGTGAGGGCTAGCCTGGGGAAGGGGAAGGGGCTGTGACCCTAGCTGTGTGGAAAGTGGGAGTCCAGCACCAGCAGTACTTTGTGGGGGTGGTCCACGGCCCCTCAAAGTCAACCAAAGGACAGACTGTATCCAAGGCCTGCGAACGCCCTGTGCTCTGTGCTGGAAACACCAGGCCCAGCCAGGAGCCAACCATCCCTTTCCCGACCTGGCCGCTCCCGCCAAGTGGTGACAGGGCCCTAGGGGAGGGGACCCAGTATCTAGATTGGGCCTTGTCCTGCCCATGCACTGTGGCCCAGGGCACCAATATGAGGTTCCGAGCACCAGCGCCATCATCTGGGCCAGCTGCCTCTGCAGCCTTGGGTCCCTGGGAAGGGAAGCCACAGACCTGGGAGTCCATCTCCATTTCTCAGCTTCCTTCCCACATCAGTGCCCCCACTGATGCCCCCATCTGTGCCCCTGAGGGAGGACTCAGGGGTCCTCCCTCTTAGGGAGGGGGTCCATCAACCCTCCCTGCTGGAAAGACTCCTAGGCAGGGCCCCCAGCCCCAGGCTCTGGAAGAATCAGAAGCTTCCATCTCCCCATGGCCTCACCAGTCTGTCACAGCACTAGAGCCACCCCTGAGTGCCCTAAGGGGCAATATCGCAACCAATGAGCCATACAACCAGCCTCAGGCCCTTTGACCAAATAAATTCACTGCTGGGACTCTGCCCCAAAGATGTGATTCCAAAGAACGTAAGAGGATGTTTTTGATGTTCCGGGTGTTCCACAGAGGGAGGCCTGGCGCAGGGGTGCCACTAACCAAGGGACTAACAGTGAGCCACACCCTGAGAAATCTGAGGCCGTGGAAAAACACAGGAAAACGTTTACAACATCAGGATGTGTCTCCAGCCATGTGGAAATGGCACACATGGCCTGAAGGCCAGGGGAACAGAAGCAGGGCCGCAGTCCGTGGTAGACTATGGGTGGGCCTGCTGCTGGACCTCACGTCTCTTCATGACACTGTAGGTGTTTTTACTGATCAATAACTCTTCTCACAGTTCTGCACTGCTCAGTCATGGCACCAGTCCCTGAAAGGCCTTGTCAGAGAGGCAAATCAACGCAAGACCAGCCCAGGCCCACAGAATATCAGACAGAAGCTGGCTGAAAGCCTCTGCACAGCGGTGGGGTTTCCAGAGCCCATGGAGCAGAGAAGAGGGGGCACACTTTAGGGGGCCATCTCAGATGCTCCAACACCCCCTAGAAACTACACTGTGGGGCAGGTGCCGGCTGTGCCCCATAGACCTGGGTGAGGACAGCAGCTCCCTGTGGCCTCAGGAGGACAGATTTCCAAACACAAGGAGATGACCTACCCTGAGGGAAAGTAGGACTAAACCCCCAAGTACATTATACAATAATAGAGTCATCTAATAGAAGATATAAAACAATTTTAAATGATAGTAGGAAAAAAAAAGAATCAAAAGCATTAAACGCACACTCACACATGCTGGAAAAATAAAATGATGAGACAAATCTGAAAAACTAGAACTTCTAGAAATGAAAAATATTAAAATTTAAAACTCCATGAACAGTTTAAGCAACAAATTAGACACATTTGTTTAATGTGTCCATGGAATTCAGAGAATTGGTGAACTGGAGTCACCAGGAATGAAACACCAAGAAAGAAAAAGATATGGGAAAATGTGAAAGCAAAGTAAAGGGCCATGAAAGAGAATGAGAGGGCCCAACACAAGAGAAAACAGCTTCAGGAGGTGAGGAGAGAATGGAAGAGAGGCCAAGAGATGGAGGCTGAGGGCTGTATGGAATTGAAGAAAGGCCTAGCTCAGCTCTAGGAAGCAGAGCCAAGGCAGGATGGACTGTAAGTAGTTGGAGAAGCGTAACGTCCACCTTGCTGCCACTTGCATTAGTCAGGGCCCTGCTTCCCCTTCTCCAAGAATCTCTTCCCATCACTGCCATCAGGTTTGGGGCGGGGAGGCGTGGGGGAGTGGGGGCAGCAGCTGCTTCGCCACCTGGAGTGTCCTGGAAAAAACAGTCCCCTCATCCCCCAGAAACGACGTTTGGGCTTTGCTCCCACCCTCCTGAGAGCCTTTCTGGTGTGCCCATTAGGCACTGGGGCTCTCACTGGGCACTGATCTACCTCCTGGGTCCTCCTAGGTCCACAGAGATCCTCCTGGCAACAGTGCACGGGGTCGGGGTGCCAGTCCTCCTGCTAGCACACAATTACCGCTCCTGAAATGCCAACTAATCCAAAACACCGATTTTTAAAGTCCATAGTTGCCCAATTTATCCTCTATTCTTTACCAAATAAACACATCGAAAAAAAGATTAGAACCCCTTTCTGTGTTTTCCACCAGTCAGAGCCTGGCTATAAACTCAGCCTGACTGTGGTGTCGTGATAGTCTTTCCCTCTCTCAGGCTTGAGCAAAACTTAACTCTTTTATGACGTGACGCTACTTAGAACTGCCCGTGCTGAGCCAATGGGGCTCCAGCCAAGTGCCTCCACGCTGTGGGGCTGAGACCCCATCCACACTGGCCTGCTGAGTTTGACAGGCGCCAGGATGTGATCAAAGAGTAGCTGTTGGCCTGGGACTCAATCTGCACGACAACATGCAAAGCGGCCCTGTCACTTTCACTTTACAGGTGAGAAACTGTGACAGGTGAGGTGCTCACTCAGGCCATGTGCTGAAGGTGGCCGCACAGATCTGAGGTTGCAAAGCCATCCCACGCTGTAGGAAGGCCAGGCAGCCTCACATCAGTGGAGCAGTGGCCCAGCCTCCCACAGTGAGGACAGATTCACACAGGTGATGCTCTGGAAAATTCCTAGACTCTCCTCCTAGTGCATCTGCTTTCCCTTCAAGAGAAAGAATGTGTGGCATCCATGGCCTTGAGGGTTTACGAGGGCCTCCCCCCAAATTCTCAGGGTGCTGAACACAGGCAGCCATATCCTACTCCACCGCCCTGTGGCTGCCACACAAACATACATACACATATAACCCACACACACACCACACATAACACACACACACAAACCATACACATATACATGCAAACACATGCTCACAAACACACCACACACACGCACAACACATACACACATACCCCACAGGCCACACACTACACACATACACACACACTCTACACATGTACACGACACACCCCACATGTACCACACGCACCTACACACACCACACAAACACACACGCAAACACACCCCCCACTGCAGGGTTCTCCTCTCACTGGTAAAGCAGGCTAGACCAAGCTGGGGGGCACAAGGCATCCCAATAGCCAGATTCCCTCCCTGAAAAGTGCTGGGACAGTGGAAGTCCTACCTTTCCTGGCTGCAACATCTTCACTGACAAAGATACAGGGCTGGGCTACACCTAGGGTAGCCAGAGTTAGCAAATAAAAATACAGGACACCCAGTCAAATATGCATTTCCAATAAAAAGAAATTCAAACTATTTTTTATCTGGCACCCCTACCTGCATTTCTAAGTTCCTTCTGACTCTGAATCCCACAATGTGCGAAATGAGAGTTGGACCCCGTCTGTCCCAGCTGAGACATTTCATGCTTTAGTGCAGACCAGGAAAGGTGAAATGCAGGGGTGATCATCAAACACTCCAGGTGGTAGACTAGCTCCCCCATGAGCTGTTTACTGGCACGGGATCTCGTTTTGAAACACTGGCATTCAAACGATGAATGCGGCACGCTCCTTTACTTGGTTTTCCAACCCCATCTCCTTGCACGACCTTGACCATAACTCACTTGGAATTTGTCTGAAACCCCCTCCTTGATCCCTCTAAAAATTCACTTCTTGGACTTGCAGAACAGAAAGGCTGACCCGGAGGTCATGCAAGGGCAGCAGCATGACTGTGTGCAGTGTGAGCCTGCTCCGGGAGTACACGTATGCTTTCAGGCCATGCCAGTGCCGCCTGATCTCTGCCTGTCACTGCCAGAGGGAAGTGAATGTGCTGGACATAAAAACTAACCCTGAGAATAGCCCCAGCCCCACAAGCCACCCCGAAACTGCCGTCGGGAGCCTCTGCAGGGTCCATAGGGACAGGTGCCTGAGCTGCTCCACCTCCATGAGGGGCACGGTCAGCAGACCCTGGGGGCTCTGGAACAACCGAGGGTGTCCAACTGGGTTGGCTCACTGAGGCCTGCATTGAAGGGAAGAAGGGGCTGAAGAACAACTGGTACAAATGAAATCACTTATGAAGAACATGCACAATAAAAACAGTTTCTGAGGGTGCAGGCAAGAAGCAAACATGTGGAAAGGTGGGGGCTCATGTTGGACCCCCAGCAGTGTGGGGACAGAGCGAGGCCAATAGGATGGCACGGGATGCAGCTTCTTAGGGAAATGCCCTCCTGGAGGTGATCGTAAGTTCCCTGCATGGGGACCTCTGTGCTGGACCCTCTCATGGGGTCAGAGGTAGCTGGTCCACCAAAACACACTCACCGCACATGCCTGTGGCAGGATCCTCTGGAGGACGACTGTACTTTCTAGGGCTCAGGGCCAATAGGACACCCTACTAGGCTCTTCCCTGGACCAACCACAGCCAGTCCTGGGACAGAGAGACCCAGGCCCACATGGGCCAGCATTAAGGATGCCATTCTTGGGGACATGAAACAATGATGAGACCTGAGCACATGGCAGCCAAGACTTCCAGCTGTGGAGCCAGCCTGGCCCGGAAGGCCTATGGAAGCTCCTCTTCTGTCCATCTTCCCAGCAAAGGGGACCCCGCCCCAAGCCTCAGGGCCAGCCTGTTGGGCCTTCACACAGCATGAAAGGTGAGTGGGGCCTCCCAGGAGGTAGCAGGATGCGGGGCCATGCCCGCCTCCAGAGGCGACAGCTGCAAGGGCCAGGACCAGCATGGGCACGGCGCTTCTGATTGAGACTGGTGGCTTTCCCTGCTCGTCATCATCACTTGTGGAAGTTTGATCCAGCCCATAGGGACCCTGATGGCTGCCCATCCCTTGCCCATCCCAGTGTCCCTCTCCATGGCCTTTCTGGTGGGATAGGAGCCAAGTCTCAAAGTTCTGCAAATGAGGAAGTCGGCAAGGCTCCCACAAAGCGCAGCCACATTCCTAGGGAGTTGGTGCCTCCATTATCAATCCGTCAGCCTGATTCTCACCTGTCAGAATAATCAGGGTTCACGGCGGGCTGTGTGCCTGAATGGGTCAGGCTTTCCTGTCTTCTCTTAGGGGCATCTGGACTTTTGCACCCCCCCACCCCGGGTTGGTGGTCATCAGACACGCAGCAGGCCTCCCACCAAGGCAGACCAGCCAGCCCTCTGGAGAGATGAAGTGCAGAGGCCTATCAGCTGAGCTACAGGAAGTGCTGAAACTGGGAGACGGTGCTCCTGAGGACCACTGCACACATTAGCACACCCCCCTTCTGGGTGCCTAGAGGAGGAGGATGCCAGGCCGAGGTGCTCTCCTGGGGAGGGAAGGGGTTGGAAAATCAGAGAAGCAGAGAGCCAAGAAGAGAGGACTCCTTTAAAACCCCCTACTCGTGGCTGTATGGATATTTCCCACACTGTATAGAAAGGGAGGCTGAAAGAACCCACAAATGCAGGAGGGGATGAATGAAAGGGCTTCAGCAGCAGGGGGACTGAAATGTCGCCTACAGGATAGGTCCCAGCCCCCCTGAGAGCATGTGCCAGGTTCCTCCTAGAGACAACAGGGGCCCTTCCCCAGCAGATCTCAGAACACTCAACCATCTCCTGCATCCCAACATAGGCAGGGCTGTTAAAGCCACACCCCTCCGTGGGCACTGCATGTCCACCAGCCCCATGCACCCAGCAAACAGCTGCTTCCAGCTCCGCAGGTAGGGAAACTGAGGTTTGGCAGCCGCTGCTCTCCTCCCCCCACTTCACAGCTCCTCCCTCCAGGGCTCTGTCTCTGCTTTTCCCACAGCCGGCAGGCGGGGGTCCGGGAACAAAGAGGAACCAGGACGAAAGTCCCAGAACGCCTGTCACTCCTGTTGCACGTCTTCCAGAACCTCATAGCCAGGCACTTTTTATTTTTTTAAGACGTGGCAGAAATTCTGAGACTCTCAGGCATGATTTCCCTAACTCTGCCCAGGGACACACCTTCAGTTGTCTGTATCAGCATTATCCTGGGAGGGAAGCCCCAGGAAGCGAGAACAACCCCACCCATTTGCCTTGCCTGCCATCTCTTCAAAGCTGTGGGGGCCGGCTGGGACCGCCAGGAGCCCTCACTCCCACCAGGATAGACCCAACCCACCACAGAAAACAATCAGATTCAAGAAGTGTGGGATTTTAGGGCTGGGAAAGTACTTGACATCACCTGTCTCCTCCTATAGAGGTCTCGGACACACCTGGCAGCCTGTGAGCCCACACTGCTCATCATTCCCAGAGGCCCAGAACCTGCCAGGTGCAGAACTGGGTTGAGCTAGGTGAAGAAGGCACGGCCCAACAAGGCTACCAGTCTCTATAGAATAGTCTCGGCCCTGGTTCTCAGGGGGCACCTCCAGACCCTTTTGGGTTGCTGCCCCAGCACTACCTGCAGCTTCCCTCCCTCCCGCTCTGGGCACAGGGTCCTGACAGAAACAAGCAAACCTCCTTGGATTCTCCTCGCCCACAGTTGTTCAAAGTTACCCGCCCAGGACAGCCACCCATTCAACCTGGTTCTGCCTCTTCTGCTTCAAGCACCCTGTAGATGTCTCAGCACAGACCCCGCAACCAGAAAACAGGAGAGGAGGGAGCCCGGCTCAAAAGAAAACTCAGGAACAGCTGGGAGCAGCTCACCCAAGAGGATGGATGGTTGGTAAATGAGGAACTGGGAAAATGTCCACTCCTGCTGGCTGCCATGGACACAACAATTCGAACAGAAACCAGTTACCAAATCTGACATAGTACAGGAGTGAAACTAACAGTAATACGAAGCTCGGTGAAGTAAAGGAAGTGGGTCAACTTAGGGATATTGACTTTCTGTTTGATGGAATCATCTTAGGAATTCCAGGTCTACCATCCCTCCAAGAACAAGGCATCTTTGGGGGAGGGGGGGGTGGGGAGAGGCTGGTAAAAGGGCACAAACTCTCAGCTGTAAGATTAATAAGGACTGAGGATCTAATGTATAACACAGTGACTAGAGTTCATAACACTGTATTATATAATTGAAATTTGCCAAGAGAGTATAACTTTACTGTTCTAACCAAAAGAAAAAAAAACTATGTGAGATGATGGATATGCTAATTGACTCAATTGCAGGAATCTTTCCACAATGTATACATATATTAAATCATCACATTGTGCACTTTAAATATATTACAATTTTGTCAATTACAACTCAGTAAAGCTGGAAAGAATAAAACTGAATTTTGTAAAATGTGTAAGAAAAAAAGAATAGGGCATCTTTGAATATGCACATATTTGGTGCAAACCAGCCATGTGGACACACACGTTTGTAAAGGACATGTGCCCAGAGGGTGCATCTGTAGGAATGCCCATCCTCGTGCATTACAAAGTGCACCTGGCACACTCAGAAAGGATGTGTGCACCAGCATACAGATACACGTGTTCTCACGACATTTCAGAATAGGCTTTTTTTTTTTTTACTTTTATAAAAGTTTTATATTTATTTATATTTATTTATTTATTCTTTAACATCTTTACTAGAGTATAATTGCTTTACAATGTTGTGTTAGTTGCTGCTGTATAACAAAAGTGAATCAGCTATATGTACATATACCCCCATATCTCCTCCCTCTTGTGTCTCCCTCCCACCCTCCTATCCAACCCCTCTAGGTGGACACAAAGCACCGAGCTGATCTCCCTGTGCTATGCGGCTGCTTCCCACTAGCTATCTATTTTACATTTAGTAGTGTATATATGTCCATGCCACTCTCTCACTTCGTCCCAGCTTACCCTCCCCCACGTCCTCAAGTCCATTCTCTACATCTGCGTCTTTATTACTGTCCTGCCATTAGGTTCTTGAGAACCTTTTTTTTTTCTTTTTTAGTTTCCATATATATGTGTTAGCATATGGTATTTGTTTTTCTCTTTCTGACTTACTTCATTCTGTATGACAGTCTCTGGGTCCATACACCTCACTACAAATAACTCAATTTCATTTCTTTTTATGGCTGAGTAATATTCCACTGTATATATGAGCCACATCTTCTTTATCCGTTCATCTGTCGATGGACACTTAGGTTGCTTCCATGTCCTGGCTATTGTAAATACAGCGGCAGTGAACATTGTGGTACATGACTCTTTTTGAATTATGGTTTTCTCAGGGTATATGCCCAGTAGTGGGATTGCTGGGTCATACGATAGTTCTACTTTTAGCTTTTTAAGGAACCTCTATACTGTTCTCCACAGTGGCTGTATCAATTTACATTCCCACCAACAGTACAAGAGGGTCCCCTTTTCTCCACACCCTCTCCAACACTTATTGTTTGTAGATTTTTTGATGATGGCCATTCTGACCAGTGTGAGGTGATACCTCATTGTAGTTCTGATTTGCATTTCCCTAATGTTTAGTGATGTTGAGCATCCTTTCATGTGTTTGTTGGCAATCTGTATATCTTCTTTGGAGAAATGTCTGTTTAGGTCTTCTGCCCATTTTTGGATTGGGGTGTTTTTTTTGAAATTGAGCTGCATGAGCTGCTTATATATTTTGGAGATTAATCCTTTGTCACTTGCTTCGTGTGCAAACATTTTCTCCCATTCTGAGGGTTGTCTTTTCATCTTGTTTATGGTTTCCTTTGCTGTGCAAAAGCTTTTAAGTTTCATTAGGTCCCATTTGTTTATTTTTGTTTTTATTTCCATTTCTCTCAGAGGTGGGTCAAAAGGATCTTGCTGTGATTTATGTCATAGAGTGTTCTGCCTATGTTTTCCTCTAAGAGTTTTATAGTGTCTGGCCTCACATTTAGGTCTATAATCCATTTTGACTTTATTTTTGCTTTAGATGTAAGGTTAGGTTGTTTATTTGAGATGTCTCCTGTTTCTTGAGGTAGGATTGTATAGCTATAAACTTCCCTCTTAGAACTGCTTTTGTTGCATCCCATAGGTTTTGGGTCGTTGTGTATTCATTGTCACTTGTTTCAAGGTAGTTTTTGATTTCCTCTTTGATTTCTTCAGTGATCTCTTGGTTATTTAGTAGCATATTGTTTAGACTCCATGTGTTTGTATTTTTTACAGTTTTTTTCCTGTAATTGATATCTAATCTCATAGCACTGTGGTCAGAAAAGATACTTGATACGATTTCAATTTCCTTAAGTTTACCAAGCCTTGATTTGTGACCCAAGATATGATTTATCCTGGAGAATGTTCCATGAGCACTTGAGAAGAAAGTGTATTATTTTGTTTTTGGATGGAATTCCCTATAAATATCAATTAAGTCCATCTTGTTTAATGTATCATTTAAAGCTTATGTTTCCTTATTTATTTTCATTTTGGATGATCTGTCCATTGGTGAAAGGGGGGTGTTAAAGTCCCCTACTATGATTGTGTTACTGTCGATTAGCCCTTTTATGGCTGTTAGCATTTGCCTTATGTATTGAGGCGCTCCTATCTTGGGTGCATAAATATTCACAATGGCTATATCTTCTTCTTGGACTGATCCCTTGATCATTATGTAGTGTCCTTCTTTGTCTCTTGTAATAGTCTTTATTTTAAAGTCTATTTTTTCTGATATGAGAATTCCTACTCCAGCTTTCTTTTGATTTCCATTTGCATGGAATATCTTTTTCCATTCCCTCACTTTCAGTTTGTATGTGTCCCTAGGTCTGAAGTGGGTCTCTTGCAGACAGCATATATATGGGTCTTGTTTTTGTACCCATTCCGTCAGTCTATGTCTTTTGGTTGGAGCATTTAATCCATTTACATTTAAGGTAATTATTGATATGTATGTTCCTATTACCATTTTCTTAATTTTGGGGGGTTTGTTATTGTAGGTGTTTTCCTTCTCTTGTGTTTCCTGCCTAGAGAAGTTCCTTTAGCATTTGTTGTAAAGCTGATTTGGTGGTGCTGAATTCTCTTAGGTTTTGCTTGTCTCTAAAGGTTTTAATTTCTCCGTCAAATCTGAATGAGATCCTTGCTGGGCAGAGTAATCTTGGTTGTAGGTTTTTCCCTTTCATCACTTTAAATATGTCCTGCCACTCCCTTCTGGTTTGCAGAGTTTCTGCTGAAAGATCAGCTGTTAACTTTACAGGGATTCGCTTGTATGTTATTTGTTGCTTTTCCCTTGCTGCTTTTAATATTTTTTCCTTGTATTTAATTTTTGATAGTTTGATTAATATGTGTCTAGGCGTGTTTCTCCTTGGATTTATCCTGTATGGGACTCTTTGAGCTTCCTGGACTTGATTGACTATTTCCTTTCCCATATTAGGGAAGTTTTCAACTATAATCTCTTCAAATATATTCTCAGACCTGATCTTTTTCTCTTCTTCTTCTGGTACCCCCATAATTCGAATGTTGGTGTGTTTAATGTTGTCCCAGAGGTCTCTGAAACTGTCCTCAATTCTTTTCATTCTTTTTTCTTTATTCTGTTCTGCAGTAGTTATTTCCACTATTTTATCTTCCAGGTCATTTATCCGTTCTTCTGCCTCAGTTATTCTGCTACTGATTCCTTCTAGAGAATTTTTAATTTCATTTCTTGTGTTGGTCATCACTGTTGGTTTGCTCTTTAGTTCTTCTAGATCCTTGTTAAATGTTTCTTGTATATTCTCCATTCTATTTCCAATATTTTGGATCATCTTTACTATCATTACTCTGAATTCTTTTTCAGGTAGACTGCCTATTTCCTCTTCATTTGTTTAGTCTGGTGGGTTTTTACCTTGCTCCTTCATCTGCTGTGTATTTCTCTGTCTTCTCATTTTGCTTAACTTACTGTGTTTGGGGTCTCCTTTTCACAGGCTGCAGGTTTGTAGTTCCCATTGGTTTTGGTGTCTGCCCCCAGTGGGTAAGGTTGGTTCAGTGGGTTGTGTAGGCTTCCTGGTGGAGGGGACCAGTGCCTGTGTTCTGGTGGTTGAGGCTGGATCTTGTCTTTCTGGTGGGCAGGACTGCGTCTGGTGGTGTGTTTTGGGGTGTTTGTGAACTCATTATTATTTTAGTCAGCCTCTCTGCTAATGGGTGTGGTTGTGTTCCTGTCTTGCTAGTTATTTGGCATGGGGTGTTCAGCACTGTAGCTTGCTGGTCACTGAGTGGAGCTGTGTCTTAGCATTGAGATTGAGATCCCTGGGAGAGCTTTCGCTGTTTGACATTACGTGGGGCTGGGAGGTCTCTGGTGGACCAATGTCCTGACCTCGGCTCTCCCACCTCAGAGGCTCAGGCCTGACACCCAGCCGGAGCACCAAGACCCTCTCAGCCAGCCACACGGCAGGTCTGACTCAAGAAGAAATCACAGTTCTCTGAATAGTTCTCTCCGTCCTCCGACCCAGCGCCACCAGAATGAGCATTTTGAAAATGAATGGTCACACAATGAATGTGATCAGGAAATATTTTCTGTAACACCAAATCCTAAATCTCTCATGGCTTACATTGTATTTTCAGAATTCTTTGCTGTCATTGCTAAAGTAGATCCGATTGGAAGTGGCTCCCCATATTTTTGGCCTTAGGTTACTCTACTCTTTATTTTTAGGTGGAGCATCTGTAAATAATAATTTAGTATCTGTAAGTATCCAAGTGTATTTGAGTAATCATTTGATGTCTGTAAGTAATGTTTTAAAGCTCTGTGAAGGAGGACTCCCCGTTTATAGAGCAGTGTTTAGCTTCTCAGACTGGAACTAACCTATGCTGGCCTGTGCCTTCAGCATGTCTGGTAAGGCTGGTGTCTGCTGGGACCTCCCCAAGGGCCCCCTCTTGTGTCACACCCCCACCAGCCTTGCAAACCACACATTTTGTGGCACTGAGGCCTCACTTGTCTTCCCTCACAGATTTGGAATGAAGTAACTAGGGGCTTAGCTGTCAGTCTGCAGGAGAGAAATGTGAGGACAGACCAGAAGGAGCTTGGCTTACAGGCTCTGTCCTCCAAAGCTGGCCATATGCTTTGGTCCCCACCTAGGGTGGGACACTCCGGCGTGAGAGTAGCTGGTGACAGGATGGTCCTGCTGCTCTGGGAAGTGGTCATGGGGCCTCAGTCACTGCTCCTAGTTAGGTGGGGGGGGGATGGGGGGCCCATCCTCAACCCATTAGCCTGAGGCCTCATCCCTGGGATGATCCCAAAGGGGGCCTCTGACTGGACAGGGTCCTATGGGACTTAAAGCTCCACTTGCAGAAAGATGCTTGGGGCAGATGGGGCTGTTGGGTGGCTGACGGAGCCCCTCCTCAGCAGACAGGCTGCAGGCTAGGCTAGCGTTCATTATTGGGGTGGGGGGGTCACATCTGAAGAGGGGTTGCCAGAAGGGCCTTTAGAGTCAAGGGTCCTAAAGAAAGCATCCCTCACCCTTGCCTCCAGGCAGCTGTGCAGTGGGAGACACTTGAGCCCAAGTGTCTATAAAACCTGTAGTCCACAAAATCTGTGAAATGAGAGGCAGGGGAGGATGACCTCTGCACTCTGAAATCTTATTTTCATGCTTATTTTATTTCTGATTATAAAAGTGATATTATGCTCCTGGAAAACAAGTTGGAAAGTGGAGATAAGTATGAAAGCAACAGGAAAAACCACTCTCAACCCTCTAACATTTGCTTCCAGCATGTCTTCTGTTTTAACTGATTCACACCAACTAACATCCTATATAGACAACGTAGAATCTTGGGGGTTTTTTCCATTTAACATGATAGCATAAACATTTTCCCGTATCATTGAAATCTTGTCGTAAACGTCACTGTTGATGACTGAATAATTTCCTATTGTGAGTACTTTATAATTTACTTAATCCTCCCCTCAATTCTATCATCTAAGAGTCTAGAATCCTTGATATATTAAATGAATATTCAAAATATCTCTTTATATGTTTTTAAACCTGTTCCAGTGGATTTTTAATAGATATTCCAGATAAATGGCATGGTCTCTTTAAAAATCAGAAGCAGGTTTTGGAGTATTTATTCCAGCAGTTTCTAGGGAAACCAACTGTATGCAGCTATAGAGCAAATACCTCTGTCAGGAAGCTCTGGGAATTACAGCCTTCCATCTGGATAAAACCCTCAGAGACTCACAAGGTGGCTGGGAAGACAAATTTCACCTGAGCAAATGCAATCCAAGGTCATGTTAACAGAAATACCACTCTAGACCAAGAGAGGTAAGGCCCCTGTCCTCAACCCCTACCACACCCCTGAGGGCATCAACTTGGAGGGTGTTTAGGGGTGGGGCCTGGGAACAAACTCTGTGCTGTGACCCTACAGGGGGCAGCCCAGAATGAAGGGAAGGCTGTGGTCCCCATTGCTGCTATATCTTGAGGGAGGAGTGACTGGTATGCTCCAAGGTCCTATCCTGCTGGAACATTCTAATATCTGTTCTTTATCTTTTTTTTTCTTTTTTAACCATAAAGGACAAGAAAAGCAAAGATCAGGATATTGAAACTTGGATGGGCTCCAGCGGGCCCTTGCCCCAGACTCCCAGAAGGCACAAATGCAAGGTGTAGGGCCTGGAGCAGACATGTGCTGCGGCCCCCTGAGGTGAGTGCCTTTTGATGGACCCTATCCCAGAGGGGACCGGGGCCATGAGGCTAGGTTGGTACAAGCTGGGCCTCAAGGCACACTTCAACAGCAGCCAGCATGACCAGTGGGCAGTGAGCGTGGTGAAAGGACACTGGCTGTGCTTGATCACCTCCAACCTAGTGGTGTGTTGGGAACACTGAGCATCAATGTTGCCATCCCTAAATCAGGGACCTCGCCTGGCTCATGGAGCGGGTCCTGAGGACAAGATGAGGCACACACATACCTTGGACCTCACTGTGCAGAGGGCACCAGAGCCCTCCGTCCATCCCAGGGACACTCACACTGACAGATACCCGCAAGCACAGCATTAGGCCTTGTCCATAGTTCCCTCCGACAGACAGGACACTTCCGGGAAGGCCTTGAAGGATTCTCTTGCCAAGCGACGGGTAAGAATGGCAGGCTGCCAACTGTTGCTGGGTGACCTCGCCAAGAGCCTTTTCCTTCACTAACTGACAGTGTGTGCAGATCACGGTGAACAGGCCAGTGCTGGGAGATGACTGCGCGCTCCCAGAGGAGGACACGCTGGTACAACAAGGCTCTGTGACCATGTGCCATCATCCAGACCAGCGGCCTCATCACAGGGACCGTCTGCACAGGGATTCCCCCAAGAGTTTAAAATGAATCTGAATCCTGGAATCCCGGAGTGTTGGGAGGGAAGTGGCAAGGAGACAACCAGGCCCAGCTCTGCCACCCCTCAGGTCTCCAGTGGCCAGCTCTGAGGGTGGCTGAAGATGGGCTGGATCCTGATCCGTGGTTCCAACAAGGGACCTTGGAGAGCTGGCCAGGCCGCCCGGGTGACACAGAGGTCCTGCAGAAAAGGCAAATGGGCAGGCAGGGAAGGGAGGCCCCAGCAGGATGACCCCGGAGTGGGGCAGGCCTCTACCTGGACAGGCCTCAGGCCACCTCCTCCTGACCCCAGAACCTCAAGGCCAGCTGGGCACAGCCTCCCACTGCAGACAGGCAGCCCGGCCACACAGCGAGGTGTTCTGGAATGGGGGCCGACAGTCATCACTCACCGAATCACAGGAGGCACAGGGCTTCCCGCACTCAAACGTGTGCTGCTCAGGACTGGGGGCAGGGGGGCTTCCCCAAGGGCAGAACCAACCAAGAGGGTTGCAGCCCATCTTTGGGGAACACCCCAAGGTCTGGAAAGAGCACCAGGCTGAGAAAGGACACAGACTGCTGGGCAGCCTCTGTTTCTCGTTTGTGAAAGAGGGGCTTGGATCAAGTCCTCCCTGGGAGGCCCAACTCGCACATCCTATTCCAGTGGTGTGTCCGGAGGGCAGGAGCCATTCAAGTGGATGGTGGTAATGTTGGCCCCTAAGGCAGAGCGTAAGAGTGGGGGAGGGGGGGAACTGCTCTCTTAGTCAGCTTTTCAGAGAGGCGGTGCAAAAAACCACTCTAATTACATCTTTCTTTTCCAAAGAGTAGTTTGAAATCTAATGAAACAATACAAGTCTGAGATCTAGAAGAAACTGTGAAAGGGGAACAGCACCATGATCCTAAATGGCAGCCCTTGTGATCAGGACCACGTGGAGAGCGCCCCATGTCTGTGTTGCAGGGACCACCGCAGGGCTGCTGAGTGACACTCAGCTCCCTCACAGGGTCACAGGTAGCCCCACGAGCTGTCAGGGTGCCCTCATTGGGGCTTGAGTCCTAGGTTCAGGGATGTGTGAAGGTGCCTGGGGGGAGGCCTCATGAGCTGGAGACATGGCTCCTCAAAGGTACACAAACCCTGAAGGATCTTCAGGGTCAGGATCAGAGGACAAAGGGGTCCACGAAGCCACCACAACTGGAGCAGCTGGGTGTGCAAGGCCTCCAGTAAACGTGGCTCTGTGGGGAGGACTAGGAGTAGGAAGTGCATGGCAATGAAACAACATGGACTCCTGCACTGTGACCAGGGTATGGAAGTGATGTGAAATGCTAACAATCAGAGACACTGAGCCGGGGCATGCACAAACCCTACCATGGCTGTGACTTTTCTATAAACCTAAAACAAGTCTAAAATAAAAGTTTATGAAGAAAATAAAAGCGAATGAGGCTGACTTCACAATAAGACTCAAAAGGAAGGGAGAGGGGATATTTAGCAAACAAGTGAGCTTTCACCCTCTGCCAGCCCTGGAGGTTTGCAGGGGCTCAGAGCACTGCTGGAGCGGGAGGAGGGAGAGGATGGGAGTGCCCCCCGCTGCCCTGACCCATCATTTCACTTCTCAGATTCAGCCTGCTCTTTTTGTCTTTGTTAGAAAGCATCTGGGCCACTTACAAAATCCTACAGTTGTAGGGAGAAAAGGATTTAAAAGTGAGTGAGCTTAATAATTAGACAACTACAAACTGAAATGATAATATAATAATATATAATATAAAAACTGCACTATAAAACCATAGTGAGATACAATTTTTCACCTTCCAGACTGAACTGACAAAAGATCAAAAAGTTCAGAAAATGTGCTGCCAGTGTGTAGAGCAATCTGTACAACCTATCTGGCGATTTTAAAACCTGAAATGCTTCCCTTCAACTCAGCACCTTTATTGTCTTGGAATTTATCCAACAGATAAATTTGCACATATGCACACGTAGTCGTATGTACCAGGACGCTCCCTGTACAAAACTGCAGTTGCTCCAGATGAGAAACAAGCTTAACACCAACCAGGCCAGAGGAGACGGGGAAAACGCATCCCTGAGCGCAGCCCACACAACAGAGCCCTGTCTGAGAACTATGTCCCAGGCAGAGCCATGCCCGCAATGTGTGTCTGTGTGCCTATGTGCCTGAGAAAAGAGAGAGGGGGTGGTTGCCTGACACAGACGTTGTATAGACAGAAATCTCTCAGCAGTTTTTCCTAAGGGGCTGCAATCGAGTTGGTTCTGGTGAGAAGACAGCTTTTCACTACATATTCTTTCATACCCTTTTTTAAAAACCCATGTCTTAGTGTTCTGTTTGCAAATTTTTTCAATTAACTATTTTTAAGTGAATAAATGCAGTTATTCCTTATCACAATAAACATAAGAAAAGGGGTCAGAAGCTCCATTTTCTACCCAATAAAGGTGAATATGTTTCTGCAGAAGTTCAGTCGCCTCTTGCCCTCAACTGGCGGCAACTGTGTCCCTCAAGGGACATCGGCTATGCCTGGAGGCACTTTTGCTGTCACAGCTGGGGGGGCGGGTGCTACTGGATTAGTAGGCAGAGGCCAGGGATGCTGCTCCACATCCTGTGCAGCAAAGAATTTTCTGGCCCCAATGTCCACAGAGCGCAGGCTGAGAAACGCTACTCTAACGTACACACTATTTCCCCAGACGTGTCCAGTCTGGGGCCAGTTTCAATTATTAAAAAGTTTTTTCTCAAATTGAATGCAAATCTGCCTGCCTCCTTCTCCAAGCTTCAGTCCAGCACTTGGTTTTTTCACAGCCCTGAGGCCGGGACGGCTGCTCTGCAGAAGGATCACGTGGGGCGGCACCTCCGGAGCTCAGCCGCTGAGTGCAAGGATGAGCAGAGCCATGTGGTGCTCTCTGGTCCCACCAACACCCACCTTCTATTCCAGAGGGTCACATCATCTGTGGACGAAAGGAAGGGAACCACGTGCCCTGTGGAGCTGGAGAAGGGCATGGGATGGGCAGGACTGGGACACGGCATGGGGGGCCTGGGAAAGTGGCTTCATGGCTCCCTGCTCCAGGGTCTCTTCCTCACTTCTGCCCAGCATTACCTTCAGGCCCCACAGGGATTTTAGAGAGTCGGGGGTGGGGAGTGGCTGTGGGACTTGGGAGGGGACATCTCAAGGCCAGCAGAGGGCCACACAGCACACACTGGGCAGAACTGGGCTGAGGACACAGTGGAAAAGCATTGGTACCTGTGTTTTGGGGCTGAACCCAGGTAAAAGGTCCTCAGAGCCCTAGTTCCACACCTAGCTGTGGCTCAGTGAAGGGGGCGCCGATATGACCCGGCCCCTAGACTCACAAAGATGCCCCACCCTCACTTAGTGAGCCACGCCCAGGTTTACCTGTCCACCTCCACATCTGGAGCCAGGGACTGAAATGCAAATGCTTGGTGCTTGTACAGTGGGCAGGTGGCAGGCGCCCTGGCAGACTGGGGTCCAGGTTCCTGAGGGGGATGCTGGAGAGGCCCAGGGGCAGTACCAGGATCAGATGGGGGCCGGCTACACAAGCACCCAGACTGGGATCGAAAGGTCACCATGACAACATGGTACCATGAGAACCACGAGGCCGAACGGCAGCTAAGACTTCCACCTTCCAACAGCATGGGTGAAGCATGGGGAAAGAGCAGTGCCTGGCAGACTTCAAACTTGCCAAGGTGAAGTCAGAGTGGCAAAGCCGCATGTGCCACTTATCAGCCGGTGACCCAGGCCGGCTGCTGGCCCTCTCCGAGCCAGGGTCTCTCCTAAGCAGACCCAAGTCTAGTGCCCTTGGGGAGCTGCTGAAAGAACGAGGTGTTGACAGAAAGTACCTGTTGCTGGGAGCAAACAAGAGGCGAGAAACACCCCTCACCGTCCCAGGTGCCCCTTTTTTTACGAGCTATAGCTCCAAAACAGCTGGGAGATTAGCCATAGTTATGTTAGACTTTCCAGGAAAGAAACTCCACAGGCACCAATGGCAACTAATCCTGGAGTTTTGCAAATGTCAGCAGAAGGATGTTTAGTGAGAACCCACCCCGAGCTCTGATGCACATCCGCTGTGTTGCCTCATGCAGTGCTGAGGGATCCCCCTCCCCACAGGGTTTGGGGAGCTCTCCTGGGGAGCTCGCTGCACACCTCCCTGGGCGTTGTTCATCTGGGAGGCACACTGGATCAGGCTGCAGTTTCTTGATTATTCCAGGGTGCCAAAAGTCATGCTGCACCAGGCCTCAATCTCTTCTGCAGGAAATGGGGGCTGAACCCCTAAATCTGTGTCATCTCTCCAGCTGATGGCAAGTCAGCCCAGGAGGGTGGTGAGATGGGGTCTGGGCAGGGAAGGGTCCTGTGTCTCACTGGGACACGCTCATGTCCCCAGGAAGCACCTTCTCACTGCCCTTCCCACTTAGCCCAACTTCCCTGAGATTCACATTCAGACTCTGACTCGGGGGGTAGTTCTAAGGAGATGGATAAAATGAGAGGCAAAGTCACAAAGTTACAAGAAGATTTTCAAGTATCAGAGTTCGTGTAGCTGGGCTGGTTATACATCAGTCTGGGATTGCCAGCCCAAGTCTGGCTGTCCCAAGGGTACGTATCTGTGAGCTCAGACCTGGCCCCAGGGCACTCTCCAAGGCCCATCCAGCCATTCACACTTAACCGGCACCATGGGACCTGTGCCCAGCCCACGGTGTGTAGGGCACAAGAAGAAATGAGTTCCACTCTGCACTTCTGTGTGAAGCAGAAAACGGCACCCCACTTGAAGGACCCAGGCCAGAGACTGTGCCCATAGCTTCCTAGGCACGTGACCCACCCCAGCATAAGGCTCACGGTTTAGTCAGCAGCTTGGGCTGCCACCCCAGGGGCTTGTTCACTGCCCTCATGTCCTGCTCAACCCAAGGAGCAGTGCTGACCCATCCTACAGATTTGCATTCACTGGGACCTCCTGCCTTCTGGGGTCCTGGGCACTGTCCCCCATCATTAACATCAATGAAGGGGCGCTGGTCGGGGGAGCTCCAGGACAGACACACTGCTGCTGTCCCAGCCTATCATGTTGTAGTGTTGACCTCAGCGAGCTGATCTCTCCAGCCACAGTTCGCTTGCCTCCCAATCAGAACAGCCCACCACCACCAAGCCCTCAGGGGCAGTGGCAAGTTCAGCAAGGCCATGTGCAGCACATGCCCAGCAGTGGGCCCTGATCTACTCAGTGGCAGCTTCCTCAACAGTCAGGGTAAAGGAGATAGAGACCTGCAGGGCGACCCCCACACAATACAAGAAGGAGCCCCCCAACACATGTGTATGAAAAATGCCTAGCCCAGGATGTGACACAGGCAAGGCTCAACAAACACTTAAGATTAAAAAGGAAAGCAGCACCCCTCCCAGGGCATGCAGACACACTCTGGACACAGGACATCCACAGGCACCCAGCTGAGTGTGTACACACCCCAGCACATGCATGAACACCTGCACCCCACACATGTCTGGTTCTGGAAATTCAGCTGCCACATGTTAAAAGGTGATTTTTTTAATAAAAAGGGTAAAAGCACCGGCAGTGAACAATACAAAAAGGAAATTACAAAAACAATCCCACTTACAATTGCATCCAAGAGAATGAAGTACCTAGGAATAAACTAAATCAAGAAATTTAAAACTTGTACATTGAAAACTATAAAACATTGCTGAAAGAAATCAGGGGCTACCTAAATCTAAATAAATGGAAAGACATCCCATGCTCATGCATCAGAAGATGTAATACTAAGATGTCAATACTACCCAAAGCAATCTACAGATTCAATGCAATCCCTGTCGAAATTCCAACAGCCCTTTTTGCAGAAATGGAGAAGCCAATCCTTAAATTCATATGGAATTGCAAGGAGCCCCAAAAAGTCAACATAATTTTTTTAAAAGAACAAGGTTGGAAGTCTCACACTTCCTGATTTCAAAACTGACTACAAAGCTACAGTAATCAAAACAGTGTGGTACTGGCATAAGAACAGACATACAGGCCAACGGAATGGAATGGTGTCCAGAATTAAATCCTCATGTATATGGTCAAATGGTTTTCAACAAGGCTACCAAGACTTTCCATAGGGAAAGAATAGTCTTTTCAACAAATGGTTCTGGAACAACTGGATACCCACATGCAAACAAATGAAGTTGGATCCCTACTTCAAATCTTATATAAAAATTAACTGAAAATGAGTCAAAAACTAAATACAAGAGCTAAAACTATAAAACTCTTAGAAGAAATCAAAGGGGTAAATCTTCATGACCTCAGATTTGGCAATGGATTCTTAGATATAACACCAAAAGCATAAGCAACAGTAGAAAAAGACAAATTGGACTTCATCAAAATTAAAAATGTTTGTGCATCAATGGGCATTACCACAGAAGTGAAAAGACAACCCACAAAATGGAAAAATATGTGCCAATTTTATCTGATAAGGGTCTAGTGTCCAGAATATATAAAGAACTCTTAAAATTCAAAAATAAAAAAAAGAACCCAATTTTAAAATGGGCAAACTGTTTCAACAGACGTTTCTCCAAAGAAGATACACAAATGGACAACAAGTTCATGAAAACATACTCAACATCATCAGCCATTACAGAGATGCAAAACAAAATCATAATGAGATACCAACTCTCACCCACTAGGACGCCCATAATTTTAAAAATAGAAAACAACAAGTGTTGATAAGGATGAGGAGAAATCGGATTGCTCCTGCATTGGTAGTAAGAATGTAAAACGGCGCAGCTGCTGTGGAAAAGTTTGTTGGTTACTCAAAAAGTTAAACATAGAATAATTATATGACCCAGCAATTCCCTAAACAATTGAAAACAGGTCTTCAAACAAGTATTTGTACACAAATGTTCTCAGCAGCACTACTGACAATAGCCATAGGTGGAAAAAGCCCAAGTATCCATAAACAGAGGAATGTATATACAAACTGTGGTATATCCTTACAATGGAGTATTATTCAGCCATAAAAAAATCAGTGAAGTTCTGATACATGCCACAACATGGTTGATCCTAAAAAACATTATGCTAAGTGAAAGAAGACAGACACAAAATGTTACATATAGTATGATTCCATTTATATGAAATGTCCAGAATAGATAAATCCATAGGGACAGAAAACAGATGGGTGGTTGTCCAGGGCTGAGAGGAGGAGGGACGGGGAAGTTGTTTAATGGGTTTTCTTTTGAGGTGATGAAAATGTTTAGGAACTAGATAGAGATAATGGCTGCAAGTCATTCTGAATGCACTAAATGCTATTAACTGTGCACTTTAAAATGGTTAAGTTCATGGTATGTGAATTTCACTCTAAATTTTAAAAAAAGGATGAAAGGCGGGTTTCACCATTTGCCTGGACAAACACCACAGGACCTTCAGTTCTTATGCTCTGAGGTCAAAGCCAGTCACTGGCTGGAATTCTAACTATGTTTTACACAGATGTTTTTCCACGGATGACCCAGCACTTTGGGTGGAAGTGAAGAGACCCTGCACCCTGAAGCAGAGGGCCAAGCCCCATTCCAAAGAGCACGGTTAGGCTCACTTCCCACCAAGCCAAAAAGTTGAGAACCAAGACAGGCAGAAGTAGGGGGATGGAAATGGAGTGAGACAGAGGAGAGGTGCAGGGATGGAGGTACAACTCTAAATGGGAGGCCAGCGGGTGACTGGGCACACCTGAGACACAGAGGGTGCTGCAGAGGGCCCAGCTTCCCTACTTGGCACCGGATGTGGCCTTCCTGCTGAGAAGATGTTTCCATCCACATAGCATTTCAAAACCGTGGACAGTATTGGGGTTTTCAGCACCCGGAGCCAGAATATGCCAAACGCCACTTCTGTCCCTGCACCTGGCAGAGGTACGTACACCTGCTGCAGGTGAGGAGACGAGACCCCCCCCACATCTGCTTGAAGTGGGAGGACAAGGTGGCCCACCTGGCCCACCACCCAAGTAGCTGTGAGAACCAATAAAGAGGATAACTGTGAACTAATCCTGACGCCATAAAGGCCAGCCTGAGTGCGAGCCCTGCAGCACTATTAGTCACATCAGTCATTTAGAAGTCAATTGACGGCTTTGCTTTACCCACACCGGAATCTTAGGAGTTAGATTCTTTTAGCACACTTTGTCGTGGAACATTATTTTCTGGCCAATACTCCCTCCCAACAGCAAATCTGCTCATTCTTTTTGAAAAAGGCCCTGCCACACGGCCAGGTGCCACGAGCACAGAGGCGAGGGGATGGCCCCAGAGGATTGGGTACCCAGCAGTGGCAGGGTCCACATGAAGTACCCCAAATCTTTGCCCGATCTCAGGCCAACTGCAGCCGCACCTGAGCCAAAGTAGCCCCAAACAAACGTGGGCTGCAGTGCAGAGGCTCACACCAAGCATGTTTCTGAGCCAATATTTTCAATAAAAGCAAACATTCTGGTAATTACCATGAGCTCCAAGTCTCTTCCTTTGAGATTCATCTCATTTGGAAAGGATCAATGGACAGGGGACATCTGCTCTGCCCTCTGTAAGTTGGCAGAACATTCCCCCAACCTCCTTTGGAACTTCTTAAACTCTGGAACTTCTTAAACTCACACAGTGAGAATTCCTCATTTAAAAATGATGAATCGTTATTCCTAACCACGTCAAACACGCCACAACTCCATTGCCATGTGAATGGCACTTCCCCCAGTATTAAGGGATCTCAGGTTGGAAGACTTAATTGTCAGCTCTGATCACCTAGATTGCGACGTTGAGGCCTGTCCCCCTGGCAGGCCCTCCTTTCCCTCCAAGTGCGCACACTTTGCTGGCCAACAGAGCCAGCCAACAGTCTCACTCTGTGGTACTGAGCAGCCATGAGGGCCAAGGACTCAGGAAGAGGCTTTGCCCCAGGAAGCTTAAGGCTGGATGGGGTGAAAGACACAGCGAGAGCCCACAAAGGCCAACCAGTCCTGGGAATGATGGGCACAGAGATAGGGCCCTGGAGAGGAGGGCAGGCGGACCCCAGATGGAGGGACAAACACACAGGAATCAGAGGGGATCTACACCAGGCAAGTCTTGTCAGCCCACCTTTCTGAGTACTTGCAGAATTCGACCCCTTCTCCACACCCCAGTCCCCACCCCCAGGTCCTGCCTGTCACCTCTCACCTGGACAAAGGCTCCTGTCCCTCCCCACCCTCTTCCCCAACTGTGCCCACAGCAGCCAGAGGGACCCTGTCAAATCCTCAGTCCCCTCCCACTGCTGCTCTGCTCAGAGCCCCCAGGGTGGCTACTGCCTCCTAGCCACACCTGCAGGCCGTCCCTGATGCAGCTTCCTTGCCCTGCACAGTGCTTCCTCGGGGCTCTGAAGCAGCTCCCCAGGCTGGCACGGAACTCCCGATCCACAAGTCTGACTCCCATAGAAGAAACCCTGTAAGAGGCAAGGGAGCTGCCTTGTTACCCCAGGAACCCACAGGGCCAGCACTGCACCCCACACAGAACATGCACCCCATAGTACTTACTGAGGGATAAATGAAACTTCTCCCACTGAAGGACTTGTACAGCACCTTCAGCTTTCAAACTCTTTAAAGTCAACTTTACTGATTATGCTTCCAAAAACCCTTCAAGTTTAATACAACAGGAACTTAAAGAGGGCCAGGAAGCTTCAGGATATCTGATACTTTAACAGAATCACTCCTATTTCTCAGAGACAGAGACTCTTCACATCAAGACGGTGACAAGGTGAGAGGCCCAGGTCAGTCCCTAGAGTGACTGGTCCATGGTCAGATGCCTTGCTGAAGGCAGGGGTGGAAGGACACATGGGGTCTGACAGAAGCCCCCCAGTTCTTGGCCCTAAGTGGCTCTGCGGCACCCTAACTGGGCAGGAAGTTTCCCAGTGCCTGAGTAGTGCCATGCTTCCCTATCAAACACGCAGGTAAGGCAGCTCCGAAGACAACCAGCCGCAAAATCCATCCCTTCCTAGTCAAAGCCAGTTCCCAGGCGACACTACAGTAGGCGCCAGTGAAGGCAGACTAGGCTGACAAGGTATCCCAGCCCCAGGAGTGACCAGCCATGGTCAAGATGGGGTGGAACACGCGCTCCTGACTTCCTGGCTGAATGAGTACCAGCACAGTCCAGCGGAAAGACCTCCCCAAAGAATGCCAGGAGGGGTGGTCAGGGTGCTCAAGGCTTCCTGCCAAGGTGGACACATTCTGGGAGCAGGTTCTTCCCCTAGAAGGGGACTGCCCCGACCACGATCTCAGCCGGAGATGCTGCTAGAGTCCTACCAGCAAAGAGTTGGCCACTGCCAGTGAAAGTAACCTCAGAGACCCCCTTCCAATCCATCCAAAATGGGGTGCATTGTAGGGATGTGAGGGGTCACAGGTGGAACAAGAGGGAGGCTGTTACTTTCACAGTTATGTTTATTTTTACAAGTACTGTCTATGGCAAGTTATACTAATGTCCTATTTCAGGGAATGATATGAAGTTTCCTTGGAAAAGAAAGATTCAGGAGAGTAAGGAGACACAAGAGTGAAATGGGGTCCTAGACCTAAATAAATCTGCCCGAGGCCTGGAGTTTGGTTAGCAGTACTGCGCTAGTGTTTCTGCCTCAGTTTCCATGCTTCCAGCATAATTTGATAAGATGTTAACTTCAGAGGAGGCAGGGTGTGGGACAGAAGGAAACTGTACCTTTTTTGTAACTCTTCTTTAGGTCTAAACATCTCTCAAAATAAAAAGTTACAAAGTATTCAAACTTTTAAAAAGTGAGTTGAGCTGTTGAATATGAAGTAAACAACAGTACAGATGATACACGGATCTGGAAAGAACGGAGGGCCATCCATCCAGGAATATCAGGAGATTTGGAAACATGTGGATCATTTCACACACCTTCCTGTCACAGTGGAGAAGGGCCACGCCAAGAGAGGTGGGGGGTTTGCCCAGGGCTGCGAGGGCCACATGCAGCCTTGCCCACAAAGGTCCCAACCCCTGACCCTGTGTTCCCCCATCACAGCACCTCCCCTGAGCCACCCAGGGGACTAAGGACTACAGGAGGTGTTCTGGCCTCAGGGCTCACTCACTTCCGTAAGGGACCCTTGATTAGATGTAGAGAAGATGTGCCCCATGGCAGGGGGAAAGCACAGCCCCTTTCAGACCCTAGGGCGACCCCACATAGGTGGAAATGGATCTGTGCTGATCAAAATGATCTGTGCGTATATCAGATCAAATCCAAGACCTCACATGAAAAATAAGAAATAAAGAAATAAGACCTCCCAAAAACATCCCCTTTAAGCTGTCAGGACGCATCTTTCTCCCTGCCTCTGCCTAAGCCAATCGAGCAAATGCCACCAGCCCCTCAGGCCAGCCCTCAGCCCCTTTCCCCTGCCTGCCCCGCATTCTTGGGTCTCTCCCTACCTCCTCCACTCCTCCCACCCCCTACCTCCCTTCTCAAAGTCTAGCTCAGAACTGGTCTTGCCTTCCCCACCCAGAGGAGAGGGCCCCTGGGCAGCCAGACAAGGGTCCTCCCAGGCCCTCACACTCCCCCAGCCTGGGCACCTAGGGAGTTCTGCAGGCCCCCGGTGGGGGTGGGGGAGGAGGGAGAGGCCCTACCACTTTCAGGGCACTCAGGGCCCGCTTCTCAGTATCTCTGGAACTGAGGAGCCATGAAGGATCACGTGGCAGCTCTCACCCTTGATCCAGCCATGAACTCTGAGAGGATGCCAACTGGTGGGTGTGCATAGTAGCAGTGTTCTGGGCAGAGCCCAGCGCTCACACTCCAGGCTCCTCTGCTCTGTGGGGTCTCTGCAGCCCTGGACATCCACAGGAAGGCAGCCCAGGAAGCCCAGGAGATTTCAGTGGGAGTCCCTGTCCCATGGAGTCCCACCCATCCTCACTGGGGTCACTGTCACAGGCACTGAGCTGGGAATCAGGCCTGGTGCTGATCAACCTGAGTGAGCCCTGCCACATCTGGCTGCCTGGCTCCCCACATGTAAACTGGCAGGACTGGACACCATAGTCCATGTTTAAGGGCCACTGGCCCATCCACAGTTAAAGCCAGGGGGAGGCTCTCCTCTCTGGGGGTTGAGGGACCACCTACCACCACACACCCATCTCCTGCCCCCAGCCCTGTTCCTGCTGGGTTTAAGACTGGAGCATAGGAGAGCACACTACCCTGGCCAGCCTCTGGCGGTCCCGCTGAGGCCCAAACACATGAGAACCTGTTGGAGCAGTTTGGGCACCAGTATCACCTCCTCTTCCTCCTCCTCCACTTACTTCTGGGTGGGAAGGGGCCTCGGGCTTTTGAAAACTCGGCACAGGGCCAGGTCATGGTCACAGGCAAAGGCCAAGCTTTATCTCCCCCCACCCCATCTTCCTCTGAGAGAGCATAAGGTCAAGTGAAAACCAGGGTGGGCCTGTGTCTGAAAACAGAGAGGAGGGGAATGGGGAAATGTGATGGCCAGGGAGGAGGCGGCAAAGTCACGACACCCCCACCCACACAGAGACACCATTCTGTCACCCGCACTCCCGCCCGGGGACATGCAGGCCGGCCGGGTCCAGGAGCCCTGCTGGGGCCGGGCAGGGGTCCCGTCCACCCGGACGAGGTGCCGGAGCTCCGGGCCGCGGCGGAGGGTGGGAGCTTCGGCCGCCACCCGGCCGGGCCCCACGTCCGTCCCAGCCCCGCCGGCGTCCGAACCCGCCACTCGCGCCTCTCTGGGGCCCGCGCGGGGAAAGTTCCTGCAACTTCGCGGGGGAGGCGGCGGACGCGGGGCCTGGGCCTCGGGAGCCCGGCCTCCGCGGCCCCGCTGTCAGGCGGCCCGGCCGGCCGGGCGCCCCAACTTCCCGGCCCGGCCCCCACCCGCGGCCCCCCGCGGGCCCGCTTTGTGAGCGGCGGCGGCGAGGGGCGCCCGCCCAGCCCCGGCCCCCGCCCCGGGCACAAAAGGGCGCGCGGCCGGCGGGAGGCGGCGGGCGGGGGCCTGCGGGACGCTCACCGGGCCGGGCCGGGGCCGGGGGCCGGGGGCCGGGGCCGGGGCCGGGCGGCTGCGCGCTCACCTGCCGTGGAACCAGTCCTTGCAGGCGTCGCACTCGATCATGAAGCGGGTAACGTCGTAGGGGAGCCGGCAGACGCAGTACACGGGCACCGTCGCCATGTTCGCCGCGCCGCCCGCCCGCCCCTCGGCCCGCGCTGCGCTCCCGGGTCGGGCCGGGCGGGCCGGGCCGGGCGGGGGCCGGGGCCGGGGACGGGGCCGGGGCCGGGGCCGGGGGCGCACTACAGCCCGCGCGCACCCGGCCGGCGCGTCCACACAAAGCGGGGCGCGCGGTGCAGGGCCGCGCCGGGAGCCGCCCGCTGGCCCGCGGGGCGCAGGGCGCGAGTGTGCGCGGGGGACGGGCCGCGCGCGGGACACAAAAGGGAATGGACGCGCGGGGGCGGCGGGCGGAGAGCCGCGGCCCCACCGAAGGGACCCCCGGCCGCCGAGCGGCCTCTACGTCAGCGCCCCGGGTGGCGCCGCCTCCGCCCGCCAGCCTGGGCCGCCGCTCCCGCCGCGGGAAGGCGGGCCGGGGACCGCGGGGAAGGCGGGCCGGGGTACCCCGCCGGGGGAGAAGGTGGGCCGGGGGAACACTGCTGAGGGAGAAGAGAGACCGGGGGACCTGCCAGGAGAAGGTGGGTCGGGGGACCTGCAGGGAGAGAAGGTGGACTGGGACACCCCTCCAGAGGAGAAGGTGGGCTAGTAGACTGTCATCTGGAAGAAGGTGGGTAGGGGGATTCCCCGGGGAGAAGGTGGACTGAGGGTACAGGGGGAAGGCAGGTCTGGGAGACCCTCTGGGTGTGAGGTGAGACCCCCGAGGAGGAGGACGACGTCCTTCCTGGTTAAGAAGGCCGAGGAGCAACTACTTGGCTCTAAGTTTCATCTGATAAGCAGCGGAGCAGGGGGCAGCCAGGGGTGGGGGGTTCCTCCTGTTCCCTCCTCCCTCCTACCTTACCGACTGAGTTTCTGGCTGGAATACAACTTCCCTTTCCCCCTTACTCCTGGCTGGGGACAGCCCACCCTCCCTCACACGATCTTGATGCTCAGTCCTCAGAGGACAGAATTCAGGGGACCCGGGAGCATGCTGGCACGGGTCAGCTCTGTAAAGAGAAAGGAGTTACCTGGAATTTGAGCTGCCCAGGAGCCCTGGAGGGAGCCCCCAGGCCTGTGAGACCTAGGGTGCAGGGAGGACAGCAGGTCCCAGGCCTCCTGTCTGTGTCCCAAATTGCTGAGTTCTGCTGGTGGCAACAAGGATATAGGAGGAGGGGGGAACCGAGAGGTGCTGCAGTGTTGCTCTGGGCCCAGCATCCTTTGCCCTAAAGTGGTCCTCCCTCCTCACCTGTGGTGGTCAGGGTAATTGTTGAGTGTGAGAGGGGGAGGGGGCCTGGCTCTGAGGGATCTTTTCCCAAGGCATTCTGTAGCAGGCTCTCCCCTGCCCCCTACCCAGCTGCTGCATCCTTTGGGCATCCGTGATCATTTCAGGATGCTAGAACAGAGCTGGCTCCTAATTCAGAGTAAGGAACCTGTCTGTGCTCCCTCACTCTGTCGGTCTTCCCCACCCTCCCTAAGCAAAATATGCATGGTGCTAGGAGATGCTGGCCACCACAAGCACAGAGTTCCAGGCTTGGGGCAGGAAACCTGGCTCAGCTCACCTCACAGAAGCATCCCTGACAGGTACTCAGCTGAGGCCTACAGCTGCTAAGGGCAACTTGCTCCACTTGTAGGCAGCTCTCCCTCCTGCTGAGTCAAAATCTGCCTTCACATTGTCAGCCGCCTTCCCTCTACAGGTGACCCCTCAACCGCAGCCTCAGCAATGACCAGGGCAGGGCCTTAGCTGGGAGGGACAATGTGAGAGTGGGAAAAAGAAGACGGAGAAGGGGGAAGTGGGGAGAAAGGGATTATCTCCCTCCCTCACCCTCTCACACATTGGTGAGCTGCCCAGGATCTGGAGCACAAGGCCTTCCAACCTGAATTCTAGCTGTCACGCTCACCTCCAGAGTCCTTCCTCCTGGTGACAACCTGGATGGCTCTGGAAAGGGAGTGAGACTATTAAGCATTGTCCACAATTAACACCCTAATGTGAATTGGTGCAGATAAACAGTACTCAGCCTGCAGATCAAAGTCTGCAAGGAGGCCCAGAAGAGCCTGGCCTGGGCACTGCTGAGTTACCTTCCCCCATGGCAGTACAGAAGCACTTAAACTAGCAGTGTCCACAACCCCCCACTTATCATCCATCGAAGCCAGAAACTTCTGGAGACCAACTTGACTGTGGGCAGTCCTCATCTCTGACACTTCCATTTCCTATTTTACAAATAATGATAGTAGGTACCCAGCATTTGTCAAATGCTTACCAGGTGGAGTGCACTGTGCTTAGTTCTTCAGACGTGGACCAGAACTCACCCAGCTGCTTATAAAGCACTCAGCATACCCCCTGGGTAGTGATTATTACATACTCAGCACTCACATTGACACCTTAGGTGTTACTGCTGCCACTTTAGAGATAGGTATGTAAACAGGTATCAGAGAGAGGTAAAGTACTGGTGCCATTTTTCAGAAGTGAAAACTGAGGCCCAAAGCAGTTGAATGCCTCATGGAGGAGGTCAGCTGGCTAGTGAGAGGAAGGAGCAAGCCAGGAACCCAGACTTCTCCAGGGCCTGAGCCTGCACTGCCGCCCCTCTGTCACCTCCCAGGGCACCCTGAGCACATACACTAGGCATGGGAGCCCATCCTTGACCCCTAGTCCTTCACTGCTGACCTCTGGGATGGCTCTGGCTACCCTGCGCCACCCACCTCCACTCCTTGCCCTCCAGGACTCCCCTGTCTACAGCTGTGTCCACTTGCATCTGGAAATGTCCACTGAAATACTTTCCTGTTACTCAAAGCTCTTCCAAGGCTGCCTTCCAGCTACAAACTAAAATAAGACTCAATATGGGTCCCAGACTCTTCCTCTCTTTGGCTCCTCCCAATGAGTTCCCTCTTATGCCCCATCAGAAAACCTGCCTTATCTCTATGTCCTCCCTCTCTCTCATTCATTTACTTCAACATATATTGAACATCTGCTGTGTGCTGAGCAGTGTTGTAGCCATGGAGCACTCAGCAGGCCCAAGTGTTGTGGAGCTCATGTGGCAGTAAAGGGAGACAGCAACACATATAGTGGGCTGGGTACCACAGTGCCTGGGGAAACTGGCACAGGGTGGGGGCCGGGCAGAGGCGGAGAACTCCTGAGGTGACCTGGAAGCAGAGGCCTGGAAGGGGTGAGTCGAGGAAGGAAAGCAAAGGGAAATTACTTGCAAGGACCCAGAAAGGAATAGGGGTGGCCTTAGCACTCTGCCACACTAAGCTCAGTGGCCCCTCCATGCGGTCTGCCCCTGACCTCAGCATCCGTCTCCCAAGTTTGCCCCCATTCCCCAGGGCACAGCACCCATGTGTCTGTGCAAGCATCAAGACCTCACCACCCACCCCAAGAAGCCTGGCATGCTGTAGGGGTGAGGGGGGTGGGCTTCCAAACTACAAGGCCATGTGCTGCCCCTCCACCCTGGCACTCTGGTGAAGCACGACTGCAGTGCTGCATACCTGCCGTGAGCATCCGAGGACAAGACGTGTTTTATTCACCTTATTACCCAGTGGAAAAGCAGCATCTTCCAGTATGTGTTTATTCACTCACCTACTACTCAACAAAGTGTACTGAATTGCAAGTACAGGGCTTTTGTTTTGTTTTTTTTTTAATTGTAACATACACAGCATAAAAATTACCATTTTAACCGTTATTCGGTGTACAGCTCTGTAGCATTAAGTACATTTACAATATTGTGCAGCCATCACCATCATCCATCTCTACAACTATTTTCCTCTTTCCAAACTGAAATTCTGACCCTAACTCCCTATTACCCTTTACCTCCAGCTCCTGGTAACCACCATTCTACTTTCTGTCTGCATGAATTTGACTACTCTAGGGACCTCATATAAGTGTCATCATACAGTATTTGTCCTTTTGTGTTGCTTATTTCACTTAGCAGAATGTCGTCAAGGTTCATCCATGGTGTAGTATGTGTCAGAATTTCCTTCCTTTTTAAGAACGAATGATACTTCATTGTATGGCTATGCCACATTTGGTTTATCTGCTTACTGTTGATGGACACTTGGGTTGTCCCCACTATTTGGCCATGAGTATGGGTATACAAATATCTGTTCAAGTCCCTGCTTTCACTTCTTTTGTGTGTATACCCAGAAGTGAAATTGCTGAATCATATGGTAATTCTATTTTTAACTTTTTGAGGAACCACCATACTGTTTTCCACAGTAGCTACAGCATTTTACATTTCCAACAACAGTGCACGAGGGTCCTCATTTCTCCACATCTTCATCAACACATGATTTTCTGGTTTTGGATTTGTTTTTTTGTTTGTTTGTTTTTATCTTTTGTATAGCCATCCTAATGTGTGGGAAGTGGTATCTCATTGTGGCTTTTTGTGTGTGTGTGGGGGGGGTTTTTTTGAGGTAAATATTTTTATTTTGATTGATTTCTCAATGTATAGTTCAATATAATAGTTTTTAACGGCAGCAGTTTGGTTCTACTGAAACTCCATGATCATTGTGGTCTTGATTTGCATTTCCCTAATGATTAGTGATGTTGAGCATCTTTTTATGTGCTTATTGGCTATTTATATACCTTCTTTGGAGAAATGTCTATTCGCATCTTTTCCTCATTTTTTGAGTTGGTTGCTTTTAGTTGAGTTGTAGAAGTTTTTTATGTACTCTGGATATTAATCCCCTCTCAGATATATGATTTGCAAGTATCTTCTCCCATTCCATGGGTTCTCTTTTCACTCTGTTGATTGATCATGTCCTTTGATGCACACAATTTTTTAATTTTTTTTTTAATAAATTTATTTATTTATTTATTTATTTATTTATTTATTTATTTATTTTTGGCTGTGTTGGGTCTTCGTTTCTGTGCGAGGGCTTTCTCCAGTTGTGGCGAGCGGGGGCCACTCTTCATCGCGGTGCGCGGGCCTCTCACTATCGTGGCCTCTCCCGTTGCGGAGCGCAGGCTCAGTAATTGTGGCTCACGGGCCCAGTTGCTCCGTGGCATGTGGGATCATCCCAGACTAGGGCTTGAACCCGTGTCCCCTGCATTGGCAGGCAGATTCTCAACCACTGTGCCACCAGGGAAGCCCCTGGAAGCCCCCAATTTTTTAATTTTGATGAAGCCCAATTCATCTGTTTTTTCCTTTTGTTGCCTGTGTATTTGATGTCATATCTAAGAAACCATTGCTAAATCCAGTGTCATGAAGCTTTCCACTGTATGTTTTCATCTAAGAGTTTTGTAGTTTTAGTTCTTAAATTTAAGACTTTGATCCATTTTCAATTAATTTTTGTATAGGGTGTGAAGTAAGGGTCCAACTTAATTCTTTTGTAGATGGTTATCTAGTTTTCCCAGCACCATTTGTTGAAAGGACACTCCTTTCCCCACTGAATGGTCATTGCACCCTTGTCAGAAATCATTTGACCATATGGGCCAAGGGTTTATTTCTGGGGTCTCTATTGTATTTCATTGGTTTGTTTGTGTATCTTTATGCCAGTACCACACTATTTTGATTACTGTAGCTTTGTGGTAAGTTTTGAAATTATGAAGTGTGAGACCTCCAACTTGGCTCTTCTTTTTCAAGTTTTTGCTCTTCTGGGCCCCTTACAATTCCATATTAATTTGAGGATTGGCCTCTCCATTTCTTCACAAAGAGCTATTGGAATTTTGACAAGGATTGTGTTGAACCTGTAGATTGCTTTGGGTAATATTGATATCTTAACAACAGTAAGTCTTCTGATCATTAACATGGGATGTCTTCCTATTTATTTGTATCTTCTTTAATTGCTTTCAGCAATGTTTTATATAAGTTTTCAGTGTACAAATATTTTGTCTCCTTGGCTAAGTTTATTCCTAGGTATTTTGTTTGTTTGATGCTATTGTATGTGGAATTATGTTCCTAATTTCCTTTTTGGATTGTTCACTCTTAGTGTATGGAAACAAAACTGATTTTTGTGTGTTGATTCAGTATCTTGCACATTTGCTGAATTTGTTTTTTAGTTCTAACAGTTATTTGTAGAATCTTTAGAGTTCCCAAATCTTGATGATTTTACATGACATAAGATCATGTTACCTATGAACGGAAATAATTTTACTTCTTCCTTTCTAATTTGAATGCTTTTTAAATTTATTTTTCTTGCCCAATTACTCTGGCTAGAGCATCCAATAGCACGCTGAATAGAAGCGGTGAAATGGGCATCTTTCTCTTGTTCCTGATCTTAAGGGAAAAGCTTTTTTTAGTCTTTCACCATTGAGTATGATGTTTGGTTTGGGCTTTTCATATATGGCCTTTACTACACTGAAGAAGTTTCTTTCTATCCTAGTTTGTAGAGTTTTTTGTTTGTTTGTTTGTTTATCATGAAAGGGTGTTGAATTTTGTCAAATGCTTTTTCTGCATCAATTGAGATGATTATTTTTTCCCCTTTATTCTGTTAATGTGGTCTGTATTACATTGTTTTGGGGGGACTTTTTCTTGATTTTAAGGATGTTGAACCATCCTTGCATCCCAGGAATAAATCCCATTTGGTTAGGGTGTATGATCCTTTTAATACGCTGTTGAATTTGGTTTCTTAGTATTTTGTTGAGGATTTTGCATCAATGTTTACAAGGGATATTGTTTTGTAGTTTTCTGTTCTTGTAGAATCTTTGTCTGGCTTTTGTCAGGGTAATGCTGGCTTCAAAGAAAGGATTAGGAAGTATTCCCTCCTCTGGAAGAGTTTAAGAAGGATTGGTGTTAATTTTTCTTTAAATGTGTTGTAGAATTCAGCGCAGCTATCTGGTCCTGGGCTTTTCTTGGTTTTTGATTATTGATTCAATCTCCTAAATAGTTATAGATCTATTGAGATGTTCTATATCTTCATGATTCAGTTTTGGTAGGTTGTGTGTTTCTAAGAATTTGTTCAGTTAATCTAGTTATCCAATGTGTTGGCACACAACTACTGCAGATGTTATAGCAGTGAACAAGGCATACACCATTCCTACCTCCAAGGAGCTCATATGCCAGAGCAGGAGACAGAAAACTAATAACTGTCTTGGGGGGAGATGTCAGAAAGGACATACTAATTCAAGGTTGGATGCGTGCGTTTGTATCAGATGAATCCATCTGATGAATGCAAAGAAAATTCTAAGAGCTTCTTGCGCTACTGGGACCATGGTGATCAGAACCAGAACCAATTGAAATGAACAGTAAGCCACAGGAATTTTGAAAGCCTTCTGGATTTTTCTGATGGGTACGAAAGTGTGCCCTTCTTGTTGTCCATCTCTAGGATGGCCCTGTGATGTTTGGAAGCAGTGAGTTTGTAGACCAAACTCACTCAGCTGGATGACCATATAATTTATTATCCAAAAGGGTGCTATTAATAAAATACCAGAACAGGGGCAAACAAGGCTATCCTGGTCAAACTGGGACCAGGGTGGCCCTCCTATGGCCCACACTGGGTCACTCAGGTCTGCAGGGATGGACATGCACAAATGCCACGAGGGGGTGTGGCGCGATGAGGTCTGGCTAGGTCTGCTATGGGTGCCAGTGCCTGCCAGATGCAGCAGGCTAAGGCCAACCAGGGTACCCACCCTGATGCAGCTCAAACTCTGCCTGGGTAATTCCCACCTGGCTTCCAGGTCATTCATCAGAGGATTCCCTGACACCTTCCTCCACCATAGTAAGTTCCTCCTTTCCTCTGCATTTTCCTTCACAGAGCATATTATCATTGCTGTTGCATTTTCACATGGGTTTATTTTTTCTCGTTGCATTTCCACATGACTGTCCACTCAGGTGAAGTGACACAGCACAGAGAGGTCTCTATTCTGCTCATGGCTGAGTCCTCAGCAACAAGCACAACGCCAGCCCCAGTAGACCCAGATGACCAACAGGTGGACAGAAGGACTGATGGAGATCCAGGAATCTCTCTAAGCAGGGAAGACCTAATATCTTTCTTCCCAGATGCATGGGTTTGGGAGCACTTGTATAGGATCCAACATGGTCGCTGGGTTGATACCAAGTGAGGACGAGACCCTCAGCCTGAAATCAGCCTCCATCTGTCTGAGAGGCAGGGCCATAGTTCTTGCTACCAGGCAGGTTCATTGCAGGTAGAACCTCTCACATTCAGGTCTGCCTGGGCCATTTCCAGTCACTATTCTGGGTGTCAAGAAAAAAGAAACACATGCAGCCAGAGCTAAGTCACACCCAGCTAAGGGTCTGGGGTGGTGGTGCCCGCCCCCTGCCATGGTTTCAGAGACCCCTGGGCAGAGTACAGTCTGCACTTAACAGGACGGCAGCATGCAGAGCGTATCAGCTTCCTGCGGCTGCCATGTCAAGGTACCACACTGGGTGACTTAGGACCACAGAAGTGTGTCGTCTCAGGGTTCCAGAGGCCAGAAGTCTAAGATAAAGGTGCCAGCAAGGCCATGCCCCCTCTGAAGGCCCCAAGAAGGGTCTGCTCCAAGCTTCTCTCTAGCTTCTGGTAGCTTCTTGGCTTGTGGTAGCATCAGTCCAGTCTTCACATGGCCATTTTGTTCCTTTGTGCGTATCTGTTTCTGTGTCGAAATTTCCCCTTTTTATAGAGACACCAGATTTGTTGGGTTAGGGCCCACCCCACTCCAGCAGGACCTCATCCTAACCTAACTAATTACATCTGCAATAACCCTATTTCCAAATAAGGTCCCATTCTGAAGGACTGGGGTCAGGGCTCCAAAATATGAAAGTGGAGGGGACCCAGTCCAGCCCATAGCACAGGGTGAAGCATCTAGTGCAGAGCTACTCTGGCCCTGTCTACAGGTCCTCGGGTCATCTGTGGCCCAGTCTGTGCCAGGGAAGCTAATAGAGCAAGGAGCAGAGGACAAGCATTCAACAGCCTAGGCCCACATGGGCAGGGCAAAGACAGGGCTCCAGGCAAAGTGGTCTCTGCAAGGTTCATTCGACTAAGTGGGGATTAAGGAGTAAAAGGGGGTAATAAATTAGTAATTCTCAGGAAATCTGAGGGTAGAATAAGTTCCCTGGGAGAGAGAGCTACTCCTGAGGACACCTACATCAGGAAAGAACTGGCACCCAGTGCGGCAACAGGCTCCCTCTGAGGCCAAGAGGGGGGACGAGGAGGGAGGCGTCCGAAACTCTTTGTCCTTGCAGGCAATCATATGGATGAGGGTACAACTGCTGAATTATTTCTTGACATTCTTGCCTTGGCCTGGGATTTTGGAATCAGGAAAGAGCCAGGGCATTAGATGTTCTCTGTCAATTAGAAAATAGTAAACCGAGGGCACAGTAAACCTAAGAAGGGATATATCACCCTCGCTGGCAATCGAAGCAATGCAGATGAAAACCAGAAAACCATTTTCTGCGTCCTTCTAGCAAAGAGTCAGGGTCTGGTCAGCACCAAGGACCAAGACAACCTACCCTCACATCCCACCCTTAGGCAGTCCTTCTGGTGAAATGCTAACCACCTGTAGGGTGTGCATGCCTCCCAGGCTGTGACTACCTGGAGACTGGTCACAACCTCTGAAGGGCCACCAGCATGCCCAGAACCCTCACCCTGCATCACTGGCTTTCCCTCTCACTCATGAATTCTCTCCATCCACTGCTTCCTACCCCAGGCCTAAGCCTGACCTCATTCTCCACAGACCACCATCCTTCTCATCCCCCATCCCAGAGGCCCCCCCTGCCTCGGAACCATCACCCCGTTTTATTTTCCTCATCTTCTTGTCTGAAATAGTCTTATTTGTACACATGTATACTTCCCCCAGCCCCCAATTGTAAATGCCCATGAAGGGAGGGCCCTTGCTGCCCTCTGAGCCTCAGGGCCTAGGGCAGTACCCAACACAGATGCTCCATCAATACTGGGGGATGCCAAAGTAAAGCCATGTCCAGCCACACTGGGCAAGCAGGTACTTCATGGTGCAGCTACCCGTGGAATCGTGGGGCTATGGCAGAATATGAAATGGTAGAGAGAAAGAGCCATAAAATATTTTGTAGGTGGGGAGAAAATGTTACAAAACATGTGTAATGGTTTATTTTCTGCAAAAAAAATTATATATTACATAGAAAAATGAAAGATAGGGGCCAAATATTAACAATATGGTGATTACGAATATTAACAATATTAACAGTATAGTGATTTTTCTTTTTTTTGTTTACTTGTATTTCTTAAAGTTACTACAATAAACATATTACTTTTGAAACCAGAAAAAAAAAATCAGTAGAAGCTATTTTTCAAAAAGGAAGAAAGGGAAAAGAAACCATCAGCCCAGGAGAGTATGTGAATTGTCCTAGGAGCAACGCTGGGGTCAGAATTCAGTCCCGAGCCCCAGAGTGCCACGCACAGCTGCTGGCCCCTCGCCTATTTCTGGATGCCACTCAGGCCATCCCCCGTGATCCTAGTGACGTGGGAGAGATGGCCAGCCTGTCCCCAAGCAAGCGTGGTGTCCTCGGCCTCCCTTTGCTTCCTGCCCAGGCCTGTGCCTCCGTCCCTATCCCCTCTCCAAAACACAGGGTTATTCTTCAGCGGGGAGGACCTGCTCCAGAGAGGAGGGGGCGGTGGGGAAGGGGAAGGGCAGCATCATGCAGTTGTCATGATGGGGAGGCACTGCTGGCATCTGGGGGTAGGGGCCGGTGGCACTGAGAATACAACCCTCCCTGAAAAGACATTCCAACGGAGGAAACTTGACAGGCGTTTGCAATTGACACTGGATTAAACGTGCTGGTGAGTCCTCACTGGAATTGAGGTTTCTGTAAAGAGGAAGCCCCCCCTGCTCCCCACTGCCTCGCAAAATGAGGGCAAGCAAGGACTGGGGGGCCATCGTGGCCCTTGGTACTGTGGACCAGAGCATGATACGAATGCAGAGGAGCTCGAACCTACGTCCCTGAGGAACGGTGGGGCCAACACGATTGACCAGACAAGTGTCAGGGAGGAGAGGTGTGGGTGCTTCCTTTATTTCCTCCAAATCCCAGAGCCACAGCCTGTAGGAATAGAGGGTTAACAGCATTTGGAGTCTGCACACCTGTCAGAACCAGGAGAACACTCAGGGCTTGCTTGGAACAAACTGACTCAGGACAGTGCCTCGTCAGTCCCGGGCACCGGGGACCGTGGTGGGTCCCACAGAGGCGTAGGTGGCTCCCAGGCTATAGGGACATGCAGTGCCGGTGCCCAGCCCCAGAACTGGAGGGTTTTCTTTTTTTTTTTGTAAGACCAGTGTAAACAACAAACATTTATTGGTGTCACTTATGGTAGAAAAAAAGTTCCTACACCAGAGGCACATGACCCAATTGTTAAATAGGACATTTTCAAGGTGAACACACATCCTAACCCAGATTTTTCACCTACTTTTGATGATAGCCAATTCCTCCTCGCCCCCCACCCCAAAACATGTGAGCAACTGCTAATGAAAAGCAGTAAACAGCTACTTGGGCTATAACATTTTCAACTCCACTCCAAGATGAAGATTCCAATCACATTCGAGACTTTAGTTCTCTCAATTTTCTCCTAAGGAAAGTTCCTGAGTCCAGTTATTTACAATATTACAGCACTAGCGGAGCAGTGTCTACAACTCATCGTTGTCTGCTGGTTCTTCATCACCAGTTTGGGGAGGGCCTGCATTTCCATAGTTTGCTAATAATTGGCTGAACAATTTCTTCTAGCTCCTTCTTTTTAGCTTTGAAATCTTCGATGTCAGCATCTTGGTGACCGTGTAGGGAGCCCGGCCCAGCTCTCGCGGTCCCCGAGGATCCGGTCAGCTGTCTGCGCGCGGAACTCGGCCCCAGGAGTTGGCAGTGTGGACACCGAACCGGCCCCCGCCGACCTCCCGCGGTCGCCTCGCGCCTGGCCTGGGTAGCAGCGCTGGGACGCAGCGGAACGCGGGCCTCAAGGGTAGGAGGAAAGAGGTGCGCGCGCACCGTCAGCGCAGGGAGGAACGGGCCTCCCCTACACAAGGCCCCGCCCTGCCCCGCCCTACGCATGGCCCCACCCCTCTCCACGCAAGGCCGGAAGCGCGCATCCCGGGCGCGTCTTCCTCTGACTAGGAGGCCGGGCGGGCGGGCGGGGCCTTGAGACGGCCCTCCCTCTCCGACCCCGGCCGAGAGCGCGCGCCCGCAGTCCCAGCGTCTTTGATAACACGTCTTCTGACACCGCCCCCTCCGCCCCCGTCTCTCCCGTGTGGCCACTCCCCTCCTGCCCACCCCGCGGAGGCGGGGACACAGCCCCACCTCCCCGCACCTCCCGGAGAAGCGGTTCCGGAGGAGCTGGGCGGGCCATGTGTAGGGGCATGATGGACTAAAGGGCGCCTCAAAGGCTCTGAGCGTGGGCTCCAAAGGGCACGGACTCAGACCCTGTCTCCACCGCTCACTAGCAGTGTGGCCTCCAATAAGTTAAAAACCTTCGGTGGTGATAACAGTGTCATCCTGATAGCATTGCTGTGAGCATTAATTGAGCTAAAACACCTAGAACAGTGCTTCTAAAAAAGCACGTCCTGTTTTAGCATCATCATTGAAGGTGTTATTAGAACGTGAGAGATTTACAATGGATGTTCACAAAACAAGGACCAAAATGTATTAAATGCCTACCGTTCACCCCTGTCCTGTGCTAAGCACTCAGAACTCAATGATGTAAAAACATATGGGGAAATGGCAGAGAAGAGACAAATTTGCCACGCACAAGAATTCCAAATAATTTACTAGATAACTAAAGCATGACTCCCCACTCGTGAGTCACTCGTGAGCCACATGGTGGCTCTATCAAAGAGCACAGTATGGAAAGGAGTAGGGGCTGGCAACCTTACAGTGAAGAGACCTGACCAACACTAACTCAGCCAGATGATCAAGGTCGCTATCAATGGTGATAAGGCATGTTAATTTTATGTAGCCTAACCCCAGTCCACTCATTAAAAAAAAAAAAAAATCAGACAAATCACAGTTACAAGACATTCAACAAAATATCTGACTACTCCTCAAGGCTGTCACAAGGTCACCAAAAACAAGGAAAGTCTGAGAAAATGTCAGAACGAAGAGCCTAAGGAGACATAACAACTAAATATAATGTGGTAGATACTAGAACAAAAAAAGACATTAAGTAATAACGAAACAAATCTGAATATAGTATGGATCTGGTAAAAAAAAAAAAAAAGGCGGTTTAATCAAGATCAAATGTATTTCTTCCTTGGGCTTTTTTTTTTAAATTAAATTTCTATTTCTAAGCCTGCTCTATCAGAGAATGTTTTTTTGTAACTGTGAAATTCAGACATCAGCATAACTTGCATTTTGACCACATATGTTTCTTTAGAGCTAGAAACCTGGAATTACCTGCAATGGGCAAAATATTTCTAAATTTTGGTTATTTGACTAAGCTCTTCAGTAGCTGTTTCAATTTGAATTAAACCTCAGTAAAAGGTATGTTTTTACAAGGAATTTAAAAGCCGTACCATCTTTATACTAAAAGAATAAAGATTTTTATTAAGCATTGTAAGTTGCATTCAATAGCCTTCAGATACACCACACCACAACCCATCTACAATCAGTCAAACCCAACAGCAGTTCATTCTTGCACAATCCATGAGTTAGGGCAAAACTCCCTTCAACTTACAGTAAGATCCTACTCAGGTCTTGCGGGCAGGGATTGGGGAATTACATCTCATTTCTGATCACTAATGTGTGATGAAGAGCATCAGGAGAATTATATGAAAACGAATAAGAAGTGATTCTGATTTCAAAGTACATTGTTTGGAAACATTAACAAAAACATCAAAATGATATAAGTATACCTGCTTCTACTAAATTCTTGATGGGAAAGTTCTCAAGAACAAGCAATTTGTTTCCTGCTACAGAAGGGGGGGTTGTTGTTTTTTTTTTTTTTAAAAGATCAAAGGGATTTTTTTTTTGTTTTTCACAGAATTTCATATTTTGCTAATATGAAGGCATAAAACAGCAACAAAGAACAATAATGCATACAGCAGTGAATACACCAGGGTAATGTTGATATTCGAAACAGCTAGATAATTTGGGGGGTTTTAGAATAAATGCAACAGAGGTCAATAATCACAAAATTTTAAGGTTAGAGCAAGATCAGTCAATGACTAAACAGAGTTAACATCTTTTATAGGACTATTACTGATTATTAGCATTTTTGTTTTGCAAATGGGCACATACTGGTAAGAATGGAAGAAAGGACAATAACATGCATAATATTAACTACACACTTTAAAAATTATGAACCATGCAGAAGTTTAGCTCAAGTAGTAGCACTAATGGTCTACGTCCGATTCAAAACCACATAGTTCATTGATCACAGATGCATGGTATTAAGTCACGAAAAGTTTCAGAACACAGTGTGTTGATTTTGAAAGGTCATTTGCATCTTCTATGATTTCAACTTTATCTCCATTTAACTTGCTTGTAAAGTATGTATGATGTACTGTATATTTAAAATCAGCAGAACGGCAATATTACTCTATAGTTTTTTCAGTTTTGATAGTTGCACTTTTTTTTTTAACACAAAAGAACCACATCAACAGTGATGAAATTTAAGTAAGAAAGAAAAACTGTGGTTGTGCCTAATTTCTTTCATAATCATAAAATCAAAGCCTTAGACAAAGCTTTCTTGTGAACAGTAATGCAAAATCAAAGATAATGGCATACATATGGTGCCAAATGCTAAAAATGATATTTTAAGCTATATATACTTAAAGACTGCCAAAATTTGTTTTCTTTATAGTTCAAGAAACACAGCTATAGGCTTTTGTCATTAACCAGTTTAAACTTTGTGTGTACTTCATTTTAAGTGTGGGAGTCAAATGCTCTTCATTTTCTTTCTCTCTTTTTGTTTTATTGTAGCATTTTGACTACAACTGGTTAAAACTAAAAATGTGTTGTTTAAATCTCTGATATCAAAGAGGGATCCGAATTTCCAAAGTCCTCATTTTTCTCTTACGGAAAGGAAAAAATGTACATAACTGTAGGCTCTCTTTCTCTCCAGATATTCCTAAATCCTTACCCTTCCAGCATCCTTCACCCTCTATAAAAAATAAGTTTACTCTTCTTTCTTTAAGACAGCTGCCTCCAGAGCATCAGCTCTACGGCAAGCACTGTCTGTACTTAGTGCATTTAAGTGAGGATTTGTATTGCACGTCTTAGAGTCATTGTTCAAGGCACTTTCCGAGTGGCTGGGGGCCCTGGTGTCGCCCGCGTTCCCATTCATCTGGGGAGCCGGCTTCTCCTCAGCCACCGCTCCGTTTTCAGCCAGGGACCCGTCTGAAGACACAGCGGAGGATTTAGATTCCCCGGATCTCGACTTCAGTTCTTTGGCCACTTCTTCTGCTGAAGCAGCATAAGGAGGCTTGCCCTATTTAAAATGAAGCACAGCAAGCGATAAGGCAGTTTTTGATAAACAGCGGGAGAGAGGAGACACCAGCTGAGGCCTGATGACACTCACTGCAGATTTAAGAACAGAACACAGCGAGTGCATGGCTGTGTCTCTCATTGTTATGTACTCTCCACCCTATGCATTTTATACTGTGTATACTCTCTATACATTCCATTATATACTCTATATCCTCCATAATCTATATTCTCTAAACTCTACATATTCTATTGTATACTCTATATACTCTCTACATTCTATTATATACTCTATGCAAGCTATTCTCTACATATTCTATTATATACTCTATACATTCTCTATACAGTTGACCCTTGAACAACATGGATTTGAACTGCGCAAGTCCGCCATTATGCGGGTTTTTTTCAATAAACACAGACTACAGTACTACATGATCCACAGTTGGTTGAATCTGCGGATGTGGAACTGTGGATATGGAGGAGGGCTGACTGTAAAGTTATATGTGGATTTTCAACTGCGCAGAGAGTCGGCATTGTCCGAGGGTCAACTGTACTCTCTATACTTTACAGTCCATATACACTCTATAATCTATCCACTCTATACATTCTATTTTATACGCTATCCATTCTGTCATCTAAATTTTCTATACTCTAAACATTCTATTATATACTCTATCCACTCTGTAGTCTATATACAGAGTGGAACTGGAGGTACCTATCACCCTTACTTTAGAGACACCCTCTTGTACACCACGGGCTACCATGTTCCCCATTTGGGCTCAATTTTACACAGACCCAGACCCAGAAGGACTGTTCAACAGACCCAGAAGGACTGTTCTCATTTTAGTTTTCAATCCTATAGTTCAGAAACACTCATGTAAACTTTTCTAGAAGTCAATACTACTGTCATTCTCTTGGAACCTTGAGAAGCATAATATAAAAATATAGGAGGGCCAAGAAGCGGAGAAAAATAATACTGAAGGCTTCAATTACATGCTTTCAAATCTCAAAACCCTCACTCTCTCGAGGAAAAGTCCACTTGCCAGACTAAACACACACTTGTGGCAGAGTATTGCCAGTGGTGATTAAGCAGTTTCCCCATGGGTGCCTGCTACATGAAATGTGTTGAGGCGCCTGCTTATTAGGGAACCTCCCTATAGTTATGAAGGATGCAGGAAGACTAAGAAAGAAAGCCAGTCTGTACCTGTTTGGAAACAGACACTCCCCCTCTCTACAGCTAATTCTTCCCATAAGCGTAGGCCACTGCAAGGAGTCCCCCACCACTATACGCACCACAAGCACGGGGCAGCACCGCCTCCTCTGTCCCACTGACACATCGTATCAGAACTGGCCCCATCAGGATGGCAGCAACAGAGAAAGGAAGGCCAGAGACTCTTAGGAAACAAGCTGCCCTTCATCATCTGTCCTTCTCAAGGTGCAAGAATACTACTTTCACTTAAAAACAAGCAACAGGAAGTACCAAGGAATCCACACATTATGGCAATAAAAGATGGAACAACATCCCTAAGGACAATGAAATACATCAGAAAGGCATGTCAATAAAAGACCAAGACTGCTTCCTTTGATTTTAAAACAGGCTGTGACAGGACAGGTTGAGGAAGAGGAGCACAGACTAAACCAGGAAAAGCCATAAAGTGAGGTGAAAAACTTTGGGAAGAATTTAAAATAAAGAAAAAATAATTCGAGAAATGAACACTAAACTAGAAGAAACAACACCAAATAAACATCATAGTACCTGAAGGTGAAAGAACAAAATTTTTTAAATCAGAGAGATGAAGAAAGGGAAATGCAGATCAAAACCACAATGAGATACCATTTCATACCCACTAGGATGGCCAAACTCAACAACAGATAGTAGCAAATGTTGACATGCATGTAGAGAATTGGAATCCTCATACATTGCTGATAGGAATGGAAAATGGTGCAGCCATTTTGAAAACAGTTTTGCAGTTCCTCAAATGCTTAAACACAGAGTTACCATATGACCCAGAAATTCACTCCTACATGCATACCGAAGAGAACTGAAAATGTGTAGTTAACAGTTAACAGTACTCTTATATATTTGAAAGTTGTTAACAGTAGTTAACAACACTCTTATAGTTAACAGTACTCATATATTTGAAAGTTGCTAAAAGAGATAGTTAACAGTACTCATATATTTGAAAGTTGCTAAAAGAGTATATCTTAAAAGATATACTCATCACAAGATATACTCATCACTTAAAAGATTTCTCATCACGAGAAGAAGAAATTTGTAATTATGTGTGGTGATGGATGTTAACTAGACTTACTGTGGTGATCATTTTGCAATAAATACAAATATCGAATCATTATGCTGTACACATGAAACTAATATAATATTATGTGTCAATTACATCTCAATAAAACCGGGGGGAAAAAACCAAACTTGTACATATATGTTCATAGCAGCATTATTCATAATAGTCAAAAAGTGGAAACAATCTAAATGTCCATCAACTGATGAACAAGTAAACAAAATGTAGTGCATCTATATAATGGAGCATCACTCAGCAATAATACAGAATGAAGTCCTGGTATGGGGCACAACATGTGCATTTACATGAAATGTACAGAGAGCAACTCCAGACAGAAAGCAGAGCCACCAGAGACCATGGGGGTGGGGTGTATTGACTGCTCATGAATAAGGGGTTTCTTTTGGGGTGACGAATGTTCTGGAATTAACGGTGATTGCATATGACCTTAGGAAGAGACTGAATTATACACTTTAAACAGGTGAATTGTATAGTATATGAGTTACATCTCAAAAAAGAAAGGAAGAGACGAAAAGGAATCAAGAGTATGCCAAACACTGAAGACAGACCCAGAAGGACTAGTACAACAGGAGCACCAGAGATGAAAACAAAGCAAAGCAAAAGAACTGAAATGAAAAACTAGTAATTCAAGAAAATTTTCTGACATAAAACAAATTTGAAATTGCATTTGGAAAGAAAGCATTGCGTACCGAGTGCACTGACCAAGAACAACCAGCAGCAGGGCATGTCACTAAACTTCGATGGAAAAATGAAAACAATTTAGGCATTTAGGCCAAAACAGCAAATGTCTTTTCCCTTCAAAGGGAAAGACAATTCAATTATTATTAGCCTTTAACAGCAAAGCTTTATAACAGAGGAAAATCATATAATGTGTAAGTCACTTGAGAAGATGTGAACCAGTATTTCTAATTGCTAGGAAAATAAACCGTTTTCAAATTAAACACTGTTTTCCTAAGTCTTCCCTAGGAACCCACTAAAGAAAGAGCCTTAGAGGGACAAAATGGACCAGCAGACTCAAGGCTGGTGGGGCACGGGACACAATTATCTACGAACCCTGGACAAATGTGGCTGAAAGGAGTATACTTTGGCCAATGTAGACCATAGTGGCAAAGCTATTTTTCAAAACTGTGAGGATGACGGGGGAAAATGGGGGAAGCATATACCAACATTTTCTTTTAATTGTTCCCAGTGATTGTGCTGTTGATGGAAGAATTAGCTATTCCTAGCAGACTGTGTATGCAATGTGGGATGAAGTAAATAATGAGTTATGGGATGTTCTAATTTAATCACCCTCCGGGTTCTTAGGAACCAAGATTCTCAGAAGGGAAGAAAAGACATACTGATATAAACAGTAAAGGTTAAGTCAAATTCCTGAAATCCTAAATTTGAATAAGAAGAGTCAGTTTAATTAGGGAGGAAAAAAGCAGCAGATTACATGTATATATGTTTGTGTGTGCATAGTATACGTGAGTGTGGATGTGTACACCTTTTCCCTCTAGCTCTGTTCATAGGAAAAGCCTAGAAATGGTGATTTGGTGTAGAAGAAAGAACATAGAGATGTAACAGAAATGAGACTAAATAAGAGCCTATAGTCCTCAGTTTGAACTGGAAACATCAGTGTGAATTCATGAGAATCATACCTTTAAAAAATACAATAAAAAGGCATATCGGTTGTGTGTGTGTTTACATATATAAAGAAACAGGACTCTGTGTGTCTATGTACACAGAACACTAGGAACCATGACTGACCCTATGGCAGCCAGGGTCCATTGGTGCCCCTACTTGAAATGCCATTTCTCACTAAAGAAACTGAGAAACTAAGAGAAACGACTGTCACTGGTCTGCTGGGCTGGGTGATACACCACACAGGAAGCTACTGAAGACTAGAGGTCACGGCAAAGGGCTCAGTGGCCAAGGATGGGTGAGGTGAGCTACAAAAAACCATGTGTTGACCTAGTTCCTGTAAGGGCTGTAATACTCAGGCACCAAACAGAAAGCAATGGGAAGCATCTTTTTATAAAAATACCCCAATAAATAAAGAAAAAGAAATGACTGAATGAGAATATCTTCATTTTGCAATCTGCAGTATATGAATGGATTAACAGGTCCTAACATAAAAATAGATAAGCAGACATGAAAGCACACACTACAGTCTTGCCACAGGGACAAACTGAAGTCCGATGCAGCATCCAGATCCAGCTACCAGCGGGCAAGAAAGGTCAGAGCCACATGGGGAACAGCACCATGAGTATGAGTGTGCACTCGGCAAAAGCCGGAAGTCTGCAGGTGAAATTACCTGGGTTGTCCTTCAATAGATAAGTGAAGGAAAAGAAACGGAGGGAGGGAAGCCTGCTGATTCAGAGAGACTTAGAAGACATAGCAAACTATAAGAAAATGAACACAATTCAACATCAGTGTCTAGGAACGCACATTGTGAGTGATAAAACCAGAAAGAGACAAGGGAGAAATAACTGAGTGTAAAACTCCAGGGTTGTAGTTATTTTGTGCAGAGGGAGGCAGGAGGTTGGTGTTGGGATTGGGCCCGTGAGGGGCTCTTGGTATGGCTGGGAAAATGCTATTCATCACACAGGTGATGGCTACATGGCTATTTGACTTATAACTCATTAAGCTACATTTGTGTGTGTGTGTGGTTTTTGGTATCTAGGTTTTATATTAAAATCAAAATAAAAGTGCTTAAGCAACATAGGGACACATATTCCCCACTACCAGCTTAGGAAAGGCCCCTGTATCCACCATGTATGACCATAACGTACAACCAGAGGCATTTTTATAGGACGAGCTCTGGAGAACCAGTAAGAATGAAGTTCTCCTCCCTCTTGTAAACCTGTCGAGAGGCCGAGAGTGCCTCTAGCTCAAAAGGGCATTTTGGTGAAGGCTGAGGAAGGTCAGGGTGGGGCTACAGGAGAGCCAGAATGAGCTGAGTGCCTCCCCCTTGCTGGATGCTGTGCTGCAAAGAGGGGCTGCCTGGGCCTGCTTTCAGGAAAGAGACTGCCTCTGCACTTGACTTGCTTGATGTATTTCATCAAAACAGAAGCTACCAAGACGCTAAGATCACCAGGCAAAGGCAGAAGTTTTATTTTCTCTTGGCCAAGTAAGTTTCCAAATATGGGTTATTAATAAATGAGTCACAAGAGTGTACTCCTCTTAATGTTTACAAGGACACTATGGGAAAAAACTGTACTTTGACTAAACGCCATAATTCAGTAAGTGAGACAACATAATACACATTGTTAGGGCTGATTGGTGTTTTTAAAAGATTGTTCTCAAGGGGAAGTTCATCAGAATCCAGGTCCTAAAATGGAATATCCAAAGCTGAAGAAAGTTCTAGCTCTTTCATGAAGACAGACGTGACTTTATTTTCTCATAAGCTGATCCTTTCAGGGAACAGCTAGTCATGATGGTCCAGGAGGAGAAAAAGATGCACTGTTCCAGGATTTAAAGTCACAATTTTCTTTTAAATCCTAAATGTGATTTACCTACGTAATGTTTTATAATATAAACAGCATTAATAGCTCCTGGATTATTCTCAGCTAAATTCCTATGTACAGCATGTGAACACGAGATCATGCTCTCTTTACCACAAGTGATGCTAAAATGATCTGGTAAGCACCATGTGCCGCTATTGTGTTAGAAGCTCAATAGCTACAGAAACATTCTGACACCCCTCCTATCTGGACACAGGCACTGAAACACTGGCCTGGGACGATCAGGCACTCAGGAGTGAACTGGTACTAGCACTATGTTGTGTTATTACCTGAATCGCACCCTGGTTTTTATAGCCTCTGCCATAGTACCTTCCACCTCTTCCAAATGTTCTGATCACTGGAGTGGAAATAACTCCTCTTGGACGCCTAGACACATAAAAGAGGACGAAAACAAGCAGACTTGAATCTGTTACAGATAACATTTAAACATTTAAAATAATATCAGATGGATTTAAAGGTGCCTAGTCTATGCTATAGGAAGCACAAACTTTATTAAATCATGGTCACGCCAAAGATTTAGTCCAAGTAATCAATCTTATTTTTTTGGTATATATCCAGTGTATTCAATTTTAAAAATAATGCACTTCAAAAATGATTTTTTAAAAACATTAAAAAATGGTTAATTGAGTAATTTTTGGATAATTATTTAATAATGGTTTAAATAATTACATAATGCTATATATAATGGATTCCTATACAACCACTAAGAATGATATGAAAGAATAATGTATTTAATGATGTAAAAATGTTCCTAGTAAACTCATGATTAAAGTAACAAGTAAGAGGCTGTTTTTTTAAGTTTATACAAATACATTTTCATTGTTCACAACTTACCCTCTTGCTGGTCCTCCAACAGAAACTACCTGTAGGGGGAAAGGCCCACGGCCTCCACGGCCCCGTCTGCTCCCAGCCCAGTGGCCAACCACGGTGCCAGCTATTTCTAGCTTCCCTCCCTGAGAAGGTATAGGTTGGATTCCTGCACAAAAGTAGATGAAAAAAAATCTTTACAATCACAGGACTAGCAAAGAGAAATAAGCAAGCAATTTCTTTTCAAATGTGGTTTCCATTTCATATGAAGCCCCTTTCTCTTGCTTTGTGAAGACTTGTTTATTATGTGAACTATCTATGTGCACGAGTTTGATTTTAATGGTTTTATTTTTAAGCTGTTGTTAAAAATACACCTGAAAGTAAGACAACTGTGTTGGCTATTTAAAGAACCCATGACAACTGAAATAGGTTACAACTGCAAAATGAGCACGACTGTTAGGTAGAAATAGATCCAATAAAGTATTGGGTGCATATGGCACACCTTCTATATTACCAAGATGGAAATCTGCAAACTCAGAATGTCTTTCTCTTTGGGTAATTACTTATAAGTTTACTACCTTAACTAAACATTACAGAAATTAATCAGTAAAGCTAGCCTGTTACTTCTTATTGCATTATTAAACAATAATTTCCTTAGACAGGGTTACAAATATTCATTGTATTCACTAACTTCTATTAATTACTGGTAGCCTGCATATTCTAAGGTTTTCTGACTTACCTAAGAAAATCCTCAAACAATTAGTTGGTACCAAAATTTCTGATAAAAACAAAACAAAACAGAACCTCAAGCATCTTCTTTTCTGGCACATGGAATGGATTATAATAAATTCTCCATCATCTTGGTATTAGCCATGATGATTAACAGCCAAGTAGCGCTGTTCAACAAAATCTACAACAAGCCTTACATTTTCTAGTAGCCACATTAAGAAAGTACAAAGAAACACATGAAATAAATATTAGTAATGTATATTTTAGGGAGTTCCCTGGCAGTCCAGTGGTTAAGACTCTGCGCTCCCAATGCAGGGGGCATGGGTTCGATCCCTGGTCGGGGAACTGAGATGCCGCATGCCACATGGTGCAGCCAAAAAAAAAAAAAAAAAAAAAAGTATATTTTATTTAACCCAATATACCCAAATTAACATTAATTTCAACATGTAATCAATATAAAAAACAACTACTAATGAGACATTTTACATTCTTTTTTCTGTATTAAGTCTGTAAAATTAGATGTGTGCTTAGGACACAGCTCAGTTTGGATGAGCCACAGTTCAAGTGCTCGAGAGCCACATGTGGCCAGTGGCTACTATACTGGACAGCACAGATCCGAATTCCAGACACAATTTGGTGGAAGTTAAGAAGCAGGTTCCTCTTGTCATTTCAGACTAAAAAACCACTTCTGACCAAACAATGTTCATAGTCAGAACTCCCCCCTCCTGCCCTCCCTGCCACCACAGTATTTTATCACAACTGCAGGCCAGCGTAAGTTTCCAGGTAAGGGTTGCAAGAAGCTGAAGCCGATTGTGAAGCAGAGAACACACGTTACTGTGCACTGCATAATGCGCAGTAACAGGAGGAAAAGCACCCTGGACAGCCGGGAGAACTAAGGGGAGGCAGGAGAGGGGCATGCAGTAGGAGAGGAGAAGTGGCTCCTACAGCTACAGAGAGAGGGCAGCATTCATCTGTAAGAGTCTTACTGCTACAAAAGATGTCTCTAGGTAGCTTCTGTAAGTACGCAAGTAACTGAGCTGGAAAAATATTCCCGGTCAAGAAAGGCTTGCCTATCCTAAAAGTTCTTCAAAATTGTATTTGAGTGATCCTGTAACGTAGACTTGATAGCCATGTTTAGATCCGCAGTCCCAAAATGTGGGATTTATGACAAAGTCACAAGTCATGGGCTTCAAAGTACAGCAAAATCACAAGATAGTATTTCAAGACTAAATGCTAAGACTTTTTCTCTCCCTCACAAGCCTAATACAAATAAGAAGAGAAGCAATGGGAATTTAAAATAGACTATTTATATATCTGATATTAGATCTTTCTTTAAAAATGTTTCTATGAAACAAACTGTGATAAAGTTTTCTATGCCAAGAACTGTACAATGCCCTTAGAATCTTCTATACAGGCATCATCCTCTCTCCCCAGAGGGGGCTGTTAGGGAATACGACAGGAAAAACACGTCACTGGGTATTAATGGGCCGCCTGTTCTATCACAGGAGACAGTGGTTAGGAGGCCAGGTGCACAGAAGAAGGGCTGTGTGTGGACACACACTGGCCCCTCTGGAAGGCAGAGATGGGCCACAGCAAAGCTGCTGCAGAGACCTGGGGGCAGGCAGAGGCTGGGAGAAGAGCAGCAGTGAATGCCAGAGTGGGGACCTATCAGGAAGGATATGGTGCTGGAGTCAGGACAGACGAGGAGGAAGAAGAGCCAGAAGAAGCGGGAAGCTGCTGGCAAACAGAAGCTCTAGGAGGAGGTGTGGCATAATTACCGCCCTGTGACTTGCTAGTCCTGCTGCTGTCACTGCCTGAGAACGCTCCGCAGTGTCCTGCTGCCGTCGCCACGCGGAAGGCACGGTAAGCGCCTGTCGCTACAGTTTCCCCATAGGGGCCTCCAAAGCCACAGACTCCTGTGGGACCCGGGTGGAGAGAGATGGGAGAAGCCATGAGGAACTGGGTTCAGGGAGAGCCACCAGTGGGCTTTCAGGTAGAGCAACCCCCATGTCCTTCAGCTGTTGTTCTTACACCATCAGCTGCCAGGGAGGAGACTCCTGACCCCTCTTGTCACCAACAACACTGAAATGTCGCCTTGCCTGCTCTTGCAGGAGCCTCTGGAGACCGAACACTATTGTTGTGGGCTCTGCCACAGGCTTGGGAGGTGGCCTTAGTGGAGGAGAGCTCCGCTGACCCCACACATGAGAAAATCTTAAATCACAAACGTGGGCAGAGTTTTCAGCTGCACTGACCAATTTTAAAATCTGATCTCTGCAATAGCTTTTGTAGTTCCCGCTCCCTTTCCCATACATAATCTCTTCCGGGATCAAGTTTGCTCCTTTCTAATGTGAAGAGATGTTGCTGCAAACTTCATAACTAAGCCTGTCAATTATTTACAAGGTCTCAACACAGCAAGATATTGCCCACTAAGAAGGCCTGCACGCTGTACGTGCGTCTGTCTCCCCACTCTAGCAAGTCCCTACATACAGCGGTGGACACACTCACCTGCAAAGCCCCGCCCTCGGCCCTGTGCTGGTGGGACGGGCCCGAAGTGCCGTGGGTACACGGAGGTGGGGTAGAAAGGCAGCGCCGCTGGCGGTGGGAAGGGGAGCGGGTGGCTCTGCCGGGAGAAGTTCAGCCCTTCCAGGATGCTCTGCCGCATCTTTTCTACCTTGGCAGCTTGCTCGGCCTGGAAGTCAAGGACTGGCATGTGAAAACTTCATTCACAAGGTTTCAATTGAATTGGAAAGAACAGGAAAGAAATGAGACATGCTGACCACTGTGCCATGCCTACTTATTTACCCATAAATAACACAGTCACAATCTGCTCAGTGACACTTGTTTACAGAATGCAAACATGACCCCAAAAGCAAAAATGCAAAAAAAAAAAAAAAAAAAATTAACAGATACCTCTTCATCTCGTAATCTTAATCTTATAAAACAAGAATTTAAATTTCTACTTTCTCAGCATATCTTCAGGTGAGAACCATTTACTATAAAGTTTATTAACTGAAAATGAATTTGGTTCTCAAAATCAATGACTAAGTCCAGACAGATCATGCTCACAGCCTTCCTTCCACTTGTGGACCAGGAGGTAGATGATGCCTAGTTCACATCTTTAAAATTTACTTTCCTATCCATTTAATTTTCGGTCAGGTATTTACTGTATTTTACAGAGAAGGAACTGAGGCACAGAGTGATAGATGCTTTTTAAGGGAAGCCTGGAGCTCTTCGAGACTGGACAGGACAACAGCCCAACTGATCTGTCTGTGGGGCTGTCTGTGAGATGACTGTTCAGTAACCTGCACAAATGTGGACAATACAACTTGTGTTATGTCAAATTCCACTGTGAATAAACATCAGAAACATTCAACTTGAGCGTCTTTTGTTAATAAATACATAAATATGTACACCAGCAACCAATCTTTAATCAGAGAAATTGAAAATCTGCTTACTCTGTAAATCTGTCTTTAGACTGAGCTTGACTAAAGCAGCACGTGGGAGAATGCATGTTTTGTAGTCTAAGGTTAAAAAGCTTGCAGCACATGTGAGTTTCTTTTATATAAAGGGACAAGATAACCTCATAACCTACTTCACTTTATTTTTAAATCAGGATTTTTAAAAAGTACAGTCAATCCTCATTATTCATGAGTTCCACATCTGCACACTTACCCACTTGCTAAAATTTACTTGTAACCTCAAAATCAATACTCCTGGCATTTTCATAGTCATTTGAAGACATTTGCTAAGTGGGATAAAGTTTGAGTTGCCACCTGAGCTTGAAGAAGACAGCACTGCCTTCGTGTTTCAGCTGTTATACTGTAAACATGTGTCCTGTTCACTGTCTCCTTAGTGCCACATTTTTCGTGTTTTTGTGAATGATTTTGTTGTTTGAAACGGCCCCAAGAGCAGTGCTGAGTACTGACTAGTGCTCCCAAGTGCTAGGCTGTGATGTGCCTTACAGAGAAAATGCACGTGTTAGTTAAATGAGCTTTGGTGAGGCTGAGTTATAGTGCTGTCGGCCATAAGTTCAATGTGAGTGAATTAGTAGTATATATGCATTAAGAAGTATTTAAACAGAAACACACGTAAAACAAGGTTATGTATCGACTGTTTGACAAAGATGATGTGACGGGAGGCTTGCAGGAACCTAACCGTATATTTCCCCTAAGAGCAAAGGTTCAGTATTTGCTAATTCAGTGTTCAAGGCGAATATATAGAATATAATTACCGTGAATAATGAGAACCAAGTGCATATCCTGAGCTGGGCACTGAACTGGCATTTAGTTACACACTGGGCTGGGCCCAATCTAAATCAAATTCCTGTCACACAGGCTCATTACAAATTCGGTAGGAAAGACAACAGATTAGCCAGTGAGCGTTATTTCATTCTGGTTGGAGGTGGCCACCCGCTCCTCCCTGCCCCAACCAGCCTGCTTTCTTGCAACTGACCTGACCATCACAGAGGTCGATGAGTGGGGTCTTTTCCCGGCTTGCTTTGAGGAGTTTGGACTGGAAGAGCTTCCCATCAAAATACATCCAAGGACAGCAGTGTTCCCAGGGCACTGGCTGGCCACACGCGTCGTTCGCAAACAGGGCCATGTCCACGCCACTCATGAAGAGAGCTGACAGCTGAATGCCGCGGGGGTCGAGGTTCTCAATCTTTAAATGGAAAAGAGTGATTTCTATGGAGTAAGAGTACTACAGTATCCAATTCTTGCAATGTCTGACTACAACTCTCCACACGTAATGAGCACACCCCTCAACCAAATGCCCCATAAGCAGCCCTATCACTACCTTACAGTGACTTAACACTGACTTGTCTGAACAGAAAGACTTATGTTATTTAACAAATTTAAATTTAAGAGACTGTTTTATAAACATACTGAAATATTTCAATTTGGAATTTGTAAAGAGTTACACAAGTATAAAGTAATGCTGTATTTAAGGTGGACACATGACAAAGTAACAAATTATTAATAGTCTCCTTAGCAGTTAAGAAGCCCACAATTCATTTACGAAATAAAATTTTACACTGAAGATTCTAAACACTGGTAATATATTAATAGAAATGTTGTAAAAAGGAATATTCTACTAAGATTCTGCATTTTTCGAGCAGTTATCTTAAAAAATTACTTGGTATAATTTCATTCTAAAGTTTGTACTTTATGTTTACATTATTTTATATGTTAATGTTTTAGATAGCAACTTATTAATGAGACTGTCAAAATGTTTCAGGAGAAATGGATAGCTTATAAATGAAAGAACGCAACAGCAAAAACATTGTATTTGAACCATGCAGACTACCAGAATCTAAAGACTTGTATCTGTGGGTTCTTCTCACTCAGTCATTAGTGTTGTGAGCCTTCCTTTGTACACACAGCCCTTTCTTCTAGCATCTAATGTGTAGGATAAGAAACACTGACAAATACAGTCAACTCTTGATTATCTGTGAAGGACCTTGTTTGTGGATTATCCAGGACTGAGTTTTAACTGTCCTGGTTTCTGTCTTCCCACCTTCCACGCTATTTTCTAAGGTGATGGTATCTTGAGAATGCAGTCTTTATGGGTACCAAACTAAGCAATGCCTAATTGTGGCAGGTAAACTGGCTTTTCATTAAAGATAAAAAAGATGACTCCAGTGCCAAATACTAATGAATTTATGATTATCTGATGTTTTGTGCTGTCAGTGTCAACATTCCCCATTATCAGCTAACACTGTGTTTTCCAACCCCCTCCCCCCCCCCCTTTTTTTTTTTAAATTTGAAGTCAATGCAGTAAAGAACTTCCTGAACCTGGAGAAGTCTGTCCACCCCTCCCAGCCCACCTCTGCTGGCTCCTGCTTCTCTAATGTAGTGTCAGAAAATGGAACTAATAAACATGTTCAGTTGAGGGCAGGTGGGGTCAGGATGATAGAATTTGATGCCTTTTTACATTTATGAGCAGAAAGGGGAGAGAAAGAGGGTCAAAATGGGAAAAAAAAAAAAAAAAAGTCACCTAACTTACTTAGATCCCCACTGGCCTTGCCTTTCTCTGCACTGCAGAAAGGAAGTGGAAACTCCCTTCTTCTGAGTCCTGAGGCAGAAAGAGGGAGTTTCTCCTCCCTAAACACTGACGCTGTGGGAAAGTGGCACAGCAGCGATGCCAGTCCAAGCGTGGAGGCTGCCTGTGCAGAAACCCATCCCCCGGCCCCTCTGCAGGGACGATGGCAACCAGGCCTCTAGCCGCTCTCTCACTGTCAGCCCACAGCCTTCCAGGCCAGAGGAGGGAGGACCAGGTCAAGGCTGAGGGGAAGGGAACGATGGTGCCGATGCTGCTCTAAAGACGTCTGCTTTATAACAAAGTGCCAGCAGGGTCCTTCTGGTGAAATCCGATACTGCTGTCATTTCTTAGTCACTGGTGGTGTTGGTCATAGCCACCCTTAGCCCTTATTTAACTAATATAGCTCAAAACCATTTTGGGCAGATGGCCATCTGAGTGCTGAGGCTAAGAAATGGGAGCCAGTGCGTGGAACACAGAAGCACCCTAGTTAGAACAAGTAACCTCCCAGTGAGCGGATGGGAGGAATGGATAAATCTACATTATCCACACACATATATATTCATTTTAAATGGCCTCATCATTAGTTGAAGAACTGTGTTTTTATGGGTTTAAAAAATGATTTTCAAGTCAATTTGTTTTAGAAATAACAACTACCATTAATTCAATAGAGAAAAATTCTTAAAATAAAAACTGCCTAAATAATGTGAATAAAATCTCAATTGCTGTGTGGATTTCACTTCATTCAAAAAAACTTTTAATTACTTTACGTGGTGTTTTATATTTCATTCCCTAAATGTTAATTACACACATAATACTATCTAATATTTACGGGGCACTTAACAAATATGTATCAGACACCACTCTAAGTATTTTTCCATATACTATTTCATTAACATCTCAACAATCTTATGTATGATACTGCTGTTAGTACTCCATTTCATAGATGGAGAAACTGAGTCACAGAGAGCTCAAGGTCACAAAACTGATCTGGTGGCACCAGAATCTGAACCCTTGATCATAGAAATGGTTGCAATATTCACATTCCAACCTCATTCTCTTATACCACATAAGATAAAATATTCACCATTATTCAAAGTTCCTCAACTAGAAAAATAGTGACAAAATTTTATGATCTTACAGGAAATACAAATATAGAATGTATCTCTGGCCAATTAGTTCAAGAACCAAATTCCACTGAGGTTACTTGGTCCAACTTCTAATTACTGGGCAACAGACTCTTACTTTGATTTGTCATATTTACCTATACGCACAACAATTCTTACAGGTATCACAGACATGCTGCACGTCCCTACTACTGTCTTTAAAGCTCTTCATTTTCCATCTTTTAATTCTGCACTTGGCATGTGAAACTGTTAAAAGAATTTAAGGCAATTATAGGGATGTCAAAAGCAAGGGAGAAAGAAACTGGATAAATATTAAAACTGTGCAAAGGTCCTTCTCCTCATCCTTCACCCGCCCTCCTCCAAACACAGCGTCAGTGCTGATTTTACCTTAGTCATTATGTTTGTGCTGGTAACCTAGGAGAAGCGCCACAAAAATAAACCAGGGAAAAAGTGAGGGCTGTCAATCATTGTCATGGATCCTCAAGGAGCCACGCAGAACACTCAACTGTTCAGGGTCATGGCGGGAGGACAGAGACTGGACAAGACGAAACTCTTGCAAATTCATTTAAACCAACGGTTTCAACACCTTTTCCCACCAAACCTCCTAACAGAATAGCCATCAAGAGGCCAAACTGTTCAAAATTAGGTCTTCTCTTTCTCTTCTCCTATTTATTCTCAAAGCATATAATGGACAAAAATGGGAGAAGAAAAACAGGATCTGGGCAATCCACAAACTGGATAATGGCCCCTAAAACAACAACAAAAATCAAGAGTTGACTATATCCTCAACAGGAAAATGGTATTTTATAGAAAAGCATCGTCATTGTTTTTGAAATATCAAAACAACTTTAATGGTTAAGTGAGAAAGCAATTTTGAAATTTACTTTTCTATCACTGAATTTTGGGACCCTCAGTCTCTGTATAGGGATTTTTGTTCATTTAAATAATGATTATTCCTATCAGTTCTCAATCTGATAGCTGAGAGGATCTCTGATCTTAAAAAACCCCCAACTATCTTTCCCCCCAATGAATGCTGTTATTTTCCCTTCCAGCTCTTTCAGAATTTATGGTGCTCGTGAATGAAGCACTAACGATGCAGGCTGTCCTTGGTGAAAGGAACACAGACCTCCAGACCAGCAAGACCCAAAGGGATAGTGGTGGGCCTGAAGTAACTGCACATAAAATGGGTCTTTCTAAACACAGCTCTAGAAACGCCTGGCTTTAGATGAAGAATCAGGAGAAAATTATGAAAGCACTAAGACCTCAAAAGAACCAAAATGAAAGCTTAGAGTGCGACTGTCTTTCAAAAGTTATATCCTATGTGTTGATCCAAAAATGAAAAGGATATGGGAGAAGATGAACTTTGAGTAAAAGCAAGTTGATGGTGAATAAGGCTTGGTGGGCATACCTGATACCTGGCGGTCTGATTTTCAGAACTGGGATGTCAATACTGATGTAATAATCTAAATAAGAGAAACAGGAAGTAGAGGTAGAGGGATGGCACCACACTCTAGTAAAAGTATTTACAACACCCCTGAGCACAGTCTGCTGATGAAGATGCTGGTGACGGCACCACACGCTAGGACACAGGGAGGGAGAGCCTGCACTTAGTACCAGCCTCTTGGGGGGACACCCGGCCAAATATTCTAGAATGAAAACTTAAATTCAAAACCATTTAAAAAAATAATTTCTGCCTAACAAACAGAAAAGCTTAAACTACAAAGAATACAATTTGAGGTAGATTCTCCTAAGTTTGGCTGTCTTTAGTTTAGCTTGTTTCAAAGTCATCAGAAGCCTAAGGCGACCACAAATGACATGGGCTCCACACAGTTCAGGGTCAACACCGGATTACTGAATTTAACTCAGTAATTTAGGGGAAACCAGAGATTTATTGAGCCCCAACAATAGAATACTGAAAACCCATCAAATGAGCCTAAAACTCTTCTGCAGGGAAAGAACGCCTTCATAAAGAATGGCAAAAAGATCTAAAAGTGAAGGCGATTTTGTCAAAAGAGATTACTTGATTACAAATCAAATTTTGTAAAAAACAAACAAAAAACACAAACAACAACAAAAAAAAACCCAAACCAATGGCAAAGAAAAAATACAAAACCCTGTACATTAAAAAGAAAAGGCAGATCCACTAATTTAGCTAACTCTGAAAAGTATTGAATTTTCTAAAATTTAGTGTAGAAATTAGAAAGCGAGTACAGCCATGTGGACACAGTGACTAATAAAAGTGCACTGAAAAGATAAGCACACCAAAAAATCAGGTGACAACATGGAGAAAATTAATACTGTCAAAACAATTAAAGAAAAAAAGGAATACTAGAAGGGAAAATTAAAAGGAATACGATGTTAAATGCTGACTAAAAGGGCACAGGGATGATGACATAACATTGTTCTTCAAGTGGTTTTTTTAAAAGGGATTTACAGTACTAGGAGGGCAAAGACTATTTTTTAGAGAAAACGAATGTTGTATTTAGGAACAACAGAACGAAACAAGAAAAAGAATCCTGGCCAGATGTTAGTAAATTCTTAGGACCAAGCCCTCCCAGGGTTTGGGATCCCCACCTGAAATAAAAGGCAAGTTTATTTCCTGATGTGGAAAACGAGAATAAACACCCATTGGTAAACAAGGGAAAATCTTTATCGAACAAAAGTAGACTTGACTGTTTCCATAACCGGGAAGGAAATTCCTTTTGCCCTGAAGGCTCTAAGTTCACGTCATTTTTATTACTAGTTTAGTGCACTGAGTGACTCCTCGGTGAGGTTAGCTGTGTCTCACAGAACTCCAAAACAAGACTTCCCAAAACAAGGAATGAGGCTTGTCAATTACCTTGAGCTCCTGCAGCTGATCAGGCTCATAGAGTTTGGGGGACAACGCCTGTGCCAGGAAGGCATCCAGCTCCTGGCGACGCAGTATCCGTGCTCCAGGCCATTGCACCATATACCTACAGCGGGTGGACAGAGAAGGCCTGGTGTCAGGATGGAGCAGTCACCAGTCACATGCATAACCTGGTGTTCAGGTTCTAAGGAGACTCAGGATGACACAAGCTAAGGAGGCCTATATGGATTTCTTACCCAGCTTTTCTATTTTCACTGGATGATGCCAATTACAAGTGAAAACCTAATCCATCATCTGGGCTGATAAGAATGTTCGGAGTAATTAAAAATAACACTAAATCTAAACACACTGCAAACCAGCTGGTAAGTGATTTTTTTGATACAACTTTACTTTTGTGAGGTAAAAGTTAAGCACAAGTTTTACCCTGAAACCCTGAAAATATATGTTAAGCGCAAATTTGTATGATTTATCTATTTTAATTCAAGACAGGATACCTGGGAGGCAGGCCCTAGGTCCAAATAAGCAAGATTTATCTCCTGATGAAGAGTAAGTGTTGTGCGGACTGTCTGCACAGAAGGGGCTCTGGCAGTGGCAGGTGAATGCTCTGCAGTGGAATAGGAAGGGACAGCAGGGACAAGAACTAAAGCTTCAGCCTTCAGAACTGGTACCTGCAATCCCTGGGGACACACAGACTTACTGGGGCCACCCTGGTGTGAGCAGCGAAAGGGAAATCAATTTCTACAACTTCAACTTCCATTTGTACTATCTGCCTGAGAACTGCCAGGTGTCCACAGTCCCTTTTCTCTGCCAATCATTTCCCCTTTACTCACCTTGCCGCACGGCACTGCCCCAGTGACAACCTCCAGGACATTAAGCAAAGGCACAATCCCAAATAGTATTTGGGTGTGAGAGAGTAAAGGGTTAACCACCAAGAACTTCGTCATAAGTCTCATTGCATGTCCAGTGGTTCCTAAGTCTCTGCATTCAGCAAACTTGAAGGATGACCTAGCCAAGTTGCCAGATGATCACCAAAAATAACTTCTGGAGATACACAGATCCCTATGTGATCTCTGGCAAATAGCTTAAAAGGAGTCTGGAGAACTGTGACATGCCTAACAAAGCTCTTTCCAGTACTGTCTGCTGAGAAAGTTTTCTCAGTGCTTAAAATTTAAGTCAACAAAAATCAGCATCAGAGTTGGTACAGAGCCCGCTCTCATTTCTGTAATAATTAACATCCATCCACAGGAACATAAACTTAAAAGGTGAAGGAGGAAGTTTCATCCAGTTGATTAAGAGAAGTATTTTCAATAAAAATCCCAATAGAAAATGAAAGTGCCTGCTGGTGCCAGGCACTAGTCTGAGCATTTACACACACTGATTCCTCAGATGGTCACAGCAACTCTGAGGCAGGAACCATTACTATCCCATTGTAGAGATGGGGAAGTGGAGGCACAGAGCTTATATACTTCATGGTAAAATTATGTAGTAGAAGCAGGAAGGGCATGCAGTTTCAAGGTAAACAAACAGTGGATGTATGGTATTTAGATTCGAGTGATATAAAAGTTTTACTTCATTAAACTGTCAACATTTACAATGACAAAAATAACACCCTTTGCAATTGTTTGAGTGCCAAAAATCTTAAATAAAAGTCTTACTGAGTTTTTACCAGGGCTTGTTGCAAGAAGCAGCAAATCTGAAGAAAGTCTCCCTACTTTTCTCTGAAAAAAATTACTGTGGAAAGATTTTGCTCAATATACAATGTTCTTTGCCTAAGTATCCATGTTATACAACCCTTTTATTTCTTATTTTTAAAAAATTGTGGTAAAATACACATAACATAAAATTTACCACTTTAACCATTTTTAAGTGGATAGTGCAAGGGCATGAGGTGCATTCATGGTGTTGCACAGATATCCTCCCATCGTCCATCATTACAACTCTTTTCATCCTGCAGATCTATGAAACACTAACTCCCCTCCTCATCCCCTAGCCCTAGGCTAGATGTTTCTTTAAAAATTATGAATCAGAAAAAGATTGTTTTGGGGACAGGCTGGTTTTCTTAAGATCTTTCCTGGTTTTTCTGGCAGCAAAGACTCTCAGCAGTCAGTTCAGCTGCAACAATGAAAAGTCTTTTGGGTTAGAATACCTACCATTTCCTCCATTTGGCTTTCTATTTACATTTTAACAAAGTCATCCTTTATCTCTTTTTCAATGTAAGTCCTCAGAAAGACTTTCTGGATGTAGAAAGAGTATGAAGTGTGTTCATAAAGATATGCATGTACATAGATAGACAGCTTAAATACCATAGAACATGGATGGCACCGATGGCACTGCAGTCAGGGGCAAAGGTGAGAGCAGCAAAAACTGACCCTTGGTTATCTCACGTGTTCACGCTCTTCCTATCTGTGCACTGACAGTGTTTTCAATCACTTTGTGTTTCTCAGTTTTCTCTAGACATTCTTTTCCATGTCTTCTTCCTGGGTCGGGCCTTAAGTTTCCTACCCTGGAAGTCTGAGGGTATCTGCAGTTCCCCCTTAGTCACCTCTCCTCTCACTACCCTTTAGAAGCATGGAAGCTGGAACAGAAGCAGGTCTCCACGTCACTTGGGGGACCAACGTGGTCTGCCTCCTATTGGCACAGATGGGGAGCTGGACCCTGGTATGCTACTTGGGGTGTTGGAAAAGCCTGCACTTGTTTGGGGGCTCAAGCCCTCTATCTCCCTTTTTTTATTTATTAAGTTCCTCCAGAACGTAACTCAGTCTGTCTTCTCAGAAGCTCTCTTGGATAAGGACCTCGTCTGTCTGGTCTCAGCTGTACCCTAGGAAAGGCTGCTTTCTGTTCTGTTCTGGACACTTGCTTCACCCTCACACTGAACCTCTGCTCAGATGCTGGCCCCTCCTCATCTTCACTACAAGGATTTCTAGAGATGTGACTGCCATTTCTTCCCCCATTCTCCTGATTGCTGTTGTATGGGTGCTGATATCATTAGTGAAAGCATAGAGAAAACCACCACCTCCCAGCTGGGGTATGCCTGCCCCAAAGGCAGAAGCGGAATCTCATTGCGAAGGAACACAGGCAAATCTAGACGGAGAAATAGTCTACCCAGAGGTTGACAAACTGCACCCAGGGGCTGGCTGCCTGTTTTTAAACACAGTTTCCTGGAGCAGCCACACGCATCAGTTCACATGCTGTCTAAAAGACGTATGATCTGCAGATCCCTGGTCTGCAAACAAACCAGTGTTTATTCTTCAGAAACATCTCTGCATCAACCCAAAGAAACACGAGAAGCTTCCTGAGATTGGAGGAGACAAGGCACCTGAGCGCAAGCACAAGGCAAGATTTTGTTGCTAACAAAGGATGTTATTCGGATAACAGGAGAAATCTGAGTAAGATCTGTAGATCAGATGTATTAGTATTATTTTTCTGATTTTGATAATGTCCTTGTTTTTTTAGGAAACATAAAGAGTTTAGGGGTAAAGAGGTATCATACTCACAACTTCCATTCAAGGGATTAAGGAAAAACACACAGACACATGGAGAGAAGAGGAGAAAGCCACTGCAGTAAAAGGTTAATATGTGGGGAATCTGGGTGAAGAATAGCCACCAACTTTTTGTACTAATCTTATAATTTCTTCAAGTTTGAAATTATGTTAAAAAAAAAAAAAGGATTAAAGGAAGGGGAGAGCCTTTGGGATGACAGCCCAACCTTGTGACTGCTGACATTTGCCCCGCCCCAGCCATCAAGGCCAAGGGTCATGCTGTGTGGCCTCCACAGGGCCTTACCATATCTGGGACACAGGCTCTGCCCTTTGTTGCCCCCTCCCCCATCCTCAGCAGACCTTTGTCACACAGCTGCAATTTCGCCAGAGAAAGACCACTGGGCCACTGGCCCCAGGCCACAGCCTGTCCTTGGCAGGCCCTTGGAGACATACACCAACCCTCTTACTCATTTGCACCGCCCCCCGCAACCCCCTGCTCCATGCCCTTCCCACTCTTCACCCCACGTTCTCAGCAGGTCATACCCATCAATCAAACAGAAGCCATGCAGGGAATCCTTCTTTACCTGCTTGTCCCTGTGGCCCAAAACACTCATGAAGGTAGAACAAATTCTCTTAGCAGAAGTGGACCAACCCATTTACTGGTGTCCTGGCCCCAAATCCCCGAGACTGGTCCCATAAGCCATTCTCTCTCATCTCTCCCCAACCACCTCGCCTCAATAAGCCCCTCCTCCTCAGGATCTGAAACTGTGAGTCTTTCCCAGTGGGAAACTCCATGGCTCCAAGCCCACAATGCACACAACAGTCTGCACAACCAAGCACGTCTTCTGGCTTCCACCAGAGTAGCAAGTACGAGGGAACCTGTGCTGCACTCACTGTAGCTTCTCGACACCACAGAGATAAGCACAGGAGGAGGTTTGGTGAAATGAGAGATTACTAGTTGCATTTACTAACCTTTTCAAGTTCTAAAATGAGTACGTTTTTTATAAACAACACAAAAAAATAAAAACAGGGACCAGGACAATCCTGAAACCTGGAAAGACTTTCCAAAGGCCATCTGAACAGTGCCTAAAAGAAGCAGAGCTGTTTCTGGGGTAATGACCAAGGAAGGGCCACAAGGACAAAGACAAAGAGTGGGGCCCAGTAATATATCTGGAGAAAAACATGGTCCGAAAGGATACATGCACCCCAATGTTCATTGCAGCACTGTTTACAGTAACCAAGACATGGAAGCAACCTAAATGTCCATCAACAGAGGAATGGATAAAGAAGATATATACAATGGAATATTACTCAGCCATAAAAAAGAATGAAATAATGCCATTTGCAGCAACATGGATGGACCAAGAGACTGTCATGTGGACTGAAGTAAGTCAGACAGAGAAAGAGAAATATCGTATGATATTGCTTATATGAGGAATCTAAAAAGAAATTACACAAATGAATGTATTTACAATACAGAAGTGGACTCACAGACTTAGAGAATGAACTTATGGTTACCAGTGGGGGAAGGGTGGAGGGAAGGGATTGTTAGGGAGTTTGCGATTGACATGTACACACTGCTACATTTAAAAAGGATAACCAACAAGGACCTACTGTATAGCACAGGGAACTCTGCTCAATGTTGTGGCAGCCTGGATGGGAGGGGCGTATGGGGGAGAATGGACACATGTATGTGTATGGTTGAGTTGCTTTGCTGTGCACCTGAAACTATCACAACACTGTTAATTGGCTATACTCCAATATAAAATAAAAAGTTAAAAACAAACCCCAAACCAAAAGGTATATGAAAAAAAAAAGAGTGGGGCCTGGTCACACTGTCCAGTCTGCACCCACCAGGCAACCCAGTGTCCCAGGAGGCCCAGTGCATGGAGAAACAAGACGTGAAGGCACCGCCATCCCAAGGAGCATGAAATAATGTGAGCACTGTGCTCACGTCAACACAGCAGTGGCTTGTCCTGCACTAATGTACAGCTGCTTCTGGCCAAGAGGCAGCCAAACAAGCCTTAGGCACAGCACACATCGTCCTCACTCAGTGCCCAGTGGGACCTTCAGGTCAGGTACATGGTAGACAGTTAGCTGTCCACCCACTAGATTAAAGGCCACACATCATTTTAAACTTGGAAGACACACAAAGTAACCAAAATCATTACTGCTAATTTGATCTTAGAGCACCCAAAGTCTTAATCTTAACGTTTTGGCTAATATAAAATGAACTCTCCATCAGAGGAAACCAGAAGAGGATTCTAAAACCAAAACAAAAAAACTAGTCTTTCCCACTAGCTAATCCTCAATGGAGATAAAGATAAGAAACTGATACAGTATGCTAATTTTAGTCAACCTCAATTTAATTAAGGAAAGGCTTCTAAATAAGTTATTGGCCTTAAAGTCGGTTATGAATGTAAGAAACTTCAGGAAATAAACACCTGACTAAAGCTCTGCCCCCATCCTCAGGAAGCAGGTGAGACCCAGTGGGGGTCAGGGGACCATGGAGAAGGGGCCAGCCCAGGGGGATGGGACACACAGGGCTGGGGCAGGTGACGACCTGTATGGCAGCTGGGCCCCAGGCTCTCACTGTCTGTCAGGGCCAGAGACCATACACATGGGAAGGGAGAGCTAGGATGGGCAGGTTGAAGATATCAAAAAGCGGAAGTCTACAAACATGCAGTTGTTTGTGTGCCTGTATGCACACTGGGGAAGGTCTGGGAGCAGCAAAGTTGCTGTCAAGAGCCTGGTGTCCAATACTGACCCCATCACTAGAAACCAGGGCTGCTGGGAAAAGGGGGCATCCACGGTAAGGTCAGAATCTCTGCACAGAAGTGCTCACATGGAGGCCAGACTGACAAGGCCCACAACTGGCCCAACAGGTGACAGTGGAGCACCAAATTACATGATGGCAGTAGTGGACCACAAGTCATTGATGAAGCCAGGAGCCCATGTTGATATAAATACACTGAAGTCTGAGGAGGAATGGCATGTTTACACAAAGTGCCTCCCATGAAATCGTATTAGTTACAAGGGGGACAGAATGGCCTTGCTGGAGAGGCCAGGCAGACACCCCCTTTGCCAAGCGGTCAAAGCACAGATGCACAGCATGGATGAGACAGGAGGAGCAGAGGAACAGCTCTGCCCTCTACCAGCATCTGCTGAAGACCAATGGGACTTCACCTCCAACTACAAAGGGAGGCGCTGCAACAAACCCTGAAGTTAAGATAGAAATAAAGTATTAATGTTGATGGATCCTGATGGTTGTATTGTGGTTACATAGGACAGTGTCCTTGTTTGTTATAAAATCACAAGTTTTTTTTTTTTTAAATCAAGTATTTAAAAAAAAAAGCTCTTTGTATTATACTTGCAACTTTTTCCTAAGTTTGAAATTGGTTCCAAAAAAAAACCCTCAAAAAACTAATTCACCTGATTCAAGTATGCATGCCAATTCAAATTAACTCCAAAACGCCAACAGTGTCCACATAGGCATTTGTGGCCCATTGGCTGAGAGGGTCTGGAAGCACAGAGTGCCCACATCTAGGTTTTTAAACCCCTCTCTCCAAGGCAGGAGCCAGCCCCTTAGAGATGGCAGGTTCCAGGGCAGATACAGAACAGCCTGGGCATCTTGTGGTGCCAGAAAGCAAGGACATCCTGGGGGGACAAGGGACATAGGAGCCACTGAACGAACTCCCAAGGTCTGAGCTGGAACAAACTGAACAACCAAATAACAAGGTTATATCAGGTTATAACCCTAGGAAGAGAGATAACCACGAGTCCATACTGATCTACATATGGTTAAATAAATGAAGGAGGAAGAAGACACACATTTTCCCTAAAGAATAATTACAAATAATACATAATATAGCTCCCCAATAGCCTTCAAAAGCTTTAACATTTAAAGGATAAACTATGTTTAAACTCATTATGATATTTGCATAAAATACAGGTTCATCAAATATACCTATTTTATAAACATACTATATAGCATCAATTCAGATCCACATTGCATTTACATGGCCTATATTTCTATAATATATGAAAATATGAGATGAGGACAAACTTCAACCGACAACATGATTCATCTGGAATAACCCCCACCTACTTCATACAGAAAGCGTCTTTGAGAGGCATTTGTACAAGCACCTGCTAGAGAACACACAGCGGCTGAGGCAGCGGCCAGCAGCACCTACCGTAGGACGCAGCACAGCACCGTGAGATGAGTGGGCACGCTGGCTGGGTTGAGCATGGCTGGTGTGTCTGACCTCATGCAGGCCAGGAAGGCCCTCATTCTGCGGTTCTTGTCCTCCACTGCCTTCCCCAGCCAGAGTCTCTTCAGATTGGGGCAGGTCCACTCCCTGAAGGCAAGAGCTTCCACCAATTCTGGGGTTTGCGGAGATTTCCCTTTGTAAGCTGCCCACTCTTTAATGATCACTGGTGAAACTACAGGAAGGAAAATCAGAGAACCATTTATGCCCTATCTCAGCTACTTTAAGCCTAACAAAAACAAACAGCTCTAATAATTACAGTATGAAGATATCATTCTGGTATAACAATGGATTCTCTCATTAGTAAGCCATCGGTCATCAATCCTCACCTCTAATCCTCATTTTGTTCTTTACTCTATGAACTTCGGTGACTCATTCAGATTTTCAGTCAGGCCACCACTAAATTTCTTCTCAATCAAATCAAGCTAGATTTCCCCATATAACTAATATGTATAAATCAAGGATGTTAGATAAAATTTGTTTTAATATTATAAATCCATTAATAGTTTTAGTAATAACAATGGGTACAACTTACAGAAAGTATGTGATTATCAAAGAAATCCATGGAAAATCCGATTTAGATAGCTAAATTGAACTACTGAACCTAATTGAACCTTTTTCTACATGTCATACTAATTAGATCGGAGAAATCATTTGCATTTGGTAGCCACTTTACTTAAGGACCTCCTACTTTAACAAATATAACTGTTAAAGTCTATTTTAAAGATTGGCAGGGACAAACTACCATGTAGTGAGATCCCCAAGGCCCAGTGAGGTGGCAAGCGGAAGCGACAGTCCATGTTTTGAAATCCCAAGTGAAGTCGTTACACAGTATTTCTCTTCAGCAGGACTGAAGACAAACTGTAAAATTCCCCATTTCACTTCAAAAAAAAAATCAAGAAGTACTAAGTTGATTTCATACAAAAAAATGACCTTTTATCCACCGTAGCTTTACCACTATTAGCATCAATTAATTCTTAAAACACACAAACATGCACATTTTCCCACATAATTTCCAGATAACTTAAGGGAGAGACTGTGACGGGGGAAGGAAAACAATGGAGATAAAGCATACTGCAGAGAAATATGTTAAAACTTCTCACCGAAGTGCATTGATGTAAACAATTTCATCAGATTTGGGTGTGAATTTTGTAACAAACAGCTCACTTTGGGCAATAAACATCAGAACTGAAGCAGGGCCCCATGGAGCCCCTGGCCCAGAGAGCTGCTAGCATAACCCACCCTCCCCTCACACGGCTGACAGCTGATACAGAAACCAGGATGGTGCTATGATTCTAACGTGATCTTGGATACATCAATTATATCCAAATAACCATACCCCCTTCCTGGGCTCATTTTCCCTAAAGGAACACCTGAGGCAAACCGAGACTGTGAAGAACCCAAATCCTGACAAAATTAAATGATTAACTGGCTCATCTCTAGCTCCACCCCAAGTCTGAACAGAATCAGGCAAGACAATCATCTCTTCCAATGTCACGAAGAACTTCAGGAGTCAGATACCTGGATATACACAGCTGTTAGCAACAGGGAAAGCAAGCTTTTGCACAATCAACCCCAGTCAAGTCAGGTGACAGTGCGCTGCAGAGGAGTGCCACGCGGCCATTCTGCAGGGACCCCAACTCCCAGGAGCAGGCTGCTTGAGCAGGGGTGCAAGTCAGGACAGTTTCTGAAAATTTTCTTACAAAAAAGTAACTGTTTTGTCATTGGGAAATCCCTTTAATTTACATTTGGATATCTTAGTGTTTAAATGTTAAAAAAAAAATTTAAACTTAAAATGTTTGTTTTAAAATCCATCAAGTCAAAACAGAGATATACATGTATATATAAATACATGTGTCTTTGAATTTATCTATATTTTAGGTGCCAGACACAAACTCATAAGGTCCCCAGCGTCCGGCAGACCCTGTCCTCGGACTCACAATCTAGCACTCACCCCCATTCCTGCCGACCTCCGGCGCGCACAGCTCCACACGTCGCCCACCCGTACGCAGAGGGTGGCCGTCACCACCGCAGCGCCCTCCTAGGTGCAGTACACCCCACCCACCTTTGTCCCAACTACAGTCTGAGAGGCTGGCACATTGTCAGCCCCAAGAAAACAGGTGAAAGGAGGTTACAAGACAACCAGTAATGCTATGTTTCTATTAGGTCAGTTCACAAAGTTCATTTTCACGCCCCCCAAGCAAAAATGCATAAATCTATTTTTTCTATGTAACATCTTCATTTTGATGGCAAAGATTTATTTAATGGAACTAATTAGATTTTATCTTTGGTTGTTAATCTGGGTTAATAACCTAGTTAATCTAAGGTCTCTCACTTTCTTCCCCCAAAATACAAACACGCACACACCCACCACACACGCATGCACACAGAGCATAAGTTTACTGCATCTTAAAAAACTCAGATTATAGTGCCAGGAGTCTCCCTTGAGTTTTCTCAAGAGAGGCTTTCTTATTAAAGCTGTCTTCATCTTCATCCATTTATTTCTTTCCCCTTTGTCAGCTCTGCTCTTGTCTCTCTTTAATAATTTTTAGCAATCATTTTATTACATTGTTTTCATTCTAGAAATAAATTTTTGGTGGAGGATTTTCATTCTCAAGTTCAGAATGCTTAGACCTATACATACTTTATGTTCCATGTCCTACATCGAAGATAAGTGGAGGTCAGAGGTACCAGCAGTCCCTTCACAAGTGGGTCTGTTCACTTGAGTGTTCCCTGAAGCTGCCCTAGACAGCTGTGTCCACACTAGTTGGGGCTCTGAGGGACCTAAGTATGCCTGAATTTACCTGGCATGATGCTGTGTGCTCAGATCCTGTTCAGCCTGTAGAGGCTACAGATGAGAGCACACTCGTGCCTGAGGACCGCCAGCTGATGCTCATGAACTCCCGTGTCCTAGAGAAAGGACTGCCCCAATACTAGCAGGGACATGCAGTCCATACCCACCAGGAGCACAGGACGGGGCAGGGGAGGCTGCAGCTGTAAAGGAGGTATCAGATATAGTAGCTTCCTTATCTGCACTATTCATGACAAGAATTGCTCATATCTAATTTAGGAAATACATGTCTTTATCAGAGAAAATAAATGTGCAGTAACAAAAAGCTTTGTTCCAAAAGCAAAGATGCTTCCAATTTGCTTTATTTTTTTTTAACATTTATCTGTTTTTAAACTGAAAACTTGGAGATCTTTTGCGTATACCACCACTTAATAGCTGTGGAACCTTTGGCCAATCACCTAACAGATATTTATTGAGCACCTACTATGCACTGGGTGAGGCAGGAAAGGCACCCAGGGCTCAGGTGCCAACTCCCACGCGCCAGTGTGAGAACAAGGGTCTCCTTAAATTCTGAGGCCTGGGTCCCTCACTTGCCTCACCCTGGCCCAGCCCTGGAACTAGGCACTAAAAAAAGAGGCCAACAACTCACTCTGTAGCACAATCCAGATGAGGAAACACAAAGGCATCTTGCACCTGTTATGTGCTTTCAACTGTGTGAGATCAACTTATGTTGTATAGGCTCATTACATTAGATTAATTAAAGGTTAGTGTTTTATAGATTAATGAATTCCAAGGGACATCCCATTTTCGGGTTGACACATGGCAGCCTCTGTGTTACAAGCTTGCCCGTTGGGGTGGCTGGTACACACACGGTACCTTCTCTCCCTCTGGCTCCAGGCTTCTCCCCAAGTCGCTGCTGCCCAGGAGGGAAGGCTCGGTCTCTGATTCAGCTCACAGGAATAAGCAGATGCAAAGTAGCCAGCTAACAGCAAGTAATCTGGGCTCTTATCATTTTTGCAAAACCCACTGGTTATACAGGGATTATCCAGATGGTACGGGGCGGCTGGATTATGAGAGCACTCCAAGTGCATGCAGACAAGAGCACTGGGGTATAAAACCCTCTCTGTGAAGGCACCATTTTGGAAAGACATGTTCATGCTGCCTTGTTAAAACAAGAATAAGAGAATCCTAGAGGTTAGCTAATCCAGCTACTGTCCATGAATAAATTTTCTGTGTGCCACCATCAATAAATATTTATCTCGTCTTTTCTACTGACAGGAAAACTCATGATTTCAAGTGGACAGCTTCAAAAAAACTGAATTATTAGATTGTCTTCCTTACCTGAAACTAAACTGAATTTTTACACTGGCAAAAACAACTCCAGGGCACAAGTCTTCTGTATTACTGGAAGCTAAATTTATAATGCAGCTTCTTTACTGGAAGTACCTCTTCAAATACAATTTCCAGACATAAAACACTATTAAAACTTAAGCTGTCCGTAAAAACCCAATGTTTTCCATCAGACGTTAATCATCTACTATTTTCACATTTACACATACAACAACCAGCTACCTTAGAAATCTGTTACAATGCTGAATTTGGGATCCATCCCAGACCAGGAATAATGAACGTTTCATTTTGTAAGCCTGTTCCAACTGACTGGTGGTGGCTGCCTATAGTGCCATATGATGAAGTATGTCTCTAAGCTCAGTGCCAGAGCACCATGAGCAACTAGCAGCGCCTGCTGTAAGGGCTTAGGAGTGAGAGTTGTAGCACACACACAATATGGTTACAGGTAAGGAAAAAGATGGAGACAACTTCCAATACTATGGCCAACTGGACCCTTTGGTCTGTGTCTGTGCAAGTGTGTGTATCTGGGGGAGGAGCCATTGTTTTATACCCTGAGCTCTCCTCTGGAGTTATAGAAAAAAAAACAAAACCACACAAATAAATAAAAACAAAACTCTAGTTCCTTCGTATCACGGCAGAAACAGAAAAATGGATGCAATGACAGCTGGTCAATCCTTCCAATGGGAAAACTGCTGGTTAACTACCAAGCAGCACTGTGTACAGGCTGTGGGGTTCCAACTAGCTAGTCGCCCATTTCCTCATGCTGACGCATCTGTGAGCACCCTCCACAACTCTCAAAAGTAAAAGACTATGAATTTTTTCCTTAAACCTTTCATATCTGAGGCTGGGGGTATCCTACTGTCCACAAACATATACATGCTCAGTAGGCCACGGGGCACATAGAACATGGTGTTACGTGGTGTTATAGACATGTGGTAAACACTATTCTTAGTCTTCATTCTTCCCATTTATGTCATTCCTACTACATTAGAAACTCCGAAGCTCAAGGAACTATGACATAAACATTAATCCAAAAGAGTACCATCAAACACTGCCTGTCACACAACAGTGCCTTCCCCAACAGCTGTCTCTCGAGCTCAGCTGCTCAAAGTTCTGTGAGAAAAAGGCAGTTAGCTAATGCTACTTCTGGAAAGCTTTGAAGAATAAAGAAATTCAGATTAATATATAAACAGCCTTCATAAAATCATAAGAAAAAAATGATAATGGTAACCAATTTTCACACATATTGAAACGGCATGCTAATTAATATTGGTCATGTTATAGTATTCTGCTTTATAATGTAATTCACAATGAACAAATTTAACTTATTTATTTTCAATTAGCAGTCCCAATTATTTGGCACTAACAAAATTTCTAAAGCAAAGTGGACCAGGAAAAAGAAATCAATGTTCCTTTTGGCTTTTCTTGATAGTTTAAAAAGTAGAGAATAAATATGGGGAAATACAAATACAGCGTAAGTATAGTAAATATAAACATAGTATAATATAAACTTGCTTTCTATTTCCATAACTACATCTCACGTGTCTATAATTTATGTCGTCCATCTATTTTCTACAAGCCTGCTTTGTTTTTTTTTTTTTTTTGGCTGCACTGCACGGCTTGCGGGGTCTTAGTTCCCTGACTAGGGACTGAACCCGTGCCCCCTGCAGTGGAATCCTAACCACTGGACCGCCAGGGAATTCCCAAGCCTGCTTTTTTTTTTTACTTAATTTTGAGGAACTGAAGAGACTTGCAGAAAACGGAAGCCAGTTTTATTAAGTGGATAATAATTTTTAAATTCACAAATCACTTCCTGGAATTTTAGCAGTTCAGCTATAGATGAGGCGACTCCTTATCCTATAGTCTTTCTAGAACCTGATCCCTTTCTTCTGGCCCCTTCACCATTGGGGAGTACCTGGGGGAACCCCAGTGCCCAGGTGGCTGAGGAGCGCCCCCAGGGAGAAGAGTCAATAGGGCACTCAAGGCCAGAGCCGACTCCAGGGCGGAAGTGCATCTGAGAAGCAGCCACGCCATCTGGATTTCACACACAAAGGCCTCGAGGCCAGGGCTGGCTCAGACCCAGGCGCCTGTCTCCAGGCCCAGCCTTTATTCCAGCAGCTACAGAGACAGCTAGGTCCCTGTTCCCATCTCTCCCCAAAGCAACTGCCACCATCACCATCCAACACATCTGGGTGAGTCTGTTTGTGTTGGGTCAACAGTCTTCTGATTGGACTGGTAGGATTTCGAATTCCACAATAGTGACTTCAGTAGCGTGCTGCCACAATAAAACAAGTATTCTTATTAATTTCCTAAAAGCAAAATGATAGAACCTAGAAATGGACAGAAAAGAATAGAAAAATAAACTGCCAGCATGTAATTCAATATGATTTTCAAAGGCTGGAATTTTTTAAGGATCCAACTATAGCTATCCTACTTTAACCATATAATGACTTTAAAAATGAAACTTTGGTAAGTCACACGAAAATTCACTGTAGATGATGAACATTTTATCATATGCCTTAAGCAAGAGACTAATGTCCAAATGGATACATGTCTTATATCTAATGAGAGTTAAGTATTTTTTAACAACCCTATAGACTTCAATATGCCCTTTGACTAGTTCTGACAACAAAGCCCTCTTGGGAAAACTCTTGGTTGTCACAGTGACCACACCAGGAACATGCATCTGTACGCACGGCATTCTGAAGCCACGTTAGATCGAAACCCTCACATTCAGAAGCAGCTGCATCACCTACTTGAGTAGGTGGGTTTATCTGGAACCCACATAGCTTGGTTTTGGTTACCAGACTACCAAAGTGGAAAGCAAAGCCAGCGGGCATGTGGAAAACAAACTTGTCCCAAGGACCTTACGGTGCACTTTCACGTGGTTTATGAATCTCCTGCAAAGTGCCATTGATTTCGTTTCATCTACATATGGTCTAAGAATAAGTGTAGGTAAAACAAGATTTCAACATATTTTCAAATCTTGTCAACCAAGAACTCCTGAGAAAATGCTCTTTTTGGCATGATCAGACATTGTTGCTTTCCCATGTCATCCAGACCATCAAGAAGCTACAGCATTTTCTCGGTAAGAATAGTAAAATGCATAGTCACTTAGTAGATGTTTCAGGCTTGGAAACCTAAATCAGTGGCATCATAAGAGTCAGTGTTTCCCATTAGCCAAAAGTAACATAGCAGTGACAAACAACTGTGTCTGTCCCATCCTTAAAAAGAAGTCAGAGGAGTGGGGAGGGGAGTGGAGGCAGGAGGAAAGGAAAAAGACATGCCTGCCAAATTCTCTTTGAAGCTACGGCCTTCTCCCACTCACCTCACCCTTCGCCCGTCCACCTCACACTAGTACACCTTTCTCCTCCTTTCCTTTGTATTCCCCTGTGCCTCCCCCCCTCCAAATGAAGTCAAGGCACCTCCATCCAGAGCCTCACAGAGCTCATCTGAGTCACCCAGACTATATCACCCTTCTTCTCTTCTTCTCTTTGATCGTGCCATTCCCCATGCCCTCCAGCCCCGGCCAGAACTAGCCTGCCACAGGCAAACTGACCCTGTCATTTCTCTGCGAGAGCAGCATCAGGCCCTATGGTGTGGTTTGCACACTCAGCCCTTCACCACAATGTGCCTCTCTCTTGCTTATGTTCAGAGGATGCTGGTCCATTTAGTTAATACTCTCCCCTGGGTTCTGCTTCCCCTATTGTCTGCTAACAGGCCAGCCTTTCCCAGGCCAGTAAGACACCTGTACCACCCAGGTACAAATTAAATGATGAGGGAGTGGAGCATGCTGTGTGCTGCCAGCTCTGTGTTCCACAGTGTTTTAAACCCTCAGACTGGCAGCAGGGCAGAACAGACCAAGACTCTTACTTCCTGAGAGCGCCTGGCACCTGCAGCTCACCTGTGACACAGAACTCCCTGAACCAGACATGAGGGATGCACACTGCCCACCGCTGAGGGCATGAACAGAGCACACCAGCCATATTCAGGCTGCTGTATGAAGCTGTGAATACTGCAAAGGGGAGCCCGACCTGGGATCTACCTGAGGGTCTCCAGGTTGTGACCACCGAAAGCTCCCGAGGAGTCTCTGCATAAAGATAACTATGTTTCTGGAACATACAAGCAAATGAAAGAAACAGCCTTTCACCATGAAAGCCAATGTGGTGCTACGGAGCTGAGGACATGGCAGGAAGTGGGGCTGCATGGGACCCTGCAGCACTCAGCATTCTACGCCCAACAGAGACCCAGGGGGCTATAGGGACGAAGACGGAGGTGAACTGAAGTGGACGTCACAGCTGCGGAGCCAGGGTGGCCTGGGTGGGCCAGCACAGAAAACTGACCAATCCCATGCAAAGTTAGAAAGGTCCTTCTTTTCTGAGCAAATAAATCACACAGCGTGAGAAAAGAACGAGGATTTGTACATCTGGAACGTACTGGGCCTTTGAAAAGAGTGTCCATTGACAACACTCGGTATTCACATGGTGCCTACAGCCCTGATCAAGGCAGTAGGAGCATCAGCTAGAGGTGGCCCTGCAGAGCCGGCATCACCCTCTCCAGCTACAGTCACACGCCACTCTCAGTACGACTATCTTCAAGTTAAGGGTAGTGACAGATGGCTTCATTTGAAAGGCTTACAGAATCACAATTGTCTCATAGTAATTAGAAATAGAAACCTTAGGAATCTATAGTACTGAGTTTTTAGCATTGGAGAATCTCTCTAGTTTTGAGTTCCAAAGGTAAGACCCACTCCCACACTTGTCCCTGAACTGGTCAGCTTCACCCATGTTACCAGGCCTGCACTGAGCTGCCATACAAGAAGGTGATTTGTCAGTAAATAGCCTTAGTTTAGAGGATGATCTAGTAATCTACAATTTCCACACTTCATAATATTCTTATTTTAGACTGCATGTTTTGTGAAACTTTTCAATATTTCCTACTAAATATACAGTGACTTTTACATTCCCTACATTAGTAGATAAAGTTACCTAGAACAGAAAGGCATGATTTTCCCCCCAAAATTACACTGGCTCACTAGAAGAGGGAATACTCTGACCTCAACTTTTGCCAAAATTTCAAACAACATTTTCTGTCTTTCCACTTCTCCCTCCACCCCCAGAGTTGATCAGCCAGAGGTCTCTGAGGGAAATCATTACAAGTCCCCTCTCAGCTTCAGGGATGTGTGCAGCAATACACCAACTGCACAGAAGCGGCCCTGTGGACAGCTGGTGGGACCTCCCCAGGAACACTGACTTCTGGAAAGAGCGGACCATATCTCGTGGACAGCAGAGCAGACACTGCTGTTGCTCTGCCTGGGACATGCTAACCACAGCAGGACAGCAATCATCAGGACTGTTTCCAGATCACAGTTCAGTTTAAAGCATACACCTGCTGTTTCATCATTTTACTGAATGAACACCATTGCTGGGATGCTACTGAGGAAGACAGCCTGTGGCTTGTCCTCCTTTCCTAAGAGCCCCAATGAAGCCCACCTCCTTTATGTGGGGACTCTCAGGGCGAACTCAGTTACGATCCTTCTAATGCTTTAAAAATGCACAAGAGATTACGAGGTACCGAGGAAAACAAACAATGGATTTTACAGTACATACATTCTGGTGGAAGTCTGTTCTTTCTAAAAGCAAGTCTCTCAGTTTTCTTTCTGCTTTCTGCCAAGCTAAACAGGACTCCGTAAACATACTGACGAACTGGCCTATAGAGCAGGGCGGCGGGAGGCAGGTCTTTGCTGGCTTCATCTTCAATAGAAACAGCAATTTTGATTTCACCCTTTGCATGGAAGAAAGCAGAATAATATTGCACGTTTTTCATGTTGAATTTACAATAAACTCACAGAAATATACTGTATTATCTCCAGTTAACGAAATTGCAATTCTATTCCAAATCAATTGCTTAATAAGTTGCCTACATCAAGATGTGTAGGAAGAGTTCATTTAGCAGGTTGTCGTCAAAACATATGCTCAAAGAGTCAAAATAAAATCTACATTGTTTTATTTTTAATCTGGAACCAAGAACTAAAGAAAACCATGTAGATGATCCCAAAGTCTTTGAAACAGTCTAGATAGATAACATCAGACAACAAATAGAATAGAAAACGCTGAGAAGTGGCAAATTTTATTTGAGTCAAGATAGCCATATGTAATGAAATTCATAATTTTCAATGACCTATATAAAATCCAAGAAATGAGCATCCTGAAAATAAAACAGTCACAAATTTCCTTTACCAAGCTCTTCCATAAAAAATTACCATACACAAAAATGATCTACCTAAGAGAACTCTTTTAAGCGTTATTCATTTTTAAAGTGTTCGGCATGTATCAGGCCTCTGCCCCAGTGCACCAAGTACTCAACAGACGCGTCACACTGAATGAGAGGGCATGATGGTCACTAGGGGCAGAAAACGAAGGAAGCCCCGTTCTGTTCATCACCCCCATCCACCTCTGCCAACACAGCAGGGGCTCCGTTGTGGCTCCAGGAGACAAATGACTGCTACGACCACCTGCACCTGAGACCCTGGTCCTGTCTTGAATATTTTATGCTATCAAGGTACATCTCAAGATATTTCACAAGGAATTTTATTTATGTATATTCATAACATAAAAATATATTTATGACCTCCAATGTATATTAACTCTATTGGTACATACTTTTAATTATGTCATTGCATTTACTCTTTCTTTCACATAAATTTAATTTCAAAATTGGTCTTTTCCCTTATCAGAACCTTCATACTCATTAATCTAGTACCTACATGTGGTTAACACTCATCTAGTCAGTTATTACTCTCTCAATATTATGAGGCTTTGATAATTCTCTACATTCTTACTATGAAGCTTCACTTCACTGCAAATGTCTCAGCCTGGACAATTTAATACCAGAGCTACTCAGCTCCCAGGAAACAGCACACATTTTAGTCTAAACTTTTCCCAAATATATTGAAAAACTTTAGGTGGCACCTTAAAATCAGAAGATAGTCGAGTTCACTTTTCTCAACCACAGTGATTTTATCAATATTTGCCCTTGAAATCAGTGAGTACCGAAGAGGAGGACAGGCAGTTTGCATCACTCAGACTGATTTAACCGACAGTCCCCAAGTCAGATCCACCAGCATGGCAAGGCACAAACAGCAGGGAGTCCAGGGACCTCATATTCCAAACAACCACAAAGAGAAAGAGCACAATCTTCCCCAAACTCAGGTCCCTTTAAGCTTAGCAAAATCCTTTTCCCGCAACAGTAACTTTCACTTACCCTTATAATTTATGTTGGACCTGAAAAATAAAATGTTTACTTTATAACCATAATCTGAGAAGTGATACCACACATGCATACCCATGTCAATAACAGATGAGACTTGGAGGCAATTACAATTTAAAAATACGTTAAAGGACCTGAATAAGTAGTACTGGTCTTCTTTTCCTTTATTTTATAAAATATAATATTTTTCTTTATTTTATAAAATATAGTATTCTTCATGTCCTTTAATTTATAAAATATAAAAGTACGCAGTTCAAATTAGTCAATTGACAGTTAAAGTCCAGCTCAGGAGTGCTGTGGAATGGGAGTGACTTTTGTATTTCCTGACTCCATTCTACAAACCATAGATGGACTACAGAAAATAGGAAGAAAAAAGGTTGATCATATATGGTGGTATAGATACTGATGAAAACATGTTAAATATACATACAGTAATGAACCAATTCTGCATGAGAAATCTGGTCACCAAGTTAACTTGTTAAACTGTAGGTCTGTGATTATAAACATAAAGACTACAAATCATTGAGGAAATTTAAGTACACATAGATCTATTCAAGACACTAAGATTCAGAAACAATTAATACCACACTGTATATCTATTTAAGCATACATTTAGTAAGATAATAATAAATCGACGAGGTCCTGTATTCCATTTTTTGCTATAAGTGCTCAGTGAGGTAGAGGAACAAGTCGAATTACATGAACTGCTATCAGCCACTCAGAAGTTGGGTATTTCTAGGACAGATGATAAATCAGATATTGAATGTGACATCACAAGTTAACTTGACACTATAGCATAAATATGATGTAGGAAATTTTGAAATCAGAAATAAAAAGAATAAAATTACAAATTAGAAAATGACATGACGTGCCATTAATTAGAAGTTTCAAAAATATTTTGTATTAAATTGAAGAGGAAAATAAGACTTTTCCCAAGTTCTTCTTTTATTATAAGTATAAATTTCTATCTTTTTTCTCAAAGTTTAGAAAAGGGAAAATGAACTTTGTTTCAAGTAGCTTGTAAGATAAAAAGCAGTTCCAAAAGGAACAAGGACACACTCCACAGGAGTGACCACTGTGAGATGACGGCCACACCCACAGCCCCTGTGCATACCTTTGTCAGGACGTGGAAGATGTAGGGGTACATCAGCCCCTTCTTGTGCCGGTGCTCGGCCACTCTCAGCACCTCAGGCGCGACGGGGGGCAGGGGCGGGGTGGTGATGTCCATGTGGTTCCTGGTGGGCATGGACAGGAGGCACGGAATTGGCTGAACAGTGCCAATCTGGCTCCCCTTTCCCTCAGCAAGCTGGCTGCCCGAAGAGGCAGTGGACGAACCTTCTGCCTACAGAGCAATGGGTGAGAGGGGAAAATGGTTTCATGTCACATTTCCACTCCTTTAACCTGTCTGTCCACTTGCAACACAGAGTCCTATCCAGAGAGACGTGATTAACAACTTCGCCAATGAGGACAAGGGAACTATGACCCACTCCTCCTTGGACAGTGGAAGTGGTAAACGGACACCCACTATGCCTGTGTTGGGGGTGGGAGCCTGGAGGACTGCTGCAGCTTCTGCTGGGTGACCCCCACCCATGGCTCCTCCCTTGGGATCCCCGTGGGGTGAGTGGCCTTCTGTGGTTGCTAACCCTGGTCCCACCTGGCTCTCCCCATGTGGTCAACTCCTGTGTTTCTGCTTTCCTTGGAGACCCTTCCTAAACTAAATAGGCATCATCCTCTCTACAGATAAAAAAACTAATGCTCTGAGAGGGTACGTCTTTCGTCCGTGGTAACAAGACCAGTAACTCATGGACCTGGGACTCAAAACTAGGCTCGAGTCAGGCCTGCTCTTCACCACCACCACCGGTTGTTGTTTAAAGAAGAAACAAAAAACAAACCTCAGGCATTCTCTTAGGTCACGAAAAGCCCCAAATTAAGTATATGTAGAGAACTATCTACCAAAAATTAAAACCAAAGAACAAGCTAATACCGTTAAAAATGATGAGTCAGATCTATATATACTAACATAGAAATATGTGCATGGTAAACTGTCAGGTGAAAAATACCCATTCTGTAACAATCAATCACCAAAATACAGAATGCATGTACATGAATAGGAAAGAGTGTGGACACCAAATGATTACCTCAGTGCTGGACCGCTGCAAGGCAGCAGGACCAAGGGGAGGAAAGGCAAAGGGAGAGTCTTAGTTTTCTCCTTACAAATTTTAGCAAAGTCCTAATTGTTTACCAAGAGCAATTATTATTTTTGCAGTAAACTGTTTTTTCTCACAGTAAATCCTAGTAATAATAATTGCTCACTGATTTTGTGGCACCTTAAAAAATATACATTTTTCTGTTTTGAAACGAAATGTATTCTTTACAGTGGTATGCAACAAGTGCTTAATTTTATCCATTAAAACGTAAAGTGCCAAAATTAGTCTTAAGATGAATAACTCATGGATAACTCACGAGTGTTTTGTACACTTTCCATTCCATAGAATGTAGACATGAACAACTGAAAATGCTTTGGGAGGTACTTTGCAAATAGTAGGCATCCAGAAAGCATTTCTGTTATCTATTTGCAGGATAATCATTCAACAGTGAGAATATTTCAGAGTTTTAAACAGATTTCTAATATTCCATCACCTTATATAAAACAAGCCCTCTTCCAGCCTCACATGTGGGGACAGATGTGGCTTTGTAAGTTAAACAGATATTTCTAGAGATGAATATTAACAGGTAGAAATAGAAAAAAAAAGGAAAATTTAGTTTATCTTTTTCATTTTTAATGTATACATCCCAGGTGGTTTTCTCACTTAATCACCACAAAAACCCTACAAGAAATGAGGGCTCTGGAAGGCTATGCAGAGAGCAGAGAGAAGAGGATCTCTACTACGTCACCACCCTGCCTTGTGAAAGAAAGCAGGCTGGCGGTAGCACAGCCCTGGGGTTCCTCCTTCCTCTCTCACCCCTGTCAATGTATTACTCATAAATAACATGCTTAAAAAAAGAGAGAGAGCATTTTACTTTAAACCAATCCCTGGCACTACATGCTGAGAGAAGGAGAATTTGAAAGAATAAAAGGCATAGACTTACTACCTTTGTTTGGTCTCCTGAGTCTCCCCGTGCTTGAGGTTCTGAATGGCTTCCTGTCTTCTCCCAGCCAATTTTGTTCCCACTGATATGGCTGAACATAAAATGAACAAGAATACTGATTAGTGTCGACCACTTCCCACACATGCTCATAATAATAAGGGCCTGCACTAAGCCTACAGACTCAGTGATACCTTATGCTTTCCTGATCTCACCTCCCCCAACAACCTATCTCCAGAGAGAATCCTATCACGGGAACACTTTCCACCTACTTCAAACAGGTAGGTGGTAACCACCCACTGTAGAAGAGAAATCAAGCACCTAACTTATGCCTCACTGCTCGGCTTAAAGATGGTCTAGGATGCGCTAGTGCCTCAGGATACAGGAGACAAATGCAGACCTCGCCTTTGGGAGCTCAGTCATCTTGGAGAAGTAAGATCAAAAAAATCATATTTAATTGATAATTATCAGGCAGTAGAAGATTGAATGTTATCTGGGTCACATGTTAACTCAATTTATAAATAAATGTAAGGTATTACATGTCAAGTGACAATTCAGGGGGGCATTCCTATTCATGGAAAGGGGCATAGGAGCTAAGGCTCGGGATAACTCACACGAACAAGTCAGAGGTGGGAGGGCGCCTTCCAGGCCCAAGGAGAGGGAATGGATTTGGTAAGCTCAGAGAACAGGGAGTTAACTGAATCTTATGTGGGGAATAACTTTATTTGGCAAAGTAAAAGTGGGAAAAAGAGATGGGGAAGATTACAGAGTATCTTAAATGCCAGAATGAGGTATTTCAATCAGTGTTGTTAAAAAACTGTGGGTTGTGATCCATTAGTAGCCTGAGAAAACAATGTAGTGGATTTAACACGCATTTTTAAAAAAATGAAATGGGGACTTCGCTGGCGGTCCAGTGGTTAAGACTCCGCCGCTTCCACTGCAGGGGGCACGGGTTTGATCCCTGGTCAGGGAACTAAGGTCCCACGTGGTGTGCAGTGCAGCCAAAAAAAAAAAAAGAAAGAAATGGAACAGAGCAGATGCAGTGAATGTGGTATGAATGATATTATTTCAAAAACTCTTTGTGCATTTGTGTATTATGGGCCACATTGTAAAAGAAAATTTACTTCGGTACCTGGGCAAATTTTGTGACAAGCACCATCCTGGAGGAGGAGAGAATCTAGAGGGGCTTGAGCAGGGATGTAATGCTGGTGAGCTGTAGGGATGGCCTGGGCCACTACAGGCATCCACCCTTCACTTGTCCCTTCCCCTGCAGGGCTCCACGCCAAAATTACCTTCTAAAACCAGTGCTGGCCACAAGGCAAGCCAAGCCAACGTAGAAAGCTTTTACTTGGTTTGCCTTTCTGACTCGCCTGACAAACAGAGATTTTAAGACTTGGTAATTCTATCTTCCAAGCGACTTCATTTTAGTTCTACTTAAAAAAAAAAAAAAAAAAAGCAGTTGCAAAAAAGAGGAGAGATGAGAAGCCTGTCCCATCTTAAACCAAGAATCGTGTCCCATGTTGTGATATTTTGGAGTCTAATTCTAGCTCCTTGATCCCAGTCACGGGATGGGATACCCCAATACCTCCGCATGAAACAAGGTCGCCCAGATGCCCAGTTATCCAGCATCCGGGCTCCCTATCTTCAGTGAGGACTCAGAGAAACCACTGTTCTGTCCAAGTTTGCTACTCATGTGTGCAACCTCAGGCTACAACTTTGCAAAAGCAGAGGAAACCCAAGTGATGAGAAGGCATAAAAATAAATCTAGGTATTCCAAAAGCATAGTGATCCATCCTGTTTAAAATCCGAGAGAAAAGCAGCTACTACGTGAGTGAGCAGATAAGAAGCTGGACAAATTGATTCGTGAATCAATTATTTGCTGAGTGTCTACTGGTCAGGACATGTTATGTGATAACTGTGCCAGGACCTGTGAAATAGGGAAACAGACAGTGGACAATCTTGTCATACATACATCCAAAGTGAGTATTCCATTAGAATGTGGTATAGAGCTGCTTAAAAGGTTGGTGACTTTTATTCTGTGAAATTTTAGAACAAATTATTTGGATATTTACATGTTTTATAAAGAAACATAACATTTGTTACCTACAATTTTAAACATTTAAGTATAACATATCAATAAAATGCACACGTGAACAGCTTAATGAATGTCCACAAACTGAACACATCATGTAAGCAACCAAATCAAGACTCAGGGCTGACATCCCAGGATCCCCTTCTTGACCTGCTCCAGACACTGCCTCAAGGGCAACGGTTATTCTGACTTCTAACAGCAAAGACTTCTTCTATCTGGTTTTGAACGCGATATAAAAAGAATCATGCGATTGTACACTTTTTGTGTCCAGGTGTCTTGGCTCAACAATACTATTGTACACAGTGCTGGTTCGGTCTCAGTGCTGCATGCATTCCATTGTGGGGGCACGCCACAGTTGGATCTGTAATCCAGCCCTGCAGGAGATCCCTGCCCTTGATGCACTTAGTATTTTGTTGTTCTTGTGTTAGCCTTTTGGGAGGGAATGCAGTGAATCTCAGCATAGTCTAATTTGCACTTCTCTGATAATGATGAAGATAAGCATCTCTCCATGTGTGACATCTTCTTTTGTGTTGTGCCTGTTCAAACATTCTACAATAGGTGGAGAATGTACAGAATGTTCTTATGGACTTATAGGAAGAAATTATAGGTTCTGGATACAAGTTCTTGGTCAGGTGTATGGACTGCAATTATCTTCCATGCCCTACTGGACTGCCACCCTTCCCTCTTTACAACAGATTGACGTTTTTGTATACATGTGATGCCTCATCTTGTACGACTTGGCTGCAACTGGGTGCAGCCTTCCCTGACCACCCCATCCTTGCTATTCTCATTTCTGTGTTTCCTTCATGGCATGCATCATATTCAGCACTATTTCTAATTACTGTCTGTTTTCATCATTCAATTATAAACTCCATGAAGATAATAAGACCTTATAGTCACTACTAAACAGGTGTCCAACAGTTGAATGAATAAATCACATAACTGTAGCCTACAGGTATATGGCAAAGAAGGTATAAAACCTGGGTTTTATATGGGTACAGTGTGGTGGGGAGACCATACCAACACTACTCAAGTGGAAAGCTTGTCCCACTTAAGATCACATAGAATTTTTATTTATAAATCTTAGTTTTGTTTTATATAGATTATCAAACTAAAAATAATGTAATAATCTAAATGCTCATAAGACCTTTTATTTTTATTTATTTATTTATTTATTTAAATTTATTTTTTTGGCTGTGTTGGGTCTTCACTGCTGCGCAAGGTCTTTCTCTAGTTGTGGCGAGTGGGGGTTACTCTTCGTTGTGGTGTGCAGGCCTCTCTTGTTGCGGAGCACGGGCTCTAGGCACACGGGCTTCAGTAGTTGCAGCATGCAGGCTCAGTAGCTATGGTGTGCGGGCTCTAGGGCATGTGGGCTTCAGTAGCTGTGGCTCGCGGGCTCTAGAGCGCAGGCTCAGTAGTTGTGGCGCACGGGCTTAGTTGCTCCACGGCATGTGGGATCTTCCTGGACCAGGGCTCGAACCCGTATCCCCTGCATTGGCAGGTGGATTCTTAACCACTGCACCACCTGGGAAGTCCTTCATAAGACCTTTTAATACTGTACTATAAAATCTAAAATTCTGCCTGAAAATAATCTTGACAATGGCCAATTTTTTTAAAGTCCAGAATATTTCAATAGGATAACTATATCACTTTACAACTTAAGAAAACAAAATATTTGAATATAACAAATGCCTTGCTTTGAAGAACAAGATAGATTAGAGATTTCAGAATTATTTGTATATTCAGTTAGGTTCCATTCTATACAACTGCTCCCACCTCATAATCACATTTGGAACTGCTAATGTCAATGTGAAGTTTCATCAGCTGTGCCCTGGGGAGACCTGCTGAGACCCATGCAGGCCACAGGGAATTCTGCATGTGTTCTCAAGTTGAATTTTCCTGCTCACCCCAAGGCAAAACTCTCTGCTGGTAAAATTCAGGTTGAGAGAGAAGGAATCCACTCACAGCCACATCAAAAGTGACTGGATTCAAACCCAGACCCACCATTCCAGACATTACCACATGCTATTACCAAAAAGCCATAAGATGCGCTTATGACGCAGCAGGCAATCAACAGAAAAGAACTACCCTCATACCAGATTGGTGGCAAGGAGAAAGGCCAGCATCACACCACTAGGTTCTGTGGACTCTCAGGAGGCGATGCGAGGCCTCACTGCATTCCAGGACACCTGGGGCTTTTTCTGCAGTAAAGCTGGTTGAAAGTAGCCAACTCTCCTAACTACTGAATTCTCTCCTACACATTTTTGTAGTCAGCAGGTTGGTGATGCTAGGATGGAAATAGACTGGTGTCCATTTACACCAAGTGTAAAAGTGTCTGACCAGTCACATGCCCCCCTGCCATGGGTGTGGTTTGTTTTTATGGAACAGAAAAGGAAGATAGCATTTGCCACAAGCTGACTTACTTGTCAATAGGAAAGAAAGAAAAGTCAAATAAAACTAAAGGGAAGGGCTTCCCTGGTGGCGCAGTGGTTGAGAATCTGCCTGCCAATGCAGGGGACACGGGTTCGAGCCCTGGTCTGGGAAGATCCCACATGCCGCGGAGCAACTAGGCCCGTGAGCCACAATTACTGAGCCTGCGCGTCTGGAGCCTGTAATCCAAAACAAGAAAGTCCGCGATAGTGAGAGGCCCATGCACCGCGATGAAGAGTGGCCCCCACTTGCCACAACAAGAGAAAGCCCTCGCACAGAAACGAAGACCCAACACGGCCATAAATGAAAAAAAATAAAAAAAAATAAAAACTAAAGGGAAGAAGCAAAACATGAAAGATCAAATCTTCAGTAGCACTATCTAGTATATGTGTGTAAGGTCACAGATATGGTTAAATCATGTAAAGCTTCAACAAGCATGCATACATTTTCATTTCCATATGCTCCCTAACTCGGGAATGGAAAGGAGACTTGATCCACAGCCTGTTCTCATTCAACAGACCCCCAAGAATTCTGAGGAAGGGACCTGGCAGTCAGGTGCTCCTACGACAGAGGGTGAAGATTTGAGCTCCCTGACAAGGGAAGCCACAAGATTATCACATACAAACACCCTAGGTACAGTCTCCCTGTGCCCCAAATTAAGCTAGCGTCACACATTCAGATTCTTTCATAAAAAGCTGGTAACAGAGAAGTACTGGTCTTGTTCCTATGCAGCAGTCAGATGGGCCTCTTGTCCCGAATGCTACTCTTTCGTGTTTGTCAGGACTTCTCATGCTTTTCCCACCCAAGTGAAGGTTCAGAGACACCTGAGTCAGATGAGCTTGACATAAAATGCCTACATGGGTCAGTTGGTGGCTAGAACAAATACAGACCCTCTCCCTATGATGGCATAGATAATTATTAATTTTTACCGAACATAAAAATTCAAAATAGTTTTTCTGAGAAGATATTAGAAATGTTACCTTATATTAAAAAATCAAAATATAAATGTAAAGTAGCCATTTGTCTGGCACAACAGCGTAACAATCTGAAAGGAAAATGTGCAGCTGTATTTAGCCTGTCTGGGACTGGGTACCCTAGGGCAGGGTAACATGTAATTGTCTTTGCAAATCACACAGTTTCTTTGGAGAGGAAGCCTGACAGGACTCAGAGTAGAACACCAATACCACTTAAAGGAAAAAAGATGCATTAGAAGAAGCATGTTTCCTAGGACACCAGATCAAGGGCGCTAAATGAAATTCTTTAGGTATTTTACATTAAGAATGAAGTCATATGTTTTGGTATTTTACTGGACCATAGTTAGTTTTTAAATAATAGTGATAGCTGTCACTTACTGTGGTTACTCATCAACTGATTTAAATCACAAACAACCCAGAGCCCTCCCATTCACATTGGGCACATTGGGCCCAGGGAGCTCTAGGTCACATAACCCCAAGTGGCAACTGGTATCTAGCAAGACAAGCCATGGGAGCTTGGGGTATTGGGTCCTGACAGCACTGGGTCTCTGCACTGGTTAACAGTCTCTCAGGCACTGACAGCGACCTTCTATAGCCCAGATCTGGTCCCACAGGGACCACATGGGGGCATGCAAAGCTTATACAACTGATGCCGCCATGACACGATACCTCGAAATCGATGTGTACGTAAATGTACAGGGAAAGAGAACAAATCTATACAAATGAAGTCACAAAGTGGAGAAAAATTAAGTTAGTCTTCTCTCCTAATAGGACTTTTAAATATCCATTTAAAAATGTCAGTAATGACATGCAAAAACACTGAAGCAATATTCAGTGTACACATACATATTTACACATATACATACAAATAAGAATACATACTTACAGAAGTGTAGTCAGTATAAAAAGGAAAAAAGGTAAGTTGCTGTCCCTAAGATAAGATCTGATTATTGTAAAAACCCTATGTTAGTATATGCAGTAAAAAATAAGGTGTTTGAATATTCACCAATCTTTTGAAAACAGTTGTCTCTCTAGAGGTGGGATCACGGGGGAGTTCCTATATTGTATTTTCTAATGTTTGAATTCTATAACTGTGTATTGAAATGGTAATTAGAAAGAAGATACAAAATAACTGAAAACTGAAAATTAGCAACCTCAGATCAGACTCAAATTCTAAAAGCCAATAAATCTATGAAAATAATATAAACACCTCCACAAGAATTCAACTGTAATTCTTAATTCAACCAAAATAGAATTACAAAGATTTGACAAAGACCAGGAAAGAAAGACAAGAATACAGCCTGAGGTTTGATTTGGTTTTGTTTTTTACATTTTAACCAATAATAGAGAAAGAAGTATATGTTGATGATACTCTAAGGAAAGGAATAGGAAAAAAAAGTTATTTTGTTAGAAGGCAACACACTCCTTTCTTATTTTACTTCAAAATAATTGTCCTGGAATAGCTGCCCAGGCACCGGCCTATGTCCTTTGACACACAAAGAACCACAGCAAGAGCAGCAGGCTGCGTTTCTACAGAAGCGAAGCCACCAAGGAGACTCGGGACAGCTTCAGCCCTGGCCCGGACACCCGACTCACCATAGCTGTGTGCAGGGGGCCTCTCGTAGCCTAAGACTCCTTGTCTGGCACAGACCTGCAAACCCTGCAGGGACACGTGCTGACTTCAAGAGAACAACAGCCCAGGAAGTCCATTCCAGCAGTGTGATGGGAAAGACACCTGAACACTCCCAGATGAAGAGACTAAAATGCCAGGTAAGGTATTAAAAAAAAGGGAGGGAGATAAAGGACAGGGCCTGCCGAATGCATACATACACACATACAGCAAAGGTGCCACCATCTGAACCTGAAGACCAGCCAAGAGGCACTTTCACACCTGGCAACTCCTCCATAGGACACCTTAGCACGTACTTCCTTTTACATCAGGACATTCTTTGGAGTGGCTCCACGGTGTTCCCTATAAGGAATGTCTCTATTGTCTGCATTTGGGGCATACACACATCTTTTGCTCTTAAATGCTCCCCCACACCCATCTTTGCACACAGATGGTGCAAACCCTCCCAGGAGGAAGATCCACAGCCCTCAGACACCTGTGGGTCGTGGTGACCACAGAGACCGAGGACCTGCCAGGAGAGCCTAAACCTCGTGTCCCACCAACTCCACCGATGTCCCCCACTGAACTTTATCTTTAAAAACCAGTGTTTGCCAATTTTATAGGTTAAAGAAAGGTACCTTGTTATGTTTTAAGTTGCATGCCTTTGATTTTTTTTTTAGTGAGAGTGAACAACATTCTTTCGTGTTATTGACCATCTGTGTTTCCTCTGTGAACTGCATGTGTATATTCTTTGCCATATAAAGCAGTTATCTTTTTAACTTGTAGGAAGCTGGGTGGTTTTTTGGGGGGAGGGGCTTATTTGGGGGCGTATTTTGGGGAGGCTTATTCTGTAACAGGCCCCATTACCCGTCAGCACCATCCTTTAAAAAAAATACTACTGCTTTTCCACTGGGGAAATGAGGTCATTTATTTTGTGATCTCCCATATTCAGGATTATTTCCCGGTACTGCGGGGAATATGGTGGAAGGAGTGCAAATGCCTGAGGGAACTGAACAGGAAAGGGCACACCCAGCCAGGGCCGGTGCAGGCCTCCCTCCTCTCTATTGTACAAGTCGGTGTCTTAGGGTAGGGCAATTAAAAATGTTTCTACAGTCAATCTGCAGAAGGTGGTATGACCAGAGGCACTTCAGTTCAACTGTGCAGTAATTTCCCCAGCCAAAGGGCCTGGCCACCCAGACACCTGCCCATCCCCAGGACAAAGAGCACCCAGACTGGAGCAAATTCATTTCCAAAGAAACGCTGGGATCTTTCTAGCCCCAGGACCATTCCAAGCAAACACTGTGGATGCTTCCCATCACTCTCAGAGCAGAATTCAGAATGTACGCCACCCAGCCTCCACCTCACTCGACACCGCAGCCACGCTGGCTTCCCCTTCCTCCACCCCGCACTCGTCCAGCTCTCCCCCCGCTCCGTCACAGCTCGAATCCTGCCTCTCAGGAAGCAATCCCTCCTCCAGACCAACTTGTCTGGTGTCTGCCTCGCACACTCACCACTTGGGTTATCTGTTCGTTTGTCTACTCACTTCTTTGCAGGCCTCCCTCAGCACGCCATGTCTGCACTGCCTGCCACTATGCTCACCGGTAGATGGCAAGGGCTCAGGTGTTGCTCGGCTAAATGAATGGATGATTTCTTTCCCTTAAGACCATCCTGAGAGCACAGTGCAGATCCAGGAGTCCCAATTTCAGTCCAAACCAAAGGTAAACCAAATCCTGACTTACTGCCCCTACTTAGTTTCTGAACTAGGAGGGCAATTCTCTGTCCTATGCACGGCCTCAAAAGTGTACACACATAACTTCAACCGGAATCCTCACCCTGAAGTCGTGAACACTACCCTTCTTAGCATCCTGCCACAAGTAAGGGATGCCCATAATCAGATCCTACTCTGGCTGGCTTATGATCCTGAAGCCTCTGGTACAAGCTCCCTGTCCCCTTTTCCTTCCCTCCTCCCTCTCAGTTTTAACACACCTATCTCTTATTTGTTATAATAAATGGAAAAACAGATTCAAGGAAATGAAAACATTGCTAAGCCACATAACTTGATCCAGGCTTAGCAATCTTTCAATTCCAGATTGTGGATGTGCTCTGCCTTTTTTACCACATTTCACACCACGAGAGGGTGAGATGCCCATGCCATCCCCACATATGGAGTTCACCTTCCAGAGGCGCCTCCAGAAAAACACAGTAAAAATGCCCCGAGTTGGGGGTATAGACAGTTAAGTGCTACAGAGCTCAGAGGTAGGAGAAATGACTAAGATTGAGGAAAAGCTCCAGGGAAGGCAACACGGATCAGAACCTTTGGGAACAGGGCAGAGTTGAGTATGCACAAGAAAAGGGAGGGGCTCTCATGCAATCTTATCCACTCAAGTTCAACTCATATCCTAACAGGGCAGCTTGCCAAATTAAGCAGGCAACTCACATTATCTCCGCATCCCTACCCGAAGGAACAGGATCACCACTGGACCTCCCCAGACCAGGGCCTGTCCTGGCTCACAACGCTCATCACCTGCACAGGACTCCAAGCCACAAACAGTGGCTTTGTGTCTTATTTCTACCTGTGTTTCAGAGTCTAGAAAGAATGTTTCTTACTAAAATGAACCTGCCTACAGATATCTTGGTCTTGCTGACATGAGTCAATTATTAAAAGAAAACTCAGAGTTCCTTAGTGAGTGAAAGGGTTCCTGAGACATCTATCAGCTGTTCTCATACTTCTCTCTGCTGAAGAGTCACATGGTCTCATTTACACTTGCAGATTTCTAAGCCCCAACACAGCAATTCTCATTCAGTAGGTCTTAAATATATTATCTTTCTAGAAGGTTAATTTAAAAGTTTGAACGCTAAATTACAACTTTTTCCTTCATTTTAGAATTTTAGGATTGCACATACAACAACTAAATATTTATGCATTTTATGCTTCTCTGTTTCACAACAGCACACATCCCTGGCTGGCAGCAAACTCCTCAGTAACTGCCGCCCAAGGTCAGCAAACTTGGTGCCCATTTTACAGATGGAGAAAAAGAGGACAAAAGAGGAAGAATCTCTGGCTTCAGGTGACACACCCATAGAATTTGCAGGAAGACTGGAAACTGTGTCTCAGAATTTCTTACAGCAGAAACTGACAGAGCAATAACTAGCCCTGGGCATCTACTGTGAATCAGAGTTCAAACCGAGGAAAAGGAGATGCAGATGTAAAGAAAAGAAAGACTCTTCCTTTCTTCTTTCTTTTTTTGAATCAGGTTTCTTAGAAACATAAGATTATGTAAGGGGAGGAGGAGGACTGTGAATTTTAAGACTTTCTCGATCAGATTCTAACAAATTTAAGTATTTGAAAACGCATTTATTCAGGGACACACATTGTTTAAAATACTCCTTCTACAGGGAGAATTCCAACCTGGGTCTGGCAGCTTTCCATGGTTTTGGTTGGGTGAACAGTGTTATTTCAAGAACAGTCCTATGAGCTGCTGAGTTGGGGTTCAAGTTGCTGAATTCAGAAGGAAAGGAAATTCTGATTCCCCTTCAATCCAGGAGCCAAGAGACTGAAAGCCACAGGAGTCTAACTTAAAATGCTTTCTGGGAGTGGGACTAGGGGAATCACAGCCCAAAAGAGAGTAAGGGTCAGGTAGAACTTGACCAGATAACTTAACCACGTTTGGTGGTCACACAAACTAATTTTCCTAAAATTCCACCCAAAAAGAGCAGGGTGGGGGGTGGGGGACGCCAAGGCTTTGGGCTGGCATAGTACAGATTTTCAACCTTGGAAGCCTCAAGGAAACATCTAACCTTTTCTTTCGGTCTGAGGAGTCTTGGTCCAAGCACAGAGTAACTGTCACCTACCTATAACAAACAGCATACTTGAGCACAACCATCGGTGCCGTGGGCTGGCCAGCCAGAAGGCGGCTTCCCTGGGGACTACAAGCTACTTAAGAAGCTGCTACACTTCCCGGAAGCACCAACTACTCCATACACCACTCACTTTGCAGCTCCTCCACTGCCTTCATCATTGTCTGAAGATGATGACGTAGAAGAACCAGGAAAGTATGCTGAGTCCACGTGATTGGGACTGCCGCTTGGAGCTGGGTTGATCGGGGAGGACCGTTCATACAGTGGGGTATGCTTTCCTTCATGAGGAATGTTACTGTAGTTCTGCTCAGTCAGATTCTTTCCGCTGGTTTCCAAGGTGAGAGCCGGCTCAGCGAGGCTGTATGGGTGTGGACCCTGGCCCGGAGCACCAGGGCTGGGCACCTGGGGGGCCTGAAACAGAGGGTACGGATCACACATGCATACACACTGCCTGCATGGCCCGGAACACATTAGCATAACCCGGCCTTGGCTAAGTTTTAATTCAACAAACACTGTGAAGCAGATGCTTCACATATCATGAGCTGAAGAAATTATTTTAGCATTCATCAAGATTTGATGCATATGCAGCTTTCAAGGCAGCTGTCCCGCACCAAGGCTGGGCAGACCAGCTGAGGAAGGAAAGGAAAGGCCTTACCACAGGCTTTGCTTGCAGAGAGGTCTGTGGAATGTTGAGCATCTGGGGGGGGACATACGGTGGCACTATCCCAGGCATTCCAAACGGATTTGGTCTGGCTGTTTCATCAATATGGAAAGAAAACAATAAAACAACTGTGAGCAGAAGAACATTCCCCATGACACAGCAGTGGCCAGCACACATCTCCATCTGTCTGGCACCTCCTCAGGTGCCAGCACACCACTGGCCCCACTTCCCAGAAACCTTCAGAAATTCATGTTTAACATTAAAAATACTTAATCTTATGATGACCAATTTTATACACTGGGGCTAGAATTCTAACTTCCAAGAGTTTTCAATTAATGTCTGATGGTGTTTTTGCTTTTGTTCATGTCCCTGAATGCCTGGCTTGTCTCTGTCTTTAACTTAACAGGTGTTCTTATTCTCTCTCTGCTCACTGCTGACAAAGCTGGAAGCCCTGTAGTACTCTAAGCACTAAAGGAACAAAAGAAGGACACAGCACTTCCCCTTCCATACGTGAAACAATGGAATTTTTCTATTTAAACTAAAATTAGGTTCGTAGCTACTAGCACACTTTTAAATATAAAAAGTGAAGTGTGGTAGTCACTGCCTATACTTTTGGTTTGTTTTCATCGTTAAGGAAACCATGATCAGGTTACACATGCATTATACATGCACTGCAGGGTCAGTAAAACTTGGGATTCTGTGCTCCCTTAGAAAATGACTTTATAAAACCTGTTCTGATGTATGCTGGCATTTGTTCTTCATTATCCTTGTGCTAACTTCTAACAGTGAAGCACAGAATGGAAGCCACGTAGAGAAGCGGCCCCAAACACAACGTCAGGCAGGAGTGGGTCTCACGTCAGCTTAAAGACATGACATAAAGCAATCAACTCGGCCCAAGGTTCAGAAACCTCCATATCCACAACACTCAGTCTCCTTGCGGGCCTGAGGAGAGGTGGGGGTGAGCACAAGCAAGGCCAGTAGGGCAATGCCCCCAGCATGCGGTGATGGGGGATGAGTGTGGCCTTCATGTCAAAGACACTTCAAAATATCATGATTTACTAATGTGATAAAAATGAGGAGACTCTTCAGGGCTTTGTTCACTTGCTGAACAGTTAGGTGTGGCGTGCCTGAGAGGACAGGCCGCGAGGGCCAGCCCAGGGCTACTACAAGACCCGGGGGTGTCGTCAGGACTCAGACTGCAGGAGACAGAGAAAACACACCCAGTGAGAACATACAACAGACCCTACTGGTGCCCCCACGGCCACACCGTCTCTTCCTTAGGTTTCTTTTAAAAACAGAACAAAACCAAGCCTAGAGCTACCTCAACGCGAATGTCATTTATCAGGAAGAGTGCTTTTCTAACCTCAAAACCTGAGGGACATCAGGTGAGAAACACACAACCCATAAACCACTACCAACTTGTCAAGAAAAATAAACACACATTTAATTTAACTAAAAAAAATAATAAAGTGCCCCAAACCCTCCCTCTCATTCTCTGAAAGGAAACTCCCACTGATGCCTAACCTGAGGCTCCCTGAGCCAATCCAGTCCTGGGCCGCAAGGACACTGGGAGCACTGAGGTTTGGGCCGTTGCTCACTTCTTACTACCCCACAAGACTCATGAGCCTCAGAAGCCATCATCTGTTGGAAGATCCCATCTCCAAGCGCCTGGTGCTCAAGTTGGAAATGCCATAGCCCTCTGATCTCAACTCGCATGAACAGAAAGCTTGGCCCAGCTTCCACTTTCCACTGAACAGAGATGGCTGCGGGACAAGTAGCTGGGAATGGTGACGCTGGCACATGTGCATGTGGGGCTGGTGTCCCATCTACACACTTGTCCACACGCTCACATACACACAAATGTTCACCACACAGACACACATGCACATTCGCCTGCACTTGCACACACAAGGAGACACTCTTGATCAAACAGTAAGTCCATGAGTTACGAACCTCCGAGTGTGAGATAGGTGATGCCGTAACTGTTAAAGTCCCTTCTCAGGTGATTCTGAATTTTAGCCAGATTTTGGGTGAAAGAGTATTATGAAATCCACTCAAGCTCTAATGCTGTAACTTAAGTCACTGTAAAAAGTCTAGTATACAATCCCTTGTAGCTGACCTGCCATACTTAACTTCAGAGTAATAAGAATGAGAGACTGGACTCTTCAATTATGCAGCAGCATTCAAGTGAAGATGAACATTTATGTTTCACTCTATTTTTGGCCATTATATGCTACAAAATTCCTGAAAGCACAAACTTTCCTCAAAAAAAAAAAACAAACAAAAATAAAAACAAAAAGAAAGAAACCCCTCAAAACAAAAACACACACAAAACTATAACTTAAAAGCAAAGATTTCCAAGGAAAGAACATTTTCTAAAATCGTATTTCAATCACTGACCTCAAATAAACCTTTGAGAACCCACAGGACTAGTTACTATTCTGTCATAACCTAGTCTACTAAGTGAATTAATTTGTCTACATTTCTCTGATGGCTGCAGAAATGCCTAATAAGCGAGGGCCTGCCTCTGCATACTGCATGCCTTCTTATAAATCAGTTCTTGTTCTCAATGCCCTAGTGCAGCTTAAGCAGAGTCATTGTCTGTCTTCTGTGTGACAAGGACATCTTTCTCAGAACTGACACCAGTTCACAGAGCGGAGATGAACACCACCAGTTTCTCATTCTCTTCCTTTCACAAATACTTACTAAGAGAGGTAGGCCTTTGTTAGAAAAGTATGCAGAATGAAGACAGACGAAAGGGAAAAAAGTATTTAATGAGTATTTGAAAAATATTTTCATAATTAAAAAATATTTAAATATTAAAGACTTTGAGAATAAGAGAAAGAAAGCATGCGTTGCAGCCCTTACAGCTGTGCTTAGTTAGCTGGGAACTCTCATAGATAAGACACTCTGTGCAGTATCCACTCCCTTGAATTACTCACTGTGCCTGTATGAAGCTAACCAGCTTTTCTCTAAATTAAAATAAGATTAAAAGAAGGAATGGCGTTAACCAAAAACTCTACTGAGAACTAGTCACCCCTACCCCAACCTAACGAATATTCATCTATTACTGGGCATGTTACTGTGAAGATGTTACATTAAACAAATAATAGTAACAAAGTAATATTTTTTTAATTCTATAATTTAGATGGGGGCTGATGCATGATTTTCAAGTGTTACACAAAAAACATAGCTTTGAAAATTTAAAGAATAAATAAACCAATATATTCCCTACCACCAACACTAGTTTTCAATGCTTGCAAAAAAACAATGCAAAATTTTCAAACTATGTTAACCATGTTGACATATTCACTCAATACCAACATTCTACAGAACTTAAGGTACAAAGTTAGATGAAGGGGAATTTTACGTAATTTGTTTTCATCCTCTCCCAAACAAATAGCTTCCGAAGGCAAGCTGGGGTGGGGGACAGTGGGAACCAACAGGACACTGGTGTGGCCTATGAAGCCTGGTAGGCCGGGCATAGCCAAGGAGGCACGGGGCTTTTGGGAAGGAGGAGACAGAAATCATCCCAGCTCTTAGAGGACTGAACCTTGTCAGTTTCTACAGAGTACCAACTCCCAAGAGCTCAGAGCTGGGGCAGCTGATGCCTACCTGGAGCCACAGTGCTGGCAAGGCCCCACAGGAAGAGTCAGAGGCCACTGTCCAGGAGAGAAGCCCTCACAATGGAAGGCTAAGTATAGGGCAAATTAAAGTAAGATCATGAATAAAGCAAGTAGGCACCTGAAAGAATTATGAGCAATGAAAAAACTTAACCTAGGGAAGCACATTTCAGGTTAATATATCAATAATTAAGACTTTTCTGAGAACTAGAGCTGTTCAACAATGACAAGGGCTGCTTTGACTGCTTGACTGTTGGTGTAGGAATATACCATGGTCAGGAGGTATCCTGGTGCTTACACAGCATCCCTGGTTATCCAAATCTCTTCTGTCCTTGAGTTTGGATAGCACGTGTGTAGACCTCAAAGGATACAGCATTATTCAAATCCACATGATACCTGAGTCTTGAAGAGCAAGAGTCTGAATAGTGAGAAACTTATCCCAAATTTTATCCAAATCTATTAAATTCCTGAGTTCACTTAATCAGGTTTGAATCGTAGGCGTAAAACAGCAAAAGAAAAGAACTCTTAAATCTCATTCAGCCACCTACATGGTTTTATAAGTCTATGATAAATCAAGACAAAGCAGTTTCTGTCCATCTGTGAATTCTAAAAAGCACAACCTAAAAGAAAAGTCTAAAGGCCTTTATTTGGAAGTCACTGATAAACTGAACTAGCAGTCCCCTTCTGTCACTGAATACTGAGAAGCCACCAACAGACCTGATGACAAGCTGTGCCCATCTCAGGAAGACACACCTTGCAGTCTTTTAAACCAGACAGCAACCGAAAGGAGATGTATTTTCAGTTCTTCTAAAATGACTAACTTTCAGGTTTTTAAAAAAAATGACCTTTCAAAAACCCGTAAGACCAGACAGCCTATAGCACTGCATACCACATCAACTGAAATAAACTGACTAAAAACCGAATGAAAGGTCACAGGAACAGACTGAGAGAGTCCACTGATCTACATAGGAATCAAGGAGAAAGAATAAGTGGACTTCCTATTTAACGTGATAGCATCTTAGATTCTCTTTGGCAGCATCTGTTCTGTCAGACCCCTCGGGGCTTGACATCAATGCCATTTGCATTAGCTTTAAAAAGATAAAAATTGAAAAAGATGAACATGCACACATCTCAAAAACAGCAAGTACAGAATGACAGGTACAATACAGCATTTAATTAAAAATCAAAACACTATGATTTATTATTCCATACGAGGTAAGGAACTATAAAAACCATTAGAGGGGGACAGACATGACCTTTCAGAACAGCCTAATGTATTTCTTTAAAGACATTTGTTAAACCTGTTTAGTGGGTACCCTAATGCTCATGATACTATCCTTTGTATTTTTCAGTTATATTTAAAGCTTTCCATAATAAGAAAATTTAAGCAAAAACCTTGGAAAGAGTGGGTTTAGTAATCAAAACTTTAAGAATGAATATAACTTGCCAAATTTCAAAAACTTATTAGTAGAGTAGAGCAACAGTATAATATCATATACTTGGTGACAAAAAATTTTTAAACTGATCATTATAACAGTAGAAAAACTGAAAATATTCTAGTGATGACCACAGAACATGGTTAAGTAGATTACAGCACATCCCCACTGTGGAACATTAGACAAGCTTTAAAAATACTAAGGCAAAAAAAAAAAAAAAAACAAAACTAAGGCAAACCTTTGTGAAGTTACAGGGAAGCTCCAAAGGCACACTGTCCGGTGGGAACAGGGCAAGTTGCCTTATAGTATGTACGTCAGTCCCACTATGGGTCCTGAGGCCTTGCTACAGCCAGCACTTGCAGCAGGCCTGTGTCACCCCTGCATAGTGAGCCTGGGCGCATGGACGATGGCAGGTGGACGAGGTCCTGAGGGCCATGTCACCTGGCATAGGGTAGCAGTGACGCTGAGGAGTTCAACAGTTCGAGCCACAGGAGCAGCGCGGGCAGCGTTCTGATCTCTCTCACTTCTGCTCCCCGGGCACATGTGTACATGCCATCGCCCTCTATTCTGGGCAGGTCACGTTATGGACTCTGCATGACCTCTGTGTCCCACAGTGGACCCGAATGAGTGACCTTGGGTCCTGGAGACCTAACAGCCTCTTCTCATCAGCTGAGGAAGCCCAGCAGATGCCACATCCTTCTTCACAGACTGTGTCTTCATGTTCAAGGGGGGGACACTTCCTGACCATCCCCTCTCATGCTGGGAGTGTGTGTTGTTGGGGAGGTAGAGATGTATTTTCAAAAAGACTGTCAACACAACCTAGAAGCCCAGCAACAATCAATAGAACAGTTTGGTGAGCACTGTGCAGACTGTGTAGCCTCAGGGACCCACCTTCTCAAGACACCAGGAAGTGATGCCTTCCAGTAAGGCCATGGCTCAGAATGAGGGCCCACTGACTGGTCCTTGCTTCTCCCTTACACTTGAAGATGCACCTTTCTGAGCCCTGGTCCCAAGAGCTGTGGTCCAGGAGCACCAACTACGGAGTCTAATTGTTCCTGTTAAGACAGTAGGCATTTATGTTCTCTTGTAGATGGGTCACCAGCAGTTGGCACTGAAGCTTGCCATCTGGCATTTTGTGAATCAGGATCCTCTGATCCAGTCAGGTAGAACGTGGCCAGCCTTGGGGGCCTGTCAGGACACAGGCTGATGCAGGCCCCTGACCTGGGCAAGCCCGTCCAGATAAAACACCCATGGGGCCTCTCTGCCAGCACCTAGGAAGTTTCTATAGCCAGAGGTCCTTTCTTTGTGGTCACTATGTAGAATTTGTTCTTTGCTTTAGCGGTGACAGCTCCTATTTCAATATGGTTCTCTTTGCACAATTCTCTATTATTTGTTCATGGTGGCCTGCTGCCCTGAGGGCTCCCTTGGTCCCCACCAGACCCTTACTCCTCTGTGCTCCGAGGGACCAGGGGTCACTATTACCTCCAACCTTCCATCTCCCTTCATAGTCCCGTCTCAGCTTTCATCATCAACCTAAAAGTTTAAGCATGCTCAAACTTCCCTCCCATTTCAAGCCCCACCCTTTATGGAAGCAATTGGAGGTGGATTTGGAGGACTGGTGCTGGCCACCTATCCCACCCTCTTCCATATTTTACAGCACAGAAGAAGCTGCAAAGCTAAAAAACTATTTTTCCTAGGACCCCTTGCATCTCGTTGAGGATCACGCAGGCGCCCGCACCTGCACGGGGTCTGGGAGCTGCGAGTGCCACAGAAGCCTCCTCCTCACCTCTGCTGACAACTGTTCTTGCCACGACTCCTATTCTGGCTGCTGCACTGCTCTCCCTGTGCCCCCAGCTCCACCTCCTTTCCCTGATCTGAGGTACACCATCTCAAGACCTCCATACAGAGTGCGCTCCACAGAAAACCTCCCCAGGGCATCCGACCTACTTCCGCTGCTCCAATTAGTACTCAGGGTACATACACAATAAAGAAAAGCAAGGGGACCATTAATACAAAATTCAGGGTGCTGGAGTACAGGGGAACGTGACCAGGAAGAGACAGGGATAGGGCTCTGATACTAGTAATATTCCACTGATGTTTATTTACTGTACAAATATACTGTGTGTATGATAGTTTCAAAATAATTTAAGTTTTTACAATGAAAAAAAATCTTTCAATGAGCTTTCATGGTCCAAAGTGTAAGTCTAAAATCTAAGGCCATGCATGGCCCGACAAGCATCACCTGACCATTCCTTCCCTTGCTTTCCTGTGCTCCAACCACATTCTTCTGTTTCTTCTACATCCTGTCCTCTCACCTCAGGACCTTTACACATTGTCTCCTCTGCATATATACTTCCGCTCTATCGTCATCTTGCTAAATTCCTACTCTACACTCAAACCTCACTTAAACATTAATTTAATTGAGCAGAACTAAACACTGGTTTAATCAAGTATTGTTTTAACCGGGTTGGTCCTCCTTGACCTTCCCGTTCACATTCCTGTACGATTCCTCGTCTCAATCATCTACAAGCGCAAGGATGACACCTATCTTGTCTACCACCCTGTCCAACACTCAGCATAGTGCGTGGCAGGAAGTGAATACATCAAAGGCTCATTCACATTTTTCAAAAAATAAATAGACTATTTTTTGAGCAGTTCTGCTTTACAGAAAACATAAGCAGAAAGTATACACCTTGCATTAGTGTGCTACATTTGCTACAACTGATGATCCAATATTGACGCATTACTATTAACTAAAGTCTATAGTTTACAGTAGGATTCCCTCTTGGTGTTGTGTATTCTATAGGTTTGGACAAACTTACAAGGACATAAATCCAGCATTATAGTATCATAAGGAATATTCTCACTGCTCTAAAAATCCCACGCTTTGCCTATTTATTCCTCTCTCACCCTCAAACCCTGGAACCCTTGATCATCTTACTGTCTCCATAGTTTTGCCTTTTCCAGCATGTCATACAGTTGGAATCATACAGTATGTAGCATTTTCAGATTGGCTTCTTTCACTTAGTAATGTACATTAAAGGTTTCTCCATGGGTTTTCATGGCTTAATAGCCAATTTCTTTTCAGCACTGTATAATATTCCATTGTCTGGATGTAGCAGTTTATTTATTCATTCACCTGGTGAAGGATATCTTGGTTACTTCCATGTTTTGGCAATTAGGACTAAAGCTACTATAAACATCCACGTGCAGGTTTCTGTGTGAACATAAGTATTCAACTCCTTTGGGTAAATACCAAGGAGCAGGATTACTGGATCTTGTGGTAAGAGTATGTTTGGTTTTGTAAGAAACTGCCAAACTGTCTTCAGAGTGGCTGTAACATTTTGTATTCCCACCAGCAAGAAATGAGAATTTCTGTGTTTCACATCCTCACCAGCATTTGGTGGTGACAGTGTTCCGGATCGTAAGCTATTCTAGTAGGTGTGCAGTGAGAGCTCATCTATTTTTCACTGAGGAAGGCCAAGAGGACACAGTGCATGCTTCTTCAGACTAACAAGGCCTCTGTTTTATTTGCGCAGCTTCTCACAAATACACTAGGATTAGTTCACGCCTACAGAGTCCACGTTCACAGACCTGAGGCGGGCCTCTAACATCTCTGTTATTTGCTATTTTTAAATTCTGCCAATGATTTTGGAGCACAGCTAAGGTTTAAGAACTACTTGTTCAACCAGGGAGCCAAATATTGCTGACAACTCAATTCTGACATATCTTACATTTAGACTGCAGATTCTCTGGAGATGGTGGACATTAAGTGCTACGATGGAAAGGAAAAAGTTATAATCATATCTAGATCCCCAATTCCCAACACAGTGTTTCTGGTAGAGTAAATGCTTGAAAAATAATATTAATCTCACCTGTAACATTTAAAAAATCTATCTAGTAGGTAATTCAGAAATATACATATATACAGATAGGTATTATATATTAATATATCCGTAATCTATAATATGTTATATAATGTAGATAATTTCTGGGAGTTCATAGTACAAAAACAGCATGGGCTGGAAAAAATTCTTTTTCCACCCTGAAAAAGACCACACACTATGCAGACCAGGCCTCCCAGCAATGGGACAGGGAGCATGTGCACTTCCTTTGTAAATTCCACACCATCCAATAACAGTACGGAGACCTGAGGTTTTTTCTCAATGCTGCAGAGAACCACGAACTCAGAAGGAAAGCACGGAAGACACAGCAGTCACCCCCCCAACACCAGTTCACATGGGGTCTGGCCAGGAAGGTTTTCCTTTTGAAAATACAGAACCCTGAGGCCAATTAGGCTTCTGAAAACTGTTCTGCGGTAGAATCTAAATGCCAGACAGATTTAGAAACCTCTGGGTAGAGTCAACTCTCCCCATTTTTCTGTAAGATTTCTTCAAAGCTCTACACATATTCCAGTTTCTAAAATGATTAATACAGACAGGGTCTAATGAACAAGAAAGTTATTTTCCAATATTGGTTCTTCAAAATTCTGAATGTGTTTTCCTATAGAATAACATAATGAACTATGGTTGGAAAAGACCACTTATGACCTACCTATTACTTATAAGAATATTTTTGTGGAAAATATGTCTTAGGTTCTCACTTGGGATGCCAAGAAAGTATTTCCCCAACTCAGTGTTGCCTCTTCTACGCTCTTGATTTCCGTTTCAGTCATCACTCTCCATTTAGTGGGTCCCTAACAGCACATATAGACGAAATCAATGAGCACTATCTCCAGATACTTTTACTTCTTTATACTTATCAGAAAAAAAAACAATAAAAGTGATTTTTACATTAATCTGTTTCTGCTGGCTCCAAATTATGTGTAGATATCTAACTTGAAATAAACCTTCCTTCCCAATCTTGCCTCAACCTCTCTCAATTTCATCCCAATATTCCAGGCCATACACTGAACTCTACACTGCCCCAAACTTCCTGCCCTGTTGTAATTCTGTGACTGTGCTTTGTTAAGTCCCTTGCTGTACAATTCAGATTACTGCAACAGTCGGAAGCAACGGGAAATGCTTTATAGAAGGATTTGTAGGTAGTTATCACCTACATTAACCTGCTTGAAAACATCACTCTAAATAAATACCCCAAATTCTTTACCAATTACACCACTGTTCTCCATAAACCACTGAAAGTGAAAGAGAATTCTAAGAGTATTGACTTCATTTATAAAATACTTACCTCATAATGTCCTTTGATGATTTAATAAGAACATGAAAGCACTTTAGAACTTATAGAACAGTATAGAACAGTAAATATTTTTAAGAAATTCAAACTTAAACCTAATTTAAAACTCACCTTCCTCTTCAGAACATCTTCCAAACTGTTAACAGCTCAGATCAATGCCAAATGTTAAGTCAAGTGTCTTTCTCTATCCTTTCTCTCCCCACATTTTCCTTCTCTTTAAATGTTCTAGTCCCAAGTATACTATAATGAATGATTAAAGTACAACTGTCATATGAGGACTAGACTGTCACTACAGACAATCTCAGGAACATGACTTCTTTCATTACGTGAAATAAGCACAACTGAAACAATGGTTGGCAATATGATTTCTCATAGCTTTACTGCTCTGGAGCCTAAGAAAGGCAATCTCACTCAGGAAGGAGGCTGGTATTTAGGGTTAGTGCTTTACAACCTCCCGTGAGATATTCACTATCAAGCAGCCTTCAGGCAAACAGTTTATAACTGTTTTTTATTCCCCAATTTCAAATCTCTGAGTGAAATTTGATCTTTTGTCAAAAAAGGCAACAAAAGAGGAGACACAAATCCACTGCATTTATGAAGGCACTTATAGATCCAGAGGGTCTTCTATGTCCTTGGTGCTCTCTGCAAGAGGACACCTCACTGACAGAGATTTCAGCGTCACCGTCATCTGCTAGCCTTGGTCCTCATGGCTGCCTGCTCTTCTCCTCCAGTCTCATAACTTTTCTCTTGCTCTTCAACACTTTCAGGAATTACCACTGAGTCTGCCCAGGAAGTTCTGCTATACTTATTTGTATAACTATAGAAATCTCAATTCAAAAGAATAAACCAACAAGATTACTGGTTGAATATTTAAATCTCTTTGGTTATTGCATGGTCAGCATCCATCACAGAGGCTTTGAGTTACTTACCTAAGTAATGTGGTGGGTGAAATGCCATAGGCTTACTAGTCGCTGAATAATATCCAATTGCTCTCTTAAATCGAATAACTTTGTCATCTGTTCTAGACTGAAATAAACGCAGGAAAACCTTTGTAAATCAGTATGCCACTGGTCATGTGTATTAATATATTTTTATAATTCAGCACATGTATAATAATCTGCGGCCTTTCAAGCTAGATGAGAGTTTAGAATGACATTAAAATCTTCAAGGAACATCAACAGATTATCATTAAAGAAACAAATCGAACATTAACTCTCTTAGAGCAATGTACTTATCAGAGTCTGACATGGAAGTCAGGAGACCTGAGTTCTGGGATGCAGTCCTCCAACTTTTCCTTGGCCAGGTCTCTGGTGCTACCCAGAAAGGTTTTACTTTTCATCTCCAGCAAGTGGGGGAGCAGTTTTAGTTCTTCAGAGAGCAAACAGGAAGTCACACAAACTTCACCTCTTCTACTAACCCTGACCCCCCTCGCATCCTTACTTTCCAAAAAAGGAAGAAGAAATCCCTGATCATCACCTGAAGGGATGGACAAATCAGAGATCCACAATTCCATTTGACCCATTTGATTCATCTGTCTTCTTAGTAGAAATCCCATTAAATTATGACGGCAAATCTAGGAGCAGCAGAGACCTTACCATTCATCTACCTCAATCCCTCCTCTGTGCAGGCCGGAGGGGAGGCTGGAGGAGCTAGGCGAGGTGCCAGCCCTCCTGGCTGGCAGAGGCCTGACAGCTGGGCAAGCACTCCTGGACACGGCTGGTGTGTGCCTCTCAAACCCCTTCCAAACCCAGCACACACCAGAGCACAAAGCGCTACCCAGGAGCTTGTACTTCTACCTGAGAATGCTGGAAAACATCTTTAGCTATGGCATCCAAGTCCGAGGTATCCTGGATGTTGCGAACGTAGTCAGCCACAGCCTTGATCACCACATCACACGGTGGCAAGACCAGCTGGTGGGCCCGGACCTAAGAATACAAGCACACATGTCAATACACTAATTCTAAACACAGGCCCAGAAACTCCAGGTGATGTTTCCCTTCTAAGGGCCTGATTAGTATCAATTTGTGATTTCTTGGCCCCAAGACTCTGGTGGTCTGAGAGTCAAGCCCTGGATCTCCCTTTCAGTTGTTGAATATAACTCAGCTGCTTCAACCTGGCTAGGTAAAAGAGCGTCTGACAGCCTTCCATTACTTCTGGGATGTCTGCAACCTGCTCATGTGAGCACAGCACAGAGAAGCCCTGGGCCACAGATGCTTCCTTTCTTTCAACACCAGGCACCAGGAGGCTGTGCTGGATGAATGCAGCCCCAAGCACCTGAGACCACTGCAAAAAGCCAAGGTAAGCTCTGAAGGGGAGGATAATGGTATCCCTGACTGCTGAGGGGCATGTCCGGTGAAAGACACATGGAATAAAGTGTAGGAATATTTTCTATCCAAGAATAGTTGATACCAGAAAAAGGTAAGTAAGCAAATTTTTTTTAAAAAGGTTTGTTTTGGACTTTTTCATGAAAACTAAAAGAAAAAAGATACCTTAATTTAACAAAATTAAGGTATGCCCATGTTCTTAGAAACAAAGATGAATCAGGTACTAACTCTGTTTATAAAAATTTTTTAAAAATTGAATGACAGTATGAAATGACATTTTATTTCCTATTTAGTCACAAAGATCATAAAGATAAAAAAGATGGCAAAACCATCTAAAGGCTTTGTGTTTCCAGAGCTGTGCACTCCTGCCCACCACACCTATGAATGTGGTACGTTACACGGCAGGAGGGGGTAGGTTGGCTGTCTGCTAACCTCAGGCCAAGCCTGTTACCCTGGATTATTCAGATGGGCCCAATGTCATCACAGGACCCTCTAATGTAGAAAGGAAGGCAGAGGAGCAGGTTTCATACATGAGGTAGAGCAGGACTCCATCGGCCATTGCCAGCTTTGATGATGGAGGAAGGGCCATGAGCCACGGAATGCAGCCCCTACAGAAGCTGGAAAAGGCAGGAAACACTCTCCCTGGAGCCTCCAGAAGAAACACTCCCCCTGGCCCTGCTGATACCTTGATTTTAGCCCAGTGAGACCCACTTTGGCTGTGACCTCTAGAACTGTAAGATATTATTTGCTGTTTTAAGACACCAAACATAAATAAATAAAAAAGGAAAAAAGGAAAGAAAAAACAAAAAAAATTAACAAATAGAATGAAAGAACTTCTGGAAAAATAGATATTTATACTATTAGGGTATCATCATGCAAATTTTCAGATGCACATGAGTATATTCAATTTCTCTTTAGAAAAGCAATGTTTTTTTTTTTTTTGGGCTGTGCCGCACGGCATGCAGGATCTTAGTTCCCCGACCAGGGATCGAACCCACGCCCCCTGCAGTGGAGGCGCAGAATCTTAACCACTGGACCACCAGGGAAGTCCCAAGCAATGGTTTTCTTTTGAAATAATGTTTTCCATGTTTGAAAATGTTAGCTGCTCCGTCTCCTAGGGAAGCATGTATCTCCTTGTTCTGGTCAGTGTTCATCACAATGAACTCCAGGGAACTAGTAAAATGTCTGAGGCTGCAGACCACAAGCACATTCCTAGAAACCCAATTCCCCCTCTGCAGAATGAAAAGCTACTGACACACACACGCTTCATGATGAAGAGGTCCCTGGAACAGTGCGTTCCAGCCAGTCTGGGAGCAATGGAAGTTCTGTCCACTCCCCGCCTTTTGGGGTGTTTAATAGTCCCACAGCCAGGACAGCGAGGAGGGCCAGCTTGGTGGCAGCCCCAGGAACGAGGAGTCAGGACAGAAACCCTGAGCTGTCCTACCGTCGACATTTCCCCCTTGGTGAGCACATTCCACAGGGAAGGGGACAGCTTTGCCTGAGGACAGTCTGCAATGGCCAGTGGGCTCCAGGCCCTTGGACAACCCCCTCTCTGGGCCTCGACTTTCTGTCTCTAACTACAGTTTGAGACTAGTTGCCCAAAGAATGCCCCCTGGCAGTCAGAAAGCCTAGGGTTACCTCATTATGTTGCATACAGTACTGGAAAGGCCGGCCACTGTAGAAGGAGTTTATATATAGAACAAATGACAATTAACATGGTTAGAACAGAATTTACTGGGTACATAAACGTCCAAAATATGAAAAGGGCTTTCCTCCAGCAGCTGGGAGCTAATGCGGTAGTGCAGGCAGCCTCTCCCAGCGTGTGCACCCTGACACCGGGACACCACAGACGACTGGGCAGCCGCATACTGTCCCATCCCACCTCAAGTGAAGATGACAGAGTCTGTCATTTTGGTTCCTGTGGATATCCTCGTCTTCACTACCCCCACTCCCCACAACACTAAGGCTATAAAATCCTTGAAGTGAGCAGATCCTATAATTAGAGGGCCCCTAAATCCTTCTGAGAGGCTAATTAACACCACCCTGAAACTGCGTCCTTTATAATTTCCCATGGCCCGGACTCCTCCCTCACGCCCCACCACCCCTCGCTCCCCCAGCTTCACTCCTAATCCAGCCTTCCAAATCCAGCTCAGGGTGAGCACCCACATCTTCCTCTGAGACTGTTGGTGCTACTGCTCCCAAGCCGTATCTTGGCTGCTCTTTAAATGCAAGTGAATCTAAAAACAAGTTTCACATAATATCATTGCTGAAGCAGAAGAACCTGATCCACTTCACTGCCATTTGGAAAAGAGCAAAGTGAAAGGATTACAAATCTTGGCAATTTTCAGGAAGAAAACTAGAAACCTGATTTGATCAACATTCACTTGTGGGTAAGGTATTATTCTAGAAAATAAGAATATGGAGCAGCTCCCCAGTGTCTTGACTTCAAGAAGCTCACATTCTTATTGGAGAAAAAATGCTGACCAGACTCCAACAGGGCCCTCAGAGGACACCCTGGAGGAATCATGGCCCAGCTGAGGAGGGAGAAAGGCTTCTGCATCCTCTGTGGTTCTCAAAGTGCAGGCCCTGAGATCCAATCCAGTGCCGTCTTGGAGCCCCCAAACCAACGAAAAGAGTTGTGTGAGGGGGCTCTGGCAGTTTGTTGTAATAAGTCCTCCAACCACTAAATCACTGAACACACCTTGAGGGCTAGTATTTTCTAAAAGAGTCAAGAGTAAGGAAAACATTTAAACACCAAAACCGTTATGGCTATGCCTTGAGATTCTTGAAGAGTTATGACGTGTATCAATATCTTGTATACATTTGCTTAAATATAGCTGTGAAAAGGATGATAAAATGCAATTAATCACAAACAATGCTAAATGTGAGCTCTGCAGGTGGAAACTGTTATGCAGATATACCGAAGGATTTAATGGATTTGAATTTAAAGTATTTAAAGTATTAAGTGTCAACAAAGAAAAATTCCATCACGTTTTATGAGCAAGGGTCACCAGTAGGCTCACAGGGAAAGGAGGGCAGGCCTGGGCTCCCTCCTGCAGAAGTGTCTGCATACAGCTGGGGCTGTACTGTCCTGTGATTGAGTTCTTCTAGACTATATGCCACACACTGCTCTCAGTATGCATCACTTCATTTAATCCGCAAAACAATGCTGTGAGGTGTACTCCTAAATGTACTCCCCATTTGACAGGAGTTCATTCAGGCACCCATATGAGCCAACGAGGTGAGTAGCTGGGCCACCGCCCGACCTGCAGACTGCACACCTGGCCACCACACTCTGGTCTAGTCATCTCTAAATTATGCCTCTTTTAGCATTAAATGTCCTTTTCTATGAAATGATGGTAGACGGCGAGTTCCTTTTTCCTCTAACATTCTTATTTAGAATAATTAAAAGTTGGCAACACAACAGTAGCCCTCCCAACTTTTGTCTTCCCCAACAGATCCGTGAAACCCAAACCCCTGTTGTCAACAAAAGGAGCTACAGAAAGATTTTCAACAGGAGAGGTATGAAATCAGGCCTGAGTTCCAGACACATGGAGGATGGGCATGAAGGCAGAGGAACAAAGGAGGGAACATTTAGCAGCTCCTGCGTAAACCTAAGTAACGATAACACAGGTGGTCGAGAAGGACAGGATGAGCAAGGTGGGAAAGGTCAGATGTAGAGTCAGATGCAGAGAGGAGAAGAATCAAAGATAATTCTCAATTTCTAACCTGATGACTGCAGGGACAGTGGTATCACTAGCGAGAAACAAAATACAGGAGGATAAACCTATTAAGAGAAGGTGACGACATTTCTAAGTCAGAAACATCAAATTTGGTGCACAGGTGCAGTGCCCAAGTGGAGATGACTTGGTGGACAGTGGGATACACCCTGCAGTTCAGGGAAGGGGTCTCTTGGGAGAAGTACACTGGAGAGTCATCAACATAGTAGTTGAAACCTTAAGGGCAGATGAGACGTGCCAGAAAGAAAGTGTGAGGCTCACAGCAAGGTACAGAGATGGATCCTAGGGAATGCACATGCAACTAGAGGAAGCCAGCTCACACGAGAGACAAGGAAAGGATGTGGAAATAAGGAATACAGAACAAAGCTGGGGTCTGGGAATCAAGGCAGGAATTTCCCCAGAGGGGTGAGGAGAGCAGGATGACTGACAGTGTCAAGTGCTCCAGAGAGGCTGAAAATCATTTGACAAAGCATTTGTCAAATCCACAGCCTTGGACAAAGACCCAACTGTGTCCACCAGAGATCGGTGGGGAGGGGCGCAGGGGGCGGTGAGGGTGGATTAAGCTGTTGGGGACATTATGGAAGGCTGCCTTCGGGAGAGTCGAGGATGAAAAAGAGAGTTAGGAGAATATGGGAGACTAGACCGCATTTACAAACTGAGGGCCAACGACCAAAAGAGGGGGGCGTCTACACAGGAGCAAGGAGTTGATTGGACGAAGTAACGCAGGGCTCCCTGGATGTGTTCAGTGACAACAGCTCAAGAATGTCAGTATAGTCTAGTCTCAGGAAGTAAAATGGGCCTGGATGAAGAAGAATGAAAACAGGGGAACGAGAAGCTGAGGACTCTCACCATCCTCGGATAAAGGGCCTCTCTGTAAGAGAAAGTGTGAAACTGAAGAGAGGTCTGAAGAAATGATGAATGTTTAAGATAAATATTAAGGAGAATAAAAGGATTAACTGCTGACACTGATAGTTTGGTTGAAGTTGGAGACCATAGTTTTAAGAATCAGTTTTACTGAGATATTTTACTTAAAGTAAAATTCATCAATTTCAAGCACATAATTCACTGAGCTCTGATAAACGCATACATTAGTGTAGGCACCGCCATAGTTATGAAGTATAACGTTTCTATCACCTCAAATAGTTCCCTGTGCCCCTTCCCATCATAGCCCTAGGCAACCACTAACCTGCTTTCTATCACCATACTTTTGCCTTTTCCAGGGTTTTACATAAAAGCAATCATATATTTCTTTGGTGTTTGACTTTTCACTTAAGATAACGCTTCTAGGATTCATACATATTATAAGAAAGTAGTTGGTTCCTTTCACTGCTATCAGCATGTCATTGTATGACTGTCCCACAATTTATTCATCCATTCAGCAGCTGACTACTGCTTGGTGTGTTCGAGACTACAATGGATAAAGCTGCCAGGACACTCAGGGTTAATTATTTTTGTGAACATAGGATTTCATTTCTCGTGAGTAAATGTCTAGCAGCGGGATTGCTGGGTTATATGGTAGGTATATGTTTAACTGTGTAAGAAACTACCAGACTGTTTTCAAAGTGACCAGTCTGGATTCTGCTTCCCAGCAGCCACATCTCAGAGCTATGGGTGCTGACATGCACTGACACTTGGCATCATCTGTCTCCTTCATTTGGCCCATTCCAGTGGTCAGGTAGTGCAGCTCATGATGGCTTTAATTTGCATTCCCTAATTCCATGGAGCATCTCTTTGTGTGCTTACTGAATATTCTGCAAAACGTCTGTTCAAAACTTCACCCATCTTTTTTTTGTTGTTGGGCTGTGTATCTTCTTATTGTGTTGTTCTTTACATATTCTGGATACAAGTCCTTTACCAGAGATAATATTCTGCAAATAGCTCCTCTCCCTCTGTTGTTGCTTGCTTTTCATTTTCTTAACTAAGAAATCTTTGACTAACTCAAGGTCATAAAGATCCTCTCTTATATTTTCTTCTAGAATAATTTTTATATTCTTTTAATTTTTGCATATGGATATCCAGCTATTGTAAAAACTAACCCTTCCCCATTTAGTTACTTAGGGACTTCTGGTGAAAATAATTAAATATATATATAGGTCTATTTCTGGACTCTGTTCTGCTCCACTGATCTGTTCGACTACCCTTATGTCAGTGCCACACTGAGTTGATTATTATAGCTTTAAAGTGAGTCTAATACTAAGTCCTTTCACTTTGTTCTTCCTTTTCAACATCTCTGATGCTATTCTAGGTCCTTTGCAATTCCACATGAATTTTAAAATCAGTTTTTCAATTTCTACTTAAAAAAAAGCTTGCTTGGATTTTGATTGGGATGCAGTAAATCTATATAACAACAGAGTCTTTTGAGCCATCAACACGTACATTTCTTCATTTATTTAGATCCTTCTTTAACTTAGACCGTAAGTTTGCAGTGGCATCCATTAGCTGTGTGGTTCTCAAATCTTCTCTAGATAGTACCTATCTAGGGTGGAGGGGTCTGCTGGGCAGGTGAGATGGAAGAAGGAGCAAGAGAAGGGTGATGTTGGTACAACCAGTTCAAGATGACCCACCAAGAGGTCCAGGCCAGCTAGGGAAGAAAGAAACAGTGAACAAATAAATGGGCAGAAGGCCCCAGGGCGGGCAAAAGAGCCAAGTGTCAGCTTATGAGAATACTAAAGATAGAAGTGGTGGAGACAAAAGGGAGAAGGGATATTAAAGTGTACGATAGGAAATGGAGCTCTTCTGGGAGAAGACCCAGTGTATGACTCAGGGCCTAGAAGGCTGCAGTATAGTATACACTATTTTACTGGAAACAACATGCAGCCAAGTTGTCTGTGGGTAATCTCCAGTACTCTGACCTTGCCTGAGTCTCAGAAGAGCTATCAAAGGACACCATCATGAAAGTAAAACGACAACCCACAGAATGGGAGAAAGTGTTTGCAAATCATGTATCTGGTAAGAGACTTGTATACAGAATATATTTTTAAAAAAACTCTTACAACTCACTAATAAAAAATTTTAAAATGGACAAAAGATATGAATAGACATTTATCCAGAAAAGGTAAACAAATGGCCAGTGAGCACAGGAAAAGGTGCTCAACATCATTAGTCATCAGAGAAATGCAAATCAAAACCACATCACACCCACTGCAACAGCTAAAAATAAAACAACAGACAATAACAAGTGTTGGTGAGGTTGTGGAAAAGTCAGAAACCTCACACATAGCTGGTAAGAGTATAAACAGTATAGCTACTGTGGAAAACAGTCTGGTAGTTCCTCAAAATGTTAGGCATAGAATTACCATGTGACCAGCAATTCCAGTCCTAGGTATACACCTGAGAGAAATGAAAACATGTCTACACAAACACTTGTACTTGAATATTCACAGCAGCATTACAAAGCCAAAATGTGGCTGAACAACCTGAATGTCCACTGACTGATGAATGGATTAAACATGGTAGGTATACCCACACGACAGACTATTTTTTGGCCATAAAAAGAAAAAATGAAGTGCTGATACATGCTACAGTGTGGACGAACCTTGAAACAACATTATGCTCAATGAAATAAGCCAGACACAAGAGGTCATATAATTCCACTTATGTGAAATGTCCAGAAGAGGCAAATTCATAGAGGAAAAAGTAGATTAGTGGTTGCCAGAGGGTAGAGGAGGGGGAGAAATGGGGAGTGACTGTTAACAGATAAGATACTGGGTTTCTTTTTGAGGTGATGAAAATATTTTAAAATTAGACAGTGATGATGGTTGCACAAACTCTGTGAAAGCTAGAAACCACTGAATTGTATACTTTAAAGGAGTAGATTTTATGATATGTCATTATATCTCAATAAAACTGTTATAAAAAGAAAATTTAAAAAACATTCTAACCAAGAATGGCAATTTGGAAGTAAACTGCCAGCAAACCCCAATTCTGTCACATGTCCTTCTGGACCCAGATTGGGCTAGTCTCAAGAAAAGTGACATCTCCGGTTGAGCCGCCTGGGAGTGCTCAGAGCAGAGAGACCACTGGCAATGTGAGGGGTGTATGTGTGCACACCCAAGACACAGTGTCGGGAAACTGCCAAAAGAGCCACATTTCCAGCAGAAGTGATCTCTTCCAGTCAGAGTGATGGAGAAGGCCTACTTATGAACAAGGCGGAGATTGTGGACCCACAGGGGGAGGAAATAAGCTTGAAAGTGTCTGCACACATTTTTAAAACTGAGAATATGCCACTTATTTAACATAAAACTAGAAGATTCCAGGTCATGAGAAGAAACAGAGAAAGCAAAAATACCCTAAGTAAGCTTCTTTTTGTTTCATTGACCCTATCACTCACCACCCCAGGAATCAGAAGTCGGGCACTATAAACACTGTATCTTTCAGACTGCATTTGGACCACGAATCTCCCCTCCTCTGGCTAGGTCATGCATTTCAGCTCACTCGGAAGAATTCTGCCCGCAGGCCCAGGGCAGGCCCAGTCCCTCAAGAGGAAGGAGCTAAACTGAAAGCAATCCTGTAACAACTAGGGAACACAAACCCCTCCCATGACTCTGTCCCTCCTTCCCAGCAAAGTGACCTGTGATCCACCCACAATCTGTAAAACAGAGACAGTAAAGCTATTCTTGAGTCCCAGTGATTTCAGCAGATTCCTCAGAATGCCAAGCTTTCCATCTTCACTTTATTTATTTTAATATTTATTTATTTTTGATGTGGACCATTTTTAAAGTCTTTATTGAATTTGTTACAATACTGCTTCTGTTTTACGTTTTGGTTTTTTGGCCCTGAGGCAGGCGGGATCTTAGCTCCCCCACCAGGGACTGAACCCGCACCCCCTGCATTGGAAGGCGAAGTCTCAACCACTGGACTGCCAGGGAAGTCCCCCATCTTCACTTTAAAACCAACTGGGGACAGGGAAGGAAGCTCTGATGGGAAGATATAAACAAGCAAAAATCTTTTGAGTTCAGTCTTTTATTTTCCATTTAAGGATTCCATATATAAATTTTAAATGAGCAAAGAATAAGACTTCTTACTAAAAGCAAGTTTCCACGACCTAAAAGCTTAAAGCCCAGTACCGTTAATCTGTGCACTGAAATTCCAGACTGTTAAGAATGTGCAGCTCACTGAATGCATGATGATGATGACATTATAATAATAATATTAGTAGGATGTACATTTTAAAACAATTCTGGAGTACCAAATATCAATCTGTTAAAAGTGGTTCTCTTCCACGAGTGCAATTATAAATAGCTCTCACTTCCACAATGCATAATGGTTGAATTTTTCAACCTTCCAGGCCCCTAACGTTATTTTCTCTAGAGCCCAAAAAGTCTTTAGATTTTAGGAAGTACTTCTTAGCTCTTATGAAACTATAGGATGACTTCTTGAGATAACTTCAATTAACTCTAACATGCAAGCAGGAATTCCTTCTTTGGAAGGTCTTAAGTGCCCAAACTGCCACCTCTTGCAATGCCTTAAAACAGCAGTCCCCAACCTTTTCGGCACCAGGGACTGGTTTCCTGGAAGACACTTTTTCCACGGACAGGGAGGGGGATGGTTTCAGGATGATTCAAGCGCATTACCGTTATTGTGCACTTTATTTCTGTTATTATTACATTTATATAATGAAATAATTATACAACTCACCATAATGCAGAATCAGTGGGAGCCCTGAGCTTGTCTTCCTGCAAATAAGGAGCACACAACCTAGATCCCTAGCACGCGCAGTGCACAGTAGGGTTCGCGCTCCTATGAGACTCTAATGCCGCAGCTGACCTGATATGAGGAGGAGCTGAGGCGGTAATGTGAGAGATGGGGAGCAGCTGTAAATACAGTCGAAGCTTCACTTGCTGGCCCGCCGCTCATCTCCTGCTGTGCGGCCTGGTTCCTAACAGGCCACAGACCGGTCTGTGGCCCGGGGACTGGGGACCCCTGCCTTAAAAGGTGGAACTCAGAATAATTGAAGCCCATCATCTTTCTATTCATGCACAATTTATACTCAACTTTCTTTCACAAAGGATCCCAGAAAGTCTGATCATCAATCTCACTCTGGTAAGGTTGCACAGTACGTTAGATATACCATAAAACTCAAACTGCCTGAAATCGTGCTGCTCTTCTCTCTGGCAGCTGGATCCACAGTGTGAAACCCAGACAGGGGCCACGTACGGTGGATATGAAGATCACTGGTTGGCTGGCCACTGATCGCAGCAGGTGCAGCTGCGACCCGCTCCCCCTTCAGGGAAGCCAAGAGAGAGGAGATCCTTCGAGTCCGGGCTTCATCCTGAGGGCCCCCTGCGAGCCTTGCCATGTGCCCTGACCTTGGGAAGGCTGGGGCTGCATGGACTGCATGGTGACACACAGATGGCCCTTCTGTCCACCTCCACGTTCCTAGGGACCCTAACATGCTACTCACCCAGAACCAGCCTCCCTCCTCCCCGGGGTCAACTGCCACATCCTGTCCCTAAAGGTATGGGTAGAAAGGATTACTCAGTGACTTTTGGTGGCACGTAAAAAATATAAAGTTAGAGATACCTTCTGGTAAAACTCTAGGTAAATTTAAAACAAAACATTCCTAACCTGACCTGACAGACTGCCCTGGTATACAGCTGCCTCAGGGAAAAGATAATGCTGGCAAAGGAAGGTGACTTGGGACTTCCCTGGTGGCGCAGTGGTTAAGAATCCGCCTGCCAATGCAGGGCGCACGGGTTCGATGCCTGGTCCGGGAAAATCCCACATGCCGCAGAGCAACTAAGCCCATGCACCACAACTACTGAGCCCGTGCGCCACAACTACTGAAGCTCACGTGCCTAGAGCCCGTGCTCTACAACCAAAGAAGCCACTGCAATGAGAAGCCCACACACTACAACGGAAGAGTAGCCCCCACTCACCGCAACTAGAGAAAGCCCATGCACAGCAACGAAGACCCAATGCAGCCAAAAATAAATAAAATTAAAAAAAAAAAGGAAAGTGACTAAAAATAAGTGAACCTGAAGGTAGGGTTATATCAATAAATACTAAAGACTATTTAAATCAGAAAGAGAAATGTACAAGAGCTAGGACTTAGAGCTTTGAGAAGAGGCAGAAGCAAGCAAGGGAACTTTCAAGGACGTATTTTAATTTAATTGGACACACAGAGGGAGAAGGAGTTCAAGAGAAACCAGCACCTGCCTGGCCCGGGGCTGATGGGCAGAGCTAGGCTTGGGGGGAGTGGCGGTGGGGGGGAGGCAGTGTGCCAGGGGAGGGGCACACTGCCTGCTTGCCACAATTGGGGTGGTAGTATAGAGAGACCAAAATAGAACCTGAATAGCTATACAGGAGAACAACACTTGTGGGAGGTCTGGGGAGAGGAAACGCGAGCATAAAACTTGCAAAGTAGCCTGTCCAATATGAAGGAAATGGTGAAGGGACTCCGGGGCCGGAAGTACTTGGGGGGGTCATGAATGACTGATGGGGATAAAAACTTGAAATACATGAAACTGAATACGAAGTTTAGGAACACAAAAACCATTAAAATGAATACAATGGTTGAAATGTTGACAGGGGTAAGATTATGGTATTACATGTTAAGGGGTGATTTGAATTTATTAGATAATAAGTTCATATAACACCAACCCTCTGTGAACAATAAACTGGTAGATGTGACTTTGGTGAAACACTTTGGCAAAATAAAGGATGATAAAAGGAATGCTTGAACTTGGGGGTGCAAAATCAGATATCTTTAAAAGCTGTGTATACAACATACTGTGTTAAAAAGGAACAAATGAAAATCATAAGAAAGTTTCATAAACAACAACTAACCAAATTTTCAAAAGATGTAGTTAGTTTTATTACTGTGAAAAAGAAGAGACTAAAAAAGCAGATGGGATACAGATAATTCTATACAGTAGTAATGTTCATGAGAAAAAAACCACATTCAATATCCCACAGTCTTTGTTAAAATGATTAAAATGATACTATACACAGAAAACTATGTATAAAAGGTCAAAACATAAAAGTTATGCAATTTTTGAACTCAAAGCTGGACATGCTTTGCTTTTCAGAATGTGACTTTAAAAATCCTACAACTTATTAACTCACTGAAAAATTATTTTGGACTGCTTCACTATGCCATAAAAACACCCAGCTAATATTTAAAATACACATGATGATAATGCAAAAAAAATCTGATTTGCTTTAAAAAAAAAACCAACAAACAATCCTATAAACAACTTTCAGAGAACAATAGAAAAATGTGAACATGGACTTAATATTAAATGACATTAGGGAATTATTGCTAATTTAGTTAATGTGATAATAGTAATATAATTAAGAGATTATCCTTATTTTTAGGTGGTGGTGATGTAAACCACAGTTCTCACAGGTGAAGTGTTATGATATCTGCAACTTACTTCCAAATAGTTGAGTTAAAAAACAAACACACAGATACAAATATACTTTAGAAGAAACTGTTAACAACTGTTTAACCAAGATGGTGGATATATTGATAGACATTTTCTATTTCAACTTTTTACATACTTAATATTTTTCTTAACAAACTACTAGGAAAAATACATGATAATGATGTTTGTAACCTATCAATAGTTTGAGTTGGTTTTCCAGTAATTCTTCAAACAGCTCCTCACTTCTAACCTCTGACACATGAAACAAGGCAAGCTCAATTTAGATATATGTATATGGTCTGGGATCCTGGGAGCCTCTCACCCCGGCTACTCAAAACTCTACAAACCTTCTAAAAAACAAGCCTTCATTTTGTCTCAACTTATAAAAGCATACTGCTTAATGAACCTAATGAGCACAATACTTCTTCTGAGTCCACCTGATTTCAGACTATACTTTTCCTATTCTGCAGTTCAATAATGGTATCACCAGGAGCTTGGAATCAAGATTACAAATTGTAGCACTCTGTAAATGAAAATACATATGAAGAACACTCTGGCCAATAGCAAATAGAAAGCTGTTCCCCTTCAAGGACAAAAAAGCAAAAGAAAACAAGTAATTTCTAACAAGAGGAGAAAAACTGACTTTTGAACAGAAGTTTTAAAGCCCCATACAAAGAACTGTTATGATAAAAAGGAAAACATCAGGACTCATCAATAAGAAATGGAAAAGAAAGGGGATTCTAGGCAGCAAGAAACAAGATGAAAGAGGCAGGAAAGGAATGCCGCTTGAACTTGCAAGTATCACAAAAGCTCACTATAAGCTAAAACACAAAAACTCCAATTTGGAGGGCAATTCTGACAACAGGAAAAAGTGCATTCAGAAACCATTCCATGCAACCTCCCTATTACTATGAGGAACTGAGGCCCAGGCTGCCAGCCAGTGTAGGTCCCGACTTCCCAGCTCCCCACCTAACAAGTGGCAGTTATGATCACAACACTAAATAGCAGAGAACACCAGAGCCACTTTACCCAGCAAAGGGAATACGGAAAATCACAGGAAGCCACTCACAAGTACAACTCCAAGTTCCCTAGTGGCTCATACCAATTTCACTACTATGTTCACATCAAACCGTAAACCTTCCCACTCTAGAAAATCAGTTAAGTGAGTCTTCTTGGATGTCCATTACTTTCACAAACAGGAAGGGGAGAAAAATAAGAAAATAAATATTAACAAAATAGTACAAATGGACCACTTCTCTAATGAACTTGGGTCTCCTCCATCATTCAAATAGCATTAAAACTGTAAATCGATTTTTACAATATTGAAAAATTAGTAAGAAAATTATGAAATTTATCAAACTATGCTAAGATGTTGATCTGAGTAACAGAAGATGGTATTATCTACTGAAAAAAATTAATACTTGTAGGTAAGAAAATTAATACATAAAAACTTTAGCTAAAAAATTTCCACCTATCTAGGTATACGGCATGAAGAATTCCTCTAAGGGAATTTTTAAGTACATTTATATATTTCCCTAAAATATAGGTGCTGGGAACAAGATAAGACAGGTTGTTTGTTTTTTAAGGCAACACAGATTCTGAAGTTAGGGGGAAGCAGAATATTGCTAATTTTGTGGTATATTTCCTTCTACAATAAAGAAACATTATTTATATTATGAAAGTAATAGCAAAATCAACAAATGTTGGAAATGAAATGAATCTGTACCTTAAGTGAGGCTAGTGGATGTTCTGGACCAAGTAAACTCCAATGAAAGGAAGCCAGATCTTCATCAGGTAGAATGTGATTTCCTGGAATACAAACAGGGATACCATAAAAGCCATCATCATGAGTGACACAGGGGAAACTCAGTATCATTGCATGTTATAATTTGTAGATTATCTTTGTTAGTTTCAGACTTTGCAATATGACTTCATAGGACCACCTCATTTGATACGCCACATAAAACTTCCACACAGAAATTGAGAATATTTCCTCATCTTCTAATACAAAGCAACATACAGCAGGCAGACTTCTTGCAGCTGCCTCAAGTACAACGTGAATTTCCAGTAGAGGCTCAACAGCATTCAAACTGAATAGACTGCATAAAAACCTAAGTAATTCCCCAGCACAGTATTAAGGTCAGTCTGATAATGCCAGATGCCAAATGTCAATTTGAAACAAGTTTTCATGTGTTTATGAGAGACTATAGTTCAAACTGCATTCTGTGAAGTAGGTTCAACGGCAGAGGCAGAATCTATAGTTATAAAATCTAAGGGAGGTTAAGTGACAACGTTTGCTGCCTGTGACACGGATCAACACCCTCCTCCCATAACTTCCAGCACCACCCACAAATAGATGTACAAAGCACAGACTACAACAAGTGCCATCAAGAAGTGCCAATCAGCTCTACGCACTATCACCAGGGCTGTGTCACAAATAAGAACTGTATTCAGCTGAGAAACTACATTTTGTGGGGAACATTCTCCCTTCAGTGTAGTGCTTGGATGCCTGATATACTAACATCTTTGGTTTGTTAGTGGTCTTGATACAATTTAAAAGCAGTAATTTCCTAAATAATTCTGTAATTTTTATATTATGATTTAGTCACCTCCACACTAAGCAGATTCATTAATCAGCTGCTAACAGAAAACAAAACAAGGTGAGTTCATTTGCAGCATTGCTAATCATAATACTCTAAACACACAAATATATGATACAGATGTACCGAACTGTCATTATGTCCAGAAGAGCAAAGGTAAGTCCTAACTGTCCAGTTACCGAGTTTTGTACTGCTTTCCTCAGCTCATGGAATGTATAGAACTTTACTGTGAAGTATTAAGTATCTGAGATTTGTTTTTGAAGCTTCTATCTGAAAAGATATTAAGCCAATTCCAACATCAAGAATAGTCTGTTAAATACCATATGCTAACACATATATATGGAATCTAAAGAAAAAAAGGTTATGAAGAACCTAGGGGCAGGACAGGAATAAAGACGCAGATGTAGAGAATGGACTTGAGGACACAGGGAGGGGGAAGGGTAAGCTGGGACAAACAGAGAGTGGCCTGGACATATATACACTACCAAATGTAAAACAGATAGCTAGTGGGAAGCAGCCACATAGCACAAGGAGATCAGCTCAGTGCTTCATGACCACTTAGAGGAGTGGGAATAGGGAGGGTGGGAAGGAGACGCAAGAGGGAGGAGATATGGGGATATATGTATATGTATAGCTGATTCACTTTGTTATAAAGCAGAAACTAACACAACATTGTAAAGCAATTATACTCCAATAAAGATGTTAAAAAAAAAAAAGAATAGTCTGTTAAAACTTGGGTCAAATACTTAAATGAGTATTTCACTCAACCTTTCTAAAACAAAACATCTTATATAGCTATACTTTCTATTACAAAAAGGAGAAATTATACTTTGTATTAAAAAAAGGAAAAATAATCTTTCTCATTTGAGGACGTTGAAACTTTTACACAAAATCTAAACTAAAAATGCTCACCCAATTAAGCGTTTATCTATAACTTGCCTAAATTTTCTGAAGAAATTCCAAGCCTTAACTTATTACTAAATTATTCACAATGTTACTACTGTTTTTCATTTCTTTTACTATTTCACAAAATAAGTTAGCTAGAAAAGTATTAGTTGGCATTATCTCCCAAGAAATTTATTCAATGTTTCCTTAAATAAGATAAACAAATATCCTTCCCAAATTAGTTAAGGCATCCATATTCTAAAAGCATACAATTTTCCCATTCATTTAAAGTCAATTGTGGTAACATTTAAGTAAATATGAAACTTTCATAATGTGCCCATCCACTCCATCACTTTTTAACATTTGAGGAAATATCCTTTTATATTTTAATGTCTGAAAATATGAAAGTACTACATATATTTAGAAATTAGGTTTTAATCCTCCAAATCCCAAGTCCCAAGAGTTCACCAAGAAAATGGACAGAAAATAGCCAAGTACTAACTTAAAGACATGTACTTGAGATTAGATCCAAATAAAGACAACTTGTAAAATCAGAAATTTTTTGACTGATTTGTAGTTATACAATTTGAAATGTTATCACCAAATAATATATGAAAAATTATGGCTCTCTCACTATAATTTCTAGTTGTATAAAACTATTTTGGAATGTTTATAAAAAATCTGATAATTAGGAATTTCTAAAAATAACCTACAATATAATCCCCCTCTTAAACATGACCAGATCAGCACTGCTAAGCACTACAGAATAGAAATTGAGAGAGTACAATAAGATCGCACTTTTCTGGAGACCACATATCTTTCAAAAAGGGCCTGTGTGTCCCCAAACAGCCCTCAATCCCATCACTGAAATTCATGGATTTTACTCACAGGAGGGCTTTGCTCAGAACACATTTACTTATACTGTGGACATAATTTTTACAAACTCTGAGCAAACTAGAGCCGGATATTCAAGTAGCTAGAAACGTGTACATTCCAAGCACAAGAAAGGGAAGTGGACAGAAAAGAAAGAAATAACTATAAACTACAGACATAAAGTGATAAATAAATATATTACTTATTGCCAAGTTATTTTTAAGAGAAAGAAATTAATATATAAAATCTTAGTTGAAACCAGATTTCATCCTTTCTAGGTATTCAGCATAAGGAATTCCTCCAAGGGAGTTTTTAAAGACATTTATACATTTACTTAAGATGCAGGCATTGGAAACAGGGTAACGTAATTTTTTTTTTTTTTTTTCCCTTTTAAAGTAGTGAGAATCCTGAAAGTGAGGGGAAAACATGACAGTGGTAACTTCACAGCATATTTTCTTCTATAACAAACATAATTTGTGCCAAAGGTTTAAATGTTTAATTTTCATAAGCGAGACTGTGTTAACATTTGTGATTTTTAAATGTTATTTTCCCCAAACTTTAAGGGCATTTTTTTTCACAAAATTAGTTTATCGGCCTAGATGGAACAATACATAAACAAACACTTAAGAACAAATGAAGCACATTTTCAGTGACACCAAAAAATAATGAGTAAAGAATGTTACTGAGGAGAAGCCCAGCCCATTCCCTGGTTCTTTTAAATTTAAGTGCGATACTATCCAAAACATTCTAGCATTGAAATTTAAAAAAAACAACAACAGTATGTTTCGAGTATAGAACTCCTTTATAAAATGAATTTTCACACTGCCCACCTACCTAACAGAGCAGCAAAGATAGGGAAGCGGTTTGGGTTCAGGTCCAGCTGCTTGGCAACCTCGTGCATCAGATATTGGCTTGTGGTGAGACTTTTCCCATTCCGGCTCAGTTTTAGGGCATGGGCACTGAAATAGTAGGGGATGTTGCACAGGGCATAATCAGAGTCGTATGCAACTAAGCCGTGGAAGCCGTTTTCTCTGCAGAAACCGATCACTTCTTGATGATGATCCTCGATGCTCTGCGCAACCTGTGCAAGTGAGAAGACCACTTCGTCAGAGGCCAGGCACCACTGCAGCATGTGCTCAATACACAGACATATCTGTACAGAACCTGTAAATTCCAGATATGGAAGATATGCAAGAGAGCCAAACAGTCAAAACTGACAATAATAAAGTAGGCAGCACGTTGCTCAAATAAGAAATTTCAGTGGGAAATAATCTCCTGGTCAGTAACTTATGATCCCATCCAGACTGCAAATTAACTTTCAATTTCTTATCAAGTTCAAAGATCACCCTGCTTAAAAATACACAATGCCAGGTGGCCCCTGTGACAGTATTTTGAAGGAAAAGAGACAGACGGGAAAAAAAGAGACAGAAGAGGAAAATAAAGAAGTGTAAAGGAAGGAGACAGAGAGAAGCCAGCCACTCAGTGAAAACAAAATAATTTCTTCAAAGTAAATCAAAGCAAATAGGTGAAATAACCAGAAGGATTAAAAAAAAAAAAAAAAAAAGCCAAGTATTATCCATCACCGACCTACTAGTTACTATAGACCCTGAAGTATTCAGCATATGGGTAATAATAAGAATGAACATGTTCACCACCAAATAATTGTCACGTGTTTATTCTGTGCAAAGGACCATGCCTGGTGGTGTGGCACCAGGTTCAGGACAACTGTGAAGGCTAGGTCTAAATTTACTGCCTTTTTAGTGATGAAAACTACAAGCTGAAGCTTCTTTACTTCTACTGGCTCTCCCATTGTGAAAGGTCAACCCCATCTAAGGTGTCTGTCACATACTAAAGAGGGCAGAGAAGCAACGCCCACAGGAAAGCAAAAAGCCCCCGGAATTTCTCTATTCCAAAAAACATACCAAAGGGCATTGAAAAACATTTTCCTAAAATTATATATATAAAGTCAAAGACAATTCCTCTCCTGCTGTTACCCACACTCATTTATCCAACTAAAATTTGGCAGGTTTTTTTTTCCCCCTACAATGGATAAAGGTATTTTAGAAAACAGAATTTTAAACTTAATTGAGTGATTGAGCTGTGGAAAATTAACTCTCCATAGAGCCCTAAAGGTTAAAAACAAGTGCCCTTAAACATAAATTTCTAGAACTACACTGCCTGATTTGTGGCTATATTGAATTAAAATTAAAAATACATTAAAAATTAAGTTCAAGTGTTCAATGGTCACCTACTAGATGGACATCATTGTAGAGTTACTCTCATCTCTCACTGACTTTCACCAAATTTTGTTAGAAAGTTAGTTATAATGAAAATTCAGCGGCAAAGCAGTCCTTTTAAAGATGCATATTTAAAGGAAAAATAATTTTTTGCATTCTCTTGATAAGTATTTTGATAAAAATATTTTGTGTTACAAAGAAAACAATAACAACTTACTGTTCTGTCTTAGAATAGGATGATGCTGTTTTATCTCAATCTAAAAATAGAGTACTTTCACTAAAATAGAAAACGACAGTTAAAATTTTTTTTAATTAGCCCAGCTTCATCTAGAAATGATAATCTCCAAGTCCATGCCCTCTACCTCAAATCATTTTATTACACAGAACTTTATATTTACAGCAATGTCTTAAGGCATTTAAAAATCACCAGCAATTCCTGTTTTCCAGACATCTTTAATATTAAAGTCTGCATAATCATCCTAAGAGGCCCTGAAATGAAGAGAGGTTGTGAGTTACCACCCCCTCACTCCAGTCCCCTCGGAGGAGTTCTAGAAAAGGCAGCATGGCTGCTTGCTTCATAGAGCCAGATATCCTGTAGAGGAGATGGGGCAAAATTAAATGTATGAGTTGAGTACAGTACAAGCTATATTTTGCAAGAGAGTTTATTAACCTATTCTTCCAGGACACTGAGGCTGCCAGCAGTTCAGAACCTAGCTCTGCCCAGCTCCAGGACAAGAGCGGTTCAGAGACTCATCCTCCCTGAGCACCCACTCTCTGCATGCCTCACAACATATTACCTCATTACCCTCACAACAACCCTTGGAGGGGAAAGAAGGAGGTAGCCCTGTGTGGTTACTCAGTGGGGTGTTCAAGCAGGGGAACAGCAGGTGTACTGACTCAGAGCTGAGTGTGGTGTCCGCAGCCTCATCCCAGAGACCCAGGGGAAAGCAGTAGGTGATGGAGTCAGAGTAGGCAGGGACAGATCTAATCTGGCAGGTTTTCAAGGAAGGCTGCTGGCATTGTAAAACAACAGGCAATATATTTCCAGAGCTGTAAAGCACTCATACTCTTTGACTCTGGAGCAATCTTACGCCAGGAAATAGAGCCTAAGAAACCAACGTATCTGATAAAAAACGTTGGGAGCATAAAAAGGGTGAGGGTAGCCTTCTATGGGAAAAATAAGTTAACATTAAGGAGCTGGGTAAACACAGCAACTACACAATGTTGTGGAGAAACTTGAGAAAAGCTTAGGACAAAATATTAAACAAAACCATTTCAGAATACAATATCCGCTACATACAACCACATAAAACTGCACCTGTGGGAAAAGACTGAAAGGGAGTAAGCAAAAACTAACACAGTTGTGCAGGGTGGCACAATTATGCTTAAAAAAAAAAAAAAGAAAGAAAAAACTTTATTTTATTATTTTTTTAACATCTTTATTGGAGTATAATTGCTTTACAATGGTGTTAGTTTCTGCTTTATAACAAAGTGAATCAGCTATACATATACATATATCCCCATATCTCCTCCCTCTTGTGTCTCCCTCCCACCCTCCCTATCCCACTCCTCTAGGTGGTCACAAAGCACCGAGCTGATCTCCCTGTGCTATGCGGCTGCTTCCCACTAGCTATCTATTTTACATTTGGTAGTGTATATATGTCCATGCCAGTCTCTCACTTCGTCCCAGCTTACCCTTCCCCCTCCCCGTGTCCTCAAGTCCATTCTCTACGTCTGCATCTTTATTCCTGTCCTGTCATTAGGTTCTTCAGAACCATTTTTTTTTTTTTAAGATTCCATATATGTGTTAGCATACGGTATTTGCTTTTCTCTTTCTGACTTACTTCACTCTGTATGACAGTCTCTAGGTCCATCCACCTCACTACAAATAACTCAATTTCGTTTCTTTTTATGGCTGAGTAATATTCCATTGTATATATGTGCCACATCTTCTTTATCCATTCATCTGTCGATGAACACTTAGGTTGCTTCCATGTCCTGGCTATTGTAAATATTGCTTCAATGAACTTTGTGGTACATGACTCTTTTTGAATTATGGTAGAAAAAAAACTTTTTTAAAAGAAAAAAATCTAATAAAAAGTTGAAACAGCCCTCATATAAGCCACGCCCACAATGGCCACCTCTATGCCACCGCACTGGGGGCAAATACTCCTCCTTTCACATCCATCTCCTGCCAGACAAGGCATGCAATTCGCTCATCTACATATCAAGGGTCTAGCTTGGTGCCTGGCACACAGTAAAGACTATTTATGAAATGAAAAACTCTGGGGGGTCCCAGTTCAGGGGCCCCAAACAGTCTTTAAATTATCTATAAAGATTACTATAAACTCTAAACAGTAGAAACCAACAGCCAGTAGAGCCTTATAGAGCAGTTTCATCTATCTCTGGAGAGTGGAATGTAGCGCTTTCCACAGTCACCTCCTTCCACTGACCCTTCCCCAAACACAATTCTTCGTTCATTCAGAACACTTGGTTTCAGCCTGGCATTAATAAGCAAAGTGAATGAACTATTAATAATTCACTACAAGACTAATTTGCAAATGTTAATAATATCTTAATCCTCCCCCAAAGCACACCTAACATTAAACAAATAGCTGTCTGCTAGAATTAATCTCCTAAAACAAAAGATAAAGGAATCCTGCCCTTAAGTAAGCACAGACTTCAAATCTAAAGCAAGGTGTATAACTGAATCACTTTGCTGTACACCAGAAACTAACATTGTGTTAGTTCAATCAACTATACTTCAATAAAGAATAATAATAATAATAAAGCAAGGTGGAGCAATCTGTGCCCTTTGTCGTGCTCACCTTTCCTATCTCAGGTACCCTGAGTGATATGGATGGGGAGGAGAACCAAAATGTACAGGTACGAGTTCTGGCTTGATGTCCAACCTGCCTAGCTAGGAATGTAAAATTAATGAATCTTTAAGGTTCTTTCAACTTCTGAAATTCTAGTATTCTTCCCCACTGGTTAAAATCCATTTTGCCTTTATCTGAGGAAGGCTACATGGCATTAAAAACCACAAGGTAACAGAGATGCAATCCTTTCCAACAAGTGAACAGTGGAAGTGTGGTGTAGCAGTTACTCGGTTAGGGAAATAAAAACCCCACAAAACACCTAAATGAAAGAGTCTGGGTGATGGATACATGACTCTATGCATTTGTACAAGCTCACATCATTGTACATATCATACAAAGAATAAACTTTAATATACACAACTTAAAAAAAAAAATCAGCCAGCAGTCAGGGATGCTAGGTCAGAATGCAAACTGACAAATGTATCGAATTGTATTATAAACTGTCTGTCACAGGGGTGCCAATGAACAACTCTGAAATCACTTTCACATCTGTTAAGGTTGGGGTAAATGGATGGTAGATGACCTCAGTGTCTCCTTATCAGAGAACGAGCTTACAAATGTGCAAAGGGAGGAGGCTAGCATGACCCTGTGGTGTTGGGTTAGCCATGGAGATGTCCGTAAGAACCCACAAGTAGATGACAACACAGACAGACAGGCACAGAAATCATTAGCGGTAAGTGTGTGCACGTGGATTAGTCTATAAACACACACATACATCTCCCAGGAGTCAGCAGAGAACCTAGAAGCAGCAACACCCCCGGAGAAAGAACATCTGTACCCCGATATGGTTTCTAAATACCATTCTCCACTAAAAGGCATGACACTGAGCAGACGCCCAGTAGATATACGGAAGGAGGGCACTGCACCTCTGCAGCGTTCTCCTCAAATCACAAGAAAATATCAGACAGCCCAAATTGGAGGCCAACCTACAAAATGCTTGATCAGTTCTCCAAAAGTGTCGAGTCACCACAGAGACAAGCAGAGGCTGAGAAGCTGTCCCAGATCAGAGATCACTAACTAGACAAGACGCCTAAAGGCAACAGGGAACCCAAAAAGGATACAGGTGGAAAATGGAAAAAATCTGAATGAAATACATAATGCAGTTAATGGTACTGTACCAATGCTAATTTCTCAGTTGTAACAGTTGTACTAGCTCATAGGATGCTAAGACGCATGAAAGCTGAGTGAAGGATATTCAGGAACTCTCTGTACCATTTTTGCAACTTTTCTATAAACCCCAAATTATTCCCAAGTAAGAAGTTTATTTTAAAAAGAAAAAAAAAAAAACCACAATAGTCTACAACAGCGGTCCCCAAACTTTTTGGCACCAGGGACCAGTTTCCTGAAAGACAATTTTTCCACGGACTGGAGGCGGCGGTGGGGGTGGGGGAAGGAATGGTTTCGGAATGATTCAAGTGCATTACATTTATTGTGCACTTGATTTCTATTATTATTACATTGTAATATATAATGAAATAATTATACAACTCACCATAATGCAGAATCAGTGGGAGCCCTGAGCTTCCTTTACTGATAGAGTTTTGATATGAGTCTGCAAGCAATTGATTTTTTATGGTCTCTGTGCAGTCAAACCTCTCTGCTAATGATAATCTGTATTTGCAGCCACTCCCCAGTGCTAGCGTCACTGCCTCAGCTCCACCTCAGATCATCAGGCATTAGATTCTCATAAGCAGCGCACAACCTACATCCCTCACATGTGCAGTTCACAGCAGGGTTCGCACTCCTATAAGAATCTAATGCCGCAGGTGATCTCACAGGAGGCAGAGCTCAGGCAGTAATGCGAGCCATGGAGAGCAGCTGTAAATACAGATGAAGCTTCTGCTCACTCCTCCGCTGCTCACCTCCTGCTGTGCGGCCTGGCTCCTAACAGGCCATGGACCGGTACCAGTCCGTACCCCAGGGGCTGGGGACCCCTGGTCTACAAGACACTAACTGAGAGACTGTTTTAAGCTATTTCATCATGTGAACAAAGCACTGAAAGGCCTGACAGGCAAAGTCTCCAAGAGTCTATCATGTGAAAACACAACTCTCCCCAGGCAGTCCAACTAAGGGAAGTAGGAAAGCCCACCACAGACGGCATAAACCTATGAATGAAAGAATAAAGTCCAACAACCAAGAATACTTGTAAGAGGCCCACTGAACAATTCCTCAAGACTTATGTCAAAGAGCCTGGTAAAGAGTCAGGGGCAGAGAATTGGATGCGGTGCAAAGGAGACTCGATGCAAGGTTTGGGTGGGGATAGGAAAACACCTGGATTGCATCAAAACAGAACCTGAGAGGTAGTTATTTAATTAAAAATAAAAATTAAATCCCAGAGGTTAAGCTTCTAGGAATCAGGGTCTAACAGGGTATCGCTGTTCTTTCTCCTTTGAGTGTGTCTTTCTTCCGGTCTGAATGCCTTTCACTCCTGTTTGCCATCTCTTCTACTCACCCTATTCCCCGTGTTCTGTTTCTCCAATTCCCTGGCCTTCCAGCTCCTGGCTCAGACTGGGCACATTATGCTTAATGAAAATGGTATGTCTAGTTCTTAATTCTTATTTTAGAAATGAGTAAAAACTATGAAATATAATGTTGGGAAGATTATTTCAATTTGAACTCCCAAAGAGTATAAAGCAAGCTAAAAAATTAAGCTGAGACCTACCTACTCACAGGTGATAAAGAAAGGGTGAAGGCCTCCTATGAGAGTGAGCCAGACTTGGAATTATGCATAGCCTCCTCACAGAAAACACCAGGCTAGTAACCAGACCGCCTACCACCTTAAAGGCACCAGGCCTTGACGGATTTTTGCCATGGCTGCCATCCCCACTGCATCAAAATGCGACTTCAGATCAAGGGAGTGAAACCACAGAGCTCCTGTGTACAGTGCACAGAGCATTCGTCGTTTACTATTTTTTTTTATATATAAATTTATTTATTTTATTTTTTTATTTTTGGCTGTGTTGAGTCTTCATTGCTGTGCGCGGGCTTTCTCTAGTTGAGGTGAGCAGGGGCTACTCTTTGTTGTGGTGCACGGGCTTCTCATTGCTGTGGCTTCTCTTTTTGCGGAGCACAGGCTCTAGGCGTGCAGGCTTCAGTAGTTGTGGCACGTGGGCTCAGTTGTTGTGGCTTGCGGGCTCTAGAGCTCAGGCTCAGTAGTTGTGGTGCACGGGCTTAGTTGCTCCGCGGCATGTGGGATCTTCCCGGGCCAGGGCTCGAACCTGTGTCCCTTGAATGGCAGGCAGATTCTTAACCACTGCGCCAAGAGGGAAGCCCACTTGATACGTGCTTTGGTAGCCACAACCAGGCTGGGAACCACCAAACACCTCACCTCACCTCTCCACCCATCCGTCACCAAGAAACGTGGTGTATGCAATCAGTGTTGAAGATCTTCAGTAGCTGGCAAAACGCCCCATTTTTGGTCCCAATGAAGTATTTTGTATTTAGCTAGGGATAATTTTATACAACTATATATTTGCCACAGAATCCTAGTTAAATCTTTTTATCTCAATAGTTTTAAGTTTCATCATTAAAAAGGCAGATACATCAAAATTCAGTATTTTTTACAAAGAATAATGACTAAAAAATTCTCAAGCTTACTTTGTGAATGTAATTATTTATTAATGCTGAAAGCAGCTATGCGGAAAGTCCCACAAGAATGAAAATGTAACACCGTTACTTACTCCTAATCTCCAGTGAAGAAGCACTTGTACAGTGAGGTTTTGTGTCTCTGGCACCAAGTGAACTCCACTGCCTACTTTAATACTTTCTGTACTTCCATTTCTTCATCTGCAAAAATAATAGTACTCTCCTACCTCATAGGGTAGCTGTGATGATTAAATGAGTTACTACACGTAAACAGCTCAGAATCATTCATAAATAATAAGCACTTGATAAATGTCAGGTACTATTTATTTTTAAGTAAGCTATGTGAGAAAGGATCTGCTTCTTCATACTTTGCATGCAGGATCTGAAACACTATGAGTTGTCATAAAGAGATTTTCTGACACACAGATAAAAATATCATATGTGGTTTTTCTTTAGAATAATTTTACAGAAGCTCAGGGAATAATGTGACACGTCCTTCAACCAGCTACCAGCCTTAAAAGATGTAAGTTAACCTGAACGTAAGAGGATAAGTCAACCTAAATTCTTTTGTTAAAAAAAAAAAAAAAAATCAGGCTCTGACCTTTATCCAGCAGAATTCTAGACACTATGTGTGAGGTGGGTAAAACTTACTCAGGCTACTTACTCCCTACTCAAGTCGAGCTGAAGAGTGAGAACATGAAAGTCAACGCTAACTTGGTAGAAGATTTTTATTGTTGTTGTTTAATTTAAAAAAGCAATTTTAGTGTCATGACATACATTAGCAATGTCTCTAAAAGTAAATCTCTTCTCCTCAGGAAATCTGTAATCATGGCTGAATAAACGTCTTACCTTATATAGCTCTTGGTTATTCTATAAGAATTGGTTGCAGTAGTCTTAAAAGCAAGGAAAAACAATTTCTTTTAAAATAAGGGAGTGGCACATGAAAAGATTCTCAACTTCATTAATCATAGGCAAATGTAAATCAAAACCACGAGATACCATTTCACACCAATTAAGATGGCTACTAAAAAAAAAAACAGAAATAAGCAAGTGTTGGCGAGGATGTGGAAAAATTGGAACCCTCACATATTGCTGGTAGGAATGTAAAATGGTGCAGTTGCTGTGGAAAATGGTATAACAGTTCTCAAAATATAAAATCACCATATGATCCTGCAATTCCATTTCTGGGCATATACTCAAAAGAACTGAACGCAAGGATTCAGACAGATATTTGCACCCCCATTTTCATAGCAATATTATTCACAATAGCCAAAAGGTAGAAGCAACCTAAGAGTCCACTGACAGATGAACAGATAAGCAAAATGTGTTCTATCCACACAAAAGATTATTATGCAGCCTCGAAAAGGAAGGAAATTCTGATACATGCTACAACACGGATGAACCTCGAGGACATTATGCTCAGTGAAATAAACCAGTTACAAAAAGATAAATTCTGTGTGATTCCATCCATATGAGGTGCCTTAAGTAGTCAGATTCATAGAGACAAGAAAGTAAAATGGTGGCTGCCACAGGCTGGCAGAGAGGAATGGGGAGTTAGTGCTCAATGAGGACAGTTTCACTTTGGGAAGATGAGAAAGTTCTGGAGATTGATGGTAGTGATGTCTGCACAGCAGTGTGAATGCGGTTTCGCATCCGCTGATACGGAGGGCCAACTGGACTCACTGTACTACACCATTTTACATCAGGGACTTGAGCATCCTTGGATTTTGGTATCTGAGGGGGCTCCTGGAATCAGTCCCCTACATATACCTGAGGGAAGATTGTACTTAATTCCACTGAACTTAATTCCACTTAAAAATGGTTAAAATGGGCGGGCTTCCCTGGTGGCGCAGTGGTCAAGAATCCGCCTGCCAATGCAGGGGACATGGGTTCGAGCCCTGGCCCGGGAAGATCCCACATGCTTAGCTGCGGAGCAACTAAGTCCGTGCACAACTACTGAGCCTGTGCTCTAGAGCCTGCAAGCCACAACTGCTATGCCCGCCCGCCACAACTACTGAAGCCTGCGCACCTAGAGCCCATGCTCTGCAACAAGAGAAGCCACCACAGTGAGAAGCCTGCGCAATGCAACGAAGAGCAGCCCCCGCTAGCCGCAACTAGAGAAAGCCCATGTGCAGCAATGAAGACCCAATGCAGCCAAAAATAAAATAAATTAATACAAAAATAAAAATAAGAAATGGTTAAAATGGTAAAACTTTTGTTATATATAGTTTACAATTACAAAAATAAAGATAAAAATTATAATAATAATAAGAGGGTGGCACCCCGTCTCCCTGTTTTCTCAGAAATCCTAGGCACTTAGCTCCAAGATATAACTTCCTCCTTGTCAAAAAAGAAGTTTTATTTTTCCTTTGGATAATGACATTAGCATATATGTAATGTATTATATTTGCCAGCCTACATAAAAGGGTGAGATTTCTTCTCTGCAATCTCTTTAGCAGGTTGCCTGTGATGCAACTGCAATCTGTTTCAATGCTTATTCAATAATAAAACTGTTTCCTTTCTCTGTTAAAAAATTAAATAAGAGAGTGAATGTCCTAAAAGAAATGCAAGTTAAACTTCATACATTTTTAAAATAAAATAATAAAAGGAATGTTGAACCAAGGGGGAAAGGGGTGGGGTGGGAGGAACTGGGAGACTGGGACTGACACATACACATTATTGATACTATGGATAAAATGGACAACTGATAGGAACATGCTATATAGCACAGGGAACTCACCTACTGCACAGTGGTAACCTAAATGGGAGGGAAGTCCAAAAGGGAGGGGATATCTGTATGTGTTTGGCTGATTCATTTTGTTGTGCAGTGGAGGCTAACACAACATTGTAAAGCAACTATACTCCAATAAAAATTAATTTAAAAAAAAAAGGAGTGTTGAAACACCAACGTTATTTGTATTCAGTGTCTATTCAGCCTACTATATTAATCTCCTAATGATTCAGCTAACTCCTAGCAATAGTATTCTTCTTAAAACTCCAGTTCCAAAATACATCAAAATTTAACTTTTGGAATTTAGAAAAATGAATCTCAGATTGATGCAACTTATTTCAAAATGGTGACACGTGCAAACTCTTTACTGACCTCTTTAATGGCTCACATAGGTACAGGAGGTTGAAAAACCATGGTGCCTGTGCTCATCCAAGCAGTCCAGGGAGGCCCTCCCAGTCTGGACTGGCTGGCACTCCGGCTCATGAAGATGAACAATACACTCCAGACCTATGAAAACTCAACCCTCCAGTAATACTCCTTCCAGTATATTTTCCTACACTAATTGGCAAAATACCAACAGGGTAGCTTCAGTTTTTCCAAAGAAATAAATTTATTCTAGAGACAAGCGGGAAATACCAAGTAACCAGGGTAAAAAAGAATCACATTTCTAGATCACAGATCCTTAATTACTGTAGATTTACCATCACCTTTGCAGATAAATCAGTGTGCCAAGTTCAACTCTATACTGGCCCTAAAATGCCGAGAAACAATGTTTGATAGAGCCACGTATAACAAGGGAGAAAAAAAAGATGGCTAAATGCAGCCCATTTCCCTAAGCAGTCACCCCTTTGATGTCTTCAACACAGCTCCTAAATTAACAAGCATAAAGGGCTTACTCAAAGATAAAGCCTCTGTGCCAGGTGGCCAAGCTGAGACTACTTATCTGTGGAACTGACTAGACTCTGGGTTTGCACACAAACTTTCTACCATCTTTCTGCCATCACTGCCTTGCACAAGGTGACTAACTGGTGAGTCTGGAATTGATTTATTTGTCCATTTCTCAAATATATTTTGAACACCTACTACATGCCAGTGTTCTAAGAGATGGATAACATAATGTTCTAAGAGGTGGTCATCCATCATAGGACTTACTTGCTAGAGAAAACATAAACATAAGTAAAAAATAAACAATTCCAGCTATATAGAGACATTTGGAGAATTTTAGAATATTTCTATCTGAACTCTGATTCATTTACATCTAACTGTTCTATTTATAAAACTTTGTCTATAAACCCATTGGAAAATAAATCTAATTTTTCAAATTCTAAAGTATCGCTTCTTTAGGGTGGGGGTGGAGAAAATGGGTGAAGGAAGTCTAAATGTACAAACTTCCAGTTACAGTTGACCCCTGAACAATGGGGAGGGAGATGTTTAGGCAAACCAACCCTCCACGCAGTCAAAAATCTGTGTATAACTTTATAGTTAGTCCTCCATCCACGGTTCTGCATCCATGGACTCAACCAACCACAGATTGTAATATTTACTATTGAAAAAAATCCACATATAAGTGGACCCACACTGCTCAAACACGTGTTGTTCAAGGGTCATCTGTATAAAATAAATAAGTCATGTGGATGTAATGTACAGCATGGAGAGTATAGTTAACACTGTATTGTATATTTGAAAGTTGCTAAGAGAGAGCTTAAAAATTCTCATAAGAAAAAAAGTATAACTATGTATGGTGATGGATGTTAACTAGACTTAATGTGGTGATCATTTCACAATATATACATATATTGAATCATTATGCTGTACAGCTGAAGCTAATATAATGCTGTATGTCCACTATATCCCAATTAAAAAAAAAAGGAACTCCTCTTCATATTACATGCTATTTATTCCTATGGTCAATTTCTTACTAAGGCTGGAATGTGTAGTATGTTTTAATTAATTTCTTTCCATTGTATAAATTCTAATTGTATAAAACAAAATGAAGAGCAATGTGGGTCTAGAAATATATAAGAGAGAAGGTGTGTGTATGTATGTATCTTATTTAGAAAACTAAGCTGTATTCTTTTTTTTTTTTTTTTTTTTACTTCTCTCCCTGGTATACTTAGAAATCTCTATTTCAAACATTTATATGGCTTTACTAAGGCCCAAAGCTTAGAATTCTTTGACTTGTTCACACAAGGATTTCCTAGCCTTGGCACTGGTGATATTTGGAAATGGATAATTCTTTACTGTGGGGCTGTCCTGGGCATTGTAGAATGTTTAGCAGCAACCCTGGCCCCTGCCTCTAGATGCCTGCAGCCAGTATGCCCTCATCTGTGACAATCAAAAATGTCTCTAGACCTTGCCAAAATCACCAGCCCTCTAGCCCCTGTTGAGAATCACTTACTGCTCTTCACTGACTAAACAGATTGTCCTATGGCATCAAAGAAAGTTCCGAACGTGACATGGGAAAATGATGTAAACGAGCCCCCCGCTTCCACTAGAGTAAACTCCTTAAAGGATTCCATTCTTTTCTGCTATATTCACTCCTCCACACCTGGCCAATAACAGGCACTCAATGTTTGCTAAAGGGAGAATGAATCATCACTGGAAACCAGAGAAGAGAGAATAAGAAATTTAAAGTAAGAAAACAAATCTTACTTAATGGCCATTGATCCAGGTGTTGAAAGAAAATAATTAAATTTGCCTATATAAATAGAACAAAGTAAATTTATGATTAAAAAGTTGAATGACTATACTAAACATAGGAAATACAGGAGGAGTAAAATTAGTCCCTGGCCTCAAGTAGCTTAGAGTTAGTGGGGGAGATACATATGAAGGTAGCTATAATAAAGCTGTTGAGATGGGCTTTGAGGTAGAACCAAAATTCTGACAAGCGAAAGTGGGGTAGACAGAGGAAGACATCAGTAGAGTTGGGAAATGGACATTTCTTGGGCAAACAGTGAACAGTCTGGTTGGGAGCATTTTAAAACTATAATAGAAGAATTGTGAAACTGAAGGAAGGTAGAATGGATTCAGATTGCAGGAGGGTCTAAAAGCCTGAATAAGGAGTTTGGATTAATGGTTTTGTTGACAGTGGTTGCCAGGAGAATGACTCACCTGAGGACCCTGCAGGCTGCTCTGACATTGTGTGCAAGATGAGTTCCACTGTTGACACTAGGCATGGGGGCCTGGTCAGATCCAGAGGCAATTGTGACTACTATCCACAGTAAGACACAGTTTAATATAATGGTATTTACCCTTAATACATGTCTTGCATTCTACTTTTTACTCTATTTTATTCTGCGTGAATTTTTCTAAATGCTAATAAACACCCAATAATTTGGTTTCACAACCCACCAGACCTTTTTGGTAAACTTGGTGAGTTCACATGTTGGGAATACTAGAAATGAGAAACAGAAGTGTAAGTAAGAGACTGCTGGGCTAGAACTGACGTGTCATATTGCAGGGACTGGCAGGATGGAATGATAAAAATGCCAAAGATGACTCTAGGGTGGTAAGTGTAACTCTGAAATAGGTGACCATCAGGCTCAAACCAGTTAGGGCTAAAAGTGAAATCAGAACAGACTGGGAGAAGAGACAATTGTGGAAAGTGAAAGGAGAATGAAGGGTATATCAGTAAAAGTCAGGCTCTAGGGGGGACATGCAGTTTGAAGTCTTAAAGGTGGTATCATTCTTCCTGCTAATTATAGGGAACAAACCCTAGGGTAGCTAAAGTGAAATTACAATAGTCACTAGAGGTGAGTAATCTGAGATCAGATTAGAGAGGAGAATAGTCAGTTTGTGTGTTGAATGGGATATGGGAGAAGTAATCTCTAAGTACATAAAACCAGCTGCTCAAGTCTTTGAGAACAGTAAAACGTGCACTGGAAACTGTCAGATGTTGAAAGAATATGTGCATAGTATTAACCTCAAAAGAGGTAATATGGGTAATAATGAGAAGAGTATATAACAGAGAAAGTCCACAGAATTATGGCATTTATGGAAAGTCGTATTTCAGTAACTCCAGGAAATGGAAGTGCTTTGATAAACAAAAAAGCTTCAACAATGCAATGTTGAAGGGAAGAGGCAATGGGCTTTGGTAAGTCTAACTTTAAACCTAAAAAATGGGTGATAATTGTTGATAAGTATCAGTGCTGAAGTCACAAATTGGTGGCTCAAGATCTGAATCTAGCCCGGAGTCCATTTTCCTTGGCTTAAAGGTGTTTTTTAAATGGTATAATTTCAAATAAAAATCTGGATTTCTGACTTTCTTGAAAAATCTGAAGGTCTGGCAATGTTGGCTCTATAGTCTTGTAAGGCATTTAAAATGTGCACACTCTTCAATCTATCAAGTCTGTGTGTGCATACCATTTGTAGGGGATAGATAGATAAATCATACACTATGCAGGCATTAAAAAGAATTAGAACTGTAAGTATAGACATGAAAAGATTTTTTACATACTTAGAAAAAAACAAATTGCTGAATAATGTAGTGATCACATTAATGTTAAAAACTAAAACTATTTTGATAACATATGATATATAATATAAAATATACATAGGCAGCTGCTGTGGAAAATAGTATGGTGATTCCTCGAGAAATTAAATATAGAATTGCCAAATGATCCAGCAATTCCACTCCTGGGTACATACCCCAAAGAACTGAAAGCAGGGACTCCCAACAGATTTTTGTACACCCATATTCACAGCAGCACTATTCATTAGTCACAACAGCCAAAGGGGGAAGCAACCCAAGAATCCATAAACTAAATGTGGTCCATCCACAGGATACAGTATTATTCAGCCTTATAAGGGAAGGAAATTCTGACACAACATTACAATATGGACGAACCTTGAAGACATTATGCTAAGTAAAATAAGGCAGTCACAAAACTGGTACACTTGAAGAAAATAAATATTTTAAAATAAGTATTTTAAATGTATGGCTGGTTTGAGTTATAATGTGGTCAATTCTGAATTGTAAGTATTCCCTGATCAATTAGAGAGCTTTAAGTATAACAGTATATTGCTAGTTTTCAGTGTCTCTTGGATAGAAACTGTGCCACCTGGAAAAAGCAGCAGAGGCGTTTGCTATCAGATCTGACCTGAGAGTGAACTGCAGGTAGGCACACCCCACAGCATTCTTGCACAATGAAACTGAACTTTGACTTCAGCACACCACTTCCCTCTTGAAGTTACTGGTTACTTGTCCCCAGACGTTGCTCAATCAGCAATCCCGTTTCTTCCCATATTAACAAAACACTGAGGGCTAAATGAGACAGCTCTGTGAGAGATGACCTAGCATGGGACTGGCACCCTACAAAGTATACAAAGAAAGAGATCATCATCCCAAGATCTCAGGCCACAGCCTAATCTCACATTCTTCCAGTGACTTAAAACATGAGCTCTGCTTTAGGTAAGATCTCAGTAAATACCCCAGAGTACCAATTCAGGATAAGATTTCAAGGACTTCATTATAAACCTGTACACCAACACCACACGTCTTCAGGCAGAAACATTTAGTAAAGCTCCAGGCATTTAATGCCACCAAGATTTTTAAATCAACATCAGTCCTCACCAAGTTTCAAAGGTTATGATGACTCAAGGCACACAAGAGGAAATGCTCCTAGTAACTAACAGAAGCCAAGTTCAGGCCGGGCAGTTTAATGACCTGAACAAAATTAGCTGATGTGTGGGCCAACTTCTAATGGTTAAAGAAATGCAATTATTACTTTAGCAAAGACATACTCTTCTAAGCCAAAAAAGATTTCTCTAAGCAAAGCTGACAGGAAATTAAGACTTTCTGCCAGTTTACAGAACCCTGGAGACGACCAATACGATGGTAGATTTTTATAAGAAAAATGCCTCATGTGCCCAACATTATATATAGTGAGATGTTTGCATCAATTCCTTTGCCAATTTTTATTTAACCTTTAAAAAAAATACAAATATCATACAGTAAAATTAACTTTTATTTACTTTTGATGTATAGTCCTATGATTTTACAACATGCTACCACCACTACCGTCAGGTTACAGAACAGTTCCATCACCCCAAAAAGCTCCCTCCTGCTGTCCCTTTATATTCACACCCTCAGGCAACCACTCCTCGGGTCCCCATCACTACAGCCTTATCTTCAAGAGAATGTCATATGAATAGAACCATACCTTTTGAGCTTGGCTTCTTTCACTCAACATGAAGCTATAAAGACGCATCCGAGTTGTGTGTATCAGTAGTTTCTCCCTTTTTATTGCTAAGTAGTACTGCACAGTACCATAGCTTAACTATTCACCTATTAAAGGATATTTTGGTTGTTTCCAGTTTTGGCTATTATGAATAAAACTGCTATGAGGATTCAAGTTCAGTTTTTGTGTGAATAATAGTTTCATTAGGAAAATACCCAGGAGTACAATTGCTGGACCACATGGTAAATGCATTTTATAAGAAACTAAGGGAGCTGTTTTTCAGGGTGGCGTGTCATCTTGCATTCCCACCAGCCACGTGGGACGATTCCAATTGCTCAGCATTCTCTCCAGCACTTGGCATTGCCAGAATTATTTATTTTAGCCATTCTAACAAGTATGTAGTGATATGCCATCATGGTTTTAATTCACGTAACCATTTAATGGGCATTTTTTAAAAAACAGTACACTCCCTTCACTCCCTTAGAGAATGCTGAACATAAATTTTTCTGGCTCAAAATCATCCTCAGAGAGTAAACCATACCACCCTCAGGGGCTACTGAAGTACATAGGGTTGCTTTCTTTTTTCTAAGGAAGCCCCAGAATTATGTGTGTTTTTTATAGCTTTTTCTATCTTCTCCCTTGTGAAGTGTCACTTCCGTCTATTAATGGTACGCCTGCCTGGCAGACTTTCCTCTGCACCCTTTTCTCAAGCTAAGTTTAGAAATAGATAACGAAGCTTATCAGAATTACATCTGAAAAGGAGAGGGCAGTCTACCAGGGAGAGAAGTTGATTCTTCAATGAGGAAACAGAAAGCTTCTTTGTTTCCTTTTTGGGTCACTATACCAAAGCTTCCTGACCTCTCATTTGGCTGCTGAGAAATTTTTAGTAGTTAGATTTCTTAGGCATTTTCCAAAAAGGTGAGGCTGCCAGTTAAGTGTCCACCAGGGAACTGAGTCATTACTATATTAAACTGTACAATTAACACTATATTGTGATTCTATATAAGGAGTTAAAAGCTTATCTAAAGCAAAATAATTATAGACTCAATTATATCTTGAGTGCAGAAACCTAAGTGGAAGAAATGATCTTAAATCTAGTTTCTTACTCACTTACTCACACATTAGTCAAAATTCTGGGCACCCAGCAGGTAAGTGAGACATTTACAGGGGCACAAAGATAAACATGAAGAAATTTTACAATTAAAAAAGAATTTAGCAGTTCTTTCAAAAGATACAGCGACTGTGTACAAACACTGACTCTAATCCTAAGTAAAATTCACAGTGTTCCTTTGAAAGCCACTTGACTAGAAAGCTCATTGTCTTCCCAGTAGCAGTTTCCATCTCTGAACAAGATAAAACTGTTAACACTCAGGGCATCTTCTGGAGGTGGATCACACCTGGGAGTCGGCACTGTCTTACTTCTCAGAGAGCCCAGGCTCCAGGGCAGAAAATGCCAGCAGCAGTCCCTGGCTCTCAGCCGAACTTCCCCAGGGACGCAGGCTAGGTCTCTGCCATACTCACAGACCAATCGCCGCTCTTCCAGCAGCCTCGACCCGCAGACTTAGAAACCCTGTCACCAATTGCAACAGGATCGGGGTGGGACTTCCGCTATCACTTTAGGCTTAACCACCACCATCTCAGCACAGGCAAGAGCAATCAGGAAGTTTGAATTTCACAAACTTTGGGAACAAGCACAGTTTCAAGAAGAAATAAAGGAATGACAAACACGTTGGAAAGCAGAGTGGCAAAAGTCAGAAAACCAAAACAGCCCCCCTAAAACTTTTAAACAAAGAACAATGAAAAAGGAAGCAATCAAAACTCAAGTCAAGGGTCATTGATTTGCATGTTATCTCTGCCGTGGCTGCTAGGTCCTCAAGCACTCCTTGGCCTGGGTTCAGGGAGGAGACCTCTGCCAAAAGCACAGCAGAATGCCGGACAGTCAAAGCTCTGGTTACCTGAGTGCACAGCCCAAAGTGGTGGAATCCTCACTGTGCAGAGAGAAATAAATCCTGTAAACTCTGATTCACATTCTCTTTGCCCTGACTCTGAACTACTCTCTTCACATCAGATACACAGAACCAAAGACTTTTTCACGTAGACTCTTAAGTCACAGAACTGACAAAATTTCAGCATGTCAAACTTTATGATTCTTTGAAATCTAACACACACGAAAATCCGACAATTTCTCTAAAAACTGTCATCTTCCAGGGAACCTGGACCCAGCCCTGCGTTCTCAAGAGGAGGCTAACTCCACAGGCCTTGCCCAGGTCACTGCCCCCAGCTGAGCCGGGGTGACAGCAGTAGGCAGACCTTCCATCCACCCTCAGTGGCTGGAGACCCCTTCCTGTCGCCATCTATCCCACTTGCTCCCCAAAAAAACCTGTTGCTGTTCAAGCCCTGCTAAAGGAAAACCAGCGTCTCATAAAAGTTCAGGTTAGTAATCTACCTGCTTCAAAGAGTGGAGGAATACTCCGGATCTCAGCGATGGTGGCACTGCACCCTCCAAGCCTGCAGCTATCCGCTGGTCCTAAGGTTCTCAAACGGCCTGGAGCAGCCGAAGTCCCCAGACCCCGGGCACTCGCAGCCGCCGGCCGGGCTCCAGGCCGCGCGTCCATTTTGCAGCAGTTCAGACCAGGAGGGGAGAGGCGCCTGCGGTCCCCAGGACCCAGACCCCGAACCCGGCCCAGCTCCAACTTCAGACCCCGGCCCGCCCCGAGCCCAGACCCCGACCCGCTCGGACCCCAGACCCCAACCCCGGCCCAAGCCCGGACCCCAGACCCCGACTCAGGCCCAGAACTCTGGCCCGCTCCTTCTCTGGTCCCCCAAACTCCAGTCCAACCCCGACCTCGGACTCCAGATCCCGACCCACCCTGACTCTGAATTCCAGCTACTCCGGCCCCACGCCCACGCAGACCCCAGCCCAGCCCCGGCCTCCAACCCCGCCCCCGGCCCCCAGGCCCACGCGGACCCCGGCCAGCCTGCCCGCCCGGCGGGCCGCACCTTGACGTGGAAGCGGATGAGCGCCAGGCGGATGCAGTGCGCCATGCAGACGGGTGGCAGGAACCAGACCTTGGGCGGCGGGGTGCCCTTGTTCTGGACATGGCTGACGATCTGCTGCGCCGTCTGGCGCTCGTTGCCCTGCCGCTTGACCCACTCGTGCAGCCGCGCCTTCTCGAGCGCGCCGTTGAAGAAGACGAAGAGCTCGATGTTGCCGCCGAAGCAGGCCTTGGCTAGCGCGGCCAGGTAGCCGAGCATGTGGTTCCACTGGCCGCCGCTCACCCAGTCGGTGTAGAAGCCGCCGTAGAGGCGATGCAGGCAGTTGTCGGCGTCCACCAGCAGGCGCAGCGGCGTGTGCGGAGGCCGCTGCCGCCCGCCGCCCACCAGGCTGCCCCGGGCCAGCTTCTGCAGCTCCACCGGCACCACGGCGCTCGGGCAGTGCTTCTCGATGTAGTCCTGGAAGCCCTGCACGCCCATGGCGGCGGCGGCGGCGGCGGGCGCGGGGCGGCGGGGCGGCGGGGCCGGGGGCGGCGGGGCCGTGGCGCTGGCCGGGGCCGGGGCGGCGGGCTCTAGGGGGGGCCGGGCCGGGCCGCGGGCGCGCTCATGGCCGCTGCTGCCGCCATGTGCTGCCGCCTCCCAGGGCCATGGCGGGGAGGGACCTGCGCCGTGCGCCGCTCCAGGCCCAGGCCAGGCTGAGGCGGCCTCGCGCGGGCGGGCGGGCGGCGGCGGAGGGGCGGGGCGATGCCAGCTGACTTACGTGGGCCGGCGGAAGAGGCGGAAGAGGCGGTGCCGCGGCTGAGCTGCCGGTACACCGCACTGAGCGGTCGATACACTGAGGGCCGGGACTCCGATCCTGAACCCCAGTCCGAGACCGAGGAGGACAGACCTGGGAGAGTCCGCGAGGTCCAGTCCAGGGAAGGGGGCACCGGGCCCAAGCGGCGCCGCTGGGCCTGCGCGAGCTCCCGGGAGGTCTCAGAGCGGTGGCCTCATCTCGTCCCCTTCCTGGTCTCCCAGAGCTGGTCACCCGAGGAGGCCACATCCCCGGCTCCAGGATCTGGTCACCCCGAGACGGCCTTATCCCCGGAAGCCGGTCAGGCAGCCCTCTCCCCGTACCCGCTCGGAGCCGGTCACCCCGAAGAGTCCGCGTTCGGTCCTCGGGATCTGGTCACCCTGAAGAGGCCTCATCCCGGAAGCCGGTCACCCCGAGAAGGCCCCGTCCCGTCGTTGGTCACCCTTTGGAAGCCCCATCTTAGTCCCCGGGTCTAGTCATTCCGAGGAGGCCCTGTCTCGTCCCCAAGGACCGGTCACGCAGAGGAGGCCCCTTCCCATCCCTGTGCCCTGAGAAGCCCTAATCCCTGGGGTCTGGTCACCCCAAAGAGGTCCCGTCCTCGTCCCGGGAGGGCCAGTCATCCCGAGGTGGGACCAGTGCCCTGGCCGGGGTGGCTGCAGAGGGAAAGTGGGCAGGCTGGTCAGGAACTGGAAGTCGGGGTGCATCTGGGAGGGAGGAGGGAGCAGAAGCCACTGTCCCCAATGGAGAAAGGAATAAGTCTCTGCGCTGTGTCCCCAAGTGTAGTTACCGAGTTTTAGAAATGATCACCTGCTCTCTCAACCTTAATCGCGTTGGTATCTTTAATTAACTTGGGAAATAACTCTCCAGACTTTTGGTTGTTCACAAGGAGTGGAGTCGTAATTCTGAGGAAGTTGGAAAGGTGGCAGATTGACCCCACTGCCCGCTGGGTTTACTGCTTTTCTGGGAGAAATAGGGCGGTGTGAGCCGGGACCCTCACTGGAGCTCCCTTTTAGGTAGCACGGTTCCCTACAGGCAGATCTGACTCAACCCACTCAAAGTGGTTTCACTGTCTGAAGGAGCCTCAGGCTCCCCTTTTTCATTTTCACACCAGTAACAGATTTCATGGCCCAGACACTGAAATGACAATCTATAATGTAGTATACAAGTAGCCTTAGTGTCAGATAATCACCGAAGAGACTTTAAAAACAGTAGATCTGTTACAGCATGTGAAATGCCTCCTTTCTATTTAGTTCCAACTGTGGAATGCCTATCTTCCCTAACTCTCGCTTTCCTGAGGCTGTGCAAGCCCTCCTAAGGAAAATGATTTAAATCCTTGCTGTAGTAGCATCTTCTGGAAGGAGATCCTTTCATGACTTCTGTCCCAGAGCTCAGCAGTAATTGCTTTTTAAATGAGGTTAATATTATAAGTATATTATGCTTCGATAAAATGTTTTTTAAAACAGATTAATGTCTTACAGAATGAAGCATTTAAAAACTCAGAACTCTTTGAAGTTTGGAAGTGGCGTTTTTACTTACCTCCAATCCTCCTGTCTGTTCTTTTTTCTGGAGAAACCTCTGTAGAGGAGCAGGCCCAGACAGCAGGTGCAGAGCAGATGGAACCTGCACCCATGTAGGTTCCAAGAAGCCTCCATACTCTCTGTCCCCGAAAAGGCAAGTTGAATTTTTCCATTTCTTATAACTTCACCTCAAATATAGGCCAGTATGATATACACATAAGTAAAATGCTCTTGGTATTTTGATAAGTATGTTTAATTTTTAAAAAACAGACTTTGGCAAGTTAAGCCACTTACTCATACACAAACTTAGAGATGAAGCCAGGATTATGTTATTTAACCATTTAAAGCCACGTTAAATACTGACACCACAAATATTCAAATTTCCTTCTATAATCCACTGTAGGTACACAAGATTAGGAGTAGTAATTTTAGTCACTCATTGTAATTTAATTTATAGCATTGCATTCCATATTTACTTTTGCTATGTACTGTTTTTATTTCTTTTAAATGTGCTTGCTTTTAACATTTTAAATGCTTTGGTGCCAGTGTCTGGGGTTCTGAGAATAAATTTATTTTCGTCTTAAGACAGTATAGAGGACTAAGGTTCTGGAGTCAGACTACCAAATTTGTCTAGTCCTACCTCTGTGCCCTTGCATAAATTACTTAATCTTTTAAAACCTTGCTTTCTATCGTCTGTACAATGAGGATATTAATAGTATTTACCTTCCAGATTATTATAAGGATTAAATGAGACAATTTGTATGCTTACCACAGAGTAAATGTCCAATAAATGTTGGCTTTTGTAACTATTACTTCCACATCCTATAATTGTATAAACTTTATCCTTAAGAACATGGATCAGTTATCTTACTTTTTGAAACCTTAAAATTCATTTTCATAAGTATAAAACATAAATTGATTTATGCTTACTTTCCCTATTTAAGTATGTGTTCACATTAAAAAAAAAAACTCGTATGTTTTGAGTAACATTATTAGTGGCTGGCAAGATGTTTGGCTGACAAATATTTTATATAATCTTCAAATTCAGAGGTTGGTTGAAGTTAAATTTTTTAAGTATCAAGGTAAAAGGAAACATCTGTATTTAAAATTTAATAAAAATTATAATATCTTCTTGGGTTCACAATATATGATAACTAATGGTTGGGGACTTTCCTATTTGCAACCACCTTTATCTTTGGACATTTCACTTACAGCATATGAGAAAACTTTTAATTTCACTAAGAGATTGCCCCACAAGCAAGAAAAAAATCTGAAAAATAAACAAAAATGCTAAAAAGGACATGGCCCCATGCTTTATAAAAATTACAAAAAGAGATTTCGGAAAAAAGTTATGATTAATAGACAAAGAGAGCCAGCCCATGTATGCAAAAATTACTGGTGTGTGGAAAACCAATGACAGAAATACTTATTTTCAGCTCTTTCACATTTTAGCCAATTTAGTTTTGATCAGTTAATCTATAGCCCAATGTAGGAAAATATTGTCTATCTTATTTACATGATTCTTTCCCAATTAAAGTGTTTTGTAGTAGAATGATAACTTTACTTAATATTCTACTTAGCTGAGGCTTCTATCCACTAAAAGGTTAAGCGTTCAGTGTTTCAACTAAAGTGATTGAGACCCATGTAAACATTAGCATATAGTAGGAGAACAGCAGGCTGGGGTGCAGGCTGGGGCTAAGCGTGAAATGTGTGACCCTGGAAGAGAGCAAATTAATCTCTGCTTGGGATTTGAACATGTAATGTTTACCTAGCACTAAGCTCTAATCTGTTAATTGATTGTCAATTTAAATTACCTGGAAGAACACACAGGTATCTCTACAGTCTTGAGGATTTTGTAGTTGTTTTTGTTTTGGTATTCTGGAATTAAAAAGTGCTTTTTGTCTTTAGTTATGTGGATTAAAAGTCATGTTCTCTTCAGAAGTATGAATACATTTTCTCTTTCAACCATAATTTTTTAAAACAGGTATACATTATAGTTTTAAATTGTACGTCAATGGGAAAGTATAAGTGAATTTCAATAAATGCAAATTTCTGGGGCTTTTCAAGAATAGAGGGAGTTTCCAAATGCGTGGCTGACAAACATTTTATATAATCAGCTGGTTACCATCTCAGCTGAAGGGTTACTGTACTCCTTCATTACTAATTTTCTCTTCCCTATCTAACAACAACTGGGAGCTCTTTGGTGCCCATTCTTTCTGAAGTCTGTAAAGGATTGTCTGTGTCCCCTCTCCACCACTTGTGGAAATACACAGAGGCCTTCCTGGCATTTCTTGTGTATCCAAGACCTCTTCCTCTCCACATCAGTCCTTACTGACATGAGGCATCAGTCTGCCTTGACTCCCACCCTCATATCTGGAAGGTGCTAAGGAGTAAGTAGACAAACATCCATAGGGATTCTTTGGAAGACAATACTCAGTTGGGCATATATTCTCTCATTTGAATAGAAGAACTTTATAGTCATCCCTTACATACTACCTTATGGAATCTTCAAAAAATAATTTTTTTTTTTTGGCCGCACCACACCACACCGCTTGCAGGATCTTCAACCAGGTATTGAACCCACGCTGCCTGCAATGGAAGCTCAGAGTCCTAACCACTGGACCACCAGAGAATTCCCCCTCCCCAAATTTTTTTAGTAAACTAAATCTTATTTTTAAACATGATATAAATCAAATGAAAATTTTATTTTTTTAAACCAGGAATCTCCATTCATAAGTACAAAACCATTTTAAGATTTAAGTAGAGACTAGTTATCATTAAATGGTCTATTGCATTTGATAAAAACCATAAAAATGTTTCTGGTAGGAGCAGTTCTCTCCCACCAGAATATGAAAAGCACCCAGCCCTGACAATGCTGGAACACATGAATCTGACCTCCTCCAGGGTGTCTGGGGCCTCAGACAGGTGAGAGCACATAGTCATTCTCTGGAAACTGAGCTGAGGCTCCTGGCACAGACTCTGCTGCCAAAGGAAGAGGTCAGGCTTGCCTTTGGAACTACAAGAATGCAAGTGCCTCTGGAAGACAGGGAGAAAGTTCTGCCTTAAATGCAGATGCCCTCAGGGTGGAGCAGTAGCCTGAGCTTGGGAAAGAGCTGAAGGCAAGAAACAGCCCCTCCTCCCCTGCCCATCACTGCCTCCTCCCCCTCCCTCACTCCTTGCGGGTCCCAGGTAGGTGGTACAGGCAGCACTGGCCCAGGACGGGGGACTGGGGCCTAGAGCTCCATCTTCCATTTCAGTGCAACCCGGAATAAGGATTTCAGCACAGTCATGAGACAATGCCTGTTAGTCTATCTATCTTTTTTTTTTTTTTGAAATTCACGTTCTTTTATTTATTTATTTATTTATTTACGGCTGTGTTGAGTCTTCGTTTCTGTGCGAGGGCCTTCTCTAGCCGCGGCAAGCGGGGACCACTCTTCATCGCGGTGCGCGGGCCTCTCACCATCGCGGCCTCTCTTGTTGTGGAGCACAGGCTCCAGACGCGCAGGCTCAGCAATTGTGGCTCACGGGCCCAGCCGCTCCGTGGCATGTGGGATCTTCCCAGACCAGGGCTCGAACCCGTGTCCCCTGCATTGGCAGGCAGACTCTCAACCACTGCGCCACCAGGGAAGCCCAGTCTATCTATCTTATAACAGATACCTACAGTTTTGTCAAACCAAGAAGCACTATAAATATAATATTTTAAAATAAAAATTTCCATGTCCCTAAAAAAGAAAAGATTATATACTCAATAATCTTATCCTAACATTTATGTTCCTTGAGCTACACTGTTCAATAGAACTTTCTGTGATGAAGGAAGTGAGCTGTACTGTCTAGTATGGTAGCCACTAGCCATAGCTGGCTATTGAGCACTTGATGTATACAACTGAGGAACTAAATTTTTAATTTTATTTAATTTTAATTTAAATAGCTACATGTGTCTAGTGGATACTGTAGCAAAAGATCTTAATTCCTAACAAACTGAACAATTGCATCAGTCTGGCCCCATATTAGATTACATTTAATGTCTCCAACCTGGTGAAAAGAATATGGCTCCTTTGCTGTTAATATGGTAAGCAAGTACCTGGATTGACCATTTCACCAAAACAATATACAACTTCTGAGAAAGATATCTGGATATCTTTAGGAAGGGAAAAGGAATGCTGAATGTCCAAAATAGATATATGTTCATGACATGCATGATAAGACCCTTCCTATACCCTGTCCTTAAAAGATATAGACACTGTAAAGCCATGCCTTCTGAATTTTAAGCCACTGATTATATACTGAATCACTGGTGAGCTACGTGTCTAAAGAACATGTCCTATTTTTATTTGATCCATTTTTCTTTTTTTCTTTGCATTTATTTAACTCACTGCAAATTCACTTAACTACCCTAAGAAATCGATATCTATATCTTAACACAAAAGTTCTCATAGGAAACATCATGGAACTCCTTGCAACTATCAACATACACTGTGATATTTCCATGACCTACAAGTCTAGAAATCTATGCCAAGTAAGGTTAATTTTTAATAGTTTAATCCACTAAGTAGATGCTTATTAAGCATTCATATCTTTCATATTTGTAAAGTACATATTGTGACTCAGATTTATATCTTATTCTCCACAAACTCACAGACTACTAAGAAAAGAAAATAATTGCATATATAACTTGTATTACCAAGAAAGATATTGATTAGTACCAATGGGAAGATCAGAGAATATATCCTAGGAGGTCATATAAGGAAGAAACTAATTTTAAATTGAAGCTTCAAACTTTCGTTTTCAGCCAAGATGAAGTAACAGGAACTGACCACCCTCTCACCTGAAATAATAATAACCAAAAAAACCCAGACAACATATGTGAAACCATGGTTCTCAAGACATTGAACATAAGTCAATGAAGGACAGATCCTTGAGAAATGGAAAAGAAAGGAGATGAGCCCTACAATTGACCCACCTCACTGCCTGTTGAGTTTTGAGGCCATGATGTAAGGAAATGAACCCACAGAGCCTGGCAGCCTCCCTAAATTGAGGGGATGAAACTGGGAATCTGGGTTGGGCAAGATGGCTAGAATTCACAGGGCAGTACTGGAAAGAGGAGTGATGTACAAAGAGAGGACTCCAGAGATCTGCAGAGACTCCTCCACAAATATTCAGCTGAGAATCAATTAGTGAATACATGTGAGCAAGCTACCTGAGGCAGAGGAAAAATCCATTGGGAAGGATGAAAGGATACAGTGCCTGAAGTTCACATGAGGCCAGAAGTAGTGCTTGTCCCAACAGATTGGAAAATCACATCATTCAAAAGTCATCAGCTAGAGTACTAAAAAGGCTCTTCTAGTAGTGAGATAAAATTAACTCTAGACAAGGATTCTGGGAAGATAATGGAGTAGGAAGCACCAGAAATCTGTCTCGCACCTAGACAACAATGACACTGGCAGACTCTGTCTGACGTAACTAATTTGGAACTCTGGAGTCTGTTGAAGACTTGCAACTTCTGGGGAAGGCTTGGATGGTAAATTTTGGTTAATTTTAGTCAATTTCAGCTCTTAGCTGACAGTAGTAGCTACACATCCCCACCTCCAGCCACATGGCAGGCACTGAGCAGCTTGCACACAGCTTGCAGGAGCCAGGGTAGACAAAAAGGACCCTGTTCCCCAAATATTGGGGATCTGTGTTCTGGTCACTGATTGCTTCTTCTGATCACAGAGGTGCATGGAAAAAGGCAGGCAGCCATTGTTGCTGCACCTCCCCTCACAGCCCCCCCCCCCCACCGCCACCTCATTGCAAGCTTCTCTCCTCTAGCTGAACAGCCTTCTAGGAAACTTAAAAGGCCAGTACCCTTTTCTCCTGCCTTAATTTTTTGCTTTTCCCCTTTTGGTAGTCAGGTATTAAAGACTAGGACATTCAAAAACAACTACATATATGGGGGAAATTAGAAAGTGACTAAATGTGCTCAAAGAAGGGCTCAGAAAAGACCTAAGAAGACATTATTTTTATTTTGAAAAAATAATCAAAACATCAAACCCTGAGGAATGGTGAGAATCTGATTTCCAGAGTTACCATATTATTAGATTCAAATGTCCAGTGTTCATTCAACAAAAACTCACACAAGGCATACAAAGAATCAGGAAAGTATGGTCAATTCAAAGGAAAAAAATATAATTCAAGAGTCTGTCCATGAAATAGACCTAATGGAATATATATTAAACAAAGACTTTAAAACAACTGTCCTAAGATGCTCAAAGAACTATATGAAGATGTGGAGGAAGTCAAGAAAATGAGGTGTAAACAAAATAAAAGTATAAATAAAGAGATAGAAAGCCTAAAAAGAAATAAAAAAGAAATTCTGGAGCTGAAAAGTACAATAACTGAAATGAAAAATTCATTAGAGGGATTCAAAGGCATTTGAGCAGGCAAAAGAAATAATCAGTGAACTAGAAAATAAGAGAGTGGAAAGTATCCAGGCTGAAGAACAGAAAGAAAAACTGAAGAAAAGAAATGGAGCCTAAGGGAACTGTGAGACATCATAAAACATACCAACCTACTCATCATTGGAGTCCTAGAAGGAGGAGAGAGAGAGAGAAAGGCACAGAGAGAACATTGAAGAAATAATGGCTGAAAACTTACCAAATTTGATGAAAGGCATGAATATAAATAACCAAGAAGCTCAATGAACTCCAAATAAGATGAACTCAAAGAGACCCACCCTGAGACACATAATCAAACTTTCAAAAGACAAAGAATGAATCTTGCAAACAGATAGAGAGAAGCAAATCATTACATAATACAAGGGATCTTCAATAAGATTATGTTCAGATTTCTCATCAGAGACTTTAGAGGCCAGAAGACAGTGGGCTGATATATTCAAAGTGCTAAAGAAAAAAACCTGTCAACCAAGAATCTTATATCCAGCAAGACTGCTCTTCAAAAGTGAGGGAGAAATAAAGACATTCCCAGATAATCAAAAGCTGAGGGTGTAGCCACTAGACCTGCTTTGCAAGAAATGCTCAAGGGAGTCCTCCAAAGTGAAATGAAGGAACACTCAGCAGTACCCCAGAGCTGTATGGAGAAATAAAGATCACAATAAAGGTAAATACATGGGCAATTTTTAAAGCTAGTATTATTGTGACAATGGTTTGTAATTACACTCTTTGCATCCTACATGATTCAAGAGACTACTACATTTAAAGGGAAAAAAATTAGTGTAAAAGCTAGTATTACTGAAACACTGGTTTGTAACTCCAAACCAATGCTTTTAAAAGAATTATTAGTTTTTGTTTTGGACATACAATGTATAAAGATGCAATTTTGTGACATCAACAACTGAAAGGGGCAGAATGAAGCTACAAAGGAGCAAATATTTTGTATGTTATTGAAGTTAAGCTGCTATAAATTCAAATTAGATTGTTATAACTTCAGGATGTTAAATGTAATTCCCATGGTAACCACAAAGAAAATAGCTATAGAATATATACAAAAAGAAATTAAGAATGAATTTAAGCAATTTACTACAGAAAAGTCAACACAAAAGAAGGTAGGAATGCAGGAAATGACAGCCCCCCCGAAAAAAACCCAAAACAAAACAATAGGGCAAATAGAAAATAAATATCATCACAATGACAGAAATAATTCCTCCTTATCAGTAACTATTTTAAATATACATTGATTAACTCTTCTGTCAAAAGATAAAGATTGCCAGAATGGATAAAAACACATGATCCAACTAGGTATTGTCTACAAGAACTCGCTTGAGATCCAAAGACACAAGCAGGTTGAAAGTGAAAGGATGGGAGAAAGATTCTATGCAAATAGTAACCAAAAGAGAACATGAGTAGCTATACTAATATCAGACAAAATATATTTTAAATTAAAAAATCACAATACTGGACGGAGCGACCAGAAAGAAGATAAATAAGGAAATAGAGGATGTAAACAAACACTAAACCAACTATATCTAGCAGACATATACAGTACACTTCACCCAAGAACAATATACACATTCTTCGCAAGTGTACATGGGACATTTTCCCGGGTGGACCATATGTTAGGCCATAAATTAAGTCTCAATAGACAACAACTAGGGTGGCTGCTGGATGCTGGTGGGGGACCTTGATGCCCAAGGAGATGGGAGAAACCCCTGAGTGACCGGGTAAGACGTGGGGGGAGTGAGGGGGGAGGAGAAGTGGGGGCCAGACAAGACCGGTGCCCCTGAGGGGTGGCTGGGAGGGGGAGGGGTTCCCACGCCTGGAGGGGCCCTCTGGAGCTCAGAGAATCAGGGGGAGTGTGCCTAGCGTTTCCCCTGCCCAGTCGGGCCCTGGGAAGCCTGCTGGGCTCCCAGGCCAGGTCTCCCACCCTCCAAGGCCCTCTCTGGGCTGCGTTGGTCCTAGGGGCGTAGGAGGAAGTGGGGGAAGAAGAGCAGAGGTGGATGGGGAGGGGCCCTCCAAGATTGGAGGATCAGGGGAGGCACGGAGGGCATTTCCCCCACCAACTCAGGCCCCAGGAAACCTGCTGGGCTCCCAGGCCTGGTCCTCCATTCTCTGGGGCCCCCTCAAGCCCCATGGGTCCTAGGGGCGTGGGAGGGAGGGAAGAGGGGGGAAGAGGAGGAGAGGTGGACGGTGGGGGAGTGACCCTCCAGGACCAGAGGATCAGGGGAGGTGTGGCAGGTGTCTCTCCCACCCACTCAGGCCCCAGGAAGCCTGCTGGTCTCCTGGACCTGGTCCTCCTTTCTCCAAGGCCCCCTCTGGCTGCAGGGGTCCTGGTGCATGGGCAGGGGGTGGGAAGAGGAGGAGAGACAGATGGGTAGGGGCCCTCCAGGATCAGAGGATCAGGGGAGGTGCAGAGGGTGTTTCCCCCACCCACTCGGCCCCAGGAAGCCTGTTGGGCTTTGGGGTCTCATCCCCTGCCTTCAGGACCCCCTTTGGCCACGTAGCTCCTAGGGGCATAGGAGGGAGGAAGGAGGGGAAGAAGAAGAGAGGCCAATGGGGAGGGGCCCTTCAGGGGAGGATCAGGGGGAATGCACCTAACATTTCTCTCACTCACTTGGGCCCAGTGAGCCTGCTGGGGTCGTGGACCTGGTCCTCCAACCTCCAAGGCCAGAGGCACTCCTGGACACTGCCTACTGCATTGAGTATAAGCCCCACCCCCACCCCCCAGGGCCTTTTCCAGGCCTGTGGGTCCTAAGCATAGGCCCTACCCACCACCTAAACCCTACCCCTGCCTAAGCCTGGCCCCCCACAGCCAAGGCGTTTTCCAGCTTTTTTTTTTTTCTCCTCTTTTTTACTATTGTGGTTCTGCTTTACCTTCTGGTTGTTGTTTCATCTATATTTTTATTTTTTTATTCTTTCTAACATACCTGTTAGTTTTCTAATCCTGTTTTATTTTTTACTCTTTGTTATTGTTCTGTTCCTTTTTTTCTTTTTTCTTTTTTCTTTTTTTCCACCCCACGCTGCTTGCAGGATCTTGGTTCACGAACCGGGGGTCGGGCCAGAGCTACTGCAGTGGGAGCTCCAAGTATGAACCACTGACTAACAGAGAACCTCAGACCCCAGGGAATATTTGTCTGAGTGAGGTCTCCTGGAGGTAATCATCTCGGTACCAAGATCCAACTCTACCCAGCAGCCTACAAACTCCACTGCTGGAAGCCTCAGGCCAAACAACCAGTAAGACAGTAACACAGTCCTACCCATCAAAAACAAAAAAAAAGATGACAAAAAAATATGTCACAGATGAAGGAGCAAGGTAAAAACCTACAAGACCAAATAAATGAAGAGGAAATAGGCAACCTACCTGAAATAGAATTCAGAGTAATGATAGCAAAGATGATCCAGAATCTTGGAAACAGAATGGAGGCATGGATTGAGAAAATACAAGAAAAGTTTAACAAAGATCTAGAAGAACTAAAGAACAAACAGAGATGAACAACACAATTAACTGACATGAAAAATACACTAGAAGGAAACAGTAACAGAATAACTGAGGCAGAAGAATGAATAAGCGAGCTGGAAGATAGAATGGTGGAAATAACTGCTGAGCAGCAGAATAAAGAAAAAAGGATGGAAAGAAATGAGGACAGTCTTAGAGACTTCTGGGACAAAGTTAAACACACCAACATTTGAATTATAGGGGTCCCAGAAGAAGAAGAGATAGAGAAAGTGTCTGAGAAAATATTTGAAGAGATTATAGTGGGAAACGTCCCTAACATGGGAAAGGAAATAGTCAGCCAAGTCCAGGAAAGGCAGAGAGTCCCATACAGGATAAACCCTAGGAGAAACACAACAAGACACATTAATCAAACTAACAAAAATTAAATTCAAAGAAAAAATATTAAAAGCAACAAGGGGAAAGCAAAAAATAACATACAAAGGAATCCCCATAAGGTTATCAGCTGACTTTTTAGCAGAAACTCTGCAAGCCAGAAGGGAGTGGCAGGATATACTCAAAATGATGAAAGAGAAAAACCTACAACCAAGATTATCCAGCAAGGATCTCATTCAGATTCAACAGAGAAATCAAAAGCTTTTCAGACAAGCAAAAGCTAAGAGAATTCATCACTACCAAACCAGCTTTACAACAAATGTTAAAGGAACTTCTCTAGGCAGGAAACACAAGAGAAGAAAAAGAACCACAAAAACAAACACAAAACAATTAAGAAAATGGTAATAGGAACATACATATTGATAACTACCTTGAATGTAAATGGATTAAATGCTCCCAAAAAAGACACAGGCTGGCTGAATGGAAACAAAAACAAGACGTGTATATATGCTGTCTACAGGAGACCCACTTCAGACCTATGGACACATACAGAGTGAAAGTGAAGGGATGGAAAAAGATATTCCATGCAAAAGGAAATCAAAAGAAAGCTGGAGTAGCAATACTCGTATCAGATAAAATACACTTTAAAATAAAGACTGTTACAAGAGATAAGGAAGGACACTACATAATGATCAAGGGATCAATCCGAGAAGAAGATATAACAATTATAAATATTTATGTACCCAACATAGGAACACCTCAATACATAAGGCAAATACTAACAACCATAAAAAGGGAAATCAACAGTAACACAATAATAGTAGAGGATTTTAACAACCCACTTACACCAATGGACAGATCATCCACACAGAAAATAAATAAGGAAACACATGCTTTAAATGACACAATAGACCAGATAGATTTAAGTGATATTTGTAGGACATTCCACCCAAAAGTGGCAGAATAGACTTTCTTCTCAAGTGCACATGGAACATTCTCCAGGATAGATCACATCTTGGGTCACAAATCAAGCCTCGGTAAATTTAAGAAAATTGAAATCATATCAGGCATCTTTTCTGACCACAACAATATGATATTGGAAATCAATTACAGGAAAAAAAGCTAAAAAACACAAACACATGGAGGCTAAACAGTGTGCTACCAAATACACAAGAGATCACTGAAGAAATCAAAGAAGAAATTAAAAAAATACATATAAACAAATGACAATGAAAACACAATGAAACAAAACCTATGGGACATAGCAAAAGCAGTTCTAAGAGGGAAGTTTAGGGACTTACCTGGTGGCACAGTGGTTAAGAATCCTCCTGCCAATGCAGGGGACACGGGTTCAAGCCCTGATCCGGGAAGATCCCAAATGCTGCAGAGCAACTAAGATCATGTGCCACAACTACTAAGCCTGCTCTCTAGAGTCTGTGAACCACAACTACTGAAGCCTGCATGCCTAGAGCCCATGCTCTGCAACAAAGAAACTACCACAATGAGAAGCCTGCACACTGCAACAAAGAGTAACGCTCGCTCACTGCAACTAGAGAAAGCCTGCGCAGCAATGAAGACTCAATGCAGCCAAAAATAAATAAATAAAATAAAAAATAAAATATTTTTTAAAAAACGAGGGAAGTTTATGGCAATTCAATCTCACCTCAAGAAACAGGAAAAATCTCAAATAAACAATCTAACCTTACACCTAAAGCAACTAGAGAAAGTAGAACAAAGAAAACCCAAAGTCACTAAAGGAAAGAAATCGTAAAGATCAGAGCAGAAATAAATGAAATAGAAATGAGGAAAACAATAGCAAAGATCAATAAAGCTAAAAGTTGGTTCTTTGAGAAGATAAACAAGATTGATAAACCTTTAGCCAGACTCATCAAGAAAAAAAAGGAGAGGACACAAATCAATAAAGTTAGAAATGAAAAAGGAGAAATCACAACTGACACCACAGAAATACAAAGGATTATAAGAGACTACTACAAACAACCATATGGCAATAAAGTGGACAACCATGAAGAAATGGACAAATTATTGGAAAGGTACAATTTTCCAAGACTGAACCAGGAAGAATTAGAAAATATAAACAGACCTCTCACAAGTAATGAAATTGAAACTGTAATTTAAAATCTTCCAACAAACAAAAGTCCAGGACCAGATGGCTTCACAGGCAAATTCTATCAAACATTTAGAGAAGAGCTAACACCAATCCTTCTCAAACTCTTCCAAAAAATTGCAGAGGGAGGAACACTCCCAAATTCATTCTATAAAGCCACAATCACCCTGATAACAACACCAGCAAAAGATATTATGAAAAAAGAAAATTATACACCAGTATCACCGATGAATATAGATGCAAAAATCCTCAACAAAATACTAGCAAACAGAACCCAACAACATATTAAAAGGATCATACACCATGATCAAGTTGGGTTTATCCCAGGGATGCAAGGATTCTTCAATATACACAAATCAATCAATGTGATACACTATATTAAATTAAGGAATAAAATCCATATGATCATATGATCAATAGATTAAGAAAAAGCTTTTGACAAAATTCAACACCACTTTATGAAAAAAACACTCCAGAAAATGGGCATAGAGGGAACCTACCTCAACATAATAAAGGCCATATATGACAAACCCACAGCAAACATCATACTCAATGGTGAAAAACTGAAAACATTTCGCCTAAGATCAAGAACAAAACAAGGATGTCCACTCTCGCCACTCTTATTCAACATAGTTTCAGAGGTCCTAGCAGCAGCAATTAGAGAAGAAAAAGAAATAAAAGGAATCCAAATTGGAAAAGAAGAAGTAAAACTGTCACTGTTGCAGATGACATGATATATGTCATTTCTATACATAGAAAAACCTAGAGATGTCACTAGAAAACTACTAGAACTAATCAATGAATTTGGTAAGGTTGCAGGATACAAAATTAATGCACAGAAATCTCTGGCATTCCTATACACTGACAATGAAAAATCAGAAAGAGAAATTAAGGAAACAATCCCATTTACTATTGTACCAAAAAGAATAAAATACCTAGGAATAAGCCTACCTAAGGAGGCAAAACACTTGTACTCAGAAAGCTGTAAAACACTGATGAAAGAAATAAAAGATGACATAAACAGATGGAGAAATATACCATGTTCTTGGATTGGAAGAATCAATATTGTGAAAATGACTATGCTACCTAAAGCAATCTACAGATTCAATGCAATCTCTGTCAAACTACCAAGGCATTCTTCACAGAATTAGAACAAAAATTTTTACAATTTGTATGGAAACACAAAAGACCATGAATAGCCAAAGCAATTTTGGGAAAGAACAACAGAGCTGGAGGAATCAGGCTCCCTGACTTCAAACTATACTACGAGGCTACAGTAATCAAGAGAGTATGGTACTGGCACAAAAAACAGAAATATAGATCAATGGTACAGGATAGAAAGCCCAGAGAGAAACCCACACACATACGGTCACCTAATTTATGACAAAGGAGGCAAGAACATACAATGGAGAAAAGACAGCCTCTTCAATAAGTGGTTCTGGGAAAACTGGACAGCTACAAGTAAAAGAATGAAATTTGAGCACTCCCTAACACCATACACAAAAATAAAGTCCAAATGGATTAAAGACCTAAATGTAAGACTGGACACTATAAAACTCTTAGAGGAAAACATAGGAAAAACACTCTTTGACATAAAACACAGGAAGATTTTTTTTTTGACCCACCTCCTAGAGTAATGAAAATAAAAACAAAAATAAACAAATCGGACCTAATTAACAGCTTTTGCACAGCAAACAAAACTGTAAACAAGATGACAGCTCTCAGAATGTGAGAAAATATTTGCAAGCGAAGCAATGGACAAAGTATTACTCTCCAAAATATACAAACAGCTCATGGGGCTCAAAATAAAAAAAAAAAAGAAAAATACCACAACCCAATTTAAAAATGGGTGGAAGACCTAAATAGACATTTCACCAAAGAAGACATACAGATGGGCAAGAGGCACATGAAAAGATGCTCAACATCACTAATTATTAGAGAAATGCAAAGCAAAACTACAATGAGGTATCACCTCACACCATTCAGAATGGCCATCATCAAAAAATCTACCAAGAATAAATGCTGGAGAGGGTGTGAAGAAAAGGGAACCCTCTTGCACTGTTGGCGGGAATGTAAATTGATACAGCTGGTATGGAGAACAGTATGGAGGTTACTTAAAAAACTAAAAATTGAACTATCATATGACCCAGCAATCCCACTACTGGGCATATACCCTGAGAAAACCATAATTCAAAAGGACACATGTACCCCAGTGTTCATTGCAGCACTATTTACAATAGCCAGGACATGGAAACAACTTAAATGTCCAACAATAGATGAATGGATAAAGAAGGTGTGGTACATATATACAATGGAATCTTACTCAGCCATAAAAAGGAACAAAATTGGGTCACTTGTAGAGATGTGGATGGACCTAGAGTCTGTCATACAGAGTCAAGTAAGCCAGAAAGAGAAAAACAAATATCGTATATTAACGCATATATGTGCAATCTAGAAAAATGGTAGAGATGAACCTATCTGTAGGGCAGGAATAGAGATGTAGACGTAGAGAACAGACATGTGGACACAGCAAGGGAAGGAGAGGGTGGGCCGAATTGAGAGATTAGGTTTGACATAAATACATTACCATGTGTAAAATAGATAGCTAGTGGGAATCTGCTGTGTAGCACAGGGAGCTCAGCTCGGTGCTCTGTGATGACCTAGATGGCGGGGGGGAGCAGGTGGGAAGGAGGGAGGTCCAAGAGGGAGGGGATATAGGTATACATATAACTGATTCACTTCATTGTACAGCAGATACTAACACAGCATTGTAAAGCAATTTTACTCCAAAAAAAAAAAAGTCTCAATAGATTTTAAAAGGTGGATAGCATACAAAATGTCTTCTCTGACCACTACTAGATGAAGTTAGAAATCAATAATATAAGTAAAATTTGAAAATTCAAGAAATTTTGGAAATAACACACTTTTAAGCACCCAGTGGGCCAAAGAAGATTTTATAAGGTAAATTAGAAAATACTTAGAGACAAATGAAAATGAAAACACAGCACACCAAGACTTGTGGAACATAGGGAAAGCAATACTTAGGGGGAAATGTATAGCTATAAATGCTGACATTAAAAAAGAAAAAAAGAAAGATCTCAAGTCAACAACCTAATTTTATAACTTAAGGAACTAGAAAAAGATGAACAACCTAAGCCAAAAGCTAGCAGAAGGAAGGAAATAAATAAGAAAGCTTCGGGGCTTCCCTGGTGGCGCAGCAGTTGAGAATCTGCCTGCCAATGCAGGGGACACGGGTTCGAGCCCTGGTCTGGGAAGATCCCACATGCCGCGGAGCAACTGGGCCCGTGAGCCACAACTACTGAGCCTGCGCGTCTGGAGCTTGTGCTCCGCAACAAAGAGAGGCCGCATCAGTGAGAGGCCCGCGCACCGCAATGAAGAGTGGCCCCTGCTTGCTGCAACTAGAGAAAGCCCTCGCACAGAAACGAAGACCCAACACAGCCAAAAAATATATATATAAATACAAATTTAAAAAATTAAGAGCTTTGAGATATAATTTAAAATAATAATAATAATAATAATAAAGCTTCGAGTAGGGATAACTGAAAATTTAAAGACCAATATCCTTTATGAATATTGATGCAAAAATCCTCATTAAAATACTAGCAAACAGAATTCAGCACCATATTAAAAGGATTGCATACCATAACCAAGTCAACTTATTCTTGGAATGCAAGGGTGATTCAGCATATGAAAATTGATCAATGTAATATGCCGCATCAACAAAATATAGGGAAAAAACTCACATGATCATCTCAGTTGATATAGAAAAAGCACTTTATAACTGCAACACCCTTTTGTGATAAAAACACTCAACAAAATAGATTAAACAGAAAACAACTCCACATAATAAAGGCCATATGTGAAAAATCTACAGCCAACATGATGGATACTCAGTGGTGAAAGTCTGAAAGCTTTTTCTCAAAGATCAGGAACAAGGCAAGGATGCCCACTTTCACCACTTCTATTCAACATAGTACTAGAAGTTCTAATCAGAGTAATTAAGCAAGAAAAAGAAATGAAAGGCATCCAAATTGGAAAGGAACAATTAAAACTATCTATGTTTACAGATATGATCTTATGTATAGAAAATCCTAAAGACTCAAAAAAAATCTAATAAATAAATACAACAAAGCAGCAGATCACAAAGTCAACACACAAAAATCAGTTGCATTTCTAAACACAAAAACTGAACAATCTGAAAAGGAAGTTACAAAAACAATACCATTTGCAATTGCATAAAATAAATTACATAGGAATTAACTTAGCCAAGGAGGTGAAAGACTTGTACAATGAGAACAGCAAAACATTGCTGAAAGAAATTAAAGAAGACATAACTAAGTGGAAACATATCCCATGTTTATGGATTGGAAGGCTTAACATTGTCAAAATGTCAAGATAACCCAAAGTGATCTACAGATTCTATGCAATCCCTATCAAAATTCCAATGACATTTTTTTGTAGGCATAGAAAGACCCATTCTAAAATTCATATGGAATCTCAAGGGAACCTGAATAGCTAAAATAATCCTGAAAGAAAAAAAAGAACAAAACTGGAGGACTCTCAATTCCTGATTTGAAAACTTACTACAATTATATACCACTTCACACTCATTAGGATGGCTATTATCAAAATAACAGAAAGCAATGTCTTGGTGCAGATGTGGGAAAATTGGAACCCATTGTGTACTGGGAATGTAAAATGCAGCCACTGTGGAAAACATTATGGTGGTTCCTTTAAAAATTAAAAATAGGATTACCATAAGACCCAGGAATTCCACTTCTGGGTGTATACCCAAAGAATTAAAAGCAGGGTCTTGAAGAGATACTTGTACACCCATGTACATAGCAGCATTATTCACAATAGCTAAAATGTGGAAGCAACCAAAGCATCCATTTTTGGTGAATGGATAGCAAAATGTGGTATAAACATACAATAGAATATTATTCAGCTTAAAAAGTAAAGAAATTCTGCAACATGTTATAACAGAGATGAACCTTTAGGACATTATGCTAAGTCAGCCAGTCAGAAAAAGACAAATACTATATGATTCCACTTATATGAGGTACATAGAGCAGTCAAACACTGGCAACAGAAAAACAACATGAGACACAGACCAAAATTTAAGAAGCCTCAGTGGAAGGCAGCTTTCTGTCTAAACAAAGGACTAGGAAAACAGAAAACTTTTAGACAATAACTGCTCTACTACAGCCAAATACCATAGAAGAAGCTGCAACCTGACCTCCAGCCTCACCATCAAAGGCTGGAAGAGGGACCTAGTCTTCCACCTTTGTCAAGCATTAAATAGGCTCCCCAAGTTCCCTACAGAATGGTTTCAGAGAGGCCCAGCTAGGGATCCAGGACTTCTATGCCTGCCAGGAGATATTGAGGCCTGCCCCACAGTGCCACAGGAGACTACATGGGGAGCCTAGACTTCCACCTCAACCCAGTGGTTATGAGGTAACCATCACCCTCCATGCTGGGGTGGTATCAGAAGAGGTCTAGTGGAGAATTACCACTCATTGATAATGAGTCCACTCCAATGCTGTGACAGTACAGGCCATGTGAGGAGAAGTAAGGAGGCACTCCTGCCCTTAGTAGCTAGGGTAGTGTCAGCAAAGGTCTGGTGGGGAACTGGAATCCCCATGCCTGCCTACTGTAAGGAAGCTGAGGGGGAACCTGGGCTTCCACATCATATGGCAATAACATGTGGCAGTAACAAGGAAGAATTCCACACCTCCTCTACCAAAGCAGTTTCAAAAGAAGCCAACTAAGACAGAAGATATAAAAAAGACTCAGTGTCTTATAATACATAGCCCAAAGTGTCCAGGTTTCAAACAAATGTCACTTGTCATACTAAGTGACATATCACTTGTCATAGAAAAATCTCAACTTGAATGAAAAAAGTCAATTAATACATACCAACACCAAATGACAGAGTTATTATTATCTGACATAAATTTTAAGTAACCATCATGAAAATGTTTCAATGAGTAATTTGAACATGCTTAAAACAAATGAAAAATAGAAATTTCAGCAAAGAGATAGAAAATCTCAGCAAAGAAATAGAAAACCTGAGGAGCCAAATGGAAATTTTAAATTTGAAAAATTTAGCACCAAAACCAAAAATCTCAGTGAATGGACTCAATACCAAATTGGAGGAGGCAGAGGAAAGAATCAATGAACTTGAAGATAGAACAATAGAAATTACCAAGACTAACCAACAGAGAGAAAATAGACTGGAAAAAAAAAAAAAAAGGAACAGAGCCTCAGAAACCTGTGGGACTATGACAAAAGATCTAACATACATGTCACTGGAGTCCCAGAAGAAGAGGGGAAAGAGAGAAGGACTGAAAAAATACAAGAAATAATGGCTGAAAATTCCACAAATTTGGCAAGAGATATAAGCCGCAGTTTGAAGAAGCTAAGCAAACCCCAAATACTATAAACCCAAAGAAATCCATGACAAGACACAGCATAGTCAAACATCTGAAAATTAAAGACAAAGAAGAAAATCTTGAAAGCAGTGAGAGAGAAATGACATTTTACCTATAGGAGAAAAAACATTTAGAATGACATATATTTCTCAGTAGAAACCATGGAGGCCAGGACGAAGTGACAAAATGTTTTTGAAGTTCCAAAACAGAAGAACTGTCAACCTAGAATTCAGTATACTTAAGGAATGAAGGAGGAATCAAGACGTTCTCAGAAAAAGGAAAACTAAGTGAATTTATTGCCAACAGATCTACTCTCAAAGAATGGCTATGGGAATTTCTCGAAACAGAAAGGAAACAATAGAAGAAGTCATAAAACATTGAGAAAGAGGAAGAAATGTGAAAAGAGTAAAAAAAGGAAGAGGGGTAAAGAAAATACATATTTCTTCTCCTCTTGAGACTCCTAAATTATGAATGATGGTGAAACAAAAATAATACCAATAATGATGGTAGTTTTCAATATGTGTAGAAGTAATACTTAAGACAATTATGTTATAAATAGTGGAAAGTATAGGGACATAGAGGGAGGTAAGCCTTCTGTACTTCACTTTAATAAGTAAAATGTTGACACCAATAATAGTAATAAGGTATATATACATCATTTAATACTTAGAGCAACCAATAAAGAAGTTATACAAAGATAAACTAAAAACACTTTAGATAAATCAAAATAGAATTCTAAAAATTATCAAGTAATCCAAGGGAATGTAGGCAAAATAAAGCAGAAAAACAAAAACCAGAACAAACAGAAAACAAAATTAAACAGCAGACTTAAACCCTAATATTTCAATAATTACATTAAATATAGATGGTCCAAATACACCAATTAAAAGAGACTGGCAGAGTGGATTAAAAAACATGACCCAACTATATGCTATTTACAAGAAACTTATTTCAAATGTAATGATATAAGCAGGATGAAATTTAAAGGATGGAAATATATATACCGTGCAAACAGTAATCAAATAAAGAAGGAGTTGCCATTTTAATATCAAAGTAGTTGAACTTCAGAAATAAAATTACCAGAGACAGAGACATTATATAACACTAAAAGGGTCAGTCCACCCAGACGCTATAGCAATCCTAAATGTGATGCACAAACAACAGAGGTTCGAAACATGTGAACCCCAAATGAATAGAACTGAAAGGATAGACAAATATGCAATTATAGTTGGAGACTACAGCACCTCTCAACAATTGATAGACAAGCTAGGCAGAAAATCAGCAAGGGTGTAAAACAACTCAACAACACCATCAACCAACAGAATCTAATCAACATATATTGAACACTCAACCCTAAAACAACAGAATACACATTCTTTTTAAATGCTCACAGAACATATACCTAAATTGACCATAGCCTGGGCCATAAAACAAACCTCAACAAATTTAAAAGAATTGAAAACACACAGAATGTGTTCTCTGATGACAGTGAAATAAAACTAGAAATTAATAACATAAACATAACAGGAAAATCTCCATATGCTTGAACACTGAACATCACATTCTAGATAATCCATGAGTCAAAGAAGTCTCAGGGAAATTTAAAAATACATTGAATAAATGAAAAGTAAAATACAACATATCAATATTTACAGGAGTCAGCTAAAGCAGTGCTGAGAGGGAATTTTATAACACTAAATTCTTACAGTAGAAAAAAGAAAAATTCTCAAATCTAAGCTTCTACCTCAAGAAACTAGAAAAACAAGAGCTAAGTAAATCCAGAGAAAGTAGGAGGGAAATAATAAAGAAGAGCAGAAAGTAATGATGTTAACAACAGGAAAAAACAGGGAAATGATCAGTAAAGTTGACAAAGTTCTAATAAGGCTGACAAGAGAGAAGACACACATTATCAATATCATAAGTGAAGCAGGGGATATCACTACAGCCCCTACACACATCAAAAGATAACAAGAAAATACTATGGAACTCTATACACATAAATTTGAAAACTTGGATAAATCTTGAAAGACATGAATGGCCCAATGTGAAATAGACAATTTGAATAGCCAATAACTATTGATAACTTTAAAAGACTGAAACATAAAATCTACAGGCCCAGATGTTTTAACCAGAGAATTCTACCAAATATTAAAAAAAAAATTGACACCAATTCTACACAATCTTTTCCAGAGCATATAAGAGGAGGGAACACTTCCCAATTAATTTTATGTGCCAGCATATGATAAGAAAACCAAAGGCAGTACAAAAATAAGAAACCACAAACCAATATCCCTGACTACTATAGACACAAATGTCCTTAACAAAAGATTAGCAAACAGAGAACAACAATGTAAAAAAAGAATTATAGAAGAACAAACAAAACCTAAAGTCAGCAGAAGGAAGGAAATAATAAATATCAGAGAGGACATAAATAAAATAGAGATTAAAAAATAGAAAAAATCAATAAAACCAAGAGCTTTTTCTTTGAAAGGTAAATAAAATTGACAAACCTCTGGCCAGGTTCATCAAGAAGAAAAGAGAGAAGACCCAAATAAACAAAATAAGAAATTAAAGAGGAGAAATCACTACTGCTACCACAGAAATTTTAAAAAACCATAAGAGAATACTATGAACAATTATATGCCAACAAATTTGACAACCTAGAAGAAATGGACAAGTTTCTAGAAACATATAGCCCACCAAAACTGAATCAAGAAGAAACAGGTAACTTGAACAGACTGATCACTAGAAGTGAAATAGAATCTGTAATTTAAAAACTCCCTATAAACAAAAGTCCAGGACCAGATGGCCTCACAGGCGAATTCTACCAAACATACAAAGAAGAACTTACACTGACACTTCTCAAACTCTTCCAAAAGATTGAAGAGGAAGGAACACTCCCAAAGACATTCTATGAAGCCATCATCACCCTGATACCAAAACCAGACAAAGACACTACCAAAAAAGAAAATTACAGGCCAATATCTTTGAGGAATATAGATGCAAAAATTATCAACAAAATATTAACAAGCCAAAGCCAACAACACTTAAAAAAGGATCATATACCATGATCAAGTTGGATTCATCCCAGGGTCACAAGGATGGTTCAACTTATGCAAATCAATCAATGTGAAACACCACATGAACAAAAGAAAATGCAAAAAACATGTGATCATCTTGATAAATGCAGATAAAACATTTGATAAAATTCAACATCCATTCATGATAAAAACCCTTATGAAAGTGGGTATAGAGGGAACATAAATCTAAATACAATAAAAGCTATTTATGACAAACCCACAGCCAATATAATACTCAATGGTGAAAAGCCTTCCTGCTAAAATCTGGAACAAGACAAGGATGCTCACTCTCACCACTTCTATTCAACATAGAATTGAAAATCCTAGCCACAGCAATCAGACAAGAAAAAGAAATAACAAGTATTAAAATTGGTAGGGAAGAGGGAAAATTGCCATTATATGCAGATGACATGATACTATATATGGAAAACCCTAAAGACTCCACACCAAAACTGCTAGAACTGATAAACTCAGCAAGATAGCAGGATACAAGATAAGCATACAGAATTCAGTTGCATTTCTTTACATTAACAATGAAATATCAGAGAGTGAATGTAAACAATCTCTTTTAAAACTGCATCCAAAGAAATAAAACCTTAGGTATAAACCTTACCAGGAAGGTGAAAGACATATGCTGAGAACAACAAAACCTTAATAAAGGAAATTGAAAATGATTCAAAGAAATGGAAAGATATCCCATACTCTTGGATTGGAAGAATTAATATTGTTAAAATGGCCATACTACACAAAGCAATCTACAGATTTAATGCAATTCTTATCAAATTAGCCATGACATTTCCCATAGATTAGAACAAATAATCCTAAAATTTATATGAAACCATAAAAGATCCAGAATAGCCAAAACAATCTTGAAGAAAAAGAACAAAGCAGGAGGCATAACCCTCCCAGACTTCAGACAGTACTACAAAGCTACAGTAATCAAAACAGCATGGTATTGGCACAAAAACAGACATATGGATTAATGGAACAGAATAGAAAGCCCCGAAGTAAACCTGTACACCTAGGGTCAATTAGTCTTCAACAAAGGAGGCAAGAATATACAACGGGGAGAAGACAGTCTCTTCAGCAAGTGGTGTTGGGAAAGTTGGACACCCACATGCAAATCAATGAAGTTAGAACACACCCTGCAAATCAATGAAGTTAGAACACACCCTCACACCATACACAAAAATAAAATTTGTTAAAAACTTAATATAAGACATGACACCATAAAACTCGTAGAAGAGAACATAGTCAAAACATTCTCTGAAATAGTGCCAATGTTTTCTTAGGTCAGTCTCCCAAGGCAATAGAAATAAAAACAAAAATAAGCACACGGGACCTAATCAAACTTATAAGATTTGCACAGCAAAGGAAACCATAAACAAAATGAAAAGACAACTTACAGACTGGGAGAAAATATTTGCAAATGATGGAACTGACAAGGGCTTAATTTCCAAAATATACAAACAGCTCCTACAACCCAATAACAACAACAACAAAAAACAACCCAACTGAATAATGGGCAGAAGACTTAAATAGACATTTCTCCAAAGAAGACATACAGATGGCCAACAGACACATGAAAGGATGCTCATCATCACTAATTATTAGAGAAATGCAAGTCAAAACTATAGTGAGGTATCACCTCACACCAGTCAGAATGCCCATCATTATAAAGTCTACAAATGACAAATTCTGGAGGGAGTGTGGAGAAAAGAGAACCCTCCTACACTGTTGGTGGGAATGTAAATTGGTACAGCCACTATGGAGAACAGTATGGATGTTCCTTAAAAAACTAAATATATATGTGTGTGTGTGTTTCAATGGAATATTACTCAGTCATAGAAAAGAATGAAATAATTCCATTTTCAGCAACATGGATATCTATAGATTATCATACTAAGCAGAGTAAGTCAGAAAGAGAAAGACAAATACCATATGATATCACTTATATGTGGACTCTAAAATACAACACAAATGAACATATCTATGAAACAGATACTGAGTCACGGATATAGAGAACAGATTTGTGGTTGCCAAGGGTGAGGGGGTTGGGGGAGGGAAGGTTTGGGAGTTTGGGATTACCAGATGCAAACTATTATATACAGGATGGATAAACAACAAGGTCCTACTGTATAGAACAGAGAACTATATTCAATATCTTGTGATAAACTATAATGGAAAAGAATATTAAAAAGCATATATATATATATAACTGAATCACTCTGATATACAGCAGAAATTAACACAACATTGTAAATAAACTATATTTCAATAAAATTTTTAAAAATCAGAAGAAAAAAAAGAATTATATACCATGACCAAGTGAGGTTTATTCCAGGAATACAGGACTGATTTGATATTGGGAAATCAAAATCAAGCTAAAAAAGAAAAATCATGTGATCATATCAATTGATGCAGGAAAAGTATTTAACAGAATTCAGCCCTCATTCATGAGAAAAACCCTCAGAAAAATAGGAAGAGGCAAACACTTTATTGACCTTATAGAGATCATCTACCAAAAAACAAAACAAAACAGACCCTTACAGTTAACATTATACTTAATGGTGAAAGACTAAATGCTTTTCTCCTAAGATTGAGAACCAGTATATTTTCTTCTCACCACTGCTATTAAACAAAACACTGGAAGGTCTAGCCAGAACAATAAAGCAAGAAAGGAAGTAAAAGACATATGGATGGGAAAGGAGAAATAAAATTGTCCATATTTGCAGATAACATGATTATCAACATAGAAAAATACCAAAGAATCTACTAAAATCTCCTAAAACTAACAAGTGAATTCAGCAAAGTCATGGGATACAAAATCAGCAGACAAAAATCAAGTATATTTCCATATACTTAGCAATGAACATGTGGACATCAAAATTAAAAATACAATGCCATTTACAATTGCTTACAAAAATAAAATACTTAGGTGTAAATCTAACAAAACATACATAAAACTTATATGCTCAAAACTTCAAAATGCTAAAGGAAACAAAAGCAAAAATAAACAAATGGGACCTAATTAAACTTATAAGTTTTGCAGAGCAAAGGAAACCATCAACAAAATGAAAAGACAACCTACAGAATGGGAGAAAATATTTGCAAATGATATGACTGATGGGGGTTAATATCTAAAAAATACAAACAGTTCATACAACTCAACATCAAAATTTAAATAACCCAATTTAAAAATGGGCAGAAGATATGAATAGACATTTTTCCAATGAAGACATACAGATGGCCAAAAGGAACATTAAAAGATGCTCAACATTGTTAATCATAAGAAAAATTCAAATCAAAACCACAACAAGTTATCACCTCACACCTGTTAAGATGGCTTTTATCAAGAAGACCAAGATATAGCAAATGTTGGCGAGGATGTGGAGAAAATGGAACCCTCTTACACTGTTGGTGGAAATGTAAATTGGTGTAGCCACTGTAGAAAACAGTATGGAGGTTCCTCAAAAAAACTAAAAATAGAACTACCGTATGATCCAGCAATTCCATTCCTGGTTATATGCCTAAAGAAAAAAAAAACCACCAAAAAGATATATGCACCCCAATGTTCATAGCAGCATTATTTACAATATCCAAGATATGGAAGCAACCTAAGTGTCCACCAACAGTTGGATGGATAAAGAAAATGTGGTATGTATGTGCAATGGCATACTACTCAGCCATTAAAAAATGAAAATTTGTCATTTGCAACAACATGGATGGACTTGGGGGGTATGATGATAAGTGATATAAGTCAGATAGAGAAAGACAAATACTGTATGATATCACTAATATGTGGAATCTAAATAAAAAAAAACCTACTGAATATAACATAAAAGAAACAGACTCACAGATACAGAGAACAAACTAGTGGTTACCATGGGGAGAGGGAAGGGGGAGGGGCAAGATAGGGGTAGAGGATTAAGAGGTACAAACTACTATGTATAAAATAAATAAGCTACAAAGATATATTGTACAGAAAAAGGAATACAGCCAATATTTTATAATAACTATAATGGAATATAACCTTCAAAAATTATGAATCACTATGTTGTACACATAGTGTACAATTTAAAAAGAAACTTTAAAATGCTAATGAAATAATCATGGAAAAATCTAAATAAAGAGATATACTGTATTTATATGGAAATACAAAAGACCTACAATAGCCAAAATAACTTTGAAGAAAAAGAACAGAAGTAGAGAACTCACATTACCTAATTTAAAGATTTACTATAAGTCTAGAGTAATTAAGTCAGTGTGATACTGGCATCATGATAAAGAGATCAATGTAACAAAATAGAGAGTCCAGACATAGACCTGCACATTTGGGGTTGATTTTCAACCCCCCAAAAATGCAAAAGCAACTTATGGAGAAAGGTAACCTTTTCAAGAAGTGGTGCTTACCTAATTGGATTTCCATATGGGAGTAAAAAAATAGATAAGTTTAATCCATATCTCACAAATATACAAAAATTAGCTTAAAAATTTAGTAAAAGCTGGTAGACCTAAATGTGCAACCAAGAAGTGTAAAAGGTCTAGAAAGAAACATAAGGGAAAGTCTTTGTGATATTTTGTTATTTAAAGATATTTTAGATAGTGCCAAAGGCATGATCTGTAAAAGAAAAACTGGAAAATTGAACCTCATCAAAATTAAGAATTTGAACTCTTAGGAAGATACTGTTAAGATAATGAAAAGACAAGTTACAGTGGTAGAAAATATTTGCAATCATTTATATGATAAAAACTTGTATTCATAATACATAATAAAACGTTGAAAACTCATTAAGAAAAAAAATCCCAAGGTACAATTTGGGAAATAATTTGACCAGACTCATCACTAAAGAAAATATACAGGTGACATATAAGCACATGAAAAGATGCTCAACATCATTTGTTATTAGGGAAATGCAAATTAAAACCACAAAGAAGTGATATCAGGGAATACGGCAGGGTAGAAAGCCCCAGGAATATGACTCTTCACAGAAATGACATCTGAGCTGGTAGGAACTGTCTGCACAACTATTTTGCAACCCTGGTCTAATAGACCTCTTACAGGATCCAGGGGAGTGCTTGATGAAGAAGCTGGTATTTAATTTCATTAAATTTTGGTGAATTTTAGTGATTGCACGGTAGTGGCTACCATGCCTGACACTCCAGCACCCCGGAAGGCAGCAACCCATTTCCTGGTGCAGCTTGCTGGGGCCATGGTGGGGAATATGGACCTTGTCCTCCAAAAATTGGGATCATAGGTTTTTATCGTTAATCACTGAGGAGCTGACACAGAAGTTAGCCATTGTTTCAAACCCAAAGGGCTAAAATGTCTTCCTGGCTTGGAGAGGGTTTAAAGAGACAGTATCTACGTTTTCCCCTTTTGGGAGCCAGATGCTTAAGGATACCTTTGTTGAGTCACAGGTTGATTGCAGAGACAATGGAACAGAAACTTTAATGAACACACACAAGGAGTACATGCTTCTCAAAAACAGTTTGGAAAAGTTACATTGTATGGCTTCAGCCTTCTACAAGCAAATCCAGCAATACCTGATGAGGGGCAGAATTGGAATTCTAGAATTCCCACAGCATTATAGTTTGAGTTACCACAACTCAAAATGTCCAGTTTTCAACAAAAAATTACAATACATACAAAGAACAGTAAAGTTCTTCATAGGAACAAAAGAATTAGACAGAAACCATCCCTGAGGAAGCCCAGACATTTACATTATTAGTCAAAGACATTAAATCAACTTTCTTAAATATATTAAAAGATTTTTAGGAAATCATTGACAAAGAACTAGAGGAAATCAAGAAAATAATGTCTGTATAAAATAAGAATACAAATGAAGATAAATAAAGAGAAGGAACTGAATGGAAATTCTGGAGCTGGAAAGCACAAAAACTGAAAGGAAAAACTCACTAGAGGTATTCAAAATCAGATTTGAGCAGGCAGAAGAAAGGATCAGTTGAAGATAAGGACAATTGAAATAATAAATTCAGAGGAACAGAAAGAAAAAAGAATGAAGAAAAATGAATAAAGCCTGAAGGACCGGTGGGATACTGTTAAGTGTTCAACATATGCATTATGGGACGCCCAGAAGGAGAAGACATTGAGAAAGGAGCAGGAAAATATATTTGGCAAAAAAAAAAAAAAAATCTCAAATCTGATGAAATACATGAATATATACACCTGAGAAGCTCAACTAACTCCAAGCTGGATAAACGTATAGAGATCTACACCAAGATGCATTATCATCAACCTGTCAATACCCAAAGACAAAGAGTGGATCTTGAAAGCAGGAAGGTACAAGTGACTTGTCACATACAAGTGATTCTCAATAAAATTAACAGATGATTTCTCCCCAGAAACCATAGAGGCCAGAAGGCAGTGGGATGACATGCTTTGTGTCCTTAAAGAAAAAAAAAAAACCCTGTCAACTAAGAATTCTGTATCTAGCAAAACTATCCTTCAAGAATGAAAGAGAAATTAAGACAATTCCAGGTAAACAAAGGCTGAGAGATTTCATTACCAATAGATCTTCCCTACAAGAAACACTAAAGGGAATCCTTCAGGCAGAAATGAAAGGACACCAGACAGTAACTCACATCCATAAGAAAAAATAACAAGCATAAATATAAAATCCAGTATTATTGTTCTTTTCATTTGATTTGTAACTTCTCTCTTTTTCCTATATAAACTAAATGGCAAGTGTATAAAACAACAGCTATAAATTCATGTTAAGGGGACTACAATGCATAAGGTGATAATCTGTGATAATAACAGCACAAAGGGTTGAAGAGGAGAACCCAAAAGGGAAGAAATGGGGATGTATGGAAGCAGAATTTTTGTAAAATATTATATCATCTTATGTATTATTCAAACTATGTGTTTATTAAGTTTAATATGTTAATTGCAATCCCCCAAAAGTCAGTAATGGAAAATTGAGGTACAAAAACCATAGAAAGCAAATAGCTAAGTGGCAGAAGTAAATTCTTCTTTTTAAGTAATCACATTAAATGTAAAAGGATTACTCTCTCTATTAAAATACAGATTTGGAAGATCATATTTTTAAAAACCAGAATTCATCAACATTCTGTTTACAAAATATTCACTTTAGATATGAGGATGAAAATACATTTAATGTAAAAGGATGGAAAAAGATACTCCATGCAAATAGTAACCAAAAATGAGCCGACTTGGCTGTATTATTGTCAGACAAATAGACTGTAAATGAAAAAAGGTTTCATCATATATTGATAAAACATTTAATATAGCAATAAGATATAACAATTATAAACATTAGAAATCTACCATCTTCCTATGTTTTCTGTTTGTCCCATATATCCTTTATTCCCTTTTTCTTATTTTTTCTGTTTTTGTTTGGGTCAATTTAGTATTTTGTATGATTCTATTTAATTTTATTTGTTGTTTTAGTACCATTATTCTTTTTTGTTTATTTTATTGGTTGCTTTAGGGTTACAGTATATATCTTTAACTCATGCCAGTCTACCTTCAACTGATATTGTACTACTTTACATATAAAAGAGGCCCCAAAATATATGAAGCAAAAGCTGACATGCTGAAGAGAGAAATAGAAAGTTCTATAATAATAGTTGGAGAACTCAATACACTACTGTTAATAATGTAGAGCAAAAACAGACAGAAGATAAATAAGGAACTGTAGGACTTGTACAAACACTTTAAACCAACTAGACGTAACAGACATATGCAGAACATTCCACCCAAAAACAGCAGAATACACATTATTCTTAAGTGCATATGGAACATTCTCTAGTATTTACCATATATTAGGTCACAAAATAAGTCTTAATAAATTTTAAAAAGGTTGAAATCATCCAAAGTATATCTTCTGATCATAATGGAATGAAATTAGAAATGAGTAACAGGGGCAAACTGGAAAATTCACAAATATGTGGAAATTAAACAACACAGTCTTACAGAAACAGTAGGTCGAAGAAGAAATGACAAGGAAAATTAGAAAATACCTTGAGACAAATGAAAATAAAAACACAATGTACAAAAACTCATGGGATGCATCAAAAGCAATGCTAAAGTGGAAATTTATAGTTGTAAATATATATGTTAAAAAAGGAGAAATAGATCATACATCATGATCAAGTGGGGTTTATCCCAGGAATGCAAGGATTCTTCAATATATGCAAATCAATCAATGTGATACACCATATTAACAAATTGAAGGATAAAAATCATCTGATCATCTCAATAGATGCAGAAAAAGCTTTCAACAAAATTCAACACCCATTTATGATAAAAATCCTCCAGAAAGTAGGCATAGAGGGAACTTACCCCACAGCTAAAATCGCTCTCAATGGTGAAAAACTGAAACCATTTCCACTAAGATCAGGAACAAGACAAGGTTGCCCACTCTCACCACTATTATTCAACATAGTTTTGGAAGTTTTAGCCACAGCAATCAGAGAAGAAAAAGAAATAAAAGGAATCCAAATCAGAAAAGAAGAGGTAAAGCTGTCATTGTTTGCAGATGACATGATACTATACATAGAGAATCCTAAAGATGCTACCAGAAAACTACTAGAACTAATCAATGAATTTGGTAAAGTAGCAGGATACAAAATTAATGCACAGAAATCTCTTGCATTCCTATACACCAATGATGAAGAATCTGAAAGAGAAATTAAGGAAACACTCCCATTTACCATTGCAACAAAAAGAATAAAATACCTAGCAATAAACCTACCTAAGGAGACAAAAGACCTGTATGCAGAAAATTATAAGACAGTGATGAAAGAAATTAAAGATGAAACAAACAGATGGAGAGATATACCATGTTCTTGGATTGGAAGAATCAACATTGTGAAAATGACTACTACCCAAAGCAATCTACAGATTCAATGCAATCCCTATCAAACTACCACTGGCATTTTTCACAGAACTAGAACAAAAAATTTCACAATTTGTATGGAAACACAAAAGACCCCAAATAGCCAAAGTAATCTTGAGAAAGAAAAACAGAGCTGGAGGAATCAGGCTTCTGGACTTCAGACTATATTACAAAGCTACAGTAATCGAGACAGTATGGTACTGGCACAAAAACAGAAATATAGATCAATGGAACAGGATAGAAAGCCCAGAGATAAACCCATGCACATATGGTCACCTTATCTTTGATAAAGGAGGCAAGAATATACAATGGAGAAAAGACAGACTCTTCAATAAGTGGTGCTGGGAAAACTGGACAGCTACATGGAAAAGAATGAAATTAGAACACTCCCTAACACCATGCACAAAAATAAACTCAAAATGGATTAAAGACCTAAATGTAAGGCCAGACACTATCAAACTCTTAGAGGAAAACATAGGCAGAACACTCTATGACATAAATCACAGCAAGATCCTTTTTGACCCACCTCCTAGAGAAATGGAAATAAAAACAAAAATAAACAAATGGGACCTAATGAAACTTCAAAGCTTTTGCACAGCAAAGGAAACCATAAACAAGAGGAAAAGACAACCCTCAGAATGGGAGAATATATTTGCAAATGAAGCAACTGACAAAGGACTAATCTCTAAGCTTTATAAGCAGTGCATGCAGCTCAATATCTAAAAAACAAACAACCCAATCCAAAAATAGGCAGAAGACCTAAATAGACATTTCTCCAAAGAAGATATACAGACAGCCAACAAACACATGAAAGAATGCTCAACATCACTAATCATTAAAGAAATGCAAATCAAAACTACAATGAGGTGTCACCTCACACTAGTCAGAATGGCCATCATCAAAAAAATCTACAAACAAGAAATGCTGGAGAGGGTGTGGAGAAAAAGGAACCCTCTTGCACTGTTGGTGGGAATGTAAATTGATACAGGCACTGTGGAGAACAGTATGGAGGTTCCTTAAAACACTAAAAATAGAACTACCATATGACACAGCTATCCCACTACTGGGCATATACCCTGAGAAAACCATAATTCAAAAAGAGTCATGTACCACAATGTTCATTGCAGCTCTATTTACAATAGCCAGGACATGGAAGCAACCTAAGTGTCCGTCAACAGATGAATGGATAAAGAAGATGTGGCACATATATACAATAGAATATTACTAAGCCATAAAAAGGAACGAAATTGAGTTATTTGTAGTGAGGTTGATGCACCTAGAGAATGTCATACAGAGTGAAGTCAGAAAGAGAAAAACAAATACCATATGCTAACACATATATGTGGAATTAAAAAAATGGTTATGAAGAACAGAGGGGCAGCACAGGAATAATGAGGCAGATGTAGAGAATGGACGGACTTGAGGACACAGGGAGGGGAAGGGTAAGCTGGGACGAAGTGAGAGTGACATGGACTAATATATACTACCAAATGTGAAATAGATAGCTAGTGGGAAGCAGCTGCATAGCACAGGGTGATCAGCTCGGTGCTTTGTGACCACAAAGAGGGGTGGGATAAGGAGGGTGGGAGGGAGATGCAAGAGGGAGGAGAGATGGAGATATATGTATATGTATAGCTGATTCACTTTGTTATAAAGCAGAAACTAACACACCATTGCAACCAATTATATTCCAATTAAGATGTTTAAATAAATAAATAAAAGGACACTTAAAAAAGAAAGGACAGAACTCATGGACATGTCTTTTGGCTCTTCATCCTCTTTTTTCTGGTCTGGAATGCAGAAGAAATGCCTGAAGGTGCAGCAGCCATTCTGTAAGTATGAAGATGAAAGTCATTCACTAAGGAAGGCAGAGAGGGTAGGAGGAGTCTGGATTCCTGAAGATGACATTGAGCAACTGTCCCTGTTCTGGAATTCCTTCCTCTGGACTCCTTTCTGTAAGAGAAAAATACACTCTATTTAAGTTTTTTAAAGTTGAGTTTTCTTTTACCTTCAGCCAAGTGCAAGCCTCACTGAATCAAAAGATTTTCATGGTAATATCAATTGCTGCATTGTTTGTAATACCAATAAAATTGAAAACAATCTAAATGTCCATCAACAGAAGACAGGGTAAATAAGTGATGGTACACACATGCAATAAAATACTCTGTAGCAAGAAAGATGAATGAAGAATACCCACAGGTATTGATAAACAATGATCTTCAAAATACATCATTAAAAGAAAAGAATCAAGATAAAAAAAGGAGAAATAAACCAACAACTTAACGGTACACCTTAAGAAACTATAAATAGAAGAGCAAACTAAACCCAAAGCTAACATAATGTAGGAAATAATGAAGGTCAGAGTAGAGATAAATAAAATAGAAAGCAGAAAAATAATAGAGAAAATCAACAAAGTCAGAAGTTGTTTCTTTAAAAATATCAACAAAACTGACAAAGATTCAGTAAGAAAAAAAGAAAGAAGACTAAACTTACTAAAATCAGAAATTTACTGATTTGGGACATTGCTACCAATTTTACAAAAATAAAAAATTATAAGCAAATACTATGAACACTTGTATGCCAACAAATTGGATAACATAGATGAACTTAACAAATTTATAGAAACACAAAATCTACCAAAACTGAATCATAAAGAAATAGAAAACCTCAATAAATCCACATCAAGTAAGGAGATTAACTCAGGAATCAAAAACTTCCCAACAAAGAAAGCCCAGTACCAGATGGTTTCAATGTGAGTTCTACCCAACATTTAAAGAAGAATTTAACACCAATCTTTCTTAAAGCCTTCAAAAACATTGAAAGGATGGAAAAACTTTAAAACTCATTCTAAGAGGCCACAATTACCCAGATACCAAAACCAGATAAAGACTCTACAAGAAAAGAAAATTATAGACCAATTTTCCTTATGAAGATAAGTGTAAAAGTCCTTGATAAATTACTAGGAAGCTGAATTCAGCAGCATATTAGAAGGATTATACATCATAACTACATGGGATTTATTCCCAAGATGATTCAAGGGTGGTTCAACATAAAAAACTAATCAATGTAATACACCATGTTAATAGAATGAATTAATAGGAAAAATCCCACATGACCATCATAATTGATGCAGAAATATTAGAAAAATTCAACACACTTTCTTGAGGAAAACACTCAATAAACTGAGACTAAAAGGGAACTTCATAAACATGATAAAGCCCATATATGAAAATTCCACAGCTAATATTGTACTCTATGGTGAAAGACTGAAAGCTTTTCCTCTAACATCAGGAACAAGACAAAGGTGCCCACTTTCACCATTTCTATTTAACATCATACTGAAAGTCTTAGCTGAAGCAATCAAGCAAGAAAAAGAAATAAACCACATTCAAACTGGAAGGGAAGAAGTTAAATTCTCTACACAGATGACGTGATCTTATATATAGAAAATCCTAAAGAATCCACAAAAATATTGTTAGAGCTGATAAATGAACTTGGCGAATTTGTGAAATACAAAGTCAGTGTGCAAAAATCAGCTCTATATCTATATACTTGCAGTGAACACTCTGAGGATTTATTTAAATTGCATTTAGAATAGTATCAAAGAGAATAAAATACTTAGGAATAAATTCAACCTGGGAGGCAAAAGACTTGTACACTAAATACTACAAAGCATTGCTGAAAGAAATTTTAAAAACCTAAATACATGGGAAGATATGCCATATTCATGGGCTGGAAGATTTAGTATTATTTGAGAAGACAACACTTCCCAAAGGGATCTAGAGATTTAATGCAATCTGTACCAAAAATCCAGCAATTTTTACAGAAATGGAAAACCCATCCTAAAATTTAAATAGAATCCCAAGGAACCCTAAATAGACATCATTTTTTAAAATTATTTTTTATTTTTTTGGCTGGACCGTGTGACATGCAGGATCTTAGTTCCCTGACCAGGTATTGAACCCATTACCCCTGCAGTGGAAGTGCAGAGTCTTAACCACTGGACCAGCAGGGAAGTCCCAAGACATCATTCTTGAAAAAGAACAAAGTTGGAGAACCATACTTCTCAATTTCACAACTTACTTAGAGCTACAATAATCAAAACAATGTGGTACTGACATAAGCATAGACATATGGACCAATGAGATAGAAAAGAGAGCCCAGAAATATAATCTCACATAAATGGACAACTGATTTTTGGTAAGGGTGCCAAGACTATTCAATGGGGTAAGGGAAGTCTTCTCAACAAATTGTGCTGGGAAAACTAAATAGACACATGCAGGAGAATTAAGTTGGACTCTTACCTCATACCATTTACAAAAATTAATTCAAAATGGATCAAAACCTAAACTTAAGAACTAAAACTATAAAATTCTTAGAAGAAAACTCTTAGAGCTAAAATTATAAAACTCTAAGTGAAAATCTATGACATTGGATTAGACAATGATTTCTTAAGTATGACACAAAACCCACAGAAAATAAAAGAAAAAAATGAATAAATTGGACTTCGTCAAAATTAAAAACTTTTGTATATCAAAGGTCAGTATTGAGAGAGTATATAGAAACCCATGGAATGGGATAAAATATTTGCAAATCATATGTCTGATAAGGAATTAATTTTCAGAGTACATGAAAAACTCCTACAACTCAACAACCAAAAAAACAAAAAACAAAAAAACAAAAACCCCAAACCAAACACAATTCAAAAGTGAGTAAAGGATTTTAATAGACATTTCTACAAAGAAGATACACAAATAGCAAATAAGCATGAAAAGATACTCAACATCATTATCATTAAGGAAATGCAATTCAAAACCAAACGAGATACACACCAGAATGGTTGCAATTAAAAAAAATAAATAACAAGTGTTGATGAGGATGTAGAGAAATCTGAACTCTCATATGTTTCTGGTGGGAATAAAAAATGTTGTGGCCATTGTGAGATATAGTTTGTTCCTCAAAAAGCTAAATAGCATTGCCATATGACCCAGCATTCCATTCGTATGTATTTACCCAAAGGAATTCAAAGCATGAACTTGAACAGATATGCCAATGTTCATAGCAGCATTATACACAATAGAGAAAAAGTGGACACCACCCGAGTGTCCATAAGCAGATGAATGGATTAATAAAATATGGTATATAAATACAATGGAATATTATTTATCCTTATAAAGGAATGGAGTACTGATACAAGCTACAATGTGGATGAACTTAGAAAACATTATGCTAAATGAAATAAACCAGACACAAAAGGGTAAATATTATATAATTCCTTCATATGAAATATGAAGAGTAAGCAAATTCATAGAGACAGAAATTAGATTAGAGGTTACCAGGGGCTGTGGGAGAGGGAGGAATGGAAAGTTACGACTTTGTTTGAGGTAGTGAAAACTTTTGGAGCTAGATAGTGGTGATGGTTGTACAACATTGTGAATGTAATTAAAGTTACTCAACTGTACACTTTAAAATTGTTAAATAGGAATTTCTATGTGATATTTTACCACAATTAAAAAATTAACATTGAATATACCAAAACCCATTGAATTGTACACTTTAGAGGGATGAATTTTATGTGAATTATGTCTCAATAAAGCTTTTAAAAAACCACAATGAGATTCCACTACACACCTATTTAGAATGGCTAAAATTAACAGGGCCTATTACTAAGTGCTGATGAAGATGCGCTGGAACTGGAACTCTCACATTGCTGATGGGAAAACAGTCTGAACTTTCTTTAAAAGGTCTGGTAATGGGGTCCCTGCACACCAGAGTGTGGCGGTATCCCTGTTTTGTTTTTGTTTTTGTTCCTAAATCTTTACTCTCTCAGACTTGACCTGAAGTTGACCCTAGTCATGGAGAAGCACTGCAGAGGCCAAGGAGATAGCAGTCTACTCAACCCTGAGAGAAAACCTGTCTTTCCAGCCAGGGAGAAAGGAAGAAGTGACCCTTCTGAAGAATGTGGAAGGAATCTATGTTTCTTTTTTCCCCTCCATTTTCTTTCTTCTCTTTGTCTGAGGGCAGTTCCTTTTGACACAATCATGGGGTACATTGGCAGGTAACAGAAAGAAACCCCATCTTTCTAGCTAGAGCACCAGGAAAGGGGACCCATGAGAGCCAGAGAGCCTGGGGGACATCTTGGAGAGAAGAGACCTGGAAAGGGGGCTCCCCAATTCTGTGTTCATACATATGTCTGTGCTCAGTACAGAGCAGCATAGCAGCACTTTGAAAACGAACTGACATCGGAACCACCGCTAACAGAGGGCAAGACAGGGTTTTTGAGGCTGAGGCTAACCTGGGTGATTGCCTGCTAAAACAAACAAACAAACAAAAAATCAACATTCTCCAGATAATTTTTTTTTAGAATTTTAACACATTTAGTCTCCCAACATAAAACAGATGGTTTTTGTTTTGCCCAACATTATGGAATCATAAAAATGGCTGTGCAAGCTAAAACCGTGCCATATGATCTTAATAATGAAGGGGTAAATTTATGGTTTACTGTGACTTCTAGAAATTGTCATCAAAACATTAAAAACTCATACTGTCATTTATAAATGTATAAGGAAATGAGCATAATAGTAAAATTAACATTTATTTTGCACACTGTAATTAAAACATTAGCAACACTGAGAATTAAAGTGCTTTTAGTCTTTGTAAAAATGTATCAAGAGTCATTTGAACAGTGCTTGTCTTCTTCATATAACTTATTTGACAACTTGTAATATTCCTTTCTAAGTTTGAATGAGCTTCCAACATTTTCTCCTTTGTGTTTTTAATGCCATGGAATATCTCCAAGTTCCTTTAATGTGAAGTTTTTTGCTGGCATCCCTTCCTCTGGAACATCTTCATCCTTTTTGTCACAAGCAGTTTCCTTATGTATTTGATAAAAATATCTTTACTAAGTTCCTCTGGCTGCACATCTGAGTGTCTGGAATGGCAGCAATATTGACCTCCCCACAGTCAGCAATTTCTTTGATGACACCATTTATGTTGGATTTAAATTTCACTTTTAGTGTTTCCAGTTTTCATTTCTTTGCTGCACTTTCATCATTGGGTGATCCATTTTTGTAAATCATCTTGTGAGCTTATCACTGGGAGACAAGGAGGCAACACAACCACATGCTTTGCTGTCTGTGAATGAACTAAGAGATGCTTGTGACCAGTCACTGATAGACTCTGCAAGAAGTATTGTCATTGGTCACTGAGCATGATACCTGAATTATTTATGTAGTGATTGGTGGGGACGGAGGAGCTAGCAGCACAATTTGTAGCAAGTTTGTACTTTATGCATTTATTCACAGTTAATACACTGTGGTAACTGAATTTGAACCATGGTGTTGGGGTACTGATGTCAACAAAGCTGTGGTAACTGCAATTTCAGAATCATAAAATGTCACTTCTACTATACTCTATTCATTAGAAGTGAATCATCAATTCTGGCTCACCTTCAAAAGGAGGGGAATTAGGCTCCAACTTTTGAATGGAGGATAAATATGGATTTGTGGACATATTTTAGAACCACCACATTCCTGAAGAATATTTTCACTGAATATAGAATTCTGGGTTGATGGTCCTTTTCTGTTAATACTTTAAAGATGTTGTTTCACTGCATTCTGGCCTACACAATTTTTTACTGGGTATCTGTGGTTATCTGCAATTCAAATTGTTGTTCCTTGTGTTGAATGTGTTGTCTCTGGTTGCTTTCAAGATCTTTTATCTTTGGTTTTCAGCAGTTTGATTATGATATACTGGACATTTTGTTTAGGTTTTACTGAGTTTCTTGAACCTGTAAATTTATATAGTTCACAAAATTTAAAGTTTTCAGCAATTATGCCTTCAGAACATTTTTCTTATGAATAAATTTTTCTCCTTTTATTTATGGGACTCCAATAACAAAAATATTAGGCTTTCTGATATTGTCTCACAGAGTCCTGAAGCTCTGTTCATTTTGTTTTATCCTTTCTCCTGGTGTTCCTCATGTTGGTTAATTTCTACTGATGTGTCTTCAATTTACTGCTTCTTCTATTATTTCCATTCTGCTATTCCATCCATTACTTTTTTTTTTTTAATTTCAGAAATTGTATTTTTCCGTTATAAAGTCCCCACTTGGAATTTTGATAGCTTCTATGTCTCTGTCAAAAGCTTATCTTTCTATTTGTCTTAAGAGTATGGTTATAATTGCTGGTTTCAGGTTTTTGTCTGATAATCCAACATCTGCATCATTTTTGTCTGGACATGTGTTGATTGTCTTTTCCCTTGTGAGGACATCATATGTCCCTGGTTCCTTGTGTGTCCAGTAATCCTGTATTGGACATTTTGATTATGTTGTGAGACTCTGCAACCTGTTAAAATCCTCTGGAGTATATTGATTTTAAGCAGGCAATCAACCCAGTTAAGATCAGGCTGCAAATTCTGTCTCTCCTTCTGTGGGTGGTGATTCCAATGGCAATTCAGGTTTCAAATATTTTGTTCACTTCTTTGAGTCTATCCAGTACCTTAAGCCTGAGACCAGAGCTTATGCCAGTTCATATGCAGAGTCAGGGTTTCCACTTCTCTAGAGTTCCCCAAAACACCTGTTTGGCTCACAGGAAATGTTTGGAGTTTTTGTTGCCCATCCTGCCTTTTCATAGTACTAGGACTGGAGTTCCCCTCAAGCAGGGCTGAAAAAGGAAAAGAAGGAAGATATAACCATGTCTATATCTGTATCTATGTCTATGTCTGTATCACCTATATCTATCAAGAGCAAGTGTGATGGAACAAACAGGGATTTCCCCCTGCAGTCTCTCTGGCTCACGGACCTCTTTTCCTGGCCTCTGGCTAGAAAGACAAGGCTTCTTTTGGAGTTTCTGTTGTATGTGCCAACTGGGGAGTTCTCTGACTGGGTCTACTTTCATGTCAAAACTGGAAGTGTTAAGAGAACAAAAAAATGGGAAATTCAGTCCTGTACATGTCGTTTTTTCAGGTTTTGACTGCCTACCCCACAAAGTGCCTGCCATTATTTACTTTTCAGAGTTCATAGTTGGTTGATATACAATTTTTTCCAGAAATTTTAGTTATAATGGAGTGGGAGAGATAGTCTGTAGTGTGTCTATTCTATCTTGGACAGCATGAGAAGCCCAAAACTTTGAAATCTTGTAAAATGTAAGCCTGAGTTTATTTATTTATTTATTTTAGATAATCAAGTGCTTTTTCCAAGTAGTTTTAGCTTTTTTTTTTTTTTTTATCTCCTTCCCTAACAACAGGGACTTTTAGAGCAGTTTGTTTGGCAGGTGAAGAATCTGACATGTTATGATCTTTTATTCCTAAATGAGAAACTACCAAACTGTACCTTCTCTACACTTGCTCTCTGGTTCAATGGACCTTAGCTTTAGAATATCTTAAAGATGTTTTAAAAAGTTTTTTATTTCTCCAAGTATAAATACAGCACTTTTGAATCCCAAATTGACTTCTGCTGTATAATTAAATTTGATATAAGATATATGAAGATTAACTTGTCACTACTCTATTCCAACACTATTTATATGAAGCAAACTTTAGTAAGAAAAGGTATTTTGAAGGGTTTTGTGATCAGCTTAAAATAATGTCTATTTCTTTGGTTTAAATGTAGGGAGAAAAGATTTAGCTTATTTCAATTGAAAGGAATCTTTTTAAGCAAAAGATTATTTTAAAATCAAGTCAAACAAGTAGGCAAATTTTAATAAGAAAGTTTGATTTTAAAACACACTTTTAATAATTTTGTTACAGTTTGAAGACAGACAAAATTATACAGTCCATCAGTAATACAACATAATAAACTGTATCTGTAGTCATTTGACGAGTAAGAGTGTGTGGAGGTTCTGATCAGCTCTTTTGTAGTATGCCATAGAAAGGAAGAGCTGGTTAACCTGTTGCTAAGCAACAATGCTTCATAGACCAGAACTTCTGGAAACCAAAGAGAGGGTAGGGGGATGAATTGTCCAAATTTACAAAGAGAAAGGGAGGGTGCAGTGTACAAATGAATAGAGATCCGGGAAACTACCTTTTGAAAGCTAAGCAAAGGAAATTCAAGTGAGTATTTGAGAAATAAACCAAAGGCCCAGTTCTCAAGTTATTCCATGAACATAACACGCTCTGAACTCGAAGGAGTTTTCATGTGTAAGGGCCAAAAATTAACCCACAAATAGCACAATGAAATCAAAGTAAAAAATAATAAAGTGAATTTTTATTAACACACACAAGGAGTTTTGCTAAAAATGCCACGTTTTGTAGGTAGCAAAAAAAAAAAAAATCAATGCTAAAATTTTACTGAGATTGTTAAATTTCAAATCTGAAGCACAAAGAATTTAGCAAAATCAAATGAAAAAATTAGCATTATTATAGATTTGAGAACTGTATTTTCCCTTAAATTAAGTTGCTAATGCTACAGAGAAAATGTTTAAGAAAAATATGACATTAAAATTTCCATCTCTCTTTAGAAATCTTAAATATGCAAATATAGATTCCTTTCAAGCAAAACCAACTAGTCCTAGACCCACAGCATTTCTAAACCTAGGGAAAATACTGAATTGAAAACATAGAGAATAGTTGGAATGGGAGATACCATTATCCCAAGTACTATGGCTACCAGATTCTTTTCTTTTCTTTTTTTATGATTTTATTAATTTTTTTCTAGCTTTATTGAGGTAAAATTGAATAATAATATTATAATATATCTAAAGTGGACAATGTGATGATTTGATATATGTATACATTGTAAAACTATTCCCACAATCACATTCATAACCTCACATAGTTACTTTTTTTCTTTTCTTTTTTTTTTTTTTGGCGAGAATGTTTAAGATCTATCTTAGCAAGTTTCAATTACATATTACAGTGTTATTAACTATAGTCACCATGCTTTACATTAGGTCCTGAGAACTTATTTTTCTTATAACTGAGAATGTGTACCCTTTAACAAATGTCTCCAATTTCCTCCACTTCTCAGCCCCTGGCAACCACCATTCTACTCTCTATTTCTAACAGTTGTACTGTTTTTTTCTTTTTTAACATTCCACATATAAGTGATACCATGCAGCATTTGTCTTTCTTGTCTGGCTTATTTCACTTAGTATAATGCCCTCCACTATCACACATGTTGTCGCAAATAGCAGGAGTTTCTTCTTTTAAAAGGCTGAATAATATTCCATTGTTATATATATACATATATATATTATATATATATGTATATATATATACACACACACACACAGACACACACACACACATACACATACACATATGTATCAGATATTTTCTTTGTGCATTCATCCATCAATGGACGTTTGTTTCTGTATCTTGACTACTATGAATAATGCTGCAGTAAACATGGGACTACTGATATCTTTTAAGATAGTGGGTTTATTTCCTTTACATATATATCTAGAAGTGAGAATGCTGGAAAATATGGTAGGTCTATTTTTAATTTCTTGAGGAAACTTTATACAGCTTTCCATAGTGACTGTACCAGTTTACATTCCCACCAACAGTGGACAAGTGTTCTCTTTTCCTGGCATCCTCACCAGACTTTATCTCCTGTCTATTTAATAATGTTAGACATCCTAACAGTTGTGAGATGATATCTCATTGTGTTTTTGATTTGCATTTCCCTGTTGATTAGTGTTGGTGAGCACATTTTCATGTACATATTGGCCACTTTGTATGTCTAAGAAATTCATGGTTTCAGGTCTTAAATGCAAGTTTTTAATCCATTTTGAGTTAATTTTTGTGTATGGTGTAAGATAGGGGTCCAATTTCATTCTTTTGCATGTAGATATCCAGTTTGCCCAGCACCATTTGTTAAAGAGGCTATCCTTTGCCCATGTGTATTTTTGGCATATTTGTCAAAAATTAAATGACAATAGCAGGCCTTTTCTGACCACATGTGTGGGTGCTGAGCCTAAACCCCACCCCCACAAGACCTTTTCCAGGCATGTGGGTCTTGAGCCAAAGCCTCCCCCTCCCCTGACAAAGGCCTGTTTTCGCTTTTTTTCTTTTCTTTTTTTTTGCTCTTGTGGTTCTGTTTTGCTTTGTTGTTTCATTTTTATTTTTATTTTTTCTAATATATTTTTTAATTTTTTAATTTTATTTTTTAAAATTCTTTGTTATTGTTCTCCTCCTTTTTGTTTGTTGCCTTTTTTTTTTTTTTTTGCTGTGCTGTGTGGTTTGCAGGGTCTTGGTTCCCAGGCGAGTGGTCAGGCCTGAGTTCCTGTGGTGGAAGCACCTAGTCCAAAGTGCTGGACTAACAGAGAACCTCAGACTCCAGGCAATATTAATCAGTGTGAGCCCTCCTGGAGGTCCTCATCGTGGCACCAAGACCTGGCTCCACCCAACTGCCTGCAAACTCCAGTGCTGGATGCCTCAAGCCAAACAACCAGCAAGACAGGAACACAGGCCCACATATCGAAAAAAATGAGATAACAAAAAATATGGTACAGACAAAGGAGCAAGATAAAAACCTACAAGACCAAATAAACGAACAGGAAACAGGCAACCTACCTGAAAAAGAATTCAGAGTAATGATAGTAAAGATGATCTCAAAATCTCAGAAATAGAATTGAGGCATGGATAGAGAAAAACACAAGAAACGCTTAACAAGGACATAGAAGAACTAAAGAACAAACAAAGAGTGATGAACAACACAATAACTGAAAGGAAAAATACACTAGAAGGAGTCAATAGCAGAATAACTGAAGCAGAAGAATGAATAAGTGAGCTGGAAGATAGAATGGTGGAAATAACTGCCAAGGAGCAGAATAAAGAAAAAAGAATGAAAAGAAATGAGGACAGCCTCAGAGAATTCTGGAACAAAGTTAAACACACCAACATTTGAATTATAAAGGTCCCAGAAGAAGAAGAGAAAGATAAAGGGTCTGACAAAATATTTGAAGAGATTATAGTAAAAAACTTCCCTAACATGGGAAAGGAAATAGCCACCAAAGTCCAGGAAGAACAGAGTTCCATACAGGATAAACCCAAGGAGAAACATGCTGAGACACATATTAATCAAACTAACAAAAATTAAATTCAAAGAAAAAGTATTAAAGGCAGAAAGGGAAAAACAACAAATAACATACAAGGGAATCCCCATAAGGATATCAGGTGCTTTTTCAGCAGAAACTCCGCAGGCCAGAAGGGAGTGGCAGGATATATTTAAAGTGATGAAAGGGAAAAAGCTAGAACCAAGGGTACCTAGCAAGGATCTCATTCAGATTTGATGCAGAAATCAAAAGCTTTACAGAGAGCAAAAACTAAGAGAATTCAGCACCACCAAACCAGCTTTACAACAAATGCTAAAGAACTTATTTAGGTGGGAAACACAAGAGAAGAAAAAGACTCACAAAAACAAACCCAAAACATCTATGAGAATGGCAATGGGAACATGCTATTATATCGATAATTACCTTGAATGTAAATGGATTAAATGCTCCAACCAAACGACATAGACTGGCTGAATGGATATGAGCACAAGACCCGTATATATGCTGTGTACAAGAAACCCACTTCAGACCTAGGGACACATACAAACTGAAAGTGAGGGGATGGAAAAAGATATTCCATGCAAATAGAAATCAAAAGAAAGCCTGAGTAGCAATACTTATATCAGAAAAAATAGATTTTAAAATAAAGACTGCTACAAGAGATAAGGAAGGGCAATAAATTATTATCCAGGGATCAATCTAAGAAGAAGATATAACAATTGTAAATATTTATGCAACAAACATACGAGCACCTTAATACATAAAGCAAATGCTAACAGCCAAAACAAGGGAAAATGACAGTAACACAATAATACTGGGGGACTTTAACAACCCACTTACACCAATGGAGAGATCATCCACACAGAAAATAAATAAGGAAACACAAGCTTTAAATGACACGATAGACCAGATTGATTTAATTGATATTTATAGAACATTCCACCTGAAAGTGGCAGAATACACTTTCTTCTCAACTGCACTTGAAACATTCTGCAAGATAGAGCACATCTTGGACCACAAATCAAGCCTTGGAAAATTTAAGAAAATTGAAATCATATGAAGAATCTTTTCCGACCACAATGCCAAGAGATTAGAAATCAATTATAGGAAAAAACTGTAAAAGCACAAACACATGGAGGCTAAACAGTATGCTACTAAATAATCAAGAGATCACTGAAGAAATCAAAGAGGAAATAAAAAAATACATAGAAACAAGTGACAATGAAAACACGATGACTCAAAACGTATGGGATGCAGCAAAAGGAGTTCTAAAAGGGAAATTTATAGCCATACAATATTACTCAAGAAACAAGAAAAATCTCTAATAAAAAGTCTAACCTTACACTTAAAGCAACTAGAGGAAAAAGAACAAAGAAGACCTACAGTTAGTAGAGGAAAGAAATCATAAAGATCAGAGCAGAAATAAATGAAATGGAAGTGAAGAAAACAAGAGCAAAGCTCAATAAAACTAAAATCTGGTTCTTTGAGAAGATTTTAAAAAGTGATAAATCTTTAGGCAGACTCATAAAGAAAAAAAAGGGAGGACTCAAATCAGTAAAATTAGGAATGAAAAAGGAGAAGTTACAATGTAACCACTGAAATACACAGGATCATAAGAGACAACTACAAGCAACTATATGCCAATAAAATGGACAACCTGGAAGAAATGGACAAATTCTTAGAAAGGTACAACCTTCCAAGACTGAACCACTAAGAATAGAAAATATAAACAGACCAATCACAAGTACTGAAATTGAAACTGTGATTAAAAATCTTCTAACCAACAAAAGTCCAAGATCAGATGGCTTCACAGATAAACTCTATCAAATATTTAGAGAAGAGCTAACACTTATCCTTTTCAATATCTTCCAAAAAATTGCAGAGGGTGGAACAATCCCAAACTCATTGTATGAGGCCACCATCACCCTGATACAAAAACCAGACGAAGATATCACAAAAAAAGAAACTTACAGGCCAATATCATTGATGAACATAGATGCAAAAATCCTCAACAAAATACTACCAAACAGAATCCAACAACACCTTAAAAAGATCATACAGCATGATCATGTGGGATTTATCCCAGGGATGCAAGGATTTTTCAATATATGCAAATCAACCAATGTGATACACCATATTAACAAATTAAAGAATAAAAACCATATGATCATCTCAATAGATGCAGAAAAAGCTTTGGACAAAATTCAACACTGATTTATAATAAAAACTCTCCAGAAAGTGGGAATAGAGGGAACCTACCTCAACATAATAATGGTCATATATGACAAACCCACAGCAAACATCACACTCAATGGTGAAAAACTGAAAGCATTTCCTCTAAAACCAGGGACAAGACAAGGATATCCACTCTCGCCACTATTATTCAATATAGTTTTGGTAGTTCTAGCCACGGCAATCAGAGAAATAAGAAAAACAAAAGAAAGGAATCCAAATTGGAAACGAAGAAGTAAAATTGTCACTATTTGCAGATGACATGATACTATACATAGAAAATCCTAAAGATGCCACCAGAAAGCTACTAGAGCTAATCAATGAATTTGATAAAGTTGCAGCATACAAAATTAATGCACAGAAATCTCTTGCTTTCCTATACACTAACAACAAAAGATCAGAAAGAGAAATTAAGAAAACAATCCCATTTACCACTGCAACAAAAAGAATAAAATACCTAGGGATTAACCTACCTAGGAGGCAAAAGACCTGGATGCAGAAAACTCTAAAACACTGATGAAACAAATCAAAGATGACACAAACAGATGGAGAGAAATACCATGTTCTTGATTGGAAGAATCAATACTGTGAAAATGACTATACTACCCAAAACAATCTACAGATTCTATGCAATCCTATCAAATTACCAATGACATTTTTCAGTGAATTAGAACCAAAAATTTTACATTATGTATGGAAACACAAAAGACCCCAAATAGCCAAAGCAATCTTGAGAAAGAAACCAGAGCTAGAGGAATCAGGCTCCCTGACTTCAGACTACACTACAAAGTGACAGTAATCAAGGTAATATGGTACAGGCACCAAGATAGAAATATAGATCAATGGAACAGGATAGAAAGCTCAGAGATAAACCCACAGACATATGGTCACCTTTTCTTTGATAAAGGAGGCAAGAATATACAGTGGAGAAAAGACAGCCTCTTCAATAATTAGTGGTGCTGGGAAAACTGGACAGCTACATGGAAAAGAATGAAGTTAAAACACTTCCTAAACCATACACAAAAATAAGCTCAAAATGTATTAGAGACCTAAATGTAAGGCCAGACACTACAAAACTCTTAGAGGAAAACATAGGCAGAGCACTCTTTGGCATAAATCACAGCAAGATCCTTTTTGACCCAGCTCCTAGAGAAATGGAAATAAAAACAAAAATAAACAAATGGGACCTAATGAAACTTCAAAGCTTTTGCACAGCAAAGGAAACCATAAACAAGATAAAAAGAGTACCATCAGAATGGGAGAAAATATTTGCAAATGAAGCAATGGATAAAGGATTAATCTCCAAAATATGCAAGCAGCTCATGCAGCTCAATATCAATAAAACAAACAGCCCAATCCAAAAATAGGCAGAAGACCTAAAGAGACATTTCTCCAAAGAAAATATACAGATTGCCAACAAACACATGAAAGGATGCTCAACGTCACTAATCATTAGAGAAATACAAATCAAAATTGCAATGAGGTTATCACCTCACACTGGTCAGAATGGCCATCATCAAGAAGTCTACAAACAATAAATGCTGGAGAGGGTGTGGAGAAAAGGGAACCCTCTTGCACTGTTGGTGGGAATGTAAATTGATACAGCCACTGTGGAGAACAGTATGGAGGTTCCTTAAAACACTAAAAATAGAACTAACATATGACTCAGCTATCCCACTACTGGGCATATACCCTGAGAAAACCATAATTCAAAAAGAGTCATGTACCACAATGTTCATTGCAGCTCTATTTACAATAGCCAGGACATGGAAGCAACCTAAGTGTCCATTGACAGATGAATGGATAAAGAAGATGTGGCACATGTATACACTGGAATATTAGCCATAAAAAGAAACGAAATTGAGGTATTTGTAGTGAGGTTGATGGACTTAGAGTCTGTCATACAGAATGAAGTAAGTCAGAAAGAGAAAAACAAATACTGTATGGTAACACATATATATGGAATCTAAAAAAAAAAAAGGTTCTGATGAACATAGGGGCACAACAGGAATAAAAACGCAGATGTAGAGAATGGACTTGAGGATACAGGGAGGGGGAAGTATAAGATAGGACGAAGAGAGAGAGTTGCATTGACATATGTACACTACCAAATGTAAAATAGATAGCTTGTGGCTAGCAGCTGCATAGCACAAGGAGATCAGCTTGGTGTTTTGTGACCACTTAGAGGGGTGGGAGAGGGAGGGTGGGAGGGAGATGCAAGAGGGAGGGGATATGGGAATATACTTATACATATAGTTGATTCACTTTGTTATACAGCAGAAACTAACACAATATTTTAAAGCAATTATACTCCAATAAAGATGTTAAAAAAAAGACAGTATGGTCCTGGCAGAAAAACAGAAATATAGATCAATGGTACAGGATAGAAAGCCCAGAAATAAACCCACACATCTATGATCACCTAATCTATGACAAAAGAGGCCAGAATATACAATGGAGAAAAAACTGTCTCTTCAATAAATGGTGCCTGGAAAACTGGACAGCTACAGGTAAAAGAATGAAATTAGAATGCTCCCTAACACCATATGCAAAAATAAACTCAAAATGGATTAAAGACCTAAATGTAAGGCTGGATACTATGAATCTCTTAGAGGAAAACATAGGAAAAACAGTCTTTGACATAAATCAAGCAAGACCTTTCATGACGCACCTCCTGAAGTAATGAGAATAAAAACAAAAATAAAACAATGCGACCTAATTAAACTGTAGATTTTGCTGTACAAAATCTTTTGTACAGCAAAGGAAACCATAAACAAGACAAAAAGACAACACCCAGAATGGGAGAAAATATTTGCAAATGGAGCAACTGACAAAGGATTAATCTCCAAAATATACAAAGAGTTCATGCAGCTCAATATCAAAACAACAAAAAACCCAATCAAAAAATGGGCAGTGGTAGGGGCTTCCCTGGTGGCGCAGTGGTTGAGAATCTGCCTGCCAATGCAGGGGACAGGGGTTCGAGCCCTGGTCTGGGAAGATCCCACATGCCACGGAGCAACTAGGCCCGTGAGCCACAATTACTGAGCCTGCGCGTCTGGAGCCTGTGCTCCGCAACAAGAGAGGCCGCAATAGTGAGAGGCCCGCACACCGCGATGAAGAGTGGCCCCCGCTTGCCACAACTAGAGAAAGCCCTCGCACAGAAAGGAAGACCCAACACAACCAAAAATAAATAAATTTAATTAAAAAAAAAATGGGCAGTGGCTTCCCTGGTGTCTCAGTGGTGAAGAATCCACCTGCCATTGCAGGGGACATGGGTTCGAGCCCTGGTCTGGGAAGATCCCACATGCCACGGAGCAACTAAGCCTGTGCACCACAACTACTGAGCCTGTGCTCTAGAGACTGTGAGCCACAACTACTGAGCCCACGTGCCACAAATACTGAAGCCCACATGCCTAGAGCCTGTGCTCTGCAGCAAGAGAAGCCAATGCAATGAGAAGCCTGTGCACTGCAACAAAGAGTAGCCCCTGCTTGCTGCAACTAGAGGAAGCCCGCACACAGCAGCAAAAACCCAATGTGACCTAAAATAAATAAATAAAATAAATAAATTTATTTTAAAAAATGGGTGGAAGATCTAAATAGACATTTCTCCAAAGAAGACATACAGATGGCCAAGAGACACATGAAAAGATGCTCAGCATTACTAATTATTAGAGAAATGCAAATCAAAACTACAATGAGGTATCACCTCACACTGGTCAGAATGGCCATCATCACAAAATCTACAAACAATAAATGTTAGAGAGGGTGTGGAGAAAAGGGAACCCGCTTGCACTGTTGGTGGGAATGTAAATTGATAGAGCCACAATGGAGAACAGTATGGAGGTTCCTTAAATAACTAAAAATAGAACTACCATGTGATGCAGCAATCCCACTACTGGGCATATATCCAGAGAAAACCATAATTCATAAAGAAACATATACCACAATATTCATTGCAGCACTATTTGCAGTAGCCAGGACATAGAAGCAACCTAAATGTCCATTGACAGATGAATGGATAAAGAAGATGTGTTACATATATACAATGGAATATTACTCAGCCATGAAAAGGAATGAAATTGGGTCATTTGTAGAGACGTGGATGGACATAGAGACTCATACAGAGTGAAGTAAGTCAGAAAGAGAAAAAAAATCCTATATTAATTCATATATGTGGAATCTGAAAAAATTGGTGTAGACAATATTATTTACAAAGCAGAAATAGAGACACAGACATAGAGAACAAATGTATGGATACCAAGGGGGAAAGAGGGAGTGGGATGAATTGGGAGATTGGGATTGACATGTGAAGACCACTGATACTATGTATAAAATAGACAACAAATGAGAACATACTGTATAGCACAGGGAATTCTGCTCAGTGCTCTGTGGTGACCTAAATATGAAGGAAATCCAAAAAAGAGGGGATACATGTATCTCTATAGCTGATTCACTTTGCTGTACACTAGAAACTAACACAACATTGTAAAGTAACTATACTCCAATAAAAATTTAAAGAAACTTAGTGACTCAAAAAAAAAAAAAAAAAAGAAGAAGAAGGAAAGAAAGCCTGAAACCTTTCCAAACCAGGGGAAAAAAGCAGACATCCAGATCCAGGAAGCCTCAAAACTACCAAGAAAGATGAATCCAAAGAGACCCACGTCAAGACACATTACAATTAAATTGTCTAAAGTTAAAGGTAAAGAGAGAATCTTAAAAGCAGTAGAGAAAAGCAAATTGTTACATGCAAGCCAACTCCCATAAAACTATCAGTGGATTTTCCAGCCAATATCTTGCAGGCCAGAGTGAGTGAGCTAATATACTCAGAGTGCGAAAAGAAAACACACACACACACACACACACACACACACACAAAACAGACAAAAGGTATAAAAGTTTCCCAGACAAACAAAAGCTGAAAGAGTTCATCACCACTAGAAATGCCTTATAAAAAGTGTTAAAGGGAGTTCTTCAAGTTGAAATGGAAGAATACTAATTAGTAACATGACAACATAAGAAAGTATAAAACTCACTGGTAAAGGTAAATATAGAGTTAAATTCATAACTCTAATATTATAATGTTGATATGTAAATCATTTCTAACTCTAGTATAAAAGTTAAAAGACAAAAGTATTAAAAATAACCATAGCTATAACAATGTTATAATAATGTTTGTTAATGAATATACAATATTAAAAATGTAAATTATGACATCCAAACATAAAATGAGGGAGGATAAAAATGTAAAGATTGGGGGCTTCCCTGGTGGCACAGTGGTTGAGAATCTGCCTGCCAATGCAGGGGACACGGGTTCGAGCCCTGGTCTGGGAAGATCCCACATGCCGCAGAGCAACAGGGTCCGTGAGCCACAATTGCTGAGCCTGCGCGTCTGGAGCATGTGCTCCGCAACAAGAGAGGCCGCGATAGTGAGAGGCCCATGCACTGCGATGAAGAGTGGCCCCCGCTTGCCACAACTAAAAGAAAGCCCTCGCACAGAAACAAAGACCCAACACAGCAAAAAAAAAAAAAAAAAGAAACATCAAGAAACCCTTAGGTTTAAAAAAAAATGTAAAGCTTTTGTATGCATTCAACTTTTAGTTTTTAACAAATTAGACTATAGGAACTTTTATGTAAACCTCAAGGTAACCACAAATCAAAAACCTATAGAAAATACACAAATGATAAATGGAAAGGAATCTAAGCATAACACTACAGAAAATTATCAAACCAAATAGGAGTAGCATACAAGAAGAAGAAAGGAACAAAGGAATTACAAAGCACCATGAAAACAATTAAGAAAATGGAAACAGTATATCCATACCTAGAAATAATTACATAAATGTAAATGGACAAAATTCTCCAACCAAAAAACATAGAATAGCTAAATAGGTTTAAAAACAAGCAAACAAAAAATGAGACCCAAATTTACGCTGCTTAAAGGAATTCACTTCTGCTTTAAGGACATACATAAACTGACAGCAAAGGGACGTAAAAAAAGATATTTCATGTAAATAGAAACAAAAAGAGAGCAAGTGTAGCTATGTTTGTATCAGATAAAATAAACTTTAAGCCAACAAATGTAACAAGAGACCAAATGGTCACTATATGATGATAAAGATGTCAATTCATCAAGAGGATGTAACAATTATAAATATTTATTCACCCAACATCAGGACACCTAAATATATAAAGCAAAGCAAATATTATCAGATCTGGAGGGAGAAATAGACAACAATGCAGTAATACTAAGGGACTTAAATACCCCCACTTTCAACAATGGATAGATCATTCAGACAGAAAATCATTAAAGAAACCGGACTTGAACTATACCTTAAACTAAATGAACTTAACAGACATATACAGAACATTTCATCCAACAGAAGATGAATACACATTCTTCTCAAGTGCATTCAGAACATTTTCAAGGATAGAGCAAATGATAGGCTATAAGACAAGTATTAACAAATTTAAGAAGATTGAAATGACATCAAGAATCTTTTCTAACAACAATGGTATGGAACTAGAAATCAGTAACAAGAGGAAAATGGGAAAATTCACAAATATGTGAAGATTAAGCAACATGCCCCAGAACAAGCAATGGGTCAAAAAAGGAATCAAAAGGGAAATCAAAAAATATCTTGAAACAAATGAAAATGAAAACACAACATATCAAAGCTTGTTTTGCTGCAAAAACAGTTCTAAGAGGGCAATTAGAAAACAAAATGGAAACAGTGTGGAAAACAGTATGGAGTTTCCTGAAAAAACTAAAAATAGAACTACAGGATGACCCAGGAATCTCATTCCTGGGCATATACCCAGAGGAAATAATAATTTAAGAAGATACATGCACCCCAATGGTCATTGGAGCACTATTTACAATAGCCAGGACATGGAAGCAAACTAAATGTCCATCAACAGAGGAATGGATAAAGAAGATGTGATACATATATACAATGGAATATTACTCAGCCATAAAAAGGAACAAAACTGGGCCATTTACAGAGACGTGGATGGACCTAGAGACTATCATACAGAGTGAAGTAAGTCAGAAAGAGAAAAACAAATATCGTATATTAACGCATATATGTGGAATCTAGGAAAATGGTATAGATGAACTTATTTACAAAGCAGAAATAGGGACACCCAAGTAGGGAACAAATGTATGGATACTAAGGGGGGAAGAGGGGGGTGGGATGGATTGGGAGATTGGGATTGACATATATGCACTACTATGTATAAAATAGATAACTAATGAGAACCGACTGTATAGCACATGTGGTGACCTAAATGGGAAGGAAATCCAAAAAAGAGGGGATATATGTATACATATAGCTGATTCACTTTGCTGTACAGTGGAAACTAACACAACATTGTAAAGCAATTATACTCCAATAAAAAAAGAAATAAAAACAAACAAACAAACAAAATAGGCACAACACTCTGACAAAAATCATAGCAATATCTTTTTGGATCTATCTCCTAGAGCAAAGGAAATAAAAACAAGAATAAACAAATGGAACCTAATTAAACTTAAAAGCTTTTGCATAACAAAGGAAACCATTGAAAAAATGAAAAGACAACCTATTGAAGGGGAAAAAATATTTGCAAATGATGAGACTGACAAGGGATGAATTTCTAAAATATACATCTTATACAACTCAACATCAAAAAAAAAAAAACCAAAAAAAACACTGACTTAAAAATGGGCAGAAGACCTAAATAGACATTTTTCCAAAGAAGAAATGCCGATGGCCAACAGGACATGAATAGATATTCAACATTGTTAATCACCAAAGAAACTCAAGTCAAAAACACAATGAGCTATCACTGCACACCTGTCAGAATGGCTAACATCAAAAGACCACACATAACAAATGTTGGTGAGAATGTAGAGAAAAGGGAATCCTTGTACGCTGTTGGTGGGAATGTAAATTGTTGTAGCCACTGTGGAAAACAGTATGGAGGTTCCTCAAAAAACTAAAAATAGAACTACCATATGACCCAGCAATTCCATTCCTGGGTATGTATATGAAAAAAAATGAAAACACGAATTCGAAAAGGTACATTCACCCAATGTTTATAGCAGCATTGTTTACAATTGCCGAGATATGGGAACAACCAAAGTGTCCATCAACAGATGAATGGATAAATATGTGGTATTGGTCTTAAATGACACATTAGACCGAATGGATTTAATTAATACATATAGAGTGTTCCATCTGAAAGCAGCAGAATACACATTATTTTCAAGTGCACATGGAACATTCTCCAGGATAGATCACATTCTAGGCCACAAAAAAAAGCCTCAGTAAATTTTAAAAATTAAAATCGTATCAAGCATCTTTTCTGACCACAACACTATGAGACTAGAAATCAGCTACAGGAAAAAAACTGCAAAAAACACAAACACGTGGAGTCTAAACAATATGCTTCTAAACAACCAGTGGATCACTGAAGAAATCTAATAGGAAATAAAAAATACCTAGAGACAAATGAAAACAAAACCACAATGATCCAAAACCTATGGGATTCAGCTACAGCAGTTCTAAGAGTGAAGTTTATAGCAATACAACCTTATCTCAGGAAACAAGAAAAATCTCAAATAAACAACCTAACCTTACACCTAAAGGAACTAGAGAAAGAAGAACAAATAAAACCCAAAGTTAGTAGAAGGAAAGAAATCATAAAGATCAGAGTAGAAATACATGAAATAGAGACAAAAAACCCAAACCAAACCAAACCAAACCAAACCAACAAACAAGCCAATAGAAAATATCAATGAAACTAAAAGGTGGTTCTTTGAAAAGATAAACAAAATTGACAACTTTTACCCAGACTCATCAAGAAAAAAAGGGAGTCAACTGAAATAAATAAAATCAGAAATGAAAAAGGAGAAGTTAAAACCAACACCACAGAAATACAAAACATCATAAGAGACTACTATGAGCAACTATAAGCCAATAAAATGGACAACCTAGAAAAAATGGACAAATGACTGAAAAGGTACACTCTCCCAAGACTGAACTGGGAAGAAATAGAAAATATGAACAGACAAATTACCAGTAATAAATTCGAATCAGTAATTAAAAACTCCCAACAAACGAAAGCCTAGGACCAGATGGCTTCAAAGGTGAATTCTACCAAACATTTAGAGAAGAATTAATACCTATACTTCTGAAACTATTCCCAGAAACAGTAGAGGAAGGAACACTTCCAAACTCATTCTATGAGGTTAGTATCACCCTGATATCAAAACCAGACAACAATATCACAAAAAAAATTACAGGCCAATATCACTGATACATGCAAAATCCTCAACAAAATACTAACAAACTAACTCCAACAGTACGTTAAAAGGATCACACACCATGATCAAGTGGGATTTATCCCAGGGATGCAAGGATTTTTCAATATCTGCAAATCAATCAATGTGATACACCACATTAACAAATTGAAGACTAAAAACCATGTGATCATCTCAAAAGATGTAGAAAAAGCTTTTGATGAAATTCAACATCCATTTATGATAAAACAGTGGGCATAGAGGGAACATACCTCAACATAATAAAGGTTATATATGACAAACCCACAGCTAACATCATACTCAATGATGAAAAGCTGAAAGCATTTCTTCTAAGATCAGGAACAAGACAAGGATACCCACTCTTATCACTTTTATTCAACAGAATTTTGGAAGTCCTAGCCACAGCAATCAGAGAAGCAAAAGAAATAAAAGAAACTCACATTGGAAAGGAAGAGGTAAAGCTGTCACTGTTTGCAGATGACATGATACTATACATAGAAAGTCTTAAAGACACCACCAGAAAACTGCTAGAACTCATCAATGAATTCAGTAAAGTTTCAGGATACAAAATTAATACACAAAAATCTGTGTATTATTTCTATTCACAAAAAAATCTGTGTAAATTTCTATTTACTAACAACAAAATATCAGAAAGAGAAATTAAATAAATGATCCTGTTTATCACCACCTCAAAAAAGAATAAATACCTAGGAATAAACCTACCTATGGATGCTAAAGACCTGTACTTGGAAAACTTGAAGCAGTGATGAAAGAAATTGAATTGACACAAACAGATGGACAGATATACCATGTTCTTGGATTGGATGAATCTATATAGTTAGAACGACATATTACCCAAGGTAACCTACAGATTCAATGCAATCCTTACCAAAATACCAATAGCATTTTTCACAGACTAAAACAAATAATTTTAAAATTTATATGGAAACAGAAAAGACCCCGAATAGCCAAAACAATCTTGAGAAAGAAGAACAGAACTGGAGGAATCATGCTCCTGGACTTCAGACTATACTACAAAGCTACAGTCATCAAAACTGTATGGTACTGGCACAAGAACAAACATATAGATCAATGGAACAGGATAGAGAGACCAGAAATTAACACATGCACTTATGGTCAATTAATCTATGACAAAGTAGGCAAGAATATACAGTGGAGAAAAGACAGTCTCTTCAATAAGTGGTGCTAGGAAAACTGGACAGCTACATGTAAAATAATGAAATTAGAACATTCTCTAACACTATATACAAAAATAAACTCAAAATGGTTTAAAGACCTAAATACTATATAACTCCTAGAGGAAAACTTAGGCAGAACATTTTGACATAAATAGCAGCAATATTTTTTTATCCGTCTCCTGAAGCAAAGGAAATAAAAACAAAAATAAACAAATGGGACCTAATTAAATTTATAAGGTTTTGCACAGCAAAGGAAACCATCAAGAAATGAAAAGACAACCTACTGAATGAGAAGATTTTGCATGATATGACTGATAAGGGGTTAATATCTGACATATATAAACAGCTCACACAACTCAACATCAAAAAAACAAAGTTCCCAATCTAAAAATAGGCAGAAGATCTGAATAGATATTTTCTCAAAGAAGAAATGCATATGGCTAATAGGTACATGAAAAGATGCTCAATGTCTCTAATTATCACGGAAATGCAAACCAAAACCACAATGAGATATCATCTCACACCTGTCAGAATGGCTATCATCAAAAGACCACAAATAACAAATGTTGGCAAGCATGTGGAGAACAGGGAAACTTAACACAGTTGGTGGGAATGTAAATTGTTGTAACCATCATGGAAAACAGTATGGATGTTCCTCAAAAAAATAAAAATAGAAATACCATGTGACCCAGCAATTCCACCCCTGGGTATACATCTAAAAAAAATGAAAATAATAATTTGAAAAGATGTGCCCCAATGTTCATAGCAGCATTATTTACAACAGCCAAGATATGGAAGCAACCTAAGTGTCCATCAACAGATGAATGGATAAAGAAGATGTGGTATTTATATACAATGGTATACTGCTCAGCCATAAAAAAGAATGAAATTTTGCCATTTGCAGCAACATGGATGGACTTGGAAGGCATTATGCTAGTGAAATAAGTCAGACAGAGAAAGATAAATACTGTATGCTCTCACTTATATGTGGAATCTAAAAAATACATCAAACTAGTGAATAAAACAAGAAAGAAGCTGACTCACAGATATAGAGAACAAACTAGTGGTTACAAATAGAGAGAGAGAAGGGGGTGAAGATAGGAGTAGGGAATAAGAGGTACAAACTATTATGTATAAAATAAGCTACAAGAATATATCGTACAACATGAGGAATATAGCCATCATTTTATAACTATAAATGGAGTATAACTTTTAAAAATTGTGAATCACTATATTGTACACCTATAACTTATATAATATTGTACAGTAACTATACTCCAATTTCGAATTTTTGTAAAAAAGTCATGGTATATACACATATAATGGAATACAGCACAGCCATAAAAATAATGAAATTTTGCCATTTACAACAACATGGGTGGACTTGGAGGGTATTATGCTAAATGAAATAAGTCTAACAGAGAAAGACAAATACTGTATGATATCACTTATACATGGAATCTAAATACAATAAACTAATGAATATAACAAAAAAGAAACAGACTCATAGATATAGAGAAAAAACTAGTGGTTATCAGTGGGCAGAGGGGAGGGGGAGCAACAAGATAGGGGTAGAGTATTGAGAGGTACAAAATACTATGTATAAAATAAGCTACAAGGATATATTGTACAACACAGGGAATATAGCCAGTATTTTGTAATAACTATAAACTTTAAAAGTTGTGAATCATTATGTGGTACACCAAAAACCTATATAATATTGTACACCCACCTATACTTCAATAAAAAAAAAAGGAATAAGCTGGCAGGGACACGGCTGCTTGCCTTGCAGAACTCCTGAGTATTATCAAAACTGAGACATCAAATAATTCAGAGCACTGGTGCTGAAACAAGGTGACTGGTTGGAAATCTATATGCAGAGAGTTTGTTGCTCTGATCTGTTCCCCTCTCATAAGCAGTCATGTGATTACCATTTCTCTTGCCCCAGAGGCTTTCCAGTGAACAGTATCTATGTGATACAAATAATAATTTAAACACAAAAACTGTGGTATAATTATACTGAGAGCATGAAGAAGGGAAAGCAAAAGTGCACATGAGCCACCTCTACATCTATCAAAACAGGAACACAGAAGATAATGTCTAAAATAAGTAAATTAGGAAATAACTGCACATGAGCATTATTTAGGAACATGAAGGTAAATGGTAGAAGAAATAGCTTAGCACGTTGAATGTAGTTTCTTCTGATGACTTCTTATGTCTACATAAGAGCAGGGAACAATACAGAGGGAGGGGCAGGGAATATTATTTTCGTTTCTATTACTATTTCACTTTTTAACACTAAAATGATAAATATTAAAACTGGTTTTTAAACAAAGAACAAAAACAAAAAGAAATGCAAAACAAACAACAAGCAAAAGGCCCTACTGGACACCCACTATGTTGATAGTACTATGTGAAGCCCTCTGGGGGATAAGAAAAATTAAGTGAATAGCCAACAAGCTTATAAATAATGTAGTGAGTTTGAAAGGTATCACCTAGAGTATAATAATAATGATGTATATAGCTCCAGTAAAGTGTGCTTTTGTTCTTAGTACTTCAATTGCCTTACAATAAGCCACCAAGCTTTCAAGAAGAAAGTAGAGGGTCTATCGGATTCTTACATTAGCAGTTTACCACATGCATTTCTTGTAAAACTGCATTTGCTAAGCCATTGAGTACCATATGTGCCCACAAAGACATTTTTGAGAGGGGTGTCCTCTGATGGGGTCTGGGCTGGGATGTTTACTGATTGACCATGTGATTCTGGACTGGCTCACCCCTGGTGCTTTAGATTCATCATCTATCAAATACAGGGGTCCAAAGGGTATCTAAGACCCTTTTTTGTCATTTTCTCCCAAGTCAACATTTCTCTAGTCTCATTCATCTTTCTGATTATTTAATTGTCTAGAGTCAGATATTTCCTTACTTTTCTGATTTTAAGGCAATATATGCTCACTGTCAAATTTCTGTAAAATGAAGAAAGATATAGTAAAGGAAATTTGCATGCATAGCCCTACTCTCTGGTGGTAACATTGTTAATATATTGAGGTACAGATTTCACACTATGAGTATTTGGCAAATGCTAGGTAGAATATGCAGTAGATATTAAAATCATGTTTTCAACAAATATTTCCAGTGTGGATACCATTCATGCTTTCATGTTGAATATTGTACATATTTTGTTATCTGTGTGTTATGGCTGCAGAGTGTTCTGCCCAATGAATGTGCCATACTGTATCCTATGAATGGACCAAACTGGTTTATTTGGTATATTTTAATTTGTTTCCTGTCTGTTGTTATTTTAAATAACATTGTAACAAACATCACCAAACATAGATATATTTATTTCTACTCATTTCCTAATGATAAATTACAGAAATAGAATTACAAGGGCAAGTAGTATAACCATTAGTCTTTTGATGCATGACCCAATGACCAATGACCCTCCACAAAGATTGTATCACATAGAGGTCATTACAGAGAATTGAGTAGATTTCCCTGTGCTATACAGTAGGTTCTTATTAGTGATCTATTTTATATAGAGTAGTGTGTATATGTCAATCCCAATCTCCCAATTTATCCCTCCTCCCCCTTTCCCCCTTGGTAAGCATAAGTTTGTTTTCTACATCTGTGACTATATTTCTTTTTGGTAAATAGGTTCATTTGTACCCTTTTTTTAGATTTCACATATAAGTGATATCATATGATGTCTTTGTCTGACTTACTTCTCTCAGTATAACAATCTCTAGGTCCATCCATGTTGCTGCAAAAGGCATTATTTCGTTCCTTTTTAATGGCTGAGTAATATTCCATTGTTATATATATATATCACATCTTCTTTATCCATTCATCCATTGATGGACAGTTAGGTTTCTTCTATGTCTTGGTTATTGTAAATAGTGATGCAATGAACATTGAGGTGCATGCCTCTTTTCAAATTATGGTTTTCTCCAGATATATGCCCAGGAGTGGGATTGCAGGATCATATGGCAGCTCTATTTTATTTTTTTAAGGAACCTCCATACTGTTCTTCATAGTGGCTGTACCAATTTCCTTTCCCACTAAGAGTGTAGGAGGTTTTGCTTTTCTCCACACCCTCTCCAGCATTTATTGTTTGTAGATTTTGTGATGATAGCCATTCTGACCGGTGTGAAGTGATACCTCATTGTAGTTTTGATTTGTATTTCTCTAATAATTAGTGATGTTGAGCATCTTTCCATGTGCTTTTTAGCCATCTGCATGTCTTCTCTGGAGAAATGTCTATTTAGATCTTCTGCTCATTTGTTGATTGAGTTGTTTGTTTTTTTGATATTGAGCTGCATGAGCTGCTTGTATATTTTGGAGATTAATCCTTGTCAGTTGCTTTGGTTGCAAAGATTTCTCCAATTCTGTGTGTTGTCTTTTCATTTTGTTTATGGTTTCCTTTCCTTAAAAGCTGTGCAGAAGCTTTTAAGTTTAATTAGGTCCCATTTATTTTTATTTTCACTCTAGGAGGTGGATCCAAAAAGATATTGCTGTGATTTATGCCTAAGAGTGTTCTGCCTATGTTTTCCTCTAAGTTTTATAGTATCCAGCCTTACATGTAACTCTTTAATCCATTTTGAGTTTATTTTTGTGTATGATATTAGGGAGTGCTCTAATTTCATTCATTTATATGTAGCTTTCCAGTTGTCCCAGCACCACTTATTGAAGAGACAGTCTTTTCTCCATTGTATATTCTTGCCCCCTTTGTCATAGATTAGGTGACCATACGTGTGTGGGTTTATTTCTGGGCTTTCTATCCTGTACCATTGATCGATATTTCTATCTTGGTGCCAGTACCATAATGTTTTGATGACTGTAGCTTTGTAATATAGTCTGAAGTCAGGGAGTCTGATTCTTCCAGCTCCATATTTTTTTCTCAAGATTACTTTGGCTATTCATGGTCTTTTGTGTTTCCATACAAATTGTAAAGTTTTTTTCTTCTAATTCTGTGAAAAATGCCATTGGTAATTTGATAGGGATTGCATTGAATCTATAGATTGCTTTGGGTAGTATAGCTATTTTCACAATATTGATTCTCCCAATCCAAGAACATGGTATATCTCTCCATCTGTTTGTGTCATCTTTGGCTTCTTTCATCAGTACCTTATAGTTTTCTGGTACAGGTCTTTTGCCTCCTCAGGGAGGTTTATTCCTAGGTATTTTATTCTTTTTGATACTATAGTAAATGGCATTGTTTCCTTGATTTCTCTTTCTGATCTTTCATTGTAGTGTACAGGTATACAAGAAATATCTGTGTATTAATTATGTATGCTGCAACTTTACCAAATTCATTAATGAGCTCTAGCAGTTTTCTGGTAGCCTCTTTAGGATATTCTATATATAGTAACATGTCATCTGCAAACAGTGACAGTTTTACCTCTTCTTTTCTAATATGGATTCCTTTTATTTCTTTTGATTTTCTGCTTGCTGTGGCTAGGACTTCCAAAACTATGTTGAATAATAGTGGCAAGAGTGAAAATTCTTGTCTTGTTCCTGATTGTAGAGGAAATGCTTTCAGTGTTTCAACACTGAGAATGATATTTGCTGTGGGTTTGTTATATATGGCCTTTATTATGTGGAGGTATGTTCCCGCTATGCCCACTTTCTGGAGAGTTTTTATTATAAATTGGTGTTGAATTTTGTCCAAAGCTTTTTCTGCACCTATGGAGATGATCATATCATTTGTATTTTTCAATTTGTTAATATGGTGTTTCAACTGATTGATTTTTTTTTGGATCAATGCTTACATGTTTATTGCTATTATTTTTATTTTAATCATTCTTTTTATTTAACATTTTTATTGGAGTATAATTGCTTTACAGTGCTGTGTTAGTTACTGCTTTATAACAAAGTGAATCAGTTATACATATACATATGTCCCCATATCTCTTCCCTCTTGCGTCTCCCTCCCTCCCACCCTCCCTATCCCACCCCTCTAGGTGGTCACAAAACACGGAGCTGATCTCCCTGTGCTATGCGGCTGCTTCTCACTTGCTATCTATTTTATGTTTGGTAGTGTATATATGTCCATGACACTCTCTCACTTTGTCCCAGCTTACACTTCCCCCTCCCCGTTTCCTCAAGTCCCTTCTCTAGTAGGTCTGTGTCTTTATTCCCGTCTTGCCCCTAGATTCTTCAGAACTTTTTTTTTTTAATACTCCATATATGTGTCTTAGCATACAGTATTTGTTTTTCTATTTCTGACTTACTTCACGCTGTATGACAGACTCTAGATCCATCCACCTCACTAGAAATAACTCAGTTTCATTTCTTTTATGGCTGAGTAATATTCCATTGTATATATGTGCCACATCTTCTTTAACCATTCATCTGTCGATGGACACTTAGGTTGCTTCCATGCCCTGGCTATTGTAAATAGTGCTGCAATGAACATTGTGGTACATGACTCTTTTTGAATTATGGTTTTCTCAGGGTATATGCCCAGTAGTGGGATTGCTGGGTCGTATGGTAGTTCTATTTGTAGTTTTTTAAGGAACCTCCATACTGTTCTCCATAGTGGCTGTATCAATTTACATTCCCACCAAGAGTGCAAGAGGGTTCCCTTTTCTCCACACCCTCTCCAGCATTTATTGTTTGTAGATTTTTTTGATGATGGCCATTCTGACCGGTGTGAGATGATATCTCATTGTAGTTTTGATTTGCATTTCTCTAATGATTAATGATGTTGAGCATCCTTTCATGTGTCTGTTGGCAATCTGTATATCTTCTTTGGAGAAATGTCTATTTACGTCTTCTGCCCATTTTTGGATTGGGTTGTTTGTTTTTTTGATATTGAGCTGCATGAGCTGCTTGTAAATTTTGGAGACTAATGCTTTGTCAGTTGCTTCATTTGAAAATATTTTGTCCCATTCTGAGGGTTGTCTTTTTGTCTTGTTTATGGCTTCCTTTGCTGTGCAAAAGCTTTTAAGTTTCCTTAGGTCCCACTTGTTTATTTTTGTTTTTACTTCCATTTCTCTAGGAGCTGGGTCAAAAAGGATCTTGCTATGATTTATGTCATAGAGTGTTCTGCCTATGTTTTGATCTAAGAGTTTGATGGTGTCTGGCCTAACATTTAGATCTTTAATCCATTTTGAGTTTATTTTTGTGTATGGTGTTAGGGAGTGTTCCAATTTCATTCTTTTACATGTAGCTGTCCAGTTTTCCCAGCACCATTTATTGAAGAGGCTGTCTTTTCTCCATTGTATATTCTTGCCTCCTTTATCAAAGATAAGGTGACCATATGTGGGTTGGTTTATCTCTGGGCTTTCTATCCTGTTCCATTGATCTATATTTCTGTTTCTGTGCCAGTACCCTGCTGTCTTGATTACTGTAGCTTTGTAGTATAGTCTGAAGTCAGGGAGCCTGATTCCTCCAGGTCAGTTTTTCTTTCTCAAGATTGTTTTGGCTATTCGGGGTCTTTGGTATTTCCATACAAATTGTGAAATTTTTTGTTCTAGTCCTGGGAATGCCAGTGGTAGTTTTAATGGGATTGCATTGAATCTGTAGATTACTTTGGGTAGTATAGTCATTTTCACAATGTTGATTCTTGCAATCCAAGAACATGGTATATCTCTCCATCTATCTGTTTCATCTTTAATTTCTTTCATCAGTGTCTTATAGTTTTCTGCATACAGGTCTTTTGTCTCCTTAGGTAGGTTTATTCCTAGATATTTTATTCTTTTTGTTGCAATGGTAAATGGGAGTGTTTTCTTAACTTCACTTTCAGATGTTTCATCATTAGTGTATAGGAATGCAAGAAATTTCTGTGCATTAATTTTGTATCCTGCTACTTTACCAAATTCATTGATTAGCTCTAGTAGTTTTCTGGTAGCATCTTTAGGATTCTCTGTTTATAGTATCATGCCATCTGCAAACAGTGACAGCTTTACTTCTTCTTGTCCGATTTGGATTCCTTTTCTTTTCTTTTCTTCTCTGATTGCTGTGGCTAAAACTCCCAAAACTATGTTGAATAATAGTGGTGAGAGTGGCAACCTTGTCTTGTTCCTGATCTTAGTGGAAATGGTTCCAGTGTTTCACCATTAAGGACAATGTTGGCTGTGGGTTTATCATATACGGCCTTTATGATGTTGAGGAAAGTTCCCTCTATGCCGACTTTCTGGAGGGTTTTTATCATAAATGGGTGTTGAATTTTGTCAAAAGCTTTCTTTGCATCTCTTGAGATGATCATATGGTTTTTCTCCTTCAATTTGTTAATATGGTGTATCACATTGATTTATTTGCGTATATTGAAGAATCCTTGCATTCCTGGGATAAACCCCACTTGATCATGGTGGACGATCCTTTTAATGTGCTGTTGGATTCTGTTTGCTAGTATTTTGTTGAGGATTTTTACATCTATGTTCATCAGTGATATTGGCCTGTAGTTTTTTTTCTTTTTGACATCTTTGTCTGGTTTTGGTATCAGGGTGATGGTGTTCTCGTAGAATGAGTTTGAGAGTGTTCCTCCCTCTGCTATATTTTGGAAGAGTTTTAGAAAGATATGTGTTAGCTCTTCTGTAAATGTTTGATAGAATTTGCCTGTGAAGCCATCTGGTCCTGGGCTTTTGTTTGTTGGAAGATTTTTAATCACAGTTTCAATTTCGGTGCTTGTGATTGGTCTGTTCATATTTTCTATTTCTTCCTGGTTTGGTCTCCGAAGGTTGTACATTTCTAAGAATTTGTCCATTTCTTCCAGGTTGTCCAATTTATTGGCATAAAGTTGCTTGCAGTAATCTCTCATGATCCTTTATATTTCTGCAGTGTCAGTTGTTACTTCTCATTTTTCATTTCTAACTCTATTGATTTGAGTCTTCTCCCTTTTTTTCTTGATGAGTCTGGCTAATGGTTTATCAATTTTGTTTATCTTCTCCAAGAACCAGCTTTTAGTTTTATTGATCTTTGCTATCGTTTCCTTCATTTCTTTTTCATTTATTTCTGATCTGATCCTCATGATTTCTTTCCTTCTACTAACTTTGGTTTTGTTTGCTCTTCTTTCTCTAGTTCCTTTTGGTGTAAGGTTAGATTGTTTACTTGAGATTTTTCTTGTTTCTTGAGGTAGGCTTGTATAGCTATAAACCACCCTCTTAGAACTGCTTTTGCTGCATGCATAGGTTTTGGATCGTCGTGTTTTCATTGTCATTTGTCTCTAGGTATTTTTTGATTTCCTCTTTGCTTTCTTCAGTGATCTATTTAGTAACGTATTGTGTAGTCTCCATGTGTTTGTGTTTTTTACGTTTTTTTCCCTGTAATTCATTTCTAATCTCATAGCATTGTGGTCAGAAAAGATACTTGATACAACTTCAATTTTCTTAAATTTACCAAGGCTTGATTTCTGACCCAAGATATGATCTATCCTGGAGAATGTTCCATGAGCACTTGAGAAAAATGTGTATTCTGTTGTTTTTGGATGGAATGTCCTATAAATATCAATTAAATCTATTTGATCTATTGTGCCATTTAAAGCTTATGTTTCCTTATTTATTTTCATTTTGGATGATCTGTCCATTGGTGAAAGTCGGGTGTTAAAGTCCCCTACTATGATTGTGTTACTGTCGATTTCCCCTTTTATGGCTGTTACTATTTGCCTTATGTATTGAGGTGGTCCTATGTTGGGTGCATAAATATTTACAATTGTTATATCTTCTTCTTTGATTGATCCCTTGATCATTATGTAGTGTCCTTTCTTGTCTCTTGTAACATTCTTTATTTTAAAGTCTATTTTATCTGATATGAGTATAGCTACTCCAGCTTTCTTTTGAATTCCATTTGCATGGAATATCTTTTTCCATCCCCTCACTTTCAGTCTGTATGTATCCCTAGGTCTGAAGTGTGTCTCTTGTAGACAACATATATATGGGTCTTGCTTTTGTATCCATTCAGCGTGCCTCTGTCTTTTGGTTGGAGCATTTAATCTATTCACGTTTAAGGTAATTATCGATATGTATGTTCCTGTTACCATTTTCTTAATTGTTATGGGTTTGTTTTTGTAGATCCTTTTCTTCTCTTGTGTTTCCCACTGAGAAAAGTTCCTTTAGCATTTGTTGTAGAGCTGCTTTGATGATGTTGAATTCTCTTAGCTTTTGCTTGTCTGTAAAGCTTTTGATTTCTCCATCAAATCTGAATGAGATCCTTGCTGGGTAGAGTAATCTTGGTTGTAGGATTTTCCCTTTCATCCCTTTAAATATATCATGTCACTCCCTTCTGGCTTGTAGAGTTTCTGCTGAGAAATCAGCTGTTAAACTTATGGGAGTTCCCTTGTATGTTATTTGTCATGTTTCCCTTGTTGCTTTCAAAAATTTTTCTTTGTCTTTAATTTTTGTCAGTATGATTACTATGTGTCTTGGCGTGTTTCTCTTTGGGTTTATCGTGCCTGGGACTCTCTGCACTTCCTGGACTTGAGTGGCTATTTCCTTTCCTATGTTAGGGAGGTTTTCGACTATAATCACTTCAAACATTTTCTCAAGTCCTTTCTCTCTCTCTTCTCCTTCTGGGACCCCTATAATGCGAATGTTGTTGTGTTTTATGTTGTCCCAGAGGTCTCTTAGGCTGTCTTCATTTCTTTTCATTCTTTTTTCTTTAGTCTGTTCCACAGCAGTGAATTCCACCACTCTGTCTTCCAGGTCACTTATCCGTTCTTCTGCCTCAGTTATTCTGCTATTGATTCCTTCTAGTGTAGTTTTCATTTCAGTTATTATATTGTTCATCTCTGTTTGTTTGTTCTTTAATTCTTCTAGGTCTTTGTTAAACATTTCTTGCATCTTCTCGATCTTTGCCTCCATTCTTTTTCCATGGTCCTGGATCATCTTCACTATCATTATTCTGAATTCTTTTTCTGGAAGGTTGCCTATCTCCACTTCATTTAGTTGTTTTTCTGGGGTTTTATCTTGTTCCTTCATCTGGTATATAGCCTTCTGCCTTTTCATCTTGTCTATCTTTCTGTGAATGTGGTTTTTGTTCCACAGGCTGCAGGAGTGTAGTTCTTCTTGCTTCTGCTGTCTGCACTCTGGTGGATGAGGCTCTCTAAGAGGCTTGATGGGAGGGACTGGTGGTGGGTAGAGCTGGGTGTTGCTCTGGTGGGCAGAGCTCATTAAAACTTGACTTGGCTTGACTGCTGATGGGTGGGGCTGTGTTCCCTCCCTGTTGGTTGTTTGGCCTGAGGCAACCCAACACTGGAGCCTACCTGCGCTCTTTGGTGGGGCTAATGACAGACTCTGGGAGGGCTCTCGCGAAGGAGTACTTCCCATAACTTCTGCTGCCAGTGTCCTGTCCCCATGGTGAAACAGAGCTACCCCCTGCCTCTGCAGGGGACCCTCCAACACTAGCAGGTAGGTCTGGTTCAGTCCTCCCCGGGGTCACTGCTCCTTCCCCTGGGTCCCGATGTGTACACTACTTTCTGTGTGCTCTCCAAGAGTGGAGTCTCTGTTTCCCCCAGTCCTGTCGAAGTCCTGCAGTCAATTCCCACTAGGCTTCAAAGTCTGATTCTCTAGGATTTCCTCCTCCCGTTGCCAGACACCCAGGTTGGAAGCCTGACGTGGGGCTCAGAACCTTCACTCCAGTGGGTGGACTTCTGTTGTATAAGGGTTCGCCAGTCTGTGAGTCACCCACCCACCAGTTATGGGATTTGATTTTACTGTGATTGCACCCCTACTACCATTTCTTTGTGGCTTCTCCTTTGTCTTTGGATGCGGGGTATCTTTTTTGGTGAGTTCCAGTGTCCTCCTGTCGATGATTGTCCAGCAGCTAATTGTGATTCTGGTGTTCTTGCAAGAGGGAGTGAGAGCACATCCTTCTACTCTGCCATCGTGATTCCTCCTCTAGCCTTTGTTTTAAAGTCTATTTTTTCTGATATAGAATTGCTACTCCAGCTTTCTTTTGATTTCCATTTGCATGGAATATCGTTCTCCATCTCCTCACTTTCAGTCTGTATGTGTCCCTAGGTCTGAAGTGGGTCTCTTGTACACAGCATATACATGGGTCTTGTTTTTGTATCCATTCAGCCAGTCTATGTCTTTTGGTTGGAGCATTTAATCCATTTACATTTAAGGTAATTATTGATATGTATGTTTCTATTACGATTTTCTTAATTGTTTTGGGTTTCTTATTGTAGGTCTTTTCCTTCTCTTGCATTTCCTGCCTAGAGAAGTTCCTTTAGCAATTGTTGTAAAGCTGGTTTGGTGGTGCTGAATTCTCTTAGCTTTTGCTTGTCTGTAAAGATTTTAGTTTCTCTGTCAAATCTGAATGAGATCCTTGCTGGGCAGAGTAATCTTGGTTGTAGGTTTTTCTCCTTCATCACTTTAAATATGTCCTGCCACTCCCTTCTGGCTTGCAGAGTTTCAGCTGAAAGATTAGCTGTTAACCTTATGGGGATTCCCTTGTGTGTTATTTGTTGTTTTTCCCTTGCTGCTTTTATTATTTTTTCTTTGTATTTAATTTTTGATAGTTTGATTAATATGTGTCTTGGCGTGTTTCTCCTTGGATTTATCCTGTATGGGACTCTCTGTGCTTCCTGGACTTGATTAACTATTTCCTTTCCCATATTAGGAAAATTTTCAACTATAATCTGTTCAAATATTTTCTAAGTCCCTTTCTTTTTGTCTTTTTCTTCTGGGACCCCTATAATTCGAATGTTGGTGCATTTAATGCTGTCCCAGATGTCTCTGAGACTATCCTCAATTCTTTTCATTCTTTTTTCTTTATTCTACTCTGCAGTAGTTATTTCCACTCTTTTATCTTCCAGGTCACTTATGCGTTCTTCTGCCTCAGTTATTCTGCTATTGATCCCTTCTAGAGAATTTTTAAGTTCACTTATTGTGTTGTTCATCACTGTTTCCTCTTTAGTTTTTCTAGGTCCTTGTTAAACGTTTCTTGTATTTTCTCCATTCTATTTCCAAGATTTTGGATCATCTTTACTATCATTATTCTGAATTCTTTTTCAGGTACACTGCCTATTTCTTCTTCATTTGTTAGGTCTGGTGGGTGTTTGCCTTGCTCCTTCATCTGCTGTGTTTCTCTGTCTTCTCATTTTGCTTAACTTACTGTGTTTGGGGTCTCCTTTTCGCAGGCTGCAGGTTCATAGGCCCCGTTTTTTTTGGTGTCTGTCTCCAGTGGCTAAATTTGGTTCAGTGGGTTGTGTAGACTTCCTGGTGGAGGGGACTAGTGCCTGTGTTCTGGTGGATGAGGCTGGATCTTGTCTTTCTGGTGGGCAGGTCCACATCTGGTGGTGTGTTTTGGTGGGTCTGTGGCCTTATTATGATTTTAGGCAGCCTCTCTTCTAATGGATGGGGCTGTGTTCCTGTCTTGCTAGTTGTTTGGCATAGGGTGTCCAGCACTGTAGCTCGCTGGTCGTTGAGTGGTGTTGGGTCTTTGTGTTGAGATGGAGATCTCTGGGAGATTTGTGCTGTTTGATATTACATGGAGCTGGCAGGTCTCTTGTGGACCAGTGTCCTGAACTTGGCCCTCCCACCTCAGAGGCACAGGTCTGACGTTTGGCTGGAGCACCAAGAGCCTGTTATCCACTCGACTCAGAATAAAAGGGAGAGAAAAATGAAAGAAAGAAAGAAGATAATATAATATAAAATAAAATAAAGTAAAATAAAATAAAATAATTATTAAAATAAAAACTAAAAAATAATTAAAACAATTTTTTTAAATAATTTTAAAAAAAAGAAAGAAAGAAATAAGAGAGCAACCAAACGAAAAAACAAATCCACCAATGATAACAAGTGGTAAAAACTACACTAAAAAAAAAAACAACAAAAAACGGACAGACGGAACCCTAAGACAAATGGGAAAAGCAAAGCTATACAGATAAAATCACACGCAGAAGCATATACATACACATTCACAAAAAGAGAAAAAGGGAATCAAATATATATATCGTTGCTCCCAAAGTCCACCTCCTCAATTTCAGATGATTTGTTGTCTATTCAGGTATTCCACAGATGCAAGGTACATCAAGTTGATCGTGGAGATTTAACCTGCTGCTCCTGAGGCTGCTGGGAGAAATTTCCCTTTCTCTTCTTTGTTCGCACATCTCCTGGGGTTCAGCTTTGGATTTGGCCCCGCCTCTGCCTGTAGGTCGCCTGAGGGCGTCTGTTCTTTTCTCGGGGTTAAAGGACCAGCTGATTCGGTGGCTCTGGCTCACTCAGGCCTGGGGGCGGAAGGGGCATGGAGTGCGGCATGAGCCTGCAGCGGCAGAGGCTGGCGTGACATTGCAGCAGCCTGAGTCGTGCCATGTGTTCTCCCAGGGAAGTTGTCCTTGGATCATGGGACCCTGGCAGTGGCAGGCTGCACAGGCTCCCAGGAGGGGTGGTGTGGATAGTGACCTGTGCTTGCACACAGGCTTCTTGGTGGCTCCAGCAGCAGCCTTAACGTCTCATGCCCATCTCTGGTGTCTGCACTGATAGCTGCGGCTCACGCCCGTCTCTGGAGCTCCTTTAAGCGGCACTCTTAACCCCTCTCCTCATGCACCAGGAAACAAAGAGACAAGAAAAAGTCTCTTGCCTCTTTGGCAGCTCCAGACTGTTTCCCAGACTCCCTCCCGGCTAGCTGTGATGCACTAGCCCCTTCAGGCTGTGTTCATGCAGCCAACCCCAGTCCTCTCCCTGCGATCCGACCTCTGAAGCCCGAGATTCAGCTCCCAGCCCCCGCCTGCCCAGGCAGCGGAGCAGACAAGCTCTCGGGCTGGTGAGTGCTGGTTGGCACGGATCCTCTGTGCGGGAATCTCTCTGCTTTGCCCTCCACACCCCTGTTGCTGTGCTCTCCTCTGTGGCTCCGAAGCTTCCCCGCTCCGCCACCAGCAGTCTCCGCCCGCGAAGGGGCTTCCTAGTGTGTGGAAACCTTTCCTCCTTCACAGCTCCCTCTCACTGGTACAGTTCCTGTCCCTATTCTTTTGTCTCTGTTTTTTCGTTTTTCTTTTGCCCTACCCAGGTACGTGGGGAGTTTCTTGCCTTTTGGGAGGTCTGAGGTGTTCTGCCAGCATTCAGTAGGTGTTCTGTAGGAGTTGTTCCACATGTAGATGTATTTGCGGGAGGAACGTGATCTGCACGTCTTACTCTTCCGCCATCTTGAAGCTCCTCCTCAACAGATTTGTGGATATTGAAAAATCCTTGCATCTCTGGGATAAATCCTGCTTGATCATGCTGTATGATCCTTTTAATGTGTTTTTGGATTTGTTTTGCTAGTATTGCATTGAGGATTTTTACCTCTATGTTCATCTGTGATCTTGGCCTGTAGTTTTCTTTTTTTGTGATATCTTTGTCTGTTTTTTGTATCAGGGTGATGGTGGCCTTATAGAATGAGCTTGGGAGTGTTCCGTTCTCTAAATTTTTGGAAGAGTTTCAGAAGGGTGGGTGTTAACTCTTCTCTAAATGTTTGATAGAATTTATCTTTGAAGCCATCTGATCCTGGACTTTTGTTTGTTGGAAGATTTTTAATCACAGTTTCAAGTTCAGTACTTGTGATTGGTCTGTTCATATTTTCTATTTCTTCTTGGTTCAGTCTTCGAACGTTGTACCTTTCCAAGAATTTGTCCATGCCTTCTACATTGTCCTTTTTATTGGTGTATTTTTGCTTGTAGTAGTCTCTTATGATCCATTGTATTTCAGTGGTGTCCATCGCAACTTCTCCTTTTTAATTTCTAATTTTATTGATTTGAGTCCTCTCCTTTTTTTCTTGATGTGTCTGCCTAAACGCTTATAAATTTTGTTTATCTTTTCAAAGTACCAGCTCTTAGTTTCATCGATCTCTGCTATTGTTTTCTTCATCTAAATTTCATTTATTTCTGCCCTGATGTTTATGATTTCTTTCCTCCTAACTTTGTTCTTCTTTCTCTAGTTGCTTTAGGTGTAGGGTTAGGTTGCTTATTTAAGATTTTTCTTGTTTCTTGGTGTAAGATTGTATTGCTATAAACTTCCCTGTTAGAACTGCTTTTGCTGCTCCCCATTGGTTTTGGATTGGTGTGTTTTTGTTGTCATTTGCCTATAGATATTTTTTTGATTTCCTCTTTGACTTCTTCAGTGATCCATTGGTTATTTAGTAACATATTGTTTAGCATCCATGTGTTTGTGCTCTTTATAGTCTTTTTTCCCCTGTAATTGATTTCTATTCTCATAGCATTGTGGTCATAAAAGATGTTTGATATGATTTTAATTTTCCTATAATTACCAAGGTTTGATTTGTGGCCATGATGTAATCTATCCTGGAGAATATTCCATGTGTATTTGAGACAAATGTTTATTCTGTTTCTTTTGGATGCAATGTCCTATAAATATCAATTAAGTCTCCCTGGTGTAATGTGTCATTTAAGGCTTGTGTTTCCTTATTAATTTTGTGTCTGGATGATCTGCCCATTGGTGAAAGTGGGGTGTTAAAGTCCCCTACTATGATTGTGTTACTGTCGATTTCCCCTTTTATGGCTGTTACTATTTGCCTTATGTATTGAGGTGCTCCTATGTTGGGTGCATAAATATTTACAATTGTTGTATCTTCTTCTTCGATTGATCCCTTGATCATATGTAGTGTCCTTCTTTGTCTCTTGTAATAGTCTTTGTTTTAAAGTCTATTTTGTCTGATATGAGAATTGCTACTCCAGCTTTCTTTTGATTTCCATGTGCATGGAATATCTTTTTCCATCCCCTCACTTTCAGTCAGTATTTGTCTCTGGTCTGAAGTGGGGCTCTTGTAAGCAGCATATATACGGGTCTTGTTTTTGTATCCATTCAGCCAGTCTATGTCTTTTGCTTGGAACATTTAATCAATTTACATTTAATGTAGTTATCGATATGTATATTCCTATGCCATTTTCTTAATTGTTTTGGGTTTGTTTTTGTTGGTTCTTTCTTCCCTTCTTTTGTTCTCTTCTCTTGTGGTTTGATGACTATCTTTAGTTTTGTGTTTGGGTTGCTTTTTCTTTTTGTGTGTGTGTATCTATTGTAGTTTTTTGGTTTGCAGTTCCCATGAGGTTTTGGTATAGCAGTCTATACATGTACAATGTTGTTTTAAACTGCTCTTAATTTCAAATGCAATTCCCGTTTTCTGCATTTGTACTCTCCTCTTCTCAAGGTTGGTGGTTTTAATATCACATTTGTGTGTGGATTTCCTACTATTACTTTATGTTTGCCTTTACTGGTGAGATTTCCCATTTGTGAAAGTTTGTTTCACAAATTTTCTTGTTTCTAGTTGTGGCCTCTTTTTTTTTTTCTGTCTTTTTTTCCCACCCTGCCTAGAGAAGTCCCTTTACCATTTGTTGTAAAGCTGGTTTGGTGGTGCTGAATTCTCTTAGCTTTTGCTTGTCTGTAAAAATTTGATTTCTTTATTGAATCTGAATGAGAACCTTTCAGGGTATTCTTGGTTGTATGTTTTTCCCTTCCATCATTTTAAATATATCATACCAGTCTCTTCTGGCTTGTTAAGTTTCTGCTGAAAAATCAGCTGATAACCTTATGGGGATTCCCTTGTATGTTATGTGTTGCTTTTTCCTTGTTGCTTTTAATATTTTTTCTTTGTATTTACGTTTTGTCAGTTTGATTAACCTGTGTCTCAGTGTGTTCTTCCTTTGGTTTATCTTGTATGAGACTCTCTCCCCTTCCTGGAATTTTGTGACTGTTTCCTTTCCCATGTTAGGGAAATTTTTGACTATAATCTCTTCAAATATTTTCTCAGGCCTTTTCCCTTTCTCTTTTTTTTCTGGGATCCCTATAATGTGAATATTCATGTGTTTATTGTTGTCCAAGAGGTCTCTGGTACTGGCCTCATTTCTTTTCATTCTTTTTTCTTTATTCTGTTCTGTGGTGGTGATTTCCACCACTCCATCTTCCAGCTCACTTATGTGTTCTTCTGCCTCAGTTATTCTGCTATTGATTCCTTCTAGTGTATTTTTCATTTCAGTTATCATGTTTGTTTATTCTTTAACTCTTCTATATCCTTATTAAACATGACTTGTATCTTCTCGGTCTTTTCCTCCATACTTTTTCCAAGACTTTGAATCATTTACTATCATTACTCTGAATTCTTTTTCAGGTAGATTGTCCATCTCCTCTTCATTTAGTAGTTCTTGTAGGTTTTTTATCTTGCTCCTTCATCTGCAACATACTTCTCTGTCGTTTCATTTTGTCTAACTTTCTGTGTTTGTGGTCTCTTTTCTGCAGGCTGCAGGATCATAGTTCTTCTTGGTTTGCCCCCTGGTGGGTGAGGTTGGTCCAGAGGCTTGTTTTGTAATCCCCTTGATTGGGGGTTTGACTGGTGTTGTGGTGACCAGAGCCTGCCCTGGATATTGAGTGGGGCCACCCCTTTGCCATGTTGTTGTCAGTGCCCTGTCAGGGGAAGGGTCTGCTCCCTAGTAGTTGGAATAGAGACCCCAGATCTGTTTCTTAGCTGTGATTCTGATATATGGTGTGATGTAGGTGGGATTGGAGCTCTCCCACTAGGAGAGAACTTACTGGGTATTCCTCCTCTGGAGCTGTACACCTGTGAATGTGCTTTGTTGTGTCCCCTCTTGCCCATGTGTGGGCTCACAAAGTACACTGTTGTTGGCACTGCTTTCAGTCCCACCTTAACTGTGGGTATGCCGGCAATTGGCCCTGGTGACTTTCAGTCGTTTTCACTGGGCCACCAGCACAGATCCACTGAGGTCAGGTCCCAGGACTGTAGTAATCATGCACCTGGACCTGCTGTGGGAGCTATGGAGGCAGCTCTGACTCTGGCCTGGCCTAAATCCTGCATGTATGTGCCAATAAACCCACAGCTGCTAAAGCCAGACCTGTTCCAGCTGCAGGAGCAATTGTTCTTCCGGATGTTTCATGGGCATTGAATTTAGGAAGTTGTCAACAGAGCAGCCACAAGGAGAGATTTCAGCTCTTCCTCCTCAGTCACACGGCCCCTGGGGCCTAGCTGTGGCTTCAGCCCCAGCTTTGCATGTGTTCTTCCCACCAAAGTCTGCTCCAGAAGTTGCTGGAGCACATGAGCCTGTCAGGCAGGAAGGAGTTGAGGCGGTGATCAGGGCAAGCTGGCCTCCCAGGTGGGGAGGGGTTGCAGAGGAGGTAATGCCAGGGGCTTGCGAGCTGGCTCCAGTGGAAACCCTCCTTAGTGCCTGTGGAGGCAGGGGCCATCACATGAGGAGAGAGGCTGCAATGGCAGCCCTGTCTCCCCTCCCTCCCTGGTGTGCCACCCAACAATGGCACTTTGCCTCTGCGGTGGTCTGGGTTTCCTCCATGAGCACTCCTGGTTGCAGAGCTCCTCACTCACATCCCCTCAGGCCATCTCCTCATAGCTAACAGTAGTCCCCTCCCCAGGTCCACCCTCCAAACCCCACATTCCAGCCCCCAGCCCCCATCTGCACTGGCAGGCACACATCTCAGGCTGGGGTGTGCAGGGCTGCACTGCAGACCATCTGTGTAGGTCTCAGTCTGCCCTGACTGCCACTGACCAGCCACTGGACTGTCTTCCGATTCCATGAAGCTCCCCCTCTGTCCCAGCTAATCTCCCTGCTGGTGAGGGGGCCTCCCCAGATGTGGGAACCTCTCCTCACCCTCCGCTCCCTGCCAGGGATGCAAGTCCTGTCCTGCTTCTTCTTATCTTCCTTTTCTCTTCTTCTTTCTTTCATCCTACCTGGCTACACAGGGATATCTCTTGTCCTTTTAGGTGTCCAAAGTCCTCCACCAGTGTTCAGCAGGTGCTCTGTGAGAATTGCTCCCTTTGTAGATGTATTCTTGATGCGTTTGTGGGAAGAGCTGAACTCCAAGTCCTCCTACTCCTCCACCATCTTAGAAAATCCTATTTTTAAGTCTTGTTAAAGAATATTCCAACCAAGTATAAAAGTAAAGAGACCAGTATAATTAATTCCTATGTATCAATGATCCAGCTCAGTGATTAATACATGGTCAATTATGTCTTATCTGTGTCCACTTCTCCTCCTGTCCTGGATGTTATTAAAGCCAATCATCTCAGACATTATATACTTTCACCCATAAATATTTTATTATGAAGTCTAAAAAATAAGGACACTTTTAAAAACATAACTATAATACTGTTATCATACCTAAAATCATATCCAATCAGTGTTCCAATTTCCCTAATAATCTTTACCACCAAGTAAAAATGAAATTCTTGCAGTAAGAACAAGTATTGAAAACTTAAAGAGAAAAAAATGTTCATGAGCTGGTTGGTGGTGGGATGGGTCAGATTGGGGGACAATAACTCAGAATGAGACAGGTGCACAGGTGCCTAGAGAGACAAGCAGCAAGCAGGAGAAGGGGTTGCACTCCTCCCTGGCATCTGTAGGGAAGTGACCCAGGAGGGGAATGACATCAGGGATTCCTTCTCTGGAAGCAGAACTCTAGTCATGGATGAACTGAGGGAACAGGAAGGACATCCTGACCAGGGCATCACTGTCACACTAAAAGCTGGTGACTGAATTTTCAGAAAAGAATATAAGGCAGGGGCTTGCTTGCAAATGAACAGGGCAGAAATCTAGATTTCAGCACCAGAGGTGAATCGGAGCAATGCTGGCCTAATGCTGGTTGGGTGAGCACTTGCTATTTTTGTGGGTAGGATGAGTCCCAGAGTTGGAACTAGACAAACATACCAACTAAAGATAAGCATAGATTTCAGTAACCTGGACACGTGACTCATAGCAATTTGTCTTCATTATTTTCAAAAATTTTTATTTTATATTGGAGTATAGTTAATTAACAATGTTGTGTTAGTTTCAGGTGTACAGCAAAGTGATTCAGTTATACATATACACGTATCTATTCTTTTCAAATTCTTTTCCCATTTAGGTTAGTACAGAATATCGAGCAGAGTTCCCTGTGCTATACAAAGTCTTCATTACTATAAATAGTCAATTCATAACAAGTAGACTAGCCACTTTGAGGACTTGATCACTCCAACCTCATCTCCTCCCACTCCCTGTGATTCACTTTGTTCCAACCACAGTGGCCACCTTGTTGTTTCTGGAATTGGCCCAGCATGGTCCTGCCAAAAGATCATTTTATTTGCTGTTCCTCCAGATAACCAAGTAGCGTGACCTCTCTGTTCCCTCAGATCTTTGCTAAAATATTTCTTTCTCAATGAGGCCCTTCCTATCTACCCCGTCTAAAATTCCAACTCATGTCCCCTACTCTCTTCCTTGCTTTTATTACTCCATAGCATTGTTTACATCTGACCTATTATACATTTTGCTTATCTTTTTTCACCTACACACTATCCTGATATAAATTCTGAGAGGACAGGGATTTTCATCTGTTTTATAAACTGCTCTATCCTCAATGTTTAAAACAGTGTCTGGCATATAGTTTGTAATAAAAAAATATATTTGTTGAATGAAATGAATGAATAAATGAAGGTTGGAAGAAGTTAGTATGTAAGAGTATTATCTGTCAGGGTCCCACAAGGAAAAAGATGGAACACACAGATGGAGTAATTAGTCAGAGTGTAATTAAGTGTGGGTAAGATTAAGGGCTGGTAGAGTAGCATTTCCATCCCCAGGCCTGAATTGGAAAAAAGAAGGAACAGTTGCCAGAATCTTGAGCAAACAGCTATAGGAGAGGGTCATCTGAAAGGCCTTCAGTAAAGGCACCAAGTCAACCCATGTTGACTCAGAAGGGAGGGACGCTCACCCTAACTTTCTGCTAGTGCTTTCCATTGGCAAACTTTATAGAAAGACTGAGGACAAAAGAACCCATTGGTGAAGTCCATAAAATCAGCAACATTTTGGGGAACAGAGCAAGATGGAGAAGGATGGAGAGAGGGTCTTGTCAGAAAAGAGAAAATAGAGCAAATATTTACAGATAGCTGTTTAAGTACAGCATTATGCTAGGCCTTTTATCTTCTTGTGTTAGGCAAAATTTTAAAACAATTCCCCTCCCTGGGACTATGAAAAACCTACAGCTTAACATTATATCAATGGTGAAAGACTGAAAAAATTTTCTCTAAGATCAGGAACAAGACAAGGACACCCAATTTCACCTCTTCTACTCAACACAGTATTGAAATTTTTAGCTAGAGCAATTAGGCCAGAAAAAGATACTAAAAAATTCAAATTGTAAAGGAAGAAGTAAACTTATCTCTGTTTGCAGATGACATAATTTTATATCTAGAAAATCCGAAAGATTCCATTAAAAAAAGTACAACTAGTAAATTAATTCAGCAAAGCGGCAGGATACAATATTGACACAAAAATAAGCTGCAATTCTATACACTAACAATGAACATTCAGAAAAGGAAATTAAGAAAACAATTCCACTTACAATAGCATCAAAAAGAATTAAATGCTTAGGGATAAATTTAACGAAGGAATTGAAGACTTGTAGACTGAAAACTGCAAAACATTGCTGTTTTATTAAAGAAGGCATAAATAAGTGGAAAGACATCCCATGATCATGGACTGGAAGACTTAACATTGTTAAGATGACAATACTTAAGTGATATATAGATTCAATGAAATTTCTATCAAAATACAATGGCATTTTAATACAGAAATAGAAAAAAAATCCTAAGATTCATATGGAATCTCAAGGACCCCAAATAGCCAAAACAATCTTAAGAAAGAACAAAATTGGAGGACTCACGCCTACCAATTTCAAAACTTCTGACAAAGCCACAGTAATCAAAACAATGTGGTACTGGCATAAGGACAGACATATAGACCAATAAAATAAGATAGAGAGCCTAGAAGTAAACCCCTCACATATATGGCCAAATGGTTTTCAATAAGAGTGCCAAGACCATTCAATGGGGGAAAAGAGTTTTTTTCAACAAATTGTACTGATAAAATTAGATATCCACATGCAAAAGAATGAAGTTGGACCCTTACTTTACCCCATATACAAAAATTAACTCAAAATGGATCAAGATCTAAACATAAGAGCTAAAATTATAAAACTCTTAGCAGGAAACACAGGGGATAATCTTCATGACATTGGATTTGGCAATGATTTCTCGAATGTGACACTAAAAGCACAGGCAACAGAAGAAAATACATAATTTGGACTTCATCAAAATTAAAAACATTTGGGCTTCCCTGGTGGCGCAGTGGTTGAGAATATGCCTGCCAATGCAGGGGACACGGGTTCGAGCCCTGGTCTGGGAAGATCCCACATGCCGCGGAGCAACTAAGCCCGTGAGCCACAATTACTGAGCCTGCGTGTCTGGAGCCTGTGCTCCGCAACAAAAGAGGCCACGACAGTGAGAGGCCCGTGCACCACGATGAAGAGTGGCCCCCGCTTGCTGCAACTGGAGAAAGCCCTCGCACAGAAACGAAGACCCAACACAGCCATAAATAAATAAATAAATAAATAAATTAATTAATTAATTAATTAATTAATTAATTAATTAAAAACTTTTGTGCATTAAAGAACACAATCAACAGAATGAAAAGGTAACCTAGAGAATAGGAGGAAAGATTTGCAAATAATATTTATGGTAAATTATTAATATCCAGAATATATAAAGAACTCCTACAATTCAACAATAAAAACCCAAAAAGCCCAATTCAAAAATGGGTAAAAAATTTGCATAGATATTTTTCAAAGAAGGTATACAAATGACCAATAAGCACATGAAAAGATGCTCAACATCATTAATCATTAGGGAAAGGCAAATCAAAACCACAATGAGGTATCACTTCACACATCAGGTGTTGATGAGGATGTGGAAAATTAGCCAGTGGGACTGTAAAAGGGTGAAGCTGCTGTGGAAAACAACTTGGAAGTTTCTCAAAAAGTTAAACATAGAATTACCATATGACCCAGCAATTCCATTCCTGTGCCCAGTTGCATCAAGAGAAGAATATGGGGGAGCCCCTAGCCTGGGCAGCAGAGATCCTTATCCCTCACTTCTTTTGCACAGTCTTCTTTTCCACAAGACTGCACTCCCAGCTTAGGACCCTCTGGTTGCCACAGCACTGGAACAGTCTGTCTGTTTTATATGCAAAACATGTTATATGAGTCAAATTGGCTTTTATATGCTTTATTTATTCACAGCAGGCTGAGATCCCTTAGTCAAACCCAAATAAGCAAATTTTTAGCCATTTAGAGATTGCCTGCATAGCATACCCTGCAAAACTGTCCCACACACCTACTAGCCATAGATTAAGATTAATCCCAGTGCTATAAAGACCCTCAGCCCCTGCTGCCTTTCAGAGCTCTCTGACCCAGAGACTCACCAATGGGCTGCTGAGTGACATCACCCAGACATATAATCCTCTCTCCCCAAAGCTCCCTAACTCCTCCCACTCTGTGCAGTGTGCCTCTCCTGTAGTTTCTTGACAGTTTCATGCCTTGAAGACTTACTCTACATGCAAATCTGTTAAAGAGGTGACCCCAAAAAGCTGGAATGTGCTGCTGCCGCCTTTTGCTCATACCTTTCTTCTTGATTAGCCCCAAAGTTCCTCAAACCAGACTTACTCAGTGTTGTATGTAGAGAGGGGTTCCATGGGGCAGCAGTCTGCTGTTTGGGCTCTAGAATTAGCCAGCTGGGCTCCAGGTTTCCATCCTGCCACTGGCTAGCTAGTCCTGGCACTCAATCTCCCCTCCCTCAGTGTCCTTATCTATAACACAGGAGGGATCAAAGTATCTGCCACACAGGGCTGACGTGGGCCTGACCAGAATAAGCACCATCTAGACAGCAGCGATGACCTTCTGTGGGAATAACAGGTTAGGTAGTTTCCCCCAAGGTTCATTTTGGCAGAGTTGTAACATGACCTCTGGATGCTGGTCAGCTAATTGTCCAGATTAATCACTCGAAAACCATTATACATGCACACACATATACGTGCTATGTACCTTGTCTTTAAAGGTGATTTCTTTCTACATAACAAAATATTGGAACAAAACTTCACGTCAAAATTTCACATCTAGACTATAATATTTATTTATTTATTTACTTATTGGCTGTGTTAGGTCTTCATTGCTGTGTATGGACTTTCTCTAGTTGTGGCGAGCAAGGGTTACTCTTCGTTGCAGTGCACAGGCTTCTCATTGCGGTGGCTTCTCTTGCTGTGGAGCATGAGCTCTAGGGCATGCAGGCTTCAGTAGTTGTGACACACAGGCTCAGTTGTGGCAAGTGGGCCCTGGAGCGCATGGGCTTCAGTAGTTTCGGCTCATGGGTTCTAGGGCACGCCGACTTCAGTAGTTGTGGTGCGTGGGCTCAGTAGTTGTGGCTTGCGGACTTTAGAGAGCACGCTCAATTGTTGTGGTGCACGGGCTTAGTTGCTCCATGACATGTGAGATCTTCCCGGACCAGGGATCGAACCCGTGTCCCCTGAATTGGCAGGTGAATTCTTAACCACTGTGCCACCAGGGAAATCCTAGACTATAATATTTAAATAGCTACATTGTATGGTGATATACAGAGCAATATTTAATGAACATTCTAATATAGGATATTTAAGTGGTTTTCCAATTTTCATTATATAAACTGTATGTTGGTAAATATGAGTGTATTTACAATATCATTCCCTTCTCTGATTTTTTAGAATATAATTGTAGAAATGGAATTCCTGGGTCAAAGATAAGCATATATTAAGGTTTTGATGCTTGCTAATGTTGAAGTTTTGCTAAAGGAATTTTACAAAGAAACTAAAGTAGCAAATTTCTGGATGAGATCTCTCTCTCTCTTTAAATGATGGTATAAAAAAAACCACATAAAATTTACTGTCTTAATTATTTTTAGGTGTTAAGTGGCATTAACTACATTTGCATTGTTGTGCTGCCATCACCACAATCCATCCACAGATCTCTTCATCTTGCAAATGGAAACACTGTGCATATTATAAATAACTCCCAAATGAGTTGAAAACTTATGTCCACCCAAAATCCTGCATATGGATATTTAAAGCAGACATTCATAATTGCCAAAACTTGGAAGCAACCAAGATGTCTTTCAGGGGGTGAATGGATAAAAAAAATGTGGTCCATCTAGGCAATGGAACTACAATTCAGCACTAAAGAGAAATGAGCTATCAAGCCATTAAATGCATATTATTAAGGGAAAGAAGCCAATCTGAGAAGGTGACATTCTGTATGATTTCAAGTATATGACATTCTGGGAAAGGCAGAACTATGGATCAGTGGCTGCCAGATGTTAGGGGAGGGAGGGATAAATACCATCAAATTAAATAATATGAATAGCCCACAACTATTAAAGAAATTTAATCCATAATATTGAAACTTCCAAAAAAGATCTCTAAGCTCAGATGATTTCATTGGATAATTATGCCAAAAGTGTAAAGAGAATTAATACCAATTCTACATAATTTTGTTTATAATTGTGTAAAACATCTGACTACAGAGTTCTAAAGTCAAAACAATACAAAAACACAATAAAAAATGTTATAAGAGATGGGAAGGAGGAATTGGGAATGCTCCATTATAGATATTGGCACTATCAATGAAGCAATGTAGTGTTATTTGAAAGTAGATTGGATTTGTTGTGTATGTAGGAAACAAAGAAAAATTGAAAAGAAGTATAATTGATATGTTAGAGAGGAGATAAAATGGAATCATATAAAATGCTCAAGTAAAAACCAGGGATGGCAGAGAAAGAGTGGAAGACAAAAAAGAGACAAAGGACAAGGGCAAATTAGAGAAAATAGTAACAAATATGGTAGATATCAGTCCAAATAGATCAATAATCAATTTACACATCATGACCTAAATACATGAATTAAAAGACAGAGACTGTCAGAGTAGATCAAAATATAAGATCCAACTATTTGTTGTCCAGATGAAACCCACTTTAAATGTAAAGACACATTTTGACTACAAGTAAAGTGATGGAGAAAGCTCTGCCATGCTAACACTAACCAAAACAAAGCTGCTGCAGCAGCTGTATTACCACCAGACAGAGCAGCCTTCAGACAAGGAGTGTGTTAGGGTTCATGGAGGGGAAGGAAGCGGTGCAGAGGTGGAGCACAGGCATTTTCAGGGCAGTGAAACTATTCTGTATGATAGCGTTATAGTGGATGAAGACATTATGCCTTTGTCAAAACTCACCAAACTGTGCTCACAAGGAGTGAACCCTACTGTAAACTATGGACTTTAGTGGATAACGATTCAATAATGATTCATCAGTTATAAGGATTGTACCACATTAATGCATGGTGTTAGCATGATGTGTGAGGATACATGAGAACTCTCTGAACTTTCCACACAATTTTACTTTAAACCGAAACTGCTCTTAAAAAATAAAGTCTAATTAAAAAGAAAAGGAGAAATAACTCACTTTGGGCCTTTGCCTACCTTCTCTCCCACCTTACAGCCTAGTCAGAACCTCCTTTATCTGTATCTAAGTGACCTGAGCCCTCACCACTTCATGATGCCCAGACTGGCTTCAGCTAACCCTTCTCTCATTTCCCCCTCCAGAGAGGGTTCTGGAACGAAGTCACTCATGGCAGAATCCAGGGGATGGGCAAGAAAGCACTGAGCCTGGGTCTGCCTTAGAGACAGTAGAAGAGTGAGGTGTAGTTAACAAAGTAAAAGGTGCAAATTCAGTCCGAAGAAGGACCTGACCCTGCACAGAGACTCACTTCTAATGATGACTTGGTGGATTGAGATGTCCCAGGGCTAACTTGGGAGGATGAGCTATGGATGACAGGGCCACAGGAGGAAAGGTCACTGTTTCACCCCCAGAGTATAGAGTCACCCCCTTCCAGGAACACTAAAGTTGAATGAGGAAAAACTGGATCCACTGAAAAGTCAGGAAATTTTGAGACCCTCCAGTTCCATTGTTTTCCCCTGAGTTGTTACGATTTGAACCTAGTCTCTTAGTTGGTATTTTTGGGAGGACCCTTCGTCTGCGGCCTCAGCTGCCTGACATTCACTAAACACTGGGACAGAAGGAATCTAGGAGGGGAGATCTCTGGGACCTTTGTAGCAGGACCAGGCTTCCCTGCAAGGAAGGAAACTGTGAAGCAGGAGGATGAGCCCTACCCAGGGATGCTCCCCCACCACCCCGAATGCTGCCTCCAACACCTCATGCACAGACACTTGTGCTGAGAAGGGAACTGCCATGGCATTGACCCCTCTAGCTTTGCTATATGGCCAGGTGGGCCAAAGAAGGCCCAAGCTTTTTTTTTTTTTTTTTTTAAACATCATTATTGGAGTATAATTGCTTTACAATGGTGTGTTAGTTTCTGCTTTATAACAAAGTGAATCAGTTATACATATACATATGTATCCATACCACTTCCCTCTTGCAACTCCCTCCCTCCCACCCCTCTAGGTGGTCACAAATCACCAAGCTGATCTCCCTATGCTACGCGGCTGCTTCCCACCAGCTATATATTTTATATTTGGTAGTGTATATATGTCCATGCCACTCTCTCACTTCATCCCAGCTTATCCTTCCCCCTCCCCGTATCCTCAAGTCCATTCTCTAGTAGGCCTGCGTCTTTATTCCCGTCTTGCCCCTAGGTTCTTCATGACCATTTTTCTTTGTTTTTTTTAGATTCCATATGTATGTGTTAACATATGGTATTTGTTTTTCTCTTTCTGACTTACTTCACTCTGTATGACAGTCTCTACGTCCATCCACCTCACTACAAATAACTCAGTTTCGTTCCTTTTTATGGCTGAGTAACATTCCATTGTATATACATGCCACATCTTCTTTATCCATTCATCTGTCAATGGACACTTAGGTTGCTTCCATGCCCTGGCTATTGTAAATAGCGCTGCAATGAACATTGTGGTGCACGACTCTTTTTGAATTATGGTTTTCTCAGGGTATATGCCCAGTAGTGGGATTGCTGGGTCGTATGGTAGTTCTATTTTTAGTTTTTTAAGGAACTTCCATACTGTTCTCCATAGTGGCTGTATCAATTTACATTCCCACCAAGAGTGCAAGAGGGTTCCCTTTTCTCCACACCCTCTCCAGCATTTATTGTTTCTAGATTTTTTGATGATGGCCATTCTGACCGGTGTGAGATGATATCTCATTGTAGTTTTGATTTGCATTTCTCTAATGATTAATGATGTTGAGCATTCTTTCATGTGTCCATTGGCAATCTGTATATCTTCCATGGAGAAATGTCTGTTTGGGTCCTCTGCCCATTTTTGGATTGGGTTGTTTGTTTGATATTGAGCTGCATGAGCTGCTTGTAAATTTTGGAGATTAATCCTTTGTCAGTTGTTTCATTTGAAAATATTTTCTCCCATTCTGAGGGTTGTCTTTTCGTCTTATTTACGGTTTCCTTTGTTGTGCAAAAGCTTTTAAGTTTCATTAGGTCCCATTTGTTTTTTTTGTTTTTATTTCCATTTCTCTAGGAGGTGGGTCAAAAAGGATCTTGCTGTGATTTATGTCATAGAGTGTTCTGCCTATGTTTTCCTCTAAGAGTTTGATAGCGTCTGGTCTTACATTTAGGTCTATAATCCATTTTGAGTTTATTTTTGTGTATGGTGTTAGGGAGTGTTCCAATTTCATTCTTTTAAATGTAGCTGTCCAGTTTTCCCAGCACCATTTATTGAAGAGGCTGTCTTTTCTCCATTGTATATTCTTGCCTCCTTTATCAAAGATAAGGAGACCATATGTGGGTTGGTTTATCTCTGGGCTTTCTATCCTGTTCCATTGATCTATATTTCTGTTTCTGTGACAGTACCAAACTGTCTTGATTACTGTAGCTTTGTAGTATAGTCTAAAGTCAGGGAGCCTGATTCTTCCAGCTCAGTTTTTCTTTCTCAAGATTGTTTTGGCTATTCGGGGTTTTTGGTGTTTCCATACAAATTGTGACATTTTTTGTTCTAGTCCTGGGGAAAATGCCAGTGGTAGTTTTAATGGGATTGCATTGAATCTGTAGATTACTTTGGGTAGTAGAGTCATTTTCACAATGTTGATTCTTCCAATCCAAGAACATGGTATATCTCTCCATCTATTTGTTTCATTTTTAATTTCTTTCATCAGTGTCTTATAATTTTCTGCATACAGGTCTTTTGTCTCCTTAGGTAGGTTTATTTCTAGATATTTTATTCTTTTTTGTTGCAGTGGTAAATGGGAGTGTTTTCTTAATTTCACTTTCAGATTTTTCGTCATTAGTATATAGGAATGCTAGAGATTTCTGTGCATTAATTGTGTATTCTTCTACTTTACCAAATTCATTGATTAGCTCTAGTAGTTTTCTGGTAGCATCTTTAGGATTCTCTATGTATAGTATCATGTCATCTGCAAACAATGACAGCTTTACTTCCTCTTGTCCCATTTGAATTCCTTTTATTTCTTTTTCTTCTCTGCTGTGGCTAAAACGTCCAAAACTATGTTGAGTAATAGTGGTGAGAGTGGGCAACCTTGTCTTGTTCCTGATCTTAGTGGAAATGGTTTCAGTTTTTCACCATTGATGACCATGTTGGCTGTGGGTTTGTCATATATGGCCTTTGTTATGTTGAGGAAAGTTCCCTCTATGCCTACTTTCTGGAGGGTTTTTATCATAAATGGGTGTTGAATTTTGTCAAAAGCTTTCTCTGCATCTATTGAGATGATCATACGGTTTTTCTCCTTCAATTTGTTAATATGGTGTATCACATTGATTGATTTGCGTATATTGAAGAATCCTTGCATTCCTGGGATAAACCCCACTTGATCATAGTGTATGATGCTTTTATTGTGTCCTTGGATCCTGTTTGTTAGTATTTTGTTGAGGATATTTGCATCTCTGTTCATCAGTAATATTGGTGTGTAGTTTTCTTTCTTTGTGACATATTTTTCTGGTTTTGGTAGCAGGGTGATGGTGGCCTCGTAGAATAGTTTGGGAGTGTTCCTCCCCTGCTTTATTTTGGAAGAGTCTGAGAAGGATAGGTGTTAGCTCTTCTCTAAATGTTTGGTAGAATTCGCCTGTGAAGCCATCTCGTCCTGGGTTTTCGCTTGTTGGAAGATTTTTAATCACAGTTTCAATTTCATTACTTGTGATTGGTCTGTTCATATTTTCTATTTCTTCCTGGTTCAGTCTTGGAAGGTTGTGCATTTCTAAGAATTTGTCCATTACTTCCAGTTGGTCCATTTTATTGGCATAGAGTTGCTTGTAGTAATCTCTCATGATCCTTTGTATTTCTGCAGTGTAAGTTGTTACTTCTTCTTTTTCATTTCTAATTCTATTGATTTGAGTCTTCTCCCTTTTTTTCTTGATGAGTCTGGCTAATGGTTTATCAATTTTGCGTATCTTCTCAAAGAACCAGCTTTTAGTTTTATTGTTCTTTGCTATCGTTTCCTTCATTTCTTTTTCATTCATTTCTGATCTGATCTAAGATTTCTTTCCTTCTGCGAACTTTGGGGTTTTTTTGTTCTTCCTTCTCTAATTGCTTTAGGTGTAAGGTTAGGTTGTTTATTTGAGATGTTTCTTGTTTCTTAAGGTACATTGCATTGCTATAAACTTCCCTCTTAGAACTGCTTTTGCTGCATCCCATAGGTTTTGGGTCATCGTGTTTTCATTGTCATTTGTTTCTAGGTATTTTTTGATTTCTGCTTTGATTTCTTCAGTGATCTCTTGGTTATAAATAGTGTACTGTTTAGCTTCCAAGTGTTTGTATTTTTTACAGATTTTTTCCTGTAATTGATATCTAGTCTCATAGAATTGTGGTCAGAAAAGATACTTGATACGATTTCAATTTTCTTAAATTTACCAAGGCTTGATTTGTAATCCAAGATATGATCTATCCTGGAGAATGTTCCATCAGTACTTGAGAAGAATGTGTTTCTGTTGTTTTTGGATGAAATGTCCTATAAATATCAATTAAGTCCATTTTGTTTAATGTATCATTTAAAGCTTATGTTTCCTTATTTATTTTAATTTTGGTTGATCTGCCCATTGGTGAAAGTGGGGTGTTAAAGAACCCTACTATGATTGTGCTACTGTCGATTTCCCCTTTCATGGCTGCTATTATTTCCCTTATGTATTGAGGTGCTCCTATGTTGGGTGCATAAATATTTACAATTGTTATATATTCTTCTTGGATCGATCCCTTGATCATTATGTAATGTCCTTCTTTGTCTCTTGTAATAGTCTTTATTTTAAAGTCTATTTTGTCTGATATGAGAATTGCTACTCCAGCTTTCTTTTGTTTTCCATTTGCATGGAATATCTTTTTCCATCCCCTCACTGTCAGCCTGTGTGTGTCCCTAGGTCCAAAGTGGGTCTCTTGTAGACAGCATATATACGGGTCTTGTTTTTGTATCCATTCAGCCAGTCTATGTCTTTTTGTTGGAGCATTTAATCCATTTACATCTAAGGTAATTATCGACATGTATGTTCCTAATACCATTTTCTTAATTGTCTTGGGTTTGTTATTGTAGGTCTTTTCCTCCTTTTGTGTTTCCTGCCTAGAGAAGTTCCTTTAGCATTTGTTGTAAAGCTGGTTTGGTGGTGTTGAATTCTCTTAGCTTTTGCTTGTCTGTAAAGATTTTAATTTCTCCATCAAATCTGAATTTGATCCTTGCTGGGTAGAGTAATCTTGGTTGTAGGTTTTTCTCCTTCATCACTTTAAATATGTCCTGCCACTCCCTTCTGGCTTGCAGGGTTTCTGCTGAAAGATCAGCTGTTAGCCTTATGGGGATTCCCTTGTGTATTACTTGTTGTTTTTCCCTTGCTGCTTTTAATATTTTTTCTTTGTATTTAATTTTTGATAGTTTGATTAATATGTGTCTTGGCGTGTTTTTCCTTGGATTTATCCTGTATGGGACTCTCTGTGCTTCCTGGACTTGATTAACTATTTCCTTTCCCATATTAGGGAAGTTTTCAACTATAATCTCTTCAAATATTTTCTCATTCCCTTTCTTTCTCTCTTCTTCTCCTGGGACCCATATAATTTGAATGTTGGTGCATTTAATTTTGTCCCAGAGGTCTCTGAGACAGTCCTCAATTATTTTCACTCTTTTTTCTTTATTCTGCTCTGCAGTAGGTATTTCCACTATTTTATCTTCCAGGTCATTTATCCATTCTTCTACCTCAGTAATTCTGCTATTGATCCCTTCTAGAGAATTTTTAATTTCATTTATTGTGCTGTTCATCACTGTTTGTTTGCTCGTTAGCTCTTCTAGGTCCTTGTTAAACGTTTCTTGTATTTTCTCCATTCTATTTCCAAGATTTTGGATCATCTTTGCTATCATTACTCTGATTTCTTTTTCAGGTAGACTGCCCATTTCCTCTTCATTTGTTAGGTCTGGTGGGTGTTTGCCTTGCTCCTTCATCTGCTGTGTGTTTCTCTGTCTTCTCATTTTGCTTAACTTACTGTGTTTGGGGTCTCCTTTTCACAGGCTGCAGGTTCATAGTTCCCATTGTTTTTGGTGTCTGTCCCCAGTGGCTAAGTTTGGTTCAGTGGGTTGTGTAGGCTTCCTGGTGGAGGGGACTAGTGCCTGTGTTCTGGTGGATGAGGCTGGATCTTGTCTTTCTGGTGGGCAGGTCCACGTCTAGTGGTGTGTATTTGGGTGTATGTGGCCTTATTATGATTTTAGGCAGCCTCTCTGCTAATGGATGGCATTGTGTTCCTGTCTTGCTAGTTGTTTGGCATAGGGTGTCCAGCACTGTAGCTTGCTGGTCTTTGAGTGGAGCTGGATCTTGGCATTGAGATAGAGATCTCTGGGAGATTTTCACTGTTTGATATTACATGGAGCTGGGAGGTCTCTTGTGGACCAGTGTCCTGAACTTGGCTCTCCCACCTTAGTGGCACAGCCCTGATGCCTGGCTGGAGCACCAAGAGCCTGCCCTCCACGTGGCTCAGAATAAAAGGGAGGAATAAAAGAACAAAAGAAAGAAGAAGATAAAATAGAATAAAAAAGTTATTAAAATTAAAAAATACTGATTAAGAAAAAATATTTTTTATTAAAATAAAAAACAAAACTGGACAGAAAGAACCCTAGGACACATGGTAAAAGCAAAGCTATACAGACAAAGTCACACACAGAAGCATACACATACACACTCACAGAAAGAGAAAAAGGGAAAAATATATATATATCATTGCTTCTGAAGTCCACCTCCTCAAGTTGTGATGATTCCTTGTCTATTCAGGTATTCCAGAGATGCAGGGTACATCAAGTTGATTGTGGAGATTTAGTCCACTGCTCCTGAGGCTGCTGGGAGAGATTTCCCTTTTCTCTTCTTTGCTCGCACAGCTCCCTGGGTTCAGCTTTGGATTTGGACACGCCTCTGCATGTAGGTAGCCTGAGGGCGTCTGTTCTTCGCTCAGACAGGACGGGGTTAAAGGATCAGCTGATTCGTGGGTTCTGGCTCACTCAGGCCGGGGAGAGGGAGGGGCACAGAGTATGGGGAGAGCCTGCGGTGGGGTTTCTAGTGTGTGGAAACCTTTCCTCCTTCACAGCTCCCTCCCACTGGTGCAGGTCCCGTCCTTATTCTTTTGTCTCTGTTTTTTCTTTTTTCTTTTGCCCTACCCAGGTATGTGGGGAGTTTCTTGCCTTTGGGGAAGTCTGAAGTCTTCTGCCAGCATTCAGTAGGTGTTCTGTAGGAGTTGTTCCACATGTAGATGTATTTCTGATGTATTTGTGGGGAGGAAGGTGATCTTCACGTCTTACTCTTCCGCCACCTTGAAGCTCCTCCAAAGCCCAAACTTCTATGCAGTCAACCTGTTCCACTTCCCCTGTGCACTGTGTAATAATATCACTTTCTCTGCAGTGAGCAGAACAATGGTAGGCAGCTGTGTTTTCCAAAAATCAACTGGCCTCCCTCTCACCAGGTCAACTGTGGTCAGTCCTTGCTGCTTACCAATTGTTTGCATTGTAGACAGAACACTCCATGGGGTTCTGAGTGGTCAGCTGTGCCCTTCAGGACACCTGCAATCAGAGGCAGAGCTTCAGAGTCCTTTGGAGACATGGAGGGCTGGCTGGCAGTCACTGAAATGACTCCTCTGCTGATCCTGGAGCAGCGTGGGCTGCCCTGCTGGTGATATATAAAAGATTGAGACACATGCCAGGAGTCTTTGGGCTTCCCTGGGAGATCCTGGTATGTGCTGCTGAAGTGGTTTTTATAGTGGAGAGTTGACCTAGTCTAAAAAGAAGAAAAGAGCTGCTAAGAAGGTGATCTGTCCAGGGTGAAGCCTATGGGAAAAACATGGAGGAGATTGCACCAGTGACACAACCCAGTGCAGCCCTCATGTCACCTGTATGAGAGGCCAGTCCTCCCACATTACAAACCCTCTCTCTGCACTGAATGGAAATCTGGGCTGGACTTCATTTTAGCACACTGTAGAATTTCTTTTAAAAAGGTGGAAAAGCCAGCCTCCTAATTTTTTCCAGGTGACTGATGTAAATCTTCTCCTAGAAGAATCACAGGGTGATAGACAACAACTTGGGAAAAACCATGACAGATTGAATGATAGCCCTGATCTTCAGGAAAGTCCAGAACTGCTCACTCAAGAAATTGCAAGATGGGAGCAGAGAGTACAGGAGAAGACGGAGGAGAAAGAAAGGCTGGAGCTCTCAAATGCACAAATGCAACAGGCCATGAGAGATAATTTAAGCCAATTAAAGTCCTTGGTCCAGACTATGTTAAAGATGATCCCTTTGGCTTGACCTGGTTAGAGATCACACAGATGATGGTAACTCGGAAAAGAGAGAACAAAGGAAGCAGAAAATGGTGATCGGCCCATCCATCTGTCTGAAGTCCATCAGAAGGGTGTCATTGATGATGGTCACTTAAATGGGCTCTTTGAAAGTCCTGAAGGGGAAAAAGAAGGACTTTAGGAAGAAAATCAAAGGATTGAAGAGTTTGTAGGGCAAATAGCAAGTCTCCAAACTGAGTGTCTTTGTGTTTTGAAAATTCACTGCTTGAAAGTGAGATTCAGAAGCTTCCGCTGAAACTTCAAATAAGGCCTGAATAACATGAAGAACATGACATGCAACTGGAGAGAAAAGAATATGAGAGGAAACACACTGTGTGGAAATTGAGAAGGAACTTCCCAAAGTGTCCAGGGGCCTGAACTCCACCTGTCAGACCTGCAGCATGTGCAAGAAGATGGTAAAAGACGTGGGCAGAGAATTGGAGAGAACCATCTACTCCTATCAAAAGGAGATCCTCTTGTATGAGAAGAGAGTTCAGGAAAGCTGGATGCCAGCTCTGTTGATGGAGAGAAAGCTCCATGAACTGGGAAAAGAAAATGTTCACCTCAGGCTAAATGTTCACACTGGCTAAAGTCGAGTCCAAGTTCCATCCTGTCCCAAGTGGGCCTTGTGCTCCTGCTGTTCCACCTGCAGCCTTCAGAGGCTCAGAAGTACCAAGGGGCTCCCCTGGGTCTTGAAGTTTCCCAAGAGAAAGAGGCTCGTGCTGGGAGAGCTCTGGGGCCTGGGGTCACCTGCAGGTTTGACTCAACTTCAGAGCAGCTGGGCCCTGCACACCCACAAAAACAGCAGAATATCTGCCTGTGTTTTCCTCCTAAAGTCATTTTGATTTATCTCTTGTTAGGTTAGCTCCCGTTAATTAATTGATGCTACAAAGTTTGTACTGAAGTTTCATGTAACATTGTAATGGTAAGATTGTATTTTTCAGTATAGTTTGTTAAATATAATTTTTATGAATACGTTAATCCATGCCATAAGAACCTCTAAAATTACAAAGTAGAAGTACTATATTTAAATTTTAATAAAGTCCGTATTTCCCCAACCATCAGTGAAGTTTGTTGTGGATAGAGAGGTTTCAAGCAATAAAACTATTTTAACATGATATGCGCTGTCATTAGAATTCTATACAAATAAGTTTACCTCATAAATGTATTCACTCCTCATAAACTTATTAATTTAAAAAAACATTGCAGCTCTCCACACATACATCAGAAATATATCTACATGTGGAACAGCTCCTACAGAACACCTACTGAAAGCTGGCAGAACACCTCAGACCTCCCAAAAGGCAAGAAACTGCCCACGTACCTGGGTAGGGCAAAAGAAAAAAGAAAAAACAGAGACAAAAGAATAGGGATGGGACCTGCACCAGTGGGAGGGAGCTGTGAAGGAGGAAAGGTTTCCACACACTAGAAGCCCCTTCGCGGGCGGAGACTGTGGGTGGCGGAGGGGGGAAGCTACGGACCCACGGAGGAGAGCGCAGCCACAGGGGTGCGGAGGGCAAAGCGGAGCGATTCCCGCACAGAGGATCCATGCCGACCAGCACTCACCAGCCCGAGAGGCTTGTCTGCTCCCCCGCCAGGGCGGGGGGGCCTGGGAGCTGAGGCTCCGGCTTTGTTCGGATCCCAGGAAGAGGACTGGGGTTGGCGGCGTGAACACAGCCTGAAGGGGGCTAGTGTGCCACAGCTAGCCGGGAGGGAGTCCGTGAAAAAGTCTGGAGCTCCTGAAGAGGCAAGAGACTTTTTCTTGCCTTTTTGTTTCCTGGTGCTCAAGGAGAGGGGATTAAGAGCGCCGCTTAAAGGAGCTCCAGAGACGGGTGCGAGCCGCGGCTATCAGCATGGACCCCAGAGACGGGCATGAGACGCTAAGGCTGCTGCTGCAGCCACCAAGAAGTCTGTGTGCAAGCACAGGTCACTCTCCACACCTCCTCTCCCGGGAGGCTGTGCAGCCCGCCACTGCCAGGGTCCCGTGATCCAAGGACAACTTCCCTGGGAGAGCGCACCATGCACCTCAGGCTGGTGCAACGTCATGCTGGCCTCTGCCGCCGCAGGATCACCGCGCTCTGTACCCCTCCCTCCCCACGGCCGGAGTGAGCCAGAGCCCCCGAATCAGCTGCTCCTTTAACCCTGTCCTGTCTGAGCAAAGAACAGACGCCCTCAGGCGACCTACACGCAGAGGCGGGTCCAAATACAAAGCTGAACCCAGGGAGCTGTGCGAACAAAGAAGAGAAAGGGAAACCTCTCCCAGCAGCCTCAGGGGCAGTGGATTAAATCTCCACAATCAACTTGATGTACCTGCATCTGTGGAATACCTGAATAGACAACGAATCATCCCAAAATGAGGAGGTGGACCTGGGAGCAAAGATATATACATATTTTCCCCTTTTTCTCTTTTTGTGAGTGTGTATGTGTATGCTTCTGTGTGTGATTTTGTCTGTATAGCTTTGCTTTTACCAGTTGTCCTCGGGTTCTGTCTGTCCTTTTTTTTTATTACTTAAAAATTTTTTTTCTTGAAAATTATTTTTTACTTTTTATTTTAATAACTTTGTTTTATTTTACTTTATTTTATTATATTGTATTTTATTTTATTTTACCTTCTTCTTTCTTTTTTTCCTCCCTTTTATTCTGGACCACGTGAGGACAGGCTCTTCGTGCTCCAGCCAGGCATCAGGGCCGTGCCTCTGAGGTGGGAGAGCCAACTTCAGGACACTGGTCCACAAGAGACCTCCCAGCTCCACGTAATACCAAACGGCAAATATCTCTCAGAGATCTCCATCTCAACATCAAGACCCAGCTTCACTCAACGACCAGCAAGCTACAGTGCTGGACACCCTATGCCAAACAACTAGCAAGACAGGAACACAGCCCCATCCATTAGCAGAGAGGCTGCCTAAAATCATAATAAGGCCACAGACACCCCAAAATACACCACCAGACGTGGACATGCCCACCAGAAAGACAAGATCCAGCCTCATCCACCAGAGCTCAGGCACTAGTTCCCTCCACCAGGAAGCCTATACAACCCAATGAACCAACCTTAGCCACTGGGGACAGATACCAAAAACAATGGGAACTACAAACCTGCAGCCTGTGAAAAGGAGACCCCAAACACAGTAAGATAAGCAAAATGAGAAGACAGAAAAACACACAGCAGATGAAGGAGCAGGGTCAAAACACACCAGACCTAACAAATGAAGAGGAAATAGGTAGTCTACCTGAAAAAGAATTCAGAATAATGATAGTAAGGATGATCCAAAATCTTGGAAATAGAATAGACAAAATGCAAGAAACATTTAACAAGGACGTAGAAGAACTAAAGAGGAACCAAGCAATGATGAAAAACACAATAAATGAAATTAAAAATACTCTAGATGGGATCAATAGCAGAATAACTGAGGCAGAAGAAAGGATAAGTGACCTGGAAGATAAAATGGTAGAAATAACTACTACAGAGCAGGATAAAGAAAAAAGAATGAAAAGAACTGAGGACAGTCTCAGAGACCTCTGGGACAACATTAAACACACCAACATTCGAATTATAGGGGTCCCAGAAGAAGAAGAGAAAAAGAAAGGGACTGAGAAAATATTTGAAGAGATTATAGTTGAAAACTTCCCTAATATGGGAAAGGAAATAGTTAATCAAGTCCTGGAAGCACAGAGAGTCCCATACAGGATAAACCCAAGGAGAAACACGCCAAGACACATATTAATCAAACTGTCAAAAATTAAATATAAGGAAAACATATTAAAGGCAGCAAGGGAAAAACAACAAATAACACACAAGGGAATCCCCATAAGGTTAACATCTGATCTTTCAGCAGAAACTCTGCAAGCCAGAAGGGAGTGGCAGGATATACTTAAAGTGATGAAGGAGAAAAACCTACAACCAAGATTACTCTACCCAGCAAGGATCTCATTCAGATTCGATGGAGAAATTAAAACCTTTACAGACAAGCAAAAGCTGAGAGAGTTCAGCACCACCAAACCAGCTTTACAACAAATGCTAAAGGAACTTCTCTAGGCAAGAAACACAAGAGAAGGAAAACACCTACAATAACAAACCCAAAACATTTAAGAAAATGGGAATAGGAACATACATATCGATAATTATCTTAAATGTAAATGGATTAAATGCTCCCACCAAAAGACACAGGCTGGCTGAATGGATACAAAAACAAGACCCATATATATGCTGTCTACAAGAGACCCACTTCAGACCTAGAGACACATACAGACTGAAAGTGAGGGGATGGAAAAAGATATTCCATGCAAATGGAAATCAAAAGAAAGCTGGAGTAGCAATTCTCATATCAGACAAAATAGACTTTAAAATAAAGACTATTACAAGAGACAAAGAAGGACACTATATAATGATCAAGGGATCGATCCAAGAGGAAGGTATAACAATTGTAAATATTTATGCACCCAACATAGGAGCACCTCAATACATAAGGCAAATACTAACAGCCATAAAAGGGGAAATCAACAGCAACACAATCATAGAAGGGGACTTTAACACCCCACTTTCACCAATGGACAGATCATCCAAAATGAAAATAAATAAGGAAACACAAGCTTTAAATGATACATTAAACAAGATGGACTTAATTGATATTTATAGGACATTCCACCCCAAAACAACAGAATACACATTTTTCTCAAGTGCTCATGGAACATTCTCCAGGATAGATCATATCTTGGGTCACAAATCAAGCCTTGGTAAATTTAAGAAAATTGAAATCGTATCAAGTATCTTTTCTGACCACAATGCTATGAGACTAGATATCAATTACAGGAAAAGATCTGTAAAAAATACAAACACATGGAGGCTACACAATACATTACTTAATAACGAAGTGATTACTGAAGAAATCAAAGGGGAAATCAAAAAATACCTAGAAACAAATGACAATGGAGATACGACGACCCAAAACCTATGAGACGCAGCAAAAGCAGTGCTAAGAGGGAAGTTTATAGCAATACAAGCCTACCTCAAGAAACAGGAAACATCTCGAATAAACAACCTAACCTTGCACCTAAAGCAATTAGAGAAAGAAGAACAAAGAAACCCCAAAGCCAGCAGAAGGAAAGAAATTATAAAGATCAGGTCAGAAATGAATGAAAAAGAAATGAAGGAAAAGATAGCAAAGAACAATAAAACTAAAAGCTGGTTCTTTGAGAAGATACACAAAATTGATAAACCATTAGCCAGACTCATCAAGAAAAAAAGGGAGAAGACTCAAATCAATAGAATTAGAAATGAAAAAGAAGAAGTAACAACTTACACTGCAGAAATACAAAGGATCATGAGAGATTACTACAAGCAACTCTATGCCAATAAAATGGACAACCTGGAAGAAATGGACAGATTCTTAGAAATGCACAAACTGCCGAGACTGAACCAGGAAGAAATAGAAAATATGAACAGACCAATCACAAGCACTGAAATTGAAAATGTGATTAAAAACCTTCCAACAAACAAAAGTCCAGGACCAGATGGCTTCACAGGTGAATTCTATCAAACATTTAGAGAAGAGCTAACACCTATCCTTCTCAAACTCTTCCAAAATATTGCAGAGGAAGGAACACTCCCAAACTCATTCTACGAGGCCACCATCACCCTGATACCAAAACCAGACAAAGATGTCACAAAGAAAGAAAACTACAGGCCAATATCACTGATGAACATAGATGCAAAAATCCTCAATAAAATACTAGCAAACAGAATCCAACAGCACATTAAAAGGATCATACACCATGATCAAGTGGGGTTTATCCCAGGAATGCAAGGATTCTTCAATATATGCAAATCAATCAATGTGATACACAATATTAACAAATTGAAGGAGAAAAACCATATGATCATCTCAACAGATGCAGAGAAAGCTTTTGACAAAATTCAACACCCATTTATGATAAAAGCCCTGCAGAAAGTAGGCATAGAGGGAACTTTCCTCAACATAATAAAGGCCATATATGACAAACCCACAGCCAACATCGTCCTCAATGGTGAAAAACTGAAACCATTTCCACTAAGATCAGGGACAAGACAAGGTTGCCCACTCTCACCACTATTATTCAACATAGTTTTGGAAGTGTTAGCCACAGCAATCAGAGAAGACAAAGAAATAAAAGGAATCCAAATCGGAAAAGAAGAAGTAAAGCTGTCACTGTTTGCAGATGACATGATACTATACATAGAGAATCCTAAAGATGCTACCAGAAAACTCCTAGAGCTAATCAATGAATTTGGTAAAGTAGCAGGATACAAAATTAATGCACAGAAATCTCTTGCATTTCTATACACTAATGACGAAAAATCTGAAAGTGAAATTAAGAAAACACTCCCGTTTACCATTGCAACAAAAAGAATAAAATATCTAGGAATAAACCTACCTAAGGAGACAAAAGACCTGTATGCAGAAAATTATAAGACACTGATGAAAGAAATTAAAGATGATACAAATAGATGGAAAGATATACCATGTTCCTGGATTGGAAGAATCAACATTGTGAAAATGACTCTACTACCCAAAGCAATCTACAGATCCAATGCAATCCCTATCAAACTACCACTGGCATTTTTCACAGAACTAGAACAAAAAATTTCACAATTTGTATGGAAACACAAAAGACCCCGAATAGCCAAAGCAATCTTGAGAACGAAAAATGGAGCTGGGGGAATCAGGCTCCCTGACTTCAGTCTATATTACAAAGCTTCAGTAATCAAGACAGTTTGGTACTGGCACAAAAACAGAAATATAGATCAATGGAACAGGATAGAAAGCCCAGAGATAAACCCACACACATATGGTCACCTTATCTTTGATAAAGGAGGCAAGCATATACAGTGGAGAAAAGACAGCCTCTTCAATAAGTGGTGCTGGGAAAATTGGACAGGTACATGTAAAAGTATGAAATTAGAACACTCCCTGACACCATGCACAAAAATAAACTCAAAATGGATTAAAGACCTAAGTGTAAGGGCAGACCCTATCAAACTCTTAGAGGAAAACATAGGCAGAACACTCTATGACATACATCACAGCAAGATTCTTTTTGACCCAGCTCCCAGAGAAATGGAAATAAGAACACAAATAAACAAATGGGACCTAATGAAACTTAAAAGCTTTTACACAGCAAAGGAAACCATAAACAAGACCAAAAGACAACCATCAGAATGGGAGAAAATATTTGCAAATGAAGCAACTGACAAAGGATTAATCTCCAAGATTTACAAGCAGCTCATGCAGCTCAATAACAAAAAAACGAACAACCCAATCCAAAAATGGGCAGAAGACCTAAATAGACATTTCTCCAAAGAAGATATACAGATGGCCTACAGACACATGAAAGAATGCTCAACATCATTAATCATTAGAGAAATGCAAATCAAAACTACAATGAGATATCATCTCACACCGGTCAGAATGGCCATCATCAAAAAATCTAGAAACAATAAATGCTGGAGAGGGTGTGGAGGAAAGGGAACTCTCTTGCTCTGTTGGTGGGAATGTAAATTGATACAGCCACTATGGAGAACAGTATGGAGGTTCCTTAAAAAACTACAAATAGAACTACCATACGATCCAGCAATCCCACTACTGGGCATATACCCTGAGAAAACCATAGTTCAAAAAGAGTCATGTACCAAAATGTTCATTGCAGCTCTATTTACAGTAGCCAGGACATGGAAGCAACCTAAATGTCCATCGACAGATGAATGGATAAAGAAGATGTGGCACATATATACAATGGAATATTACTCAGCCATAAAAAGAAATGAAATGGAGGTATTTGTAATGAGGTGGATGGAGTTAGAGTCTGTCATACAGAGTGAAGTAAGTCAGAAAGAGAAAAACAAATACAGTATGCTAACACATATATATGGAATCTAAGGGGAAAAAAAAAAAAAAGGCCATGAAGAACCTAGTGGCAAGACGGGAATAAAGACACAGACCTACTAGAGAATGGACTTGAGGATATGAGGAGGGGGTGGGGTGAGATGTGACAGGGTAAGAGAGTGTCATGGACATATATACACTACCAAATGTAAAATAGATAACTAGTGGGAAGCAGCCGCATAGCACAGGGAGATCAGCTCAGTGCTTTGTGACCACCTAGAGGGGTGGGATGGGGAGGGTGGGAGGGAGGGAGATGCAAGAGGGAAGAGAAATGGGAACATATTGTATATGTATAACTGATTAACTTTGTTATAAAGCAGAAGCTAACACACCATTGTAAGGCAATTATACTTCAATGAAGATGTTTAAAAAAAAAAAAAAGAAGGAAAATGCATAATCTTCCATCAGGATAACGCAAGACCTCATGTTTCTTTGATGACCAGGCAAAAAGTGTTACAGCTTGTCTGGGAAGTTCTGATTGCTCCAGACATTGCACCTTCAGATTTCTATTTATTTCGGTCTTTACAAAATTCTCTTAATGGAAAAAATTTCAATTCCTTGGAAGACTGTAAAAGGCACCTGGAAAAGTTCTTTGCTCAAAAATATAAAAAGTTTTGGGAAGATAGAGTTATGAAGTTGCCTGAAAAATGGCAGAAGGTAGTGGAACAAAATGATGAATACGTTGTTCAATAAAATTGTTGGTGAAAATGAAAAATGTGTCATTTATTTTTACTTAAAAACAGAAGGAACTTTTTGGCCAACCCAATACATAAACAATTTATCATAGCCTACAGATATCAGACTCTTACCATTTCACATATTGAAATTTTACTTTCACTTAGGTTTTTTTACCTTCTCTACTTTTTGAATATAATTGTTTCCAGCTCCACAATTGTTGTCGTTATTATCTTTGCATCAACCATCAGATATGATCTTAAAATTCATAGGGACAAGTATATTAATTATATTTATCCATATTTTTACCCTTTCCATTGTTCTTTCCTTTCTAAATCCTTCATTTGTTATCATTTACTTTATGTTTGGAGAGCTTCCGTTATCATTCTTTTGGGGTGGATCTGCTAGCAACAAATTCTCTAAATTTTTCTTCATCTGAGGATGTATTTACCCTTCAGTCCTGTAAAATTACAGGAAGTCACAGTTTCACCAAGTGTAGGGTCCCCAGCACCCAGATCTGCATGTATATGAGATTAAAAATAAGATCTAGGAAACTCATCATGTTGTTCTTCAAGTGCTAAAGTTCCTAACCAGTGTACCCTCCTCTTTCTACTATTCTGAGTCCTTTTATGATTGTCTGTTGAGTTATTTTCAGGTTATTTAGTTGTAGTTAGAGGGTAGGGACAGGGAAAAGTAGGTCTATGGTATCTCTTCCTGGAATGGCAGGTCTAGAGTGCTTTCTGAGGACAAGCTTCATCATAAGCATGTCAGAGCAATCTCTGTGTACAATTGGGCTGTTGAAATTTCTTCCATCCTCCCATGCCTGGAAGCTCCCCATCTTACTATCTTTTTTACATTCCAATTCAGGACACTCTCTGACTCCTCCATTCATACCCAACTAAGAGATACAGCAAAATACTAGTGGTATAAAATTTAGAAAACTTGGGCTCCAAACAATGCAGCTGCTGCATGAACTTCGTTAAGTCAGACACCTAAGTCCTCTGTGTCTGTTTTGTTATCTTTAGAATAAAAGGTTTGGATTGAATCAGTACCTTCCAAATGCCTACAGGGTTCATGCAGGTCATAGAATAAATGAAGCCCAACCAGGTCTAAGACAATACAGAGTGGTGGGTCTGTGGTAAACGGGAGAGTCCTGCCCGGTGTAAAGACATTCAGGCCAAATCTTTAAAATGCCCAGTGAGGACCAAATCAGTACACAACTACTCCTCCCCTTTTCAGAAGCTAGAGAGATGAGAATAGTCCTGGCACTGACCACATTGTTTAGTCCAGTACCCAGCACCTCTCAGGAAGCTCTTGATTTCTTTATTGTTTTAACACGGCAGTAGAACTCTGGGTATATTCAGTCACCAGGAGTGGTGTGTACCTTTCAGAAGATGTGTGTGTGTACCTTTCAGAAGTGGTGTGTACCTTTCAGAAGAAGAAGGAGTAGCTGTATGCATTTGGCATACATTTCTACCCCATGCTCCACATTGGTCTCTGTCTCAAGGACTCAGTGACAACTCACTGAGTCCTGGCCCCTAAATGGAACAGAGAAAGTATATGGCATACTAACTGGTGCAGCACATCGTGGGGGAAGCAGGAGTAGACTGAGCCTGGGGAATACCTGGCTGCTGCACGTCTTGCCATCCCTGAATACAGCAGCTGTTGGAGAAGGGCCTGCACGAGGGGCCCAAGAGCTGGTGAAGGGCCCTGCTCTCTGAGGGTTGATTTATGAACTCCAGGCTCTGTAGCTTTACTTGCAAATAGCCAAGATCTAGAAAGAGCCCATCAACAGGTAAATGCATAAACAAATTGTGGTCCACCTGTATGATGGAATTCAACTCAACAATCAAAAGAGACGAAGTATTTATACACAAAACAGTATGGATGACTCTCAAAATAATTGTGTTGAGTGAGAAGCTAGACAAAAAAGAGTTATATTGTATCATTGGTTCCCTGTATGGAAAACTCTGGAAAGTGCAAATGTAACAAATCTTTGATGACAAAAAGCAGATCAGCGGCTGCTAGGGAGAGGAATGAAAGATTACAAAGGAGCCCAAGGGAATTTTTGGAAATGACTAATAAGTTCACTCTCTTGATTGTGGTGATGTTTTCACAGGTGTATACGTACTTCAAACTTATTAAATTGTACACTTTAAATATGTGTATAATTGTGTGTCAATTATATGCCAGTAAAGCTTATACTTTTTTAAATTAAAAAAAAGATATAAGAAGGATACTCTTTGTTCTTGTCAGTTTTGTTTTGTTTGTTTGTTTTTAAATCATGAAAACGAGGTGGTTTCCTTGCTCCTGTGGCTCAGTGCATACCCATCACAAGGCAAAACAGCTGATTTTATCTTCCTCCAGATTGTGTGTCTGATTAGCTGGTCAGATAACATCTCTTCCTTCAATCAACATTTGGTTTGCAGGGAGCTCCAGGACAATCCAAATGTCTGTTAATAACCGTGAGAAGAAGACACACACATGATCTTGGGAGCCATGGCTGCTTTCTTGAGGGAGAGGCAGCTGCTGGCATGCCCAGGGCTCTGAGGGTCCCGGAGGGAAACTTGTACGAGGAGCCCAGAGGAGACAGAGCCCAGACCTCACAGTGACCTGGCCAGCATGTCGGGCAGCACACTCAGGTAAACTGGTCTTCCTTTCCCTTGCTCTGTGTTTCAGGTCTCCTGGGGGAACGTGACGGTCTCTTGGCCAAGCAAGTAAAATGTGTCCCCCACCCTCAGGAGGACTGTCACCCCTCCTGTGGCTCAGATCTTGGGATAAATTTCAAGTTATACCGTCTGGGTCTGGGACCCCATGTGGCGTATTCCTCGAGGTCACTGCAAGCTGCAGTTGGCTACAAGTGTCTGAGCCTGCCTCCACCAGGCCTGAGAGCAAGGACTCCACCTCAGCACACAGGACTAGACCCTGCCTGGATATAGTAGAGAGCATTTTTATAGCTGAGAATTGGAAATGCAGAGAGCCAAGTCATGGGTCAGTCTCACAGCGTGAGTAGGAGGAAGGGCCTGGAACATAATGCTCTTGCTTTCCTGGTCAGTCTCTCTCACTGGTCAGGCTTTCTCACTAGTCACTGGTCCTTCATGGGTCAATCTCTCTAGTCGGAGCCTTGCTCTTTTCATTTATCCCAGAAATGGTTTTTGAGTGCTTACCATGTGCTGGGAGCTGGGGATTTGATGGAGATACAATGGCGGCTCATGTGGCCTTCCCATCCAGTGCACATCTTTGTAACATGCTTCAACACAGATAACATGGGTCTTGCACCGGGAAGGTCTAAAGCTGAGAACGTCCTGCCATGCTGTGAAGGTTTGTCAGTAGAGCTCCTTGAGACATTTGTTGTGAACAGACCCAGAACTGATCCCTGACAACTATCTTTTTCCTCACAAACCTACCAAAATATGCAGGACCATATTCTCCTTTTTGATTCTGACATTTTGAATGTGTGGATGCATGTGTGGAGAAGGAGGTATGGGAAGACAGGAAGTCAACTTTGCACTGAAACAAAATAAATCCAACATTCAGCTTCTCAAATAAAGTAAGAAGCTAAATCATTCCACATAGTCAGCCCCATGCAAAGTTGGGACATTTCCAAACTGAGCACATGAGTAACATCGAGGCAACCAGAGACGTGTAACATTGCAGCCCAACGCCATCAGTCTGCCAACAGCCAGGGTCGAGTGAGGGCTGGACACTCAGGGAAGCATGTCTACGTGCTTCTAGGCCAGGGACACCCAAGTCCCACCCGCTGTTTATGACCTGGGATGGGCTCCTAAACCTCCAAGCTTCTGTGTTTTCATATGGGAGTGAGAATCAGGCATTCCAGGATTAGGAAAGTTTCTACACATGAGAGTTTTACAGCCTGGCCAGGACCACCTGCTAGATGTGAGCATCCTGATAAAGTAGGGCCCACACATTCAGCCCCGGAGTACATAATACTCAGAGCACAAGTTATCCATCAGAAGTCATTCTAACAAGGGCAAACTTTTCACTTATGTTTCTCTGCAAACATAAGCCAGGGCATACCAGAGTGTGTTACACGGACCCCCAGTAGTCCAAATATGCTAATAAAACCACATTTCACTACCAAAAAAGTGGACATATCTATTTTAATAGCTGTGTTTATTTTAATACAAATTAGACAAACAACAATTAAAACAAAAAATTATATTCTAAACTGTATCCTACTAATACCATTTAGAACAAGGTTATGTTGAGAAAAATGAGCTGGTTTAAAGAAAATAGGAATTCATATCTCTTAGACACAACAAAACATTGTGAGAGGAGTACTGAACAACTAATGTTTGGGAAATTCAACTTAATCCATGCATGATTTAAAACATTTCCCTTTATTCCCCTGTTCCCTCCTCCAACTGGTGCCCCTTCAAACCTGCGCCCAACCCCACACAGGATGGCTGGAGCCAGAATTCTCCTCAAACTGTCAGGGAGGGCTGATTAGACAAAGTCTGAATTCCGTTCAAGGGGTGGGGGAAAGGAGGTGAACACACTTAAGATGAAACCTAATAAGTTGTGTTCTCAGATAAATAACAATAATTTATTTTAAGACTCCTATAGAACTGCAAGTTCCAATAGAACTTCCAGTGATGACATAAATGCCCTGGGTTGTCCCAGATGGTGGCCACCAGTCACATGTGGCTTTTGAGCACTTGAAGTGTGGCTAGTGTGATGAGGATCTGAATTTTTAATATTATTGCATTTTAATTAATTTAAATGCAAATAGCCACATGTGGCTCCTGACTTCCATTTTGGAGAGGGAGCTCTCGGTGGCCTGCTGGATGCTCTGGGATACTGAGAGCAAATACTCCTCAGTGGCAGGGGCCTTATAGTGTTAGTTAGGCAGTGGTAGGGAAGCAATGGGTTTAAACCAAAGTGTGCTTTGTTTTGTAGAAACTAACTATTAAATGGCAGAATGTTCCAAACACCTGATGATCCGAAAAGGTTACAGTACTTTCCAAGTCAACAAGATACCACAGTGTGAGCAAACAACCAACCACCTGCTTGCTTGCAGTTTTTGGCAACCTAGAGTAACCTTTGCCTCATTACAATACTTACGGATGATCTGTCTGCCCTTTCATGAATGTGCATACCCCCAGGCTTAACCCTGCCCCACCCTCCGCCCCGTCCAACCACACGGGGAGACAGTGCTTTGAGAGCTATCTCCCTGCCTCCCTACTTGTCACAATTAATAAATGCTTCTGCTTTAATCAAAAGCACTTGTGTGTTCATTGGCCGTGCACCCCAAGCAACGGACACGTTGCGTCTGGTAACAACAGCTAGGTCAGATCTAACTATTTGTGTGTTTTATAGCAACAAAATGATCCATCATTGATTAACATATACACACTACTATACATAAAATAGATAAACAACAAGGATTTACTGTACAGCACAGGGAACTATATTCAATATCTTGTAATAATCTATAATGGAAAAGAATCTGAAAAAAATATATACATCTATAACTGACTCGCTTTGCTGTGCACCTGAAACTAACACAATATTGTAAATCAACTGTACTTAATAAAAAAAATAATAAAAAGTTTAAAAAATGACCCATCATTTATTGGGGGTAAAACACTGGTCTTGGAGCCAGGAGTCCCTGAGTTTTGCATTCTCCATCATCCAATAACTTTATATCTAGTCCAGGAAGTAACACTCTCTCTCTCCTCCCTCTGCCTCTGTCTCCCTCTCTCTCCCCTTCTCTCATAAAAGAAAATTCCCCTCCTCAACATCAGCTCAGCCCTGTTTCCTGACTATACTCTGCTTTGTGCCTCTCTTAGGACTATTTTTATTCTCATTTATTTCCTTGTGGTTATGTTGGTTTATTATTCACTAAAATAATTAATGATTAAAGGGTCAGAGTTTATTTTTGAAAGACTTACTCTCTCAAGGCAGAAACTTAGATCTGTGCCCTTTCTGTGAAATTTTTGGAATTAGTTTTTCTAAATCTAGAGAATATTTGATGACACCCAGTGTTCTCTTTCTTGGTCACGTAAATACCCACATAACATCATCATATCCTCTGACAGTTTTCATTACTTATAATTAACCAGCAATTTTTTCCTTGTAGGTCAGAATTAGGTCTAAGGTCATAGAAAGATGTATTATGCTGTTAACTATAAAAACTTACAAAATAATAGATGTATATATACATAGAATCCTAATATTTTGGTTAGTGTGTGTGTATGTCTGGAAGAAAATTCACCAATAGTATGAAATGTGTATCTTTTGGAATAGAATCGTGAATAATTTTTTCTTCACTTTCTTCTTTTATTTAAGTTTATGAAGTTATTTTAATATTCCAAGTTATACATTCCAATTTTTATTTCTAAAGCTTCTAACTTTAGAAATGATTTGTTCTCAAATCTACAGTTTTTATTTTTCATCTCTCTGTATTTCACAAGTGAACACACTTCTCTATCTCTTAGCTACACATATCTTTTGAAAATCTTCATCTTGCTCTAGTAACTCAGTTTCCTCTGATGTAAGTTCTTGTGTTGTTTCTCCCTCTCTCTCTTTCTCTCTCTCTCTCCCTGCCTCTCTCTCTTTTTCCCCAACCCTGACCAAGGTAGGCATTCCTTGCTTCACCCTTAGGAAACAGAAGATGGGAAGGGGGTCATCCTGCTGGGTGGCTCCTATGGTCCCTCTATACTACCTGAGCCCCAGGCCCCTCTGCTTCTAAGCACTGGTGACTTTGGTATTGATCCCACCTTTTGCAGTGTCCTTCAGAGACTCCGAGTCTACTCTCCATCTTTCAGTGGCTCCTCACAACCTCCAGTCTCCATGCTTGCTTCTCTTCTGAATTTGGCCTTCATTATTACACTGTATACTTTTGCATGAATTTGGCGGTGGGTGGGGGAACTGCAGCATGTGCTCAGCCTGCTATCTTGAAACAATTTTGTAATGAACAAAGTTAATATTTTTTACAGAAAAAGTTTCGTGACTATGTTACTTTTGTTGGCCTTCTGAGGGATGGAAGCCAGGTAGGTCAGAATTATTCAGGTGTTGGCATTTAGCCCCATGAGATCCCACAGAAACCCTCGGTCACTGCATGCTGCCTGTATAGGACTTAGAAAGGCACACCCATGCCTGGCCATCCTCCACGGCACTGTCCCTGCTGGCCCGGACCTGTTGGTGAGTAGCTGACCTTGCCCTGCTCCTCAGCCAAGTCTGTATGAACCCAAAGGGAAGGACTTTCCCTTTGAAAGCTGGGTTCTAAAAGGGAGCGTCATGGGGTCGGGAGGCCACAGTGCTTGCCAAGCAGTCTTTGCAGGCTCGGTCGGTGGCCGCCATGCTGCTGTCCCTGCCATCTATCTGGGCTCAACAACAGAAGCAGAACCCATCAGCTAGCCAGCTGGCTTCCCAGTCCCACTCTCTGGGATTCTGGTTATCTTCTGGGCCTCAGGGCTTGTCAGTGTCTTAATTGATGTTTATGGATCCCTGGGGAAATCTTTAATGAAAAGTTTTGAGAAGTAACCAGCGTTCTCAGTTTAAGGTAATACAGCAGACTATTGTGGAGAAAGCTTATTTAAACTCTTCACCCAGGATTTATATATCTCAAATGCGGTCATTTGGAGATGCAAAGAACTGGCCCCAGAAGCCCAGTTAGCCCAGCACCTAAGGGGCCAAGCGGGGCTGAGGAGCCGGAAGCCCACCTGCCCACCCACCTAGAGGGTTGGCTTGCCTCCACACCTGAGCACTCTTGCCCAGTCATGCTGACCAGCTGGGGTGGGGGCGGCTCACTTCACCCCTGACCAGGCCATTGGACAACTCCATCCCAGCCCTTCAGCCCTGTCTGCAAGGTTTGAACCTGCCAAAAAAAAAAAAAACCCAGCAAGTGAACGGGGTGTTGTTATTCAAGCTGTTGCAGTAGCAAGGGGAGGAGATAGGTTACAGGTGGTTGATTACAGGTGATTGGTTTACATGTAGGTGATGGGCACGTGGCTAACTTACAGGGGGTGATTTACAGGTGAGTGATTTAATGATTGACTCATGGGTAATTGATGTACAGGTGGGTGATTTACAAGTGAATGGTTTGCACTCTGCAGAAGTCTCAGTCAGCCCAAATCACAGGAAATGGTTTTCTCTGCCTCTAGCTGGTTTCAGGGGACAAAGCACTCAAATCTCTGCTAAACAACCATGAGAGGAGGAAGGTGTTGCCGGAGGGGCAGGGTGGGGGTGGGGGGGTGGGGGTGGGGGGCGGGGCTGTGTCTGTTCTGAGAGGAGAAAGGAACCTCCTTGTCAGCAGCTTCAGCCAGAAAGGGAATGGCTTTGTCCCAGGGGCACAGGTGTCACCACGAGTCTCATGGTCACAGACAGCAAGCCTCACCTGTCACGTGGAGGAGGGTGGGACATAGTAGGGGGCAGGATTTATAGAGATCACTGTATTCTGGTAGCACAGGGCTCAGATAAGTTTCCAAACAGTCAAACCTAAAAATTGTAGACTGGAGGCTCCTGGGCCTCATCTATCACTCAGACTTTTGCTCTGCTTTTTGGCCTTGTTGGATTGGATGAGTCCCCATATTTACAAATCAGATTTTGTATCAAAATCCATGGCCTGTTTCATTTTGGCCCTGGGCCCATGCATGGGTACCCAGTGCCAGGCCTCCCTTGGCCCAGCTGTCCCAGCCACCTGGTGCTGGTCCTGGGGGCAGGGCAGCCACTTCCTCCCTCAGTCTCCAAGATAAAGCTCCAGGTTCACGCCCATGTACAAAGTGCAGCTAGGAGCTGGGACCCAACAGGTGGCCCTGTCCACATGCGACACGAGGGCCCCCAGGCCTGAGGTCAGAAACCTCATTGCAGAGTCACATGAGCCCATCTTGGGTGGATCCCGGTGCACCTCCCGGGGCCAGCGCTGAGAATGCTGGGGGGCAGGCAGAGCTCCGCACCCACAGTCTTCTCCTGACCGGGGCAGCAACCCCACTCAGCCCAGGTGGCTCCCATTTCCAGTAAAAACAAAACACAAAAGAACCTCTCCAAAGCTGTGTTTTATAGCACATGACACAATAGAACAGGGGCATGGGACAGAGGGTGCTTCTGACTCAGTTTCCCATCCTATGAAACAAGCAGGTTGGCCAAGAATCCAACCCTTACAAGGTTGGAGGTGCCTTCAGCATTGACATTCTGGGTGTTTAAAAGCCAGTCCCAACTCAGGTTTTACTAAGACTTCACATTGAGGGGTCAGGGCCTGCTTTGAATAAGAGCTCTGTTGCACTGAGCACAAACACATAATTTTCTTCTGATGTCTACTGACCACATAACTGCACAGGAAAAGCAAGGGCCTGTGAGAACAAGACAATTACAGGCCCATTCCTCTCTTTTTTTTTGAGCTCAGCCACCGAGAAGTTTTAAAATACACTCTGCAGTTATTTTCAGAGTCCTCCAAACACCTCTGGAAATAAATAATGTCAGAACCAGAGAGTATTTTATTTACAGCTCTAGTGAGACCCTAAAAACAGACCCCACTCTCCCTGCACAGGCTCCCCACCCCTCAGGAGAGTCGGGAGCATGGCCTTCCATCTGCCCTCACTCCTAGTCCCACCAAGCTGGGGGACAGGAGAAGTTTGCACACCAGTTATGATATGATAGGTTACGCATCACATAAAGGGAACAAAGACTTCTTGATTTTCCCATGTGGGGTGAGAGCTGTTTCTCTCAAAGGCCAAGGAAGGCAAGCAAGAGGACTCCATGAATTTCTCTTCTGAAGGTTCATTAGGGGGCAGGCCAGGCTGGCTTCTGCGGTGAGCACAGCACCTTCTCTGTTGAGGCCATACAGCTGGGCCTGTGGCCCAAGGCAGCCTGCAAACAGGTGTGGTGTGGCTTGAACAAAGTCTTGTGTTGTTTGGGGGGAAACGTTCAAATATCTGCTAACTGGAGAGTGTAATATAATGATGAGCCCCTTGGACCCATGGCCAACTCTACAATGACCAGTTAATGTCTCATTTTACCATGTGTTATAGGCTGAACTGTGTCCCCCACAAAATTCATATGCTGACATTTTAACCCCCAGGACCTCAGAATGTGACCATTTTTAGAGGTGGGGTGTTTAATGAGGTGATTAAGGTAAAATGGTGTCTTTTTATGGGTGGGCCTTAATCCAATATGACTGACATCGTTATAAGAAGAGATTAGGACACAACACACACAGACAGATGACCATGTGAGGACACAGGGAGAAGATGGCCATCTACAAGCCAAGGAGAGAGGCCTCAGGAGAAACCAGCCTTGCCTACACCTTGATCTCAGACTTCCAGACTCCAGAACTCTGAGGAAATAAGTTTTTGTTCTTTGAGCCGCATCATCTGCAGTATTTGTAAGGGCAGCCCAAGCTGACTAGTACACTATCTCTACACTCACCCACTGCCTTTGCCCTGGGTGATTTTGAAGCAAATCTCACATATGGTGATTTGTTCTGGCATACAGTTTTTTTTTTTTTTTTAAGGAATACAATTTACTTCCAATTATATCAATATAAAAACTGAGGTTTTGGGCTTCCCTGGTGGCGCAGTGGTTGAGAATCTGCCTGCCAATGCAGGGGACACGGGTTTGAGCCCTGGTCTGGGAAGATCCTACATGCCGCGGAGCAACTAGGCCCGTGAGCCACAATTACTGAGCCTGCGTGCCTGGAGCCTGTGCTCCGCAACAGGAGAGGCTGCGATAGTGAGAGGCCCGCGCACCGCGATGAAGAGTGGCCCCTACTTGCCGCAACTAGAGAAAGCCCTCGCACAGAAACAAAGACCCAACACAGCCATAAATAAATAAATAAATAAACCCAAAGTTTAAAAAAAAAAAACAAAACAGAAAACATAGGGAACACTGATGCTGATATATAGCATGTGACTGAGGAGTCTAGAAATTTAAAAAAAAAAAACAAAAAAAAAAACTGAGGTTTTTGGCTCCACTTAGAAAAGCAGTCCTGGCCACACAAAGCATTCTGGTGGAGTGCTGGTTGGAGCTGGAGCCCTGCATGCTCATGGACTCAAGAGGAGGTGCCTGCGGAGGACAGGATGGCTGACTCCCTTCTCCTCTCTGGGTGACTGTGGCATCCCAGGATTTGTCACTGCCCTTCGCCAAGCTGACCAGATGAGTAGGAAAAGAACACTGGATACAGAGGCTCCAGGCCAGCCCTTACTTCACATTTGCCCCATTCAAACCATGTGCCCTGCACGGCCAGCACAGTTTCTCTTGCCAATAGCACTGACCTGCTGGGGAGTGGTGTGCTCCTACTAGAGCTTGGGGAGATACCAGAGTACTGAAACCAGAGGCAATGCAGTCTTACTCTGACCTGCTATGACCCAGGCCAGTGGTCCAGATGGTGGGCAAAATGCTGCAATTTGCTGGAAGATGTATGTGAGATAGAAGCTTCAAAAACTTGACTCTGACATAGACCAAGAAATGGGGAAGGCCATGCAGCAGGGTGTCAGTGTTCAAATCTCTATCCCATCACTTACCAGTCGGGTGTTGAGGCGTCTGAGGTGCCATGACTGAGTCTGCCCCGTATAATGGAGACTGAGAGAGGTAATCCGAGCACAGGCCGGGCAAAGCCATCTCCCAGCACGTGGCAGTCTCTATCACCCCCACCCCTCTGCCTACCACAGCCGGGCCACAATCCCCTTCCTGGCCTCTGACCTCTGAACAAGGCAGGAGCAGCCCCTGCCCAGGACCAGAGCCCTGCAAGTTGCATTCCCGAGGCCCCAGCAGCCTCCCCAACCTCAGCCATGCTGGCCAGCTCCAGGTTGGCTTCTCCTTGCGGCAGCCCGTGGGGCCTGTTCTTTCTCCAGCTCCATGTGGACCATGCTCGTTCCCCAACCACCAACCCATTCATTCACCAGCTAAGAGCCACTGAGAACTCCTGAGGGCCCAAGAGGTAAACAGAGCAGGCCCGTTGTGGTGGAACATGCATTCTACTCTGGAAAGACAGGAAATCAGGAAAGAAACAAAACAATGCAGAGTAACTAATGATCAGAATAACTAGTGCTCAAGGTGACAAAGACAACAGAGGCACAAGCCAGTTGGGACTCAAGCCAGAGTAAGGATCTGGGCTGCATGGGAAGGTGTAGGTGGGCACTGAAGGGTAGCAGCTTACTGAGGTATAAATGACTACAACACACCATACATATTGAAAATGTAGAGTGTGATAAATTTTGACATACATATACACTGGTGATATCTCCACTAATAGAGCAGAGTCATCGTTCGCCTCCAGAAGTTTCCCTCTGCTCTCTGCCATCTCCCAGCCCCTCCCTAGGCAACTACTGGTGGTCTTCCCATCACTATGAAAGTCAGCTTGCATTTTCTACAATTGTATATGAATGGAATCACATGGCAGTCTCCTCTTTTGTTGAGCTTCTTCACTCAGCATAATTTGTGATTTATCTATGTTGCTGGGCATCTTGGTAATTGATTCCTCCCTGTTGCTGAGCATCAAATGTCAAGATGGAGCACACACGTACTCCAGGGTGCAGAGGGACAGTCGGGTGTTCCAGTTCTTGGCTAGTCTAGAGAAAGCTGGTGTGAACATTTGTCGGTAAGTCTCTGTGAGGACTGCTTTCATTTCTCTTAGGTGAACACCCAGGAGTGGAATGGCTGGGTCATAGGGTAAATATACATTTAACTCTGTAAGAAGCTGCCAAAATGTTTCCCAAAGTACTCACACCATTTTGTATTCCCACCAGCAGTGTGAGAGTTCCAGTTCCTCCACATCCTCACCAGCACTTGGTGTGGTTGGTGTTTTAGCCATTTCACTGTGTGTAGTGGCATCTCACTGAGGTTTTAATCTATATTTTTGTAATGACTAATGATATTGAGAGTTTGTCATGTGCTTGTTTGCCATCCATATCTCTTCTTTGGTGACGTATCTCTTTAGATCCCTTGCTCGTTTAAAAAAATTGGTTCATGTTCTTACTATCGCATTTTTAGAATTCTTTATGTCTGGATACAAGTTCTTTATCAGGTATCAGTTATGGCTTGTCTTCTCATTCTCTTAAGACTGCCTTTTGAAGTTTTTAATTTTAGTGAATTCCACTTCATCAGTTTTTAAAAATGTATTGTGCTTTTGGTGTTATATTTAATAAATCTTTGTATAGCTCAAGGTCATAAAGATTTTTTCTAATTTTTTCCAAAAAGTTTTACACTTATAGGTTTTATATTCGGGACTATGATCCATTTTAATATGATTTTTGTATATGGTGAATATGGATGAAAGTTTTATTTTTTTACACATGGATATCCAACTGTTCCAGCACCATTTGTTGAAAAGATTATCCTTTCTTCACTGATTTGCCTTTGTGATTTTGTTGAAAATCAGGTGCTCATATATGTGTAGGTCTGTTTCTGAGCTCTTTATTTTTGTTCCATTTATTTATTATTCTATCTTGATGCCATTAGCACACAATCTTGGTCACTGTTGCTTCCTATGTTTTAAAATCAGGTAGTGTTAACCTTCCAACTTTGTTCTTTTTCACAGTTGCTTTGGCTGTTCTAGGTCTTTCGTGTGTTTTCCCACATGAATTTTAGAATCAGTTTTTCATATCTACCCTCCAAAAAACCTCCTGGGAGTTTGGTTGGAACTGCATTGAATCTGTAGATCAATTTGGAGAACTGACATTTTAACAACATTGTGTCTTTCAACCCATGTCTCTCCATTTATTAGTCTTCTTTGATTTCTCTCAGCTTAATACAGGTTATATAGGTCTTTTACACCTTTTATCAGATTTATTCCTAAGTATTTCATAGTTTTTGGTAGTATAACTGTTAATGTTGTATTAATTGTTGAAAGTTGAACCATCCAAGAATTCTTGAGACGAATCCTACTTACTTAGTCAAAAAGGATTATCCTTTTCATATATTGTTGCATTCCATTTGCTAATATTCTGTTTAGAATTTTTGTATTTTTATTCATGAGGGATATTTGTCTCTAGGTTTTGTGGGGTTTTTTAATATCTTTGGCATAGGATAAGGGCATCAGAATTATCTGGAACAGTTTGTATAGAACTGGCATTATTTCTCCCTTATCTAGAGGAATTCACCAGTGAAGCCATCTGCACCTGGAGTTTTGTTTCTGTGGGAAAGTTTTTAACTACAAAATAAATTTTTTCATATATACAGGGCTATTCAGCTTATCTATTTCTTCTTAAGTAAGCTTTGGTGAGAAGCTTTGGTGGTTTGTGTCTTTCAAGTAATTTGTCCATTTCATCTAAGTTATCAAATTTATTGGTGTAAAGATATTTGTAATAGCCCTTTAAATGTTTTTAATATTTATGGAACCAGTCTTGATGTCATCTCTCTCATTTGTCATATTGGTAATTGTGTCTTCTTTTTTCAGTCTAGCTAGTGCTTTTTCAGGGTTTTTAAAAAATTTTTTATTGGGGTATAATTGATTTACAATATTATGTTAGTTTCAGGTGTACAGAAAAGCTAATCTGTTATACAAATACATATATCCACTATTTTTTAGATTCTTTCCCCATATAGGCCATTACAGAGTATTGAGTAGAGTTCCCTGTGCTATGCAGTAGGTCCTTATTAGTTATCTATTTTATATATAGTAGTGTGTATGTGTCAATCCCAATCTTCCAATTTATCCCTATCCCCCTTACCCCCTGGTAAACATGTTTATTTTCTACATCTGTAACTCTATTTTGGTTTTGTAGATAAGTTCATTTGTACCCTTTTTTAGATTCCACGTATAAGCGATATCATATGACATTTGTCTTTCTATGTCTGACTTACTTTACTCAATATGACAATCTGTAGGTCCATCCGTGTTACTGCAAATGGCATTATTTTGTTCTGTTTTTAATGGCTGAGTAATATTCCATTGTATATATGTACTACATCTTCTATTTTCAGTTTCTAAGGAAACTCCATTCTATTCCACAGTGGCTGTACCAGTTTGCATTCCCACCAATAGTGTAGGATGGTTCCTTTTCCCCACACTCTCTCCAGCATTTATTGTTTGTAGACTTTTTAATGATGGCCATTCTGACCAGTGTGAGGTGATACCTCATTGTAATTTTAATTTGCATTTCTCTAATGAGTAGTGATGTTGAGCATCTTTTCATGTTTTTTTTAACCATCTGTATGTCTTCTCTGGAAAAATGTCTATTTAGATCTTCCACCCATTTTTTGATTGGGTTGTTTTTTTGATATTGAGCTGCATGAGCTGTTTGTATATTTTGGAGATTAATCCCTTGTCGGTTGCTTTGTTTGCAAATATTTTCTCCCATTCTGTGGGTTGTCTTTTCATTTTATTTATGGTTTCCTTTGCTGTGCAAAAGCTTTTAAGTTTAAGTCCCATTTGTTTATTTTTATTTTTATTATTCTAGGAGGTGGATCAAAGAAGATCTTGCTGTGATTTATGTCAGAGTGTTCTCCCTATGTTTTCCTCTAAAAGTTTTGTATTATCCAGCCTTATATTTAGGACTTTAATCCATTTTGAGTTTATTTTTGTGTATGGTGTTAGGGTGTGTTCTAATTTCATTTTTTTACATGTGCCTGTCCAGTTTTCCCAGCACTACTTATTGAAGAAACAGTCTTTTCTCTTGTATATTCTTGCCTCCTTTGTTGTAGATTAGCTGACCATAAGTGCATGCGTTTATCTCTGGACTTTCTATCCTGTTCCATTGAGCTATATTTCTGTTTTTGTGCCAGTACCATACTGTTTTGATGACTGTAGCTTTGTAGTATAGTCTGAAGTCAGGGAGCCTGATTCCTTCAGCTCCGTTTTTTTTTCTCAGGATTGCTTTGGCTATTTGGGGTCTTTTGTGTTTCCATACAAATTGTAAATTTTTTTGTTCTAATTCTGTGAAAAATGCCATTGGTAGTTTAATGGGGATTGCATTGAATCTGTAGATTGCTTTGGGCAGTATAGTCATTTTCACAATGTTGATTCCTCCAAGAACATGGTATATCTCTCCATCTGTTTGTGTCATCTTTTCTTTCTTTCATCAGTATCTTTGAGTTTTCCAAGTACAGGTCTTTTGCCTCCTTAGGTAGGTTTATTCGTAGGTATTTTATTCTTTTTGATGCAATGGTGAATGGGATTGCTTCCTTAATCTCTTTTTGATCTTTTGTTGTTGGTGTATAGAAATGCAAGAGATTTCTGTGTGGGTTTTTCAGTTTTATTGAGTTTCTCATGTATTGGCTTTTGGTTACATTGATATTCTCTATTGTTTTCCTGATTTTTATTATTCATTTTCTTATGCTTACTTTGGATTTAATTTCTTCCTCTGCTAGTTTCTTAAGGTGGAAGATGAAGTCATTTGTTTGGTCTTCTTTTCTAATGTAGGCTTAGTGCTATCAATTTCCTCCTAAGTATTGTTTTAGCAATATCCCACCAATTTTGACATGTTGTATTTTCATTTTTATTCAGTTTAATTTGTTTTCTAATTTCTCATTTGATTTCCTTTTTAATCCATAGGTTATTTAAAAGCATGTTACCTCATTTGCAAATATTTGGGTGTTTTCCAGAGATCTGTTTTTGACTTCTAATTTAATTCCATTGTGGTCAGAGAATGTCGTCGGTATGACTTGAATCCTTTAGAATTTATCATCACTCATCTTAATGGCCCAGAATCTGCCTTATCATGGACCACATACACATAAAAAGAACTTGTGGTCTGCTGTGGGTGGAGTCTTAGAAATGTTAAGCCAAGCTGGTTGAGAGTGGTGTTCAAGTCTTATGTGCTCTTAGTGATTGTTGTGGTCATGTCACGGAAACAAGAGGGACCTTAACCCAAAATTTGGTTTGGATATTGAGACCGATGATGCATGCGCGCACACACACACGCACACACACACACGTTGAGAAAGGATAAAAAGGTTTGTTTCTCACATAAGGAGGCTTTAAGATCCAAAACAGATTGAGTGAGTGGGGAAAGGAGACTGGCTGGGAAGGGAGACTGGCTTAGGGTTTTTATGGTGGTTAGGGAGTAGGGTCAGGATGAGGGATTCCACTTATAGCATGAATTTCCCATGGTGCCAAGGGATGCAGCACTAGGGCTTCTTATCAGCATGATGAGATATGCAGAGAAGAAGAAGAGGGAGGGTGAGACTTAAAAGCTGTCAGCACTCAGACATCAAAAATGGAGTCAGGCTCTATTACAATGGCTTTCTGTCTACTTGCTCTGCCATTTATTCAAATAGCTGACTGTGATTGTGAATTTGTCTATTTCTCTTCTGTTTTCTTCCACATTTCGAAGTTGTTATTAGGGGTAGAAACATTTAGAATTGTATGTTTTCTTGGTGAGTTGACCTGTTTTCATTATGAAATTATATCTTTGCCCTCATAATAAGCTTTGCTCTGAAACCTGCATTGTTTGATATTAATAGTCACTGTAGCTTCCTTTTGATTGATGTTAGGATGGTATATTTTGGTCCATCCTTTTACCCAAACCTATTTGTCTTTATATGTAAAATATGTTTATGGTACACAACATAAAATTGGATTTTTTAATCAAATGTGACAATTTCTTTTACTCAAAGTGACCAGAGCATTTACGTATCATTACAAAACGTGACTACTGATATAGTTAGGGTAAAGTCTATCATCTTCTAATTTGATTTTTATTTATCTCATCAGTCCTTTGTTCCCCTTTTTCTCTTTTCTGCAGTTCTGTCCATTTGAGTTCTAAACCAAGAGCTCTGTGGCCCTCAGCATTGGTGTGCTGACCAGCATTGTGCAGCTGGCCTGGTGTGTTCACCACTGGACATTTTCCCTCCAGCCCACGATGCTGATGCTTTAGGGTTGGGGAGGGGTTCCCTATCTCCCCCATGAGTTCATGTGGGGCTCAGCAAAGGGAGCAGTGGGTGTTTCCTTTCAGTTTTCTGCCACAAATATGTCTTGACCCCCTCGCCCTCCTTCTTTCTCTCCCTGTATATATACATTTGGTATTCACTTAATTTTAGTTTTAAAATGTGTGTGTGTGCAAATAGAGACAAGTATAGTTTCCATCTTACAAACAGATTGTGTACTAAAATTATTTAGTAAGCCATGTGTTGTGGACTGAATGTTTGTGTCCCCCTCAAAGTTCATGTTGAAGCTCTAACCTCCAATGTGACTATATCTGGAGACAGGGCCTTTATGGAAGTAATTAAGATTAAATAGGTCATAAGGGTGGGGCCCTGGTATGATAGAATTCGTGTCCTTATAAGAAGAGGAAGAGAAAATAGAGCTCATTCATTCTCTCTCCACATGCACACAAAGAAGAGATCATGTGGGCACACACCGAGATGATGGTGTCTATACACCAAGAAAAGAGGCCTCAGAATGAAACCTACTTGCCAGCACCTTGATCTTGAACTTCCGGCCTCCAGAACTGTGAGAAATAAATATCTGTTGTTTAAGCCACCCAGCCTGTGGTATATTCTATTATTGCAGCCCAAGACACCATGTGTTTTATTTCCCAAAGAAAGGACATAACATCAAGGCTGGGCTCTCTGGCTAGAGTATGACATTGTTTATGACTTGGAAATATAGTGCTAGAACAGCATAACCTGTTACTCAGAACCCTTGGGGATGCTTACTTTTGTTTCTCCAAGTTTTCCTGGGTCATGGAGAATCAACCAGCCCTTTAATAAAAGGCACATTTCAGATTTGAAGCTGTTCAACCTGAGTGGAGGCTCACATACCACAGCAGACACCAGGGAGTGGGCTGCGGGGAGCCCTCCACGACAGAATGAGAATGAAAAGCAGAGCCTGCAGCTCACCCTGCAGGGGGAACTCAGGGCAAACCTGGACGATGCTGCTGTCCCTGTCGTGGGAAGCCTGGGCTGAGCCTGGAAGCTGCTGTGCGGGAGGCACCAGGCACAAGGTGGGTCTTTTCCATTCCAGGAATTCTGTAAGTAGCAACAAGCTACTGCAGACTTCTACTCAAAGGGAGAGTTTTACTTTTGGCAACAATTCATTGTGCAGCAGCTGTGTTCATTGACAGCTGTTCTGGAAGGTGTGGGATACAGAAGACGCCCTTAAGGTCTGCCCTCAGGAGGCTTAAAACGAAGTGTGACACATGAGACACACACCCAAGATCTCCTATGGGGGTCTGGTGAGATGTTCCTGCCAGCCGCATGACAGAGCTCAGTGGAGGAGAGATTCCAAGGGTGTTGCAGGACTTTGAGCAGCTGGGGGCAGAGTTAGGGTGGGCGAATCATGTCCCAGCAGCCAAGTCTGAAGCTGAGGGACATATCTGGCAGGTATGGCCAACCACCGAGAGCCTCAGACTTCAACACAGGGGATTAAGGTTTACCTGGGGGCCCCACAGAGCCACTGGGTATTTCTGAGCAGTGGATGAGGCTGGGCGTACAGGGCCCCAGAAGACCAATGTGCAGGATCCCCCCTGGGGTTGTAGCTTGACCATCAACATCACTGGCCTGTCCCTCTGCCTTAATACAGCAACAGAGCTGCTTCCAGAAGGCCATCCCCATTTGTAGGGAGGACCTGGCTGCTCCTGGAATCAGGGTGAGGCAGACTCTGCTACTTGGGGTCCCAGGTGGTAAGGTGCCCACTGGCTCCTCCTCCAAAGATGTGCTGGGGGAAGTGGGTAAGTGCTCGGTGATGCTGTGGTGTGAACAGGTATTCAATCTGTCCAGGTATTCCAACCCAATCTCTCCCCCTTGCCCCACCAGAAACACACCCCCTAGTAAAGGAATCTGACTGTTGCCTACTCAGAAATTCTGGAGGAAGCTTGGGCCCTCACAGGTGTTCGCATCCAGGGGCTGTTACGACTACCTGTGAGCCCCTGCTGGGTTTCCAAACTTCAGCCATCTGCCTTCGCAATTTTTACCATTTGCTTGTATGCTTTTACCTTTAGTTACTACTATCTTACCACCAATTTTTACCATTAGCACCTGTACTCTTACTTGCTTAAAATGATTTCAATAAATTTGCTGTCTGAAAACGTAAGCTGTGCATTACTTCCATCAATAGAAAACCAGTAACAGGAGCCACAGACAATGACAAAATGAACACAATGAAAATACACGATGTCATTACGTCTGGCAGAACAATGGCCTGTTCTACTTTATCACAGAGGAGAGCACACACGAGGGCATGTCCACTTGGCCCGGGCAGCAGCACCAAGAGCTGGCAAGGGATGAGGTAGGCAGCCCCCATGTGCATCCCCAAACCTCACCTGCACACCCTCTGGGAAGCTGTGGGGAGGCAGGAAGCCCGCGCTGCTCTGCTTTCATCAGCCAACTGGACAGGACTTGAGTCTCAGGGGTTGGCATTCTGTGTGATGACCATAAATGACGTTTGGGGACACCTGCGACAACTACAATGTTATACACAGCATCTGTGGGCTCCAGTGGTGACATAACCCAGGTGCTGCTGCCCCTACACCACATTCTTCACTGAAGGAAATATTAAATTGAAGTCAGAGATTAATTAACACAAAGATACAATTTTCTCATCTCAAGGAGTGGGACCCCCTGAATTCTACCCAAACCCCAGGCCCCAGTGTGAGCCCCCATTCCTGCTGGCCAAGCTGCAACTTTACTACTGCATGTTACCCTGTGAGGCCACTAGCAGGTTTCCTGTCTTTCACACTGTGCTTCAGACACCCTACCACCGTGGTGATGCAGCCCTGCAAGGGCCAGTGGGCCTATCCTACCACCCACCAAAGCCAGGGGTCTGACACCTGAGGCTGGCCCCTCCCAATGGTGCATGTGGATTCTGGACGAAGGGCCATTTCAAGCCACTGTGGATGCCTGTCCTGTGCCTGGTGGATTGATGTGACAGAGTAAGGAAGCCCAAAGGGCAGCATAATGAATGGAGCTGTGTGCGCAAGGGTCCAAGTCTGTGCGAGCCAGGGAGCCGTCACCAGAGGTGGGCATCACTGTTCAGCCTCCAAGGGTCTGATGCCTCCAGGGCTCTGCATAGAATGGGGGCTGCCCTGGGTATGAAGGAGGAGAATGCCTGAAAACTGGGGCCAGGCCGCCTGAGATCCACAGCCTCAGCTGCTTCTCTAAGAGGTGGGACCTTATCACACGTCTGACCCATCCCAGCTGCTGTCTGGACACAAGGACCGTGAGCTACCCAGTGTACTGTAAAGCACCATCTAAAGTGTTCATCACCACACTCAGGAACCCCTTAGCTAAGGATACTTACCCCCAGACCTGTCCCGCTGTGTGGTCCCAGGAGTTTCTCCAACACCCTCATTCACTTACCAACCATCTCAGGTCACCTGCCTGTCTGGGGACCACAAGAAAGGAGTTTGAAAAACCAACGTCCTGTTTCCCCCAAAATATTTTTTATTCTTGCTTACATTTGTGTTTCCAATTGTGAATAAAAAATGCTTAGAAAGTGGTTACAAAACATCGTGAACCGGACACGAGGTGTGGGCTCCCCTTCTCTGCATGAGATGACACGGGGCCTGGCGTCTGGGTCTGGGTCGGCCTGCCTGGGCTCAGTCGGGCTTCTCACTTTCAGAATCTAGAAAACAAAACCGCCACAGCTCATTACAGGCCTGACGCGGTCACACGAGGCCCTGGAAGTTGGAATGGCGACACCAGAGTGGTCACGCTCCTTGGAGGGCTGGGCTGCCGGACCATGACCCAGGCACTATGCGTACATACCCCAGGCTGCCTCTGCCATCTGGCCACCTTCCACACTGAGCAACCGCCCAAACCAGGCAGGGCCTTGCCGGGCCCACTGCCCTGGAGAGCAAGGTACCTCTGGCTCCACGGGCACAGCAGGCAGAGCAGCGCCCCCGACCTGCCCGGCCTCTGCTCAGAGCTAGCGCGGAGGCGGAGCACTGCAGCTGGCCAGGGCCACGAAGCCTGACTGTGTCTCGGTGGAAAGGCAGGACGAACAGACCAGGGCTGCCACCCCAGCCGCGGGGAGCCGGAGGCACCACGACCCCCAGCTTGAGTACATGCAGAACACACGCAGGGGCACCAGCTGCTGACCATAAGGCCATCAGGGCCGGCGAGCCAGGAAAACATGCTGAATTCCACGGGGCCCTCCCCAAATCCGCACCAAGGCCCTGCACCTACAGGACAGCAGAGCCCCTCCGGTGACCCCAGGGCAGGTGGCCCAGCCCCCCACCCAGCTCTGTCCAAAGTGAGTCACACAAACCTGGCTTTCTGTGAGACAGCCAACATGGACAGGGGTCAGAGACACCATTTAGTTGGCTGTGAGACTCATGCCCTCCATGGGGCAGAGTCCACTGTACATCTAAATGCAGTTCAAATTCAGAGTTTGAAAGCCAAATGAACAAGCCAGCCTAGGCCCGAAGCCACAGAGCTGGCATGGGGTTCCCGCCCAACAGCCCACTCTCGTCCTCTGAGCCACGTCGGCTCAGCGTCAATCACACCCGGCTCCTGCCAGGAAGACAGTACCCGCCACTCGGCCTCCTGGGCAAGGTGTTGACAGCAGGCATGGAGCTGAGAGTGAAACTGTCAGGACAGGGCAGGGCTGCCTGCCAGGGCTACCCACCCCATGCTCCCTTTGAGACTGGCTGTTCAGCTTTTACGTGGACAGAAGATAACAAAAAGATGTTGTTCCACACTGTTTTCAAGCAAAAATGTTTATTTTTCTCCTTCAAATATACAATCTCTTGGGGAGTCTGTGCCACTGACCATTCACATACAAGGCCAGGACTCCAAACCACATGTCTGGTACAGCAAGGGGAGCGGGAAGAGGGCAGCTTCCACCACCCTCAGGAACCAGGCGCACATGATTCTCAACCCAAGGACCAAGGGGCACATTACAGAGAACAGAAATCTCTTACTACAGTATCATGGCCTGGCAGAAGAGTCTGTATAATCACCTAGAAAATTCAATTCTAACTGAATGGATGGAATAACATATTTAAACCAAAATAATTCAGCCAGTCCTAGTAAAGTCCTAAAGTACAGCAGAACTATACAATTCACAGCTGGGCAGCCCAACCAGCTGCCTCCCAGTGGGAAATGGGAAACATCTTGGTCAGTGAGGAGCAGGGCCTTCAGTTCCCACCCTGGGCTGTCTGGTGCCTGTCTGGGATGAGTCCCACTGAAATTTCCAGGAGAGGAACACTCCCACCCCCAGCAGGGCAACCTCAGTGCATGGAGAACAGTCTGGAGGCCAGAGGTGGGTGGAGCAGCCTGTGAACACATGGCAAAGCTAGGCCCAAGTGGCCACAGGCCTCAGTGCAAATGACAGAAAAGGAAGGCAGGTCAGTAGGAGGGTTGGCAGGCCCCCAGAGCAGAAGGGGTCCACTGTCTCTGCAGAGCAGGCGGCCTGCCTGTGCTCCTGCACCAGACACACACCTGTACCTCCCCCACACTCACAGCTGCCCTGCGGGCTTTGGGTCATGAGGGCGTGTCTGCTTACCTAGCGCTTTACAGCAGGTTCCACAGAGCCAAACACAGATGCTAACATTCCTGACTAAGAGACCAACTACCAGTAGCAATGCACTGCCCCAATAACCACGCATCCCTGGGCAGTTTGCTGGCAGTGCCCATGGCACTGCAGTTGAAGGAGTGTGTCCATCTGTTTGCTATCTATGACCATAGAGCTGGAGAGACCTCGTTTTATGAGTACAAAGCAGAACTCTTCTAGCATTTGCAACTCTTCAATATTCAAGGTCACTAGTTCAATTTTTTTTAAAGCACATACAACAGAAAAGTCAAGATCAGACTTTAGCTTCAGATTTTCAAACCATTCATGTCTGCAACTTAACACGGGAAATAGAGATATCAATACACAAGCCAACTGTAAATGAAATACATCTTTTCTGATACATGATTTTTTAAAACATCTCTTTCCATCAGGGAATGGAAAAGCTGGAATTCAAGGCACTGTACTTCTGCAGGGTGATTACAATGTTCTAACCATCAACTCAAGTACAGGAAGTGAGTGCAAAGACAGCAAGTGTAGACCATGGGAAACTAAGAGGGAACAAGGTCTGCAGCAATAAAGAAAGCAAGGACTGCTGCCCTGGCTGGGCACCCATGGGCAGGCGGGGCAGGACTTGGAGGCCAAACCACAACCTGACTCCTCTGGGCTATTCAGTTCAGTATGTTCCACTTGGCAAGTGGTGAGACAGAGGAGCTATGTGATCCGCAGCCTGGGGCCGGGCATGCTGACCATAGGTGGCCACAAGAACATGGGGAGTGCTGGCGTGCCTGTTGCACCCAAGCCTGGCCCCTCATCAAGGCTCCAGCTGCCTGCTTGGGCTGCCCAGGGCCCCCAGGACACTGGCGCTGGGATCAGGCTTCCATACTGGCCCAGAGGCAGTGCATAGGGCGGGGCTGGAAGGCAGGAGAGAGCAGTACCTGGCATGGGCACAGGCTGGGCTGAGGCAGCTCCAGGAATGACCGCGGTGGGTAGAGGGCTGGGTGCCGGGGCCAGACATGGCATCCCCACTGCTGTTCGAGACGTGTTCATCTACAAGACAAGAAACGTGGTTTCAATCAGCTAGCCTCCCTCAGTGGCCTTGGGGGTCCCCACAGTTTCTCCATCCTCAGGAGAGGGTGGTCTCAGGACCTGCCATGGGGCACCTTTTATGGCTGACGCCAGAGTGGAAGTGCGTGGCTGGGAGGCGGCCATTGTCCCTCCCTCTTTCCACAGAGCTGCAGCCTGCCCACCTCTGGGCCACATGCCCCGACTGTCCACAGGCCAGAGTGGGCTTCAAAGCAGACCCCGCAGGACATGAACCCTGAAGTCGCACTAAGGGGACCACACACCCCAACCCAAGGCCTCCTGCTTGACTGGTCAGTGCCATTATGGCAGGCCCAGAACAGCTGGGTGCTGTGCAGGGTTGTGTGCCCAGAGATAAGGAGTCAGTGGCAGGGCAGCCCCTCTGCTCTCTGCACCTCAGGTATAACCCCACAGGAGAAGCAGCACAAGGACTGGGAAATGAGCTGTGATGGCTGGTGAGACCAGCATGGCCGTGATGCAGAAACCTGATGAGGCTACTGCAAGAAAACAGAGTAGGGCCCAACAGCCTTCAAACTGTCTAGACAAAATGTTGGCAGATCTAACCAAGCAACTATACAAAAAGATAAAACATCAGAGCCAAGTGAGGTTTGCCCCAGGAATGCAGTGATGTCCCAGTAGAAATCACTGCGTCTCACCACAGTTACATCCCAAGGGAGAATTCCATGTGATGCTCCCCACAGATGCAGGGAGAGTGTCTGAGGAGTTCCACCCTGCTTCATGGAAAGCACAGCTGCTGAAGCCGGAGGGTGCCTCCTCCATCTGGAAGGGCCTCTGCAGAACCCACAGCCAACCCTGGGCCGATGGTGAAATGCCAAATGTACTTCACCCAAGGATCCCCCTGCTATAAAACTATAAGACACTGATGAAAGAAATTGAAGATGACACAAACAGATGGAAAGATATACCATGTTCTTGGATGGGAAGAATCAATATTGTCAAAATGACTATACTGCCCAAGGCAATCTACAGATTCAGTGCAATCCCTATCAAACTACCAGTGGCATTTTTCACAGAACTAGAACAAAAAATTTTAAAATGTGCATGGAAACACAAAAGACCCTGAATAGCTGAAGCAATCTTGAGAAAGAAAAATGGAGCTGGAGGAATCAGGCTCCCTGACTTCAGACTATACTACAAAGCTATAGTCATCAAAACAGTATGGTACTGGCACAAAAACAGAAATATAGATCAATGGAACAGGATAGGAAATCCACAAATAAACCCACACACCTATGGTCAATTAATCTAGGAGAAAGGAGGCAAAAATATATAATGGAGAAAAGATAGTCTCTTCAATAAGTGGTTCTGAGCAAACTGGAGAGCTACCTGTAAAAGAATAAAATTAGAACATTCTCTAACACCATATATAAAAATAAACTCAAAATGAATTAATGACTTAAATAAGACTGAAACCCATAAAACTACTTGAGGAAAACTTAGGCAGAACTCTCTTTGACATAAATCAAAGGAATATTTTTTGGCTATGTCTCTTAAGGCAAATGAAACAAAAGCAAAAACAAACAAATGGGACCTAATTAAACTTAAAAGCTTTTGCACAGCTAAAGAAACCTTTGACAAAAAGAAAAGACAACCTATTATTGAAAGTGAGAAAATATCTGCAAATGATATAACTCATAAGGGGTTAATATCCAAAATACATAAAGAGCTCATATAATTCAATATCAGAAAAACAAACGACCCAATTAAAAAATGGGCTGAAGACTTGAATAGATATTTCTCAAAGAAGACATACACATGGCCAAAGGGCACATGAAAAGATTCTCAACATTGGTAATCAGAGAAATGTAAATCAAAACCACAATGAAGTATCACCTCACACCTGTCAAAATACCTATCATCAAAAAGACCACCAATAACAAATGTTGGCAAGGATATGGAGAAAAGGTTACCTTAGTACACTATGGATAGGAATGCAAAGTGGTGCAGCCACTATGGAAAACATTATGGAGGTTCTTCAAAAAACTGAAAATAGAACCACCATATGATCCAGCAATTACATTCTTGGGTATATATCCATAGAAAATGAAAACACTAATTTGAAAAGATACATGCACCTCAGCGATCACAGCAGCTTCATGTACAATAGCCAAGATACGGAAACAACCTAAGCAACAGATGAATGGATAAAGAAAATGTGGGTTACATATATAATGGAATATTACTCAGCCATAAAAAAAAATGAAATTTTGCCATTTGCATCAACATGGATGGACCTGGAGAGTATTATGCTTAGTGAAATAAATCAGAGAAAGAAAAATACTGTATATGATCAGTTATATGTGGAATCTAAAAAATAAAATAAACGAATATAACAAAACAGATATAGATTCACAGATATTTAGAAAACAAACTAGTGGTTACCAGTGGGAAGCTGAAGGGAGGGAGGGGCAAGGTAGTGGTAGGGGATTAAGAGGTACAAACTAATATGTATAAAATCAGTAAGCTACGAGGATATATTATACAGCACAGGGAATATAGCCAACATTTTATAATAACTTTAATGATGTACATCTATAAAAATACTGAATAACTATGTTGTACACTTGAAACTAATAAAATAGTTTACATCAACTGTATTTCAATTAAAAATTCTTAAAAAAAAAGAAAAAGAATGTGAAATGATGGGAAAATAAACTCCTGAGAGCTGATCCAAGATGGCATAGTGGAAGGAGCTTGGGCTTACCTCACAACAAAAACACAACTAACTGCTGAACAGCCATCGATAAAAAAGACTGGAAGCTGCCAAAAAAGATATTCTACATCCAAAGATATAAAAAGAAACCACAACAAGATGGTAGGAGGGGCACACTCACAATATAATCAAATCCCATTACCCTGGGTGGGCGATCCACAAACTGGAGAATTATTATATTGCAGAAGTTCTCCCACAGGAGTTAGAGTTCTGAGCTCCACATTAGGTTCCCTGGTCTGGGGGTCTGACATCAGAGGGAGGAGCCCCAAAGACATTTGGCTTTGAAGGCCAGGAAGGCTTGATTGCAGGAGCTCCACAGGACTGGGGGAAGTGGAGACTCCACTCTTGGAGGGTGCACACAAGGTCTCGCATGTACTGGGACCCAGGGCAAAGGCAGTGACTTCACAGGAGCCTAGGCTGGACCTACCTGCTGGTCTTGGAGGGTCTCCTGGGGAGGGGGTTGTGGCTGTGGCTCTCCCTTGGGATGTGGATATGGGTGGTGGAGATTTCGGGGAGTGTGCATCTACGTGAACTCTCAAGGAGGCAGACATCTTACTTGGGTTGGGTCATCAGCACCAAGACCTGGCCCCACCCAACAGCCTGTAGTCTCCAGTACTGGGACGCCTCAAGCCAAACAATAGCCCTACCCATCAGCAGACAGGCTGCCTAAAGACTTCCTGAGCCCACAGCCACCTCTAGACACATCCCTTGACACGGTTCTGCCCATCTGCCCACCAAAGGGCCAAGATCCAGCTCCACTCACCAGTAGGCAGGCACCAGTCCCTCCCACTAGGAGACCTGCACAAGCGTCTATACCAGCCTCACCCACCGGGGTAGACACCAGAAGCAAGAATACTACAATCAGGCAGCCTGCAGAACTGAGTCTGCAAATACAGGAATTTGTTCCAGACAAATAAACAAGATAAAACCCCAAAGAACAACTAAGCAAATTAGAGACAGGCAATCTACCAGAGAAAGAATTCAGCTTAATGATAGTAAAGATGATCCAAGATCTCAGAAAAAGAATGGATGCACAGTGTGAGAAAATACAAGAAATTTTTAATAAAGAATTAGAAAATATAGAGAACAACCAGGGTTGAAGAATACAATAATTGAAATGAAAAATACACCAGAAGGAATCAATAGCAGAAAAAATGATGCAGAAGAATGAATAAGTGAGCTGGAAGACAGAAAGGGGGAAATCACTGCTGCAGAACAGAATAAAGAAAGAAGAATGAAAAGAAATGAAGACAGTTTAAGAGACCTCTGGGACAAAATTAAATGCACCAACATTCGCATTATAGGGGTCCCAAAAGGAGAGGAGAGAGAGAAAGGGCCTGAGAAAATATTTGAAGAGATAATAGCTGAAAACTTCCCTAACATGAGAAAGAAAACACTCACTCAAGTCCAGGAAATGCAGAGAGTCCCAGGCAGGATTAACCAAAGGAGGAACACGCCAAGACACAGTAATCAAATTGACAAACATTAAAGACAAAGAGAAAATATTAAAAGCAACAAGGGAAAAGCAACAAATAATGTACAAGGGAATCCCCTTACGGTTATCGGTTGATTTTTTCAGCAGAAACTCTGCAGGCCAAAAGGGAGTGGCACAATACATTTACATGAAGAAAGGAAAAGAATATTCGATCCAGCAAGGTGCTCATTCAGATTCAATGGAGAAATAAAAAGCTTTACAGACAAGCAACAGGTAAAAGAATTCAGTACCACCAAACCAGTTTCACAACAAATGCTAAAGGAACTTCTCTAGGTGGGAAAGAAAAGGCCACAACTGGAAACAAGAAAATTACAAAATGGGAAAGCTCATCAGGAAAGGCAAACATACAGTAAAGGTAAGAAATCATCCACACACAAATAGGATATCTAAACCCATAATTGTGAGAGGAAGAGAGTACAAATGTAGGATATTTGAAATTAAGAGCTCAGAAACTGCAAACAATCATGTGTGTGTATATATATGTGTGTGTGTGTGTGTATACTGCTATATCAAAACCTCATGGTAACCACAAACCAAAAATGTATAATAGATATACACACACATAAGAAAAAGGAATCCAAATACAACAGCCCACAGAGTCATCAAATCACAGGAGAAGAGGAAAATGGAGGAAAGGAAGAAAAAGACCTACAAACACAAACCCAAAACAATTAACAAAAGGGCAATAAGAACATATGTACTGATAATTACCTTAAATGTAAACGGATTAAATGCTCCAACCGAAAGATACAGACTGGCTGAATGGATACAAAAATAAGACCTGTATATATGCTGTTTATAAGAGACCCACTTCAGATACAGAGACACATACAGACTAAAAGTGAGGGGATGGAAAAAAGTATTCCATGAAAATGTAAATCAAAAGAAAGCTGGAGTATCAATACTCATAAGAGACAAAATAGACTTTAAAATAAAGACTGCTACAAAAGACAAAGAAGGATACTACATAATGATCAAGGGATCAAGCCAAGAAGATATAACAGTTGTTAATATATATGCACCTAACATAGGAGCACTTCAGTATATAAGGGAAATGCTAACATCCATAAAAGAAAAAATTGACAGTAACACAATAATAGCTGGGGACTTTAACACCCCACTTTCATCAATGGGTAGATCATCTGGACAGAAAATCAATAAGGAAACACAGGCCTTAAATGACACATTAGACAAAATGGTCTTAATTGATATTTACAGAACATTCCATCCAAAAGCAGCAGAATACACATTCTTCTCAAGTGCACATGGAACATTCTCCAGGATAGATGACATCCTGGGCCACAAAACAACCCTTGCTAAATTTAAGAAAACTGAAATCATTTCAAGCATCTTTTCCAACCACAACACTATGAGATGAGAAATCAACTACAAGAAAAAAAAACTGCAAAAAATACAAACATATGGAGGCTAAACAATATGTTACTAAATAACCAATGGACTACTGAAGAAAGCAAAGGGGAAATCAAAAAATACCCAGAGCTAAATGAAAACAGAATCATGACGATCTGAAACCTATGGGACACAGCAAAAGCAGTTCTAAGAGGGAAGTTTATAGAGATACAAGCTTCCCTCAGGTAATAAGAAAAATCTAAAATAAACAACCCAAAGTTACACCTAAAGCAACTAGAGAAAAAAGAACAAAACCCAAAGTTAGTAGAATGAAAGAAGTCATAAAGATCAGAGCAGAAATAAATGAAACAGAGACAAAGTAAACAATAGAAAAGATCAATGAAACTAAAGACTGGTTCTTTGAAAAGATAAACAAAATTGATAAAACTTTAGCAAGACTCATCAAAAAAAAAAAAGGGAGAAAGCCCAAATCAATAAAATTAGAAATGAAAAAGGAGGAGTTACAACCAATACCACAGAAATACAAAGGACCATAACAGACTACTACAGGCAATTATATGCCAATAAAATGGACAACCTAAAAGAAATGGACAGATTCTTAGAAAGGTACAATCTCCCAAGACTGAACCAGGAAGCAATTGAACATATGAACAGACCAATTACAAGCACTGAAATTGAATCTGTGATTTTAAAAACTCCCAACAAACAAAAGTCCAGGACCAGAGGGCTTCATAGGTGAATTCTATCAAACATTTAGAGAAGAGTTAACACCTATCCTGAAACTATTCCAAAAAGTTGCAGAGTAAGGAACACTTCTAAACTCATTCTCTGAGGCCACCATCACCCTGATACCAAAACCGGACAAAGATATCACAAAAAAAGAAAATTACAGGCTAATATCACTGATGAATATAGACGCAAAAACCCTCAACAAAATACTAGCAAACCAAATCCAATAACACATTAAAAGGATCATACACCACAATCAAGTAGGATTTATCCCAGGGATGCAAGAACTTTTCAATATCTGCAAATCAATGAGTGTGATAAACCACATTAACATATTAAAGAATAAAAACCATATGATCATCTCAATAGATGCAGAAAAAGCTTTTGACAAAATTCAACACCCACTCATGATAAAACCTCTCCAGAAAGTGGGCAGAGAGAGAACCTACCTCAACATAATAAAGGCCATATATGACAAACCCACAGCCAACATCATTCTCAATGGTGAAAAACTGAAAGCATTTCCTCTAAGATGAAGAACAAGACAAGGATGTCCACTCTCACCACTTTTATTCAACATAGTTTTGGAAGTCCTAGCCACAGCAATCAGAGAAGAAAAAGAAATAAAAGGTCTCCAAATTGGAAAAGAGGAAGTAAAACTGTCACTGTTTGCAGATGACATGATACTACACATAGAAAATCCTAAATGTGCTACCAGAAAACTACTAGAGTTCATCAATGATTCTGGTAAATTTGTAGGATACAAAATGAATACAAAGAAATCTGTTGCATTTCTATACACTAACAATGAAAGATCAGAAAGACAAATTAAGGAAACAATCCCATTTGCCAATGCATCAAAAAGAATAAAATACCTAGGAATAAACCTACCTAAGGAGACAAAAGACCTGTACTCCAAAAACTATAAGACACTGATGAAAGAAATTGAAGATGACACAAACAGATGGAAAGATATACCATGTTCTTGGATGGGAAGAATCAATATTGTCAAAATGACTATACTGCCCAAGGCAATCTACAGATTCAGTGCAATCCCTATCAAACTACCAGTGGCATTTTTCACAGAACTAGAACAAAAAATTTTAAAATGTGCATGGAAACACAAAAGACCCTGAATAGCTGAAGCAATCTTGAGAAAGAAAAATGGAGCTGGAGGAATCAGGCTCCCTGACTTCAGACTATACTACAAAGCTATAGTCATCAAAACAGTATGGTACTGGCACAAAAACAGAAATATAGATCAATGGAACAGGATAGGAAATCCACAAATAAACCCACACACCTATGGTCAATTAATCTAGGAGAAAGGAGGCAAAAATATATAATGGAGAAAAGATAGTCTCTTCAATAAGTGGTTCTGAGCAAACTGGAGAGCTACCTGTAAAAGAATAAAATTAGAACATTCTCTAACACCATATATAAAAATAAACTCAAAATGAATTAATGACTTAAATAAGACTGAAAACCATAAATCTCCTTGAGGAAAACATAGGCAGAACACTCTTTGACATAAATCATAGCAATATAGTTGCAGACTTTAATACTTCACTTTCAATAAAGGATAGGACAACCAGATAGAAGATAAGTAAGGAGAGGACCTGAACATCACAAGCCCATTAGGCTTAACAAACATTTACAAAACATTTCACCCAATAAGAGCAGAATTCTGCAGTGTAAGCCCTGACAAGTAGCTTTCCTTTCTTTCTTTTTTTTTTTTGTAATGCAAGTGCCTGACTTAAGCTTTGATTTCCTGAGGCATCCACTTCAAAGAAGCCATCTCAAATAAAAGAACACTGCCAGCCACACAACTAAAGACCTACCATCCCCTTCACCCACCCCCATCCGAGCTCCTGTATTTTAGAGATCTCTAATTGATTTTAAATAACTGACCATTTGGCTATTTGTCTTTTTCTTTTCTTCTTGCACTTTAATTCCCACTCTTACGTTTTAAGTTCACAAATAAGGAATGAACTAGTGAAACTCCAATAAAGCAGAACCCCAGGCCTGCCTGTCTGTCTGACCGGCTCTCTCACCCTCTCTCTTTCTCTCTCCCTCCTTGCAACCTCACTATGTAGCCCCAGGTGTGTCATGTAAACCTCCCCTCCAGACTTGTAAGTAATAAACCTTGTCCTTTCTACAGTTTACTGATGGTTATTGCTGAGGAATCTTGCAATCATAGTAAGAAACACAAGGGTTGGTCCAGCCACATGACTGGTTCTGAAAGGGGAACCCAGGCCCAGGTGAGTGCTCCCAGGCATTTCTAGCTGGTAGCATCACTACTGATAGGCTGAGGGTGGCACAAAACAACTACACATTCTTTTCAAGTGCACAGGGAACATTCTCCAAAATAGGCCATATGTTAGTCCACAAAACAATTTTAAAAGATTAAAATCATACAAAGTATCTTTTCTAACACAATGAATGAAATTAAAAAATTTTTTAAACTAGAAAATGGCATATATGTAGAAAGTAAACAATGCACTCAAACAACCAAATAGTCAAAGATGTAATCATAGGGAAATCAGAAAACAGCTTAGAACAAATGAAAAGGAAAACACAACATATTAAAATTTATTACATATAGCAAAAGAAGTATCCAGAGGGAAACTTATAACTGCAGATGTCTACATTAAAAAAGAAGAAAGATCTTAACCCAATAACTTAACTGTATACCATAATAAACTGAGATAAACAAAATACAGAATAGAAAAACAATAAAGAAAAATCAATGAAACCAAAAGTTGGTGTTTTAAAAAGATCAAAAATTGGCAAAGTCTTTAGCTACCAAACTGGATAACTCAGATGAAACAGACAAATTCCTAGAAACACACAAATTTCCAAAACTGACTCAAGAGGAAACAGAAAATCTGAATAGACCTGTAACAAGTACTGAGATTGAATTATTAATAAAAAACCTCTCAACAAAGAAAAGTCCAGGACCAGATGGCTTCCCTGGTGAATTGTACCATTTAAAGAAGAATTAACACCAATATTTCTCAAACTCTTCCAAAAAGTTGAAGAGGTGGGAACACTTCCTAACTCATTCTATGTAGCCAGCATCACACTGGTATCAAAGCCAGATGAAGACATCATAAGAAAAAAAATTACAAATACCTGTGATAAATACTGATGTAGAAATCTTCACTAAAACATTAGCAAACTGGATTCAATAGCATATTAGAAGGAGTATACACCATGACCAGGTGCAATCCCGCAATGGTGGTTTAATATATGAAAATCAATCAATGTAACACACCATTAATAGAATGAAGAGTTAAAAAAATATGATCATCTTAATTAATGCAGAAAAACCATTTGACAAAATCTAACACTCTTTCATGACAACAGCACTCAACATACTAGAAATAAAATAGAATTTTCTCAGTATGATAAAGGCCATATATGAAAAAACCCTTGTTAACATCACACTCAATGGTGAAAGACTGAACGTTTTTCCTTTAGGATCAAGACAGAGGTGCCCACTTTTGCCATTTCTATTCAATATAGTACTTGAAGTTCTGCCCAGAGAAATTAGGCAAGAAAAGGAAATAAAAAGCATCCAAATTGGAAAGGAAGAAGTAAAATTATCTCTGGTCAGAATAACATTTCTTATATGCAGATAACCCTAAAGAACACACACACACACATACACACACACACACACACATATACAAACTGCTAGAACTAATTTATGAATTCAGCACAGTTGCAGGGTAGAAAATCAACACATCAAAATCAGTGGCATTTTTTTTTTTTTGGCTGCTCCACATGGCATGTGGGATCCTAGTTCCCCAACCAGGGATCAAACCCGCATCCTCTGCATTGGAAGCATGGAGTTTTAACCACTGGACTGCCAGGGAAGTCCCAGTTGCATTTTTATACACTAGCAATGAACAATCTGAAAAGAAAATTAAGAAAACAATTACATTTAAGCACAAAAAAGAATAAAATACTTAGGAATAATTAAACTAAGGAGTTGAAAGACTTACACACTGAAAACTACAAAACATTGCCAAAAGAAATTAAAGAAGACATAAATAAATGGGAAGACGTCCCATGTTTGTGGATTTGAAGACTTAATATTGTTAATGTGTCAATACCACCCAAAGCCAATCTATAGAGATTTGATGCATCACTATCAAAGTCTCAATGGCATTTTTTCAAGAAATAGAAAAACTCATCCTAAAACTCATTTGGATTCTCAAGGGATCCCAATAACCAAAACAGTCCTAAAAAAGAAGAACAAAGTTGGAAGACTCATACTTCTTGACTTCAGAACTTACTGCAAAGCTACAGAAATCAAAACATTGTAATATTAGCAACATGACAGACTGTAGACCAACGGAATAGAACAGAAAACCCAGAAATAAACCTTTGCATATATAACCAATTGATTTTCAACAAGGGTGCCAAGACCATTCAATGGGAAAAGGAGTTTTTCAACAAATACTGCTGGGACAACTAGATATCAACATGCAAAAGAATAAAGATGGTCCCTTATCAAACACCATATATAAAAATTAACTCAAAATGGATAAAAGGCCTAAACATAAGAGCTACAATTATTAAACTCTTAGCATCTTTAGAGAACACTTAGAAGGAAACATGGGGGGAAAGCTTTATAACATTGGATTTGGCAATAAATCACTGCCAAATCCAATGACATAGGCAACAAAAGAAAAAATAGATAAACTGGAATTCATAAAAATGAAAAACTTTTATGCATCAAAAGACATTATCAACAGAGTAAAAAGGCAACTCACAGAATGGGAATTATTTTTGGAAATCACATATCTGAAAAGCGATTAATATCCAGAATATAGAGAGAATTCCTCCAACTCAACAACAAAAAAAGAAACAACTCAATTAAAAAATGGGCAAAAACGCCTTCCACCATGTGAGGATACAATGAGAAGTCTGCAACCTGGAAGAGGCCCTCACCCTAGCATGCTGACATCCTCATCTCAGACGTCCAGCCTCCAGGACTGTGAGAAATAAATTTCTGTTGTTTATATTTAAAAAATAGGCAAAAGCCTTGAATTATTTTTCCAAAGAAGACATACAAATGGCCAATAAGCACATGAAAAGATGCTGAACATCACCCAATATTAGGGAAATGCAAAACACCTATCAAGATGGCTACTATGAAAAAAATCAGAAAATAGAAAGTGTTAGAGAGGATGTGGAGAAACTGGAGCCCTTGTGTACTGTTGGTGGGGATGTAAAATGGTGCAGCTGCTCTGGAAAGTAGTTTGGTGATTCCTCAAAAAATTAAAACTAGAATTACCATATGATCTAGTGATTCCACTTCTGGGTATATACCCTAAAGAACTGAAAGCAAAGACGCAAAGAGATATCTATATACCCATGTTCATAGTAGCATTATGCACAACAGTTAAAAGGTAGAAGCAAGTGTCCATCAACGGATGAATGGATAAAACAAAATGTGGTATGTACGTACAACGGACTACGACTCAGCATTAAAAAGGAAGGAAAGTCTTTCAAGACACTTATGAAAGAAAGCAAAGATGATACTAACAGTCCACCTAGAGGGGTGGGATGGGGGGCTGGGAGGGAAATGCAAGAGGGAGGAGAAATGGGGATATATGTATATCTATAGCTGATTCACTTTGTTATAAAGCAGAAGCTAACACACCTTTGTAAAGCAATTATACTCCAATAAACATGTTAAAATATTAATTAATTTATTTTTTAAAAAGATGATACAAACAGATGGAGAGATATACCATGTTCTTGGATTGGAAGAATCAACATTGTGAAAATGACGATACTACCCAAAGCAATCTACAGATTCAATGCAATCCCTATCAAATTACCAGTGGCATTTTTCACAGAACTAGAACAAGAAATTTTACAATTTGTATGGAAACACAAAAGACCCCGAATAGCCAAAGCAATCTTGAGAAAGAAAGACAGAGCTGGAGGAATCCAGGCTCCCTAACTTCAGACTATACTACAAAGCTACAGTAATCAAGACAGTAATGGTACTGGCACAAAAGCAGAAATATAGATCAATGGAACAGGATAGAAAGCCCAGAGATAAACCCACGCACATATAGTCACTTTATCTTTATACAATGGAGAGAAGACAGCCTCTTCAGTAAGTGTTGCTGGGAAAACTGGACAGCTACATATAAAAGAATGAAATTAGAACACTTCCTAACACCATACACAAAAATAAACTCAAAATGGATTAAAGACCTAAATGTAAGGCCAGACACTATCAAACTCTTAGAGGAAAACATAGGCAGAACACTCTATGACATAAATCACAGCAAGATCCTTTTTGACCCACTTCCTAAAGTAATGTAAATAAAAACAAAAATAAACAAATGGGACCTAATGAAACTTCAGAGCTTTTGCACAGCAAAGGAAACCATAAACAAGACGAAAAGACAACTCTCAGAATGGGAGAAAATATTTGCAAACGAAGCAACGGACAAAGGATTAATCTCCAAAATTTACAAACAGCTCATGCAGCTCAATATCAAAAAAACAAACAACCCCATCTAAAAATGGGCAGAAGACCTAAATAGACATTTCTCCAAAGAAGACATACAGATTGCCAACAAACACATGAAAAGATGCTCAGCATCACTAATCATTAGAGAAATGCAAATCAAAATCACGGTGTCACCTTACACCAGTCAGAATGGCCATCATCAAAAAATCTACAAACGATAAATGCTGGAGAGGGTGTGGAGAAAAGGGAACCCTCCTGCACTGTTGGTGGGAACGTAAATTGATACAGCCACTATGGAGAACAGTACGGAGGGTCCTTAAAAAGCTAAAAATAAAACTACCATATGACCCAGCAATCCCATTATTGCACAAATACCCTGAGAAAACCATAATTCAAAAGGACACATGTACCACAGTGTTCATTGCAGCACTATTTACAATAGCCAGGACACGGAAGCAACCTAAATGTCCATCGACAGATGAATGGATATAGAAGATGTGGCACATACACACAATGGAATATTACTCAGCCATAAAAAGGAACGAAATTGAGTTACTTGTAATGAGGTGGATGGGCCTAGAGTCTGTCACACAGAGTGAAGTAAGTCAGAAAGAGAAAAACAAATACCATAAGCTAACGCATATATATGGAATCTAAAAAACCGGTACTGATGAACCTAGTGGCAGGGCAGGAATAAAGACACAGATGTAGAGAACAGACTTGAGGACACAGTCGGGGAAGGAGAATCTGGGACAAAGTGAGAGAGTAGCACTGACTTGTATACACTACCAAATATAAAATGGATGACTAGTGGGAAGCTGCTGCATAGCACAGGGAGATCAGCTTGATGCTTTGTGACGACCTACAGGGGTGGGATAGGGAAGGTGGGAGGGAGGCTCAAGAGAGAGGGGATATGGGGATATATGTATACATATAGCTGATTCACTTTGTTATATAGCAGTAACTAACACAACATTGTAAAGCAATTATATTCCAATAAAGATGAAAAAAATAGTAATAAAAAATAAGTAAATAAAAAGGAAAGAAATTCTGACATACACTACAACATGGATGAAACGTGAAGACATTATGCTAAGTGACATAAACCAGTTATAAAAAGACACATACTGTATGATTCTACTTATATGAGGTACCTAGAGAAGTCAAATTCATAGGGACAGAAAGTAGAATGGTAGTTGCCAGGGGCTTGGGGGAAGGGGGGCATATATATATATAGGCAGTTATTTTTCATTGGGTATAGAGTTTCAGTTTTGCAAAATGAAAAAATTGGAGATGGATGGTGGTGATGGTTGGACAACAATATGAATGCAATTAATACCACTGAACTGTATATACTTAAAAATGGTTAAGATGTTAAATTTTATGTTATGTGTATTCTACCACAATTTAAAAAAATTGAACCTTGAAAGCATTATGACAAAAAGGCAAATGGGCAGTGACAAAAGGGCAAATATTGTATGATTCCACTTATATGAGGTACCAAGAGAAGTCAAATTCATAGTAGAATAGAGGTTACCAGAGTTACCAGAAAGAGGGACTGGAGAGTTATTTCTTATTGAGTAGTTTCTGTTTGGGATAATAAAAAAGTTCTAGAAATGGATAGTGGTGAATAGTTTAAAAAAAAAAACAAAACACCTTATTAAGAATCCCAGACATCTGAACAACAGAATTAGCAGAGCTGACCGACAGGGCCTGGCCCAGCACAGATACTGAGAGCTGATGTGGTGGAGTCTGGACAGAAGAGTAGACAGTAGCCTGCCCAGGGCTTGAGGTGCAGAACCTGCAGGGCCTTGGGGCTGTGTTATGAATTCTCAGTTCTGTCCCAGAATAATGGAGAATAGATTTGAGGAGTTAAACTCATGGAGGTGCAGTGTCAGGAGGTTACTACAGAAGAGGAACAGAAGTTCAGACTGGGAGTATGGACGTGAGAGGGAATGGAAGAGGATGACCTCAAGCACCTGTGGAGCAGTGGCTGACAACCTGGGTCAAAAATCCAGTCCCAGCAAGTTTTAAAGAACTGAAAACACACAAAATCTGTTCTCTTATCACAGTGCGACTAGGCGTAAAAAATCCCCAAAAAACCACTATCAAAAAGATCATGAGGAAATTAATAACTATATTACCTCAAATCACCATGGAAACTATAAAATATTTTGATCAGAGGTTAAAGAAAATGCTACATATCAAAACCTTTGGAATGCAGCTAATACCACTAGAAGGAATTTTATAGCCTGAATGCCTGTATTATAAAAGAAGAAAGGCTCAAAATCAATGCACTACACATCTCAAGAAACTTTCTAGAACAAAAAAGCAATCCAAAGATAGAAGAGAAGGAATACATAAAGAGAAGGAATAATAAAAGGAAGAAGCTAATGAAATATACAATAATTACCATCAAAGTGATGAGTTCTTTGAAAAGGCGAATAAAAAATATAAATTCAGAGAAATCACCAATATCAGAATGAAAAACAAGACATCACTGCAAATCCTGCAAACTGTGAAGAGAAAATATTATAAACAACTTTATACCAATTAATTGGAAAACTTAGATAAATTTAGAGGTGTATCAATTGTTAGAAAAGCAGTATTTAACAGAAAGAAGAAATAGAAAACCCAAATGGTACTAAAACTGTAAAAGAAATTAAATCCATAATGCAAACCTTACCCTCAAGGGATGTAGACATGTGTGATAAATATGTAACAGCAAAATGTCAATCATAGCTCATAGGTAGAAGGTACCTGAGAGTTCACTGAAGAATTTTCAATCTTTTGTATGTTTGAAACTTTTTGAAGTAAAAGATCATAGGGGAACATTCCCACACTCAAAAAAAAAAAAAAAATGGCCATCATCAAAAAATCTACAAAAAATAAATGCTGGAGAGGGTATGGAGAGAAAGGAACCCTCCTTCACTGTTGGTGGGAATGTAAATTGGTACAGCCACTATGGAGAACAGTATGGAGGTTCCTTAAAAAACTAAAAATAGAACTACTATATGATCCAGCAATCCCACTCCTGGGCATATATCTGGAGAAAAACATGGTTCAAAAGGATACATGCACCCCAATGTTCACTGCAGCACTTTTTACAATAGCCAAGACATGGAAGCAATCTACATGTCCATCAACAGAGGAATGGATAAAGAAGATGTGGTACATATATACAACAGAATATTACCCAGCCATTAAGAAGAATGAAATAATGCCATTTGCAGCAACATGGATGGACCTAGAGATATGTGGAATCTAAAATAAAAAATGATACAAATGAACTTATTTACAAAAAAGAAACAGATTCACAGACTTAGAGAACTGAACTTATGGTTACCAGGGAGAAGGGTGGGGGAGGAATAGGGAGTTTGGGATTGACATGTACACACTGCTATATTTAAAATGGATAATCAACAAGTACCCACTATATAGCACAGGGAACTCTGCTCAATATTATGTGACAACCTAAATGGGAAAAGAATTTGAAAAATAGATACATGTATATGTATAACTGAATCACTTTGATGTACACCTGAAACTAAGACAACATTGTTAATCAACTATACTCTCCCAAAAAATAAAAAGTTAAAAAGAAAAACAAAACCCTCCTGGCCCAGATGGCTTCACCAGTGAACTTTGCTAAACATTTCAGGAAAAAATAACATAATCTTGCACAAACTCCTCCAGGAGACTGATAAAGAGGGAATACTCCTTCAAGTAGGCTTTGAAGTCAGCAGTCCTAATACAGGAACAATTCACAGAACAAAACCTAAGACAGCAGCTCCTCACTTCTGCCCCACGTGGTCTGGGGCACCTGAGCTAAAACCCAGTAAGGGGTGTCCCCTGGGTATGTTGTGCAGACCCCACCCACTTTGCCAGCTTGGGCTCTGGTGGAAGACAGGTTGAGGTGGGCTCACCAGGATGAGGCCACACCTGCAAGCTGCTGGCCAGTCCCACCTAGACACTGCCCAACACTGAGCTAGGGCCTGCTGCTCAGCTGTTCAGCTGAGATCTGGAGTCACAGCTTCATTCCCATTCTGTGCCTTCGACTCTGGGCAAGCCCAGCCCCCGCCATGCCCCACTTACAGCCCGTGGCTCGCCAGAGGCCGGGGGCCAGCCTGCCATGGCCTCCATGTCATGCAACTTCTGCGTCTGCTTCAACTGGTTGAGTGACGGCTTCAGCTGTGTGGGCCCAACCGTCTTGCTTGTCCACTCGTCCACCAACTTGTGCAGGTCGTCCGTGAAGGTGCCTTTCTTGTTGTTGCTGTTGTTCACCTGCGCCTGGATGTGCAGGGCAGGTTGGGGGCCCGGTTCAGGGCCCGGGACCAGGCTGCTGGTGGAGGACCCTAGAGAGCACACACAGGCCAGGGTTGGTGACACCACACGCCAGCACCACTGGCTGGCTGCAGTCATTCATACAGTGGTCTTGCTTAAGCCAGGCAACACCTTGCTTCAGGAGATGGTCTGCACTGGGGGGATCCATGCAGTTTTAGACACAGTGGAGCGACCTCAGGGGACTGGGCTTTGCCAGGCAACCATCACCCATCTCATCAGCCAGGGGACAGGACCCCAGCTGCTGGCAGCCTCACTCAGCATCCTCTGTGCCCACACTGCCCAGGACCACCAGACCCCCATGTGAGAGAGTTCAGAAAACTCCTGGTGCAGCTGGACACAGACTGGGGGCAAATTCCTCACGCTTCTGCACTCTCAGCTCTAATATGAGGATTCAGAGGCGATTCAACAATACTTTAGGCAGAAGGCTTAGCAGCTGCTGCTATCCTTCCAGCAAAGGGAAAATGCTTGCAATAGGTTGGATTGCTGATGTTCCCGTGAATGATAATGACTTGGTGATCTGGAATTTAAGACACAGAAATCACGCCTCTACTCACCAGAGTGTGTAATAATAATAAAGGATACAAATACCCAGGGCCTTCCGACATGGGTCTACAGGCTTGGTGCCAACTGAGGGGCTGATGCCTGTAGCAGGAGGAACTGGGAGGCCCGGTTGCCCGGGAAGGCCTGGGGCTATGGCTTGGCTGGAGCGGGACAAAGGTGAGCGCACTTGGCCACTTCACTCAAAGATCTTTTTTAATGACCAAAACAGGACTTTTAAATTTTTTTGAATTGTGTCCCTTTCCTTCCCCAGCATGTAATTTCTTATTGGCAATTTTGGATAAACCAATTTTTAAATTTTCTGCATTAAATAAATAACCTAATGACCATCTCTTCAAACAAGCCATTGCAATATGTAGTTTACTTTAGAGGCTAGCAATGAAACAGCACAGACACAAACAGTTAAACATTAGTGATGAGATTTTACACACGCTGCTATTTCTACATGAACATTTCAGCCAGAAAAGAAAAACAGAAAAATTAAAAAAAGAAAAAAAAAAAGGCATGAGATGAGAGCAGTGGGCGGCCCAGGTAAACTGATACCCATTTTGTCCCGGCATCTCTCCTCTGTGAGGGGCACTCATCTTTAGCACTTCAAGGAAATATTCCTACGGTTTTGGAAAAGGAGCCAATTAATGATTGGTAATATGTGGACGTTCCGGAGAAGGACAGCCTGTTAGATGTGAACTGGCAAGAATGCACAAACTCTAGGAGCCATGGAGACTCAAAAGGGCGCCCGAGGGCGGCTATCTCGCCAGGCGGAGGCCAAGCAGCACCCGCGAAGGGTGGGCGCAGAGCAGGCCCACGCCCGGCCACCTGCTGGGCCCTCGGCTCCCGGTCTAGTCGCGGAAACCCTGACGCACACTAGCCACAAGAAAGCCCATGCGATGGAAGCGGACAAGGGGTAAAAAACCCGATAATTACGACTGCTGTGCTCTTTGCCTAGACAGAGACGCTTCAAGGCAGACCCTGCAAAGGAAGAAGAAATGACACAAGACCACAGGGTTAGGCAGGACAGCACACATGGGGGACAAGCCACCACACTCTAAGCAAAAGTCATCAGTGTGCGAGGAGGAGCAAAGGCCAGCAGTTCAGAGAGAAGGGACCAGCCTCCTGGGCTAACTGGGCGGCCCCCAAGTCAGTGTGGAGGTTCACAAGAGCTGCGCTGAAGGGCGGAGGTGCAGGGCCAAGCCCCAAGCTTCAGGTAGAAGTGTGTGTGTCTCTAGAAGCATATTCAAAAAAAAAAAGAGAGAGAGAGAGAAAGGAGAAAAAAAAAAAAAAAAAAGCAAAGCACACTGCTTGGCTTTCAAATGTAAGGTTTCTGGGAGCCCCGCTGGTTGAGGCAGGAAACCCACTAAAAGTCAGCCAGGAGAGCTCTCAATGGAGCAGAGCCTAGCTCTGCCCAGAGGGAGGCCCATGGGTGGTTTTCCAAGTGCAAAAAGATACATTGTTTTGCAGGTTTGAGGCCAATCCCAGATCCTGGACAGCTGCCCTGAACAGGCCAGTGGCAAGTGTGGTGGGGAAATATGAGGGGTCCTATCTAGAGAGGTGGGAGGTGGGAGGCAGGGCCGACCCTGATTCTCTGTATCGCTGCTGCCTCATCTGGTATTCCAGGTCCACTGGGGCAGGGCGAGGCCTCCTTATTGCACCGTGACTAAAATGCTACCAGGCCCTGTGCTCCCCAGAGGCTGTCTGTGCTAAGACAGATGGGCAGTGACTTTAGTGTCTGGCACTGACAGTCAGTGCCCACCTGGAGGGCAGATGAGCTGCCCAGGAGGGGCTGCCACACCCGGCTTACCCAGTGGCATTCCAGGGAGCCAAACAGGCAAACGTGGGATGGGCAAGGACGGCTCAGGTGTCCCCAAGGTCACTCAGCAAGGCCACACTAGCACGGAGGGTCTGTCTGTGCTCCGGCCCACGGCCCCCTCGCCTGGAGCACAATTCCCTGCACACCCCATACTCCCTGGAGGGTGCCCGCCACTCAGCCATTCCCAGCACTCTTGCTGCGGAAGGCAAGATGCTGCCTCCTGCATTTGGGGGCGGGGACAAAGGCTTCTTGGGGAAAAGCTGTGCCCACTGGGCTCAGAAACCTAGCTCAAATTGAGTTGCACTTATTTTTGTTCATTCTGTTGTGTTCTGTGAGGCTGACTTTGTAAAAAGGGAGGTGATATCCTGTTGGGGTCTCTAATGTGTGAATAAAACCAAAAAGGCCAGCAATCCAGACTGACTGATTCTCAGTGGGAACTCTGAAGGGTTTTTGCTGGTCTGTGTCCTGAGATGGACCCCAACTGAGAGCACAAGGCCCTCTGGGGGCTCCGAGGCACGAAGGGAGGAGGGTCCTGGGCTCTGTGAGCGTGCAGGGCACCAGATGAGTGCATGTTTCCTAGTCAGATTCCTGTGGTTGTAGCGTCCTCTGGGCCATAGCAGTCCCCTAGAGATGACCCTGGGACATGGGACTAATCACTCTGCCAGGTCCCTGCAGCCTCACAGTAGCAGGTTCTTTCAAAAGGCTGCTCTGTGCCTGCCTGGCACCTCCTAGTGCAGCTAGAGCTCTGCATTCAGAGCTGCCTCCCGTCACCCTCACAGGAAAGAGAACACGCCAGCCAGCCCCAGGAGCTGCCTGGTCAGGAGTGCTAGACAGAGCCTGGGCCTGCAATCAGGGCCCCAGACAGACTTTCCCGGGAACCCAGGGTCAAAGCCATCGGCCACCAGGACACGGTGCTCAGAGCCAGAGAGTGATACCAGCCCACTGAGACCTCCACACCCTCACCGGACACAGCCCGAGGAGATGGAGCACGGAGAGCCCCCAGCCTTCCATGCCCTCGCTGAACACAGGCCCTGAGGTGACCAGAATACAGACGGCTCCCAGCCCTTAGGGTGGACCTTTAAACACAAACAAAACAGATTCGGGTCCCTCCACACTGAGGCCACACTGTCCGGCTCAGTGCAGAACCACAGCTGAGCAGGCATCATGTGGCTAACCAGTCCGCACTCACACCAGAGCCCTTGTCCATCCTCAGGTGGCCACTTGAATCTCCTCCCCCGTGTCTGTGCCCTGGCCTGGGTCCTGCCCTCAACACCCACCATGCAGACAGATTCTGATGAACAAGCCTCCACCCAGCCCTGCTCAACCCGTACTGTGCTAGTGTATACATCGAGTTCCTGCCTACAGAGCCAGCAGGCTACAAGCAGCAACACAAGGGCACCAGGGCCACAGAGGACCCACAGAGGGCCCACATGGGACACACAAGGGGCCCACTTACAGCCCACAGGAGGCCTACAGGGGACCCAGGTGGGCCCACAGGAAGCCCACATCAGGCCCACATGGGGCATAATGGTTTTAACCAGCCCCACCCCCTGGTTTCCCATGAAGAGTGAGTCTTCCCCTGTAGGACTTCCGTCCTTAGCCAAGGCTTGGCAAGAGCTGGCTTAGAGGCCCCAGAACGACTCAGAGAAACTTCTACAAGGGCAGATGCTAGGGACGCAGGGCTCGGCAGCCTCTCCCAGCTGTTGGGAAAACTGTTCTTCCCAGACTGCAAAGGAGCAACACACTGGATGACCTAAAGCCTTGTCCTGGTGCAGCACGTGTCTGCAGGAGTCGCCCACAGAGCCACCAGCCACCTGCCCTCACAGCCAGGCCAGGGGTCTCAGGCAGCACCCAGGCCTGCGTGCAGTGAGACCCCCACACCACTTGCCCTCACATTCACTTTGGCATGGAAACAGAGGTTGCTCCTGGTGTGGACAGTCAGCCCTGTCGGGCACCCAGTGCCGTCTAGACCCTTGGACCGCTCGAGGGACACCTCAAATCCCAGGGTATCCGATGCGGGCAGACTGCTTAAGAAGTGGGCCAGGCCCTGCAGCCACGAGCACACCTGCTGTTTATCAGTGTTCAAATACTAACGAAGTTCACAGGAACTGGGGCCAGCAGCCTCAGTGCGGACCTGCCAGGGGCCTCCCCACCTCCCCCATGACAAGAGGGGTACCTCCAACGGTCAGCCTTACACCTGACAGTGGGATTAGACACTCTGTTCCGGCACCAGAAACAAATGGCATATAGAGCCAAAACATCATTCCGGGCGTCTCTGTATCCAGCCACCTAGTCTCAAACCGAGACAAGTGCTGAAACTCTTCTGTGCAGCATGAATAGGGAAGCAGGATGTGTCTCGGCTCTGCCCTAGGGTGATTCCACCCTGAGTTTCATTCCCCAGGTGGCACGGGGCCTGCCCTTAGGACAGCTCAACCTGAGTGGTCGTAGGGTGGGGTGGGGCTTTGTGAGGGGGTGTCTCCTCCTTGGGTGACCTCCCCTGCCTGAGTCCCCACAGGGAGAGATGAGAACACGCCCAGGTGAGGGAAGGACCTGGAGGCTGCACAGCGGCCCCTCGGGGTCCCAGAGACAAACTTGCTACAGCATGGGCACCTGGCCTGCTGCTGATGGACATGTGCGAAAAACACAAAGCAGACCCCATCGTTCCATGTGCAGAGAGAAAGTCCTGGAAGGGTACCCGCACCTGACTCTGTTCGGATGAGTAGGAGCCAGAGGCAGGGAGGATCAATGGGTCTGACAACAGCTTCTGACCAACAGGACACAACCACTTCTGAACACAACCGCGCCACCCCCCACCACCCCGACTCCAAGCTTCCCTGAACCCTCCACTGGCCGCAAGGAGGGTTCTGTGCCCAGAGCCTCACCCCCACATTGGCCCTTCCCTGGGGGCCGGCCCGCCTACTGCTCGGATGGCTGGCCTGTCCCGGCACCCGCCCCGCGGAGGCGTCCAGGCTTTACCCTCCCTCCCCCCGCTCTCCATCCTGTGCGTGGTTGCCTCGCCCACCCCAAGTTACCTCCTCACCTCCTGAAGCTGCCTGCAGCTCCACCCCAGATGCCCCCACCCATCTCCAACCTCTCTCATCTTCTCTGAGTTTCACTGAAGCTGGGACCTTCTTTCTGTACTTCAAAGCTTAACACAGGTTTTATTTTCCTAGTCTTGTCTCCTGTTCAGTTCAAGGCAGCAAATTGAAAACCTCTTGGCTTTAGCTCTGGGCTGGGCTAGCTGCCCCCACATCCCCAAAGCCATGGCCCTCAGCACCCAAGCTCAAGCTCCCTCCAGCCCTCGCAGCCAACCCAGATCCCACCGAGTGGGCACGCTTCAGGGTCTTCCAACTGCTCTGCATGCCCTCCTCTCTACAATCTTTGCCCAAAGTCCCCTGCCTCTCAGCCCTCAGGGGCTGCAACCAGCTTTGAATTTCCCTCCAGCCTCTCACAGGCATGTACTCAGTCTCCTCTCAGACCACAAAACTCCTTGGTCACCCGGAAACCAGCAGACTGAGGACCCCTAGAGGGCTTGGCAAATGCCAGGGCACGTGGGACAGGAGGCGGTGTCCTGGGGCATTCCACCCCGTTAGAGCAGCAGGAGCACAGGCTGAGCCTGCACATGCCCCCAGTTGGAGGCCGGTGGGTGAGAGGGCCCAGGGCAGGAACCCACAGCACAGTCTCTGACCAGCAACCTCAGACCATGTGGGGGCCAAGCTGTGGCCCGAAGACTAGGAACTCAGCCAAGGTGTGCCTAAAAGGGCCAGGGTGTGAAAACAAGCAGTACCATTAGATTCACAGCATCAGAGGAAAAAAGGCCTTACAGGCCAGCAGGTACCACTACCTAAAATCAACCTGCCTAGGCCTGGTCCCTGTCTCCACCAAGCCGTGCCTCACACATTCCTTTCCTCCTGGCCACAGAGACAGAAGTAAAACATAAACCCTTTGTCCCTACTGTGCCTCAAAAAAAATTTTTTTTTAATCCTGGAACAATAATTAACAATGATGCAAATGAAAACCCTTAGAAAAAGAAGCAGAACCACGTGGGTAGAAAGGTAGCATGGCAATGACCTCAGGGGCATACATGGCGCTGATCACTCGCACACTTTTATTCTAAGTGCCCTGCTCTAATCTGCTTCCCATGCCCGGCCAGCCACCCTCCCGGCAGTGATACACATACTTGTCCGACCATGAGACACCTGGAGGCCCAGGTGCCCTCACCACAGCTTCCCAGGCAAGAGCCAGGCACACACGGGCAGAAGAGGGCCAGTGAGTGATGGCGTGAGGTAAGCAGGGAGCCAGCATGCATGCAGGCCTCCCAGCCCCCACCCAACTTAGCGACTAACCAGTAGCCCCGTGACACTCGAGCTGAAATAGGGCCCCCGTTAGTGGACAAGAGGCACTGGGCAGTCCCTGAGCATTTCTACGCGGTCCTATGCCTCCAACCTGCCCCTCCCACAGGAGGGTGCCAAAGTCCCTCTGATGGGGATGGACACTGAACTCTGATGGACGCCTACCATGGGCGTGGCCTCAGATCACAACAAGCACAATGTATCTTTATTGTACCAGCAAAAGCCACATGCCCTAAACCAGCATGTACAATCCAATTGGTTAAAAGCTTAACCTTTCTGTTGAAAAACAAAAACCTGAAAACCTCACAGCTTTTGAATCATTTGCCAATTGATCTGAGGAATGAAAACGATTTTGGACAGCCTGAGCAGATGTGCCATTCCTGGACATGGAGTCCCTGGGTACTAGGAGGGTGTTCCAGGGAGTCTGAGGATGACTGGGACTTGAGTTTTGCTTTAGCAGAGCTTTGAGGAACTGAATAATTGACTTCATCTCTGAGGTTGGTGAGATGAGAGGGAAATACACCAAGTAAAGTGCTCCAGCTAGATAGAAGACCAGGAGGGGCCAGGCCCAGAAAGAGAGGCACAGCAGGAGGCTGGGAATCACAGCTCTCAGGGTTAGAGAGATTCCTGACGTGACCAGAATGGAGAGGGGGGCTGGGACATCCTAGCTGGAGCACGTTCTCTCAGCATTTCCACATGCAGGGAGTGGGGCAGTGGGTTAACAGTACTGGACGTTGTGATACAGCCCTTGTACAGAAGTTACACCCTCCAGTGACCTTCTAGAACTGTCTCAGCTTGCTACATGCATGTCTTCAGAGTCCAGACACGTGTGAAACACACCATGCGTCTAGAGAAGGCCGGGGTTGTCTTTTTGTTGTCGCTGGAGCTGGGGACAGCGGACGTGTAAATTTGCCACAATCGCAACAGAAATAAAACTACGTCCAACATAAAAAAAGAAAAAAACACTAAACAAACGAGTGACGAGAGAAATGCAGAGCACCTGGGGGCCTGGCGGCAGAGCGCCCAAGGCCAGGAGTGGGTGAGCCACTGCACATGCTTTTGGTGTCCGGGCATGAGCCAGCCAAGAGCATGCACTGGCGCTTTGTGGTGGGGCCAGAAGGGTGGACATGGACGGGGTTCCGTTTCTTATATTAAACAGGTGATTTCAATGGGGTGGGGTAGGCGTCCTACAGAATGTATGGAAGGTAATGAAGACAGGGAGGGGCAGGGGAGAAACCAAGGGCCAGGAGGTGATAAAATACAAAAGAACAAATACAGACAGATGGACACAGACACGGGTCCACTGAGGAATCGAGCGCGAGGTTTGCTACTAGACTTATAGGTCACTCTCTCAGACGTTGGGTGGTAAACCGTCCAGCCTGCAAATGAATATAGAGGGAAGAAAACAAAGAGACAGGCATCAAGTACAGTCTCTGGGATTCCTCCTACACACCACAAGCCATATCAGCCTCTTCACTTAGCATCCACGGCTCCACCTAGCCCAGCCCAGAGGACCACAGCCACTGACCATGTAATGCAAAGGAGGCAGTGTTGGAGCGGAAGAGAAGCGGACCCCAGGAGAGCGTGCGGGGCAGGGTGGGGGGTGGGCACCGGCAGCGGTCACCACGACTTCTCTGGACAGAGATGGTGGGGGTGGAGCACCTCATCGCGTAGCTGCTACGTCCACGGCAGCGGTGACGAGCATTTCCTCCTCAAGGCCAATCTCCCAGCTCGAGAGCTGTGCCCTCGTCCCCCCAGCTGGCCCTCCTGACGGAAGGACCCATGTTTAGTGGGGAATGGGGTGGGACGGGCTGGGCCAGTGCCTGGGAACCGGCGCAGAGCACGCAGCAGACGCCACATCTGACCTCTCACTGGTCCTGGCGCCTTCCCCAGGCCGGCTCTTGCAAAGCGTACCTCCCTCTGAGCCGCTTACAGCAAGACTCGATGATGGGCAGGCCATCCGCTTTTTTCATTCAAAAGCTACGTCTATCATTTTTTTCCTCAAGAAGCTGTCGGCTGCCTTGGCCGCAGCTCACGTCCCCTCTATGCCACACGGGCCCTATGAGGCTAGCACATGCTCAGAGACGGGCGAGCTGGGAATCACCTGGGCCATGCGCTCCGCCTCCTTCACTGGCCAAGCCGGAGCAGATGTCTGCAGTCAGGGAGGCCCGCACGGAGCAAGGCTGCTGGGTCTGAACTGCCTTCCCACATGGGTCTGAAGCTGCTGTGGGCCCTGCCCCAGCTTGGGCAGGGTCCTTAGCAGGAGGGGCTCTGCTGCAGTCTGACAAGTGACCTGGGTTGGGGGGAGAAGGGGTGACAGGCACGATGAGGCACCACAGGACAGACCAGCCAGCTCAGGCCATGTCTATCCTCCCTGCTCTTTGCTGGGTGACCTTGGGGAAGCTGAGTCCCTGCAGGCAACGGGTGCATGGCTGGGTCACCCATGTGGGGGTGTCAGGAAGATCAAAGAAGATGACCACTCTTTCCACTAATCACCAACACTGTGCCAGCCTGTGTTGTGCAAGTGCAGTGAAAGGACCACAGCACACCTGGAGATGCACACCTAGGCTCAAAGGGGACCTGCGGATGTCCTCACTCTCATAAGTCTCATGTTAGCTTTAGGAATTGGCATGGAATTCATGTAGTTTTGTGTAATCCTTGTAATTCTTGGACGTGTGCCCTGCAGGTTATCTGTAACATGGAGAGGGAGGACTTAAGGTCAACTCACTGCTGGCTTCCTACCTGGCGCATTTGGGGATTTCAGCTCACTGGGTCCCCAGCCCGGAGTGTGAGGGCTCGGGGTCAGGGTGCACTCTCAGTGCCTGGGCACTGCGGTTAAAGACTGCGGGTGGGGGAGCCTTACCATCCTCTCCCCCCAACAAGGCAGCTGCTCGACCCCCTCTGTCAGGGGGCGACATATGCCTGAGAAATGGGGTCAGAGGAAGCAGCCCCCATCCCAGGCAGCATTCTGCAAGGAGCACACTGCAACCCACAGGTGGCTGAGGACTCCAAGAAGGCCTGCCCCTCAGTCCTTCCTTCCCGGCAGGAGGGGCGGAGGCCCCAGCTCTCCCAGGCCTGAAAAGGCTTCCCTGCTCCAATGGAAGGAGATTCAAGAAGCGCTTTTTCAGGGCCTAGTGCCTGCCTCCCGCCTGCCCCGCTCCCACGCCTGAGGGCGGCCAGGAGGGCCCTGGGCCAACCTGTGCTGGAGGCCACGACCTTGAGCTGCTGCACCAGGGGGTTTAGCAACTTCCCCGCCTTCAGCTTGCTCTTGCTGGTCTTTCTCCGGCGGCCGACTGGAGGTGCCGTGTGGAAGAGACCCAGGTTGGGGGGCAGCGCCTTGCCTAGGCGGCGGTACAGGGCCTCGATCTCCTGCTTCTGCTGACTCTGTAGCTCCGAGATCTCCTTCAGATGCCTGCAGGAGGGAAGGGAAGAGGGAAGCCAGGTGGGCATTCTGCTTGATTCCAACACGAGGCCCCTGCAGGAGAGCCCGGGGCTGGCAGGACAGGTGTGAGGAGTGGGGCGGGGAGCCCACAGGATAGCCTGGGCAGATGGGCCACGCACAGGGGACACAGGGGCATTTAAACGTCACTTTCTGTTTACATCTAAGCCAAGTGAGAGTATCACTGGGGGTCTCTGGCATCAACACACCCAGCAACAGAGAACTGCATCAAGGCCAGCCTAAGGAGATTCAAGTTTTCTGATATCCAGATTTGTAACATTGCTGTGTTTTTTAGTGGTAGGGGGAGCGGTATGAACAACTTCACACATTTATGCTTACAACACAAACCCTAATCATGAACATGGGTGAAGCAACAAATAATCAGTGCTCAGAACTGGAAGGTTGCCTCAGCTTATCAGGCAAATAAGTGTTACTTCTTCCATGTGAGGGAACACGGCCCAAGAGGCCTCTCAGAGGAGAGGAAGCCTGCACAAGCAAGTCTACAGAAAACGTGTTATTATCCAGGGACCCAGGGCTCCAGCCCTGGCCAGTGGAGCTTCCAGCTCAGGCTGACCTCACAAGCAACACCATCCTTGGGAATAGAGTTGAGTTGACAGGTCACGTGGGTAGGAAGCTGCCATGAAGACTCGGGTAGAATCACTGGTTGTGGGCAAGGGCAGTTTCTAGAACAGTCCAGGAAAGGGCCGGGTGGTCCCTGCTGGCTTTCCTCAGGGAGCATGCAGCTAGGACTAGTGTTGGGGCAGGGGAAGGGGAGAGCAGGTGCTGAGGTGAGGGCGGGGCTGGGGCTCTCCTTGCAGAGCCAATAGTGGGAGAGAGGCACGGACTCCTCCTGCCCACGTCTCCATCTCTGGGCCCACTCCAAGAGCCCATGGCCACTCCTTCCCAAGGACACCAGCCTCTCCCCACCTTAGTAACTGTACAGTGGGGCCCTCTTGCCCTGAAGGAGACTTCATGGTGTAGCTGTACCTCAGTGACCCTGACCACAGCAGGGGCAGGTAAAACTTGCACAGGGAGAGAGCGAGTGTGAGCAAGGCCTGTGTGTAAGACCAAAGGATGAGGGGAGGTGTGGCCCTCAGAGACCAGGGACCAGATCTGACGGCAGGGACATCGCCTGTACCCTGTCACACGGCCCAGGCAGCTCAAAGTGCACATGGCAGGACCTGGACTTCAGCTGCCAGACACTTCCCTGACACCATGGCCCGGACCCAACCTGGTCCGCAGGACCTACTTCTCTCGAAGATTCTGCAACTCCTTTCTGATATCAGCATCCTCGATCTCTGAGTCATTGTCACTGCTGATGTAGGATGACTGGGAGTGGAAGGAGGTCACGCTGATGGTGGGGACCTTCACGCCCATCCTGCTGGGTGTCTCCAGGCCTGGGGAGCCAGCCCGAGAGGACCTGTGCAGGAAGGCAGTGGCCTTCTTCACAAAGTCACTGGCCACACCACCACCGCTGCCAGGCAGGGAGGTGTGCTTCTGCATGGGGGGCCTCCTTCGAGGGCACTCGTCCCCAGAGTCACTGGACAGGGGCTCGCCCATGCCGACCTCGATGGAGGAGGCCGTCTGTGCCCGCCGCACAGCCAGCTTCACGTCTGGGCTGCGGGGGGCCTCGTCCAGGTACACGTCAGGTGGGGCTGAGTACCGCAGGCTACTGGGGGAGGCCAGAGTCCACTCATCCTGGGTGCTGACCACTGAGAACCGGCCCACAGTTTTGGCTGGCGAGCTGCCATCCTGCTGCCCTGGCCACTTCTGAGGGGATCCCGAGACCAGAGTGCTGTGTGTCTGGGGATGGCTGTCCTGGCCACGCTGAGTCAATGTCCCCGGGCAGCTCTGCATGGACTCGGCCAAGGTTTCCCCAGGGACCCTGCTGCTGGTCCAATCTGTGGGCTCCAGATGTGCAGGGATGGCAGAAGCAGGGGCATCCTTGGGAAACAGTGGAAAGGAAAAGATTCCACACAAACACCATCAGAGAGCAAGCCCGCCAACCCACTGAGCGTCTCACTGGAGAAAACTCCTTACCTGGGGGACACTGGGTACTACAGGCGAATCTGAGGCCACCTGTCCTCCCTCACAGCCCAGCATGCTGCTCAAAGACGATTCTGCTGTAGGAACGTCAAAATCATTACTCAGGCTGGTACAGAGAACAAGGGCAGGAATAGCCCAAAAGCAGCCAGTCAGAAGAGAAAAGGAGTGGCAGTGAGAAGGTGTGTGTGCAGCTAGGAAAACGAAAACTACTGACATCTTAACTCCGTCACTTCACAGGAGACTCCCTAGAACCCAGAAAAGCGGGGAGACATCAGCCCAACACCACTCAGGTCCCTGAAGACCCCTGCTCCAGACCCTCAGGCGCAGCCAGGCCCTCTACGTACCTGATGACTATCACCGGTCTCACCTGTCCTCTCTGTACCCCTGATGGTGTCACCCTGTCTCACCTGATATCTGTATCACCTGATGGCATCACCTTCTCTCTCCCTGACATGTTCCGATGATAAAAGGGTCTTATGAGGTCCTGGAAGATCAGATCAATAAGGCTAATTCCTAACCCTGCTGCTCCAATGTCTAGGGAAGGTCCCCATCATCTGAGGCTGCCTCAGTTCCCCATCTACAGGTGATATTTCTGATCAGCCTTCCCAGGTTGCTGTGAAGAGTAAACAACAGAAGCAGAAGGACCTCATGTGTGGGAGTCTGGCCTGAGCTGAGACCTGCACACAGCAAAAGAAAGCTGAGGCTGTGCGTTAGCCCGAGCTGGACTGACACGCTGTGGGAGGTTGGGGGTGGTGACAGGGGCTGACAGAGCCTCCAGCCAGGCTGGGGGGCTGCCCCCCTCACAGATTCCTGGGAAGACCTAGACCCGTCTGTCATGCAACCCCAATCCTAGGCAACATATGATACTCCTCCCCACGTGCCTGTGGCAGGGATCCTCCAACCTTGCTTTGCACACTTCCAGGGACAGGAGGCTCATTACCAACAGCTCTGACTGCCAGAAAAGTTCACCTCTTCCAAACTAGAATCTGTCTCCTTACATCTCTCCTATGAGTTTTGTACTCTGGAAGGTTCCAACACTTGAAGTCACTGATTCTGCAGAAGGAGGCCCATGGTACACATCTCACGGACAGAAGTCAGAAGGAGATGGAGCAGGCACTCAGGTACAACCTCTCGCCTTCTCCCTTCCCCAGCACACTCCTGCTTCACCCCATGACCCTCATCTTCCGCAGGTAAACATCATATGCTACAGCTTCTGACCCCAATTACAGCTGCCCCACCCCTCTCAAGTGTGGCATCTATAAGAGAATGCCCTGTCCAGGGGTCCGGCCAGAATCCAATGGTCCACTCCCCTTGCTCTGTGAACTGGGGGGCTGTGCCTGCCACTGACACACACCCAGGGTCCCGTTACAAGGTCAGCTGGATCCTTATCTTGCTAATCTCCCAAGAAATTCCAGGCCAAGAAGGAACCAACACCTTAGAAGGTCAGACCAACTCCCTTGGGCTGAAACACAGGTGTTCAGATAATGAAATGAAAACTACAGCGAGAGTTCCTGCAGAGATACATAATACCCAGGAGCCACAGAGGAAATCCTGTTTCAGAACTTCACAGATGGCTCCAGCTTGGCAGCTCTCATGGACCTGTTGGAACTCCCCGGCCCTGTACTCTGTCCAAAATATAAATAGTCATCTTGTAACCTTCTAAAGAAATGGAAGCTAGGGGTGTCCACCAGAACATATTGAGAGCACTGGGGGGCCAGACAGCCCCTGATAACATCCCAACACGCAGTCAACAGGGCTTTCACCTATTTCCACAGACAGAGGACTTTCTCTCCCTGGAGTGTGAATACATGGTTTGTGCTAGAACTCAGTGGGTTTTAACTAAGGCTTTATCATGACGAGCTCCTGCCACATCTGGGTCCCATCCAAGATGCTGTGGGGATGAAGGGTAAAGAGGCAGAATGTTTCAGAGTAAGGACGGCTGGTAGCGCCTATGGCTTGTTACCTGTCACTGGCAAGGACGTGGCCTGCTCCAACGTGACATCTAATCCAAGGGCCGTTTCTGACTTTTCCAACTGAAGAAAGAAACAAAAAGGAAAGAGCTGTGAGCCTCACTTGCTAACACCTCTGCAGCAAAACTGCAAATCCTCTCCTCCAGTCCAAAGGCTGGGCTCCTCCTCCCTAGGCCACTCGAGCAAAACACGCACGGGTGGGTCAGGCAGGGGTCTCCGAGAACAGGACGGCCTGGGCTGGGGTAAGGCGGCTCTATATGGCCAGGATGCCCACTGGCCTGGGTTAGAGTCAGTCCCCGCCCCTGTCCAGACCCCCACCTGGGGACAGTGCCTCTGGGTGAGGTGGTACTCACCGCAGGCTGGGGCAGCAGGGCCAGGTCACCCCCAGCGGCCTCTGTGCGGGGTTCGTCCCCTCTTGGGGGCTCCGGGATGAAGTCTCGGTCACCTGCCTCCACAGGGGTCCCGGCCAAGGCTGAGGAGGTGGGCACATGCTCCTGGTAGAGCAGAGTCCGCAGCTTCTCATCCAGGCTCTTGATGGTGCTGTCCACGAAGCCCACCCTTGGGGGTGGCCCTTCCCCATCTGACTCCAAGGCTGAGGGTGGCTGAGGGGGGGCGGTAGGTGCCAGCGGGGGGCTGGGAAGTTGGGGAGTGGCCAGGCTGATGGCGCCCACCACAGAGGGGAGTGGAGGAAGGGGCTGGCCCAGGGTGGGCTGAGGGGCCCCGCCAGGGGCACCAGACACAGGAGCCAAAGCCAACAGGGGCTCCCCCCTGGTGCTGGGCTCTCTGGCTGAGCCAGGATCCCCTAGACCCATGGAGTGGGATGGGGTCTCCAGAGATGGGGCACAAGGCCCTTGGCCTGTGCCAGGGGCCTGTGCAGCAAGCTGGGCATCATGAGTCTCCACTAGTAGCCAGGGGGTCTTATGCTCACTGGCCAGCCCCTGAGGGGTCCCTGGGACCCCTGCCTGCATGGCAGCCCCTGTTGCTGGCTCTGGCTTAGGACTGGCAGCTGGTGGGGCCACGTCTTGGGGCACAGCAGTCACGGGAGGGGATGATGGCACCAAAGGGGATGGTGCACCACCAGGAGGGTCCCTGAGGCCTGCTTGGCTCAAAAGCTGCAGACTAGCCGAGAAGCTGGGTTTTTCCTTCAAAGACAGCTGGCCTTTACAGAACACTGGATCTAGAAGAAATAGGAAAAATTTACACTACACTAACCTATTCTGGTCCTATTCACCTGGCACTTCGCTAGCCAAAAAGATGCTTTCTATGAGCTGGCAGTGCCCTAACACACCAGTCCTCTCTCCTTTTCTCAGATGTGCCAACTTCATGCATGTGCTGGCCTCTGCCTGAGACACCTTGCACAGGTCTTCCTGCAGCCCCACTTCCCACCTCAGGCTATGCACCAGCAGTGAACCATTCAGCTGCACTAGCACACCCACACCTCCCTTCTGATTTTTCTGTAGCACTAAGCCATCAGGCACTAACCCATCACCTGTCTGTCGACTGTCATTCCAGCTCCATAAAAATATGGCTCTGGTCACCCTTGCACTGGCCCATTCCACAAAATTGTAAAATGAAATTATAAAATCTAAGTAGTGAGCTGTACACACTCCCCTGCCCTGGAGTGAGCAGGAACTTCTGATGAACCAGACACCGTGCTTTGGTAAGATCAGAAGCTCAGACCAGAGAGAGGAGATCAAGATGGAGGAATAGAAGGACACCTTCTACTAGTTCACCTCCCTCTATGAACACTTCAAAAATATATCAAATGTGGAGCAATTCTCACTAAAATCAAACCGAAGACTGGCAGGAAGACTGTTATACAACCAAGGCTGTAAAGATCCACATGGAGTTGGGTAAGAAGCGATCAGGTCAGAACTGGCACCCCTAGGAGGGGACACAGAAGTAGAGAGGGATTACAAGGGCCTGGAGATCCTCCCTGGGGAGTGAGCCGTTTGAACACATATTGGGCTATAACAAACCTAGAACTCGCTTGTGAAGAGTGTGAACACTCTTGCTTACTCCTAGGAACAAGACAGAGGAAGCAGATTGAAACTGCCTGGGACTCTGGTCCGTTTCCTGCAACTGTTCCAACACGTGCCCTAGCCCACACTGAACACCCACCCCGGCACCTCTAGCTCCAGCACAGCTTCCCACTAGGTCAAAGGCTGCTGTCACGGAGGAAAGTGCATTTGTGGGAGACAGAGCCAGCTCTGACCCAGCCCTGCATCTGAATGGGGTGGGAGCAGCCATTACTGGTGTTCACAGAGGTGGCAAATCAGGACAGACTGGAGCTCTGACTGGTGTGCAGGGACAGCACCAGCACACACACCGGCCTACATCAGGCACCACTCAGACACTCTTGCTCCAGCATGGATCTCCACTGGTGCAAAGGTGCCATTGTCGGGCGGGTGAAGAGCACACACTCAGAGGGAAAGGAGGTAGCTCAGACCCCACCCTCAGGGATTCGGCTCCAGACCTTGGGACCAGACCCCGATCCTAATAGGGCAGTGATGACCACTGAGCACAGAAGCAGCCCCAGATCATATCTGGCTCTGCCTCCACCCTCTCCATCTCCATTCCCACCTACCACCAAGGTAATACCAGTCAGCGCACTCTGGGGAAGACATGACCAATGCTCACTTCAGATCCAGCTCTCCTGCTAAAGCCACTGGGCAGACAGACTGCACAGAGATGCTCCCACACAAGTGCAACCCTCCCAGGCCAAGACAGGTAACTGTTTCACCTAATTTCATAGAGACAAAGAACGTTAAGCAAAATGCAAATACAGAGGAATGTGTTTGAAATGAAAAAATGATGAAAATAAAGAAACCTGAAAAAACAACTAATGAAACAGAGATAAGTAATTTACCAGAAAGAGTTTAAGGCATTAGTAAAAAGAAGGCTAAATGAACTAAGGAAAAGAATAGATGAACACAGTAAGAATTTTAACAGAGAAGTAGAAAATATAAAAAATAAACAGTCAGAGATGAAGAATACAACAACTGAAATGAAAAACACACTAGAAAGTTTTAATAGCAGACTAAGTGATACAGAAGAATGCATAAGAGATCTGGAAGAGAGAATAATGGAAATCATCCAATCAGAACAGAAAAAGAATATAAAAAAATGAGAACACTTTAAGGGACCTCTAGGACAACATCAAGCATACTAACATTTGCATTATAGGGGCTCCAGAAGGAGAAGAGAGAGAAAAGTGTCAAAAATGTATTTGATGAAATTATGGCTGAAAACTTCCTGAACCTGCAGAAGGAAACAGATATCCAGGTACAGTAAGCAGAGAATGTCCCAAACAAGATGAACTGAAAGAGACACACACCAAAATGTACCATAATTAAAATGGTAAAATTTAAAGACAAAGAGACAATTTAAAGGCAGCCAGAAAAAAACAGTCATATACAAAGGAACACCCATAAATCTATCAGCTGATTTTTCTGCAGAAACTTTGCAGGCCAGAAGGGAATGGCATGACATATTAAAGTGCTGAAAGGGCAAAATCTACAACCTAGGATACTCTACCCAGCAAGATTATCATTCAGAATTAAAAGAGCGATAAAGAACTTCTCAGATAAGGAAAAACTAAAAGAGTTCATCAATACTTAAACCACCCTAAAAGAAGTCTTAAAAGGTCTTCTCCAAGTGGAAAAAAAAAGGCTACAACAAGATGTAAACATTTATAGGAAAGGAAAAATCCCACTAGTAAAGGCAAATATATAGTAAAGGCTGTGGATCAGCTGCTTACATAAGTTAGTACAAGATTAAAAGACAAAAATTAGAAAGTCAACTATAACTACAATAAACAGCTAAGGGATAAACATGAAGATGTAAATATGACATCAAAAACACAAAATGTGGTGACTTCCCTGGCAGTCCAGTGGTTAAGACTCCACGCTTCCACTGCATGGGGCACAGGTTTGATCCCTGGTCAGGGAACTACGATCCCACATGTCGCTCAGCGTGGCCAAAAAAAAAAAAACACAAAATGTGGGGGAGAGGAGTAAAAAAATGTACATTTTTTAGAATGTGTTTGAACTTAAATTACTACCAGTTTAAAACAAGTAGATATATAGATCAACATATATGAACCCCAAGGTAACCACAAATCAAAATCCTACAATAGATACACAAAAAAATAGGGAGAAAGTAACACAAGCATACCACTAAGGAAAATCATCAAACCACAAGGGAAGAAACTAAAAGAAGAAGAAAAGAATATAGAATGACAAAAACAACCAGAAAACAAGTAACAAAATGGCAGTTAAATACATACCTATATGTAATTACTTTAAATGTCAATGGACTAAATGTTCCAATCAAAATACATAAAGTGGATGACCGGATAGAAAACAAGACCCATCTATGTGCAAGAGACTCTCTTTAGAGTGAAAGACACACAGACTAAAAGTGAGGAGACAGAAGGAGATATTTCATGGAAATAAAAATGATAAGAAAGATGGTAGCGATACTCATATCTTACAAATTAGACTTTAGAAGAAAGTGTAAAAAAGACAGAGAAGGGCATTATATAATGATATAGTGATCAATACAAGAAGAGAATATAACATTCATTAATATATATGCACCCAATATAGGTGCACCTAAATATGGAAAGCAAATATTAACAGACAGAAAATGGAGAAATTGACAATAGAATAATAGTAGGAGACTATAACACCCTACTTACATCAAGGGACATATCAATAAGGAAATAGTGGTCTTAAATGACACATTCGACCAGTTGGACTTAATAGATACCTACAGGACATTCCATCCAAAAACAGCATAATATACATTCTGTTCAAGTGCATGTGAAACATTCTCCAGGATAGATCACAGGCTAGGCCACAAAACAGGTCTTAACAAATTTAGAAAACAGAAATTACATCAAGCATTTTTTCTGACAACAAAAGTATGAAACTAGGATTCAATTACAGGAAGAAAAATGGAAAAAACAAAAACATGTGGAGATTAAACAATATCCTATTATAAAAACAATGAGTCAATGAAGAAATCAAAGAGGAAATCAGAAAACATCTGGAGAAATGAAAATAAAAACACAACTTTCAAAAATCTATGTGACACTGAAAAGTGGTTCTAAGAGGGAAGTTTATAGCAATATAGGCCTACCTCAAAAAGAAAGAAAAATCTCAAATAAATAACCTAATTTACTGTCCAAAGGAATTAAAGAACAAACAAAGCCCAAAGTCAGCAGAAAAAAGAAATAATAAAGATCAGAGAAGAAATGAATAAAAGAGACCAAAAAACAACATAATAATCAATGAAAACAAGAGCTGGGTTTTTTTCTTAAAGACAAACAAAATTGATAAGCCTTTATCCAGGCTCGTTAAGAAAAAAAGAGAGGACTCAAACAAAATAAGAAATGAAAGAGGAGAAATTACAACTGATATCACAGAGGTACGAAAAATCATAAGAACAGTTATACAGCAACAAACTGGACAACCTAAAAGTGGACAAAAAATCCTAGAACCACACAATGTTCTAAGACTGAATCAGAAAGAAATAGACAATATGAATAGACTGGTCACTAGTAGTGAAATTGAATTCGTAATCAAAAAACTCCCAGCAGGGCTTCCCTGGTGGCGCAGTGGTTGAGAATCTGCCTGCCAATGCAGGGGACACGGGTTTGAGCCCTGGTCTGGGAAGATCCCACATGTCACGGAGCAACTGGGCCCATGAGCCACAACTACTGAGCCTGCAAGTCTGGAGCCTGTGCTCCGCAACAAGAGAGGCCGCGACAGTGAGAGGCCTGCGCACCGCGATGAAGAGTGGCCCCCACTTGCCGCAACTAGAGAAAGCCCTTGCACAGAAACGAAGACCCAGCACAGCCAAAAATAAATAAATAAATAAAATTTTAAAAAATACAACAAATTAAAAAAAAAAAAACTCCCAGCAAACAAAGGTCCAGGACCAGACAGATGGCTTCACAGGGAAATTCTATCAAATATATAAAGAAGAGCAAATACCTAGCCTTCTCAAACTATCCCAAAAACTGACGAGGAGAGAACATTCCCAAATTCATTCAACGAGGACACCATTATCCTGATACCAAACCGAGAAAAATACACTACAAAAGAATTACAGGACAATAACAGGCATATAAAAAGATGTTCAACATTGTTAATTATTAGAGAAATGCAAATCAAAACTACAATGAGGTACCACCTCAAACCAGTCAGAATGACTATCATTAAAAAGTCTAAAAATAATAAATGCTGGAGAGGATGTAGAGAAAAGAGAACCCTCCTACACTGTTGATGAGAATGTAAGTTGGTGCAGCCACTATGAAAAACAGTATGGAGGTTCCTCAAAAAGCTAAAAATAGACTTGCCATATGATCCAGCAATCCCACTACAGGGCATATATCCAGACAAAACTATAATTCAAAAAGACACATGCACCCCCTACGTTGATAACAGCACTATTCACAATAGCCAATACATGGAAACAACCTAAATGTCCATTGACAGATGAATGGACAAAGAAGATGTGGTACAAAAAAAGGGAAGATGTGGTACAGATACACAATGGAATACTACAGCCATAAAAAAAGAACAAAATAAGACAGCAGAAGCAAGAACTACAATCCTGCAGCCTGTGGAACAAAAACCACATTCACAGAAAGACAGACAAGATGAAAAGGCAGAGGGCTATGTACCAGATGAAGGAACAAGATAAAACCACAGAAAAACAACTAAATGAAGTGGAGATAGGCAACCTTCCAAAAAAAAATTCAGAATAATGACAGTGAAGATGATCCAGGACCTCAAAAAGGAATGGAGGCAAAGATCGAGAAGATGCAAGAAATGTTTAACAAAGATCTAGAAGAATTAAAGAACAAACAAACAGAGATGAACAACACAATAACTGAAAGGAAAAAAACACTAGAAGGAATCAATAGCAGAATAACTATTTAGTTATTACTATAACTATACTAATTACTATATTACTAATATATACTATACTATATTACTAATTACTATAACTATACTAACTAACTAACTAATAGCAGAATAACTATTTAGTTTAGCAGAATAACTATTTAGAGGCAGAAAAACGGATAAGTGACCTGGAAGACAGAATGGTGGAATTCACTGCCGTGGAACAGAATAAAGAAAAAAGAACGAAAAGAAATGAAGACAGCCTAAGAGACCTCTGGGAAAACATTAAACACAACAACATTCGCATTATAGGGGTCCCAGAAGGAGAGAGAGAGAGAAAGGACCCAAGAAAATATTTGAAGAGATTATAGTCGAAAACTTCCCCAACATGGGAAAAGAAATAGCCACCCAAGTCCAGGAAGCGCAGAGAGTCCCATACAGGATAAACCCAAGGAGAAACATGCTGAGACATATAGTAATCAAATTCGCAAAAATCGAAGACAAAGAAAAATTATTGAAAGCAGCAAGGGAAAAATGACAAGTAACATACAAGGGAACTCCCATAAGGTTAACAGCTGATTTCTCAGCAGAAACTCTACAAGCCAGAAGGGAGTGACATGATATACTCAAAGTGATGAACGGGAAGAAACTACAACCAAGATTACTCTACCCAGCAAGGATCTCATTCAGATTCGATGGAGAAATCAAAAGCTTTACAGACAAGCAAAAGCTAAGAGAATTCAGCACCACCAAACCAGCTCTACAACAAATGCTAAAGGAACTTCTCTAAGTGGGAAACACAAGAGAAGAAAAAGACCTACAAAAACAAACCCCAAACAATTAAGAAAATGGTCATAGGAACATACATATCGATAATTACCTTAAACGTGACTGGATTAAATGCTCCAATCAAAAGACACAGGCTTGCTGAATGGATACGAAAAACAGGACCCATATATATGCTGTCTACAAGAGACCCACTTCAGACCTAGGGACACATACAGACTGAAAGTGAGGGGATGGAAAAAGATATTCCATGCAAATGGAAATCAAAAGAAAGCTGGAGTAGCCATACTCATATCAGATAAAATAGACTTTAAAATAAAGAATGTTACAAGAGACAAGGAAGGACACTACATAATGATCAAGGTATCAATCCAAGAAGAAGATATAACAATTATAAATATATATGCACCCAACATAGGAGCAACTCAATAGATAAGGCAACTGCTAACAGCTATAAAAGAGGAAATTGACAGTAACACAATAATAGTGGGGGACCTTAACACCTCACTTACACCAATGGACAGATCATCCAAACAGAAAATTAACAAGGAAACACAAGCTTTAAATGACACAACAGACCAGATAGATTTAATTGATATTTATAGGACATTCCATCCAGAAACAGCAGATTACACTTTCTTCTCAAGTGTGCACGGAACATTCTCCAGGATAGATCACATCATGGGTCACAAATCAAGCCTCAGTAAATTTAAGAAAATTGAAATCATATCAAGCATCTTTTCTGACCACAATGCTGTGAGATTAGAAACCAATTATAGAGAAAAAGAGTAAAAAACACAAACACATGGAGGCTGAACAATATGTTACTAAATAACCAAGAGATCACTGAAGAAATCAAAGAGGAAATCAAAAAATACCTAGAGACAGGGCTTCCCTGGTGGCGCAGTGGTTGAGAATCTGCCTGCTAATGCAGGGGACACGAGTTCGAGCCCTGGTCTGGGAAGATCCCACATGCCGCAGAGCAGCTGGGCCCCTGAGCCATAATTACTGAGCCTGCGCGTCTGGAGCCTGTGCTCCGCAACAAGAGAGGCCGCGATAGTGAGAGGCCCGCGCACCGCGATGAAGAGTGGCCCCCGCTTGCCACAACTTGAGAAAGCCCTTGCACAGAAACGAAGACCCAACACAGCCATAAATAAATAAATAAATTAATTAATTAATTAAAAAAAAATACCTAGAGACAAATGACAATGAAAACACGATGTTCCAAAACCTATGGGATGCAGTAAAAGCAGTTCTAAGAGGGAAGTTTATAGCTATACAAGCCTACCTCAAGAAACAAGAAAAATCTCAAATAAACAATGTAACGTTACACCTAAGGGAACTAGAGAAAGAAGAACAAACAAAACCCAAAGTTAGTTAGCAGGAGGAAAGAAATCATAAAGATCAGAGCAGAAATAAAGGAAATAGAAACAAAGAAAACAATAGCAAAGATCAAAAAAACTAAAAGCTGTTTCTTTGAGAAGATAAACAAAATTGATAAACCATTAGCCAGGCTCATCAAGAAAAAGAGGGAGAGGACTCAAATCTATAAAATTAGAAATGAAAAAGGAGAAGTTACAACAGACACCGCAGAAATACAAACCATCCTAAGGGACTACTACAAACAACTCTATGCCAATAAAATGGACAACCTGGAAGAAATGGACAAATTCTTAGAAAAGCACAACATTACACGACTGAACCAGGAAGAAATAGAAGATATAAACAGTCCAATCACAAGCACTGAAATTGAGACTGTGATAAAAATCTTCCAATAAACAAAAGCCGAGAACCAGATTGCTTCACAGGCGAATTCTATCAAACATTTACAGAAAAGCTAAAGCCTATTCTTCTCAAACTCTTCCAAAATACAGCAGAGGGAGGAACACTCCCAAACTCATTCTACGAGGCCACCATCACCCTGATACCAAAACCAGACAAAGAGGTGACAAAGAAAGAAAACTACAGGCCAGTATCACTGATGAACACAGATGCAAAAATCCTCAACAAAATACTAGCAAATAGAATCCAACAGCACATTAAAAGGATCATATACCATGATCAAGTGGGGTTTATCCCAGGAATGCAAGGATTCTTCAATGTACGTAAATCAATCAATGTGATAAACCATATTAACAAATTGAAGGAGAAAAACCATATAATCATCTCAATAGATGCAGAAAAAGCTTTTGACAAAATTCAACACCCATCTATGATAAAAACCCTCCAGAAAGTAGGCATAGAGGGAACTTACCTCAACATAATAAAGGCCATATATGACAAACCCACAGCCAACATCGTTCTTAATGGTGAAAAACTGAAACCATTTCCTCTAAGATCAGGAACAAGACAAGGTTGTCCAATCTCACCACTATTATTCAACATAGTTTTGGAAGTTTTATCCACAGCAATCAGAGAAGAAAAAGAAATAAAAGAAATTCAAATCAGAAAAGAAGCAGTAAAGCTGTCACTGTTTGGAGATGACATGATACTATGCATAGAGAATCCTAAAGATGCTACCAGAAAACTACTAGAGCTAATCAATGAATGTGGTAAAGTAGCAGGATACAAAATTAATGCACAGAAATCGCTTGCATTCCTATACACTAATGATGAAAAATCTGTAAGAGAAATTAAGGAAACACTCCCATTTACCACTGCAACAAAAAGAATAAAATACCTAGGAATAAACCTACCTAAGGAGACAAAAGGCCTGTATGCAGAAAACTATAAGACACTGATGAAAGAAATTAAAGATGATACAAACAGATGGAGAGATATACTATGTCCTTGTATTGGAAGAATCAACATTGTGAAAATGACTCTACTACCCAAAGCAATCTACAGATTCAATGCAATCCCTATCAAACTACCAATGGTATTTTCACAGAACTACAACAAAAAATTTCACAATTTGTATGGAAACACAAAAGACTCCGAATAGCCAAAGTAATTTTGAGAAAGAAAAACAGAGCTAGAGGAATCAGGCTCCCTGACTTCAGACTATACCACAAAGCTAAAAGCTACAGTAATCAAGAGAGTATGGTACTGGCACAGAAACAGAAATATAGACCAATGGAACAGGATGGAAAGCCCAGAGATAAACCCACACATATGGTCACCTTATTTTTGATAAAGGAGGCAAGAATATACAGTGGAGAAAAGGCAGCCTCTTCAATAAGTGGTGCTGGGAAAACTGGACAGCTACATGTAAAAGAATGAAATTAGAACACTCCCTAACAACATACACAAAAATAAACTCAATATGGATTAAAGACCTAAATGTAAGGCTAGACACTATCAAACTCTTAGAGGAAAACATAGGCAGAATACTCTATGACATAAATCACAGCAAGATCCTTTTTGACCCACCTCCTAGAGAAATGGAAATAAAAACAAAAATAAACAAATGGGACCTAATGACATTTAAAAGCTTTTGCACAGGAAAACCATAAAGAAGACAAAAAGACAACCTCAGAATCAGAGAAAATATTTGCAAATGAAGCAACTGACAAAGGATTAATCTCCAAAATTTACAAGCAGCGCATGCAGCTCAATATCAAAAAAACAAACAACCCAATCCAAAAATGGGCAGAAGACTTAAAGAGATATTTCCCCAAAGAAGATATACAGATTGCCAACAAACACATGAAAGGGTGCTCAACATCACTAATCATTAGAGAAATGCAAATCAAAACTACAATGAGGTATCACCTCACACCAGTCAGAATGGCCATCATCAAAAAAATCTAGAAACAATAAATGATGGAGAGGGTGTGGAGAAAAGGGAACCCTCTTGCACTGTTGGTGGGCATGGAAATTGATACAGCCACTATGGAGAACAGTATGGAGGGTCCTTAAAAAAATAAAAATAGAATTACCATACGACCCAGCAATCCCACTACTGGCATATATGCTGAGAAAACCGTAATTCAAAAAGAGTTATGTACCACAATGTTCATTGCAGCTGTATTTACAATAGCCAGGATATGGAAGCAATCTAAGTGTCCCTCGACAGATGAATGGATAAAGAAGATGTGGCACATATATACAATGGAATATTACTCAGCCATAAAAAGAAACGAAATTGAGTTATTTGTAGTGAGGTGGATGAACCTAGGGTCTGTCTTACAGAGTGAAGTAAGTCAGAAAGAGAAAAACAAACACCGTATGCTAACACATATATATGGAATCTAAAAAACAAACAAAAAAATGGTCATGAAGAACCTAGGGGCAAGACGGGAATAAAGACGCAGGCCTACTAGAGAATGGACCTGAGGATACGGGGAGGGGGAAGGGTAAGCTGGGACGAAGTGAGAGTCTCATGGACATATATACACTACCAAATGTAAAATAGACAGCTAGTGGAAAGCAGCCGCATAGCACAGGGAGATCAGCTCTGTGCTTTGTGACCACCTAGAGGGGTGGGATAGCGAGGGTGGGAGCAGACGCAAGAGAGAGGAGATATGGGATATATGTATATGTATAGCTGATTCGTTTTGTAATAAAGCAGAAACTAACACACCATTGTAATGCAGTTATACTCCAATAAAGATGTTAAAAAAATTGATGAAGGATTTTAAGTTGATACAAAGAAAGAGAAAGCTATTGAATGTTCCTGGGTTGGAAGAATTAATAGTGTTAAAATGGCCATACTGCCCAAAGCAATCTACAGACTTAATTCAATCCCTATCAAAATACCCAGGACATTTTTCACAAAACTAGAACAAATAATCCTAAAATTTATATGGAACCACAATGACCCCAAATTGCCAAACCAATCTTGAGGGAAAAGGACAAAGCTGGAGGTATCACACTCCCTGCCTTCACACTATACTACAAAGCTACAGTAATCAAAACAGGATGGTACTGGCACAAAAACAGACACATATATCAGTGGAACAGAACAGAGAGCCCAGACACTTATAGTCAATTAATGTACGACAAAGGAGGCAAGAAAATACAATGGAGAAAAGATAGTCTCCAACAAGTGGTGCTGGTAAAACAGGATAGCTACGTGTAAAATAATGAAATTACACCATTTTCTCACACTATATACAAAAATAAACCCCAAATTGATTAACGACTGGAAACCATAAAACTCCTAGATGAAAACATAAGCAGAATACTCTTTGACATAAATCTTAGCAGTAATTTTTTTGATCTGTCTCCTAAGGCAAAGGAAACAAAAACAAAAATAAACAAATGGGACCTAATTAAATGTAAAAGCTTTTGCACAGCAAAGGAAACCACTGACAAAATGAAAAAATGACCTGCTGAATAGGAGAAAATATTTGCAAATGATATCACAGATAAGGGGTTAAATCCAAAATATATAAATAGCTCATACAACTCAATACGAAAAAAACAAACCACCCAATTTAAAAATGGGCTGAAGACCTAAATAGATTTTTTTTCAAAGATGTACAGATGGTCAACAGGCATATGAAAAGATGCTCAAAATCACTAATCATCAGAGAAATGCAAATCAAAACCACAATGAGATATCACCTCATACCTGTAAGAATGGCTATCAAAAAAAAAAGACCACAAATACCCAATGCTGGCAAGGATGTGGAGAAAAAGGAACCATCATACACAGTTGGTGGGAATGTAAATTGGTGTAGCCACCATGGAAAACAGTATGGAGGTTCCTCAAAAAAATAAAAACAGAACTACCATGTGATCCAGCAATTCCTCTCCTAGGTATATATCTGGAAAAAATGAAAACACTAATTTGATGTAAAAGATACATGCACCCCCAATGTTCATAGCAGCATTACTTATAATCAGCAAGATATGGAAGTGACCTAAGTGTCCATCAACAGATGAATGGATAAAGAAGATGCATTATACATATATACAATGGAATACTACTCAGCCATTAAAAAGAATGAAATTTTGCCACCTGCAACAACATGGAGGGATCTGGAGGGTATTATGATTAGTGAAATGAGTCAGAGAAAGACAAATACTGTATATTATCACTTATATGTGGAATCCAAAAAATAAAACAAATAGACTCACAGATATAGAGAATAAACTAGTGGTTACCATTGGAGAGAGGGGAAGGATAGGGGAGGGGGAGGGGCAAGATAGGGTTAGGGGAGTAAGAGCAACAAAATACTATGTATAAAATAAGCTACAAGGATATATTGTATGGCACAAGGGATATATCCAATATTTTATAACAACTTTAAATCAACTATAATCTATAAAAATATTCAATCAATATGTTTTATACTTGAAACTAATGTAATATTGTATATCAACTATACTTCAATATAGATAGATAGATAAAGTGGAGATAATAATTTTTTTTTTTTTTAAAAGAAGCTCGGACCAACAGCATCCTGTCAGGGGCTGGAAAGGGATCCTCGTAGGGAGGTACCCTGGGAACCAATTGGTAGAACATAGCTCAACAGCATCCTACCTAGGACCTCTCAGAGCCTCTGTGCGCTCACAGGAGTGGGAAAGTTGAGAGCAGAATGCAGGATGCAGAGTTTCCAATACTTACTTGGTCTCCGAGCCTACTTGTCTTTTTAAAGAAAGCAAACTTTCTCCTTTTAATAACACAAACAAAATTTACAAAACAAAAGGTTTTAAAAGCTTACCAGAAGAAATGATAGTGGGGGAGAGTGCCAGGTTCCGAAGCCCCCAGACTCACATTGCCCCTCCCCAGCATATGTAACATAACTTTCACATTTGTTTTTCTTTAAAGCACTGCCATGCAAGTATGTGCTCTAAAACACCATAGTTGAGTTTTGCCTGATTTAGGATATTGTATCAGTGAACTCACAATGCATTTATCCTTTCCTGTCTGGCTTCTCTCTCACCATTATATCTGTGAGATTCATCCATTTGGGTGTCTGTAGACTGTTTCACTCTAGGACTCTCCCACGACTCACTAGTAATTGTGTGGCTGATGTGCTTTGGCTTGCTGCAAGTTGGAACACGACTAATACTAACACACAAGAGTGAGTGTGCCTGTGCACACTGCAAAGCTGTGCAAAGCTGCTGGGTCAAAGAAGCTTCAGCCTTCAGGAGAGGACACTAACCGGCTTCCCAAAGCAAGTGTGCCAGTTCCCCCTCCCATAGCAGCCTCTGAGCACTCCTGGGGCTTCCTACCCTCCATAGGTCATCCTGGAGGGTGTAATAGGATCTTAATATGATTTTGCATTTGCTTTATTGTGGTAAATACACTCAACAGGAGATCTACTCCCTTAACATTTGAAGTACACAATACAGTATTGTTTTCCATAGGTGCAATGTTGTAGGGCAGATCTCTAAAACGCATTCATCTTGCCTAACTGAAACTTTATACCCATTGAACAGCAAGTCCCCATATGTGCCCCCCGCCAGGATCTGCCAACCACCCTTGTACTCCCGGCTTCAATGAGTTTGACTACTCTACATACCTCATACTAAGTGGACTCGTACAGTATTTGTCTTTTGTGATTGGCTTACTTCGCTTAGCGTAATGTCCTCCAGGTTCACCCATGTAGTCACAAATGGCAGGATCTCCTTTTCTAATGCTTAATAATATTCCATTGTAAGTAAATACCACATTTTCTTTATCCATTTGTATGGTCAGGCCACTAACGATGGCTGTTCTCTTGCTCTCTGTACATCCCCTGCCTGACCAGTGCCTGCTTCACCTACACCCTACTCACATGACTGACCTTCCGATATACTTGCCCCAGGCCCCAGCTAGTGACAGCTTATCAAACAGTGGTGAGGGGCGTACCCCTCTGTTGGTTTCCCTAGTAACTAATAAGCCAACCTGATATAATTTCCCCTTTAACTGGCAATCTCCCTTTCCCCCTAGGAGCAAAGGCTGCCACCATGTCCTGCCCACCATGTGCCACACACGGTAGGGTGCTGCTCCAGGACATTGCTTCAGACATGTAAGCTCCCCCATCAATTAAATCACTGATGTCTCTGTTACTGACTCTGGGTTCTTTCTTTGGTCTTAAAGCTGGGAAAGTGCAGGCCTTGTAGCCCTCCAGGGTGCACCCCAACACCATTCATCTACTGACTGACATTTAGGTTGTTTCCATATTTTGGCTATTGTGACTAATACTGGAATGAACATGGGGGGGGTGTGCAGATTTCTCTTCAAGATAGTGATTTTACTTGCTTTGGACAAATACCCAGAAGTGGGACTGCTGAATCATACGGTAGTTCTGTTTTCTCTTTTTGAGGAACCTCCATATTGTTTTCCACAGCGTCCGCACCATTTTACATTCCCACCAATAGTGCACAGGGTTCCCATTTATCCACATCCTTGCCAATGCTTTTCTTTCTTTTTTTTTTTTCTTTTATAATAGCCATCCTGACAGGTGGTGAGGTGGTACGTCATTGTGGTTTTTATTTGCATTTTCCTCATAACTAATTAAATTGAGCACCTTTTCTTATCTTTATCTGGTTATCCTCTATAACAACATACCTGTCCTAGCCCCTTGCCTATTATATTGAGTTATCATTCTTTTCCTTTTTATTGTAATAGTTCTTTAGGTATGCTGGATGAGAACCAGCTTTTGTTGGTTATAAACATTGTAAATATCTTCTCTCGCTCTGTAATTTGCCTATTTGCTCAATTCGTGGTGTCTTTTGATGAACAATAGTTCTTAATTTTAATGTAGTCAAATTTAACCAAATTTTAGCCAGTCTTTCCTTTAGATTTTTTTGGTGAATTTTATTATGTCTACACTGGAGTCATAAAGATATTTTAGTCTCTTATATTACTTTGACATTCACAATCTACTTGTAATGAGTTTGGTTTATGGTATAAGTTTAGAAACAAGGATGGTTTTCCCCCATATGGACAGCCTATTGTCCTCTTTTTTTAAGACCATCCTGTCCCCATCGTTTAGCAGTTAGACTTTTCTTGTCAACAGAGATGTGGGCTTGCATCTGGGCTCTTTTACTCCATTGTTCAATTTGTCTATCCTTGTACCAGTATCATTTCACGGCTGTAGGTTTATGTAATTGGTCATGGCATTCAATAGAACAGTGTCCTTCCCCTAGAGAGTGTTTTGGTTTTTTCCAGCCTGTGTATTTCCACAAATACTGTATATTCAGCTTATCGATGCCCATTAAACTATTGTTAGAATTTTAACATGGAGATTGGGGAGAGTGGTGAGCCTGGAAAGGGCATGAAAGCTCCACGCCCTTTCCCAATGCCTTGCCTTATATATCTCTCCGTCTGGCTGTTGATTCATATACTTTAGTATCCTTTTATAATAAATTGGTGATCTAGTAAATAACATGTTTCTCTGAGTTCTGTGAGCAATTCTAGCAATTAATCCAACCCAAGGAAGGGGTCACAGGAACCTCTGATTTATAGCCAGTCACTCAGAAGTACAGGAAACAGCCTTGACTTATGATTGGCATCCTGACTTAAGAAGGCATCATTGGAAACTCCAGTTTGTAGCCAGTTGGTCAGATGCACAGATAACAACCTGGGCTTGTGACCTGCATCTGAAGTGGCGGGTGGCTAGTGGGACTGAGCCCCTTACCTGTGGAATCTGATTCTATCTCCAGGTAGAAAGTGTCAGAATTCAGTTGAATTCTAAGACATCTTGCTGGCATCTGAGAACTGCTTGTTGGTGTAGGGAAGTCTACACACACACACACACACACACACACAAAGTTGGAATTGGGTCCAGGAACCCATTTACAATGTCCTACTCTACACTGCACTATCGAAGACCTCCAGTAGGATACTAAAAATCAGTGGTGATAACAGGTATCTTTATATTGCTCTACATCTCAAAAAGAAAGCAACATATCACCATTAAGAATATTTGCTGTTGTTTTTTAAATAGATATCCTTTGTCAGATTAAACAAATTCACTTTTATACCTATGTTCCTATTATTTAAAGTCATTAATAGATGTTGACTTTTATTAAATGCTTTCCTCCATCTATTGAGATGATCACATGCTTCTTTAATCTGCCTCTGGCAACCACCATTCCACTCACTGGTTCTATGAGCTCGACTTTTTTTTTTCCCCCAAATTCCACATACAACTGAGATCAAGAGTATTTGTCTTTCTCTGCTTGGCTTATTTTACTTAGCATAATGACCTTCATTTCATCCATGTTGTCACAAATAGCAGAATTTCCTTCTTTTCATGGCTGAATATTCCATTGTGTGTATTTGCCATGTTTTCTTTATCCATTCAACTAGTGACACTTAGATTGTTTCCACATCTTGGCTACTATGAATAATGCCGCAGTGAACATGGAGGTGCAGATATCTCTTCAAGATAGTGATTTCAGTTCCTCTGGATAAATAGCCAGAAGTGGGATTGCTGGAACATATGGCAGTTCTATTTTTAAGGTATCAGGTCTTAAGTTTAAGTCTTTAATCCATTTTAAGTTGATTTTTGTGAGTGGTGTGAGATAGGGGTCCAATTTCATTTTTCTGTATTTGGATATCCGGTTTTCTCAGAATGATTTATTGAAGAGACTACCCTTTCCCTCACTGTGTATACGTGGTGCCCTTGTCATAGATTAGTTGACCATATATGCTTGGGTATACTTCCGGGCTCTCTATTCTGTTCCACTGGTCTCTGTTTATTTTTTATGCTAATACCATATACTGTTTTGATTACTACAGCTTTGTAATATAGTTTGAAATCAGGAAATGATATACTTTGCTCTGTCTCAAAATTGCTTTGGCTATTTGGCTTCTTTTGTTATTCCATATGAATTCTACAATTTTTTTTCTATTTCTGTGAAAAATGCCATTGGAATTTTGATGGGGATTGCACTGAATCTGCAGATGGCTTTGGGTAGTATACACATTTAATTCTTCCAATCAAAGAACATGAGATACGGTTCCATTTATTTCAATCTCTTTCATCAATGTCTCATAGTTTTCAGTGCACAGGGCTTTTATCTCCTGGTGAAATTTAACCCTGAGTATGATGCTATTATAAATGGGACTACTTTCTTAATTTATCTTTCAGATAGTTTGTTATTAGTTTATAGAAATAAAAGTGATTTTTGCATATTGATTTTATATTCTGCAACTTCACTGAGTTTATTCGTTCTAACAGTTTTTTGATGGAGTCTTTAAGGTTTTCTATATATTAGATTATGCCATCTGCAAACAGATACAATTTTACTTCTTCCTTTCTGATTGGGATGCCTTTTATTTCTTTTTCTTGCCTAACTGCTCTGGCGAGGGCTTCCAGGATGATGTTGAATAGAAGTAATGAGAGTGTGCATCCTTGTCTTGTTCCTAAACTAAGAGCAAAAGCTTTAGCTTTTCACCATTGAGTATGATGTTAGATGTGGGCTGGTTGTATATGGCCTTTATTATGTTGAAGTACATTCCTTTTACACCTTATTTGTTGAGATTTTTTTAATCATGAAAGGATGCTGAATTTTTTCAAATGCTTTTTACTGCATCTATTGAGATGATCACAAGATTTCATTTTTCATTCTGTTAATGTGTTGTATCACATTTATTGATTTGCTTATATTGAACCATCCTTGCATCTCAGGAATAAACCCCACATGATTGTGGTGTATGATTCTTTTAATGTGCTGTTGATTCAGTTTGGTAGTATTTTGTTGAGATTTTCTGCATATAGATGCAATATAGATTCATCAAGGATACTGGCCTGTAATTTTCTTTTCTTGTAGTAGCCTTGTCTGGCTTTGGTATCAGGGTAATGCTGGCCTAGTAAAATTAGTTTGGAAGTGTTATCTCCTCTTCAATTTTTTTGGAAGAGTTTAAGAAGGAATGGTGTTAATTCTTCTTTAAATATTTGGTAGAATTCACCATTGAAGTTATCTGGTCCTGGACTTTTTCTTTGTTGGGAGATTTTTGATTACTGATTTACTCTCCCACTAGTTATAAGTCCATTCAGATGTTCTATTTCTTCATGATGCAGTCTTGGTAGGCTGTATGTTTCCAGGAATTTATCCATTTTTTTAGGTTATCCAATATTTTGGTGTGTAGTTGTTCACGTTATTCTCTCGTGATTCTTTGTATTTCTGTGGTATCAGCTGTAGTATCTCCTCTTTCAATTCTGATTTTATTTTCTTAGCCTAGCTAAAAGTTTGCTGATTTTGTTTAACTTTTCAAAAAACTAGCTCTTAGTTTTGTTGATCTCTTCTCTATTTTTTCTAATCTCTATTTCTGCTCTGAATTTTGTTGTTTCCTTCCTTCTGCTAACTTTGGACTAAGTTTGTCCTTTTTCTAGTTCCTTGAGGTGTGAAGTTAAATTGTTTATTTGAGATCTTCCTTATTTCTTAATACAGGTTTTTATCACTATAAATTTCCTCTTAAAATTGTTTTTGCTGAATTACATAAGTTTTGATATGTTGTGTTTCCATCTTCACTTGTATCAAGATATTTTTATTTCCTTTTCTATTTCTTTCATCCATTTGTTATTCAGAAACAGGTTGCTTAATTTCCACATATTTGTGCATTTTCCAGCTTTCCTCCTGTTATTGATTTCTAGTTTCATACCACTGTGGTTGGAAAAGATAACCTGACGTGATTTCAAACTTCTTAAATTTGTTAAGACTTGTTTTGTAATCTAACAAATGATCTATCCTGGAGAATGTTCCATGTGCACTTGAGAAGAACGTGTATTTTGCTGCTGTTGGGTAGAATGTTCTGTTTACATCTGCTACAGTCCATTTGTTCTAAAGTGCCACTGAAGTCCAATATTTCCTTATGGATTTTTTGTCTGGAAAGTCTCTCCATTATTGTAAGTGAAGTACTTAAGTCCCCTACTATTAGTGCACTACTGTCTATTTCTGCCTGCAGAGCTGTTAATATTTGCTTAATATATGTAGTTGCTCTGATGTTGGGTACATATATTTACAATTGCTATATCCTCTTGATAAACTGATTTCTTTATCATTATATAATGACTTTCATTGTCTCTTGTCATAGATTTTGACTTACATTTTGTCTGATATAAATATAACTGCTCTGCTCTCTTTTGGTTTCCATCGGCCTGGAATATATGTTACCATCCTTCAGTTTCAGCATAAGTATGCCATTAAAGTTGAAGTGAGTCTCTTGTAGACAGCATATAGTTTTGTCTTTTTTTAATTCACACCACCACTCTATATTTTGATTAGAGAATGTAATCCATTTACATTTAAAGTAATTATTGATAAGCAAGGATTTATTATTCCATCTTCTTGTTTTCTGACTGTTTTGTAGTTCCTTTGTTCCTTTCTTCCTCTCTTTCCGCCTTCCTTTGTGATTTGATCATTTTCCGTAGTGGTACCCTTTGTTTCTTTTATCTTTTACGTATAGGTATTTACTTTGTGATTACCATGAAGCTTACAATAAAAATATAGTTATAACAGCCTATATACTTACTTTTACCAGTGAATTTTTTACTTTCTTGTGTTTTCATGAGGCAGGTACAGTGGTGATGAACTCCCTCAACTTTTGTTTGTTTGGGAAAGTATTTATTTCTCCTTCATTGCCAGTTAAAGTAGTATTCTTGGTCACCAGGGTTTTTCTTCAGCACTTGAAATATATCACTCCACACTCTCCTGCCCCACAAGGTTTCTTCTGAGAAATCTGCTAAAAGCCTTTTTGCATATAAAACAAGGGTTTTTTTTCCCTCCTGCTGCTTTCAAAATTCTGTCTTTGATTTTTATAGCTTTATTATAACGTATCTCGGTAAAGCCTTAAGTTAAATCTATATGGGGACTTAAGAGATTCATGTACCTGGACGTACATGATCTCTTCCTAAATTTGGGAATTTCTTAAAATAAGCTTTCTGCACTTTCTCTCTCTCTTCTCCTGGGACTTCCACAATGCAAATATTACTTACTTGATGGAGCACCATAATTCACACAGGCTTTCTTCACTTTTTTTCATTCCTCTTTCTTTTTTCTTCTATGACTGGATAATTTCAAATGACCCGTCTTCAAGTTCACAGATTCTGTCTTCTGCTTGATCAAGTCTGCTGTTGATGCTCTCTACTGGATTTTTTTTTTTTTTTTAAATCTCATTAATTGTATTTCTTCAGCTCCAGAATTTCTGTTTGGGTCTTCTTATGATTTCTATTTCTCTGTTGAACTTCTCATTTTGTTTGTGTATTGTTTTCCTGATTTTGTTGTGTTGTCTACATGTGTTCTCTTGTAGCACACCAAGTTTCTTTAAAACAATAAGTTTGAATTCTATGACAATTCATAGATCTTCAATTCTTTGGGGTCAGTTACTAGAAAATTATTCTGCACCTTTTGGTGGTGTCATATTTCCTTGCTTTTTCATGTTTCTTGTAACCTTGTGTTGATATCTGTGTATCTGATGGAGCAGTCATCTCTTCTAGACCTTACAAACTGATTTTGGTGGGGAAGACCTTCACATGCCAGTGGGTGCAGGGACACTGGCTGGGTTGGGTATGTTGATTCCAGGTACAGGGCAGGCCCAGCAGTGTAGTCTCTGTGAAGTTCCATCCAGCTGAGGTGAGCACTAGCAAAGATGGCAGGGGTCCTCAACTGCAGGTGGCTGCAGTGGCTGTGGAGGCTGTTGGGATCTACAGTGGTAAAAGTTTCTGGACACCTCCTGATCTCTTTTTCTCCCATGGGGATTTTGTTGCTGAGGGGATACCTCTTGGCACTGGGTCCAGCTTGTGGGCACTCTCCTAGCAGTGGTTAGCACTGGTGTTTGATGTATAGGTGCCGATGGCACAGAGACAGAGCAGAGGTCTGGAGTGCAGGCACTCACAGAGCGATGATGGCTCCACGTTCTGGGGTGCTGGCTAGCACACAATGGTGGTGGCTCCACTGTCTCAGGTGCATGAGTGTGAAGCTACCATGGAGCTGGTATCTGAAGCATGGGTGCAACTGCAATAGCCAGGCTTCTGGGGTCTGGGGTATGCACAGGGTTGGGGGAGGCAGCTGGCAGTCCTGGTCCCAGGGCAGCACGACAGCAGCTCCTTCCAGGGAAGGGGGAAATAAGGTGCAGCAGCATCTCCCTCCCTGGGCTGTTTTGTGGTGGTGATGGCTGTTGGTTACCTCAATGGTGAAAGCTCCCAATGGCCTCTGTGGAGTAGACAACTGGGGCCCATGCCAGCTAACACTACAGGGTCCTCTGCTGTGAAAGCTGTGGGCAGCCCACAGCTGCTATGGGGGCTGTTGAGGTCCTTAGCAGCAAAGGCTAATGGGGCCTCCACAAAGCAGGCCACTGGGGACCACAATGGCACAGGCAATGTGGCTGATACAGATACCTCAGCCTTCTTGGTTCCTTGCCATCTCCTGACATCTCATCTAAGCTGATCTCCCACAATCCTTTCTGTGCAGTTATTCTCCGTTTTTGCTCCACTGTGTTACCACAGGTCCTTAACTGGACTCCTGAGCCATCCCACAGCTGCTTCCATTTATGGATCGAAGTCCAGTTGTTTTTATGGGGGGATGAATGCTGATATCTCCTACTTTGCAATCTTGCTGACGTCACTCCTCTCCCATTATCTTCTGAGGGAGGGTCTATTTCAATCTGTTTTTTTGATCTGGGCAGAATTCTCCACTCCTCACATGAACCTTTTGTTCTTTTCCTTTTTTCTCAACAATTATCACCTATTTTCCAACATTTGAGCAAGTCCACCGTTCTCACTATCATAAACATGTTTCAGGTTTGACTATGTAGCATTCATCCCCTCCCTCATGCAAAAGCACTCTGAATTTCCTCTAGGGAACCACTGTCCAGGGATTTGCATGTAACTTGGGCACAGGTCAGTCTGTGCATTCCAGCCACCTGTCACATGATTGCTTTAGAGACAGACATTATTCCCAGTTCTGCATTGTGGAGTTAGGCCCAGAATTTCTGAATCCTTCTGAAAAGGGAGAACTCTCTTTCCTGCCTATACTTGAATCTGGAAGTCTATACACTGAGCTGTTCCAGCAATCTTGCCACCACAAAGCATAAATGTGAGAAGGTTTTTAATTACTGATTCAACTTTTTAATGTTTATAGCGCTTTTCAGATTTTCTGTTTCTTCTTCTTAAGTGTGTTAAGTTATATTTCTCCAGGACAACATCCATAACAGTTTTCATATTTATTGGCATGGAGTTATACAGAATGTACTCTTATCTTTTTCTTAATGTTCGTCAGATTGTAGCAATGTCCCTCTTTTTCATTCCTGATATTGATTGTGCCTTCTCTCTTTCCTGCAGTCAGTCTCACCAGGGGCTCACCAATTTTATTTGCCACTTCAAAGAACCAGCTTTAAGCTTTGTTGACACTCTATTGTATATTTATTTTATATTTCATTAATTCAGGCATTTATCTGTTTTATTTCTTCCTTTTAATTGCATTCAATTTTCTCTTCTCTTTCTAACTTTTTACAGTGGATATACTTTGTCGATTTTTAGCCTTGTTGCCTTTCTAATATGGACATTTGAGGCAGCAAAGTTTCTGCAAAATATAGATTTAGCTGCATCCCACAAGTTTTGATAAGTAATATTTTCATTTGCATGATTTTCATATTATAATTCAGCATATTTTCTCAATTTCCACTATAACTTCTTCTTTGCTTCATTAGATATTATAGATGCAATTCTTAACTGTCATACATGTGGAGACTTTAGGTATCTTCTTGTTTTCAAATTCTAGCTTACTGCCAAATGTAGTTAGCGAACATGCATTGAATGATTTTGATCCTTTTTAATTTGAGATTTGCTTTGTGTCCTGCATATGGCTAATTTTAAAATATTCTTTGTGGACTTGAAAAAATGTGCATTCTTCAGCTGTTGGGTGTCCTACATATAGAACAAGACTGCTAATTCTATTGTTGAAATCCTTTATATCCTTATTGGTTTTTGTCTTCCCATTCTAAAAGTTAAAACTCCCATGATGATTGTAGATTACTCTATTTTTTTCATTTAGTTGTGTTAATTTTTGCTTTATATATTTTGAGGCTGTGTTATTAAAAGACCTGCAAATATAGAATTACTTGATCTTCCTGGAAAGCTGAATCTTTCACCATTACTTTTTTGTCTTAAAGTCTATTTGTCTGATATAAAAAGATCTACTCTATGGGAGTTCCCTGGTGGTCCAGTGGTTAAGAATCTGCATTTCCACTGCAAGGGGCACGGGTTCAATCCCTGGTCGGGGAACTAAGATCCCACATGCCACACAGTGCCGCCAAAAAAAAAAAAAGAGAAGAAAAAGAAAAGATCTATCCTAGCTTTCTTTAGGTTAGTATTAGCATGCTTTTTACTCTTCACCTTTTGTAGTCTTATGCCTTAGTTTGTTATTGGTTTGTCCTCTTTCACATTTTGACAACCTTTGATATTTATTTCATTTACATTTAATGTAATTACTCATCTATTGGGGTAAAAACTACCATCTTACTAATGACTTTCTATATTTTCATCATGTTCAATGTTGTTTTTTCTCTCCTTCTCTGCCTTTTGTTTTGTAAAAATTCTCCCCCATCCACCCATCCCCCATGAGTGTGAAAGTTATCTACTATTTTACAACTCTCACAAGGGTATTCTATAGACTACAATATACATTCTTGATTTTGACTCTCTTCCCCTACAATGCAAGAACCCAGGAGCCCTATGAGTACAATTCCCTCCCCCTGATAAATATGCCCTTATTTTCATGTATTTTAACACAACAAATATATTTCAAATCTCATAAGACATTATGTTTTTATACAGTCAACATTCCTTTAGACCTGCCAATGTGTTTATAATTCCATTACTTTTATTCCTTCCTGTATTTCTGACCTTCCATCTGGGGTCACTGTTGTTTTGCCTAAAAATATCCCCCCTGGTGTATCTTTGTTTGAAATATGCAGGTGATAAATCCCTTTAGTCTTCATTTCATATTATGTAGGATGATACCACCAGGTAGAGATTCAAGGTTTATGCTTATTTTCTTTAGCACTTTGAGGATAGCAGTATTCCTTGGTCTACTGGCAAACATTGTATCTAATGAGATGGGAGCTGTCCAAATCAGTACCTGCTCTTTCCTCTAGCATCCTTTAAATTCTTTCATCTGCCTTTTGTATTCAGTACTTTAACTATAATATATTTGTGTAGTTTTTCTCTCAGAGTTTGGAGGGCTTCTTGAATTTGTGGCTTAATGCTTTTCAGTTCTCTGCATTACCTCCTAAAACTTGATTTTGTCTCATTCTTCTACTTTCTGGGACTCCAATTATACATGTTTAACTATCTCACAGTAACCCCTACATTCCTTAGCTCCTCCTTTGTTTTTCATCAGTTTTGATATCATTATTCTACTTTAAGTATTTTCTTTTAAGTTACCTTTCAGTTTGCTAATTCTCTCTCCAGCAGTGTACAAACTATCCAGTGAGGTCTTAATCTTAACTACAGTAAATTTCAGCTCCAGAATTTCAATTTGAGTTTGTTTTTCAAGGGTGAGTTTTTTGGTTTTGGTTTTTTTGGTATACTTTCCAATTCTCTGCCAAAAGTTTCACTCTAGTCATTTATTTATTTTAGCACTAAGTAAGCAGTTATCTGTCTGGTAACTCCACCATCTGGACCCCCTGAGAGTTAGCTTTCTTTGTAACTGTTGTTTGGTTTTTAACCACTATGTTGAAGTATAATTGACATGCAATGAATTGTACATATTTATAGTGTAGAGTTTGTAAGTACTGACACAGGCATATAAGCAAAACTTTCACCACCATCAATATAATGTATATGTCCATCATTCTCCCAACTATTTCTTCATGAACCTTGTCATCTATACCTCCTTTCCTTTCCTACCACAACCTCATTCCCAGACAACCACTCGTCTGTTTTCCATCCCTATAAATTAAATTAGCCTGCATTTTAAATTAGTCTAGCCTTTTATATAAATGCAATCATGTAGCATGCATTATTTTTTTGTTTGGCATCTTTCACCAGCATATTCTGAGAATCACCCATACCATAATGAATATCAGTTGTTCATTCCTTTTTATTGCAGAGTAGTGTTATATGGTATGGATAAATCACAATATGTTTTTCTGTTCATGTGAGCTATTGCTACGTTCCGGTTATTATAAATAAAGCTGCTATGAACATGCTGTGTAAGTGTTTGTATGGACATCTGCTTTCATTTCTCTTGGCTACGTACCAAGGAGCAGAGTAATTAGATCCTATGGCACTTGTATGTTTATTTTTAAAAGACATTACCAAATTGTTTTCCAAAGTTCTCCAGCTGTTTTCCATTTTACACAGTGTATAAGAGTTTCAATTCCCCCACATCCTCAACAACACTTGGTCTTTTAAATTTTAGCTATTTTAATAGGTGTGTAGTGGTATCCTCTTGTGATTTTAATTTGCAGTTTCTTACTGAATAATTACCTTTTCATATACTTATTTGGCACCCACAAATCTTAGGTGAAGTGTTTGTTCAAATATTTTTGTTAGCTTGTTTATTTTCTTCTCACTGCATTTTGAGAGTTCCTCATATTATCTGGACACAAGTCCTTTATTGCATATATGGTTAAAAAATATTTTCACCTAGTCTCTGGTTTCTCTTTTCATTCCCTTGCTGTTTCTCAAAGAGTAGACATTTTGAATTTGATTAATTTACCAATTTTTTTCTTTTGCAGATCATGCTTTGGTGCTGTATCTAAGAAATCTCTATCTAACCCAAGGTCACACAAACATTCTGTGTATCCTACTATAAGTTTCATTGTTTTCAGTTTTACATTTAGGTTTATATTCCATTTTGAGTTGATTTTTGTATATAGTGTTAAGTATGGATATTCATTTTTCACATATGATCAACAGTTCTAAGACTGAAAAGATTGTCCTCTCTTCACTGAATGTCCTTTGCATGTTTATAAAAAATTAAGTGTCTCTATGTGTTTGGGTCTATTTCTGGACTCTATTTTATTCCATTGATCTATTTACTTGTATTTATACCAATACCACACAGTCTTCATCACTATGGTTTTATAATAATTCCTGAAATCAGCTAGTGTTAGCATTCCAATCTACTTCTCTTATTTCCAAATTCCAATGGCTTTTACATTTTCACAGGGTTGGCTTTTCAATTGCTAGAAAAAAACTTCTGGGATTCTTGTGGCAGCTGCATAAAATTTATTGATTAACTGAGAAACAATTAACTCTGTAACAATACTGTGTCTTCTGATCCATGAATAGGGTACTTCTTTAGGTCTTCTTTGGTTTCCATCCACACATTGTTTTGTAGTTCTTACTGCACAGGTCTTACACATACCTTATCAGGTTTAACGCTATATAGTTCATATAGAGTTTGCTAAGGATGTTTATAGCTGTTGAATTTTGTGAAATTCCTTTACTGCATTTACTGAGATAATCTTATGAATTGTCTCTTTCATAATTTATCAATATGGTAAATTACATTTCTTTCCTATAGTTTTTTGGACATATGGAATACAGTTGTAATAACTGTATTAATGTGCTTGTCTGCTAATTCTAACAATTGTGTCAGCTATGGGTTCATTAGAATGAGGAATTTTTCTCATATTGTCCTGCCTGGTAATTTTGATTGGATACCGGATAATGTAAAATTTGCCTTCTTGGGTGCTGTATGAATTTGTATTCCTAGTAACATTCTTTGTTGTGGGATGCAGTTAAGCTACTGTGGCTTGATATTTTCAGATCTTGTTCTTAAGTCTAGGGCTAATTATTCTCCACAACTGAGGCAAGGCCCTTTTCAGTACTCTACCCAATGTCCCTTGAATTATAAGTCCTTCCAGCTAACTGGTAGGAACAGACATTCTGGTCCATATGAGCTTTAGTACCATTCCCACTAATCCTCTGGGGTGCTTCATTTCCTGGCATTGGCTAGTTTCCTCACATACATTGCTCTGCAAAATAATCAAGGGGAATCCTTGGTCAATCCACAGACTTTTCTCTTTGTGCTGCTCTCTCCTCTCCAGAACTCTACCCGGCAAACTCTTGCCCTTGGGCTTTCTCAGACTCTCAGGTCAGTCTCCTCACCACAGGTAGTCTGCTGAGCTCTACCTGGGTCCCTCCCTCCCTGCTCTGGGATGTGAAAACTTTCTCAGTGCAGTCAGCTGAAGTGATCATAGAATTTTTTCAGGGATCAATGTCTTTCACTGCCTTATGTTCAAAGTCTTAAAAAACATTCATTCATATATTTTGCATGTTTTTCTAGTTGTTCTGAGGGAAAATAAATCCAGTGCCTATTATCCATCTTGGCCTAAAGTAGAAGTCTGAGGGTCTCTTTTATTGTCTGTTGTTGCTGCTGCTTTCCTTTCATGCTATCTTGCCTCATTATCTGCCTCGTTATGTATTTTTTTCAACATATGTAAAATTTTTTTTTTCACTTTTTAAATTATCATACAGTAAAATGGAGTTTTCCTTTAGGTGTAGAGTTCTGAGAACTTTAGCACCATATATCCATATAATTATTACCATAATCAATACAATTCAATCACCCCAAAAAAATGTCATTGGTTTATCCCTTTATACTCACATTCTCCCCCTACCTCTGACTCCTTGCAAACACTGATCTGTTCTCTATCTATAGCTTTTTTGAGAATGTCATTATAAATGGGATTATACAGTATGTAGCCTTTTGAGACTGGCTTCTTGCACTCAGTAAGCCTTTGGGGTTCACTCATACTGTTGCATGTGTCAATAGTTGTTTCTTTTTCAAAGCACCATAGTTTGTCTTTCCATTCACCCACTGCAGGATATTTGGGTTGTTTCCAGTTTGGGCAATTAGGCAATTGAATTGCTATAACCACTTATTTATGTGTTTACTGAACATGAGTTTTTATTTCTCCTGGATAAATACTGAGAATTGAAATTGTTGTGTCATATACTAAGTATATCTTTTATTTTTAAAATGCCCAACTATTTTCCAGAATAGCTATACCATTTTGCATTCCCACTAACATGAGAGATCCAGTTGCTCCATATCCACACCAAAACTTAGTATTGTTAGCTTAGCCATTCTCACAAGTGCATGGTGATCCTTCACTATGGCTTTTATTTGCATTTCCCTGGTAGTCAATGACATTAATTTTTTTTAATGTGCCTAACTGCTATCCTTATGTTCTCTTTAGGGAAGTGTCTGTTCAAGTCTATTGTCCATTTTTTAGTTGAGTTCTTTGTTTCCTCACTGATGAGTTTTGAGAATTCTTTATATATTTCAGGAACAAATACTATGCTGAATATGTAATTTGCAATTATTTTCTCCCAGTCTGCAGATTGTCTTTTCATTCTCTTAACAGTGGTTTTCACAGAGCAAAAGAGTTTTATTTTGATGATGTCTGATTTATCCATTTTCTTCTTTTATGGGTTATGCTTTTGGTGTTAGATCTAAGGACTCCCTGGCTCAGGTCACAAAAGTTTTTCTCCAATGTTTTTTTCTAAAAGTTATAGTTTTACATTTTATATTTGGATATACAATGAATTTTGAGTTAATTATTATATAAGATGTCAGGCATAGGTCAAGCTTCAATTATTGCATATGTATGAGCAACTAGTCCAACACCATTTATTGAAAAGACTATCCTTTCTACGTAGAATTGCTTTTGCATCTTTGTCAAAAAATCAAATGGCCGTATTCCTATGGATATATTTCTGGGCTTTCTATTCTTTTCCATTTATCTATGTGTCAATCCCTTTGCCAATACTGAGCTTTCTGGATTACTGTAAGATTATAATAAGCCTTAATACTGAGTACTGTGATGCCTCCAACTTCATTCTCCTTTTTCAAAACTGCTTTAGCTATTTAAATTACCTTTGTACTTCCATATAAATTTTAGAGTCAGACTGCCTATATCTGCAAAAATTTTCCTGTTTGAATTTTTATTGGTATTGCATTAAATCTATATATCACTTTGGGAAGAACTGACATTTTTACTATGTTGAGTCTTCCAATCCATAAACACAGTATGTTTCTCCATTTATTTAGATCATCTCTAATCCATTTCGTCAGTATTTTGTAGTTTTCCCTGTACAGATTCTGTATATGTTTTGTTAAATTTATAGCTATGTGTCTTTTTTATTTTTTTGAGCCACTGTAAATAGTATTCTTTCAAAATTTTAGTTTTTAATTGTTCACTGTCAGCACAGAAATATAGTCATTTTTGTTGTTGATTATATATCCTGTGATCTTGCTAAACTCTCTTACTGGTTCTAAGGGTTGTTTGTTGTTAAGAATGCTTGTGATTTTTTCCACATAAAATCATATTAGCTGCAGAGACAGTTTTATTTCTTCCTTTTCAACCCACATGCCTTTTATTTCTGTTTCTTGCCCATCTGGAATCTAAGATTTCTAGTGTGATGTTGAATAGGAATAGAGTGGACATCTATGCCTTGATCCCAATCTCAGGGAAAACACATTTAGCTTTTCACCACTAAATATGATGTTAGCTGCCAGTTTTCTGTAGATGCCCTTTATCAGGTTGAGGATGTTCCCTTTTATCGCTAGTTTGCTGAGCATTTTTATCATAAATGGATGCTGTATTTTGTCAAATACTTTTTCTGTATCAACTGGTATGATCATGTATCTTTCCCTTTGTAGGGAAAGGAAATTCCCATTGACATTATATGGTGAATTAATTGATTTTTGAATATTGCCTTCCCAGGATACACTCCACTTTGTTATGGCATATTACTTTTTTTATAAATTTCTAGATTTGACTTTTTGATATTTTATTGAGTTTTTTTTCCCCTCTATATCCTTGAAAGATTAGCATCTGCACTCTTTTTTTGTACTGCCTTTGTGGTTTTGATATAAGGGTGACACTGGCTTCATAAAATTATTTGAGAAGTGTTCCTTCCTCTTCCATTTTCTGGATGAGACTGTATAGAATTGGTGTTATTTCCTTTATTAAACGTTTGATGGAATTCACCAGTGAAACTATCTGGGCCTAGAAAATTCCTTTGGAAGATTTTTCAATGCAAATTCAATCTTGTTAATAGGAGTACTCAGGTTATCTATTCCACCTTGGATGAGTTTTAGTAGTTTGTGGCTTTCAGAATTAGTCTGTTTCATCTAAGTTGTCAAATTTATGTGTGTAGGTTTGTTCATAGTATTCCATGACTAGTATCCTTTTATGCAGGATCTGTAGTGGTCTCCTTTTTTATTCCTGATATTGGTATTTTGTGTCTTTTTCTTTGTCAGTCTTACAAGAAGTTAATCATTTTATTAATTTTTTTCAAAGAATCAGTTTTTGGTTTCATTGTTTTTACTATCGTTTTTGTCTCAAATTTCATTGATTTCTGCTCTTATCTTTTTCTTCTTCCTTCTGCTTGCTTTGGATTTTGTTCTAGTTTTCCTAATTTCTCAAAATGAAAGCTTGGGATACTGATTTGAGATCTCTTTCTTCCTCTAACCATTTAGTGCTATAAATTTCCCTTTAATTACTGTTTTAGCTGCATCCCACACATTTTAATATGCTGTATTTTCATTCTTGTTTAAATCAAAATGTTTTCTGATTTTCCTTGAGACTTTTTCCCACAACAATACTGGTAAGAAAGGGCAAGGGCAGAGCCCTTTCAGCACACACCTGTGCAACCCATGTGCCTCACCTGTACTGTGAAGGTAACTGGCAGGCCCAAGCCTAAGTGCCACCTTGACTTGGCTCATTTGGTGTAAAACTAGGACAGGGATACAGACAAGGACACAGCCCCACAGACTGCTCTGCGTTTTGGGGCAACAGTGCAGGGTGAGGCCCTTGCACTTTGCTGGGCACACAGCACATGCTGGCAAAACATAAGCACAGGTAAAGCCAGGCTGAGGACAATGAGGTGGTGTGGAGCAATACGCAGGAGACACACCTAATTATCAAGGAGGAAGGTTTGAGGGGTTCTGGCTGCTCATACCTTGGCTGGTGTCTGGCTGCAGGGAGCTCAGAGGAAGTGGGGGTGAAGATTCGGGGGCCTCTGCTGCTGGATGCTCAGCCACTGGACAGATGATAAACCACCTCTTCCCAGTGTGAAGGACTAAGAGGCAGGGCAAAAACAGCTGGTGAGAGTGAGCAGGTTTCTCCCAAGGCTGGCGTGACCCCTTCCCACCAGCACCAGACCTGCCGTATGGGGATTTGGGGAACTCCTCTCACACCAGTGGGGAGGATGTGCAACCCACTCAGGGGGTCCTCACTGTCAGAGGCTCTCACAAGTCCCCCCAGCACAGGCTTATGTCCCAGGACACCTGTGGTGCATCACTGAAGGGGTAATGCTGGCTGGGGGACCAGCAGACAGCAGTGAGTCCACACAATGCTCAGTCCCAACCCAGGCCAGACATGGCTTCTCAGACAGGGCAGCTGTCCCCAGATGGGGGCACGCTCACCACACACTCCAGCAACCCCCCGTGTGGTGGTCAAAACCCCTTACAATATGCTCATTGTGGGGCTCTTATCAAATGCCTGCTGGAAGGCAGAGAAGGGACAATGACAGATATGCCTCCTCCAAATGCATGTCTGATTGGCAGGTGTAGCCTTGAAAGGAGACATACCATTTTGCTGATACACCGGGGCATTCGCTTGGGGTTGGCGACTCTCCTGAAGGAGGTAAAGGATCAGAACTCAGCAGACTGCGTGGAACAAGAACTTCCTTCAGAGCACAGCACTGCCTCAAATCATCTGAGGGGCCTCAGGAGCTTGGACATTTCTAACTGGACTGAAGGCGCCCACCCTCCCAGCCACCTCACCCAACACTGCATGGCCTACAGGCTCCTCCAGCAGGCGACATCACAGTGTTGTACTCACAGAGCCTGGAGCTGGGGGATAAGCAGGCCCAGACCCTCCTGGGACCTCTTACCCGGGACTTACCTCCCCAGAGCCCAGGCCACAGGTGCTGAGGTGCGGCGGGCTCACCCCAGGGTCAGAGCCACGGTCCACATCCGTGTCCTCACTGAGCATGTCCTCTGCCTTGTCCATGACGTCCTTCATCTGCTCAATGAATGTCTCCCGCTCAGCCTGCAGGATGAAGTCGTGCTCTACCTGCAACAGCACATGCAACCCTGCTGGTGGGGATGTGCCTAAGGCCACTGGCCACACTGGGTCTTCACTGATTGATTTGCTTGACTTCTACTCTGGACTAAGCCCAAGAGGGGAGACACGGCCAGGGAGCCCAGTTCTCAACATCAGGGCTGCACGGTTCAGCAAGAGAAGCCACAGCTTGAGAAGCAGGCCCTCCAGGTGATGGGCCAGTGCTGCCCACAAGTGGCAGCCACCTGCAGAGGCGGGAGGACAGGTAAGGCTGGCAACCAATATTCTCCTCAGTGGGGTTGGCAGGCATGCGCCCAAAGGACACAGGGAGACAGCCTCACAGTCCCAGGGGAAGGGCCACTGACTCATCTGACCAGGCAGGACACCTAGCCTCACCATGTAGGTAGCAATCTCGTCAGGTGCATCCCCATCCAGGTCAAACTTGAACGTCACCATCTTGTGGTTGTGTGTCTCCAGCTGGCACTCCACCATCTTGTCACCCGTGTTGCACACCTACAGGACACTCGGGCAGTGAGACCAGGGAGGAGACTGTGCCTAGCCAGCCCTGTCTTGCCGGCCCGTTCTGCCTGGCTACTCACATTCAGGATGGTCAGCCGGGGCCGGCTGGCCCTCTCCTGGCGGGAGCGTGCACGCGTGGACCTGCGGTGATGTTTCCGAGCGGCCTTGCCTTCCAGCTTCCCCCCACCAAATGCACCTTCACAGCTGTCACTCATCTCTCTTCCAGAAGTGACGTCGGAACCTCCATAGCTACGCAAAAACCAAGAACGTTACAGTACCCAAGGGAAGGGCCTGCAAGCCTGCCTCATGTCGGAAACTTGGCTTTTCGGGAAACAGCCAGAAGCTTTACTGTCTGGGTGTGCTCACCTGGAAAACCTAGAGAGTCTAAAGCTGGCCATGCCCAGCAGAGAGACCCCTGAGCCCACTGCCCCTTCTCCCCCTGTAACATCTGTCCTAGGCAGTGCTGGAGTCGTAGAGAACACATGGCCTTTCTGACCCAGGACCTAGGTCCTCTCAGCTCCTGGCCTGAATCAGGCTTATTCGGCTTACAGTAAATGTCAGGATTAAGACGCAATCCTCCCCCGTGCCTCAGTTCCCCCATCTGTTCAACAGCAAGGGGAACACGCCAACCAGATGGAGCTGTTGTAGGATTTGAGGAGTTTGCGGAACACCAAGTTTGGTGCTGGCATTACCAGAAGGGTGGGACACATGGTCACTTCCTGTGACCAGTTCCCTCCCCAAATGCAACATTCTCCATGCCTGAGGTGCTGGTAGACCCAGGATGTGGGCTGGACTCTGCCCTGCCCTCCAGGCCTCCCCACGGTCCCCAGACCTGCTGACTCTCTGTCCGCAGCCTCTCCCTTCTAGAAGGTCCTCAGCATTGCAGACCAGCACGAGGACCCAGAATACAACTGGGAGTATCTGACTACCAAATTGCAACAAGCACTGACAAAGACCCCAGAGGAGCTACCTGAAGCTCCACCACATCAGACTTGGAAATGAGTGACATTGTTAGAAGCCCTGACACGTGAGGGAAAAGTGTGCCATTACCTCTCACAGCTCTGAGGGAGGCTTGGCTGCTTGTCCTGCGAGGCCTGCTCCTGAAATAAAACCATGGAAAGGAGGACAGGTCATATCCATTCCCCCGCGACACAGCCGCATCAGTCTGCTGTCTCCCCACCTCCACAGCCCAGCCCGCCACCCGCTTCCTTCTGACTGCAGCAAGCAAACCACGCAGGGTGGCAGGAGTGAGGCTTTTTATGTTAACGCTTGGAGCCAAGCAGATTCCTAAAAGCTGGGGCCACCCCCTTTCCAAACACGCTAACCCACTTTGATCATCCCCATGAGGGAGCACATGACCCAGGAAGAACTGTCACAGGCCTTCCCATCACCTCCAAAGAAAAGCACTCTGAATCCATGTGTAAAAATCACGGTCTCCAGCTGGATGTGTGATTAAAGGAAGTGTGACATCCAGGGACAGCAGAGGGAGATAAGAACAGCACCCATGGCTGTCCCTGAGCACATGATTCCACCTTCCCAAGGGCATCCCTGACTTCTAGGGCTGAGACCAAAGACCACGGCACAGGAAGGCAGCCGTGGTGCTGGGATCAGGGTGACGGAATGGGGGCAGAGCCCCGAGGGGAGGGCCACACACCTCCGGGGCCAGCTCCACTGTCAGCTGAACGGCTGGGCAGGGACCAGTGATCCCAGGCCCGCTGGGCAGTGGCAGGTTAGCAGGTGGCAGGAGCGCAGTGGTCTGGACAGGCAAGCTTTGAGCAGCCGCCATCAATGTGGGGGCCAGGGAGCCGGGGAGCTGAGGCAGGAGCTCGGGGGCAGTAGGCGGCAGCACTTCTGGCAGAGGTGGGGAGAGAACGGCAGCAGGCGTGGGCACTGTGGGGACCTGGGTGGTGACGTCCACGGCATATGGAGGCGGGTGGCCAAGCAGGATCTGGGGGCACAGAGGATAGGGATGCAAATTGGGGTGCGGGCCATTGCCTTCCCTGAGGGTCCTGGACCAAAGCAGGCACTTCCACCATCCAGGCAGGTGAGCAGGAAATGCAGACATCCCTCTCCATCCACCCACACCCAACAGACATATCCAGGAATGTTTGTATGCAGATTTAACGAAACAAACAAGAACAGACACTCTCATGTCCCCATCTGTATAAAATCAAACCTAAAACTGCACTTCATCTCTGAACTTCTAGCTGAGTCAGGCTGAGAAGCTGTAAGTATGGCATACACTTAGCACCTATCTGGGCTCCCTGCCACCACCCTACACGGCCAGGCCACCACGCTACTCCATCCCAGCCTCCTGTCAGGTCAAAACCTGCATTCCAATCCCAGCCATGGCAAGAGGGACTGTGGACCTAGGCCTTCCATGGGGTGACTCAGGAGCTGGACCAGATTCCCTACTGTTCCCTCTTGAAAAGCTCTCGTGGGGGAAGGCTAAGACAGGCAGAAGCCCCGGCCTGAAAGGGCTCCAGTTCGGGGTTGAGGTTGGGAATGGGAATGACCCGCCACTGGGCCTGCTGGTATGAGACCAATAAGACACGTGGTATGTGGGGTAAGATGCAAAAGCCACAGCCTAGCCGAGGAGCCCTCTCTCCTGGACAGACACCCCAGCTGGTGCATTCAGAGGAGTCTCTTCCCTCAGCACAGGGAAGCCTCTGGGCGGCCAGACAAGCTCATCAATAAACTCCAGACCCTCTGCCAGCCGGACCACAGAGAGGCCACCAGGCCTGGCCAGTGACCTCTAAGCACCCAGCACCTTCTCCAGCCACTGGCTGAGCCAACAACCCAGTGCCAACAGTGTGCCAGGCCAGCACGTGGCATAAGGCACGGGCCCAGCAATGACACCACAGACCCCCCAGGCCTCCACTCGGCCCTTGGCTTTCCCCAAATGGCCCTGACCCCTGAGTCAGTGTTACTCCAAGTAACAGACCAGGGAGGTGCTTGCTCAGTCAGGGCACTGGACTGATGCACCTCCTCACACTGGTTTTCAAACAGACACCAGCCTATTGGTCAATGAAAATCATCCCTTCCTTCTCCGAGTACAAATCCCTTCTAGAAATCAGGGAGAAACATCCAGGAGAATCTGTGCATACTTAACGGCATAGTGCCTTATTCTAGAATGGATTCAGTACAAAATGAGCTAGGGGGACACCTGGCCCCTTAGCACACTCTCAGGATGAATCTTCATGACAAAATCAAAAGGGCAGGAGCCTGAGCTCAAACGGCAAAGGACACGCCCAACAGGCACAAAGCTGTTGAGGTTTAGAGCCAGGGTGGGGCCAAGTGGGAGGGCGCCCAGATAAGAGGCCCTAAGGTGGGAGGACTCCCACGTAAGAGGCTCCCTAGGTGGGGGGATGCCCAGGTTAGAGCCTCCCCAAGGTGAGAGCCCCCTACAAGGTGACAGCCCCACGCCAGCTCCTCTCTTCATATGAGGGTGGATAACTGCTCTGGAGTTCCGAAACATACATGGGCTGCACAGGTGTGTGGAGCCACGGGGAGGTCCACCCAGCTAGCAGGGTACGTGTCCCTGTATCCCTTCACTGTCAGCCCAACAAGCTGCCCATGGTCCCTACCTGATTCTGAGACATCATCCTTGTTTGCCATAACTGCCTTGGAACCAGTAACCCATGTACACCCGGCACTGCCCAGTCCACAACCAACAGACCCCGTCAGAACCCCATCTGCCTCATTTCCCAGTTGCTGAGATGGGGGTTACCCGCCTACTTTACTTTGACAGGCAACAAGACAGGCAGTGTGAGCCTCTCCAGCGCCCATGGAGCGGCTGACACAGCTGCACCGAGACTGCCAACCCTATCCAGGTGAAGGCAGGTGCCACAATGCCCAGTGGCCAGGGGCCAGGAGCCCCCCACCACAAGCAGCTGCTACTGACACTTGGGAAGGAACCAACAGTGGAGCTTCTAGCCACCCCAATCCCCAAGGCTCCTAACACGTGCTGGCAAGTGAGAGGAGGCAGTAGACACCCCGCATGCTGGATGAGACGCTGCAGTCATGGGACAGCGCTGCCTGCTTGTCCGTTCCCACTCTGCTACTGGGGTCAAGGTGCTGAGAAGGAGCAGAGGTCCATGAACCCCTTGTGTGCTGAGGGGTCTCCCAGCACCTAGAGGGTGGGCCCTGGACAGCAGGTGGGTTACCTGACTCCCAGCACTGGCGGCCGGAGCTGCCTGCTCGGCAAGGCGGCCAACACTCGGCTTGTGGGGTTGTGGCAGCACGGGGGGTGCCGGGTGGGGGGGGGCAGCCCGCACAGCCTGCGCTGCATGGAGGGGAGAAGGCGGGACGTCGCTGGGCACCATCTGCGGAAAGGCCGCCGGGTACACGGGCTGGGCAGGGAGCTGGGCCACGGTGGGGTGAATGGACAGGGCAGCCACGCCCTGCGGAGCCACAGCCAGCAGAGGGACGCCAGTAGCAGCGGCCGCCACGTTTGGCACGATGGTCCGGCATGGCACGGCCAGTGGTGCCCCAGGAGGGTGGGGCAGCTTGACTGTCTGCAGAGGCAGGGCCGGTGACGTGGGCAGGGGAGCAGTGGTGGCACTGAGTGGGAGGCTTGGCAAGATGACACCCGGAGAGAAATACTGAGAGGGGGGAGGCACGGCGGGCCCACTGGTGGCTGGCAGGTCAGGAAGGGCTGCAGGGAGGCTGTCGACTGTGGCCAGTGGAGTGACGGGGGGGACAACAGGAAGTGGAGGCATCTGAAAGAGAACAAGCATGTCAGCCCTACCAAGACTTGGCCCTGCCTGCAGCACATCTGCACTGGGTGACAGGGTCCACATCACCCACAGTTTCTGCCCCTAACTCACTTTTGTGTAGCTTCTATGGAAGGGAGCAAAAACAAACCCAATTTAAATGGAACCAAGTGTATGACACCATCAAACAGAAGGAAAGGCAGGAGGCCTCAGAAGGGTGCGGGGTGCAGACATGACCTTCAAGACAGCCCCGGCTTCAGCACCACCTCAAAGGGGTTCAGGCTGGGCCACTCTGAGGCTACTGCTAGGTGACTGCAAGGACATCAGGGGTCATAACTGTGACCATCAGATTCACAGCTTTGGCATGTTCTCATTCAGAAAGACCAGGACTGCCAGAGCTACCGGATTGGCCCCAAACATCTGAAATTACTTTGCCTGATTCCCTCCAATCTGTATAAATTCACACTGAGACCAAATTCTTCAGCAGGTTATCTCAAGAAAAGCATATCTTCCCGCCCCTCCTTGCTGGCCGAATGCCCCTGAGCCATGCATCCTGGGAGAGAGCAGCATCTCACAACAGCAGAGCTCTGGAACCTTCAGTGTCTGCTCTTCCATCCTGGAGACATCTCGTGGATTTAGCCACTTCAAACATTTCAGCAGATTCTCTTACAGTTCTCTCTAAAATAAAGCCTCTCTGGTTGCGGGCACATGAGCATTGCATAATATGTGCCTTTGTGTAATTATAAGACAGCGAAAATATGCAAATTGACCTTTGTGTATTTGAAAAGCAACTAAATACCCCGACCACCGGGAGCAAGGTGGTGGGTTAACTAGATGCTGAAAAGTGACTCCAATGCCGGAGTGATGGGGACAAGGCTGGTGACAGGCAACTGCTGACATGAAAGAACCTTCTGGGTGGTGCCTATAAACCACAGGAACACTCACATCTTCCCCCATGAGGCAGCACTTCCCATCCCAGCTCTGCCAACACACTGTAATGGGATCCATGAAATGAAAGCCGTCCCGTGATCAAGGTTCACTGGAAACGTGCATGACCACTGACAGCATTAGCCTGAGTGACAGCACCCAAGCATCAGCCACGTGCTATCAAGTGATACTGGTCACGTGACGCTCCCCCGAAGACGGGCATCGGAAGTCACTTTTACAGTCAAGTCTTCTTTGTAGTTGGCAAGCTGCTCAGCTGTCCCCTGGACTCCCAAGAATCTATAGTCAGCACAGTCTCGAGTAGCTCCGCGGAGGACAGGGACTATAGCTATGTGCTCACAGCCCCATCCTGGCTTCTCCGGTCTGACTCTGGACTAAAACCTTCCCCATCCTAGATACATCTGGGGCAGAAGTCAAAGGCAGGAGAGCATGGCAGCCCAGCCGCCCTGTCATCAGGGAGTGTTTCTCTCTTGAGGGACCCATGTGCCCTGAGGACAAGGAACAGCCAACCAGACTGGGCGAGAAGGTGAGGCTGGAGGGCAGGGGACAGAGAGGTACCTGCGGAGGGACTTGAGCAAGTGGCTGCAGGGGCGCCGGAGGCATCTGGAGGGGCTTCAGCTGAGCAGGGGCCACCACCTGGGAGGCTGGAGCCAGGTGTGGAGGCAGGTTGGGGGGCACTGGCTGGAGAGGGCCCACAGGCTGTGGGGCCAGGACCTGTGGCAGGGGTACCGGCTGGGTCAGGTGAGGAGGCTAGAAAGAGAGAGGGGCTTCTCTTAGACCAGTGCCCTCCTGAGATACACCTATGTACTTAGACACAACAGAAAAAATCAACTCACACACATGCACACATACACATACCCACACACATATTCAAACACCCAGCCTGGAGCCCGGGACACACAGATCTGGGAGGACCACTGTGTGCAACTGGGGCCTTCTGAGTGCTGCGGAACCCTGAACTCCACAGACACAAGACACCCACCCCCACTCCCAGCTACACCCTGGGCCCTGGGGAACTGCAGAGAAGGCGTATAGGGGGCCTGGACCTGCCAGGAGGCTCAGGCCAGCCAATACGGACGGGCAGGGCCTGGGGAGACCCAGGCACCCATGGTACCCATAAAGAGGGGCACCCAGCACTCACCTGGTGGGCGGGGGGTGTGGGCTGGCCTGGGCCCGTCGGCACAGGGGCACTGGGTGGCGGCAGCCCAGGGGCGAAGCTCATGGCCGGCTCTGGGAAAGGCTGCTGTGGGAGCAGAGGGCGGGTGGGGGGCGGGATGGAGGCCACCGACAGGCCAGGCTGCAAAAAGCATCCAGAGCCACACTCAGGAGCTGTCCTAAGGAGTCCTGCCAAGCACACACTCACCATCTTCAGGGGCCCATCTCTCACTCCCCGTGCCTGCCATCCTGCCAGGGACACTTTCCGAGGAACATGATTCAGCAGAAGCAAGGTGTGGGGGTCCCTAAACCAAGAACAGCCACACCTCCCAACCAGGGAATGTCCTAGAACTTCAGCTCCACAGAATATCATGCTGTGAGAAAAGATCATTAAAAGAGATTTGTAGAACCTTGGAAAATGCTTGTTATGACATTAAATGAGGGAAAGATAAAAAGGCATACGTATCTTGTTTATAGGACTATATAAAATGTGTACGTGTGGATATATTCACAAACAGAATGTGGAAACGTGGGAATAAAACATGGGACAGAGCTGAAGAGAGGGGTGCCCTGAAGAGCTGCGAGTCTCCCATGACTCACCCATCAGGAAAGAAACAAGGCCACAGACGTGAGCCCTCACTGCCAAGCACAGCATAGACATGGACTAGGAAAGAGTCAGAAATCTGAGTATTGGATGTTTGATGCTATTAAGAACAGCTGCTAACTTGTTCATTTTTAGGTGCAATAATGGCACTGGGTTTTGTTTTCAGAGTCTTGATCCTGAAGAGATATAGACTGAAATATCTTGGGGCAAAACATCTTTCTGTCTAGGACTTACTTCAAAATACTGGGGATGCAAGAAGCAGGTGAGAGCTATGGAAAAAAACACAGAGACTTCTGAAGCTGAGAGCACATCGACATCAGAAAGTTCTCTCACTTGTTTTCTAGATGAAACACGTGACCATAATTTCCAAAACCATTATCACTCACTTCATCTTCTGCAGTAAACGCTTTATGAAAAGCAGCATGGGGTAGAATGGAACCTTTCCTTTGCATTCACTTGAAGCCACAGGGGAGAATGAGTCACCTGTGCACATGTTCCTAGAGCCACAATCCCTAGCCCCGCGGGAGTCAGGAGCTCAGGCAGCCTGGAGGCCTCAGAGGAGCGCCTTGTACTCCTGACTCCACCATCTGTGCCACTTCTTCCCTGGGTCCCAGGGGCAAATCACCATGGCAACCCTCCCCAGGAGCCCTCAGTGCACCCTGGGGACCCCTTCTGTCCAAGGTGTTTTTGCATAAATAGGCAAAAGATGGGAGAGAACACTCCAGCCAATTTTGGGTGCATCCTGGCCAGGCCCTCGACCTACCTGTGCTCAGGCATCCTGGCCTGTGAGCCAAAACTAGGGCAGGGGCAGTGCTGCAGGGACCTGGGTGGAGAGCACATTGTGTGGCGAGGGAAAGTATGACCCTGCCCTAGAGGGGATGAGGGCCGGTGGAAGGTTCTGGCTCAGCCCTAGCATGGGTGACCTAAAGCCAAGAACCACTGCTCTGAGAAGCTGGTGGCCTTCTCATAAATGAACTCTTCCTGCTCTAAAATCATATTTCACTTAATTTTGTGAAACAAGTCAAACTGCAAGTGCAAACTGCAAATGAGTACTGGGTTCCAGTCAGCAGAGGCAAACGCTTCAACTGCTTTTCCAAAGGGACTTTCTGAGCCTGGGCAGTCAGGAGGGGAGGGAAGAGAGACAGAGGTGGCCAGAAAGGCTGGGGCCCGGCACTCAGGCAGCCCCAAAAGGCAGCCACAGTGTGGGAGTGCATGATTGAAAGCACACGCGGGAGCGTGGAGTGAGAGCACATGTGAGAGCATGTTGGGAGCCGCTGTAACGCGAGGCAGGAGACGCTCTTCGGGCAGGGGCACTGGCCCTGACCACTTCTGGGCCTGAGGGGCGTCTAAATCTCTCTCTGGACCCCTCTCCACAGTCTGGCTCAAGGGCAACTTCTCTGCGACTGACCATTTGGGACTGGGAAGCAAGCAATTGTTTTGCTTTCTTTAACATTAAAAAAAATCAAAATCAAAAAACAAATGCTAAATGTGACCCCCTCATCTAGCAATTTCAATCTCATCTAACAAATTATTCCACAGGCATAGGCATGAGGCCCTTTCAATCCTACTTTTCAAACATCACTGAAAACGCTTCCCATGATTTGGTCGTTTCCATACCTCTAACTTTTAATGGCTGCATAATATGTGGTGGTGGTGGAGAAATGCCAGGAGATACTTAACACTCCCTCAGTGAAGCTAGACACTGAGACAAAATGAAAGGTTTCATTACTATAAACGATGCTTTTCTGTCACCTTTGCAACAGTCAGAAGTAACTTTTCAGGCCCAGCGTCAGTCACAGGGCGGGACCTTGCCAGGTTTATCACAGCTTTGCAAGCACTGGGTGTCACTGGGCTCTGTTTCCAGTATTTTCTCATCTGGCAGGTCTTTCAGGGTACACCATAGGCTGCTCCAGCCTGCAGTCCTGCAGTTACTGGCAAGGATGGACCTCCCATGGGCCTGCTTTTGCATGGCTGGGAACTGACAACAGGCCAGCACCGACTGGATGGACCATCACAGACTCTAGGCCATGTGGACAGGAACTCTGGGCAGAAGGGGTGGGCTGACTCACCACGGCAGGCTGCTGGTAGGCCCCCAGTGAGGGCAGGCTATGTGGCAGGACAGGCCCGTCACTCACGCTCACGGGGGGGCTGCACACACACTGGGCGGGGGGCTGCACTCCATCTGCCAGCGAGCCCAGCACAACGCTCTGCTGGCTGCTCTGCGAGTCCGAATACACCGTGGAGCCCTGGCCACTGTCAAACGTGCTGTCCGCTGGGGAAGGAGGACAAAAGCACAGCTCAAAGCGGGCACCCCCAAACATCACCCCCACAGCATTCCAACAAGTCTCAGGGAACGCAAACATGGGACAGCTTGTCCTTGTATTTTCTTCTGTAAAACAAAGACTTGGTTACATTTCCAGATCACATACATAATAAATGTGTGTCATTTTAAACAATCAACTAAAGAACGGTACAGGGGGCTGTAATTGTACCACCCAGAAATGGCCCTGGCAGCCTGCCCACACACGGCCTGACATCTGTTGGTGCTCACCATGGGCCACCATGGATCCCAGGTGGGTACCTTGCACCATCCTCTAGGCAGGACGACTTCCACCGGCTTGCAGATAGGGACCTCATCTGGCACCTGACCTGGCCTTGAAAGTGAGCACTTTCAGCTCTTCAAAGGCACCAGATGGAATGTCCAAGTTAGGAAAAGCTACAGTCATGCAGAGGAAAAAATTACCACCTGAGTTTTATAGTGGGGGAGGGAGGTCTTAGGACCCTGACCACCTCCACTCACCACAGCAAAGAGCCTGAAGTAGGAAGACCTGGGTCCAAATCTAGCCCCTCACTTCACAGGCCCAGGTGTAACGTGGTTGGAAAATGGGGCGGACGAGGTCCCTGCCCCACAGAGAGGCCATAAGAGGGGGACCCAGAGATTCCACGGCCCAAGGCAGCCCCGCAAGAGGCCAGCCTCACCCAAGGTCAGCCCAGATTGGTCCATCAAACCCAGCCTGGGTGGAAGGAGCTGCCTGCACATGGGGGCACAGACAGGACTTCCATGGCCCACAGGCTGGTCTCACCAAGCCTAGGAAGACACCTGGGAAGACAGGGCGCCTGCATGGTCATGCCAGGCAAGAGTGAAAAGCAAAAACCTGTTTGAAGTGGCACTTTTGTTTTACTGCCTCCAGATTCCAAAAGCTACATAAATATTAGGATTTGTCACCTATGAACACCAAGCTATTTCTGTGGGGCGCCTTTCAGTGTTGGCATCGTGTCCATTTGTAATTTAAACAAATACAGTAAAAGAGGACTCTTGTTGGCTTTGCAACAAAGTAATTTTTCCCAAGAGCTGATCAGAACTTATTTTGACCCAGGAAGACTTAAGAATGGTGAGGTTTGATTGTGCAAAACCAATTTAACAAGTGGCTCTGAGTTTTGATGAGGTGGCTAGTAGTCATTGCTAATTAGAGAGAGACAGAGACAGAGAGCATGTGCACATGAGAGACACAGTGTGGGCACACGAGACAGAGACAGAGAGATGAGTGCCTGAGAGAGAGAGAGTATACAGACCAATTTCAAGTAGAGTGACACTAACCATGTATGTGACATTTCATATTTTTAAAGTGAACGTGTTTATTCGTATAATAAAAATTATTTTAAACAATCACTTTTAACCTATTGACAAATTGTGTTCTCACAGTCACTGGTGCTGGCCCAAGCTTGAGCCTGATCTGGTTAGCTGGTGGGCAGCTAACAGAAAACATAGTGGGGAGTCAAAACATATGATATTTGCTGCACCTTCCAATATATGAAAGTGTGTGTGTGCCCGTCTTGTTACCTAAGACCAGGTCCCCTCCAGTGACGTGTGTGCTGCTTGAGTCTATATTAGTTCATCTCTATGATGCACAGTGTGGTCCAGCCGGCCCCAGGCACTGCGGCCAGAGGGATGGCTGAGCACAGGCTTTCTGTTCTGACCCACGGCAAGGTGCAGAAGAGCATGTGCAGGGTGCTGTGGGTTACAGATTAGAGGGAGACACAGGGGTGCCCACGTGTGTGCATGTGTGCCCATGTGCCTGTGCACATGCACTTGTGTGGGTATGTTCTATGTGCACACATGTATGTGTGCATATGCATGTTGAGCGTGTGTGTGGTAGACTGCAGGTATAGGTTACGTCTAGAAGTTATTATCTCTGGAAGTTAAAGTTAAAAGACGTAAAACATCAGTGACCTGCAGGGAGGAAAATTAACTGGCTTTTGCTGTATACCCTCTTGGATTTTCTGAATTTTATACAATGTGACTAAATATAGTCTACTTTAGAGAAATTACGATAAATAGGTAAAAATGTTTTTGAGAAGTATGGCCACTACATGAAGCACACTCATTCTTAGTCAGGAAGGGGATCTGTTTGCAGACAGGACGCGCACCCTAAACTCATCTGTTGATTCACATCTATGCAATGGGTCGAGCCTGTGTCACAACATCTTACCACAGCAGAGCACTTTCTAGGTCACAGACTGTATCTCTTCAAAGTTCAACAAAAGGAGATTTCTTAATTCCTGTCCTAGAAACTGTTCAACCAAAAATTATGTTTTCAAAGTGTGTAGTGGTATGTCAGGTGTGGAAAGCCTTTTCCTACAAAAAATGTATGCTCTTGAATTAATTTTTCGGTTTATCAGAAAATGGAGTGATGATGTAGCGATTCTATTCTCCAAAGCAAACTTGAGCAGGTAGAACAGAAGTAAACAGTAGGCAACCTATCTCAAAGTGATGGCCAGCCAGCCGATGGTTTGAATTCAGACAGCCTACTTTGAAGAATGTTTAGCTATTTTACTGATAAAGAAAGGATGTAACTATTAAATAGATTAAACAGACTATTTTGGTCTTTCCACACAAACAACCTGAAATAGTGGCTTGGGCAGGTGGCTCAGCTCTCCATGCTTATTCACAGAACAGACAGAAAAGGCTACATCCCCCATCCTCAGCTCATGGCTGAATTTTTAGGATACTGAGGATTTCCACTTAGACATGGAGAAGACACAGGATTCTCCGTTCCAGTGGTCTGAGATGAAGCCAGGTACAAAGTGACTCCCACCAATCCATCGGTGACACTCTCTGGGAAACACACTAAAGGTCTCAAAGGTTCAGTACCAGAAGGGAGATAACCTTGGGGACAGATAATCCAAGCGGCAAAAGTCACAACCAAGACCATGGCATGACTAGAGGCTGCAGCCACTGGCAGCCCCAGGACCACAGCGTGTGGCCCAGACGCCTCCACTGGTCAGTGACTCCAGGGCTGAGGTCCAGCCCTCAGGTTCCCTGTGAGGCTGGGACTGATATCCTCCAGATGGGATAAGTAGCTGAACTAAACAAGCTCCATCCCTGCTGGCTCGGGGGCCACAGGAGGTTCTGGGTCTCCCTGGATATTTGTCCCCTACCTGTCCTGAGAAGCTGGACTTCAGGGAGCCTTAAACCCCTCTGGGAACAGATCTCTTTGCAATGTGGGGATGCTTCCAGTGCCCTCCCTGGAAGAATATTTGCCCACACCAATCATTCATACCCGCGGGGTGGGCTACGGGGAGGGCGGCAGGGCAGGGGGGCCCTGGGGAGGGCAGCACTCACAGGCCAGGGAGGTGGCGCTGGCCGGCAGCGCAGGGGTGAGGAGGTGCTGGTCGGCCTCGGGCTCCTCCAGCTCTGGCGGCCCAGCCTGAGAGTGGTAGGTCACCTGGACCTGCAGGGGTGTGGGTGGGCCCCTGGCCTTGTCAGGGCTGCCGGGGTCCCGCTGCTCCTGGGGCTGCAGCGCTGGCCAGATCCTCTTCCGCCGCCACTGGATCAATGCCACGCGGTCACGGATGGACTTGGCCACAATCTTCACATCGCTCTCATGGAAAAATCCTGACTCAATCTGCAAAGGAAATCACCGTGTCATTACTGGGATCAGCCCCACCCACATGCCCCACTACCAGGCAACCCTGCCGTATGCACCGCCACCTCCTGCTTGTGGGGTCTCTGCCCAAAGTCCCCTCCTCGGGTCCCTCACCCCCATTACCAAGCTCTTTCCTCTCATGGACACTCTCGTCATCCCGTAAGTAACTATCCTCCCGCCATCGACTGTAGATCCACAGGGAGAGTGACCATCTAAACCTACACTGACCCGGCTCCTGGGTCAGCGACAACACAGCAGATGCTCGTAACCATGGGCTGGATGTGTGAGAGGAAAGGGAAGATCCTAATCTGCCTCTGGCAGGGCCAAAACTCAGAGTAGCCCCTCACTGGCTGGGCCCCAGGGCTTTCATGGAGCCCCTTGCTCAGGCTGGCCGAGGGTGGGAAAGAGGTCCTGGCTGCATCTGTGTGCTCAGGGACAGGGACAAGTAGCCTCAACCAGTCCTCAGTGCTGTCTTGGACATTCTCTGAGAAGTCACAGAGGCTGGGGGAAGGAGGCACATTTAGTAACAAGAGACCAGGACGGTGTGTACCCATGCCTAGCAAAATTCTGAACCCAATTCTCCCAATGGAGCATTTGAGAGCATCTGTAAATGAATCAAGGATCTCCAGGAAACATCAGAGTGCTCTCTGAGAATATTTATGGCAAAACCACAAAACAGCGGAAGCCAGGCTCCTCACCGTCACTGTGGGATTCCCCATGTGAAACAGGAGAAGACCCGAGAACAAACCTTGTGGCGCTGGAATCATGTGAACTCACGGTTTTCAAAGTACAACACACATAAATATGCCAGATGTAGATGTGAGTGTGTACATTTATGGTATAGCGTGTGCTTCTGAACTGAGTGGGCCCAGGGCAACGACCGGAGCTTGGCCGCTGTGAGAGCGGGTTCAGGCTTGCAGGGAAAGGGCCAGGGGAGCTGGACATCTCACTATGCCTGAAATCAAGGACATGCTCAGAAAATGACAGACATGCAGGATGACATGGAAGCTAGCACCCAGGACCTCCCACTGGCTGAATCTGGGGCACTCTGAGCACCAAAATAAACAGTGATGTCATGATGGTTTGAAGGACGTGTCCACAAATGAACACAGGAGAAATGAAAGTGATCTGTGGTGGCAGAAGTGGTGGGTTTGCTGCCAGCGTGAGGTTACACAAAGGGGGGCCACATACATGCAGTCTCTGTCTCTCTGCCTCTCAGTCTATCTCTCAGCCTCTGTCTCTCTGTGTGTCTCCCTCTGTCTCTGTCTCTGTCTCTCTCTCTCTGTCTCTCCCTCTGTCTCTATCTCTCTGTCTCTCCCTCCGTGTCTCTGTCTCTCTCTCTCCTGTGGATCACCTGCTCCCATGAAGCCATGTCATGAGCTGCCCTTTGAATGTCCCACCTGGCTGGGAACTGAGTGTCCCGCCACCAGTCAGGTGAGCAAGCACAGATACAAACCCTCGGCCCCAGTCAGCCCTGGCAGACACCCTGGCTACACCTCATGAGGGGCCCTGAGCCAGAAGCACCTGCTAAGCTACTCCCGGATGTCTGACCTCGGAGACTGCATAAGACCGTAAGTGTGTACAGGCCTGTGTTTGGGGTAATTTGTTGTCAGCGATAGGTAACTCACCAATGGAACATACAACCTACTGAATAAAAGAGAAACTGTGAGTGCACACAGATATAAATAAACGGCAAGCCTGGTGAAAATGGAATATTTACGTAGTTTCAAGGTACCTCCTCACAAAATAGTTATTAATTTTAACTGCACATGGAGACCCCTGGCAGAAACCCTCAACCACGTGATCTCAGGGAGTGTCCTCGGTGGGCTGACCGTGGTGAGCGACCCTGATCGGCACTCTTGCCATGAAGGCATCACTGGACAACTCGGACCCTGGGTGGGGCTGGGCTGCTCTCCCAGTTCTGACAGCCGAGGCGGCTGTTAGGAAAGTCCCTGTCTGTGGGAAACAGACATGGGTCTGGCCAAAAGAAGTCACCTTGAACAGTTCTGTTCCACATTTGCAACTTTTCTATAAGTTTGTGATTATTTTAAAAGACTCATTTCAGAAGACAACTCCATTTGACACAATGAACTGTGCTGAAATCCTGCAGACATCCACCCTGAGGCCCCCGCCAGGCTCAGCCCAGGACGGGGAGGTGCGAGCACGGCTGGGCACGTGGCCAGGACTTGCTGAAGAGGCCGAGCCAGGGTTCAGCACCCACCATCAGTGGCCACCCCCACGTGGCTGACCTGACCAGAGGCCGCTGGAAAGAAAGCATCCTACAGACACGCTTGCCTGCCATTTCTATTTTCTGCCCATGACCCATTTTCCCTTCCATCTCCATTTTCACAGTCACCCCCCAGTGATCCTCTCCAAGGTGTTTCTTCTATTTTTTCCCAAACAGCAGAGAATTTGGCCACACTGGAACATCCTATTATCTGGAGGCTGTGTAGGCAGAAGGGCTGGCACCACAAACACGAGAATCCCTGGGCTAGGCTACAAGTTCCCTCCCCTCCCACCCTGGGGGTCTACAAGAGGGGTCACTTCCAGATTAAAGCCAGCCCAGGTCCCCAAAGAGCCCACCCTTCTCTGAGCCCTGGGGGCATCTTTGTTCTGATCCACATTCACACAGGCCTCCCCAATGCATCCCCCACCCACCACCGGCACCCTCCCCACGCCCCCTGCAGGACCTGCTGGGGGGAGATAGTAGAGGGAGAAGAGAAAGCTATCCCATCGGCCTGCCTCCCACCCCCAGGTAGCCTCAGGAAGGCAGCCTCATCATCTTCAACACTCAACACTCAATAATCTCAGGTGTTAACAACAGGGCAGCCCAGACCAGGCGCCAAGTCCTAGAACTGGCAGTGCAGTGACACCCCTATGCTTTCAAAGCACTTCCTTTATAAGGTTACCATCTGTTTATGATAACCAACACTGGTGTTTCATTCGTAGTCATCTCCTCTTTAAATTACTTTATGTTTTGAAAAAGTGTGTGTGTTGAGTTGAAGCTATCAGCAAGTGAACACCCAGCTGAGCAACCTGGGAGTTGTGAGCTCTGAAACTCTGCCCAGCTTGGGCTTCTTCGGCGTCCTAACACCTGGCCCAGGGACAGCCCAGGAGAGGCCCAGGCAGCTGCCATCAGGACCCCAGGGAGAAGGAGAGCACCAGACCCTAGAGTTGGCTCTGGTATTTACAGATGGGTGGGAAGGGGAGGGGAGTGGAGGGAAAGTTAGACCCTGGCCAAAGGCTGCACGACCAGCACTGACCTGCAAGGACCAGCCAGGAGCCAGGTCTAGCCAGGGTTCAGGAGCAGTGGCCAGTAACAACCAGGGCACTCACGCAGGTGGAAGACCCCGCTGTGTGAATGCGGTCACTTGCATCACAGGCACTCCAGGGCTCTGGGCTCATTCTGTTTCTTAAGCAGAGTGTTGGGTATGTGTTGTTTTTTTATTATTCCTTAACTGAACACAGTGATGCACCTTCTTCTGCAAGAATGGCATACAGCACAGAGGATGTTCCCCATGAAAAGGCACTTTTAAAGGAGACAGAGGAGAGGGAAGGGGGAGGCGCCGGGCCCAGGGCCTGCACTGTGAACTCTTGGAGACACCTCCCACCCGTGAGTCCAGTCAGGTGCCAGGGACTTGGTGAGGACCGGGCCGTGGCTACAGGCTCAGGCGCGTACGCAAGGACCTGGGGGCCGGGCAGCATCTGTGCTGCGGCCAGGGGCCAAGGTATTTTCTATGTTGAGGCAGAGAAGGGATGAGTCCTCTCAGGAGGGTGGGCAGGTCCTGGGAAGGGGCCCAGGCCACATTTGGGCACCACTGTCTTATAACTGAACAGTGTCTGGAACAGAACCAAGAACAGAGCTGGAGCTGGAGGAGGTACCTGGTCCAACTGAGATGCAGATGGCACCGGTTGTCTGGGTCCCAGGTGCCTCCAGGACATGTCACCATGTGGAAACTGTGTGCCCTGTCATTCTCATGCCATCGCTATGCAATGCTCATGGGGGAACGAGAACACTGCTCGCCACCTGTGCTTCCTGAGGTGCCTGCACCTCGACAGACACACCCCCTCAAGGCTGTCCAGGGACCCACCTCATCTCCATGCAGGCCTAGCCAACCCCCCGAGGCCTCCCTCTGCTCCTCCTGCCACCGGGACACCTGGAGCTGCTAGCCAGGTACCCCCAGTCCCCGCGGTCCCTCCAGGACACTCTCCATATGCAACCCACCTTCCTGAACCTCATTTCACAGGATACCAGCCTGCACACCACCTTGATCGTTACTTATGTTTGTGCTTTAAACTTCAGCGGAAAGCATGGAGAGACCACAGTGTCGCAGTATGGAGAAGCAGAGGTCCTGAATTATAGGACTGATGGGCTGGTAATTCTCTTTTTTTTTTTTTAATTTTTTTAATGTGGAATCTAAAAAAATAATACAAATGAATCTATATACAAAACAGAAATAGACTCACAGACATAGGTTACCAAAGGGGGAAGGGAGGGGGAGGGACAAATTAGGACTATGGGATTAACAAATACAAACTACTATACTAAAATAGATAAGCTGGTAATCATCTTAATGCAACTCTCAACAAATATGTAGCAATTCAACAGTGCGCACTATGCAAGGTCATAGAAAGATCCTCCCAGAAGCATGGGAGCTAAACGATACTGTTAAATCCGATTACAGCAGAGGTGTCTGTTTCTAGGCCCAGGAATGTGATCAGCAGCTGAGAAGGAGTCCTGACATGGGCTCTGTGCCATTAGCAGGGCGTCACACCTACCACACATGCCATCAGGGGCACAGGCTGCTGCTCAGTGGAAGGCAGGGTCCTGACTGGCCGTGCACCTCCCACTCCTGTCTTGCCCTAACCTGCTGCAACCACCTAAACCAAGTTCCATGGACCCCTCACCTGACACAGGCCCAGTCCCCTGAGTTCCCCTTGGTCCGTGGCTCCCACACCTTACATGGCATGGCCAGCCTCAATTTCCTCAATTTCCTCAGCAGAGCCTCACTGAGCAGTAGTCAGCACAGCCTGGCCCCGCAGATACGCCCCCCACAGGAGCCTGTGCAGGCAGCCTCCCCTCCACCTCCTGTAGCCCACCTTCCAGGGCCATGCTGGGGTCCTTCCCTATCAAATTAACAGTGGCATTTTTCACAGAACTAGAACAAAATAATTTAAAATATTTTATGTAACCACGAAAGACCCCGAATAGCCAAAATAATCTTGAAAAAGGAGAACAGAGCTGGAGGAATCACGCTCCCTGACTTCAGACTATACTACAAAGCCACAGTAATCAAAACAGTATGGTACTGGCACAAAAACAGACACATAGATCAATGGAACTGGAAAGAAAGACCAGAAATAGACCCATACACTTATGGTCAATTAATCTACCACAAAGGAGGCAAGTATATACATTTGAGAAAAGACAGTTTCTTCAATAATTGGTGCTGGGAAAACTGGACAGCTACATGTAAAAGAATGAAATTAGAACATTCTCCAACATCATATAAAAAAATAAACTCAAAATGGATTAAAGACCTCAATGCAAGACTAGATATTATCAAACTCCTAGAGGAAAACATAGGCAGAACACTCTTTGACATAAATCACAGCAATATTTTTTTGGATTTGTCTCCTAGAGTAATGGAAATAAAAGCAAAAATAAACAAATGGAACCTAATTAAACTTAAAAGCTTTTGCACAGTGAAGGAAACTATAAACAAAACAAAAAGACAACCTACAGAATGGGAGCAAATATTTGCAAATGATGCAACCAAAAACGGATTAACTTCCCAAATATACAAACAGCTCATGTAGCTCAATACCAAAAAACAAACAACCCAATCAAAAAAATGGGCAGAAGACCTAAGTAGACATTTCTCCAAAGAAGACATACAGATGGACAACAGGTACATGAAAAGATGTCCAACGTGGCTAATTATTTGAGAAATGCAAATCAGGGGCTTCCCTGGTGGCGCAGTGGTTAGGAATCCGCCTGCCAATGCAGGGGACACGGGTTCGTGCCCCGGTCCGGGAAGACCCCACATGCTGTGGAGCAACTGGGCCCGTGAGCCACAACTACTGAGCCTGCACATCTGGAGCCTGTGCTCCGCAACGGGAGAGGCTGCGACAGTGAGAGGCCCGCGCACCGCAATGAAGAGTGGCCCCCGCTCGCCGCAACTGGAGAAAGCCCTTGCACAGAAACGCAGACCCAACACAGCCGAAAAATAAATAAATAAAATAAATAAATAAATAAGGGCACACCTTATCCAGATTTTCCCAGTTTAAACAAACAAAAAAAAAGAAATGCAAATCAAAACTACAATGAGGTATGACCTCACACTTGTCAGAATGGCCATCATCAAAAAGTCTACAAATAATAAATGTTGGAAAGGGTGTGGAGAAAAGGGAACCCTCCTACACTGTTGGGGGGAATGTAAATTGGTGCAGCCACTGTGGAGAACAGTATGGAGGTTCCTTAAAAAATAGAGTTACCATATGATCCAGCAATCCCACTTCTAGGCATTAATCAGAAAAGACGAAAGCTCTATTTTGAAAGAAAAAATACATGCACCCCAATGTTCATAGCAGCACTATTTACAACAGCCAAGACATGGAAACAACCTAAATGTCCACTGACAGATGAATGGATAAAAAAAATGTGATACTGTATATATATAAAGGAATATTACTTAAATAAAATAAAGGAATATTACTCAGCCATAAAAAAGAATGAAATGATGTCATTTGCAGCAACCTGGTTGGACCTAGAGATTATCATACTAAGTGAAGTAAAGTCAGAGAAAGACAAGTATCATACAATATCACTTATACGTGGGATCTTAAAAAATGATAAAAATGAACTTATTCACAAAACAGAAATAGACTCACAGACATAGAAAACAAACTTATGGTTACCAAAGAGGAAAGAGTTGGGAGGAGGATAAATTAGGAGTTTGGGATTAACAGATACACACTACTATATATAAAATAGATAAACAACAGGACCTACTGTATAGCACAGGGAACTATATTCAATATACTGTAATAACCTATATTAGAAAAGAACCTAAAAAAGATCATATATATATATATATACACACACACACACACACACACACACACACGTATACATGTATATACACATATACATAACTGAATCACTTTGCTGTACACCTGAACATTGTAAATCAACTATACCTCAATTTTTAAAAATATATTTTATTGATTTAAAAAAACCTATTGGGGTCCAGGGAATCCACTTGTAAAGACTCCATCGGCCATACCCTTGTGACTTACTACATTTTTGATAGATGTGCTATTTTCAGTGACGCATTTATTTTAAAAAAGAGAAAAAAAGGGCATGCATTTCTGTGGTTATGACAGGCACAGCCAAGCACTTAGTCTCCTGCAACAAGCATGCAGATTTTTACTCTTGCTCAGATTTTCCAGTAAAAATCAGTGTTTCATTTCTCACGTATACTTCTTTCCCTCTGTGATACAAAACATCTTTATTCTCCTGCTCTCACCAGGCCCTCCAAACCACAATGCCCCACAGAAACAAAGTGAAATAAAGATCAAACCCAGAGGCCCACACCTGCACAAAGTTAGCAAGAATCTGGTCAAAACAGGGCTATTCCTGATATGCTAAAGTCCCCAGGGATCTCTCCGCACCGGTCCACGATACCCTTTCACTGCACCATTTCCAAGGTGATGTCCTGCATCTGTACAGCAGGGTGATTCGGACCTATGTTGTCCTTCACAGCTGCACTCGACCAACAGGGATCCTTGTTCCCAGAACTGCGCACCCACTGCAGGACCACGCTCCTTTTCTGACTTCATTCTAATCTTTGGAAACCACACACTTTCAAGAAACGTACCCAGATTTGCTAAGGAACAAGCACACATTACCATTTCCTGCGCCACGTCATCCGGCGTCTCCCTCTCCAGGTCAAAGGTGAATTCTATGGCCCCATTGTCCTTGGGCTTGCCCTTCAGTTTCTTGGGGTCCTCAACCCAGAGCCGCAGGGCGATGGTGGACTTCCTGCCATGGTCCTCCTCAGCCAGCTCCACCCTCACACCTGTGTCCTCCGCGAAGAAGGCGTGGCTGAGCAGGTCCTTGATCTCGTACCTGGGGAGGGGACGGCTGTCAGGCAGGGCAAAGGCACACTTGCTGAGGGGGTCCTGGACACGGGGTGCAGGGGCCACAACCAGCCCAGCTCCCTCTAGAAAGTCCTCTGACTGTACTACCCACTGGGCAGTCTCTGCCCTTGAGGGCAGCACAAAACAGTACATCTCCGTTCCCTATCTCCCAGGGGAAGAGGAAAAACCTACTACTGAACACATCTAACTGCATAATATGTAAGCCTTCTTTTTTTCTCTCATTATAAAAATTAAACATCCCCACTGTTAAGAGACTTGGGTAATTCAGAAAAGAATGTTTAAATCAGGCTCTGCACTGTGTAGTCAAAGCCTGCTGAGGTGCTAGGGAGCTCTCAGTTGTCACAGGATACCTACCTGGCTCCAGGTAAAACTGAACTGGACCCAGAAGAGGCAGGCCCCCACCTCCCCAGCTCACCACCTGAGGGACCCTGGCCTCAAGGAAGCAGGGACATTTTCGGAGGCTCCTCAGCACGGGAATGGGGGGCGGGTGTTGCCAGGCTAACCACTCTGCTGCCCAAATCCACATCGCTAAATGCTCGTCTAGTTCCTGTCTCTGGCACAAACAGATCCCTGTTTTGTCCTGGGACTGGCTTCCTCCCAGCATCCTGTCTGTGGTCACCGTGGCCCTCGAGTTCCAGTGGCCCATCCCACTGTTGTGCTGCTGAGGACAACACATCCCACGGGCGGATGGAACCATGCCACCCAGACAGCCACCATGAATGAAAGGGGGAGAGTAGGGTGAGCACCCCTCAGGGAGGGTGACAAATGCCTGTGGGGACCCTGGGGAAGGTCAGGAGTTAGGGCCCTTGGGGGCGCAGAGGTCACAGCCCTGGGGGCTCTGTCTGTCCTGGTCTGGGAGGTGGTCTCTGTACTTGATGTGATACACTTTTCACAGTTTTTTAGTATTTTTGTTTAAAAAACAAAACACGATAACCTGCAGGGGGCAAGAGAGAAGGCCTGGGGATCAGGACAGGCCCCTACACGAGAGAGGACAGAAAAGGGTAGTGATCAGTGCTAGGCACAGAAACGGGGGAGAGGGCATGAGCTGGGTGTGCAAGGGCAGGGTGGGCACATGAGGGAGTGAGGAAGAGGTATGCGGGGCGAGGAGAAGGAGAAATGGGGAGGGTGGGGAATGGGCAGGAGAAGAAGGGCAGGGGGGAGAAGGAAGAGAGAGGGAGGAGGGAGGGAGATGGGAGAAAGGAGGAGATAGGGAAAGAGGGGCAGAAGGGAGGAAGGAAGGAGAGAAAAGGGAGGGATGGAGGGATGGGGAAGGAGGGAGGGAAGGAAGGAAGGTAGGAAGGAGTGGGGAAGAGAGAGAGGAGGGAGGGAAGAAAGGAAGGAGAGAGAGAGGGAGGAAGGAAGGAGTGGGGAGGAGAGAAGAGGGAGGAAGGGGGAAGGGAAGAAAAAGGGAAAGAGGGAAGAGGGATGGGGGAGGGAAGAAGGAAGGAGGAAGGCTCAGAACACACACCTAGCATCCTGGCTGACCAGCTGAGGAAGGAAGGGCCCTGATCTGAGGTGGGAGCTGGTCTGGGGGGCATCTCAAGGGCTCTGACTTGAATGTGGGACTTTGAGATGGGTCAGACAAACAGGTACATGAAAGACGCAGCCTGGAGCAGAGAGAGAGGGCAGGATGAGACTCAATGGGGAGCTTGGCATGGGGGTGTCCTCCAGGCTGGGGGGATGGATAGGCTTGCTGGGGACAACACAGAAAAAAAGCAACAAGGGAAGAATGAGGCCCCAGTGGCGCCCACACTCCAGGCTGGGTGGGCGAGAAGCAGCCAACAAAGGGGTTGGGGGCTCTAGGACAGTCCCCAAAGCCAGGGAGCATGTTCCAGGCAGCAGAGCTCGGGCAGGGCTGCCCACCAACCACCCAGCAGGCTTCTTGGGACCCGGTATGCCTGTGGCCTGAAGTGGCCTATCTCCAATGCTCTTCTTCTCTTGGGAAGCGATTTCAGCCAGAGCAACAGCCCAGATCCAATGCTGCCTGGGAACTCACCTTTCCTCCTTTTTTTTGCAGATACACTCCCCAATAATCTCCTTGATTTCAGGATCATGCACTTTCTCAAAGCTGGCCGGCTTGATGCCCTGAAGATGACATGAGCAGAGTCACCTAATACCAAATTGGGGTCTGTTTCTTGCGCACCTCACACTCACCCCAGCAGAAGAGAAGGCAGGAAGTGCACGAGCCTTGTTTGGGGTTGGGGTCGGGGGGGCTGTTTCAGTCTAAGTCCCCACTGAAGGGCTGTCGGGAGTAGTGAGGTCTGGGGTAGAGAAAGATTCAGGGGAGACTCAGAGCAGACATCAACGATGCTCACTCTGCCCAACCCAGCTCCCCACAAGGTGCACTCTTACTGCACAGCGGAGGGGGCCGGGGAGGCACACCTGCCCGAGGCCACCCGCCGGCCAGCCAGGGCCTCCCATGCCAGCTGCCCAGAGGGTCCTGGAGGCTAGACAAGGAACCGTAAAGAGCTGGCCTTTCTCGCCACAGCCCCCTGGAGGGTGCAGAAGTCACTATGTGGTCACTGTTGCTGGCCCCACTGTGGTCACCGGCGGGGCTGACTTCCAAGGCCTGGTGGCTTGAGGGGGCTGCAAGCAAGCAACTGTGCCACGGAACTCCACAGCCAGCAGCCACATCAGATGACTTTCAGACAGCGGGAGCAGGAGGTGGCTGAGCATTCACGCCGACCAGAGACCCAGCGGGTGCTAGGGGCATGCAGCCAGAGGCATGGGGGGAGCAGAGTGTCAATCCCACAAGCAGATAGGATTCCAGGAGAAACAGGGGCTGGACTGCCGGTCTTATTTGCAATCTGTTCAGGGTGGGGTTTGCGGGGAGGGGATCCTGGTTTTTAAGCATTTTGAACACAGTGAGGGCTCAACCATCATGTTCTTCCCCCTTCAAAACAACTTTGCCTTCAAAGGTCTTGTCCTGGCTTGTTTTTTTAAAGCATACATTTTCCCACAGAAAGGGATGGGGGAGAGGGGAGGCGCACCCCCAGCCCAGGGGCAGACCTGGGAGTGCAGTATCCGCAGCAGCTCCCGCCACCCAGCTGGGGCCCCATGGTGCCCACCAAACCCCTGCCTATGACCTCTGGCCATAACCAACTGGGGTCAGGTTGTGCCTGACATGCAGGGAAGTCTGTGCAGCAACAGACACAGCACCCTGGGTTTCAGAAGCAGACAAGGGGTCCCCCTAAGATGAGAACCCCGTGCCACTCCACTGAAGCCAACAGAAAAAGAAGTTTACCTATGCCAGCAAGAAAGGCCACAGTCCTACGGGGGTGGGGGCAGGTGGTCTGAGAAACTATAAATACAGGTAAGTGTGTACGTACACTGTCATTTAAATCTCTGGAAAGCTGAGGCCCCCAAAGCAGGTAAAGAATGTGCCAGAAGAACAAGTTGCTGTTTTGAAGGGGCTCACGTCTCTGGGCTCAGAAGCACAGAGTTGGGGCAGCTGAGAACTATGGGCACCAAGACCCCAAGAGACCCCCAAGGACGGGAGCAGATGCTGGAGGCTGGACCAGCGTGTGGGTGTAGCGTGAGGGCCCAGAGGACCCAGAGCACAAGGGTGTTATTGCAAACAGAGGAAACACCAAGGATCAGGGAATGCACCTTTCATCTGATTTCCTCAAGGAGGCAAGGTGGGGCCGAGCCTTGCTTTACCCAAACCAACATGGGTCCACGTAGGAGCTGCGGGACCCTGACTAGTGTCCTGTCTCCCAGGGCCTAAATGGGGGGGCAGCAGGGCTGGTGGAAGAACCAGAGTGGCCGAGGAGTATGTGCCCAGGGAACTCAGTCTCTGTCTCCCCAAGCCCAGCAGAAGGACCACCACCCCATCCACATGTGCAACCAGAACCAAGGTCAGCAGCTGCTCCACCTGCACCCTGGGCACCAGCACCCCTTCAAGGCCTGGCAATGCAGCCCTAACCTCCCTTGGGTCCCTCCCCTGTCCCCCTGGAGGACCACTGCCCACAGCCGATGGGCCCACCTCTCCGGTCAGCACCACTGGGGAGCTGCACACCTATCTGTGGGTCTCTGACCCATGCCCACAAGTGCTGCCAACCAAGGATTCTCTCTTCCCACCTTGCACCCTCAGGGGCACACAGGAGGGGCTCAAAGTAAATAAATGACCAATAGATAACTCAGAATTAAGAACCAAAGGACAGAAGCAAGCTGCAACCTGCGGGAAGGGCTCAAGGAGGAGGGCGGGATAAGGGCGGGCGCTCCGGAGTGGCGAGAACCATGGCTCCTCATGCTTCTGCAGAAGTGAGGAGGCTGCATCGGGGGCGGGGGCGAGGCAACCAGCACTCGGGTGGTGGGGCCTTGGGGCCGCAGATGCAAATGGACAGTGAGCTGCCAGGGCCCAGAAAAGCCCCAGCCCCAGCCGCCCTGCCCTGGATGCTCGCCTTGCATTCCCCACCCAGCGGGACAGCCACAGGGGGAGGACAGGATGCTGTTCTCACAACTGAAACTGTCCAGTTAAAGCCTGGGGACATGCCAGAAGGTGGGAAAGCCAGCAGCCCCCAGGTGGCACAGAGGAGGGGTTCTATGGACAGGCGGCCTGGGCACCTCCTGGAGAGGCCCCTTCGGTGCTCCAGCCCCGCAGAGCTGCGTGAGGCCCCAGTGACAGCCTCCAGGATCCGCCCATGGCCCACATTACAACTGCTGCTACTCCACCGCAGCTCAGAGACCTGAGTTACCCACTAAGCCTCTATTTCCCCATCTGTAAACTGGCTTCCTTCCCGTCCTCACACAGCTTCTGTGAGGATTTTACAAAGCACACAGAGCCCAGCGCGGGACGCACAGCCCGTCACAGTGGCCGGTGGACTCACACAGGTGACCTTCCTGTAGATCTGGGCGGCGTTCTGGCACTCCGAGTAGGGGTACTCCGAGGTGGCCATCTCCAGCATACACATCCCGAAGGCATAAACATCCACAGACTCATCGTAATGCTCCTCATACATCTCTGGCGCCATGAACTCAGGGGTACCTGCGCCCAGGAGCAAAAGATGCAGGGTCAGTGGTCACTGGGCCCAGGAGACCCTTGGGCCTCTCAGAGCCCCATGCCTCCTCCCCCATCCACAAGCCAGGGCTGGCCCTGCCCCCATGCTCCTTGTCATTGGTCCTGGAATGCAGGATTCAAACAGGCTTCTGCTTTATTGACAGAAGTTCCCCAAAATTCCCCCTGGACCCTCCTGATTCCAGGTTGGATCAGTTCACAGTGCCATCCCCTGACCACAGAGCTGAGAGACCATTACCTCCCAGGAGACAGGGTTTGTGTCAGAAATGGCAGAGGTGCCTCTTTGAGGCAGAAGCCTAAGCACACCCCTCCTGGCCACAGGCCCAGATAACCCCGAGCAGACAAAAACATGTGGCCACCACATAGCTCCTTAAACTGCAAAACCCCAGAAAGCCTCCCATGTCCCTAGACATGCAGAGCACCCAGCAGCCCAGACAGTGATCATCTTCACTGAAGATGGCTGCCTGGGGACAGCTGGGCAGGTGCCATTCACCTGGCAGGTACCAGCTAGGTGTTATGGTGAGAACTGCCCATCCATTCTAAGCACAAGAGATTTTAAAATAACGCTTACTCTGAATTTTTAAGGATATGAGAGACTCACATAGGCTGAGTAAAATAAGCCAAATATATGACTGCACATGCATGCTGACCATCCCATATAAAACGATAAGCACAGACCAAAATGACTCAACTAGGAGGTGGGGTTACGGCTGATTTTTCCTTTAGTTACACTAGTCTGGTGTTTTTAATTTTCCTGTAACAAACATTTGCTTTAAAAATCACAAACTCCTTTTATTAAAATAGGTCCAGTTGAGCATCTGTCAAGCTGAAAGCAAAGAAAAGGGGCCATCAATTTCAATAAGGCTGCTTTTAATTTTCACTACTCCATCTTTGTTGACTTTGGAAGATTCTCAAAATGTTCCAATTTTTTTAAAAAGCAGATGCAAAACAGTGCAAACTATTGGGTTAAAAAGCATGGGGGTTGTGGGGGGGCCTGGGATGCAGGTAGATTAAGGGTGATTTTAATTTTTTCTCCTTTACCTGTAATTTCAATTTAAGATGTACTATAAGTTTAACAAAAAAAGTTAACAGTTTGGGTAAAAAATGGGAAAAACAAGAATCTACGTTATGATTTACACACACGCATAAAGAATTCTGGAAGATCCCATCAGAAATAATGATGAGTAGAGAGAAAACAGGAGTTCAAGGGACCTTGCACAAGGAATTTTTCATCCTTTTGGGCTTTTGAACCATATGACTGTACTGAAAATTTTTTGCACTTGGCTATATCCATCTATAGGGGAAGAGGGAGAAAGGAGCCTCAGGGTTGCTGGCAAGAAGCTGGGAGCTGAGCTGGCCTGGGGGGACCCCACTCACCTGGTCAGGACTCCCAATCACCCAGCTCAGTCTCTCCTGAGACCCTTGGGAACCAGGAATGCTGCTTTACAAGAAATACCCCAAGGCCCCCAGATGTCCTGGCTTTGGGGGGGATAGGGTGGGCAGTGGGTGTGTGTGGGCCCCAGCTCCACCAATCCGGGATGGTGGGGGACGCCAATTCTGCACATGTGCTTGGGCCACAGACACTGAACTTTCTTCTCCTTCCTTACAATGTAGCCATTTAAATCTAAATGTTAATAAGAATGTGTGTGTGCTGGCACACACACACACGTGTCTGTCCAGGGACCTCTGGGCACACCTCCTCAGCCCCATGGCCCCACATCCCCCACATCCCAGCCTCCATGGCTGTGAACACCTGCAGGAAGGACTGCGCCCACTTCAGCTCCACCCACTCAGGACCCAGCACAAACGCAGTGAGAGCACACCATGACAGCATCAGATCCAAGTGGCCCTCCGGGACAAACCCCACAAGGGTCATGGGTAGCATCTGGGAGGCTGCCACCCAGATGTCTCAAGTGGGCCACGTCCCAGATGTCTCAAGTGGGCCACGTCTTATCTGCACAAAACCTCTCTGACGGCTGCACCCAGAATGGGTCCACAGCATCAGCCGCCCCGCAGGTACCCTGGACACAGCATGGAAGGGAAAGTGTCATCCTGGCGGATCCCCCACCTTACCACAGACCCCCCCCCCACTCAGCTGAGGCCCCTTGCTGAGGCCAGGGCCTATTTAGATGCATTAATCAGCCCCCACTGACAATGAGTGTGGAGCCTCGTGGGCTCCAGCTGAGCAAAAGGTGGGGTGACCGGGGAACCCCATGAAATCAGGCACCCTTTGTGCGGCTCACTGTGCCTCCTGGAAACACCCAGGCTTCATCGCACCCCAACAACTGGAAAGTCCATTTCCAAGAGGGAAAAGAGGCACCAAGGAAACCCCCACTGCCAAGGCCAAATCTGCAAAACCTGCCTGGAAACCTCCAGCAGCTCACAGGCTGGGGGTGTGTCCCACAGCTAGACCCTCACCTGCTCCACCTATTTCACAGATAGGGAACTGAGGCCTGGGTCAACCCTTGCCCTACCACTCAGCTTCCCTGTTCAGCCGGAGGCCCCACGTCCACAGGGCACCCCCAGTGGCCACCCTACCCCAGATGTCACATTTCAAACCCACTACCCTGCCAGAGAAGTTTCCAAATTCCCACCGGTTTCATTTTCCACAAACAGGTCAAGTTCTGTCTCCAACCATACAGCAAAACCATGAACTCGCAAAGCCCTGAATCACCCTCTCACTCTGCTTATGTGGGAAGAAGCCCTCACATCATGGCACGCAGGACAGCCTCTCCCAATCCCACCTGATCCAAGCTTCCAGGGCCACATCCTGGAGCCACCTGACCCTGCAGCACACTGGCACTTTCCAGACATCTTGAACCCCGTAAATGGCTGCCCCACAGTCCCTCCAAGCACTCTCTTTGCAAAGCCTGGAGGGGCTCCCACCGGGCCTGGTGGACACATAGTGCCCACTGTGTATCAGGACCACAGCAGGACCTCACACGGGGCTGGCACGAGCTACAGACCATCTCCTCGTGGCAACTACAGCAACAGAGCGGCTTCTCAGAGGAGGACAAGAAATGCAGAGGCAGGAACGGCCAGCAAATTGCCATCCACATGGAATCCCTCAGCCCCCATGCCCCACACGCTCACTCTGTGCCCCAAAGTACCCCAAGGGCTACTTTCTGTGGGCCTCAGGGCCTGGGGCACCCTACCCACCCCCCAGCCCACTGAAGCCAGCTCCAGCCTCACTGACCACAAAGTCCCCACATCCCTCTGTCCTCCGGACCTCCTTCCCACTCCCAAGTACCCACAGCACCAACAGCCCCTTGGTGCCAGTCGGCCTCACCACCCAAGGGACAGAGCCAAGGGACTCACAGGGCATCCAGGGCTGCAGCCTGGCACAGGGGCACAGGAAGGGAGCAGAACTAGCGCACCTCACTCTTGCAGGACGGTGACCCCGAGGGGTGGGGAGGTGCCCTGGAGACGGGCTTACCTATCACACTCTTGGCAAAGGATGCTCTCTTGAGGGTGGCCAGGCCCAAGTCGCCAATCTTCACAGACCCTGTGGGTCCGGTGATAAAGATGTTGTCGCACTTGAGGTCCCGATGGATGATGGGGGGCGTCCTGGTGTGCAGGAACAGCAGGCCCTTCAGGATCTGCCGGCACCAGCTGCGCAGGACCTTGGGCTTCATCACCTTGAACCGCTTCAGGTACCTGCGGGTGGGGGTGTGGCTCACCGACGGCTCGTGTGGGGAAGGGGCTTCCAATTGCTGGGGGCTGTGTATTTATCACCCGAACAGGGGCACTTCTGAGAGAGGGGTGCTGGCCACACCAGCCAGGACCACCCCAAGCAGATAGGAGGCCTGGGGCCTCGGCCATCGCGACTCTTGAGCCCTGGGTCAAGCCCACCCCGAGGCCCCGGCTGGCTGGGCAGGTGGCACGCTCACGTCTTCAGCGTCCCCGAGGTCATCAGTTCAGTCACCAGCACGATGCACCGCTTCCCCCTGGCACTGGACTCCCAGAAGTCATAGAAGCGCACAATGTTGGGGTGCTGCAGGCCCTTCAGCATCTCGGCCTCCTCCTTGAACCGCTGCCTCTCCAGTTTGGTGAGCTTCCGGTCCTAGGGAGAGACACACACAGGCTGAGAGGGACGCCCTGTGCAGCCTCAGGCAGAGGCCTTCCCGGGAGCCAGGGCCAGGAATCTGCCAGGCCACTCGCTCGTCTCCTTACACACAGAGCACAGCAGATGGAAAGGACTAGACATCTAGGGTCGGGGGAAGTCTGACCCAAGTCCTTCCCCTCTTTATCCACAGAGAGCAGAGCAGGCCTCTGACTTAGAAAGCCGGCACAAGTTGCTCCCGGTTCTCCAGCATCTGCAACATCAGACCCTGAAGCCTCATTGATCCTGAATGAGCTCCTCCTTGCTCAAGAAGGGCTAAGGCAAAATGGTCTCCGGGAACCAGAGACACCTCCAAAACCCACACTGCAATACTCATGAGCTTGTCCCCTAAAAACAGCTCTGAAACCTTGCTCCCTCCACACCTACTTACTGAGTATTATTAAAAGAAAGAAGCATCCGTTTACTTCTAATTTACACATAACTTTGAGAATATGTTCACAACCACAGCAGATGACAACCAGAAAATCAGGAGATGCTGACAAGAGACAAGAGACAAGAACAGAGAAGAAGAGCAGAGGCCCAGCCATGCCCGCATCAGTGCTAGAGGACATGGCAGACACACTTCCTGGGGCCTGGGAACACCTGCACCCTGAGCACTAAGCTGGACGTTAAGTTTAAGTGGGGAACTATAACACCACCATCAAAGTACTAGGAGCCACCTCTGGGGTGTCGCCCATAAGTATGCTCCAGCCACATCTCTGAAGGAAGACCACTGACACCCGCAGCACATTCCAACACCGCAAGCACCTTGCTTGTCCCCACCCCATCTGCTCCAGCATTTCCCTGACCCCCATCCATCACCAACCCTGCCCCCTGCCTCATCCCGCCCCTGCAGCCTAGATCCTAGCCCTTCCCTTCCCAAAACCTTCCAAAGGATTCCCACCTCAGAGCACTCAGAGCTCTGTTGTTTTCAACTTCAACTCATGGATGAATCTTACCTCTAGGGACCCCAGCACGGCCTTCTCCCCAAGCCTGAGTGTGTACCCCCAATGTCACCTCCATCACGGCCCAATCAGCCCACAAAGCCCACGCCTTCACCCTCCCACCAGGAGGACTCTCAGAAAGAAACATAAATACAAATGAACACAAAACGTCAAGTTTTGAGGAGTTCTAGGAAGACAGAAATGGATAAATCTGGACAAATGGAGGGAGAAACAGAGCTGAAAAAATCACAGGCCAAAACCCCTCGGGTCCTTTGAAAGACCTCAGAGGACATCAAGCCAGACTCCAACCAATCCAAAGAGAAGAGGAGGGCCCTGGAATCATGACGAGATCAGCTGGTTAAGGAATTCTATCCCAAGTGGCACTGTACCCATTAGGCATTTTCCCTCCCGCCAGGCCCACCCCAACAAACCCTCATCAGACACTCCACGCACAAGTGGGACTGGACGGCATAATCACCAACAGAGCAAAGATATACCAAGACTGATCCCAGAAAAACAAATAATTCAGGGACAAAAGCGACTTCCAAAAAGAAAATCTAGTTCATGTCCTCATAAAGATCCAAGAGGCTGACACACATAAATAAGAGCAGCTTCTCCTTAAAAAGAAACAATCAAGGAAGAGCTTTTGCAAGTTAAAGCTCCATACTTTAAGAATAAGATATTCTGTAATCTAATGAAACACTAAATACAAAAAAGTAACCATTTAACCAAGACAATAACATGGAAACATGTTCTACTCATCAAAGGTGATGCTTTGTTTTAGAAAATAAGTCAAGCCACCAACGTATTCTCAATACGTGTATTTGACATGGGAGTTACATCTAGAATACAGATGGAACTCCCATACCTCAACAATAAAGACATGAACAGCAAAGTCACAAAAGAAGATGAAGAAACGGTCAATAAGCACATGAAAACATGCTCAGCATCATGAGTCACCAGGAAAATGCCAATGACAAGCACAAGATACCACTTCACACCCACCAGAAGGGCTAAAATAAAAAGATGGATCATTCCAACCACTGGGCATCTGAGAGCAGCTGGGCTCCCTCTGGGCACACAGCTGTTGGAAGTGCAAGCTGGTACAAGCCTCAGTGAGCCCTTGGCAGGTTCACCCCTGCTCTAGATCCAGCCACTCCCCTCCAAGGTAACCACCTCAAAACAAAGGATTGACAGCAGCTCCATTCATAATATCTCCCAAACTCCAGAAAAGGCAGAACTCACACGTGGGGGTGAAACCAGAACAAGGGCTTGCCTCTTTGGTGGGGGAAGATGCAGGAGCTGAGAACCTGGGGAGGTGTGGGGGGACGACGGGAACACTCTACATTATAACAGAGGACAAGGGTTACACCTTCGCATGCATCTGTCAAAGCTCATCAGCTATACACTTAAGATCTGTGTTTCATCATGTGTAAGTTATACCTCCATTTTTCAAATGTAAAAAATAAAGTGAAAGCATCTGAAAACCAAATGAGAGAAATAGAAGAAAAACATCAAGAGACATGAAAGAACCAGCTGGAAGTCCTAACAACAAGGAACAGGAGTTATAAGAGCAGAAAACAGGTATCAGGAAGGAGGAAGATAGCAGAATAGCATTTCCCTGAGCTAAAAGAAGAACTATTTAGAATAAAAGCATGTGCCAAGGCCAGGTCAGAGTAAATGAAAAATGACCCACCTCCAGTCTCATTCCAGCAAAAGTGAGATTCCCAAAGACTGAGATCAAGTTCTACCTGCTGAGGAACACCCAGACAGGCACCCAGTCTCACCGGCAACACTGGCAACATCCTCAACGTGCCGGCTCAAACCTGGAATTCTATCACCAGCCAAAGGGACATCAAACCACGAGGCCCAAAGACTTATTCTCAGACACTCGAGAACCCAAAGGTTACTTCCCAGCACCCTAGGTGAAACAGCTACTGGAAGTGTTTCTGCAAAACACAGAACAACACAGAAGGGAACTTGGTGAAGCCAACTCCACTGGCCCACAATGGACGACTGAACTTGGCTGCACCAGGAGAAGGAAACCAGAAAGGACGTGGGGTTGCCCCACTGTGCCACTCCCTGCCCCAACAGACAGCTTTGGACGATGACGTTTCAGTTATATTTCAGTTACTAGACCTTCCAATGGTCTGGTCACTGATTCTAGAGGAAACTCACAGGATTATTTATAGTTATAATAAAAATTGTTTCTGCCAATATTTCAGCATCAACCAACAGCAAAGTTAAAGATTTCATTATATTATAGTTCGGAGCAAGAGGTTCATGTTATAAATAACGTAACTAACAAAGCTAACATATGTGCCCTGCATATGCTATAGTTTTCGTTTTTAGATGCCAGCTAAACAGGATAAATCCAAGACTTGAGTATAAGACAAAAGTCAGCTCTTTAATGACAGCGCCTCTTGGAGCTGGGCTGGGTGTGGAGGTGGGAGGGAGCAGACCTTATTTTATGTTCTAAGCCACTGCGCTATTTTTAACTAGGTGACACACTGCTTGATAATTTAAAAGGTCAGTTGGCATGTCCTCAGAGAACTGCCCAGAGCCGCCGCAGTGTGCTGCCCAGTGTCCCCCTCTCAGAGCTGGCCGGGGTCCTTTCCACTGTTTGTTGATTGCTGGCTGGCCCCATTAGCTCAGTGACTCCATGGAGGCAGGACCACCCCAGTGACTGATGCATCATCACTCTTTATGGGGTGAAGTCAGTAATTGATGTGCTGGGGGCTCAAGTCATGAATCAGGATAGGAAGAGAGCACCTGATCCCTTTGAGAACCCCAAATCCTGCCAGAGTCAGGCTGTTCTTGAGGTCTGGTGTTGAGTGGTGGGCTCTGGCTGCTCACAGAGTATCGCTATGGGACAGTTCACCCCCACCACACAGGGAGGTGAGTTCTCTTAGACCAGCCTGCCTCCCGCCAGGTCCCTGGTGGTGGATAAATTATTGGTAAATTATTTATTGGGTAAAGATGGCAAGAGTCAATCAGATTATAAAGGATAAAAGCATTCTGGGACAATGCTGGCTCTTGTCTCCTATAGGGAAAAGGTCCAGCCAGTCACGGACGGCACCCTCAGAGTGGGGACAGGGAGGACGGGTGGCCAAGGTGGTTAGACGAAGAAAGCCCTGGGTCCGACAGGCCCTCCCAGGCCACCCAGGGACCAGCTCTGCCCAACACCACCACCAATGAGGGCTGAAGCCATTAGACCCAGATGGCCACACTGTCTGCTCACAGGGGATTCTGCGACCATCTCCTTTCCCCAGGCAAAGCCCAACCAACCCCATGATGAGCAGAGCTGCCCAGCGGCCCTGAGTCCTGCCAGGGAAAGGCAGGATCCACACACACAGTACAGAGGCGGGACATGAGTAGCTGGGAGAGAATGCCCAGAACAGCCAGAGTCCTGGGGGTGGCAACCTGGACCTCTCTCCAACCCCATTTGGTCATAAAACAAAAGAAAGCCTCAAGGGTCTTTGTTGAGAACAGTCCCATGTACAGGGAATCACTCCACGACAGGGGCTCTGGGGACAGAGTGGGCCCAAGGGTGGGGGTCACTGGCCCTGCCTAGTGTCTCTGCACACTCTAGGCCCCGGATTCCATTGGTGGGAAGAGCCTTCCCAAGTCTAGAGGATTTGACCCAGACTCAGCCTGCTGCAGAGCTGGCCCATTCCTCACCACTCTTTCACCATGAAGCAGAGAGAAGGCGCAGAGTCTGGGGTCCAGGTAGGTGCACAGGGAGTGGAGATGTCAGTGGAGAAGAGGATGTTTGGTCCCCCAACTCCTGCTTCTGGCAAGGGTCGTGTACCTCTCTCAGTCACCATATGGTCACTGAGGCTCTGGGCATGCAGGAAAGGGCTGTGGACAATCTCAGGGGGGAAGGGAGTGGCAGGCAACAGATAAATACACAATTACACTGCACCAAAAAACAGAGGAAAGGGATAGGTGGGTGGGCCAGCTAGGAGCACCCCTGAGCCAGAGAACACCCCCATGGCTTGGGGAGAAGGGCAGCCCCCACCTACCCAGGGCACTGTCAGGGTAGGGATCCCAGGAAGAAGCATCCTGTAGGAGGGAGTGAGGTCCCAGGAAGAGTGGGCTGATTGTGGTTTATGTCAGCACAGGGGCTGGCGGCTGCAGGGGCAGCAGGCAGGTGGCTCACTGGAGATATCCTGACCTCTCTCAAGAGCTGAGCTCCACAAGGTGAGCAAAGGAGAGCTCTGGACAAAGGGTAATATCTCATGCTTTGGGTTGTGACCTGTTCCCTTTAATATTTAGTGTGGTTTTTCTGGAAGATAAAGGTTCTTTTCTTTTCTTTTCTTTTTTTTATTTAACATCTTTATTGGAGTATAATTGCTTGACAAGGTTGTGTTAATTTCTGCTGTACAACAAAGTGAATCAGCTATATGTATACATATACCCCCATATCCCCACCCCCTTGCATCTCCCTCCCACCCTCCCTATCCCACTCCTCTAGGTGGTCACAGAGCACCAGGCTGATCTCCCTGTGCTATGCGGATGCTTTCCACTAGCTACTTATTTTACATTTGGTAGTGCATATAGGTCAATGGTCCTCTCTCACTTCGTCCCAGGTTACCCTTCCCCCTCCCCGTGTCCTCAAGTCCATTCTCTACGTCTACGTCTTTATTCCTGTCCTGCCCCTAGGTTCATCAGAACAATTTTTTTTAATAATTCCATATATATGTGTTAGCATATGGTATTTGTTTTTCTCTTGCTGACTTACTTCACTCTGTATGACAGACTCTAGGTCCAGCCACCTCACTACAAATAACTCAATTTTGTTTCTTTTTATGGCTGAGTAATATTCCATTGTATGTATGTGCCACATCTTCTTTATCCATTCATCTGTTGATGGACATTTAGGTTGCTTCCATGTCCTGGCTATTGTAAATAGTGCTGCAATGAACATTGTGGTTCATGACTCTTTTTGAATTATGGTTTTCTCAGGGTATATGCCCAGTAGTGGGATTGCTGGGTCGTATGGTAGTTCTATTTTTAGTTTTTTAAGGAACCTCCATACTGTTCTCCATAGTGGCTGTATCAATTTACATTCCCACGAACATGCAAGAGGGTTACCTTTTCTCCACACCCTCTCAAGCATTTATTGTTTGTACTTTTTTTTTTTTGTAGATTTTTTTGATGATGCCCATTCTGACCAGTGTGAGGTGATACCTCATTGTGGTTTTGACTTGCATTTCTCTAATGATTAGTGATGTTGAGCATCCTTTCATGTGTTTGTTGGCAATCTGTATACCTTCTTAGGAGAAATGTCTATGTAGGTCTTCTGCCTATTTTTGCGTTGGGTTGTTTGTTTTTTTGATATTGAGCTGCATGAGCTGTTTGTATATGTTGGAGATTAATCCTTTGTCAGTTGCTTCGTTTGCAAATATTTTCTCCCATTCTGAGGGTTGTCTTTTCGTCTTTTTTATGGTTTTCTTTGTTGTGCAAAAGCGTTTAAGTTTTATTTGGTCCAATTTGTTTATTTTTGTTTTTATTTCCATTTCTCTAGGAGGTAGGTCAAAAAGGATCTTGCTGTGATTTATGTCAAAGAGGGTTCTTCCTATGATTTCCTCTAGGAGTTTTATACTGTCTGACCTTACATTTAGGTCTTTAATCCATTTTGAGTTTATTTTTGTGTACAGTGTTAGGGAGTGTTCTAATTTCATTCTTTTACATGTAGCTGTCCAGTTTTCCCAGCACCACTTATTGAAGAGGCTGCCTTTTCTCCATTGTATATTCTTGCCTCCTTTATCAAAAATAAGGTGACCATATATGAGTGGGTTTATCTCTGGGCTTTCTATCCTGTTTCACTGATATATATTCCTGTTTTTGTGCTAGTACCATACTGTCTTGATTACCGGAGCTTTGTATGTAGTCTGAAGTCAGGGAGCCTGAGTCCTCCAGCTCCGTTTTTCTTTCTCAAGACTGCTTTGGCTATTCGGGGTCTTTTGTGTTTCCATACAAATAGTGAAATTTTTTGTTCTAGTTCTGTGAAAAATGCCAGTGGTAGTTTGATAGGGATTGCATTGAATCTGTAGATTGCTTTGGGTAGTAGAGTCATTTTCACAATGTTGATTCTTCCAATCCAAGACCATGGTATATCTCTCCATCTGTTTGTATCATTTTTAATTTCTTTCATCAGTGTCTTATAGTTTTCTGCATACAGGTCTTTTGTCTCCTTAGGCAGGTTTATTCCTAGGTATTTTACTCTTTTTGTTGCAATGGTAAATGGGAGTGTTCCCTGAATTTCTCTTTCACATTTTTCATCATTAGTGTATAGGAATGCAAGAGATTTCTGTGCATTAATTTTGTATCCTGCTACTTTACCAAATTCACTGATTAGTTCTAGTAGTTTTCTGGAAGCACCTTTAGGGTTCTCTATGTATAGTATCATGTCATCTGCAAACAGTGACAGCTTTACTTCTTCTTTTCAAATTTGGATTCCTTTTATTTCTTTTTCTTCTCTGATTGCTGTGGCTAAAACTTCCAAAATTATGTTGAATAACAGTGGTGAGAATGGACAACCTTGTCTTTCTCCTGATCTTAAGAGGAAATGGTTTCAGTTTTTCACCACTGAGAAAGATGTTGGCTGTGGGTTTGTCATACATGGCCTTTATTATGTTGAGGTAAATTCCCTCTATGCCTACTTTCTGGAGAGTTTTTAGCATAAATGGGTGTTGAATTTTGTCGAAAGCTTTTTCTGCATCTATCGAGATTATCATATGGTTTTTATCCTTCAATTTGTTAATATGGTGTATCACACTGACAGATTTGCATATATTGAAGAATCCTTGCATTCCTGGGATAAAACCCACTAGATCATGGTGTATGATCCTTTTTCTTTTTTTAATTAATTAATTTATTTATTTTTGGCTGTGTTGGGTCTTCATTGCTGTGCGTGGGCTTTCTCTAGTTGCGGTGAGCGGGGGCTACTCTTCATTGCAGTGCGAGGGCTTCTCATTGTCGTGGCTTCTCTTGTTGCAGAGCACGGGCTCTACGCGCGCAGACTTCAGTTGTTGTGGCACATGGGCTTAGTTGCTCTGTGTCATGGGAGATCTTCCAGGGTCAGGGCTTGAACCTGCGTCCCTTGCAAAGGCAGGCAGATTCTTAACCACTGCGCCACCAGGGAAGCCAGGTGTATGATCCTTTTGATGTGCTGTTGGATTCTGTTTGCTAGTATTTTGTTGACGATTTTTGTACCTATGTTCATCAGTGATATTGGCCTGTAGTTTTCTTTTTTTGTGACATCTTTGTCTGGTTTTGGTATCAGGGTGATGGTGGCCTCGTAGAATGAGTTGGGGAGTGTTACTCCCTCTGCTATATTTTGGAAGAGTTTGAGAAGGATAGGTGTTAGCTCTTCTCTAAATGTTTGATAGAATTCACCTGTGAAGCCATCTGGTCCTGGGCTTTTGTTTGTTGGAAGATTTTTAACTACAGTTTCAATTTCAGTGCTTGTGATTCATCTGTTTATGTTTTCTATTTCTTCCTGGTTCAGTCTCGGAAGGTTGTGCTTTTCTAAGAATTTGTCCATTTCTTCCAGGTTATCCATTTTATTGGCATATGGTTGCTTGCAGTAATCTCTCACAATTCTTTGTATTTCTGCAGTGTCAGTTGTTACTTCTTTTTCATTTCTACTTCTGTTGATTTGAGTCTTCTCCCTTTTTTTCCTGATGAGTCTGGCTAAAGGTTTACAAGTTTTGTTTATCTTCTCAAAGAACCAGCTTTTAATTTTACTGATCTTTGCTATTGTTTCCTTCATTTCTTTTTCATTTATTCCTGTTCTGATCTTTATGATTTCTTTCCTTCTGCTAACTTTGGGGGTTTTTTTGTTCTTCTTTCTCTAATTGCTTTAGATGTAAGGTTAGTTTATTTATTTGAGATGTTTCTTGTTTCTTGAAGTAGGATTCTAAACTTCCCCTTAGAACTGCTTTTGCTGCATCCCACAGGTTTTGGGTCGTAGTGTTTTCATTGTCATTTGTTTCTAGGTATTTTTTTATTTCCTCTTTGATTTCTTCAGTGATCGCTTGGTTATTTAGTAGCATACTGTTTAGCCTCCATGTGTTTGTTTTTAGTTTTTTTTCCTGTAATTGATATCTAGTCTCACAGCGTTGTGGTCGGAAAAGATACTTCATACGATTTCAATTTTCTTAAATTTACCAAGGCTTGATTTGTGACCCAAGATATGATCTATCCTGGAGAATGTTCCATGAGCACTTGAGAAGAAAGTGTATTCTGTTGTTTTTGGATGGAAAGTCCTATAAATATCAATTAAGTCAATCTTGTTTAATGTGTCATTTAAAGCTTGTGTTTCCTTATTTATTTTCATTTTGGATGATCTGTCCATTGGTGAATGTGGGGTGTTAAAGTCCCCTACTATGATTGTGTTACTGTCGACTTGCCCTTTTATGGCTATTAGCATTTCCCTTATGTATTGAGGTGCTCCTATGTTGGGTGCATAAATATTTACAATTGTTATATATTCTTCTTGGATTGATCCCTTGATCATTATGTAGTGTCCTTCTTTGTCTCTTGTAATAGTCTTTATTTTAAAGTCTATTTTGTCTGATATGAGAATTGCTACTCCAGCTTTTGTTTGATTTCCATTTGCAAGGAATATCTTTTTCCATCCCCTCACTTTCAGTCTGTATGTGTCCCTAGGTCCGAAGTGGGTCTCCTGTAGACAGCCTATATACGGGTCTTGTTTTTGTATCCATTCAGCCAGTCTATGTCTTTTGGTTGGAGCATTTAATCCATTTACATTTAAGGTAATTATCAATATGCATGCTCCTATTATCACTTTCTTAATTGTTTTGGGTTTGTTTTTGTAGGTCTTTTCCTTCTCTTGTATTTCCTGCCTAAAGAAGTTCCTTTAGCATTTGTTGTAAAGCTGATTTGGTGGTGCTGAATTCTCTTAGCTTTTGCTTGTCTCTAAAGGTTTTAATTTCTCCGACAAATTGGAATGATATCCTTGCTGGGTAGAGTAATCTTGGTTGTAGGTTTTTCCCTTTCATCACTTTAAATATGTCCTGCCACTCCCTTCTGGCTTGCAAAGTTTCTGCTGAAAGATCGGCTGTTAACCTTATGGAGATTCCCTTGTATGTTATTTGTTGCTTTTCCCTTGCTGCTTTTAATATCTTTTCTTTGTATTTAATTTTTGATAGTTCGATTAATATGTGTCTTGGCATGTTTCTCCTTGGATTTATCCTGTATGGGACTCTCTGCGCTTCCTGGACTTGACTATTTCCTTTCCCATGTTCGGGAAGTTTTTGACTATAATCTCTTCAAATATTTTCTCAGACCCTTTCTTTTTCTCTTTGTCTTCTGGGACCCCTATAATTTGAATGTTGGTGTGTTTAATGTTGTCCTAGAGGTCTTGGAGACTGTCCTCAATTCTTTTCATTCTTTTTTCTTTATTCTGCTCTGCAGTAGTTATTTCCACTATTTTATCTTCCAGGTCATTTATCCGTTCTTCTGCCTCAGTTATTCTGCTATTGATTCCTTCTAGAGAATTTTTAATTTCATTTATTGTGTTGCTCATCATTGCTCTTTAGTTCTTCTAGGTCCTTGTTAAACGTTTCTTGTATTTTCTGCATTCTACATTCAAGATTTTGGATCATCTTTACTATCATTACTCTGGATTCTTTTTCAGGTAGACTGCCTATTTCCTCTTCATTTGTTTGATCTGGTGGGTTTTTACCTTGCTCCTTCATATGCTGCGTATTTCTCTGTCTTCTCATTTTGCTTAACATACAGTGTTTGGGGGTCTCCTTTTCGCAGGCTGCAGATTCACAGTTTCCATTGTTTTTGGTGTCTGCCCCCAGTGGGTAAGGTTGGTTCAGTGGCTTGTGTAGGCTTTCCAGTGGAGGGGACTGGTGCCTGTGTTCTGGTGGGTGGTGCTGGATCTTGTCTTTCTGGTGGGCAGGGCCACGCCCAGTGGTGTGTTTTGGGATATCTGTGAACTTAGTATGATTTTAGGCAGCCTCTCTGCTAATGGGTGGGGCTGTGTTCCTGTCTTGCTAGTTGTTTGGCATGGGGCGTCCAGCACTGGAGCTTGCTGGCTGTTAGGTAGAGCTGGGTCTTAGCATTGAGACGGAGGTCTCTGAGAGAGCTCTCGCCAATTAATATTATGTAGGGCCGGGAGGTCTCTGGTGGTCCAATATCCCGAACTCGGCTCTCCCACCTCAGAGGCTCAGGCCTGACACCAGGCCAGAGCACCAAGACCCTGTCAGCCACACGGCTCAGAAGCAAAAGGAGAAAAAAGGAAAGAAAAAGAAATAATAAATTAAAAAAATAAAAATAAGATTATAAAAATTTTAAAAATTATTAAAATAAAAAAAAATTCAGATATTCCACAGATGCAGGGCACATCAAGTTAACTGTGGGGATTTAATCCACTGCTCCTGAGGCTGCGCAGAGAAATTTCCATTTCTCTTCTTTGTTCGCACAGCTCCTGGGGTTCAGCTTTGGTTTTGGCCCCACCTCTGCATATAGGTCGCCCTCAGGCATCTGTTCCCCACCCAGACAGGAAGGGGTTAAAGCAGCGGCTGATTACGGGGCTCTTGCTCACTCATGCTGGTGAGAGGGAGGGGTACAGTAGTTATAATCGGAATGTGGGCAACCCTGCGGCAGCAGAGGCCAGCATGACGTTGCAACAGCCTGAGGCGTGCCATGAGTTCTCCCAGGGAAGTTGTCTCTGGATCACGGGAGCCTGGCAGTGGCGGGCTGCACAGGCTCCCAGGGGGTTGTGGACAGTGACCTGTACTTGCACACAGGATTCTTAGTGGCTGCAGCAGCAGCGTTAGCGTTTTGTGCCCGTCTCTGGGGTCCGAGCTGATAGCCACAGCTCGCGCCCATCTCTGGAGCTCATTTAGGCGGTGCTCTGAATCCACTCTCCTGGCGCACCCTGAAACAATGGTGTCTTGCCTCTTCGGCAGCTGCAGACTTTTTCCCGGACTCCCTCCTGGCTAGCTGTTGTGCACTAGCCCCCTTCAGGCTGTGGTCACTCAGCCAACTCCAGTCCTCTCCCTGGGATCTGACCTCCGAAGCCTGAGCCTCAGCTCCCAGCCCCCTCCCACCATGGCAGGTGAGCAGACAAGCCTCTCAGGCTGGTGAGTGCTAGTCAGCACTGATCCTCTGTGTGGGAATCTCTCCGCTTTGCCCTCTGCGCCCCTACTGCTGTGCTCTCCTCCCTGGCTCCAAAGCTTCCCCACCCACCCCCGCCCCCACCAGTGAAGGGGCTTCCTAGTGTGTGGAAACTTTTCCTCCTTCACAGCTCCCTCCCAGAGGTGCAGATCCCGTCCCTATTCTTTTGTCTCTGTTTTTTCTTTTTTCTTTTGCCCTGCCCAGGTATGTGGGGAGTTTCTTGCCTTTCGGGAAGTCTCAGGTCTTGTGTCAGCATTCAGTAGGTGTTCTGTAGGAGTTGTTCCACATGTATATGTATTTTTGATGTATTTGTTGGGAGGAAGGTGATCTCCCCATCTTACTCCTCCGTCATCTTGAAGGCCCCCCCCTTACTGTAGTTTTAAAAATACATTCACTTCTTTTAAACTCAAGTGCTCTCCTTAGCCACATCTAAGCAATAAAATATGTGAACTCACAGAAGAGGGGAGTATGCTTTTTCTAATTCATTTTAAAACAAAGGCATCAGAGAGCATGTACTCTAGAGCAAGAGCTCACACCTCTCCATTCTTTGATCAAAGAATACAGCTTTCCTTTGCTTCTGAAAAAATAAAAAATAAAAAAATAAAAGATAAACTAAACTAAACTAAAATAAAATAAAGGCATCATTATTAAAGTGTAAAGTCCTCCTACCACTGCCTTAAGATGGTATCCCACTTCTGAGGAAGCGTAGACGCAACATGAAGGGTCTATGGAGTCACAGAAAAAGGAAGATCCCACTGGGCACGGGCTGAGAGTAAAATCTCAGAGGACACACAGGTCAGGGAGGGTCGGGCACTCCAACACTTACACATTCTTTCTCATGGGTGCCAACAAGCTTGTAATTCCCTGAGGAGGAAACATGATCATCACTATCCAGCCCCTCACTGCTTTCATAAATAATACTATCTTCTTTGGTGTGGGGTGGTAGATTTAGGTGCACAAATGACTCAGAATTAGTGTCCTTAAGGGCCTTTGTTCTTCTAAGGCCACCCGGGCCACTGCCCTTCCCACAAAAGGCAGAGCCACCAGCAGCAGCAAGGGTCCCACTGGGCCCCGCCCCTTCTGCCGCCTACAGAAGGACTATGTAAAACTAGGTGCCTTCACCACGTGTGAGCTGGGATCCAACTATGTCATAAGTTTAAGTAGCTGTAAAAGACATCAACTCCAGCATCTCCATGAGGGCTGCTCTGTTCCATTTTATCCATTTTCCTAGCTCTTTGTCCTCCTGGGGGGACTAGACTAAAGCCTGGGTGTTTGCTGAGGCCTCTCTTCCTCAGCAGTCCCTGTCAGACTGCTGAAGCTCTGCCCAGCCTTTCAGCGTCTAGTCTACTGCATAGTGCCGGTGCTCTAAGGCAGAGCAGCACTGGTCCTACAGAAATGTGTTGTGAGCCATATGTGCAATACATAGTTTAACAGCCACATTAAAAGTGTAAAAAGAGCATGTAGAGTTAATTTTAATAATATATTTTCCTTACCTCAATATACCAAAAATATCTTTTTAACATGTACAGTTGACCTTTGAAAAACACGGGTTTGAACTGCATGGGTCCACTTAATACATGGATTTTTCCCCCAGTAAATACATGCCACAGTATTACACGATCCGTGGATGGTTGAATCCATGGATGTGGAACCATGAATATGGAGGGCCAACTGTAAATTTGTATGTAGATTTTCAACTGTGTGGAGGGTCAGTGCCCGTAGCCCCCATATTGTTCAAGGGGCGGCCCTAATTAATGTAAGATTATTAACGAGACTTTAAAGATTCCTTTTAAAAATGCTATGTCTTAGAAATGTAGTGTATATCTTACACTTAGATTATATCTCAGTTTGGACCAGCCGCATAAATACCGTCATCTCCAGCATAAATACCGTTATTATTTTAATGCTCTATGAAATGGTTCCGTGGAACTTCATGGTCTTCCAGCTATATTATAAAAATACACAAGTGCAAATTCTTATTTCCACTCCAAAAACCTAATATAATACAGTGTTTCCTGAAAGTCTTTATTGATCACCTGGCCACATTTGTCTTTCATAAAATGATGCATGTTGGAATTTAGGGTTTGTATTTCCTATGGTCATACAGCTTTGAGGGCCAAACGTTTTTCTTCTGCACTGAGTTATTATTACAAAAGAGTAGTGCATAGTTGATCAAACAGTTAACAAACGTGACTGAACACGCAGATCTTAGTGAGCCAGGTGGAGCCTTTTCCCTATCACTTCACACATTCTCCATTGGTGAACCTTAATTATCACTCGACTGAGGCTGAGCCAGCATCAGTTCTGTTCATCTCTGGTTCACATCAGCCAGCAGATGCGGCGAGGCAGCAGTTATGGTTCCAGCACAGAGCAGTTCTTCAGGACCAGCTGGCAGCCCCATCAGGGCCTCCTCCATTTCTATGGACATAGTGTGTGCCACCCCGTCTATGGGAGCCCCATCTCCAGACCCTCACTAGGGTCTAGCATTACTTTTTACTCTGGGCAGGGTCAGAGGTGAGGTCCAGGGTGGGTGGGGGGTGACCCCCCCGCCCACCCTTTAGGAAGCCCCTATCCCTGGCATGAACACAGTGGGTCAGTTTTGGGACAGGCCCTTTGTGCTGGGCACCCCTGGGGTGGAGGCCTCTGCCCCATGCCCCATCCCAGGCTCTGGGTCATGGGCAAGCTACAGGACCCCACCCACCACAGGCCCGCCCACCCTCCTCATCGCAGGACACAGACCAGGCCACGGTGAGAAGCCAGCAGGAGCTGCCACACTTGGTAGGGACAGGTGGAGGAAAGGAGCCGAACAGAGGAAGAGGACCGGATGGGGGATGGGGGATATCTCTGAGAGAGCAGACAGGCTGGGGGGGGCGGGGGTGGGGGGAGGCAGCACCTGATCAGGGACACAGCCACAGCCCACCAGCATCCCCAAGGGCAGGAACTCGCTGGGCAGGCCCGAGCCTTCCTGCAGTACCCACCCCCAAGCCCTCCACCCCACAGAACCTTTTATGGGACCTCAGGCCTCACACGGGCCAGTCAGACCTGAACCAGCCCACAGAGAGTCCCAGGTAATGACAGATGGCCACGGCCGAGACACACTTCCTCCCGTCACAGCGGCCTTGAGCAGGCCTCCCTGGCAAGGCCTGGGGAGTCAGCCCTCCACGGTCCATCTATAGTCACTCCTGGCCTGGCCATGGGGTCTTGACTCTACAGCTGTGGTCTCACCGCACTTATTCCCCCTCCATACAATGGGAAAGGATGGAGATCTAATGGGGGTGGTACCAAACTCAGGTCCGTTCTCTCCTAGAAGCAGGCGGACAAGGGAGAACAGGGCAGTGGGGCAAGGGAAACCAGGAGGCCAGGGGAGCAGACCCATGCAGGACGATGGCAGCCAAGGGAGAGGAGGGAAGGCTTTGCTCTTCTCAGGGGAACATCTGCTCTAACCCTGGCACCCTGGGCCAGAGCAGTGGGTCATCATGGTGTGAAATGCAAACAGGAGGCTGGTGAGCATGGGAGCTAGCAAGAGAAATCCCACTGGCCACTCCCTGCGCCAGCCCTGGCTCCCCTACAACCCCCCAACCAGGAGCAGTAGCCTGAGGTGGCCCCAAGGCCCAGCAAGCAGAGGCTGGGCGGCAGCCACCCCTACACCTGACCACACCACAAGTCTGGTTTCTAGGAAGGGCTGGCCCCGCCCCAGGCCACTTCCCCACAGGGACACCTAAAGATAGATATGGACGCACCATGGACATGGGTCAGCTGAGATGAACACCTCAACCAAGGACAGAGCCTGTGGGGAGGAGCAGGCAGGACAGCAAACACTGCCCAACACCAGGGCTGGGCTGTTGACCCGTCACTCCTCTGGGGCCTCTTCGTTGGCCCCACTTCCTGTACAGGGTCCCCCTGTGGCTGGGGCACCCTAGGGTAGCAGTGGGGTGCAGGGTCCTTGTAACAATCTGCTGAATGCTATGGACACTCCACCAGAAAGTAAAAGGTATTTACCCTCCCCCACACACCTCCAAGCCTGGGAACATGCAGACCTGCAGCGCTGGCTGCTCAGGAGCAGAGAGGAGGGAGAACCCAATGCCTCCTACTGCAGAAGGCCCCATCCAGCCAAGTCCTCTAAGCCCCACCCCAGAAAAAAGTGGCCCAGACTCACTCCTCTCCTGTCCAGAGGCCCTGGGCAGCCCAAGTAATCCAACCAACAGAGATAAGATGACCTCACGGGCCAGGCTGCAGACCGATGGCCTCAGGCTAGTGTCTGCTGAGTGAACATGCTCCCAGGACTGAAACATCCATGGTGTCCCTCTGGGCCAGGCACTGCGCCAGGGTACAGGGCAGGGGGATGGTCCCTCTGGGCCAGACGCTGTACCAGGGATGCAGGACAAGAAGCTGGGGCTGTCCCTCTGGGCCAGGTGCTGCACCAGAACGCAAGGTTGGGGGAGGCACTGACAGATGGACAATACATGCGATCAAGGCCACAGAGGCTCAGCGTCGTCTGGAACGAAGGAAAGCCCAGTGGCTCCCATCTGCCCCAATCCTGTGAACCAACTCCTTGGTTCCTCCCCAAGATGGCAGCAAAAGCCCTGGGGCCACAATCAAAACAAGACAGCAGGCACATGGGGCACATGCATGTGAAATGAGCAGTAAGGTCTGGGTCTGACTCCTCTGAAGAGAAGGGAGCCCCACATTCAGCACATTCTCCCCTAGAGTCGTGTGGCCTAAGACAATAGCTACAAGCCACATGTGGCTATGAAGCACTTGACATGAGGCTGGTCCAAACTGAGATGTAATCTAAGTGTAAGATATACACTAGATTTCTAAGACATAGCATTTTTAAAAGGAATTTTTTTTGAGTCTCGTTAATGATCTTACATTAATTAGGGCCGCCCCTTGAACAATACGGGGGCTACGGGCACTGACCCTCCTCCACACAGTTGAAAACCTACATACAAATTTACAGTTGGCCCTCCATATTCATGGTTCCACATCCATGGATTCAACCAACCACGGATCATGTAATACTGTGGCATGCATTTACTGGGGGAAAAATCCATGTATTAAGTGGACCCATGCAGTTCAAACCCGTGTTTTTCAAAGGTCAACTGTACATGTTAAAAAGATATTTTTGGTATATTGAGGTAAGGAAAATATCTACATGCTCTTTTTACACTTTTAATGTGGCTGTTAAACTATGTATTACACATATGGCTCACAATACATTTCTGTAGGACCAGTGCTGCTCTGCCTTAGAGCACCGGCACTATGCAGTAGACTAGACGCTGAAAGGCTGGGCAGAGCTTCAGCAGTCTGACAGGGACTGCTGAGGAAGAGAGGCCTCAGCAAACACCCAGGCTTTAGTCTAGTCCCCCCAGGAGGACAAAGTGCTAGGAAAATGGATAAAATGGAACAGAGCAGCCCTCACAAAGGCTGAAGCTCAGCTTTGAATTAGCTCAATTTCAGACTGGATTAACATGATCTCCTCTAATTCTAACTACCTCTGGGAACAAAAGTAAATCTTCTCTAGAGAAAGACAAAATCACCCACAACCTCCCTCAAATACCTCCATAAGTTTTAAACACATAAACCTGAAATGGCCAGGCAGACTAGGAGACAAAGCCAAATGACAGAAAACTGAGAGAGAAAAAAAGACAATGGCAATGAACTACAAGAGGAACCAAATATTATAGTTATTAGACACAGACTGTAAAATCCTGATTAATGTGGTCTAGAAAATAGACAGTGAGACAGATAATTTCACCAGAACTAAAATCTATGGACTAGGAATCAAATGGAAACTAAAACCAAGAAATGAAACTGGGGACTTCCCTGGTGGCGCAGTGGTTGAGAATCTGCCTGCCAATGCAGGGGACACGGGTTCGAGCCCTGGTCTGGGACGATCCCACATGCCGCGGAGCGACTAGGCCCGTGAGCCACAATTGCTGAGCCTGCGCGTCTGGAGCCTGTGCTCCGCAACAAGAGAGGCCGCGATAGTGAGAGGCCCGCGCACCGCGATGAAGAGTGGCCCCCGCTTGCCGCAACTAGAGAAAGCCCTCGCACAGAAACGAAGACCCAACACAGCCACAAATAAATAAATAAATAGATATTTAAAAAAAAAAAGAAAAGAAATGAAACTGGGAACTCAATATATGGGTTTAACAGCAGGTTAGACACAGCTAAAGACAGGATCAGCAAACCGGAAAATAGGTGAGTACAAGATATACAGAGCGAAACATGGAGGCAAATGGATGGGCAATACAGGAAAGAGGATTTTTAAAAACTCATAGAACACAGTGAAAAGGTCCAACCTATGCATAAATGGGGTTCTGGAACAAGAGGGCATAAAGCATGGAACAAAAGGAATATGTATAAAATAGCAGCCCAAAGTTTTCCAAAACTGAAACAAGACATCCAGACGTTGATTCAGTAAGTACTATAAACCCTAACCAGGTTAAATACAAGGAAAATCACACCAGGGCACATTGCAGCAAAACAAAACTCCTGCAAATTCAGACACACAGGAAAATCTTAGACACAATATCACAAAAGGCAGGCAGGGGTGGGTAGATGAAATTCGACGTTGCAAGACCCCTGCCTTGCCCAGGATGTGGTAGAAGTTCTACTTCATACCAGGCTTTAATAACCAAGGATACATTGTTGTAATCTCTAGTTGGACTACTAAAAAACTTAGAAGAGAATGCATAACAAACTTTCTAAGTACAAACTCTAAGCTGCCCAAAGTCCAGAGCTCTACGATTGGTTCGTCCAATAACAAGGCAGACACACCTGAAACCACACCTCAGTTGTTAAAATTACCACTATGTGTATACACAAGTATGCAATGAAATAATGACCAAAAATTACAAATACACAGTGAAATGAAGTAAAATGAAATGACAGGTGAAATAAGCACACCATCCCAATTATCCTGCTCTCTGTCACCCTCCATCCTGCCCTCCTGGGTTATCCAGGCCTATAGCCCAGGTCTCCCCAGGGCATACCTGCAAAAGACAACCATCTTTGTGGCCCCAGTAACCTATGGGACGATCGTATGGTCTTCCCAAGAGCCGAACAGAATCCCAAATCCAGTACAGAGCTAGTGCTCAATGGGGCACTAGCTCCTTTCCGTAGGAGGGTTTGCTCCCTGGGGGATGGTAAAGCCACCTCCCCATTTCACGACCGAGACCTACAGATGCCATGTCTGGCATCCCACAGGGACTTCTCTGCCTCCACCTGTTATGTCTCACCTCCAACAGCTGGAAAGGCTCCTGAGGCCCAGGAGCGAAACTCTGAGGTCTGACACCCTGTGAACTCAGGGTCGGGAAAGCTGGTGTCAGTGAGTCTCTCTCCTTGTCACTTACACCCTAATGGGTGAAGAAATGCCTCCACCTCCTCCACACCTGCATCTATCTCTCCCTCAGGCAAACATTTACCAACAGCCATGACCTGCTGGACGGCCACACGCTGGTCTCACTAAGGTGACCTTAAGACAAGACCCCTGCCTTTGGTGCTCAACCCTATGAGCCATGCAAGTCGGTGCTGCCCCCATTTTACAGAAGAGGAAGCTGAGGCTCAGAGAAGCTCAACACCTCCACAAGCAGCAGGTCAGAACATGACACCCAGCCAACCTGGCTCCCATTGCCTCCAGGTGTGTGCGGGCTGCTGGGAACATGGTTGACATGGGTGAAGCACGGCTGCAGAAGACGGGCAGATCTCAGAGTGCGGTGCACACATCGCTCCAGGTGGGGAGGCCTGAAAGAACCCAGGACGCACGTACAAGCAGAGAGCAGGGTGAGTTCCCGAAGTTCACCCTCCAGCTCACCCTTCCCAGGGCTGCTCTGCAGATCACCAAGTCCTGCTCATACCCCTTCCCAGACAGCCTGCCCCAGTCAGCACCCAGGCTGTGGCAGGTACCACAGCCACCAGCACAGAATCATGTGGCACCTGGCCTCCCCCACACCCATCCCAGCTGCACTCACTCCAGAGTCTCTTTACCTGGCCCCAGGAGCACAAACAGCTCCCCCTCCCCCAGACCCCTGGTTCTCCCCAAATACACAGGCAGGAACATCACAGTGTGGAGAGATGGCAGGGAGAGGTGGGGATGCCACTCCCCATGAGGGACAGCGGCCAGAGCAGTCAGCACGTCAGCCACCTGGCCACGGGGCCTGCCCACCCAGGTACGTGGGTCAAAGCCCTGACTCTACCCAACTCCACCATCCTCACAGCACAACTCCCCTCCCCACCAGAGCCCAGAGCCTTGAGAAGGTGACAGTGCTCTTCAGTGGCCTCCAGCACCCTTCACTCCTCAGACCACACGTGGGCTCCTCCCTTGCTGTGCCGCAAGGCACCCACAACTCCCTAGGTCAGGGCCAGGGCTTAGGCATCACGTGACCCACGTGAACCAGCCCCATCAGCTTCCTTGCCACTGACATGGGGAACCTCCTTGTGTGGTTTGGCAGCACAGGAAATGCCTAAGACAGGTGTAGATACTCGGTCAATGTAAACCACAGGACACAGCCAACTCATTCGCTCACGGCCCTCTCTGCCAGGGTCACCATCATCTCGTAACTCTTTGCAACCATCCTTCCTCTGACCCCTGACCCAGGAAGAAGCCTGGCGGAGGGTACCCTGCAAGGCCACTGGGCAGTGGTGACCCCCAATGCTCATACCACCCTCACTAGACTACCAGAGGCAGGTGCTTGCCCGAGGCCACACAGCCGGACGCTCAGCTCCCTGCGACGCAGGATTTGTTGCCTCTGCCGGGCACAGCTGTCTCCTCTGAGCTGCTCCTCCTCAGAAACGCACCCCAAACCCTACGTCTGAGCAGCCAGGCAAGTGCTGAGCACAGCCCGACTGCACGTGTGTGAAGGCGCACACGCAAAAGGACACGGGTAGGAGCTGCAGGGACACGTGCAGGAGCAAGTGCTCACACTTGGACCAGTGACAGGAGTCGGGTGTTTCTCCCCTGTAAAAAGCTATTTCCTCTACTGTATTTAAAATATTTCTCAGAGGATACAGCATAAGAGAGTAGCAGATAACGTTAACACAAAAACTCCATTTTCAGTTGCTCATGCCAGCAGGCACCACAACCCAGGAAGCGCACCCACAGCCTGTCTTGAGCCCTGCAGTTCCCACCTGGGACTCTCACTCTGGTGCTCCCCCCCCAGGGAAGTCATCCAAGACCATGATGCCTGTGTGTGTGTGTGTGTGTGTCTGGAATTCTTCACTGGATGGTTATTTATAATTTCGAGAAATAACCAGACATCCCAGGACAGGCCTGGCAGCGGTGATGTGGGTCATGTGGTCCACGGGGCAGTTACAAACCCCGATTACTGAGGAAAGTGGTGAGACAGGCAAGGGTGAAAAGCACCAGGCTGGGATTTAATAAAATTCACACAGTGAGAACAAAACAGCCAACCAGAATGGGGGCTGCGTTCAGGGAGGAGGGCACAGGGACTTTTTTCTTCCTTCCCTCTGTTTCCCCCATTCTCTGCAATCTGCTGAACTTCATGAAACTAAAAACAAAAAGCACTCACCGGCTACACCCCGGGACCATGTTCTGGGCAGCAGCAATGCTTACTGCAAGGCTATTTTCCTCCCTAGAGTGAGGTTACCATGGCGTTTATTTCAAATGCTCCCTTTGGCATCTGTTCTATAAATGGCTTTGGGTTTGCACCGGACGCACTCACTGGAGACAGAATTCCTGATTCTGTAAAACCCACAAACCCTGAATGCTTCTTCCTGTTGAGCTCCATCTCCTCCAGGGGGCAAAGAAGAGGGATCAGTCCAATCCCCCTGAGTGTGCACTGAGCACTTACTGTGTGTTGCTTAATGGGAGATGAGACCCTCTGCGGGAGCTGGGGGGAACTAGGGTCCTGCCTGTCAGGGATGGCAACTGAGGTCCCCCCAGAGATCTGGGCAGGTCTAACTCCCTAGGTCTGCATTTGAGTTTATTTGAGAAGATAAAGTACAAGAGACTCCTGATAATAATTCAGGGTGGGATGAGGTTTGTTAGTCTACTTTTCTGTTCTATTTGGAATTTCCATGATGATAAGTCAGCAATAACAGTTGGGATGTTCTGGCCCTCAGTCAGTACCAGTGGCCTTGCCTCTGACTTAGACGCCCTGGGCATGACCTTTCCAGGGAGACCTGGCCAGGCATGGGCATCATGGGCAATGCCACGGCCCCCTGCAAGCTGCCATCACCCCCACTTGGAAGATGAAGAGATGATGGGTCAGGGAGCAGCTCTTAGTCACCCTGGGGTGCAGCACACCCAAGCCACCTCCCCAACAAGGAAACCAGGAGAGGGGGCTGGACTCCCTCCCCAAGGGGCCACAGCTCCCCACCAATGGCAGCAGATGCACTGTGGACCATCCTCAGTGACTGTTCCTCAAGGGCAGGCCCGGCACACGTCAAGTCAACCCCAGCACTGGCTCACGGGAAGACCTGTCCACCCCATCAGCCATGTGGCTGCCAGCCTCCCTGGCGTCCCAATCAAGGACACCTGGGAACCCACAGCCCCCAGCCACAATGCCAGGGTGTGCCAGGGCCAGACAGGGCAGATCCCATGCCCCTGGGGTCTCCTGGGCATCCCAGTAGCAACCCCGGCAAGGGGCAAATTTGTGTCAGGGCAGGTGCCACACATTGGGGTCACCTATAATCGCAGCTGCCAAGACCAGGGTGAGGGAGGGGTACAGTCCAAGCCCCCAGAGAGATGACGGAAGAAGCTGACCCCGGATATCATGCCATCCATGGGCCTTGGGGGGACAGGAAGCCGTCTCAGAAGGAGATGTCTAGCAGAGGTGCCCAAAACCACCCTGGTGGGATCAGTATCCTCATCTGTAAAATGGGCCCTGGGCAGCATCACAGGAACTTGCAGCATTAGGCTCCACACAGGGCCAGAGCTGGGTTGGTGCCCAAAAAGCAAATGCCCCGGGTACTCCCAGTGAGCTACTATTATGACCACTGGCTCAGGCCCAAGGCTGAAGGGCTTCAGTCAAACCACTTCACATGTACAGGCTCACCCCCTGGGTTTCTCCTGTTGTCCAGAGTCACTGCCTAAAGCCCCCAGTGCAATCTGTGGACCCCATGATCTATGGCCCCAGAGGCTGCTCAAAGGAGCCAGCATCTCTGACCGAGTCTACAGGATCCCATGGGGAAGGGCCTGCATCTACACAACCACAGGGTGGCTCTCAGGCCCAGTGCCCCCCAGTGCAAAGGCCTCCTTGAATGCTGCCCCCAGCTCTGTCTGCGTAGTGCTCACTCAGAGAGTAAAAGTCAAAACCAAAGATAAAATAAAAATCTCTCTGCAGTGCCAAAAATACCTCCCCATGGGATGAGGAGGCAGGCACCGGTTTCCACAGCAGCAACTGTTGCTATGGATACAGGGCTCCTGCCAGAAAGGGGTGGGGACAGAGATGGGGGAGGGGGACTAGTGGGGGAGGGGAATACAGCAATGGGATATGGGGGGACAGAGATGGGGGGGACGAACAGAGAGGTACCAGCAGGGGGCAGGAGAGACGGGCTGGTCAGCTGGAGGGAGGGACCTGGCCAACCCTGGCCCTCATGCCCCCCATCACTGGTAAAGCTGATCTGCAAATACAGACTTTGGGGAGGGAGGTCGCTAAACAGTAATATTTGTACCAGAATGGAAGGAGGAAAACAGGATCTCCCACAAACGTGAACGCTTTTCTGATTTGAGCGCAACAAGTCCAACATATTCCTCCAGAGAGCCTTGATTCCTACTATTCACTGACTTCTCTCACCTAAAACTGTTACCTCCTATGGGCTGAGTTTACTCTCGGCCTGTAGCGAGCAGCAGGACAGCCCTCCAGGAGGGAGCCCGAGGGAATGGCCACAGGACAGCTGGCCGTGTCCTCTCCTGCACTCCCTCTCTCCCTGCCATGGAGACCCCAGCCCTGGGAGGTCCCACCTGGCAGGTAAGGTCCCCTCAGCTCTGTGATGGGCAGATGGGGGCACATGTGCCACCAGCCCCAGAGCCAGGTCCTGGGCAGGAGCTTTTAGAATAGAACCCTAAGGGCCCATGGGCTGGCTGCTCAGCCACCCCTGCCCAGAGGTTCCCCACTGCGCACAGGCTTCTGTTCCCAACTCTCCCCAGAGGCCTCCCTACCCCTCCGTGGGGCCACAGGCTGTTCATCACATGTCACAGTTGGAGGCTTCATTGCTTTCTGCCTCCCCCAGCAGTGATGTGAGCCAGGAGGCGGCCTGCATGGACAGGTCCCCAGTCCCCAGGAAGGCGCCACGGCCACTCTCTGTCTCTACTGCTCCCACCACCTCACATGAAGCTGTCAGGCCCGTGTCCCTGAACCCTGTTTTCATATCAGCCCCCAAGAGCCTGCAACAGCCCCTCATACACATTGACCAGGTTTTGACACTGCCAGTGTGTTTCCTTGACCTGAGCCCCTCCGCTCCAGCACTCATGCCAGACACATCTCTCCCCAAGCCAACTGTTCCCCGACACCCACCTGGGGGAGCACGGTCCGGAGGCACCACCAGTGGCTCCACCCACAGCCCATAAACCCCCGGACATTCCTCCCACAGGTGGCCTCTCCTGGCCTGCTGGGTGTCCAGCCCCAAGCTGTGCTCTGTCCACCAGGAGGCAGGCTGGCTGGCTTCCTGTCACTGCTGTACAAGCTGCCACCACTACAGCCCAAACAGCACACATTCTCTCAAAGTTCGGGGGGGCCAGAAGCAAGAAGGCAGACTCATGGGCAGAGTCAAGGTGTCACACATCGCCCTGCTTCCTTCTGGGGTTCCATGGAGAATCCATCCCCTTGTCCAGCCTCTAGAGGCCACCATGTTCCTCAGCTCATGGCTCCCTCCTCCGTCTTCTGTAGTCACGTCTCCGTGGGACCCTCCTGGCCCCTCTTATAAAGGACCCAAGTGATGACCCTGGACCCACCTGGATAATCCAGGATCGTCTCCCACCTCAGGGTCCTCAATCCAACTGCATCTGCAAAGTCCCTCTAGCCACATAGGTGGCATATTCAGAGGTTAGGGTATAAGGCCGTGGACGCCTCCATCATCTAGCTTCCCACACCCCTTCCTGGCCCACCTGACCCTGGGCCTGGACCCAGCAGCTGCCTATTTCAGGCTCCCTTCCAACCTTCCTTGGGGCCGGCTGTCACCCAGCTTCACGCCTGATGTTGAGGCGGCAATGCCATCTTTTTTAATTCATCTTTTCCCTCTCAAAATGAAGAAGGAAGCCCCACGTGGGCCCTCTTTCATCTACATCCCGACTATCACTGCCCACACAGGCGCCATCTGTCCACGTTGCCATGCCTGTGTCCCTTCCTGGCCACCCCACCTTTCTCTGGGCCACATCTCACCCACCAGGCCCAGTGCCCTCATTCCAGCTTCACGTCACAAGCCAGGTTCAGCAACGCATGCTCAAGGCCCCCGACAGGGCCCCCCGCCTGAGTCGGACTGGCTGGCGCCCTTCCCACAACCCCCAGGAAAGGCCCTTCCAGGCCCTGCAGTGGGGGCTCCAGCCTCGCCCCGCCCCAGCAAGACTGTGGGTACTCTGAGTGGCCAACAGGAATCCCAAGCAAAGGCAGCCCAGGGCAGTGGAGGACATCTCCAGCACGCACAGCCTTCGTGGGCCTCAGAGATGAGCCAGCCTCCTGGGGCAGCAACCCAGGACTCAATGAGAAACGTAAGCACACTCGTTAGCACAGGGCCTCAGTGAGCTTTCAGGAAGTTGCTGTAGCTGTTATCACGACCATTAATAATTATACTCAGAGGCAAGGTCCTTTGAAACCCTCATAATCCAACCTCCACCAAACTACACCTACCCTCCGCTCCACCCACAGTAGTTTCCTTCCTCCAAAGAGAAAACCCAGCAGAAACCCTTTGTTGAAAGGCCATCAGCCAGAACACCCGCCTGGAACACCCACCCCCCTCCCCAGGAGCACAGAGGCCCACTGGCAGTTCCTGCCCCACCCAAGGAGAAAGGCTTCACTGCCTGGTAGGGCGGTGGCCCTGACTCCAGAACCCTGGAGGCCTGCTCCCGGGGGCAAGGCTGCCTCAAAGGGCTTGTCTTTCCCACAGAGGCACCCACGGGGCAGGCAGGCCTCTCCTCGGGCACACAAACCCAAGACGACAGAGAGGAATGCACACCAAGGCCAGCAAGGCCTGATGGGGCTTCTTCACCGCACACGCAACCTGCATAAGCAACAGCCAGTGGTGGGGAAGCCAGAGTCAGGTGCCACTGCTGCCACATGCAGGCCACAAGGGAAGGACCATGGAAGCAGGAGCACAAGAGCAGGGCCACGGGGGCAGGGTCATGGGGGCAGGGCCATGGGGGCAGGCATGCAATAACAGCCATGAGAGCCCAGCTAAGCCCACCAGGACCTGACGGTACTGGCCAGCCATGGACCCCTCTGCTATACAGTCTGGCGCCTGTGCCAAACCCTAGTCTCCCGGCTCCTCTGCGCTCCTCCCCAGGACCTGTGGCCAGGGGTTTATCCCAAGTCACATCTGAAGGGCAAGATCCCACTGTGACCTCTGGCCTGGCCGGCCCCGCTCACAGAGGCCCAGCCTGGCTCCAGGTGGAAAGCTGGCTACGCTGCCTCCGCTCTGCCTTGCCAGATCAAGGACACAAAGGGCCTGCCTCAAAAGTGCATCTATAAAGCTCTCCAGGAAGCAGCCAGCAGGGCCAGAACGTTCCAGAGTCACCATCTTGCTCCCCTCCAGGAACAGAGCAGGCAGGGCTTTGTCTTTTATCATCACCGTCATCAAATATTTACAGAGGCTGACAGACATCTCAGGCAGGCCAGCCGTGAGCCAAACACCACACTTCCCAGGACAGGCGGAGGTGCAGGCGAGTAGGCAGGGCGGCCAGAGGGGTGAGGTTTCCTGCAGGGCAGCCGCTGCTCTCTCCGACCGGAGCAAACACGCCCACCGTGGGTCTGGGTCCTTGTTGTCTGCACGTAGAACCCAGAGCAGGCTGCCTCTATGCTGTCCCCACTGCAAGAAGTACACAGGCACAGGTTGAAGGGCTCTCCACACTCAGGACTCCCAGGAAGTCAACAGCAAGGGAGTGAGCGGGCACCCACTCCAGCCCAGGCAAGCAGAGGCCTAGAGCTGCCAAGGACAGGGTGAGAGCAGCCCCGGACCCCCACGTGCACCTCAGCCTCCTCCCTCCAATCTGTTACAGTCCAGACTGGAAACCACCCAAGTCTGTCCATGGATCGACAGGCAGACTGTGAACACCTACACAGTAGAAAAGGGACCGACCGCTGATCGGTGCAGCCAGGGCTGAGTCCCAAAGGGCATACTGACACGTGTGGGCAGCAGACACAAAAGGCTGAACACACACTGTGTGATCTACGTGCAGGAAATTCTAGGGCAGGCAGGTGACCTACAGGACAGTAGGCGGGCAACGGGACCTGGGGCCAGGGTTACAGGGAAATGTCTACCTCTGCCAGGTAGGGCTCACAACGCACTGACCTGCTCTGTAGGCTCCAGCAGTTTTGACTTCCACAATAATAAAGCAACGCCCCTCTACTGTTCAGCATTTTATTTTCCTTTACTTTCAAAGAATACCATCTATCCCTTTCTTCTTAAAAACTCTTTCACTGTTTATTTTCATCTGCTTTTGCTTCATTTTATTTCTAACTGATAGCTTTTAATGTATTTTGCCATTTTCCCTAAACTCATCCTGTCCTCTTCCTCTGAAGTACGCCTAGCTGAGTTTATGCACTTCCAGTCTCCTTTTTAACCTTCTTTTCACAAACAGCAAACGCAGTCATCTGTGCATACCTCCTCTCAGGCTGAGCTGGGTCTGCGGCCACAGCAACCAGACCCCAGCCCGGGCAGACCACTTGAGGGCCCCAAAACCCACACCAGTCCTGTATGTACCCCAGGGGTGCTGTCCAGGGGATGTTAACCTCCAACTTGCAAAAGCAACTAAGCAAGATGGGAGGGGGCAGGCAAGCCCTTCTGAGGCTGGGCCCCAAACCCCAGGAGACAGTATAGGTGGGGAAGGTGGGTCCACTGGCATCTAAAGGCCCAGAATCCCACTCACAGTCAGGGCCACCAATGCCTGGGAACACCCTTGCCTCAGGCTCTCGACCACCCCCAGGAACCAGCCCCCTCTGTGTGACTCCAAATCACTCACAGCACCACACCTGTGCTAACAGAGAAGCCTCAGTCAGTGTTCCCCATCACCCCCTGGTAAAACCAGAACCCCCAGCTGCCCAGCCTGGCCACCCAAGACACCAAGAGCCAGCCACGCTCCCCACACAACACAGCCCCCACCCCTCTCCACAAAATGGCTCCTCCCCACCTGATAACCTTCTCCCCACATGGTGGCCCCAGGTTCAGAACCACTCAGCACACACACAAGGCCCACAGTCCAGGCCCCATGCCCTCAACCCAGAGTCCTCACCCAGAACGCTCAGAGGCAGCTATCATGGGGCAGAACCACCCCAATCAGATGTCCCTAGGGAAATGTCTGGAAGCTTGTCAAAGCACAGACAGCCACCACTGAGGGCAGCTTTTGTCCCCCTAGGAGCCCAACAGTCCAGGTGACCAGGCCAAGACCTACATCATGCAGGGTCGGGGCAACCATCCCAAGCAAAAGCTAGAGCAGATCATTCACATATGTCATAGGTCTAGTGCATAGCCAGGGAGAGGCGGGGTGCTGCTTGGGTCCCCAGGGCCCGAGAATGTGCAGACATCGAGACTGTTCCAGAGGGTCCCCTAGAACCAGCCCACTCTGCCTGTGGCTGTGGCCACCCAGACCCAGACCTTTGCGAACATGCTTCCAACTGGGAACACAGGATGGCCCCAGAGACCTGAGAGGAGGCAGGGGGTCTTTCAACAGTGGCAGGGGACCCTCGCAATGCTGATAACCAACGACCCTGCAGTCCCCTTATGTCAATTACTGCTGTTGCACAAAAACACCTGAGGATGGAGTATTTCCAAAATCCAAGCACACATGGGCCCCCACCACACCCAGGAAGGTACCTGGTGACTGCATCCCTGCCCTGCTCCTCATCCAGTCAGTCTCCTCCGTCCTTCAAGCTTTCAACGTTCTTCCAAAAAAGCCAAATTTACTCTCCTGCTTGAAACTCTTAATTAAAGAGAAGAAATGCCTCAAAACCTGTCAAGGCAGGTGTCAGTGGATTGCTGCTGGTCAATGCAGCAAAAGGACTTCCTGGCTTGAAGACACAGCACAACAGCCAGCTCCTTCTGGGGGGACCACAGCAGCACACAGGCTGAGAAGCTGCATCCCACAGGGTGCAGGGGGAAGCACCCTGACATGTCTGGCCCCAGTCTGGAGATGAGAGGAACATGCAAAAACCTGGGCCCAGCTGTGGGCAGGGCTGGGGGTGAGCCCACCCTGAACTCACCCCCCAGGGGAAAGGGGAGGCTCGTGGATCCACTCGTCCCAGTGGTGGGCTCTCGCTAAAGCTCAAGGAGGCGGGAGCTGCAGGCCACGTGGTGATTCATCATCACTGCACACGTTAGCACAAATGCTACAATTATGACTTTGCAAAATACCCAGAACATAAAAAAGAGACAAGAAGGGCATGTACCAAAGTGAAAACAGTTATGTCAGAGGAAAGAGATTTGGGGCAGTTTTTTCTTTTTCAGGTTTCAGCGTCTGTCATGTCCGTCACCCTAACCCTAACTTAGGTAGCTTGAAACGTACCCCCCCAAAACCCCACAGTGGCCTCCCCATCCATCATCCACCACCCCCTCCATCCTCACAACCCCCACTCATTGGAGGGGGTCCAGGGCTAGCACGTTGGGCGGAGGGATTGTTCTAGATTAAAACTGACATGACAACCAAATGCAATGCCTGACTCTTGACTGGATCCTGGATCCAAACAGGAAAACTATCAGGAAGGCACAGTCCACGCCAGACGTGTGGCTGACGGCACCCAAGTTAGATTTGAGTGTGACACTGAGCTATGGTTTTGTAGGAAAACGTCCGCACTCCTATACGAGATGTGTGCTGAAGTTTTCAGGGCAAGGTGGAAATGGGCCAGAATAACACATATGCAGAGGTACAGAGATAAAGCAAATGTGGCAAAATGTTTACAACTGGTAACTCCAACTTTCCCATCCATGTTTTTCAAAATAAAAAGTTTGTGGGGAAGTGTAAACTAGATTGCTGGCAGAAAGGAGAAAGCTCAGAGGAAGAGGAAAGAGGAGAGGGTAGGGCCAGCGGGTAGACAGCTGGGAGGCCATGTCACAGGGTCCCAGCCACAGACTCCCGGAGGTGAGAGGTGAAGGGAGCAGGGCACGGCAGCCCCTGGAGGCACCTAGAAGCAGTAGGGTATGTGGGTTGTTCTGTTCGGAAGACAGGCCCAGGTGGAAGAGGGCCTCATCAAACATGGGCACCAATCAGATCTTGGAGGGATGAGGTAATGAGCACCAATAAGACCTTGGGGGGATAAAGTAACCAAGACAGACACGGGCAGGCACCCCTCGCACTCGCCCACTGTCTGCCACCCCTGTCTACCAACAAAACCCACTGTGCCCAGCCCCAGGGAATAGATCATAACCCATCTATGCCATCAAGCCTTTCCCAGATGCCCTTGCAGCTAAGGGAGACCACACAATCTCACTGTAACCAGAAAAACCAAAGAGGCTTACTGGTAAACGTTTTCCTTTATGGATTAAAATATGGACACCTTACTTAACCTCCACCTAACCACCTGCTTGCTTCCTGTCTTCAAATATGGTTGTGATGCCTGGAACTATGGCAGCCTTTCTGCCACCATGAGGTGACGAGACTGGGGACAAATCCAACAAGGCTGAGGAAGGTAGAAGAGAAAGAGGGACAGCACCTTTCTCCCTGCCAACATTGCTGAGTCACTAGGGCCCTGGACAGGCCATCCCCAGATTTCAGATTCTGGGGATGATCAAAAGTCTGCACTGCTTAGCCATACTTGGCTTGCAGCTAAGAATTTTCCCAGCTTATCCACTCCTGAGAAAGCACACAGACAGCCAGGAAAGCAGGAGGCCTGGGGGAAAAAGTGGACATCAGGAGGACAGGTCCTTCCAGGGCAGCTTCTGGCCTGAGACAGGTAGAGAGTCTTCTCAAGGGCAAGGCCAGCTTTCCATGTCTAGATCCAAGTGCTGCCAACAGCACCACCAATAAGTGAGATGGGAACCCCCATGTCCGCAACGTCTGCAACGCAGCCAAGACATGCCATGGGAACACTGGAACTCTATGTTCCAATGTTGGCACTGTTGGAACTCTACCAACAGTCAGCCAACAGGACACTCCTCGGAGCCCATCCTGGTCCCATGAGATGTTCGCAAAACTAAAGAAAAGGTGGAAGGGGTGCAAGGCCTCCCACACCCTGTCAAGAGCTTCACAACACAGTGAGTATTTTAAAGGCTCTGAGAAGTCCCACAACACCAATTCATGCTTGACCCAGCACTCTTCAAGCCTATTTAGTAACACCCCTTTCCAAAGCAACCCTCTGATCACACATGGAAAATGACAATCCAGGGAGAGGCAGGAAGCGTGCCACCAGCTGCTGTCTCTCAGTGTGAGCTTGGATGTGAGCCACCTTCCCTGAGTCTCCTTCTCATCTATGAAAACAGAGTCCCAAAACTTCTCAAAGTGGTTCTGAGGACCTGATAAAACTCACACATGGGTCCAGACATCCAAGAAAGTCCTCACCATACCACAGCTTCTCTCCTGCCCTCCTGCCCATGGCCAGCTGACAGCCAGGCCTGAACCTCCGGGCCAAGGAGGCCCCTGAAGCCAAGTCAGGACAGCCCTGTGCAAACCACCAGGACTCGGGGGCACCAAGCCTCGCCCAGCACCACTCTCTACTCCACTGGCTCCTCTGCGCATGTGCCTGGGCAGGGTTCATGCCATGCCATCTTTAATTTCTGGAGCCACCGCAGAGAGACCCCACTCCTGAACACCTGGGAAATATGCCCAGCTCAAGGGCTGACCTCAGGGAGGTGGTGCATGAGGGGGACCACTGGCCAGTCCTCCTGACTTGTGCCATGAAGGCATGAGGACCGCTTGGCACAGAAGCCCCTGGAAGCAGATGCTCAGGGAGCCCACAATCCAGGGCCACCTCTCTATGGCCAAGGACGCTCTGCCCAGCCTGCAGCCTCCCCCCAGAGCACGGCTGGGCAGGGCTTTCTGGAAAACCCGTCCAAGAGGACCGGAACACAAAGCACAAAGACAGGAATGGACCCCAAACCACAGCCTCTCCTTGCAAACCAATAAATTGCATTAAGAGACACTCTAGAAACAAATAAAAAGATAAATTTTAAAAGCAGTGATGGGACTTCCCTAGTGACGCAGTGGTTAAGAATCTACCTGCCAATGCAGGGGACATGGCTTCAATCCCTGGTCCGGGAAGATCCCACATGCCGCAGAGCAACTAAGCCCGTGCGCCACAACTACTGAGCCTGCTCTCTAGAGCCCATGAGCCACAACTACTGAGCCCATGTGACACAACTACTGAAGCCCACGTGCCTAGAGCCCGTGCTCTGCGACAAGAGAAGCCACCACAATGAGAAGCCCACGCACTGCAACGAAGAGTAGCCCCTGCTCGCCGCAACTAGAGAAAGCCTGCACGCAGCAAGGAAGACCCAACACAGCCAAACATACGTACATATATACATAAATAACTTTATTTTTTAAATATATAAATAGATTAAAAATAAAAGCTGTGACACTTAGTGACTATAGCTGTATTTATAAAAGATATACATGGGGAAACAAGAACTTGAAGGTAATGTGCAAAAATAGTAAGTAGTTATATTCACTTGATTTATGAGTAGTTTTTTCATTTCTGCATACTTCTTTAATGTAGCTGTTATACTGCTTTGTTTTGCTTTTTAATTAATGAACTATTTTTATAAAAGAAGTTCTCTGCTTATAGAAAGATTGAGCAGAAAGTACAGAGTTCCCTTGTACTCCCTCACACCTGCACACAGTTTTCCCTATTATTAATATCTTGCATTGGTGTGGTACTTTGTTATAACTGGCATGCCAATATTGATATTAACTAAAGTCCATTGTTTATATTATGGTTCTCTCTTGCTGTTGCACACTCTATGGGTTTGGACAAATTTATAATGACAGGTATCCATCATTATAGTATCACACAGAATAGTTTCACTGCCCTAAAAATCCTCTGTGCTCTATTCATCACTCCCTCCCCACTAACCCCTGGCAACCACTGATCTTTTAACTGTCTCCACAGTTTTGCCTTTTCCAGAATGTCATATAGTTGGAATCATACAGTATGCAGTCTTTTCAAATTGGCGTCTTTCACTTACTAATGTGCATTTAAGGTTCTTCCATATCTTTACATTGTTTGAAAGTTCATTTCTTTTTAGCACTGAATAATATTCCACTGTCTGGATGTACTACAGTTTATCTGTTCAACTACTGAAGGATATCTTGGTTGCTTCCAAGTTTTGGCAATTATGAATAAAGCTGCCATAAACATCTGTGTGCAGGTTTTTGTGCGGACATAAATCTTCAACTTATTTGAGTAAATACCAAGGAGCATGATTGCTGAATGATATGGTAAGAGTATGTAAAGTTTTGTAAGATGTCGTCATACTGTCTTCCAAAGTGGCTGTACCATTTTGCATTCCCACAAGTAATGAATGAGAGTTCCTGTTGCTCCACATACTTGTCAGCATTTGGTGATGCCAGTGTTCTGAATTTTGGCCATTCTAATAGGTGTGTAGTGATATCTCATTGTTTTAATTTGCATTTCCCCAGTGAAACACGATGTGGAGTGTCTGTTCATATGCTTAATTGCCATCTGTATATCTTCTTTGATGAGATGTTTGTTAAGGTCTTTAGCCCACTTCCCCCCACCCGCCCCCCCGCCCGCTCCCCGAGCTTTCCTCTGTTCAAGAAGCCAAGGTCAGAGGCAAGGAGGGGACCATGGTTCTGTGTTCCCCTTCCGTGACCCACAGAAAAGGTCTTGGCCTATTTTTTAATCTGGTTGTCTGGTTTCTTATTGTTAAGTTTTAAGAGTTCTTGGTATATTCTGGGTAACAGCCCTTTATGAGATATGCGTTTGACAAAGATTTCCTCCCAGTCTGCATCTTGTCTTCTCATTTGCTTATAGGCCTTTGCAGAACAGAAGTTTTTCATTTTAATGAAGCTGAACTTAGAAAGTTTTTCTTTCATAGATCATATCTGTGGTGTTGTATCTAAAAAGTAACTGCCAAACCCAAGGTCACCTACATTTTCTCCTATGTTATCTTCCAGGAAATTTACAGTCTTGCATTTTACATTTAGGCCTATGATCCATTTTGAGTTAACTTTTGTGAAAGGTATAAGGTCTGTGTCCAGATTCATTTTTTTGCATGTGGATGTACAGTTGTTCCAGTACCATCTGTTGAAATGACCACCTTTCTCCATTGTGTTGCCTTTGCTCCTTTGTCAAAGGTCAGGTCATATATTTATGTATATCTGTTTCTGGGCTCTCTATTCTGTTTCATTGATCTATTTCTCTATACCACACTGCCTTGATCATTCTTCTTTTATTCTTTTCCAAAACTTTAACATTTATTTAAAGAACACTGACATAAATTGGAGGTAATGATCAAGTATTCCAGGAAATCTTAGAATTCAAGTCTCTCAGGAACAGAACCAGATATGAAAAATACTTGAAGCGGGGAAACCTACAGCTGACTCAGGTTGCCAACCTCAGACAGGCTGGGCTTCTGCATCCTCACCAGGGGGCCTCTCCACCCAAAACACAGCTCCTGGCCAGAAGCAGATCCTAATCTGCTTCTTAGAGATTCCACCTGCTTCATTCACACCCTTTCCTTATCTGCAGCTCAGCAGCCAGGTGCTCGGGGGCACAGGCCCTCAGCCTGCCTGCACCTGGAGGCCCCTGGGCCACCCCAGGGGCCCACCTCCAGCCTCAGGCAGGCCTCCCTGCTCCTCCAGGTTCAGCGTGCTCTCCACCTCAATCTCAGCTTCTTAAACTGTTTATCTGCAGGGTGAGAAGAGGCTTAATTCTGAGCGCCCGCTCTCAGCAGTGCTGCATACTCGGTGCTGAATGTGCTTCTCCACAGTCCCCATGGCCCTGTGAGGGTTGGCTAGCACCATCCCCATCGCACAAATGGGTAAACCGGGGTTCAGAAAGGCAGGTGCCCTCTCTACGGCCTCCCCGCTGGGAAGCTGTGGGGCTGGGGCCCAAATGCAGCAGGACACCCCGAGTGTCTGTACGCACTGCACAGTGTGCCCTGCCTGGCGGCGAGGCTCCCAAGCACCCCTCCCCCGCCTCAGGCAGATGCTGGCACCGTTCAGCCAAGGCAGACCACACAGGAGACCCGAGCCTGTGGCCTGAACCCCTGCAGGACTGAGTCAAGTTCCTCTCCAACGAAGTGGTGACCTACAGCTGTGTGTTCTCACCTTCGGCACCATCCAGCTCCGGCCTGACGCCAGCCCAAGCTACTGGCCCCAGGAGATGCCTACAGCCAGGCAGAGGGCTGCTAGAGTCAGCCATTCTGGAAGGTGAGTGGCAGGCACTCAACAAGTCCAGCCAGCCCAGGACCGCAGGACAGTCTCTCCACAGACTGACTCCCTTGCTTCCTGCAGGCTTCTTGCAAACACCCCTCCTCTGTGAGAACCTGCCTCTCCCACCATGACTCTCCTGCTGACTGTGGTACACCAGGGCTGGAACCAGGACACATGCTCAAAAAAATGCCTGCTGAGCCAATAAACCACACCAGCCTGCGCTGCTGAGCCCGGACACGAGACCCAGCATTGGGAAGCCTAGGGAACGTCCACTCTCTACCCTCCTCTTATCAATTCTTTCCCTTGCCACTATAATGTTCCAGCTAACAGTCCACCAGCAAAGCTTCACCCACCTCAGAGTTACCCAGTCACCACCTGGAAATGGCACGAGAGGTGGGGAGATGCCCACTAGCCCTCCACCCAAGTTAGACAGTCTGGGGAGCCTCCCTCTGGGGTCCAAGTCACTGGGCAATTCAGGCCTGAAACGCTCAGCCTGGTACCCTCACACGCCAGGGCCCTGAGGATACCCTGAAAGGCACACACTCGGCCACAGGAGCACCTGCTTCCAACAGGGAATGAGCTGCAATGCCCAATGTGCCCACGGTGGTGACCCACAGCTCGGGCTGCTTGTTCATCATTGCTGACCACACTCACCTCCCCAACAAAGCTTGGGGATAGGGGAGGGGCCTCTGGGTTCCGGATGCCCACCCTTCTGCACTGATGGGCCCCTCCCCAGTGCATTTCACAGGCCTCTCAGGAAGTTGGCACCAACCTTTCTCACCAACCAAACCATAACTGTGGTCAAGATGACACATGAAACATCATTTGGGAAAGCAAGTTCAGTGTTGACACCCAACTGCTTTCAAATTACACCTCTTCCAACAAAATTGCGCCCTAAGAAGATTTTTTTTAAATAAAAATATAAAAGCAGGGTGACCGCCAGCCAAATTGAGTTGAGCCCTCTCTAAGCATCCTGCTCCAGCAAGTGAGCACCATCTCCTCCGCACATCCCCTCATCTCCGCATGTCAGCCAGATTGGGCTGCTTGTGGCTCCTCTGAAAGCAACACCTGACCCTCCCACATGAGGCCACAGGGGAGACCTCTCAACCCCGGGCCTGCGGCTGCCCAGCACCACAGGCACGTGCCTGGTCTATGAAAGGCGATGGTGCACCTGCGTGGTCAGGCGTGTGAGCTCAGCGCCCAGTACAGGTGGGGCACCCACAGACATGGGAGAGGTGCCAGACCACACCGATAGCAGGCAGACCTGGCCACCCTCTGAGGACAGCAAGGGGACCGGCACGCTCAGCACGGCTGCACACGACAGGCCCCTACAGGCATTATCCGCTGCCAGGGCGCAGGAAGGTGACACGGAGGTCTGGCTGGGGTGGGTGAGTTGGGAACAAACGAGTCCTCCATGGCCACACGAAGGAGACATCAGCAGATCCTGTGGTGCCCACACCCACAGCCTCTCCCCGGCCTGGAGTCCAGGCCATCACCACCCCACGGGAGCCCAGCGACCTCTGGGCAGTGCAGAGCAGCAAGAGGACAGCTTCATGATGACACCTGAGGGGTCCAGACACCTGTCCCTGGCTGATGGGGGCTCAGGCCCCATGGTACCTCTTCAGGACTCTCATGGCCCTCAAAGCCCCTGCAAGTACTCCAGGCAGAGGGTCAAGGACTGATACCTCCATGAGGCTAAATGACTCCCACACTGGGCACAGGCCAGGACACAAGCGAGGGAAACATGAGTTGATGGTGGAATCCCCCAAGAGGCCGTGCCCAACCCTGTAACCGCAGCTCACAGCAGCCTTCTGTGAGGAGGAGGCAGCACAGAGGACACTTGGAGACAGGGGCATGTTGACGGGAGGGGGTGGCACTTACCAAGGGGGCTGAAAACCAAGGTTCTCTTCAAGTTCTCGAAGAAGACATTTAAGCAGGTGGTCCAGGAAAGGCCAACAGGCCGCCTCCAACGAGGCTTCTGGACACTGGCTGGGATCTGGGTTGGCCGCATTTTCTCTGCTCAGAGGCCCCACCCATGGCTCAGAGGCATCAGCGGGTGAGAGAGGGTGCCTGAGTCACCTGAGACCATGTCAGTGGTCCACACCTACCCCCACCCCAGGCAACCCAGAGTCAACCAGAAGCCTCCAGCTATCCCGTGCACTGTCTGACAGGATGGGGTCTGTGAGGGGCCACAGCTGGCCACAGGGACGTGGGAAATGTGAGCCAGAGTAAAGGCAGTGGTTCTGCGTGCATTTTGTACTTTCCCTGTTGCTATTATAATGTGTCCTGGTGCCAGAAATGAACATTCATTCAAAAGAAAACAGAAGGGGAGGTAATATTTTAAAATGGCTTCCCCCAAAAAATCAATGTCAGCTTCAAACGTCTGGAGAATTCAGGAGGTGAAAACACCTCGCTGCCCTTCACTGTGATATGAACGCATATTGCGCTTTCTGCAAAGCTCTTTCGACACTAAATTATAGAAGGAAACTGGAAGTCTTGGGGATCTTACATCCTCCAAGCCAGACTTATTAGGTCCAAAAATGCGGCCTTTCCTCCCCTTGGCAGGGAACCCTGGAAAAAGCAAGCGGGTGACACTGTCTCAGTTCTGGGGGAGGCAGGCAGGTGCCCAACATCCCCTATGGTCCCAAGGTTGAGAGGAGGAAACAGACTTTTGAGGGTTGATTTCCAGGGCATTCCAAAGATGCCAGCTGAGGAGCTTATGGGGGTTGGGGAAGGGAGGGTTGGAGGGCAGGAGGAATACTGCAGAGCTCCCCGTACTGAAGGCAATGCTCCTGGCAACCCACCCTCCAGTGGGAGCCCTGATGCTTGGGAATTCTGGGGGCTGGGTGGAGGGTGAACGTCTCCACCCCGTGCACTAGGAAACCCCCTCCCCAGGCGCAAAGCCAGCATGCCACCTGTCGCCCTCCCTGGTGCTTGGTGGTCTGAGAGGACTAACCTGGTGCCCTGCCCTCCACGCTTATCTCCTCTCCTAAGGACGGCCATGCCAGGTGGCCTCTTCCCATGATGCTGCAATCCCCCTCTACCATCTGTATCCTCACAGGCGACCTTGGTGGGCTCTCAACAATAAAATGGGGGAAACAACAGCCTCCTGTTTGGTGAAAAGGAGAGTGCACACACAGCAGGCTCTCAGCTGCTGTCCTAAGCTGGTTCCCAGCCCCCTCTGGTGTAAAACCCTCTCAGACCCACCCAGCAGAAGGCAGCTGACCCTAAATGCTGCATATCAGCCCTCTTGTTGGGGGAGATACAGGAACAGCTTCCCGGCTGGCATGGGGCCCCCAGTAACTACTGTATGAGAAGCAAAACCAGACAGATTAGAAGCCATCTCCCACTTTCCTACTCCCACCCAGAGTACAGGAGTAAAAGCCCCCTGGACAGCAGCCAGGGTCCACGCTGGTGCCGCTCTGCTTAGGGACCCAGAGGCAAAACAGCTTGCCTTGCCTTAAAGGGAATGGGAATTAACAACCTCCTCCGAGGGTCACATGTGCCTGCAATGCCTCAACCAGATCAGCTGGGCTCTGCTGCTGAGGTCTAACTCAGCTCCTGCCTGCTGCAGCACCCCCACTCCTGTCCTCCACCCGCAGAGGCATTCCGCAGCAGAGCACCAGTGGGTGCTTGGAGTTCCACACCAGGTCACTTGGCAAGAGCGAGAAGGTGGGGAGGGAAGGCACACAGCCACACTCTAGAATCAGGAATCCTCTTCTCCCTCTCCGGGTCCTCTCTCCCCTGTGCGTTCACACACAGCAGTGATGCCCAGCTCACTCCTATGCCATCCCAGCAAACCATCCATAGGGCCCCAGACCACAGACCACTGAGGCCACCCCTCAGCAGGTCCCAGACCTGCAACCGTGAGGGAGGGGAGTTCTCAGTCCCTCGTGAGGGACTCAATAGGCCACCCCTGGCTCCACCGTGAAAAGTCCCTATTTCCACAAGAGAACCAAGGAGCTGTGAGGAGGGGTGGTCTCTAAAGCTCTTTGTCTCAGAAGAAAGGCTGAGGACAGGTGGACACTGGACAAATTAGCCAGCTCACATATACACACACACACAGGCCACCCTGCAGGGGCCCAGAGGACAAAGCAACCAAATCCCACTTCTGAGCCAAAAAGGCAGGCTGCCTGCAGTGTGGCAGGCGGCCTGCGTCAGGACTGGTAGGCCCAGCTAACTTTCCAGGGCGCTGGGGTAGGCTTACATCTGCATGGCCAGCTCTCGCAGAGTCCAGCCCCATGCCTGACAGCTGTTCCCCCAAACAAGGGAGGGTCAATAAACACCCACTGTGACAGGCGCTGCCCCAGCTTCCACGGCCGGCCCAGGACAGCCTGAGTTACCGTTTATATAATCTTCCAGGGCTGGGGCTGATATAGCCAACATGAGGGCAAGGTTATGAAAAATGCAAGTTCAGAGCCTTTGCATCCACAAAAACCAAAACAAGACAAAACCAAACGCCACCCGTATTTTACATGACTGGGTTTTAAGACTTCTCACATATCCATTTTGTGAACTAACAGGACACAGTGACAACACTTACAGGCTTTGCCCCAGAGGCCCCAGGGCCCACCATCCCTCACCATAAACAGACCCCAGGTGAAAAGCCCCTCAGACATCCCCAACTGGGGCATCTACACTCTGCAAGACGCAGTAAGGTGCTCATTTAAGAGCAGCTGAGAGTCCCCCAAACCACCCTGTGACCACCTGGACACAGGGCCCTACAGCCCCCACACTGCTTCTGCACAGACACGGACGATCCAGACAGCCTGGGTCAGTACAGCCCAGAAGAAGGAGCGGCACTGATCAGCACTGAAAGACACGCCCTCCAAGTGCCCAGTCTCCATCATGGGCCCACATCGTGCCACACTTAGACACCACACACTGTGAGGTCCGACCTCCATCACCCAACTGTCACCACACAGACCGCCAGCACAACCAACCACCCACCCAGAGGGTGACACACAGATGGCCGCTGCCAGGCGTGGCTAAGGCCAGGCATGGCCCGATGCCAGAACGCACTCGCCCACCACCCACCTACGGCCATCTCGCCCCTCACCTGCAGCTCGCACCAGGCTACCTCCACCCAGGTCTCCGTGTCCAGACCCTTGTAGACCGTCTTGAAGGAACCGCGGCCAAGCTCAATGTCGAACTTGAGGAAGCGGCCGTCCAGGGAGGTGGCCACAGCCTTGAGGTCGTCCTCGTCGTCGTCCTCCTCCTCGGGCTCCTCCCGGCGTGCGCGCCCGAACTCTGGCCTCGCCTCGAGAGCCCCCACGTCCTCCTTCCTCGCGGCCGCCGCCGCCTCCTCCTCGCGGGGGCCGCCCTCGGGGGCAGGCGCGGGCGAGGGCGCGGGGTCCGGGCCAGGCTCCTGAGCGCCCGCGGGCTCAAGACCGGGGTCGGCAAGGTCGCCCAGCGGCGCGGCAGGCGCGGCAGGCGCGGGGACGGCCGGGCGACCGCGGGCGCGCTCGGCGATGAGGCGGCGCGTCTTGCAGAGTAGCAGCACCCTTCGCTGCAGCGGCTGCGGGGGCTGCGCGCCCGGCGACTCGGCCCCCTCCAGGCCCGGCGGCTCCTCCTGGTCAGAATCCACCACGCTGCGTCGCAGGAAGCGCTGGGGCCCGGGCCGCGCCGCCCGCGCCCGCGGCACCGCCGCCGGCTCCGCCATGCCCGCGGGCCCCGCACCGCGCCCGGCCTCCATCAGTGCGCCGGGGGCGTCTCGGCGGCCGCCATCGTCGTCCATCTCTGCGAGCAAGGACACACAGGCCCGTGTGAGCGCGGGCCTCGCCGCACCTGCCCGGGACGTGGGATGAGACAGTGCCGCCCCAGGGCCCGCGGCCTGCCCGCCCCGGCCGCGGAGGGGCCTACTGGGCTGTGCCTGGGGCGGGGGGGGGGTGGGGGTGGGGGCGGGGGGGTGGGGGTGGGGGTGGGGGGTTCTGCAGACCGGATCAGGAGGCCGGGCTGGGTGGGAGGGAGCCGTTCCCTGCTCAGGCCTGGGCCAGAGAGGAGCCCTGCTGGGCTGTCCCGGGGGACACGAGGGAGGCTGCAGAGGGGGCCGGAAGGCCGGGGAGAGGGGCACCTGTGCCCTGCCCAGCCCCGGGGAAGGGGGCCTACTGGGATGCCCCTGGGAGGTGGGGGTGGTTAAGACGGGGCCGGGAGGCCCGGGCTGGGGAAGTGGGGATGCCGTGCCCTGGGCAGCGGAGGGGTGAAGGAGGTTGGGGAAGAAGGAGGTACTGGCCCGGCGGCGGCTCCACAAAGGACGCTGCCTGGGGCGCAGGAGGGGCGCGCGGGGAGGGGGATGCGGCGGCGCGGCGCGCACACAAAGGCGGCGGGTTCGGCACTCACAGGGCGAACGGGCGCCGTCCATGCCCGCGGCCCGGCGGCCCGGGCGGGCGAGGCCGCGCTCAGGGCCGGGATCTGCGCTCGGGGCTGGGGTCTGCGCTCGGTCCGGGGTCGCTCTCAGGGCCGGGGTCTGCGCTCCAGACCCGGGTCACCCTTGGCGCCGGGTCGCGGCGCTACTTCCTCCAGCCGGCCCGCGGCGGGGCAGCGCTCCCGAGTGCCGCTTCAGCTCCGCGCGGCTGCGCTCCCGCACCGGCTCAGACCCTGCGCGCGAGGAGGGCGGGGCATTCGGCTGCCCGCCCCCGGCCGGCGCGGCGGGGCGGGGCCTGGCACGCCCACCTGTCCTCGGGCGCGCGCGAGGCCACCTGCGGGCCAGCCCCCGGGGCCGCGCAGGCCCACTGCGGCCCTCATGCTCCCCCTCCGGATGTTACTGCTGGCGCCTGAGGATCTTTGGAATGCCCCACGCGGCTGCTGGCCGTGGATGGTCTGTTATCCCCCCTGCAAACCTGGCTTGGCCATCCTAGTTTGTCCACCTGGAAAGGCTGCCAGTTCCAAGACTCGGTCAGTCCAGGAAGACACCCTGAGTTGCAAGCCTATCCGTTTCAAGCCTGTCCATGATGACGTGCCTAGGCCTATCAAAGGGAAAACTGAGAAGGGATGGAGCTAAGCATGTTCCAGACAGACGCATGCAAGCCAGTCTGGCTTCTTCCGTGCTCCCTGGGACATGCTGGTGACATGTGGGTATCATGCCTGCCTGGTAATGGAGATGTCTGGCAATTCACGTCATTGCCGGCAGACTGCTGCCCACCCACAGCTGGCAGATGTACATAATACGGCAGCAGTATCCCCACACATTGCAGCAGCAACCTAGGTGCTGGGGGACTGGAGAGGACCTGTACTTGACTCAGCGCTATGTGCTCTCTGAGCCCTTAGAGGTAGTTTTGGGCAGCCCTGTTTGCATACCTCTCATGACAGGGAGCTCACTCTCTATGCTGACCCATGACCCATGAGAACACAGCTAAGCAGTTAGGTCACAGTTTGCTCATCCATGAGATGGACATAATGGTCAGTGCACAGCTGGTGTTCAACAAATGCTTACAGAGGCAGGGAGGAAAGGAGACAGGGCCTACCCTCTGCCTCTGCTCCAGTCAGTCCCCAGCAAAGCCCACTGGTAGGAAGATCAGGGTCTGGCCTTGCCCCCAGGGAGCCCCAGTCAAGAGGTACTTTTGAGGATGGGTCTGCCTTTGAGTGGGCTCAGGGGTCAGTCTAGTGGTCAGACCCAGTGCAGCCGGGCCACCTCCCTGAGTGCCCTCCACAGGCTACTACATGGGGAGGTGGCTCCTCACTTGACGACTATGTGGCCCACCCCAGGGCAGGTGAAACAGTGGAGAACCCAGGTCCCATAAGGGGACAGGGGCAAATGGGGGGACTGTGCCAGGAGAGCAGAGTTGGGGGCAACAGGGGTATCCGGGGGTGATGGGGGCAGCAGGAGTGTCCTGGGGTGATGGGGGCAGGGTAGGCTTCTCAGGGAACAGAAGGAAGGGTGCTGGGGCAGACAGATGGAGTGGGGGTATATGGACCTCGCAAGCTTGGGTTCCTAGGCCCTGGAAGCTCCTGCAACTGGCTGGGCAAATAATGGGGCCCCTGGGGCTCTGGCCCCTTGAGGAAGTCTCCCCATCCAGTGGGGGCCAAGAAGTTCTATAACACAGTTTTTTTCCTCTCTTATAATAAGATGATGTATAAAAAGATGATTTCTTTTACTCTGTTCTCTGTAAAAATTTGAAAACGTGTTGATTTTTTAAATAACAGCTTCATTGGGATATAATTTAGATACCATAAAATTCAGTCTTTCAGAGTGTACAATTCAGTGGTTTTTAGTATATTCACAGAGTTGTGTGACCAACACCACTGTCTAATTCCAGAACATTTTTATCACCCCCCAAAAAAACCCATGCCCATTATCAGTCACTCCACATTACCCCTCTCTCAGCCCCAGGCTAGCAGTAATCTACTTTCCAACTCTATAGATTTGCTTATTCCTAACATCACATATAAATGGAATCATACAACAGTCCTTTGTGACTGGCTTCTTTCATTCAGCATAATGTTTCACTTAGTCCACATTATAGCATATATCAGTACTTCACTTCTTTTTGTGGCCATATTGATTTTTTAGGAGCAAGTACTCATTAAAGAAATTTAAGATAGAAAAAGTAGAAATAAAAACTTTTTTAAGTTGTTACCCAAGTGTGATCCCATGGCACCTCCCGTGGCAGGCACATGTCTTTCCATGTGCAGCTGTCCACTCAGGAGAAGCTCAGCAGGCTTGCATCAAATAACCAAATAATGGGGACTTGCCTGGTGGCGCAGTGGTTAAGAATCCTCCTGCCAATGCAGGGGACATGGTTTCGAGCCCTGGTCCAGGAAGATCCCACATGCCGTGGAGTAACAAAGCCCATGCGCCACAACTACTGAGACTGCGCTCTAGAGCCCATGAGACACAACTACGGAGCCCATGTGACATAACTACTGAAGCCCACATGCCTAGAGCCCATGCTCTGCAACAAGAGAAGCCACCGCAATGAGAAGCCTGCGTACCGCAACGAAGAGTAGCCCCCACTCGCCGCAACTAGAGAAAGCCCGTGAGCAGCAACGAAGACACAACGCAGCCAAAAAATAAATTAATTAAATAAATAAATTTATAAAAAAAAATAATAATACCAAATAATGATTCAAACCTTTTCTTTCCTATGCAACAAGTTACCTTTTAATTTTACACAGTTAGGCTCGCACCAGATGCTAGGTTCATATCCTAGCTGGTTCAGTCCAGAGAATGCAGCTTTAGCCCTCAGATGTCCTGGAATGTGCAGATGTTTGAAATCCTCTACCCATCACCCTGTTGAAGTGAGCCTGCTGCCAGGTGTGGGGGATGCTATCAACACTCAGGGTCCCCTCAGGGACCACTCCCAGACTGCACCACTCAGTTCCTGGCCCCAGGAATTTTGTTTTAATGGGCACAACTTTTAGAAACAACTTTTAAACTTTTCTGGTTGAAAGTCTGAAGAAGAACAGCTAAGACCACTCAGTGCTCATTCCTACCCATTCAGTGGCCTGAGCCATGGGGGTGCAGATCAGTCTCAGTGGGGAACTGCTAGGTGGGCACAGAGGGCACCTGCACACCTTCAGACCAGCCTTCGACCTCTGCAGGAGTTGCGGTAAATTCGGGAGCTGGAGCACTGCGTTCACCCTGACTGTCATCCTTGGTCACAGCCTGCCCTTCATTCTCAGCCTCTTCAGCACTCGGTAGAAGTAGACGGGGTGTGACTTCCTCTGGTTGCTCGCAAGAGATGATGCCAGTGTCCACCACCTGAGACCCACTGAGTGAGCCCTCTTTTAGTGTCTCAGAGCAGAATTGAAGTTGATCTGCAAAGAGAAGGGCCAAGTGGTCCTAGAGACCTGCATGGATCACGAAATATGGAGACAGGCAGAAGAAAACACAGGTCATTTTCCACGTTTTCGTCTCTCCTAAAGCCCCAGGAATTTGACCCAGGGATCTTGAGTAACTGATAGCCATCCAAAATGGGGGTGGGTCGCTGAGCCCAGTGGGTGGTGGGGCCTCAAGTAAGTCATGCTGCTGACATAATGATAATGATGATGATCCCCAGTGCTGAGCTGAGTCTTTGCAGGAATTCTCTTGTCTTGCCCCACACTGTCCTCGAGGGCCCTGTTATCAGATGGGAAGCAGCAGAGAGGCAAAGAGACTTGCCTGAGTTAGTCGACTGCAGGCAGTAGGCCCGGAGGTGAACCAGGCCAACTTACCCACACCCCACAGGGAGCTGCCTCTCAGCCTGCAACTGCTGCCATCCAGCCTTTTCAGGACTTTGTGGCCAGTCCTTGCCCATCGACTTTCGCTAGCTACAGGGGCCGGTCTTCGGCAAGCTGGCACATTCTCCATCGTGCCAGCTCTCTCTCATCCTCTCTTAGCACCTCTGTCCACATGGCCCCTGGAGCTCTAGCTCTGCTGGCTCTGCTGTCACATGCCCGTGACCCAGCCCACCTCCAGCTCCACCCCATATAGCACTGGGGATGGGGATCTGTGCTCCACCTCTCCCAGCCCCCAGCAGCTTCAGGGAAGCATTGCCAGAGGAGGTGCTGGTGGCAGCAGATTGGAAGGGGCTCCCATCCACATCCACTGGGCAGGGGGTAGAAAGAGCTCTCCATCAGGCTTCTTTTGGTCCCCAGAGCCAGTCACACAGCTCTGCTCCCCTTCAAGGAAGCAGCCAGAGCACAGCAGCTTCCTCCTCTACGCTCCCAATCCCCGGGGCTGAGCATCCCCTGGGGTGGCTGCCCCTCCAAGCTCCACAGCTTCCTTCTGTCCATACCCAGAGTGTGCGCTGCAGTCTGGGTTTCAATGGGAGCAGAGCCCCCATTGTGCTCACTCAGCCCTGCCAGCACCTGGCATCGAACCCCTGGTATTGAATGGATGTTCCACCCAGTCCCAGCCTCAGCTCTCTCCTCAACTCTAAACTCCTTCCTCTTAGGGGGTCCGTCTTAATGGGCAGGCCGAGGAGTCAGGACACTCCCCCAATTCTAGCTTGACCTCAGGCCCAACCACATCTATCCACTGCCCTCCAGAGCAGCCACATACCGGTGAGGCCCCAAATTCTGGGCCATGTTCTCCTCTTGGTCCTGATGGCACACGCCAGCCCTTGCTCACCGCGGATCCACTGCCTCTGTGTCATCCTGCTGCCCAAGTGGAATCACTGAGCAGATTGGCACAGGCTTCCTGGAAAGCAGTTCGCAGTTGGAGCAAGAACCTAAAAAATGTTTATACCCTTTAAGTCAGTAATTCCCTTTTGGGGAATTTATACAAGTGAAGTGACCAGCTATGCAGATAGTGGTGCATAAAGATGTTCACTGAAGGGTTGTTTATAATAAGCATTAGGAATAACGTAAATTTTCAGCAATTGGAATATGGCTCAGTAAACTGTGTTATTCCTACGTAGTCAAAGATGATGAAGCCATTTAAATGCTCTTCGTGTAGTTTTATAATGAGGCAGGAGACAATCTGAAGTGACAGTGCACAGGAGAAAAACTGGAAGGGAACACACCAAAATGTTAACAGTGGATGCTTCTGCTTTTGTGCATTTTTCTGCACTTTGGACAAGAGGCAACTCCACCTAATGTCTGGCCCGTGTCTTTGGGAAAGAGGGGCACACTGATCCAGCAAGGGTCTAGAAGCATGGATCCGATTCAAATCCTGGCACCACCCGTTGGCCATGACCTTCAACTCATTAATTAAGTTCTCTGAACTCCAGTTTCCTCAGTCACCAGGTGGTGGTGGCACCCAGTTCCCGGGGTTGTGAAAGAATCGCTAAAGGAATCCCCAGGCGTCCAGCAGCCCAGTAGGACTGAAACATGATAGCCATCCTGGACTCTGGCCACCTCCTGCCTTGCCACCTGTCTCCTTGCTGGTGGGACCTGTCATGGAGAGAGGAATGGCCCTGATTCAAGAGAGCCATTCAATCCCCATTTCCACAGGGGGACATGGAGGTTTGAGGTCTTAGTGATTTGCTCAGGACCACAGAGCTAGCCAGTGGAGGGGCAGACATGTGGGCTCGTGCGGACAGAGCAGAGAGAAGGAGCATGGAGAGCCAGGTGCCACAGTAGCTTGGCAGGGGTCCTCAGACCAGAGCCATGCCACTGTCCAGGGCAGCTTCTGACCAGTGGCCGAGTCAGGTTGTCCTGCCAGCTGGGGTAGCTGACTACCCCAGGGGTTCCCAGGGGTCTCTCCCACCCAGAGTTTCCACTTTCTGCTCAGTGGGCCTCGTCAGCCCCCATCAGCTCCCAGGGGAGCCACACAGTTTTCCATGTGATGCAGAAGAGGCACTTTCCTCTGGCTGGAGACTCAGCCTGCTTGACTTGGGGTTTTCCAGCAGACCCAGCTCGAATTGCAATGCCTGACCCTGGGAATGCCTGTTCATTCAGAATGAAGAGGTGCCCAGGTGACATAATATATCATCAAACACCTGTCGAGCCTACTGGGGGCCAGGCCCAGTGCACACAGCGGAAAATGGCCACATTGCGTGAGGAGGCACTGCCTGTCTTTCAGCTATGCTTCCTTCTGCGGTGGATTCATGCACAGTCTGACCCTTCCTGGAGGAGGCTCGCATGTCCACCAGCAGCGCCACGTCGAAATTCCCAGCTTTTCCCTCCATGGCCCTAGGGAAAGCCCAGGAACGGAATGTCTTTAGCTGACAGGTCACGTGTTCATCCCTGAACCACCCCTGTAGACAGGGCTGGGATGGTCTGATGTGCCAGACTGGGCACTTGTCTCCCATGGGTCCAAGGACTGCATGTGGGAGGAGGGCTTGTTCCAAAATAAGGGGAAGCATCCCACCTACACCCTGACCTTGACCTTGGGGAAGCAGGCTTGGTTCCCCTTTGAAGACCTGCACCAACCCCCAGGGAGCCCCACGCACACTTCCTACCCTCGTGGCCTCAGTTTTCTCATCTGCTAAATGGCTCACCTCATCAGGCCACGCAAGGGAGAATGCAAAGGTCCAAGACAACCTGGCACACAGTAGGTGCTCATTAAACACTAATGCTGCCCTCTTGGGCTCAGCGCTCCGCACACACCTGCTAAAGGAGCAGGTCACAGCCGCTGGGACCATCAGGCTGCAACGTGTTTTTCTAGAAGGTTTTATGCGAACTACACATCCAGGAATGAAGTCACTGATCAATAAACCATAGCAGTGACCCCTCAATTAACAAATACTTATCTGTCTTAGAGACAGAATTGCCATTTTGCAAGATAATTGAGCACCAATGACCAGAAGCATACTCTGCTTTGAATAAGGACCTGCAACATGACTGGCATCCGCAGGGCCTCAGCGGGGTACTACAGGCAGCCTCGGGGCCTGGGGTGATTTCTGCATCATTATCACAGGGACAGCCAGGCAGGAGCTGAGCCCTAGAATCCACGGGATAAGGATGTGGGGCATCGTGTGCTGTGTGGGGCTTGACATGTTTCTGGTCTGTGTCTCTGAGGATGTGAGTGGTGGTGGGGGGCAGGGTGCCTTGCTTCTGAAGCTGAGGGGCGGAGGCCAGCGCAGACACCAGCAAGAGCAAAGTAGGTCTTTTAACAGGAGGAGAAACCGAGGTTCAGAGATGAAAAGGGCAAGAGCATACAGTGAGCAGGCTACAGAACCAGGGCTCCAGGTTCAAAAGAGGCTTTGTCTCAGCCAGAGGGAGGTTTCCATGAACATTCATCAGATGTGTGTGTGTGTTGGGGGGAACTTCCAGACACAAGAGCAACAGGGGACTGGGCAGGGAAGAGAGAGGGGAGATTTAAAAAGGAAAGGTAGGGGATTTCCCTGGTGGCACAGTGGTTAAGACTCTGTGCTCCCAATGCAGGGGGCCTGGGTTTGATCCCTGGTCAGGGAACTAGATCCCACATGCATGCTGCAGCTAAGAGTTCGCATGCCACAACTAAGGAGGCCACGTGCAGCAACTAAGGAACCCATGAGCCACAACTAAGGAGCCCACCTGCCGCAACTAAGACCTGGCATTACCAAATAAATAAATAAATAATTTTTTTTTTAAAAAAAAGGGAAAGGTAAAACTGACCCAATTTTAAAATATTAAGAAACAAGATCAAAAGGCAGGCATTTCCTTGAGGAAAAAGATTCACAGCAGATACAAAAGGTAAGGGGAGTTATCATTAATATGCAAAAACTCATATGAGTCAATATGGGTTCAGTATGAGTGGAAAAGTCCAAATTCCCAAAAGAAAAGAGAGTGAAAGTCATGCTCAGACAAGCACAGAAAGTCACGGAATGTGTAGAACCACAGTTCCGTCTCACCAGGACCTGTCATAAGGCAAGTAAGACTAACAGGCATCTTCACATGGAGATTAGCAGTCCTGGTTTAATAATAAGGCCCGGTGCAGACAGGCAAGCTGTGAGCAAGTCGGTTGGTCCAGCCTTTCAGGAAAGCAGCTTGGAAAAGCCTCACACTTATTCTTACTCTGATTCACTTTTGGGATCTACCCTGAGGAAAGCAAAGATTTAGACCTAGAGTGGTTTACCTTAGACTTACTATAAGTGCCAAACGATTGGAAATGACAAAGTTCCAGGGGAAGGCTTGGGTAACCCTTCATTATCCTAGGCCAAGGGGTTTATGATCACTTGTTACTGCAGCAAATGTGGACTGATACACTCCACACTGGATTCCTGGCTCAAGAAAGCTTGGTGTATCCTGGAAGGTCAAGGAACAATTGTTAAAAGAGCAAATAAAGGAATGATCTCAAAGAAAATACACCAGATATCAGCAGTGGTTATTTCTATTTGGGTGAATTCCATTTTTTGTTTTTATGCCTTTCTGGCAGCCACAGCTGTCCCACAGCTGTACCATGCACTCACCTGCTTGGCCAACCCTGAACCAGCTGCTGAGTCAGAAGCTTATGCATTTGTAATTGTGTCAGATTTTGTCAAATCGCTCTCAGGAGAGGTTGTACCAATTTACACTCCCACCAGTGATGCAGACTTGCCCACAGAGCACGTTAATTGACTTTTGCATTAGAAGAAACGCCATATCCCAGCAAGGCTTTAATTTCCATGTCTCCCATCATGCGTGAGCTCAGCCTCTGCCCATGGGTCCAGACCAGTTTTCTTTTCTTTGAGCTGTCCTCATAGGGGCTGACGTCTCCCTGCCCTGCCGACCCCCAGAACACCTTCGCTCAGCTTCTGAGTGGCTGGCTCTGTCTCCTCCGTCAGCCCTAGGGTCAGAAGTCACCTCCGCAGAGAGGTGAGGTCCCTGAGGGGCCCACAGCCCTGCCCGAACTCATCCTCATCGAAGCATCTGCTTCTCTGCAACAGACACTCAGGTCCCAGCCCAGGGACCCTGCCCCTCTGGTGCTGGTACCTCCATCTTCCCAGCAGGCCCTGAGCCAGTTGGAGATGAATCTGTGCTAACTGACCCATCTCACTCTTCTGAGCTCCCCACTGAGCAAGGCCTTTAGCCTCAAGATGAAGGCCTGTATGTGGCCATCAGGAGTGTGGCCTGGACTCAAGTCCAGCCCCTGGGCCACTGTAGGCCACACCACCCTGAGGGAGAGATGCCTAGGCTGGGTGCCCTGCAATAAGTTCACCTCTTGGGCCTCAGTTTCCTATCTGCCAACCCCCAATGTCACCATAAATGTGACAGAGCAGACATCTGCAGTGCTTCCAGCAGGCAGCCTAGGCCAGAACATAGGAGGATTGGTCACTGCAGCTCTAGGCAGCTAAGGACCGTGCCCCTGAGCGCTCCATCCTCCCCAGATTATGCTAGGGCTGGGTCAGCGTCTCCCCTCCCAGGGCCCACTGGCAGCCTGTGCCATGGTTGGGGTGAGGGCTGCTGGATTGATCAGTTAGTCCATGCCTGGTCCCTGCTAGCCAGACCCCCCACCCCGTGGTCCCCATGGCTGACTGCAGCCCACGCCCGGCTCCAGTGGTAGAGGCCAGCGTTCCCCACACCACATGGACCGATGACTGCGGGTAGTGCTGACTGGAGTCCAGGGTGTTCTCAGGGTGGCACCTGGGGAGGGGCCAGCATGGCCCAGGGGTGAACAGGGACCGGCCATTCACAAAGCCCCAGCACCAGCATTCACTCACGGGGTCCCAAGGTAGCCTGGCCCGTTATCACACCCCCAAAGGAGGTGATCTCCGCAAGGGCAGGGACATCCATCAGGTCACCTCAGCTGGGTCTCCATGAGGCTGCATCCTGCTCTCTTCAGAGTGACCCACCCCCCCTCAGTCCCTCCCTCCCTGCGGCCCAGGCAAGCCAGGGCCTGAACACCTGCTTTGAGAGCAGCAGCTTGGGACTCCATTCACAGCAGCATTTTAATCCCACCTTTTCCAACAAGAATACAGCGTAGGACTCAGCATTCCGGGAGCCCAGCAGGTCTCTCACACTCCACCCCCTGCCTGTTTCCCTCCACATGGGCCACAGGAGGTGCCGGCTTCTGTGTCCTCAGAGGCATTTTCTACACATGGACCCTTTCCCTCCTGGGTTTGCCCACGTGGGGGTAGGCCAGGCACACTGCCGCCTCACTTTCCTCAAAATTCCGGTCATTGGTTTGTCTATTTATATTGTAAACACTTTCTACTGCAAAATGCAAAACAACCCAGAAACATGCATTAAACAACCTAAAGAATCACTACAAAGTACACACTCACGAGACACCTGCAGTGATGCCAGAACTCTGTCTTCCTGGGTCCTGACACCCCAGAGGTGGCCCCAACCCTGCTTTCACAGTAATCACAGCCTGGTTGCTGTTTGGTTGTCTGTCATTTTGCTACCAAACGAACATTTGCAAACCTTGCAGATGACTTTGCCAGGGCAAGGGCAGGGCAGGAGAGGCACCGGGTGAGCCTTTCCAACCTCAAAACCACAAGGGCCCAGGGAACCTAGCTCGAGTCTGAGCGCCCTGTCTGCAATGTCATGGAGCAGGGCCTCACGCCCGGAAGTCCTGCTGCTGCTTCCACTGAGAGCGTCCACGAGGCCTGTGGTCAGTGTGTAGGTGCCTGCAGCACGGAGGACCATGACCCTATACTCCGTCACTAAGGTGACACTGATGGGCTTTTTGGGGAAGGTTGCTCAGAACATCCTGGTGAGGGTTCCCACACTTCCCTTGGGCTTGTGCCAGCAGGGGAGCTGCTCTCATGGTGGGCAGTCCTGGGGTGCTGTCCCACTCCCCCCCGCCCTCCCCAGGGAACCTAGCCCAGCCAATGGGCGAGTGGACCTTGCTGTATTCATGCTCACTGAAGACCATCACTTCCAGTTCACCTTCCTCTGTTGATGGCCACGTGGCGTTTTGTTGCACCATGTGCCATGTTTATCTTCCCAAGCCCTGTTGTGGGCATTTTGGTGACTCCACCTTTTTGCTTCTACAAAAACAGAATAACCTGTGGAAATGCAGCTCATGGGGTAAATGCCTAGATGTGGAGCCAGCTAGCCCCAGCACCCCTATCCACACCAAGGTCCCATCCAGTTCCCCAAACTCAGCTGAAACTAACAAAGCCTGTCGGCCTTGACTTTCACCAGCCCGCCCTGCTGAAACGCGAGGCCACACCTCAACTCTTCAGGGTCTTCACATGGTCCTCCCACTGGCAGTGTGGAGGCCAGAGCCAGCCCTGTGAACTCTCTCACAGATGGGGTCTCTCTCCCTCACTCCCACCTCAGGAATCACCTCGCACCCACCTTTTCTAGTATTTAAGGCATTTTCTTTGAGATAAGTGCTTTCATCCCCATAAACATCTGCTACTTTTTCTCTTATGTCTTGACTGAAGCAGTGTGCTATCAGAGAAAGTTCTGAGAAGGGGACTTCACCTATAACCCCAACACCCAACCTGACAGCCACCATGCTGCACTGTGTCCCCTCTAGACTAATCATGGGCACACGTGTTTCAAAGTGTGTTCATTCATTCCTTCAGCAAACACTCACCAGGTCTTTCCTAGTGGGTCCAGGACCCAGCCCAGAACAGTCTAGTCACTGATGAGGTGCAAAGACCAGTTCCCACCTGATCCAAGCAGTGTCCATGCTCATCGCCAACTCTGCAGGTTCCCTGTGGAGGGGGGCTGGGAGGTGAATGGTTTCCCTGGGAGGACCGAGCCTGCAGCCTTGCACCCTCATCTTCTTCCACAAGAATTTAACACAAATGGCGCGAGTTGAAGGGTTAGCTGCATGTACATAGTGGAAAAGTTGGAAAAAGTACTTGTGTTTATTATTTTTGGTGTAGGGTCATGTGTTTTGCCTATTTTTGAAATGTAGAGGGATCATTTGTATATTTAGGGCATGCTGTATTATGTGCGTTTCTTTTGGTGGTTTTCAGGAATTGTGTGTTTTGGGGTGTGTGAGGGCAGGTGTATGACTATTTTATGGGACTGGTGGTATAATGTATATGTGCATATGAATGTGTTGTGTGGTGTGGGGTTTATATGAATCTGTATTCTGGAAGCAGGTGGTGTTATTTCAGTGTGAGTATTTGGGAGTGTGGGATTATGTATATGCAGATAGTGTGAAGCCTTATGTTTATTTTTGGTTATAGGTTGGTATATTTCCATATGTGTAGTATGCTGAGTAATTGGGGGTATATTTGGGGCTTGTGGTGAGAAACATGTATGTTGAGTTTGTGTGTGTATTCAAGGAGCGTAGCAGATTAGATGAATATTTTCTAGAGTATGTGTTTACATTTTTCATTGGGGGTTATTTGTATCTGGAAGTGAGTATTTTTGTGTTGATATAGTAATGGAGTTATGTGTATACAGGAGAATGGGAGAATTTATTTGTACTGTAAGTATACGATATGGTTCTAAGTAAGTATTTAGGGGTATGGAGGTTTAAGGTGTGTAATTTGGGACTTGGAAGGGGTTTTATGTGTATTTATATATGATATGCTGGAGATGTGTCCATGTGTCTTAGGAGTGTGTACTGGTTTGTGTGTATATCCATCAGGGCATGGGTGAATTCATAGGGTTTGAGGTTGTCAGAAATGGTCACAGTGGTTTCCCGGAATGCTGGGATTTTTGTGTTTGGAAATGTTTGGGGATTGTGGTGGTAATGTTGGATTCTGGAAATGTAAGGATGATGTATAGTGTTTGGGGGGATATATATATTTAGAGATTGGGAATATTTGCTGGTGTGTGTGTCCATGAGTGTGTGGGGGTCATGAGTGTATAGTAGCTACAGTTGAGGGATTGTTGGTGTTTTTGTGTCTTGTATGTATCTGAGCATGAGGGGTGTATGTTCATGGTTAGTTTATGAGAGTGTGCATAAGGGCTTTGTGTGTGTATTAAAGTATTCAGGGATCCTCTTTGTGTCACTTCTGGAATGTACTGGTTGAAGAACTTGGTGGAGTTGCTTATATGTGTATTTTCAATGTTCGTGGGATGGTCCTGTATATATTTGGTAAGTTTGGTTGTTTTGTGCCTGTGTGTGTGTCTTTAGGTTCATGGGGCTTATGGGGTGTGTATTCTGAGATATGGGAGAGCTTCAGTGTATGTATTTGGAAACAGAGAGGCTGTATAGGTTGTGTGTTCAGGAATTGTGGAGTATATGTATTTTGGGACTGTGGGATTGTGTGTGGGTATTTTTTTGGTGGTTCATGAAACAACTGTATACTTGGTGTTTTTTGAGAGCCTATGTGTCTACAGGTTATTTGTTGTGAATATACAGGTAGTGTGTTGGTTGCATATGTTGGTATTTGAGCACATTCAAGGTGAGTGGTTTTGTGTAAAAATCAGGTAGTGAGAGGTGTTTTGTATGTACATTCAGGTTTCAGGTAGCAGTTGTATGGGTGTGTTTAGTGTATATGAAAGATTGTATGTTCTGAGATATGTTCTGGAGATATGTAGTGTGGTTTTGTTTGTATATTTGGGGTGAGAGTTCAGGGTGTTACTCAGGGTGCAGTCAGACTGTGTGCACATATTCACATGAAAGGGGATGGGGTGCGCTGGAACTGGCTCGTACTAGCTTGGTATAGTCAATGGTGCATATCTCTTCCCAGCTCTGTGACGTCAGGTTGAAATTAGTCATGCTGAGAATAGTTACACCAGGTAAGTTGTGAAGCTCCGTAAATCAAAGCTTTCCTACCTGCCCTTGGAAAGCATTTTATTAAGCATTCATCAGCATTTATCACTGGTGTGTGTGTGTGTGTGTGTGTGTGTATGTGTGTGTGTGTGTGTGTGTGAAGTAAGAATATTCAGGCATCAGTGCGTACGTGTATGGGAGACTCTATGAGAATTTTGAGTGGGGCATTCAGGGGCTGTGGGCCTTGGTATGTGTGCCTTGACCCTGGTCGATCAAGTTGGTGCATTCTTTTTTTTTTTTCCTTGCCCATGTACTTTTAATGTTACAAGTACATTTTGTTTCAATTCTGACATATTATTTTATGCTATAATTGATATGTTTTATTTACAATAAATATAACAAAATTTTCTTTTATTATTTTATTAGGTTTTTAGATTCTGTTTTGTTCTAAGTACTCTTTATATGTATACCTGTTACAGTGCCCTTAATTTTCTTTTTTCTTAAAAAATCTTTTGCTATCTAGTCTGTCAGTTTTAAATGGTACTCACTGACACTCATATATACAACAGTCAGTTACCTTTTTCAAATTTCACTCTTCTCCCTCTCTTCTCCTCCCATTTTTAATGGAATTCTTTCCACATAGTCGAAACATGTAACAATTGAACCCTATTCTCTCACCTATTACCCTACTCTTGTGTTAGTATTTGATTTACAATTAAATATGTTAAATAATCACCAGCAATCATTTACCAAGGTTTCCTCAGTGTGTGCTGTTGACATGAGCTCATCCTATAGTAGATTCCTCATGAATGACTCACCTGCACAATAGTCCCTGGGTTCTTGCACAGTCGAAACTGTTTACTTATAGACTTGATACGTTAAAGGCAGCTTGGCTGAATATAAAAACCTTGGGTAACTTTTGTTCTATGGAATATTTTGAAAATGCTGTTCCACTGTTGCTTTGCATTGTATGCTGCTCTTGAGAGGCTGGTGCTAGACTAATATTCTTCTCATTATAGGTAATTTGATTATTTTGTTTAGAGGACCTGATGATTTTTTTCCTTAGAGTCGTTTTACTAACATGTTTCTCAAAGTGATTTGTTTTTGAATCATTTTCCCGGGTACAAGGTAGGCCCTCTCAACATGTCAATTTAAGTTATCTTTTATTTCCAGGTAGTTTTCTTGCCTTACAGATTTAAATATCAATATTTATTTCTGTTGTGTTTCTTTTTCATTTCTAGTAACTCTAATTATATAAAGATCAGATTTTTTTTTCTTGCCTGCCTGGCATTTCATCCACTTTCTCCTTAAACATTTTTACTCTTTGAAAAAAATCTCAGATGTACTCTCTTGGTTGTCTTCCTGCCTTTCCTCAAAGTCCCTTATTAAAATTTTATTCCAATCTGTACTCTCTTGGGCACCCTCTAATTTGTTCTTCCTTCCCTGGTGGACTTTGTCTTTTTCTTCATTTCCTTTTCTGAACTTGATTGACTTTCATTGAATTTTTTGTGTGTTTTGTCCTGTTTTGTCATTAGTTTTTAAAATTGCTGATTCAATGCATGCATTTAATGTTAAAAAACTTATTGTTTTAAAACTAATTGCTTGTTTATGAATATTTAATTCAATTTAGAAGTTTGTTACAGTATTCTTCTGCTCCCTTACTAATTTTTGGAAAGAATATCTGTCACAGGAAATATTTTAATTTGAATTTTCTATTTACTTTTTGTAGTACTTTATGTTGAATTGAGTTAATTTTTTTTCAATCCTAGGCCTTTTGTTGATAATTTTCCTGGCGTAAGAGTGCCCTCCTTTACCAGTATTTTAAAATGCATTTAAAATTTTTGATTATGTTGGTAATGGTTGGGATGGTGGCAGAAAGAGAGGAGAGGTGGTGTGACATGTTTGTCTTTGGTTTCTGTAGGATCCTTAACTTTTACTTCTTCCTTTTTCTTCCTTCTTTCTTTTTGCTGCCACCACTTCTCCATTTGGCAGATTCTCCCCCCAGAAGCAATGCTTCCCAAAGGCTAATACCTAGAGTTCTGCTTACTTTCAAGCCCAATTCTTATAGCTGATGCCAGAAATTGACAATTCTTCAACTTGTGTTTAACATTTTGACACTTACTCTTGTAATTTCACTTTCTGGAAGTGATTTTGTCTATCTTTATCTGCATCTTCTGTTCCACTTTTCTTTTTCACAGAATCTCTTAAGTTCGCCTTCCCTCATTCTTCATGCCTGTAGACTTTTACCAGCCATGATGATACCGACCAGGGTTCTTGGCCTTCCTCAATAAACAGAAATTGACTAGAGGCCAGACAAGAAATTCAGGCAAGGCTTTATTGGGGCCCCTGCTGCAGCAGTGGGGAGCCAGAACAAGTTACCGGTTCCCTTGCTCACTTGCTCACTTGGTGGGGGGGAAGTGAGCGGGTTCTTTATATGGGGTGAGCATAGGGGGTGTCCAGGGGTCGGGCCAGAGGGGTGGCTTAAGTGTTTTGTCCACCCCTCTGGTGGTGTTGAGTGCAGGGGGCGTGCTCAGTACCCTGCTTTTGCTCCGGACACCCTGTTTTTTTGCTCCTAGGTCTTCAGAAATGACAGTAGGGAGGTTTTTTGTTCTTTTTGTATCTTTTGTACATAATTTGTCCCAACTGCGCATGCATGCAGTTATCTTTAGCCCCTTTTAGTTTCTTTGTATTTTTTTGCTTGAGGAGAGGTTTGTCCAGGTGCAAGCATTGCAGCACTGCAGCAAAAGGTCCCAGGTCCCAGGCCTGTCTCAGTGAGAGCCTGTTGAAACTTGTTTTTCATTTCTCTACTTGTAAATAATTAGAAGTTCGTGGTATTCTCTGTACCCTAGTATATCTAAAACATGGCCAATAGCAATTTTATTAGTGTTCTTTATTTGTGTTGTTTTACTTGTCATTGTTGATCTTCTGGTTTGGAAGGTTGAAGAGATTCAGATTCAGGTGGTCACCATTACAATCTGTAGCTGGACAGTTTCCCAGGCAAGGTTTTAAACAAGAAAATGGCAGTTTTAGAAGCTGAGCAGAGGCACTACTGCAAGATTGAAAGAGTGGAATTCGGATCGCAGTAATTGTTCTGGTTGGTGAAGTGACTCACAATAAGTAAGTGGCAGTGGAATTTACAAGTGAGGATGGATTCAAATTGCACTCAAAACGATAAGGACGAATTGTCAGTTTCTTAAAAAATTGTCTCGGGACTTCCCTGGTGGTCCAGTGGTTAAGATTCTACGCTCCCAATGCAGGGGGCCCAGGTTCGATCTCTGGTCAAGGAACTAGGTCCCACATGCCGAAACTAAAAGATTCCCGCATGCCACAACTAAAGATCCTGCATGCCGCAATGAAGATCCTGCACGCAGCAACTAAGACCTGGCACAGCCAAACAAACAAACAAACAAACAAATAAATAAATAAATATTTAATAAATAAATTGTCTCTTTTTAAAAAATTGTTATGTATGGACTAAATTTTCTGTTCATCGATAGCAAAATAATCAGTTCATGGGTTAAGATAACCTCCTGCCAATGCACAGTAAATACACCCACTGGTCATTGACCTTCAGGAAAATTCCAAAGGAAGCATTGTATTTTTTTTATTGAAGTATAGTTGATTTACAATGTTGTGTTAGTTTCAGGTGTACAGCAAAGTGATTCTTTTCAGATTCTTTTCCCTTACAGGTTATTACAAAATATTGAGTATAGTTCCCTGTGCTATATGGTAGGTCCTTGTTGATTATCTATTATATATATGGTAGTGTGTATATGTTAGTTCTGAACTCCTAATTTATCCCTCCCCTCCTTTCCCTTTTGGTTCCATAAGTTTGTTTTCTATGTCTGTGGATCTATTTCTGTTTCATAAATAAGTTCATTTGTATCTTTTTTTTTAGATTCCACATATAAGTGATATCAAATGATATTTATCTTTCTCTGTTTGACTTACTTCACTTAGTATGATAATCTCTCAGTCCATCCATGTTGCTGCAAATGGCATTATTTCATTCTCTTTTTATGACTGAGAAATATTCCATTGCATATAAATAGCACATCTTCTTTATCCATTCATCTATTGATGGACACTTATGTTGTTTCCATGTCTTGGTATTGTTAATAGTGCTACTATGAACATTGGAGTGCATGTATCTTTTCAAATTAGACTTTTCTCTGGATATATGCCCAGGAGTGGGATTGCAAAATCACATGGTAACTCTATTTTTAGAGTTGGTCCATTCTCTAGGGCCAAAGAATCCCCATAAATGTTGATGATTTCTGGCGCCTCTTCATGCAGATGGGTTCAGGGTGTCTGTACCTAGGCAGGTTCACACTCCTTCAGCATTTGTGTGGTCCTGGCATATGGGTCTTGAGATGAGTGAGCCTGGTGGACAAACGGCCATGTAGAGCAGCAGCAGTGTATTAATCAAGTTTTCATTTTCTGTATTTTGTGATGTTTTGACACCTTAAAAAGCTGTCTGGCCAGGGAGAGACTGCCCCACACTGGGCTAGCAAAGGGCTCTCTGGGAGCTTGTCTTTCATATGCAAATCAACCAACCAGTCTGGGGTCTAGAGCCCCAATTACCCCATTCATCTAACTTACACACTAAGCCAATATTACCCCTGATCTAAAATGTCCCAGGGCCAGGTACCAGGCAACTAGTGACCACATCTATAGCCTAAAACCCACCAGAATTATTCAAACTAAGCAATCCTAAATTGTTTACTCTGCCCTCCCTTACATTTTCTGTCAAAATTCCAATAAACGCTCTGGCATAGGCTTTCTCCTTGTTCCTGCTTCTGCCTCCTGACCAAACCTGGTACTTACCCACTAGCCCTGTGTGGTGTTGCATGTCCCCTTCTTTCAGGAAATGTAACTAATGAGTTTCAGAGGCATTGGCCTCTCTGTATCATCACTTGGTCACCTCCGTAAATTAAATCCTGGACATAATTTTAGAACAGTTGGCACAGTGAGCAGAATGACTCAAGTGTTCAATGGAGGGGCCACCTCTGGGCTGCTCTTGGCTTTCTAACTGATTTTACCACACAGCAAGTTCTGCCTAAGACGGCACTGTTAGTTCTTGGTGCATTTGCACTTTGGCTGCTGCCACTTTGTGCTGTGTCTACCATATGCTGTATTCCAACTTAAATTGTTATAGGATCTTGAAGGAGTAGTCCTTAAGGTCCTTCTCAGCTCCTTCTGTAACTTAAAGGTGCTATAGTATAGGTCTGAAAAGGCTATAATTCACTAGTTGGCACCTTAGCCAGGACAGATTCATCTCATCAGTCTCTTTTTGTCTGAGATCAACATACCTGCTTTTTAGGCTGGTGACCCTAGGGGTGACTAGAATAACTAGTTAACACACAAGGCAGAGGTTTCTCCCAAAAGTGAGTGAGGGGAGGCTTCCTCCAATAGACTGTGTTGGGATGCCAGTCCGATCAACTAAGCGAACAATGGTGGACTGCAGTTTTGTTTTGTTTTCCATCTTCATTGAGAAATAATTAACATATAACATTGAGTGAGTTTAAGGTATACAATGTGATGATTTGCTACACATACATAATTGCAAAATGATTACCACAGTATGGTCAGTTAACTTTTCCATTCCTTCACACAGTTACCTTTGTGTGTGTGTGGTTAAGCCATTTGAGATCTACTCTCTTAGCAACTTTGAAGTATATGATACAGTATAGTTAACTGTAGTCACCATGCTGTACGTTAGATGACCAGAACTTATTCATCTTATAACTGGAAGTTTCCACCATTTGATCAACATCTCCCCATTTCCCCCAATGCCTAGACCTTGGCAACTACCATCCTACTCTCTTTCTGTGAGTTTCAGCTTTTTTACATTCCATGTATAAGTGATAGCACACAGTATTTGTCTTTCTGATTTATTTCACTTAGCATAATGCCCTCATGGTCAATCCATGTTGCTCAAAAGGCAAGATTTCATTCTTTTTCTTGGCTAAATAATATTCCATTGTGTGTATATCTATATATATAGAGATATATTTGTCACATCTTCTTTAACCATTCTTCTGTTGATGGACACTAAGGTTTTTTCCATATCTTGGCTATTGTGAATAATGCTTCAGTGAATATGGGAGTGCAGATATTTCTTTGAGATAGTAATTAGTAATTTTATTCCATTTCCTTTGGCTATATACCCAGAAGTGGGATTGCTGGATCATATGGTAGTTCTCTTTTTAATTTTTTGAGCATACTGTTTTGCATAATGGCTGTACCAATTTACATTCCCACCAACAGTGTACAAGCATTCCTTTTCCTCCACTTTTATCTTTTGTCTTTTTTATGATAGCCATTCTAATAGGTTTGAAGTGATATCTTATTGTGGTTTTGATTTGTGTTTCATTAATGATTATTGATGTTGAGCATCTTTTCATACACCTGTTGGTCATTTATATGTGTTCTTTGGAAAACTGTCTATTTAGATCTTCTGTCCATTTTTTAATTGAATTGCTTGGTTTTTTGCTGTTGAGTTAAATGAATTTCTTACGTATTTTGGAAATCAACCCCTTATTAGTTTGTTTACAAATATTACTCTCATTCCATATGTTGCCTTTTCATTTTGTGAATTGTTTCTTTGCTGTACAGAAGGTTTTTAGTTTGATGTAGTCCCATTTTTTAATTTTTGTTTTTGTTGTTTGTGCTTTTGATGTCATATCACTAAGACAAATGTCAAGGAACTTCTACCCTATGTTCTCTTCTAGGAGTTTTACAGTTTCAGGTCTTATGTTTATGTCTTTAATCTATTTTGAGGTAATTTTTGTGAGTGGTGTAAGTTAAGAGTCCAGCTTCATCTTCTACACGTGATATCCAGTTTTCCTAACACCATTATTTGAAGAGACTATCCTTTCCCCAGTGAGTATGCTTGGCTCCCTTGTCAAATAATAATTGACTGTATATGTGTGGGTTTATTTCCGGGCTGTCTACTCTGTTCCATTGTTTTATGTGTCTGTTTTTATGCCATACTCTTTTGATTACTATAACTTTGTAATAAGGTTTGAAAACAGGAAGTGTGGTAACTCCAGCTTTGTTTATTCTTTGTCAAGATTGCTTTGGTTTTTCGTGGTCTTTGTGGTTCCATTTGAATTTTAGGATTGTTTTTTCTATTTCTGTGAAAAATGCCCTTGGAATTTTGATAGGAATGACATTGAATCTGTAGATGGCCTTGGGTAATGTGGATATTTTAACAATGTTAATTCTTCTGATCCATGAACATGGGGTATCTTTCCATTTATTTGTGTCTGTCAAATTCTTTCATCAAAGTCATATAGTTGCAGTGTACAGATCTTTTGCCTCCTTGGTTAAATTTGTTCCTAAGTATTTAATTATTTTGGATGCTATTATAAATAAGATTGTTTTCTTTATTTCTTTTTCAGATATTTGGTTGCTAGAGTATAGAAATGCAATTGATATCTGGATGTTGATTTTTGTATCCTGGAACTTTACTGAATTTTAAAAATTAGTGCTAACAGTTTTTGATGGAGTCTTCAGGATTTTCTATCTATGAGATCATAAATATGCAAACAGTTTTACTCCTTTCTTTCTGACTTGCATGCCTTTTATTTCTTATTTTTGCCTGACTTCTCTGGTTGGGACTTCTGGTATCATGTTGAATATGTGTGGTGCCACTCTGGGTACCCTTGTCTTGTTTTCTTGTTTCTGATCTTAGAGGAAAAGCTTTCACCCTTTCACTCTTGAGTGTGATTTTAGCTGTAGGATTGTTGAATATGACCCATATTCTATACTCAATTTGTGAAGAGTTTTTTTTTTTATCATGAAAGGATATTTTGTTTCATCAAATGCTCTTTCCCCATCTATTGCGATGATTATATTATTTTTATCTTTCATTTTATTAGTGTGGTGTATCACATTTATTGATTTGCATATGTTGAACCATCCTTGCAGCACAGGGATAAATTCCATTTGATCATGGTGTATGATCCTTTTAATGTGCTGTTCAATTTTTTTCTATTGTTTTTCTGGTCTCTATTTCATTTGATTCTGCTCTGATTTTTGTTGTTTCCTTTCCTCTGTTAACTTTTGATGTAGTTTGTTCTTTTCTTTAAATTTTTTGATGTGTGAAGTTAGGTTGTTTATTTGAGATATTTATTTTTTCTTAACGTAGTCATATATTGTTACAAACTTCTGTTAGAACTGCTTTTGCTGCTTCCCATAAGTTTTAGTGTGTTGTGTTTCCATTTTCATTTGTTTTAAGATATTTTATTTCTGCTTTGATTTCTTCTTTGACCCACTGGTTGTTGAAGAGTGTGCTGTTTAATTTCCACATATTTCTGAGTTTTTCAGCTTTTCTCCTGTTAATTGATTTCTAGTTTCATAACATCATGGTTTGAAAAGTTGTTTGGTATCAATTCAGTCTTCTTAAACTTGCTGAGAATTGTTTTGTGAGCTAGCATATGATCTATCCTGGAGAATGTTCCATGTGCACTGGAGAAGATTATGTATTCCACTGCTCTTGGATGGAATATTCTGCATATGTCTGTTAGGTCCATTTGGCCTAAAGTATAGTTTGAGTCCAGTGTTTCCTTATTGATTTTCTGTCTATATGGTCTGTTCATTGTTAAAAGTGGGATAGTAAAGTCTTCTACTATTATTGTATTGTTGTCTATTTCTGCCTTCTTCACTGTTAATATATTTGGGTGCTCCAATGTTGGGTGCATATGAATTTACGATTGTTATATTCTCTTGGTGAATCAACCCCTTTATCATTATGTAATGATCTGCTTTGTCTCTTGTTACAGTGTTTGAGTTAAAGTCTCTTTGTCAAAGATGCAGACATAGAGAATGGACTTGAAGACATGGGGAGGGGGAAGGGTAAGCTGGGAAGAAGTGAGAGAGTGGCGTGGACATATATACACTACCAAATGTAAAATAGATAGCTAGTGGGAAGAAGGCACATAGCACAGAGAGATCAGCTCGGGGCTTTGTGTCCATCTAGAGGGGTGGGATAGGGAGGGTGGGAGGGAGGGAGACACAAGAGGGAAGAGATATGGGAACATATGTTTATGTATAACTGATTCACTTTGTTATAAAGCAGAAACTAACACACCATTGTAAAGCAATTATATGCCGATAAAGATGTTAAAAAAAAACAAAACTAAAAATAGAACTACCATACGACTCAGCAATCCCACTGCTGGGCATATACCCTGAGAAAACCATAATTCAAAAAGATTCATGTACCACAGTGTTCACTGCAGCTCTATTTACAATAGCCAGGACATGGAAGCATCCTAAGTGTCCATCGACAGATGAATGGATAAAGAAGATGTGGCACATATATACAATGGAATATTATTCAGCCATAAAAGGAAATGAAACTGAGTTATTTATAGTGAGGTGTATGGACCTAGAGTCTGTCATACAGAGTGAAGTAAGTCAGAAGGAGAAAAACAAATACCGTATGCTAACACATATATATGGAATCTAATTAAAAAAAAATGGTTCTGAACAACCTAGGAGCAGGACAGGAATAAAGAGGCAGATGTAGAGAATGGACTTGAGGACACAGGGAGTGGGAAGGGTAAGCTGGGACGAAGTGAGAGAGTGGCATGGACTTATATACACTACGAAACGTAAAATAGATAGCTAGTGGGAAGCAGCTGCATAGCACAGGGAGATCAGCTCTGTGCTTTGTGACCACATAGAGGGACGGGATAGGAAGGGTGGGAAGGAGACACAAGAGGGAGGATATATGGGGATATATGTATAAGTATAGCTGATTCATTTTGTTATACAACAGCAACTAACACAACAATGAAAACAATTATACTCCAATAAAGATGTTTAAACACAAAACAAAACCAAAAAAACAAAAGATTGGCTTAATAAGGTTATTGAGTTATTGAGATGTTAACTAGACATGGAACATAATTCAGTTCTAAGCTACTTTTGGATAGTAGACAAGAAATTTCTTTCTCAGTCTACTCATGTTGACTTCTGAATAATAGAAACAAAATGTAATAAAGAGGTAGTACACGAAAAATAATATACCTATCCCAATGCAAAAACGTTTTCTATTATAGTTCCCAGTAAGAATGTTAAATCAAAGGGTTATTGTGACTAGGAAGAGGGATTCAGGTTAAAAAGTTATTTGTAAGATTGTAGGATGAACTTCAAACATTAAATGAGACAGAAAGAGAAGATGAATCTCTCCTGAGACAAAGAGAGAAGGAAAGATATCTTTTGCTCTGGTTTTCTTCAGCATACACTTATGGTGCTTACTATGTGCTGGGCAAGGTTCTAAGTACTTTGCAAATATTACTTTGTTTAGTCTGCATTAACAATCTTTGTGGTCTAGGCATTATGTTACTCATGCTCACTTGAGGAAATAGATGCACACAGACATTAGGTATTTTTTTCTGAAGTCACAGAGCTGGCCCAGGGCAGTATCAGGCTTCAAACCCAGGCTCATAGTCACTATGCTGTCCAGCCTGTTTTCCTTTGTAGAACCACATGCAATCGGCCAATGTCAAATGCATTGAACATACTTTCCCTTCAAGAAGAAACATATCCATGAAATTCTCTCCCTGTACTTGCATGGAGCACTCAGTTCTCTGCAGCCCCTGAGCCCTTCTGCCTATCTGCATATCCAGGTAGACCAAAGAAAGCCTTAGAGATAGAATACATATATAGATATATATCATATATATGTATTGTACACTAAACACACCTAAATCTCCATTTCCCTAAATCACACGTATACACATACATTCTTGGTCTCTATGAAGGCTAAGCCATTGTGTAGTGGCTTTGGGTTGGCTACTGAACCTTCTAAGTCTGTTTCTGTACCTATAAACTAAGAATAAATGCACTATCTACCTCACTGGCTGAACAGAACTTATATTTTCCTCCTACACACTTACATCTTGGTGCTTCTCATTCCTTAGAAAATTCAGCTGTCACTAACACATTCCCTATTCTTAACATGAAACACTTCTCCCTCTACTCCAGACACAGATGACTTGATCAGGGCACATGTATTCAGAGGAAGTGTGACCTTATTTAGGCTGAACACATTAGAGACACCAAAATCAAGAACCAGAGATACCAGGACCGAGATGGTCAGAACCAGAAGGTTAGGGAACTCCTGGAGTGAAGGCTGCATTTTAGGGACTGTCCTGCTGGGGTCATGAGCAAGTAAAGGGAACACGTGGAACCAGGAGGAAGTGACAGCTGCTCTGAGAAGTAGAGATGGTGCTTCAGGCAGCTCTGAAGGTACAGAGAGGGTACCTTTAGGTCTGAGACATCATTCTGCTACTCCAAGCATGGGGAGGCTAGCTCTGTCACTTTGTCTCCTAGGAAACCCCTCTGCTTTTGGCTTCAGATAGTGTGCATGAGATTGTGGTCACTTGCAATCAAGTGATTTCTAAACTTGTGGGCTTATTGTAAAGATTAAATGAAATTAGGCAAGGAAGCACCCCCCAAGAGAGTTGTAAGGCAACCAAAAGCACCATCCTCTGACATCTGATGCAAGTTAAAACAAAAGGAGCAGAGAGCAGGCCACCCTAGGTTCCTGGAGCATGGGCCCATGTGTGGTGTGGTGAGTCCAAAGGGACAGGGGGTGGGGCCAGACCTGATGGGCAGCACAAAAGGTCTGCAGACTTCTCTAGAGATGAGCAGAGGGAGTGAGTCTGTGTTTGGGGAATGGAGAGGAATTGAAGTCATATGCTAAATTCACCAAAATTGAAGTCATATGCTAAATTCACCAAAACTATTAAAAGATAGTTTGCTCCAGCAGAACCCAGCAGAGGTGGAACCCAGTTGAGGCAGAACCCAGCAGAAAATAATGACCTTTTAGGTTTGGAGTGTCCTTATTCACAAAAGAACCACAAAGGTGGGATCTTTGTTCACGAGCCGGGGGTCAGGCCAAAGCTCCTGCAGTGGGAGTTCTGAGTCCAAACCACTGGACTAACAGAGAAGCTCAGACCCCGTGGAATATTCATCAAAGTGCAGTCTCACAAAGGTCCTCATCTCAGCACCAAGACCCAGCTCTACCCAACAGCTTACAAACTCCAGTGTTGGAAGCCTCAGGCCAAACAATCAATAACAGAGGAACAAAATCCCACTCATTAAAAAAAAAAAAAAAGTGACAGCAAAAAAATATGTCACAGATGAAGGAACAAGGTGAAAGCTTACAAGACCAAATAAATGAAGAGGAAATAGGCAATCTACCTGAAAAAGAATTCAGAGTAATGATAGTAAAGATGATCCAGAATCGTGGAAATAGACTAGAGGTATGGATTGAGAAGATACAAGAAATGTTTAACAAAGATCTAGAAGAACTAAAGAACAAACAAACAGAGATGAACAACACAATAGCTGAAATGAAAAATACACTAGAAGGAATCAGTAACAGAATAACTGAGGCAGAAGAACGAATAAGTGATCTGGAAGACAAAATGGTGGAAATAACTCCTGAGGAGTAGAATAAAGAAAAAAGGATGAAAAGAATTGAAGACAATCTCAGAGACATCTGGGACAACACTAAACTTACCAACATTCTAATTATACTGGTCCCAGAAGAAGAAGAGAAAAGGAAAGGGTCTGAGAAAATATTGCAGAGATTATAGTTGAAAACGTCCCTAACATGGGAAAGGAAAAGGCCCTGGGTGTGGGGGGGGTGGGTGTGCTGGGCCTAGGCTCAGTGCGACCAGAAGGGGCCTTGTCGTGTGGAGCATCAGGCCTGGGATCTGCAGGCTCCCCGAGGCCCACTGGGTGGGGGGAAATGCAGGCCGCATTTCCTTCTGGTCCTCCAATCCCCTGAGGGTCTCTCCCTGTCCCTGTTGTTCCCCTCGTTGTGAATGGGCCCCTCTGTGCATGGGAATCCCTCCCCTCCTCCAGCTGCCCCTCAGGGGTACCAGTCCCATCTGGCCTCCACTTCTCCTTCCCCTTCCCTCCCCCCATGTCCTACTGGGTCACTCAGGGGTTCCTCCAGTCCTCTTAGGTGTCCGAGGTCCCCCACCAACACCTGGTAGGTGTCCTAGTTGTGAGGAGACGCCAACTCTGCATCCTCCTACTCTGCCACCTTGACTCCAGCCCCCCAGCTTTTTTTCTGATGGAGATTTCCTTGAAGTCTAGGAGCTGAAATAATAAATAAAAACATGTAAAAAGAGGGAACAGCCACCACCAATTACGGCAGATTGGCTCTGTGCTGGGGTCCTTGTTCACCACTTAGCTAGGCTTGCTCTGAGCCTAGGGATTAGCCTGAGGTGAAAGCTTGAGGTCTTCTCAGGACTTTTCTGAGCATGTCATGCCTGGCCCTGCATGTGGCTTTCTAAATTCCCCTGCATATAGGCTGCTTTGAAAGTCCTAATTTCCCAAATAGTCTCACTTCCAGCTTCTACCTTGGGCTTTAAATGGTCTATTATATTTCTCCACCCAGAATCTCTTGACCCAGGCATCTGTTCATTTACAGTTGCCTTGTAGCTTTACAAGTAGCACCTGCCATTTTTCTGTGTTCTGTGTTATGCAAAACAGACAAGAGCATCTTGCTTCAGGCTTTCAGGCTTTCGGGTTTCCCCCTGACAGGTTGGAATAGTGGTACACAATAATTTGTAAATAAGGTCTACTCTGCTCCAACCAGTTGGAATTGGAGAACTGGAAACCAGGCTGCTGCTGGCTCAAGACTAAGACCACTGTTATGTTGGGAGGAGTGGAACAAGAGTAGGCAAATGGCCACAAAACTTTCCTATCTCTTTGGAGATGATTTTTTCCAATTGGGCATTTGCTTGGTTGTGGAAACCTTTGATGATTTTCCAGAGCTCTTACAGAGTTGGTTTAGAAGCTTCTGATCGATTTTTGTTTTGAATGTTTCTGTAGGGAAACGAGAGTTTGAAACTTCCTAGACCATCATTTTGCTGCCATCTTTCTTCCTTTAACTTTTGATATAAATTTTAGAATAAGCTTGTCTATTGTGACAAAAAAAAACCTGTTGGGAGTTGATAGGAATTGCATTTAAACCTACAGATCAATTTGGGAAGAATTAATATTTTACCATATTGAGTCTTCCAATCCATGACAATAATATTCCTCTGTACTTTTTTTTTTTTTTTACCACTTGTTTAATTGTTTTCATCAGAGTTTTGTAGGTTTCATTATACAGATCTACATTTTTTAAACATTTATATTAAACATCTCAGTTTGAAGGCAGTTATTGTATACATTTATTTATTTATATTTATTTGTAGCACTTTTTATTTTTCTTAAGCTGAGGTATAACTGACGTACAACATTATATTAGTTTCAAGTGGACAACATAATGATTCAATATTTCTATATGTTGCAAAATTACGACCACAATAAGTGTAGTTAACATCCACCATCATATATTGTTACAATTTTTTTCTTGTGATAAGAACTTTGAAGATTTATTCTCTTAGAAACTTTCAAATATGCAGTACAGTATTTTTAACTAGAGTTGCCATGTTTTACATTACATCCACATGATTTATAATATTTATTTTATAACTGGAAGTTTGTATGTTTTGACTACCTCCAGCCTTTTTGCCCACCTTCCTCACGCCCCACTTCCAGCAACCACCAAACTGTTCCCTGTATCTGTGAGTCTGTTTTGTTTGTTTTTCATTATTCCATATATGTGAGATCATACAGTATTTGTTTTTCTGTGTGTGACTTATTTTGCTTAGCATAACACCCTCAAGGTCTATCCATGCTGTCACAAGTGGCAAGATTTTATTCTTCTTTATGACTGAATAATATTCCATTATATATATATATATATATATATATATATATATATATATATATATATATATATATATATCTCACATTTTCTTTATCCATTTATTCATCACTGGACATTTTGGTTGTTTCCATAGTTCGGCTATTGTAAATAATGCTGCAATGAACATAGGGTTGCATATATCTTTTCAAGTTAGCATTTTTATTTTCTTTGGCTAAATACCCAGAAGTGGAATTGCTGAATTATATGGTAGTTCTATTTTTAATTTTTGAGGAAACTCCATGCTGTTTTCCATAATGGCTACACAAATTTACATTCCCACAAGCAGTGCACAAAGTTTCCCTTTTCTCCCTATCCTTGCTAACACTTATTATTTCTTCGCTTTTGATGATAGCCATTCTAACAGGTATAAGGTGATACCTCATTGTGGTTTTGATTTGCAATTTCTTGATGACTAATGATGTTGAGCATCTTTTTGTGTACCTGTTAGCCAATTGTATATCGTCTTTGGACAATGTCTTTTCAGATCCTCTGCTTATTTTTTAATTGGAATTTTTTTGTTTGTTTTTGAGTTGTATGAATTCTTTACATGCTTTGGATATTAACCCCTCCCCTTATTGGATAGATGATTTGCAAATATTTTCTCCTATTCACTAGGTTGCCTTTTCACTCTATTGATGGTTTCCTTTGCTGTGCAGAAGCTATTTAGTTTGATGTACTTCCACTTGTTTATTTTTGCTTTAGTTGCCTTTGCTTTTGGTGTCAAATCCCAAAAAGAAAAAAAAATCATTGACAAGATTGATGTTAAGGAGCTTACTGCCTATGTTTTATTCTAGGAGTTTTTATGGTTTCAGGTCTTACATTCAAGTCTTTAATCCATTTTGAGTTGAATTTGTGTATGGTGTAAGATACTGGTCCAGTTTCATTTTTTGTATGTGGCTGTCCAGTTTTCCTAACACCATTTATTGAAGAGACTGTCCTTTATCTATTGTATACTCTTGGCTCCTTTGTTGTAAATTCATTGACCATATATGAATGGGTTTATTTCTGGGCTCTCTATCTTTTTCATTGATATGTGTCTCCCTTTATACCAATACTATACTGTTTTGATTACTATAGCTTTGTAATATAGTTTGAAAGCAGGGAGCATGCATTTTCCAGCTTTCTTCTTCTTTCTGAAGATTTTCAGGGCCTTTTGTGGTTCCATACAAATTTTAGAATTGTTTGTTCTGTTTCTGTGAAAAATGTCACTGGAATTTTGATTGAGTTTTATTGAATCTGTAGATTGTTTGGGGAGTATGGACATTTTAATAATATCAATTCTTCCAGTACATGAGCATGGGGTATCTTTGTGTCTTCTTCAATTTATTTCATCAATGTCTTATAGTTTCAGTGTACAGGTCTTTCACTTCCTTGGTTAAATTTATTCTTATTTTATTCTTTATGATACAATTGTAAATGGGATTGTTTTCTTAACTTCTCTTTTGGTTAGTTTGTTATTAGTGTGTAGAAATGTGACATACTTCTGTATAATGATTTTATATCCTGCAAATTTACTCAATTCATTTATTAGTTCTGACAGTTTTTCGATGGAGTCTTTAGGGTTTTCTATATATTGTGTCATGTCATCTGCAAATAGTAACAGTTTTACTTCTTTCTTCCCAGTTTGGATGCCTTTTATTTCTTTTCCTTGCATAATTGCCCTGGCTAGGACTTTAGTGGTCGTCTTTGCCTTGTTTCTGATCTTAGAGGAAAAGCTTTCAGCTTTTCACTGTTGAATATGATGTTATTTGTGGGCTTGTCATATATGGTCTTTTTTATGTTGAGGTATGTTCCCTCTATACCCACTTCATTGAGAGTTTTTATAATAAACTGATGTTGAGTTTTCTCAAAAGTCTTTCTGCATCTATTGAGAGGATCATATGATTTTCATTCTTCAAGTTGTTAATGTGGTATATCACATTGATTGATTTGCAGATATTGAACCATCCGTGCATCCTAGGAATAAATCTCACTGGATCATGTTATATGACCATTTTACTGTATTGTGGAATTTGTTGTTTACTCTCCACATGTTTGTGAATTTTCCAGTTTTCTTTTTGTAATCAATTTCTAGTTTCATACCATTGTAGTCAGAAAAGGAGCTTGATATAATTTAAATCTTCTTCAATTTGTTAAGATTTGGTTTTAGCTTTACATATGATCTATCCTGGAGAATGTTCCATGTGTACTTGAGAAGAATGTATATTCTGTTGCTTTTGGATGGAATGTTATATATATATGTTAAATCCATCTGATCTAACATGTCATTTAAAGCCAATCTTTCTTTATCGATTTTCTGTGTGGATGATATATCTGTTGATGTAAGTACGATACTCAAGTCCCATACTATTATGGTATTGCTATTTCTCCTTTAAGGCCTATTAATATTTGCTTTATTTATTTAAGTGCTCCTATGTTCGATGCATAAATACTTACAAATGTTATATACTCTTATTGGATTGACCCTTTTATCCATATGTAATGTCCTTCTTTGTCTCTTGTTACAGTCTTTGTTTTAAAGTCTATTTTTTCTGATATAATTATAGATAGCTACCCCAGCTTTCTTTTGGTTTCCATTTGCATGGAATATCTTTTTCCATCCCTTCAATTTCAGTCTGTGTGTGTCTTTAGCTCTGAAGTGAGTTTCTTATAGGCCACATATAGATGGGTCTTCTTTTTTAATCCATTCAGCCACCCTATGTCTTTTGATTGAAGCCTTTAGTCCATTTACATTTAAAATAATTATTGATAAGTATGTATTTATTGCCATCTTGTTAATTGTTTCCTGGCTATTTTGTGATTTCTCTGTTCCTTTCTTCTCTTGCTCTCTTCCTTAGTGGCTTAATGACTTTCTTTAGTTGTATGTTTAGATTCCTTTCTTGTTATCTTTTGTGCATCTACTCTAGGTTTTTGCTTGGTGGTTACCATGAAGCTCACATATAACAACTTATATTTTTAACAGTCTATTTTAAGTTGATAACAACTTAAGTTTGAATGCATTCTATAGGTCAAAGTTTTTACTCCTCCCTCCTTACATTTTATGTTTTTGATGACATATTTTACATGTTTTTATGTTGTATATCCCTTAACTAATTATTTTAATTATAAATCTTTTTACAAGTTTTGTCTTTTAACCTTCATACAGCTTTATAATTCATTAATCCACTACCTTTACTATATACACTTACCTTTACTGGTGAGATTTACACTTTCATGTGTTTTCTTGTTACTACTTAGCGCCCTTTCTTTTCAGCTTAAAGAAGTTCTTTTAACAATTCTTGTAAGGCTGAGTTAGTGGTGATGAACTCCTTTAACGTTTAGTCATCTGGAAAACTCTTTTATCTCTCCTTCAGTTCTGAATATAACTGGGTGAAGTATTTGCTGGGTGAAGTATTCTTGGTTGGAAAGATTTTTCTTTCAGCACTTTGAATATATTGTGCCACTCCCTTCTGAGCTGTAACATATCTGCTAAAAAATCTGATGATAGTCTTATGGAAGTTCTTTTGTATGTAACAAGTTGTATTTCTCTTGGTGATTTTAAGATTCCCTTGTTATCTTTAACTTTGACATTTTAATTTTAATATTTCTTGGTATGGATCTCTTTAGGTTGATCTGCTTTGGAGCTCTCTGGGCTTCCCGTATCTGGATGTCTGTTTCTTTCCCCAGGTTAGGAAAAGCTTTCAGATATTATTTCTACAAATGTTTTCTGCCCCTTTTTCTCTTCTCCTTCTGGAGTTCCTATAAGGTGAATGTTATTCCATTTGATGTGCCATAAATCCCTTAAGCTATATTAATTATTTTCATTCTTTTTTCTTCCTTATTCTCTGATTGGATGAGTTCCTCTGACCTGTCTTTGAGTTCACCTATTCTTTCTTGTGCTTCATCTACTGTATTTCTAAGTTCAGTTATTGCGTTCTCCAGTTCTGTGACTTCTATTTGGAACTTTCTTATATCTTCTATTTCTTTGTTGAAGTTCTCACTGTTTATCCATTTTCCTTCTGAGTTCAGTGAGCACTTTTATGACCATAACTTTGAACTCTTTATCAAGTAAATTACTTATGTTCATTTCATTAAGATTTTTTCCTGAGGTTTTATCTTGTTCTTTTTTTGGAGTATAGTCCTCTCTTTCTTCATTTTGCTTGACTCTCTGTGTTGTTTTCTATGCATTAAGTGAAATAGTCACATCTCCCAGTCTTGAAGAGCTGTGTGACAGATGAACCTTGTCATTTAATGCTGTCTACTCTTGGTTGCCTCTCAAACCTTTGTGATTGTCTAAGCAGTTTATTTTTAATAGACTTGGCACACCCTCCCAGCAGTTGAGGGTGTGCCAAGACCAGTGAGCATCCCAAACTGGAGGATCTCAGTCAGCACCTAGATTCAGGTTGATAGGAAGCCAGACAATTTGGTAACAGCTTTTAAAGAATACAAATATATTCAGTCCTGTGAGATTGCAAGTGTAAGCCTTGCTGGGCCCCAGAAGCAAGCAATCTGAAGATATTCCCTGGGGAGCAGTCACAAGAAAACAGGGCTTCAGATAAGTGTACAAACTCCATTCTGGGAGATACCAGTGAACTGTAGTAAGGCAGAGTGAGGGTGGAAAGATGGTACCCCCAGCCTACCTTCCTTGAGAGCACATCCGTAGCCTCTAGATGTGTGCTGAACCTGAAGTCTGCTCTTAAGTCTTGTCCCTACTATCAAATGGGCCTTTTTCATGTAAAGGCTGGGACTGTGTCTCAGTCTGATGTGTGGTGGTACATCCTGGGGGTGGTATCCTGCCAAGAACTGTCTCTCCAATTGTTACAGTCCCATGGGATGCAGAAAAGAGATCCCTCCTGGCCTCCAGAGCCAGGTGATCAAGGAGCATCCCCTGAGTGGAGGCCACAAAAGTGGGATCTCCCGTCTTGGAGATTCTGGCTCTCTGGAGCACATCAGAAGGAAAGTGTGAAGATGATGCTTACTGGCTGGAGTGAGGCAGTGGGAAGAGTGCAAAGATGACACCATCTGAATAAAGGGGAAAAGGGAAAAGAAAAAAAGAAAAAGAAGAAGAAGAAAAAAATATATATATAGCAAGACAGAGGAAGAGCAGGGAAGAAGGAGCCAGCTGGCTGGAGCACAAAGTTGTCACCTGCAGGAAAGGAAAAAGGGGGAAAAAGATGGCACCTTTCAGCTTTATCAAGACAGAGAGAGAGCAGGAAGATGGCACCCGCCAGCCTCTGTCCCTGGGGAGTATTCCAGCAGGCCCCTGTTCCTCAGCTTAATGCTTTAAAATTGGGAAGTGAGTCTCTTTCACAAAAAGTCAGAGTGCTTTTCAAAGGGCTGCTTCTGCACTTGGCCCTGGGGCAGGTGAATCTGTGCACAGGCCCTTTAAGAGCTGTTCCTCAGTTCACCACAGCCCTGTGGGTCTCATGGGATGTGCCTTGTTGGTCTTCAAAGTCAGATGTTTTGGGGGTCTATCTCTCAGGTGCCAGCCTTAAAAGTTGGAGTGCCCAATGTGGGGTACAAACCCTTCACCTCTCAGGGAGAAGCTCCAGGTTTTGAGCTCCTTCCTGATTGTGTGTCTCCACACCAGGGATGGGATTTATGGAAAAATTGTGTCTCAGCCTTTCCTACCTGTTTTGATGTGGTTTCCCTCTGGTTTTCCTGATGTGAAGGGGTTGCTCCACCATCTTTTAGTTTTTTTCAGAGGAAATTTTTCCATATGTAGCTGTAGATTTGGTGTGTTTGTGGGAGGAGGTGGGTTCAGGATCTTCCCATGTTGCCACCTTGAACTGGAACCTATTTACTATGTTTTAAATTTTGGTTTTCAATCGTTCGGTTTGTTATTAGTATATGGAAATATGATCAATGTTGTGTATTAATGTTTACGTATAGATCTTATATTCTGAGATCCTGCTAAAGCAATTTATTATAATTTATTATGAGTTTTCTTATACATTCCTTGGAATTTTCTATGTAGACAATTATGTCATCTGTAAATAATGACAATTATATTTCTTCTTTTCTAATATGTATGCCTCTTTTTTCCTTTTCTTGCTGTACTACACTAACTAGAATCTAAAGTACTAAGTTGAATACTAAGAGATGAGAGTGGACATTCTAACCTTGTTTTTGAACTCAGGGAAAAACATTCATTCTTTCACCATTCCATGTGATGTTAGAAGTAGGTTTTTTGTAGACGTTCTTTATTAGGTTGAGGTAGTGACCTTCTATTCCTAGTTTTCTGAGCATTTTTAATATGAATGGGTCTTGAATTTCGTTTAACTGCCTTTTCTGTATTAATTGGTGTGACAGTATGTGTTCCTTTAGACTCAATATGGTAGATTACATTGATGATTTTTTACCATTGAACCAGGCTTGCATCCTGGGATAAATTCCACTTGGTCATAGTCTGTTATTCATGTGGATTCTGATGGTAGGTATTCTTGTGGATTTCTTCTAGTAGGGTAAATTACGGTTCCCCAAAAAGGTCCGTGTTTAACCCCTCCTATGACAATATGTGAATGTTACCTTGTATGGAAAAAAGGACTTTGCAGCTGTGACTAAGTAAAAAATCTTGAGATGAAGAGATTATCATAAATTTTCTGGGTGGGCTATATATAAACACAAAGATTTGTATAGGAGGGACACAGGAAGAGTCAGAGTTGGAGAGACCATGTGATGAGGGAAGCAGAGATTAAAGTGATGCACTTTGAAGATGGAAGAAGGGACTAATTCCAAGGAATGCAGGCAGCCTCTAGAAGACAGAAAGGGAAAGGAAACAGATTCTCCTGTAGGGCTTCAAAAGGAACAAGCCCTGAGACACCTTGACTAATAGACTACTGAGCTGCAAAAACTTTCTTTCACAAAGGGTCAAGGAGGGCTGGGAGCACATATGTGCTGCCCACCTGGACAGAGGAGGACCTGTGAGGCTGACCTACAGATTAGTGGAGGTGGAGAGACATGAGCCCCTTTCTTCTCCAAGCTCTTTGCAGGGTCCAGAAGAGAGCCATGCCACCTGTGAAAGCCTGCGGCCCCAGTTTTGCATGCTGATGGTGTAGGGGTCATGTTCAGGGAGTCCCTGTTGTCCTAACCCCCGCCTGGGTCCTGGGGAAGGAATCAGAACTCAGAACCTGGAGAAGAGGCTTTGGCCAGCAGGGAAGGGGGGTGAGGCCCAGGGCAGGTCTACAAAAGATCAGAGCATCTGAGTGCATTAGGAGGAAGGGGCTTCAGAGGTGGGCCAGCACAGGCCATGACGGGGGCTAAGCAGGCTGTGAGGGGGGGCAGTTCAGGGAGACAGCAGGGGTCTGCTCCCTGCCCCTCATTGTTTGCTCGTCTCACCCTTATGAGTGGGTCATTTCCCCTGCTCTGATGATTCAAAGTCTCTGCCGGCAACCGCAGGACAGTGACTGAGGCCTCTACACTCCTCAGCATGGATCCCAGCTCCCACCCAGATCTGGGGCCACAGACACCTCTCCCCCACCCCTGCTGCCCCTGTGAGCAAGCTGTTCTTGTGAAACACGGTCATAGTTTGTCAGGAGGAACTGTTTTCTATGGGAATACAAATCAGTGTTGATACCAATACACACACATGTCCAGCCATGGGTGGAAAGGGAAGGGACAGTAGTTCTGGGGTGTCTTTGCACACCCATAGGCCCCTAAGGCCAGTCCCCACAGCCACAGCCAGATGGGTCCTCCTCCCTCAGTTGAACGAGATGCAGCTGCACAGAAATCCCACAAGTTCCACAAAGGGGCCAAACTGTCACTACCCTTATACACACCTTTAACGGATGCCCCATGAATTTCCCCGTGCCCATTCCCCTTGTTGCATCCTCATTAGGATTAAGAGGTAGCTGCCTCGACCACTCTCCACATTGCAATAATCCCAGTGGGACTAGAGAACGCTCCCGCTATGACGAGGCAGACAGTCCTGTCCCCATGGCCAAGACTTTTCCTCTCTGGTCAGGCCACCCACACAGGAAACCCTGGATGAGCGGAGGGTCACCCCAGCGCCATCGCCTGGCCACTTCAGGGAAGCAGAGAGCAGCTCCATAAAGACAAGGGCCGTCTCCAGGCTCCGTCCTAGAAACTGGTTAGTGTCCAGAGGGCTGAGAGGCACAAAAGCAGCTCTCCCTCCCCAGATGGTTCAGGGATGCAGAAGATGCTACAGATGCCCCAGAAGGCCCCTAGCCAAGCAGGCTTTAGAGAAGCGGATGGTGAGGGGGTCCCTGGGGAAAGTGAGAGCTATGTGTTCCCAGGGGCAGCCTGAGGAGTCCTTGTCTATGTGGAGGAAAGGTTTGGCCACCTGTAGATCCATAGCTCCTGTGACCTCCCTCACCCTTCCTTCCTCTCAGGATCGCTCTCTGTGGAGCAGCTCCACACGAAGAAGATGACAGTGGCCTGAGAGCATTTCCCACCAAAACTATCTTTATTCACAATTTTCATACATCACTCCAAAGGTCCTGCCCACACCCACCTCCCCCACCTCCCTAACCCCCCACAATCCCAGGGTCAGCTCTGGGGTGAGGAGGAGCCCCTAGGCTCCCCTGGGGGCCGCCCTGGGGGGCTCGCCCTGGAGGGCCGGCCCGGCTGTTCCCTACTGGCTGCAGTGCTTCCTCTTCTTCCTCCTCTTCCCTGTGACAAACGGGTCACGCTTTCTCTTTCTCGGCTGTGAGGGGCGAGCCAGCCCCAGAGCCAAGGCTGGCCTCGCAGAGACCCCGTGGCCAGCCCCGGGGATGGGCAGCTTCTCAGCAGCGGCTGGGCGCCCACACAGAGCCCGCTTCCTCGACTTGGGAGCGGCTGGTGGAGCTGGGCTGGGGCCTCTTCTCTGAGGGGAGGGGGCCTGGGGAGCACTCTGGGCCCCCCAACCTCCAGGGGAGGCCAGGCCTGAGGCAGGGGCAGGTGTCTGGGACAGCCCGCAAGGCAGCAGGCTCTGCGGAGAGGCCAAGAGGAAGGCCAGGCTGGGGAGCTCCTCCTCGTCCTCACTGGACACGTCCCTGGGCCCTCGGGCCTCCGGAACAGGAGACGCCTCTCTGAGAACAGACGCATCCCTGGGTCCCAGTAGAGGGCCAGTGCGCCTTTGACCCTGGGGAGGGGAGGGCCGTCCGGCCCGGAATGGAGAGACCTCCTGACGTCCTCGAGAGGGAACAAAGACTTTGGGCCCGAACGGGCCAGTGTCTGTTCGGATGGGCCTATGAAGAGCCTCAAAATCAATCTCTGGTGGGCAGGCTTCATCACTGACCCCTCGATGGCGGTCTTGGTCGTGCCTCTGGGCACCTTGGCCGGCGTGGGACTCAGATGGACTTGAGCCCATCCCGGGTGCACTGTGGCTCGGGGCTGCCGGCCCACCTTCCTCCTCTTTCAAGTCCAGGAGTCGTTTCTGCACCAGCTGGTAGGAGGGAGGAGGACAGTGATGGCTCCACGCGCACGTGTGAGAGGAGGAGCACTGGGCAGTGGGACAATGGCCCTGGTGGGGAGGAGGGGACGGGTGACCCCAGGACTAGACTCCAAATACAGACACGGTGGCATTCCTGCCATCCTCCTGCACCTTATTCCCAGCTTTGTGTCCTTCCCTCCGCTCCCGGCTCCCCATCATCTCCTTCCTATCACCCTTCACTGCACCCACCCCAGAAAGGGCCCTACCCCATGCCAGGTCTCCGAGGCAGGGAAGGGATGGACAGAGCCATGTGGGCCTCCTGTTCTGGGGCCCTACCTCTCCCCTGCTCGCTGGGGTCCCTCCGTGCCCTGGTCTTCCTGGGTGTCCCTTGTCTCCCCTGTTCTACCTGCGATCCCTCCCTCCTCTGGCTCCCCTGGGCCACCTGGTTTCCCCTGTCCCCTGGATCCCCTGGGGTCCCCCCTCTCCTGGAGTCCCCTGGCTCCCTGATTGTCCCTCTCCCTCCCCTGGCTCACTTCTTTAGGGGTGAGTCCTTCCTCTTGCTCCAGCTCCTCAGCAAGGGCCAAGAGATCCAGCTGTGGGTCTGGGGAAAGCAAATCTGCCAGGAATCGAGGGTGAATGACTGCCTCCACCTCAGACAGAAAGAAGAGGCTGTTAGCATCCTTGGCCAGGAGTGGCCTGTGACACAAGAAAACCAAGAGGGAAACTGAAAAGCAGAGACCCACCCCCACTCTCCTCCACAAGGCGGGGATGGTCAGCACACACACACACACACACACACACACACATCCACATACACAGTCACACACAAAAGAGCACATATACAGATGCACATACACAGACACACAAAGGCATACACACAGACACAAACATATACACACATACATCTGCGTAAACCTCCCCTAACACCAGGCTCAGGAACAAGGAGCTGAGCTTAAGTCCCATCGGCCTGAGCAGAACCCAGAGCTTGGATGCTGAGAGTTCCATGCCCTGGCATCTTGTAGACCCCAGGCTCCAGGCCCAGCCTACCTTGGTGACAAAGTCTTCCTGAGAACACAGCTTGTCAATGTAGCTCAAGAGACCCGGGTCCAAGTAGGTGCCGTCCTCTTCCTGCTTCAGCTCATTTCCGTCCTTTTCACATTCTGCATATGATTCGCCTGTGGCTGAGTCGACGGGCCCCACCAGCGCCTCCATGATGTCCACATACTCCCTCACAGCCTCAGGGGGAATCTCCTTGGGTGCCTTGGGCTCCGGGGTCCGCTGGGATCTGTGTGGCTTCGGGTGCGAGGGCTGGGCCCTGGGGCCGGACATCCTGGGAGCACAGGCTGAGGCAGAGCAGGAGGAAGGGAAGGAAGGTGAGGGACTCCCGGTCCACCTCCTGACCACCGAGCGCACGTTGGTGAGGGCATTGTTTGGGGGACATTGATGTGGGTGTGGGAGGGGTCAGGACCATCTGAAGCCTCATGCACAGTTGGAGAGGGGAGGTAAGGGGGTCATCTAAGAGAGTCACAAGTAAGGAATTGGGGAACCTCCAATTTTCTAGGGGTCTCCCTTTCAAGCCCACTTCTTAGGCAGACTTAGTGTGGGGTCCTTTGACAGGGAGGTGTGAGAGGAGTTACAAAACTGACCAAGTCAATACCCCGTAGTGACAAAGGGCAGCTGAGACCCCACCCCCCCACACCCCGCCTCGGTGGCTGTTTTGGTTGAAAGACCAATGCCCCTGTCTTGAAGGAAAAGGATCCACATGGGGACGGTGGCCAAGCCTAGGCCCTGTTACCTGTGCCTTCAGCTCCAGTGGGAAGCTGGGTGCCTGGCTGAAGGCGCACTTTCGGGGCTGGGGGCCCCCGAGGATCCAGCTTCGGTGGGGCTGGAGGAGGCAGGTCCTGCGCGCACTGCATCCACTGCAAATGCTGAATGTGCGTCTCCTCCTCGGCCGCAAATTCCATGAACCTGGGGGGTGACGGAGGCACAGGCCACCCTGAGAAAAAGGCCTGGGTTCTGGAGCCCAACAAAGGCAGCCAAGAATGAGGCACTGGGAGAGGATGTGCCTTGGGGCCGTCAAGGCCCTGTGCGGTGCTGTCCACAGCAGAGAGCTGCTCCTGGAAGTGATAACAAGATCTGGGACCCTTCCTTCCTCACCAGCACTGGAGGGCATTCAACAGCATAGACCCAGGTCGCTGAATTGAACCAGGTCAATGGGACACATGGCTGACCCAGGGGGCACCCTCCTCATGCCCCCCATCCCCATCCAGAACCACATGAAGGGCTGACAGCCAGAGGCTGCAACAGGCATGTGTTCCCCACAGGGGTCCTTGCCCGAATCCAGGACCCTGGGCTAGGACTGAGACTCCTGGAACATAGACCTGGAGACAGGGCCCAGGAGAGGCTGGACGATGTGGATGCTGAGCTTAGAGGAGAGGCCTTCCCTTCCTCTGAGAGGCGCTCGTTTATTTGGTTTCGTTTCTTAAACCAAGGGGATTACCATGGAGCAAGCACTGGAAGGGCCGGAGACCCTTGGGCCGACGACAGCTGGCTTCCCCAGCCTCTTCAGGGATGCCAGGGTACCCACTCAGGGCACTTTTCATGAGGAGAGGTGGTCCCAAATCTATGTCAGTGGCCGCCAGCCACCCACCACTAAGGAAGCAGCCGGCTGGCAGGTGGAGCTCTTTTCCCGGCCCAGCCCATATGGTCGGAGTTGGACCCCTACTGGACTCACAGCTTTACCCTGCCCCGTCCTGAGACCTTCATATCAAGGCAAGGGTAGGTCAAAATCAGGGGAAGGCAGAGCTCCTGGTGGAGGAAGGACAGAAGTCTCAAACGCTCAAGGTGAGGGAGGGGTTTCTGGAGGACAGTGGGGCCCCTGGGCTGCGGGGCTCCTGTGCTGGGTGACAGCCCTTCTCCTTTGTCCTCTCTGATGAGCACCCCCACGGCCAGACCCCACCCTCACCCACTCGCCTCACCCTCCACGCAGCCCCTGGACCCAGGACGCTGACTCACTTTTCCGCCATCTCGTAGTAGATCATCCGGTCAAGGTTGCTCAAGCGCCGCCATTCCTGCACGGCCCTCCACAGTCCCTCCTCCTGCGTCATGCTGGGCTTCAGGCGGGCCAAGGATCGAAGCACTGGGCTGTAAGCCCTCGGGGTCAGTCTCCGGGCCCAGCCCAGCCCCCACCTGCCTGACCCCACCCGCCCATGTGGACCACACATCACTCAACCCAGAATGACTGAGCAACAGGAGGGTGAGAGGCGGGCGTCTGGGAGGGCAAAGACAAGCCTTCCCGGCCACTGCTGTCACCGCCTCACACTCACTCAAGGATGACCATCCACTCCCAGGCTAGAGCTGGGACATTGTGCCTTGGGGAGCTCTTTTCCTCCTCAAGGCTGCATTTTCATAATAAAAATCACCATCATCAATGAGGCATGTGCCAAGCAATCTGCTAACACTTCATAGATTAGCCCAAGGAGTCTTCGGCACAGTCCTCTGAGTGAAGTGTAATTGTCCCCTTTTTACGAGGGACTGGAGGTTTAGGATGGAAATGGCTGCCAGGCTCACAACTCTAGTGGGAGAGAGCCCACGCCCTTAGGAGAGCTCTACCATCACCCTGTTCCTCGTGGAATTCTCCACAACGAAGTGGAGGCATGCATAAAGCGCTCTCCTGGGCCCCGCGCTCCTCCCCCTCCTCTGAAGTGACCTCCCCTGGTCATGTACGCTCAAGTCCTGTATGAAGGACACGGCACCACAGGAGAGTGCGGCATCCACTCCTTGGCTCCTCACCTTACACCACGACCCTCTCTGACTGCAAGTCTTCAGTCCATATTACCATGAGAATCATGGAAGAGCAAGCTGGCCAGACTCACAGGGTGGTGGGGCCAGTTGAGATAGGGCACATTTCAGTCCTGATGTCACGGACTGGCAGGCCCACCCATGTGACCGACAATGTGCCTTCTCATAGCATGGACATCGCCCTCACACCTTCCTTCCAGTATCCCTAGAAACCTAACGTGCGAGTCCATCCCCAGTTCCTCTTTATCTAAAAGCTCCCATAAGCTCAGGACCCCCTGAGCGTTCACTCACATGAGAAAGCAGGAAAAAGCTTCTGCATCAGGACTCCGGTGAAAGTGTCTCCGGGCCAGGGGCTTGAGGTGCTGCCAACGTCGGAAGTTACTGTACACGCTCTGGGGTTTAGAGGAGCCATCGTGCGAGGCGTTGGACTGGTTGGTGGCCAGGCGGCCCTCCCTGGAAGTGCCATGTGGCCATGGCCCAGAGTTCACTGGGCGAATGATAGGGGTCAGCTGGGCAGCTGGTGGTGGAGCTTGAGGAGGAAAGCCTGGGGTCCAGCCTCCCTTGCCAGCCTGACTAACTCCAACAGCTGGAGCAGTCACAACGGTCCCCATCACAGGGGTTGCTAAGAATACGGGGGCAGGACATGCAGCACTCCTGCTGAGGGCCCCTGGAGCGCTCCAGTTGAGGGGGGCCTGAGTAACGACAAAGGTCTGAGTCTGGGGGGCCTCCACTGGCCTCCCTTGTGACCTGACTTGGACAGTGAGGTTGCAAGCCCCAGGGGCACTGGGGCCACGGCCACCATTAGCCACCATAGGCGTCCTGGGGAAAGCTGGCAGCAGCAGGCTGCTCCCAGGAAGGAATGCTGGGGTGATGGGAGGTGGCAAGTGCTGCTGCCAGGGTGGCCGGTGCTGGGCGCCAGGAATGGGTGGAGGGAAGGGCACTGCCGTGAAAGTAGACAAGGAGGCACCGGGGTTCATGGTCACATCCGTTCCCAGCACTGGACATGCTGTGGAGGCAAAGGAAAGGAGTGAATGGAGGAGGAGAATGGGCAAGTGGGACTGAGGCTTTCTGTGGCATCAGAGTGTAAATCTCCACAGGTGAGGGACACTTGGACAAGGGAAACTGTGCAGCGTGCAAATGTCTTCAAGTGATTTTCATGCCCTGACCTCCAGTTGAGAATTATTCCACTGGTGACCCCGTGCCCATCCACCAAGGTCCCTGACCCCTGTCTGCCGAGAAGAAATCGCCTCAGCAAGCACTGACTTGGAGAGCCTCCCTAAGGCACCCCCTGGCACCTAAGCCTCACAGCCTGTCTCCTAAGACCTGGAACTGGGTGGACATCCGCTCTGTGAGAAATGCCCCTCAGCCGGCATACTAGCAGGTAGGGACCTTCTCCAAGGTAAGTTCTAGGCACCCAAAGGCCCTTTGTGGACAGGCACTGTGTAAAATATTAGGGCCCCACCTCCTCCTCAGTCCTCCTTTTCCTGATGCTCAGTAGAAATCCCCTCTTTCTTTCCTAGCCTCACAAAACAAAACAAAATGCTGGAAAATATCTCTCTAATGGAATTTTGACACAAACCCATAACACTGGCCCAGAATGCACCTGCATCTCAGAACAACCCACAGCAGACATGTAACATGGGCCACGTCCTGCCACCCCCTCCCCAGTGCCCAGAGTCACTGTCATCACTCAGGAGTTCTGTTCCTAGGAGGCGGTGCGGGTTGGGGGGGGTCTGAGAAGTAGGTGCGTGTCCCTTAGATTCTGGCATTTCACAGCCAGTGATGGCTGCAGAGGATTAAACAAGGGCCAGGGAATTGTCATGTTACATTGGTCGTGGGAGTACAGACCGCCTGTGGTCCTTCCCCTTCCAGCTCCCAATAATGGAAAGACAATCTAAGAAGCAGGCATAAGCCAGTTGCCATGGCGATCAAGTTGTCTGGAACACATCCCTGTTCAGGAGAACAAGGTACACACCACGGTGCCCCTAAATAATCAGAACAGGTGTCATAGGACATTTAATAATAACACAGAAGATCGTCTTCCTGCCCCTGGGCTACACTCCTTCCCCCTTTAAAAGAGGAAGCAGCCTTCACAGACAATCCACCCGAAACAACCCCACTCCACATCTGTTCCCTGTCCATGAAGGAGTGACAGGAAATATGAACAAACTCTTCCTCTCAAGGCAGCCTGAGAGTCCACCATGAGATACTGGACGAGAGGAAGTAGGTTTGAAGTAGTGCGATTCCACAAAAGGAAGAACAATTCAGAGCAACTCAGGAATCTGAGCCCTCTTTTGGCTGAAGTTACACGGTTGCCCATCCCCTGTTGAATCCAAAGCAACAGTTACCTGAACTGAGAAGTGAGCTCTGGGCTGGGAGGAGTGGACGAGGTGTGGGCTGCGGCAGTTAGAGTAACCTCCTGCCTAGCTCTCGGAGAGGACACTTCACTGCAGGTGTGGCCACACACAGCCCCACTGAATAGTTTTCTCACCAAGACCATCTCTCCCCACGGCCCCCTTAGATACAGTATGCTCCTGTTCAAATCCCTTAGAAAGATATGGTGAGGCAAGCTTCAGGTGCCTCAGGAACACAAGACAGGTCTAGGCTTTCCTCATGACCCTCCCTGTGTCACCACCAGGACATCACACACATCCTTACACACACGTTTCAAAGTGGCTTGTCTCCCTTCTAGAAAGAATCAACCTGCCTGCTGCCATCCTTTCTCCATAGCCAGGGCAATTCCTCTTGATCCACCTCCAATGACCCCTCCTCCCCAGTGCAGTCTCAGGTTTCTTCAGGCTCCCCAGTCTCCCCAGGTGAAATGTCCTCGTGTGTCCAGTGCTCTCTTCTCCCTCTACTTCAGTCCAACTGTGTGCCCAACGTGAAGTATCACGTGTGAACCCAAAATATGTGAGGGATGGCAGGGTCTGTGAGAACACACCCCCAGCCTATAGGCTTACCTCCTTCTGAAGCCATCCTGCAGGCCTGGGCACGGACTACTGCTGCCTGGTAGCCTCAATGAGAAAAGTCAAGACCAGGACCCAGAGAGTGACCTGCTTCAGCAGCCGCTCAGGATCCAAGTGAAGGAGGGGCAGGTTTGAATCTAAACATTCTGCAGTGGGGGAGGGGCAGAGGGCACGTGGGTCTGGGTAGGGTGGGGGTGGGGAGACATTCCACGAGGGCTCTGGCAGGTAGGCAAGAACCGGAAGTTCCTTCCACCTCACACAGTGGCAACACAATTGGTGTGTGCCTCTTTACGCAGTTTATAAACTGTTTTTTTTTGATTCACGGCACCGAGGTTGGACTTGACGGTCCCTTCCTTTCACTTCTTTTTCCATCAACCTAGTTTTGTGTCCCTCAACACACTCTGCTTCCTACCTGGCTCTTGACTTACTTCAACAGAGACTAGACTTTCTGAACAAAATTCAGAACGGTTAGTCTGATAAACACTTGGGTATTTATGGCCACATGGAACTGAGTATTTGAAATTAGGATTGTCTCAGCAGATCCAGTGTCTTTGACTGCTGTATGTACATCCCTCCTAAGGGAGTGGTCCTTGTGCTCCAACCAACATCCAGCAGGACCAGCCTTACTAATGATCCTTTGTGCTGGAAAGCCCCCGTCCATCAAAAAACTGTCATGCAGCCCCCATGTCCAAGACCAGAATTCACTAAATGTCTTTCTCATAGTATTCCATGGTTGTAAAAGATTTAGTTTTTTACCTTTTAAATGATTTTAGTATAATATTTTAAGCGAGTAACACCTTCTCATGGTTCAAAATTAAATTGTGCAAAATGGAATATGCAGTGGCGAGCCCTCCTCCCACCTCTTTCCCCTGTCAAGCCAATCCTCTTTCCCGGAGGAAACCAGTGTTATCTCTTTCATTAAAATCTTCCCAGAGATACGTCATGCAACTAAAAACGAAGGCAATCTGTTTTCATTTTTAAAAATGCCTTCATTTTTTTTCTAGTTGAAACTTCATATATGTTCCAATATATCTGAGGATATTTCCAATGATTGTCTTTGTACGGGTATCGTGGCTCCTCTGTTTCTGCACTAGATTCCTAGAACAAGAATTTCTACAGTCTGTTACATTTCAAAGCACCTGAAAGAATAGGGTGGCTCGATCTAGTAAAGAAAAGTAACAAATGCCTAACTGAATTTGACTTTTGAATTTCACATAAACAATGAATTCATTTTTAGTACAACTTTGTCCCATGCAACATTTTGGACATAGTTTTACTGCAAATTCTTTCCCTGTTTATCTGAAATTTACATTTAACTCGAAATCTGTATTTTATCTGGCAACACTACCAAAAAATCAGAACATACTAAGCTATTATCAGTTACTCATCCTTATGAGAAAGAGAACTTGGAGTGATGAGACTCAAGTGTGCACCTTGCCTCCAACAGAAAACACAACTGTAAACATACACAAAATCTGCAGGCTCTTTGGATGAAATGGATTTGGAAGAGCCATCATATAGCACTGAACATCTTGGCTTAGTAGGGGTAAGGACAGAAGTAAGGAACAAGAAGGCAGAAAATCTTCTTCTCTTTCCTTATGTTAAAGGGACTAAACAGCCTAGAGCCCTGGTTTTTCTAGGTGTTAAAAGTCCACTACCCATGAGATGGATGTGCACCTTGACACAATGCCAAGAGTTTATCCACCAGTGTCCAATCCCCATTCAGACAAGCCCACTTCCATCTAAATCCTAGCCTGCAAGCCCTGCTTACAAGTTTGTTAATTTCCTGTCTGCATTACATACACTTGCTCTTTAGAATCTAGGCTCATCATTGCATATGGCCCCATCTGCATGGGAATGATGGTAGCATTCCTTTTACAAAACTTGTCTGATTATTATTTTCATATTGAGAATCCATGTCAGTCAGTTAACCACTATCAAAATGATATGAAAGAGTATTCGTGTTTTGTGTTGTGAGAAGAGAGGACTGTTAGGAAACTTGTCAAGGGAGATGAAGGCTGAAAACCTCAGAGGATGGCAACCAAATCTCTTGGGAGATGAGATTCTCTCACTGCTGTAGCTGCAGTAGAACTCCAACTGATTGTGGGGTGTTGGGGAAGGAAACAGAGGTTTAGAAGGACTGTTCCACAGTGTGAAAAAGACTCCTGTTGGTGCTTAAGAAGTTCCTTGCCCCTTGTCAGGAAAAATTGACTCAGAAGAAGATGAGAAGATAAGGTGAGAATATTTCAAGCAACATCATGGTGAACTTTATATCTAAAGAAACTCCTGTCGGGGACTGAAAAAAATAAACAGTTTGGGAATATCGCTCAGTACAGGAGCTTTTACAATGAAGGAAAACTCATATGATTTTCAACCAATAACTTCATACTAGAGGGATGGTGAGGCAAAATATTGTACCCAGGCACTCGAGAAAGGCAGGCTTCCTTGTTGCTTCCTCCCTTTGTTCAGTCATTCAACCAATTATTTACAAGATTCTCACTCATAATTCTGATACAGTATTTGAAGGACTCTTCTCAAGGCCACTGATACAAAAATTGCACTGTGCAAAAATTAGCCAGTCCCAATTCTGCAATCACTTTTGTAATACTTCAAAATCCTACACCCCAGGGACAGAGATAATCAAATTAGCCCAAATGTAATTTGGGAAGAGCAGTCACAGAAGGGAGTATCTAAAAGTCCTTTGGATCATGATCTCTGACTATTCTTGCACAGAGGCTGCGGGCAGGCATTGACTACGGAGAAAAAACAACTCTGGACATGCATCACAAGCCTCAGAAGACAGTTCATCTTCCACTCAATCACGAAACATTAAAGAAATGAAGAGATACCATGTTTGTGTCTTGTGGAGTTTTCAAGTCTGTGCACTTGGAGGCGCTTAGTGCTGTTAGATGTGAGGGGTCTTCAGAGGCATCCTGTTGAGTGAGAAATGCTCTAATCTTGCAATTGACCAGAAAGAGGATCTGATGATTGACGTTTCTTTGGGAAGTATTACAAAGTCAGGTCAGTAAGTTGATCCCGCTACTATTTTTGTTGTTGTTGTTGTTTTTAATGCCAACTGAAAGTCTGCAAGATATTACAAAAAAGGAGGGAGGGAAAGGAAAATTGTTCCCATACTACCTGCTGTGTTGAAATTGGCCCAGATTGTCCACTCTCTCTCAAAGTTATTTAAAAAAAAAAAAAAAAACCGTACAAAGGAAACACCTGTGAATCAACATGTATTGAAAAACCTCCATGTATTAAATACACTGAGAAAAAATATTCTAGTAGAGTAAATGCGTTTGGAAAAACTCTAGGAACGGAGTCAGGAGACAGTATCTTAAGAGTGTTTCCCAGGTCTGAATTCTTTGCTAGAATTGTTCTTTAACGGAAACTTCAGGCTTGCTAGGAAAAAGGACCTACTGTTTTTTGAAAGGCATAAAGAAGAACCAAGGAACTGCAGTCCAAAGGGCATGAAAGCACTTGCCCCAATTTGAGGCTACTGTGCTTAGAGCGGAGCTCTCCAGAACTCTTTGTAGCTAAGTGCATGGGTTTCACGTGTGCAGTATAAAAATCAGGAGTGCACATCTCACAAGAGCTGGTTTTAAGAAGAGACCGTCATGAAGGTTCCCGGCGAGGAGCGTCGCCAGAGATGCTGCGTAGCGTGCCCGACCCTGCATTTCTCTCCTCTCCTGCAGAGACCTCCTGGAACAGATCCCCGCGTGCCCTGCGCCTGCACGCCTGCGCACGCCCGCGCACGCCCACTGGGGCGGGGTTCTCGGGCACGCGGACCGCCGTCCTCCAACAGCTCCTGGCGTCTGTTGGGGCAGTTGGCTCGGCTCCAGAAGACAGGAGCGCATGCGCGAGCGCGGAGGTTGGGGCCCCAACGGCTGTCCAGCGGGGGCGGGGCCTGTCATGGCCGCCTCTGGAGTCAATTCTAGGAACCCTGAGGTAAGGGGTACGGGGACTTTTCACCCCTCAGGTGTCACCGCTCTGCGCTGGTGTTCACCCTGTGGGTTATTTGTGCCCTTGTCCGTGTAAGGAGACTCCCCACAATGTGGATTCACGCCCCCATAGAGCTCGATTCCCTTGAGGGGTTTACCCCAGGGTTATTGGCACCACTGGGGAGCCGGCTGCATGAAGGGTTCAGTGATTGCGGGGCCTACGGTGGGGGGTAAGTAGTGTGTGTGAGCTATTAAACAGGTGCCGTTCTAGGCTGCGCGTTCTGAAGAGTACAAAAGCTAGAGGGACGTTCTTGCGAGTTGAAAACCCTCATTTGGTTCCAAAGGTGTAGCTCAGGTGATTGGAAAATGAGTGAAGATCGAAGGAACACACTCATGGTTTCACTAGTGTCTTCCTTCTTATCATAAAAACATCAATCAACACTTATGTCCAAACTGCATTCTTTTGTCAGTGATGGGAGCAACTTTGCTGAATGTGGTAGTAAACATGTATTTGTAGTCTGATGTCAAATCATGATTGATCTGCAAGCATAGATGGGGTCTGTACATATTTAATTGGTTGGTGGGAATCTGATATGTAGTCAAATGTGTGGGTTGGTTTTGTCTGTGGATGTTTGTGTCTGAAGGGAGGTCATGCCTGTGTTTTTGTGAGAGTGTGTAAGAGTGAGTGTTGTACTTGGAGGGTGTTGAGATGTGACGCAGGCATACTCAAGGAGTTGGTGGTTAGGTGTTTGTAATTAGGTGTTTGGGGAATATGTTTACATGTGTTTTTATCACCCATGAATTTGGGGATTTATGTGTGTCTAATGGTGGATTTGGAAGGATTATCTGCATACGCATAAGGGTAATGTCAGGAAAAGTAGTGGTGTATATTACTTTGGGTGTCCAGTCTGTTTATTTTGTATATTTGGGGAATGTAGGATGATCATTTGTGTATTCAGGGCATGTTGTATGGTTATGGGGTGTTTGTGTGTGTGCATTTTCAGGAGCTGTCTACGTATATTTGGATGTGTAGAGGGCAAGTCTGTGACTATTTTATGGGACTGGTGGATGTTGTATATGTAGGTATGTTGTGTTTGTATGATTCTGTATTCTGCAAGATGGCAGAGTTAATTCTGTGTGAGAGGTTGGGAATGTGGGGTTATGTATATGCCAGTAGTGTGGTACTGTATGTGTATTTGGAACAAAGGGCATATAGGGTGATATTATTGCATATTTGTAGTGTTCTGGGTAATTGTGGTTCTATTTGGGACTTGTGGAGAGTTATGTGTTAAATGAGTTTGTGTGTGTATTCAAGGGGCATGGCCACTTGGAGGAATATTTGCTGAGGCTGTGCATTTGTAATTTTCAGTAGGAGCCTCTTAAGCGTATGTATTTTGGGAAGTGAGTATATGTGTATCTGATAAAGAGGTGGGGTTCTATGTTTCTACAGGGAAGTTGGACAATTGCATTTCTATGTATTAGAAATATGTGATACGGGTATTTGTTAGTACTTGCATATGTGTGAGCTGGCTCCTAATAGCTAGGGATAATTTGATATATGGGAGTTGTTTCATAAATGGTTTGCTGGAGATACTTGCATGTATCTTACTTGTGTATTCTAATCTGTGTGTGTGTCCATCATCAGGTTCATGCATTATCAAAGTTTGTTCATAAGGTATGGAGTTGTTAGGAGTATTCAAAGTGTATTTCTTTGGAGAATGCTAGGGTGTTTATACATGTGTTTGGTAGGAGTAAGAGGTGGTCTGTCTATATATTCGGGGTGAGGGTAGAAATATATATATATAAACACCCCCCCACACATATACAGTTTATATGTTGGGGTGGTGGTGGGGAGCTTGTATTCTGGAGAGGTAGCATAATGTCTAGTGTTTGGGAGGGGATCTGTATGCTCAGGGCTTGGGAATATTTGCATGTGTGTGTCCATAGGTGTGTGAGAATTGTGTATGTATATTAGTAAGACTGCAGAGGTTGTCGGTGTTTTTCTGTTTTGAGTGTGTCTGAGCATTTGGGGTGTATACTCATGAGTAGTTTGTGGGTGTGTGTATTTGTGATTTGTGAGTATATCAGGAGGCTTAGAGTCCTCTGTGTGTCTATTTCCAAATGTAATGCCTGAAGAATTTAGTGGTGTTGCTTGTATGTGTGTTCTCAGTATTAGTGAGGTGGACTTATATGTACAGTTGACCCTTGAACAACACACGTTTGAACCACACGGGTCCACTTATAGTGGATTTTTTTTCCAGTAAATACTACAGGACTACTACACGATCCATGGATGCAGAACCACTGCATGGAGGGTTGGCGCCCTAACCCCCAAGTTGTTCAAGGGTCAGCTGTATTTGATAAGAATAGGTTATTTGTGGCTGTGTGTGTTTTTGAGTTCCTGGGGCTTCTGGGGTATGTATTCTGGGGGATGTGAGAGTTTAGTTTGTGTGTTTGGAAACCAGTAGACGGTGTAGGTTATGTGTGTGTGCAGGAATCCTGGAGTATATGTATTTTAGGGCTGTGGGATTGCATATGGGTCTTTTTTGGGTTGCCCATGAGACAGTTGTGTACTTGGTGAGCCTGTGTGTTTAGGTACTCAGTGTGTACATCTGGATGGCATATTGGTTGCACATGTTTGTTTTCAGGCCCATGTTGTGTGTGTATATATAGTTGTGAGAGTGGAATGTGAATATTCAGGGTGAGTAAGGTTTTGTCTGTAAAAATTTAGGTAGTAAGAGGTGGTCTGTTTGTGTATTTATTCAGGGTGAGGGTAGAAATGTATGTGTGTGTTCAGGATATATATATATATATATGTATATGTACAAACACATATGTGTATGTGGTATCCTTTTGGTTATATATCTGTGATGGGAGTTGAGGGTTCTACTTGGGGTGTAAGTGGATTGTGTGCACAAATTCATAGGAAAAGGTATGGGATGTGCTGGAACTGGTTCATACTATCCTGGGATAGTCAATGGTGCATATCTCTTCCCAGCTCTGTGTTCAGTGATGTCAGGTGGGTAGCTTGAAATTGGTCATGCTGGGAATATTTATACCACGTAGATAGCATAAGTGAAGTCTTTCCCACCTTTCTCGGAGAGTTTTTTAGCACTTACCAGCACACCACTGATGTGCGTGTTTGGATATGTGTATGTATGAAGCAAGAATATTTGGGCATCGGTGGGTACGTATGGGACACCCATGTGAATTGTGAGTGGGGCATCTGGGGCTATGGGCCCCTGTATATGTGCATTGACCCTGGTAATTGTGAATCATTGCATTGCTTCTATCAGGTTGGTCTGTTCTTTAGGGCCAAAGAATCCCCATAAATGTTGATTTCCAGTAGAAATCATGCAGATGGATACAGGGGTGTCTGTACCTTAGGCAGGTGGACACTCCCTCAGCATTTGTGTGGTCCTAGCATCTGGGTCCCTAGAAGGGGGGGCCTGGAGGACAGATGGCCATGCAGAGCAGAACCTTCACAGGTGTGTTGTTGGCGTGACAGGCAGCAGTCAGAAAGTCACGGGGCTTCCTGGATAGGCAGTCAGATGACCAAGGGCTCTCCCAGGAAAATACCCTGAGAATCAGCTGGACAGCTACAGGCATTACTGGCTCTTCTGGGGCACAGCTGACGTGCAAGGACACCCTCCACATGGGGTCCAGAGCCATGTGTCCCTGAGCCCAACTGCCCCAGGGTGGTGGGAACTGTTGCATATCAGGCTGGTCAACTGTATCACTAGGTCTCAACCAACCTGTCTCCGTGGAAACCTAAGTCCTCAGGGATAGGCAGGACCTCTAGGGATCAGTGAGCTGACAAGGACAGAGGTGAGGAGGCTTTGTCCCTGAGGGAGAGTTGGGGACTGAGACCTGGAGGGCCTGGGGAGTCCCACTCTGAGGAGATATGGCTCTGATGTTCCCAAACCCTTTAGACATGTTCTCTGTTCTTTTCTGAAGGCTCAAGATGCTTCTAGCAGTGGGAAGCTTATCTCAGTTTCATGTTTCTCTGATAGGATGAACTGACCCTTTTATTCACTATTCCACATCGAGCTGCAAACCCATCAGATGGAACCACGTGATCATTGTGGCCACCAGCTGACCCCACAGCCACCTTGTGCCTCCTTTGGACCCACCCAGGAATTTCTGAGCCTTCTTTATGGTGAGTCTTGTGGCCTTTTCTCCCTCATTGTGAATCCTCCTGCCAATAAAACATGCTGTGAATGTTAACAAAAGGAAACCTCAACTAGAATTGGAGTCTGGAAGGCCCGTAGAGGGAGCTCTCATGCCGTGTCACTCATCATCAATTACCCCAAGAGGAAGAGGTCATTTACTGACCCCAAACAGGAAGTGCAACCACTTTATTACCCCAGCTGGAGGAGGGAAGACTTCCTTCCTGGCCAGCAACAAGAAATAGAAAGAGCTAATAGAAAATTCCACAGTTCAGCCAATGAGAAGCCATTGTCACCTGAAGTTTCACTTTCCTCCAGTGAACTTTCATTTTTTCCCTTGATGATGATTTTCTTTCCTTGTCCCACCCTCTTTACTTTAAAAGCCTTCTGGGACTTCCTGGTGGTCCAGGGGCTAAGACTCTGCTCTTCCAATGCACGGGGCATGGGTTCGATCCCTGGTCGGGGAACTAAGATTTCCACATGCCATGTGGCGTGGCCAAAAAACAAAAAGCCTTCCATGTTGTGTAACCCGTTGAAGTATCTCCCTTTCTGTCAGATGAGATGCTGCCTGATTCATGAATCATTTAATAAAGCCAATTTATTCAAAATTCAAAGTAAATCTTCAAATTTACTCAGTTAAATCTTGTTTTTTAATACATTGGTGGCATTCAGAGGTGGCCACTAACAGTTTAATATGTATCCCTCCGGAAATGTTCTGTATAAAAATATGTATGTGCACTTTTCTAAAATCCACTCTTATGATTCCTCCTGCTAACACGATGATTTTATGATTAAATGCTTATCTTTTTAAAAAGAAAAAGATAAATATATTGGTGGCAGTGATGGGATCTGAAGCAAATTTCTGATAACATTTGGGACAAGGAGAAACAGGTGTGGTGCCCACAACTCCTTTGAGTTCACTGTCTTTCTTGCCATTCCTGAAGGTTGTTGGTAAGCTCCTCTTGGTTTGAGCTCCATTCTCTTTGATTGAGTTTGTGCTCGCAATCTAATTGGCTTTCCTTTACAGGGCAGGTCAGTTTGGCTGGTAGAGGATTCTCCCTGAGGCCAAACCCCTAGCCTTTCAGATGGAAATTCCCAGGACACAGTAACATCTCTTGGTTATTGCCAGTATATTTTTGAGTGGTAAAGCCTAGCCCCTAATTTTGTTCCCTGGATTCCACATTGGGCACTGCTGGCAGTGTAGTCTGCACTTCCCCATCTGTTTGGAATCAGCCCTCAGTTTCCATGCTTGGAACTGTTGGTGGCGGCTATAGTTCTCCATTTTGTTTGGCATCAGTTTGCAGTCCCCATTCCTTGGGATTTGCTGGTTGGATCTTTTTCCTCAGTCCAGGGATCCCTGGGAATTGGTGGTGGTGCATACCAGGCCTTCTTTTGGCCAGGACATAGTAACATCTCTTTGTTACTGCTGATATATTAAGGCGCAGTTCTTTTGTGTGTTCTTTTGGGTTGACAAAGGCTAGCTAAGGAAATGAGATTCTTTATCACCAAAGACTTGAGAATGCCAGCTTCTGGCACACCTGCTTATTTTATATTTGAGAACTATGGTCCTGGAGGCTGTAGATATTTAGAAAGATGGCAAAATTATACTAATATTGATCTAGAATTACAATGTTCATTGTGGGGAATGTTCCAGTTAGACAAGATTGTTCATTTAAGGAAAACACTAGAGAACAAGGGTTCCCAAATTGGACAGGGAGAATGAAATGCCTGCTTTAATTGGTATGTAAAAGTTTACAGAAGGTTTCAAGATTCCAAAATAGCTTCGTTTAGAGACTTAGAACAAAAAGCTAATGAAAAATTAAAGAGACAAAAGGTACCTGAAACAAAAGACCATAGGACGGATGTGACTGCAGATTTAACTCCTACTGTCCCCCCCTTTCCATTTTCACCTGAGTACTCTTGTTTTACTCATTTTCTGTTTGAAATACTTTTCTATTCCCAAGAGAATATTTAACAATTGCCATTTAAAGTAAAACTACCTGAGGTTGCAGGTGAGCCCCCTCAGGTGTCCTTTACCCCTTGGTCAAAGACTGAACTGAGAGCTATAGTCAAAGAATTCTCTAAACCTAGGGAGGAACCCCCAACATTTTTTGAAGAATTTAGAGTCACTGTCACGGCCTATGTCCCCAAACTGCTAGATCTTTATCCGCTTGTACACATGTTGGTAGGACTGGGGGAAGCCCCAGAATGGACGCGGGAAGCAAAATGACATAATCCCTAGGATGATATTCAAGATCCTCAACCTAAAAAGGCTTGCAGAATAACAACTAACCTTTTATAAGCTATTCCTAAAATCTTCCCTGCTCACACTTGGTCTATTATTAATTGGCCTAATAATGATTGGCCTGTTATTCACTCATACAAACAAAAGAGGGGTGAATCTGTGGAAGACTTTCCAGCCAGTTTGTAGGCTCTCTTTTTACAGCATTTGGGGTTGCAAGCAATAAAAAGGCCACTCAGCCTACTTTAACTGCCCTCTTTGTAAATGGATTATCTTCTGAGATTAATGGATTGATAAAAGGGCAGAAAATAGGCTGGGAGGCTGTAGGCCTGACTGAACTCCTGACTATAGCTGAGCATTTTGAAAGGACCTTGGAGCAAGATCACAAACAGAAATCCACCAAGCTCATAGCCTTACAGTTACAACAGCTCTAAGGCAAGAGACACAAAATAACACCTAGGCCTCCCCCATTACAACCTCCTAGGTGTCCATGATCAATTCGATGACCCAAAGTTGATGTTTCATTTGTAATCAGTGAGGACACTGGACAAAAAGATGTCCTCAAAGGTGCTATGCAAACTCTTCACAAATGCTCTCATATCTGTCTCAAAGGGAGGGCCCCCCCCATGACCCTCTCCCCTAGTTGGCAGAACTCCAGAGGTTCTCTGGTAAACTATTACCAGCAATTACCTTAAACAGCCCAGAGGAAAATAGAATGAAAATTAATGAAAAACTGCCAAATTTCAGTTGATACTGGAGCTATGCTTTCTACTTTAAACCCCACTCTCATATTTTACTTTGAAATCTACATTAAACCCTAACCCTAAGTGTAAACATAATTACCTAACCCTTTAACACCCCACCCCTAGCCCTAACCAGAGCTGTGCTTTCTACTCTAAATCCCACCCTCAAAGAACAACAGGTCCCTCTGAGTCAAGAGGATGTTTCCATAGTGGGAGTACCTAATAAAGTTCAGAGAGAATTTTTATCTCAACCAAGATTCCTTTTTGCTATGCAATATAGCCCCAGTCAATCTATTCGGTAGGAATCTCTTTTCTAACTTAAAAGGGCCAGTACATTTTGCCTCCAGTGGAGATCTCACCTTAAAATTTCCTAATCAACCTGAACCTGATTATTTATGTTCCTTACAATCTGTCCTGGACATAAAAGAGGAAGTTCAGCACAAGTTCTCTAATTTGATGGAGATGCCTGCAAATTTGGGGGCTACTTCTGACGGTGTTAACATAAGAAGAATAAAAAAATGCATACCTATAAAGATTCAGATACATGTAGCCTAACCTCTCCCTAGGTTTCCTCAACAACTATTAAAGCCTGCGGTCATACAAGGTCTCACACCTATTGTAGAAGACTTAATTTCCCGGGAGGTAGTCATTCCTGTACTCGTCCCTGCAGCATGCCAATCTTGCCTGGTTGGAAACCTGGCAGGATGGCGATTTGTCCAGGACTTGGGAGCTGTTAATAAAAATAGTTATTCCCTGTTTTCCTGTTGTTCCAAACCTAGCCACCCTTCTGTCACAAGTTTCAACTGACTTGGAATGGTTTACTGTTGGAGACCTTTGTTCACCTTTCTTCAGCATCCCGGAGACCCAACAGCCAATATCTATATGCCTTTACTTGGAACAATCAACAATATATCTGCACTTTTATGCCTCAAGGGTTCACTGGGACCCCTTCTTTTTTCTCCCAAGTACCTCACCAAGATTTAAGTACCCTCTAGTTCCCTGAGAAATCAACCTTTTTACCATATGGAGATAACCTCCTGCTGTACTCAGCTACTGTAAAGATTCCATAAGGCATGCATAAAAGATTCCATTTATTTGCTGCAACAGTTAGCTGAGAAAGAACACAAAGGAAAAATTACAATTATCTCTAGACACTGTTCATTACCTAGGACATAATCTAAGCACTGAAGGAATTCAGCTATCTCCAGAGAGAATTAGGCTGATACAGGAACTTCCTAGACTCACAACTAAGTGCTAGCATTGTGGATTTCTAGGTTTAGCTGGTTATTGCAAGCTCTGGGTTCCAAATTTTTCTCTGTTACCTCTTCCACTCTATGAACTTATTAAAGATTTAGTTCCTGAATCCTTTGCTTGGGAAGATAAACATAAGCAGGCTTTTATAAGGCTAAAACAAGCACTGCAAGAGCTGCCTGCCTTAGGGTTACCCAAATGATCAGGTTCAGGTTGATCCGGAAACCTTAAGGTGAGATCTCCACTGGAGGCAAAATATATTAGCCCTTTTAAGTTAGCAAAGAGATCTCTACCTAATAGATTAACTTTAGGTTATGCAGAACCTTTTACTTGATTTGTGCATGAATGGCATAATCAGGCCCCGCGGAACTATGTGAGCATGGTAGTAAACATAGGCCTTTTGCCTATTATAGCATGCAACTTGAGTCAGTTGCTTATGCCTATCTCAGTTGTCTTAAGGTTATAGCCACAACTGCAAATTTAGTGGAAGCCTTGGCAGATTTGACTCTAGAAAATGAAGTTTATTTGCAAACTCCACACATTGTCCACAGTCTTCTTAACTCTGAATTGACAACATTTCACTGCAAGTATCACTAGATTCACTTCCTGTGAAATCCTGCTTTCACCACCTAATCTTTATCTTAAACTTTACAACGTTCTCAATCCTGCTACACTACTACCTCTGTCTCACAAAGGTGAGGACCATGACTGCAAGGTAACAGTGTCCCATGGGAATTCCCTGGTAGTCCATTGCTTAGGACTCCGAGCTTCCACTGCAGGGAGCGTGGGTTCGATCTCTGGTCAAGGAACTAAGATCCCACAAGCCACGTGGCGCAGCCCAAAACAAAAACAAACACAAAAACAAAACAAACAAACAGAAAACAATGTCCCATTTTGTGACACCGTGTCCTGAGTAAAGATGTTACCAAGTCCAAGCTTGCTGTGCTTGCCGCACGACAGGCCAATAAGTCGGAGATGAGGTGTTGAGGCAAGGAATATGACTTTATTCGGAAAGCCAGCAGACCGAGAAGACGGCGGACTAAAGTCTCAAAATAACCATCTTATCGGGGTTTGGATGCCAGTTTGTTTTATAGCACAGAGATGGGGAGGAGATGAGGAGGTAAAGTAAAAGGGCCATAAGTTTTGCGAATATCCCCTGGAATGGCCAGCCTCAGGGAGGGGATGTGTTAATTTCTTCTTAATTGCAGCCATCCACAGGTGGGCAGAGTCCGTATGTTTCCCTGAACAAAGGCACTTTGGTTTAACATTCAGGCAGAGGAACAGGGTTCCCGGAGGCAGGCCATTATGTACAGACAGTATCCTTTTAGTGAACAAAAGCAGCGGAAGGCAAAGGTTAAAGTAAAAGAAACAGATCCAACGTGTAGTCAGATTTGGCTCCTCCCTGTTACAATTCCCTACTGTCAATGTCCATTCCACAGTCTTGTGGAAAAGGGGGTGACGGCCTTTCTAATTGCTTCGTCAGATGGAACTTTCCGGGAGTGTCCACCATCGGTGCCAGTGTTCCAAACGTTGTTTTTTTTTGTTGTTGTTCCTCTCTGGAAAGTGTCTCCTTTACACCTGTAGCCTTAAAAAATATTCTCAGCCTAAAAGTTGAGAGTTATGATCTATTTGATGGGAATTTTGATAGCTTCAAGCCTGGGAGGCAGCATCTCAAGTTAAGGAATTTAGCAGTTTTCTATGTATGGGAAGATGCAAGAGTCTGGGCTCACTGAAATCATTCATTTGATATGTACCTCAGCTATCCGGGGCCTGTATCCTATATTCTCGTATCCTGAGTTTCGTCAGGGCTCACCGGCTCACGTTGGAGGGCTTCAATCTCTAATGACTGATGTGTCAGGAAATATTCCATTTCTCAGATCCTCTCCTTTTGGTCAGGATTTTGACCAATATCTGGGAGACATTTCAGGATCAAATTTTGTCCCACGGTGCTGGGAGGCTCATCCCAGGTCAGGGGAGAATTCTTGATATGTCACTCCAGGTGCTAGTTTTTGGATTAGGCCCTATTGATAATTAAAGATCCTCTGGATCCTCTATCTAATTATGATCCAGGAGACATTTTCCCTTGTTGCTTCCTCCCATACCTAGAATCACACTATTACAATTATTTTATGTTATAAATGTGATCTATTTCCTCAAGATGTTTAGCCATAGAAGTATTGTTGGAGGCCTGGTTACATACTGGGTACTGTAAGAGACACCAATCTTATAAAATAGACAGGATATAAGTAATGCAGCTAGTAACGTTAACAAAGACACAGTGCAGCAGGGAGACACAAAGAGCAAACAATCTGGAAACAAAGAACAATGAGCAGTATAACTACTTGTAATCCAGTTGCAATGGTGAGCGACCAGAGGTACCATAACTGAGTTAGTGAGCCATCCCCTGTTTCAGTGTACCAGCAGTGCATACTTAGACATGTACGGCTTAATCTTTGAGACAAGCATACGCTACTGGCAGGATCAACCAGGTAGAGAGAAAAAGATAAATGTTTCAATTCTGCTTACAAGGGTATAATTTAACAAATTACTGTAAGTCATAGTTAGTTTAAGGGGAGGGTTTTGCTTACACCTGGAAAACACAGATTTAAAGCAGTCATTTTTCAGATAGAAACCATAAAAATTATAACCATAGTCACCAGTTTACCCAGTCATGTGCAACTAATCGTTTTTGTTAACAGCTTTATGAAGCCATCAGGTTTCCCATTAGAATTCTTCAAGTTCTTACCCAGTTCACCCTTATGGTTTGAAAACCAGAAACTTGTATTTATCCAAAGGTCCCTTCTATAAATCTTCTTGAAGAGGAAGCATTTTTGCAAAGGCATCAGAGTGAAACCATAACTGTGTACAATGACGAAAGACTTAAGAAGGCACGTTTAAATCTGATTACGATGCAATTGACAAAGTAACGTGGTTACTGCAGTAACATGCAACACTTTCAGATAATAAAGAGAATTCTGACTAGTAACATTTTACCAGGACATACCAAATTTTAGGAACTCCATATAATCTGTAGAATACCTGTATCATTTGGCATACAATGTAACCTAAGAAGATTTATTGCTTATTTGACAACACTTCCCGTGTAATTCAACATACCAAGTTAACCTAATTAGTTAATATCTCTCTTTGGGGTGTTTCAGGGGCCCTTTGAAGCACCCCAAAGTTAGCTAGAGGTCAAAGGAACTTCATTATAATTTGATTTGGGAAGTTTTGTCCGAAAAATAAGAAAACGGTTTAAAACTGTCAGGTAGGATCACATGTCACTGTGAAACAATAGTTATTCAGTTAGCCAAAGTAACAATAAAAGATTTCAAAGGCAAGTACAGAACAGATCTCTTAAGAGGTAGAAAAACTTAAAATCTGGTATCAAAAGCAGTCCAAAATCTTAAGAAACCTTGTCTTCTTAACAGAGAGAAAAGCGAAATTCAAGTTTTGCACCAGCTTACTTTTAAAATTTATTGACTCAATTAAACTTACTTTAAACTTAGTCAATCCTGACCACGTACAGAACTCTTTTTTTCAGGGTCCACTTTCCATAAACCTTCTGTCACTTATTTTAGCACAATTCTGACTTTCAAGTGGTCAAATATCTGGAGAGACTAATTTTAGATAGACCTTCCTAAAAGATAAGTATTTTAGAAAGTTCACCTAAAGCTCTTATTTCATTTGCATTTTCTTTCCTTAAAAGTTTCTTCACATCAAGTTATTTCTTTGCTGACAAATTTGCAATAGATATAACAAGATTTTATTTAGCTTATATTAAACCTAGGCACAATAAAAGTATTATACTTAATGTTGATGACTCTAACAGCATGTCTATATTAATTAGATCAACAAATGAAAGTTAATACCAGGTCTTAATTAATACTGAATATTTCCCAGTTCACATGAACCTGAAGCTCATTTAGCTCAATTTCTCTTGTATTTAGAATAGTTTGGTTTGTAAGTGCTCACTTTTCTTTAAGCCAATTAAATAGAGCTCATCCACAAATCAACCTCAGTAATGTTATCCAAAGACAAAGACACATACAAGGACACAAACATACAGAGACGTCATAGTTGTCATTTCCAAATTTCAGCACGGAGTCAGGTACAGCCATGTGAAACCCATCAGTTTACAAAAAGAGGTTGGATTCAAATTAGGTTTCTGACAGATGGAAAAAATCAAACTCACTTGTCTAGATGGCTGAATTTTTACAGAAAAGACACTTAGGTTTTTTATTTATCCTTGATAAGTCAAGTTCTAAATTACTTTACCCTCTTTTAAAAAGATGCATTTTAAAAAGATGGCAGAGATGAGGGTTCCTGAGAAGACCAGAAAGGACATTTGCTTCTCAAAGATACAGGCAAGTTTTTCCTAGGATGACTTTGTTTCCCCTTTGTTTAATATTTACAAGCCTCTTAAGATAAACAGGGAGGGTTTGGGGAGTGGTATCTATTGGAGAGTCAATCAACTCGTTCCCCACTGTCAAAGTTCCCTGGGGCTGCTGTGGGGAAATTAGAATCGGACGTCTCAAGTCCAAGGCGTCGCCTGGCCTCTTATAGGTTGTCAGCACAAGGGAAATTGCCCTGCTGTGGAAGTGGCTCCCGGTCCAAATTGGGTGGCCTGTGGAGTCTTAGATGGTGATACTAAATCAGGCTCCTGTGCTCTGGGGGTTAACACAGAAACTTCTATTTGATCCCCGTGGGTAGGGGAAACAGGAGGTGGTGAATATGATGGCGGCATGAGGGGAGGGTGGGCAGTTGGAACAACTGCCGGTGCAGCTTGCTGTTTTGCAAAACACTTGTAACTGCGAGATCCTATAAAAGTTGAGTGAGCCATTCAGGGGCTACCGCCCTTCTGATCCTATATTTTGGGTCCGCACCCTATTACAATAGTATATCATATGTTTCTTAGTCATAGGCTCAGGGCTAGGTTTCACCCATTTATCTAATATAGGCCCCAAAGGGCTCTCCTTCAGGGTAGATGGAGTATTTCCCATTGTGTACACCAAAACGCAAAAGACGCAAGCAAACTCTGGCATCAGTGCACACCAAACCAAGACCAAAACCAACGAACCAGTTCCCAAATCGGTTCTGAGGGGGTGTAGTGGTGTAGAGAGCAGCCGTCTGGTCCAGAAGCCCACAGGCAGCTAGGAGGAGCTGTGTTAGTCCAAAGGCTCCGGGACACATAGTCCATTCTCAGCCCAGAAGGAGCAGCCAGGGGGAACCAGTGGGAGGGCTTGACTAATTGACCTTTGTGCCTGCTATAAAGCTTATTGTTTAGCTCTTCGCCAGTAAAGTATGGAGGGTTTGTACGTGGCTGCATAAATGGGTCTACGAATGATGGACAAGTGTGGTATTTGTTGCCTCCGAAGTGTGAAGAGACCTAAGTAAGACGAGTTGGGCTTGCTATAGTGTGTTGGGGGGCTGAATAGTTAACAGCTGAGGTTTAGCTGCAAGAGGAATTTCCTGGCTTTTAGAGGATCAGTTAATGCCCAGAAATTTAATAGTTGTGGACAGCCCTTGAATTTTCTGTGGGGCAGTAGCCCACCTGTATGTTATAGATGGGTCACCAACCATGTTAGGGCCTCGTGCACCAATCTCCTGAGGGGTTCTGGATTAGAACATCAGTATAGTGCCAGACGGTGCAAGGGGACACCAGGTCTTGCCAGCAAAGACTGTGGGCAATAGCTGGGCTGTTAAGATAGCCAGTAGGCAGACAGTTTAAAACATACTGGGTGCCTTCTGCAGTGAAAGTAGACTGCAGCTGGGACTCCTCAATAACTGGTACTGAATAGAACATAATAGCTAGATTGTCACAGCAAAGTAATTCCCTGGAGCCCTTTGGATATCCTTAATTAACTGGACAGTGTTGGAAATGGGAGCCTTAATAGTGGGGATCAGCATTGATATTTCAGTAGTTGCTTTTAAGGCGCCACTCATTAATAGCAGGCTTTAATAGCAGCCAAATGGGGGAATTGAAAAGGAGAAATGGTGTGTTTAATGACTTCTTCTTGTCCTAAATTTTGAATTTTGGGCTGCAATCCCACAGCCCCCTGTCATACATGTTATTGGGGGATATTTGCTGTCTTAGGTGGCAGTCGTATGGGCTCCCAATATTCAGCTTCCACCAGGAAGACCAGGGATTTGGGTTTGTTCCAAATGGCGTTGCGGTACATCAGGGCATCCGTAGCTGTACCGGGAAAGGGTAGGGCCAAAGGGGCTACCACCACTACAAGATTTTTAATAAAGATTGTTTCAGTAGTGACAGTCAATGGAAGCTGAATGCTTTCTACTCCCCTGACTATTATGCGTTGTAATCTAACGTGTGGCCCTTGCTTATAATTGGAGGGTTTCCCAGGAAGCACTGTAATTTGAGCTCCAGTTGTCAATAAGAGCCATGAGAAAAGTTGTTTATGTGTGTCCCAAGGATAATTAGAGAAGTATATGGGCAGTTGTCCCAGAGGAGGGCCACGCTCCAGGGATCTGCCAGGTCCCTAAGGCAGAGGCCTTGGCAGAGGTCAGGGTACAGGATTCGGAGAGGTGACAGCTGCCCATCACTCCAGTCTGCTGAAGAGTCTGTAACGCCTGAGCAAAAATTTCTACCTTGTGCTTGGGCTGTCCCAGGGTTACGTCATTAGGGACCCCGATCTCCAGAGCTGCCAATACAGGGAGGTCTGTTAGTCATCCCATGAAGGATGGAGCTGTGTGAAGCACCACCCCTTGGTGGAGACCAATAAGGGTCCCAGAAGTCCCTCCATCCCTTAAGGGTCCTCTGTTGGGTTCCTGGCCGATGGGGCAGCGGGGCCCATGTGCCTTTACTGGCAAGCGAGATTTGGGGCTTCAGAAAAATTATCTTTCTCATATCTAGCTACAACATGGATGCAGTCCAATGCCTGTTGTACTGTATCTGACGTTTCTATGAATTGTAACAGCATGGCTTTATAATTAGGGGGAACACAGTTCTCCCCCTTCCCTTGGAGAAATGTTTTCTAGAAAAATTTGCATTTCTATCATGGTATAGTTACATGTCTCTGTTTCTTGTTCATGCTGGTCTTCCGATGTTTTGGTGCAGTGGATGGTGACAGGGAATACCTGGAAGGGAGTTTTCCTCTTCCCTGACTCATATGCTGCCACTTCCCGTTTAGGGTGTCCCAGTCAGCCTCGGTGGGGTCAAGGGATGATTTGCAACAGCAGCAAGAATTGCAGCAACATAGGAGGCACTTACCTCAGCGGCATTTGCCCGCTCGGGGTGCCATGATGCCCCCGGTAGAGCTGCCTCTGTCATGGGTTAGGGCTGTGTGGGTAGCTCATGGATGTATGTTTGGGGTATAGGATGGTTTGGGGTAATAGTAAAGCTGTGTAGAGACTGTGTATGTGTGATCTGGGGAGAGATGAGGGGCCTGAGTGCCTTTATGAGTGTACGGTTGGTGTAGCACGGTGCGGCTGGGTGGTGGGGCTGGTTCTGGGTGTTTTGAGGCTCAGTGTGCAGGCACTTGAGAAGAGGTAAGGGTATGCATTTTAATGTTTTGTGTGTTGGATCTGTGTGTATTCAGAGTATAGGGGTTATACATATGCTCATCCTGTAGGGTAAGAGTTTAGGGAGTGTATTTTTGGTGTGGAGGAATTTGCAGAGATTGGGGTTGTCAGTGTAAATTGGGGTTGCTAGCTGTGTGTGTATAATCAGGGGATGTGACAGAGGCTGTTTATAGTATTTCAAGAGGGAGATGGGTGTATGTTTGTATTGGGGATGTGAGTTCATCATGTGTTCTGGGGGGAGTATTTAGGAGAAGGTTGAAAACATTGTGTCTCTCTGATGGTATTTTGTGTTTGTCTCAGCCTCTGAGGCATTGTACATACGTGGATGTTCACAGCTGTGGGGGGACTGTATGTGTTATATTTGGATTTGGGGGGTTGTGTCTTATATTAAGAAGTATGTGAGTTTGGTTTGGATGTATTTGGCTATTGTTGAAGGGTTTGTGTGTTTGCATTGGGGGGTTATATGGGGTTGGGTGGATTTTTGTGGGATATGAGGATTTAGGTGTTTGATTATCGGGGGCCGTTGGGGGTGTGTTTTTGTATTCAAGACTGTGGCTGTGATTTTATTGGGGTTTGTAGTGCATGTATATTGGAGCAGGAGGGTTCTGGGCACACAGGCATCTGCTTATAGGTAGGGAGTTTGTGTGTTTGAGGATGTTTGGAGCTCTGTGGGGCTGTGTGATGGTGGTACAGGCGACTGTGGGCAGGTGGAGTGTGTGTTGGGCTGGAAGGAAAACTCGAGGGCATGTTGGTGACTGTGAGGCGCGCATGTGAACTCCCACGTGGACTGACCTTTGTTCCTTCTGATCTTCTATGGCTTGGACCCATCCTGATCTTCTGTGGCAGGTACTCCCCTGGAATGGTCAGCAATACTCTGCTCATTCTTAGCCAGATGAGTCAGGAAATGTCACTTCCTCTGGCAGCTGGATGTGTCTCTTGCAAGTGAGTGGTCCTGGAGTCCAGGGTGCAGGACTGGTGGACAGATGCAGAGTGAGGCTGATTCCCCCATGAGCCCTCTCCTCAGTGAGGTGGCCAGGAGGTCAGGGCTGTATCTCCAGAGGGTCAGACATGGCCAGTCCTCTCTAGAATGTGCTGGAGGGACCAACTCATTGAACGGACCCTGCCAGGACATAAACAGACCCCGAGGACAATTCCTAAGGGAGAAGTCTATACCTACCCATCTTCCACTTTCTGCTTTGGATGGCCTCTACCACAAGGTAAAAGCTAAGCCCCCTCACACAGCCCTTCTTGGCCTGGTCTTACTGACCGGCCAGTCTCTCCCCACATCCTGGCTCACTCTGGGCCCTCTGGTGATACCAGCATGAGGCCCCCCTGCATGTCAGTTCTCACCTCCTTCCCTTGGCCCATGCTGCCCTTGCTGTTTGTCCTGCTCTTCCTCCCCCAAGGCTGTGAGTCACCTTCTCCAGGTGGGAAGGATCCACTGAAAATGCAAATTTGGGTAATTACTGCATCATCTGAGTCTCTAGCACGTGCCAGGCACTATGACGCTTGCCAAATCCATAAAACCCCACAAAGCGGATGTGCTATTAGTTGCACTTTGCAGGTGATGAAGCTGAGGTTCAGAGGTGAGCAACCATGACCAAGTACCCTGTATGTACCAGAATATCAATCAGACTGGTCAACGTATCCAATAAAGCCAAACATTAGTCTGATCAGGACGCCTAGATGCCAGGCTGTAAAGGCGCAAAATATGTCCCAGCAAGAGAAGGAGCAGTGCCAAGTACCCCAGCAAAGAAGCAGAGTTCATATCCTGCTTTCTTAATCAAAATAGCTGCAAATCAACCCACAGTTTCCTACTCTGTTAATAGGAGGAAAATACCAATGTGCGTTGTCCTATAAAACTACCTTAAGATAGTATGTATGATCCCGAGTGCTTTGGTAATGACCCCAAATCATCATCATGAAGTTGGGATACTTCTTAAAACACTGCAAGTCTTACCCACTGGCATATAGAATCTGTAAAGTCAGTTCTTTGGGTAATGATGGTAGATAGAAGTGGCCCAGAAGGACAGAAGACAGAAAATAGAGCAGAAACTATTTGTCCAGAGGTGACAATGGGTCATAGCCAAGGCTCAAGCATTACTAGGGAGGTGGTGAAAATAGTAATGGGCATAGAGTGTAATAAGTCAAGGATATCTAATGTAGTTTCCAATGAAAGTTTGTGAAAGACATATAACTAAAAAGATAATAGGCTGGGAGGTGAAATAGTACAAAACATTTGATATATTTTTTACAAGGATAAAAGAAGATAGAAATGAACATTAAAGAAGTAGGTCAAATAGAAAAACTGTAAGATGGTAATAACCTCACAATATGATGAGGCAACTTAGATTTATTTTGTTTAAATAAATTGGTAGCCTATATTTAGAGTAGTTTTAAGTTTAAAGAGAATTTGAGCAGAGTATAGAGTTCCCATACACCCCCTCACATCTATTCCCTAAACCAAAGTTTCCCCTATTATTAACGTCTTGCATTAGTGTGGGGCATTTTTTACAATTGATGAGCCAAAGTTCATACATTCCTATTAACTAATATCCATAGTTTACATTACAGTTTACTCTGTTGCATATCCTATGGGTTTTGACGAATGTATGACAAGCATTGACCATTACAGTATCATACAGAATAGTTTAAGTGCCCTACCTTTTCCAGGATGTCATATAGCTGAAATCATACAGTATGTATCCATTTCAGTTTGGCCTCTTTCATTTAGCAATATGTGTTTAGGGTTCCTCCATGTCTCTTCCATTTAGTACTCTTATAGCTCAAGCTGCCATAACATAATACTATAGGCTTGGTGACTTTAACAACTCACAGTTCTAGAGGTTTGGAAGTCTAAGATCACGGTGCTGGCCAATTCAGTGCCTAGTGAGGGCTCTCTTCCTGGCTTGCAGACAACTGTCTTTTCCCTGTGTCCTCACATGGTGGGGAGAGACAGAAAAAACTCTCTGGTTTCCTCTTACAGGGGCACTAATAGAGCCTAATCCTCATGACATCATTTAATCTAATTACCTGCCAAAGGCCTCATCTCCAAATACCATCACTTTGTTAGAGCTTGAATATATGAATTTTGGGGGGACAGAATTCAGTTGATAGCCTCATTCTTCTAACAGTATAAAATATGACGAATAAAGAAAGCTCATCATTAAATTATCTCTTTTCTAGCAATACATAGATATTTACTTGCTTTTTATAAACCATTTACATATTTTAAGGTAAATGAATTAAAGATTTTAAAAAGTCAGGTAGAACAAGATAAGAAATTGTAGGTACAAACATGTTGAAGCAAAAACACGTAAACCCCGCCGTTGCATGGTCTCAAAAATTCAGTTAGAGTTCTAAGGTCTGATTTAGGTTTCCACCTCTGGTTCATGCCATTTGCTCTACCACAACAATAGGGATGGGGTAGTATGCTAAAGTTAGGGCATTAAAAAAACCATTAGAAAACAGATACCTCGTTAAAATGAATGTTTATTTGGTGTGAATTGAGGCTGTTTCTTCTTAACGATATGATTCATATTAAAACTTGTCAGGACACAGTAAATTAACTAAACGTAACTTGGGGAGAAGTTTTACTTTTTACGGAGATAAAATTAACCGTTTTAACTCGCACGATTCAATAGCATTTAATACCTTCACCATGTTGTGCAACCCTTACTTCTACGTGGTTCAAAAATATTTTTATCGCTGTAAAGGGAAGACCTACCCATGCTTTCTTCTACCTAACCCCTGGGCAGTCACCAATCTGCTTTCTGTCTCTATAGATATATCTATTTGGATATTTCATATATGTGTAAATTATACAGTATGTGACCATTTATGTCTGGCTTCTTTCACATAGCATAATTTTCAAGGTTCACCCATATTGTAGTATGTATCATTACCTCATTTCTTTCTTCTTCCCATCTTTAATGAGGTTTAATAGAGAAATAAAAATATATATTTAAGATATACAACTTGATGTTTTGATATGCATATACATTTTTGAAATAATTGCCACAATCAAGCCAATTCACATATCCATCACCTCATATAATTACCACTTTCTTTTTTCTTTCTTTATGGTGAGAACACTTCAGATCTACCCTCTTAGCAAATTACAAGTACACAATACAGCATTGTTAACTATATGCACATTGTTGTACACTAGATTTCCAGAAATTATTCACCTTGCATAACTGAATCTTTGTACCTCGTGATCAATACCTGCCAATTTTCCCATCCCCTCATCTACTGTCAACCACTGTTCTGCACCCCACATCTATGACTATTTCAGATTCCACATAAAAGCAGCATCATGAAGTGTTTGTAGCTGTCTTTCTGTATCTGGCTTATTTCACTTAGCATAATCTCTTTCAGGTTCATCCATGTTGTCACAAATAGCAGCATTTCCTTCATTTTAAAGGCTGAATAATATTCCATTGTATACAGGCATACCTTGGATATATTGCAGGTTTGGTTCCAGACCACCAAAATAAAGCAAATATTGCAACAAAACAAGCCACATGAATTTTTTGGTTTACCCGTGCATATAAAACTTATGTGTAGGGCTTCCCTGGTGGTGCGGTGGTTGAGAATCCGCCTGCCAATACAGGGGACACGGGTTCGAGCCCTGGTCTGGGAAGATCCCACATGCCGCAGAGCAACTGGGCCCGTGAGCCACAATTACTGAGCCTGCGCGTCTGGAGCCTGTGCTCCGCAACAAGAGAGGCCGCTATAGTGAGAGGTCCGCACACCAAGATGAAGAGTGGCCTCCGCTTGCCGCAACTAGAGAAAGCCCTGGCACAGAAACGAGGACCCAACGCAACCAAAAATAAATAAATAAATAAATAAATAAATAAATAAATAAACAAACAAAAAACTTATGTGTATACTATATTATAGTATGTTAATATGCGGTAGCATTATGTCTAAAAAACCAATGTTCATACCTTAATTTTAAAGTAATGCTAATTGGGAAAATGGCACCAATGGACTTAATGCAGGATTGCCACAAACCTTCAATCTGTAGACAACGTAGTATCGGCAAAGCACAATAAAATGAGATATGCTTGTTTATATACCACATATCCATTCATGAATCTACAGACACTTCGGTTGATCCAATATCTTGGCTACTGTGAAAAGTAAACATGAAAGTGCATATGTCTCTTCACGATACCAATTTCATTTCCTTTTGCTGTATACCCAGAAGTGGGATTGCTGAGTCATAAGGTAGTTGTATTTTTAATGTTTTGAGGAACTTCAATACTGTTTTCCTTAGTGGCTGTATCAACTTACGTACCCAACAAAAATGCACGAGGGTTCCCTTTTCTCCACATCCTCATCAACACTTGTTATCTTTTGTCTTTTTGATAATTGCCATTGTAACAGGTGTGAGGTGATATCTCATTGTGGTTTGACTTGCATTTCTCTGACAGTTAGTGATGTTGAGCACCTTTTCATACATCTGTTGGCCATTTATATGCCTCCTTTGGAGAAATGTCTATTCGAGTCCTTTGCCCATTTTTAAAAATAAATTAATTTAATTAATTTATTTATTTTTGGCTGCGTTGGGTCTTTGTTGCTGAGCGTGGGCTTTCTCTGGTTGAGGCAAGTGAGGGCTACTCTGTTGTGGTGCATGGGCTTCTCATTGCAGTTGCTTCTCTCATTGCAGAGCACGATCTCTAGGTGTGCGGGCTTCAGGAGTTGTGGCTCACAGGCTCTAGAGCGCAGGCTCAGTGGTTGTGGCGTGTGGACTTAGTTGCTCCACGGCATGTGGGATCTTCCTGGACCAGGGCTCCAAGCCGTGTCCCCTGCATTGGCAGGTGGATTCTTAAGCACTGCACCACCAGGGAAGTCCCCCATTGGGATTTTAATAGGGATTGCATTGAATCTGTGGATCACTTTGGGTAGTATGGATATTTTAATGATAGTAAATCCTCCAGTTCATGAACATGGGATGTCTTTCCATATTATCAGTGTCATCTTTAATTTTCCTCATCCATTTTTTATACTTTTCAATGTAGAGATCTTTCACCCCTTTGGCTAAATTTATTCCTAAGTATTTTATTCTTTGTAATGAAATTAAGAATGGGGTTGTTTTCTTAATTTCCTTTTTTGGGTAGGTCATTCCTTTTGTATAATGACTTCTATATGCTGATTTTATATCCTGCAACTTTACTAAACTCATCTATGAATTCTAACAGTTTTTTGGGTTTTATTTATTTATGATTGGGTGTGTTGGGTCTTCGTTTCTGTGCGAGGGCTTTCTCTAGTTGTGGCAAGCGGGGGCCACTCTTCATCGCGGTGCGTGGGCCTCTCACTATCGCGGCCTCTTGTTGCAGAGCACAGGCTCCAGACGTGCAGGCTCAGTAGCTGTGGTTCACGGGCCCATTTGCTCCGTGGCATGTGGGATCTTCCCAGACCAGGGCTCAAAGCCGTGTCCCCTGCATTGGCAGGCAGATTCTCAACCACTGCACCACCAGGGAAGCCCCTCTAACAGTTTTTATTGCTGTTGTTGTTGAATCTTTAGGATTTTCTACATGTATGATCATGTCATCTGCAAACAGAGGTAATTTTATTTCTTCCTTTCTGATTTGGATGCATTTTATTTCTTTTTCTTGCCTAATTCCTCTGTCTTCCAGTGCTATGTTGAATAGAAGTGGTAAGTGTGGACATTCTTGCGTTCTTCCTGATATTAGAGGGACAGCTTTTAGTTTTTCACTGTTGAGTAAGATGTTTGCTGTGGTCTTTTCTTTTTCATATGCCTTTATTGTGTTGAGGTACATTCCTTCTACACCTAATTTGTCTAGAGTTTTTATCATGAAAGGATGTTGAATTTTGTCAAATCCTTTTCTGCCTCTATTGAGATGATCATATGATTTTTCCTTCATTTTGTTAGTGTGGTGTATCACATTGGTTGATTTGTGTATGTTGAACCATCCTTGCATCCCAGGAATAAATCTGACTTGAGCATGGGGTATGATAATTTAAATTTATTGTTAAAATTGGTTTGCTAATACTTTGTTGAGGATTTTTGCATATATGTCTATCAAAGATATTGGCTGTAATTTTCTTTTCTTCTAGTGCCTGTGTCTGGCTTTGGTATCGGGGTAATGCTAACCTTGTAAAATTAGTTTGGAATTGTTCCCTCCTATCCAATTTTTTGGATGAGTTTGAAAAGGATTGGTAGTAATTCTTCAAATATTTGGCAAAATTCACCAGGGAAGCCATCTGGTCCTCGATTTTCTATTTTGTTTTTTTTTTTAATTATTGATTCAATCTCCTTATTTGTTATTGGACTGTTCAGACTTTCTGTGTTATCTTGATTCAGTGTTGGTAGGTTGTATGTTTGTAGGAATTTATCCATTTCTTCTAGATTATCACATTTGTTGGCATAATTGATAATGGACCCTTATGATTCCTTTATTTCTGAGGCATCACTTGTATTGTCTCCTCTTTCATTTCTGATTTTATTGAGTTGTCTTTCGAATTTTTTTCTTAATTCGTGTAGTCAAGAGTCTTTCAAGTTTATCTTTCCAAAAAACACCACTTAGTTTTGTTTCTATTTTCTATTGTTTTTCTATTCTCTATTTGATTTATTTCTGCTCTAATCTTTACTATTTCCTTCCTTCTGCCAAATTTGAGATTACTTTTTTCTTCTTTTTCTAGTTCCTTGAGGCATAAAGTGAGATTGTTTACTTGAGGTTTTACTTCTCCTTTAATGTATGCATTTATCACTACAAACATCTCCTGTAGTACTGCTTTTGCTGCATCCCATAAATCTTGGTGTTTTGTGTTTCATTTTAGTTTGTGTCAAGATTCTTTTAAAATTCCCTTTTGATTTTCTCTTTGACCCAATTGTTGCTCAAGACTGTATTATTCAACATGATAAATATAATTAACATTGCTGTGTGTCATGCATGAAGGTTAAGAGAGTAAATCCTAAGAGTTCTCATCACAAGGAAAACATTTTTTTCTTTTTCTTTTATTTTGTGGCCATATGAGATGATGTTCACTAAATTTACTGTGGTAATCATTTCTTGATGTACATAAGTCATATCTTTATGCTGTACACCTAAAACTTATGCAGGGCTCTATGGCAGTTATATCTCAATAAAAGTGGAACGAGGGAAAAGAGTATATTGTTTAGTTTCCACATATTGGTAAATTTTCTTGTTTTCTTTTCTTTATTAGAATTTTGTTTTTAATTTAATTTTTTGCTGTGTTGCGTCTTCGTCACTGCATGCAGGCTTTCTCTAGTTGCAGTGAGCAGGGGCTACTCTTTGTTGTGGTGCACAGGCTTCTGATTGCGGTGGCTTTTCTTGTTGCGGAGAACAGGCTTTCAGGTGCACAGGCTTCAGTAGTTGCAGCACTCTGGTTCAGTAGTTGTGGCACATGGGCCCTAGAGCGCAGGCTCAGTAGTTGTGGTGCACGGGCTTAGTTGCTCTGCATCATGTGAGATCTTTGCTTCCCAGGGATTGAACCCATGTCCCCTGCATTGACAGGCAGATTCTTAAAGCACTGTGCCACCAGGGACGTCCAGATATTCCTGTTTTGTTACTATTATGGGATTTCTAGTTTCATACCATTGTGATCAGAAAAGATACTTGAAATTATTTCAGACTTCTTAAATTTGTTAAGACTTGATTGTGGCCTAACATATTATCTATTCTGGAGAATGTTGTGTGTGTACTTGAAATGAACGTGTATGTGCTGCTGTTGGATGAAATGTTTTGTATATGTCTGTAAGGACCATGTGGTCCATAGTGTTGTTCAAGTCATGTTTGTTGATTGATTTTCTGTCTGGGTGTTCTATCCATTATTGTAACTGGGTTATTGAAGTCCCTTACTATTCCTGTACTGCAATCAATTTCTCCATTTAATTTCGATATTTCCTATAGAGCTTTATGTGCTCTGATGCTGGATGCATATATAATTGTTATATCCTCCTGTTGAGTTGACTCTTTTATTATCATATAGAAACCTTCTTTGTCTATACAGACAATTTTTGACTTAATGTCTATTTTGTCTGTTATGCATATAGGAACTCTCACTTTGTTTTGGTTGCCATTTGCATGGAGTATCTTTTTCCATCCCTTCACTTTGAGCCTGTATTTGTCTTTTAATCTAAAATGAGTCTCTTGTAGACAACATAAGGTTGGATATTGTTTTTTTATCCATTCAGCGACTCTATGCCTTTTGATTGGGAAGATTAATCCATTTATATTAAACTAATTATCAATCAGTAAGGACTTACTATTGCTGTTTTGTTAATTGTCTTATGTGTGTTTTGCAGCTGTTTTGTCCTCTTTCTCTGTAGCTTTATTTCATTGTTGTTTGATCTTTTTTTTGTAATGATTTACTTTGATCCTTTTCTCTTTATCTTTTGTTTATTTATAGTAGGCCTTTTCTTTGTGGTTAGCTGAAGACTACATAGAAACCTTGTAGTTCTAAACATCTATTCTTTTACTCCCACCCAACCTTTGTGTCCTTATAGTCAGTTTCCTTCTTTGTATATTGTTAACAAATTTTAACTTTTATCTCAGGGTTAAAGTACTTTATACAGCACCATTACAGTGTTATTATGCTATATTTGTTTGTGTGTGTATGAGTTTACCATTGAAATTTATGCTTTTGTTTGCTTTTGCATTTCTGTTCACATGTTTTCATTTCAAAGTGATCTCCCTTAAGCATTTCTTATAAGGAAGGTCTAGTAGTGATGAACTCACTTTGATTTTGTTGACTTTATCTCTCCTTTATTTTTAAAGCATAATTTTGCTAGGTATGGTCATTTTTGCTCACAGGTTTTTTTTTTTTTTTTTTCGGTACTTTGAATATATCATCTAACTTTCTCCTGACCTTTAAGGTTTCTGCTGAGAAATTCACAAATTGTTTTCTGGGAGTTCCCTCATATGTTCCAAGTCACTTTTCTCTTGTTCCTTTCAATATTCTCTCTTTGTACTTCACACTTAACAAGTTGATTATAACGTGATTGCGTGTAGTCTTCTTTGTGTTGATCCTATATTGAGCCCTTTGAACTTACTTCTACTGCTACACTATTTATTTTCTAGATATCTTATATCCTTTTTGTTCTTCAGTTCCTTCATTATTACATTCTTTTGTGGTTGATGTGTTTCCCAGTTTACCATTTTGATTCACTTCTTATTTCTTTTCTGTATATTTGTGAGGTAGTTTTCTTAGTGCTTATCCTAGGGGTTAAAGTAAACATCTTAAGTTTATGAAAAAACAAATTTGAAGTAATAACATTTTCATTTAATAATAACAAAAATTCTACTTATTTACATCCCGCACCCTCGTTTACACTGCACTTGTCACAAATGACATCCTTATGCATTGTGTGCCCATTAATAGCCTTATAATAACTATTTTATATATTTGTCTTTTAAATCACATTTTGAAAAGAGGCGTTACAAACCCTAACTGCAAATGTGTTGGCCTTTTAAACTTAGTGTAGTTACCTTTACCATTGTTCTTTAATTCTTCATATGGTTTCAAGTTACGTTTCATTTCAGCCTGAAGGATTCCTTTAACAGTTCTTATTGAGCAGATCTACTAGTAATGAACTTCATCAGTGTTTCTTTATATGAATGTCTTAATTTTCCTTTATTTAAAAAAAATCTGGTAAAATATACATAACATAAACTTTATCATCTTAACAATTTAAGAGTGCAGGCCAGAGGCATGAAATATATTTACACTGCTGTGCTATCATTACCATCATCCATCCACAGAACTTTTCATCTTGCAAAACTATAATAGTCTGTACTCATGAAACAACAACTCTCCATTTCCCTTGCCCCCTCACCCCTGGAAACCACCATTGTACTTTCCATCTCTGTGAATTTGATTACTCTATGTACTTCATATAAGTGGGATCATACAGTATTTGTCCTCTTGTGACTGGCTTATTTTACTTAGCGTAATGCCTGAAGGTTGATCCATGTTGTAGCATGTGTCAGAATTCCCTTCCTTTTTAAGACTGAATATTGATTTATTGTTTGTATAGGCCACATTTTGTATATCCCTTCATCCCTCAATGGACCTTTGAGTTTTTTCACCTTTTGCCTATAGCGAATAATTCTGCTATGAACATGGGTGAGCACATAACTCTTTGAATTCATAATTTCAATTCTTTTTGAGTATTTAATAGGAACTCGAATTATGGGATCATATGGTAATTCTATTTTTAATGTTTTGAGGAATGACCATACTGTTTTCCTTTCTGTGTGCACCATTTTCCATACCCACCAACAGTGTACAAGTGTATACATACTGGATATTAACCTTATCAGCTATAGGATTTGCAAATATTTTCTCCCATTCAGCAGGTTCATTTTATTTTTGGATGAAAGAAGTATTTTTAAATTCTGAATACCTAGTTTATCTATTTCTTTTATTACCTCCACTTTTGGTGTCATATTCAAGAACTCTTTGCCAAATTTCATGTCATGGTTTTCTTCCCAGAACATTCTTCTAAGAGTTTTATAGTTTTAGGTCTCACATTTAGGTCTTTGATTCACTGAGTTAATTTCTGTATGTGGTGTAAGGTAAGAGTCTACCGTCATTCTTTTGAATGTGGATATTTTTTTTCCAGTACCATTTGTTGAAATCGCTATCCTTTCCCCATTAGGTGGTCTTGGCACTCCTGTTGAAAATCATTTGGTGATGTATATACGGGTTTACTTCTGGGTTTCTATTTTGTTCCACTGGCCTATTCTCCGTCCTGTATGTGTGTTTATGCCAGTACTATGTTGATTACTGTGGTTGTGTAGTCGGTTTTGAAATCAAGAAATTTGAAACTTCAAATTTTGTTCTTTTTACACATTATTTTGACTATTCAGGCCTTTTAAATTCCATATGAACTTTAGGATGAATTTTACTACTTCTGAAAAAACCTCACTGTGATGTTTAAAGAGATTGCTTTTAATCCGTACATCCCTTTAAGTCGTGTTGACATATTAACAACATTAAGTCTTCCAATCTGTGAACTCAAGATGCCTTTACATTTATTGGTGTCTTCATTAATTTCCTTCAGCAACGTTTTCTAGTTTCCAACGTACATGTCTTTTGTCCCGCTGGTTAAGTTATTCCTCGTTTTTTACTATATTTCATGATATTTTAAATGGTTTTTTTTTTTTTTTTACTTTTCAAACTTTTCATTCTTAGTGTATAGAGAAACAACTGATTTTTGAGTGTTGATTTTGTATCTGGCAAATTTTCTAAATTCATTTATTAATTCTAACAGGGTTTTTTTGGTGCATGTGTGTTGTCTCTGAACAAATATAATTTCATTTCCTCCTTTCCGATTTAGATGCCTTTTATTTTTTATCTTGCCTTATTTATTTGGCTAAGAATTCCAGTACTTTGCTGAATAGAAGTGGTGACAACAGGCATCCTTCCTTTGTTCCTGATCTTAGGGAGAAAGATTTCACCACTGAATATAATAGCTGTTGGTTTTCTATCTGTGACCTTTGTTATGTTGAAGTCATCAACTTGTATTCCTGGTTTGTTGAGTTTTTTTTTTTTTAATCATAAAATGGCATTGAATTTTGTCAAATGTTTTTTCTGCATCAATTAAGATGATCACATGGAGTTTAGTCCCTTCAATCTGTTTACATGCTATACTACATTGATTGATTTTCATATGTTGAACCAACCTTGCCTTGCAAGAATAAATCCCATTTGGTCATGATGTATAATCCTTATAATGGGCTGTTCTGTCTCTTATTATTTTTTAAAGGGTTTTTGCATCAGTATTCATAAGGGATATTGGTCTGTAGTGTACTTTTCTTGTAGTGTCTTTAGGTTTGTAATTGATGTAATGTTAACCTCATAGAATGAGTGAAGATACATTCTCTCCTCTTAAATTGTTTGGAAGAACTTGAGAAGGATTGGTGTTAATTCTTCTTTAAATTGTTGGTAGAATTCACCATGAAGATACCTGGTGCTGGGCGTTCAGTTGTTGGGAGAGTTTTGATAACTGATTCCATATCTTAACTTCTAGATCTGTTCAGATTTTGTATTTCATGGTAGGATGTGTGTTTCTAGGAATGTGTTCATTTCATCTAAGTTATCAAATTAGTTGGTATACAACTGTCAATAGTACTCTATTGTAAGCCTTTTTATCTCTACAAAATTGGTAGTAAGGTCCCTTTCTTCATTTCTGATTTTACATATTTTGTTCTTATCTCTTTTTTTAATAGTCAATCTAAGTAGTTTTGTCAATTTTGTTGATCGTTTTCCTCTTTTTACAGCTATTTTGAGGCATAACTGACAAAACTGTAATATATCTAAAACGTATAACATGATTATTTGATATACGTATATATTGTGAAAGGATTCTCACAATCAAGTTAATTAACATACCCATCACCTGTCATATATTTACTTTTTGTGTGTGAGGACACAAATTCTACTCTCTCAGAAATTTTCAGTTACAGAATACAGCATCATCAGTTAGTCCCCATGTTATACATTAGCTCCTCAGACCTTATTCCTTCATTTTATCCCTCATGTTATAACTGAAAATTTGTATCCATTTACCAGCGTGTTCCCATTCCCCCCCATGCCCAACTGCAGGCAACAATTTCTGCTCTGTGTTTCTATGATTCCAACTTTTTTTTAGATTCCACACATAAGTGATACCATGCAGCATTTGTCTTTTCTCCATCAGGCTTATTTCACTTAGCATAATGTTCTCCAGGCTCATTCATGTTCTTGCAAGTGTAAGGATTTACTTTAAGGCTGAATAATATCCCATTGTGTATGTTATGTATGTATATTTGTGTGTATGTGTGTGTGTGTGTGTGTGTGTGTGTGTGTGTGTATCAGATTTTGTTTATCCATTCATCTGTGAGAGACAGGCACGTTCTTTCCATACCATTACTGTGAATAACATTTCAAAGTTTGTTTTTGTTTTGGTTTTGTTTTTTTCCCATACCACGTGGCTTGTGGGATCTTAGTTCCCCAACCACGGATTGAACCCGGGCCCTCCCCTCAGCAGTGAGAACATGAAGTCCTAACCACTGGACAGCCGAGGAACTCCTAAAAAAATATGGTTTCTTTTTGCTATATGACCAGAAGTGGAGTTGCTGGATCACATGGTATTCTAATTTTATTTTCTTGAGGAATCTCCATACTGTTTTCAGTACTGCTTGTACCAATTTACATTCCCAAAAACAGTGCACACAGATTCCCTTTTCTCCACATCCTCACCGGCATTTATCTCTTGTCTTTTTCATAATACACATACTAACAGGTGTGAGGTGATATCTCATTGTGGTTTTGATTTGCATTTCCCTGATGATTGGTGATGTGAATCACCTTTTCATATACCTGTTCCCCAAATGTTTGTCATCTTTGGAAAAATGTCTTTTTAGGTCCTTTGCCAATTTTTAAATTGTGTTATATGGTGTTTTTGCTACTGAGTTGTATGAGCTCCTTGTATACTTTGGATATTAACTTCTTTTTAGATACGTGATTTGCAAATATTTTCTCACACTCCATAGGTTGCTTTTTCTTTTTCTGAATGGTTACCTTTGCTGTTCAGAACCTATTTCGTTTGATGTAGTCCCACTTGTACATTTTTGCTTTTGTTGCCTTTGCTTTTGGTGTCAAATCCAAAAGAACAGTGATGAGATTAATGTCAAGGAGATTACCCCCTATATTTTCTACTAAGAATTTTAAGGATCAGGTCCTATGTTCATGTCTTTAATTAATTTTGAGCTTATTTCTATGTCTGGCGTAATGTGACTTTTGCATGTGGCTATGCAGTTTCCCCAAAAACCGTTTATTGGAGAGACTCTCCTTTTCCCATTGTTTATTCTTGACTTCCTTGCTGAAAACTAATTGACTATATATGCGTGGGTTTATTTTTGAGCTCTCTATTCCTTTTTGTTGATCTGTGTTTCTGTTTTTTGCCAATACAGTACTTATGTGATTACTACAGCTTTGTATTATAGTTTGAAATCAGGAAGTGTGATGTCTCTAGTTTTGTTCTTCTTTCTCAAGATTGCTTTGGCTCTTTGGAGTCTTTTGTGGTTTCATATGAGTTTTAGGATTTTTTTTCTATTTCTCTAAAAAATGCTTTGGAATTTTGATAGAGCTTGCATTGAATCTGTAGATCACTTTGGATGGTATGGGCATTTTCACAATATTAACCCTTCCAATCCATGAACACAGAATATCTATCCATTTGTTTGTGTCTTCTTCAATTTCTTACATCCGTGTTTTATGGTTTTTAGTGTATAGATCTTTCACCCCGTTAGATAAATTTGTTCCTAAGTATTTTACTTTTTTTCCATACTATTGTAAATGAGATTATTTTCTTAATTTTTCTTTCTGATAATTCATTGTTAGTTGATATTCATTCATATACAAATGCAGCTGATTTTTGTATATTGATCCTGAAACTTTACAGAATTCAGTTATTCTAACAGGTTTTTTTTTTTTTTGCAGTGTTTTTAGGGTTTTCCACATATACTATCATGTCATCTGCAAACAGACTTATTTTACTAATAACTTTACAATTTGGATGCCTTTTATTCGTTTTTCTTGCTTAATTGCTGTGGCTAGGACTTACATTCATATGGTGAATGAAGGTGCAGAGAGTTGCATCCTTGTCTTGTTCGTGATCTTAGACGATCCTGTTCCTTGCTTCAGCTTCTCACTGTTGCGTGTGATGTTAGCTGTAGTCTTATCATATATGGCTGTTATTACAATAATGTACATTACATCTATACATAATTTGCTGAGTTTTTTTTTCACACACACACACTGTATTTTATTTTTACAAGAGTTAAACTGACACGATGCATTGTAAATGGATGACCATAACAAAAGCAACAATGATTGCAATTACCAAACACGAAACACACTCATACTGTGTCATAATATTGACATTCAGTCCAGCAATCCTCCACTGTAACAGCTCCTTTACTTTGCAGTGAAAATTGATTTGTATATTTCTTGCCTCTGAGTCCTTGTGGGATTTTTTTTTTATTCAAACAGAAAGTCACAGAAATTATAATCATCCTCATCAGTTCACTCAGTCCAATGTAATTAATTTTTTTTTCACACACACACACACTGTATTTTATTTTTACAAGAGATAAATAGACTGACACCAAGCATTGTACATGGATGACCACAACAAAAGCAACAATGATTGCAATTACCAAACATGAAACACACTCATACTATGTCATAATATTGACATTCAGTCCAGTAATCCTCCACTGTAACAGCTCCTTTACTTTGCAGTGAGAATTGATTTGTATATTCTTTGCCTCTGAGTCCTTGTGGGATTTTTTTTTTTTTAATTCAGACAGAAAGTCACAAAAATTATACTCATCCTCATCAGTTCACTCAGTCCCATTTAATTAATTTTTTTTTTCATCTTGATCTTTTGTTAGCACTTTTATGAGTTCATCAGTTTTTCATTAGAGTTCTGAAAATGCTTATTCATTCAGTTCAGCAGTACAGTCAGTTACCAGAAACCTGTACTTGTCAGAGTCTTTTCCATGAATTTCTTGAAGATGAAACCCTTTTATAGGAACATATTTGCAAAATCATCAGAGTACACCCAGAACTGTCTGTAAATGACAAAACACTTAAAAATGACCACAGTTAAAGATTTGATGAAAGTTCATAATAATGCAGTTGACAAGAAAATTAGTTATTTCTGAGATATACATTTTAAAGTAATAACTAGGATTATTACTTATAACATTATACCAGAACATATAAGATTTTTAGAAATTTCATGTAATGTCTGAAACATTTATATTAACATATTTCCATACAAATAACCCAATGAAAGTTTAGTATTAGTTGTTTTGTTTGTTTTTTTATACTGCAGGTTCTTATTAGGCATCAATTTTATACACATCAGTGTATACATGTCAATCCCAATCGCCCAATTCAGCACACCACCATCCCCACCTCACCGCAGTTTTCCCCCCTTGGTGTCCATATGTCCATTCTCTACATCTGTGTCCCAACTTCTGCCCTGCAAACTGGCTCATCTGTACCATTTTTCTAGGTTCCACATACATGCATTAATATACGATATTTGTTTTTCTCTTTCTGACTTACTTCACTCTGTATGACAGTCTCTAGATCCATCCACGTCTCAACAAATGACTCAATTTCGTTCCTTTTTATGGCTGAGTAATATTCCACTGTATATATGTACCACATTTCTTTATCCATTCGTCTGTTGATGGGCATTTAGGTTGCTTCCATGACCTGGCTATTGTAAATAGTGTTGCAATGAACATTCGGGTGCATGTGTCTTTTTGAATTATGGTTTTCTCTGGGTATATGCGCAGTAGTGGGATTGCTGGGTCATATGGTAATTCTATTTTGAGTTTTTTAAGGAACCTCCATATTGTTCTCCATAGTGGCTGTATCAATTTACATTCCCACCAACAGTGCAAGAGGGTTCCCTTTTCTCCACACCCTCTCCAGCATTTGTTGTTTGTAGATTTTCTGATGATGCCCATTCTAACAGGAGTGAGGTGATACCTCATTGTAGTTTTGATTTGCATTTCTCTAATAATTAGTGATGTTGAGCATCTTTTCATGTGCTTCGTGGCCGTCTGTATGTCTTCTTTGGAGAAATGTCTATTTAGGTCTTCTGCCCATTTTTGGATTGGGGTGTTTGTTTCTTTGATATTGAGCTGAATGAGCTGTTTATATATTTTGGAGATTAATCCTTTGTCCGTTGATTCATTTGCAAATATTTTCTCCCATTCTGAGGGTTGTCTTTTCGTCTTGTTTATGGTTTCCTTTGCTGTGCAAAAGCTTTGAAGTTTCATCAGGTCTCACTTGTTTATTTTTGTTTTTATTTCCATTACTCTAGGAGGTGGATCAAAAAAGATCTTGCTGTGATTTATGTCAAAGAGTGTTCTTCCTATGTTTTCTTCTAAGAGTTTTATAGTGTCCAGTCTTATATTTAGGTCTCTAATTCATTTTGAGTTTATTTTTGTGTATGGTGTTAGGGAGTGTTCTAATTTCATTCTTTTACATGTAGCTGTCCAGTTTTCCCAGCACCACTTATTGAAGAGACTGTCTTTTCTCCATTGTATATCTTTGCCTCCTTTGTCATAGATTAGTTGACCATAGGTGCGTGGGTTAATCTCTGGGCTTTCTATCTTGTTCCATTGATCTATGTTTCTGTTTTTGTGCCAGTACCATATTGTCTTGATTACTGTAGCTTTGTAGTATAGTCTGAAGTCAGGGAGTCTGATTCCTCCAGCTCCATTTTTTTGCCTCAAGACTGCTTTGGCTATTCGGGGTCTTTTGTGTCTCCATACAAATTTTAAGATGATTTGTTCTAGCTCCGTAAAAAATGCCATTGGTAATTTGATAGGGATTGCATTGAATCTGTAGATTGCTTTGGGTAGTATACTCATTTTCACAATGTTGATTCGTCCAATCCAAGAACATGGTATATCTCTCCATCTGTTGGTATCATCCTTAATTTCTTTCATCAGTGTCTTATAGTTTTCTGCATACAGGTCTTTTGTCTCCCTAGGTAGGTTTATTCCTAGGTATTTTATTCTTTTTGTTACAATGGTAAATGGGAGTGTTTCCATAATTTCTCTTTCAGATTTTTCATCATTAGTGTATAGGAATGCAAGAGATTTCTGTGCATTAATTTTGTATCCTGCAACTTTACCATATTCATTAATTAGCTCTAGCAGTTTTCTGGTGGCAGTTGTAGGATTCTCTATGTATAGTATCATGTCATCTGCAAACAGTGACAGTTTTACTTCTTCTTTTCCAATTTGTATTCCTTTTATTTCTTTTTCTTCTCTGATTGCCGTGGCTAGGACTTCCAGAACTATGTTGAATAATAGTGGTGAGAGTGGACATCCTTGTCTCGTTCCTGATCTTAGAGGAAATGCTTTCAGTTTTTCACCATTGAGAATGATGTTTGCTGTGGGTTTGTCATATATGGCCTTTATTATGTTGAGGTAGGTTCCCTCTATGCCCACTTTCTGGAGAGTTTTTATCAGAAATGGGTGTTGAATTTTGTCAAAATCTTTTTCTGCATCTATTGAGATGATCATATGGTTTTTATTCTTCAATTTGTTAATATGGTGTATCACATTGATTGATTTGCATATATTGAAGAATCCTTGCATCCCTGGGATAAATCCCACTTGATCGTGGTGTATGATCCTTTTAATGTGTTGTTGGATTCTGTTTGCTAGTATTTTGTTGAGGATTTTTGCATCTATATTCATCAGTGATATTGGTCTGTAATTTTCTTTTTTTGTAGTGTCTTTGGTTTTGGTATCAGAGTGATGGTGGCCTCATAGAATGAGTTTGGGAGTGTTCCTTCCTCTGCAATTTTTTGGAAGAGTTTGAGAAGGATGGGTGTTAGCTCTTCTCTAAATGTTTGATAGAATTCACCTGTGAAGCCATCTGGTCCTGGACTTTTGTTTGTTGGAAGATTTTTAATCACAGTTTCAATTTCATTACTTGTGATTGGTCTGTTCATATTTTCTGTTTCTTCCTGATTCAGTCTTGGAAGGTTATACCTTTCTAAGAATTTGTCCATTTCTTCCAGGTTGTCCATTTTATTGGCATAAAGTTGCTTGTAGTAGTCTCTTAGGATGCTTTGTATTTCTGCGGTGTCTGTTGTAACTTCTCCTTTTTCATTTCTGATTTTATTGATTTGAGTCCTCTCCCTCTTTTTCTTGATGAGTCTGGCTAATGGCTTATCAATTTTGTTTATTTTCTCAAAGAACCAGCTTTTAGTTTTATTGATCTTTGCTATTGTTTTCTTTGTTTCTATTTCCTTTATTTCTGCTCTGATCTTTATGATTTCTTTCCTCCTGCTAACTAACTTTGGGTTTTGTTTGTTCTTCTTTCTCTAGTTTCTTAGGTGTAAGGTTAGATTGTTTACTTGAGATTTTTCTTGTTTCTTTAGGTAGGCTTGTATAGCTATAAACTTCCCTCTTAGAACCACTTTTGCTGCATCCCATAGGTTTTGGGTCATCGTGTTTTCATTGTCATTTGTCTCTAGGTATTTTTTTATTTCCTCTTTGATTTCTTCAGTGATCTCTTTGTTATTTAGTAAAGTATTGTTTAGCCTCCATGTGTTTGTCTTTTTTACGTTTTTTTCCCTGTAATTCATTTCTAATCTCATAGCGTTGTGGTCAGAAAAGATGCTTGATATGATTTCAATTTTCTTAAATTTACTGAGGCTTGATTTGTGACCCAAGATGTGATCTATCCTGGAGAATGTTCCGTGCGCACTTGAGAAGAACGTGTAATCTGCTGTTTTTCGATGGAATGTCCTATAAATATCAATTAAATCTATCTGGTCTATTGTGTCATTTAAAGCTTCTGTTTCCTTATTTATTTTCATTTTGGATGATCTGTCCATTGGTGTAAGTGAGGTGTTAAAGTCCCCCACTATTATTGTGTTACTGTCGATTTCCTCTTTTATAGCTGTTAGCAGTTGCCTTATGTATTGAGGTGCTCCTATGTTGGGTGCATATATATTTATAAGTGTTATATCTTCTTCTTGGATTGATCCCTTGATCATTATGTAGTGTCCTTCCTTGTCTCTTGTAACATTCTTTATTTTAAAGTCTATTTTATCTGATATGAGTATAGCTACTCCAGCTGTCTTTTGATTTCCATTTGCATGGAATATCTTTTTCCATCCCCTCACTTTCAGTCTGTATGTGTCCCTAGGTCTAAAGTGGGTCTCTTGTAGACAGCATATATATGGGTCTTGTTTTTGTATCCATTCAGCCAGTCTATGTCTTTTGGTTGGGGCATTTAATCCATTCACGTTTAAGGTAATTATCGATATGTATGTTCCTATGACCATTTTCTTAATTGTTTTGGGTTTGTTTTTGTAGGTCCTTTTCTTCTCTTGTGTTTCCCACTTAGAGTAGTTCCTTTAGCATTTGTTGTAGAGCTGGTTTGGTGGTGCTGAATTCTCTTAGCTTTTGCTTGTCTGTAAATCTTTTGATTTCTCCATCAAATCTAAATGAGATCCTTGCCGGGTAGAGTAATCTTGGTTGTAGGTTCTTCCCTTTCATCACTTTAAGTATATCATGCTACTCCCTTCTGGCTTGCAGAGTTTCTGCTGAGAAATCAGCTGTTAACCTTATGGGAGTTCCCTTGTATGTTATTTGTCGTTTTTCCCTTGCTGCTTTCAATAATTTTTCTTTGTCTTTAATTTTTGCCACTTTGACTACTATGTGTCTCAGCATATTTCTCCTTGGGTTTATCCTGTATGGGACTCTCTGTGCTTCCTGAACTTGGATGACTATTTCCTTTCCCAAGTTAGGGAAGTTTTCAACTATAATCTCTTCAAATATTTTCTCTGGTGCTTTCTCTCTCTCTTCTTTCTTTCTCTATCTTGATCCTTTGTTAGCACTTTTATGAATTCATCATTTTTTCATTAGAGTTCTGAATATGCTTATTCATTCAGTTCAGCAGTATAGTTAGTTACCAGAAACGTGTACTTGTCAGAGTCTTTTCCATGAATGCCTTGAATATGAAACCATTTTATAGGAACATTTTTGTGAAAGCATCAGAGTACACCCAGAACTGTCTGTAAATGACAAAAGACTTAAAAATGACCACGGTTAAAGATTTGATGAAAGTTCATAATAATGCAATTGACAAGGAAATTTAGTTATTCCTGAGATATACATTTTAAAGTAATAACTAGAATTATGACTTATAACATTATACCAGAACATATAAGATTTTTAGAAATTTCATGTACTGTCTGAAACATTTATATTAACATATTTCCATACAAATAACCCAAAGAAAGTTTCGTATTAGTTGTTTTTTTGGGTTTTTTTCTATACTGCAGGTTCTTATTAGTCATCAATTTTATACACACCAGTGTATACATGTCAATCCCAATCGCCCAATTCAGCATACTAGTATCCCCACCTCACCGCGGTTTCCCCCCCTTGATGTCCATATGTTTGTTTTCGACATCTGTGTCTCAACTTCTGCCCTGCAAACCGGTTCATCTGTACCATTTTTCTAGGTTCCACATACGTGTGTTAATATAGGATATTTGTTTTTCTCTTTCTGACTTACTTCACTCTGTGGGACAGTCTGTAGATCCATCCACGTCTCAACAAATGACTCAGTTTCGTTCCTTTTTATGGCTGAGTAATATTCCATTGTATATATGTACCACATCTTCTTTATCCATTCGTCTGTCGATGGACATTTAGGTTGCTTCCATGACCTGGCTATTGTAAATAGTGCTGCAATGAACATTGGGGTGCATGTGTCTTTTTGAATTACGTTTTTTTCTGGGTATATGCCCAGTAGTGGGATTGCTGGATCATATGGTAATTCTATTTTGAGTTTTTTAAGGAACCTCTATACTGTTCCCCATAGTGGCTGTATCAATTTACATTCCCAGCAACAGTGCAAGAGGGTTCCCTTTTCTCCACACCCTCTCCAGCATTTGTTGTTTGTAGAATTTCTGATGATGCCCATTCTGACTGGTGTGAGGTGATACCTCATTGTAGTTTTGATTTGCAGTTCTCTAATAATTAGTGATGTTGAGCAGCTTTTCATGTGTTTCTTGGCCATCTGTATGTCTTCTTTGGAGAAATGTCTATTTAGGTTTTCTGCCCATTTTGGTATTGGTTTGTTTGTTTCTTTAGTATTGAGCTGCATGAGCTGTTTATATATTTTGGAGATTAATCGTTTGTCCGTTGATTCGTTTTCGAATATTTTCTCCCATTCTGAGGGTTGTCTTTTCGTCTTGTTTATGGTTTCCTTTGCTGTGCAAAAGCTCTGAAGTTTCATTAGGTCCCATTTGTTTACTTTTGTTTTTATTTCCATTACTCTAGGAGGTGAATCAAAAAAGATCTTGCTGTGATTTATGTCAAAGAGTGTTCTTCCTATGTTTTCTTCTAAGAGTTTTATAGTGTCCGGTCTTACATTTAGGTCTTGAATCCATTTTGAGTTTATTGTTGTGTATGGTGCTAGGGAGTGTTCTAATTTCATTCTTTTACATGTAGCTGTCCAGTTTTCCCAGCACAACTCATTGAAGAGACTGTGTTTTCTCCATTGTATATCTTTGCCTCCTTTGTCATAGATTAGTTGACCATAGGTGCGTGGGTTTATCTCTGGGCTTTCTATCTTGTTCCATTGATCTATGTTTCTGTTTTTGTGCCAGTACCATATTGTCTTGATTACTGTAGCTTTGTAGTATATTCTGAAGTCAGGGAGTCTGATTCCTCCAGCTCCGTTTTTTTCCCTCAAGACTGCTTTGGCTATTCGGGGTCTTTTGTGACTCCATACAAATTTTAAGATGATTTGTTCTAGTTCTGTAAAAAAATGCCATTGGTAATTTGATAGGGATTGTATTGAATCTGTAGATTGCTTTGGGTAGTATAGTCATTTTCACAATATTGATTCTTCCAATCCAAAAACATGGTATATCTCTCCATCTGTTTGTATCATCTTTAATTTCTCACATCAGTGTCTTATAGTTTCCTGCATACAGGTCTTTTGTTTCCATAGGTAGGTTGATTCCTAGGTATTATATTCTTTTTGTTACAATGGTAAATGGGAGTGTTTCCGTAATTTCCCTTTCAGATTTTTCATCATTAGTGTATAGGAATGCAAGAGATTTCTGTGCATTAATTTTGTATCCTGCAACTTTACCAAATTCATTGATTAGCTCTAGTAATTTTCTGGTGTCATTTTTAGGGTTCTCTATGTATGGTATCATGTCATCTGCAAACAGTGACAGCTTTACTTATTCTTTTACAATTTGTATTCCTTTTATTTCTTTTTCTTCTCTGATTGCCTTGGTAGGACTTCCAAAACTATGTTGAATAATAGTGGTGAGCGTGGCCATCCTTGTGTCATTCCTGATCTTAGAGGAAATGCTTTCAGTTGTCCACCATTGAGAATGATGTTTGCTGTGGGTTTGTCATATATGGCCTTTATTATGTTGAGGTAGGTTCCCTCTATGCCCACTTTCTGGAGAAAACCCATTTATCATAAATGGGTGTTGAATTTCGTCAAAATCTTTTTCTGCATCTATTGAGATGATCATATGGGTTTTATTCTTCAGTTTGTTAATATGGTGTATCACATTGATTGATTTGCATATATTGAAGAATCCTTGCATCACTGGGATAAATCCCACTTGATCATGGTGTATGATCCTTTAATGTATTGTTGGATTATGTTTGCTAGTATTTTGTTGAGCATTTTTGCGTCTATATTCATCAGTGATATTGGTCTGTAGTTTTCGTCTGTTGTAGTATCTTTGGTTTTGGTATCAGGGTTATGGTGGCCTCATAGAATGAGTGTGGGAGTTTTCCTTCCTCTGCAATTGTTTGGAAGAGTTTGAGAAGGATGGTTGTTAGCTCTTCTCTAAATGTTTGATATAATTCACCTGTGAAGCCATCTGGTCCTGGACTTCTGTTTGTTGCAAGATTTTTAATCACAGTTTCAATTTCATTACTTGTGATTTGTCTGTTCATATTTTCTGTTTCTTCCTGGTGCACTCTTGGAAGGTTATACCTTTCTAAGAATTTGTCCATTTCTTCCAGGTTGTCTGTTATTGGCATATAGGTGTTTGTAGTAATCTCTTATAATCCTCTGTAGTTCTGCAGTGTCTGTTGTAACTTCTCCTTTTTCATTTCTAATTTTATTGATTTGAGTCCTCTCCCTCTTTTTCTTGATGAGTCTGGCTAATGGTTCATCAATTTTTTTTATCTTCTTAAAGAACCTGCTTTTAGTTTTATTGATCTTTGCTACTGTTTTCGTTGTTTCTATTTCATTTATTTCTGCTCTGATGTTTATTATTATCTTTCCTCCTGCTAACTTTGGGTTTTGTTTGTTGTTCTTTCTCTAGTTCCTTTAGGTGTAATGTTGGATTGTTTATTTCAGATTTTTCTTGTTTCTTGAGGTAGGCTTGTATAGCTATAAACTTCCCTCTTAGAACTGCTCTTGCTGCACCCCATAGGTTTTGGATTGTCGTGTTTTCATTGTCAGTTGTCTCTAGGTATTTTTTGGTTTCCTCTTTGATTTCTTCAGTGATCTCTTGGTTATTTGGTAATGTATTGTTTAGCCTCTAAGTGTTTGTGCTTCTTACTGTTTTTTCCCTGTGATTGTTTCCTAATCTTATAGCGTTGTGATCAGAAAAGATGCTTGATATGATTTCATTTTTCTTAAATTTACTGAAGGTTGACTTGAGACCCAAGATGTGATCTATCCTGGGGAATGTTCCATGCGCACTTGTAAAGAAAGTTTAATCTGCAGTTTTTGGATGGAATGTCATATAAATATCAATTAACTCTATCTGGTCTATTGTGTCATTTAAAGGTTGTGTTTCCTTACTTTTCTGTTTGGATTATCTGTCCATTGGTGTAAGTGAGGTGTTAAAGTCCCCCACTATTATTGTGTTACAGTCGATCTCCTCTTTTAGAGCCGTTAGCAGTTGCCTTATGTATTGAGGTGCTCCTATGTTGGGTGCATATATATTTATAATTGTTATATTTTCTTCTTGGATTGATCCCTTGATCATTATGTAGTGTCCTTCCTTGTCTCTTGTAACATTCTTTATTTTAAAGTCTATTTTATCTGATATGAGTATTGCTACTCCAGCTTTCTTTTGATTTCCATTTGCATGGAATATCTTTCTCCATCCCCTCGCTTTCAGTCTGTATGTGTCCGTAGATCTGAAGTGGGTCTCTTGTAGACAGCATATATATGGGTCTTGTTTTTTTATCCATTTAATTTGCTGAGTTTTTATCATGAAATAATGTTCATTTTTGTCAAAAGCTATTGCTGCATCCATTGAGCTGATCATATGATTTTATCCCTCATTTTATTAATGTGCTATATCACATTTATTGATTTACATGTGATGAACCATCTTTGCATCCCGGGAATAAACCTGCTTGGTCATGGTGTATGATTCTTGTAATGTGCTGTTGAAGTTTGTTTGGTAATATTTTGTTGAGGATTTTGGCATCTGTGTTCATCAAGGATGTTGAGCATTGATTTTATTTTCTTGTAGTGTGCTTGCCTGGCTTTGGTAGCAGGGTAATATTGGCCTTGTAAAATGAGTTTGGAAGTTTTCCCTCCTCTTCAGTTCTTTGGAAGTGTTTGAGATAGAATGGCTAATTTCTTTAAAGTGTTGGTAGAATTTACCAGTGAAGCCATCTGGTCTTGGAACTATTTTTGGTTGAGAGGTTTATTATTTACTGATTCAATCTCCTTACTTGTAATTTGTTCATATTTTCTATTTTCTTATGATTCAGTCTTGGTAGGTTGTATGTTTCTAGGAATTTATCCATTTCTTCTAGGTTATCTAATTTGTTGGCATAAAATTGCTCATAGTAATTTCTTCTGATCCTTTATCTTTGTTGTTACTGTTACGTGTGGTGATATATCCCCTTTCACTTCTGATAATACTGAGTCTTCTCTTTTTTGCCTAGTTAGTCTAGCTAAAGGCTTGCACATCTTTTTTTTTTTCTAACTTTTAAAAAACCAGCTCTTAGTTTCAGTGGTCGTCTCTTGTATTTCTAGTCCCTGTTTCATTTATATCTGCCCTAATTTTTATTTCCTTCCTTCTGTTAACATTAGGCTTAGTATGTTGTTTAGTTCCTTGAGGTTTTTTAGTTGTTTTTTTTTTAGGTTGTTTATTTTAGACCTTTCTTTTTTCTTAATGCAGACTTTTATCATTATAAACTTCCCTCTTAGAACTGTTTTTGCTGCAGCTCATAAGTTGTAGTACATTGTGCTTCATTTTCATTTGTCTCAAAATATCTTGTCAATTACCCTTTGATTTCTTCTTCAACCCTTTTGTTTAGGAGCCTGTTGTTTAACCTCCACATATTTGGGATATTTCTGATTTTCCTCCTATAATGTATTTTAGTGTCAAACCATTGTAGTCGGAAACGATACAGTGATTTCAGTTATATTATGACCTAACAGATGATCTATCATGGAGAGTATTCCATGTATGCTTGGGAAGAATGTGTATTCTTCTGTTCTGCATATGTCTGTTAGGTCCATCTGGTATTATGTGTAGTATGTGTAGCTTAAGTCCAATGTTTCCTTATTGATTTTCTTTTTGGATGATGATCTATGCATTGTTGAAAATGGGGTATTGAAGTCCCGAAATACTGATTTGCTGCCTATTTCCGCCTTCAGGTCAGTTACTATTTACTTTATATATTTAGGGTGCTTTGATATTGGAGGAATACAAATGTATAATTGTATGTCCTGTTATAACTAAATTTATTCTTTATCTTTATATAATGACCTTCTTTGTCTCTTGTTACAGTATTTGACTTCAAGTTTATATAAGTATAGCTACCACTGCTCTCTTTTGTTTTCCATTTGAATAGAATATCTTTTCCCATCCCTTTACTTTCAGTGTAAGTGTGTCATTAAAGCTGAAATGAGACTCTTGTTATTAGCAGACAGTTGGGTCTTCTTTTTAAATTCATAAAACCACTTTATGTCTTTTAATGCGAGAATTTAATTCATTTGCATATAGAGGAATCATTGACAGGTAAGGACTTACTAATTCCATCATATTAAATGTTTCCTGGCTTTTTTGTCATTCTTTTACTCCTTTCTTCTTTTCTTGCTGTCTTTCTTTGTGAATTGATAATTTGTTGTGGTATGCTTTGATTCTTGTCTCTGTTTTTTGGGCATCTACTAAAGGTTTTTGATTCTTTGTTATCGTAGGCCTTTCATACAACCTCTTAGACTTATGACATACTATTTTAAGGTGATAACAACTTAATTTTGAATACATACAAAAGCGCTACAATTTTACACTCTCCTTATTTTATGCTTTGATGTCACAATTCACATCTTTTTATATTGTGAATCCATTAAAAAATTATTGCAGTTATAGTTGTTCTTGTCTTTAACTTTTATACTAAATTTATAAGAGGTTTACCCGTCACCATCACAATATTAGAGTATTCTGAACTTAACTATCTTTTGACCCATGAGTTTTATACTTTCATGTGTTTTCATGTTCCTAATTAACTAACATGCTTTCATTTCAGATTGAAGAACTTTTAACAACTTTTGTATAAACTCCTTCAGCTTTTGTTTGTCTATGAAAACTCTGTCTCTCCAATTCTAAAGGACAAGTTTGCTGGATAGAGTATTCTTGGCAGTTTTGTTTTTTCTTTGCACACTTTGAATATATCGTTCCTATCCCTTATGGGCTGCAATATTTTTTGCTGAAAAATCTGTTAATCTTATGAGGATTCCCATGTATTAAACAAGTGGCTTTTCTGTTCTTGCTTTTACGATTCTGTCTTTATCTTCTGATAATTTCATTATAGTCTGTCTATGTGTAGATCTCTTTGGATTAATCTTCTTTGGAAGTTTTTGGGCTTCCTCAATCTGGATATCTCTTTCTTTCCCCACATTAGGGAAATTTTTAGGCATTATTTCTTTGAATATGCTTACTGCCCTTTCTTTCCTTCTCTTTCTTGAAGACCTGTAACGCATATATTGATCCACTTACTGGTGTCCCTTATGTGATCTTCACCTTTTTCTAGTCTTCTTTCTTTTTGCTCTTTTGATTAGATGACTTCCACTGCCTTGTCTGATTCTTTCTTCCATTTGGTCTAGTCTGCTTGTGAAGCCCTGTATTGAATTTTTCGGTTCATTTATTCTTGAAATCTGTGATTTCTGTTTGGTACTCCTTAATATTTTGTGTCTCTTTGTTGAAACTCACACTTTGTTCATGCTTTATTCTCCTGACGTCAGTAAGCATCTTTATTACCATTATTTTGAACTTTCTGTTGGGTAATTCACTTATATCCACTTCATTAAGGTCAGCTCCTAGACGTCTGTTTATTTGTTTGAAACATCTTCGTTTCTTTACTTTCCTTGACTCTCTGTGTTGGTTTTTGTATAAAACAGCCACTTTTCCCAGTTTTGACAGATTGGCCTTGTGTAGGATATGAACCTCCTTAATCAGCCTGGCCTGGTTGTTGAAACCATTGTCTTTGTTCTTAGTGACTTCCAGTAGTTGAGGGTGTTCCAAGACCCATCAGTGTCCTCAAAGATGTGGTTAATGCTCATATGCCTGTTTAGGCTTCTGGACAACTGCCAGTTGCCTGCCGCTTTAACTCCCTGATGCAGGTTAATTGGAAGCCCAATTATCAGGCAGGAGTTGGAAAAGTCAGAATATGACATATGTAGTCTAGCCCCTATGAAGAAGAATCCAGAGCTGGAAGAGTTTTTTCTTCCTCACTCTGTGCTGAGCCAAGGGAAATAGTTGCTCTGAATGCTTCTCTGTCCAAGTAAAACAGCCTTTGTTTTTAGTGGTCCCAGGGACTCATGAAGGCTGAGCCCTTTCAGCTTCCAGAGCTAGGTGAATTGGGGGCTAGTCCCTTAGGTGGCAGTTGAAAACTGGTGTGCTAGAGGTGTGGACAAGCTCCTTCCAGGAGAGAAGATAAAAATTTGGTCTTACTTGGAGCTGGGGGAGATGGCAGGGGACATGCCCACCAGCTTTACCAGGCTCACAAAAGGATCCCAGTGAGCTTCCACATGCTGACTAACTGGAAGCCAGAACCACAGGCAGCAGCTAGGAAAATATACAACTTCCTTCCAGGGAGAAACTGGGAGATGGGCATTATTTTGTCATCTCCCTCCATGCTGGGTCTGGGTGTATAGCTACGGGGAATCCTCATGCATCCATTTAAAAACTGCTTCTTTGTTTGCTATAGTACTGTGGTGCTCAGGAATGCAAGCCCAATTGACTTTCAGAGGCAGGTTATTTTGGGGTCCATCCCTCAGGTGGCAGTTTTAAAAGTCAGGGTTCTAAATGTGTAGACAAGCTCCCTCCAGGGAGATGCAGGAGATTTGGCTTTATTGTTGAAGGAAGCTGGGGGGAGAGGGCAGAGTAAGTACCCACTGGCTCTTTTGGGCTCTGGGCAGGATTCCAGTCAGCTGAAATACAAGCTGATTAGAAGCTGGGCCTTCAGACAGTAGCTGGGAAAGTATGTAGTCCAACACCCTCCAGGAAGAAATTGGGAGATAAGCATTTGTGTGTGTTCCCTCTGCTCTGAGCTTGGGGAGATAGCCAGAGGGAGTGCTCAAGCACCTTGTAAAAACTGCTTATTTGTTTGCTCTAATACCATGGGACTTGTGAAGGGAAGCCCGTTTGGCTCTCAGAGCTAGATGATTTGGGGGCCCATCCCTCAGGCAGCAGCCTTAAAATTTGGGACATTAGAAATGTGGTGCAAACAGTGTGCTAATTGGGAAGAGGCTAGGAGTTGGTGGTTTCAGAAAGATGATAAGGTGCTGTTCTTGGGTGGGGTTTATAGTAAGAGTGTGTCTCATCCTTTCCTACACATTTCCTTGTGGGTATTTTCTCAGTTTCCCAATGTGTAGGAGTCACTAAAGTTAGTTTCTTGATATCTTTCAGAGGGATTTGATCTGTGTGTAGCTGTATATTCAGTGCATCCATGGAAGGAGGGAAATTCAGGAGTCTCTTCTGTGTCCATCTTGAGGTACCTGTTGATCTTTTCTAATAACTGACTCCTGGTTTCATTGACTTTCCATATTGTTTTTCTGTTTTGTTTATGTGTGCTGTAATTATTATTTTTCCCACCTGCTGGCCTTGGGTTAAGTTTTTTCTACTTCCTTAAGGAAGATGTTCGATTGTGGATATGAGATCTTTATTCTTTTTTAAATGTAAGCCTTTACAGGTATAAATTTCCCTCTCATCACTGCTTGTGCTCCATCCCGTAAGTTTTGGTATTTTGTATTTTTTTTCTTTGGTCTCAAGGTATTTTGTAGTTTCTCTTGTAATTTCTTCCTCGACCCATTGGTTGTTTAAAAGCGTACTGTTTAATTTCCACATGTTTGTGAATTTTCATTTCCCTTCTGTTACTGATTTCCACTTTTATTCCGTTGTGATAGAAAATGATTCATTGTGTGGTTTCAATAGCTTTAATTTTTATTAGGAATTGTTTTGTGGCCTAACATATGGCCTATTCTGGAAATGTTACATGTACACTTGAGAAAAATCTGTAATTTACTGTCTTTGGGTAGAGAGCTGTGTATATATGTGTCTGTTAGGTCCATTTGGTTTATACTGTTGTTTAAGTCTTCTGTTTCCTTCCTGATCTTCTGTGTGGTTGTTCTCTCCCATTTCTGAATGAAGGCTATCAAAGTCTCCAACTCTTACTGTTTCTCCCTTCCATCAGTGTTTGCTTCATCTGTTAAGGAGCTCTGGTACAAATGTTTATAATTTTTATTTTTTCTTAGAGAATTGATCCTTTTCTCATTATATAAATTCCTTCTTTGCTCCTTGTAAGAGGTTTGACTTAAAGTCTAGTTTGTCTGATATTAGTATAGGCACCTTGTTCCCTTTTGCTTACTATTTGCATGGGATATTTTTCCATTCTTCACTTTCAACCTGTGTATGTCCATAAATTTAAACTGAATCCCTTGTAGACAGAATAGACAGCTTATAGCTGGATTCTGTTTTTTATCCATTCTGCCAGCTTATGCATTTTAATTGGTGAGTTTAATTCATTATACTTAAAGTAGTTACTGATAGAGAAGGACTTTTTTTGCCATTTGTGATATTTGTTTTCTGTATGCTTCATTAAATTTTTGTCCCTTCCTTTTTGCCTTCTTTTGTGTTTATTTGATTTTATTTTTTTTTGTAGTGACACATTTTGATTCCCTTCTCACTTCCTTTTCTGTATACTTTGTAAATATTTTCTTTTTGTTTATCACAGGGATTACATACAATATCTTAAAGTCATAACAATCTGTTTTAAACTGTCAACAAGTTAACTTCAATAACATACAAAAATTCTTCTCCTTCACAGCACCACTCCTCTAGTCTGTTATTGATGTTAAACAATACATCCTTATATATTGTGTATCCATTAACATAGAAATTATGTTAATTTTTAATTTTTTTTACTTTTAATCCTATAATATATAAGAAGTGTGATTACCAACCCACGTTGCAATACTCATGTTTTTTATATTTCCCCACTTATTTGCCTTAACCAGAGAACTTTCTATTTTCTTCTAGCTTTGAGCTACTTGTCTAGAATTTTATCATTTCAACTTGAAGGGCTCCCTTTAGTATTTCTGGTAGGGAAGGTCTAATGATAGTAATTCCCTCCAAGTTTTGTTTATCTTGGAATGCCTTAATTTCTCCTTTATTTTGAAGTACAGTTTTGCCAATATAGGATTTTCAGTTTATAAGGCTTTTTTTTTTTTCCTTCAGTACTTAAAATACATTATCCCAGTGCCTTCTGGACTGCAAAGTTTCTGCTGAAAAATCTGGTAAAATTTTTATTTGGGATCATTAATACATGATGACTCAGTTGTCTATTGATTCTTTCAAGATTCTTTGTTTTTCACTTTTGTCAGTTTGATTATAATGTGTTTTAGTATGGGTCTATTTGATTTTACCCTACAGTTCGTTTAACTTGTATTTTTATATGCAAGTGTTTCACAGTTTGGGAAGTTTTTGTCCATTATTCCTTCAGACGAGGTTTCCGCTGTTTTCTCACTCTTTTTTCTTCCTGGATTCCCATAATGTCTTCTTTTTTGGATTCTCATAATTCCATTAGGGTCTGTTCACATTTCTTCATTCATTTTCCTTTTTGCTCTGAGAACTAATAATTTCAAATGATTTGCCTTCAACTTTGCTGATGTCTTCCTCTGCCTGTTTCAGTCTGCTTCTGAACCCCTCTTGTGAAATTTTCAATTTACACTTTTAGCTCCACATTTGCTTTGCTTTTTTAAAATAAATTGTCTCTTTGTTGATATTCTCACTTTGTTGATATATCATCTTCCTGATTTCCTAGGCAGTTGTTTTCAAGAGTTCATCTAGCAACTCTGAAGCCTGTGTTTCCTTTTTTTTTTTTTAATTTTTTTTTATTTTTTATTTTATTTATGGTGGTGTTGGGTCTTCGTTTCTGTGTGAGGGCTTTCTCTAGTTGTGGCAAGTCGGGACCACTCTTCATCGTGGTGCATGGGCCTCTCACTGTCGCGGCCTCTCCTGTCATGGAGCACAGGCTCCAGACGCGCAGGCTCAGTAATTGTGGCTCACGGGCCCAGCTGTTCTGCAGCATTTGGGATCTTCCCAGACCAGGGCTGGAACCCGTGTCCCCTGCATTGGCAGGCAGATTCTCAATCACTGCGCCACCAGGGAAGCCCCTGAAGCCTGTGTTTCTTTAGTGTCACTTTCTAGAGATTTATTATGTTCCTTTGAATGGGCCACATTTCCCTGTTTTTTTCTGTGTTTTGTGAGTTTTTGTCAAAAATTGCATATTGAAAAAAACAGCCACCTCTCCCAGCCTTGTAGACTGGATACTTGCAGAGGAAAACCTTCACTAATCAGCCTGGTGTAAAGACTTAAGGTCTTCTCAGATCTTTCATGAGGATGTGCCTTCACTGGGCCTGTGTGTAAAGCCCAGCCGCAGGCCCCTAATTCTGCCACACACACAGCTGCTTTTAAATGTTTCATTTCTCCAAGAGCCTCACCCCTGGCTTCTTGGCCCTTAAATGTTCCGTTGTATTCCTCTGTCAGTAATCTCTGCCCTCCAGGTGTGTGCAGGTCTACAGCTGCCATGAAGTTTTCATGGGCCATTGAATCCATCATTGCTTTCACAGCCACCAATCTGATATACAAAATATTCCACTATTCCTATCTCAGCTCTGAGTCATGTGAGACAGAAATCAGACTCTCAGACATTGACTGGCATGCCACACATTGCAATCAAGTTGCACTCTTTTACTTTTCTCCCAATGGAGGACCAGTAATTGGGCAACTTTCACTCTACTGCAGCATATTGAGCCAGGAATGGGTTAGGATAAGAGTGAGCAAAAATGTCACTAAATTTGCTCTCATTTTGAGAGTGACTCTTTCTTTACTGGGCATTCACTTTGTTGCTTCAGATTACTGAGTGGTTTCTAGAGCTCCCACAAAGCTATTTTTATTCTGTTGTTTAGTTCAGAGTTTTCATGGGGTTACATACCTGGAGCTTCCTATTCTGCCATCTTACCTATATCACTGCTGTCCTTCATTTTTGGAAGATGGTTTTACCAGATATAGAATTCTTGGTTAACAGTGTTTTTCTTTCAACACGTGAATATGAAATCCACCAGCCTTCTCCCTTGACGCTTTCAAAATTCTCTTTGTTGTTAGTTTTTGCAATTTTAATATAGTGTTTTTGTGTAGATCTCCTGTTGGAGTTCATTGAGTTTCTTGGATATGTACTTTCATGTATTTTATCATATTTGAGGAGTTTGGGACAATTATCTCTTCAAATATTTTCCCTGACTTTCTATCCCTTTCTCTCCATGTGGGATTCCTATTATGGATATGTTGTCATACTTGATGACGTCTTGTAGGTCTTTTACATTCTGCTCGTTATTCTTCACTCTTTCCTCTTTCCACCCTTCAGAGTGGATAGTCTCAATCAGTTCTTCTTCAAATGTGCCAATTCTTTATTCTGCCTGCTTAAATCTGCTAATGAATCCCCCTAATGACTTTCTTATTTCAGTTGTGGCACTTTTCAACTCTAGAATATATATTTGATTCCTTTTTGTAATTTCTTACTCTTTATTAGTATTCGTTGCTTGGTGAGGCACCATTTTCCTGATTTCCTTTAGTTCTTTGTCCAAAATTTCATTTAGTTCTATGGGAATATTTAAGAGAGTGATTTAAAGCTTTTATAATGCCTGGACAATGTATATATGTGTATGTCCACATTGTGTGTACAATGTGTATGTATATATATACACACACACACATATATATAAATATATAAATATATAAATATATATATATATATATATATATATATACATTTTTTTCCTCATTCATGGATACTTTGTTGTTTATTTTCATACCTCATAACTCTTTGTTGAAAATTTATATGTTAAATAATATAAAGTAGAAATTCCGGAAATCAGATTCTCCCTTCCCATCAGGATTTTCTGTTACAGCTGTTTGTTGCTGTTGGTGGTGGTGGTGGTGGTGGTGGTGGTATTGCTCCTGTTTGTTGAAATCTAGCTTGCATTTGGGAAGATGTAATGGTTGTTACAGGTTGGAAGGAAGCTTTATGATATGAGAAGCCTATACCATTTTTTGTGACTTTATTTTAAATTAATATAAAATGGTGTTGGTTTTTTTGGATGTATTTTTATGTTCCATGCTACTAACGTTTAAGATTCAAACATTTGACAAAAGTGTATTTAGGACTTTTCATAAGTATTTGATTGAGAGTATTCAGTGGTGATATTTTGTTTCTTGTATATACATGGGTCTCTTTCTGGCTCTCTATTTTGTTCTGTTGGTCTATATGTTTGTATCTAACCCAGTACTATTCTGTTTTAATTACTGTAGCTTGGTAATGTGTTTTGAAAGCAGGAAGTGTGATCCCTTGAACTTTATTCTTCGAAAGATTGTTTTGGCTGTTTGGGCTCTTTTGTGGTTCCCTATGAATTTTTGGATTGCTTTTTCTATTTCTGTATTGAACACCATTGGGATTTTAATAAGGACTTCATTGAATCTGTGGACCACTATGGTAGTATGTACATTCTAAAAATAGTAATCATGAACATGGGATGTCTTTCCATATTATCAGTGTCTTCTTTAATTTTCCTCATCATTGTTTTATACTTTTCAGTGTACAGGTCTTTCACCTCTAGTTAAGTTTACTTCTAAGTATTGCATTCTTTGTATTGAAGTTGATAATGGGTTTGTTTTCTTAATTTACTTTTCAGATTTTTCACTGTTAGTGAGTAGAAATGTAATTGACTTCTGTATGTTGATTTTTATGTATTTCCACTTTACTGAATTCATTTTCTGTGGAGTTGGTAAGACTTGCTACCAATAAAATTATGTCATCTACAAAGATAATTTTACTTCTTCATTTCTAATGTGAATGTCTTTTATTTCTTCTCCTTACTTAATTTATCTGTCTAGGATTTCCAGAACTATGCTGAATAAAAGTGGCAAGATTGGACATCCTTGCCTTCCTGTTCATAAAGGAAAAGCTGTCACTTTTTCACTATTGAGTTTGATATTAGCTGTGGCCTTTTCATATTTGGCCTTCTATATGTTCACTTCCTTCTATTCCTAGTTTATGGAGGATTTTTATCCAAAAGAATGCTGAGTTTTTTCCAAATCGTTTTTCTGCATCTGTTGAGATGATCATGTGGGGGTTTTTGTTTTGTTTTGTTTTTTGCATTCTGGTAACGTCATGTATCATGACATTGATTGATTTATGGATACTGAACCATCCTTGAATCCCAGGGTCATATGTATAATCCACTTGGTCATATGTATAATCCCACTTGGTCATATGTATAATCCATTTAATGTGCTGTTTAATTTGGTTTGCTAGTATTTTGATGAGGTTTTTAACATCTCTGTGCATCAGGGATATTTTATCTTTTCTTGTAGTGTCTTTGTCTGGTTTTGATATCAGGGTAATGCTGGCCTTGTAAAATTAGTTTGGAAGAGTTTGCAGTTTTTCAGTATTTAGCAAGAGTTTGCTATGGTTTGAATATGTCTTTCCAAATTTCATATGTTAAAAACCTAATGCCTGCTGTGATAGTAATAGTAGGTGGGGCCTTTAGGAGTTGCTTAGGTCATGAGGACAGAGCACTCATAAATGGGATTAGTGCCCTTATTTTTTTTTTTTTAATAAAAGGCTCCAAAGATACCTCTAGCCCCTTCCATGATGTGAGAACACAGGGAGAAGGTACCGACTATGAGTCAGAAAGAATAGTCTCATCCAAGTGTGATGATGCCATAATGTCAGACTTCTGGCCTCCAGAATGGTGAGCCATTATTTATAAGCTACTCGGTCAGTGGTATTTTGTTAGAGTATCCCAAATGGAGTAAGCAAGAGTTTCAGAAAAATTGGCATTAATCTTCTTCAAATGGTGACAGAATTCATCTGTGAAGACGTCTGATCTTGGGCTTTTCTCTGCTGAGAGATTTTTGATTACTGATTAAATCTCCTTACTAGTTTTAGATCTCTTTAGGTTTTCTATTTCTCTTTTACTTAATCTTTGCAGGTTGTGTGTTTCTAGGAATTATCCATTTCTTCTATGTTATCCAATTTCATGGCATACAATTAATCATAACAGTCCCTTATAATCCTTTTTATCTATGTGGAATCCATTTTATGTTTCCTTTCATACCTGTTTGATTTTATTGGGAACTTCTCTCTCTCTCTCTCTCTCTCTTTGTTAGACTAGCTAAAGATTTGTCAATCTTTGTTTTTCTTTTTTAAAAACTCAGCTCTTAGTTTCATTAATCTTTTCTATTGTTTTTCTAGTCTCTATTTCATTTATTTCTGCTCTGCTCTTTATTTCCTTCCCTCTGCTAAATTTGGGCTTACTTTGTTCTTCTTTTTTCTAGTTTCTTGAGGTATGATGTTAGGTTGTTTATTTGAGAGTTTTCTTTTATCTTAATCTAGGGATTTATGACTATAGACTTCCTTTGTAGAACTGCTTTTGATGTATCCCATATGTTTTGGTATACTGTTTTCATTTTAACTTTTCTCAAGATATCTTGTAATTTCTCTTTTGTTTTCATTTTTGAAAACAAAATAATCTTTCTCAAGATTATATTACTTAACTTCCACACATTTGTGAATTTTACAGCTTTTTTTTTTTGTTGCTTTTTATTTACATTCCATGGTGGACAGAAAAAATACTTAGTATAATTCAGTCTTGCTAATTTTATTAAGACTTGTTTTGTGACCTTATATGTGATCTAAAAGAAAGTTCCATGTATAGTTGAGAATAATATCTAACTGTTGGGTGGAATTTTCTATATATGGCTCTTAGGTCCATTTGGTTTATAATGTTGAAAGTTAACTGTTTCTTTATTGATTTTACGTCTGTATGTTCTATCCATTATTGAAAATGGTCTTGTGACACTTCAAAAATTCATATCAGGGATTTCTCATTGACTCCATGCTGGCCCACAGTGAAGCTAAAAATAGTATTTCCTCCAGGCATTCTTTTTCTTTAAGCTATAATGCAAGGGGACAGAATGACATGTGTTTCCCTTCAGTTACTTAGAGTTTGACACTCCCCCCTTTTGTTTCTGTTCTTTTTTTTTTTTAATATTTATTTATTTGGCTGCGCCAGGTCTCAGTTGTGGCAGGCGGGATCTTCGTTGCGGCATGTGGGATCTAGTTCCCTGATCAGGGTTCAAACCCAGTCCCCCTGCATTGGAAATGCAGAGTCTTTTTTTTTTTTTAATTGGAATATATTTGCTTTACAGTGTTGTGTTAGTTTCTGTTGTATAGCAAAGTGAATCAGCTATACATATACATATATCCCATCTTTATTGGATTTCCTTCCCACTTAGGTCACCACAGAGCCCTGAGTAGAGTTCCCTTGCTATACAGTAGGTTCTCATTAGTTATCTATTTTATACATAGTATCAATAGTGTATATATGTCAATCCCAGTCTCCCAATTCATCCCACACCCCCTTTCCCCCTTGGTATCCATGCGTTTGTTCTCTCCATCTGTGCCTCTATTTCTGCTTTGTAAATAAGATCATCTATACCAATTTTTCAGATTCCAAATATATGCGTTAATATACGATATTCGTTTTTCTCTTTCTGACTTACTTCACTATGTATGACAGTCTCTAGGTCCATCCACATCTCTACAAATGACCCAATTTTGTTGCTTTTTATGGCTAATATTCCACTGTATATATGTACCATATCTCCTTTATCCATTCCTCTGCTGATGGACATTTAGGTTATTTCTATGTCCTGGCTATTGTGAATAGGGCTGCTGTGAACATTGGGGTGCACTTGTCTCTTCTTTCTCTTTAAGCTACAATGCAAAGAAATAGAAGAACAGGTGTTACCCTTTAATTACTTAGAGTTTGACACCACCCCCCCCCTTTGTTTCTGTTCTGAACACTGGCCACAAAATAGTTACAGTTTGACACAATACTTGCCAATGAAATACCACCTGAGAGATTCTGAGAACGTACTTGTTTTCCTGATCCAGCATGGCTCCTTCCATCTTTTGTTGTCCTTTACAGGTCAATCATGCACACTTGAAAGCAAAATAACACTTTCCAAAGATGATGTGGCAGGGTGATAAAACTTACCTGAGTCCTTCATCACATCATTGAGCTGTCTCTCCAACCCTGGATTTCCTATTAGGTGAGAAGGATAAACTGCAATATATTTAAGCCACTGCCGTATAATTTCCTGTATTCTTGGTAAAGAATGACCCACCTGGAAATGGCATTTCGAGGTGCAGACCCCAATATTTAAAATTGGCTGAATGGGGGTAGAAGAGAATATTCAGTTCTTCCAGGCAAGAAAATTAGACATCTTTATTACATGGTGATGAAAATGTGTGATCAAACAGGTACGTACTTATCCTGGGACACAAAGTATAGGGTAAGGAGAAATGATAAAAGAAAAAAAATCTAGAATTTTAACTTGGGTGTGTTATATTTTGCTACTTTCTATGCAGTCCTCAAAGGCAGGATGATTTCAGACTTCAGCCAACCATTCTGCTTAAGACATGGAAGAATGAAATACACCTTTGCTAAGAGAACATTCTCTAACTGCAGGCTGTAATGTATACTGACTCAAAGAGTCATGGTTTGGAGTTCTGTGAGTTGAAATAATAACAGCTAACATTTATATGATACTCCCTACATGCTAAACACTGTTGTAAGCACTTTACATTTATTAACATATTTAATCCTCACAACATCCCTGTGAGATGGGTGCCATTATCTGCAACATCCTTCCCCTATTGACAGATTTCTAAATGGAGGCCCAGAGAGGTTAACTACCTTGCCCCTAAGGTCACACATATAAATTAGGATTTGAACCCTGGTTATCTGGCTTCAAATTCCATGATCTCCAAACCTACCCTATAACACTTCTCTTCCCCAAACTGAAAAGATAACAGAGTGGCTACTATCCATATTTACAGGGTATAAGAAGAGAATGCCCAGCCATTCTTAAGCGAACACCTGGGACTGTTCATAATTACCTCAAGGCAATTCAGTTAAGGGAAGAGGGTATAAACCATAGAGGCCAGCTGATAAATGCAAAATCTTAACAGGCTTAAAAATGTTTAGAAAAAAACAGTTGATGACTGTTACATGTGGGATGCACCAGAAACACAACTGGGATCTGCAACATGAGTTTAATGAGTTTAACTGAGGTCACATCTGGCTTGATGTGAGGATGCTGAGAGCCTTGTGAGGGAGAAAAGTTTACCCCATGCCGCTACAGAGACCACACACTCTGAATTCTCCTGTAAGGGAGATTGGGGTTCACCATCTCCTCTACAGCAGCAGTGGCACTAAGCTACAGCTGCCTAATGCCATAGTTCTTGGTTACTATTTTTTCAGGACTTCTGCAATGCTAGAGGTTGCACTGTCCGGTGCCTCCACTTCCTCATCAGCAGTCACTGCTGAAGCATACCAGGGATTAGGAATACTCCATCTAACACTACACGTGGGGTCATCCTTGACTCTAGCTAAAAGGTGATTGATCTCTACAATCTCATCTGCTTCTTAGGACTACTGCCAGTACCAACTGCATTAGATCAGGCTCACCAGAAGCAAAACTTCCATTGGGACACGTGGGACAATGATTGAGAGAATGCTCTCATAAACAGGGGAGTGGGGAAGACAGGATAGGGCAGGGGGAAAAAACAAAGCAAAGATGTGATCTGGAAAGTAACATCAGCTTGGTCCCCAAGGGACCTCTGGAACATGAATGGCAAACAGAGTTGGTCCCCCTGGAGACAAGAGGGCTGTATTTGTCACCCCCACCCACACCACCAGTCACTCGTTTCTGGCTGATACCACAGATGTGTGAGTTACTGAGTGAGGCAGTATGTGCCTAGTTAGGGGCAATTCCCTGAGAAGGCGGCAGCTGTGAACCATTAGTGCCAACACTCACAGCCACCAGGGAAGAGGTGCCCCACCCCAGTGAAGACACCTACGGGCCTCCAAGAGCCTCCACTACAGAGATTTAAAAGGAAGGACAAAAACCAGTGGAGCTCAAAGAACTTTAGGGGTAGGGCCAAGGGGCAAGCACTATCTCAAAGTTAGCCTAAGCTCCCCGTTCTCAGTCCCCACTGTGGACCTGGGCCTCTCATGAACAGGAAAGGTCCAGCCCCTGCAGCCATTGGAGTAAGAGATTCATGGTCTAAATGCATAAATGAGTACCCAATTCTTTTTCCAAAGACTCATATAACACCCTATGTGGGAAATCCTATATCCTGGAGACACATGTCCCTTTGTGCCACCTCTTCTCCTCCTGGACCATTTCTTCTGAGAGGCCTTTGCACACTTCAGTCTGGTTCCTTCTGGGATGGAACAGGGATACAGGGAAGGGTGAGTGCTGATTCCAAACCCCCACCCTCCTGGGAGACCCAGGAAGGAATAAACAGTGGCTTGGTGAGGAAACCCAGAAGCTTCCTAAGTAGGCTGAAAAGACAGACCCTTTATCCTGTGCTTGGCTGGGCCCAACCATAGGCCAGGCCTTACAGTGCCTCTAAGAGATTGTGTGGACTTAATAGAAAACAATTTTTTCCTTTCTTTCTACCATTTGAAAAAAGTAGTTGACTGGGTTTTTGTTCGTTTGTTTCCATATGGAAGAGAATCAACACCGTAGTTACTTAGAATAAGGAGGTGCCATTTTCTCTGTTTTGACCCCAGAACACAGCACACCCCACACACTCTAGTACACACATGCATGTGTGCACATGCATAACTTCCCAGTGGCTTTAGCTCTGGCTCTGGGAGATGCAGCTAAGGCCAAGAGGCTTTATTGGAAACATGGTGCTTATAAGGCCCTGGTCCCCATCTCCAGGTAGTCCCAAGCTATCCCCACCAAAGCTGACCCAGGGTCATCTCAAGGTCTAGACACTGCCAGTCGAGCTGTTGGAGCCAGTGACCTGTCTATTCTTCCATCTATCCACTCAAGATTTTCTAATTTCCTAAAACTGAAAACTCTTTCCTTTTTTCCATGGAAATCCCCCTGAGCCAAGAAAGCCTTCGGGCCTAGGGAGATCGACCCTGCATGATCACTCAGTGCCTGAGGCAAAGGGATATGGCCAGTCCTGGGCGGAGCATTGTCAAGATTTGGGACATTGGGGCACTGGGGATTAGAGTGAGGGAGCAGGGCTAAAGAGACAGTGCCCTGGATGGATATAAAGCTGGGTGCTCCAGATCTTCAGTCCATGACTAGAGGACGAGGGAGGGTGTGGCTGAAGGTCCTGAATCCTGGGGCTGGATCACTGGCACATAAGCATAGCGAACAGGATGGGGCCAAGGCTTGCAGGGCTTGGGGGACGTGGGTGGATGCCCTTCACTGGCATTGTGGGAAGCTGAGTGTGTGGCTCGGGGCTCTCGTTCAGCTGTTGGAGGACTTAGGAAGGCTTGAGAATGAAGGCCATTATAATATTGCTCTCCCTTCCCACAGAACCAGAGTCCAGAACAAACAGACACTGACTCCTCCCATGTCTCCCAAGAGGCTGAATACCATGGGGTTCTCAACATTTGAGTGAATGAGGTATAGCTGTCAAAAGAAGTGGAGAGAGATCCATGTGGGAAATGAACTGGAAGGTGTTTCCCCCATCCTAGACAAGTATTTCCTAGAGGATTATGTGCTTGGTTCTCTATCACAATGTGTGGACTTGGCAGTGAAACACAAAGACTTAGTCTAGGCCTGCAACCCCTTAAAGGATTTTGGCACCTGGTGACCCCAATCAATCCAAGACCTGCTTTTCACAGTGTTTTTTTTTTAACTGTTGTAAATGGAAATACTTCCACCTAAAATAGCTCTAGCAGATGTCAAATTTGTATGCCTTCTTCCATTTCCTTCTGCCCACCTGAAGCTGATGAAAAATACCATGAACCTTAAATAAACTCAGTATACCAGGCCTTTGCAGACCTACCCTCTCTTTCTTTATCAGTCAAAAGTGAGATGTATTTTATGAACCGTCTATAACACTGGGCAGCAAACTACAGCCAACCAGCTGTTTTGTAAATAAAGGTCTATTAGACCACAGTCACACTCCATCTTCATGTTGTGTCTATGGCAGCTTTCACATACAACAACAAAGGTGAGTAGTTGCAACAAAGAACATAAAGGCTACAAAGACTAAAATATTTACTACGTGACCCTTTTACAGAAAATTACTCATTCCTTCTGGTCTAAGAGGCTAGCTTTCAATACTAACAAGAAGAGCTACCATGAAACCCCTTCCTAACACTTAAAAGCCCCTCCGCTAACTATTCAGTAAATTTGGTTTGTTCTGTGTGTGCGTGTGTCTGTGTGTGTGTGTGTGTGTGTGTGTGTGTGTGTGTGCGTGCTAGACCTAGAGGCTCCTGTGAAATGGCCTTGATAATCACAAGTGCTGACCCTGCTGGACTTTCGTTGTGAAAGTGAACATCCTTTCAGTCAGAGGTCCCACGGGCCCTCAGAGGTCCCACCATGGTTGGTCTCTAGTTCAGCTCATTGAACTATCAGTCAGTTTATTTTGTTAAGCTAGGCTGTCCACATTTTCAAAACTCGTGGCAGGTATGTACATTTCTGGCCTGCCGTTTCCAAGAAATACTTTGTTGTAATTCTGAAGTTCTGACAGCTGAGCTTTCAGTATTGCACTACTGTCTACTTGTCTGTGATTCGTCTGTGTTGGGAAGAGAAAAGCAGCCCCTCCCTTCTCCTTGGCCTGTTTATACTCCCGCCTAGGCATAAAGTCTAAGGCCACTGGTAAATGGCACATCATTACAGGTGTGCCGTTCAGTGTCTGCTGTATAAAATATGGTGACTGATTTAAATACAGGTAACACTGCCCTTATGGGAGCCATAGCCTTTAATAAGACTGTTCACTCATCATCATTTTTGTGGCTATCTAGTAATGTGGCAAATTTTAACTAAAAGGGATTAAGGGGACTTCCCTGGTGATGCAGTGGTTAAGAATCACCTGCCAATGCACAATGATTTCTGTGCATTAATTTTGTATCCTGCAACTTTACCAAATTCATTGGTTAGCTCTAGTAGTTTTCTCATGGCATCTTTAGGATTCGCTATGTATAGTATCATGTCATCTGCAAACAGTGACAGTTTTATTTCTTCTTTTACAATTTGTATTCCTTTTATTTCTTTTTCTTACCTAACTGCCGTGGCTAGGACTTCCAAAACTATGTTGACTAATAGCGGCGAGAGTGGACATCCTTGTTTCATTCCTGATCTTAGAGGAAATGCTTTCAGTTTTTCACCATTGAGAATGATGTTTGTTGTGGGTTTGTCATATATGGCCTTTATTATGTTGAGGTAGGTTCCCTCTATGCCCACTCTCTGAAGAGTTTTTATCAAAAATATGTGTTGAATTTTGTCAAAACCTTTTTCTGCATCTATTGAGTTGATCATATGGTTTTCCTTCTTCAATTTGTTAATATGGTGTATCACATTGATTTGGGTATATTGAAGAATCCTTGCATTTCTGGTATAAATCCCACTTGATCATGGTGTATGATCCTTTTAATGTATTGTTGGATTCTGTTTGCTAGCATTTTGTTGCGCATTTTTGCATCGGTATTCATCAGTGATACTGGTCTGTAATTTTTCTTTTGTAGTATCTTTGTCTGGTTTTGGTATCAGGGTTATGGTGGCCTCATAGAATGAGTGTGGGAGTTTTCCTTCCTCTGCAATGTTTTGGAAGAGTTTGAGAAGGATGGGTGTTAGCTCTTCTCTAAATGTTTGATAGAATTCACCTGTGAAGCCATCTGGTCCTGGACTTTTGTTTGTTGCAAGATTTTTAATCACAGTTTCAATTTCACTACTTGTGATTGGTCTGTTCATATTTTCTGTTTCTTCCTGGTGCACTGTTGGAAGGTTATACCTTTCTAAGTATTTGTCCATTTCTTCCAGGTTGTCCATTTAATTGGCATATAGTTGTTTGTAGTAATCTCTTATAATCCTCTGTATTTCTGCAGTGTCAGTTGTGATTTCCCCTTTTTCATTTCTAATTTTATTGATTTGAGTCCTCTCCCTCTTTTTCTTGATGAGTCTGGCTAATGGCTTATCAATTTTGTTTATCTTCTCAAAGAACCTTCTTTTAGTTTTATTGATCTTTCCTACTGTTTTCTTTGTTCCTATTTCATTTATTTCTGCTCTGATCTTTATGATTTCTTTCCTTCTGCTAACTTTGGGTTTTGTTTGTTCTTCTTTCTCTAGTTCCTTTAGGTGTAACGTTGGATTGTTTATTTCAGATTTTTCTTGTTTCTTGAGGTAGGCTGTATAGCTATAAACTTCCCTCTTAGAACTGCTCTTGCTGCATCCCAAAGGTTTTGGATCGTCGTGTTTTCATTGTCATTTGTCTCTAGGTATTTTTTGGTTTCCTCTTTGATTCTTCAGTGATCTCTTGGTTATTTGGTAATGTATTGTTTAGCCTCCAAGTGTTTGTGCTTTTTACGGTTTTCCCCCTGTAATTGATTTCTAGAGCATTGTGGTCAGAAAACGTGCTTGATACGATTTAAATTTTCTTAAATTTACTGAGGGTTGATTTGAGACCCAAATGTGATCTATCCTGGGGAATGTCCCATGCATACTTGAGAAGAAAGTGTAATCTGTGGTTTTTGGATGGAATGTCATATAAATATCAATTAACTCTATCTGGTCTATTGTGTCATTTTAAAGCTTGTGTCTCCTTATTAATTTTCTGTTTGGATGATCTGTCCATCGGTGTGAGGTGTTAAAGTCCCCCACTGTTATTTTGTTACTGTCGATTTCCTCTTTTAGAGCTGTTAGCATTTCCCTTTTGTATTGAGGTGTTCCTATGTTGGGTGCATATATATTTATAAGTGTTATATCTTCTTCTTGGATTGATCCCTTGATCATTATGTAGTGTCCTTCCTTGTCTCTTGTAACATTCTTTATTTTAAAGTCTATTTTATCTGATATGAGTATTGCTACTCCAGCTTTCTTTTGATTTCCATTTGCATGGAATATCTTTTTCCATCCCCTCACTTTCAGTCTGAATGTGTCCCTTGGTCTGAAGTGGGTCTCTTGTAGACAGCAAATATATGGGTCTTGTTTTTGTATCCATTCAGCGAGCCTGTGTCTTCTGGTTGGAGCATTTAATCCATTCACGTTTAAGGTAATCATCAACATGTATGTTCCTATTACCATTTTCTTGATTGTTTTGGGTTTGTTTTGTAGGTCCTTTTCTTCTCTTGTGTTTCCCACTTAGAGAAGTTCCTTTAGCATTTGTTGTAGAGCTGGTTTTGTGGTGTTGAATTCTCTTAGCTTTTGCTTCTCTGCAAAGCTTTTGATTTCTCCATCGAATTTGAATGAGATCCTTGCCAGGTAGAGTAGTCTTGGCTGTACGTTCTTCCCTTTCATCACTTTAAGTATATCATGCCACTCCCTTCTGGCTTGTAGAGTTTCTGCTGAGAAATCAGCTGTTAACCTTATGGGAGTTCCCTTGTATGTTATTTGTCATTTTTCCCTTGCTGCTTTAAATAATTTTTCTTTGTCTTTAATTCTTGTCAATTTGATTTCTATGTGTCTTGGCGTATTTCTTCTTGGGTTTATCCTTTATGGGACTCTGCACTTCCTGGACTTGGGTGGCTCTTTGCTTTCCCAAGTTAAGGAAGTTTTCATCTATAATCTCTTCAAATATTTTCTCGGGTCCTTTCTCTCGCTCTTCTCCTTCTGGGACCCCTATAATGCGAACGTTGTTGCGTTTAATGTTGTCCCAGAGGTCTCTTAGGCTGTCTTCATTTCTTATCATTCTTTTTTCTTTATTCTGTTCTGCAGCAGTGAATTCCACCATTCTGTCTTCCAGGTCACTTTTCCGTTCTTCTGCCTCAGTTATTCTGCTATTGATTCCTTCTAGTGTATTTTTCATTTCAGTTATTGTATTGTTCATCTCTGTTTGTTTGTTCTTTAATTCTTCTAGGTTTTTGTCAAACATTTCTTGCATCTTCTCGATCTTTGCCTCCATTCTTTTTCCGAGGTCCTGGATCATCTTCACACTCATTATTCTGAATTCTTTTTCTGGATGGTTGCTTATCTCCACTTCATTTAATTGTTTTTCTGGGGTTTTATCTTGTTCCTTCATCTGGTACATAGCCCTGTGCCCTTTCGTCTTGTCTGTCTTTCTGTGATTGTGGGTTTTATTCCACAGGCTGCAGGATTGTAGTTCTTCTTGCTTCTGCTGTCTGCCCTCTGTTGGATCAGGTACCCCATTGTGCATTTCTTCAACGTAGCGGGAATATGTGAGTTCCAAGTAACCCAAATAATCTAAAATTCATAAAAGAAAGAAGGCCTAAAATGTGTCCTAAAAATTCTTCTCTAACCCAAATGGGATGGAGTACCTCCAAGATTAGGGCAGGAGTCTCTACAGAGTTTTTATGGCTTAAAATTTACCTTTGTTCTTTTTTAAAAATAAACTTTTAATTTTGAGATAATTGTACATTCACATACAATTGTAAGAAATAAACTAGAGATCCTGTGTACCCTTCATGATTTTCTCCAGTGGCAACATGTTGCAAAACTATAGTACAGGAATTTAACAAAAATATTCACATTGATACAATCCAATCATATTCAGGTTTCCAAGTTTCACATATATGAATTTGTATGTGTGCATGTGTGTATTTACCTCATGTAGTTTTACCACATGCATATGTCCATATATTCACCACTAAATACACATGAGAGTTTCATTACCACAACGATCCTTCGTGTTGCACTTTAAGTCACACCCACCTCTCTCCTGTCCTCCTAACCTCACTTTTAACCCATGTTAACCATTACTATTTTCTTCATAGTTTTCTCACTTTAAGAAGTATTATATAAATGGAATCATATAGTATGTAACCTACTGGGATTGGCTTTTTCACTCAACGTAATTTTCTGGAAATTCGTCCAGGTTGTTGCTTTTATCAATAGTTCACTCTTTTTCATTGCTGAGTTCCTAATATTGAACCAGCCTTGCATATGTGGAATTAATTCTACTGGGTCATAAGGTGTCATGCTATTTATACATGGTTTGATTTAATTTGCTAATGTTTTTGAGAATTCTTTCATGTATCTTCATGAGAGATACTGGTATGTACTTTTACAGTTTTGTACTTTGTCTGCTTTTGGCATCCAGGTACAACGGCCTCATAAAATAAGTTAGGAAATGTTCCCTCTTCTGTTTTCTGGAAGAGACTGTATAAAGTTAATCCTCCTTCAAATGTTTGGTAGAATACTCCAGTGAAATCATCTGGGCCTGGATATTTCTCTTTCAGGAATTTTTAAATTATAAATTCAGTTTCCTTAGTGGTTATGTCACTATACAGATAATCTATTTCATCTAGAATTTTGGAATGTGGTTTTTGAGGAATTGTTCCATTTTCTCTAGACACAGAATTCAAGAGTATAGTAAAACTGTTCAGTAATTCCTTATTACCCTTTTAATGGCTACAGGGTCTATGTTGATATCCCATTTCATTCCTGATACTGATGATTTGTATCTTCTCTCTTATTTTTGTCATAATTATAAGAGATTCATCAATTTTATTTTACTTTTTGAAGAACCAACTTTTTGTTTCCTTACCTCTTGTTTTTCTGTATGAATGATATTGATTTCTGTTTTTATCTCTATTATTTCCATCCATCTGCTTCCTTTAGATTTATTTTGCTCTACTTTTTCAAGTTTCTTGAGGTGTGGATTTAAACTACTGATTTGAAACATTTCTTTATGTATAACGTGAGCATTTAGTGCAATATATTTCCCAGTCATCCTGGCTGTAGTAGCATTCTCCAGGTTTGATATGTTGTATTTTCATTCAGTGCTATGTCTTTTTAAATGATTTCCTTTGAAATGACTTCCTGTTTGACCCATGGTTTATTACTGTGTTGTTAAATTTCAAGATCTTTGGAGGTTCTCCTGTTGTCTGTTATTTATATCTAGTTTGATTCCATTGTGGTTAAAGAATATACCCTTTCTTTTAAATTTGGTGAAGTGTGTTTTATGGCCCAGTATATGGACTGTCTTGGTGATTGTTTCATGGGTGCTGGAAAAACAAACATGTATTCTGCTGTTCTTGGGTGGAATGATATATGTATGTGTGTGTGTGTGTGTAAATTAGATCCTGGTGTTTGATTATGGCGTTCAGGACTACTACATCCTTGTTGATTTTTGTTCCAGTAGTTCTGTCAGTTGATAGAACAATACCAACAATTGTCAATAGTAATGAATTTTCTCAATTTCTCTATCTGCTCTATCAAGTTTTGCTTCATGCATTCTGTCATCTGGTTCATATACATATAGGAATGTTACATTTTCCTGGTGGATTTATTCATGATTATTAAGTAATGTCCCTCTAATAAATTTCTTTGCTCTGAAATCTACTTTAGTATACTCCTGATTTTTAAAATTGATTGCATGATATATCTTTTTCCACCCTTTTGCTTTCAATCTACCTATGTCATTGACTTTGATAAACAGCATATACTTACGATTTTTAATCCACCCTCACAATCTCTCTTTTGAAGGGTGTAATTAGAACTGTGACTTACTGATATGTTAGGGCTTAAGTTAGCCATTTTATTATTTATTTTACATTTGTTTCCTCTGGTTCTCATTTTTCTGTTACTTCTTTCTTGTTTTTCTGTGGGTTATTTGTTTATTATTTAAGATTCTATTTGGATTAATTCTTAATGTTTTTAGTGCATCTCATTGTAGTTTTCTTAGTGGTTGCTCTGAGTATTACAATATACATATGTGCCTTATCACGGTATATTACCACTTGTAGTTAAGTGTGAAAACATTACTTTCATTTAGGTCCCTTTATCTTTCCCATTTTTAAATATCATTTTCTAGAGTACCAGTATTATAATTTTTGCTTCAGTTACCACATGTGATTTTAAAATCTTGTGGGTGGAAGGATAATCTATTGTATATACTCATATTTCTGTTCTTTTCATTTTTTCTTCCTTCCTAATGCTCCAGTATTTCTTCTTTTATCATTTACTTCCATTTGAAGAACTTCCTTTAGACATTGTTTAAGGGTAGGTCTGCTAGCAAGAAATTCTTTTAGTTTTCCTTCATCTAAAAACATGTTCATTGCACTTCATTCCTAAAGAATAGTCTTGCCAGATGTACATTCATCAGTTGACAGTCTTTTCTTTCAGCACTTGATGAAAAAGATTGTGCCATCTCCTTGTGAGCTCCAACGTTTTATATGGTATGTGCTGTCATCTGAATTGGTGTGTTCCCCTCTCCTCCATGGGTAATGAGTCATTTCTTTCTGGCTGCTTTCAATATTTTTTTTGTTTTTTGTTTTCATAATTTTAAATATGATGTCTTAGTGTGGATATATTAGGATTTATTTAATAGTCACTTGGTTTCTTGAATCTGCACACGTAGGTCTTTTGCCAAATATGGGAAGTTTTCAGCCATTATTTATTTAAATAGTTTTTCAGTCCCATTCTCTCTTTCTGGGACTCTGATAACATAAATGTTAGCTTTTTTATTCTTGTCCCAGAGATTCTTTTTTTATCCCAGTCTATTTACTCTCTGTTGTTCAGATTTGCTAAGTTCTATTGACCTGTCCTCAAATTCTCTGATTCCATTTTCTGTCATATCAAGTGTACCATTGACCCATTCCAATGACTTTTAAATTTTCTAATTTTTAGTTGTATCATTTCCACCTCACTTTTTGTATACCTTCTTTTTGTTGAAATTTTGTACTTTTTCCTTCGTTTCATTATTTCAAGAGAACTTACAATTGCTTGAAGCATTTTGATGATGGCTGCTTTACTGTTCCATCTCAGTATTGGTGTCAGATGATTGTCTTTTCTAATTTGTGATTCCTGGTTCTTGGTATGATGGGTAATTTTCTATTGTATCCTGAACATTTAGCTGTGATGGTAAGGGACTCTGCATCTTGTTTAAATCTTTCATTTTAGCAGGACATCATTCTGTCTTTAGGTTTGGCCCCCAGATCCTGGCCTAGCGCTGTGGGCTGTGTTTGTTCCAATGACAGTTTTCAAAACTCTTGTGATACTGTGAATCTCTTTGGTTTATTTGATAACACTCTTGCCCCCACTTTTCCCTGCTGTTGTTTTTGGAGTGTGTGGATGGAGCTTCCCAAAACAGGCTTCTTTGTGTCTCTAAGTAGGGGATGCTGTGGCCCAAAATAGGAAAAGTTTCACTGGCTGAGCCACTGATGTGTCAGGGTCCCCCTTCCCACTGTCTCCTGGCCACCTGGTATCTGTCAGTAGGGGAGGGGAATCTCTTCCTGGCCTGGGCAATTTAAGGTGGGGGAGAGGGGACATGTCCTTGCTGGTGGTGCCTAGCTGCCAGGTGTCTTGCATGTAGATGGGGAGTCTCAGGTATGTGGGGATAAAGAACACTTTGTGGGACAGGTATTTCTTTGGCAGAATTGCCCTGCCTGCTACCAGCCAACTACCTAGTGTCCCTGGGTGAGGGGAGGGGAGTGTCAGTCCTGTGAGAAAAGAGAGCACTTCCCTTCACCACTTACTGTTATCAGGGGTCCTAATTGATACCACCTGCTGGTGCTGCTGGGCTCACCTAGTGTTGTCAGCAGGACTTCCATTCCATCCAGGGAGGAATGAGCCTATTTGGGCTGTCTTTTGCTAGTTTGGGATCCAGGAAATAGTGGGCCACTCTCTTCTGTAGGGTGGGGGAGTGTAAGAAGCACTGTCACTATGTTGTTACTCTAATCACAAGGTCCATTCTCCAGGAAGTAGAGTTTAATTGCCCTCCCTAGGAGTATGAGCTACACTTACTAATTACTTTTAACGAACAGGGTATGCAAAGAGAAAAATGGTTGATTTTGTAGTGGAGAAACCTGTCCAACACTACCTTTATCAAGGACCACGGTGGCGCCCAGGCCTCCGGGTTCTGGGACAGCAGCTGCTGGGGTGCCACCTCTGACTCCAGAGCAGGCGGAGGCTGCCAGCTCCACCACGGTTGCTGTTCTCCAGTGGGAGGACGCTGCCCGCAGCCCTGCAGGCCCCAGTTCCCGTGTGCCAGGAGCTGTCCAGGCTCCCCCCAGTGAGTCTCTGCACTGCGGTCTTCCAGCTGTGAGAAGCGCTGTTGGGAAGCGGTAAGAACTTTGGGGCTGAAGCCCGAGGAGAGAGACGAGTGGAGGTCTCCAGAAGGCTCATTAGCTGGGGTCTGCAGGTCAGGCGAGGCCATATTCACACCCAGGCCACCAGCATACCCCCAAAAAACAGCTTGACCAGAAGCATCTTCCGGCTTCCAGGAAAAAAAAAACTGGCATCTCTCTGGGCCACCAGAAGACCCTGCTGGCAAGGGCTGTCGGGGGCACAGAGTCCACCTTGACTGGATCCTGGAACTGGGGCACCGACTCCTCCCTGAATAGGTTCTGGAACTGGGGGTTGTGCCTCTTCCTTCTGGGTGTTCTTCAGAAGAACTCGAGCTCTCCTGTTCTGAAACCAGACCTAGGTGGGTGGGGGTGGGGGGAGATGGAGAAAGGAAGAGAGAGACAAAGGGAGAGAGAAGACAGACATTTTCCAATTAAGCCCAGTCCCATAATCATCGCCACCAAGTAGCATGTGACCTAAGGTTAAACAAGTGTCAAATCTACTAGAGTTTAGAATAAAAGTAAAATTCTTGTCTAAGCTGACTCAAACCATTCAACGTGTGGTCCAGCCTTACCTTCTGGGCAAATCTCCCCTAAGCATCCACGTGCGCATGTGCGCAGACCCACACAAGTACACGCCAGGGCACTGTGTGGAAGCTGCCAGAGTGAAACCCTGGTCCTCTCCCATTCACCTTTCCAATCCTTGCTTGCACTTTCACTGCTGCCCCTTCTCTTCTCTGCCAACTGCAATTCACCCTGTCTTATCCAGATTATCTTTCAAATAAGCCTCCTCCCATGGGGGTGGGGGAAATGGGGAGATGCTGGTCAAAGGGTGCAAACTCTCAGTCATAAGATTCACACGTTCTGGGGATCTAATGTACAACATGGTGATTATAGCTAATAATACGGTAACATATATTTGAAAGTTGCCAAGAGAATAGACCTTAAATGTTCCTGCCACAAAAAAGAAATGTTAACTATGTGATGGGATGGAGGTGTTAGGTAAGCTACAGTGGTAATCATGCGGCAATGCATAAGACAGAACCCCTCTGAGTAAAACCCCTTTTCACTCTAAGCCCCAGTTCAGTGTCAGTTCCTCTGTGAGTCCTTTCCCAACCTCACCTCGCACAATTGAGTCCTGAGAGCAGGACACCTGTTAGTCCCGCCTCCTCTCCTTTGCCCAAACACAGGAAGTCCTCCTCTCTCCATTTCCAGGCAGGCCTCCTCTAGTTTTGAGATGTGGTTCCACTTCCCCCAGGGCTACTCTTTCTCCTGGTGGGCTCCCCTTCACCCCTCAGCCTGGTCCAGCTCAGCCAGGCCTCCCCTTTGCCCTCGGGAACACAGCAGTGGTCTCTTTACAGGCCCAGCCACCAGGCAAGCCCTGAAGATGGAACAGAGCAATAGGGGAGCTACACAAACAACTCCCTCGAATTTTCTTTTCCCTTGGGAAAAACAACTCCTCCACGAAAATTGCAAGACAAAGGCCCAGTCCTACAGGGGGGCATTCCCAGAACTCCAACCTTGCACCCTCCTGTACACACCCAGGCCCCAGGGCAGGCACAGGGTGCAGGCTTGTACCTAAACCAATCCAGGTTTCTTCCTCCAGGGCCTTTTCAAATGCTAATCTGATTTTCAACCAGCAAACTTTGCCAGCCCCTCTGGACCTAACAGGGTGTCTCCCAGGTGCCCTCTGTGGGACACCCTATAGCTGAGCTATTTGAACTTCAGGGTTTCCCATCTGGCTCCAGGAGCTACTTGAACTGTAACCGGAACCCCAGAACCTTTTACTGAGCTACTGAGGCCAGTGCTTTCGCCCCGTTAGTGGTCATGAAGTTGCACCTAGCTCACAGGGTTGTTTGAGGCTGCAAGGAGATAATGACTGGCAAGCCTTCTGGTTGCGATCAAGTCCTTGTGGGCTGCCTGCCCCTCCCTCTGAGCGAGGTTCCCCAGGCCAGCTGATAATAGGCCACTGCAAGGCTTTCAGTTCTCTCTAAATCAAGTCACTGGCTTAGGGCCATCACAAGCTTTTCTGTACTCCAGTTCACTTTGGAACACCTGGGGTTGGGGGGGGGAGGTGCTCCATAGGAAAGATATGGAAATTAATTTGGAAAAATTCAGTTCAGGTTACCACTTCTAAAAATAGGAAGCTACATAGCCCTCACCATGCAGGTTTATCTATCTCTCATCCCAGTACTGGGTGTTTTCCGTAACCCTTCTTCCCTCTGGGCTGTGGTTTGTTTATCTCTGGAGTTAACATAGTTTGTTTCTGAAATATAAAACTCTTAAAAGAGCACCTGGCACATAGCAAACCTCAAGGGATGTTCATTCCCACTCCAGCGGCCTCAGACTCCTTCCAGCATCATCAGGCACCTGGAAAAGTGCTGGGTAGGAAATGGTGGCATGGGGGACCCCGGGAGCTGAGGGATGCTGTGGAGCGACTCAGACTCTCCAGCACAGGAGAACCACCTGGGGAGACTTCAGGACTCCCTGGGCCCAGGCTGAGCCCCAACCATCAGTGTCGGTGCAGGGCTGGGGCTCATCGGCATGCTGCAATCACTTGACAGTTTGAAAACTTCTGCATGCCGAGGGTCGCACCCCCAGAGATTCTGGATCAAACTTTGCGATGGGACCCTGTTAGTCTAGGATTGGAAAGCACTGGTCGAGGACAGAGATTTCAATCCTGGCTGCACATCAGAATCACCTGGGAGGCTTTCCAAACAACCTGTATGTATTCCAGCTCCACTCTGAGAGACCTGAATTTCATTTAGGGCAGCAGTTCTCAAACTTGACCTCACACTTCAATCACCTAGGGAGCAGAGGAGGGGGTGTAAGATTCCCAGGCTGCACCCAGACTCATCCCGGCAGACTTCCTGGAGGCGGAACCAGGACCCAGTCCGCTCACCCCTTCCAAGAGAGATTACAGCATGCCCCCAAGGCTGAGACCCAGAGGTCCAAATGATCCAAGACCCCTGGGACCTCTGGCCTCCTTTGGGGGATCCCTGTGAGATCAAAACCATTTTCTTTACGACACCCAGATGTGACCTGCCTCTGCCCTTTTGCCTACTTCCTATTCTCTCAGTGATTCCCAGAGGCCAGGAGACCTGCTGCAGCAAAGGGAATGCAAAGCAGAACTGAGAAGCCAACTTCCGGTTCTTGTACTGCCATTCCTCTCACTAAATCAATTTTCTGGCTTTGGGACTATGGTTGCTTTTCTTGAAAAATACTTAAGTTACCATGTAATGGGTTTATTATGGTTATTTTTAATGAATTAACTTTTTGAAATTTCTCAGTTTCAATTTCTAACATGTTAAATATTTGACAGATATAACCCACAGAAGCCAGTTTAGACTCTACCCCTTGCCAGAGTAGTAACATAAATTACTAAACCTCTCTGACCTTTATTTTCCTAATCCAGTAAATGGGGATAATGCCTACCTCACAGGGATATTAAGAGGATTGACTTCAAAGCGGTTTTTTAAGCCAGTGTTAAAAACCGGCTGTTAATACACGTACTGGTTCCTCACCCAGACCCACCCTCCTGTTAAGGAGCACAGATTTATATTTTTACCTGGATTCTCGGCTCAGGAATCTGGGTTCGCTTGGCCAGATCTATTCTGACATTAATATCAGGGTAAGCGTCACTTTCAAAAGCCTCAATAAGAATCTTGTATTGGTTTTTGTCGAACTTGGTTCTCTTGCGCCTGCGGCCATCTTGGGGCCCTGGAACAGATCCAGAATAAGAAAAGAGACTTTAATCTCAGGCCTCACATTCAGGTTCACTCTTGACCCGACTTCCATGTGAGACCTGAGACTTGCTCCCTTAGTCCAGGTCAGTGTAGAACCTGCAACCTCCCGGTGAGAAGGAATTTATTTCCAGGCATGAAGCTTAGGCTCCCGTTGCAGAGCTCTCTCAGGGCCGCTCCTGGGATTCTGCTCCCGGTGCTGGCACCCTCTGAGGAATCCCGTGAAATATGGACACAGAACCTGCTCCCAACTCTCCCTCAGCTCCCAACTCAGGGGTTCCAGCCACACATCTTACGGATACCGCAAAAGTCAGTGCACCCCAAATAGTTCTGGGGGCATCTGCCATATAAACTATAATGACAACTCAATGCATAGGTCCAGATACTGACCTGGGCATGCCCAGATGTGTCAAGACTCCTACTAACATGTACCTGCCATCTATGCGAGGACCCCAAATACACAGATATCAGGAGATGTCAAAAACTAAAACGAGGAAATTTCATCTGAGAAAAAACCCAACATCGGGGAATTTCTATACATTAACATTTGTATTTCCCCTCGTGACCTGGGGAAGCTCCCCAGTCCTTAATTTTAGCTTTGGGCTCCCAAGTCCATCAGAGCTGGGCTCACCACTGACTCAGTTCTAAACGGAGTTCACTCCATGATGAAAAATGGGCAAAATACCAGGCCCCAGTGAAGCTAGGCTCCCTTCCCCTCCCAGCCCTCCTCAGCGCTATCCAGTGCCGCCCCACCCTGCAGAGGGAACTTTCCACACTTTCGAATGAAGAAAGCACTGTATCGCCTTGGATGCCTACTACCACCCTGAGCTCCTTCTCCAAGGCGGCCTTTGCAGGGCCTCGTGTGGTTAGCCTTCCCCCTTTCCAAGTCTCAGCACCAAATGTCACAGTGAGCAGAAGACTTCGAACCACTCCAGGTGAGCCCTGCCGGGATCCCGTTGCCTTTCCTGCCGTTGGCGCAGGCCCGCCTCCCAAGGACTCACCCTTCGAAGACATGACGAGGACGCGCCTGCAGACGAGCAAGGAACTTCAGCGGGAACCGCCTCCCTCTCTCTAGGAGTCCTGTAGATGCACTGGAGGGACCCACCCAGTTAAGCCCCTTTTTAACACTTTGCAAGGCCCCCTCCCTTAATGCTATCTTCTCTGAAAGGAGTTCAGGGAGTGGCGCCACGGGCTCTTCCTTCCGGCTTCCCTTCAGAGCACAGGTTTTGGGAGCGCGGAGTTCCCGGGCCTTGGGGAGCTACTGAGACGTTGAGCACTGAGTCAGGGCTTAAGAAACAGACTTCAGGGACTTCCCTGGCGGTCCAGTGGTTGGGGCTCCGCGCTCCCACTGCAGAGGGCACGGGTCCTGTCCCTGGTCGGGGAACTACAATCCCACATGCCCCGAGGCACGGCCGAAAAAAAAAAAAGAAACATGGTTTAAGATTGCCCAGCACAGCCGCAAAATAGCGTAGGCCGGACCGCACATGTCATCAAGGAGATTTGATGCCGTAGAGGGATACAACGGCAAATGAATTCGTCACGGAGTGAAAAGACAACAACCCCTTTGCACCCACATGTGCCCCTCCTGCCCATCCGCAGTGCAGCAAGCATCCCCCAATAGCAAACGTTGGGCTGAGTCACACTTGCCTACTCAGTTACTAAGGAACATGCCACTGCTGTTTCCTCATCCATACCCTCCGATCGACTTTTTGATCATGAACTGAGCTATTATAAAAGCTGCCGCGGGCTTCCCTGGTGGCGCAGTGGTTGAGAATCTGCCTGCCAATGCAGGGAACACGGGTTCCAGCCCTGGTCTGGGAAGTTCCCACATGCCACGGAGCAACTGGGCCCGTGAGCCACAATTACTGAGCCTGCGCATCTGGAGCCTGTGCTCCGCAACAAGAGAGGCCGCGATGGTGAGAGGCCCGCGCACCGCGATGAAGAGTGGTCCCCACTTGCCGCAACTAGAGAAAGCCCTCGCACAGAAACGAAGACTCAACACAGTCATAAATAAATAAATAAATAAATAAATAAATAAATAAAAGAATGTGAATTTCTTTTAAAAAAAAAAAAAGCTGCCGCTATGCCTACCTAGTACATAGAAAGTGATGAGTCAAGATTTAGACTTAGGTTTATGCTGTATATCAGGGCCCCCTTTTCTTGAATCCCAACAATTGAGCAAGTCTCGAGGGGTTTTAGTAGCATGTAAACCCACAGAAGTAGAAAGGAAGTAGGTTGAGAACTGCCCCCAAGCTGCAGGTATCAGGAGAGGAAGGGGCGGAAAGCTGCAGGGCAGTTGGCTTATCTCACTTTGGTGATTAGCAGGGTGGGGCATTAGTTATGATCACATTTTAACCACCATAAAGTGTTTCCTTTCAAGCTCTATAGTTTTGTTTTGTTTTATTTCTGGCTGAATTAATTTGCAATTAGTTGGATTCTTTTGGGATTGCCTCAGAAAAGGAAAGAAATTGTTTCCACCAAAGTCTATCCTGAGCTGAAAGATTTAAATAGCAAGAGCAGCCTTGAAAAGATACAGTTGTTGAGAAGGAGAGTGGGAAGGATCCTTGAAAGTTGCCAAAAGGACAGCCTCAAAATGCCACATAAGGCTTTCCTGATGGTCTCTCAGGGAGAATTCCACCTCAGAAACCTGGCTCCTGCTCCGCAGTCCAGGAAGCTCAGAGACACATGGGCCTCACCCTCCTGCTCTGCCCTGAGGATGGTTCTGCTGGCCTGTCTCCCTCCTGCAGAAAGGAGAAGCAGACTGAAAACCCAGAATGCTTCCAGTCCTGAAAGGTTCTCCGTCTGCACCAGTCCGGTTAAAAATGATCTCCAAAGCTGTGTGTCCATGAAGGACGTACTCTGCTTGAATAGGTTCAGCATCAGAGATGCCTTCTGGGACAGAAGGAACCACCTTACGGGTATGATCGTCCCCACCCCTTCACCAGGGAACAACTATGCCAGGTCCAAGCAGTCGTACTTGCCCAACCCACACAGCCCCGTGAGACCCCACAAGACCCCCCTCGGCCCCACAAGATCCCACAACCACCCTGCAAAGACCCCAAACGACCCCACAAAAACCCAACATGACTCCACACTACACCACACCATCCCACATGACGCCCAACAACCACCACCACCTCTTTCACCCTTGACACCTCTCACTTTATTTCTTGTTCCTAAGTTTGAGAAGACTACTGCACTTGCAGGGGATGGTGGGAGTGAAGCTTTGTGCAGGGAGGAGAGAGATGAATGGGAGGTACAGAAGTGAGGAGACCCTGCAGAATTTGCAGGGGAACAGAAGGAGCTCTACACATGGGTGGACACGGGTTTTAGGAGAAACTTGCTTTAGAATGGGAGAAACCCAAGCGTTGTTATAGGAAAGCGTGGATCAAAGCAGAGATGAGATGACCAATGGTGCGATGCCACAAAAGGATGCGTCCGGAGCTGAAGGGATCTGGATCTCTGCTCTGGGCCAAGCCCTGACCATGTGTTAGTTGGTCCCCAGAACAGCTCTCACCCCCATTTCTTCAAGAGTGGAGGCCAAGCCCAGGCCCCTTGGAAGGTGCAGTCCTGGGATCCAAGCCAGTTTTGGCAGTAAACTGCTGCCCTCTTTCCTCCTCTGAAACAGGCTGTAAGGGTGTTTATGTCCAATACAGTGGCTGTGAGCCACACGTTCTATTGGGCACCTGAATGTGGCAAGTCCAAACTGAGATGTGTTGTGAACGTAAAACACTGCATTTTGGGCAATCAGCACAAAACACAGGATGTGAAATAGCTCTGTCCATGAGAAAAATACTCAGTAGCCAATCTAAGAAAGAAATGGAAAATTTTATTCAACCCAACCTGAGGATTATAACCCAGGAGACAGTCTCTCAGAAAGCTCTGAGGACTGTTCCACCCATTAGAGGTAAAAGCAGTTATTTAAGTTTTCAAGACCAAGGGTTAGACATCAGAGAAACATATTGACAGTTTACATAATCCAACAAGGCAGGTAGTGAGTCATCGTGACCTCTTAACAGAATTGAAAAGGGAATGTTATTCCCTAAGGAGTTACCCTGCTGGCACTGGGAGAAAATTGGTGGGTGCTTTTTTTTAAAAAAAAAATCTTTAATTTTGGCTGCATTGGGTCTTTGTTGCTGTTTGCGGGCTTTCTCTAGTTGCAGTGAGTGGGGGCTACTCTTTTTTGTGGTATGTGGGCTTCTCATTGCAGTGGTTTCTCTCGTTGTGGAGCACGTGCTCTAGGCGTGTGGGCTTCAGTAGTTGTGGCACGTGGGCTCAGTAGTTGTGGCTCATGGGCTCTAGAGTGCAGGCTCAGTAGCTATGGTGCACGGGCTTAGTTGCCCCGTGACACGTGATATCTTCCCGAGCAGGGCTTGAACACGTGTCCCCTGCATTAGCAGGCAGATGCTTAAACACTGTGCCACCAGGGAAGCCCATTTGATGGGTTTTTTACTTAGTTTGTTTTTTTGTTGGTGAGCAGGCATTCCTATGTCTTCTAAGGGGATCTAGCTTATGTGGAGTTCAGATGCATAATGCATACAAAGGGGATGGAATAGCGGCCCAAACAGCAGAGAAAATTTTATGTTCAATTTTTCTTGCCCTGCCTTAAAATAATTTTGTTTCATCAGCTCAATGATTTTTCTATCCATTACAGAGGTGAAACAACATTTCTGACATATTGGGCAAAATAAAATGTATTATTAAAATCAATGTCACCTGTTTCTTCTTACCTTTTTAAGATGATTACTATAAAATTTAAAAATACATATGTGGGGAGAGACCTTCAAGATGGTGGAAGAGTAAGACGTGGAGATCACCTTCCTCCCCACAAATACATCAGAAATACTTCTACATGTGGAACAACTCCTACAGAACACCTATTGAACGCTGGCAGAAGACCTCAGACTTCCCAAAAGGCAAGAAACTCCCCACGTACCTGGGTAGGGCAAAAGAAAAAAGAAAAAACAGACACAAAAGAATAGGGATGGGACCTGCACCACTGGGAGGGAGCTGTGAAGGAGGAAAAGTTTCCACACACTAAGGATCCCCTTCACTGGCAGAGACAGGGGAAGGCGGGGGGGAAGCTTCAGAGCCACGGAGGACAGTGCAGCAACAGGGTGCTGAGGGCAAAGTGGAGAGATTCCTGCACAGAGGATCGGTGCCGACCAGCACTCACCAGCCCAAGAGGCTTGTCTGCTCACCCTCCAGGGCAGGTGGAGGCTGGGAGCTGAGGCTCGGGCTTCGGAGGTCAGATCCCAGGGAGAGGACTGGGGTTTGTGAGTGAACACAGCCTGAAGGGGGCTAGTGCGCCACAGCTAGCTGGGAGGGAGTCCGGGAAAAGTCTGGAGCTGCCTAAGAGGCAAGATACCATTGTTTCAGGGTGCGTGAGGAGAGGGGATTCAGAGCACTGCCTAAACGAGCTCCAGAGATGGGCACGAGCCATGGCTGTTAGCTCGGACCCCAGAGACCGGCGTGAGACATCAAGGCTGCTGCTGCAGCCACCAAGATGCCTGTGTGCAAGCACAGGTCACTATCCACACCTCCTCTCCCAGGAGCCTGTGTAGCCCGCCACTGCCGGGGTCCCCTGATCCAGGGACAACTTCCCTGGGAGAACACACGGCGCACCTCAGGCTGTCGCAACATCATGCTGGCCTCTGCGGCCGCAGCCTCAGTCCACATTCTGTACCCCTCCCACCCCCAGCCTGAGTGAGCCAGAGCCCCCTAATCGGCTGCTCCTTTAACCCCATCCTGTCTGAGTGAAGAACAGATGCCCTCAGGCGACATACATGCAGAGGTGGAGCCAAATCCGAAGCTGAACACCAGGGGCTGTGTGAACAAAGAAGAGAAAGGGAAACCTCTCCCAGCAGCCTCAGGAGCAGCAGATTAAAGATCCACAATCAACTTGATGTACCCTGAATCTCTGGAATACCTGAATAGACAACGAATCAACCCAAAATTGAGGCTGTGGACTTTGGGAGCAACGATATATATATATTTTTCTTTTTCTCTTTTTCTGAGTGTGTATGTGTATGCTTCTTTGTGTGATTTTTCTGTACAGCTTTGCTTTTACCATTTGTCCTAGGGTTCTGTCTGTCCATTTTTGTTTTTTGTTTTTCCTGGTATAGTTTTTAGCGCTTGTTATCATTGGTGGATTTGTTTCTTGCTTTGCTTGCTCTCTTCTTTCTTTCCTTTTTTTCTTTTTTTATACTTTTTAATTTTTTTATTTTTTATTTTAATATCTTTATTTTATTTTTCTCTTTCTTCCTTTCTTTCTTTTTTTCTCCCTTTTATTCAGAGCCGTGTGGCTGACAGGGTCTTGGTACTCTGGCCAGTGTCAGGCTGGTGCCTCTGAGGTGGGAGAGCCGAGGTCAGGACATTGGTCTATGAGAGACCTCCTGGCCCCACATAATATCAAATGGCAAAAGCTCTCCCAGAGATCTCCATCTCCATGATAAGACCCAGCTCCACTCAACGACCAGCAAGCTACAGGGCTGGATACCCTATGCCAAACAACTAGCAAGACAGGAACACAACCCCACCCACTAGCAGAGAGGCTGCCTAAAATCATAATAAGGCCACAGACACCCCAAAATACACCACTGGGTGTGGTCCTGCCCACCAGAAAGACAAGATCCAGCCTCATCCACCAGAACACAGGCAGCAGTCCGCTCCATTAGGAAGCCTACACAACCCACTGAACCAAGCTTAGCCACTGGGGGCAGACACCAAAAATAACAGGAACTATGAACGTGCAACTTGCAAAAAGGAAACCCCAAACACAGTAAGTTAAGCAAAATGAGAAGACAGAGAAACACACAGCAGATGAAGGAGCAAGGTAACAACCCACCAGACCAAACAAATGAAGAGGAAATAGGCAGTCTACCTGAAAAAGAATTCAGAATAATGATAGTAAATATGATCCAAAATATTGGAAATAGAATGGAGAAAATACAAGAAACATTTAACAAGGACCTAGAAGAAATAAAGAGCAAACAAACAATGATGAACAACACAATAAATTAAATTAAAAATTCTCTAGAAGGAATCAAGAGCAGAATAACTGACGCAGAAGAAGAGATAAGTGACCTGGAAGATAAAATAGTGGAAGTAACTACCACAGGGCAGAATAAACAGAAAAGAATGAAAAGAATTGAGGAGAGTTTCAGAGACCTCTGGGACAAAATTAAACGCACCAACATTCGAATTATAGGGGTCCCAGAAGAAGAAGAGAAAAAGAAAGGGACTGAGAAAATATTTGAAGAGATTATAGTTGAAAACTTCCCTTATATGGGAAAGGAAATAGTCAATCAAGTCCAGGAAGTACAGAGAGTCCCATATAGGATAAATCCAAGGATAAACATGCCAAGACACATATTAATCAAACTATCAACAATTAAATACAAAGAAAACATATTAAAAGCAGCAAGGGAAAAACAACAAATAACACACAAGGGAATCCCCATAAGGTTAACAGCTGATTTTTCAGCAGAAACTCTGCAAGCCAGAAGGGAGTGGCAGGACATATTTAAAGTGATGAAGGAGAAAAACCTACAACCAAGATTACCCAGCAAGGATCTCGTTCAGATTTGATGGAGAAATTAAAACCTTTACAGACAAGCAAAAGCTAAGAGAATTCAGCACCACCAAACCAGCTTTACAACAAATGCTAAAGGAACTTCTCTAGGCAGGAAACACAAGAGAAGGAAAAGACCTATAATAACAAACACAGAACAATTAAGAAAATGGTAATAGGAACATACATATTGATAACTACCTTAAATGTAAATGGATTAAATGCTCCAACCAAAAGACATAGACTGGCTGAATGGATACAAAAACAAGACCCATACATATGCTGTCTACAAGAGACCCACTTCAGACCTAAGGACACATACAGACTGAAAGTGAGGGGATGGAAAAAGATATTCCATGCAAATAGAAATCAAAAGAAAGCTGGAGTAGCAATTCTCATATGAGAAAAAATAGCTTTAAAGACTATTACAAGAAACAAAGAAGGACACTACATAAGGATCAAGAGATCAATCCAAGAAGACAATATAACAATTATAAATATTTATGCACCCAACAAAGGAGCACCTCAATACATAAGGCAAATGCTAAAAGTCATAAAACGGGAAATCAACAGTAACACAGTCATAGTAGGGGACTTTAACACCCCACTTTCACCAATGGGCAGATCATCCAAAATGAAAATAAATAAGGAAACACAAGCTTTAAATGATACATTAAACAACATGGACTTTATTGATATTTATAGGACATTCCATCCAAAAACAACAGAATACAATTTCTTCTCAAGTGCTCATGGAACATTCTCCAGGATAGATTATATCTTGGGTCACAAATCAAGGCTTGGTAAATTTAAGAAAATTGAAATCATTTCAAGCATCTTTTCTGACCACAACGCTATGAGACTAGATATCAATTACAGGGAAAAATCTGTAAAATATACAAACACATGGAGGCTAACAATACACTATTAAATAACCAGGAGATCACTGAAGAAATCAAAGAGGAAATCAAAAAATACCTAGAAACAAATGACAATGAAAACACGATGATCCAAAACCTATGGGATACAGCAAAGCAGTTCTAAGAGGGAAGTGTATAGCAATAAAATTCTACCTCAAGAAACAAGAAACATCTCAAATAAACAACCTAACCTTACACCTAAATCAAATACAGAAAGAAGAACAAAAAACCCCCAAAGTTAGCAGAAGGAAGGAAATCATAAAAATCAGGTCAGAAATAAATGAAAAAGAAATGAAGGAAACAATAACAAATATCAATAAAACTAAAATCTGGTTCTTTGAGAAGATACACAAAATTGATAAATCCTTAGGCAAACTCATCAAGAAAAAAAGGGAGAAGACTCAAATCATTAGAATTAGAAATGAAAAAGGAGAAGTAACAACTGACACTGCAGAAATACAAAGGATCATGAGAGATTACTACAAGCAACTATATGCCAATAAAATGGACACCTGGGAAGAAATGGACAAATTCTTAGAAAAGCACAACCTTCTGAGACTGAACCAGGAAGAAATAGAAAATATAAACAGACCAATCACAAGCACTGAAATTGAGACTGTGATTTAAAGTCTTCCAAAAAACAAAACCCCAGGACCAGATGCATTGACAAGCGAATTCTATCAAAAATTTAGAGAAGAGCTAACACCTATCCTTCTCAAACTCTTCCAAAATATAGCAGAGGTAGGAACACTCCCAAACTCATTCTATGGGGCCACAATCACCCTGATACCAAAACCAGACAAAGATGTCACAAAGAAAGAAAACTACAGGCCAATATCACTGATGAACATAGATGCAAAAATCGTCAACAAAATACTAGCAAACAGAATCCAACAGCACATTAAAAGGATCGTCCACCATGATCAAGTGGCGTTTACCCCAGGAATCCAAGGATTCTTCAATATATGCAAATCAATCTATGTGGTACACCATATTAACAAACTGTAGGAGAAAAACCATATAATCATCTCAGTAGATGGTAAAAAGCTTTTGACAAAATTCAACACCCATTCATGATAAAACACTCCAGAAAGTAGGCAAAAGGGAACTTACCTGAACATAATAAAGGCCATATATGACAAATGCACAGCCAACATCATTCTCAATGGTGAAAAACTGAAAGCACTTCCACTAAGATCAGGAAAAAGACAAGGTTGCCCACTCTCACCTCAATTTTTCAACATAGTTTTGGAAGTTTTAGCCACAGCAATCAGAGAAGAAAAAGAAATAAAAGGAATCCAAATCAGAAAAGAAGAAATAAATCTGTCACTGTTTGCAGATGACATGTTAAAATACATAGAGAATGCTAAAGATGCTACCTGAAAATGATTAGAGCTAATCAATGAATTTGGTAAAGTAGCAGGGTACAAAATTAATGCACAGAAATCTCTTGCATTCCTACACACTAATGATGAAAAATCTGAAAGAGAAATTAGGGAAACACTCCCATTTACCATTACAACAAAAAGAATAAAATACCTAGGAATAAATCTACCTAAAGAGACAAAAGACCTGTATGTAGAAACTTATAAGACACTGATGAAAGAAATTAAAGATGATACAAAAAGAGGGAGAGTTATACCATGTTCTTGTATTGGAAGAATCAATATTGTGAAAATGACTATGCTACCCAAAGCAATCTACAGATTCAATGCAACCCCTATCAAACTACCCATGGTATTTTTCACAGAACTAGAACAAAAAATTTCACAATTTGTATGGAAACGCAAAAAACCCCGAATAGCCAAAGCAATCTTGAGAAAGAAAAATGGAGCTGGAGGAATCAGGCTCTAGGACTTCAGACTATACTACAGAGCTACAATAATCAAGACTGTATGATACTGGCACAAAAACAGAAATATAGGTCAGTGGAACAGGATGGAAAGCCCAGAGATAAACCCACACACATATGGTCACCTTATCTTTGTTAAAGGAAGCAAGAATATACAATGGAGAAAAGACAGTCTCTTCAATAAGTGTTGCTGGGAAAAGTGGCCAGCTACATGTAAAAGAATGAAATTGGAACACTTCCTAACACCATACACAAAAATAAACTCAAAATGGATTAAAGACCTAAATGTAAGGCCTGACACTATAAAAGTCTTAGAGGAAAATATAGAACAGTCTACAACGTAAATCACAGCAAGATCCTTTTAGACACACCTCCTAGAGAAATGGAAATAAAAACAAAAATAAACAAATGGGACCTAATGAAACTTAAAAGCTTTTGCACAGCAAAGGAAACCATAAGCAAGATGAGAAGACAACCCTCAAAATGGGAGAAAATATTTTCAAATGAAGCAAGTGACAAAGGATTAATCTCCAAAATTTACAAGCAGCTTATGCAGCTCAATATCTAAAAGCAAACAACCCAATCCAAAAATGGACAGAAGACCTAAATAGACATTTCTCCAAGGAAGATATACAGATTGCCAACAAACACGTGAAAAGATGCTCAACATCACTAATCATTAGAGAAATGCAAATCAAAACTACAATAAGGTTTCACCTCACACCCGTCAGAATGGGCATCATCAAAAAATCTACAAACAACAAATGCTGGAGAGGGTGTGGAGAAAACGGAACCCTCTTGCGCTGTTGGTGGGAATGTGACTTGATACAGCCACTACGGAGAACAGTATGGAGGTTCCTTAAAAAACTAAAAATAGAACTACCATACGACCCAGCAATCCCACTACTGGGCATATACCATGAGAAAACCATAATTAAAAAAGAGTCATGTGCCACAATGTTCATTGCAGCTCTATTTACAATAGGCAGGACATGGAAGAAACCTAAATGTCCATTGACCGATGAATGGATAAAGAAGATGTGGCACATATATACAATGGAATATTACTCAGCCATAAAAAGAAATGGAATTGAGTTATTTGTAGTGACGTGGATGGACCTACAGTCTGTCATGCAGAGTGAAGTAAGTCAGAAAGAGAAAAAGAAATACCATATGCTAACACATATATGTGGTATCTAAAAAAAAAAAATGGTTATGAAGAACACAGACGTAGAGAACAGACTTGAGGACACGGGGAGGGGGAAGGGTAAGCTGGGATGAAGTGAGAGCATTGCATGGACTTATATACACTACCAAATGTGAAATAGCTAGTGGGAAGCAGCTGCATAGCACAGGGAGATCAGCTCGGTGATTTGTGACCACCTAGAGGGGTGGGAGGGAGATGCAAGAGGGAGGAGATTTGTTGATATATGTATATGTATAGCTGATTCATTTTTTTATAAAGCAGAAACTAACACACCATTGTAAAGCAATTATACTCCAATAAAGATGTTAAAAAAATAATATTACATATGTGGCTCACATTATATTTCTTAAGAGTCTGTGCCCTTAATTGCTATGCAGTACCTCTGCACCTATGAGGTGCAGATAATGGGCAAGATCCTGAAGATAATTATATGAACTAGACAAATGCTATTCCTTTATGGCTTCAGGAAGAGTCCATAATCCTCATGGGAGAAGGCCAAGGCTCCAGATTCCTTTAGAGAATAATAGGGGAAAAGGCAAAGAAAGTAAGGAAGTTTCATCTTTAGCTCCAAAGATATTTGACAAATTGGTCTATCCCAGATTTTGTTTATTTATTATTCAGTTGAAGTGTATTAGACACTCATAAGTTAATAAGTTTTTCCCACAAGAAATGGCAGTATTTGTAACATAGCTGTGAATATTAGTTGATTGTTTGAACTTAGTATTTTAAGAATCATGGCAAAATTTTTAAAAAAGCATGACAGAGCAGTAGATGAAGATAGAGGAGAGAGAAGAAAAAAAAAGATTGTGTGTGAGAGAGAGATGAAGATTGACTGAGAGGGATTCAAAAAGATTCTTTTCATGCATGTCTTCACCAAGGCCTGTGTAAGACCCTCAGGACCATGCTTCCCGCACTTGGCTAAAATGAACTCCATCGTTTTTTTCTCTCTCTTCCCTTCTCCCTCTGCCTCATTCTCTCCCTTTCCTTCCAGGGGGTGGAGTGTGGCATTAGTATCATATAGATTTTGTTGTGATTCTGACTTCTCTCTTCCTAGCTCCCTGAAATTGAAATATTTAGAAAAATTCTCTAAACTTCATTTTTCTTATGTGAACAACAGAAATAACTATACTTGCTGCCTCATAGGGTTATCATGTAAAGTGCCTTCAGTAGGCTCTGGCACGTGTTAAGTACTTATTAAACATTAGCTATTTTATTTTCTTCAAAAGTCTGAGGACCAATGAATTAATGCCCTCACTTTATGCTTGAAACTTCCCTGATCCAGAGACCACAAGGAAGAAAGATCAGCCTGAGCAGACAAGGGATTATGGATGATATCCTGTGGCCCTTCAGGGGGTTCTAGCCATTTCAATTCTTGACTAAGCAAAGGATTCAGGTCGTCCTCCCTTAACTCATTAAAAATAACTACAGGGCGCATAGCTGTGCTAGGGCTGCTTAAGGGAAATGACAGCAGTGGATGGAGCTGTTTTGTAGCACAAAGAACTACAAAGAAATCTGGGATTTAAAGATTTAGAAGACTTGGGAGTACCGGAGCAGCTGCCGCCAAGTCCAGATCCGATGCAACCAGTCACCCGCCTGATGTGCACTCTATTTAATACAAAAGAAGCCAATAATGGAGGAATAGAGAAATTAAAAAGACATGGAAAATAAACAGCAATTGGTAGATGTAAATCCTACTTCATGAATCATTACAACAAATGCAAATGAATTAAACATTCCAATCAAAAGGGAGAGATTGGCAGAATGGATTTTTTTCAAAAACATGATCCAACTATAAGCTGTCTACAAGAGATTCACTTTAGAAAATTAAAAGATGGGAAAAGATACAGCATGCAAATAGTAACCAAAAGAGAGCCAAGTGGGGACTTCCCTGGTTGCACAGTGTTAAGACTCAGTGCTCCCAATGCAGGGGCCCTGGGTTCGATCCTTGGTCAGGGAACTGGATCCCAAATGCATGCTGCAAATAAGGAGCCAGTGAGCCACAACTAAGGAGCCCATCTGCCACAACTAAGACCCTGTGCAACTAAATAAATAAATAAATATGTTTTTTAAAAAAGGGAGAGAGAGCCAAGTGGTTATACTAGTATGAGTCAAAATAGATTTTAAGACAAAAATTGTTATTGGAGACAAAGGACATTTTATAGAGGTATTTAAGGAAATAAATGGGTCAATTGAATAAGAAGAATAACAATTATATACACATATCCACCTAATAATAGAGTCCTAAAATACATGAAACAAAACCAGACATAATTGAATGAAGAAATACATATTTCAACAATAAAAGTTAAAGACATCATGCCCCACTTTCAATAACAGATAGAACGACTAGGCAGAAGATAAGCCAGGAAGTAAAAGACTAGAACAACACTAAAACCCAATTCGAACTAACAGACAACTGTAGAAGAGTCCACCAACCAACAGCTGAATGCAACTTTCTTCTCAAGTGCACATGGAATATTCTCTCTCCAGGATAAACCGTATGCTAGGTTATAAAATAGTCTCAATAAATGTAAAAGGATTGAAATTACACAAAATATGTTCTGAACCCATAATGGAATGAAATTAGAAATCAACAGAATATAATTTTTCAAATTTATAAATATGTGGAAATGAAACACACTCCTAAATAACAAATATTTCAAGAAGAAACACAAGGAAAATGAGAAAATGCTCTGATATTGTTGAAAAAAGATATACAACATACCAAAACTTATGGGACGCAGCAAAAGCAGTACTTAGAATGAAATTTATAATTGTAAATGCCTATATTTTTTATAAAGGAAAGATCTAAAATCAATAACTTATACTTCCATCTTAAAACACTGAAGAAAGAGTAGCAAAATAAACCCAAACCAAGCTGAATAAAGAAAATAATAAGGGTTAGAGAGAAAATAAATACAACAGAGAATAAAAAACCAATAGAGGAAATCAACAAAACCAAAAGTTGGTTATTGAAATAATCAGTAAAACTGACAAACATTTAGTACAGCTAGCCTGACCAGGAAAAAGAGAGAAAATTCAAAATACTCTAATCAAGAATGAATGTGATGGTAGTTGTTAAAACTCTTAGAACTCTACACCAAAAGGAGTGAATTTACTGTATATAAGTAACAAAAGAAAAAAGCAGCCTGGACTTTCCTTAAGAAATTGCAAGTACAAATAAGTATAAGTTTCTTTTAATGAGAAGAGTATTATAAATCCACATAAATTAAAACTCCTAAAAAGTGGCCCTTGGACAGTGTGATGGGTCTGGACCCCTCCTGTATACTAAGACACTTCCAATTCTACACTTACTAGGGGTACAGTTTAAGCAGTACAGAAGCATAAGCTGTGCAGAAGATGGCCCACCTAATGGATAGAAAAGACCCTGTAAGTCAGCACGGACCTAAGGACTATACTGAATTCCCCATTATGGGCAAGTAAATTATACCAAGAGTTTATAACCTACTCATTGGTTGGAATTAATTAATTATTGACTCATTCTTCCTGAAATTTTTTCTGACACAGCTGATTTATTTACAAACTGTGACTTCAGATGTTACTTTGTGCTTGTTAGGAATTTCTTGTCAGGTTCCAGAGAATTAAAAAAAGGGAGAGGAGGGGACTTTCCTGGTGATGCAGTGGTTAAGAATCCACCTGCCAGTGCAGGGGACATGGGCTTGAGCCCTGGTCTGGGAAGATTCCCACATGCCACAGGGCAACTAAGCCAGTGTGCCACAACTACTGAGCCTGCGCTCTAGAACCTGCAAGCCACAACTACTGAAGCCTGTGCACTTACAGCCTGTGTTCCACAACAAGAGAAGCCACCGCAATGAGAAGCCCGCACACCACAAGGAAGATTAGCCCCTGCTCACCGCAACTAGAGAAAGCCCGCACGCTGCAACAAAAATCCAACGCAGGCAAAAAAAAAAAAAAAAAAAAAAATCAGTAAAATAAATAAGTAAATAAATTTAAAAAAGGAGAGGAGAGATTTCCATTTCCCCATTTTCTATGACCCTTACTTAGGTTTTCACTAAGTATGGGAATATATCAGTTTGGCACCCAGAAACAAAACCAGATTCATTCAATATTATTCCACAAAGAACAAAATCTATAAACAAATAAAAAATCTTAGCTGTAAAAAAAAAAAAATGAATGAAAAACATCACTACTGACCTAACAGATGTTAAAAAAAAAAAAAAAAGGATTATATTGGAATACTATGAACAATTGCATGGCAAAAGAAGCTAGATAATCCAGATGAAACAGACAAATTTACAGAAAGACATGGACTCCTGAAATTGTTCAAGAAGAAAAGAAACTTTGAATATATACATAGCAAGTAATTAATAACCATAAAACTTCCCACAAAGAAAAGCCCAGGAATAGTTTCACTGGTGCATTCTCTGAAATGTCTAAAGAATTAACACCACTCCTTCACATATTTTGAAACATAGAAGAGAAGGGAACACTTTCCAACATATTTTATGAGTCCAGTATTACCCTGATACCAAAATCAGACAAAGATATCAGAAGAAAACTATAAACTAGTATCCTTTATGGATAAAGTGGATATGGATAATGAAAATGGACTTTAAAAATCTTCAACAAAATACTGGCACAGCAAATCAAGAAAGTATAAAAAAGATTATATCAAAATAATGAGAAGACAAACCACAGACTAGAAGAAAATATTTGCAAAAGACAGCTGATAAAGCACTGTTATCCAACCTGATTTTAAAATGGGCAGAAGGTCTGAGCAGACAATTCACCAAAGAAGATATACAAGTGACATATGAAAAGATGCTCTACATCAAATGCCATTAGGAACTGCAAATTAAAACAACAATGAGGATACCACTACACACATATTAGAATGGTGAAAATCCAAAACACTGACAACACCAAATTCTTGTGAGGATGGAGAGTAAGAGGAATGTTCATTCATTGTTGGTGATAATGCAAAATGATACTGCCACTTTGGAAGACAATTTGGTAGTTTCTTACAAAACTAAACATACTCTTACCATTCAGTTCAGCAATTGTGCTCCTTGGTATTTACCCAAAAAAGTGGAAAATTTAATTCCACAAAAACACCTACACGTGGATGTTTATAGCAGCTTTGTACCATAATTACCAAACCTTGGAAGCAACCAAGGTGCCCTTAAGTAGGTGATTGGGTAAATAAACTGTGGTATATCTAGACAATGGAATATTTTTCAGTGCGAGAAAGAAATGAGCTACCAAGCCATGAGAAGGCATAGAGGAACTTTAATTGCATATTACTAAGTGAAAGTAGCCAATTACTGTGTGATTCCAACTACATGATATTCTGGAAAAACCAAGACTATGGAGACAGTAAAAATTTCAGTGGTTGCCAAGGGCTGGGGTGAAGGGAATGAATAGAATGAGCACAGGGGACTTTTAGGCAGTGAAATAATTATATATGATACTATAGTGGTGGGTGCATGCCATTATACATTTGCCAAAATCCGTAAAATATACAACACCAAGAGTGAACCTTAATGTGAACTATAGACTTTAAATGATAATGAAGTGTCAATGTTGGTTCATTAATTGTAGTAAATGTACCGCTCTGGTGCAGGATGTTGATGGTGGGGGAAGCTGTGTGTGCAGAGCAACAAGGAATATAAGGGAACTCTCTGTACTTTCTGCTCAGTTTTGCTGTGAACCTAAATCTTCTCAAAAAATAAAGTATCTGTGTGTCTGTGTATGTGTGTGTGTGTTTAAAAGACTATACACAGCAACCAAGTAGGATTTGTCTCAGGAATGCAAAGTGCTCAACATAAGAAAATCAATAAATGTAATATATCATATTGATAAGGGACAAATCTCACATGCTAATTTCAATAGACACAGAAAAAAGCACTTGACAAATCGAAACCCTTACAGGATAAAAATATTCAACAAAATAAAAATAGGAGAGAACATCCTCAACCTAATAAAGGCGTCTATGGAAACCCCACAATTAACATCATACTTAATGGTGAGAGACTGAAAATTTCCTCCCGAATATCAGGATCAGGACAATAATGTCTGCTCTCTCCACTTACAGGCAATATTTTACTGGAGGTTCTAGCCAGGGCAATCCGATAAGAAGAAGAAATAAAAGGTACCCAGATTAGAAAGCAAGAAGTAAAACTATCTCTATTTGTAGATAAAAAATACTAAGGAATCCACAAGAAAACTATTAAGCTAATAAAGTTCAACAATGTTGTAGGACACAAGATCAATATACAAAAATCAGTTGTATTTCTATAAAGTAGCAATGAACACTCTGAAAATAAAATTAAGAAAACAATTCTATTTACAATAGCATAAATTGAATAAGCTTCTTAGGAATAAATTTAACAAAAGTAGCACAAGACTTATGCACTGAAAACTACCACAAAAAAAAAAAAAAGAAATTAAAGAAGATCTAACTAAATAGAATGATATCCTGTCTTCATGGATTAGAAGACTTAATATTCTTAAGATGGCAATACTCCCCAAATTATGTACAGATTCACTACAATCCCTACAAAATTGACTTTTTTCCCCACAAATTAGCAAGCGGATCCTAAAATTCAGATGGAAATGCAAGGGACCCAGAATAGCCAAAACAATCTTGAAAAATAGGAATATAGTTTAAGGATTCACATTTCCCAACTTCAAAACTTACTACAAAGCTCCTGTAATCCAGACTAGGTGATACTGGCATAAGGACAGACATATAAATCAGCAGAGTAGAATTGAGACTCCAGAAATAAATCCAATCATTATGGGGAGCTGATTTTTGACAAGGGTTCTAAAGCAATGCAAAAAGAGAAGAATAGTCTTTTCACAAACACTGATGGGACAACTATATATCCTCACGTGCAAAATAATGAAGTTGGACCTCTACCTCACACTATCTACAAAAGATGGATGAAAGACCTAAGTGTAAGAGCTAAACCTATGGAACTCTTAGAAGAAAATATAAGCATAAATCTTTGTGATCTTGGATTAGTCAATGATTCCTTAGATATGCTACCTAAAGCACAAGCAACCAAAGCAAAAAATAGATAACCTGAACTTAATAAAAAAAAATTGTGCTTCAAAGGACGCTATCAAGAAAGTGAAAAAAAAAAACACAAAAAAACAACAACCCCTGAGTGGAAGAAAACATTTGCAAATCATATTTGATAAGAGTCTAGCATCCAGAATACATAAAATACTCTTACAAGTCTACAATAAAAACACAAATATCCCAAACACAAATTGCTCCAAAACACAAATTTCTCCAGAGAAGATATACAAATGGCCAAAAAGCACGAGAAAAAATGTTCAACATCATTGGTTATTAGGAAAATACAAATAAAAAGCAGAGTGAGATACCACTAGGATGGCTGGAATAAAAAAGATGGTCAATAACACATGTTGGTAAGGATGTGGAGAAATTGGAATCTCATACATTTCTGGTGGGAATGTAAACTGTTGCAGTTGCAGCTACTTTGGACAACAATGTGTCAACTCCTCAAAAAGTTAAACATAGTTAACATATGATCCAGCAATTCCACTCCTACAAATACACCGAAGAAAATTGAAAACATAATTTCACACAAAATCTTGTACATGAGTGTTCATAGCAGCATTCGTCAGAGTCAAAAAGTGGAAACAAATGTCTATCACCTGATGAATGGATAAACAAAATGAAATATATCCGGATAGTGGAATATTATTCAGCCATAAAATGGAATGAGTACTGATGCATGCTACAACATGGATGAACCTTGAAAACATTATGCTAAGTGAAAGAAGCCAGACACAAAATGTCACATATGTATGATTTCATTTATATGAAATGTCCAGACTAGGAAAATTCACAGTAATAGAAAGTATATTAGTGGGTGTCAGGGGCTGGGGCGAGAGGGGAATGGGAAGTGACTGCTAATTGGTATGGGATCTTATGGAGGGTGATGAAAATATTCTGGTTTAGATAGTAGTGATGGTTGCAGTCTTGTGGACATATTAAAAATCTTGTGAATATACAAAAAACAACTTAATGTACACATTAAAAGGGGAAATTTTATGGTATGTGAATTATATCTCAATTTAAAACAAAAACATTTGACCATACCTGTGTTGGTCTATTCTTGGACTCTATTCTATTCCATTGATTTATGGGTCTATTTGTCTGCCAGTATCACACTGTCTTGATTACTATAGATATACACAACTCCGTAAATTTGGGTAGGGTGAGTCTTCAAACTTTATTCTTCATTTTCAAAACTTTTAAAAACAACTGTTCCAGTTTCTTTGCCTTCCCACAAAATCTGATAATGAGTCTATCGACATCTACACAAAATACTGTAGGCATTTTGTTGATAGTGTCGTTCTTCCATACCCTTGCTGCTTTTATCTGGTGGTTCTATTGATGACTGTGAGATGCGTTTCAAAATCCCTGCCTATAATTGACCATGTGTCTGCTTCTCTTTTCAGTCCTATCAGTTCTGTTTTTTGGTGCATACACATTTTGTATTATATTTTCTTAGTGAATCGACCCTTTCATCATTATCATCTCTCTCTTTGACGCTGGTAATTTTCTTTGTTCTGAAGTCCATTTTGTCTCACATTAATATAACCACTCCAGCTTTCTGTGATTAATGATATTAATCACAGAAATCACAATAATGATATTACTGTTCTAATGATATATTTTTAGAGGAAACTTTAAAATTTAGAATAGTTTTAGATTTACAGAAAAATTGCAAACATAATACAGCTTGCATATACCTCACATCTAGTTTCTTCTATTAACATTTTGTATTAGTATGGCACATTTATGACAATTAATAAATGAATATTGATACATTATTATTGACTAAAGTCCACACTTTATTCAGATTTCCTTAGTTTTTTAAAATTAATTAATTAATTAATTAATTAATTTATTTATTATTTTTGACTGCATTAGGTCCCCGTTGCTGTGCGCAGGCTTCCTCTAGTTGCAGCAAGCGGGGGCTACTCTTCATTGCAGTGCACGGCCTTCTCATTGCGGTGGCTTCTCTTATGGCGGAGCACAGGTCCCAGGCACACGGGCTTCAGTAGTTGTGGCACATGGACTCAGCAGTTGTGGCTCACGGGCTCTAGAACACAGGCTCAGTAGCTGTGGCGCACAGGCCCTGCTGCCCCGCGGCATGTGGGATTTTCCCGGACCAGGGCTTGAACCCTTATCCCCTACACTGGCAGGTGGACTCCCAACCACTGCGCCACCAGGGAAGTCCCTAGATTTCCTTAGTTTTTACCTAAAGTGTTTTTTTCTGTTTCTAGTATTCCATCTAAGATACCAAGGTACATTTAGTCTCCTTAGGCTCCTCTTGGCTGAACTGTTTCTCAGACTTTCCTTGGTTTTGAAGACCTTGACAGTATTGAGGAGTGTTGGTCACCTATTTTGTAGAGTGTCCCCTATTTGGGATTTGCCTGATGTTTCCTCATGATTAGATGGAAGTTATAGGATTTGGGGAGGAAGACCACAGATGTAAAGTGCCATTCTCTTCACATATCAATGGCACATACTATCAACATAACTTATCCCTAGTGATGTTGACCTTAGTCTCCTGGCTGAGGTGGACTCCTGTCAAATTTCTTCACTGTATAGTCTGTTTATTCCCTTTCCATATTGTCCTCTTTGACAGTATGACACAATGTACAGCCCACAGTTAAAAAGTGGGGAGTTATACTGCACCTCCTGAGAGCAGAGTATCTATATAAGTTATTTGGAATTCTTCTGACAAGATACTTTCTATTATCCTTCCTTCCTTCCTTCCTTCCTTCCTTCCTTCCTTCCTTCCTTCCTTCCTTCCTTCCTTTCTTTCTTACTCATTTATTTATTAATAAGGATTCATGGATATTAATTTTATACTTTGGGTTATAACCCAATACTAAATTATTTATTTTATTGGTCAAATTGCTTCAGCTTTAGCCATTGGAAGCTCTTTTAGTTGGCTCATGTAGACCCTATTCATTTATTTATTTATTTAGAAGTTTCTTTTTATTTTTTTGAAAGTCTGTCTTTAATATTTTATTTATTTATTTTTCTTTTTAAAAAAAAATCTTTATTGGAGTATAATTGCTTTACTCCAATAATGGTACATTAGTTTCTGCTTGATAACAAAGTGAATCAGCTATACATATACATATATCCCATATATCCTCCCTCTTGCATCTCCCTCCAACCCTCACCATCCAACCCCTCTAGGTGGTCACAAAGCACTGAGCTGATCTCCCTGTGCTATGTGGCTGCTTTCCACTAGCTAACTATTTTACATTTGGTAGTGTATATATGTCCATGCCACTCTCTCACTTCATCCCAGCTTACCCTTCCCCCTCCCCATGTCCTCAGGTCCATCCTATACATCTGCGTCTTTATTCCTGTCTTGCCCCTAGGTTTTTGAGAACCTTTTTTTTTTTTTAGATTCTATATATATGTGTTAGCATATGGTATTTGTTTTTCTCTTTCTGACTTACTTCACTCCGTATGACAGACTCTAGGTCCATCCATCTCACTACAAATAACTCAGTTTCGTTTCTTTTTATGGCTGAGTAATATTCCATTGTATACATCTGCTACATCTTCTTTATCCATTCATCGGTCGATGGACACCTTAGGTTGCTTCCATGTCCTGGTTATTGTAAATAGAGCTGCAATGAACGTTGTGGTACATGACTCTGTTTGAATTATGGTTTCCTAAGGGTATATGCCCAGTAGTGGGATTGCTGGGTCGCATGGTAGTTCTATTTTTAGTTTTTTAAGGAACCTCCATACTGTTCTCCATAGTGGCTGTATCAATTTATATTCCCACCAACAGTGCAAGAGAGTTCCCTTTTCTCCGCACCCTCTCCAGCATTTATGGTTTGTAGATTTTTGATGATGGCCATTCTGACCGGTGTGAGATGATACCTCATTGTAGTTTTGATTTGCATTTCCCCAATGCTTAGTGAAGGTTAAGCATCTTTTCATGTGTTTATTGGCAATCTGTATATCATCTTTGGAGAAACGTCTATTTAGGTCTTCTGTCCATTTTTTGATTGGGTTGTTTGTTTTTTTGGTATTGAGCTGCATGAGCTGCTTGTAAATTTTGGAGATTAATCATTTGTCACTTGCTTCATTTGCAAATATTTTCTCCCATTCTGAGGGTTGTCTTTTCGTCTTCTTTATGGTCTCCTTTGCTGTGCAAAAGTTTTTAAGTTTCATTAGGTCCCATTTGTTTATTTTGGTTTTTATTTCCATTTCTCTAGGAGGTGGGTCAAAAAGGATCTTGCTGTGATTTATGTCATAGAGTGTTCTGCCTACGTTTTCCTCTAAGAGTTTGATAGTGTCTGGCCTTACATTTAGGTCTTTAATCCATTTTGAGTTTATTTTTGTGTATGGTGTTAGGGAGTGTTCTAATTTCATTCTTTTACATGTAGCTGTCCAGTTTTCGCAGCACCACTTAATCTACATTGTATACTCTTGCCTCCTTTATCAAAAATAAGGTGACCATATGCGCTTGGGTTTATTTCTGGCCTTTGTATCCTGTTCCATTGATCTAAATTTCTGTTTTGGTGCCAGTACCATACTGTCTTGATTACTGTAGCTTTGTAGTAAAGTCTGAAGTCCTAGAGCCTGATTCCTCCAGCTCCGATTTTCTTTTCTTTTTTTTGAATTTTATTTATATTTTTATACAGCAAGTTCTTATTAGTTATCCATTTTATACATATTAGTATATATATATCAATCCCAATCTCCCAATTCATGACACCACCACCACCACCTCTGCTGCTCTGCCCCTTGCTGTCCATACGTTTGTTCTGTACATCTGTGTCTCAATTTCTGCCCTGCAAACTGGTTCATCTGTATCATTTTTCTAGGTTCCACATATATGCGTTTATATACGATATTTGTTTTTCTCTTTCTGACTTACTTCACTCTGTATGACAGTCTCTAGATCCATCCACGTCTCTACATATGACCCAATTTCGTTCCTTTTTATGGCAGAGTAATATTCCATTGTAGAAATGGACCACATCTTCTTTATCCATTCGTCTGTTGATGGCATTTAGGTTGCTTCCATGACCTGGCTATTGTAAATAGTGCTGCAATGAACATTGGGGTGCATGTGTCTTTTTGAATTATGGTTTTCTCTGGGTATATGCCCAGTAGTGGGATTGATGGGTCATATGGTAAATCTATTTTTAGTTTTTTAAGGAACCTTCATACTGTCCTCCATAGTGACTGTATCAATTTACATTCCCACCAACAGTACAAGAGGGTTCCCTTTTCTCCACACCCTCTCCAGCATTTTTTGTTTGTAGATTTTCTGGTGATGCCCATTCTAACTGGTGTGAGGTGACACCTCATTGTAGTTTTGATTTGCATTTCTATAATAATTTGTGATGTTGAGCAGTTTTTCATATGCTTCTTGGCCATCTGTATGTCTTCTTTGGAGAAATGTCTATTTAGGTCTTCTGCCCATTTCTTGATTGGGTTGTTTGTTTTTTTAATATTGCGCTGCATGAGCTGTTTATATATTTTGGAGATTAATCCTTTGTCAGTTGATTCATTGGCAAACATTTTCTCCCATTCTGAGGGTTGTCTTTTTGTCTTCTTTATGGTTTCCTTTGCTTTGGAAAAGGTTTTAACTTTCATTAGGCCCCATTTGTTTATTTTTGTTCTTATTTCCATTACTCTAGGAGGTGGATCAAAAATATCTTGCTGTGATTTATGTCAAAGAGTGTTCTTCTTATGTTTTCCTCTGAGAGCTTTATAGTGTCTGGTCTTACATTTAGCTCTCTAATCCATTTTTTTAAAATTATTATTTATTTATTTATTTTTGGCTGTGTTGGGTCTTCGTTTCTGTGCGAGGGCTTTCTCCAGTTGCGGCAAGCGGGGCCACTTTTCATCGCGGTGTGCGGGCCTCTCACTATCGTGGCCTCTCTTGTTGTGGAGCACAGGCTCCAGATGCGCAGGCTCAGTAGTTGTGGCTCACGGGCCTAGTTGCTCTGTGGCATGTGGGATCTTCCCAGACCAGGGCTCGAACCCATGTCCCCTGCATCGGCAGGCAGATTGTCAACCACTGTGCCACCAGGGAAGCCCTCTAATCCATTTTGAGTTTATTTTTGTGTATGGTGTTAGGAAGTGTTCTAATTTCATTCTTTTACATGTAGCTGTCCAGTTTTCCCAGCACCACTTATTGAATAGACTGTCTTTTCTCCATTGTATATCTTTCCTCCTTTGTCATAGATTAGTTGACCATAGGTGCGTGGGTTTACCTCTGGCCTTTCTATCCTGTTCCATTGATCTATATTTATATTTTTGTGCCGGTACCATATTTTCTTGATTAGTGTAGGTTAGTAGTGTAGTCTGAAGTCAGGGATTCTGATTCCTCCACCTCCGTTTTTTTCCCTCAAGACTGCTTTGGCTATTCAGGGTCTTTTGTGTCTCCATACAAATTTTAAGATTTATTGTTTTAGTTCTGTAAAAAATGCCATTGGTATTTTCATATGGATTGTATTGAATGTGTAGATTGCTTTGTGTAGTATAGTCATTTTCACAATATTGATTCTTCCAATCCAAGAACATGGTATATCTCTCCATCTGTTTGTATCATCTTTAATTTCTTTCATCAGTGTCTTATAGTTTTCTGCATACAGGTCTTTTGTCTCCCTAGGTAGGTTTATTCCTAGGTATTTTATTCTTTTTGTTGCAGTGGTAAATAGGAGTGTTTCCTTAATTTCTCTTTCAGATTTTTCATCCTTATTGTATAGGAATGCAAGAGAGTTCTGTGCATTAATTTTGTATCCTGCTACTTTACCAAATTCATTGATTAGCTCTAGTAGTTTTCTGGTGGCATCTTTAGGATTCTCTATGTATAGTATCATGTCATCTGCAAACAGTGACAGTTTTACTTCTTCTTTTCCAATTTGCATTCCTTTTACTTCTTTTTCTTCTCTGATTGCCGTAGCTAGGACTTCCAAAACTGTTGAATAACAGTGGTGATAGTGGACATCCTTGTCTCATTCCTGATCTTACAGGAAATGGTTTCAGTTTTTCACCATTGAGAATGATGTTTGCTGTGGGTTTGTCACCTTTATTATGTTGAGGTAGGTTCCCTCTATGCCCACTTTCAGCAGCTTTTTTATCATAAATAGGTGTTGAATTTTTTGAAAAGATTTTTCTGCATCTATTGTAATGATCATATGGATTTTATTCTTCAATTTGTTAATATGGTGTATCACATTGATTGCTTTGAGTATATTGAGGAATCCTTGCATCCCTGGGACAAATCCCACGTGATCATAGTGTATGATCCTTTTAATGTGTTGTTGGATTCTGTTTGCTAGAATTTTGTGGAGGATTTTTGCATCTATATTCATCAGTGATTTTGGTCTGTAATTTTCTTTTTTTGTAGTATCTCAGTCTGGTTTTGGTATCAGGGTGATGGTGTCCTCATAGAATGAGTTTGGGAGTTTTCCTTCCTGTGCAATTTTTTGGAAGAGTTTGAGAAGGATGGTTGTTAGCTCTTCTCTAAATGTTTGATAGAATTAACCTGTGAAGCCATCTGGTCCTGGACTTTTGTCTCTTGGAAGATTTTTAATCAGAGTTTCAATTTCATTACTTGTGATTGGTCTGTTAATATTTTCTATTTCTTCCTGGTTCAGTCTCAGAAGGTTATACCTTTCTGAGAATGTGTCCATATCTTCCAGGTTGTCTATTTTTTTTGGCATAGAATTTCCTGTAGTAGTCTCTTAGGATGCTTTGTATTTTTGTGGTGTCTGCTGTAACCTCTCCTTTTTCATTTCTGATTTTATTGATTTGAGTCCTTTCCCTCTTTTTCTTAATGAGTCTGGCTAATGGCTTATCAATTTTGTTTATCTTCTCAAAGAACCAGCTTTTAGTTTTATTGATCTTTGCTATTGTTTTCTTTGTTTCTATTTCATTTATTTCTGCTCTGATCTTTATGATATCTTTCCTTCTACTAACCTTGGGTTTTGTTTGTTCTTCTTTCTATAGTTCTTTTAGGTGTAAGGTTGGATTGTTTATTTCAGATTTTTCTTCTTTCTTGAGGTAGGCTTCTATTGCTATTCACTTCCCTCTTAGAACTGCTTTTGCTGCATCCCATAGGTTTTGGATCATCGTGTTTTCATTGTCATTTGTCTCTAGGTAATTTTTCATTTCCTCCTTGATTTCTTCAGTGATCTCGTGGTTATTTAGTAACGTACTATTTATCCTCCATGTGTTTGTGTTTTTTACATTTTTTCCCATGTATTTGATTTCCAGTCTTATAGCATTTGGGTCAGAAAAGATGCTTGATATGATTTCAATTTTCTTAAATTTACTGAGGCTTGATTTGTGACCCAAGATGTGATCTATCCTGGAGAACGTTCTGTGCACACTTCAGAAGAAAGTGTTATTTGCTGTTTTTGTATGGAATGTCCCGTAAATATCAATTATACCTATCTGGTCTATTGTGTTTCCTTATTAATTTTCTGTTTGTATGATCTGTCCATTAGTGTAAGTGAGGTGTTAAAGTCCCCCACTATTATTGTGTTATTGTTGATTTCCTCTTTTAGAGCTGTTAGCAGTTGCCTTATGTATTGAGGTCCTCCTATTTTGGGTGCATATATATTAATAATTGTTATATCTTGTTCTTGGACTGATCCCTTGATCATTATGTAGTGTCCTTCCTTGTCTCTTGTAACGTTCTTTATTTTAAAGTCTATTTTATCTGATATGAGTATTGCTACTCCAGCTTTCTTTTGATTTCCATTTGTATGGAATATCTTTTTCCATCCCCTCACTTTCAGTCTGTATGCATCTCTAGGTCTGAAGTGGGTCTTTTGTAGACAGCAGATATATGGGTCTTGTTTTTGTATCCATTCAGCAAACCTGTGTCTTTTGGGTGGAGCATTTAATCCATTCACATTTAAGGTAATTATCAATATGTATGTTCCTATTACCATTTTCTTAGTTGTTTTGGGTTTGTTTTTGCAGGTCCTATAATTCTCTTTTGTTTCCCACTTAGAGAGTTCTTTTAACATTTCTTGTAGGGCTGGTTTGGTGGTGCTGAATTCTCTTAGCTTTTGCTTGTCTGTAAAGCTTTTGATTTCTCCATCGAATCTGAATGAGATCCTTGCTGGGTAGAGTAATCCTGGTTGTAGTTTCTTCCCTTTCATCACTTTAAGTATGTCATGCCACTCCCTTCTGACTTGTAGAGTTTCTGCTGAGAAATCAGCTGTTAACCTTATGGGAGTACCCTTGTATGTTAATTGTCATTTTTCCCTTGCTGCTTTCAATAATTTTTCTTTGTCTTTAATTTTTGCCACTTTGACTACTATGTGTCTCAGCATATTTCTCCTTGGGTTTATCCTGTATGGGACTCTCTGTGCTTCCTGAACTTGGATGACTATTTCTTTCCCAAGTTAGGGAAGTTTTCAACTATAATCTCTTTAAATATTTTCTCTGGTGCTTTCTCTCTCTCTTCTTTTTCAGGGACCCCTATAATGCGAATGTTGTTGCATTTAATGTTGTCCCACAGGTCTCTTAGGCTGTCTTCATTTCTTTTCATTCTTTATTCTTTATTCTGTTCCACAGCAGTGAAATCCACCATTCTGTCTTCCAGGTCACTCACCGCTTTTCTACCTCAGTTTTTCTGCTATTGATTCCTTCTAGTGTATTTTTCATTTTAGTTATTGCATTGTTCATCTCTGTTTGTTTGTCCTTTAATTCTCCTAGGTCTTTGTTAAACATTTCTTGCATCTTCTTGATCTTTGCCTCCATTCTTTTTCCGAGGTCCTTGATTATCTTCACTGTCATTATTCTGAATTCCTTTTCTGGAAGGTTGCCTATTTCCACTTCATTTAATTGTTTTTCTGGGGTTTTATCTTATTCCTTCATCTGATATATAGCCCTCTGACTTTTCATGTTGTCTATCTTTCTGTGAATGTGGTTTTTGTTCCACAGGCTGCAGGACTGTAGTTCTTCTTCCTTCTGCTGTCTGCCCTCTGGTGGACGAGGTTATCTATGAGGTTTTTGCAAGTTTCCTGATGGGGGGGACTGGTACAGCTCCATTTTTCTGTCTCAAGATTGCTTTGGCTATTCAGGATCTTTTGTGTTTCCATACAAATTGTGAATTTTTTTGTTCTAGTTCTGTGAAAAATGCCATTGGTAGTTTGATATGGATTGCATTGACTCTGTAGATTGTTTTGGGTAGTATAGTCATTTTCACTATGTTAACTCTTCCAATCCAAGGACATGGTATATCTCTCCCTCTTTTTGTATCATCTTTAATTTCTTTCATCAGTGTCTTATAGTTTTCTGCATACAGGTCTTTTGTCTCCTTAGGTAGGTGCATTCCTAGGTTTTTTTTTTTTAATTTTTAATTAATTAATTAATTTATTTATTTATGGTTGCATGGGTCTTCGTTTCTGTGCAAGGGCTTTCTGTAGTTGCAGCAAGTGGGGGCCACTCTTCATCGCGGTGCGCGGGCCTCTCACGATCGCGGCCTCTCTTGTTGCGGAGCACAGGCTCCAGACGCGCAGGCTCAGTAATTGTGGCTCACGGGCCCAGTCGCTCCGCGGCATGTGGGATCCTCCCAGACCAGGGCTCGAACCCGTGTCCCCTGCATTGGCAGGCAGACTCCCAACCACTGCGCCACCAGGGAAGCCCCATTCTTAGGTATTTTATTTTTTTGTTGCAATGGTAAATGGGAGTGTTTCCTTAATTTCACTTTCAGAGTTTACATTATTAGTGTATAGGAATGCAAGAGATTTCTGTGCAATAATTTTGTATCCTGCTTTTTTTAGCAGTTTCTTGCTTTCTGTTTTAAATATTGTTTGTTTTAAATGTTATCTGAATACACTGAGAACTACTTCAAACAATGCTATATATATTTTTTGTTTTTCAATATCAAACAATTTTTAAAACCTCAGTGGAGAATAATCTAGTATCCTCACCAATATTAACCCTTTCTATTCTTCCTTTTCACTCTTGACATTCCCTGTTTCCTTCTGTTATCATTCCCCTTCTGTCTCAATAACTTTCTTTAGCAATTTTCAAGTTAAGTCTGCTGGCAACAAATTCAGTCAGTTTTCCTTCATCTGAAAGTGTCTTCATTTCACTTTCATTCTGAAGGATATTCTTACTGGATATAGAATTCTGTTCACAGTTCCTTTCTCTTAGCACTTGAAAAATGTTGTGCTATTTCCTTCTGGCCTCCATGGCTTCTAATGAGAAATCACAGGAATTAGAGACAATCTGCCCAGGAGGCAATGTGTCATCTCTCTATGGATGTGTTCAGCAAGTTTTTTTTTTTTGCTTTTTTTTCCTTTAGTTTTCAGTAATTTGATTATCTTGTTTCTGGGCATTATGATGTTTTGGGGCTTATTCTTACTCAGCTTCTTGAATCTGTAGGTTATGCCTTTCCCCAAATTTGTGAAGCTTTCAGTCATTATTTATTCAAATATTATTTTTCAGCCTTGCCCTCTTCCTCCTCTCCTAGATGTTAGATCTACTGCTATTTTCCTACCAGCCCTTCATATTCTGTTTATTAAAATTTTTTTTATTTAAATAGTTTTAATTGTGGAAAAGAACACATATAAAATTTACCATTTGAACTATTTCTAAGTGTACACTTCAATAGTGTTAATTATATTTACAGTATTGTGCAACCAATATCCAGAAGTTTTCATCTTGTAAAAATGAAACTCTATAGTCATTAAAAAACAGCACCTCATTTTGTCCTCCCTCCAGGCCCCAGCAACCATCAATCTAATTTCTGTTGATATGAATTTGACATCTCTACATATTTCATATAAATGGAATCATACAGTATTTTTCTTTTTGTGACCTGCTTATTTCACTTAGCATAATGTCCTCAAGATTCATTCACATTGTAGAAAGTGTCAGAATTTTCTTCCTTTTTCAGAATGAATAGTATTCCATTGCATGTATATACTGCATTTTGTTTATTCATTTCTCTGTCTATGGACACTTGGGTTGCTTTCTCCTCTTGCCTATTGTGAACAGTGCTACTAGGAAAATGGGTGTGCAAATATCTCTTCAAGATCCTGCTGTTAATTCTTTTGATATATACCCAGAAGTGGAATTACTGGATCACAGAGTAATTGTATTTTTAATTTGTGAGTAACTGCTATATTGTTTTCTGTAGCAGATGCACCATTTTACATTATTTTGTGTCAAGTTTCTTTGCTGAACATTGTGTTTGGGATTCATCCATGTTGTTGCCAGTAGTTATGGTTTGTTTATTCTCATTGCTGTGTAGCACTCCATTAAGTAAAAATCCCACAATTTATTTATTTATTTTACTATAGACTTTGGGGTTGTTTCCAGATTTGGGCTATTAAAAAGAGTGTTGCTATGAATATTCTTGTGTGTTTCTGGTGAATATATATGTGTATATATATATATATATATATATTTACACATTTCTGCCAAGTTAAATTCCTAGGAGTGGAATGATTCTGGTGATTATAGTAATATTGTATTACAGTTTTGATTTGAAATTTCCTGATGACTAGTGGAGTTAGCACAGACCTTTTCAAATGCTTATGGGTCATTTGGGTATCACCTTTTGTGAAGTGTCTATCACAGGTTTTGCCAATTTTTCTGAAGGTTTGCTTCTTCTTTATGATTTTGTAAGAGTTCTTTATAAGTTCTGGATATGAGTGCTTTGTCAGATACATGTGTTACGATACCATGTCCCTTTTTGTGGCTTTGCTTTTCACTCTCTAAATGGTTTCTTTTGATGAACAGATGTTCTTACTAATGACGAAGTCCGACTTCTAATTTTTATTTCCCTTTTAGTATTTTCTGTAACCTTATTTAGAAAAGGCTTACCTAACCCAAAGTCATTAAGATATCATGTTTTCTTCTAAGAGCTTCATTGTTTAACTTTTATATTTAGGTATGCAGTCCATCTGGAATCAGTTTTCGTTTATGATTTCAGATTTGGGTCAATAGACATTTCTTCCTCATATGACTTTTCAAATGACCCGTACTATTTTTTGAAGACCATCTTTTCCAATTCCACCACTGTGTCTACCCTCACCATTTATAATAGCTGTAAAGCATGTCATTCTAAGTTACTCTCATAACTTATTCAGCCACTCTTCCATGGGATATTTGGGTTATTGTCTGGTCTCTGCCATCATCAAACAGGGTGAATATCTTTGTATGGACATCAAGGCCTTCTTCTGAAGTTGTTAGAACAGAGTAGAATTTCTGAGCCTGAAAATTCTTACTTTTTTTAAGAATTAATAAATTATACAGTTCACATCTCAAAGAATACGAAGAGCCCCAGTGAAACATTTGCCTCCTACCCTGTCCACAACCCTCCCAGTCCTTTCACCAGGTAAGCACAGTCATGAAATCTAGAGTATTTTCCAGATATCCTGTAATGCACAAAAATTCATTCTTTATATTCTTTTCTTCTTTTCTTTTTACACGGCTAGCTGTACTGTATATGCTCTGTTCTTCATCTTGCCTTTCTAACTTAACAATACATCTTAGAAATCTTCCTATTATTGTAATAAAAAAGCATCCTTGTTCATTTTTAAGGTAGTGAGCATAATTTTTCATTTGATGGGTGTATCAGAATTTAGACAGTCTCCTATTGATTGGCATCTATGGTGTTTCTAATCTTTTGCTATTCAAACTATGCTTCAATGAATAACTTTGAACATGTCATTTCGCTGTGTGCAATATATCTGTTGGAGGTACTTCTAGAAGAGACCTTGCTGGGTCCAAGGGGATATGCAGATGTAATTTGATTAGCATTGCCAATGCTTCAGCAATATATGAAAGCTCCTGTTTTCCCACAGCATGGCCAATGTGAGGCAGGAGATAGAGGGGCTCCAGGCTAGACATTTACAGCTGGCCTCCTGTTTGCCCTTCCTGGGGTGAGAAGAAGTTGTGCTCCAGGCCGGACATTCATAACCAGCCCCCTGTTTACATTTCCTGAAGCAAGAGATAAATGGGCTCCAGGACTACGTATTTATGACTGGACTCCTGTCTATATTTTGAGATGTGCACCTCAGTATAAAAACCAGCAACAGAAATAGGGTAAATAACTGGACACTGGACATTTTTATGGCAGGGACAGAGTGGGACTAAACCCTGTGAAAAGATCAAGGGGTCATACATTTCCCACCCTTGGGGCACATGTGCAGAAAGGCTCGTTGGGAGTCAAAAGGGAGGGGGCACCACCCCATAATATGTGATGCTAAGGTCATCCCATAGGCCTCTGGGCTGTAATCCATCTTGGAAAAAAGTTGCACATGCACGTTGGGGAGTGTCCTAGGGCAGGTCAGGTGTGGAAAAGGAAACCAGATAATTGGCCAAAGGTACACAAAGACCCAGAAGAACTGCCCTATATAAATGACTTAACCTCCTCTTTACTGTGCTCCTCCTCATTAGGGAGGACACCCACACCCTTTGTCTCCAGGTGTGCATCTCTGCCTTGCTTCTATCTTAACTAAACAAACTGTTTCTCTGTGTGCTCTCCCACTTGTTGTTGTTGTGCTGTGTCTCTATTAATAAACTTTGTACCTGTTTTTACAGTTTTGCCTCCATGAGAAATGCATTTTTCACAGGGGGCAAGAGCCAAGGGGTGGTGGTTAGGATTCCTGGTTTTCATCTAGGCTACCCAGGTTCAATTCCTGGGCACGGAATTAAGATCTTGCTTCACGCCACCACTCACTGCTGCCTCTCCAAGATTAAATGGACTGTTAGATCTGAGATCTTTAGCTATCCCAAAGATGGAAAATTGTAGATTATTTTACATTTATCTCATTGTGTATGAGATTGAGCACCTTTTCAGAAGTTTAAAAAGCTAATTATGTTTTTTGTTAACATCCTTTCATGGCATGAACTTATTAAAAATCACTCAGGCTGCAAATTCTTCCAAATGTTTCCTCATGAGAAGCACTTAGACATGGACTTTCCGGGGCAGAGTTTTTACTCTTTAAACGTTGTCTTTACATGTTGCCAGCTGACGCTCCCTCCACAATGCAGACCCGAACCCGTCTCGTTTCAATCATCATTGGCTTTGGGGCTCATAGGTGGAAATGGCACCTGTAGGTTCTCACAGGTGGAAGCTTGCACCTCTAGGTATGGGGGCGAGGGTACCCTGGCCTGCCAGAGTAGCCGGCCCCGCCCCGTCACCTTTCGGCCACGCCCTCGGCGCCGCGGTCCCGCCCCCGGCTTGCGGCCCCGCCCCGTGCCCCGCTCGCCCCGCTGAGTGCCCCGCCCGCCTCGCTGAGTGCCCCGCCTCCACCCCGGAGAGCGGCTCCACCCTCCCGCCTATGTAGCCCGCTCCCAAGGCTGTTCCGCCTTGCGCTCTGGCTGCATGCCCCCGCCCCTCTGCGTAACCTGGCGTCACTCGTCACGTGACGCCCGGCAGTGCCGCGAGGGGTCGGCGGTGTCTCTCGCTCCCGCTGGCACGGTCTGTGCACGGGTGATTCCCGCCGAATGAAGTGCACTGAGGCGTGATGGCGAGGGCCTAGGGGAAGGCGCAGACAGGCCTGGACGCCGCCTGTAGCTGCCTTCGGCCTCCCGGCCTCTGCGCTCTTTCCTGCGCCGTTGCTAGGCAGCCGCATCTGGGCGCGGGAGGCAGGGCGGGCTAATGCGGAAAGGTACGGGTGCCGGGGAGGGGCTGTGATTGCAGAGGGTCCGGGTGTCTGGCAGAGGGCTATGGAGCAGTACTGCATCCTGGGCCGCATTGGGGAGGGCGCGCACGGCATCGTCTTCAAGGCCAAGCACGTGGAGGTGAGCACCCAGCCCTTCCTCCTTCGGTTCCATTGAGATCTACCCGTTTTCCCGACCCACGCTTGGGCTCCTGCCTCCCCGCAGCTTTTCGTGGCGTGCTCCCGCCTCCTTTGCTCTCTTGAGTGGAGGGCGTCCAGCAACCAGCGGTGCTTTCTTCGGGCGAGTGCCCCCTAGGAGGGTGGCGTGGATGTCTCTGAGCTGCTTGCTCAGCGCTGCGCCTGCTGGCCCTGATTTCCCTCCAGCCCGGGGTGGGGGGCGCGTCCCACCCCCACGAGGGCCTCAGGCCTCGGCGTCGCATCCCCCTTTCCAGCCGGGGATGGGCCTGCAGTGTCTGCGTCCTGTCCCAGACAGACTGGAGAGATCGTTGCCCTCAAGAAGGTGGCCCTGCGGCGGCTGGAGGATGGCATCCCCAACCAGGCCCTGCGGGAGATCAAGGCCTTGCAGGAGATCGAGGACAGTCAGTATGTGAGTGGGGCTGGTGTTCTGAGGTGCTGGTTCCCGCCCTCCTCCACTCACTCCCACTCTGAGGTCCTGCAGTCACTCTGTTCACTCATTTGCTTCCTCACCCCTCACTCACTCCCTTTTTTGTCCACTTGTTGTTCACCCTCATTCACTCAGTTACTTCACTCATTCATTCCCTGTCGTTCACTCGCTTATTTCTTCACGTACTCGTTCGCTCATTCACTAACTTATTCCTTTTTTCTCAAAACACTTGGCGATTTCTGATGATAATGATAATTGCCACCTATTGAGCTCCTGTTATGTTCTGCATGCCAGGTTAACTGCTTTATGTATATTGTCCTTCTGAGTTTCGTCCTCTGCTCCGCAAGGCACGCTCAGGCTCTCCCTATCTCAGGCCAGGGGAGGAGGCGCAGCCACCAGCTTACGGGTGCTCAGCTTGTTCCGCTTGTCTGTGGAGGCTTTGGCCCAGGTCTGATCGCAGAATCAGGACGATTTAACACTGGGGCCTCCCATAGACTCTACCCTCTACTGGCTACTGGCAACACAGAAACCAGCCCCTACCCTGCTCTTGAGAACTGAAGTGTGGTAGGGGAGATGGCCAAAGGCTACAGCGCCCATCTGGCGTGGTTTGTGCTGTGACAGGCCTGGGAGGGGCTGTGGGCACACGAGGAGAGACACCTCACACACCCAGTTTCATTCTCTTTGTGGTATTCTCTCTTGTCCATGTCCTGAGTAGAGGATGTGCTTAACTTCCTGGGAAGTGACAAGGGTAGGTCCACCCACCTACGGGTGGGTGATACTCTGACTTGTTTCTTATTCTCTGGAGATGTCCTTGATATATTGGGTGACACAAGCATGTTATAAAACTGTGTGTGTCATCTTGGTTTTGTATGAAAATATTTTGTATATATATACGAATACATGCCTGTGTGTGCCATGTCTCTTGTAAAGTCTGGTGGAATAGACTCCTAAGGTTGACTGTAGGTGATAGGATTTTTCTCTTGCTGTTTTTTTCATTATAATTTTGGGTATTATCTGAATGTATTTGTTTGTCCCAATCTGTAAAATGAGTGTCTACTACCCTCAACATCAGAAAAACAGCAATATGGCCATTCTTGTTTTTTGAGGAAAGTAAAAGGGCTTTGCTGACAGCTTGTGTGTGGGAGAGGTGGAGGGCCCATAGGAAGCTGGTGATACGGTCCCATGTCCTGTGCATCAGCAGGCCTGAAGAGTCTATCTTTAAAACACTCCAGATCTTACCCTGGCCCAGGCCATCCTCACCTCTCATCAGAACAACTACAGCAGGCTCCCCTGCCCCCCCGCCCCCCCGCCACTGCCTCCACTCCACAGTCAAAAAATGTACATGAAATCATCCACTCCCTGGCTTGAAAAGCTCCAGAGGCTTCTCTTCACTCTGAAAGAACTGTCACCATCTGCTTCCACCCCGCTCCAGCCTCTTTTTTCATTCACAACTTCTTAAGTGTCTCGCCCGTGATGAGCACTGTCTAGGCTCTAGGAGTGCAGAACAGAGCGGCCTCCTTCCTGTTCTTGCCTCCGGGCCTTGTGTTTGCTGTCCCCTGGCCCAGAGCTCCTTCCCAGATGCCTCCTCTTCTTTCTTCATCAGAATCTTCATCAAAACACCCTATACGTTTGTTGTTTGGTCATTTGTCAGTCATTTGTCCCCTGAGCTCCTTCAAGTCCTTCGGGACCCAGCAGCCCTTGCTCCTGTTCACTAGTGTGCAGCCTGCCCTCGTGACCTCGTGGGCCCTCAGGAAGTATATGTGACATGTCTCCTGCTCTCCCAGTGCTGGGAGTTGTGATCACCTGTGTGTGTGTGTGTTTCCAGGTGATTTTCCAGTTCGTGGGCTGGGTGGGGGACCAGACACTGCCCTAAGTCGCCTTTCTTAGACCTCCTTTTCCCTGAGTGTTTACTGGAGCATTAGAGTAGGGACTCGCCTTCTCCTGGGAGAGGGAAGCAAGAGATCACCAAGCTCCCTGATTCTGAGCTCAGATCTCATGCCACCATCTCTGCCTGCCTGGTCCTCTGTTGGTGCAAGGGCTGAGGGTCCCAGAGAGAGTCTGAGCCATGTGAGTCTGGAGGCTGACGGGATGCCCCGCTTGCAGGTGGTACAGCTGAAGGCCGTGTTCCCGCATGGCGCAGGCTTCGTGCTGGCCTTCGAGTTCATGCTGTCAGATCTGGCTGAGGTGGTGCGCCACGCCCAGAGGCCGCTGACCCAGGCGCAGGTCAAGAGCTACCTGCAGATGCTGCTCAAGGGGGTCGCTTTCTGCCATGCCAACAACATTGTACATCGGGTCAGTTCCAGCATGGGCTGGGGTGGGACCGGGGGGGTGGCTGGGCTGTGGGTAGGCCAGCCCTTGATGAAAGGCATGGTTAGAAAAGGGACAGAGGGGGCAGGGCCTATGGGTAGGAGGCCAGGGCTGGGGCCCTGGAGGAGGTCAGGTCTTGCACTGACCTGGGTGCCCAGCCTGCCAAGCCCTCCTGTCCCGAGGTCCTGTGGGGGCTCTGGAGGAACTGATGCCTCTTTGGGTGCTCTCAGGACCTGAAACCAGCCAACCTGCTTATCAGTGCCTCGGGCCAGCTCAAGATAGTGGACTTTGGCCTGGCCCGGGTCTTTTCCCCAGATGGCAGCCGTCTCTACACGCACCAGGTGGCCACCAGGTAGGGAGGACCAGTTCCCAAGCAGGACCTGGCAATAGACAGGCCCCAACCCTCCTGCTGGGAAGAGATGCTTCTGGACCTTCTGTCCAAACAGTGCTCTTGGGGCTGGTGTGGGGGCCAGGATGACCTTCTGAGGCAGCTTCCTGACAGACCGGTGACCTGGCTGTGACCACCTGCCCTCCTCTCACAGGTGGTACCGAGCCCCTGAGCTCCTGTATGGTGCCCGCCAGTATGATCAGGGTGTCGACCTGTGGTGAGACGCCTATGGGCTGGGCAAGGGGGAGTGTGGGTCGTTGGGTCACCTTTTCCTCCTGGGCTTTGAGGTCTCTAAGCCATTTGGGGGTTTTCCTGCTGTGAGCTCTAGGTTGCCATGGGGGTGTCTCCCCTGGTTAGAGTATCTCTGTGGAGTTTGGGATCAGTGTTCCTCCCCATGACAGTTTTGAGCTGGGAGGGGTCAAGTGGGATCAGAGTGGTTGTCCCAGTAGGAAGCTTCTGGGCTGAGGTCGGGGAGGTGGTCCGAGGCATGGGGCGTCTAAGCTGCTATGCAGGGTGTGATATCCCAGGATGCAATGTTCCTGAGCCATCTAGACGCCTGGGTCCCTGGATATGAAGGCCCTGAACCTTTATTTGGGGTAGGATGGTTTGTATATGCCTAAGAGTTTGAGATTTGGGGGCCGTTTTGGAGTCTGCCCCAGAATGGGAGGAGGTGGCAGTGTGTCCCAGAATGTGAGGCTCTGAGAAGTCTCAGAACTGTTGAGGGGTTGATGTGTGTTCCAGAGTTGAGGCCTGAGAGCTGTTTAGAGAGGGGGATATGCTCTGTGTTCTAGGCTTGAAGTCTTTGACTGTTTGGGGATCTGTATCCTTAGCTATGAAGCCTGAAGGCTACTTTGTGGGTATCTTGACCACAGTGTGAGGTGTGGGTGCTGGTGTGGGGGGATCTGTTTCCATGGTGTGAGATCTCTGAGTTGTTTGGGTTCTGTATCTGCAGGGCTGTTGGCTGCATCCTGGGGGAGCTGTTGAACGGGTCCCCCCTTTTCCCAGGGGAGAATGACATTGAACAGCTTTGCTGTGTGCTTCGAATCTTGGGCACCCCCAGTCCTCAAGTCTGGCCGGTTTGCAGGGGCCTACAGTGGAGAGGGGTGGGGGCGGGTGGCTTCTATTACCCCAATAGCTAGTGACTCCCCTGCCCCGCACCTTCTCTCTCGTGGCCCCATGCCTCCTTGACTTGCCGGACCTCGGTCCTGGCCCAGCGTGGGGTCTCCTCCTCCCCTGCCCTGCTGGAGGTGCGAGGGCCAGGGCCCAAGCCCTATCCCTTCCTACCCGTCCCCAGCACACACGCATCCAAACCGAGCTGGGCATGGAGCAGGCGCCTGAGATGTGGAGGAAGCACTGAAGGACTGAGTGAGCACGTGATGTCATGAGTGACGTGTGAGCAGGGGTGCATGGATGGGGGAGTGATGAGTGAATGGGAGCAGGTAGGTGACAGGGAGCGAGAACTGACACCTAAGGGGGCTGGCGGGGTGGGTGCCGGCCCTGATGAACCCCCTTCTCCTCCAGGAGATCAAGGACCTGCCTGACTACAACAAGATCTCCTTCAAGGAGCAGGCTCCCGTGCCCCTGGAGGAGGTGCTGCCCGATGCCTCTCCCCAGGCCTTGGACCTGCTGGGGCATTTCCTCCTCTACCCTCCACGCCAGCGCATTGCAGCCTCCCAGGTAGGGTGACACCCGTTGCCCTGACCCTCCTCGTCCGTGTCCTTTTGACCAGGCAGGTTGAGATTCTCAGAACCTGTGATGGGCTGGGACCAGAACCCCTGGAGCCAGGGTTAGGAGGGTGCAGGGCAGGTGTGCCTCTCCTGAGTGGACCCTAGAGCGGACCCTAGAGGGCAGGTGGCCAGGGGTGGCCCATTAGAAGGGCATGCACACGTCGCAGAAGAGCGAGTCTTGGGTTATTGGTGACTCGCTTCTTCGTCCCTTCATTCCTTCAACAAGAATTTACTAGCATCTGGCACGTGCTGAGCATTGTCCTGGACCCTGATCCAGAGTGAACAGACGTGGCTTGTGCCTGTGGGGTCTCCACCCTGTGGTGAGGCAGGGCCGTCAGTCTGTGGGAGCCGAGGGGAGGGATGTTGGGACTGACTTTGGGGTTATGCAAGGCTTCCTGGAGAAGGGCAGGTTTAAGCATGGGGAGCTGTTTTCCCAAGAGAAATGATGAGCAGAGGCCTGGAGAGGAGGACCCAGGAGGGGTGGGTCGTGGCTAGAAGGCAGGAGAGGAGGGGAGGACCATGGGCTGATGGCTGATGGTGTGAGGGCCTCTGTCGGGTGTATCTGTCCATCTGGCCTCATGGCAGCCTCCCCTCCCTGCCCTCGGCACTAGCAGTGTGTGTTTACACATGCCCCTGGCGAGTTCCCATGTCAGCAGCACCTTCAGAGTGTACTGAGGCCAACTGACCACCTCTCAGCTCCCTGCTGCTGCCCCCATTCTAAGCGCCCCCCCCCCACCTTTGCCTCCCAGAATCTGCTTCTCCTGCCCATTTAGTCTTTCCTCCACGTGGCAGAGAGAGGGACCTTGTCCAGGTAGGCTGTCGCATCCTCGCCTGCAGGGCCCTCCTGGGGCTCCCTCAGAGGAGAAGCCAGGTCCTAGTGGCCCACAGCCATCACACATTTGGGGCCATCACCTCTGTGACTCTGCCAGCTCCCATTCCCCTTGCTCACTCCCCTCGGGCCCCAGGGCTTCTCCATGTCCTGGGGGTCTGTGCATTTCTGTCCCTAGGCCTCACTCATTCACCTTTCAGGTCTCTGCTTGAGCGCCACCTCCCAGGGGCCTCCCTTCACCATTCTTCAGGCCTGCAGCCCCTCCAGTATTCCTCATCCCCCCCTCATACTCTCTCTTTCCCACAGCACTAATCATTTGATGCACTGTTTGTCTTACTTCTTTATCGTGTTTATTACCCCCACCCCTCACTATGTGGAAAACTTGAAGGCAGAGCTCTTTGTTCTGTTTAGCGCTGCATCTCCTGTCTCTGGAGCAGTGCGCAAACAGTGAGCACTCCGAGGTGTTGGAGTCACCTGAACGATGAGCAGATGAAGGAAAAATCCTCTCCAGGGCAATGTTCACATCTCCTCCTCGGAGAGAAGTGGCTGAAGCTGGGACGGGGAGGTGACCAGTTTCCTTTTGCTGCCCCTTGCTTGCTACCCTCAGGCCCTCCTGCACCAGTACTTCTTCACAGCTCCCCTGCCTGCCCACCCCTCGGAGCTGCTGATTCCTCAGCGCCCAGGGGGACCTGCCCTCAAGGCCCCCCCAGGACCCCCCCACGTCCATGACCTCCACGTGGACCGGCCTCTCGAGGAGTCGCTGTTGAACCCGGAGCTGATTCGGCCCTTCATCCTGCAGGGCTGAGACGTTGGGCCAGGTCCCACAGGCGTGTCCCCCCCTTCCCTCCCCAGGACAAGCCAGGCCTCTTGTTCTTCTGCTCCGGCCTGATTCGACCACAGTGGTCCTGCTCCTGGCCAGGCCATCCAGCCTCAGCAGAGGGGACCCTCGGCCTGTGCTGTCGGCCTCCCGTCTGTTGCTGGTAACAGATCCATCAGAAGGAGGCGGTGAGCTCCGCTGCCGTGCCTGCCATGGGGCTGGTTCTCTAGTTGCTGCCTTCCTGGTCAGGGGCAGTCCTGGTGGAGCCGTTTGGGGGAGCGCTGAGTGTAGGATGTCCTCATGTCGGAAATCCAAGTGGGACGGAAAGTGTGGTTTGATTTTGTTCTCAGAGACATTAAACACTAGTTCACTTTTGAGATTTATTATAAAAACGCCCGGTAGTTCTACGTGATGTATGCCCCTCTTCCTTTCCAGTTGAGGGAAGTGGCTGAGGTAGCATCATCCCCTGGCCCTTGCTTCTCTGTGGTCACTGGGAAAGTGGCCCCATTCATGGCGACTTTAGTCTTGGGAGATTGCTAGGTGCTTCATGTGACAGAGCTCGCTTTTGGAGGTGAGTTGGCAGAAATCAGGACCCAGGAATGGCTCAAGTTGGGGACCCAATAAGTGACCCTCCACACCTTAAGCTGGTTTACCAACATCACCCTCAGGATACGGGTGAGCCTGGACCACATGGGCCTCCTCTTTACTCAGAGATACTGGGCAAATAAGAAGACAGACATTCCTGGAACTCATTTGTTAATTCAGTAAATCCCAATACAATCTGAACTGGCTCTTGTTTTTCCTATTAAATAATTTGGTAAGCCAATTCTAAAATATATGTGGAAATGAAAGGGTTAAGAGGAGGCAGAAGCAGAAGAAAAGGCAAAAAATGATGAAAGGACTTACCCTATCAGATACCAAGACTATCATAGGGCTGTAATAAATAAGCAATGTGGTATTGGTTCACAGATAGATAACAACAGATAAGTCAGAGAAACGTATTCTTAGCAATCTTGTATTCTTAAAATATTCATTTTGTGCTCATGTGGCTAAAATTCTGTAAGCACTGCAGTCACAGAGGTGACTAACAGTGCCACAGTCACTGCCCTCCAATCTCTTAGAGGGCAAAGCACAGTAAACTTCAGTTGTTGCTTTCAGGGAAGAGTCTAGTGTCCCATATGTCTTTAAAGATGTTTTAAGGATCTGGCCTCTGCCTGTTTGTCCAGCCACATCTGTAGACTCTAAGCTTCAGTCTAGCTCAATTTCTGGTGTCTCTCACCTTCGTATGAACGCAAGTCTGTACCCAAACCCTGACCACTGACCCTCAGCCAGTTCCACTCACAAAGACTCTAAAGCTTACTCCACCCTGACATTGACCCTCACCTTTACCTTAAACCTTACACTTAACCTGACCCAATCACCCTGACCCTGACATATACACTGACTCTCACCCTCACTCAATTCTTTGCCAGCTCCTTCCCCACCCATGCCTGGCTTTGATCTTGGCATTGACTCTGACCCTCACCCAAACTCTGACCCCGTTTGACCTAGAACTAAACCTTGTCCATGAACTTGGCTCTCATCTTAACCTTAACCCTGAGTCTCTAATTGACATTCCTCTTACCTTGATGCTCATTATGATCCTGATCCTGACCGTTAACATGTCCCTGACACTTGCCCTGAGCTTGACTTATCTTTGACAATGACAGCTTCTCTCACACTGATTGTGAATACTGTGATAAATGAGATACTCACCACCTTCAATCTGATTCTGACCCTCAACTTCACTCTGCCCCTAGACTGAATCCTCACCTTGACGAGGACCATCATACTGACACACCCTGCCCTTGAACTTGCGCCTTGATGCTGAACTACACTGTACACTCAAGCTGAAACTAGTCTGCACACAAAGCCTGACCATGATCCTGATCCTGACCCTCATCTTGACCTAGACCTCAACTTCATCCTGACCTGGGTCCTCATCCTAATGCTGAGCCTCACACAGAACATGGACTCACACTTGGCTGTCACCATTGACACCCTAATCCCATCATGACCTTGAACCTAATCTAGACCCTGACCCTGAAATTGAACTTCACACTGACTTTCATTATTATGATGACTTGTCCTCAGCCTGATCGTCACCTTCATCTTGACCCATCCTCACTTTGAAACTTAACCTTGAACTTGATTTTGACTATAAACGAAACTCTGAGCCTCTGTGGTAAGCAGAATAATGTCCCCCCCCCCAACCAAAGATGCCCATGTCCTAACCTATGAATACATTGCATTACACACAAAAGGGACTTTGCAAATGTGATTAAAGCGTACAGACTTTGAGATGGAAAGAGTGTCCTGGATTATGCAGATTGAGCCAATGTAATGGGGATTGGAGGGAGGGAGAGTTGGAGGAGGAGGACTTAATTCCTTCCAGCAGCAATAGAAAAGGGACCCACCTTGACTTTTAATTGACCTTGACCTTCACAATGAACATCATGCTCACCCTGACCCTGACACTACCTCACATTGATCTTGACCCTGAACCTGACACTGACTCTAATCCTGAACATCAACCTCACCCTCACCTTGACCCTGAATCCTACACGGAACTGGACATCCACTGTCAACTTGAATCCAACTTTCAATCTTACTTTCACCCTGACAATAACCATCATCCTAATCCTGACATTCATCCTCTCACTGATCCTCTCTAATGGAGCCTCAACTTGATCCTAACCTTGGCTCTCACACTGATCTTGAAGTTGATCTTGAACCTAACCCTGGATCTAAAATTTCCCTCATAGTGATCTTGTCCTTGAACCTGATTCTGACACCATGACCCTGACCATTGTCTTATCTTGATCCTTAACCTGACATAGAATTTTACCTTGAACTGGACACTCACCCTCACGCTGATTCTGATCTTCATCACTCTGTCTCTGATCTTACCCTCATCCTGACTGTGACCCTGGCTGCTCTGACATTGAGCTTGATCATGACCTTCCCCCTTACACTAACTCTGATCTGATCTTGGCCAGGGCCATGACCAAAACCAGGGTGAGGTCCAGGGTTGGCGCTAAGGCTAGGTAGGGTGAGAGCCCGGGCAGGGGCCATGATGAGGGAAGTACCAGGTTAGAGCCAGGGCTTGGGCAAGGGCCAGTGCCAGGGTAAGACGGAGGCTGAGGGTCATTCTGAAGGTGATTGTGAAGGCCAGGGTCGGGGCTAGGGCAAAGCTCAGGATGAAGGTGTGTATTAGGGTGAGTCAGGGTCAGGTGAGGGTAGGGACAGGAGTATGGTAGATGTCAGATGCTAATGAAATCAAGGGTGATGATTAGGGCGAAGTTGAGGAAGAGGGTCAAGGTCTGGATAAGGGCCAGCACCAGGGCAAGGGCTAGGGAGGTGCTGGGTTCAGGGGCACCACAGGGTCCCGCGTGAGGGTCAGGGCGAAGGTCAGAACGAGGATGAATGTCAGTATAAGGGGGTGGGCGAGGGTCTCAGCGAATGTCAGGACAAGGATTAGAAGCCAGTCTAAGGCCAAGTAGAAGCGGGGCTGGTGAGCGGATTAGTAGAAGTGGGTGTTCCCAACGGAAGCGCGGAGGCTGGGCGAGGATGAAGCGAGCGGGCGGGGCTCGGCCTGCGGGGGCGGAAGCACAGCGAAGGCGTAGCCCGACCCAGGCAACCACGGGGGCTGGCGCCGTGGAGCCGCAGATGGGTTTGCCCGAGCTGCTGCACGTCTTCTCCTTCTTGGAGGCCCGAGACATGCTCTGCGTCGCCCAGGTGGATAAGGTAGCGTGTCCTGTCCCAGGCGGGAGGCAGGGATGGGCTCCTGGTCACTGGCATGTCCATGGTCGGCCCGTCGCCTCGGAGCCTCCGTTTCCCAAATCTGGGAGGGGGCGTCGGACGGCCCTGAATCCGCGATCTGCAGAGGACGCTCTTGGCCCGCGGGGTGGCGACCTCGGCGACCTATGAAGGGGTTGCTCTGAAAACCTCTTATCCCTCTGTTCCTCCGTCTGTCGGTGTGTCCAGAGCCCCTGCGCGGTTGGCTTGCACTGGGCACCTGTGAACAGGGTTCACCCCTAAGATTGGCCTAGGGATCCCACCTCTTCTGGAATATTCTGGAATTTCCCTTCTGGGGCCTGCCTGGAAAGCCGTGCCCTCCCTGTGAGTGGCGCCTCCTCCTGCGGGCTCCGCCTGTCCCTTCCCAGCCAGTCGAGCTCCTGTACTGGCTGTGCTTCCTAAGTGCCTGTTTAGTGCATTAGTCTGATCTGCGATCCTGCCCCTGTTGTGTTCCGAGCTCTTCCTCCTCTGTGCTCTTACTCAGCACAACTGTGACTAAATGATCACATACTGTGCTTGTTAAATGTTTGCTTCCCCCCCACCCCCGCTAGACTCATTCTTTTGTCTCTTGCATCACTGTGTGTATAACCACTGTATGATCACTGTGTGTATACACTCAGCGTATGGCTTGATATTTAGTGTACCGTAAGTAAATGTTTGTTGAGTAAATGAATTTCTTTACTTTTAAAATACATTATTATATCATTTTACAAAAAGATTAATAAACAGACCCTTACCTGAATTGTGTAATTATAACTTAAATGTATCAAGTAAAATACTGGGTTGTTATCCCCATTTTTACCAATAGGGAAAGTGAGTATCGTGCCGAGAGTGCATTGGCTGAGGTCGCCCAGGTAGTCTCCCAGCAGATTTTGAAAGGGAGGTGCCTTTTACCCTTTGATAGCAGCAACTTCTCCAGGTTCTGGTTTCCCTGTTAGGTAAAATGAGGTCAATAAACCCTGCCTCACAGTGTCATCATGAAGATCAGCATCTAACAGAGGCATTCTCCAAGGTGGGTAACACCCATTTTGCAGGTTATATTACATATTATAATTTTATGTTAGGGAAGTAAGAACATCTCAGTTGGGTTTTGAACTGGGAACTATAGAAAAAAAGAATGTGGAAATCTTCTTACCTGGTTTGATTATTGCAAAATATCAACTTTACATTCCTACTAGCCAAAAAGATTTCTTAAGGACTGAGAAACTTTGATCTCGGGTGAGTGAGGGCTGTGGAAGTAGGAACCTGGGCTCAGACAGGGTGGTTGTTATTTCTGCCAGGGCCTGGAAAGCCACGTATCTGGCTGGGACCCTCAGTAGGTCTGGGCCACAGAAAGCTCCAGAGTGGTTTCTACTGAAGCTGTATAGGCTCCAGAACCCAGGGTGGCCCAGCTGGAGAGGCCAAGAAGTTCCAGGATGCAGGTGTGGGCCTGAGGGAGGGGGAGGCAGGGTACTGTGATCCCTTCCCAGGGCCACCTGAGCCTCTTCCAGATACTTCTGCAGAGAGCAGTTTGTGGGAATACGGCCTGTGTGCCCTCCCCAGGTAGCAGTTCTGTTCCTCCACCTTGGCATCTCTGGGACATCCCTTTAGCCAGAGCCTTAATTTATTCCACTGCAGCAGCCTTCTTATGGGTCCTGCTGCTCTGCCCTCATTTCCAGTCCTTCCTTCTCTCTCTCTTTTTTTTTTAATTGGCCCTACCACGTGGCTTACAGGATCTTAGTTCCCCAACCAGGGATCCAACCCATGCCTTCTACAGTGGAAGCTCAGAGTCTTTTTTTTTTTTTTAATATTTATTTATTTATTTTGCTGCATCGGGTCTTAGTTGCGGCACATAGGATCTTTGTTGTGGCATGTGGGATCTTTCGTTGCAGTGCACGGGCTCTCTAGTTGTGGCGCATGGGCTCTAGAGCGTGCATGGGCTTAGTTGCCCCAGCATGTGGGATCTTAGTTCCTCGACCAGGTATCCAACCCATGCCCCCTGCATTGGAAGGCGGATTCTTAACCATTGGACCACCAGGGAAGTCTCCAAGTCCTTCCTTCTCATAGCAGCCTAAAACACAGTTTGACTTGCCACTCTTCCATTCACAGTTCTCAAGTGACTTCTCACTGTTTTTGCCCTTCTGACTTCCAAGAGTTGGTCTAAGCCTGTCTCCAGCTCCTTTCTCTATGTTCTGATTAAGGCAACTTACTCATCATCTTTTTCATACTTCTGAATCTTTGCCCAAGCGGATCTTTCTCTCCCTGAAATGCTTCAGCCGTTTTCTTAGAGGATAACTACTCATCCTTCAGGAGTTGATCAGTAGTTACTTCTGAACCCCTTGGCTCCAACTGAGTTGGTCATTCTCTCCTTTGTCATTCATTATTTGGTGTGTTTTATTTGATGGTCTGAATTTGTCTCTAACTCCCCAGGGTGAGTGTTCTTGAGTGCAAGCACTGGGTCTCATTTAGCTCTCTGTCCCCTCCACAGGGCCTGGCAGGCTAGGCACTAATTGCATGTTGACTGACCAGCTACTCTTCTGGGTCTGGAATGAGGCTTCAAGGACCAAGGAACTGTGGAGGTGAGTGGAGGAAGAGCCAGGCCTGCTCAGGAGAGTATCCCTCAAAGGAGAGAGGGGTGTACTTTTCAGCACTCACTGCGTTTCTCTTAAGTAGACAAGAAGGGACAATCCACAGCCCTTACCAGCAGGAAACTCCTCCCTAGTTGGGGGTGTGAGACTTTTTTTATAGTATATTGAAATATAAGCGATTCTGTTAATCAAGTGGAGGTTGATGTAGGTGGGGGTACCAAACTCAGGGACAGAAATGTACAGCAAATTGAATGCAGCTGGCTGATAGACAAATCAATAGACAAATAAACCACTTTTATTTGATTTCAACTTTGGTGTAACAACATAGTTATATAAGCATGTTTGATATTAGAACTTAAATAAAATTCAAAAAATTAAAAGTAGAAAATAAAAAATATTTTAATCATTAAATTATTAAATTTTTCTTTTCTGTTCATTCCTCCTTTGGAACCTGACATCTTTTCTTTTGTCCCAAGAGGTGTCAGATCTTCTGCCTCTTGCAGAATGTAGGACAGACTATATAGCCTTGACTATCAACTAGGAGCTATATTTAGTTTTAGTCTTTCCTGATGGAAAACAACTGTTCACATGAAGTTTTCTCCAAACATGGAGGGAATCTTTGCTTGATGGTTTTTATTTTTAGAATAACTGTGAATTGATATATTTGAGAATTGTGGAATGCCAATCCTGCCATATTTATTTTTCAGTATCATACAGCACTGTTCTGTTTGTTGCTTTTTATTCATTTTTTTTATTGCTAATAATATTAATTAGAAAAATGATGTTAATCTCTAGTCAATTTTGAAGTAAGGGAACTTTTATTGGATTTCAGTCTTTATCTCTACAATTTGGGGAATGTACTCTAGATAGAACATTCAATTCTGGAAATTGATTTCTCTGTAGATAAGTGGGCAAGAGAATGTCTTGCCAAATGTGATTCTCAAAGACACTGTGTCACTAGAAATAAAGGAGTTGACTCATAGATTGGTGTAACTATTTGTGGAAGCCCTTGGAGGGCAGTTCTCACAGTTGGAATGGGTAGGATGCCAACCCTAAACCCTAGTCTTTGTTCTCATCTTTACTGAGAAGCTGGGGTAGGAAGTTCCTTTTGAATAACATAAGTAATATATTTCTTTCAGCAGTTCAAAAAATCTCTTGAGCAGCTTATCACCTAACCCCCACATGTATGCATGTGTTACCATATTGTGTGTACCTCCAGGTTCCTCAAGCAGATTCTTCAGCTGTCTGCAAGCCAAGTCACGAATGGGTTTTCGGTTCATTACTATTTTATAGTTTTTGGTGCTAAACTCTTTTTAGCATACGGTCATTCTTTGGGATGGTATCCTTGACCTATGTTCATATAAAAAACACTGGGTTTATGTTTCTGGAACTGGGACAACTGCAACAGCATTCCAGGAGCATCGTCACATGCACGTGTCATTTCTAATGTTGTACCTGTCACGGGTACTAGGCCCCAAAACTCTCCAGGCCCATAGGAACTCTTACGGACACAGTAAATGAACATGGTTAACTGGTCATATGTTTTTAATATGTACTCTATAATTCTAATTTAAAACACTGCAAGTTACTTCTTTAAAATGCTTCATGACCTTTTAAATTCTGCCATCTCTTTCACACACTATGTGTTAGATTTTTGGTTAGAAGTAAAATTGCAAATATTTGCTTTTGTTTAAGGTACAAATATTTTTTTTTGTTTGTGTACAGTAGATTGTTTTGCTGTTAATTGCTATCTGAAAGGTTTTGGTGCCATGGTGTTTTATCACTTGATACATCCTTGTATTTCAGAGGCTTATCTCATACTTTACTCATGTGCACACTTTAGCCATGTTGACAGTCTGCCCTTTTTTTGGTCAAATCACTTGGTGTTATTTCTTCTGAATATTGGTCATGGTTCCTACTTATGGTTTGATGTATAATGGCCTTAAATATGTAGAAATAGACTTCACTTCCACAAATAAATGTTATCCCCCCTTTTTCTTAAACCACATTATCTTCTTAGTCTAGCTTTTATTTTCACACTGTTTAGGTTGAGATATGGGTACAAGAAATTTCCCTTTCCGATTATTTCAACTAAAAGAAAATCAACAACATAAGAATGATGATGTGAGGCAGCTGATGCTCAGCCTCTTAGTCCAAGAGATAAAAGGGGTGGTGAAGGCCGTGGTGGAGCTGAAAGCTCATTCTTTTTTTTTTTTTTTTTTGGCTGTGCCATGCGGCTTGCAGGATCCTAGCTCCCCGACCAGGGATAGAACCCAGGCCCTCAGCAGTGAAAGCGCAGAGTCCTAACCACTGGACCACCAGGGAATTCCCTGAAAGCTCATTCTTGTCTGAAGAGTACTGTTCTGTGTGGCCCCAGATAAATTTTTCCAGGTGAGAATTTGATTTCAGTATAGTTAGATCTTCTTCCTTTACCTAATTAGTATGTGAAATCTCTTGATTTTTAAGTATTGGCAGCTAGTTCACATAGGCCAATCCTATGCAGGCCAGACAAGGTAAACTGGATGCCCATTCTGCCTGCAGGCTGTGAGTATGCTACTTCTGGTAGAAGGAACAGGGTTTCAGTGGGTACAGGAAAACCCATATCCAACATAAGCACTGGATCCTTCACAGTGTGTTAGAAGGTCACTGGTGCCTAGTACAGAGCCTGACACATAGGTGCTCAGTGAGTGTACAGGCTTTGAATGGAGAGAAACTCTTTGCGTTGTACTTATTGGGACCATGGGCGGTGAGCTACTTATTTTCCACCCAGCCTCGTTTTTCTCCTCTGTGAGATATGACTGGAGTCCTCTGATGCTGTATCAACTCTGGTGACTGTAAATTTTGAAAGCCTTTGTCCATGGGGCCTCCCTAATCCTCTCCCAGATGTTCACTCTCCTTGTGTTTTACTCCCATGGCACCATAGGCTGCCCCTTCTGAAACTTAGCATTTCTCTCCAGAATTTTAGTTTTACTTATCCTCCTAACCACCAGCTGCGAGTACTCATAGGGCAAGGACCATGTCTCACTCACTTTGGGGTCCACAGACTAGGTGGGGATTCAGTATTCTCCATAGTGTGGATGAGCTAATGTTTTATCTTCAACAACCTTATAAGCGAGTTGCTCTCATAGAATTGACAGTAGTTATTGATACATACAAGTTAAGGATGCAGACTCTTGGAAAATGGTGGATTAATGACTTCTGAAAATTTTCTCCTCCATAAAAGCAATGAGAAAACTGGCATAAATTGTCAAAATCAACTTTTACAGAACTCTGGAAATTAACCAGAGACTTACAGTAGTCTGGGAAATGTTTATTCAAGAAAAAAATGGCTTATTCTCAGTAAGAGCAGCAAGTGTTCACTTGCCCTGTTCCCATAACAACCTTCCAGCTTTGTGTTAGCCTTGAATACCAACAGTTCACAATCACAGTGAAACCAGGAGCCGCAGTCACTGGAAGGGTAAGAATGGGATGAGAGATTCTTCAAAGCCTTATTCCCAGAGAATTGTCATTGTTCGACCTGTCTGGTGTTTCCTGGAAGAGCTCACGTGTAAGCTGTCTTTATTTTACCTTGCTTGGTGTTCATCCAATGTGAAAAACCTTTACCTTGGGGCATTTGTCAAAACAACTAAAGAGAATTGATTAACTTTTTAATTAGTCTTTAATCAGAGTTGATGAATGATAGTTAAGGAAACAATAGGCTAACCAAAGAGTTTAAAAGGAAAAGCTGGGAATGTGATGTCCTTAGGGGTTTTGGAAAGCTCCAACACATTCCTAGGAATCTAGAAGGCCAAGTGCTTGTGCAGGGCTGTGTGCTAACTCAGGGAAGATATAAAAGGGCTCTAAACTTTTACCTCTGGTTAACCTTGAGGTTCTGTGGAAGCAGGAAGTGAAGACTAAGGCAGAGAAGTCAACTGCCTGGCTGAATGTTGCACACATGCCCCAACCTGCACATAGAGCCTTTGGCAATGACTAGGAAACTTAGTGGTTCCAGAAATTTAGGAAATCTCTGTCCTCTCATTACTGCACATTAATTTAACTGAGCAGAGACATAAGTGGCCCTACATAACAAAGAATACAGACTTTCAGAGTTACTTCAGAAACTTTTCAGAGTTACTTCACTAAACAAACAAAAAATAATAACGGCAATAATAACAAACCGGGGGTGGGGTGGAATCAGATTTCCAGAATTCTACATTATGTTATTTAAAATGTTCAGTTTTCAACAGAAGTTATAAGTCATGCAAAGAAATAAAGTGTCGCTAATATGCAGGAAACAAAGCAAACAATAAAGACTGTCCCCAAGGAAGCCCAGGCATCAGACCTACTAGACAAAGACTTTAAATCAACTATTTTAGTATGTGCAAAGAACTAGAGGAAACCACGTGAAAAGAACTGAAGGGAAGTATGAGAACGGTGTCTCATTTAATAGAGAATATTAATAAAGAGAAATTATAAAAAAATAACTAAACAGAAATTATGGAGTAGGAAAGTACAATATCAAATTAAAAATTCAAGAGCAGATTTGAGCAGGCAGAAGAAAGAATCAGTAAACTGGAATATAGGTCAGTTGAGATTATCCAGTCTGAGGAATGCAATGAAGCTAAAGATGAAGAAAAATGAATAGTGCCTAAGAGACCTGTGGGACACCATCAAGCATGCAAGCAACACATAATAGGGAGTTCCAGATGAGAGGAGAAAGAAAGTAGAAAGTATTTAAAGATATGACTGAAAACTTCCCAAATTTGATGAAAAATGTTAATTTACACATCCAGAAGCTCAGTGAGCTGCAAGTAGGATAAAGTCAAAAGAGTTCCATGTCGAGACACATTATAATCCAACTTGAAAACCAAAGACAGAATCTTGAAAGCATCAAGAGAGAAGCAACTCATCATGTATGGGACAACCCCAATGAGAGTAACGGTTGATTTCTCATAAAAAACCATGGAGCCCAAAAAGGAGTGTGCTGATATGTTGAAAGTGTGGGAAGAAAAAGATTGTCATCAAGAATTCTATATCCTTTGCTGTGCAAAAGCTTTGAAGTTTCATTAGGTCCCATTTGTTTATTTTTGTTTTTATTTCCATTACTCTAGGAGGTGGATCAAAAAAGATCTTGCTGTGATTTATGTCAAAGAGTGTTCTTCCTATGTTTTCCTCTAAGAGTTTTATAGTGTCCGGTCTTACTTTTAGGTCTCGAATCCATTTTGAGTTTATTTTTGTGTATGGTGTTAGGGAATATTCTAATTTCCTTCTTTTACATGTAGCTGTCCAGTTTTCCTGGCACCACTTATTGAAGAGACTGTCTTTTCTCCATTGTATATCTTTGCCTCCTTTGTCATAGATTAGTTGACCATAGGTGCCTGGGTTTATCTTTGGGCTTTCTATCTTGTTCCATTGATCTATGTTTCTGTTTTTGTGCCAGTACCATATTGTCTTGATTACTGTAGCTTTGTAGTATAGTCTGAAGTCAGGGAGTCTGATTCCTCCAGCTCCTTTTTTTTTTTTTTTTGCACAACAAAGGAAACCATAAACAAGATGAAAAGACAACCCTCAGAATGGGAGAAAATATTTGCAAACGAATCAACGGACAAAGGATTAATCTCCAAAATATATAAACAGCTCATTCAGCTCAATATTAAAGAAACAAACAACCCAATCGAAAAATGGGCAGAAGACCTAAATAGACATTTCTCCAAAGGAGACATACAGATGGCCAAGAAGCACATGAAAAGCTGCTCAACATCACTAATTATTAGAGAAATGCAAATCAAAACTACAATGAGGTATCACCTCACACCAGTTAGAATGGGCATCATCAGAAAATCTACAAACAACAAATGCTGGAGAGGGTGTGGAGAAAAGGGAACCCTCTTGCACTGTTGGTGGGAATGTAAATTGATGCAGCCACTATGGAGAACAATATGGAGGTTCCTTAAAAAACTAAAAATAGAATTACCATATGATCCAGCAATCCCACTACTGGGCATATACCCAGAGAAAACCGTAATTCAAAAAGACACATGCACCCCAATGTTCATTGCAGCACAATTTACAATAGCCAGGTCATGGAACCAACCTAAATGCCCATCGACAGACAAATGGATAAAGAAGATGTGGTACATATATACAATGGAATATTACTCAGCCATAAAAAGGAACGAAATTGAGTCATTTGTTGAGACGTGGATGGATCTAGAGACTGTCATATAGAGTGAAGTAAGTCAGAAAGAGAAAAACAAATATCGTATATTAACGCATGTATGTGGAACCTAGAAAAATGGTACAGATGAACTGGTTTGCAGAAGTTGAGACACAGATGTAGAGAACAAACATGTGGACACCAAGGGGGGACAACCGCGGTGGGGTGGGGATGGTGGTGTGCTGAATTGGGCGATTGGGATTGACATGTATACACTGATGTGTATAAAATTGATGACTGATTATAAATAAATAAACAAATAAATAATTCTATATCTAGCAAAATGAAGGAGAAAATTAAGACATTCCCAGATTAACAAAAGCTCTGAGAATTTGTTGCTAGTAGACTTGCCCTACAAAAAATACTAAAGAGTCTTTCAGATTGATATGAAAGGACATTAGACAGGAACTTGAATCCACGTGAAGAAGTAGCATCAGTAAAGTAACCATATGGATGTATATAAAAGGCAACATAAATGAATTCTTTTGTTTGTAACTCCTTTTTTCCTATGTGATTTAAAGGACAACTGCATAAAACAATAATTGTGACTCTCCATTGGGTACATAATGTATGAAGATGTAATCTGTATGACAATAACAGCATGAATGAGAGGGGCATAAAATGGAGCTACACAGGAGCTAAGTTTTTTGATACTATTAAGTTGATATTAATCAAAACTAGATTGTCATAAATTAAGATTTTTATCCAGTAACCCCCAAGGCAACCACTAAGAACTAAAAGAATATACAGTTGAAGAAATGACAAGGCAATAGGACACAAGAAAATACTTAATACAAAAGAAGGCAGTAATAGAGGAATAGAAGGAAAAATGCATAGGAATAAGCAAAATGACATGTAAATCCTATCTTATCAGTAGTTGTATTAAATATATATGGATTAAACACTCCAATGAAAAGGCAGAGATTGGCAGAAGGGATTAAAAATATCCAAGTATATGCTGTCTGCAATAGACACACTTTAGATTCAAAGATACAGGTTGAAAATAATAGAATGGAAACATATACCATGCAAACAGCAACCAAGAGAGAGCTAGAGTGACTATGCTAATATCAGACAAAACAGACTTTAAGACAAAAAGTGTTACTAGGGACAAAGAAGGATATTTTATAATAAGAAACAGATCAATCCATCAAGAAGATCTAAAAATTATAAATGTAAAAGGACCTAATAACAAAGCAACAAAATGCATGAAGGGCTGACAAAATTGAAGGGAGAAATAGTTCAACAATAGTTGGCGGCTTCAAAAAAATGCAGACTCTTGAGTTCCAGTTGCATGACCAAGGCTGCATGGCCCTGGGTTAGTTGTTTAACCTCTCTCTCATGTCTAAAATGGAGATGAGGACCTACCTTATGGGGTTGTTATATAGATTGACTGGAAACACGAAAAGCACCTATTCCTGACATATGGTGAGCACTCGTTCAGTGTCATATCATTATCCCCATTTAACAGTGGAGGAAACTGAGGCCTACATAGGCAAAGTGAGTTGTCCAAGCTAGTAGATGGTGAAGCTGGAAATCAAAGCTAGGCCTATAGATGCCAAAACACCTTCTAATGACTCCTTTTCTGCCTGGGACTGTGGGTCTTTGTTTCAGGCAGCTGTGTCTGAGACGCTGGTCCTCCTGTAAAGCCTCCCAGACGACCCTGGGCACACAGACATGGAAACAGTACTATCTCTGCTGATCCGAGCTGGAGTTCCGAATGGAATCTGGGTGGCCAGAGAAGGACTTTATCTGCAAAGCCATTGCTGGGCACAAAGGTGCGGGGTGGGGAAGGTGGTAACTGTGTGCATTCCCACTCTTTCCCTGGTCAGATCTCTAGGGATTTGGTTTTTCAGCCAATTAGTTGGAAAATGCCACATAATGAGGACATACCCTGCTGTGTTCTATACCTGTGTTATCATTTGATCCTCACAGAGATCATTACATTTATTTCAGAGTAGAAAGAAACAGAAACTAAGAGATAAGGATGTTGTAACTGTTGTTCACAGTAACATGGCTGGTGGGTGGTAGGCAGTCCTGAGCATGATACCCAAACTGTAAGTCTGAAGTCCCAGCTCTTTCTGTCCACCACTGTCCCCAGAATCAGCACCTGTCATGCTCCTGAGAGAGAAGAGGAATGACTTGCCTGCCTCCCCTTCACCAAGTTGAATGTTCACATGCCAGGCGTCCATGTGTGTGCTTAAGGCAAGTCTGTGTTCTCTTTCAGGAGAGATAGATGAGCTGGCCTACATCTCAACCAAAGAGTACTGGTTTGATGGGCGGGAGGAGTCCGTGGTGTGCACCGTGTCGTCAGATGGCACCGTGTGTGCCTGGGATCTGCAAGAGGTGAGCTGTCCAGGAGGGGGCCAGGAGGAGAAGTGACCAGATGCTGCTATGTCCTCAGTCTTAGCGAGGCCCTTTGCCTTTATTCTCTTTAAGCATCACAGCCAACTTGTGAGGTGAGGAGTGGGAGCCCCATTGTACAGATGAGAAATCTGAGCTGCAGGAGGCTCAGTCGCTGTGCCAGGTCACACTTCAGACTTGAGTCTGATTGATCGCAAATGCCCTTGACTCTCTGCTGTCCTGCCTCAGGGAGATGGGCATTTTTGCAGTGCCTGATGGAGGCTGTTTATGCAAGGGGATGACAGCTGCCATGCCCATTTCTGTGATGTCCACATTGGAGCCAATGCCAGCCTCTGGGTGGTTTTGCCCAGATAATGCAGCTTTTACTCACCCCACTTGCAAACTTCAGTGTTACAACCTCGATAACTTGATTAGTATTTTGGACTTAGTTGGTACTAATTGTTAAAAAGCTTTCCTATCCATTTTCATATTCTCTGATTGCTCTTTTTTGTTGTTTAAAGGATACAGTTATTTGCATCATATGTCTTTCCTCCATGGTCAGTTTTTCATTTGTTTATCATGTTTTTTTTTCTCTTCCACGTGCTTTATTTTCCTCGTATACAGTGATGTTTGACATTATAATTTCGAGTGAAAGTCCCTGGTGACTGATGGGTGCAGGTGTCTGGTTTCTGTTTCATTGCAGTTGTGTTGCCCTGAAAGAGACCCCCCTTAGGCTGTGGACATGAGACCACACAGGCTTAGATGAGGGGCTCTTGGGCTGGAAGAAGACCTGAAGGCTGGGAGGTTCCATAGTTGCCAAAACAAAAAGGTCTTGACTTGAACATAAAGATCTTTGGTGCTGGGGTGGCAGACCTTTTCTGTAAAGGGCCAGAGAGCAAATATTTTAGGCTTTGTAGACCACATGGTCCTGTTGCAACTACTTAACTATGTGGCTGAAATGCAGAAGCAGCTGTAGACAACAAGTAAACAAAAAGGGAGTGGCTGTGTTCCAATAAAACTGTACTTATGGACACTCACATGTGAGTTTCTTGTTTTTTTCATGTGTCATGAAATATTCTTTGATTTTTTTTTTTTAACGAAAATACAAAAATGGTTAGTGGGCTGGGTTTGGCTGCAGGCTGTGGTTTGTTGAACTCTAGTGTGGTCCGTTGGTCACAGTATGGGACTGTTAGACAGGGCTAGACCCCTCTGCACCCATTCTGCCTGGCTTGCCAACCTTAATCCTCTTTGTGAACACATCTCCAATCTTATTTTATTTTTAGAAAGCTCAGTCATTTTGTTGGAGTCATGCAGTATGTAGCCTGTTTCTGCGCTCTGTTCCCCTGGTTGCTACTTTCTATTCTGAAATGGGAAGGGGAGTTTCACTGCTTCTTTGCCCACTTCCATACTACCAGCCAGTGGTGAATAATGTGTATTCTCCGAGACCTAGTTGACATGACCCAGTCACCGGTGCCGAGTTCCTACTAGTAATAGTCTTGTTAGCTGTTTAAGCAACAGAAATCAACTGTTGATTTGTTGATGTGAGGGGGAAGAAAGAAAAGAATGGAAGAATACTGGGATATCATGATTGGAAAAAGATCATGCTAACATGATAACACCTGATAGAAAAAGAACCGTAATAACTCCAAATTGGAAAGAAACCCCATGTGGCAACTCTGAGAAACTCAGAAAGAGCAATTAGAGGATTGGTTCTCTGACGCCCTATCCTAATGTGCCGTGGGCCTGCTGGACCCGGGCTCTTTACCTCGCTGCTCTAGCTTTCAGAATCCTGGGAGAGACCATGTATCTGGGAATCAGCCCATCTCGGACCAGTCATTTTCCTCTGTGCTAATGGCCGTGACAGGGCATGGGCCTTCGCCAGGCCTGGCCCGCAGTGGCACTGCTGGGTACACCACTGGGAAGGGCATGTTCTGAGCAGGGCAGTTGCAGATATGCGACAGAAACTGTTTACAACCACAAGGCTGAATTAGCTTATCTGTAAACCTGGGTTCCTTGGGGACCAAGTGAGACGTTCCACGTGGAAGTTCACTTTATGCAGCCCTGCAAAGCCCAGGTCCTGAGTACAGCCCAGGTCCCCAGCACAGCCTAGGTCCCAAGCACAGCCCAGATCCCGGGCAGGGTGGGTAGTGTTGGGTCCTGCCTCCCTGCCCAGCCTTCTTCAGTTGAGCCATAGGTAACCACTGGGAGTGCTTCAGACATCCTGTGCCCAGTGCACATGAAGGACCCCACCCTCAATCCCCCTGCAATGGCACCAACCCCAGGCAGTCTCAACACCCACACTCAGCCACTGCTCTCCTCCAGGACACACCTGTCTCCTCTCTGGTGGAACATTGCTTCTGTGTTGTGTTCCCTACCATGCTGTGCGGCCTGTGAGGATGGGCATCATATCCTTTACACCTACATGTCCCCAGTGTGCACTGGGTGATGGTCGAATGAATGAAAATAATAAGTGTTTAGGAAATAAATGGGCCCTATGTGAGTTGTTACATTAATTTTGTTGTTGCCTAGGGCACGGAGATCTGTTGAGCCTTCTACAGCCTGCAGCTCCGGTGAATTTGGTGACTTACCCTCGGCTGCAACTGGTTGTCACCGTGGACGAGCGGGGACTGATCAAAGTATGGAAAGCAGAGAATGGGTGTGAGCAAGCCTCCTGCCTGCCTACATACTCGTCTTCATTGGAGGCCTGTGACTTTCCAGAAGGCCCCCTCCTGCTGGTGAGTGACCCAGCTCTCAGGAACCTCTGCTGTTTCACAGGGTCTGTGGACCTGGCACCAGACCACTGTGCCAGGTGGCACTTCAAGCCAGGCCCTCCACATGGAAGACCAAGTGACCACATAATTCTGCTCGGTCCCCCAAGCTCCTCCTTGCCTGCCACGTGGAGGGCAGACTCCTCATCCCCCTTCGGCTCTAGTGTGCCACAGCCTGTTCCCTGGCCCCATCTCTGCAGCCTCTCACCCTTTCAGAGTGAGGTCCAGCCCTGTGGGCTGCCTGTGTTTTCTTGTCCACGGGCCCCTGCTTTCCTGTCTCCTGGTCCTACTCATAGTCTTTCTTCCCCTTGCAGTTCCTTCTCACTACTGCATTCTCACCCTTCTTTCCCCCTTTTCAAGTCTCCACGAGGGCCCAACTCAAAGGAAAACTGAGGCATGTTCGACAGAATGCAAGCATTTGCCTCAGATGATGAAGGCCTTCTGCTGCCAGGACATTTGTTTTAGAGGTGATTCTTGGGCATTGGGAGGGAGCATTTGGCCAGAGAGAAATGGCAAAAGTGGGTGTTAGCTGGCAGATTGAGGAAGTAGCTCTCACCTGGGGGCAGTATCCTCCTCCTGGAGGGAAGGAGGTCTTTGCAAGTGTGGGCAAACTGGCATCCCAAATATCAAGATGAGCAGACATCCAGGAACAGTTTCATATGTAAACAGAACTAACTCTGTAAAAGAACTAAGCTTGTAAACAAAAAAAGTAAAACCTGATGAAACAGATTTCACATAAACAACTCTAGTTGTTTAAAGAAGACTTTGGAATAAGTGTAATTAACATCTCCAGAGCAATTTGAGAATATATTGTGTAGATGAAGAGGAAGCCACTAAGTTTCTCTCCTGGGAATGGTAGAGCACATGATTCACACATACTTGTCAGTAAAGGACAATTAGAAAAATTAGAATATATATCAAGTCAGAGAGCTAAAAAGAGCAAACGGTTTCTAGGCCAAGATTCAGAAGATGGCAGAAATCAAAGTGCTGAGCCTAACAATGGGGCTGCTTTTGCCCTGGAGATGTTTACTACAAAGCTAAGGGGCTGAGCAGAGCTTAATAGCCAAGTAGACAAAAGTTGGACTGCAGGGCCACCAAGGAATGGAGCCCTGTGAATCCTCTTACGTTGGGTGGGTTATCAAGTTTCAACCTAAGAGTGAGGGTGGTCTGAAAGTAAACAGTCCCTGAACTGGCTGCAGCTGGCCAGTTACTGGCTGGGAGTAAATGAAAATCCTTTCTGGAGAAGGTTAACAACTCCCAAGGCCTCTCTTTTCAAATACAGTGTTCAGCACTCACTTAGAGATAAGTAGGCACATGAGGTAAGATGATATGAACTACCCAAGGCAATCTACAGATTCAGTGCAATCCCTATCAAACTACCATTGGCATTTTTCACAGAACTAGAGCAAATTTTTTTTTAAATTACATGGAAACACAAACGACCCCGAATAGCCAAAGCAATCTTGAGAAAGCAAAATGGAGCTGGAGGAATCAGACTCCCTGACTGCAGACTATACTACAAAGCTACAGTAATCAAAACAGTATGGTACTGGCACAAAAACAGAAATATATATCAATGGAATAGGATAGAAAGCCCAGAAATAAACTCATGCTCCTATGGTCAATTAATCTATGGCAAGGGAGGAAAGAATATACAATGGAGAAAAAACAGTCTCTTTGATGAGTGGTGCTGGGAAAACTGGACAGCTACATGTAAAAGAATGAAATTAGAACATTCTCTAACACCATACACAAAAATAAACTGGAAATGGATCAAAGACCTAAATGTAAGGCCAGACACTATAAAACTCTTAGAGAAAAACATAGGCAGAACATTCTTTGACATAGATCAAAGCAATATTGTTTTTGATCCACCTCCTAGAGTAATGAAAATAAAAACAAAAATAAACAAATGTGACCTAATTAAGCTTTAAAGCTTCTGCACAGCAAAGGAAACCATCAGCAAAACAAAAAGATACCCATAGAATGGGAGAAAATATTTGCAAATAATGCAACTGACAAGGGGTTAATCTCCAAAATATACAAACAGCTCATGGAGCTCTATGTCAAAAAAACAAACAACCCAATCAAAATATGGGCAGAAGATCTAAACAGACAGTTCTCCAAAGAAGACATACAGATAGGCAAAAAGCATATGAAAAGATGCTCAGCATCACTAATTATCAGAGAAATGCAAATCAAAACTACAATGAGGTATCACCTTGCACCTGTCAGAATGGCCATCATCAAAAAGTCTACAAACAGTAAGTGCTAGAGAGGGTGTGGAGAAAAGGGAACCCTCCTACACTGTTGGTGGGAATGTAAATTGGTACAACCACTATGGAGAACAATATGGAGGTTCCTTAAAAAACTTAAAATAGAGCTACCATATGATCCACCAATCCCACTCCTGGGCATATAGCTGGAGAAAACCATAATCCGAAAGGATACATATGCCCCTGTGTTCATCGCAGCACTATTTACAATGGCCAGGACATGGAAGCAACCTAAATGTCCATCAACAGAGGGATGGATAAAGAAGATGTGGTACATATATACAATGGAATATTACTCAGCCATAAAAAAAGAATGAAATAATGCCATTTGCAGCAAAATGGATGCTAAAACCTAAAGATTATCATACTAAGTCAAGTAAGTCAGACAAAGACAAATACCATATGATATCACTCATATGTGGAATCTAATTAAAAAAAAAAGATACAAATGAACCCATTTACAAAACAGAAGCAGACTTAATAGATATCAAAAACAAACTTATGGTTACCTAAGGGGAAACGTGGTGGGGAGGGATAAATCAGGAGCTTTGGACGAATACACACACTACTATATATAAGATAGATAACAAGAACCTACTGTATAGCACAGGGAACTCTACCCAATATTCTGTGATAACCTGTATGAGAAAAGAATGTAAAAAAGAATGAATATATGTATATGTATAACTGAATCACTTTGCTGTACAGCTAAAACTAACACAATGTTGTAAGTCAACTATACTCCATAAAAAAGAAAAAAAGATAACATGAACTAGAACCTGCAGGATAAACAGCTGACAATGTCAGTAGAGCCCCAGGGGATTTGGATATTGTAGTTAATAGACACAAACACTAGCACACCTGTGGTTGCCCTGCTCAAGGAGATAAATTTCAACAGAGAACTTAAAGCCGTGAAAAATGACATACAGATTTGGAAAAGAACCAAGTAGAAAGAAATTCTGGAGTAGCAAAACTGAATAACAAACGTTAGGACTCAGTGGATGAATTTAATAGCAGAGTGGACAGTTGAATCCCACAAAAGTCTGGGGTGGGTGGGGGGAGCTTGTGGGCCACTGGCAGTGTTCTTAACTTTGGTGGTGACATGAATATTTACTTTGTAAAAATGTACTGAGCTCTTATGTTTATGTCTTGTGCAATTTTCTATGTGTATTATATACATCAATTAAGAAGTTAAGAGTATGAAAGAATTAGTGAACTGGAAGATAAAAGTAATTATCTACAATGGAATGGGGAGACGAGGAGTGGTAAATGTGGAAGAGAGGCTGAGAGATGGAGACCAGTGCTTCTCAGACTTGAATGGGATGTGACTCACCTGTGGATCTTGTTTAAATGAAGATTCTGATTCAGTGGATCCCTGGGGATGCCTGAGATGCTGAGTTTTTAGAAGCTTCTTGAGGATATTGATGCTATCAGGTCATAGACCACACTTTGAATGGCGAGGCCATAAAGGATCCATGAAAAAATTTTAGTATTTGTTTATTTTATATCCTAGGAGTAGGTGAGGCAGGGGCGCATAGGAAACATTTGAAGAGATGATGGTAGATATTTTTCCAAAATAGACTAAGGACAGTACTCCATGGAATCAAGAAGGCCCCACAAACCCCAAGCAGGGTAAATAAAAATAAATCTGCATATAGACCCATCAGAGTGAACTGAGATAACTGAAGACTAAGAAAAATGTATTTAATAGCAGCGAGAGGAAGTAAAATGACCTTCAGTGTAATACTAATGAGACTTCTTCAGGCAGAGGGAAAATGATCACAGACGAAATGTCAGAGAAGCAGGAAAGATCGATGAGCAGCAACAGTGGTAAATATGAGGAAATCTAAATATTGACTGTATAAAACAGCAACAACAATGCCTTGTGGACTTTAAACTATATGTAGAAATAAAATGCATGACTTTAGCATTTAGGCTAGGGGAGGTTTATGAGGAACTAAAAGGTCTAAGCTCCTTGAATTGTCGGAGAAGATTAAATGTACCAATTAGCAGTATACTTTATAAGGCAGGCTGCAAATAGTAGTCTCTCGTCTAACTCCTAGAAGAATAGTATACAGCATATAGCTTCTAAATCATAAGAGGAAGATGAATGTGTTTTGTGGTTGCACCATAGGGGGCAGGATCAACCTGACCCAAAATGTGGCTTGGTTATTGTTGACTGAAAAAAAAAAAATGCACAACCTAAAAGTTGAGAGTTATGTTTTATTGGGTGGACTTTCTGAGGACTTCAGGCCTGGGACATGGCATCTCAGATGACATTGCAGAAACTGTTCCGAAGAGGCAAGGGTGGGGAGCCAGGATATATAGGAGATTCTCAACAAAAGACCAGGTAGTCAGAACATCAAAAGATTACTGTTAATAAAAGAAAACCAGATTTCTCAAGTTATGGAATTTAGCACTTTTCTATGTTGGGGAAGATGCAAGAGCCTGGGCTCACTGAAATCACTCCTTTGATATGCACCTTAAATATCTGGGGCCAGTATCCTGTGTATTCTTATCCTGAGTTTCCTCAGGGTACACTGGCAGAACCAGGGGGTGTGGCAGTGGCTGAGGGTTTGGCAGTGAGCAGCCCGTTTGTCTACATCCTGGGTTCCCTTAGGGCTCACCCTCCGGTGGCTGTAATATGATGGCTTGATGGCTGCAACATCCTTTGTTTACTGATATGGCAGGCAACATTTTAGTTCTCATTATCAACACTGATGATGCCACACATGCAGCGAGTGGGAGTGAAAAGGTCCATTTTTCACATAATGAGACTTTGCTGGGAGAGCAGGGTGGGCTCCCAGGAGGCCGCTCTGGAAATGGTCTGAGGAAGCAGGGAGGAGTTACTGACTCTGGCTTTCCCTGTGGTTTGGGAGGTGGGGTTCTTACCCTGGGCCAGGGTTTACTGGTGTGAATTCTCTGCAGGTGCCCCTTTCTTATCAGCTTGCCCTGGGGTAAGAGAGGGGGGTGGTCCTTAAAGGCTATCGGCTGTCAAACATCAAAAATGGAGTAAGTTTTTATGATGCATTTCTGATGTTTGATGACTGACAGGTGCATGTTTCATTTCCCCGAACCTGAACTTGTATAAGTAGGCCATATGGTCCTCTGTGAGGCCTGCGTTCTAAATTGGCAGATGAAGGGAAGTTCTCTTGAATGACTTGCTCAAGAGCTTGGTGTTGTGTGTTTTTAAAGTGAAATGAGAGTCTTGGTCACTGTTGGTAATGTCTGGGTCTCCAAAGGGGATAGGAGTGCCTGCTATGTGCAGACATGTGTGACTATCATTTATATTTGGGGTGTTTGGGGGGCAAGAGGTCCTGAGGTCTTCCTCCCAAACGGGAAAGCTTGGATGAGAATTTAGTTTCTGTGTTGGCTGGCCACATGGCCATGCCACTGGCAATGGCCAAAGAGTGTAAACATGCTGGTTGTTTGCTGGGGCATCAAGGGCTAAGGTGACTGAGATGACCGCCTGAAGGTCAACCATTTGTGTGGACTGTTGTGTCTGTCCTTTATCGGGACACCCGGTTAAGGTACAGGCAGCAGCAGTGCTCTGGTGGGCCGTGTGGCATGGGACAGTGTCAGTGCTGTCTACACCACGAGAGAATTCCCTTTCTTGTCTACTCAGAGGGTGGCCTGCTCCAGTGTCATTGCCTGTGGCAAGGGTCTGAGGACAACAGGAAGCTACTTCCTCCTGCACCAGATGGCCAGGCCTGCCTTCATCCTGAAGATGTCATTTCTGTCTTAGCAAGGAGGCTCCAGTGGCTGTGCGGAGCCTGCAGGATGCTACCTCCACGTCCCAAGGCATAATACGTACCTGGGAACAGAGAGTCACCTGTGATCTGAACCTGAACCTGTGATCACCTCTGTCACTGCTAGGGCCCAGATGTAGCCTGCAGCTTTCACTTTGATGGTGTGTTGTGCGGGGCTGAGGTTGGTAGGTTTTGTATCAGAAGCACTGATTTTCTTGAGGTTGCCCTGTCGGAGGATGGGGCAGGATCAACCCCCTACACAAAATTTGGCTCAGATTTGGAGACTGCTGACTTTACACATGCACCAGTGGGGTACGGAAAAGGGTATCCCCCCAAAATTCAGGTCTACCCAGAGCCTCAGAATGTGACCTTCTTTGGAAACGGTGCTGCTGCGATGTATTTATTTATTTATTTAACATCTTTATTGGAGTATAATTGCTTTACAATGGTGTGTTAGTTTCTGCTTTATAACAAAGTGAATCAGCTATACATACACATATACCCCCATATCTCCTCCCTCTTGCATCTCCCTGCCACCCTCCCTATTCTGCGATGTATTTAGTTAAAGATCTCAAGATGAAATCATCCTGGATTTAGTCTGGGCCCTTAATCTAACGGTATCTTGCTAAGAAGAGGAGAGGGCACAGAGACACACACAGAGAAGCCATGTGCAGATGCCGCAGACATTGGAGTGTGCTGTTACACGCCAAGGAAAGCCCTAGAACCTTCAGAGGAAGCAGAGCCCTGCTGGTACCTTGACTTTGGGCCTCTAGCCTCCAGAACTGTGAGGGAGTAAATTTTTGTTTTTTTAAGCCACCCTGTTTTGTTACTTCAGCCCTAGGAAATTAATACAAGACTCATCTAAAACAGAACACTTAAGGAGGATGGAATTAAAAGGATGGGAAAATGATAGGCGTTGGAGATGTTAACCAGAAGCAAGCTCACACAGCTGGTAATGTTAGACGAGAAGACCGGAAGATAAAAGTTTTTACTAGATCTTAGGGGTCATTTCAAAATAATGATTTGATCAGCCTCCCAGAAAGATACAGGGAGGCTAATTTTGAATGCACTTTAAAGTATGGCCTAAAATATATATGGAACAAAAATGTGTGGAATTTCAAGGAGAAATGGTTAAAGTTGCAAGCATCACGAGAAATTTCTGTTACCTGGCTAAAGAGAGATGATCTGGGCGGGCCCACTTTAATTCCATGAGTGCTTCAAAGGCAGAGAGTTTTCTCTGACTGGTCACAGAAGAGGAAGTCAGAGACTCACGGGTGCGGGGGCCTCCCGTGCTGGCTGCCAGGCTGTCGGTGGGCCTGAGGACAAGAATAGTCTCTGCCACCAGCCAGCAGGCAGGGAAACCTTAGTTCTGTAGCCACAGTGTCCTGGACTGCCAACAACCTGAATGGGGCCCCAATGAGAACCCAGCACCTTGACGCCTTGGCTTAGCTTTGTGTGACTTTGTCTCACGGGTTATTGGGAAGATGATCTACATATAGGTCTGTGGCTCATTTCAAGTTAAATTATATTTGTGTGCATGGTCAGCGTCAGGGTTCATTTTTATTTACAAATGGGTATCCAGAATTTGTAGGAAAGACCATCCTTTCTTCATCAAATTATATCATCACCTTCGTTTGTCAAAATATCAAATGACTGTATGTGTTATATGTGTTATATGTTGAACATGTGGGTCAGTCTCCACTGATCTGTTTGTCTGTCCTCATGACAGTAACACAGGGTCTTGTTTCCCGCAGATTACAGTTAAGTCGTGACCTCCAGCATTTTCTTTTTTGGAAAATATATCCATTTCCATAAAATTTGTCAAGTCAGCTTGGAAATTTCTACAAAACTGGTTACTGGGATTTTGATTACTTTGAATCTATAGATTGATTTGGGGATAACTGACATCTTAATGTTTAGTCTTCTAAGCCATGAACATGGCATATATGACCCCATTTATATAGGCCTTCATTTATTTCTCTCAACAAAGTTTTGTAGGTTTAAGTGAACAGGGCTTGCACATATTTTGTTAAAATTATTCATAAGTATTTTTATACGATTTAAATGTTATTTTAAAATTTGATTTTCCAATATTTTCATTGCTAGTATACAGCATATATAGAAATACATAAATAATTGTATGATCAAGCCACCCAAGATGGCTCTTCTCTTGCTCGCTGTACAACCCCTGCCCGACCAGTCCTCCTTCATCTACACACTACTCACATCACCAACCTTCCCTCCTAATACATACTTGCCTCCGGCCCCAGCTGGTGATTGTTCTAATCTTTAGATCAGAGCACCTCCACGGTGATAGCTTATCAAAGGGACGGTGAGGGACGTGCCCCTCTGCTTGTTTCCCTGGTAACCGATGAGCCAACCTGATGTCAATTCCCCCTATAACCGGTGACCTCCCCGAGCCCTGGGAGCAAAGACTACTACCATGTCCTGCCCGCTGTCTGCCGCACACCGTGGAGTGTTGCTCCAGGACATGTAAGCTCCTCCATCCATTAAACCACTGATGTCTGTGTCGCTCACTTCAGGCTCTTTCTTCGGTCTCGAGGCTGGGCAAGTGCAGGGCTTGCAGGCCTGTAGGGTGCAACGCAACAGTAATACATAGGGGAATGTATAGTTTTGTATTTACAAAAAAATTTCTGTGCATACTATATGTAGCATACATAGAAATCATTTGTGTATAAATATAAATAGAAATGCATTCGATTTTTGTATATTGACCCGTATTCAACTGCCTTGCTAAATTTACATATTAATTATTTGTGTGTGTGTGTGTGTGTGTGTTTTGAGCACTTAGAGTAAATCTAATTTCTTTTTTTTATAAACATCTTTATTGGAGCATAATTACAAGGTGTTAGTTTCTGCTGTATAACAAAGTGAATCAGCTATATGTATACATATATCCCCATTTCCCCTCTCTCTTGCATCTCCCTCCCACCCTCCCCATCCCACCGCTCTAGGTGGTCACAAAGCACCGAGCTGATCTCCCCGTGTAATCCAGCTGCTTCCCACTAGCTATCTATTTTACGTTTGGTAGTGTATATATGTCCATGCCACTCTCTCACTTCGTCCCAGCTTACCCTTCCCCCTCCCCATGTCCTCAAGTCCATTCTCTACATCTGCGTCTTTATTCCTGTCCTGCCCCTAGGTTCTTCAGAACCTTTTTTTTTTTTTTCTTAGATTCCATATATATGTGTTACCATATGGTATTTGTTTTTCTCTTTCTGACTTACTTCACTCTGTATGACAGACTCTAGCTCCATCCACCTCACTACAAATAACTCAGTTTTGTTTCTTTTTATGGCTGAGTAATATTCCATTGTATATATGTGCCACATCTTCTTTATCCATTCATCTGTTGATGGACACTTAGGTTGCTTCCATGTCCTGGCTATTGTAAATAAAGCTGCAATGAACATTGTGGTACATGACTCTTTTTGAATTATGGTTTTCTCAGGGTACCTGCCCAATAGTGGGATTGCTGGGTCATATGGTAGTTCTATTTTTAGTATTTTAAGGAACCTCCATACTGTTCTCCATAGTGGCTATATCAATTTACATTCCCACCAACAGTGCAAGAGGGTTCCCTTTTCTCCACACCCTCTCCAGCATTTATTGTTTGTAGATTTTTTGATGATGGCCATTGTAACCGGTGTGAGATGATATCTCATTGTCATTTTGATTTGCATTTCTCTAATAATTAATGATGTTGAGCATTCTTTCATGTGTTTGTTGGCAATCTGTGTATCTTCTTTGGAGAAATGTCTATTTAGGTCTTCTGACCATTCTTGGATTGGGTTGTTTGTTTTTTTGATATTGAGCTGCATGAGCTGCTTGTAAATTTTGGAGATTAATCAATCCTTTGTCAGTTGCTTCATTTGCAAATATTTTCTCCCATTCTGAGGGTTGTCTTTTGGTCTTGTTTATGGTTTCCTTTGCTGTGCAAAAGCTTTTAATTTTCATTAGGTCCCATTTGTTTATTTTTGTTTCTATTTCCATTTCTCTAGGAGGTGGGTCAAAAAGGATCTTGCTGTGATTTATGTCATGGAGTGTTCTGCCTATGTTTTCCTCTAAGAGTTTCATAGTATCTGGCCTTCCATTTAGGTCTTTAATCCATTTTCAGTTTATTTTCATGTATGGTGTTAGGGAGCATTCTAATTTCATGCTTTTACATGTAGCTGTCCAGTTTTCCCAGCACCACTTATTGAAGAGGCTGTCTTTTCTCCACTGTATATGCTTGCCTCCTTTATCAAAGATAAGGTGACCATATGTGCCTGGGTTTATCTCTGGGCTGTCTATCCTGTTCCATTGATCTATATTTCTGTTTTTGTGCCAGTACCATACTGTCTTGATTACTGTAGCTTTGTAGTATAGTCTGAAGTCCTAGAGCCTGATTCCTCCAGCTCCGTTTTTCTTTCCCAAGATTGCTTTGGCTATTCAGTGTCTTTCGAGTCTCCATACAAATTGTGAGATTTTTTTGTTCTAGTTCTGTGAAAAATGCCAGTGGTAGTTTGATAAGGATTGCATTGACTCTGTAGATTGCTTTGGGTAGTAGAGTCATTTTCACAATGTTGATTCTTCCAGTCCAAGAACATGATATATCTCGAGTAATATAATTATATATGTATGTATTATATATATAATATATTAGAGTTAGATATATTTATAAATATATAATATATCATAATTATGTTATTTATATAATAAATATAAAATAAATACATTTATATTATAATTATATATATATAAATATATTATATAATATATATATTTTTTATATATAAAAATATATATACTTTGTGGTATAAAATTGGTTAAAGCAGTCAGAAAATAACTACCCATAAGGAATAGATTTATAATTTAACTACATTAAAATGTAAAAGTTCTGTACATTAAAACACTATTTAAAAATTGAAAGATAAAGTAATGAGTGTCAGAGAATATTTTCTAAAGTTATAAACAATAAAGGATTAAAATGTATATACATATATATTTTTTTTAATTTAAACATATAATTTTAAATCTCTGATTCAATAGGAAGGCAGGCAATGTATAGAAAATAGATGGTGCTTCATAATAGAGAAAATAAAAATGGCCAAAAAGATATGAAAATTTACTTAAAATCATTATTATTAAAGGAAGTGCATATTAAACTATGGTGAGATACCACTCTATCCCCTCAGACTGGCAAACATTAAAAACCTTTAGAGTTATGAGTGTTGTTGAGGATATGTCACAACAAGGACTCATTCAGCACTGGAGGCAGTGCATATTAATCCGTCCCTTTGGAAAACAAGTTGTTATTAAATGGTAAAGTGGTGATATTCCTATCACCACCCCTAGGAATATATAACTTTGAGAAGCTCATGCGCACATGAACCATGACAGTATGAACAAGATTGTTCATAAAAGCAAGCATAGTAGTCCCAAATTAGAAACAACCCAAGTATTCATAAATAGTAAAATGGATACATATGCTGCAGTAGAGTCATACAATGGAAATATTCTACAGAAATGCAAGTAAACAAACTAGAGCTCCATACAACAACATTGATGAATCTTACAAAAGGTTGAACAGAAGAAGGCATAAAAAAGTAAATCTGTGATTCCATAGATTCCATTTATATGCAACTCAGAAATAAGCAAAACTAACTTGTATTGTTTAGAGATGTAAACATAGGAGACAAAATCATAAAGCAAAGCAGAGAAATGATCACTATGACAATCAAGATCGTGATTGCACATAAACTGGAGCAAGAGGGTTTTGATCATGAAAGGACACTCATATTCTTTTTGGGGACCTGCAATTTTTAATTTCTTAAGCTGGGTAGTAATTACATTAGTGTTTGCTTTATAATACTTTGTTAAATTGTACAACTATGTTTTGTTTGCTTTTGCACATACATTGTGTTTAACAATGAAAATTTTTAAATTATATATTACTTATATGTTGTAAAAAGATTTACCACAAAATTCAACAGTTTAAGTAGGCAAATACTTATTATCTCACACATTTTCTGAAGGCCAGGCCTTTGTGAGTATCTTAGCCGGGTGGCCTTGGGGTCAAGCCATAGGCCAGGGCTGTAGTCATATGGCTTGACTGGGGCCGGAGGATCCACTTCCATGAAAGTTCACACACATGTCTGTTGGTTGGGGGCCTCAGCTCTTTACCATGTGGGCCACTTCACAGGGCTGCTTGAGTGTCCTTACCACATGACAGCTGACTTCCTCCAGAGTGAATGATTCAAGAGAGAAAGAGAAGAGAGCAATGCCTTTCATAACCTAGTATCAGAAGTCAAACATTGTCAATTTGCCACATTCTATTCATTAAAAGGAAGTCATTAAAGTCCAGTCCATGATGAAGATAGAGGAATTAAACTCCATCTCTTCAAGGGAATGGTATCAGAGTATTTGTGGACATATTTTAAATCACCATAAATTTTATCAGAAGTCTACTATAAACAAATTCAATGTAGAGTACCTATATTAGGAAAAGTATTTGCAACATATAGGAAAGCAAAATGACTTAATCTATTATAAATGAGGATAAGAACTCAATATACACACTGAAAAAAGACATGAAAAAATTCTAATGAGCATATAAGAGGAAAAATATAAACATTGCTAGTGAAAATGAAAATCTGAGTTTTTACAGCTTTTCTGGAAGAAATGTCACATATATTGTATATTAGTGTGGAGACTTAAACCACTTAATATGCGAAGAATTTATTTCTTTAAAAGGGAATAAAGACACAGACCTACTAGAGAATGGACTTGAGGATACGGGGAGGGGGAAGGGTAAGCTGGGACAAAGTGAGAGAGTGGCATGGACATATATACACTACCAAACGTAAAATAGATAGCTAGTGGGAAGCAGCTGCATAGCACAGGGAGATCAGCTCGGTGCTTTGTGACCACCTAGAGGGGTGGGATAGGGAGGGTAGGAGGGAGGGAGATGCAAGAGGGAAGAGATATGGGGACATATGTATATGTATAACTGATTCACTTTGTTATAAAGCAGAAACTAACACACCACTGTAAAGCAATTATACTCCAATAAAGATGTTTAAAAAAAAAAGGGACCAATATGTATAAAATATGTATGGAGATGTTTATTTTACATTATTTGTAGAAGAAAAAAGCTGAAACAAATGGAATGACCAATAAGTACAGAAATGTTTGAATACATTATGACACATCCATGATGTGAAAACATTTTTAAAACTTTCTATTGACAAATAGTGTACATACAGAAAAGTGCAATATTGCATGCATAAAGCCCAAAGAAATATCACTATCTGGTCATACTCATGATATCAGCATTCTAATCGAGAAAGAGAACAATGCCAGAACCCCCAAAGCCCTCTCAGCTTCCTTGTAGTCTCAAACTTCTCTGAGTAACCACTATCCTGACATCTGAGAACATAGATTAATGTTGCTTTTTTTGGTACTTTGCATGCGTGAAATCATATAGTATGTTATGTGGTATATTATATAGTTGACGCTTGAACAACACTGCTTTGAACTGTGGGTTCACTTATATGTGGGTATTTTTCAATAGTAAATAGTATAGTACTACACAGTCGGTGGTTGGTTGAATCTGCAGATGCAGAGGAACCAGGGATATGGAGAGTTGACTATAAGTTATACATGGGTTAACTCCCATGTTGTTCAAGGGTCAACTGTAGTTTTATTTTCCTTTGTATTCTATTTGTCAGATTCATCCATACTACATGTAGTTATAGGTAATTGATTCTCATTGCTGCATAGTACTTTATTGTGTCTCAACTCATTTATCCACAACAGTTTTAACAGGTATTTAGTTTCCAGCTTGGGACTATTATGATTAGTGCTATGAATATTCTAGTACATGTCTTTTGGTAAATAAATGTGCATATTTCTGATAGATATATACCTAGGAGCAGAATTGCTGGGTCATAGGATATGCATGTGTTTGGCTTTAGTAGACTCTGCCAAGCAGTATTCCAAAGTGGTTGGACCAATTTATGCTCCCAGTAAGAGTGTATGAGGTTTACTGTTGTTCCACATTCATACCAACACTTGCTTTTTCCATGTTTTAGATTTCAGCTTTTGGATGTGTGTCATGAAATGGTTCTCATAGATTTTCTTCTAGAAGCCTAATTGTTTTTTCTTCACATTTAGGTATGCAATCCATATGGAATTGATTTTTATGTATGGTATGAGGTAAGTGTCAGGTCACACTTATTTTTTCATATGGATATTCAATTGACCCAGCACCACTTATTGAAAAGATCCATCTTTACCATACTATTTTGATGACGATAGCTTTTTCATATAGTTTGAAATCCGGGACCATGATACCTCCAACTTTGTTTTCTTATCAAGGTTGTTTTGACTATTTGGGTCTTTTGTGTGGAAAGATACACTGTGTTCATGAATTGGAAGAATTAATATTAGTAAAAATGACCATACTACCCAAGGCAATCTGCAGATTCAGTGCAATCCCTTTCAAAATACCAACAGCATTTTTCACAGAACTGCAATACATTATTCTAAAATGTGTATGAAAACACAGAAGACACAGAATAATCAAAACAATCTTGACAAAGAAGAACAAAGCTGGAGGTATCATGCTCCCTGATCTTAAACTATACTACAAAGCTACAGTCATCAAAACAGTATGGTACTGGCACAAAAATAGATACATAAATCGTTAGAACAGAATAGAGAGCCCAGAATTAAACCCACACTTATATGGGCAATTCCTCTATGCCAAAGTAGGCAAAAATATACAATGGGGAAAAGATAGTGTCTTCACTAATTGGTGTTGGATAAACTGGACAGCTCCACGAAAAAGAATCAAACTGGACTACTTTCTCACACCATAAAAAAAAAAAAAACACCAAAAAACTCAAAATGGATTAAAGCCTCAAACGTAAGACCTGAAAACATAAAACATCTAGAAAAACATAGTCAGTACACTCTTTGACATTGGTCTTAGCAATATTTTTTTGGATATGTGTCTTCAGGCAAGGGAAACAAAAGCAAAAATAAACAAATGGGACTACATCAAACCAAAAAGCTTTTGTATAGCAAAGGAAACTTTTAACAAAATGAAAAAACAGCATGCTGAATAGGAGAAGGTATTTGCAAATGATATCCAATAAGGGGTTAATACCCAAAATATACAAAGAACTCATATAACCCAAAAGAACTCATATAACCCAATACCAATTGAAAAATTTGCAGAGGACCTAAATAGACATTTTTCCAAAGACATACATATGGCCAACAGACACATGAAAAGATGTTCAGCATTACTAAATATCAGGGGAATACAAATCAAAACCACAATGAGATATCACCTCACACCTGTCAGAATGGCTATTACAAAAAGACAAGAAATAACAAGTGTTGGTAAGGATGTAGAGAAAAGGGAACCCTTGTGCACTGTTGGTGGTACAAATTGGTGTAGCCACTATGGAAAACAATATGGAGGTTCCTCAAAAAGTTAAAAATAGAACTACTATATGATCCAGCAATTCCACTTTGGGTATTTTTCCAAAGAAAACAAAAACATTAATTAGAAAAAATATATGCATCCCTATGTTTATTGCAGCACTACTTACGAGAGGCAAGATATGGAAACAACCTAAGTGTCCATCAATAGATAAATGGATAAAGATGTGGTATATTATACACAGTGGAATATTACTCAGCCGTAAAAAAGAATGAGATCTTTTGTGATTTCGATGTGACAACATGGATTGACCTAGAGGTTATTATGCTAAGTGAAATAAGTCAGGCAGAGAAAGAAAAATGATGTATGATTTTAACTTATACGTGGAATGTAAAAAACAAAGCAAATGAACAAATGAACAAAATAGAAACAGTCTCTTAGATACAGAGAAGAAATAGTGGTTGCCATAAGGTAGGGGGTGGGGGGTTGAGTAAAATAGGTGAAGGAGATTAAGAGGTGTAAACTTCCAGCTGCAATATAAATGAGTTGTGAGGATGAAATATACAGCATGTGGAATATAATCAGTAATATTGTAATATCTTTGTATAGTAATGTACTGTAACTAGATTTATCATAGTAACATTTTCTAATGTATAGAAATATTGAATCACTATGTTGTACACCTGGAACTAACATAGTGTTGTAGGTCAATTATACTTCAATTAAAAAAAAACTAGTTCTTTGAAAAGATCAATAGAGCTGATGAGCCTCTAGCCAGGCTAACTAAGAAAAAAGAGAGAAAATACAAATTAGTAACATCCAAAATAAAGGAGGGACATTACTACAGATCCCATGGATAGTAGAAGGATAATCAAGGAATACTATGAACAACACTATGGCCACAAATTTGATAACCGAGATTAAATGGAGTAATTCCTTGAAAGATACATCTGCCAAAACTCACACAAGAAGAAAGAGATGCTGAATAGGCCTGTATCTATTAAATAAATTGAATCAACAATTAATAACCTTCCAAAACAGAAAGCAGCAGGCTCAGATAGGTTCACTGGTGAATTCAAACATTTAAGGAAGAAATTATGCCAATTTTATACAATCTCTTCCAGAAGATAGACACAGAGGGGAAACCTCCTAACTCATTATATGAGGCCAGCATTACCCTAAAACCAAAACCAGATAGTCTTTAAAAGAAAACTACAGACCAATATCTCTCATGAACACAAATGCAAAAATCCTCAACAAAACATTAGCAAATCAAAACCAAAAATGTATGAAAAGAATTATACACCATGACCATGTGAGATTTATCCCAGGTATGCAAGGTTGGTTTATCATTTGGAAATCCATTAATATACTCTATCACATCAACAGTCTAAAGAAGAAAAATCACATGATCATATCAATAGATACAGAAAAAGTATTTGACAAAATCCAATACTCATTCTTGATAAAAACTCTTAGCAAGCTAGGAATAGAGGGGAACTCTCTCAAATTGATAAAGACCATCTATACAAAATCGATAGCTAACATTATACTTAATGATGAGAAACTAAGTTTTTCCACTAAAAGCAGGAACAAGGCAGATGTCCTCTCTCACCACTCCTTTTCAACATCATACCAGAAGTTCTAGATAACTCAATAATACCAAAAAAGGGAAATAAAAGTTATACAGAGTGTAAAAGAAGAAATAAAACTATCTTTGTTCATGGATGACATGATTGTCTATATAGAAAACAAAAGAATTAACAACAAAATTTCTGGAACTAATAAGTTATTACAGCAAATTTGGAAGATGTAAGGTTAATGTACAAAAGGTTAACACTTTCCTTATCCCAGCAATAAACAAGTAGAATTTTAAATTAAAAACATATTGCCGTTTACATTAACACAAATACTTAGGTGTAAATCTAACAAAATACGTACAAGATCTATATGAGGAAAACTACAAAATTCTGATGAAACAAATTTAAAAAAGAACTAAATAAGTATAGAGATATTTCATGTTCATGGATGGGAAAACTCAATTTTGTCAAGATGTTGGTTCTTCATAACTTGATTTATAGACTCAACGCAATCCCTATTAAAATGCCAGCATGTTATTTTGTGGATGTCAACTAAGTGATTCTAAAGTATATCTGGAGTGGCAAAAGACCCAGAATAGCCAGTATTGAAGGAGAAGAACAAAGCAGAAGGACTGACACTGCCTGACTTCAAGACTTACAATAAAGCTATAGTAACCAAGTGTGGTGTTGGTGATAGAACAGTTAAATAGACCATTGGAACAGAATAAAGAGCCCAGAAAGAGACTCACATAAATATCACTATATTTCTGTGAAAATATCACTGATCTTGATGAAATACAACGGTAAAATGGAGAAAAGACACTCTCTTCAACAAATGGTGCTGGAACAACTAGACAGCCACATATTAAAAAACATAAGAATCTACAGACAGACCTTTCAAAAAAATTAATTGAAAATGGATGATAGACCTTAATATAAAATGCAAAATTATAAAACTCCTAGGAGTTAACACAGAAAAATTCTAGATGGCTTTTGGTATGGTGATAACTTTTTAGATACAACACCAAAGGTATGGTCTGTGAAAGAAATAATTGATAAGGTGGACTCATAAAAATTAAAAAAAAGAAAAACCTTCTGCTCTGTGAAAGACACTGTCAAGAGAATAAGAAAACAGCCACAGACTGCGAGAAAATATTTGCAAAAGATTTATCCAATGAAGGACTGTAATTCACAATATACAAAGAACTCTTAAAATTAAATAATAAGAAAATGAACATCCTGATTTAAACATGGGCAAAAAACCTGAACAGATACATCACTGAGGAAGATAAACAGATGACAAAATAGCATACAAAAAATGCTCAACATTATATGTCATTAGGAAATTGCAAATTAAAACAATAGTAAGATACCACTACACACCTATCAGAATGGCCAAAATCTGTAACACTGACAACACCAAATGCTGACAAGGATGTGGAGCAAGAGGAACTCTCATTCATTGCTAGTGGGAATGCAAAATGGTACCACCACTTTGGAAGACAGTTAAGCACTTTCTTACAAAACTAAACATACTCCTACCATATGATCCAGCAATTGCACTACTTGGCATTTACCCAAAGGAATTGAAAAGTTATGAACCTGCACGTGGATGTTTATAGCATCTTTATTCATAATTGCAAAAACTTAAAAGCAACCAAGTTGTCCTTCATTAAGTGAATAAATAAATAAACTGTGAAACATCCAGGCAATGGAATATTATTCAGCACTAAAAAGAAATGAGATTTCAAGCCATGAAAAGACATAGAAGAAACTTAAATGCCTATTACTAAGTGAAAGAAGACAATCTGAAATGGCTACGCACTGTATGGTTCCAATATATGAAATTCTAGATAAGGTAAAATTATGCAGACAGTAAAAAAGAACAGTGGTTTCCAGGGGTTCAGAAGGAGGGAGGAATAAATAAATTTGTGGAGCACAGAGGATTTCTAGGGCAGTGTAGCTGTTCTGTATGATACTATAATGGTGATACATGTCATTATGCATTTGTCAAAACCCACAGGGTGAACCTTGATGAACTTTTGGTGATAATGATGTGTCAATGTAGGTTGATTATCAAATAACCTGCAAATGTACTCTCTGGTATGAGACATTGGTAGTGGGGGAAGCTGTGTGTGTGTTGGGGCAAGGGGTAACTTTTATACTGTCTCCTCAATTTTCCTATGAATATAAAATAAATAGAGCTTCTTAAGAAAATATTTTCAAATTAAAAAATAGAAAAGGAGAGATTCCTAACTCATTTCTGAGGCTAGTATTAGCCTTAAAAGGCCTTGTAAGAAAGTTACAAATCAATATCCCTTATGAAAATAGACATAAAATTTTCTAATAAAATTATAGCAGATTAAATCCAGAAATTTGTAAAAGGCATAATACATCACAACCAAGTGGGGGTTTTCTTGTGATGCAAAGCTAGTTAGACAGAGATCATTGATGCAATCCACTATATTAATCAACTAAAGGATGATTTGGCAATTGTTTTTCAGTAAAGAACCAGATAGTAAATAGTTTAGGCTTTGTGGGTGACATACAGTTTTTATAGCATATTCTTCTTCTTTTTACAACACTTTAAACATGTGAAAAAATCATTTTTTTGGCTTGTGGCCTCTAAAGAAACAGTCAATGGGCAGGATTTGGCCTGTGAGTCACAGTATGCTGACCCCTGGACTAAAATAAGTAAAACCACATGATTATATCAATTGATACAGAAAAAGAACTTGAAAAATTCAACATCCATTCAACATTAAAACTCTAGTAAATTAGGAATAGAAAGCATCTACAAAAAAATTGTATAGCTAACATCATAGTTAGTAGTGAAAGATTTAATGTTTTACCCCAGGATCAAGAACAAAGCAAAGATTATATATTTTTACCACTCCTATTCAACACCATAGGTTGGTTGACAAGCCAGTGTGATAAAGCAAGGGGAAAAAAGCTTAGAGATTGGAAAGGATGACATGATTGTTAAAGTAGAAATCTCCAGAATATATTTTAAAAGCTACTGGAATGAATAAGTGAATGTAGCAAAGTTGCATAATAAAAGGTCAATGCACAAAAATTAAAATGTAATTTATATAATATTAATGAAAAATAGGAAACCAAATCTGTTTTTTAAATACCATTTACAATAGCTTCTTTTTAAAAAAGGAAATACTTTGATATAAATCTAACAAATGTGCAGGAGCTGTACACTTAAAACTAAAAAAAGCTAATGAAAGAAATCAAAGGATGTCTAAAAAATCTAAATAAATGGAGAGATATATCATGCTCATGGATTGAAAGACTCAATATAGTTAAAATGTCAATTCTTTAAAAAATGATCTATAGATTAACACAATTCCAATAAAAATCCCAGCATCACTCACTGTATATATTGACAAGTTAACTTTAAACTCTTTATAGAAAGTCATGGGAATTAGAGTAGCCAAAATAAATTTGAAAAGAAAAAAATTTGACTTTAAGACTTACTGTAAAGTCACAGTTATTAAGACAGTGTGGTAATGGTGAGATGATAGACACGTAGATCAATGGAACAGAACAGAGAGTCCAGGTATGAATCCACGCAAATACAGGCTTTTTTACTAAGGTAAAATTTACATGAAATGAAATTCATCATGTTAACCATTTTTAAGAGTACAATTCAGTGCTATTGTTAGTACTAAGGTCCGTAGTAATTTCCTCACTTTCATTTCTGATTTTAGTAATTTGAGTTTTTCTCTTTTTTGGTCACTCTAGCTAAAGGTTTGTCAATTTTGTTGCTCTTTTAAAATAAATTTGGTTCATTTATTTTCCCTCTTGTTTTTCTATTCTCTATTTATCTCCACTCTAATATTTATTATTTCCTTCCTTGTACTAGTTTTGTGTTTAGTTTGCTCTTCTTTTTCTAGTGCTTTACGGTGCAAAGTTAGGTGACGGATTTGAGATATTTTTTAATGTAGGCATTTAAAGCTATACATTTCCCTCTGAACTTATCTCACTGCATCCCATTAAGTTTTGGTATAGCATGTTTATGTTTTTGTTTTCATTTGTCTTAAGGTATTTTCTAACTTCTCTTGCAATCTTTTCTTTGGCCCATTCGTTAAGAGTGTGTTGTTAGTGTGCACATATTTGTGAATTTTCCAGTTTTCCTTCTGTTAGTGTCAGGGCAATTTCATAAGAATTTCTTGACTTACTTGGGCAAGGGAAGAAATTCATGAGTAGACCAGAAGAAGCAGAAATTTTGTGGAATGGATTCTGGCTCTCTTCACAGGGCTACTTTTTTCAACATTTAATAAAATAAGGTTATATTTTACTGAAATGACTCTCGCCAGCATTGACAACTACAGGGAAACTTAATTTTTGATCCTGAGATGGGGGGGAGGAGAAAAGGTCGACTAGAGACCTGCCTTCTCCCATAAGAATGAGAGATGATAATACAGATGCTCATTCCTTCTACTCCAGCAATAAGATGTAAACCTTGCATTTGGTATGGTCTGGAAATAGAGCACTTTGTTTAGTCAGATATGACTGTTGTCAGAAAGTTACATACTTTCGTTTAAAATGCCAACTTTTCTACGTTTCACACTAGTAAAGGCACATTTAAGTTGATTTTATTTATAACGGTCATGAGATAATGATAGCTGTAGTACCATAGTTCATTTCACCGCATCTCCAATTCCTAGAAATTCGACTTCATAGAAATGCCCAATGAACAACTGACTGGTAGCAGTTTAATGGTTCTCCTGTGAGACCTCTTAGAACTGATTTCAGATTGGAAGTATTACTACAGTGAGAAGTGAATTACTATAATACCTTTTCTGTTGGCTAACATTTTACAAATTCTTCTCTGAAGGGTTTCACAGATGTGATTTCAGGATGGAGTTGGAAAAGTGAGAGTCCACTACTGCAGAAGAAACAAAAGGACAGGTTCCTCTTCAGCTATATAATACCATAAATAAATGATCATATTTGCCACTTTTTGAAATTACGATGGCTATCCTCAAGGGGAAATTGGAAGAGGTGGATTTCGAATTGCCAAAATATCTTGGCCTGTTTTTAGTTTCCTGAACAAGGTGCTGAGCTAGAGGAGCTCTGAAGTCCATTGCATCTCAAGGTTTTTAGTCTCCCTGACCAGAGAGCACAAGGGAAGCCGGCAGCCATTTCGGGGCTGATGGAGGTGTGCTGGGTTTACAGATGCCAAGCTGGCAAGCCCCAAGCTGGCTCCATGGGGTGAGCCTCTGCTCTCAGTTCATGCTGGAAGCCACCCCCAATTAGGACATAACCTGCACTGAGGTTAATTACTGAGGATATGGGTACCCTGTGGGTATTTTCAGAAATGCCGAAGTTCACACACTGTGGTTGTTTGACTGTAATGGCTAATAAACTTTAACAATGTTTTTGCTAGGAACTTTATGACGAACACCTTACTAGGCTGATTGTATGGTATTGTTAATGGTGTCTTCATGAAATTTATTACATATATTTATTTACTCATGAACTATTAATAATTTATGGGACATCATATTTGCTTTCTAATCCTAGTGATTTCTTTCCTACCAGAACAAAAAATTAATTCTGTGTCAAAGAAGCCTTGGTTTGATTAGATTCTTATGGAAATACTCAATATTGATAATCCTCTAACAGATGTATTCTCACCAATTTTTCTTCTATTATGAAAAATTTTGTCACATTTTATATTTATATACAAAGTGTGTGTGTGTATAGAGACAGAGAGGTTGGCTTTCAACTTTCAGAAGTGACCTAAATTTGTTTTTATTCTCATTTTGTGTTATACAACTCTAAGCCATTATTAATATTTTACTTCATTTTAAAGTAAAAATAAAATGATGGTGTTGGTTTTGAGGCTTCAAGTTGTCTCAGGGATTGAGGCAGGAGGTAGATGGGTCCCAGGCTGAACAGTTTCTCCCCTGTGGACAGGAACTCCATAATAGTAGGAACCCCATAAAAGCAGGATGATGGAGGAGGTTGGGCCCTGCTCAGATAAGAGATAAAAGACCACATGTTCCTCATTCTTGAAGTCAAGGAGACCTTCTCGACTATACATGCACAGAAAGGCTCCATGGAGGTCAAAAAGGGAGGGGGGGCCACCCCATAGTAAGTGATGTCAACTACCTATAGGCCTCTTCACCAGAATCCAACTTGGCTAAGAGATGCGCACGCACACATGGGAGGACCCTGAGATAAACCAAATACAGACTCAGAACCAGGCAAAGCAAGATGATTGGTCTAAGGAAACCCAGAAGAAATGCCCCATAAAAGTGATACAAACTACCACGAGGGTGCGACTCTCTCTCTGAGCCCACCTGTGTGTCCATCCACATGTACTGTACTCTTTTCCTCCTAATAAACACTTTACTTGTTTCACTACTTTCCGTCTCTATGTGGAAATTCATTTCCACACAGCTGACGGGCCAGGGACTTGTCACTGGCCACTGGTCCCTGGCAGTGTGGTGGCTAGGATTCAGCGCTCTCACTGCCATTGCCCGACCTCAGTCTCTGCCTGGAAACCGAAATCCTGCTTCAAGCCGCTACAGGCCAAGGCCACCTGCGATCAGGATGATGCTGTTTTACCAAACAAACATTCTTTTCACGTTAACAGGTTTAAAAATTGCTCAATATCAAAGTATTTCTTCAAGTCATCCTTTAAGAAATTAGATTTCCCCACAAATGCAGAGCTTTGAATTCCAGCATATAATTTATTAAATTCTTTTTTCATACTTGAAATAATCACAAGAGTTGGTGGATGCCACATTTCTGAAGCCCTGACATTAAGGAACTAAGCTGAAAGGATATTTCCCAGGCTTAGGGTTTCAGGAAATTGCAGGTGGAGTAATGTCAACAATTCACAGGACTCTGATATAGATCACTAGTTTTCATTCTCCCAAATAGAAAAACTCGCCATGTGACCCTTCATTGGCTGCTCTAGTAAAGCAATTTGAATTTTGCTGACCTAAAGTAAGTGAACAGTTTATACAAGCTTTAAGTATTGGTCATTTGAAAGAATTCTCTTGTTTCTGAGTATCGTGCCTTTTATGTTTCTAATGATACTTGCTTGGAATTCCTAAAAAGTATAATTATTTTTACTTTGGAAAGTGCTGAAGTATAGAGTACAGTATAGGATAGATATGTGGTATGAGGTTTGTTATTTAATTTCCTTAATTTAGGGTTGTTAATAATTTTCCTGAATCAAATCATTTCATTTGTATACTGCCTTTGTCATGATTTTGGAAATGTACTCTATGTCTTATTGTCATTATTATTCATGAAATTCTTTAGGAATTTACATTCTTTCTTCGGTTGGGCTGTGCAAATGGGAAGCCACTTTTCTTCCTGCCATATACAAATTTATCCAGCCCACCATAGATATGTAAAACTGCATGAGATTTTTTCAAAGAGAAAAGTTAATACACATCTTTCTTTTTTTATTTCCACAATTACCTGAACCATAACCATTTTATTTTGAGGGATGATTAGTGTACTGAAGGAGAGTGATGATGACAACTGCTTTTCTTGCTGAACTTGAGAAAATAATAAAAATAAAGAGGTGAAGAACAGGTTAGTGAGGTAAGATTATATTTTTATTTGTTATTTCCATGCTACTGAACCTCTGTATTAAAAATACTTCAGATTAAATATTATCTTCCTTATGATAGCAATTATACTGCCTTTGTGAATGTTTTACTATACCTTTAGAGCTATGAATCTGAGATTGTAAGTCTCCATGTCATGATAGGAGTTACTCATCTGTACTTTTGTCCAACTCTCCCATTTTTCTGCCATGTTGCCTATTTTTCATTAATTTGCAAGAGTTGTTTATATATTCTTTCAATGAGCTGTTTGATACTTACAGTGTAAACTGCTGATCACTTTTTTTGTGGTGGTTTATGATAAAGTATTCCATTTTAAGTTCCTAAACATCAATATTCTCTTTAAAGCTTAGGGCTATTTATTCATTTTTTTGGTGACACATTACAATTTTATTTCATTTTCTTACTTTTAAAGTTGAGGTAAAATTCATACAACATTACATAAAATTCACACAAAACAAACCATTTTAAAGCAAACAATTCAGGGGCATTTAGTATTTTCACAATGTTGTGCAAACACTGTCTCTATCAAAACATTCATCACATATTCATCGCCCCAAAAGAAAACCCCATACTCACTGAGGAGTTACTCCCCACCCCCCTTATTGTTAGGGCTGAATAATATTCCATTGTACATATACACCACAATTTGTTTATCCATTCATGTGTTGATGGACGTTTGGGTTAACTTTCTGATTATTGTGAATAGTGCTGCTATGAACATTCAATAAGTTTTTGTGTAGACAGATGTTTTAAATAATCTTGGGTATACACATAAGAGTGGAATTGCAGGGTCATGTGGTAACTTCATGCTTTCCAAGTTGGCTGCACTATTCTACATTTCCACTACCAATGAATGAGGATTCCAATTTCTCCACATTTTTGCCAACACTCGATACTGTCTGCCTTTTTAATATATCCACCCATATAGGTGTAAAGTGCTATCACATTGGGTTTTTTTTTTAAACATCTTTATTGGAGTATAATTGCTTCAGAATGCTGTGTTAGTTTCTGCTTTATAACAAAGTGAATCAGCTATACATAAACATATATCCCCATATCTCCTCCCTCTTGCGTCTGCCTCCCACACTCCCTCTCCCACCCCTCTAGGTGGTCACAAAGCACTGAGCTGATCTCCCTGTGCTGTGCGGCTGCTTCCCACTAGCTATCTATTTTACATTTGGTTGTATATATAAGTCCATGCCACTCTCTGACTTCGTCCCAGCTTACCCTTCCCCCTCCCCTTGTCCTGAAGTCCATTCTCTACGTCTGCGTCTTTATGCCTGTCCTGCCTCTAGGTTCTTCAGAACCTTTTTTTTTTTTTTTTAGATTCCATATATATGTGTTAGCATACAGTATTTGTTTTTCTCTTTCTGACTTACTTCACTCTGTATGACAGACTCTAGGTCCATCCACCTCACTACAAATAACTCAGTTTTGTTTCTTTTTATGGCTGAGTAATATTCCACTGTATATATGTGCCACATCTTTATCCATTCATCTGTCGATGGACACTTAGGTTGCTTCCATGCCCTGGCTATTGTAAATGGAGCTGCAATGAACATTGTGGTACATGACTCTTTTTGAATTATAGTTTTCTCAGGGTATATGCCCAGTAGTGGGATTGCTGAGTCATATGGTAGTTCTATTTTTAGTTTTTTAAGGAACCTCCATATTGTTTTCCATAGTGGCTGTATCAATTTACATTCCCACCAATAGTGCAAGAGGGTTCCTTTGTCTCCACACCCTCTCCAGCATTTATTGTTTGTAGATATTTTGATGATGGCCATTCTGACCAGTGTGAGGTGATACCTCATTGTAGTTTTGATTTGCATTTCTCTAATGATTAGTGATGTTGAGCATCCTTTCATGTGTTTGTTGGCAATCTGTATATCTTCTTTGGAGAAATGTCTATTTAGGTCTTCTGACCATTCTTGGATTGGGTTGTTTGTTTTTTTGATATTGAGCTGCATGAGCTGCTTGTGTATTTTGGAGATTAATCCTTTGTCAGTTGCTTCATTTGCAAATATTTTCTCCCATTCTGAGGGTTGTCTTTTCGTCTTCTTTATGGTCTCCTTTGCTGTGCAAAAGTTTTTAAGTTTCATTAGGTCCCATTTGTTTATTTTGGTTTTTATTTCCATTTCTCTAGGAGGTGGGTCAAAAAGGATCTTGCTGTGATTTATGCCATAGAGTGTTCTGCCTATGTTTTCCTCTAAGAGTTTGATAGTGTCTGGCCTTACATTTAGGTCTTTAATCCATTTTGAGTTTATTTTTGTGTGTGGTGTTAGGGAGTGTTCTAATTTCATTCTTTTCCATGTAGCTGTCTATTTTTCCCAGCACCACTTATTGAAGAGGCTGTCTTTTCTCCATTGTATATTCTTGCCTCCTTTATCAAAAATAAGGTGATCATAGGTGTGTGGGTTTATCTCTGGGCTTTTTATCCTGTTCCAATGATCTATATTTCTGTTTTTGTTCCAGTACCATACTGTCTTGATTACTGTAGCTTTGTAGTATAGTCTGAAGTCCAGGAGCCTGATTCCTCCAGCTCCATTTTTCTTTCACAAGATTGCTTTGGCTATTTGGGGTATTTTGTGTTTTTATACAAATTGTGAAATTTTTTGTTCTAGTTCTGTGAAAAATGCCATTGGTAGTTTGATAGGGATTGCTTTGCATCTGTAGATTGCTTTGGTTATTATAGTCATTTTCACAATGTTGATTCTTCCATTTCAAGAACATGGTATATCTCTCCATCTGTTTGTATCATCTTTAATCAGTGTCTTATAGTTTTCTGCATACAGGTCTTTTGTCTCCTTAGGTAGGTTTATTACTAGGTATTTTATTCTTTTTGTTGCAGTGGTAAATGGGGATGTTTCCTTAATTTGTCTTTCAGATTTTTCATCATTAGTGTATAGGAATGCAAGAGATTTCTGTGCATTAATTTTGTATCCTGCTACTTTACCAAATTCATTGATTAGCTCTAGTAGTTTTCCGGTAGCATCTTTAGGGTTCTCTATGTATAGTATCATGTCATCTGCAAACAGTGACAGCTTTACTTCTTTTCTGATTTGGATTCTTTTGATTTCTTTTTCGTATCTGATTGCTGTGGCTAAATCTTCCAAAACTATGTTGAATAATAGTGGTGAGAGTGGACAACCTTGTCTTGTTCCTGATCTTAGAGGAAATGCTTTCAGTTTTTCACCATTGAGAATGATGTTGGCTGTGGGTTTGTCATATATGGCCTTTATTATGTTGAAGTCAGTTCCCTGTATGCCTACTTTCTGGAGGGTTTTTATCATAAATGGGTGTTGAATTTTGTCGAAAGCTTTTTCTGCATCTATTGAGGTGATCACATGGTTTTTCTCCTTCAATTTGTTAATATGGTTTATCACATTGATTGATTTGCATATATTGAAGAATCCTTGCATTCCTAGGATAAACCCCTCTTGATCATGCTGTATGATCCTTTTAATGTGCTGTTGGATTCTGTTTGCTAGTATTTTTTTTAAATAAATTTATTTATTTATTTTTGGATGCATTGTGTCTTTGTTGCTGTGCTCAGGCTTTTCTCTAGTTGTGGCGAGGGGGTCTACTTTTCGCTGCGGTGCACAGGCTTCTCAGTGTGGTGGCTTCTCTTGTTGTGGAGCACAGGCTCTAGGTGTGCAGGCTTCAGTAGTTTTGGCTCACGGGCTCTAGAGTGCAGGCTCTCTAGTTGTGGCACATGGGCTTAGTTGCTGTCCATCATGTGGGATCTTCCCGGACCAGGGCTCGAACCCACGTCTCCTGCACTGGCAGGCAGATTCTCAACCACTGTGCCACCATGGAAGCCCTGTTTGCTAGTATTTTGTTGAGGATTTTTGCATCTATGTTCATCAGTGTCATATTGGTTTTTAACTTTTTTATTTCCTTGGGACTTCCCTGGTGGCAGAGTGGTTAAGAATCTGCCTGCCAATGCAGGGGACACGGGTTCGAGCCCTGGTCTGGGAAGATCCCACATGCTGCAGAGCAACTAAGCCTGTGCACCACAACTACTAAACCTGCACTCTGGAGCCTGTAAGCCACAACTACTGAGCCTGCATGCCACAACTACTGAAGCCTGCGTGCCTAGAGCCTGTGCTCTGCAACGAGAAGCCACCACAATGAGAAGCCCGTGCACCTCAACGAAGTGTAGCCCCCGCTCGCCGCAACTAGAGAAAGCCTGCACACAGCAACAAAGACCCAATGCAGCCAAAAATAAATAAATAAAAACAATAATAATATGTGAATAAAATTTGTATTTCCGTAATGTCTGCTGTTGTTGAGAATCTTTCCATGTGCTTATTCGCCATTTATATACCTTCTTTGGAGAAATGTCTACTCAGATCCTTAGCCCATTTTAAATTGGATTATTTATTTGTTATTGATTTGTAAGAGAGTTCTTTATATATTCCAGATACACATCCCTAAGATACAGGATTTGAAAAAAATTCCTATTGTGTGCATTTCCTTTTATCTTTCTTGATAGTGTCTTTTGAAACCCAAAGCTTTTACTTTTGTTTGATGAAGTACAATTTATCAATTTTTTTCTTTGGTTGCTTGTGCTTTAGTTGGCATATTTAAGAAAACATTGCCCAATCTGAAGATTTACATCTGTTTTCTCAAAGCTTTATAGTTTTACTTCTTACATTTATGCCTATGATCTATTAATTTGTGTGTATGCTGTGAGATAAGGGTCCAACTTCATTCTTTTGCATGTGGCTATTCAATTGTTCTTAGCACTATTTGCCCATTGAATTTTCCTGGCACCCTTGTTGAAAACCAATTGACCATAAATGTATGAATTTTTTCTGGACACTTAATTCTATTTCATTTATCTCTATGTCTATTCTTATGCCAGTACCACAGAATCTTCAGTACTGTAGCTTTATGGTATATTTTGAAATGTGGTAATGTGGAGTCCTCCAACTTTTTGGGTCCTTGAGACTGGCCCTTCCTCACTGAATGGTCTCAGCACTCTTGTCAAAAATCATTTGATCTTATATGTGAGGGTTTATTTCTGGGTTGTCTATTCTGTTCCATATATATATATATATATATATATATATATATATATATATAATCTTTATGCCAGTACCACACTGGTTTTTTTGGTTTGTTTGTTTTTTAATTAATTAATTAATTTATGGCTGTGTTGGGTCTTCATTACTGTGCAAGGGCTTTCTTCTAGTTGTGGCAAGCAGGGGCCACTCTTCATCGTGGTGTGCGGGCCTCTCACTATCGTGGCCTCTCTTGTTGCGGAGCACAGGCTCCAGACGCGCAGGCTCAGTAATCGTGGCTCACGGGCCCAGTTGCTCCGCGGCATGTGGGATCTTCCCAGACCAGGGCTCGAACCCGTGTCCCCTGCATTGGCAGGCAGATTCTCAACCACTGCGCCACCAGGGAAGCCCCACACTGTTTTGATTATTGTAACTTTTTAGTATATTTTGAAATCAGGGATGGTGATTTCTCTAGTTTTGGTCTTCTTTTTTCAAGATTTTTTTGGCTATTTGGGGTCCCTTGAGATTTCATATGAATCTTATTTCTGCAAAAACCTCTGTTGGGTTTTTGACAGGGATTGCATAAAATCTATAGATCTCTTTGGCAAGCATTACCAACATTAAATTTTTCAATTCATGAACATAGCATGTCTTTCCATTTATTTGTGTCTTCTTTAATTTCCTTCATCAATATTTTATAGTTTTCAGTGTACTAGTCCTTCACCTCCTTAATTAGGTTTATTTCTAAATATTTTACTATTTTTGGTGCTATTTATTGTAAGTGGAATTGTTTCTCAATTATCTTTCAAATTGTTCATTGTTAGTGTAGAGAAATCTGATTTTTGTGTTGATTTTTTATCCTGCAACTTGACTGAACTTATTTAATGGTTTCCTTTGCTGTGCAAAACTTTTAAGATTAATTAGGTCCCATTTATTTCTTTTTGCTTTATTTCCATTCCTCTAGGGGAGGGATCTAAAAAATTATTGCTGTGATTTATGTCAAAGAGTGTTCTGCCTATGTTTTCCTCTAGGACTTTTATAGTATCCAGTCTTATGTTTAGGTTTTTGATCTGTTTTGAGCTTATTTTTGTATATGGTGTTAGAGAATGTTCTAATTTCATTCTTTTACATGTAGCTGTCCAGTTTTCCCAGCACCTCTTGTTGAACAGACTGCCTTTTCTCCACTGTATATTCTTGCCTCCCATGTCATAGATTAATTGATCGTAAGTGCATGGGTTTATTTCCGGGCTTTCTATCCTGTTCCATTGATCTATATGTCTGTTTTTTGTGCCAGTACCATACTGTTTTGATTGCTGTAGCTTTTCTGAAGTCAGGTAGTGTCATTCCTCCAGCTCTGTTCTTCTTTCTCAAGATTGCTTTGGCTATTCAGGATCTTTTGTGTTTCCATAGAAGTTAAAAATTTTTTTGTTCTTGTTGTGTGAAAAATGCCATTGGTAATGTGATAGGGATTGCATTGAGCCTGTAGATTTCCTTGGGTATTATGGTCATTTTAACAATATTGATTCTTCCAATCCAAGAACAGTAGATCTTTCCATTTGTTTGTGTCATCTTCAATTTCTTTCATCAGCATCTTATAGTTTTTGGAGTACAGGTCTTTTGCCTCCTTAGGTAGGTTTATTCCTAGGTATTTTATTCCTTTTTATGCAATAGTAAATGGGATTGTTTCCTTAATTTCTCTTTCTGGTATTTTATTGTTAGTGTATAGGAATGCAACAGATTTTTGTATATTAATTTTGTATCCAGCACTTTATCACTGAGGTCTAGGAGTTTTCTGGCAGCATCTTTAGGATTTTTTATGTATAGCATCATGTCATCTGCAAACAGTGACAGTTTTACTTTTTCTTTTCCAATTTGGATTCCTTTTATTTCTTTTTCTTCTCTGATTGCTGTGACTAGGACTTCCAATACTATATTGAATAAAATTGGCGAGAGTGGGCATCCTTGTCTTGTTCCTGAACTTAGAGGGAATGCTTTCAGTTTTTCACTGTGAGTATGATGTTAGCTGTGGGTTTGTCATATAGACCTTTATTATGTTGAGGTATATTCCCTCTATGCCCACTTTCTGAAGAGTTTTTTTTATCATAAATGGTTGTTGAATTTTGTCAATTTTTTTTCTGCATCTTTTGAGATGATCATATGGGTTTTATTCTTGAATTTGTTAATGTGGTGTATCACATTGATTGATTTGTGGATACTGAAAAATCTTTGAATCTCTGGGATAAATCCCACTTGATCATGATGTATCATCATTTTAATGTATTGCTGGAGTTGGTTTGCTAGTATTCCATTGAGGATTTTTGCATCTATGTTCATCAGTGATATGGGCTTGTAATTTTCTTTTTTTGTGATATCGTTGTCTGGTTTTGCAATCAGGGTGATGGTAGCCTCATAGAATGAGTTGGGAAGTGTTTCTTCCTCTGCAATTTTTTGGAATAGTTTCAGAAGGATATCTGTGAAGTCTTCTCTAAATGTTTGGTAAAATTCACCTGTGAAGCCATCTAGTCCTGAACTTTTGCTTGGTGGGAGTTTTTAAATTACTGATTTAATTTTATTACTGGTGATTGCTCTGTTCATATTTTCTATTTCTTCCTGGTTCCGTCTTGGGAGATTGTACCTTTCTAAGAATGTGTCCATTTCTTCTAGGTTGTCCATTTTATTGGCATATATTGAATAGTTGCCTGTAGTAGTGTCTTATGGTCCTTTGTACTTCTGTGTGTTTTTCATTTCTAATTTTAAGGATTTGGGCCCTCTCCCTTTTTTGTCCTGATAGGTCTGGCTAAAGATTTGTCAGTTTGTTTAACTCTTCAAAGAACCAGTTTTAGTTTTATTAATCTTTTCTATTGTTTTTTTAGTCTCATTTATATCTGCTCTGACCTTTATGATTTCTTTCTTTGTACTAACTTTGGGTTTTGTTTGTTCTTTCTCTAGTTGCTTTAGTTATAACATAAGGTTGTTTATTTGACATTTTTCTTGTTTCCTGTGGTAAGTTTGTATCACTATAAGCTTCCCTCTTAGAACTGCTTTTTTGTGTCCCATAGGTTTTGGATCATCATGTTTTCATTTTCATTTGTCTCTAGGTATTTTTTGACTTCCTCTTTGATTTCTTCAGTGATCCATTGGTTGTTTATTAGCATGTCATTTAGCCTTCACATGTTTGTGTTTTTTGCAGTTTTTTTGCTTATAGTTGATTTCTAGCCTCATAGTGTTGTGGTCAGTAAAGATGCTTGATATGATTTCAGTTTTCTTAAATTTACCAAGGCTTGCTCGGTGGCCCAGCATGTGATCTATCCTGGAAAATGTTTCATGTGCACTTGAAAAAGGCTGCTGCTTTTGGATGGAATGCTCTATAAATATCACTTAAGTCTATGTGGTCTCATGTATCAGTTTCCTTTAGTACATTCACAATATTGTGCAACCAGTACCTATAAGTTCCAAAACATTTTCATCACCTCAAAAAACACCACATACCCACTGCACAGTCACTTCCATTCTCCCCTATCTAACTCCTCATAACCATCCGTCTTCTGTGTCTATATGTTTACCTATGGCTATTTCATATAAATGGAATTGTAAACTACATCATCTTTTGTGTATGACTTCTTTCATTTAGCATAGCTTTTATTTTTATATATTTATTTATTTTGTTTATTTTTATTTTTGGCTGCATTGGGTCTTTGTTGTTGTGCATGGGCTTTTCTCTAGTTGTGGCGAGTGGGGGCTACTCTTCGTTGCAATGCACGGGCTTCTCATTGTGGTGGCTTCTCTTGTTGTGGAGCATGGGCTCTAGGCATGCGGGCTTCAGTAGTTGTGGTGCACAGGCTTAGTTGCAACCATGGCATGTGGGATCTTCCTGCACCAGGGCTCGAACCCGTGTCCCTGCATCGGCAGGTGGATTCTTAACCACTGCACCACCAGGGAAGGCCCTAGCTACCTTTTAAATATTCACCCACATTGTAGCATTTATGAGTACTTCATTCCTTTTTATGGCTGAATAACATTTCATTGTATGTATATATTACAATTTGTTTATCCACTTATCTGTTGATGACATTTGGGTTGTTTCCATCTTTTGGCTATTATAAATAATACTGCTGTAAAGATCTGTGCTCAGGTTTTGGTTTGAACCCCTGTCTACAATTAGTTTGAGTCTATAGTTAGGAATGGAATTGCTGGGTTGTATGGAGTTCTGTTTTTAACTTTTCAAGGAACTGTCAAACTGTTTTTACACAATGACTGAACCATTTTATACTGCCTACAGCAATGTACAAAGGTTCCAATTTCTGCACATCCTTACCAACACTTGTTATTTTTTTCTTTCTTTTTTTTTAAATTTTAGCCATCCTAGTGGGTGTGAAGTGGTATCTCATTGTGGTTTTGATTTTCATTTTCCTAATGACTAATGATGTTGAACAGTTTAAATGTTGGAGAAATGTCTATTCAAGTCTTTTGCCCATTTTTTAATAGAGTTGCTTTTTGTTGTTGAGTTATGAAAGTTATTTATATATTCTGGATACGAAACATTTATCAGGTATGTGATTTGCAAATATTTTCTTCTATTCTATAAGGTTATCTTTTCACCTTTTGATAATCTCATTTGGTGCACAAAAGTTTTTAATTTTGATGAAGTTCAATTTTTTCATCCTCAATAATATTAACAGCTAATTTCTCATCAGAAACCATGGAGGCCAGATGCAGTAGTATTGCAGGAAAATGGGGCATAAGAGGATGGTCATGTCTCAGGTCTCAGGTGAGTTCCTGAGATGGACTGCCAAGAAAGGGTCCCTGGCTTCACGCAGGAAACAATTCAAGAGCAAGCCATAGTAAAGTGAAAGTGAGTTTATCTAAAGTGATACACCTTCAACAGACAGAACGCAGGCCATCTAAGAAAGTGAGAGTGGCCCCGAGGTATGGGGTTGTTAGTTTTATGGGCTGGGTAATTTCATAGACTAACAAGTGGGAGGATTATTCCAACTGTTTTGGGGAAGAGGCAGGGATTTCCATGACATGGGCCACTGCTCACTTTTTGGCCTTTTATGGTCAGCCTTGGAACTGTCATGGCACCTGTGGGTGTGTCACTTAGCATGCTAATGTATTACAATGAGCATATAATGAGGCTCAAGGTCTACTGGAAGTTGAACCTTCTGCCATCTTGGACCTAATCAGTTCTAACCATGTTTTGTCATATCCCATTCTTCTCAAGGGCTATGTCATTCTTTTAATGGTTGTGCCCTGCCTCCTTCCATCTTGTCTCAGTATGAGGATATATTCAAGTGCTGAGAGGAAAAAAAGCTTGTCAAATGAAGTATTCTATATCCAACAAAACTATTCTTCAAAAATGAAGAAAAATTAACATATTTTGAGCTATACAAAAACAAAGAATTCATTGGTAACAGACCTACCTCACTAAAGGGGTGACATTAGCAAAAATGTCAGAGTAGATAGTTCCAGGGGCCTACCCCTCAATAGAAACACTGAAAAATCGAGTAAAAATGATAAGAATCAACTTAGTTAGAATTGTTGAAAACAGAGGTTCATAGCAACCAAGAGAAGGCTGAATCAAGAAAAGGTCAACTTTAAAATGGTAGGAAAGCATTGCAACATTTTTACTTGTACTTGACCTACACCCTTCATCAGCTTGGCAGTGGTCTTGAGAAAAGAAGCTTTCATTCCCAGCATGGGACCCTGGTCCCTGGTTCTAGAGGGAGCAGAGAAGCCCTTATTTGCAAAGAATAGTGTTTGTCTGCTTTGACCTGTCTTGTATACTACCTGAAAGACTGATAGAAGGTGCCTGTCTGTTTCATCTAATTTGGAATTCTCTCAGGCCAAAAAATTGGCTACACAGATGGCATTCCTCAGAAACATTGTAAGGCAAATGAACAAACTTCTTCAGCCCAGGGCAAAGGATTACAGTTGAGGAAAATAATAAATATGCAAAAGCCTGGGAAGAAAAGCTAGGGAAAGACTTCCTTTGGGAAATTAGGGCTTTCAAAAGTGCCTGTGTATAGTGGGTAATTTGGAAAGACATGCATATAACCTAGGCATGACACATGCTCAGAAAAGACCTGAGAAGATTCTGAGCTTTCATCTCTGGCTGATCTCTAGGCTCAGCACAAACAGGAAGTGAAGGTGAAGGCAGAGTTGTAATTGGCCTGGCTATGCAATAAAGGAGTGCCTAAACACAGAATCAATCTGAGAAAACTGGGAGAAGTTTTTATTTTCCTTTTTTTATTCTTAGGCATTAGGGGACTTTTAGCTTCCTAGCAACTTTTCAAACCCTTATGAACATCTCATTACCCAGTTTTTCCTTTTACACTATTTGGCTGGTCTATTGTTTGCCCCCACTATTATTCACTGCCTCAGGTCACTGCAAATGTAAACAATTGCCTGTAGTTGTTCTTGACAAACACCCCCAAAGAAGGCTTTTCACACTGAGCTCTAAGGTCAAATAAAGTTAGTCCTCAAAGCAGGGTTTCCAGGGAACCACTGGTCAGATCAAGTCATGATAATTCTCTGGTAATGGAGCTTTGAAAAATCTCCAAACTTGTTCTGATCCTTCCAGTGGCTGGCAGGCTGCTGGTTTTCACTGTGATTGGGGGCTGTTAGTTTTCAAAGCTACCATGGATCTGGAGAGTGGAGGATGGAACTCGTGCAAGTTAAAACACAACAAAACAAACTTGAAAGTTTTTGCACAGCAAAGGAAAACATAAAGGGAACAAAAAGACAAGCTATGGACTGGGAGAAAATATTTGCAAATGATGAGACTGACAAGGGCTTAATTTCCAAAATACACAAACAGCTCCTACAAGTCAATAACAAAAAAACAAGCAACCCAGTCAAAAACTGGGCAGAAGATCTAACTAGATATTTCTCCAAAGAAGACATACAGATGGCCAACAGGCACATGAAAAGATGCTCAACATCATTAATTATTAGAGCAATGCAAATCAAAACTACAATCACGTCACACCAGTCAGAATACCCATCATTAAAAAGTCTACCAATATAAATGCTGGAAAGGTTTTGAAGAAAAGGGAAACCTCCTACACTGCTGGTGGGAATGTAAATTGGTACAGCCACTATGTAAAACAATATGGAGGTTCCTTAAAATACTAAAGATAGAGTTACCATATGATCCAGCAATCCCATTCTTGGGCATATATACAGAGAAAACTCTAATTCAAAAAGATGCATGCACCTCAATGTTCATACCAGTACTATTTACAGTAGCCGAGACATGGGAGCGACCTAAATGTCCATCGACAGATGAATGGATAAAGATGTGGTATGTATGTATATGTACGTGTGTGTGTATATATATATATATATATATATATATATATACATACGTACATATACATACCTATAATGGAATATCACTCAGCCATAAAAAAGAGTGAAATAATACCATTTGCATCAACATGGATGGGCCTAGAGATGATCATACTAAGTGAAATAAGTCAGACAAGAGAAAGACAAATATCATATGCAATCACTTATATGTGTAGTCTAAAACATGATACAAATGAACTTATTTACAAAACAGAAATAGACTCACAGACATAGAAAACAAACTTATGGTTACCAAAGGTGAAAGTGGGGGGTGGGGAGGGATAAATTAGGAGTTTGGGATTAGCAGATACAAACTACTATATGTAAAATAGATAAATAACAAGGTCCTACTGTATAGCACAGGGAACTATATGCAATATCTTGTAATAAACTATAATGGAAAAGAAAAAAAATAAACTGTTGGAATGAAAAAAAGATAACAAAGTATTTTTACTGAGATTCAGTAATCTTCCTTGAATAGACAGTCCTTGGCTTTCTGCAGATCTTTGCTTAATTTCCAGAGTTCTGAGAAAACATGATTGTGACAAATTTGGGGGCCAGTTTTCTCAGTTCTTTTATAGAAAAGGGAGTTTTCTGACATTCTTACTCTGCCATTTTCATTGATATCACTCATTCTCCTGTGTCCTTTCACTATGTTCCCATCAATAATCATTTCATTACTTTCTGGCACTATGGGATGTTCCAGCTCATTTTTTACTTGAACTCCCCCAGTATGGAATCAGCCACTATTCCAAGGAGGCTTTGTTCCTATTATTAAAACACACACACACAAAATATAAATTAGCTAAAGATACCCCTGTATATTGGTCCTTCAATAGTCTTTTTCAACATAGCAGGCTGACTTTTAGCTGAAAGTCCAGCAGCACCAAACTCAAATTTTTCCATATACAATTGCCTTAAATATAGCCAAAATAAGTTTACTTTCACCTTTTAGAGACTGCCTGCTTTGCATGCCCCATGAAACTGCACCCAACATTAGCTAGCCATAGATAAGCTGAATCCTGGGATATAAAAAGCCCCAAGCTGCTGCTGCTCTTTGGAGCTCTCGGAACCAGAGACTCTCCATCTTGCTGCTAAGCAACATCGCCTAAACACCTCTCTAATTTCTCTCTCCCCCACGAGTTTCCTTGCCCTCTTCCCCTTCTGGGTGCTGGTGGTGCTGTCTCTGGAAGGTCTCCTGTTGCGAGGGACTTTCTCTCTCGGGCAACCTCTCAAAGTAATGCCCAAATAAAGCTTGCCATGTGCTACTGCCATCCCATGGTTTTGTCTTTTCCTTGATCACCACTCCCCCCACCAAACTTCGAACTCATAACAAGTGGCACTGAATACAAAAATTTGGTTATGATCAAGGAATTGGTATGGGGTCTACCCAGTCAGTAGGACAATCAATTGGCAATTTGATCCTGAATAGTCTTAAGTGGTTGGGACTCAAAATTTGGAATGCCTCTGCAACAATTTGGTTGGAATCACTCCTGTGTACTGCTCTCTACATTTTTCACAGTCTCCTCCTCTGTCTCATTAGCCTGGCCAAGAGGTAGCACCAGTATCTGAGTGCACCCACACTATTAGAACTGACTTCTGGGGTTAGAAACACTGAGTCATCCAGAGACAGATGGTTAGCCCATCTGCCTGGGTCCCCCACTGGGCAGGCAGGGGACACTGTAAGACCTATAGGCTTGGATAGAAAAAAGGGGGGGGGATGCACCCCTCTGGACTGAGGGTGGGCTCCCCTAACCCTGGCCCCATCACAGTAGAAGCTTCCCATAGTGTGTTGGTAGTTTGGAGTACTCTGAGATAAGAGAATGTCTTCATCCCTGGTGACTGCTATGGCAGGTAAAGAAACTGATAAGGCAGAGGTGGAGGCTGGATGTCAGGTGGGGAGACACCTTTGCAAGCAGCTAGCATGCCTCTTCTCTTGTGATAATCTATCATATTGTTATGGATGTTGTCATTCTAGCCCCTCCCCAGTGCTTGGGCTGAGCTGGCTAAAGCATTACTCAAAGGACCAAAGTCAAGGAAGTTTATAGCCCAGCCCTTCCCAGGACCCTGAAGGAGGTGGACACCTTGCTGAGCAGATGATCCAAACCACAAGATATGTGTTAGGGCTTGCTCACCGCTGCTTCTCACCCAGGCACTGCCTGGAGAGGAGGTAAGATCCCAAAGTCCCAGGGCAGACCCAATGGAGGGGAGGACCCTGGGGAGACTGACTGGAGTCCTGGAGAGGAAGATGCAGCACAATGTCCTCCTGATAGTGACTGGGATAATTTACCCTCTGCTTTGTTGGTAATCACCTGCAAAGTAATACAGACAGAGAAGACAAAAGGGAAGGGCCAAGGGGGGCCTTCCCTTGTTTAAAGGAGGAGACACATTCACTCCCTTGTCCTGAGGCCCAGTCTCTCCTTTGAAAGACCCTGCCCAGGAACCAAATGAAAAAGGGCTTCCTGGCTGTCTAGAATGTATCTGGCGGGGAGCAAGATTCACCTAACAGGGGCTGCCATAGTATGGGATGTAAAATGGTATCCCAGTAAAGGATCCCACACAATTAGTGTGGAAGGTGGGAATGACCCCCAGAGGTGGCTTTGGACCCTGGTCAATATGTATTTTGTGGGTGTGGAGTTTCATGGCTTGTAAGGCCACCTGCCCTACATTAGGCCTCATAACAGCCTGGCAGATTGTCAATGGAAAATGTTAGCTTAGGCCAAAGATCGCCTCTGCCAGTTGGGGACATTGGAGTGGGCCTGTCAGGCAACAGATGATGTGCATCATGATGACTTGGCAAGTTGAAGGAGGCTGAATTGAGTCCTGAGTCCACCCAGTTTTTTCTCAGGGGTGCCCCCTCACAAATAAAAGTTCTCTTTACTGACAATGACGGTGAATGCTGAAACAATTCAAGAGGCCGTACCAGCCCTACACTTAAAAGAAGCTCTGGAGAGACAAACTCAGAGTCAAGTTCCTATTAATTCTACAGCAATATCCTGCCCAGCCTAAAAATTACACCAACAGTGAGGCTGCCCCCATTCTAGGCCAAACAAGCCACCTACAACCATACCTAAATATGAACCCCAAGATGACAAGAGATATTGTGTTGGAACCTAAGGGACAGGGGGTGCCAGTTTGGATGGTCTCTAGAAAATCAGTAAGCAGTTACAATACTAAGGTTAAGTTACAGTTGATGACAGGCATCACCTTTGGGGTCATCCCCACCTTCTGTGCCTAACCCTGATCTCTACCAGTGGCAGGGACCTACCCCACATAGGGATCCCACCATCATGGAAGCAGTCCCCTTCTGGCAAACAACCACCTACATTAACCGTGGTTTGGGCTCAGAAATGAACAATGCTGGTGGCTCTGTTGGACACAGATGCCCAAATCTCCCTAATCCCAGGAAGCACTCTTTCCCTAAAGGGACACCTCGAGGAGGTGACAGCCTTGGGAGCAGGATTGATAATGGTTAATTACCAACTTTATTAAAATTGGCCCAGTTTTGCTAAAAAGATGTTTCTATTCTTGTTTCCTCCAAGACGCCCTATTTTTCCATTATTAGAATACACCTCCCTCATGCTGACTTAAAAAAATGCACAACGTGAGAGTTGCGAGTTAAGTTTTATTTGGGGGAAAATGAGGACCGCAGCTCGGGAGACAGTGTTTCAGATAACTCTGAGAAACTGCTCCAAGGAGGCGAGGGGAGGAGCCAGGATAAATAGGAGTTTGGCAACAAAGGGCAGGTAGTCAGGAACATCAAAAGATTATTGTTAATTAAAGAAAACCAGATATCTCAAGTTAAGGAATTTAGCGCTTTTCTACGTATGGGAAGATGCAAGAATCTGGGCTCACTGAAATCATTCCTTTGACACGCACCTCAGCTATCTGGGGCCAGTATCCTGTATTTTCACATCCTGAGTTTCCTCAGGGCTCATCGCAGGGAGTGGCTGCAGTCTGATGGCTGCTAGATGGCAGGTATTCTTTTCAGCCCTGAGTTTCCTCAGGGCTCACCGGCTCACATTGGAGGGTTGCAGTCTTTGATCACTGTGACATCCTTTGTTTATTGATATGGCAGGAAATATTCCGTTTATAAATATTCCATTCCATTTATAAATATTCCATTTATCACTCAGCAGCAGGTAACCTCAGGAAACAAGCCTAAGGCTTTTATGCTATTGGTTGGTATCATTCAGTGGGAACAAATTAATCTTCCCTACCAGTACAGGTGATAAATATGTCACAGTACTAGCTAGCTAAGGTAAGGCACTGAAGGATAAGGGGCTATCAGAGCTGACCTAGGTAAGAAGGGATATTGATTCCCACCATCTCACTTTTCAGTTACCTTGTATTTCCAGTGCTTAAAGCCACTACTGATGACTGGAGGTGAAGTATAGATTATAGAAAGTTGAACAAGGTTATTTTCTTTATTAGGGTACCTCTACCATCCTTGCCTTGATGCATGACATTCATAACAACATGGGTAAATTGTTTGGAATTATAGACTTGGGTAACATGATCTATTCAGTAAAAATTTTGCAGTCAACCACAATTCACCTTCTCCTTTGAGGCTCAAGAATATACCTTTACCTGATTACCTATTGAGTTCTTAAATAGCCCTGCAATTACACAAGGGCTTTGCAGCCAGGGCTTGGATGCCTGCCCGACACTTCCATCAGAAACTCAGCTTTGGCATTATATGGATGACATCCTCCTCATTGGACTTGCCCAAGACTATGTCTCATAGGCCAGTACAGCCATGAGTGAACAACTCACTGACGGGATGGACAAGTATCCCCCTAAAGTACAAGGCCCCTCCTAGTCTATTAAAATGTTAGGTTACATTTACAATTCAGAAGAGTGAACTATCTTCAATCCAGTAAGAGACAAGCTCCTAGCACTTTAATTTCTCACATTGCTAAAGGGATCCAACTAACATTTGGTAGGAACGTTCATTCTGGCACCAACGCATTATTTCCCCCAGTAGTCACTGTCCCCTGTCTTATCAAGTTACCTGCAAGTTTTTCACTTTTCAGTGATCAAAGCTGAAGTTCTTACTGGGGCAGAGAAAATTACCCTATGAACCAAGATTTCTGTTATGACCTGGGTAATGGTAAAAGCTCCCTGTAGAAGTGGATCTGAATCAGAAGTCTCCTTGTTAAAATGGAAATGGTATCTACAGCATTGGGCAGAACTCATACCTACTGTAGTGTTATGCTCTACGAGGAAACAGCCACATATCCTGCCACTCAGGTTAACTTGATGAAACTGCAGAAATGCCTCCACCCTTTGCCCAAGGGGGGCTAAAGGGAAGATGGTCAGCACTCTTAAAACAAGAAAACCAATAGTCATTCTTTACCAGTGGAGTGAACAGTGGGTTTAAGGGAGCCACACAATGGCAGCTGTAGCCTGTCTCCCCTATTCAAATACTCCAATTTCCATATATGCAATACTCCTAGCAATGGAGTATTCCCTTGATAAAAACTTTCCTAAGGTTTGTATTTTCACAGATATGTTCCTGGTTGGTGGCTAACAAGCTAAGTACTTGATTGGGACTTTGACAAAATCAGGGCTGGAAAATACAAGGCCAAGACATTTGGGGTAAAGAGATATGAGGGAAAAATAGCTACACTGGTTCCCATTCTACCAAGCTGGGTGCACCATATCCTGGCTTATACTAAGCAAGACATGTAAGAGGCATAATACAACAACAAAGCTGACAAACTAACCAATCCACCAAAACAGGAAGGAAAGTCCCAGAATTTTGTCCCTTCTACCAGTGGGCACATGAGAGATCAGGGCATTTGGGCATCATGGAGTGAAAAAAATGGATTGTTAATAGATGAGCTGACCCAAAAGAGAGGCATCTACAAAAAGCCACTGGGTATTGTACCATATGCCAGAAATTTAGATACTGGGCCTACCACATCAGAGGAAAAGTTTGCAGAGAAGGGCCACATCAGAACTTGCAAATCAATTTCATTGTGCCTCTCTCAGCAGCATCAGGGGCCACTGAATTTGCCTTAACAATGGTAGTTACCTACACAAGCCTTCTGTTGCCTTACCCATGCAAGGCATCAACCTCTGCTAATGTCACTGAGGTGTAAACAAAGCAGCTTTTACAACCTTTCGGAGTGCCACAAGCTAAAAAGTCAGATCAAGGCTCCCACTTCACCATGAAGCAAATGCAATAATGAGCATTATGAAATGACATTACAAAATAACAGTGGTAGGTATCACATAAATACATAAAGGGCTTTTAAAACAAGGGCTGTTGCGAGAACTTGGAGGACAACTGTCTCCCAAGTGGTCAAAAAAGCTACCCATTCTCCTGATTACATTAAATCCACACTCCCTGATTACATTAAATTCATGGAATCTATAGCATAACTATACCATATTTAAATTCACAGCAACTGAGGGAACCACCAACAGAGACGCTGCAGCCTCTAATGGTGTATACACCTGCATCAGAAACAACACAATGACCAGTTTTCACAGATATGGTAGCTCTAACATGGCTGCCCACAGCAAAGGAACATCCCGCTCAGTACCTGCACCGTTCCCTTGTCCCTCATAGAAAATACAGAGCCTGACCACTTCCCCCTTGATCCTGATAAGAGCCTGATGTGGACCACTGGCTCTGGGGCCATTCTCAGCCTGAGTTTGCTCATCGTCAGCGAGAGCCAAGCAAACTACCCACACCACTTGGATAGGCTGCCCACATACTTTGTGGAACCAACATGGACCTGATCCTGACACCCAGGAGGTGTAACTAATCACCCTCAGACTGGGTACTAGCACTTGGATGACACTCAGGGGACCATCACTATCCTATAGCTGGCTGCAGACAACCTCAGACTTTAATCTCTACTCTATTGCTGTGTCCCTTCCTTACCTGAGAAGTTCCTATCCACACCCACTCCATGTCCTTGGCATTCACATCACAGAAAGAAACACAATATGGGTTAGATTGGGGGAACCACACCATTGGCTCTTTGGGTTGGTCAATCAGCACTGAGGCTGGCACTCCTCCTCCTATCTCTACTACCGCTGGCAATAGTCCTCTGGATAAGCTAGACTCTGTGATACCACTTGTGACTTATAGGTGCCTTCTAAGCCCTATAGACCAACTTTAACTTCAAATCAGATGAAACCCACTATTATTAACTAGTGCCATTAAAAATTAGAGCAATGGCCATTACCTATCGAGTCTCATCTAAAAAATGCCCAGATATAGTGTGCACTCAAATTACAACCAGGATGCTCGGGATTGGTACAATCAAATGAAAAACTCTGTAATTCAGAGACTATACCAACGAACCTTATGGGATTATGGAGATAAAAGTATACCTCCTGCTAATCCCTGAGATGATGATAAATATAAACCCTGACAACAATGTATACCCTTACAGTTATTGGCCTCTCTTTCTTTTATTTTTTTCTTTTAAAGTGATAATTGCAAGGAGTGGTAAGATCAATAGACAGGTTTTTTTCAGGTGTTTTTTAAAAAAATTATTTATTTTTGGCTGTGTTGGGTCTTCGTTTCTGTGCGAGGGCTTTCTCCAGTTGCGGCAAGCGGGGGCCACTCCTCATCGTGGTGCGCGGGCCTCTCACTATCGTGGCCTCTCTTGTTGCGGAGCACAGGCTCCAGACACGCAGGCTCAGTAGTTGTGGCTCACGGGCCCAGTTGCTCCACGGCATGTGGGATCCTCCCAGACCAGGGCTCGAACCCGTGTTCCCTGCATTAGCAGGCAGAGTCTCAACCACTGCGTCACCAGGGAAGCCCTGGCCTCTCTTTCTATTCTTTACAATGATCTCTCTCCTTCGCCAGTATGAGCCTCATTTATTGAGGTGGAAAGAAATTGCACTAACCAAGTGGCCATGGGCACATTACCATGGACCTCTTCCTTGGATACTGATCAATATATTCAAGGAAGGCAATGTGTACAATATAATGTTACCTAAGCTAAGGCATATCTAGGAAATTAGAAACTGGCTTGAGAATGCTCCATAACCTAACCTCCTCACATACCAACTGCAAATTTTATGTACCACTCAGTAGGGGTGGGCTCTACAATAATTGCAATACTGGCTGCCCACAGTGAATAATCATATCTCTTGGGTATTATAGCAGACAATTCTCATGAAAAGCATATTTGATCATATTGATAGAGAAATCTAACTGCTCTCTGCATGGGAGTTTCTCTACCCAACTATTTTCTATCCAACTACTTGCTTCAGCTATTACAGAATTTTCTAGACCTATCAAAACCACCATTAATAAGTACTTGGGAAATATTTGAGGGTAATTTCTGCCCAATGTTATTGTTCTGGGACCTTATTTTAGAAACCTACATAAAGGCATCCAATCAGAAGAGAAGAAGTAAAACTGTCTCTATTTGCAGATGACATGATATTATATTTAGAAAACCTTAAAGACTCCACCAAAACACTGTTAGAATAAACCAATTCAATAAAGTTGCAGGATACAAAATCATTATACAAAAATCATTGCATTTCCATACACTAATAATTAGCTATCAGAAAGAGAAATTAAGCGCTTCCCTGGTGGCGCAGTGGTTGAGAATCTGCCTGCCAATGCAGGGGACATGGGTTCAAGCCCTGGTCTGGGAAGATCCCATATGCCGTGGAGCAACTAGGCCCGTGAGCCACAACTACTGAGCCTGTGTGTCTGTAGCTTGTGCTCCGCAACAGGAGAGGCCGCGACAGTGAGAGGCCCGCGCACCACGATGAAGAGTGGCCCCCGCTCACTGCAACTAGAGAAAGTCTTCGCACAGAAACGAAGACTCAACACAGCCAAAAATAAATAAATAAATAAATAAATAAATTTTTTAAAAAAAGAAAGAGAAATTAAGAAAACAATCCCATTTACAATTGCATCAAAAAGAATAAAATACCTAGGAATAAATTTATCCAAGAAGATGAAAGATCTGTACACTGAAAACTATAAGAAATTGATGAAAGACATTAAAGAAGACACAAATAAATGGGAGTGTATATCATACTCATGGATTGGAAGAATTAATATTGTTAAAATGTCCCTACTACCCAAAGAAATCTATAGATTCAGTGCAACACAATCAAAATCCAATGGTTTATTTTTTCACAGAAATAGAACAAACAATCCTAAAATTTATATGAAACCAAAAAGACTCTGAGTATCCAAAGCAATCTTGAGAAAAGAACAAAGGTAGAGGCTTTTCTGATTTCAAACTATAGTACAAAGCTCTAATAATCAAGACTGTATGATACTGGCAAAAAAATAGACACATGCACCAACTGAACAGAATAGAGAGCCTAGAAATAAACCCACACGTATATTGTCAGTTAACTGATGATAGAGGAATCAAGAATATACAATGGGATAATATAGTCTCTTCAGTAATGGTGTCAGGAAAACTGGACAGCCACAGGCAAAAGAATGAAGCTCGGGGCTTCCCTGGTGGCGCAGTGGTTGAGAATCTGCCTGCTAATGCAGGGGACACGGGTTCGAGCCCTGGTCTGGGAAGATCCCACATGCCGCGGAGCAACTAGGCCCGTGAGCCACAACTACTGAGCCTGCGCGTCTGGAAGCCGGTGCTCCGCAACAAGAGAGGCCGCGATAGTGAAAGGCCTGCGCACCGCGATGAAGAGTGGCCCCCACTCGCCGCAACTAGAGGAAGCCCTCGCACAGAAACGAAGACCCAACACAGCCAAAAAAAATAAATAAATAAATAATAATTAAAGGTGCTAATAATTTAAAAAAAAAAAGAATGAAGCTCGACCACACTATCTTATACCATACACAAAAATTAACTCAAAATGGATTAAAGACTTGACTATCAGACCTGAAACCATAAAAATCCTAGAAAAAAGCATAGATGGGAGGTAACTTCCTTCACATAGCTCTTAGCAATGTTTTTGTGGATCTGAATACAAAGGCAAGGGAACTAAAAGTAAAAATAAACAAATGGGACTACATCAAACTAAAAAGCTTCTGCACAGTAAAGGAAACCATCAACAAAATCAAAAGGCAACCTAAAAGATGGGAGAAAATACTTGCAAATCATATCTAAAAAGGGATTAATATTCAAAATACATAAAGAATACATACAACACTATGAAGTAATATGAAACAAGAACAAAATAAAAAATAATCTGATTTTTAAAATGGGCAGAGGACCTGAATACAGTTTTCCAAAGAATACATACAACTGTCCAACAGATATATGAAAAGGTGCTCAACATCATTAATCATCAGGAGAATGCAAATAAAAACCACAAAGAGATAGCACCTGACACCTGTTAGAATGGCTCTTCTCAAAAAGACAAGAAATAACAAATGTTGGTGAGGATGTGAAGAAAAAGGAAAACTTGTATACTGTTGATGGAAATGTAAATTGGTACAGCCTCTGTGGAAAAAAAGTATGAAGGTTCCTCAAAAAATTAAAAATAGAACTACCATATGATCCAGCAATCTCACTTCAGGGTATTTATCTGAAGGAAATGAAATCACTATATCAAAGAGATATCTGCATCCCCACGTTCATTGCAGCATTATTCACAGTAGCCAGGACATGAAAACAACCTAAGTGTCTATTCATGGATGAATGGATAAAGAAAATGTGATATATATGTATATGTATGTATATGTGTGTGTATATATATATATACACACATACATACATACACACATACATACATATATATGAAGTATAATATAATATAAATATATGTATAATGGAATATTATTCAGCCATAAAAAAGAAGGAAATTCTATTTGCGACAACATGGATGGACCTCAAGGGCATTATGCTAAATGAAATAAGTCAGAGAAAGACAAATGCTATATAATCTCAATTATATGTGGAATCTAAAACAAAATCAAAAACCAAAAAAACCCCAGAACTCATAGATAACAGGAAACAGATTCGTGGTTGCCTGAGGTGGGGGGTTGGGGTGGGAGTGGGGGAATTGGGTGAAGGTGGTCAAAAAGTACAAACTGGAAAGTTATAAGATAAATAAGCCCTAGAAATGTAATTTACTGCATGATGACTTAGCTAACAATATTGTATATTTGAAAGTTGTAAAGACAGTAGATCTTAGAAGTTCTCATCACAAGAAAAAGAATTGTAAACTATGTGTGGTGATGGATGTTAACTAAACTTATTGCGGTTATCATTTTGTAATATATACATATATCAAATCATTATGCTGTACACCTAAAGTGAATACAATATTATATGTCAATTATATCTCAATTTTTAAAAAACCTAAAAATCCCACCTTACAGAATATAGAAACAATAATGAAAAGACAAGTAGCAAAGCTAACCTGGGAGGAAATTTATTGGTGTAGTCACAACACCACCTCCCAAGGGGCCACTATGAAAGCTGTTCTAACGTCTGCCCTAGGAAGGTTTGGATACCATGGGGCAGAGGGTCCCACAGTGAAACACAGCAAACTTGTAATAAATAGGGATAGAATTGGGACAAATGTATAATACAATTGATGTCTGCTTTTAGAAATAATTTGGCCCACTTGGGAGGATCCCATATGTGAGTGCCCCATGGTTCAGGAACTAATTTGGTGCATGTCTAAATTAACTTTTTATCAGACTGCTGAGAGTATCTGTGAAACCTATCCCATGTCCATGGGCACACACTGATGCTACTTATTATGGCAGTCAGCAGGAAACTCAATCACTAATGCTCACCAATCTGAACGAGAAGGAATATACAATTGCCCACCAAACCAAATCTGCATACAGCCTTAGCCACAGCAATACATATGTATGCAGATCTAACTGCATGCTGGGTTAGATTCCTACAACCTGATTTTAGTACACAGCATAACGGCCAAACTCTCCTATAAACCTCACCCATCAAGATGAGCCTCTTCCCTTCACCATTAACATCCAACAACAGCATCAACATCCAACGAATTTATGTGAGGCTTGCCACATAAATGTGTAGACAGTGGTGGGCTAAGCACATAACCCATTAGTTGACCCAGGTGCTGAGTGTGAGGTAGAGAACATTCAAGTCTGTTCGACCATGACATTGTATGCTCCTATTCACACCACTTGGAATTGCACTAAGCTGTGCAAATATACCTTTCCTACAAACACAGAGCATATAGGCAGCAGAGGGAAGCTGGAGGACCTGAAAGAGAATCAAATAGTCTCCCCTATCACAAGCTTCCTCCCACCCAACACTGCAAAGTTTTCCCTGCACTTGAATTTGGCTGAAAATTCCAGTAGATTTTTACTCAGCAGCAGAACATCCCAAGTCCTTGTTTTCACAAGCCACACTAGCCACAGCTCTCCAATGACACAAATGAGCTCTGCTAATAGTCCCCCTGGCACTAATCACTCTAGGTTCACTAACTCTGGAAATAGAACAGCATATGTGTGGGACACTTCACAAAGAAACACAGATAGCCATGTCCAAGGAATTATCCACAGAAATGAAACAAATGGCCCAGGGATTAGAACTCTTGGCTGAATCTCAGTGTACTTTAGGGACCATGGCATTAGACAACTGCATAGCCCTAGATTATTTATTAGCTGTTAAAATGGGGGTGTGTTTGTGTCTGTGCACTTCCTCACATATCTTGCTGCATGTGAATCATAACACTTACCACGTTTTAAAGATAGCCAGGGACATGTATCAAAGGAGTCATAATGTCACTCTATTAACTAAATTGATTGAACAAGTCAAAATCTTCTCCTTTTCTGATCTATTCTCCTGACTTCCCCCCACTAAGTGGGTCAACTGGCTGAAAATGGGCTTTGAAATGGGCTTTATGCCCTTGTAGGATTTTGGGCATTTAGAATGCTTTATTGCTGGCTGCAGACTCAGACATTACAAAGTTATACACAACTTAGATTATAAAACAACATGGAGCCAGGGGATATATTATTGTATAAATGAGCCAAAGATGTCCCTGTATATTGGTCCCTATGCTGTTTACTTTTTTTTCTTTCTTTTTATTTATGTATTTATTTATTAATATTTTCTTTTTATCTATTTATTTATTTGGCTGCGTTGGGTCTTGAGTTGTTGCTGTGCGTGGGCTTTCTCTAGTTGCGGTGAGCGGGAGGCTACTCTTCGTTGCAGAGCACAGGCTCTAGGTGCTCAGGCTTCAGTAGTTGTGGTTCTTGGGCTCAGTAGTTGTGGCTCACAGGCTTAGTTGCTCCGCGGCATGTGGGATCTTCCCGGACCAGAGCTCGAAACCGTGTCCCCTGCATTGGCAGGCAGATTCTTAACCACTGTGCCACCAGGGAAGTCCCATGCTGTTTACTTCTTAACAGTAGGCTGAGACCTCTAGCTCAAAGAGTGATGGTATCAAACTCAAATTTTTACAAATTGAATTGCTTTTTTTTTTTGGCCGCGCCACCATGCATCTTGCGGTATCTTAGTTTCCCTACCAGGGATCTAACCTGGGCCCTCAGCAGTGAAAGTGCTGAGTCCTAACCAGGGAATGCCCCCAATTGCTTTAAATATAGTCCAAATAAGCTCATTCTTAGCTACTTATAGCCTGTCTTCTTCATAAAACCTGTGAAACTATACCCAACATGTGCTAGCCATAGATAAGACTAGTCTTGGGGCTGTAAAAGACCCCAAACAGCTGCTGTTCTTCAGAGCTCTTTGATCCAGAAACTCCCTGTTATGAGCTCAGTCGTGTCCCCCCAGATTTATATGTTGAAGTCCTAACCCTCAGCACCTCAGAATGTAACTATATTTGGAGATATGGTCTTCAGTGAGGTTATTAAAGTAAAATGAGCTCATTAGGGTAGACCTAATCCAATCTGACTGGTATCCTTACAAGAAGAGGAGATAAGGACACAAACACAGACATGCACAGAGGAAAGCCCATGCGAGGACACAGGGAGATGTCCATCTGCAAGCCAAGGAGAGAGGCCTCAGGAGAAACCAGCCTGCTGACACACCTGAACCTCCCACTCTCTAAAACTGAGAGAATGAACGTCTGTTGTTCGAGCCACCCGGCCTGTAGTGTTTTGCCACAGTAGCCCAAGCAAACGAGTACACGCCCATCTTGCTGCTGAGCAACATCACCTAGACACTTAAGCCCCCTCTCCAGTTCCCCTCTCACGCAGGAGTTCCTTTGCCCTGTTTCTCTTCTGGGTGGGGGTCCCATGCCACAGCCTCCAGCAGGCCTCCTGCTGTGAGGGACGTCCCTTCTCATGCAACCCATCAAGCACTGCCGCCCAGATAAAGCTCATTGTGTGCTACTGCTATCCTGTGGTCATGTCTTTTATCAGCCTCTAAATCTTTGAGTTTATCTCTATCTCTATCTATCTCTATCTCTGTATCAGCTTTTTTGGATACACGTGTATACATTTCTACTGCAGGTGGTTTAAATCTAGCTAAGCAGATCATTATACCTGAGATCCAAGAGTAATGACTCACTCTATGAGTGTTGAGATCGTCCATAAAGTCATTTCTCAGCCCAGAAGCTCCACTTGTTGCCTATTCCCAGTAATAGTAACCACAGCAATTGCATGTAATGAATGCTTACAATATATTAGATATTGTGCTAACAGATTTATATGTGATATCACAAGAAGACATCACAACAGTCTTCTGAGTCAAGTACTATTATTTCCACTGTACAATTAAAAAATCTAAGCAACTTAAGGTATACATGAAGGTATACAAATATTAGCTAACTTGCCTAGTATTAAACAGCAATATCTGGCAGAATCCATGTCTGTTTGACTGCAGAGCCTAAACAAGTAATAAAGACATGGAACTTAATCCAAGGACTTTCAAGAAGTGAGTCGCATTTGGTCTGCAGTCACCCAGCAAATATATCATGAGAGACTGCTAAGAATATATATTTGAATAGCATGTATCTTTAAACATGAGATTGGTAGATTAGTCATGGCTAAACAGGAATATATATCCAAACCCATAAGTCACCTTGACATGCGTTCTGATTGCTGGATCCTTTCTTTATCCTGTAAGCACATTTCAAAGTAGAACTATGGAGTTTTAGTTTCAAAGAATTTAAAGCTGGAAGGGGCCTTAGACATGATCTAGTCCAGTTCTCACATTATAGCTTTGCACAAACCAAGGCCTAGGAATGGAAATAGACTTGTCTAGTGACCCAGGATGTTAGTAGAAGAGCTAGACATAGAATCTGAGCTCCATTATATAGTAATAAAAATAATAATTATAACAAAATTAATTATAAGACTAGCTATTACCATTTGGGGGTACCTGCAATATGCCCTGTACATATACTGTCTTATTTAATCCTTAAAGCAGTCTTTTGATATAGGTATTTTTATCTCTATCTTGATTAAAAGAAAAGAGTTTCTAAATCCAGGATCACATAGGTAATACATGATAAAACCTAGATCTGAATCAAGGTCCCTTATAGAATCAAGATTCTAAGGTTTTCCTACTATAACATTATTTTCAAACTAACTTTTGCCTCAACTTTTATTCATGCTATTAAAACTATAGGAAAATAATTGAAAATGACATCAATGAGAAAAGAACAGGATTAAGACAAATATGTATATTCCACCATCAATATCAGAAAGAGTTCTACAATGGCTAAGCTTTATTCTGATCTCAAGGAAAGTTTGAATGGAAATAATGTATGCACTGCATATTACCACTTCAAGTTGTAAAGATACAGAATCATCTGGAAATAACGACGACTTAGTGTCTCTTTTGTAGGAGATACCTGTTGATTCTCTTCTAGACATTCCATTTTTATCTTCAATTCTATAGTCTTTTTTCTTTTTTGACTTGTCCCAGTGGTTTTTAAATAATGCTTTCTTGGGTCACACAGAGATAACAGAAGGAGACACAGATGTGTTTTGTATTGAAACTTTTCCAGGAGCTCCTCATCTACAGTGGCACTGGTCACCAGAAGGACATTTGAGGAAAATAGCCAGTTGTCTTCTGAAGCTTTCCCCAAAATTTCCTCAAGGCTGCTTTCTCTTTATCGATCTCCCTGAACTGGATATTTAAAGCCTTCTGGAGTTTTTGAATGTGGAGCTTGGTCCTCTTCTCCTCTCCAAGGTTGTACACAAGGGCCTTCCGCAGGTATACAGGATCTCCTGTTTTTATGGTGCTCTTCTTCATTGTGTAACTCATTCCACCCATGTTCAAACTCTGGCAGAGGGGGTTCAAGCCAGGAGAGTGGGACTGCCTGTAAATGTCTCAGTAAAATGATTCTCCTGTGGTTTGGAATATTAGAACCATGGCACCATGGGAGCAGAGACTCACAGAATCTTGGAGCTGAATGGCATCAGAGATCCACTTAGCTCAAACCCTTATATTTATTGATAAGAAGAAGTTTTTAAGCTTGCATGTATTCTTAGTTTAGAAATAGGAATGAATATTTCAATAGACCAGAATGGCATCAGGATGACTGCTGCCATTCTGTGCTTACACTTATGTCTAATGGTAAGTGACTTTAGGTGCTCAAAATCAGGACCACAATGTTTATGGACAAAGAAAAAGAGAAAGTAGATTCAATAGTTCAGTTTAGTTTTTGAAGCTATTTGTCATTTCTTTACATATCCAGTTGAAGTTGCCAAATAATTGAGATTTTTGTCATTTGTCTAGGTATTAGATTAGACTTAAGGATAAGAACTTCCTCATGAAGTGTCTACTTTTCATACAAGAGAGGACAGGAAACAGGAAAATATACACGTGTGCCAAAAAAACCCCACAGAAAATATAAACTAAAAACTAATGAGATGACGGCGATGGGAAGGGGCAAGTGGAAAGGATGGGGAAATGGGAATAGAGGAATAGGAATAGGAAGAGGGACACTTCTTTGAGTATAATGTTTAACTGTTCTTACAGTTAGAAATATGTTAATTTTTATGTGTTCAAAAATAATTAAAATAAAAAAGGATTAGGGTGTGGTACCCCACACTTTTTAATGTGTATTCTAGGATTGAGTAAGGAGTGAATATATTATGGATAATGAGACCCACGTTCTCTCTGTTGGAGAAAGAAACTACAAATAAAAGAAGAAGGCTATAATGTACTCTGTGGTGCTGGATTAGAATTAGAGATAGCAGTATGAAATTATGGTTCTATCAATCAGTGTGAATTTATGGTTCTATGAATCAGATGAATCCATGGTTCTGTGAATCAGTATGCATTCATGATTTGATGAATCAGATGAATCCATGGTTCTAAGAATCAGTATGAATTCATATGAAGAATGGCTCACTAGAAACTCTGGTCTCCAAACATGCCTTAGAGACTTGGGACTTTGTGACTCTCCCCAACGTGACTTGAGCCCCATTTACTCCTAGCCTCAAAATTCTGGAATTCGTAGATAACAGGTTTAATGTCCCCCTCTTTTGGTTTTAGCTATTATTTTCACCTAAGCCTCGATTATGTTATTTTATTCCTTTTAACCTCATTATGAGCAACACATATATAATTCTTCCAGACCACTTTAGTCGGGAGCAGAAAACCTGAACAATGTGGAATGTTCCTAAGTAGCACATTTTTTCCTAACAGGAGAATTTTACTAATTTTCTTTTTTAAATTGAGTTATAATTGGCTATTACATTATATTAGTTTCAGATGTACAACATAATGATTCCATATTTGTATATATTGTGAAATGATAACCACAATAAGTCTAGTTAATATCCATCCCCATACACAGTTACAATACTTTTTTCTTGTGATGAGGACTTTTAAGATCTACTCTCTTATCAACTTTCAAATATTCAATATAGTATTATTAACTATAGTCACCATGCTGTACATTACATCCCCATGATTTATTTATTTAATAACTGGAAGTTTGTACCTTCTGACCCCCTTCATCAATTTCACCCACCCAAAACCTCTGCCTCTGCCAACCATCAATCTGCTCTCTGTATTTATGAGCTCAGTTTTGTTGTTGTTGTTTTTTATGTCATTTTGTCCTGTTTTTAGATTCCACATATAAGTGACATTATATAGTATTTGTCTTTCTCTGACTTATTTCACTTAGCATAATGCCTTTAAGGTCCATCTAGTTGTCTCAAATGGCAGGATTTCCTTCATTTTTATGGCTGAATAATATTTCATTGTATATACATACCACATTTTCTTTATCCATCCATCTATTGATGGACACTTGTTTCCATGTCCTGGCAATTGTGAATAATGCTGCAATGAACATAGGGGTGCAGATATCTCTTTGAGATAGTGATTTAATTTTCTTTCAATAAATACCCTGAAGTAGGATTGCTGAATCATGGTAGTTCTATTTTTAATTTTTTGAGGAACCTCCATATTGTTTTCTGTAGTGGTTATACCAATTTACGTTCCCACCAACAGTGCATAAGGGTTCCCTTTTCTCCACATCCTTGCCAACACTTGTTACTTTAATTTTTTAATTAAAAAATTTTAAATTGAAGTATAATTGACTTACAACACTATGTTAGTTCCAGATGCACAACACAGTGATTCAATATTTCTATACATTACAAAATGATTACCAGGATAAATCTAGCTACTGTTTGTCACCATACAAAGATATTACAACATACTAACTATATTCCCCATGCTGTATGTTTCATCACCATGACTCATTTATTTCATAACTGAAAGTTTGTACCTCTTAATCTCCCTCACCTATTTCACTCAACCCCCCCACCACATCCCCTTCTGGCAACCACCTGTTTGTTCTCTGTATCTATAACTCTGTTTCTGTTTTCTGTTTGTTCATTTGTTTTATTTTTTAGATTCCACATATAAGTGTAATCATACAGTATGTCTTCCTCTGTCTGACTTATTTCACTTATTTTCACTTATTTCACCTATACCCTCTAGGTCCATCTATGTTGTCACAAATGGCAAGATTTCATTCTTTTTTTAATGGTGAGTAACATTCCATTGTGTATATATAACATATCTTCTTTATCTATTCATCTGTTGATGGACACTTTGGTTGTTCCCATATCTTGGCTATTATAAATAATGCAGCAATGAACATAGGGTGCGTATGTCTTTTTGAATTAATGTTTGTTTTCTTCAGAAAAATACCCAGAAGTGGAACTGCTGTATCATATGATAGTTCTATATTTAATTATTTTGAGGAACCTCCATACTGTTTTCCATAGTTGTTGTACCAATTTACATTCCCACCAACAGTGCACAAAGGTTTCCTTTTCTCCACATTCTTCATAATAGCCATTCTTTTTTTTTTTTCCATAATAGCCATTCTAGTGGGTATGAGGTGATACCCTGTGGGCTTTTTTTTTTTTTTTGTATCTCCCTACTAATTAATGATACTAAGTACCTTTCATGTATCTGTTGGCTACTTGTATGCCTTCTTTGGAAAACTGTCAAAATGGAAAACTGTCTATTCAGGTATCTGCACATTTTTTAATCAGATTACTTCTTTTTTTGCTAGTTGTATGAGTTCCTTATATATTTTGGATATTAACTCCTTATCAGATAGATGGTTTGCAAATATTTTCTCCCATTGTGTAGGCTGCCTTTGCATTTTGTTGATTGTTTATTTGGCTGTGCAAAAGCTTTTTAGTTTGATGTAGTCCCACTTATTTATTTTTGTTTTTGTTGCCTTTGCTTTTGGTGTCAAATCCAAAAAATCATCGCCAAGACCAATGTCAAGGAGCTTACTGCCTATGTTTTTTCCTAGGAGTTGTTATGGTTTCAGGTCTTACTTCAAGTCTTTAATCCATTTTGAGTTAAACTTATGTATGGTGTAAGATAGTGGTCCAGTTTCATTTTTTGTTTTTTTTTTTTGCATGAGGCTGTTCAGTTATCCAACACCATTTATTGAAGAGACTGTCCTTTCCCCATTGTATATGCTTATCTCCTTTGTCATAAATTAATTGACTACATATGGGTGGGTTTATTTCTGGGCTCTCTATTTTGTTCCATTGGTATAGGTATCTGTGTTGATGCCAGTACCATACTGTTTTGGTTACTATAGGTTTGTGATAAAGTTTGAAATCAGGACGTGTGAGTCCTCTAACTTTGTTCTTCTTCCTCAGGACTGCTTTGGCTATTCAGGGCCTTTTGTGGTTCCAAACAAATTTTAGGATTATTTTTTCTAATTATGTGAAAAATACCATTGGAATTTTGAGAGGGCTGGCACTGAATCTATAAATGGCTTTGGGTAGCACAGAAATTTTAACAGTTTTATTCTTCCTCCCCATGAAAATAGGATCTCTTCACATTTATTTTGTGTCATCTTCAATTTCCTTTATCAATGTCATGTAATTTTCACTGCACAGAACTTTCACCCCCTTGGTAAATTTTGCCAAATTATTTCATTGTTTTTGATATTGTTGTAAAGAGGATTGTTTTCTTTGTAGCTTTTTCAGATATTTGGTTGCTTGTGTATAGAAACAGAGCTAATTTTTGTATGTTGATTTTGTATCCTGCAACTTTGTTTATTAGTTCTAACAAGCTTATTTGGTGGAGTCTTTAGGATTTTTCTATATACAAGATCATATCATGTACAAACAGAGACAATCTTACTTCTTCCTGTCCAATTTGGATGTCTTTTATTTCTTTTTCATGCTTAATTGCTCTGGTGAGGACTTCTAGTACTATGTTAAATAGGAATGATGAGAGTGGATGTCCTTGTCTTGTTCCCAATCTTAGAGGAAGAGCTTTTAAACTTTCACCATTGAGGATGATGTTAGCTGTGAGCTTTTCATATATGATTTTTATTACTTCTATACTCAATTTGTGAAGAGTATTTTTTTTTAATCATGAAAAGATGTTGAATTTTCTCAAATGCTTTGTCTGTATCTATTGATATGGTCATTGACTTTATCTTTCATTCTAGTAAGGTGATGTATTACATTTATTCATTTGCATATGTTGAACCATCCTTGCATCCCAGGCATACATAAATCACACTTGATCATAGGGCATGATCCTTTTAATGTATTGTTGAATTTGATTTGCTATTTTATTTTGAGAATTTTTGTATCTATATTCATCAGGGAAATTGTCCTGTAGTTTTCTTTTCTTGTAGTATCTATGACTAGCTTTGGTATCAGGGTTATGGTGGGCTTGTAAAATGAGTTTGGGTTGTTCCCTCCACTTTAATTTTTTTGTAAGAGTTTGAGAAGTATTGGCATTAATTCTTTAAATTATTGGTAGAATTCACCAGGGGAATCTGGGCTTTTCTTTTGGAGAGGTTTTGGATTACTGATTTAATCTCCCTACTTGTTAATTGGTCTGTTTAGATTTTCTAAGTCTTCATCATTCATTCAAGATGCCTTCATCTTGGTTGGTTGTATGTTTCTAGGAATTTATTTCTTCTAGGTTATACAAAACACTGGCATATAATTATCCATAGTAATCTCTTTTGATCCTTTGATTTTCTGTGATATCTGTTCTGTGTTATCTGATTTTCTGTTTTATTGTGTTATAATGTCTCCTCTTTCGTTTCTAACTATTTGAGTCTTTTTCGTTTTCTTAGTCTAGCTAAAAGTTTGTCAGTTTTATTTTTTTAAAAACATTTCTTAGTTTTACTGATCTTCCTATTGTTTTACTGGTCTATATGCCATTTATTTCTGCTCTGAACCTTGTTATGTCCTTCCTTTTGCTAACTTTAGATTTGGCTTGTTCTTCTTTTTGTAATTCCTTGAGCTGTAAAGCTGACATTTTTTTGTTTGAGAAGCAAGTATATTTCCTGCTGTTGGATGGAATGTTCTATATATGTCTATTAAGTCCATTTGGTCTAAAGTATAGACCATCAAATAAAGTATATTTCCTTACTGATTCTCTGTCTGGACAATCTATCCTTTGTTGAAAGTGGCGTATTGACACACTCTACTATAATTATATTGTCTATTTCTCCCTTCTGATCTGTATTATTTGCTTAATATATTTAAGTTGGGCGCATATATATTTGTGATTGTTATATCCTCTTGGTGAGTTGGCCTCTATCTTTATACAATGACCTTCTTTTTCTCTTGTTACAGCTTTTTTTCTTATTGAAGTATAGTTGATTTACAATAATGATTTACAATATTGTGTTAGTTTCAGGTGTACAGCAAAGTAATTTGGATATATATATATATATATATATATATATATATATATATATATTCTTTTATTTTATTATTTTCCATTATAGATTACTACAAGATATTGAATATAGTTCCCTGTGCTATACAGTAAGTCCTTGTTGTTTCTTGTTACAGCTTTTAAACTTTTCTTTGTCTCATGTTACAGTCTATTTTGTCTAATATAAGTATAGCTATCCTGCTTTCTTTTGTTTTCCATTTGCATGAAATATCTTTTTTCCATCTCTTCAATTTCAGTCTATATGTATCCTTGAAGCTGAAGTGATTCTCTTGTAGCAGCATATGTCTTTGATTGGATAATTTAATCCATTTACATTTAGAGTAATTTTGATGGATATGTCATTTTTTTAACATCTTTACTGAAGTATAATTGCTTTACAATGTTGTGTTAGTTTCTGCTGTACAACAAAGTGAATCAGCTATATATATATACATATATCCCCATATCCCCTCCTCCCTCTTGAGCCTCCCTCCCACCCTCCCTATCCCACCCCTCTGGGTGGTCACAAAGCATCGAGCTGATCTCCCTGTGCTATGCAGCAACTTTCCACTAGCCATCCATTTTACATTTAGTAGTGTATATATGTCAATGCTACTCTCTCACTTCATCCCAGCTTCTCCTCCCCACCCATGTCCTCAAGTCTGTTCTCTACATCTGCATCTTTATTCCTGCCCTGCCACTAGGTTTAGCAGTACCGTTTTATTAGATTCCATATATATGCATTAGCATATGGTATTTGTTTTTCTCCTTCTGACTTACTTCACTCTGTATGACAGACTCTAGGTCCATCCACCTCATTACAAATAACTCAATTTCGTTCCTTTTTACGGCTGAGTAATATTCCATTGTATATATGTGCCACATCTTCTTTCTTCATTCATCTGTCAATGGACATTTAGATGGCTTCGATGTCCTGGCTATTGTAAATAGTGCTGCAATGAACACTGTGGTACATGTGTCTTTTTGAATTATGGTTTTCTCAGGGTATATGCCCAGTAGTGGGATTGCTGGGTCATATGGTAGCTCTATTTTTAGTTTTTTAAGGAACCTCCATACTGTTCTCCATTGTGGCTGTATCAATTTACATTCTCACCAACAGTGCAGGAGGATTCCCTTTTCTCCACACCCTCTCCAGCATTTATTGTTTCTAGATTTTTTGGTGATGTCCATTCTGATTGGTGCGAAGTGATACCTCATTGTAGTTTTGATTTGCATTATCTCTAATGATTAGTGATGTTGAGCATCTTTTCATGTGTTTGTTGGTAATCTGTATGTCTCCTTTGGAGAAATGTCTATTTAGGTCTTCTGCCCATTTTTGGATTGGGTTGTTTGTTTTTTGATATTGAGCTGCATGAGCTGCTTGTATATTTTGGAGATTAATCCTTTGTCAGTTGCTTCATTTGCAAATATTTTCTCCCATTCTGAGGGTTGTCTGGGTATGCCATATTATTAACATTTTCTTGCTCTTTTGTAGTTCCCTTGTTCCTTTCTTCCTCTCTTGCTGTCTTCCTTTGTGAAATGATTTTCCATTATATATGCTGTGATTCTCTTTATCTTTTGTGTATCTACTGTAGGTGTTTGCTTTGCAGTTACAATGAGGCTTACACAAAACATCTTATAGATAAAAAGTTTATTTTGAGCTGATAAAAACTTAAGTTTGATCTCATAAAATCCTATCCTTTTACTTTTTCCTCTCTTATATTTTCAATGTCACAATTTACCTCTTTTTATATTGTTTGTTCATTAACAAATTATTATAGTGTTTTTACTAGAGTTGAAGTCATTAATACGCTACCATATTATAGTGTTAGAATGGCCTGAATTTGACTACATATTTATCTCTACCAGTGTGTTGTATATTTTCATATGTTTTCATGTGACTCACTAGCATCCTTTCATTTCAGCTTGAAGAACTCCTTTCAGCATTTCTTGTAAGGCAGATCTAGTGGTGATGAGTTTTCTCAGCTTTTGTGTGTTTGGGGAAGTCTTTATCTCCTTCATTTTTAAAGGACATCTTTGCTGGATAAAGTATTCTTTGTTGGCAGTTTTTTCTTTCTTCACTTTGAATTTATCATCTCACTCTCTCCTAGTCTGTTTCTGCTGAGAAATCTGATGATAGCCCTTTGGGTGTTCCCTTGTAGGTGATACGCTTCTTTTCTCTTGCTGCTTTTAAGATTCTCTCTAAATATAATCTAACCCAACCTACAAAATAAAACTGATGTTTTGACAGTTTTATTATAATGTGTCTTGGAGGAGATCTTTTTAGAGTCGAATTTCTTTGGGTACCTATGGGCTTCATGGACTTGGATGGCCAAATTTCTTCCCACATTTGGGAAGTTATCTACTATTATATCTTTAAATAAACTTTCTGCCCCCTTCTCACTCTTCTCCTCTGGGACTATAATAATTATTAGGTTACTTCTCTTGATGGTATCACAAAATACATGTAGGCTTTCTTCACTCTTTTTTATTCTATATTCGTTTTTTTTCTCCTCTGACTGGATAATTTCAATGGTCCTGTCTTCTACTTCATATAATCCTCTGCTTGATCCATTCTGATGTTGATGCTCTATTGCATTTTTCATTTCATTCATTGCATTCTTCAGCTCCTTAATTTATTTTGATTCTTTTTATGATTTCTATCTCGTTTTCTTGATTTTTTGAATTGTCTTTTTGTGTTTTCTTGTAGCTCACTGAGCTTCCTTAAAAAGCTAATTTGAATTCTTTATGAACTAAATCACATATCTCCATGTCTTTGGGATTTGTTATTGGAAGATCATTGTGATCCTTTTGTGCCATCATGTTTCCTTGAGTTTTCATGTTCCTTGGAGACTTGTGTTGCTGTCTTCACATCTGAACTATCAGTCACTTCTTTTGGTCTTTGAGAAATGCCTTCCGTTAGCCCTGCTAGGGATTCTGTGGCTTCCTTAGACATTCTGTGGGTATGCTTCACACTTATTCCTTCTTGTAACATTATTAAGCTTGTATGCCTTCCCTCAATCCTGCAATGCACCAGGCTGGGCTTTTGCTTTCCCAAGAGCAGTGCTAAATGCTTAAGAGAGACCTGGGTCTCTCTCAGGTCTGCAGACTCAGGCTGGCTTTCTACATATGCTCATTAGTCATCTGCAAAACCCTGTTCTCTAAACTGTTAGGAGACTGCACAGAGAGCCAACCAAGGAGTGGAAGTGTGTGGGGGTGATGTGTGTGTAGCACTGTAAATACCCATGGGGCAATTGGGGTAATACATGGGTGAGTGGTCCAGCAGCTTGTTGGTGGGTCTCCCAATGGAGTCTGTGGTGTGGTTAGTAGAATCCACATCCCTTTGATACCATCTGAGCCCTAGCTGATGTGCTACCTACTCACCACCCCCCCGTCATGCAGCTCATGACTCAGTTACTCTGGATGGGGCAAGAGAAATAATGTTCTTCTTTGGGAGCTTCCTGCACAGCAGGGTAAGCTGAGTGCTCACTTACACACCCTCACTCTCCCCCAAGGGAGAAATCATGGGCCAAGAAGGGCTCTCTCTTTGCCTTAAACTGTGATTCTTTGGAGGAGGGGTGACACAGGTAAAGTCTTAATTGTTCCTCTTATCTTCCCCAATGTATTCAATCTTGGATTATTTTGCTCCAACAGTGTGCCAGAGCTTCTTCACTGGAAACCTGGATTCTCACAAAGACTCTTTTATTGTGGGTGATTATCTAAGCCACTGTTCTCCAGGGGCTCTTGGACCATGGCCAAGAGGAGCTGGACCTGGAACACAGGCCACTTCAGGGTCCACAGCTGGACCAAGGTCTGTATGCCCATTACTGGATACACAAGTATGTGAGACTCCTCTCTGGCCACTTGTTGTTTGGTGCTGGATTCCACAGCTCCCACAAAAACACTTTTGTCTATGGACAGATGCCCAATTGTTATTGAGAGTGGGATATGATGAGGGACAACTTATTCGACCTTCTTGTTGATGTCACTTCTTGTAGGCTGCTGTTAAAGAAAAAAAGTATTCTGATTTTTATTATAGATAGTAAGGAACTCCTTATTCAGGACTGTTGGAATGGACGTCAATATTATTTCAATAGGGGAAAGTGACTGGGATCATCTATGAACACAAAAAGGAAAAGTGGCGATTTATAGCCAAGGAGCAGGTTGAGGGGTCAGTGGGTAGAAATTACTGGGGAGGTGGAGTACTTTTTGCTAAACTAAACTAGCAGAATTTTTGATGAAGGGAGGCCAGAGTGATCAGACATCACTTGGAGGATGGTGGGGGAGGAAGAATTTGGTCATATATCAAGGGTGATCAAATATGGAGGATTCTGGCTAAACTGATTTGACAGGATTCTTGATAAAACTAGGCAATGCAAAGATGGACACAGAATCCCAAAGTCAGGACCTAGTTGAGAAGAGGGTTCAGAGGAGCCTGACTAAAGTTTGGTTAAAAAAGGAATCTTTGCAACTAGAGATTATCATAATAAGTGAAGTAAGTCAGAAAGACAAATACCATATGACATCACTTATATGTGGAATCTAAAATATGACACAAATGAACCTATCTACAAAACAGAAATAGACTCACAGACATAGAGAACAGAATTGTGGTTGCTGAGGGGGAGGGGGTTGGGGGAGGGATGGAGTGGAAGGTTGGGGTTAGCAGATGTAAGCTATTATGTATAGAGTGGATAAACAACAAGGTCCTACTGTATAGCACAGAGAACTATATTCAATATCCTATGATAAACCATAATGGAAAAGAATATAAAAAAGAATGTATATATATATATATATATATATATATATATATATATATATATATATATATATATATATATATATATGACTGAATCATTTTGCTGTACCACAGAAATTAATACAACATTGTAAATCAACTATACTTTAATAAAAAAAATAAAAATAAAGAAAAAAAGAAAAAAAAAGAATCTTTGTCACTGCTCAACTGAGTCTCCCCATTCTGTAAGAGATTGCATTGGCCTGTCCTTTTAGAGGGTGTCCCTGGCAAAGAGTCCAGGTGTCTGTCTCAGGTGCACTATAGGAACCCACTGGGTTCATCATGGGGTGCTCTCATGGAAGCCATGGCACACAAAAGAGCTTAAATGTTGCTTGAAGGCAAATTTTTCTGTTGTTGCTTAAGTTGCTTCTGTTGCATTTCATACTTCAATACAGTAGAGTATAAGGTATCCCATTGATGAAGACTAGTGGCTCAGTGTTTAATGAAAAAGGGAAAGGGTGTTAAAGAAAAAATAATATTCTAACTTTTAAACAAGAAAATTATTCATGACGCTTGTTAAAGAAGGGTAAGACTTTATTCAAGGGGGACCATCACGATGGTTGTAGGGACCACTGCAATAGGGTCTTGAAGTGGCAGGTGGAGAGACTGGGCTTAATTTTGAATATAGCATGGGTAAGTAGGGATTTATACCCAAGGAGCAGCGTGTGGGTCAGTGGATGGAAAACTACTAAGAGGAACATCAGTGGTAAGGGGTTTCTGGCTAAGCTTACCTAATAGGATTCTTGCTAATGGCAGGCTTGGGTAATCAGACATCACCAGGAGAGTGGTGGAGAATGAGGAACCTAATTAGATATCCAGGGTGATCAGATATCAAGGCTGGGGGATTCTGGCCACACTGATGTGGCAAGATTCTTGCTAAAATCAGACAATGCAGATAGGAATATAGAAGAAAGCCTAGTTGGAAAGTTTAGGGGAGCCTAATAGAGTTTGGTCAAGGTAAGAAGCTTTGTCAAAGAGAAGGAGCACTTCATTCTCATTCCCCCTAAGATAGCTGAGGAGGTTTATCAACTGATTTGAGATTACAGATCTCCTGCTTGGAATCTCCTAAGTGCTGCTGCCCATTAGCATGCTAAAAGTCTGCTAATCAAAACCACACTGTCACAAAATCAGGATGCTACAACCACTGCTCTCTTGGATGTGGACCCTGGGCCCTCTAAAGTTGACTGGGACACCCTAGAAAGGGAGGCCACTGCTTGCAGCAGGGGTCACTCAGGACCACTAGGACACCTAAAGAAAGAAAAAAAGGGAAAAATGGCTGGGGACAGAAAGGAGACCAAAATGAGAAGAAAAAAGATAGAAAAAATTCTACACACCTAAGGTACAAGCCATTCTAAAAATTTTTGTTTGTAAAAAAACAATAAATGTTACCTCAGTTTGGTTCCCTGGAATTGTCTTTACATCAGAGTTTTGTGAGCAGGATGTTTTCTTTAAAAAAGAACTGGGAAAAAAAAAAAAGGGAGCATCATTGGGCTGAGTAGAAATCAGACTCAGGTTCCCAAACAGTTTCACTGGATCTAATGTGCAGTCATAGGGCTAAAAATTAATTCTTGATAGAATTGTCTTCAGGCTGATTTGTCCCTTGCTTGATTTGGCCACTGGATATGAAGCCTATCCAGGGAGAGATAAAAATTGGCAGGGCACTGTGTATAGCTAAAGCAACCCTAAGGGACCAGCAGCCAAAGCTGTCTTCCAACAGCACATCAGCAACCAGTAAAGTAGGTACTTTGCTGAGACAGGATCTAGGTTGCAGGTGCCAGTATTCTACAGAGTCCACCCCATACACCTTGAATCCTTTTTTTTTTAAATAGTTATGAATTACTCTTTATTTATTCATGGAAAGGTATTTTATTTTAAATATAACAGTGTATACATGTCAATCCCGAGCTTCCAATCTATCCCTCCCCCCCACCCTTCCCCCTGGTAACCATAAGTTCATTCTCTAAGTCTGTGAGTCTGTTTCTGTTCTGTAAATAAGTTCATTTTTGTCATTCTTTTAGATTCTGCAAATAAGCGATATTATATGATATTTGTCTTTCTCTGTCTTACTTAACTTAGTATGATAATCTCCAGTTCCATCCATTTTAATTTTCATCCTGAGGGTGGGAGAAAAATGTGCATGTTCAGGTTGTGGGAGTTGTGTGTGTGTGTGTTCAAGATAGTGTGTCTGTCTGTGTGCACACTTCAGGTTGGCAGTGTGTGAAAATGGGATTTGAGGGGCTATGTATACATTAAGGAAGCTTGAAATCTCCTGTTTGTGGTGGGGTTGAGGGTATGTATGAAGGTATATGTGAAGGTTCTTGTGGGTTATGTTGCAAGCTAGAGTTTGGGTGGTTTATGTGAATATTCAGACTGTAGGGAGAGTGCATGTGTATCTGAGGAGGGTGAGGCTATGTGAAATACATGTTGAATTCTGCTGGGATAGGGTATGTGTGAATTCATAGCTTGTGAAGGTTTTATACATGTATTTGAGAAGGCTAGGATGACATATATATGCATTTGGGGATGGGGATTGGTGTGTCTATGTGTATTTGGGTCATGTAAGGTTCTAGATGTGTGTATTTTTAACTATAGGGAGTTGGGGATGCATATTTTGGGAGTTTTGAGGGGATGTGGGTGTGTGTGTGTATTTTGGGGGCTGAATGGTTGTATCTATTCTGAGTCCAGCTGGGTGTGATAGGCATTTTTCCAGAGTATTAATATATTGTATGTTTATATGGGTGGAGTTTGGAGGTATGTGTGGATGTATGTGTGTGTGAGCATGTGTATGTGTGGAATGTAGTGTTTTCTATGCTTTGGTATGTGGGGTATGCTGCAGTATCCAATGTAACAAATAATTCAGTGACTTCCAACAACAAAGGTTTGTTTCTCATTTATGTTTCATATCCTCCATTGGTTAGTTTTAGATTGGTTCCCTGTCCTCTTCACCTTGGATCTAGATGGATGAAGCAGCCCCATCTGGAACAGCAACAGAGGGGAATGTGTCTTATCAGAAGTTATACATGGCATTTTCACTCACATTTTATTGGCCGGAGTAAGTTACATGGCTACACCTGAGTTCAACTGGGTGGTATGTATACTCTCTTAGACAGAAACACCACAGAAAGGGGCAGTACATATTCTTCTTAATGATACAGTCTACCACATTGTGTCTGTTCAGAGCCTGTTCCTTTGCTGTGTGTGTATTTTGCTAAGGAGTATGAGGAAGCTAAGGGCAAATGTGTTTAGGTGTGTAAAGGCCAATGTATGATTAAGGCCACATTGTCACGTGTGGGTTGTTTCATAACAGATTTGTGGCTTCACATCTGGGGAGGTGAATGTTTGGGTTGAGTGTTGTTCAAGTGCTCTATATCCTTATTGAGCTTCTAACCATTACTGAAAGTGCAGTGTTGAAGTCTACTCACATTGTAGAGCTGTCTATTTCTCCCTTCAATTATGACAATGTTTGCTTCATATATATGGGAGCTTTGCTGTTTGTTGCACATATAATTGTAATATCTTCCTGTTGGATTGACTTTTATCATTATATAATGTCCTTCTTGCCTCTTTTTTATTTTTAATTTTTAATTTTAATTAATTAATTTATTTATTTATGGCTGTGTTGGGTCTTTGTTTCTTTGTGAGGGCTTTCTCTAGCTGTGGCAAGTGGAGGCCACTCTTCATTGCGGTGCACGGGCCTCTCACTATCACGGCCTCTCTTGTTGTGGAGCACAGGCTCCAGATGCGCAGGCTCAGTAATTGTGGCTCACGGGCCCAGATGCTCCACAGCATGTGGGATCTTCCCAGACCAGGGCTCGAACCCGTGTCCCCTGCATTGGCAGGCAGATTCTCAACCACTGTGCCACCAGGGAAGCCCCCTTCTTGTCTCTTGTTACAATTTTTTTTTAACTAAAGTCTATTTTGTCTGATATTAGTATAAACCACCTCTGCTCTCTTTTGATATTTGCATGGAATATCTTTTTCCATCCTTTGAACCTATTTGTGTCTTTAGGTAGGTGAGTTTCTTGTAGAGAGCATGCAGTTATATCCTGTTTTGTTTTTTTAAATCCACTCTGCCAGTCTATGTCTTTTGATTGGAGAGTTTAACACATTTACATTTATAGTAATTAGTGTTGGTGAAGGACTTAACTGTTGCCATTTTATTTGTTGTCCTTAAGTCTTATAGAATATTTTGTCCCTTATTTCCTCCATTAATGCCTCCCCTTGTGTTCAGTTAATTTTTGTAGTAACACGTTTGGATTCTCTTCTCATTCCCTTTTGTGTATATTCTATAGATATTATCTTTGTGGTTAACATTGGGGATGTTATAACATTCTAAAGTTATAACTATTTAAAATTCATACCAAACCAATTTTGATCACATAAAAAAACTTTACTCCTTTACATCTCTGCCCCCCCTTTATTTTATTGATGTTGTAAGTTGCATCTTTATATACTGTGTACCTACTAACATATTTATAAATATATTTTATGCTTTTGTCTTTTAAATCCTGTAGAATAAAAAGTGGAGTTACAGGCTCAAATGACAAAGTAATGATTTTTATATTTGCCCATATATTTACCTTTATGGGAGAACTTTATATTTTCATATGGCTTCTAGTTATTGTCTAGAATCCTTTAATTTGATCTTGAATGACTTTAGAATTTTTTTTAGGGCAGGCCTAGTGGTAATGTATTCCCTCAGGTTTTATCTGGAATGTCTTAATTTCTCCCTCATTTCTGAAGGATAGTTTTGCCAGATATAGAAATTTTGGTTCACAATTTTTCTTTCTGCATTTTATCAGCATTTTATTAAATATATAATCCCACTACTATATGGACTGTGTAAGAGTCCTGCCAAGAAATCTGCTAATATCCTATTGAGGATCCCTTGTATGTGCTGAGTCACTTTTCTCCTGCTGCTTTCAAGATTCTCTTGTTGCCTTTGTCTTTTGACAGTTTGATTATAAAGTGTCTCACTGTGAGTCCCTTTTTGTCCTACTTGGAGTTGGTTGAGCCTCTTGTATTTCTATATCCATGCATTTCCTCAAGTTTAGGAAGTTTGGGGTGATTATTTCTTCAAATAATCTCTCTGACCCTTTTTCTTTCTCTTGCTCTTCTCCTTTAAGATCCCCATAATGTATATATTAGTCTGTTTGATGGTATCCCATACATCCCTTAGACTCTGTTCACCTTTATTTTCTTATATCTCAGATTCAATAATTTCAAGTGACCTGTATTCAAGTTCACTGATTCTTTCTTCTGCCTGTTGGCATCTGTTTTTGAACTCCTTTAGTGAGTTTTTCAATTCAGCTACTGAATTTTTAGATCCAGAATTTGGTTTTCTTTATAATTTCTCTTTGTCAATGTTCTCATTTTGTTTATATACTGTTCCCCTGATTTCCTTTAGTTCTTTATCCATGCTCTCCTTTTTGCTCTTTGAGAATATTTAAGACAGTGATTTTCAAGATTTTTCAGGGACAATTTGTGGATATTTATATTGTTTTCTTAAATGGGCCTGAAAGTATGTTGGTATTAAAGGAAAAAAAGTTTGAAATCTAAGGAGAAAAAAGCTTATCTGTGGAAAATTCTCCCAAGTATTAGGTCATCAGATGTGTAAATCTGTAAGCTACATATTTGGTTTGAATATCTTCCCAGTCAAAACAGAAGTTTTAACCTGTACTTATTAATGCAATAAACACACACACACACACTTTTTGAAAATCAGAATGCCTATGTTTGTAGGATAAAGACTTCTGGCAGTACTACAGTGATTCCATTTGTGTATGAAGTCACACATTTTATAAGCCCAACATAATGGGCTCTATCTTAGGGTATCTGATATTTGCTATCATAATGAAGTCTAACAGTTTCATATAAAAGAACAGAAAATTGACCACTTATATGAAATTAGCTGAAATCCTGTAGCTAATAAATGAAATAATTTTGATAGGGTTTTTCTTAAATTTGACAACAATCCCCAAATTTTCCATAACATTACCACTAATGATTTGTGAAGCTAATGAATTTTCTATGCCACCTATAATAAACACAGTCAAGCATGACATCAGAATCTATTTTCTCTATAGAAAAAAAAATCCCTGCAAACTTACTTTCAAATGAGAACCAATCAAAGAATAAGCAGCCACTGAAGTATAGAAAAATATATTACAGAATACACTAGACAATTAATATAAACATTATGGTATTTTATATACTTTGTGATATTTCTGTAGTTTTCAAAACTTTCTTAAATATGTAATTCATGAAAAGAGGAACCAAGATGGCAGAGTAGAAGGACGTGCTCTCACTCCCTCTTGCGAGAACACCAGAATCACAACTAGCTGCTGGACAATCATTGACAGGAAGACACTGGAACTCACCAAAAAAGATACCCCACATCGAAAGACAAAGGAGAAGCCACAATGAGACGGTAGGAGGGGCGCAATCAGATTAAAATCAAGTCCCATAACTGGTGGGTGGGTGACTCACAGACTGGCGAACACTTATACCACAGAAGTCCGCCCACTGGAGTGAAGGTTCTGAGCCCCACGTCAGGCTTCCCAACCTGGGGGTCCGACAACGGGAGGAGGAATTCATAGAGAATCAGACTTTGAAACCTAGTGGGAATTGATTGCAGGACTTTGACAGGACTGGGGGAAAGAGAGACCCCACTCTTGGAGGGCGCACACAGAATAGCGTGCTCATTGGGACCCAGGGGAAGGAGCAGTGACCCTGGGGGAGACTGAACCAGACCTACCTGCTAGTGTTGGAGGGTCTCCTGCAGGGGCGGGGGCTGGCTCGGTTTCACCGTGGGGACAAGGACACTGGCAGTGGAGGTTCTGGGAAGTACTCCTTGGTGTGAGCCCTCCCAGAGTCTGCCATTAGCCCCACCAAAGAGCCCAGGTAGGCTCCAGCGTTGGGTTGCCTCAGGCAAAACAACCAACAGGGAGGGAACCCAGCCCCACCCATCAACAGTCAAGTGGACTAAAGTTTTACGGAGCTCTGTCCGCCACAGCAACAGTCAGCTCTACCCACCACCAGAGCCTCCCATCAAGCCTCTTAGATAGCCTCAACCACCAGAGGGCAGACAGCAGAAGCAAGAAAAACTATAATCCTGCAGCCTGTGGAACAAAAACCAGATTCACAGAAAGATAGACAAGATGAAAAGGCAGAGGGCTACATACCAGATGAAGGAACAAGATAAAACCCCAGAAAAACAACTAAATGAAGTGGAGATAGGCAACCTTCAGGAAAAAGAATTCAGTATAATGATAGTGAAGATGATCCAGGACCTCAGAAAAAGAATGGAGGCAAAGATCGAGAAGATGCAAGAAATGTTTAACAAAGACCTAGAAGAATTAAAGAACAAACAAACAGATATGAACAATACAATAACTGAAATGAAAACTACACTAGAAGGAATCAATAGCAGAATAACGGAGGCAGAAGAACGGATAAGTGACCTGGTAGACAGAATGGTGGAATTCACTGCTGTGGAACAGACTAAAGAAAAAAGAATGATAAGAAATGAAGACAGCCTAAGAGACCTCTGGGACAACATTAAATGCAACAACATTTGCATTATAGGGGTCCCAGAAGGAGAAGAGAGAGAGAAAGGACCAGAGAAAATATTTGAAGAGATTATAATCGAAAACTTCCCTAACATGGGAAAGGAAATAGCCACCCAAGTTCAGGAAGCACAGAGAGTCCCATACAGGATAAACCCAAGGAGAAACACGCCGAGACACACAGTAATCAAATTGGCAAAAATTAAAGACAAAGAAAAATTATTGAAAGCAGCAAGGGAAAAATGACAAATAACATACAAGGGAACTCCCATAAGGTTAACAGCTGATTTCTCAGCAGAAACTATACAAGCCAGAAGGGAGTGGCATGATATACTTAAAATGATGAAAGGGAAGAACCTACAACCAAGATTACTCTACCCAGCAAGGATCTCATTCAGATTTGATGGAGAAATCAAAACCTTTACAGACAAGCAAAAGCTAAGAGAATTCAGCACCACCAAACCAGCTCTACAACAAATGCTAAAGGAACTTCTCTAAGTGGGAAATACAAGAGAAGAAAAGGACCTACAAAAACAAACCCAAAACAAATAAGTAAATGGTCATAGGAACATACATATCGATAATTACCTTAAACGTGAATGGATTAAATGCTCCAGCCAAAAGACACAGGCTTGCTGAATGGATACAAAGACAAGACCCATATATATGCTGTCTACAAGAGACCCACTTCAGACCTAGGGACACATACAGACTGAAAGTGAGGGGATGGAAAAAGATATTCCATGCAAATGGAAATCAAAAGAAAGCTGGAGTAGCTATCCTCATATCAGATTAAATAGACTTTAAAATAAAGAATATTACAAGAGACAAGGAAGGACACTACATAATGATCAAGGGATCAATCCAAGAAGAAGATATAACAATTATAAATATATATGCACCCAACATAGGAGCACCACAATACATAAGGCAACTGCTAACAGCTATAAAAGAGGAAATCGACAGTAACACGATAATAGTGGCGGACTTTAACACCTCACTTACACCAATGGACAGATCATCCAAAATGAAAATAAATAAGGAAACAGAAGCTTTAAATGACACAATAGACCAGATAGATTTAATTGATATTTATAGGACATTCCATCCAAAAACAGCAGATTACACGTTCTTCTCAAGTGTGCACGGAACATTCTCCAGGATAGATCACATCTTGGGTCACAAATCAAGCCTCAGTAAATTTAAGAAAATTGAAATCATATCAAGCATCTTTTCTGACCATAATGCTATGAGATTAGAAATCAATTACACGGAAAAAAACGTAAAAAACACAAACACATGGAGGCTAAACAATACGTTACTAAATAACCAAGAGATCACTGAAGAAATCAAAGAGGAAATCAAAAAATACCTAGAGATAAATGACAATGAACACACGATGATCCAAAACCTATGGGATGCAGCAAAAGCAGTTCTAAGAGGGAAGTTTATAGCTATGCAAGCCTACCTAAAGAAACAAGAAAAATCTCAAGTAAACAATCTAATCTTACACCTAAAGGAACTAGAGAAAGAAGAACAAACAAAACCCAAAGTTAGCAGAAGGAAAGAAATCATAAAGATCAGAGCGGAAATAAATGAAATAGAAACAAAAAAAACAAGAGCAAAGATCAATAAAACTAAAAGCTGGTTCTTTGAGGAGATAAACAAAATTGATAAGCCATTAGCCAGACTCATCAAGAAAAAGAGGGAGAGGACTCAAATCAATAAAATCAGAAATGAAAAAGGAGAAGTTACAACAGACACCGCAGAAATACAAAACATCCTAAGAGACTACTACAAGCAACTCTTTGCCAATAAAATGGACAACCTGGAAGAAATGGACTAATTCTTAGAAAGGTATAACCTTCCAAGACTGAACCAGGAAGAAACAGAAAATATGAACAGACCAATCACAAGTAATGAAATTGAAACTGTGATTAAACATCTTCCAACAAACAAAAGTCCAGGACCAGATGGCTTCACAGGGAATTCTATCAAACATTTAGAGAGGAGTTAACACCTATCCTTCTCAAACTCTTCCAAAAAATTGCAGAGGAAGAAACACTCCCAAACTCATTCTATGGGGCCACCATCATCCTGATACCAAAACCAGACAAAGATACTACAAAAAAAGAAAATTACAGACCAATATCACTGATGAATATAGATGCAAAAATCCTCAACAAAATACTAGCAAACAGAATCCAACAACACATTAAAAGGATCATACACCACGATCAAGTGGGATTTATCCCAGGGATGCAAGGATTCTTCAATATACGCAAATCAATCAATGTGATACACCATATTAACAAATTGAAGAATAAAAACCATACGATCATCTCAATAGATGCAGAAAAAGCTTTTGAAAAAATTCAACACCCATTTATGATAAAAACTCTCCAGAAAGTGGGCATACAAGGAACCTACCTCAACATAATAATGGCCATATACGACAAACCCACAGCAAACATCATTCTCAATGGTGAAAAACTGGAAGCATGTCCTCTAAGATCAGGAACGAGACAAGGATGTCCACTCTCACCACTATTATTCAACATAGTTTTGGAAGTCCTAGCCACAGCAATCAGAGAAGAAAAAGAAATAAAAGGAATACAAATTGTAAAAGAATAAGTAAAACTGTCACTGTTTGCAGATAACATGATACCATACATAGAGAACCCTAAAAATGACACCAGAAAATTACTAGAGCTAATCAAGGAATTTGGTAAAGTTGCAGGATACAAAATTAATGCACAGAAATCTCTTGCATTCCTATAAAATAATGATGAAAAATCTGAAAGAGAAATTAAGGAAACACTCCTATTTACCACTGCAACAAAAAGAATAAAATACCTAGGAATAAACCTACCTAGGGAGACAAAAGACCTGTATGCAGAAAACTATAAGACACTGATGAAAGAAATTAAAGATGATACCAACAGATGGAGAGATATACCATGTTCTTGGATTGGAAGAATCAATACTGTGAAAATGACTATACTACCCAAAGCAATCTACAGATTCAATGCAATCCTTATCAAATTACCAATGGCATTTTTTACGGAACTAGAACAAATCATCTTAAAATTTGTATGGAGACACAAAAGACCCCGAATAGCCAAAGCAGTTTTGAGGGAAAAAAACGGAGCTGGAGAGATCAGACTCCCTGACTTCAGACTATACTACAAAGCTACATTAATCAAGACAATATGGTACTGGCACAAAAACAGAAACATAGATCAATGGAACAAGATAGAAAGCCCAGAGATAAACCCACGCACCTATGGTCAACTAATCTATGACAAAGGAGGCAAAGATATACAATGGAGAAAACACAGTCTCTTCAAGGAGTGGTGCTGGGAAAACTGGACAGCTACATGTAAAAGAATGAAATTAGAACACTCCCTAACACCATACACAAAAATAAACTCAAAATGGATTTGAGACCTAAATGTAAGACCGGACACTATAAAACTCTTAGAGGAAAACATAGGAAGAACACTCTTTGACATCAATCACAGCAAGATCTTTTTTGATCCACCTCCTAGAGTAATGGAAATAAAAACAAAAATAAACAAATGGGCCCTAATGAAACTTCAAAGCTTTTGCACAGCAAAGGAAACCATAAACAAGACGAAAAGACAACCTTCAGAATGGGAGAAAATATTTGCAAACGAATCAACAGACAAACGATTAATCTCCAAAATATATAAACAGCTCATGCAGCTCAATACTAAAGAAACAAACAAACCAATCCCAAAATGGGCAGAAAACCTAAATAGACATTTCTCCAAAGAAGACATACAGATGGCCAAGAAGCACATGAAAAGCTGCTCAACATCACTAATTATTAGAGAAATGCAAATCAAAACTACAATGAGGTATCACCTCACACCAGTTAGAATGGGCATCATCAGAAAATCTACAAACAACAAATGCTGGAGAGGGTGTGGAGAAAAGGGAACCCTCTTGCACTGTTGGTGGGAATGTAAATTGATACAGCCACTATGGAGAACAGTATGGAGGTTCCTTAAGAATCTAAAAATAGATTTACCATATGATCCAGCAATCCCACTACTGGGCATATACCCAGAGAAAACCATAATTCAAAAAGACACATGCACCCCAATGTTCATTGCAGCACTATTTACAATAGCCAGGTCATGGAAGCAACCTAAATGCCCATCGATAGACAAATGGTTAAAGAAGTTGTGGTACATATATACAATGGAATATTACTCAGCCATAAAAAGGAACGAAATTGAGTCATTTGCTGAGCCGTGGATAGATCTAGAGACTGTCATACAGAGTGAAGTAAGTCAGAAAGAGAAAAACAAATATCATATATTAATGCATGTATGTGGAACCTAGAAAAATGGTACAGATGAGCCAGTTTGCAGGGTAGAAGTTGAGACACAGATGTAGAGAACGGACATATGGACAGCAAGCGGGGAAAACTGCTGTGGGGTGCGGATGGTGGTGTGCTGAATTGGGCGATTGGGATTGACATGTATACACTGATGTGTATAAAATTGAAGACTAATAAGGATATGCAGTATAAAACAAACAAGGAAAACAACTAATACTAAACTTTCATTGGGTTATTTGTATGGAAATATGTTAATATAAATGTTTCAGACATTACATGAAATTTCAAAAAAAAATATGTAATTCATTGTGATTTATTTTCTTGTTATAGACATTCATAAGCAGAGGTAATTTTGTACCTATTTTGTCTTCTTTTATTTAAAGGGTTTCCCTTAAAACTCTGTAAGCATCAAGGCCTATAGAGTTTTGGACATCACTGACATGTTCCCTGGGCTAAGTTAGTTTACCTGTGTAATCCTAGTCCGAGGAGGAGGTGGGTTTCTCAGAGAAACAAACATGCAATACCCATCACTGCCATGGGAACATGAACTCACTGAAGATTAGGAGAGTGGCAATAGCTCCTGGCCTGCAGTAGCATATATTTACTAAGACTTTCTACTGTTTAAATGAATTAGCTACTGCTGTGTAATAAAGTACTACAAACACTTGATGGCCAAAGCAACAACCACTTATTTAGCTCCTGAGTGGCTCTGTTGATCTGGGCCAGGTCCAGCTAATTTTGGATAGGCTGCTGGTGCTTCTGCATCAGCCATCCAGTGGGCCAAAAGTTGGCTGGTTTAGGATGGTCTCAGCTGTGATGACTCATCTCCACTCATCTTCCAGGTAGTCAGTCTCTCATCCTCTAGGAGGCTAGCCTGAGTGTTCATATGGTAGTTGGGTAGGTTCCAGGAGAGAGAACAAATCACATGGGGCTTCTTGAGACCTGGATTCAGAACTGACCATCACTCTTCTGTTGCATTCTGTCAGCCTAAGCAAGCAGATGTCTCTCCTTTCCCTAAAGCAGTTAAGGAACACCCTGGTAAAGGAGAACCAGCATCTTTGACAAATTTGATGGTGACCCTTTGCTATTGGCCTGAATTGACAGTGGGAGATACTACCATGGCAATACCAATGAGGATGTAGAGATTCCAGAATGGCAGAAACCAAGAGGCAGCACTTAATTATCAGTGGGAAGGTGGATATAATTACATAATACAGCAGTGCAAGAGTGGTTACCAAGTACCTTGACCTTTGGATTGTATAACAGTGGCTACTATGTCATAGTGTCCCTAGGGGCAAGGTAAATGTAGAGCACACTAGCATTTCTTTAATTGCATGATACTGGCTCCTCCCCTAGTACACAGAATTCGTGTCAGTTCACAGACACACAAACCAATCAATGAGGGGACTGTTGACTGTTTTTCCTATCTGAAGAAAAACATGGTAATACCAGTGTGTGCGTGTGTGTGTGTGTATTCTCCTATTTCCCAAAGGTTGTTGAAGTTATTATTCAGAGTAACTGTGGGGATGGGGAATATGAAGACTCTTCAAAGCCTCCATAAACCCAATCTGTGAATAGCCCCAGCTCCACAATGTATAAGTGGGATAGATGTGGGAATAGATGCTGCAGAATCCTCACACTGATCTTCAAACTTGTAGAGTAAGAGCTATTTCAATAGAAAGAGCCAAGTGGAAACCCTGGAAACTGACATTTTAGCCAAAACAACAACTCAGAAAGAATAATGCACTTCAGGAGGATTTACTAAGATTAATGCCAGAAGAGTCATAAAAGATGTAGTGGTAGTAGTCTCCATCATATTCCTTTTCCATTTATGACCCTTGCAAAACCAGAAGAATCATAATGGATAACAGTAGTCTGCTATAACAAAGTATGGTAGTCTCAATTTATAACTTCTATGCTGAGTGTTGAATCGTTGCTAAAAGACATCTACCAAATTCAGACACTTAGTATGTGGTGTTGACCTGGTGATCACATTACTTTCCATTCTCATTAATGAAGAGGCTGGGCTTCCCTGGTAGCGCAGTGGTTAAGAATTCGCCTGCCAATGCAGGGGACACGGGTTCGAGCCCTGGTCCGGGAAGATCCCACATGCTGCGGAGCAACTAAACCCGTGTGCCACAACTACTGAGCCCGCATGCTGCAACTATTGAAGCCCACGCGCCTAGAGCCCATGCTCCGCAACAAAGAGAAGCCATCACAGTGAGAAGCCCATGCACTGCAACGAAGAGGAGCCCCCGCTCACCGCAACTAGAGAAAGCCTGCGTGCAGCAATGAAGACCCAATGCAGCCAAAAATAAATAAATAAATAAATAAATGTATTTATTTTAAAAAAAAGAGGCTCATGAGCAGTTGGCTTTTTCATGGGAAAACAGAAGTATACATTCATTGTCTTGCCAGGGGCCCATGTTAACATTCTTGCTCTTTGTCACATATAGTTCACAGGGACCTTGACTTTATGCAGAAATACCACAACAGTCCACAATAATATCAAAATCTTGATTGGACCTGGTGAACAAGAGTGACAAACAACTCAGATGCCCTAGTAATTTACATTTGAGTTTAGCTGATCAGTAGGGCTGCCTTAGGCTGACTCTGTCTCTCAGCTGAGGTCACTGCTTCTCTCAAGGCAACCTTCTGCACATGAATTTCACCTTCTGTGTTCCAGCAACCCTCAGTGCTCCTCCTCACTTTGGTCTTGGAGTTAGCAATAGCTCCACAGGTACAAGTTCTGGGTGTATCACTATCTCTTGTTTGTTTCCCTACCTCCTGCTCACACATTTAAAAGTTCCTGTATTAAACCCTCATAAGTTGCCTGAAGTATCCCATCTGTACTCTGCTAGGACCTTGGTGGGACATGTCCCAGTGGTTGGAAATTCTCAGGAGAGAATATTTTCTCAATTCACCTATAAGGGATGACAGCTTTCCATGTATGGAAAGTCTATGTATGTCTCTGTCTTGGCCTCCCAATTTCACATAGGTCTCAATGTTTGTACTGTGTCTTTTTGTACCGCAGTCTTTTAAAGTTCAGCTGTGGGGTTCTAAAGTAAAATGCTTTAGTTTTTGCTTATTTTCATGGATTCATAATCACAGGTGACTTTGATTACTTGCAGTAATTAACTCTGAAGGATTCAAAGGATTTTTCTCTCAAACCAGCCCCAGTCTGAATTCAAAATACTAACCTCCCTCCCCCATATACTCTCATATTCCTTAGATTGAAATTCTATTATGGTATGTTTGTTTGCTACCTTTATCTCCATCTAATTAATACTCTGCCCAGGATTAGAGCAAATGTTTCTTACTACTCTTACTCCACAATGCCAGCTGAAGTGTCTTTTTCTGATCCATAGAAGGCAGTTTTTTCCTAATACAGTTAACATAATTATTCTGGGCTTGCCAATCAAAATCTACTACACCTAGAATGATGAGACAAAATTTACTTCATTTTTTACCATAACACATTTTCAAAGAGTACATCACCAGAAAATTGTGTCCAGTTTTTTCTTGACATAGCACACTCTATGCTCACATCATCATGTCTGGCTTTGGATATGTAGCTGCAGACAGAAGGGACATCATCACCAATGGGGAAACAGGCATGCAGCTGGTTCTATTACCAAACATATAAAGCAAAGGTTGGACAGAGATATAGCTAACGTTGGAAAAACCTGACAAGCCTATGCTTAATTGGCTCACTCTTGGATTTGGATTTGAATACATGAATTATCTGAGAGGGTATCACTGCATTTTTAATCTCAGGAGGGACTGAGATAATAAAGGCACCCAAGTTATAACTCTGCCCGGAGTCTTGAGTTCTGTCTGATTTGAAAGGTTCTCTGGTTCATCAATTATGAAAGAGGATTTTCACCAAAAATGGCTTTCTGTTTGTGTCAAGGCTATTCAGAGAATGTTATAATTATCTATTTTCCAAAACTACTCAATTGACAGATAAGTGGAACAACTAAAACCGAACTATTTTTGTTATCCAAGATTGTTTTTCATTTTTAAATTTGTATATTTTCCTAAATATTTATAACTAAGGTATAGAGTATAACACAAGAAAATTATTTTTTTAATCCCTTAAAAATATACATTAACAGGTATCTAGGACCCAAACAAAAATGTAGGCCAAATATACACAATTGTGGAATTTTAAGCAATATTTAAGGAACAGCAGTTAGATGCTAATTACACTTCATAAAGTCAGGCTGATCAAATATGCCTTCCTTGGGTCTCATGGATGTACAGGCCTAACATTAGCTCTGTTGTATTATTTTAAAACATTTCCCCTTGGCGCTTTAACATTAACGAGGTATGATCACAGCACTTCTCAGTATGATACACTGGCCCTGAAGGTAAGTGACAGACCTGCCAACTGCTGACTGCCAACTGGCAAGTGGTGGTGAGAGCTAGAGTGTGAATCCTGGCTCTAGCACTCACTTGCTGAGTGACTTCAGACAAATGATTTCCATCTGAGGCTCAGTTAAAATATTAAATATGTACTTTATTTCTTGTAGAACTTTTGAATGACTAGTATGGTACTAAGCTAGGTGCTGGGGTTCCACACGAAAGTCTCAGTTTTGTCTTTATGAGGCTTGTGGTAAAGGAGAAAGAAACAAATAATCACAAACACACATAATTACAATATGTGATTGGTTCTATAAAGGCAAAACATAGCATGCTATGTGAGACCATAACAAGGACAGTGAATTATAATTGTGGGTGCCATGGAGAAAGTCTTCTAAGAAAGTCATAACTAAGCTACAGCATGAAGAATAAGGAAAAGTGAGACCAGCACAGTGGTCAGGAGCCGTAGTCCAAGCAGGGACCAGAGATGTGAAGGGTCTGATGGGAACATCATGTTCTTGAAGGAACTGGAGGGAGGTCAGTGTGACTGAAGCACAGACGAAGATACCAAAGAACAAGGCTGTAGACATTGGCTGGGCCTCATCAGCCATTATAAGGATTTTTAAAGAATCTTAAATGCAAAGGAGATCCTTCTTGGGCTTTTAAGCAGGGGTGTGAAATGATTTGAATTGCACTTTAAAAACCTCACTCTGGGCCCTACAGAAAGGATAGATGGCAATGGAAAAGGAAGGACTTTGGGAAAGACAGTAAAGAGCCTGGGAAAGCAGTGTAACTCCAGGTGAGAAGTGATGACTGAGAATTTTTCAGACTGTATGAAAATACATGAATCCTTGAGAAAGAGCACAAAAATTATCAAAAATGTGAAATAAAAATTGTACATCTTTTAAGATTCAGAGCACCAAAGGCAAAGCAGAATTTTTAAAAATAGAAGAAAGCATATGAGTAGTAATCAATTGCATTCTTATATACAGCAAAAAAACTAAACAGATTTTTAAAAAGATAATATTTATAATGACAAATACTATCAATATATTAATTATATACACGACACAGAATAAATTTAATAAAACTTGTGAAAAAATAAACAAAACTTCAGTGAGACATGTTAAATAAAAATTAGATAACTGTTAATTATATATATGTATGTATGTATATATATATATAATTAACATATAATATGTATGTGTGTGTATATATATATATATATATATATATATATATATATATATATATATATATATATATAACTATGGATGGGAAGAAAATGTCATAAAGATGTCAACTCCCAAATATAACCATATATGCAATGCAATTTCAATAAAAATAATGACAAGGATTTTTATGAAAATTCCAAAGCACATATTAAATTTCTTATGAAAGATAAAGAAGCCAAACATAGCCAAGACAGTTTTGAAGAAGAGCAAGGCAAAATTCAGTGTAGAAGGGGCATGTTTTAAAGTTTAATAAGTTTTGATAGGCAATAATGTAGCAAAGATAGGGGTGAGATAAGAGAAGAGAATAAAAAATACGGAACATAATCACAATCATATGGAAATTTGATATATGACTAAGGTGACACTGAAGATAATTTGGCGAAAGAATGGATATGCTAGAGTCAAGACGGCGTACTAGGAGGACACGGAATTCAGGTCTCCTCACAACCAGGGTACCTACCAGGCACCAGTGGGGGACCACAGACACCTAAAGGGAAGGTAGGAACCCCCAACGACCGAGTAGGACACGGGGAATGGGGGGAGTAAAGGGGGAGAAGTGGAAGCGGGACAGGACTGGCACCCCTGAGGGGTGGCTCGGGGAGGGGAAGGGATCCCATGCCTGAAGGGGGAAATTGGGGAACCATTGGGAGGACAGAGGATCAAAAGGGAGTATGGCCAGGTTTCCCCTGCCCACTTGGACCCCCAGGAACCTGTTGGGATCCTGGGCCTGATCCTCTGCCCACCTAGACCCCCTCCAGCCATGCAGGCCCTGAGGGAGTGGGAGGGAGGGAAGGGGGAGAAAAAGTAAAGGCTGGAGCTCCAGGACTGGCACTCTGAGTGGTGGCTGTAGTTTCTACACCCAGCGGGACCCACCTACAGTTAGGGGTCCAGCGGTGACAGGGGAGACCGTAGGGGAGGGGCACAAAGGAACGGAAGGGAATGCAGCCAGTGCTTTCCCTGTCCACTTAGGCACCAGGAACCCTGTTGGGTTCCCAGGCCTAATGCTATACCCTCAGAGCCTCCCTCCTGCCACGCAGAGCACAAGCTCCACCCCTACATCCCCACCCAGGGCCCTACTTCTACACTTGGAGAACCCCTCCAATGAGCTGGGCCTAAACCCCACACACACACTCTCACTCAGGGACCTACCTCCAAACTCCGGAACACCACACTCCAGAGGCCCTCTCACCTCCTGTGCAGGTCCTAAGCAGAGGCCCGGCCCCATGCTTGAAGGTCGCCCCACCTAGGCCCCGTCCAATGCTCAAACGTAACCCCCCCACCTGCCTAGGTCCTGCCCCACCAAAAACCACACCCCTGCCTAACTTCCACCCCTGCTTAAACTCCGCCCCCATAGCCAAGGCTTTTTTTTTTCCCCCCTCTTTTAGATTGGGGTCCTATTTTACCTTGTTGATTCATTGTTGATTCTTTTATATTTTTATTTTTCCTAATACATCTTTTATTTTTCTAATTTTATTTTATTCTTTATACTTTGTTAGTGTTCTCTCCTTTTGGCTTGCCACCCCCCCCCCCTTTTTTTTTCTTTTTTCTGTTGTGGTTTTATTTTACCTTGTTGCAGTTGTTTCAAATGTAGTTTTATTTTTCCAAATATATTTTTTATCTTTCTAATTTTATTTTGTTTTTTATTCTTTGATATTGTACTGCTCTTTTTTTCTTCTTTTTTTTTTTCCCTCACCATGAAGCTTGCAGAATCTTGATTTCCAGGCTGGAGGTGAGGCTCAAGCTCCTGAGGTGGGAGCTCTGAGTCCAAACTGCTGGACTAACAGAGAACCTCAGACCCCAGAGAATATCAATTGGGGTGAGGCCTCCCAGAGGTCCTCATCTCAGGACCAAGACCCAGCTCTATCCAACTGTCTGTAAACTCTAGTGCTGGACGGCTCAGGTCAAACAACCAGTAAGACAGGAATACAGCATCACCCCCCCCCCCAAAAAAAAGAAATGACAAAAAAATTTGTTACAGACAAAGGAGCAAGGTAAAAACTTACAAGACCAAATAAGTGAAGACGAAGTAGGCAACCTACCTGAAAAAGAATTCAGAGTAATGACAGTAAACATGATCCAAAATCTCGGAAAAAGAATGGAGAAAATAAAAGAAACATTTAACAAGGATCTAGAAGAACTAAAGAGCAAACAAATAGTGATGACCAACACAATCACTGAAGTTAAAAATACTCTAGTAGGAATCAATAACAGAATAACTGAGGCAGAAGAACAGATAAGTGAGCTGGAAGATAAAATGGTGGAAATAACTGCCAGGGAGCAGAATAAAGAAAACAGAATGAAAAGAATTGAGGAGAGTCTCAGAGACCTCTGGGACAACAATAAACGCACCAACATTCGAATGATAGGGGTCCCAGAAGAAGAAGAGAAAAAGAAAGGGTCTGAGAAAATATTTGAAGAGATTATAGTTATAGAAAACTTCCCTAACATGGGAAAGGAAATAGTCAATCAAGTCCAGGAAGCACAGAGAGTACCATACAGGATAAACCCAAAGAGAAACCCACCAAGACACATATTAGTCAAATTATCAAAAATTATTTTCAAAGAAGAAATATTAAAAGCAGCAAGGGAAAAGCAACAAATAACATACAAGGGAATCCCCATAAAGTTAACAGCTGATCTTCCAGCAAAAACTCTGCAAGCCAGAAGGGAGTGGCAGGACATATTTAAAGTGATGAAAGGGAAAAACCTACAACCAAGATTACTCTACCTAGCGAGGATCTCATTTCAATTCGATAGAGAAATTAAAACCTTTACAGATATGCAAAAGTTAAGAGAATTCAGCATCACCAAACCAGCTTTACAACAAATGCTAAAGGAACTTCTCTAGGCAAGAAAAACACAAGAGAAGGAAAAGACCTACAAAAAAAACCCCGAAACAATTAAGAAAATGGTCATAGGAACATACATATCGATAATTACTTCAAATGTAAATGGATTCAATGCTCCAACCAAAAGACACAGACTGGCTGAATGGATACAAAAACAAGACCTGTACATATGCTGTCTACAAGAGACCCACTTCAGACCTAGGAACACATACAGACTGAAAGTGAGGGGATGGAAAAAGATATTCCATGCAAATGGAAATCATAAGAAAGCTGGGGGCTTCCCTGGTGGGTCAGCGGTTAAGAATCCACCTGCCAACGCAGGGGACACAGATTCGATCCCTAGTCCGGGAAGATCCCACATGCCACAGAGCAACTAAGCCTGTGCGCCACAACTACTGAGCCTGCGCTCTAGAGCCCATGAGTCACAACTACTGAGCTCACGTGCTACAACTACTGAAGCACACACACCTAGAGGCCGTGCTCCGCAACAAGAGAAGCCACTGCAATGAGAAGCCTGTGCACCACAAGGAAGAGTAGCCCATGCTCGCTGCAAATAGAAAAAGCCTCTGCACAGCAAGGAAGACCTAAAGCAGCCAAAAATAAATAAACTAATTTTTTAAAAAAAGAATATTTGACATTGTAACATTTAAAATATTTAGGGCTTCCCTGGTGGCACAGTGGCTAAGAATCCACCTGGCAATGCAGGGAAAACAGATTCAAGCCCTGGGCCGGGAAGATCTCACATGCCACGGAGCAACTAAGGCTGTGTGCCACAACTACTTAGCCTGCACGCTAGAGCCCATGAGCCACATCTACTGAAGCCCATGTGCCTAGAGCCTGTGCTCTACAACAAGAGAAGCCACCGCAATGAGAAGTCCGAGCACTGCAATGAAGAGTAGCCCCCGCTCGCCACAACTAGAGAAAGCCCACGCACAGCAACAGAGACCCAACTCAGCCAAAAATAGGAAAATAAATTAATTAATTTAAAAATATAATATTTTTTTAAAAAGCAAGCTAGAGTAGCAATTCTCATATCACACAAAATAGACTTTAAGATAAAGACTATTACATGAGGCAAAGAAGGACACTACATAATGATCAATGGCTCAATTCAAGAAGAAGATATAACAATTGTAAATATTTATGCACCGAACATAGGAGCACCTCAATACATAAGGCAAATGGTAACAGCCATAAAAGTGGAAAACATCAGGAACACAATCATAGTAGGGAACTTTAACACCCCACTTTCACAAAAGGACAGGTCATCCAAAATTAAAATAAATAAGGAAATACAAGCTTTAAAGGATACATTAAACAAGATGGACTTAATAGATATTTATAGGGCATTCCATCCAAAACCAAGCAAATACACTTCTCAAGTGCTCGTGGAAAATTCTCCAGGATAGACCATATTTGGGTGACATATCAAGCCTTGGTAAATTTGAGAAAATCGAAATCTTATCAAGTATCTTTTCTGATCACAATGCCATGAGACTAGACACCAATTACAGGAAAAAAATTATAAAAAATACAAACACAAGGAAGCTAAACAATACACTACTTAATAACCAAGAGATCACCGAAGAAATCAAAGAGGAAATCAAAAAATACCTAGAATCAAATGACAATGAAAACACAACGGGCCAAAACCTATGGAATGCAGCAAAAGCCGATCTAAGAGGGAAGTTTATAGCAATACAATCCTACCTCAAGAAACAAGAAACATCTCAAATAAACAATGAAACCTTACAACTAAAGCAATTAGAGAAAGAAGAACAAAAAACCCCCAAAGTTAGCAGAAGGAAAGAAATCATAGAGATCAAATCAGAAATAAATGAAAAAGAAATGAAGGAAACGATAGCAAAGATCAATAAAACTAAAAGCTGGTTCTTTGAGAAGATAAACAAAGTTGATAAACCATTAGCCAGACTCATCACGAAAAAAAAGGGAGAAGACTCAAATCAATAGAATTAGAAATGAAAAAGGAGAAGTAACAACTGACACTACAGAAACACAAAGGATCATGAGAGATTACTACAAGCAACTATATGCCAATAAAATGGACATGCTGGAAGAAATGGACAAATTCTTAGAAAAGCACAACCTTCCAAGACTGAACCAGGAAGAAATAGAAAATATAAACAGACCAATCACAAGCACTGAAATTGAGACTGTGATTAAAAATCTTCCAACAAACAAAAGCCCAGGACCAGACGACTTCACAGGTAAATTCTATCAAACATTTACAGAAGAGCTAACACCTATCCTTCTCAAACTCTTCCAAAATATAGCAGAGGGAGGAACACTCCCAAACTCATTCTACGAGGCCACTATCACCCTGATACCAAAACCAGACAAAGATGTCACAAAGAAAGAAAACTACAGGCCAATATCTCTGATGAACATAGATGCAAAAATCCTCAACAAACTACCAGCAAACAGAATCCAATAGAACATTAAAAGGAACATACACCATGATCAAGTGGGGTTTATCCCAGGAATGCAAGGATTCTTCAATATATGCAAATCAATCAATGTGATACACCATATTGGCAAAATTGAAGGATAAAAACCATATGATAATCTCACTAGATGCAGAAAAAGCTTTTAACAAAATTCAACACCCATTTATGATAAAAACCCTCCAAAAAATAAGCATAAAGGGAACCTACCTCAACATAATAAAGGACATATATGACAAACCCAAAGCCCACATCATTATCAATGGTGAAAAACTGAAACCATTTCCTCTAAGATCAGGAACAAGGCAAGGTTGCCCACTCTCACCACTATTATTCAACATAGTTTTGGAACTTTAAGCGACAGCAATGAGAGAAGAAAAAGAAATAAAAGGAATCCAAATCGGAAAAAGAAGTAAAACTGTCACTGTTTGCAGATAACATGATACTATACATAGAGAATCCTAAAGATGCCACCAGAAAACGACCAGAGCTAAACAATGAATTTGGTAAAGTAGCAGGATACAAAATTAATGCACAGAAATTTTCTGCATTCCTATACACTAATAATGAAAAATCTGAAAGAGAAATTAAGGAAACACTCCCATTTACCATTGTAACAAAAAGAATAAAATACCTAGGAATAAACCTACCTAAGGAGACAAAAGACCTGTACGCAGAAAACTATAAGACACCGATGAAAGAAATTAAAGATGATACAAACAGATGGAGAGATATACCATGTTCTTGGATTGGAAGAATCAACATTGTGAAAATGACTCTACTACCCCAAGCAATCTACAGGTTCAATGCAGTCCCTATTAAACAACCAATGGCATTTTTCACAGAACTAGAACAAAAAATTCCACAATTTCTATGGAAACAGAAAAGACCCCAAAGAGCCAAAACAATCTTCAGAAAGAAAAACGGAGCTGGAGGAATCAGGCTCCCAGACCTCAGACTATACTACAAAGCTACAGTAATCAAGACAGTATGCAACTGGCACAGAAACAGAAATAAAGATCAATGGAACAGGATAGAAAGCCCAGAGGTAAACCCACGCACATACGGTCACCTTATCTTTGATAAAGGAGGCAAGATTATACAATGGAGAAAAGACAGCCTCTTTAATAAGTGTTGCTGGGAAAACTGGACAGCTAGATGTAAAAGAATGAAATTGGAACACTTCCTAACACCATACACAAAAATAAACTCAAGATGGATTAAAGACCTAAATGTAAGGCCAGACACCATCAAACTCTTAGAGGAAAACATAGGCAGAACACTCTATGACATATATCACAGCAAAAGAAATGGAAATGAAAACAAAAATAAACAAATGAGACCTAATGAAACTTAAAAGCTTTTGCACAGCAAAGGAAAGCATAAATAAGACGAAAAGGCAACCCTCGGAATGGGACAAGATATTTGCAAATGAAGCAACTGACAAAGGATTAATCTCCAAAATATACAAGCAGCTCATGCAGCTCAATATCAAAAAAAACAAACAACCCAATGTAAAAATGGGGTGAGGACCTAAATAGACATTTCTCCAAAGAAGATATACAGATTGGCAACAAACACATGAAAAGATGCTCAACATCACTAATCATTAGAGAAATGCAAATCAAAACTACAATGAGGTATCACCTCACACAGGTTAGAATGGCCATCATCAAAATATCTACAAACAATAAATGATGGAGAGGGTGTGGAGAAAAGGGAACCCTTTTGCACTGTTGGTGGGAATGTAAATTGGTGCAGCCACTATAGAGAACAGTATGGACGTTTCTTTAAAAACTAAAAATAGGGGCTTCCCTGGTGGCGCAGTGGTCGAGAATCTGCCTGCCAATGCAGGGGACACGGGTTCGAGCCCTGGTCTGGGAAGATCCCACATGCCGCGGAGCAACTAGGCCCGTGAGCCACAACTACTGAGCCTGCGCATCTGGAGCCTGTGCTCCACAACAAGAGAGGCCACGACAGTGAGAGGCCCGTGCATCGCGATGAAGAGTGGCCCCCGCTTGCCGCAACTAGAGAAAGCCCTTGCACAGAAACGAAGACCCAACACAGCCAAAAAAAATAATAAATAAAAAATAAAATTTTTTAAAAATTAAAAAAAAATTAAAACAAAAATTTACCCTTATATCCTTTAAAAAAAAAAAAAACTAAAAATAGAACTACCATATGACCCAGCAATCCCACTACTGGGCATATACCATGTGAAAACCATAATTCAAAAAGAGTCATGTACCACAATGTTCACTGCAGCACTATTTACAATAGCCGGGACATGGAAGCAACCTAAGTGTCCATCGACAGATGAATGGATAAAGAAGATGTGACACATATACACAATGGAATATTACTCAGCCATAAAAAGAAACGAAATTGAGTTATAGTGAGGTGGATGGACCTAGAGTCTGTCATACAGAGTGGAGTAAGTCTGAAAAAGAAAAACAAATACTGTATGGTAACACATATATATGGAATCTAAAAAAAAATATATCGTTCTGATGAACCTAGGGGCAGGACCGGAATAAAGACACAGACATAGAAAATGGACTTGAGGACATGGGGAGGGGGAAGGGTAAGCTGGGACAAAGTTAGAGAGTAGCATTGACATATATATACTACCAAATGTAAAATAGATAGCTAGTGGGAAGCAGCTGCATGGCACAGGGAGATCAGCTTGGTTCTTTGCGACCACCTAGAGTGGTGGGATAAGGAGGGTGGGAGGGAGTCGTAAGAGGGAAGGGACATGGAGATATGCGTATGCATATAGCTGATTCACTTTGTTACACAGCAGAAATTAACAAAACACTGTAAAGTAATTATACTCCAATAAAAAGTTTTAAAAAAAAAAGAATGGATATGCTATATTTGGAATTATGTCTTCCTGATGAATTGATCCTTTTTTGTTTAATAAGGTTTTTTAAAAATAAATTTATTATTATTATTTTTTTAAATTTTTGGCTGTGTTGGGTCTTCGTTGATGTGTGTGGGCCTTCTCTAGTTGTGGTGAGTGGGGGCTACTCTTTGTTGTGGGGCACAGGCTTCTCATTGTGGTGGCTTCTCTTATTGCGGAGCACTGGATCTAGGCACGTGGGCTTCAGTTGTTTTGGCACACAGGCTCAGCAGTTGTGGCTCGTGGGCTCTAGAGCGCAGGCTCAGTAATTGCAGCACACAGGCATAGTTGCTGCACGGCATGTGGGATCTTCCCAGACCAGGGCTCAATCCCATGTCCCCTGCACTGGCAGGTGGATTCTTAACAACTGCTCCACCAGGGAATTCCCTGTATTGATCCTTTTCTCATTTGAATTATATCTTTTTTTTTATAATACTCCTTAACTGGAGATTACTTTTTCTAATAAACCACTATAATTTTCTAAGGAAAAAAAAAAAAGAATGGATATGTTAGGGGTTTTAAACACTGGCTATGCATTTAATTCAACTGGGGAGTTTATAAAATAATTTCCCGGCCTCAGCTCAAAATCACAGACCTTGAAATAGGGAAAAGACTGAGGTTTATGTTATATGAAAAATTTAATGCAGTTATTCAGCCAAAGAGACGATTTTCAAAAGTGAACACAGAGGCCAAGGGTTCAACTTCTAAGAATGGTGAAGTAACAGGTAATTTTAAACAATAAACACACTGAAAATGACTAAAAAATGATACAGAATATTTTTTTTTCAGAATATTTTAAAATCTGTTGTGAAGGAGAAGAATGTTCTAGAGGTATATTCCAAGAGCCTAACTTTTTTTTTTTACCTGTAGAAAAAAAAGAATTTACCAATTCTATAAATGGCAGCAAAAAAACCTGAGGAGAAACCTGAGGAACTGATATATTAATGGAACTAACATATAAAAACTGATGTTAAAATCCTCACAAAGGAGAAGGCCCTTGTAAACCATGGAATGGCTATACACCATGGGTTAGGATAAGTGGAAAACAACCCAGCTTACACAGAGATTAAAACCCAGCTTTTAATCATCTCAATCTCTTATTGGACTAAGAAGATTGGAGGTTACTAGTGCCTGAGTATCCTTCCAGAATCAACTATAAATCCAAATTCCCTATTCAACTTTCCAAAACCAATTTCTAGTATTCAAACAAAAATAACCAGATATAAGAAAAGACAATATCCAAATAACCCAAAACAAACAAAAAGACCTTTGAAACAAAATCAGAGATACAGATAATGAAATAACTATGCATGTATATAAAGTAAATGTCCTTAATATTATTGGAATAATTAAAATGTAAGATTGTAATATTCCATTGTATATATGTACCACATCTTCTTTTACCCATTCCTCTGTCTATGGACATTAGGTTGATTCCATGTCTTGGCTATTGTAAACAGTGCTTCAGTGAACATTTGGCTGCACACATCCTTTTGGACCATATTTTTCTCTGGATATATATACAATGGAATATTACTCAGTCATTAAAAAGAATGAAATAATGTCATTTGCAGCAACATGGAAGGACCTAGAGATTGTCATATTGAGTGAAGTAAGTCAGATAGAGAAAGAGAAATATCGTATGATATCCCTTATATGCGGAATCTAAAAAGAAACGATACAGATGAACTTACTTACAAAACAGAAACAGACTCACTAACTTAGAGAACGAACTTATGGTTACCAGGATGGAAGGGTGGGGGAAAGGGATAATTAGGTAGTTTGGGATTGACATGTACACACTGCTATATTTAAAACAGATAACCAACAGGGACATACTGTATAGCACAGGGAACTCTGCTCAATGTTATGTAGCAGCCTGGATGGGAGGGGAGTTTGGAGGAGAATGGATACATGTATATGTATGGCTGAGTCGCTTTGCTGTGCATCTGAAACTATCACAACATTGTTAATTGGCTATACTCCTATATAAAATAAAAAGTTTAAAAAAATCAATAAAATAAAATTTACATGAAAAAGTAAAAAAAAAAAGTAAGATTATAATCTAGGGCAGAGAATCCAGCAGAATTCCCAGGCTTGAAAAATATAACTTAAATTACAAACTCATTAAATGAGTTTCACTTCAGATTAGATACTGCCAAAGAGAGAATGAAGTGTTCTAGAACAGTGCCTCTCAAAGTTTGGGCAAATCACAGCAACATAAGCATCAGCAAAGAGCTAAAAAGAAGTGCACATTTTAAGGCCCCACCCCAGAAGTACTAATTGAGAATTATGAAGGTGGACCCAGGAATACACTTTATCAAGATCTGGTGATGAAGAATTCTGGGAAGGCTTGGATGGGAAATTGTGCTTAACTTCAGTCAATTTCAGCTCTTAGCATAGTAGCAATTATCCATCCCCCACCCCCAGCCACATGGCAGGCAACTGTGCACATCTCCTGAAGCAGCTTGTGGGAGTCAGGGTGGGAAAAAAGGATCCTATGCTCCAAATATTAGGGACCTGTGCTCTGATTTCTGATTGCTGCTTCTGATCACAGAGGTGCAGTCAAAGAAGTCAGTGGCCATTTTTGTTGTACCTACCGTAACTGTTACAAACCCCTCCCCCTCCAGCTAAAGTAACTTCCATGGGATATAAAGGGCCAGTACCTTTTCTTTCCCCCTCTTCATTTTTCTACTTTTCCCCTTTTAGGAGACATTAAGACACTCAAAAACAACTTCAAATATGGGGAAAACTAGAAATGCCCAGGAAAAGTTGCAGACTAAGAAAAGACCTGAGAAGAACTAAAGTTTACACCTCAGGCTGATCCTTGCCACAGAGACAGTCTACAACAATAAAATAAACAAACAAGACAATAACAAAAAAAGCAAACCATGGGGGAGGGAGAGAATCTGATATTCTGAGTTACAACCTCATTAGATTCAAATAGCCAGTATTCAATAAAAAATCAAAGAGCATACAAAGAGACAGGAAAGTATGGCTAATTCAAAGGAAAAAATACGTTAACAGAAACTGTCCCTGAAAATGACCTGATGGCAGACCTACTAGACTAAGACTTTTAAAAAACTGTCTTAAAGGTGTTCAAAGAACTAAAGGAAGACATGGGGAAAGTCAAGAAAATAATGTGTTAACAAAATGGAAACATAAATATAGAGAAATGAAACCTAAAAAGAGACCAAACACTAAATTCTGGAGCTGAAAAGTACAATAAATTAGATGAAAAATTCACTAGAGGGATTCAAAGGCAGATTTGAGTAGGCAGAAGAAAAAATCAGTGAAATTGAATATAAGACAATGGAAATTATTGAGGTTGAGGAACAGAAAGAAAAAAGATTTTAAAAAGCAAACAGACCCTAGGAATACCCTAGGAGACCCTAAGAGAACCCTAAGAGAACTATGGGACACCAACAGAAAGACCAACATACACATCATGCAAGCCCCAGAAGGAGAAGAGAGAAAAAGGGGCAGAGAGAATATGTGAAGAAATAGTGGCTGAAAACTTCCTAATTTGATGAAAGTCATGAATATAAACAGTCAAGAAATTCAATGAACTCCAAGAGACCCACAATGAAATAAAATAAGACCCCCATCGAGACACATTATAATCAAATATTTGGAAGACAAACACAAAGAGCAAATCATGAGGGGAGCAAGAGAGAAGTGAATACTAGGGATCACATACTAGGGATCCTCAACAAGACTAGTGGCAAATTTCTCATCAGAAACTTTGGAGTCCAGAAGACAGTGGGCTTGTATTTAAAGTGCTAAAAGAAAAAAAAAAACTGTCAATTCAGAATCCTAAATTCAGGCAGAATCCAATTTAGGCAAAACTGTCTTTGAATAGTGAGGGATAAATCAAGATTTTCCCAGATAAACAAAAGCTGAGTGAGTCTGTGACCATTAGATCTGCCTGAAAAAAAATGCTCAAGGGAGTCTGCAAGGTGAAACAAAAGGACATTGGACAATAATTTGAAACCATATACAGAAATAAAGATATCTATAAAGGTAAATACATGGGCAATTATAAGAGCCAGTAGTATACTTTTTAAAAATTTCTTGGCTGTGTCACGCAGTATGTGGGATCTTAGTTCCCTGACCAGGGTTTGAACCTATGGCCCCTGCAGTGGAAGCATAGAGTATTAACCACTGGACTGCCAGGGAGGTCCCTAGAGCCAGTAGTTTTTTAACAATGGTCTATAACTGTATTTTTTGTTTGCTAAAAAAAAACCCCCAAAACAAAAATTAATATGTTTTAAAAAAATTAACATAAAAGCTATTATTACTGTACCTTATTTTCTATATAACTCAGGAGACTAATGCATTTAAATCATTTGTTTGGGAGCACACAATGTATAAAGATGTAATTTTGTGATATCTACAACCAAAAGGGATGGGAATGGAGTTGTAAAGGAGCAGAGTTTTTATATGTTATTGAAGTTCAGCTGTTATAAATTCAAATTTGCATGTTATAACTTTATGATTAAATGTAATCCCCATGGCAACCACAAAGAAAATACCTACAGATTATAAACAAAAGAAAATTTACAAGGAATTTAAACATCTCACTGTGAGAAAACCCAACTAAACGTAAAAGAAGTCAGGAATGTAGTCAATGAGGAATGAAAAAGCTGTAGGGCATATAGAAAACATTAGTACAATTACAGAAGTAAGTCCCTGCTTACCAGTAATTACTTTAAAGGTAAATGGATTAAATTCTCCAATCAAAAGATAGAGATTGGCAGAAGAGATAAAAATACATTACCCACCTATATGCTGTCTACAAAAGACTCACTTGATATCCAAAAACACAAACGGTTTGAAAATAAAAGGATGGAAAATGATATTCCATGCAAACAGTAACTAAAAGAATGCAGGAGTGGCTATACTTATATCAAACTAAATATACTTTAATCAAAAATGTTTACAAGAAATAATGAAGGCTACTATATATTAATAAAGGCCCAATGCAGCAAGATGTAACAATTATAAACAATTATGCACCTAATGACAGACCACTGAAATACATGAAGCAAAAACTGACTGAATAGAAGGGAGAAATAGACAATTCTGCCGTAATAGTTGGCGATATTAATCCTGCTCTTAAATAAAGGATAGAACAGCCAGACAGAAGACAAGTAAGGAAATAGAGAACTTAACACAATAAACCATTTATATCTAATAGACATATACAGAACACTCCTTCCAACAACAACTGCACACACGTTTTTCTCAAGTGCACATAGGACATATGCCAGGGTAGACCATATGACAGGCAACAAATCAATTCTCAAGATTTTAAAAAGATAAGTATCGTACAAAATATCTTCTCTGACCACAATGGAATGAAGTTAGAAATCAATAACATAAAGAACACTGGAAAATTCACAAAACTGTGGACATTAAATAATACACTTTTAAGTAATCAGTGAATCAAAGAAGAAATCACAAGGAAATTAGAAAATACTTAGAGATAAATGAAAACAAAACACAACATACCAAAACCTATGGATGCAGCAAAAGTGGTGGTAAGAGGGAAATTTGTTAAATTAAAAAAGAAATTTCTTGAATCAACAATCTAACTTTACAACTTTAAGGAACTATAAAAAGAATGAACTAAATCCAAACCTAGCAGAAGGAAGGAAATACTAAAGATTAGAGCATAGGTAAATGAAATAGAGAATAGAAAAATGGAGATAATCAATGAAACCAAAAGTTGATTCTTTGCAAAACGTCAACAAAATTGACAAATCTTTAGCTAGATGGACTAAAAAATAGAAGACTCAGATTGCTAAAATCAAAAGTGAAAGTGGGGACAATACTCCTAAATCTACAGAAATAAAAAGGATTACAAGAGAGAACTATGAACAATTTTATGTGAACCAATTGGATAACACACATAAAATGGACAAATCCCTAGAAAAACAAAACCTACCAAGACTACATCACACACAAAAAGAACAATCTGAAAAGGATCAGCCATGATGGTAGAGTATAAAGACTCTGAGTTCACCCACTCTCACAGGCACACCAAAATTTAAATTATTTACAGAACACCTATCAAAAAGACCAGAACCTACCAGAAAAGAGCTTCTACAAAGAAAGATATGAAGAAGGAACCACAACTAGGTGGGTAGAAGGGGTTAAGTGGTGGTATAGTCAAGACCCATACCCGTGGGTGGGTGACCCACAAACTGGAGAATAATTATAATTGAAGAGGTTATCTCCAAAGAGTGAGTGGTCTGAGCCCCACATCAGACTCCTCCACCCGGGGGTCCCAGAACATTTGGCTTTGAAGGCCAGCAGGACTTAACTTTGGGAGACCCAGAGGGCTGTGGGAAATAGAGACTCCATTACTAAAGGGCACACACAAAATCACATGCTACAAGATCCAAGGCAGAAGCAGTAATTTGAAAGGAGCCTGGGTCAGACCTACCTGCTGATCTTGGAGAGTCTCCTAGAGAGGCAGGAGGCAAGTGGAACTCACCCTGGGAATACAGACATTGACAGAAACTACTTTTGAGAGCTCATTCTACTACATGGACACCAGTACTGATAAGCACCATTATGGAATACTCCCTCTAGCTTATTAGCCTCAAGAACCAACCTCCAACTCCACCCCCTGCCCATCTAACAGCCTGTAGGCACCAGCACTGGGATGCCTCAGGCAAAGTATTAACTGGGCAGGACACAGCCCCACCCACCAGCAGACAGGCTGCTTTAAGAACCCCATAGCCCATAGCTACCCCTGGACATGGACCTGCCCTCCAGAGGGCCCAGAACCTGGCTTCCCACACAAGTGCACAGACACTAAACCTAGGACCCCCAATGCCCTGCAGTCAGAGACCCTGGGACCGAGCTGTGTGCACCAGAATGCAGGCACCAGCCAGAGAATCTACAGCCCTGGCCGTCAGCAAGCCTGCTTTAGCTTTGGGACCAACCTCACCCACCAGTAGGTGGACACTGACCCCACGGCAACTGTACTCCTGCAGCCTATGGACCCAGCTCACATACCAGCAGGCCTGCACCGGCCCTCAGACTGGCTGGGCCCAGCTGCATCCAGCTTCCAGCCACCACAAGCTTCAGGACACCTCAAACCCTGAAATCAGCTGTGTCAGGAACCAGCTCAACCCACCAGCAGTCCAACACCAGCTCTGGGAACCCTGGGCCCTGCAGCCAAACTCCATGTCCCAGCATTAACCCTAGGACCTGGCTTCATCCATCAGAGGGTAAGCACAGGCTCAGGATCACCTGGACACTGACTCCACCCGCCAGGAAGCCAGCACTAGCCCTAGAATCCCCCAGGGTTCAGCAACTAGCTGCCTCATGACCTGGCCCTACCAACCAGAAGCTGGCAGCCTCCACACAAGGTAGGGCTTGGCAACCAACCATACTGGGGGCCAGCCAAGCCTACTAGACTGCCCATTAGTAGTCAGCCCAACACAACAGAAGGACCTATGCAGCCCACATAGGCAGCAGCCCTAGAGCATATAGCTTTGGTGACCAGAGGGGAGCACACCGCTGGGATGCATAGGATGTCTCCTACAAAAGGCCACTTCTCCAAAGTTGGGAAATGTAACCAACTTAACAGATAAACAGAAATAAAAACAGGAAGTTAGGCAAAATGAGGTGACAGAGGAACATATTCCAAATGAAGGCACAAGATTAAAAACCCAGAAGAAAAACCAAGTGGAGAAAAGTAATCTACCCAAGAAAGAGTTCAAGGTAACAATCGTAAAGATGATCGAAGAAGAGAAGAGAAAAACGGATGAACAGAGTGAGAAGAAATAGACATTGTTAACAAAGAGAAAACATAAAGAACAATCAAAGAGAGATGAAGAATACAGTAACTAAAATGATAAATACACTAGAAGGAATCAGCAGTAGAATAAATGATACAGAGGAATGGATCAGTGAGCTGGAAGACAGAGTAGTGGAAATCACTGATGCTGAACAGAGAAACGAAAAAGGAGCAAAAAAAAATTAGATGGTCTAAGAGACCTCTAGAACAACATCAAATGTACCAGCATTCACATTATAGAGGTCCCAGATGGAGGAGAGAGAAAGGGGCAGAGAATGTATTTGAAGACATAACTGCTGAAAACTTCTCTAACCTGGGAAAGGAAACAGACTTTCAAGTCCAGGAATCAGAGTCCCAAACAGGATCAACCCAAAGAGGACCACACCAAGACAAACTGTAACTAAAATGGCAAAAAAATAAAGATAAAGAGAGAATATTAAAAGCAGCAAGGGAAAAGCAACGAGTTACATACAAGGAAACATTCATAAAGCTATCAGCTGACTTCAGCAGAAACTCTGCAGACCTCAAGGGGAGTGACATGATATATTTAAAGTGATGAAGGGAAAAACCTACAACCAAGAATACTCTACCCAGCAAGACTATCATTCAGATTTGATGGAGAGATTAAAAAAGTTTTACAGACAAGCAAAACCTAAGAGTTCAGCACCACTAAACCAGCTTTACAAGAAATGTTTAAAGGATTTCTCTAAACAAAAAAGAAAAGGCGACACTAGAAACATGAAATTATGAAAGGCTAGACCAACAATAAGAACTTAAGGGATACACAAAAAATTAGATGTAAAATATGATGTCAAAAACAGTTATCGTGAGAAGAGGGTAAAAATGCAGAGTAATTTAAAAGTGTTTGAAATTAAGAGATCAACAAATTTTTAAAATCATTTATACATATAGAGTTCTATATACAAAACTTGTGGTAACCATAAAACAAAAATCTATAATTGACACATGCCCAGAAAAAGGAAAGGAATCAAAATAGAACACTAAAGACAGTCATCAGATAACATGAGCAGAGAGAAAATAAGAAAAAAAAACAAAAAAGAACCACAAAACAACCCAAAACAATTAACAAAATGGCCATAAGTGCATACATATCAATAATTACTTTAAACATAAATGGACTAAATGCTTTAATCAAAATATATAGAGTAACTGAATGGATATAAAAACAATACCCACGTACATGCTACCTACAAGAAACTCACTTCAGATTTAAAGACACACAGACTGAAAATGAAAGGATGTAAAAAAGTATTCCAGGCCAATGGAAACCTAAAGAAAGATGGGGTAGCAATACTTATATCAGACAAAATAGACTTTAAATCAAAGATTGTTACAAGAGACAAAAAAGGACATTTCATAATGATCAAGGGAGCAATCCAAAAAGAATAACAATTGTAAATATATATGCACCCAATATGAGACAATCTAATTAACTAAAGCAAGTATTAACAGATATAAAAGGAGAAATTGACAGTAACACAATAATATTAGGGGACATTAACTCCTCACTTACATCAACAGATCATCCAGACAGAAAATCAGTATGAAAAACCAGGCCTCCAGGCCTTATATGACACATTAGACTAGATAGACTTAATGGATATATACAGAACATTCCAACCCAAAGCATCAGGATACACATCCTTTTCAAGTGCACATGGAACATTCTTCAGGGTAGATCACATGCTGGACCACAAAACAAGTCTTGGTACATTTAAGAAAATTGAAATCATATCAAGCGTCTTTTCACACCATAAGGCTATGGCACTAAAAATCAACTCTAAGAAAAAAACTGCAAAAAATGCAAACATGTGAAGGCTAAATGATATGCTACTAAACAACCAATGGATCACTGAACAAATCAAAGAAGAAAGTTTTAAAAACACCTGGAGACAAATGAAAACAAAAACACAACGATCCAAAATCAATGGGACACAGCAAAAGCACTTCTAAGAGGGAAGTTTAGAATGACACAAGCTTACCTTGGGAAACAAGAAAAATCTCAAATAAACAACCTAACCTTACACCTAAAGGAACCAGGACAAGAAGAACAAACAAAACCCAAATGTAGTAGAAGATCAAGGCAGAAATAAGTGGTATAGAAACTAATAAAACAGAAAATGAAACTGAAAATGAAACAATGAAATTAATAAAACAGAAAACTAATAAAATGAAACAATGAAACTAATAAAACAGAAAATGAAACAGAAAATGAAACTAATAAAACAGAAAATGAAACAGAAAATGAAACAATGAAACTAAGAACCAGTTCTTTGAAAACATAAACAAAATTGATAAACCTTTACTCAAACTCATCAAGAAAAAGAGAGGGCACAAATCAATAAAATTAGAAATGAAAAAGAAGTTATAACCAACACCACAGAAATAAAAAGAATCTTAAGCAATTACTACAAATATGTATTTGTCCAATAAAATGGACAACCTAGAAGAAATAGACAAATTCCTAGAAATGTGTAATCTCCTTGAAAACATAAACAGACAAATTACCAGTAATGAAATTGAATCAGTAATTTTAAAACTCCCACAAACAAAAGTCCAGGAACAGACGGCTCACAGGCAAATTCTACCAAACATTTAGAGAAGAGTTAACATTTATTTTTCTCAAACTATTCCAAAACCTGAGTAGGAAGAAAGGCTTCCAAACTCATGTTAGGAAGCCAGCATCACCCTGATAACAAAACCGGAGAAAGGTATCACAAAAAAAGAAAATTACAGGCCAATATCACTGATGAACATAGATGCAAAAATCCTTAATAAAATTTTAGCAAACCAAATCCAATGATACATTAAAAGGATAATACACAATGGCCAAGTGGAATTTATCCCAGGGATACAAGGATGGTTCAATATCTGAAAATAAATCAATATGATGCACCATATTAAAAAATTGAATAGTAAAAAACATATGGTTATCTCAGTTAATGCAGAAAAAGCTTTTGACAAAATTCAGCATCCATTTATGATTAAAACTTCAGAAAGTGAACTTAGAGGGAACACACCTCAACATAATACAGGCCATATATGACAAACCCACAGCTAACGCCATACTCAATGGTGAAAACCTGAAAGCTTTTCCTCTAAGATCAGGAACAAGACAAAAACGCCGACTCTTGCCACTTTGATTCAACATAGTATTAGAAGATCTAGCCACAGCAATCAGAAAAAAGAAAGAAATAAAAGGAATCCAAATTGGAAAAGAAGAAGTAAACCTGTCACTGTTTGCAGATAACATGATAATATACATAGAAAATCCTAAAGGCATCATGAAAAAACTACTAGAGCTCATCAATGAATTCAGTAAAGTTGCAGAATACCAAATTAATATACAGAAATCTGTTGATATCTGTTGATATCAGAAAGGGAAATTAAGGAAACAATCCCATTTACAATCACATCAAAAACAAAAAAGTACCTAGAAATAAAACTACCTAAGTATGTAAAAGACCTGTGCTTGGAAAACTATGAGATACTAATGAAAGAAATAGAAGATGACACAAACAAATGGAAAGATATATCATGTTCATGGATTGGAAAAATTAATATTGTGACAATGACCATACTATCCAAGGCAATCTACAGATTCAATGCAATCCCTATCAAAGTAGCAATGAAATTTTTCACAAAACTAGAACAAATAATTTAAAAATTTGTATGAAAACACAACAGACCTCTAAATAGCCAAAACAATCTTGAGAAAGAAGAACACAGCTGGAGTTATCACACTCCCTGACCTCTGAATATGCTATAAAGCTACAGTAATCAAAAGAGCATGGTGCTGGCACAAAAACAGTCACAGAGATCAATGGAACAGAATAGGAAGCCCAGAAATAAATCCACATACTTGTGGTCAATTAATCAATGATAGAGGAGGCAAGAATATTTAATGGAGAAGAGACAGTCTCTTCAATAAGTGGCGCTTGTAAAACTAGACATCTACATATAAAAGAATGAAATCAGAACTTTTTCTCACACCATATACAATAAATTCAAAACAAATTAAATAATTAAACATAAGACTAGAGACCATAAAAATCCTAGAAGAAAACATAGGCAGAACACTCTTTGACATAAATAGTAGCAATAATTTTTTGCATATGTCTCCTAAGGCAATGGAAGTAAAAGCAAAAATAAACAAATTGGACCTAATTAAACTTAAAAGCATTTGCACAGCAAAGGAAATCATCGACAAAACAAAATGACAAAAAAAACAAAAATATAACATACTGAATGGGAGAAAATATTTGCAAATGATATGACTGATAAGCAGTTAATATCCATAATATATAAACAGCTTGTACAATACTAAAAAAACGAACAATCTGATTAAAAATGGGCCAAAGACCTCAATAGACATTCTTCCAAAGAAGAAATACACATGGCCAATAGGTACATGAAAAGATACTCAAAATCACTAACCTTTAGAGAAATGTAATCAAAAGCAGAATGACTTCCAATACTATGTTAAATAAAAGTGGTGAGAGTGGGTGGTTTTGTCTTGTTCCTGATCTTAGAGGAAATGTCTTCAGCTTTTCACCATTGAGTATGACGTTAGCTGTGGGTTTGTCATATATGGCCTTTATTATGTTGAGGTATGTTCCCTCTAAGTTCACTTTCTGGAGAGTTTTTATCATAAATGGATGTTGAATTTTGTCAAAAGCTTTTTCTGCATTAATTGAGAGGACCATATGTTTTTTCATCTTCAATTTGTTAATATGGTGTATCACATTGATTGATTTGTGGATATTGAAAAATCCTTGCATCCCTGGAATAAATCCCACTTGATCATGGTGTGTGAACCCTTTAATGTATTGTTGGATTCAGTTTGCTAATATTTTATTAAGGATTTTTGCGTCTATGTTCATCAGTGATATTCACCTGTAATTTTCTTGTGATATCTTAGTCTGGTTTTGGCATCAGGGTGATGGTGGCCTCATAAAATGAGTTAGGAAGTCTTCTTTCCTCTGCAGGTTTTGGAATAGTTTGAGAAGGATGAGTGTTAAGTCTTCTCTAAATGTTTGGTAGAATCACCTGTGAAGCAATCTGTTCCTGGACTTTTGTTTGTTGGGAGTTTTAAAATTACTGATTCAATTTCACTACTGGTAATTTCTTCCTGGTTCAGTCTTGGGAGACTGTACATTCCTAAGAATTTGCATATTTCTTCTAGATTGTCCATTTTAATGTCCACTTTAATACTTGTTTGCAGTAGTTTCTTATGATCTTTTGTATTTCTCTGGCATCGGTTGTAACTTCTCCTTTTTCATTTCTGATTTTATTGATTTGGGCCCTCTTCCTTTTTTGTTGATGAGTCTGGCTAAAGTTTTATCAACGTTGTTTACCTCTTCAAAGACCAGCTTTTAGCTTCATTGATGTTTTCTATATCACCTCACACCTGTCAGAATGGCTATCAGCAAAAAGAACACAAGTAACAAATGTTGGCGAGGATGTGGAATAAAGGGAACCCTTGTACACTGTTGGTAGGAATGTAAATTGGTGCAGCCACTGTGGAAAACAGTATGGCAGTTCCTCAAAAAATTAAAAATAGAGCTACCGTATGATCCAGCAATTCCACTCCTGGGTATATATCCCAAGAAAAGGAAAACACTAATTTTAAAAGATAACATGCACCTCTATATTCATAGCTGCATTATTTACAATAGCCAAGATGTGGAAGCAACCTAAGTGTCCATCAACAGATGAATGGATAAAGAAAATATGGCATATGTATACAATGTAATATTATTCACCCATAGAAAAGAATGAAATCTTGCCATTTGCAACAACATGGATAGAGCTGGAGTGTATTATGAAGTAAGTGAAGTAAGTCAGACAGAGAAAAACAAATACTGTGTGTTATCACTGTTACATGGAATCTAAACATAAAACAAATGAATGAAAATAACAAAACAGAAATATATGCACAGATACAGAGAAGAAACTAGTGAAGAAACTAGTGATTACCTAATCACTAAGAAACTAGTGATTACCTACCTAGAGAGAAGGGGGGAGGGGCAAGATTAAGGTAGGGGATTAAGAGATACAAACTAATATGTATAAAATAAATAAGCTACAAGAATATTGCACAGCACAGGGAATATAGCCAATATTTTAAAATAAATATAAATGGAGTATAATCTGTAAATATGTTTAATGACTATGTTGTACACTTGAAACAAATATGATATTGTAAATCAACTATATCGCAACTAAAAACAAGAAAAAAAAAAAAACGGGGTGGTGGGGGTTCCCTGGCAGTCTAGTGGTTAGGATTTGGTGCTTTCACTGCCATGGCCTGGGTTCAGTCCCTGGTCAGGGAACTGAGATCCTGCAAGGCACGCAGCACAGCCAAAAACAAACAAACAAAAAGGTATCTAGAGGTAAATTCATACACCTCTCCCCCAAAAAAGATACAGACAATCAGAACTCTAAGTAGTAAGGAGATTGAATCAATAATCAAAAATCTTCCAAAAAAGAAAAGCCCTGGACCTGATGGCTTCACTGGCAAATTATACCAAACATTTAAAGAAGAACACTAATCCTTCTCAAACTTTTCCAAATAATTGAAGAGGAGGAAACACATCCTAATTCATTCTGTGAGGCCAAAATAACCCTGATACTAAAGCAAGACAAACACTATAAGAAAACTACAGATCAATAACCTTTACAAACATTGGTGCAAAAATCCTCAAGAAAATACTAGTGAACAGAATTTAGCATATATTGGAAGAACTTTACCCCATGACCAATTGGGATTTATTCCTGGAATTCAAGGATGCTTCAACAAACAAAAATCAACCAATATGCCACATCAACAAAATGAAAGAAAAAACACACGAACATCTGAATGATGCAGAAAAGTCATTTAGCAAAATTCAACAGCCTTTCATGATTAAAACCCTCAACAAAATAGGAATAGAAAGAAAGTACCTCCACATAATAAAAGCTATACATGAAAAACCCACAGCCATCGTAATTCTTAATGGTGAAAAACTGAAAGCATTTCCTCTCAGATCAAGAACAAGGCCAGGATGCCCACTTTCACCACGTCTATTCAACATAGTACTGGAAGTTTTAGCCAGAGCAATTAGGCGAGAAAAAGAAATTAAAGGCTTCTAAATTGGAAAGGAAGAATTAAAATTATCTTTGTTTGCAATTAATATGATCTTATATCTAGAAAACCCTAAGATTCCACATCAAAAAAGTTAGAACTAATAAATGAATTCAGCAAAGTGGCAGGATATAGAGTCAACACACAAAAATCAGTTGCATTTCTATGCACAAGCAGTGAGCAATTTGAAAAAGAAAAAAATTTTAAACCCATTTACAATAGCATCAAAAAGAATAAAATACTTAGGGATTAGTTTAACCACAAAAGTGAAAGATTTGCAAAATGAAAACTACAAAACATTGCTAAAAGAAATAAAAGAAGACATAAATAAATGGAAATACATCCCAGTTTCATGGATTGAAAGACTTAATATTGTTAAAATGTCACTATTACCCAAAGTTATCCACAGATTCAATGCAATACTTATCAATATCCCAAAGATATTTTTGCAAAAATAGAAAAAAACCTAGCCTAAAATTCATATGGAATTTCAAGGGACCTCAGACAGCCCCAAAAAATCTTGAAAAAAACAAAACTGGAGGGCTCACACTTCTTGGTTTCAAAACCTATTACAAAGCTACAGTAATCAAAACAATATAGTATTGGCATAAAGACAGACATATAGAGCAATGGAGTGGATTACAGAGATCAGAAATAAATACATATACAATCAAATGATTTTTGACAAGAATACCAAGACCATTTAATGGGTAAAGGGTAGTCTTTCCAACAAATGGTGCTGTTGAAAATGGATATACACATACAAAAGAATGACATTTGATCCTTACCTAACACCATATACAGAATTGACTCAAAATGGATCAAGAACATAAATATAAGACCTAAAACAACAAAACTCTTAGAAGAAAACACAAGACAAAAGCTTCATGATATTTGATTTGGTAATGACTTCTTAGAGAACAATGAGTACTGACAATGATGTGGTGAAATTGGCACCCTTGTGCACTGTCAGTGGGAATTTAAAATGGTACAGCTACAATGGAAAAAAGTATGGAGGTTCCTCAATAAATTAAAAGTAGAATTACCATATTACCTAGAAATTCCACTTCTGGGTATATACTAAAAACAAAGTAGGGTCTTGAAGAGATATTTGTACACTCACATTCCTAGCAGCATTATTCATATTATTTAAAACATGGATGTAACTCAAGTGCCCATTAAATGAGGAATGAATAAGCAAGATGTGGTATATACTTACAATGGAATATTTCGTTGTTTTATTCTAAAAACTTCCTTTTTAGGAAGGAAATTCTGTAATATGCTGCAACATAGACAAACCTTGAATACATTATGTTAAGTGAAATAAACCAGTAACAAAAAGACAAAAACTATGTGAGTCCACTGATATGAGGCATTTACAGTAGTCAAAATCAAAAACAGAACATATAATGGTGGTTGCCAGAGGCTGGGGGAATGGAGAAGTTGAGTTGTTTAATAAGTATACAGTTTCAGATTTACAATGAAAAGAGTTATAAGGATGGATGGTGGAGATGGCTGCACAACAATGTGAATGTATTTAGTACCACTGAACTGAATGCTTACAAATTATTAATATGGTAAACTTTATGTTAGATATATATTTAACTCAATAAAAAAGAAAGATTAAAAAAAAGAAAGGAAAAAAAAGAGACATCATTGAAAGCTAACATGAAACAAAGCTGTGTCTGGGTCCCAGTCTGCATCCCGTCTGGGTTTACTGGCATCACAGAAACCCATCTGGGTACTTGGCAAGTTTGAGAACAGGATGTGGGCACCTGTAGGAAAGTTCAATGTGTTCATGACAAATGCTTCCCTGCCACTTGGAAGGGCACCACACATTGGGTATAATGAATTAAATGGTGCCCCCACTGAATATGTCCATGTTCTAATCCCTGGAACCTGTTAGTGTGACATTATTTTGGAAAAGGGTCTTCGCATATGTAATTATATCAAAAACTAATTTGCAATCATTCTAGATTATCCAGGTGGACCCTAAATCTAATGACAAGTGTCCTTATAATAAGAGGAGAAGACACAGACAGAAAGGAGGAGAAAGACCATGTGAAAATGGAGGCAGAGATTGGAGTGTGCAGCCACAAGCCAAGGAATGCCAACAGCCATTCGCTGAAGTTGGAAATTGCAAGGAAAGGAATCTTTTCTAGAGTCTCCAGAGAGATCGTGGCCCTGCAAACACCTTGATTTTGGACTTCTGGCCTCCAAAACTGTGAGAAAATAAATTTCTGCTCTTTTAAGCCAAAAAAGAAAGAAAGAATGGCTGATACCTTCCCAATCTGGGGAGAGAAGATTTGGACATACAAGTTCATGAAGCTAATAGGTCAACACCAAATATCAACCCAAAATGATCTTCTCTAAGACACACTATTAAAAAACTGTGTAAAATCAAAGACAAAGAGAGAATTTTTAAAACTGTCAAGAGAAAAACAAACCCTCACATAATAAAGGAACCCCCAATAAGGCTATCAGTGGATACTCAGTGGAAACCTTGCAAGCGAGGAGAGAGTGGGATGAACAATTCAAAGCGTAGAAAGAGAAACACTGCCAAAGAAGTTTATCCAGCAAAGCTATCTTTCAGAAACGAAGAAGAGATGTTTGTTCTCAAACAAAAGCTGAGGGAGCTATTCTACACTAGACCTGCCTCACAAAAAATGCTGATAGGATTTCTTCAAGCTGAAAGGAAATGACGGTAATTACTAACATGAGAACATATGAAAATATAAAACATTCTGGTAAAGGTATGTATATAGACAAATTCAGAATACTGTAATATTGTAATACAGTGTTGTGTTAATCACTTTAGTATAAAGGTTAAAGGACAAAATTATTAAAAATGACAATAATATTAATTTGTAAAAATATACAATATACAAAGAGGTAAATTTTGACATGAAAAACATAAAATGTGGGGTCGGGGAGTAAAAGGGTAGCATTTTGGTATGCAATTGAAGTTAAGTTGTCATCAACTTAAAATAAACTGTTACATCTATGTTTTATGTAAGGTTCATGGTAACCACATAGCAAAAACCTACAATAGATACATAACAGTTAAAGAGAGAAAAATCAAAGCTTACATTACAGGAAATCATCAATTCACAAAGAAAGCAAGAGAGGAAGAAAGAACAATGGAATTACAAAAGAGTCAGAAAAATATTAATAAGATGGCATTAGTAACTCCTTACCCATCAACAGTTATTTTAAATATAAATGGATTAAATTCTCCAGTCAAAAGACAGAGGAGCTGGATTTTTTTTAAAAAAAGATCCAACTAAATGCTCCCTACAGAAAACTCACTTCAGATTCAAAGACACATACAGACTGAAAGTGAAGGGGAAAAAAAATATTTCCTGAAAATGCAAACAACATGAGACCATGGATAGCTATACTTATATCAGACAAACGACTTTACTTAATTCTTTTAACATTTTTATTGGAGTATAATTGCTTTATAATGATGTGGTAGTTTCTGCTGTATAACAAAGTGAATCAGCTATACATATACATACATCCCCATATCTCCACCCTCTTGCATCTCCCTCCCACCCTCCATATCCCACCCCACTAGATGGACACAAAGCACCGAGCTGATCTCTCTGTGCTATGTGCCTTCTTCCCACTAGCTATCTATTTTACATTTGGTAGTGTATATATGTCCATGCCACTCTCTCACTTCTTCCCAGCTTACCCTTCCCCCTCCCCATGTCCTCAAGTCCATTCTCTATGTCTGCATCTTTGACAAAGAGACTTTAACTCAAACACTGTAACAAGAGACAAAGAAGATCATTACATAATGATAAAGGGGTTGATTCACCAAGAGAATATAACAATCGTAAATTCATATGCACCCAACATTGGAGCACCCAAATATATTACCAGTGAAGAAGGCAGAAATAGACAACAATACAATAATAGTAGAAGACTTTACTATCCCACTTTTAACAATGAACAGACCATATAGACAGAAAATCAAAAAGGAAACACTGGACTCAAACTATACCTCAGGCCGAATGGACCTAACAGACATATGCAGAATATTCCATCCAAGAGCAGTGGAATACATAATCTTCTCCAGTGCACATGGAACATTCTCCAGGATAGATCATATGCTAGCTCACAAAACAATTCTCAGCAAGTTTAAAAAGACTGAATTGATACCAAACAACTTTTCAAACCATGATGGTATGAAACTAGAAATCAATTAACAGGAGAAAAGCTGAAAAACTCAGAAATATGTGGAAATTAAACAGCACACTCTTCAACAACCAGTGGGTCAAAGAAGAAATCAAAACAGAAATAAAATATCTTAAAACAAATGAAAATGGAAACACAACACACTAAAACTTATGGGAAGCAGCAAAAGCAGTTCTAACAGAAGTTTGTAACAATATATGACTATGTTAAGAAAAAATAAATATCTCAAATAAACAACCTAACTTCACACATCAAAAAATTTAAAGAAAAGAACAAACTACACCAAAAGTTAGCAGAGGAAAGAAAACAACAAAAATCAGAGCAGAATCAAATGAAATAGAGACCAGAAAAACAATAGAAAAACATTGAACAGCACATTAAAAGGATCATACACCATGATCAAGTGGAATTTATCCCTGTGCTGCAAGGATGGTTCAACATATGCAAATCAATAATTGTGATACACCACACTAATAAAATGAAAGATAAAAATAATATAATCATCGCAATACATGGGGAAAGAACATTTGATGAAACAAAATATCCTTTCATGATAAAAAAAAAAAAACTCTTCACAAATTGAGTATAGAATACGGGTCATATTCAACAATCCTACAGCTAAAATCACACTCAAGAGTGGAAGGGTGAAAGCTTTTCCTCTAAGATCAGAAACAAGAAAACAAGACAAGGGTACCCAGAGTGGCACCACACATATTCAACATGATACCAGAAGTCCCAACCAGAGAAGTCAGGCAAAAATAAGAAATAAAAGGCATGCAAATCAGAAAGAAAGGAGTAAATCTGTTTGCAGATTTATGATCTCATAGATAAAAAATCCTGAAGACTCCATCAAGAACTGTTAGCACTAATTTTTAAAATTCAGTAAAGTTCCAGGATACAAAAATCAACATCCAGATATCAATTGCATTTCTATACACTAGCAACCAAATATCTGAAAAAGAAATAAAGAAAACAATCTTATTTATAATAGCATCCAAAATAATTAAATACTTAGGAACAAATTTAACCAAGGAGGCAAAAGATCTGTACACTGCAACTATACGACTTTGATGAAAGAATTTGACAGACACAAATAAATGGAAAGATACCCCATGTTCATGGATCAGAAGAATTAACATTGTTAAAATATCCACATTACCCAAGGCCATCTACAGATTCAATGTCATTCCTATCAAAATTCCAAGGGCATTTTTCACAGAAATAGAAAAAACAATCCTAAAATTCAAATGGAACCACAAAGACCACGAAAAACCAAAGCAATCTTGACAAAGAATAAACAAAGCTGGAGTTACCACACTTCCTGTTTTCAAACCTTATTACAAAGTTATAGTAATCAAAAGAGTATGGCATAAAAACAGACACATAAAACAATGGAACAGAGTAGACAGCCCGGAAATAAACCCACACATATACAGTCAATTATTATTTGACAAGGGAGCCAAGCATACTCACTGGGGAAAGGATAGTCTCTTCAAATAATGGTGTTAGGAAAACTGGATATCACGTGTAGAAGATGAAGCTGGACTCTTAACTTACACCACTCACAAAAATTACCTCAAAATAGATTAAAGACATAAACATAAGACCTGAAACTGTAAAACTCCTAGAAGAGAACATAGGGTAGAAGCTCCTTGACATTTGTCTTAGTGATATGACATCAAAAGCACAAACAACAAAACAAAAATTAAAAAATGGGACTACATCAAACTAAAAACCTTCTGTACAGCAAAGAAACAATTCACAAAATGAAAAGGCAACATATGGAATGAGAGTAATATTTGTAAACAAACTAATAAGGGGTTAATATCCAAAATACATAAGAAATTCATTTAACCCAACAGCAAAAAACCAAGCAATTCAATTTAAAAATGGACAGAAGATCTAAATAGACAGTTTTCCGAAGAACACATATAAATGACCAACAGGTGTATGAAAAGATGCTCAACATCAATAATCATTAATGAAACACAAATCAAAACCACAATAAGATATCACTTCAAACCTATTAGAATGGCTATCATAAAAAAGACAAAAGATAAAAGTGGAGGAAAAGGAATGCTTGTACACTGTTGGTGGGAATGTAAATTGGTACAGCCATTATGCAAAACAGTATGCTCAAAAAATTAAAAAGAGAACTACCATATGATCCAGCAATCCCACTTCTGGATATATAGCCAAAGGAAATGGAATAAAATTACTATCTCAAAGAAATATCTGCACTCCCATATTCACTGAAGCATTATTCACAATAGCCAAGATATGGAAACAACCTTAGTGTCCATCAACAGAAGAATGGTTAAAGAAGATGTGACAAATATATCTATATATATAGATATACACACAATGGAATATTATTTAGCCAAGAAAAAGAATGAAATCTTGCCTTTTGAGCAACATGGATTGACCATGAGGGCATTATGCTAAGTGAAATAAATCAGAAAGACAAATACTGTGTGCTATCACTTACACATGGAATGTAAAAAAGCTGAAACTCACAGAAAGAGAGTAGGATGGTAGTTGCCAATGTCTAGACATTGGGGGAAATGGGGAGATGTTGATCAAATGGTGGAAACTTCCAGTTATAAGATGAATAAGTTCTGGTCATCTAACGTACAGCATGGCGACTACAGTTAACTATACTGTATCATATACTTCAAAGTTGCTAAGAGAGTAGATCTCAAATGGCTTAACCACACACACACACAAAGGTAACTGTGTGAAGGAATGGAAAAGTTAACTGACCATACTGTGGTAATCATTTTGCAATTATGTATGTGTAGCAAATCATCACATTGTATACCTTAAACTCACTCAATGTTATATGTTAATTATTTCTCAATGAAGATGGAAAACAAAACAAAACTGCAGTCCACCATTGTTCGCTTAGTTCATCAGACTGGCATCCCAACACAGTCTATTGGAGGAAGCCTCCCCTCACTCACTTTTGGGAGAAGCCTCTGCCTTGTGTGTTAACTAGTTATTCTAGTCACTCCTAGGGTCACCAGCCTAAAAAGCAGGTATGTTGATCTCAGACAAAAAGAGACTGATGAGATGAATCTGTCCTGGCTAAGGTGCCAACTAGTGAATTATAGCCTTTTCAGACCTATACTATAGCACCTTTAAGTTACAGAAGGAGCTGAGAAGGACCTTAAGGACTACTCCTTCAAGATCCTATAACAATTTAAGTTGGAATACAGCATATGGTAGACACAGCACAAAGTGGCAGCAGCCAAAGTGCAAATGCACCAAGAACTAACAGTGCCTTCTTAGGCAGAACTTGCTGTGTGGTAAAATCAGTTAGAAAGCCAAGAGCAGCCCAGAGGTGGCCCCTCCATTGAACACTTGAGTCATTCTGCTCACTGTGCCAACTGTTCTAAAATTATGTCCAGGATTTAATTTACGGAGGCGACCAAGTGATGATACAGAGAGGCCAATGCCTTTGAAACTCATTAGTTACATTTCCTGAAAGAAGGGGACATGCAACACCACACAGGGCTAGTGGGTAAGTACCAGGTTTGGTCAGGAGGCAGAAGCAGGAACAAGGAGAAAGCCTATGCCAGAGCGTTTATTGGAATTTTGACAGAAAATGTAAGGGAGGGCAGAGTAAACAATTTAGGATTGCTTAGTTTGAATAATTCTGGTGGGTTTTAGGCTATAGGTGTGGTGTGGTCCCTAGTTGCCTGGTACCTGACCCTGGGACATTTTAGATCAGGGGAAATATTGGCTTAGTGTGTAAGTTAGATAAATGGGGTAATTGGAGCTCTAGACCCCAGACTGGTTGGTTGATTTGCATATGAAAGACAAGCTCCCAGAGAGCCCTTTGCTAGCCCAGTGTGGGGCAGTCTCTCCCTGGCCAGACAGCTTTTTAAGGTGTCAAAACATCACAAAATACAGAAAATGAAAACTTGATTAATACACTGCTGCTGCTCTACATGGCCGTTTGTCCACCAGGCTCACTCATCTCAAGACCCATATGCCAGGACCACACAAATGCTGAAGGAGTGTGAATCTGCCTAGGTACAGACACCCTGAACCCATCTGCACGAAGAGGGGCCAGAAATCATCAACATTTATGGGGATTCTTTGACCCTAGAGAATGGACCAACTCTAAAAATAGAGTTACCATGTGATCTTGCAATCCCACTCCTGGGCATATATCCAGAGAAAAGTCTAATTTGAAAAGATACATGCACTCCAATGTTCATAGTAGCACTATTAACAATACCAAGACATGGAAACAACGTAAGTGTCCATCAACAGATGAATGGATAAAGAAGATGTGCTATTTATATGCAATGGAATATTACTCAGTCATAAAAAGAGAATGAAATAATGCCATTTGCAGCAACATGGATGGACTGAGAGATTATCATACTAAGTGAAGTAAGTCAAACAGAGAAAGATAAATATCATTTGATATCACTTATATGTGGAATCTAAAAAAAAAGATACAAATGAACTTATTTATGAAACAGAAATAGATCCACAGACATAGAAAACAAACTTATGGAACCAAAAGGGAAAGGAGGGGAGGGATAAATTAGGAGTTCAGAACTAACATATACACACTACCATATATATAATAGATAATCAACAAGGACCTACCATATAGCACAGGGAACTATACTCAATATTTTGTAATAACCTGTAAGGGAAAAGAATCTGAAAAGAATCACTTTGCTGTACACCTGAAACTAACACAACATTGTAAATCAACTATACTTCAATAAAAAAAATACAATGCTTCCTTTGGAATTTTCCTGAAGGTCAATGACCAGTGGGTATCTTTACTGTGCATTGGCAGGAGGTTATCTTAACCCATGAACTGATTATTTTGCTATCGATGAATAGAAAATTTAGTCCATACATAACAATTTTTTAAAAAGAGACAATTTATTTATTAAATATTTATTTATTTATTTGTTTGTTTGTTTGTTTGTTTGTTGGCTGTGTCAGGTCTTAGTTGCTGTGTGCAGGATCATCGTTGCAGCATGCGGGATCTTTAGTTGTGGCATGCGAGAATGTTTTAGTTTCGGCATGTGGGATCTAGTTCCTTGACCAGAGATTGAACCTGGGCCCCCTGCATTGGGAGCGTAGAGTCTTAACCACTGGACCACCAGGGAAGTCCCAAGACAATTTATTTAAGAAACTGACAATTCGTCCTTATCGTTTTGAGTGCAATTTGAATCCACCCTCACTTCTAAATTCCACTGCCACTTACTTATTGTGAGTCACTTCACCAACCAGAACAATTACTGTGATCCCCAATTCCACTCTTTCAATCTTGCAGTAGTGCCTCAGCTCAGCTTCTAAAACTGCCATTTTCTTGTTTAAAACCTTGCCTGGGAAACTGTCCAGCTACAGATTGTAATGGTGACCACCTGAATCTGAATCTCTTCAACCTTCCAAACCAGAAGATCAACAATGACAAGTAAAACAACACAAATAAAGAACACTAATAAAATTACTATTGGCCGTACTTTAGATATACTAGGGTACAGAGAATACCACGAACTTCTAATTATTTACAAGTAGAGAAATGAAAAACAAGTTTCAACAGGCTCTCACTGAGACAGGCCTGGGACCTGGGACCTTTTGCTGCAGTGCTGCAATGCTTGCACCTGGACAAACCTCTCCTCAAGCAAAAAAATACAAAGAAACTATAAGGGGCTAAAGATAACTGCATGCATGCGCAGTTGGGACAAATTATGTACAAAAGATACAAAAAGAACAAAAAACCTCCCTATTGTCATTTCTGAAGACCTAGGAGCAAAAAAACAGGGTGTCCGGAGCAAAAGCAGGGTACTGAGCACGCCCCCTGCACTCAACACCACCAGAGGGGTGGACAAAACACTTAAGCCACCCCTCTGGCCCGACCCCTGGACACCCCCTATGCTCACCCCATATAAAGAACCAGCTCACTTCCCCCCCACCAAGTGAGCAAGTGAGCAAGGGAACCGGTAACTTGTTCTGGCTCCCCACTGCTGCAGCAGGGGCCCCAATAAAGCCTTGCCTGAATTTCTTGTCTGGCCTCTAGTCAATTTCTGTTTATTGAGGAAGGCCAAGAACCCTGGTCGGTATCATCATGGCTGGTAAAAGTCTACAGGCATGAAGAATGAGGGAAGGCGAACTTAAGAGATTCTGTGAAAAAGAAAAGTGGAACAGAAGATGCAGATAAAGATAGACAAAATCACTTCCAGAAAGTGAGATTACAAGAGTAAGTGTCAAAATGTTAAACACAAGTTGAAGAATTGTCAATTTCTGGCATCAGCTATAAGAATTGGGCTTGAAAGTAAGCAGAACTCTAGGTATTAGCCTTTGGGAAGCATTGCTTCTTGGGGGAGAATCTGCCAAATGGAGAAGTGGTGGCAGTGAAAAGAAAGAAGGAAGAAAAAGGAAGAAGTAAAAGTTAAGGATCCTACAGAAACCAAAGACAAACATGTCACACCACCTCTCCTCTCTTTCTGCCGCCATCCCAACCATTACCAACATAATCAAAAATTTTAAATGCATTTTAAAATACTGGTAAAAGAGGGCACTCTTACACCAGGAAAATTATCAACAAAAGGCCTAGGATTGAAAAAAAATTAACTCAATTCAACATAAAGTACTACAAAAAGTAAATAGAAAATTCAAATTAAAATATTTCCTGTGATAGATATTCTTTCCAAAAATTAGTAAGGGAGCAGAAGAATACTGTAACAAACTTCTAAATTGAATTAAATATTCATAAACAAGCAATTAGTTTTAAAACAATAAGTTTTTTAACATTGAATGCATGCATTAAATCAGCAATTTTAAAAACTAATGACAAAAAAGGACAAAACACACAAAAAATTCAATGAAAGTCAATCAAGTTCAGAAAACGAATTGAAGAAAAAGACAAATTCCACCAGGGAAGGAAGAACAAATTAGAGGGTGCCCAAGAGAGTACAGATTGGAATAAAATTTTAATAAGGGACTTTGAGGAAAGGCAGGAAGACAACCAAGAGAGTACATCTGAGATTTTTTTAAAAGAGTAAAAATGTTTAAGGAGAAAGTGGATGAAATGCCAGGCAGGCAAGAAAAAAAAATCTGATCTTTATATAATTAGAGTTACTAGAAATGAAAAAGAAACACAACAGAAATAAATATTGATATTTAAATCTGTAAGGCAAGAAAACTACCTGGAAATAAAAGATAACTTAAATTGACATGTTGAGAGGGCCTACCTTGTACCCGGGAAAATGATTCAAAAACAAATCACTTTTAGAAACATGTTAGTAAAATGACTCTAAGGAAAAAAATCATCAGGTCCTCTAAACAAAATAATCAAATTACCTATAATGAGAAGAATATTAGTCTAGCACCAGCCTCTCAAGAGCAGCATACAATGCAAAGCAACAGTGGAACAGCATTTTCAAAATATTCCATAGAACAAAAGTTACCCAAGGTTTTTATATTCAGCCAAGCTGCCTTTAACGTATCAAGTCTATAAGTAAACAGTTTCGACTGTGCAAGAACCCAGGGACTATTGTGCAGGTGAGTCATTCATGAGGAATCTACAATAGGATGAGCTCATGTCAACAGCACACACTGAGGAAACCTTGGTAAATGATTGCTGGTGATTATTTAACATATTTAATTGTAAATCAAATACTAACACAAGAGTAGGGTAATGGGTGAGAGAATAGTGTTTAATTGTTACATGTTCCGAGTATGTGGAAAGAATTCCATTAAAAATGGGAGGAGAAGAGAGGGAGAAGAGTGAAATTTGAAAAAGGTAACTGACTGTTGTATATATGAGTGTCAGTGAGTACCATTTAAAACTGACAGACTAGATAGCAAAAGATTTTTTAAGAAAAAAGAAAATTAAGGGCACTGTAACAGGTATACATATAAAGAGTACTTAGAACAAAACAGAATCTAAAAACCTAATAAAATAATAAAAGGATATTTTGTTATATTTATTGTAAATAAAACATATCAATTATAGCATAAAATAGTATGTCAGAATTGAAACAAAATGTACTTGTAACATTAAAAGTACATGGGCAAGGACAAAAAAAAAAAGAATGCACCAACTTGATCGACCAGGGTCAAGGCACAAATACCAAGGCCCACAGCCCCTGAATGCCCCACTCAAAATTCTCATAGAGTCTCCCATACACGTACGCACTGATGCCTGAATATTCTTACTTCACACACACACACACACACACACACACACACACACACACACACACACACCAGTGATAAATGCTGATGAATGCTTAATAAAATGCTTTCCAAGGGCAGGTAGGAAAGCTTTGATTTACGGAGCTTCACAACTTACCTGGTGTAACTATTCTCAGCATGACTAATTTCAACCTGACGTCACAGAGCTGGGAAGAGATATGCACCATTGGCTATACCAAGCTAGTACGAGCCAGTTCCAGCGCACCCCATCCCCTTTCATGTGAATATGTGCACACAGTCTGACTGCACCCTGAGTAACACCCTGAACGCTCACCCCAAATATACAAACAAAACCACACTACATATCTCCAGAACATATCTCAGAACATACAATCTTTCATATACACTAAACACACCCATACAACTGCTACCTGAAACCTGAATGTACATACAAAACACCTCTCACTACCTGATTTTTACACAAAACCACTCACCTTGAATGTGCTCAAATACCAACATATGCAACCAACACACTACCTGTATATTCACAACAAATAACCTGTAGACACATAGGCTCTCAAAAAACACCAAGTATACAGTTGTTTCATGAACCACCAAAAAAATACCCACACACAATCCCACAGTCCCAAAATACATATACTCCACAATTCCTGAACACACAACCTATACAGCCTCTCTGTTTCCAAATACATACACTGAAGCTCTCCCATATCTCAGAATACACACCCCGTAAGCCCCATGAACCTAAAGACACACACACAGGCACAAAACAACCAAACTTACCAAATATATACAGGACCATCCCACGAACATTGAAAATACACATATAAGCAACTCCACCAAGTTCTTCAACCAGTACATTCCAGAAGTGACACAAAGAGGATCCCTGAATACTTTAATACACACACAAAGCCCTTATGCACACTCTCATAAACTAACCATGAACATACACCCCTCATGCTCAGATACATACAAGACACAAAAACACCAACAATCCCTCAACTGTAGCTACTATACACTCATGACCCCCACACACTCATGGACACACACACCAGCAAATATTCCCAATCTCTAAATATATATATCCCCCCAAACCCTATACATCATCCTTACATTTCCAGAATCCAACATTACCACCACAATCCCCAAACATTTCCAAACACAAAAATCCCAGCATTCCGGGAAACCACTGTGACCATTTCTGACAACCTCAAACCCTATGAATTCACCCATGCCCTGATGGATATACACACAAACCAGTACACACTCCTAAGACACATGGACACATCTCCAGCATATCATATATAAATACACATAAAACCCCTTCCAAGTCCCAAATTACACATCTTAAACCTCCATACCCCTAAATACTTACTTAGAACCATATCATATACTTCCAGTACAAATAAATTCTCCCATTCTCCTGTATACACATAACTCCATTACTATATCAACACAAAAATACTCACTTCCAGATACAAATAACCCCCAATGAAAAATGTAAACACATACTCTAGTAAATATTCATCTAATCGGCTACGCTCCTTGAATACACACACAAACTCAACATACATGTTTCTCACCACAAGCCCCAAATATACCCCCAATTACTCAGCATACTACACATATGGAAATATACCAACCTATAACCAAAAATAAACATAAGGCTTCACACTATCTGCATATACATAATCCCACACTCCCAAATACTCACACTGAAATAACACCACCTGCTTCCAGAACACAGATTCATATAAACCCCACACCACACAACACATTCATATGCACATATACATTATACCACCAGTCCCATAAAATAGTCTTAAACCTGCCCTCACACACCCCAAAACACACAATTCCTGAAAACCACCAAAAGAAACGCACATAATACAGCATGCCCTAAATATACAAATGATCCCTCTACATTTCAAAAATAGGCAAAACACATGACCCTACACCAAAAGTAATAAACACAAGTACTTTTTCCAACTTTTCCACTATGTACATGCAGCTAACCCTTCAAAACCCACCATCAGACACGCATTTCTAACATGCTGGGAGAAAACACACAAATAAACGCACATTCCCAAAGTCTTACACTACAAATACATAACCCAAACAACTTGACTACATCTGAATTACATCTCAAACCCTCTACATAAACTCAAATACATCCACTCTCACAACAACACACTCATGTCTTCCACTTAACCCCAAATATCCACACAGACACCACCAACCCACAAATACAAATACACTACTCAGATTCTCACCAACTCCATAAATACACAAATAAACCTCACGCCAGGAATTCATGGAAACACATTCCCAATAGACTCCCAAATAATGATATACACAAAACCACCCACTGCCCATGAGGTCCTACAATCCCTGGAAGATCTACAAATACGCATATACAACATGACACTTCCAGATACACATAAACACCCACAACTCCCCAATTGCCAAAAACAAGGATGTAACTTCTTAATATCCTTAAATACAGACACTGAACTCCAACAAGCCACAAACGCACATATATGTAATTCACACTACAAACACACCCACACAGTACTTTCACAACCTCAGAATACAAACATAAACTACCTTAAGCCCCATACGCACCTGCAGTGGTGTGTCATCAAGCAAAGCCTTAATAACCTGAATCAGCACTTCCTAAAGAAATGTGGAGATATATACCATATAATTAATTTTAAAGATATAATGGATGTGTGCACATAATTTACAAATAACTTAAAATGTACTCTATTCTTCACTGTAAATTCTATATACCGAATTGATTCTTACCTAATCCTTTCGTTGATTTTTGCTGAACTTTTGCATCACCAGCCAAACTATGCTTGCAATTCCGTCATGATCTGAGAGTATCAGACTACGAATAAATGCTTATTGTTAGATTCAGGAAACTTACTCCTCTCATTGACAAAAGAGTACAGTTTGAACATAAGTGTTGATTGATATTTTTATGTTAAAAAGTTACTAGTGAAGCTGTTAGGATGTTCGCTAGATCTTCACTCATATTCCAGTGACCTGAGCTACACCTTTGGAACCAGATGAGGGTTTTCAACTCGCAAGAACGTCCCTCTAGCTTTTGTACTCTTCAGAACGCGCAGACTAGAACGGCACCTGTTTAATAGCTCGCACACACTATTTCCCCCCGACTGTAGGCCCCGCAATCACTGAACCCTTCATGCAGCCGCCTCCCCAGTGGAGCCAATAACCCTGGGGTAAACCCCTCAAGGGAATCGAGCTCTATGGGGGCGTGAATCCACATTGTGGGGAGTCTCCTTACACGGACAAGGGCACAAACAACCCACAGGGTGAACAACAGCGCAGAGCGGTGACACCTGAGGGGTGAAAAGTCCCCATACCCCTTACCTCAGGGTTCCTGGAATTGACTCTCGAGGCCGCCATGACAGGCCCCGCCCCCGCCGGACGGCCGTTGGGGCCCCCACCCTCCACGCTCGCGCATGCGCTCCTGTCTTCTGGAGCCGACTGCCCCAACAGACGCCGGGAGCCATTGGAGGACGGCGGTCCGCGTGCCCGAGAGCCCCGCCCCAATGGGCGTGCGCAGGCGTGCAGGAGAGGGGCGCGCGGGGATCTGTTCCAGGAGGTCTCTGCAGGAGAGGAGAGAAATGCAGGGTCGGGCACGCTACGGAGCATCTCTGGCGACGCTCCTCGCCGGGAACCTTCGTGACGGTCTCTTCTTAAAACCAGCTCTTGTGAGATGTGCACTCCTGATTTTTATACTGCACACGTGAAACCCATGCACTTAGCTACAAAGAGTTCTGGAGAGCTCCGCTCTAAGCACAGTAGCCTCAAATTGGGGCAAGTGCTTTCATGCCCTTTGGACTGCAGTTCCTTGGTTCTTCTTTATGCCTTTCAAAAAACAGTAGGTCCTTTTTCCTAGCAAGCCTGAAGTTTCCGTTAAAGAACAATTCTAACAAAGAATTCAGACCTGGGAAACACTCTTAAGATACTGTCTCCTGACTCCGTTCCTAGAGTTTTTCCAAACGCATTTACTCTACTAGAATATTTTTTCTCAGTGTATTTAATACATGGAGGTTTTTCAATACATGTTGATTCACAGGTGTTTCCTTTGTACGGTTTTTTTTTTTTTTTTTTAAATAACTTTGAGAGAGAGTGGACAATCTGGGCCAATTTCAACACAGCAGGTAGTATGGGAACAATTTTCCTTTCCCCCCCCTCCTTTTTTGTAATATCTTGCAGACTTTCAGTTGGCATTAAAAACAACAACAACAACAAAAACAGTAGCGGGATCAACTTACTGACCTGACTTTGTAATACTTCCCAAAGAAACTTCAATCATCAGATCCTCTTTCTGGTCAATTGCAAGATTAGAGCATTTCTCACTCAACAGGATGCCTCTGAAGACCCCTCACATCTAACAGCACTAAGCGCCTCCAAGTGCACAGACTTGAAAACTCCACAAGACACAAACATGGTATCTCTTCATTTCTTTAATGTTTCGTGATTGAGTGGAAGATGAACTGTCTTCTGAGGCTTGTGATGCATGTCCAGAGTTGTTTTTTCTCCGTAGTCAATGCCTGCCCGCAGCCTCTGTGCAGGAATAGTCACAGATCATGATCCAAAGGACTTTTAGATACTCCCTTCTGTGACTGCTCTTCCCAAATTACATTTGGGCTAATTTGATTATCTCTGTCCCTGGGGTGTAGGATTTTGAAGTATTACAAAAGTGATTGCAGAATTGGGACTGGCTAATTTTTGCACAGTGCAATTTTTGTATCAGTGGCCTTGAGAAGAGTCCTTCAAATACTGTATCAGAATTATGAGTGAGAATCTTGTAAATAATTGGTTGAATGACTGAACAAAGGGAGGAAGCAACAAGGAAGCCTGCCTTTCTCGAGTGCCTGGGTACAATATTTTGCCTCACCATCCCTCTAGTGTGAAGTTATTGGTTGACAATCATTTAAGTTTTCCTTCATTATAAAAGCTCCAGTACTGACCGATATTCCCAAATTGTTTATTTTTTTCAGTCCCCAACAGGAGTTTCTTTAGATATAAAGTTCACCATGATGTTGCTTGAAATATTCTCACCTTATCTTCTCATCTTCTTTTGAGTCAATTTTTCCTGACAAGGGGCAAGGAACTTCTTAAGCACCAACAGGAGTCTCTTTCACACTGTGGAACAGTCCTTCTAAACCTCTGTTTCCTTCCAACACCCCACAATCAGTAGGAGTTGTACTGCTGCTACAGCAGTGAGTGAATCTCGTCTCCCAAGAGATTTGGTTGCCATCCTCTGAGGTTTTCAGCCTTCATCTCCCTTGACAAGTTTCCTAACAGTCCTCTCCTCTCACAACACAAAACACAAATACTCTTTCATATCATTTTGATAGTGTTAAACTGACTGACATGGATTCTCAATATGAAAAAAATAATCAAACAAGTTTTTTAAAAGGAATGCTACCATGATTCCCGTGCAGATGGGACCATATGCAATGATGAGGCCTAGATTCTAAAGAGCAAGGGTAAGAAATGCAGACAAGAAATTAACAAACTTGTAAGCAGGGCTTGCAGGCTAGGATTTAGATGGAAGTGGGTTTGTCTGAATGGGGATTGGTAACTGGTAGATAAACTCTTGGCATTGTGTCAAAGTGCAAATCCATTTCATGGGTAGTGGATTTTTAACACCTAGAAAAACCAGGGCTCTAGGATGTTTAGTCCCTTTACCATAAGGAAAGAGAAAAAGATTTTCTGCCTTCTTGTTCCTTACTTCTGTCCTTACCCCTAATAAGCCAAGATATTCAGTGCTTATATGATGGCTCTTCCAAATCCATTTCATCCAAAGAGCCTGCAGATTTTATGTATGTTTACAGTTGTGTTTTCTGCTGGAGCCAATATGCACACTTGAGTCTCTTTACTCCAAGTTCTCTTTCTCATAAAGATGAGTAACTAATAATAGCTTGGTATGTTCATACTTTCTTGGTAGTGTTGCCAGATAAAATACAGATTTCAAGTTAAATGTAAATTTCAGATAAACAGGGAAAGAATTTGCAGTAAAAGTATGTCCAAAATTTGCATGGGACACCGTTATACTAAAAACGAATTCATTGTTTATGTGAAATTCAAAAATCAAAATCAGTTAGGCATTTGTTATTTTTCTTTGCTAGATCGAGCCACCCTATTCTTTCAGGTACTTTGAAATGTAAGAGACTGTAGAAATTCTTGTTCTAGGAATCTAGTGCAGAAACAGAGGAGCCACGATACCCATACAATCATTGGAAATATCCTCAGATATATTAGAACATATATGAAATTTCAACTAGAAAAAAAAATGAAGGCATTTTTAAAAATGAAAACAGATTGCCTTCGTTTTTAGTTGCATGGCGTATCCCTGGAAAGATTTTAATGAAACAGGTAACACTGGTTTCCTCCGGGAAAGAGGTGGGAGGAGGACTTGCCACTGCATATTCCATTTTGCACATTTTAATTTTGAACCATGAGAAGGTGTTACTCGCTTAAAATATTATACTAAAATCATTTAAAAGGTAAAAAACTAAATGTTTTACAACCATGGAATACTATGAGAAAGACATTTAGTGAATTCTGGTCTTGGACATGGAGGCTGCATGACGGTTTTTTGATGGACGGGGGCTTTCCAGCACAAAGGATCATTAGTAAGTCTGGTCCTGCTGGATGTTGGTTGGAGCACAAGGACCACTCCTTTAGGAGTGATGTACATACAGCAGTCAAAGACACTGGATCTGCTGAGACAATCCTAATTTCAAATACTCAGTTCCATGTGGCCATAAATACCCAAGTGTTTATCAGACTAACAGTTCTGAATTTTGTTCAGAAAGTCTAGTCTCTGTTGAAGTAAGTCAAGAGCCAGGTAGGAAGCAGAGTGTGTTGAGGGACACAAAACTAGGTTGATGGAAAAAGAAGTGAAAGGAAGGGACCGTCAAGTCCAACCTCGGTGCCGTGAATCAAAAAAACAGTCTATAAACTGCGTAAAGAGGCACACGCCAATTGTGTTGCCACTGTGTGAGGTGGAAGGAACTTCCGGTTCTTGCCTACCTGCCAGAGCCCTCGTGGAATGTCTCCCCACCCCCACCCTACCCAGACCCACGTGCCCTCTGCCCCTCCCCCACTGCAGAATGTTTCAGCCACATTCTACTGTTATGACTCAAACGTGCCCCTCCTTCAGTTGGATCCTGAGCGTCTGTTGAAGCAGGTCACTCTCTGGGTCCTGGTCTTGACTTTTCTCATTGAGGCTACCAGGCAGCAGTAGTCCGTGCCCAAGCCTGCAGGATGGCTTCAGAAGGAGGTAAGCCTATAGGCTGGGGGTGTGTTCTCAGAGACCCTGCCATCCCTCACATCCTTCGGGTTCACACGTGACACTTCACGGTGGGCACACAGTTGGACTGAAGTAGAGGGAGAAGAGAGCACTGGACACACGAGGACATTTCACCTGGGGAGACTGGGGAGCCTGAAGAAACCTGAGACTGCACTGGGGAGGAGGGGTCATTGGAGGTGGATCAAGAAGAATTGCCCTGGCTATGGAGAAAGGATGGCAGCAGGCAGGTTGATTCTTTCTAGAAGGGAGACAAGCCACTTTGAAACATGTGTGTAAGGATGTGTGTGATGTCCTGGTGGTGACACAAGGAGGGTCATGAGGAAAGCCTAGACCTGTCTTGTGTTCCTGAGGCACCTGAAGCTTGCCTCACCATATCTTTCTAAGGGATTTGAACAGGAGCATACTGTATCTAAGGGGGCCGTGGGGAGAGATGGTCTTGGTGAGAAAACTGTTCAGTGGGGCTGTGTGTGGCCACACCTGCAGTGAAGTGTCCTCTCCGAGAGCTAGGCAGGAGGTTACTCTAACTGCCGCAGCCCACACCTCGTCCACTCCTCCCAGCCCAGAGCTCACTTCTCAGTTCAGGTAACTGTTGCTTGGGATTCAACAGGGGATGGGCAACCGTGTAACTTCAGCCAAGAGAGGGCTCAGGTTCCTGAGTTGCTCTGAATTGTTCTTCCTTTTGTGGAATCGCAGTACTTCAGACCTACTTCATCTCGTCCAGTATCTCATGGTGGACCCTCAGGCTGCCTTGAGAGGAAGAGTTTGTTCATATTTCCTGTCACTCCTTCATGGACAGGGGACAGATGTGGAGTGGGGTTGTTTCGGGCGGAATGTCTGTGAAGGCTGCTTCCTCTTTTAAAGGGGGAAGGAGTGTAGCCCAGGGGCAGGAAGACAATCTTCTGTGTTATTATTAAACGTCCTATGACACCTGTTCTGGTTAATTAGGTGCACCGTGGTGTGTACCTTGTTCTCCTGAACAGGGATGTGATCCAGACAACTTGATCGCCATGGCAACTGGCTTCTGCCTGCTTCTCAGATTGTCTTTCCGTTATTGGGAGCTGGAGGGGGAAGGAACACAGGCGGTCTGTACTCCCATGACCAATGTAACATGACAATTCCCTGGCCCTTGTTTAATCCTCTGCAGCCATCACTGGCTGTGAAATGACAGAATCTAAGGGACATGCGCCTACTTCTCACACACCACTCCCCCCACCCCCGCCTCCTAGGAACAGAACTCCTGAGTGATGACAGTGACTCTGGGCACTGGGGAGGGGGTGGCAGGACCTGGCCCATGTTACATGTCTGCTGTGGGTTGTTCTGAGATGCAGGTGCATTCTGGGCCAGTGTTATGGGTTTGTATCAGGATTCCATTAGAGAGATATTTTCCAGCATTTTGTTTTGTTTTGTGAGGCTAGGAAAGAAAGAGGGGATTTATACTGAGCATCAGGAAAAGGAGGACTGAGGAGGAGGTGGGGCCCTAATATTTTACACAATACCTGTCCACAAAGGGCCTTTGGGTGCCTAGAACTTACCTTGGAGAAGGTCCCTACCTGCTAGTACGCCGGCTGAGGGGCATTTCTCACAGAGCGGATGTCCACACAGTTCCAGGTCTTGGGAGACAGCCTGTGAGGCTAAGGTGCCAGGGGGTGCCTTAGGGAGGCTCTCCAAGTCAGTGCTTGCTGAGGCGATTTCTTCTCGGCAGACAGGGGTCAGGGACCTTGGTGGATGGGCGCGGGGTCACCAGTGGAATAATTCTCAACTGGAGGTCAGGGCGTGAAAATCACTTGAAGACATTTGCACGCTGCACAGTTTCCCTTGTCCAAGTGTCCCTCACCTGTGGAGATTTACACTCTGATGCCACAGAAAGCCTCAGTCCCACTTGCCCATTCTCCTCCTCCATTCACTCCTTTCCTTTGCCTCCACAGCATGTCCAGTGCTGGGAACGGATGTGACCATGAACCCCGGTGCCTCCTTGTCTACTTTCACGGCAGTGCCCTTCCCTCCACCCATTCCTGGCGCCCAGCACCGGCCACCCTGGCAGCAGCACCTGCCACGTCCCATCACCCCAGCATTCCCTCCTGGCAGCAGCCTGCTGCTGCCAGCTTTCCCCAGGACGCCTATGGTGGCTAATGGTGGCCGTGGCCCCAGTGCCCCTGGGGCTTGCAACCTCACTGTCCAAGTCAGGTCACAAGGGAGGACAGTGGAGGCCCCCCAGACTCAGACCTTTGTCGTTACTCAGGCCCCCCTCAACTGGAGCGCTCCAGGGGCCCTTAGCAGGAGTACTGCATGTCCTGCCCCCGTATTCTTAGCAACTCCTGTGATGGGGACCGTTGCGACTGTTTCAGCTGTTGGAGTTAGTCAGGCTGGCAAGGGAGGCTGGGCCCCAGGCTTTCCTCCTCAAGCTCCACCACCAGCTGCCCAGCTGACCCCTATCATTCGTCCAGTGAACTATGGGCCATGGCCACATGGCACTTCCAAGGAGGGCCGCCTGGCCAACAACCAGTCCAACGCCTCGCAGGATGGCTCCTCTAACCCCCAGAGAGAGTACAGTAACTTCCGACGTTGGCAGCACATCAAGCCCCTGGCCCGGAGACACTTTCACCTGAGTCCTGATGCAGAAGCTTTTTCCTGCTTTCTCATGTGAGTGAACGCTCAGGGGGTCCTGAACTTATGGGAGCTTTTAGATAAAGAGGAACTGGGGATGGACTCGCACGTTAGGTTTCTAGGGATACTGGAAGGAAGGTGTGAGGGCGATGTCCATGCTATGAGAGGGCACATTGTCGGTCACATGGGTGGGCCTACCAGTCCGTGACATCAGGACTAAAATGTGCCCTATCTCAACTGGCCCCACCACCCTGTGAGTCTGGCCAGCTTGCTCTTCCATGATTCTCATGGTAATATGGACTGAAGACTTGCAGTCAGAGAGGGTCGTGGTGTAAGGTGAGGAGCCAAGGAGTGGATGCCGCACTCTCCTGTGGTGCCGTGTCCTTTCATATAGGACTTGAGTGTACATGACCAGGGGAGGTCACTTCAGAGGAGGAGGAGGAGCGCGGGGCCCAGGAGAGCGCTTTATGCATGCCTCCACTTCGTTGTGGAGAATTCCACTAGGAACAGGGTGATGGTAGAGCTCTCCTAAGGGCGTGGGCTCTCTCCCACTAGAGTTGTGAGCCTGGCAGCCATTTGCATCCTAAACCTCCGGTCCCTCGTAAAAAGGGGACAATTACACTTCACTCAGAGGACTGTGCCGAAGACTCCTTGGGCTAATCTATGAAGTGTTAGCAGATTGCTTGGCACATGCCATGCCTGATTGATGATGATGAATTTTATCATGAAAATGCAGCTTTGAGGAGGAAAAGAGCTCCCCAAGGCACAATGTCCCAGCTCTAGCCTGGGAGTGGATGGTCATCCTTGAGTGAGTGTGAGGCGGTGACAGCAGTGGCCGGGAAGGCTTGTCTTTGCCCTCCCAGACGCCCGCCTCTCACCCTCCTGTTGCTCAGTCATTCTGGGTTGAGTGATGTGTGGTCCACATGGGCGGGTGGGGTCAGGCAGGTGGGGGCTGGGCTGGGCCCGGAGACTGACCCCGAGGGCTTACAGCCCAGTGCTTCGATCCGTGGCCCGCCTGAATCCCACCATGCCGCTGGAGGAGGGACTGTGGAGGGCCGTGCAGGAATGGCGGCGCTTGAGCAACCTTGACCAGATGATCTACTACGAGATGGCGGAAAAGTGAGTCAGCGTCCTGGGCCCAGGGGCTGCGTGGAGGGTGAGGCGAGTGGGTGAGGGCAGGGTCTGGCCGTGGGGGTGCTCATCAGAGAGGACAGAGGAGAAGGGCTGTCACCCAGCACAGGGTCCCCGCAGCCCAGGGGCCCTACTGTCCCCCAGAAACCCCTCCCTCACCTTGAGAGTTTGAGACTTCTGTCCTTCCTCCACCAGGAGCTCTGCCCTCCCCTGATTTTGACCTACCCTTGCCTTGACATGAAGGTCTCAGGACGGGGCAGGGTGAAGCTGTGAGTCCAGTAGGGGTCCAACTCCGGCCATATGGGCTGGGCCGGGGAAAGAGCTCCACCCGCCAGCCTGCTGCTTCCTTAGTGGTGGGTGGCTGGCGGCCACTTCACATAGATTTGGGACCACCTCTGCTCATGAAAAGTGCCCTGAGTGGGTACCCTGGCATCCCTGAAGAGGCTGGTGAAGCCAGCTGTCGTTGGCCCAAGGGTCTCCAGCCCTTCCAGTGTTTGCTCCATGGTAATCCCCTTGGTTTAAGAAACGAAACCAAACAAACGAGCGCCTCTCAGAGGAAGGGAAGGCCTCTCCTCTAAGCTCAGCATCCACATCGTCCAGCCTCTCCTGGGCCCTGTCTCCAGGTGTATGTTCCAGGAGTCTCAGTCCTAGCCCAGGGTCCTGAATTCGGGCAAGGACCCATGTGGGGAACACATGCCTGTTCCAGCCTCTGGCTGTCAGCCCTTCATGTGGTTCTGGATGGGGACGGGGGCATGAGGAGGGTGCCCCCTGGGTCAGCCATGTGTCCCGTTGACCTGGTTCAATTCAGCGACCTGGGTCTATGCTGTTGCATGCCCTCCAGTGCTGGTGAGGCAGGAAGGGTCCCAGATCTTGTTATCACTTCCAGGAGCAGCTCTCTGCTGTGGACAGCACCTCACAGGGCCTTGACGGCCCCGAGGCACATCCTCTCCCAGTGCCTCATTCTTGGCTGCCTCTGTTGGGCTCCAGAACCCAGGCCTTTTTCTCAGGGTGGCCTGTGCCTCCGTCACCCCCCAGGTTCATGGAATTTGCGGCCGAGGGGGAGACGCACATTCAGCATTTGCAGTGGATGCAGTGCGCGCAGGATCTGCCTCCTCCAGCCCCACCGAAGCTGGATCCTCGGGGGCCCCCAGCCCCGAAAGTGCGCCTTCAGCCAGGCACCCAGCTTCCCACTGGAGCTGAAGGCACAGGTAACAGGGGCCTAGGGTTGGCCACTGTCCCCATGTGGATCCTTTTCCTTCAAGACAGGGGCATTGGTCTTTCAACCAAAAGAGCCACCGAGGCGGGGGGTGGGGGTGTGGGGTCTCAGCTGCCCCTTGTCACTACGGGGTATTGACTTGGTCAGTTTTGTAACTCCTCTCACACCTCCCTGTCAAAGGACCCCACACTAAGTCTGCCTAAGAAGTGGGCTTGATGGGGAGACCCCTAGAAAATTGGAGGTTCCCCACTTCCTTACTTGTGACTCTCTTAGATGACCCCCTAACCTCCCCTCTCCAACTGTGCATGAGGCTTCAGATGGTCCTGACCCTTCCCACACCCACATCAACGTCCCCCAAACAATGCCCTCACCAACGTGCGCTCGGTGGTCACGAGGTGGACCGGGAGTCCCTCACCTTCCTTCCCTTCCTCCTGCTCTGCCTCAGCCTGTGCTCCCGGGATGTCCGGCCCCAGGGCCCAGCCCTCGCACCCAAAGCCACACAGATCCCAGCGGAACCCGGAGCGCAAGGCGCCCAAGGAGATTCCCCCTGAGGCTGTGAGGGAGGATGTGGACAGGATGGAGGCGCTGGTGGGGCCCGTCCACTCAGCCCCAGGCAAGTCACCTGCAGAATGTGGAAAGGACGGAAATGAGCTGAAGCAGGAAGAGGACGACACCTACTTGGACCCGTGTCTCTTGAGCAACATTGAAGAGCTGCGTTCCCGGGAAGACTCTGTCACCAAGGTAGGCTGGGCCTGGAGCCTGGGGTCTACAAGATGCCAGGGCATGGAACTCTCAGCACCCAAGATCTGGGTTCTGCTCAGGCCGATGTGACTTAAGCTCAGCTCCTTGTTCCTCAGCCCGGTGTTAGGGGAGGTTTACGCAGATGTATGTGTGTATATGTTTGTGTCTGTGTGTATGCCTTTGTGTGTCTGTGTATGTGCATCTGTATATGTGCTCTTTTGTGTGTGACTGTGTATGTGCATGTGTGTGTGTGTGTGTGTGTGTGCTGACCATCCCCGCCTTGTGGAGGAGAGTGGGGGTGGGTCTCTGCTTTTCACTTTCCCTCCTGGTCTTCTTGTGTCACAGGCCACTCCTGGCCAAGGATGCTCACAGCCTCTTCTTTCTGTCCCAGGTGGAGGCAGTCATTCACCCTCGATTCCCGGCAGAATTGTTTTCCCCAGACCCACAGCTGGATGTCTTGGCCCTTGCTGAGGAGCTGAAGCAGGAGGAAGGACTCACCCCTGAAGAAGTGAGCCAGGGGAGGGAGAGGGACACTTAGGGAGCCAGGGGACTCCAGGGGAGAGGGGACCCCAGGTGATCCAGGGGACAGGGGAAACCAGGTGGCCCAGGGGAGCCAGAGGAGGGAGGGATCGCAGGTAGAACAGGGGAGACAAGGGACACCCAGGAAGACCAGGGCACGGAGGGACCCCAGTGAGCAGGGGAGAGGTAGGGCCCCAGAACAGGAGGCCCACATGGCTCTGTCCGTCCCTTCCGTGCCTCGGAGGCCTGGCATGGGGAAGGGCCCTCTCTGGGGTGGGTGCAGCGCAGGGTGATAGGAAGGAGAGGATGGGGAGCCGGGAGCGGAGGGAAGGACACACAGCTGGGAATAAGGTGCAGGAGGATGGCAGGAATGCCACCGTGTCTGTATTTGGAGTCTAGTCCTGGGGTCACCCGTCCCCTCCTCCCCCCCAGGGCCATTGTCCCACTGCCCAGTGCTCCTCCTCTCACACGTGTGCGTGGAGCCGTCACTGTCCTCCTCCCTCCTACCAGCTGGTGCAGAAACGACTCCTGGCCTTGAAAGAGGACGAGGGTGGGCCGGCAGCCCCGAGCCACAGTGCACCCGGAATGGGCTCAAGTCCATCTGAGTCCCACGCCGGCCAAGGTGCCCAGAGGCACGACCAAGACCGCCATCGAGGGGTCAGTGATGAAGCCTGCCCACCAGAGATTGATTGTGAGGCTCTTCATAGGCCCATCCGAACAGACACTGGCCCGTTCGTGCTCAGAGTCTTTGTTCCCTCTCGAGGATGTCAGGCTGGCAAGGGAGGCTGGACCCCAGGCTTTCCTCCTCAAGCTCCACCACCAGCTGCCCAGCTGGCCCCTATCATTCGTCCAGTGAACTCTGGGCCATGGCCACATGGCACTTCCAGGGAGGGCCGACTGGCCACCAACCAGTCCAACGCCTCGCACGATGGCTCCTCTAACCCCCAGAGAGAGTACAGTAACTTCCGACGTTGGCAGCACATCAAGCCCCTGGCCCGGAGACACTTTCGCCTGAGTCCTGATGCAGAAGCTTTTTCCTGCTTTCTCATGTGAGTGAACGCTCAGGGGGTCCTGAGCTTATGGGAGCTTTTAGATAAAGAGGAACTGGGGATGGACTCGCACGTTAGGTTTCTAGGGATACTGGAAGGAAGGTGTGAGGGCGATGTCCATGCTATGAGGGGACACATTGTCGGTCACATGGGGGGCCTGCCAGTCCGTGACATCAGGACTAAAATGTGCCCTATCTCAACTGGCCCCACCACCCTGTGAGTCTGGCCAGCTTGCTCTTCCATGATTCTCATGGTAATATGGACTGAAGACTTGCAGTCAGAGAGGGTCGTGGTGTAAGGTGAGGAGCCAAGGAGTGGATGCCGCACTCTCCTGTGGTGCCGTGTCCTTCATACAGGACTTGAGCGTACATGGCCAGGGGAGGTCACTTCAGAGGAGGGGGAGGAGCGCGGGGCCCAGGAGAGCGCTTTATGCATGCTTCCACTTCGTTGTGGAGAATTCCACTAGGAACAGGGTGATGGTAGAGCTCTCCGAAGGGCGTGGGCTCTCTCCCACTAGAGTTGTGAGCCTGGCAGCCATTTCCATCCTAAACCTCCGGTCCCTCGTAAAAAGGGGACAATTACACTTCACTCAGAGGACTGTGCCGAAGACTCCTTGGGCTAATCTATGAAGTGTTAGCAGATTGCTTGGCACATGCCTCATTGATGATGGTGATTTTTATTATGAAAATGCAGCCTTGAGGAGGAAAAGAGCTCCCCAAGGCACAATGTCCCAGCTCTAGCCTGGGAGTGGATGGTCATCCTTGAGTGAGTGTGAGGCGGTGACAGCAGTGGCCGGGAAGGCTTGTCTTTGCCCTCCCAGACACCCGGCTCTCACCCTCCTGTTGCTCAGTCATTCTGTGTTGAGTGATGTGTGGTCCACATGGGCGGGTGGGGTCAGGCAGGTGGGGGCTGGGCTGGGCCCGGAGACTGACCCCGAGGGCTTACAGCCCAGTGCTTCGATCCGTGGCCCGCCTGAATCCCACCATGCCGCTGGAGGAGGGACTGTGGAGGGCCGTGCAGGAATGGCGGCGCTTGAGCAACCTTGACCGGATGATCCACTACGAGATGGCGGAAAAGTGAGTCAGCGTCCTGGGCCCAGGGGCTGCGTGGAGGGTGAGGCGAGTGGGTGAGGGCAGGGTCTGGCCGTGGGGGTGCTCATCAGAGAGGACAGAGGAGAAGGGCTGTCACCCAGCACAGGGTCCCCGCAGCCCAGGGGCCCTACTGTCCCCCAGAAACCCCTCCCTCACCTTGAGAGTTTGAGACTTCTGTCCTTCCTCCACCAGGAGCTCTGCCCTCCCCTGATTTTGACCTACCCTTGCCTTGACATGAAAGTCTCAGGACGGGGCAGGGTGAAGCTGTGAGTCCAGTAGGGATCCAACTCCGGCCATATGGGCTGGGCCAGGGAAAGAGCTCCACCCGCCAGCCTGCTGCTTCCTTACTGGTGGGTGGCTGGCGGCCACTAACATAGATTTGGGACCACCTCTGCTCATGAAAAGTGCCCTGAGTGGGTACCCTGGCATCCCTGAAGAGGCTGGTGAAGCCAGCTGTCGTTGGCCCAAGGGTCTCCAGCCCTTCCAGTGTTTGCTCCATGGTAATCCCCTTGGTTTAAGAAACGAAACCAAACAAACGAGCGCCTCTCAGAGGAAGGGAAGGCCTCTCCTCTAAGCTCAGCATCCACATCGTCCAGCCTCTCCTGGGCCCTGTCTCCAGGTGTATGTTCCAGGAGTCTCAGTCCTAGCCCAGGGTCCTGAATTCGGGCAAGGACCCCTGTGGGGAACACATGCCTGTTCCAGCCTCTGGCTGTCAGCCCTTCATGTGGTTCTGGATGGGGACGGGGGCATGAGGAGGGTGCCCCCTGGGTCAGCCATGTGTCCCGTTGACCTGGTTCAATTCAGCGACCTGGGTCTATGCTGTTGCATGCCCTCCAGTGCTGGTGAGGCAGGAAGGGTCCCAGATCTTGTTATCACTTCCAGGAGCAGCTCTCTGCTATGGACAGCACCGCACAGGGCCTTGACGGCCCCAAGGCACATCCTCTCCCAGTGCCTCATTCTTGGCTGCCTCTGTTGGGCTCCAGAACCCAGGCCTTTTTCTCAGGGTGGCCTGTGCCTCCGTCACCCCCCAGGTTCATGGAATTTGCGGCCGAGGGGGAGACGCACATTCAGCATTTGCAGTGGATGCAGTGCGCGCAGGACCTGCCTCCTCCAGCCCCACCGAAGCTGGATCCTCGGGGGCCCCCAGCCCCGAAAGTGCGCCTTCAGCCAGGCACCCAGCTTCCCACTGGAGCTGAAGGCACAGGTAACAGGGGCCTAGGGTTGGCCACCGTCCCCATGTGGATCCTTTTCTTTCAAGACAGGGGCATTGGTCTTTCAACCAAAAGAGCCACCGAGGCGGGGGGTGGGGGTGTGGGGTCTCAGCTGCCCCTTGTCACTACGGGGTATTGACTTGGTCAGTTTTGTAACTCCTCTCACACCTCCCTGTCAAAGGACCCCACACTAAGTCTGCCTAAGAAGTGGGCTTGATGGGGAGACCCCTAGAAAATTGGAGGTTCCCCACTTCCTTACTTGTGACTCTCTTAGATGACCCCCTAACCTCCCCTCTCCAACTGTGCATGAGGCTTCAGATGGTCCTGACCCTTCCCACACCCACATCAACGTTCCCCAAACAATGCCCTCACCAACGTGCGCTCGGTGGTCAGGAGGTGGACCGGGAGTCCCTCACCTTCCTTCCCTTCCTCCTGCTCTGCCTCAGCCTGTGCTCCCAGGATGTCCGGCCCCAGGGCCCAGCCCTCGCACCCAAAGCCACACAGATCCCAGCGGAACCCGGAGCGCAAGGCGCCCAAGGATATTCCCCCTGAGGCTGTGAGGGAGGATGTGGACAGGATGGAGGCGCTGGTGGGGCCCGTCCACTCAGCCCCAGGCAAGTCACCTGCAGAATGTGGAAAGGACGGAAATGAGCTGAAGCAGGAAGAGGACGACACCTACTTGGACCCGTGTCTCTTGAGCAACATTGAAGAGCTGCGTTCCCGGGAAGACTCTGTCACCAAGGTAGGCTGGGCCTGGAGCCTGGGGTCTACAAGATGCCAGGGCATGGAACTCTCAGCACCCAAGATCTGGGTTCTGCTCAGGCCGATGTGACTTAAGCTCAGCTCCTTGTTCCTCAGCCCGGTGTTAGGGGAGGTTTACGCAGATGTATGTGTGTATATGTTTGTGTCTGTGTGTATGCCTTTGTGTGTCTGTGTATGTGCATCTGTATATGTGCTCTTTTGTGTGTGACTGTGTATGTGCATGTGTGTGTGTGTGTGTGTGTGTGCTGACCATCCCCGCCTTGTGGAGGAGAGTGGGGGTGGGTCTCTGCTTTTCACTTTCCCTCCTGGTCTTCTTGTGTCACAGGCCACTCCTGGCTAAGGATGCTCACAGCCTCTTCTTTCTGTCCCAGGTGGAGGCAGTCATTCACCCTCGATTCCCGGCAGAATTGTTTTCCCCAGACCCACAGCTGGATGTCTTGGCCCTTGCTGAGGAGCTGAAGCAGGAGGAAGGACTCACCCCTGAAGAAGTGAGCCAGGGGAGGGAGAGGGACACTTAGGGAGCCAGGGGACTCCAGGGGAGAGGGGACCCCAGGTGATCCAGGGGACAGGGGAAACCAGGTGGCCCAGGGGAGCCAGAGGAGGGAGGGATCGCAGGTAGAACAGGGGAGACAAGGGACACCCAGGAAGACCAGGGCACGGAGGGAACCCAGTTAGCAGGGGAGAGGTAGGGCCCCAGAGCAGGAGACCCACATGGCTCTGTCCATCCCTTCCCTGCCTCGGAGACCTGGCATGGGGAAGGGCCCTCTCTGGGGTGGGTGCAGCGCAGGGTGATAGGAAGGAGAGGATGGGGAGCCGGGAGCGGAGGGAAGGTCACACAGCTGGGAATAAGTTGCAGGAGGATGGCAGGGATGCCACCGTGTCTGTATTTGGAGTCTAGTCCTGGGGTCACCCGTCCCCTCCTCCCCCCCCCCCCAGTGCCATTCTCCCACTGCCCAGTGCTCCTCCTCTCACACGTGCGCGTGGAGCCGTCACTGTCCTCCTCCCTCCTACCAGCTGGTGCAGAAACAACTCCTGGACTTGAAAGAGGAGGAAGGTGGGCCCGCAGCCCCGAGCCACAGTGCACCCGGAATGGGCTCAAGTCCATCTGAGTCCCACGCCGGCCAAGGTGCCCAGAGGCACGACCAAGACCGCCATCGAGGGGTCAGTGATGAAGCCTGCCCACCAGAGATTGATTTTGAGGCTCTTCATAGGCCCATCCAAGCAGACACTGGCCCGTTCGGGCCCAAAGTCTTTGTTCCCTCTCGAGAACGTCAGGAGGTCTCTGCATTCCGGGCCAGACGGCCCTCCGCTCCCCAGGGTCAAAGGCACACTGGCCCTCTACTGGGACCCAGGGATGCGTCTGTTCTCAGAGAGGCGTCTCCTGTTCCGGAGGCCCGAGGGCCCAGGGACGCGTCCAGTGAGGACGAGGAGGCGCTCCCCAGCCTGGCCTTCCTCTTTGCCTCTCCGCAGAGCCTGCCGCCTTGCGGGCTGTCCCAGAGTCCTACCCCTGCCTCATGCCTGGCCTCCCCTGGATGTTGGGGGGCCCAGAGTGCTCCCCAGGCCCCCTCCCCTCAGAGAAGAGGCCCCAGCCCAGCTCCACCAGCCGCTCCCAAGTCGAGGAAGCGGGCTCTGTGTGGGCGCCCAGCCGCTGCTGAGAAGCTGCCCATCCCCGGGGCTGGCCACGGGGTCTCTGCGAGGCCAGCCTTGGCTCTGGGGCTGGCTCGCCCCTCACAGCCGAGAAAGAGAAAGCGTGACCCGTTTGTCACAGGGAAGAGGAGGAAGAAGAAGAGGAAGCACTGCAGCCAGTAGGGAACAGCCGGGCCGGCCCTCCAGGGCGAGCCCCCCAGGGCGGCCCCCAGGGGAGCCTAGGGGCTCCTCCTCACCCCAGTGCTGATCCTGGGATTGTGGGGGGTTAGGGAGGTGGGGGAGGTGGGTGTGGGCAGGACCTTTGGAGTGATGTATGAAAATTGTGAATAAAGATAGTTTTCGTGGGAAATGCTCTCAGGCCATTGTCATCTTCTTCGTGTGGAGCTGCTCCGCAGAGAGCGATCCTGAGAGGAAGGAAGGGTGAGGGAGGTCACAGGAGCTATGGATCTACAGGTGGCCAAACCTTTCCTCCACATAGACAAGGACTCCTCAGGCTGCCCCTGGGAACGCACAGCTCTCACTTTCCCCAGGGACCCCCTCATCATCCCCTTCTCTAAAGCCTGCTTGGCTAGGGGCCTTCTGGGGCATCTGTAGCATCTTCTGCATCCCTGAACCGTCTGGGGAGGGAGAGCTGCTTTTGTGCCTCTCAGCCCTCTGGACACTAACCAGTTTCTAGGACGGAGCCTGGAGACGGCCCTTGTCTTTATGGAGCTGCTCTCTGCTTCCCTGAAGTGGCCAGGCGATGGCGCTGGGGTGACCCTCTGCTCATCCAGGGTTTCCTGTGGGGGTGGCCTGACCAGAGAGGAAAAGTCTTGGCCATGGGGACAGGACTGTCTGCCTCGTCATAGCGGGAGCGTTCTCTAGTCCCACTGGGATTATTGCAATGTGGAGAGTGGTTGAGGCAGCTACCTCTTAATCCCAGTGAGGATGCAACGAGGGGAATGGGCGCGGGGAAATTCATGGGGCACCTGTTACAGGTGTGTCTAAGGGAAACGACAGTTGGGCCCCTTTGTGGAACTTGTGGGATTTCTGTGCAGCAGCATCTCTTTCAACTGAGGGAGGAGGACCCATCTGGCTGTGGCTGTGGGGACTGGCCTTAGGGGCCTAGGGGTGTGCAAAGACACCCCAGAACTACTGTCCCTTCCCTTTCCACCCATGGCTGGACATGTGTGTGTATTGGTATCAACACTGATTTGTATTCCCATAGAAAACAGTTCCTCCTGACAAACTATGACCGTGTTTCACAAGAACAGCTTGCTCACAGGGGCAGCAGGGGTGGGGGAGAGGTGTCTGCGGCCCCAGATCTGGGTGGGAGCTGGGATCCATGCTGAGGAGTGTGGAGGCCTCAGTCACCGTCCTGCGGTTGCCGGCAGAGACTTTGAATCATCAGAGCAGGGGAAATGACCAGCTCATAAGGGTGAGACGAGCAAACAATGAGGGCAGGGAGCAGACGCCTGCTGTCTCCCTGAACTGCCCCCCCCTCGCAGCCTGCTTAGCCCCCGTCATGGCCTGTGCTGGCCCACCTCTGAAGCCCCTTCCTCCTAATGCACTCAGATGCTCTTATCCTTTGTGGACCCGCCCTGGGCCTCAACCCCCCTTCCCTGCTGGCCAAAGCCTCTTCTCCCGGTTCTGAGTTCTGATTCCTTCCCCAGGACCCAGGCGGGGGTTGGAACAGCAGAGACTCCCTAATTCTCCCTCCTCCTCCCTGAGATCTTGACAATCACCTTTGTATGTTTCTATGATTTTAACTACTGTAGCTACTTCATGTGAGTGGCTATGATATGTCCTTTGATGAGTGGCTTATTTCACTTAGCATAATGTCTTAGAGGTTTATCCATGTTGTAGCATGAGACATGGTTTCCTTTTATTTCAAGGAAGGAAATATTTCCTTGTGTTTATAGACCCCATTATCCCTTCATCTGTTGATGGACATTTGGGTTTCTTCACGTCTTGGGTATTTTGGATAATGCTACGACGAATGCGGGTGTGCAAATATCTCTTTGAGATCCTGCTTTGAATTCTTTTGGATACATACCCAGAAGTGGGACTGCTGGATCACATGGTAGTTATATTTTTAATTTTTTGAGGAAACTTCATATTGTTTTCCGTAAGGGTTGTCCCATTTTACACCTCTCACTAACAATGAGAAAGATAGCCACCATCAAGAACTTGGTATATATCCATCTTATAAAAATGTTTATGCTTTTAGCAGAGCTGTAGATAATCAAAATTATGTATAATAACAATATTTTTGGTTATATATGGTGTCATGTAAATCATATTGCCTTTGGCTTCTTCTTTCAACATTCTTACTTTAAGAAAAATGGATATATTAGATGTTCTTTAATTTTTTAATTATTTATAATTTTGCATTGTATGCATACATTAAAAATAATTTATCAGTTCCCTTGTTGGTGAACTTTTATAAATTATAATGTGACAGGGTAATCAGTTCCAGAGGAAAAGTTTTTCCTTTCAGAACTTTGAGTATTTATTCCATCGAATATGGTTTTTGTTACTGTTTTTTTCAAATTATGCCATCAATACACCCTTTCATGGTGGGTGATCAGTTTCCTTGCTAATTGTTTTTTGGAAGACTGTCTGTTGTCTTTTGTGTTCTCCAGTTTCTTGACGTGTGATTAGTTTCAGGTTAAAAAAATGTATCCTCCATGTGATCTATTTTGCTTCATTCACTGAAAATACACATTCTTCATCTCATCTAGAACATAATATTATCTTTTTCATATGTTACTTCTACTCATTCTCTCCTGTCTCTACTTCTAGAACCCTGGATATATGTATATTAGACCATCTTATATATTCTCTGTGTCTTCATCAGCTTGGACGGCTATAACAAAATGCCATAGACCTGGTGGCTTGAAAAACAGACGGTAATTTCTTAACAGTTCTGAAGGTTGGAAGTCCAAGATCAAGGTGCCATATTCAGTTCCTGGTGAGAGCTCTCTTCCTACTTTTCAGATGGTTGTCTTCTTACCGCGTCCTCACGTGGCAGAGAGAAAGAGGGATCTCTCGTGTGTCTTTTCTTTTAAGGGCACTAAACCCATTATGAAAGCTCCATTCCCATGCCCTAATTACCTCCCAAAGGCCCTGTCCCCAAATACATTGAAGGGTAGGGCTTCAACATAAGAATTGGTGGGGGGGATATACGTCCATAGCATTCTGCCCCTGGGACCCCAAATTCGTGTCCTTATTGTATGCAAAATACATTCATTCTACCCCAACAGCCTCAAAAGCCTTAACTCATTCCAACATCAACTGTAAAATTTAAAGTCCAAAGTCTGATCTAAACACCATCTAAATCACATATGGGTGAGACTGGAGGTACTATTCATCCTGAGGCAAAGTTCCTCTGTAGCTGTAAATCTGTGACCCAAACAAGTTAAGTGTTTCCAAATACGATGTTGGGACTGGCATAGAATAGACATCCCTACTCCAAAAGGAAGAAATAGGAAAGAAGGAAGGGGTGACAGTTTCCAAGCTAGTCCAAAGCCTAGCAAGGCCAATCCCATTAGATCTTAAGGTACGAGAATAACCCTCTTTAGTTTGATGCTTTGCCCTCCAGGCCCGCTGGGATGGCAACATCATCCCCACAGCTCGGTGGGGCAGCCCCACTCCTTCAGCTTGGTGGGGTGCCACCCACACTGCAGCTCTCTGTAGGGCCTCCACCTACACCATGACTCTCTGTGAGGGCGACAATCTCACACTTTGAAACTGAGGCCCCCTGGGCCTGTGGTGGGATTGACAGACCCGATGACCTCAGAATCACCTTTGGGGTCCTTCTTCCCTTTTCTTCAAGAGGAGTACACATTCACAGCCAAATGGCTCTAGTCTCCCATTCTGTAGAATCCAAGAATTCTGACAGCCTTCCTCATTCTGCCTGGCTTTCTCTGTCCCCTTTAGTTCAAACTGGCAGTGTCCCTTCTCTACTCCTGGCCTCTGCTGAGATGACTAATTAAATTAATATCACACCTATGATCTCTCCTTCAAAGGGTTGCTCAGCTGCACCCTTAGAGTTTCTTCAGAACAAGCTTTCTCACTTTCAAATATGGATAGGCTGAGAAGTTTCCAAATCTCTAAGTTCTGATTTCTTTTTGCTTAACAATTTGGTCTTCAATTTATCTTTCTCCTGATGTGTTTTACTAGGAGCGGTGATGAGGAACCAAGCTACTTCTTCCAAACTTTGTTCAGAGATGTCCTCAGATGAATATTCAATTTCATCATTTACAAGGTCTACCTTCCCAAAAACGCTAGAACACAGTTCAGTCAAGTTCTTTGCCACTTTATAATAAGAATTGCCTCTCCTCCAATTTCTAATAATGTGTTCCTCATTTCTGTTGGAGACCTCACCAGAATAGCATCTAACGTCCATATTTCTGTCTGTTCATGATTATTTCTGTATTCTCTACAAAGATGGAGACTTTCTCTCCAGTGTGCCTCTTTTCTTTCTGAGCCATCACCAGAATCACTTTGAATAGGTATAGGCTGAAAGGACTTTATGGTGATTTCAGCTCTTTTTTAGCATGCACTTCAAATCTCTTTCAGCCTTTACCTACTATCCAATTCCAAGGCCACTTCCACATATTTAGGTATTTGCTACTTCTTGGTACTAAAATATGTCTTAGCTCAAAGGGCTATAACAAACTACCGCAGACTGGGTGGCTTAAACAAAAGACGTATATTTCTCACAGTTCTGGAGGCTGCAAAGTCCAAAATCAAGCCACCAGCAGACTCTAGGTCCATGCATTTCTCATTCATAATTTCTGACCGTTTCTTTTCTGTGCTACATTTTAGCTAATTTTTCACATCTATCATCCATGTCATCCACTTCCTCTTTATAAGTATCTGATCTAACTTTTTCCCACTCCCTTTGATATACAGATGTGTGATGTTTGTATGTTGAATTTCATCATCCACTATAAAATATTCAATTTCAATGGTCAAGATTTACTAACATCAATCATTTTTACTGTTGAAGACAGAACATTCTTAACTGGAACTGGCACTGTTAATACAAGTGTATGATAGTGAATACAAGCCCAACTAGTACAGTTTGGTGCTACTCCTTGATCTGGGTTAAGGTGCCAGCACTTCTGCCACCTTTGCTTTTGCACCATCAGTACCTATGTCAACACAATTGTTCCAGAGTAAATCATGAGATTAAAAAAGTTTCACCAACAGTTTGAATATTACAGCATCATGTTGTTTGTGATCAAGCGTGAAGATCGTCAATATTATCTAGTGCTAGTACTAGACAAATTCAAGGAAAACGGCAAACCCAGTCATTTTTTGTTTTCTTTTCCATGTGAAAAGCTGTAAGCAACATGTTTTTGCCCTTTAAAGGGCTCATATGTCTCTGTTTAAAATATTCCATTCCTCTCTCTCTCTTTTCAAATTCATTAATTGATTTATTTGTTTTTAGCTGCGTTGGGTCTTCGTTGCTGTGCGCAGGCTTTCTCTAGTCGCGGTGAGCAGGCTTCTCATTGCGGTGGCTTCTCTTGTTGCGGAGCACGGGCTCTAGGCGCGCGGGCGTCAGTAGTCGTGGCATACGGGCTCAGTAGTCGTAGTTCGTGGGCTCCAGAGTGCAGGCTCAGTAATTGTGGAGCACGGGCTTAGTTGCTCGGCGGCATGTGGGATCTTCCCAGACCAGGGATCAAACCCATGTCCCCTGCATTGGCAGGCGGATTCCCAACCACTGCGCCACCAGGGAAGTCCCAATTCCTCTCTCTTTAAACATAAAGTGATTGGACTTAAAGCAGTGCTTAAAGTTTACTGGTACTATAATCCTTGTTCAAAATTGCTCTGTGGCATAAGCCACAATGCAGTAAATTGTTGACACCTCCAAATCCCAGGGAGACCCCTGAGTGCTCTCTCAGGAGGAAATTGAGGTCAGGTGTATCTGATGGCCTGTGTGCTCTCTGTGCTCCTGGTGATATGTGGGGGCTTTCAGGTGAGTGCAGTGGGTAGACTCATGGACTCTTAGTCTTGGCTGGGGGAGACAGCACTGTCGGGTTTATGTTTCCACATTTGCCTCCTTTTGTGTTGCCTTTCTCCCAGTTGCATTTAGCCTGATGAGAGGGAAGGAGGAGATGTCGGTAGCTGGGCAGGTGGTTCTCCAGGAGCAAATGTCAGGGACGGTTGTGTGGGCAAGATCCCTAGGCCCCGTCCTGGCAATCTTGCTGTGCACTGAGCAGTCCAGATGAATCGGGTCCTTGACCAGAAGTCCATGAAACTTTTGGCAATCTGGGCAAAATTTGGGATCTGAGGATGGGCTCAGAAATTTCAGCAAGGATTTGGTGGTATCTCACCCTCGGGCTGTTTAAGAGCCCCTGGTTTTGAATGGCATGAAGCACCAGAGAGCCTTTGATCACATTCTATACAGCTGTCCTGTGTGTGGCCCTCCAGCAGCAAACCTTCTCTGCTGTGACCTCAGGGCAGGCCCCATCCCCCCCGCCCCGAGGCTCCTGCCCTGTGAAACACGAGGGTGTAATGCAGGCTGCTTGTCAGTGCTTGGCTCCTGGCTTGCCTGACGCAAAGTATCGAGATTCTGTTCACCTTGTGCTGGTGCCCTTCCCAGAATCAATGGGCTCACAGCCCAGATATTTATGCTGAGTCTGGGGGCAGCTGTGCCCTGAGAAGCCATGTCTTGTCACTTGGCCCAGGGAGCACCTCCTCAACGGACCACACTTATCATATGGGCCTCCTGCTCTTGTGCCCTCTTGTGTTGTTCTGAGGCAGGTGGTTGTGATGGCCAGTACTGTGGGGTCTTGTGATCTCAGAGCAGACACTGGAGGCTGACTGACCCCACAGAGGTGGACAAGGATGTGGGCTCAGGCGACGGGTCCTTTCTTGGGTTTCTGCCTCTCCTCCCTGACTCCTGACCCTTGCTCTCAAAAGCTCACCTTTCTGTTGTAGTTGCCTCACCAGGGGGCAGTGACGGGCTTTGCCCCGCTGAACTATACCCTCGGGGTAGGTGGCCACAGCCTGGCTTGTCACACACTGGGGAAATCCTACACTGGGGAAGTCAGGATTGTGCCTTGCTGGGCTTGGAACCCAGGTAGAAAGGTAGATGGTGTGGGTCTGAGGGACTGATGCCCCAGCCCCAGGGCAGGTGACTTCTCCTGGGAGAGGTTGCCCATGGCCCCCTTTGGCCCCTCGACCCTGCAGAGGTGCCGATACACGCCCCCTGCAGGCCACAGCCTCTGTGCATAGGATCTGCCCCAGTATCACATGAGAAGCCGGGGCCAGGAGCCTCGCTCTCTCGGAGAGCAGCTGGTCATCCCACACTGAGGGGCGTCTTCTCGGACACAGGGCACATAGCTGACCTGCAACTGACATATGGACTCTTCCCTGGGCTTTACCCCTGAATTTACCTCCATTCTTGTCTCCTGTCTCACGGCCCCTGCCTTTTCCCCCAGACACCGAGGTCTCCAGGCTTGGGTGGAGTATGGCATGTTGTCAAGCTCAGTGGTGTCCACCTCACCAGCCCACTGGAATCAAGCCCCAGGGAGCCTTTGAGAGAGCAAGACCAAGGACTTTAAGAAGACTACAGTTAATGTTAAGGAGCAGAGATTGTAAGATGAGGAATTTCACTAGTGTTTTTCAATCCGTAAGAAGAAGGAAATAGAAATTGCAGAATTGAAACTTGCACAGACATCAAGAAATAATAGTTTACAGGCCTCAAGAAATAATAGTTTAACAAATGCCCCATTCACAGAATCAAGGAAATGAGCACCATCCACAGGGTGTGCAAACGAGGTGCCTAATCCCAGGAGCAGCATGGCCATGGCTCGGCTGAGAGCGAGGCATGTGCTGGGCAAGCTTTTGTATGTAATGTTCACCAAAGGGAACCTTGGCCAGTGATACCAGGGAAAGGCTATCATGGTGAAGGCCCACTCATCTCCACCACCCTCAACTTGAATCAAAGTATTGGCTGAAGAAACAGACTTGACAGAGACTTTGGCCACCTGGCCTGGGTTCTCCCTACAAAATGTCATGTTCCTCCAAGAACAGGGCAAGGAGTCACAGTTGTCCGAATCACAGACGGCATATCTTAACGGTACAGCTATTACAAATGTGCACCTTTGTTTGAAGGGAATTGTTAAGTGGTGGGTAGGGAGTGATGTGTTCCAGGGAGGATTTGGGCCCTCTGGCTTGCAGGTGACCCTCTTATCAGACAGGGCAATTCTGCCAATAACTCATCACTGCCTTCATTCCTCAGGTGGTAGGAATACAAAGGGATTAAAAGGGGTGCAGGCAGAGGACAGCCCTCACTGACAGCACAGAGCCATCACCTACTGTCTCCTCAACTCCTCTGCCCATATAGCCACCGAGGGTGCCAGCTTCTTGCTTTCACAGCAGCTGTTGATAGCACACCATCATCCAAGGAGTTCTTGAGCACCAACTTTGCACTACTCAGCAGCATAATGGAGAAATCAAGGATGGTCCATGGAAATAGCTAAGGGTCTTGTTTTAGGGCAAATGAGCTTATTCTGCAATATGTGCTTCTTAGTTAACTGGGGTTCGAATGTCCTTTCTTGTATGAAATGATGTTGATAATGTTTGAAAAATAAAAGGTTGGCCACCCCATGAGAAACTATGCTTTTATCTGAGTGGGGTTGGGGAGCAAGAGGGAGTAATGAAAATTTTGGTTGTTGAAGTAGTGACAGGGCAGGGCTAACTTGTTCAAGACTGCCTCCCTGCAGGAGGAAGGCCGGCCTTCCTCAAGACTTCATGGACACTACCCATAGCCAGGGCTTACGGCTGTCATAGCTGGTGACTCAGCCATGGGCCTACCGAGCAATACAGCTGCAACCGCAGCTTGGCTCAGCCCTGACCAGCAGGAGAGAGGCTGGGCCTCCCTCAGCCTGACTGCTCGTTCCGTGGAGAGGGACTGGACCTGGGTCCTGTGTGTCCCAGTGCTGGTCCTAGTTCCTGCCCACACGGGACCTGGGCTTCCCTGATTCTGCAATAGAAACACCAGAGCCCAAAGTTTGGGTCCCTCTCCTGGACCCTGGATCCCTACTGGATCCCTGTGTGCTGGCCCAGAACAAAGTGTGTAGTGGGGACCCACAAACTCCCCACTATTCCTGTGACTGTGAACTGCCCCTGATAAACATGGCTCCAGCAGCCAGGGTTACATATTTTTAGGGAACTCTCTTATGGTTACAAGTGCAAAAGACTGAGAACTACTATGTAAAACTAATATTTGAAAACTTCACTCCAGTGATATTTGAAGAACCTCTATAAAATAACTAAACAAACACAATCGCATTTTATTCCACTGTGTCCACAGTCTAAGCTTTAAATTGTATAAAAATGAGAACAAGAAGTAGAATGCCTCCAAACATTTGGAAATTAAGATGCACACTTCTAAATAATCCATGGTTAAAGAGGAATTTCAAGGAAAAATTTTAAGATAAATAGAACTGAGTGAAAATGAAAATACAACACATAAAATGTGGAAGGATCCAGATAAAACACTATTAAGAGGGAAACGAATGGCACTAAATGCTTATAATAGAAAAGAGGGAAGGTCTCAGATCAATAATCTAAGCTTTCACACACGGAAACGGGAAAAAAATTGCACAATAAAATCAACACATGAAGAAGGAAGCAAATAACAATACACTCTGATCAACTGGAGTCTATTCTCGGAACACAAGCTTGGTTTACTATTCAAAAATCATCAGCGTAATTTGCCATATTAATAGATTGAAGAAGAAAATCTACATGGCCACATCAATTAATGAAGAAAAAGCATTTGATGAACTTCAACACACATTCATGTCAGAAACTCTCAGAAATCAAGAAATAGAAGGGCTCTACTTCAACCCAGTAAAGAATATCTACAAAAAAACGACAGTGAACATCATACTTAATGGTGAGAGAATGAATGTTTTCCTCCTAAATTCAAAAGAAGGCCAGAATGTCCTCTTTCATCTCTCCTTTTCAACTTAGTACTGTAGGTACTAGCCAGTGCAGCATGGCAAGAAAAAGAAAGAAAGACACACAGATTAGAAAGGAAGAAATATTACTGTCCATACTCATGGATAGCATGACTGTCTGCATAGAAAATCCCAAGAAATCTCTAAGAAGCAATTAATAAGTGGCAATTATTTTAACAAAGTCTCAGGATACAAGATCAACACAAAAACATTAGTCATATTTCCAAATATTAACAATGAACAACTGGAAACCAAAACTAAAAACACAATGCCAGGGCTTCCCTGGTGGCGCAGTGGTTGAGAATCTGCCTGCCAATGCAGGGGACACGGGTTTGAGCCCTGGTCTGGGAAGATCCCACATGCCGTGGAGCGACTAGGCCCGTGAGCCACAACTACTGAGCCTGTGCGTCTGGAGCCTATGCTCTGCAACAAGAGAGGCCGCGACAGTGAGAGGCCCGTGCACCACGATGAAGAGTGGCCCCCACTCGCCACAACCAGAGAAAGCCCTCGCACAGAAGCGAAGACCCAACACAGACAAAAATAAAAAAATTAAATTAAATTAAAAAAAAACAACACAATGCCATACACAATGCTTCCAAAACATGAAATATTTGATTATAAATATTTTAATAGAGGATCTGTATGATACAACCAAACAAGACCTAAATCAATGGAGAGACATATCGCATTCATGGATTGGAAGACTCAACATAATAAAAGGTCAACTTCCAACAGAATTTTTTTGTCAACATGGACAAGCTTATTCTAAAATGTATGAACAAAAGGTAAAGGCAAAGGAACCAGAATAAGTAAAACAATTTTGAGAAAGCAGAATATAGTTAGAGGATATTAAGACCTACTGTAAAGCTATAAGTAAGACAGTGTGGTATTGGTGGAAGGATAGATACATAGTTCAATGAATAGGATAGAGAATACAGAAATAGACACATGCCAATACAACAAACTGTTTTTTTTTTACATAAGTTAGAAAGCGATATAAAAAGCAAAATCTCTAGTCCTTATAATAACCCTAAAAGGAACACAAATCTGTTAAATGACTAAGCAAGACCATACAGTTAGTGGCAGCACCAGAATCAGAACACAGGTCTACCCACTCTTGCTATGACTGAGCCTCCTCCTCTACATCTCCTAAATGTAACTCTGAGTTGAAGAGGGGAAAGAAATGGGAGACCACCGTGATGCCACATCCCTGTGCTTTAACAAGTATGTTTTCTTTATATACTGGACCATCTAGTTCAGATTTTATTTGAAGCAAGTTTTGGCTTGCTTCAGTATGTATTTCATTTTCCATTTATTACCCTCTTTCATTCATGGCAGACAGGCTCTAGAGGTCCTGAGAATGTCTGAAACAAAGAATGCTATAAAACACCTTAGTAACTCTCGAAAATGCTAAGTGGACCCTGAATCAAAACTTCAAGTTTCAGAGAACTTACAGCCACTAACGATCTGCAAAACAAACAAATAAACAAACAAACAATCCCACACCCTAGCAACTCTCAACCTTGGATCAAACTATAATATGTTGGAAGAGGTATTACTGAAAATAGCTTGAAAGGGCAGCCTAAAAGGCAGAGAGTACAGAACATGGGCCATGTCCCTGTAAAGGGGACATGGTTCATAATATTGTGAATCAAGGGGCTGGTTCACAATACTGGTTATGATGTTCAAAACTGTCAATCAAAGAGAGGTGCATTATTATATATTTGCTTGTTGCTATTGCTTTTCTGATTAGAAGATACAGAGTCACTTTAGGTATCTTCCATTTAATTTAATATTTATCTTCATTTTATATCCAGGTCACATTTTCTACATCAAAATATAATCATGCTGACTCCCCCCACCCCCTATACCCTCAGAGAAAAAAAGTGAAGAACTTTACACAACTTGAAAGAAAGATGGAATGCACAGAGAAGTTGCTACTGCACCCAAGTAACAAAGAACACAGAGAGACCAAACAGTAGACATGTCAGAAGTGCACAGAAGACAGCTCAGGGCTCGCAGCAGGAAGGAGGAGGAATTAAAAGACTAAAGCTTTTAAATGCTATCACTTGTGCCACAAGATTACCCTGAAAAGGCAGATAGGTCAGAAAGCAGGACCAAATAGGGGATTTTCCAAAGGCTGCTATCTAACAGAGTTTAAAATATCCATAGATTATATATATATATATATAAAAGATTCCATACACAGAAGAGCTTTCTCTTCCCCACCTTGCCTTTAGCATCCGGTCAACACTTTAGAAACTTAAAACCACTGTTAGCATGTCCGAATGTAGAACCGATATAGGTTTTTTCTTTCTTAAAAAATTGTATCCCAACTCTTTCCAACCAAGAATTCTATTAATTATTTTCATTATGATTCCTCTGCATGGAAACCCAGTAAGGGATCATCAAGACAGGGCATCTCACTACTATCAGATCAATGCCAGTTGGGCAAAAGCTTCATGATTCTGTGTTACTCAGAGGGAGGGAGAACAGTAAGACACAGGAGTTGAAACTTATCCGCACCAAAGAGGAAAAGGAAACTCCTTTTCTAACCTATTCATTAAATAGGAAACAGCAGGTGGACAGGAAAAGCCATCTGCTTAGAGCAGACCCAGAGGCACACCAAAGTCTAAAAACAAGCGCTCAGGAGAGCATCTCGGCTCGGAGAGGAAGCGTCTTTCAGACCCTATCTTGTCCCTAGTTTGGAGATCAAAGCATTATAACTTCAGATAGTGATACTCTGGAGGGGGTGGACAGGGAAGGTCTGAGAGACCCAAATAATGAGGACACTAGGCAGCTAACTACACCACTACGTACAAATACACACATCAGTAAGAAAACTTCACCTCCAACCCTCAGCTACTTTAAACAAAGCACTGCAGTTCCAGGTTTTCGGAACGGGATATTTTAAAGTCTGTTAGCAGTTTAAAACATTGCAACACTGGCACAATATGTTACCTATTCTTTGTTTTTAATTACAGGGTAACACAGTAAACTCCAACACAAAGGTGGGGATGGGGGAGTGCAAAAGGAATAAAGAAAACAGAACCAGTATTTCACAAGAGCATCGAGCCAGAGATGAAGTAGCAGCTAATCTCGAGGGTAGAATTCGCTCAAGGTGCTCTGAGGGATTCTCTTCAGCATTTCTTTGGGGAAGATTCGGAGCAGTTGCCAGCCAATGTCCAAAGTCTCATAGACAGTGCGGTTTTCGTAAGGACCTTACAAAAAATTGAGATTAGATGAATAAAGGCCAAGTACTTCCAACTTATCAGCGTTATTCAAAATTTATTGTTATGGGTCTAGCACTGTGAGCATGAAGTATAAAAAAGAGACACAAAGCAGTCAGGTCTCCCAGGACTGGATGTGACCAAATGTGGAAATGAGGGTCTAGACAGTAGGTACCCCTGGGAATCAGAGAAAAGCGAGAAAGCCCGCAGGCGAGACGTTGGGCGCGTGCGTGCGTGCGTGCGTGTGTGTGTTTAACAACGGGTGGGATCTAAAAACACTCCACGGAATAATGGAAACTAGACCCAGAGTTTTGTCCAGAGAGTAGTGAGAAAAGCAGTTTCCCAGCAACACAGGCTGACCTGAAGGAGGCTAGTACAGATACTTAGAAGGCCTTAAATGCCAATTAAGCACCTGAATAGATCCACGTGAAAGTTTTCAAACTTGCTATTGCTATTATTATTTTTAATAGCAGAATCATTCTTATCCTGCAAATAATCTCATTTTTTAACTAAGGAGTTAGAGTGGCTAGAGTTCTGCATTCTTTCTCTACCAGAATAATTTTTATCTTTTTAAGATATTAAGGTTCTGCATAATTTTTTTTTTTTTTTTTTTTTTTTAGAAAACCCAACAATCATATGTTCTGGGGATTTTAATGGTACTTAAAAAATGTATCACACAAATAGAAAAGTGCACAAATCCTAAGGGTGCAGCTGATGCATTATTCCAAAATAAACACATCGTTTGTAAGTATCACTGAGGTCAAAAATAGAGTTTACCAGCATTAGCAGGGGTGGTAGGGAAGAGACCAAACAAAACAGCTTGAAAGCCCTACACATGCTATGTAATAAAAACCATTATAGACTTTTTAACAGAAGGACAATCAATAAAATTAATACTAAATTTACCCCGGCAATGGCACATAGAGAGTCAGGGAGACTGGTGAAGATGCTGGCACTAACGGCCAAGGATGATGGGACAAAGGTCTGGACTAGGTCTTGGGACACAAAGAGTGGTCAGAGATCAGCAGCTTCAACATCGCCCAGGAACTTGTCAAAATACAGGCTCTCTGGCCCCACCCACACCTACCGAATCACAATCTGCACTTCAACAAGATCCCTGGTAGATTCAAAAGCATATTCAACTTTGAGAAACACTGGCCTGAGTTTTTTTAATAGGAATGAAAAGAGAACAGGATAAGATGTTTCAAAGGAGAACAATGCAAATTAGCAAATATTTGATGACTGGAGAATAAATGAAGAGGGTTAAGAATGCCCAATTCCTGAGCTTGGGCTAACTAGGGTAATGGTCATGCCAGAGGTAGACAGAAATTGTAAAGGGAATTGCTAGGCAGGTGGTCAGTTGAGAAAATACTTTGGTTCTCACCACGCTGAGCCAGAGAGGATGGTGGCATAAACACAGGCTTCCTAGCTGGAGATGTGGGATTAGAGCTTCAGAAAGAGGGTAAAGGCTCATACATAGCAAGTTAGTCATCAGCATAGGGGAAAAAAAGCACAGAAAGAACAGGTAATTAAGCCTTTGGGAACATTAACAATTAAGAAGCAGGAAGATAAGAAATCAGGAGGATGAAAACAGATGGACTGGGAAAGTCCAAAACCCCCAAAGCCAGAGGAGAGCATTGCAGAGAGGTTAAGAGCGAGGAGAAGTGGCAATGGAGGTAGGAGAGCAGAAGGCCGGTTGTAAGGAAGATATAAAATAAGACAGGAGCTAAATAAATGGATAAAGAAATTGAAGGTAGAGGGGAAGGAACCAGAGGGCTAAGAACGAAGACATGGCAGGCGGCTGGAAGAACCTCTTCTCTAATCAGAAGGAAAATTGTATGGAGACCAATGTAAATTCTCTCAGACTAGGAAAGAAGTCCTCAAAACTACATATGATGGTGTTTCTATTCATAGGAAAATAGTAATCTTACCCTGAGCAATGAAGTTCCTCCCAAACTTCTGCAGAAATTCCAAGTAAAGCACATCATCTGAGGTAAGGGCTTCTTCTCCAACTACGGCTTTCATGGCCTGCACATCCTTACCAATAGCATAGCATGCATACTAAAGAGAAAACAAGGTTTACATGAACCTTTATAAATGGTAACGGTACTCTGGGCATTATAAGTGTATTGCTGTAGCTATCTTCACAGTATTTCACATTATTTCCAAACATAATTCACATATGCAAGTATTGGAAAGACTTTATTATACAGCAGTCTCACTAAGGAAGGAGTCTTCAGGCATGCAATACATAGACATTACTAACACTCTACAAAAAATACACTCCCTCAATATATCAATGAGCTTCCATTTTGTAGAGCATTTAAAAATCACAACTTACACAATAGGAGAAATCCATCTCTAAATTCTATTCAAAAAAAAAATATCTGTGTTATCAGTAGGTTTATTTATCATTTCTACTTTAAGGTCAAATGTATTTTTCTTTAATTATGCTTGGTATACAATCTCAGGACTATAGAAACCAAGGATTTCATAGAATATACACAGCTGTATCCCTTAGCGTTCTGGTGATTGCCTAATATGTTAAACAAAAAATTAGTTAGAATAGTCTTTCAGAAATACTCTATAATAAAGGTTACTAATAAAAACTTAATCGTCTTATGCCTTTTTTATTTAAAAACTACCTCATACAGCATTAGAGGTGGGTTTCAAGCATGTGATCTTTAATCTTTGTCATGAGCAGTTATCCTTATGAAAAAGACTGCTTGGCTCTAATGAATATTTCTGTATTCCAGTATTCTATATTATATATTCTATATTAAAATTCTACTTTGATGGGGGGAGAAGAAAATTGATATGGAAGAAAGACAAGAGGTATAAGACAGCAGCATGAACTGAGAAAGTATTCATTTCTTTAAACACAATCCTGGAGAAAACATACGTACCAGCTGGTTAGATACATCAGTGTGATCCTTTCTGGTCATACCTTCTCCAGTAGCAGACTTCATTCACTGAGACAACAAGGGCAGCACATTAATAGGCGGGTAAATCTTGGGTAAAAGGGGAAGGGAGAAAATATGATATTTAAGTACAAAATTCAAGCTTTACTGGTAGTAAAGGAGGATTTTGAAACTCATTTTTATTGCTTAAATTGCATAAAACTGCTACATTTGTTTCCTAGATGATTCCTAATATCTCTTCCTGGTAAGAAAAGGAAGTAAGAAACATTTTACAGGTTAAGATTTCTTTTTGAGAATCAAATCCAAAAAGTAAAATCTACAAAACAGTACAAGATTCTATTAAAAAACTGAATTTTCAACATCTGCCTACAATAGCAAATCCAAATGGTCTTCTGAACTCTGACTCATAAAATCACACATAAAAAGATTAACAATAACTTCACCTAAAAGCTATATCAGAAGCTGGCATCTACTAAAGAACCAATAAAAAATCTGTTTTTGATTATTCAGTCATAAAAAAGAATGAAATCTTGCTGTTTGCAACATCATGGATGGACCTTTAGGGCACTATGCTAAGTGAAATAAGCCAGACAGAAAAAGATAAATACCATATCATCTCACATATATGGGACCTTAAAAAACAAACAAAAAAATGTCAAGCTCACAGATAGAGAACAGACTGGTGGCTGCCTGAGGCAGGGGATGAGTGAGCCAAATGGGTGAGGGAGGTTAAAAGGTACAAACTTCCAGTTATAAAATGAGTAAGTCATGGGGATGGAACTTTCACAGCATGGTGACTATGTACGTTAATAATACTGTATTGCATACTTAAAGGTAGCTAGAAGAGTGGCTCTTCAAAATTCTCATCACAAGAAAAAAAGTGTTGTAACTATGTGAGGTGGTGGATGTTAAGTGGACTTATTGTGGTGATCACTCTGCAACATATACAAACATCAAATCATGACATTGTACACCTGCGACCAATGTAATGTTACGTCAGTTATACCTCAATTAAAAAAATTTTAACAATAAAAGACAAAGAAGAAACTCTGAAAAATCTGTTCTTGTATTAATAACAAAAGTGGTAGATTATACCGTTATGGAACAGAAGACCCAAAAAAGTTCTTTGAACAACTCACTCCATTTTAAGGCATAATAAAGAAAGTGGAAATTTAATTCTTAATTCTGGCACTCTTTTCCACACCAGGATTTTAGTATTACAGAAATGACAATTTTATAGCCATATTAAAAACAATTCAATTTGATATTTTCTAAATAAATAATTCCTAAGAGCAAAGTCAGAGTCACTAAAGAATAACTGAAGAATAGATCTGTAGGCTTAGAGCATCATTCAACTCTCAAATACCTGTCTGTTGTGTAGCTGTCTGTCCACATAGATCTGCCCCTCTGTAATATATCCAGTCAGGTCAGGGATGGGGTGAGTGATATCTACCAGAGAAAGACACCTGATGTTAGTTAAAGTGTCCATCTCATATAAACAAAACCACAGGAAGTCAATCTGCACTACTTAAAACAGTGCTATAGAAAATAGTTTCCTGTGATGATGGAAAAGTGCTTTACCTGTGCTGTCCAATATGGCAGCCACTGGTCAAATGTGGCTACTGAACATGTGAAATGCGGCTAATGTGACTGAAAAACTTTATTTCAAGCTTTATCTGATTTTAATAAACTTTAGAACTTAAACAGCCAAATGTGGCTAGAGGTTACCATATTGGCCAGTCTCACTTATTTGGTTGCAGCACAGTTAGACATGTGTTGGCACAAGTTAAATTAGCTATCTTCATAAAAAGTACTATTTCTCCTAGTTATGCTCTCTCTCCCCCAAATATAAAGTTCCATTTTAAACACAAAGTTCATTTGCAGAGATTTGCCAATTTGATGTACACTGAGAGAACATTCTCAGTCCATAAGCTATCCCAGAGGGATACACAACATTTCAACATGGAAAATACAGAGAGGCTCAACAAGTTAAGCAACACTACACAGGCAGCACCACGCAGGTCCTACAGAGCAAGACATCTCTAAGTCTGTTAAATTACAGAGAGTAATTTTGTAGCTACTTCCTTGGAACAAATCATTTTCACATCAGAGGTAGTATTCAGACTGCCTGGGTTTTTTGGTTTTGTTTTTTTTTTAATTTATTAATTTATTTACTTTTGGCTGTGTTGGGTCTTTGTTGCTGCGCAACAGCTTTCACTTGTTGCGGTGAGCGGGGGTGGGGGGGCTACTCTTCATTGCGGTGCGCGGGCTTCTTGTGGTGGCTTCTCTTGTTGTGGAGCACAGGCTCTAGGCGTGCGGGCTTAAGTAGTTGTGGCGCACGGGCTCAGTAGTTGTGGCGCACAGGCTTAGTTGCTCTGCGGCATGTGGGATCTTCCCGGACCAGGGCTGGAACCCGTGTCCCCTGCATTGGCAGGCGGATTCTTAACCACTGTGCCACCAGGGAAGCCCCTGCCTGGGTTCTAAAGCCGCCACTTCCTAACTGTGACACTTTACCTCCCTGTGCCTCACACGAGAGCATCTAAAAAGTCGCTATGAAGATCAAATGAGTCAAAACTTACAAAACACTTAGAACAGTGCTCAGTTATAATGAGTTATGACTGTTTCTGAAAATAGTTTGAAAAAGTGTTTTTAAAAGACTGAGATAAAGACAAAAAGACACTAACACAAGGGGAATGCTGCAAGTCTCACCCGGGAGCTGCTGGGCACACCTCCAGGCAGGCGCTGCAAGTGTGCGCTTACACACGCATGATAAAACCAAGTGATTTTTAGCAAGTCTTTGATGATCGTTCTAGCTCTAGAGTCTCGTGGCATTTACCATTCGTGCTCCGTATCTGGCACTTTGGCTACCTTAAATTACTGATGCACAGACATTTAAAAAATATCCAACTAGAATGAGAGGCTTACATTAAGTAGAGCCCATACATTTTTTAAAAATTCGTTTCTTTCATCTAGACCAGTGTCCTGCAAATAGTAAACACTAAATACTAGCTAATAAATAAAAATTAAAAATTAAAATTACAAGAAAATTTTTCTACAAAAGCATAATAATTATGGGTAGTTTTGAAATGAAAAATTTTATTAGAAACAAATCACTAGGTAAGGTCAACTTCTGGAGGATAAACTCTCAAAAGAATTTCAACTCAAAAAGATAGATGGTCTTCTCTCTTCAAATCAAAGTCCTTACAACGATTAGGGATGCTATAATCCAAAGACCCAAAACTTACCATCGTTAGGCATGGTGAGAATAGGAATTTGAGTAATAGAGCCATTTCTACCTTCCACTCTACCAGCGCGTTCATATAGTGTGGCTAAATCTGTATACATGTAACCTGGGAAACCTCGTCGACCAGGAACCTCTTCCCTGGCTGCTGAAACCTGACAGTGAGTCAAGGAGAACAGTATCACATACCAGAAAATGAAAATTAAAGCTTGGTTAGAAAACATTTGTTTGAACATGCCAAATTACAAAGTTGGAAATATCATCTTATTCGTTTTAAATATCACCTCTAGAAACGATTTAGAAAAATCTAGCGACATAAATTCAGATTATTCTGCAACAAAAATGTTGACAATTGGGGACCAGAAGTTTTTTTGCTAAAATCATACTGCCATAACACAAATCTTCAAATAGCTGGCTAGAAGAAAATCTGCTTGCAATTTTATAAATCAAAGGTAGTACATTTTAAAACTAAGAGAACATTCTCAGTTCACAAGGTTTCCTTCATGTTATGGATCTTGCCAGATTTACATAAGCTAATCCTGAAAAGATCAAAAGGGAAGGAAATACATATATCAGAAATCATCTGATGCACTTTACATACATTATTTAATTTAATCCTCACAACAACCCTATGAGGAAGTTAATGTTATTAACCCCAACTTACAACCGCAATCAAGGGCCAGATGATTTCCCTGGATCACCGCACAAGACAAGAATTGTAATAAATGGTCTTTCTCTTAGAGACATGCACACTAGAATATATGCATACATTTTAATCTACAGCCAGCAAGAACTGTGAGTCATTAAGCCCAACTTCTAACTGCTACTTTGGTTCCTCCAAGAGTATGCTCCAGCAGTGCTACTCAAAGCGTGGCCTGCCTGCAGACCAGCTTTTATCAATGTGAAAGGAGATAATGCAGAAAGCAAGATAAACATATAGAAAACTTTAGTGGCAATTTGATAGAATAATTGTCTGTCGAATCTAATAATACTAATAAAAGGGTTTGTAAATTTTTTTTTTTTTAATTTTCACTTTTCTAATACTTATTTTTACTGCCTTTTAGAAAAGTATCTGTGATGGATGGGAGAAAAGAAGTCCTTGGATGAAAAAGCACTGTAGCCGAGTGAGATATGATGATGGATCTTAGGGAATCTTAAGCTAGATATTTATAAAGCCTGTCTCTTCAAAAGTCTTCTTCCCTTTTATGCATACTTAAAAGAGCAAGTCACTCAAAATTTCAGTAACTTGCATTAGAACAAACACCCCACACTTCTGGATGGTAACTGCTAGAATCTTATATTGTTTCTAAATAATCACTGAGTTTTCTAAAGGAAAAAAAAGTTCTGAAGAGGGTTCTGCTACAGTATAGTCTTTACTTATGTAAATAAATAAAAACTTACATCATTAAAAATGGAATTCTTGAAAAGGGCTAAAAACTGACAGTCTGGACAGAGACAGAACTACCTGGGAGAGTAACTGATTAAATAGCTTGCATCATTTACTCTCTCTAAGAATCCAGTCTTAACCAATGGAGACAGTGAGAGTATGATAAATAGGCTAATAATTTAAATCTCGTCCTCTAATCATTTCAACTAGGTTGACAAAAGTAATATTTTCTTTTCTGATTAATTAAGGTATTCTACTAATATATGAGCAATGCATTTTAAAAAACATGATTTTAAAAAAAATGAAAACTTGCAGAGGGACAAGATAACCCTGACAAGATAATCCATTTTAATTAAGAAAAAAATTACCTCTCGAAGTGCTTCAGCATGAGAACTCATGTCTGTTAGGATAACCAATACATGTTTCTCACACTGATAGGCCAGGAAGTCGGCCGTGGTTATAGCCAAGCGAGGAGTGATAATTCGCTCAATACTGAAATGAAACATTAAGTCCTATGTCACTCAAACAAAAAGGCCAAAAAAAACACAAAATGATTCCAGAAATAATAGTACAGTCTCCCTTTTAAAGTTTCACATAAATTGAGGAAGGTTAAGCAATTATTACTTTAAAAGTTCTTAAGTAAGGCAGAGTTCTTTTATGCATTTACATAATAAGAATTACTTAGTGCTACACAGCTAAATTGATTTATTTTATAAATGCCCCATAATTTCTCAGAACTATATAGTTCTCAAAACTGAGCAAGAAAGGAAGAGAGAGAGAAGGAGAAAGGGATGAAAGAAGTAGGGGCCAGATTTTGCAGGTAAGAGGAAAAGGTCATTTATTGAGTATGGACTGTGTGCCAGGTAACTTACACTATTATCTCATTTCATATGCACAACAACTCTGTGAGACAAGTATTATTTATCACATTTTATGAAAGAAGACACTGAGCTTCACAGCCTAAGTGACTTACCCAAAACCAAATAACTTGCAAGAAGCAGAGCTGGAATTTAAATACGGTTATCTCATACCTAGGCCTGTGCAGCTTTCACTCTAATGTTCTACCTCCTTAGTGTAAGGTGACATTTTTGACCAGAAGGCTGCATGAATAGGGGGAAAACAGCTCTATTTGTTTACTTACATTGGGTCGTTAGCCAAGTTCAAAAAGAGGCAGACGTTGTCCATTGAGCCATTTTCTTCAAAGTCAGGTTTGAAGAACCGGGCAGTTTCCATGTTTACCTAAATGGCAATGACTTCATCAGTGCTGGGAGAAGAAAAATTCTCAATATTTCTTTCTTTCTTCCCCCCCCCCGCCAATATTTATTTCTGATGAAGGCCAAGCTATAGATCTGCACTGCTCCTTCTTTTAAAGGTTCAAGTACCCCCAAAACGTTCACAAAAGCCAACAGAGTAAACAGCTTGCTTTGGGCACAAAGGGAATTATTTTTACATTCCACAGTCAAATGCTAAATACTAATCTATGGTTTGCCCAAAATGCCAATTTGCAACTTCTCTGCCTAGAGATAAATCGAATAATATATGTGTAGTTTTCTACATTGTTCTAAGAACACAAGCACTTTTACATTTCATACTAAAACAGAAAAAGATAATACTTACACCCATAGCAGCAAATACAATCGCAAAATTTTCCTCACTGTAGTCCACTACATCTTTGGATTTTTTTACCAAACCAGCCTGGCGACAGATTTGAGCTGCAATCTGATGAGGAGTACAAAAGAACCACGTTAAAATCTAAAATAATAGTTCTACAACAAAATAACTTTTACCCTAAACTTTGGGGAACTGTAATCATAAATGAAACTGGGTTGTCTCAAAGGGCTTTACCCAATGAAACTATTTTGTAATTTTTGCAGATTCCTAAGAGTAAGCAAGAAGTCAGATATGTGTAGATAAAGAGTCAATGTAATTGGATTATATAAACAGTAACATTGGGCATTTACCTTGAAAATCCTATATTTGGTTTCTCACTAAGAGTGAAGCACTCGGAAATTCTTTCTCCTTAAATTTCATACCAAACAGATTCTAGGTCTCACCGCATTGTGCGGTAAGCCAGCAGCAGAGAAGATAGGAATTTTGTGCCCCCTAGCAATACTGTTCATGCCATCTATGGCCGAAATGCCGGTCTGAATCATCTCCTCTGGATAGATCCGACACTGAGGATTGATTGGCTGGCCTAATGCATTTCCAAAAGGGAAAATTTTAATATGTCTCTACATTAAGACTACAACCATATAAAGCATATAAAGCATTTCTTTCTACTCTTAAAAAATCAGTTATTTTTGAAATCTGAAACTGTTTAAATATTCTTTTCCATTAATCTTTTGTAGATTCACAAATTATATGGTAGTAAAGTGAAACGTAATGTATAGCAAATAAGAGAGAAATCCTAATTTCAAAGCCAGTATGGCTTTTACATCTCAGATATATCCTGGTGATATTTTACAATAAATAAAATATAAAAATTTAAGATAACCTCTAGGAAAAATAAATTTATTAAATAATAAACAAAACATAATTAATCAAACATGGAGTATGTTGGTTATCTACTTAAAGTATCATAAAAATCACCCTTTCTCTGACAAAGGTATAAGATAGGTAGATGCTATTTTCCCCAAAACACAGAAATCCATTTTCTGTCCCTATCCATGATATCAAGGAAGTCTTCAGCCAGTACAACAGGACCTCTGTCGATGGGTTTTCCTGAGCCATTGAATACCTGACCTGGTAAACAGTAACGAGACAGTACAGAGTGGACAATGACGCAAATGTTCACAATCTTTAAAAAGACTTCATGCAAATACGTTAAAAAGGAAGCAGATCTCTGCTCAGCATGAATAATAATATCCGTTTACCAAGCATATCCTCAGACACTGGCGTTCGGAGAATATCCCCAGTAAACTCACAGGATGTCTTCTTGGCATCTATACCTGAAGTCCCTTCAAATACCTATCAAGAAAGAAAAGTAAACAGAAGGGTAAAAGAAATTTAGATCATAAGTGCTTAAGATTTATTTGTCAGCCCTTATAAAGTAAAATACATCAACGTATATACTACTTGTAGCCTCATGACTGAAGAAGTGTTCATGGTGGACGATGAACCAAACTGTCAACCTCTTACCCAGAGTCATGCCTGCAGGCCAAATCCATCAAGCAAGCTAAGAATGGTTTTTACATTTTTAAAGGGTTGTTTTTTAAAAAAAAAGGAAAAGAAAGCATAAGAACATGCATCAGAGACCTTAGGCACAACCCTCACAAAGTCTAAAAAATTTACTATCTGGCCCCTTACAGAAATTCTGCTGACCTCTGCTCTAGATTACTTTTTAGGGCAATATGTTATTTGAGAAAACTGGCACTTCCTATAATCAGTAACATTAAAAACTAGGAAGTATCAGAGACAATTTAAAGGAGTAGACTCAGATCTCGTTTTGGTTTCAGCCCATAAGCTCTGAATTCTACTTTTCATCTCTCCCCTTCTATGTGACTGTTTCATTTTATCCATTAAAAAAATTTTTTAAAAAAGCCATTTTACCAGTGGAGCTATTGGGCTAGAATGGATATTGGTGGCTGGCATTTAGCAAGAAAACATGAAAAAATACTTTTCTTCCCTCACAGCCAGTAAACAGTCGGGTCCCTGGCTTAAGATTTTTCACCTTCATGATGGTGCAAAAGCAATACACATCTGGTAGAAACCGTACTTCAGAAAAATCACATGAGAAAAAAAAAAAATCACATGAGATATTTAACATTTTATTATAAAATAGGCTTTGTGTTATATGGTTTTGTGCAATCGTATGCTAATATAAGTGTTCTGGGCACCTTTAATGTAAGCTAAGCTAAGCTATGATGTTCGGTAGGTTCTGTGTACTAAATGCATTTTCAACTTACGATATTTTCAGCTTATGATGGGTTTATCAAGATGTCACTCCACCTATAAGTTGATGAAGATCTGTATACTTATGTGATAATTACTAAAAAGAACTATTGGTGTTTCTTATGTTTGTTGTGATCAGAAAAACGTTCAACTGGCCAGGTTTTGAAAGCGATGCTTACCTGAACCACTGCTTTGGAACCACTAACTTCTAGAACTTGCCCACTCCTCTTCGTGCCATCAGGTAGTGTTAAGTGCACAATCTCAGCATATCTGGGAAACTAAATAGGAAAAAAATAAAGGCTCAATAACCAACATTTTAAAAGCTCCTCAAGATAACTCTATATGCTCTATGTCTTTCACAGCATGTATGCACATGCAGACCCCACACCTCCCCGAAGCACACAGGTATACATCCAGAGTTTAGAATATCCTCAGGTAGTTTAAGTCCTTAGAACACTGATCACTGGCACATATACTGGCAAACACAGCATAAGGTACAGAGAGAAGGATCTTAAATCTATGAAACCACGGCAATTAAATTCTTTCCTTCTGTGTGTATGTTTTTAAGCTTTGAGACTACAGAAAGTTAAAAAACTTGTTCCCACTACTCAGAAATGATGTTTACTTCTGGCCTGTGTAATCACCTTGTGCCTTGGGAGGACAGGAATAAAATGCAACTGAACAATAAAATAATTACTATTATAATAAATAATGCTAATATTCCCTCCTCAATCTAATTCTCCTAACCAGAAATGTATTCCTCTAATCCATTTTTAATATTTTAAATTGCATGTTTCCAAAAATATACTGTAGTGTTTCACTTACCTAAATGGCAACATACTAAATGTATCATCCTGCAACTCGTTTTTTTCCCACTTCACCGTATGTTTTGGATCTGTCATAGTCATATTTACCTTATTTGATTAACAGAATCTTTTGAAAAATGCATCACTACATTGTGTGATGTGAAGGAAAACATCTGCCAATGCATCTGTGAATCAACACTGACTGTAGGACACTTGATTCTGGAGATGCTAATATGAATAAATGGGCATCTAGAATCAATGTTAGAACAGATATAGCTAAAATAAAATCAGGTGACACTACATTTTATTCAGCTGTTCTTCTACCACTGGTGTTCAAGGCTGTTCCAAATTTAAACTACTACAAACATGCTGCAATGAACATTCTCACATGTGGGCCCAAGTTTCCCTAAGGTAGCTGGTTCCGTAGTGGTGGGCTATAGGCTGTGTCCATTGTTATGTGAAATTACTCTGCAAAGGAACCTTTTACTTTACAAACTCCCTAGTAGGATAGAAAAGTATCTTTTCCCTACATCTTTGCCAATCTTACATTATTAAACTTTAATTTTTACCATTTTGATAAAATAAAAAATAGTATCTTTCAATTTGCGTTTTCCTGATTCTACTAATATTGAGCATCTTTTCATGTTTACTGACAATTCAGACTTCATTTCCTATAATGGCCTTATTAATAATATCTTTTCCTCGCTTTTCAACTACATCTGCTTCTTCTTATTTACTTTTAGGTAAGTTTCATAGATTCTGGATATCAATCCTTTTGCGAATATCTGCTCCCAGTCTTCCTTGTCTTTTAATTTTGTTTATGGTATCCTATCATATAGAAGTTTTTGCAATAAAATGACTTGTTTTCCTTTATGATTTGTGTCTTTTGTGTAGGAATACCTTCCAATCTGAAGTCATAAAAATGGCCTTCTATACTGTCTTCTAATAGGTTTTTCATGTTTTGGTCTTTAATCCATCTGGATTTATTTTTGGTATGTAATTTTATTTTTCTCATTTTTATCTTTATTTTTCATACAGGAAGCCAAATACCCCAACAATATTTACTGAGTAGCACAAATGTAATTTGTGCTACAAGTAGCACGACTTGTAATGTAGCCTTTATCATTTACCAAGTCAAATTCTCAGGTGTGAGGAGAGTTGGTTTTAAGAATCTTAACTTTGCTCCACTGAAATATCTGCTTACTCCCTCACCAAATCTTTATTCTTACTCTATTTCTAACTGATTTTGTTACCTGGAGAGAATCAACATCTTTTCTATTCTGAGTCTTTCCATTCATGAATGTGGAATCTCCAGTTATTTGAAGTCTTCTTTTATGTCTTTCAACAAAGTTTCACAGTTTTTTGTAAAAAGTTCCTAATTATTCTAGTAGTTACTTCTGGCATACAAAACACTACTGATTTCTATAGACATCCTCTGTATCCGGCAACACTTTTACACCATTGTTTCTAATAGTTTGTCCACTGAATGACTTGTGTTTTCTGTTTAATTAACCATACTACCAAGAAATGATGACAGCTGTGCCTCTTCCTTTTAATCCCTTTTCCCCACAGCATTGATTAGGGTCCAAGCACAAAGACATAACAAAGATGGATAGTGGTGCTGACAACAGGGGTCCTCATCTTGTTCCTGATTTAAATGGGAATGTTGCTAGAGTCTCTCCTTAAGTACGCTGTTTGCTGTAGGTTATGGTGGATATCCTTAAAGAGGTTTTAAAAGTTTGTTCTAGCCCTTATTTCTAAGACCACCTTCTTCTTTTGTTTTGTTTTGTTTTTTAGAAACAAGTAATTTTATCAGGTACATATTCCGTATTTACTGAGAAGAGCGTAAGCTTTTTCTAGCTTAATCTATGAATGACCTGAATTATACTGACATTTGCTAATATCAAATCATCTTTGTATTACTGGGATAAATTCTACTTTGTCATAATTCTGTTGAGTTTTTAAAGTGTATTTTTGCTAATATCCAATACATGAGAACATTTTTATTAAGAATTTTGGAATCTGTGCTTGTAAATGAGAATAGCTACATTGTTTCTTTTCTGATACTAGCCTTTGTCTGGTTTGGGAATCAAAGATGTGCTACCTTCAGAAAATGAGTTGGACAGCAGTCTCCATCATCATCTATTCTGATACAATTTGTATAAAATTATCTATTCCTTGATCCTATGTGTATGTTTTAAGTTAAAAACAGGAGCCAAAAACTAAAAACAAACAAAAAACACTCTAAATCTGGTGGTATAAAGCCATTCTTACAACTACATAAACTTTATTTACCAGTTTTTCCTCAGCTGGAGTTATACCCCAAACAAACATTCAATAAAACTTTTTCAGCTTTCTTAAAATTACTTCCCCCAAGATGTTTTCTAAGTCCTTCCCATTATTGACTCTCATAGCATCCTGCACTCACCCTTCATAGCAGTTACCAATTAGACACTTATGTATTTGTATTGTGTATTTTTGGTGCTGAGTTCAGCGCTTAACATAGTTGAAGCATGAATATTTTTAACTGTTTTTGAAAATATATTTACTAATATAAAAGCTCCATATTTTTAAAATATGAGTCAAAAATTTTATCCAATAAAAAGTATATAAAAAAGAAGAAATAAAGGACAAAGAAGCAAATAATGCTTTCAATACTTCCCCCCAAAATAAAAGTGTATGCTTCATCCTTTCACAAAATATTAACGGGCACCTGCCTTAAACCCTGTACAACTTGTATACTGAGGCTTTGAATCAAACTGCAGACTAGTATGAAACTGTGGCCAGGAGTAAGCTATATGCTTAATCTTGCAATTAATTTGTATAGGTACCTTGTCATGCACAAAAATATCTTAGTGATAAAGCTGAAGAGACAGTGCACTTTGCCCTTTCTTTAAGAAATGGTTTTCAATTTATTTTCTGCTTCCAGAGGGGCCACATGCCAAACATACTTCTGCCATTACTTCTCTCCACAAACTAATAACTGTGTACCTTTCCCCCTCATCCACTCCCAACAACAACCAATGCAGAATTACTGTTCTACAGAGCATATTATACAAATTTTCTCCTCTGAAGATATTTTAATCACTGAACTCAGGCAGGAGGCTTCAACCAGGGTGAAGTCTATTCAATTATAGACTATATTCTATGCCTCTTTTTCTAAGATAATTCTTATGTATAGGTGTGGCTAAAAAAAACCCATGTAACTAAAGAGTCTTTCAACAAACTGAATAAGTAAAAACTTTTCTCTGCTTTATGGTTTTAGTCACTGTTGAGATAATCTGTTGTTTATTCATTACTTGAATACCAGTGTCAGGCCCTCAAAGACAAAAGTAACATTGTTTACTCACTCACAGACCTTAAAATTTAGTAGAGAAGACAAAAATGTAACAAGTAGTTAGAACACACAGTAGTCTATGACAAGAGCCACAAGATACCGTATATCTAAATAATATCCTACAAGTCATAAAACACACAAATATTACTGTTGTTTTCCTAATAAACCTGTGAGGTATGACTAACAAACAAATAAAATTTTAAATTTTACAGACAAGGGACTCAAAGCCACAAACAGAATCCACAACAGATCCAGTACTAGAATCCCATCTTCTGACTTCTGAACTAAAATTCTTGTCTCCATATAGCACTGACATTCCGACCAAGGAATGGCTTAAAAGAATCATAACAAAAAACTTAAAGTGCACTAAACAGTACTTAATACTATGCTTTTAACTTCTTAAATGGTTAGACGATAATGATAGTGGTATTACCTTAACATGATCTAAGATCACTAGTGGACCATTAACTCCTGATACTGTCTTGTATGCTGGAAAGAAACACAAAAAAGTCAGTTCTTGTCAAACAGGACAACAGTCTAAATGATCTCTCTGGTATTACCAAAAAGAACCTCTCTCTACTTTATCGTATCGTATCTATTATTATATGGAACACTCAAAAAGTATGAAATTTTTCATTGAATTGATAAAATATGCCTGCATCTGTACAACTTCTCATAATCCCCTTCATCAAACCACAAACATGTTTAATTCTTACTATAAGTCACATTGTTTCAAGGACCCAGAATACAAAAACAAAGGTAAAGAGGGAGAGTTCCCACAAGAGTTCACAATTTTATATGGAGAAGGGGGAGGTAAGGGCTCTACCAGAGGTGTGCTGAGGGTCTGTGGGAGCACAGGAAAGACCCTGCAATGGTTCTCACTTAGAAGAGAAAAGAAAAAGCTTTACAGAAAAGGTAGCACTTAGCAAAGTAGATAGAGAAGGAGAAGGAAATCCTTAACTTTAAGCAGAAGTGACAAAACTCACAAAAGAAATCTGACAAAATGTAGTCTGTTAAGATAAAATGCCATGATTAAATAGTATCATAAAAACTATGAAAAAAAAAGGAGTTTATGAAGGGGGATGGAATGAAAGGTCAGAGATCATATAAGTATCCTTTAAAAAAAAAAAAAGTCAAACGTTACTGTCATTGTAGAAGCTTTTATTTTCTACTGCAAATTATTCCCTAGCAACAAACTACCCAAATCTCCCATTTTAGAAAGGAGGTAGCTGTCATTGAATTGTATCACACCTACATACATGCCGAGTATAATGAATGGTAATCAGGTATAAATCAAAACAGTCAGGAAAGCAATTCTAACAATGTCAGAATTAACTAAATTTCATGATCAGAAAAGCTGAAAAAACAAATGAAGTAAGTGTTTACAAGACCTAAAATAATGTATAAGAAGCTGTCAACCAACTGGGAATTTTTCACTTGCTTGATTTCTTATGATGTCTTAGACAGAAATTTCTGGCATGAATGTAGACTCCCAAGAATGAGGAAACCATTTAATAACCAGTCTGTCCATTCAAGGGGCTTCAGAATTTAAAAACATAATTTCTTTAGCCAGGAAGCAAGTGCCCTGGAAGAAACACTGAGACAGGGCAGGCGAGCACTGTCACGAACCCTAGTCTTTCATACTGAGGACCTTTAAATCCTCACACTAAATATTTGCTTGAAGACATTTGTAATTGTAATGATCAACAGAGGCTCCTAATTACTTCTTTTTTTTTCAACCTTAGATAAAAAGCAAATCACAAATTTTAATGTTAAGTTACTTGAATGGATGTCAATGTAAACAAATTAATCATGCCTCCAAGACTATTAGAAATATCCCAGTTGTTGGGGCTTCCCTGGTGGCTCAGTGGTTGAGAATCTGCCTGCTAATGCAGGGGACACGGGTTCGAGCCCTGGTCTGGGAAGATCCCACATGCCGCGGAGCAACTAGGCCCGTGAGCCACAACTACTGAGCCTGTGCGTCTGGAGCTTGTGCTCCGCAACAAGAGAGGCCGCGACAGTGAGAGGCCCGCGCACCGTGATGAAGAGGGGACCCCGCTCGCCGCAACTAGAGTAAGCCCTCGCACAGAAACGAAGACCCAACACAGCCCAAAAAATAAATAAATAATTAATTACAAATAAATATCCCAGTTGTCATATATTTTGCTACTTTTATGTTAATCCTCCCCATTGTTTTAAAATAATCTAATACTCTTAAAAATAAGTCCTACCCCTAAAACAATTTCTTCATTGTTCTCTTTTATTTTATTTTTATCTTTGGCCTCGCCACACGGTTTGCAGGATCTCAGCTTCCCGACTGGGGATTAAACCCACGCCATGGCAGTGAAAGGGCCAGATGAGTCCTAACCACTGGACCTCCAGGGAATTCCCTCATTGTTCTCATTTTAAAAGACTCCAAATATTTTTTCAATTACTTTCTAAAATTGCTATGTGGATATGCAAACTGAACTACATTAGAAATATATTTTCTTTAATTTTTGCCACTTCGATTACTATGTGTCTCGGCGTGTTTCTCCTTGGGTTTATCCTGTATGGGACTCTCTGCGCTTCCTGGACTTGGGTGGCTATTTCCTTTCCCATGTTAGGGAAGTTTTCAACTATAATCTCTTCAAATATCTTCTCTGGTCCTTTCTCTCTCTCTTCGCCTTCTGGGACCCCTATAATGCAAATGTTGTTGCGTTTAATGTTGTCCCAGAGGTCTCTTAGGCTGTCTTCATTTCTTTTCATTCTTTTTTCTTTATTCTGTTCCGCAGCAGTGAATTCCACCATTCTGTCTTCCAGGTCACTTATCCGTTCTTCTGCCTCAGTTATTCTGCTATTGATTCCTTCTAGTGTAGTTTTCATTTCAGTTATTGTATTGGTCATCTCTGTTTGTTTGTTCTTTAATTCTTCTAGGTCTTTGTTAATCATTTCTTGCATCTTCTCAGTCTTTGCCTCCATTCTTATGCCGAGGTCCTGGATCATCTTCACTATCATTATTCTGAATTCTTTTTCTGGAAGGTTGCCTATCTCCACTTCATTTAGTTGTTTTTCTGGGGTTTTTTCTTGTTCCTTCATCTGGTATATAGCCCTCTGCCTTTTCATCTTGTCTGTCTTTCTGTAAATGTGGTTTTTGTTCCACCGGCTGTAGGACTGTAGTTTTTCTTGCTTCTGCTGTCTGCCCTCTGGTGGTTGAGGCTATCTAAGAGGCTTGATGGGAGGCTCTGGTGGTGGGTAGAGCTGACTGTTGCTGTGGCGGACAGAGCTCCGTAAAACTTTAATCCACTTGACTGTTGATGGGTGGGGCTGGGTTCCCTCCCTGTTGGTTGTTTTGCCTGAGGCAACCCAACACTGGAGCTTACCTGGGCTCTTTGGTGGGGCTAATGGCAGACAGACTCTGGGAGGGCTCACGCCAAGGAGTACTTCCCAGAACCTCCGCTGCCAGTGTCCTTGTCCCCATGGTGAAACAGAGCCAGCCCCTGCCCCTGCAGGAGACCCTCCAACACTAGCAGGTAGGTCTGGTTCAGTCTCCCCCAGGGTCACTGCTCCTTCCCCTGGGTCCCAGTGCACACACTCTTCTGTGTGCGCCCTCCAAGAGTGGGGTCTCTGTTTCCCCCAGTCCTGTCAAAGTCCTGCAATCAATTCCCACTAGGCTTCAAAGTCTGATTCTCTATGAATTCCTCCTCCCATTGTCAGACCCCCAGGTTGGGAAGCCTGACATGGGGCTCAGAACCTTCACTCCAGTGGGTGGACTTCTGTGGTATAAGTGTTCACCAGTCTGTGAGTTAACCACCCAGCAGTTATGGGATTTGATTGTACTCTGATTGTGCCTCTCCTACCGTCTCACTGTGGCTTCTCCTCTGTCCTTGGACGTGGGGTATCCTCCTTGGTGAAGTCCAGTGTCTTCCTGTCAATGATTCTCCAGCAGCCAGTTGTGATTCTGGTGTTCTCGCAAGAGGGAGTGAGAGCACGTCCTTCTACTCCGCCATCTTGGTTAATCAATATATATACACAGACATATACATACATACCACATCTTTATCCATTCATCTGTCGATGGGCATTTAGGTCGCACCCATGTCTCGGCTATTGTAAATAGTACTGGTATGAACATTGAGGTGCATGCATCTTTTCGAATTAGAGTTTTCTCTGTATATATGCCCAAGAATGGGATTGCTGGATCATATGGTAACTCTATTTTTAGTATTTTAAGGAACCTCCATATTGTTTTACATAGTGGCTGTACCAATTTACATTCCCACCAGCAGTGTAGGAGGTTTCCCTTTTCTTCAAAATCTTTCCAGCATTTATATTGGTAGACTTTTTAATGATGGCTATTCTGACTGGTGTGACGTGATTGTAGTTTTGATTTGCATTTCTCTAATAATTAATGATGTTGAGCATCTTTTCATGTGCCTGTTGGCCATCTGTATGTCTTCTTTGGAGAAATATCTAGTTAGATCTTCTGCCCAGTTTTTGATTGGGTTGCTTGTTTTTTTGTTATTGAGTTGTAGGAGCTGTTTGTGGATTTTGGAAATTAAGCCCTTGTCAGTCTCATCATTTGCAAATATTTTCTCCCAGTCCATAGCTTGTCTTTTTGTCCTGTTTATGTTTTCCTTTGCTGTGCAAAACTTTTAAGTTTGTTTTGTTGTGTTTTAACTTGCACGAGTTCCATCCTCCACTCTCCAGATCCATGGTAGCTTTGAAAACTAACAGCCCCCAATCACAGTGAAAACCAGCAGCCTGCCAGCCACTGGAAGGATCAGAACAAGTTTGGAGATTTTTCAAAGCTCCATTACCAGAGAATTATCATGACTTGATCTGACCAGTGGTTCCCTGGAAACCCTGCTTTGAGGACTAACTTTATTTGACCTTAGAGCTCAGTGTGAAAAGCCTTCTTTGGGGGTGTTTGTCAAGAACAATTACAGGCAATTGCTTACATTTGCAGTGACCTGAGGCAGTGAATAATAGTGGGGGTAAACAATAGACCAGCCAAATAGTGTAAAAGGAAAAATTGGGTAATGAGATGTTCATAAGGGTTTGAAAAGTTGCTAGGAAGCTAAAAGTCCCCTAATGCCTAAGAATAAAAAAAGGAAAATAAAAACTTCTCCCAGTTTTCTCAGATTGATTCTGTGTTTAGGCACTCCTTTATTGCATAGCCAGGCCAATTACAACTCTGCCTTCAACTTCACTTCCTGTTTGTGCTGAGCCTAGAGATCAGCCAGAGATGAAAGCTCAGAATCTTCTCAGGTCTTTTCTGAGCATGTGTCATGCCTAGGTTATATGCATGTCTTTCCAAATTACCCACTATACACAGGCACTTATGAAAGCCCTAATTTCCCAAAGGAAGTCTTTCCCTAGCTTTTCTTCCCAGGCTTTTGCATATTTATTATTTTCCTCAACTGTAATCCTTTGCCCTGGGCTGAAGAAGTTTGTTCATTTGCCTTACAATGTTTCTGAGGAATGCCATCTGTGTAGTCAATTTTTTGGCCTGAGAGAATTCCAAATTAGATGAAAAAGACAGGCACCTTCTACCAGTCTTTCAGGTAGTATCCAAGACAGGTCAAAGCAGACAAACACAATTCTTTGCAAATAAGGTCTTCTCTGCTCCCTCTAGAACCAGGGACCAGGGTCCCATGCTGGGAATGAAAGCTTCTTTTCTCAAGACCACTGCCAAGCTGATGAAGGGTGTAGGTCAAGTACAAGTAAAAATGTTGCAATGCTTTCCTACCATTTTAAAGTTGACTTTTTCTTGATTCAGCCTTCTCTTGGTTGCTATAAACCTGTTTTCAACAATTCTGACTAAGTTGATTCTTATCACTTTTACTCGATTTTTCAGTGTTCCTATTGAGGGGTAGGCCCCTGGAACTATCTACGCTGACATTTTTGCTAATGTCACCCCTTTAGTGAGGTAGGTCTGTTACCAATGAATTCTTTGTTTTTGTATAGCTCAAAATATGTTAATTTTTCTTCATCTTTGAAGGATAGTTTTGTTGGATATAGAATACTTCATTTGACAAGCTTTTTTTCCTCTCAGCACTTGAATATATCCTCATACTGAGACAAGATGGAAGGAGGCAGGGCACAACCATTAAAAGAATGACATAGCCATTGAGAAGAATGGGATACGACAGAAAATGGTTAGAAGTGATTAGGTCCAAGATGGCAGAAGGTTCAACTTCCAGTAGACCTTGAGCCTCATTATATGCTCATTGTAATATATTAGCATGCTAAGTGACACACCCACAGGTGCCATGACAGTTCCAAGACTGACCATAAAAGGCCAAAAAGTGGGCAGTGGCCCATGTCATGGAAATCCCTGACGCTTCCCCAAAACAGTTGGAATAATCCTCCCACTTGTTAGTCTATGAAATTACCCAGCCCATAAAACTAACAACACCATACCTCGGGGCCACTCTCACTTTCTTAGATGGCCTGCGTTCTGTCTGTTGAAGGTGTATCACTTTAGATAAACTCACTTTCACTTTACGATGGCTTGCTCTTGAATTGTTTCCTGCGTGAAGCCAGGGACCCTTTCTTGGCAGCCCATCCCAGGAACTCACCTGAGACCTGACCATCCTCTTATGCCCCATTTTCCTGCAATACTACTGCATCTGGCCTCCATGGTTTCCGATGAGAAATCAGCTGTTAATATTATTGAGGATGAAAAAATTGAACTTCATCAAAATTAAAAACTTTTGTGCACCAAATGAGATTATCAAAAGGTGAAAAGATAACCTTATAGAATAGAAGAAAATATTTGCAAATCACATACCTGATAAGTGTTTGGTATCCAGAATACATAAATAACTTTCATAACTCAACAACAAAAAGCAACTCTATTAAAAAATGGGCAAAAGACTTGAATAGACATTTCTCCAACATGAAAACTGTTCAACATCATTAGTCATTAGGAAAATGAAAATCAAAACCACAATGAGATACCACTTCACACCCACTAGGATGGCTAAAATTTTAAAAAAAAGAAAGATAAAAATAACAAGTGTTGGTAAGGATGTGCAGAAGTTGGAACCTTTGTACATTGCTGTAGGCAGTATAAAATGGTTCAGTCATTGTGTAAAAACAGTTTGACAGTTCCTTGAAAAGTTAAAAACAGAACTCCATACAACCCAGCAATTCCATTCCTAACTATAGACTCAAACTAATTGTAGACAGGGGTTCAAACAAAAACCTGAGCACAGATCTTTACAGCAGTATTATTTATAATAGCCAAAAGATGGAAATAACCCAAATGTCCATCAACAGATAAGTGGATAAACAAATTGTAATATATACATACGATGAAATGTTATTCAGCCATAAAAAGGAATGAAGTACTCATAAATGCTACAATGTGGGTGAATAGTTAAAAGCTAGCTAGGGCCTTCCCTGGTGGTGCAGCAGTTAAGAATCCACCTGCCGATGCAGGGACACGGGTTTGAGCCCTGGTGCAGGAAGATCCCACATGCCATGGATGTAACTAAGCCTGTGCACCACAACTACTGAAGCCCGCATGCCTAGAGCCCATGCTCCACAGCAAGAGAAGCCACCACAATGAGAAGCCCGTGCATTGCAACAAAGAGTAGCCCCCACTCACCACAACTAGAGAAAAGCCCATGCACAACAACAAAGACCCAATGCAGACAAAATTAAAAATAAACGAAATAAATAAATAAATAAAAATAAAAGCTATGCTAAATGAAAGAAGTCATACACAAAAGATGATGTAGTTTACAATTCCATTTATATGAAATAGCCATAGGTAAACATATAGACACAGAAGACGGATGGTTATGAGGAGTTAGAATAGGGGAGAATGGAAGTGACTGTGCAGTGGGTATGTGGTGTTTTTTGAGGTGATGAAAATGTTTTGGAACTTATAGGTACTGGTTGCACAATATTGTGAATGTACTAAAGGAAACTGACACATGAGACCACATAGACTTAATTGATATTTATAGAGCATTCCATCCAAAAGCAGCAGGATACACATTCTTTTCAAGTGCACATGAAACATTCTCCAGGATAGATCACATGCTGGGCCACCAAGCAAGCCTTGGTAAATTTAAGAAAACTGAAATCATATCAAGCATCTTTACTGACCACAACACTATGAGGCTAGAAATCAACTATAAGCAAAGAAACTGCAAAAAACACAAACATGTGAAGGCTAAATGACATGCTAATAAACAACCAATGGATCACTGAATAAATCAAAGAGGAAGTCAAAAAATACCTAGAGACAAATGAAAATGAAAACATGATGATCCAAAACCTATGGGACACAGCAAAAGCAGTTCTAAGAGGGAAGCTTATAGTGATACAAACTTACCTCAGCAAACAAGAAAAATGCCAAATAAACAACCTTATGCTACAACTAAAGCAACTAGAGAAAGAACAAACAAAACCCAAAGTTAGTACAAAGAAAGAAATCATAAAAGTCAGAGCAGATAGAAATGAGACTAAAAAAACAATAGAAAAGATTAATAAAACTAAAAGCTGGTTCTTTGAAAAGTTAAACACACTGACAAATCTTTAGCCAGACCTATCAGGAAAAAAAAGGGAGAGGACCCAAATCAATACAATTAGAAATGAAAAATACACAGAAGTACAAAGGACCATAAGACACTACTACAGGCAACTATTCAATATATGCCAATAAAATGGGCAACCTAGAAGAAATGGACACATTCTTAGAAAGGTACAATCTCCCAAGACTGAACCAGGAAGAAATAGAAAATATGAACAGAGCGATCACCAGTAATAAAATTAAATCAGTAATTTAAAAACTCCCACCAAGCAAAAGTCCAGGACTAGATGGCTTCACAGGTGAATTTTACCAAACATTTAGAGAAGACTTCACAGATATCCTTCTGAAACTATTCCAAAAAATTGCAGAGGAAGAAACACTTCCCAACTCATTCTATGAGGCTACCATCACCCTGACAGCAAAACCAGACAACGATATCACAAAAAAAGAAAATTACAAGCCCATATCACTGATGAACATAGATGCAAAAATCCTCAATGGAATACTAGCAAACCAACTCCCACAATACATTAAAATGATCATACATCATGATCAAGTGGGATTTATCCCAGAGATTCAAAGATTTTTCAATATCCACAAATCAATCAATGTGATACACCACATTAACAAATTCAAGAATAAAACCCATATGATCATCTCAAAAGATGCAGAAAAAAATTGACAAAATTCAACAACCATTTATGATAAAAAAACTTCAGAAAGTGGGCATAGAGGGAATATACCTCAACATAATAAAGGTCACATATGACAAGCACACAGCTAACATCATACTCAAAAGTGAAAAATTAAAAGCATTCCCTCTAAGTTCAGGAACAAGACAAGGATGCCCACTCTCGCCAATTTTATTCAATATAGTATTGAAAGTCCTAGTCACAGCAATCAGAGAAGAAAAAGAAATAAAAGGAATCCAAATTGGAAAAGAAGAAGTCAAACTGTCACTGTTTGCAGATGACATGATGCTATACATAAAAAATCCTAAAGACGCTCCCAGAAAACTCCTAGACCTCAGCGGTAATGTGCTGGATACAAAATTAATATACAAATATCTGTTGCATTCCTATACACTAATAATAAAATACCAGAAAGAGAAATTAAGGAAACAATCCCATTTACTATTGCATCAAAAAGAATAAAATACCTAGGAATAAACCTACCTAAGGAGGCAAAAGACCTGTACTCCAAAAACTATAAGATGCTGATGAAAGAAATTGAAGATGACACAAACAAATGGAAAGATCTACTGTTGTTGGATTGGAAGAATCAGTATTGTTAAAATGACCATACTACCCAAGGAAAGCTACAGATTCAATGCAATCGCTATCACATTACCAATGGCATTTTTCACACAACTAGAACAAAAAAAATTTTAACTTCTATGGAAACACAAAAGACCCTGAATAGCCAAAGCAATCTTGAGAAAGAAGAACAGAGCTGGAGAAATGACACTACCTGACTTCAGAAAAGCTACAGCAATCAAAACAGTACGGTACTGGCACAAAAAACAGACATATAGATCAATGGAACAGGATAGAAAGCTCGGAAATAAACCCATGCACTTATGATCAATTAATCTATGACATGGGAGGCAAGAATATACAGTGGAGAAAAGGCAGTCTGTTCAACAAGAGGTGCTGGGAAAACTGGACAGCTACATGTAAAAGAATGAAATTAGAACATTCTCTAACACCATATACAAAAACAAGCTCAAAACAGATCAAAAACCTAAACATAAGACTGGATACTATAAAAGTCCTAGAGGAAAACATAGGCAGAACACTCTTTGACGTAAATCACAGCTATATTTTCTTAGATCCCTCTCCTAGAGGAATGGAAATAAAAGCAAAAAGAAATAAATGGGACCTAATTAAACTTAAAAGTTTTGCACAGCAAAGGAAACCATTAAATAAGTTCAGTGAAGTTGCAGGATAAAAAAACCACAAAAATCAGATTTCTCTACACTAACAATGAACAATTTGAAAGATAATTGAGAAACAATTCCACTTACAATAAATAGCACCAAAAATAGTAAAATATTTAGAAATAAACCTAATTAAGGAGGCGAAGGATTAGTACACTGAAAACTATAAAATATTGATGAAGGAAATTAAAGAAGACACAAATAAATGGAAAGATGTTATGTTCATGAATTGAAAAATTTAATGTTGTTAATAGGTAAATGCTTGCCAAAGAGATCTATAGATTTTATGCAATCCCTGTCAAAAACCCAACAGAGGTTTCTGCAGAAATAAAATTCATATGAAATCTCAAGGGACCCCAAATAGCCAAAAAAGTCTTGAAAAAGAAGACCAAAACTAGAGAAATCACCATCCCTGATTTCAAAATATACTAAAAAGTTACAATAATCAAAACAGTGTGGTACTGGCATAAAGATATATATATATATGGAACAGAATAGACAACCCAGAAATAAACCCTCACATATAGGATCAAATGATTTTTGACAAGAGTGCTGAGACCATTCAGTGAGGAAGGGCCAGTCTCAAGGACCCAAAAAGTTGGAGGACTCCACATTACCACATTTCAAAATATACCATAAAGCTACAGTAATGAAGATTCTGTGGTACTGGCATAAGAATAGACATAGAGATAAATGAAATAGAATTAAATGTCCAGAAAAAATACATACATTTATGGTCAATTGGTTTTCAACAAGGGTGCCAAGAAAATTCAGTGGGCAAATAGTGCTAAGAACAATTGAATAGCCACATGCAAAAGAATGAAGTTGGACCCTTACTCACAGCATACACACAAATTAATAGATCATAGGCATAAATGTAAGAAGTAAAACTATAAAGCTTTGAGAAAACAGATGTAAATCTTCAGATTGGGCAATGTTTTCTTAAATATGACAACTAAAGCACAAGCAACCAAAGAAAAAAATTGATAAATTGTACTTCATCAAACAAAAGTAAAAGCTTTGGGTTTCAAAAGACACTATCAAGAAAGATAAAAGAAAATGCACACAATAGGAATTTTTTTCAAATCCTGTATCTTAGGGATGTGTATCTGGAATATATAAAGAACTCTCTTACAAATCAATAACAAATAAATAATCCAATTTAAAATGGGCTAAGGATCTGAGTAGACATTTCTCCAAGGAAGGTATACAAATGGCCAATAAGCACATGAAAAGATTCTCAACAACAGCAGACATTACAGAAATACAAATTTTATTCACATATTATTTATTTTTGGCTGCACTAGGTCTTCGTTGCTGTGTGCAGGCTTTCTCTAGTTGCGGCGAGCGGGGGCTACACTTCGTTTAGGTGCACGGGCTTCTCACTGTGGTGGCTTCTCATTGCAGAGCACAGGCTCTAGGCACGCAGGCTTCAGTAGTTGTGGCACGCAGGCTCAGTAGTTGTGGCTCACAGGCTCCAGAGTGCAGGTTCAGTAGTTGTGGTGCACAGGCTTAGCTGCTCTGCGGCATGTGGGATCTTCCCAGACCAGGGCTCGAACCCGCGTCCCCTGCATTGGCAGGTAGATTCTTAACCACTGTGCCACCAGGGAAGTCCCAAGGAAATAAAAAATTTAAAAACCAATATGGCACTGATGAACATAGATGCAAAAATCCTCAACAAAATACTAGCAAACAGGGCTTCCATGGTGGCACAGTGGTTGAGAATCTGCCTGCCAGTGCAAGAGACGCGGGTTCGAGCCCTGGTCCGGGAAGATCCCACATGATGGAGAGCAACTAAGCCCATGTGCCACAACTAGTGAGCCTGCACCCTAGAGCCCGTGAGCCACAACTACTGAAGCCCGCACACCTAGAGCCTGTGCTCCACAACAAGAGAAGCCACCACACTGAGAAGCCCGTGCACTGCAGCAAAAAGTAGACCCCCTTGCCACAACTAGAGAAAAGCCTGAGCACAGCAACAAAGACCCAACGCATCCAACAATAAATAAATAAATTTATTTTTTAAAAAAATACTAGCAAACAGAATCCAACAGCACATTAAAAGGATCATACACCATGATCAAGTGGGGTTTATCCCAGGAATGCAAGGATTCTTCAATATATGCAAGTCAATCAATGTGATAAACCATATTAACAAATTGAAAGAGAAAAACCATATGATCACCTCAATAGATGCAGAAAAAGCTTTCGACAAAATTCAACAACCATTTATGATAAAAACCCTCCAGAAAGTAGGCATACAGGGAACTGACTTCAACATAATAAAGGCCATATATGACAAACCCACAGCCAACATCATTCTCAATGGTGAAAAACTGAAACCATTTCCTCTAAGATCAGGAACAAGACAAGGTTGTCCACTCTCACGACTATTATTCAACATAGTTTTGGAAGATTTAGCCACAGCAATCAGATACGAAAAAGAAATAAAAAGAATCCAAATCGGAAAAGAAGTAAAGCTGTCACTGTTTGCAGATGACATGATACTATACACAGAGAATCCTAAATATGCTACCAGAAAACTACTAGAGCTAATCAATGAATTTGGTAAAGTAGCAGGATACAAAATGAATGCACAGAAATCTCTTGCATTCCTATACACTAATGATGAAAAATCTGAAAGACAAATTAAGGAAACACTCACATTTACCACTGCAACAAAAAGAATAAAATACCTAGTAATAAACCTACCTAAAGAGACAAAAGACCTGTATGCAGAAAACTATAAGACACTGATTAAAGATGATACAAACAGATGGAGAGATATAGCATGTTCTTGAAATGGAAGAATCAACATTGTGAAAATGACTATAATGACCAAAGCAATCTACAGGTGCAAAGCAATCCCTATCAAACTACCAATGGCATTTTTCACAGAACTAGAACAAAAAATTGCACAATTTGTATAAAAACACAAAAGACCCCAAATAGCCAAAGCAATCTTGAGAAAGAAAAACGGAGCTGGAGGAATCAGGCTCCTGGACTTCAGACTATACTACAAAGCTACAGTAATCAAGACAGTATGGTACTGGAACAAAAGCAGAAATATAGATCAATGGAACAGGATAAAAAGCCCAGAGATAAACCCACACACCTATGGTCACCTTATTTTTGATAAAGGAGGCAAGAATATACAATGGAGAAAAGACAGCCTCTTCAATAAGTGGTGCTGGGAAAAATGGACAGCTACATGGAAAAGAATGAAATTAGAACACTCCCTAACACCATACACAAAAATAAACTCAAAATGGATTAAAGACCTAAATGTAAGGCCAGACACTATCAAACTCTTAGAGGAAAACGTAGGCAGAACACTCTATGACATAAATCACAGCAAGATCCTTTTTGACCCACCTCCTAGAGAAATGGAAATAAAAACCAAAATAAACAAATGGGACCTAATGAAACTTGAAAACTTTTGCACAGCAAAGGAGACCATAAACAAGATGAAAAGACAACCCTCAGAATGGGAGAAAATATTTGCAAATGAAGCAACTGACAAAGGATTAATCTCCAAAATACACAAGCAGCTCATGCAGCTCAATAACAAAAAAACAAACAACCCAATCCAAAAATGGGCAGAAGACCTAAATAGACATTTCTCCAAAGAAGATATACAGATTGCCAACAAACACATGAAATAATGCTCAACATCACTAATCATTAGAGAAATGCAAATCAAAACTACAATGAGGTATCACCTCACACTGGTCAGAATGGCCATCATCAAAATATGTACAAACAATAAATGCTGGAGAGGGTGTGGAGAAAAGGGAACCCTCTTGCACTGTTGGTGGGAATGTAAATTGATACAGCCACTATGGAGAACAGTATGGAGGTTCCTTAAAAAACTAACAATAGAACTACCATATGACTCAGCAATCCCACTACTGGGCATATACCCTGAGAAAACTATAATTCAAAAAGAGTCATGTACCACAATGTTCATTGCAGCTCTATTTACAATAGCCAGGACATGGAAGCAACCTAAGTGTCCATCGACAGATGAATGGATAAAGATGTGGCACATATATACAATGGAATATTATTCAGCCATAAAAAGAAACAAAACTGAGTTACTTGTAGTGAGGTGGATGTACCTAGAGTCTGTCATACAGAGTGAAGTAAGTCAGAAAGAGAAAAACAAATACCGTATGCTAACACATATATATGGAATCTAAAAAAAAAAAAAAAAAGTTCTGAAGAACCTAGAGGCAGGACAGGAATAACGACGCAGACGTAGAGAATGGACTTCAGGACAAGGGGAGGGGGAAGGGTAAGCTGGGACAAAGTCAGAGACTGGCACGGACTTATATATACTACCAAATGTAAAATAGATAGCTAGTGGGAAGCAGCCGCACAGCACAGGGAGATCAGCTCAGTGCTTTGTGACCACCTAGAGGGGTGGGAGAGGGAGTGTGGGAGGGAGACGCAAGAGGGAGGAGATATGGGGATATATGTTTATGTATAGCTGATTCACTTTGTTACAAAGCAGAAACTAACACACCATTGTGAAGCAATTATACTCCAATAAAGATGTTTAAAAAAAAAACCCAATGTGATAGCACTTTACACCTATATGGATGGATATATTAAAAAGGCAGACAGTATCAAGTGTTGGCAAAAATGTGGAGAAATTGGAATCCTCATTCATTGGTAGTGGAAATGTAGAATAGTGCAGCCAACTTGGAAAGCATGAAGTTACATGACCCTGCAATTCCACTCTTATGTGTATACCCAAGATTATTTAAAACATCTGTCTACACAAAAACTTATTGAATGTTCATAGCAGCACTATTCACAATAATCAAAAAGTTAACCCAAATGTCCATCAACACATGAATGGATAAACAAATTGTGGTGTATACATACAATGGAATATTATTCAGCCCTAACAATAAGGGGGGTGGGGAGTAACTCCTCAGTGAGTATGGGGTTTTCTTTTGGGGTGATGAATATGTGTTGAATGTTTTGATAGAGACAGTGTTTGCACAACATTGTGGAAAATACTAAATGCCCCTGAATTGTTTGCTTTAAAATGGTTTGTTTTGTGTGAATTTTATGTAATGTTGTATGAATTTTACTTCAACTTTAAAAGTAAGAAAATGAAATAAAATTGTAATGTGTCACCAAAAAAATGAATAAATAGCCCTAAGCTTTAAAGAGAATATTGATGTTTAGGAACTTAAAATGGAATACTTTGTTTATCATAAACCACCACAAAAAAAGTGATCAGCAGTTTACACTGTAAGTATCAAACAGCTCATTGAAAGAATGTATAAACAACTCTTGCAAATTAATGAAAAATAGGCAACATGGCAGAAAAATGGGAGAGTTGGACAAAAGTACAGATTAGTAACTCCTATCATGACATGGAGACTTACAATCTCAGATTCATAGCTCTAAAGGTATAGTAAAACATTCACAAAGGCGGTATAATTGCTATTATAAGGAAGATAATATTTAACCTGAAGTATTTTTAATACTGAGGTTCAGTAGCATGGAAATAACAAATAAAAATATAATCTTACCTCACTAACCTGTTCTTCACCTCTTTATTTTTATTATTTTCTCAAGTTCAGCAAGAAAAGCAGTTGTCATCATCACTCTCCTTCAGTACACTAATCATCCCTCAAAATAAAATGGTTATGGTTCAGGTAATTGTGGAAATAAAGAAAGAAAGATGTGTATTAACATTTCTCTTTGAAAAAATCTCATGCAGTTTTACATATCTATGGTGAGCTGGATAAATTTGTATATGGCAGGAAGAAAAGTGGCTTCCCATTTGCACAGCCCAACCGAAGAAAGAATGTAAATTCCTAAAGAATTTCATGAATAATAATGACAATAAGACATAGAGTACATTTCCAAAATCATGACAAAGGCAGTATACAAATGAAATGGTTTGATTCAGGAAAATTATTAACAACCCTAAATTAAGGAAATTAAATAACAAACCTCATACCACATATCTATCCTATACTGTACTCTATACTTCAGCACTTTCCAAAGTAAAAATAATTATACTTTTTAGGAATTCCAAGCAAGTATCATTAGAAACATAAAAGGCACGATACTCAGAAACAAGAGAATTCTTTCAAATGACCAATACTTAAAGCTTGTATAAACTGTTCACTTACTTTAGGTCAGCAAAATTCAAATTGCTTTACTAGAGCAGCCAACGAAGGGTCACATGGCAAGTTTTTCTATTTGGGAGAATGAAAACTAGTGATCTATATCAGAGTCCTGTGAATTGTTGACATTACTCCACCTGCAATTTCCTGAAACCCTAAGCCTGGGAAATATCCTTTCAGCTTAGTTCCTTAATGTCAGGGCTTCAGAAATGTGGCATCCACCAACTCTTGTGATTATTTCAAGTATGAAAAAAGAATTTAATAAATTATATGCTGGAATTCAAAGCTCTGCATTTGTGGGGAAATCTAATTTCTTAAAGGATGACTTGAAGAAATACTTTGATATTGAGCAATTTTTAAACCTGTTAATGTGAAAAGAATGTTTGTTTGGTAAAACAGCATCATCCTGATCGCAGGTGGCCTTGGCCTGTAGCGGCTTGAAGCAGGATTTCGGTTTCCAGGCAGAGATTGAGGTCGGGCAATGGCAGTGAGAGCGCTGAATCCTAGCCACCACACTGCCAGGGACCAGTGGCCAGGGACAAGTCCCTGGCCCGTCAGCTGTGTGGAAATGAATTTCCACATAGAGACGGAAAGTAGTGAAACAAGTAAAGTGTTTATTACGAGGAAAAGAGTACAGTACATGTGGATGGACACACAGGTGGGCTCAGAGAGAGAGTCGCACCCTCGTGGTAGTTTGTATCACTTTTATGGGGCATTTCTTCTAGGTTTCCTTAGATCAATCATCTTGCTTTGCCTGGTTCTGAGTGTGTATTTGGTTTATCTCAGGGTCCTCCCATGTGTGCGTGCGCATCTCTTAGCCAAGTTGGATTCTGGTGAAGAGGCCTATAGGTAGTTGACATCACTTACTATGGGGTGGCCCCCCCCTCCCTTTTTGACCTCCATGGAGCCTTTCTGTGCATGTATAGTCGAGAAGGTCTCCTTGACTTCAAGAATGAGGAACATGTGGTCTTTTATCTCTTATCTGAGCAGGGCCCAACCTCCTCCATCATCCTGCTTTTATGGGGTTCCTGCTATTATGGAGTTCCTGTCCACAGGGGAGAAACTGTTCAGCCTGGGACCCATCTACCTCCTGCCTCAATCCCTGAAACAACTTGAAGCCTCAAAACCAACACCATCATTTTATTTTTACTTTAAAATGAAGTAAAATATTAATAATGGCTTAGAGTTGTATAATACAAAATGAGAATAAAAACAAATTTAGGTCACTTCTGAAAGTTGAAAGCCAACCTCTCTGTCTCTATACACACACACACTTTGTATATAAATATAAAATGTGACACAATTTTTCATAATAGAAGAAAAATTGGTGAGAATACATCTGTTAGAGGATTATCAGTATTGAGTATTTCCATAAGAATCTAATCAAACCAAGGCTTCTTTGACACAGAATTAATTTTTTGTTCTGGTAGGAAAGAATATCACTAGGATTAGAAAGCAAATATGATGTCCCATAAATTATTAATAGTTCATGAGTAAATAAATATATGTAATAAATTTCATGAAGACACCATTAACAATGCCATACAATCAGCCTAGTATGGTGTTTGTCATAAAGTTCCTTGCAAAAACATTGTTAAAGTTTATTAGCCATTACAGTCAAACAACCACAGTGTGTGAACGTCGGCATTTCTGAAAATACCCACAGGGTACCCATATCCTCAGTAATTAACCTCAGTGCAGGTTATGTCCTAATTGGGGGTGGCTTCCAGCATGAACTGAGAGCAGAGGCTCACCCCATGGAGCCAGCTTGGGGCTTGCCAGCTTGGCATCTGTAAACCCAGCACACCTCCATCAGCCCCGAAATGGCTGCCGGCTTCCCTTGTGCTCTCTGGTCAGGGAGACTAAAAACCTTGAGATGCAATGGACTTCAGAGCTCCTCTAGCTCAGCACCTTGTTCAGGAAACTAAAAACAGGCCAAGATATTTTGGCAATTCGAAATTAACCTCTTCCAATTTCCCCTTGAGGATAGCCATCGTAATTTCAAAAAGTGGCGAATATGATCATTTATTTATGGTATTATATACCTGGAGAGGAACCTGTCCTTTCGTTTCTTCTGCAGTAGTGGACTCTCACTTTTCCAACTCCATCCTGAAATCACATCTGTGAAACCCTTCAGAGAAAAATTTGTAAAATGTTAGCCAACAAAAAAGGTATTACAGTAATTCACTTCTCACTGTAGTAATACTTCCAATCTGAAATCAGTTCTAAGAGGTTTCACAGGAGAACCATTAAACTGCTACCAGTCAGTTGTTCATTGGGCATTTCTATGAAGTCGAATTTCTAGGAATTGGAGATGCGGTGAAATGAACTATGGTACTACAGCTATCATTATCTCATGACCGTTATAAATAAAATCAACTTAAATGTGCCTTTACTAGTGTGAAATGTAGAAAAGTTGGCATTTTAAACGAAAGTATGTAACTTTCTGACAACAGTAATATCTGACTAAACAAAGTGCTCTATTTCCAGACCATACCAAATGCAAGGTTTACATCTTATTGCTGGAGTAGAAGGAATGAGCATCTGTATTATCATCTCTCATTCTTATGGGAGAAGGCAGGTCTCTAGTCGACCTTTTCTCCTCCCCCCCATCTCAGGATCAAAAATTAAGTTTCCCTGTAGTTGTCACTGTCAATGCTGGCGAGAGTCATTTCAGTAAAATATAACCTTATTTTATTAAATGTTGAAAAAAGTAGCCCTGTGAAGAGAGCCAGAATCCATTCCACAAAATTTCTGCTTCTTCTGGTCTACTCATGAATTTCTTCCCTTGCCCAAGTAAGTCAAGAAATTCTTATGAAATTGCCCTGACACTAACAGAAGGAAAACTGGAAAATTCACAAATATGTGCACACTAACAACACACTCTTAAACAACGAATGGGCCAAAGAAAAGATCGCAAGAGAAGTTAGAAAATACCTTAAGACAAATGAAAACAAAAACATAACCATGCTATACCAAAACTTAATGGGATGCAGTGAGATAAGTTCAGAGGGAAATGTATAGCTTTAAATGCCTACATTAAAAAATATCTCAAATCAGTCACCTAACTTTGCACCTTAAAGCACTAGAAAAAGAAGAGCAAACTAAACACAAAACTAGTAGAAGGAAGGAAATAATAAATATTAGAGTGGAGATAAATAGAGAATAGAAAAACAAGAGGGAAAATAAATGAACCAAATTTATTTTAAAAGAGCAACAAAATTGACAAACCTTTAGCTAGAGTGACCAAAAAAGAGAAAAACTCAAATTACTAAAATCAGAAATGAAAGTGAGGAAATTACTACAGACCTTAGTACTAACGATAGCACTGAATTGTACTCTTAAAAATGGTTAACATGATGAATTTCATTTCATGTAAATTTTACCTTAGTAAAAAAGCCTGTATTTGTGTGGATTCATACCTGGGCTCTCTGTTCTGTTCCATTGATCTATGTGTCTATCCTCTCACCATTACCACACTGTCTTAATAACCGTGACTTTACAGTAAGTCTTAAAGTCAAATTTTTTTCTTTTCAAATTTATTTTGGCTACTCTCATTCCTATGACTTTCTATAAAGAGTTTAAAGTTAACTTGTCAATATATACAGTGAGTGATGCTGGGATTTTTATTGGAATTGTGTTAGTCTATAGATCATTTTTTAAAGAATTGACATTTTAACTATATTGAGTCTTTCAATCCATGAGCATGATATATCTCTCCATTTATTTAGATTTTTTAGACATCCTTTGATTTCTTTCATTAGCTTTTTTTAGTTTTAAGTGTACAGCTCCTGCACGTTTGTTAGATTTATATCAAAGTATTTCCTTTTTTTAAAAGAAGCTATTGTAAATGGTATTTAAAAAACAGATTTGGTTTCCTATTTTTCATTAATATTATATAAATTACATTTTAATTTTTGTGCATTGACCTTTTATTATGCAACTTTGCTACAGTCACGTATTCATTCCAGTAGCTTTTAAAATAGATTCTGGAGATTTCTACTTTAACAATCATGTCATCCTTTCCAATCTCTATGCTTTTTTCCCCTTGCTTTATTGCACTGGCTTGTCAACCAACCTATGGTGTTGAATAGGAGTGGTAAAAATATATATCTTTGCTTTGTTCTTGATCCTGGGGTAAAACATTAAATCTTTCACTACTAAGTATGATGTTAGCTATAGAATTTTTTTGTAGATGCTTTCTATTCCTAATTTACTACAGTTTTAATGTTGAAAGGATGTTGAATTTTTCAAGTTCTTTTTCTGTATCAATTGATATAATCATGTGGTTTTAATTATTTTAGTCCAGGGGTCAGCATACTGTGACTCACAGGCCAAATCCTGCCCATTGACTGTTTCTTTAGAGGCCACAAGCCAAAAAATGATTTTTTCACATGTTTAAAGTATTGTAAAAAGAAGAAGAATATGCTATAAAAACTGTATGTCACCCACAAAGCCTAAACTATTTACTATCTGGTTCTTTACTGAAAAACAATTGCCAAATCATCCTTTAGTTGATTAATATAGTGGATTGCATCAATGATCTCTGTCTGTTTAACTAGCTTTGCATCACAAGAAAACCCCCACTTGGTTGTGATGTATTATTCTTTTTATAAATTTCTGGATTTAATTTGCTATAATTTTATTAGAAAATTTTATGTCTATTTTCATAAGGGATATTGATTTGTAACTTTCTTACAAGGCCTTTTAAGGCTAATACCAGCCTCAGAAATGAGTTAGGAATCTCTCCTTTTCTATTTTTTAATTTGAAAATATTTTCTTAAGAAGCTCTATTTATTTTATATTCATAGAAAAATTGAGGAGACAGTATAAAAGTTACCCCCTGCCCCAGCATACACACAGCTTCCCCCACTACCAATGTCTCATACCAGAGAGTACATTTGCAGGTTATTTGATAATCAACCTACATTGACACATCATTAGCACCAAAAGTTCATCAAGGTTCACCCTGTGGGTTTTGACAAATATATAATGACATGTATCACTATTATAGTATCATACAGAACAGCTACACTGCCCTAGAAATCCTCTGTGCTCCACAAATTTATTTATTCCTCCCTCCTTCTCAACCCCTGGAAACCACTGTTCTTTTTTACTGTCTGCATAATTTTACCTTATCTAGAATTTCATATATTGGAACCATACAGTGCGTAGCTATTTCAGATTGTCTTCTTTCACTTAGTAATAGGCATTTAAGTTTCTTCTATGTCTTTTCATGGCTTGAAAGCTCATTTCTTTTTAGTGCTGAATAATATTCCATTGCCTGGATGTTTCACAGTTTATTTATTTATTCACCTAATGAAGGACAACTTGGTTGCTTTTAAGTTTTTGCAATTATGAATAAAGATGCTATAAACATCCATGTGCAGGTTCATAACTTTTCAATCCCTTTGGGTAAATGCCAAGTAGTGCAATTGCTGGATCATATGGTAGGAGTATGTTTAGTTTTGTAAGAAAGTGCTTAACTGTCTTCCAAAGTGGTGGTACCATTTTGCATTCCCACTAGCAATGAATGAGAGTTCCTCTTGCTCCACATCCTTGTCAGCATTTGGTGTTGTCAGTGTTACAGATTTTGGCCATTCTGATAGGTGTGTAGTGGTATCTTACTATTGTTTTAATTTGCAATTTCCTAATGACATATAATGTTGAGCATTTTTGGCATGCTATTTTGTCATCTGTTTATCTTCCTCAATGATGTATCTGTTCAGGTTTTTTGCCCATGTTTAAATCGGGATGTTCATTTTCGTATTATTTAATTTTAAGAGTTCTTTGTATATTGTGAATTACAGTCCTTCATTGGATAAATCTTTTGCAAATATTTTCTCGCAGTCTGTGGCTGTTTTCTTATTCTCTTGACAGTGTCTTTCACAGAGCAGAAGGTTTTTCTTTTTTTTAATTTTTATGAGTCCACCTTATCAATTATTTCTTTCACAGACCATACCTTTGGTGTTGTATCTGAAAAGTTATCACCATACCAAAAGCCATCTAGAATTTTTCTGTGTTAATTCCTAGGAGTTTTATAATTTTGCATTTTATATTAAGGTCTATCATCCATTTTCAGTTAATTTTTTTGAAAGGTCTGTCTCTAGATTCTTATGTTTTTTAATATGTGGCTGTCTAGTTGTTCCAGCACCATTTGTTGAAGAGAGTGTCTTTTCTCCATTTTACCGTTGTATTTCATCAAGATCAGTGATACTTTCACAGAAATATAGTGATATTTATGTGAGTCTCTTTCTGGGCTCTTTATTCTGTTCCAATGGTCTATTTAACTGTTCTATCACCAACACCACACTTGGTTACTATAGCTTTATTGTAAGTCTTGAAGTCAGGCAGTGTCAGTCCTTCTGCTTTGTTCTTCTCCTTCAATACTGGCTATTCTGGGTCTTTTGCCACTCCAGATATACTTTAGAATCACTTAGTTGACATACACAAAATAACATGCTGGCATTTTAATAGGGATTGCATTGAAGCTATAAATCAAGTTACGAAGAACCAACATCTTGACAAAATTGAGTTTTCCCATCCATGAATATGAAATATCTCTATACTTATTTAGTTCTTTTTTTAATTTGTTTCATCAGAATTTTGTAGTTTTCCTCATATAGATCTTGTATGTATTTTGTTAGATTTACACCTAAGTATTTGTGTTAATGTAAATGGCAATATGTTTTTAATTTAAAATTCTACTTGTTTATTGCTGGGATAAGGAAAGTGTTAACCTTTTGTACATTAACCTTACATCTTTCAAATTTGCTGTGATAACTTATTAGTTCCAGAAATTTTGTTGTTAATTCTTTTGAGTTTTCTATATAGACAATCATGTCATCCATGAACAAAGATAGTTTTATTTCTTCTTTTACACTCTTTATAACTATTATTTCCCTTTTTTGGTATTATTGAGTTATCTAGAACTTCTGGTATGATATTGAAAAGGAGTGGTGAGAGAGGACATCTGCCTTGTTCCTGCTTTTAGTGGAAAAGCTTAGTTTCTCATCATTAAGTATAATGTTAGCTATCGATTTTGTATAGATGGTCTTTATCAATTTGAGAGAGTTCCCCTCTATTCCTAGTTTGCTAAGAGTTTTTATCAAGAATGAGTATTGGATTTTGTCAAATACTTTTTCTGTATCTATTGATATGATCATGTGATTTTTCTTCTTTAGACTGTTGATGTGAGAGATTACGTTAATGGATTTCCAAATGATAAACCAGCCTTGCACACCTGGGATAAATCTCACATGGTCATGGTGTATAATTCTTTTCATACATTTTTGGTTTTGATTTGCTAATGTTTTGTTGAGGATTTTTGCATTTGTATTCATGAGAGATATTGGTCTGTAGTTTTCTTTTAAAGACTATCTGGTTTTGGTTTTAGGGTAATGCTGGCCTCATATAATGAGTTAGGAGCTTTCCCCTCTGTGTCTATCTTCTGGAAGAGATTGTATAAAATTGGCATAATTTCTTCCTTAAATGTTTGAACTCACCAGTGAACCTATCTGAGCCTGCTGCTTTCTGTTTTGGAAGGTTATTAATTGTTGATTCAATTTATTTAATAGATACAGGCCTATTCAGCATCTCTTTCTTCTTGTGTGAGTTTTGGCAGATGTGTCTTTCAAGGAATTACTCCATTTAATCTTGGTTATCAAATTTGTGGCCATAGTGTTGTTCATAGTATTCCTTGATTATCCTTCTACTATCCATGGGATCTGTAGTAATGTCCCTTCTTTATTTTGGATGTTACTAATTTGTATTTTCTCTCTTTTTTTCTTAGTTAGCCTGGCTAGAGGCTCATCAGCTCTATTGATCTTTTCAAAGAACTAGTTTTTTTTTTTTAATTGAAGTATAATTGACCTACAACACTATGTTAGTTCCAGGCATACAACATAGTGATTCAATATTTCTATACATTAGAAAATGTTACTATGATAAATCTAGTTACAGTACATTACTATACAAAGATATTACAATATTACTGATTATATTCCACATGCTGTACATTTCATCCTCACAACTCATTTATATTGTAACTGGAAGTTTACACCTCTTAATCTCCTTCACCTATTTCACTCAACCCCCCACCCCCTACCTTATGGCAACCACTATTTCTTCTCTGTATCTAAGAGACTGTTTCTATTTTGTTCATTTGTTCATTTGCTTTGTTTTTTACATTCCACATATAAGTTAAAATTATACATCATTTTTCTTTCTCTGCCTGACTTATTTCACTTAGCATAATAACCTCTAGGTCAATCCATGTTGTCACATCGAAATCACAAAAGATCTCATTCTTTTTTATGGCTGAGTAATATTCCACTGTGTATAATATACCACATCTTTATCCATGTATCTATCGATGGACACTTAGGTTGTTTCCATATCTTGCCTCTTGTAAGTAGTGTTGCAATAAACATAGGGATGCATATATTTTTTCTAATTAATGTTTTTGTTTTCTTTGGAAAAATACCCAAAGTGGAATTGCTGGATCATATAGTAGTTCTATTTTTAACTTTTTGAGGAACCTCCATATTGTTTTCCATAGTGGCTACACCAATTTGTACCACCAACAGTGCACAAGGGTTCCCTTTTCTCTACATCCTTACCAACACTTGTTATTTCTTATCTTTTTGTAATAGCCATTCTGACAGGTGTGAGGTGATATCTCATTGTGGTTTTGATTTGCATTCCCCTGATATTTAGTAATGCTGAACATCTTTTCATGTGTCTGTTGGCCATATGTATGTCTTTGGAAAAATGTCTATTTAGGTCCTCTGCAAATTTTTCAATTGGTATTGGGTTATATGAGTTCTTTTGGGTTATATGAGTTCTTTGTATATTTTGGATATTAACCCCTTATTGGATATCATTTGCAAATACCTTCTCCTATTCAGCATGCTGTTTTTTCATTTTGTTAAAAGTTTCCTTTGGTATACAAAAGCTTTTTGGTTTGATGTAGTCCCATTTGTTTATTTTTGCTTTTGTTTCCCTTGCCTGAAGACACATATCCAAAAAAATATTGCTAAGACCAATGTCAAAGAGTGTACTGACTATGTTTTTCTAGATGTTTTATGTTTTCAGGTCTTACGTTTAAGGCTTTAATCCATTTTGAGTTTTTTGGTTTGTTTTTTTTTTATGGTGTGAGAAAGTACTCCAGTTTGATTCTTTTTCATGGAGCTGTCCAGTTTACCCAACACCAATAAGTGAAGACACTATCTTTTCCCCATTGTATATTCTTGCCTACTTTGGCATAGAGGAATTGCCCATATAAGTGTGGGTTTAATTCTGGGCTCTCTATTCTGTTCTAACGATTTATGTGTCTATTTTTGTGCCAGTACCATACTGTTTTGATGACTGTAGCTTTGTAGTATAGTTTAAGATCAGGGCGCATGATACCTCCAGCTTTGTTCTTCTTTGTCAAGATTGTGTTGATTATTCTGTGTCTTCTGTGTTTTCATACACATTTTAGAATAATTTATTGCAGTTCTGTGAAAAATGCTGTTGGTATTTTGAAAGGGATTGCACTGAATCTGCAGATTGCCTTGGGTAGTATGGTCATTTTTACCAATATTAATTCTTCCAATTCATGAACACAGTGTATCTTTCCACACAAAAGACCCAAATAGTCAAAACAACCTTGATAAAGAAAACAAAGTTGGAGGTATCATGGTCCCTGATTTCAAACTATACTAAAAATCTATCATCATCAAAATAGCATGGTAAAGATGGATCTTTTCAATAAGTGGTGCTGGGTCAATTGAATATCCATATGAAAAAATAAGTGTGACCTGACACTTACCTCATACTATACATAAAAATCAATTCCATATGGATTGCATACCTAAATGTGAAGAAAAAAAAAATTAGGCTTCTAGAAGAAAATCTATGAGAACCACTTCATGACACACATCCAAAAGCTGAAATCTAAAACATGGAAAAAGCAAGTGTTTGTATGAATGTGGAACAACAGCAAATATCATATACTCTTACTGGGAGCATAAATTGGTCCAACCACTTTGGAATACTGTTTGGCAGAGTCTACCAAAGCCAAACACATGCATATCCTATGACCCAGCAATTCTGCTCCTAGGTATATATCTATCAGAAATATGCACATTTATTTACCAAAAGACATGTACTAGAATATTCATAGCACTAATCATAATAGTCCCAAGCTGGAAACTAAATACCTGTTAAAACTGTTGTGGATAAATGAGTTGAGACACAATAAAGTACTATGCAGCAATGAGAATCAATTACCTATAACTACATGTAGTATGGATGAATCTGACAAACACAATACAAAGGAAAATAAAACTACAGTTGACCCTTGAACAACATGGGAGTTAACCCATGTATAACTTATAGTCAACTCTCCATATCCCTGGTTCCTCTGCATCTGCAGATTCAACCAACCACCGACTGTGTAGTACTATACTATTTACTATTGAAAAATAGCCACATATACGTGAACCCACAGTTCAAAGCAGTGTTGTTCAAGCGTCGACTATATAATATACCACATAACATACTATATGATTTCACGCATGCAAAGTACCAAAAAAAGCAACATTAATCTATGTTCTCAGATGTCAGGATAGTGGTTACTCAGAGAAGTTTGAGACTACAAGGAAGCTGAGAGGGCTTTGGGGGTCCTGGCATTGTTCTCTTTCTTGATTAGAATGCTGATATCATGAGTATGACCAGATAGTGATATTTCCTTGGGCTTTATGCATGCAATATTGCACTTTTCTGTATGTACACTATTTGTCAATAGAAAGTTTAAAAAATGTTTTCACATCATGGATGTGTCATAATTTATTCAAACATTTCTTTACTTATTGGTCATTCAATTTGTTTCAGCTCTTTTCTTCTACAAATAATGTAAAATAAACATCTCCATACATATTTTATACATATTGCTCCCTTTTTTTTTTAAACATCTTTATTGGAGTATAATTGCTTTACAGTGGTGTGTTAGTTTCTGCTTTATAACAAAGTGAATCAGTTATACATATATATATCCCCATATCTCTTCCCTCTTGCATCTCCCTCCCTCCTACCCTCCCTATCCCACCCCTCTAGGTGGTCACAAAGCACCGAGCTGATCTCCCTGTGCTCTGCGGTTGCTTCCCACTAGCTATCTATTTTACTTTTGGTAGTGTATATATGTCCATGCCACTCTCTCACTTTGTCCCAGCTTACCCTTCCCCCTCCCCGTATCCTCAAGTCCATTCTCTAGTAGGTCTGTGTCTTTATTCCCTTTTAAAGAAATAAATTCTTCGTATATTAAGTGGTTTAAGTCTCCACACTAATATACAATATATGTGACATTTCTTCCAGAAAAGTTGTAAAAACTCAGATTTTCATTTTCACTAGCAATGTTTATATTTTTCCTCTTATATGCTCATTAGAATTTTTTCATGTCTTTTTTCAGTGTGTATATTGAGTTCTTATCCTCATTTATAATAGATTAAGTCATTTTGCTTTCCTATATGTTGCAAATACTTTTCCTAATATAGGTACTCTACATTGAATTTGTTTATAGTAGACTTCTGATAAAATTTATGGTGATTTAAAATATGTCCACAAATACTCTGATACCATTCCCTTGAAGAGATGGAGTTTAATTCCTCTATCTTCATCATGGACTGGGCTTTAATGACTTCCTTTTAATGAACAGAATGTGGCATTGTGACAGTGTTTGACTTCTGATAGTAGGTTATGAAAGGCATTGCCCTCTTCTCTTTCTCTCTTGAATCATTCACTCTGGAGGAAGTCAGCTGTCATGTGGTAAGGAAACTCAAGCAGCCCTGTGAAGTGGCCCACATGGCAAGGAGCTGAGGCCCCCAACCAACAGACATGTGTGTGAACTTTCATGGAAGTGGATCCTCCGGCCCCAGTCAAGCCATATGACTACAGCCCTGGCCTATGGCTTGACCCCAAGGCCACCCGGCTAAGATACTCACAAAGGCCTGGCCTTCAGAAAATATGTGAGATAATAAGTATTTGCCTACTTAAACTGTTGAATTTTGTGGTAAATCTTTTTACAACATATAAGTAATATATAATTTAAAATTTTTTATTGTTAAACACAATGTATGTGCAAAAGCAAACAAAACATAGATGTACAATTTAACAAAGTATTATAAAGCAAACACTAATGTAATTACTACCCAGCTTAAGAAATTAAAAATTGCAGGTCCCCAAAAAGAATATGAGTGTTCTTTCGTGATCAAAACCCTCTTGCTCCAGTTTATGTGCAATCACAATCTTGATTGTCATAGTGATCATTTCTCTGCTTTGCTTTATGATTTTATCTCCTATGTTTACATCTCTAAACAATACAAGTTAGTTTTGCTTATTTCTGAGTTGCATATAAATGGAATCTATGGAATCATAGATTTACTTTTTTATGCCTTCTTCTGTTCAACCTTTCGTAAGATTCATCAATGTTGTTGTATGGAGCTCTAGTTTGTTTACTTGCACTTCTGTAGAATATTTCCATTGTATGACTCTACTGCAGCATATTTATCTATTTTACTATTTATGAATACTTGGGTTGTTTCTAATTTGGGACTACTATGCTTGCTTTTATGAACAATCTTGTTCATACTGTCATGGTTCATGTGCGCATGAGCTTCTCAAAGTTATATATTCCTAGGGGTGGTGATAGGAATATCACCACTTTACCATTTAATAACAACTTGTTTTCCAAAGGGACGGATTAATATGCACTGCCTCCAATGCTGAATGAGTTCTTGTTGTGACATATCCTCAACAACACTCATAACTCTAAAGGTTTTTAATGTTTGCCAGTCTGAGGGGATAGAGTGGTATCTCACCATAGTTTAATATGTACTTCCTTGAATAATAATGATTTTAAGTAAATTTTCATATCTTTTTGGCCATTTTTATTTTCTCTATTATGAAGCACCACCTATTTTCTATATGTTGCCTGTCTTCTTATTGAATCAAAGAGATTTAAAATTATATGTTTAAATTTGAAACTATATATATCTATATACATTTTAATCCTTTATTGTTTATATCTTTAGAAAATATTCTCTGACACTCATTACTTTATCTTTCAATTTTTAAATAGTGTTTTAATGTACAGAACTTTTACATTTTAATGTAGTTAAATTATAAATCTATTCCTTATGGGAAGTATTTTCTGACTGATTTAACCAATTTCATACCACAAAGTATATATATTTTTATATATATAAAAAATATATATAATATAATATATATTTATAAATATATAATTATAATATAAATGTATTTATTTTATATTTATTATATAAATAACATAATTATATTATATATTTATAAATATATCTAACTCTAATATATTATATATATAATGCATATATATATATAATAATATTACTCCAGATATATCATGTTCTTGGACTGGAAGAATCAACATTGTGAAAATGACTTTACTACCCAAAGCAATCTACAGAGTCAGTGCAATCCCTATCAAACTACCATTGGCATTTTTCACAGAACTAGAACAAAAAAATCTCACAATTCATATGGAAACACAAAAGACCCTGAATAGCCACAGCAATCTTGAGAATGAAAAACGGAGCTGGAGGAATCAGGCTCCCTGACTTCAGACTATACTACAAAGCTACAGTAATCAAGACAGTATGGTACTGGCACAAAAACAGAAATATAGATCAATGGAACAGGATAGAAAGCCCAGTGATAAACCCACGCACATATGGTCACCTTATCTTTGATAAAGGAGGCAAGAATATACAGTGGAGGAAAGACAGCCTCTTCAATAAGTGGTGCTGGGAAAACTGGACAGCTACATGTAAAAGAATGAAATTAGAATGCTCCCTAACACCATACACGAAAATAAACTCAAAATGGATTAAAGACCTAAATGTAAGGCCAGATATTATGAAACTCTTAGAGGAAAACATAGGCAGAACACTCCATGACATATATCACAGCAAGATCCTTTTTGACCCACCTCCTAGAGAAATGGAAATAAAAACAAAAATAAACAAATGGGACCAAATGAAACTTAAAAGCTTTTGCACAGCAAAGGAAGCCATAAACAAGATGAAAAGACAACCCTCAGAATGGGAGAAAATATTTTCAAATGAAGCAACTGACAAAGGATTGATTAATCTCCAAAATTTACAAGCAGCTCATGCAGCTCAATATTAAAAAAACAAACAACCCAATCCAAGAATGGTCAGAAGACCTAAATAGACATTTCTCCAAAGAAGATACACAGATTGCCAACAAACACATGAAAGAATGCTCAACATCATTAATCATTAGAGCAATGCAAATCAAAACTACAATGAGATATCATCTCACACCGGTCACAATGGCCATCATCAAAAAATCTACAAACAATAAATGCTTGAGAGGGCGTGGAGAAAAGGGAACACTCTTGCACTGTTGGTGGGAATGTAAATTGATACAGCCACTATGGAGAACAGTATGGAGGTTCCTTAAAATACTAAAAATAGAACTACCATACGACCCAGCAATCCCACTACTGGGCATATACCCTGAGAAAACCATAATTCAAAAAGAGTCATGTACCACAATGTTCATTGCAGCTTTATTTACAATAGCCAGGACATGGAAGCAACCTAAGTGTCCATCGACAGATGAATGGATAAAGAAGATGTGGCACATATATACAATAGAATATTACTCAGCCATAAAAAGAAACAAAACTGAGTTATTTGTAGTGAGGTGGATGGACCTAGAGTCTGTCATACAGAGTGAAGTCAGAAAGAGAAAAACAAATACTATATGGTAATACATATATATGGAATCTGAAAAAAAAAAAAAAGGTTCTGAAGAACCTAGGGGCAGGACAGGAATAAAGACGCAGATGTAGAGAATGGACTTGAGGACATGGGGAGGGGGAAGGGTAAGCTGGGACGAAGTGAGAGAGTGGCATGGACATATATACACTACCTAATGTAAAATAGATAGCTAGTGGGAAGCAGCTGGATCACACGGGGAGATCAGCTCGGTGCTTTGTGACCACCTAGAGCGGTGGGATGGGGAGGGTGGGAGGGAGATGCAAGAGGGAGGGGAAATGGGGATATATGTATACATATAGCTGATTCACTTTGTTATACAGCAGAAACTAACACCTTGTAATTATGCTCCAATAAAGATGTTTAAAAAAAAAAGAAATTGGATTTACTCTAAGTGCTCAAAACACACACACACACAGAAAAAAAGAATTAATATGTAAATTTAGCAAGGCAGTTGAATATGGGTCAATATACAAAAATCGAATGCATTTCTATTTATATTTATACACAAATGATTTCTATGTATGCTACATATAGTATGCACAGAAATTTTTTTGTAAATACAAAACTATACATACCCCTATATATTACTGTTGCGTTGCACCCTACAGGCCTGCAAGCCCTGCACTTGCCCAGCCTCGAGACCGAAGAAAGAGCCTGAAGTGAGCGACACAGACATCAGTGGTTTAATGGATGGAGGAGCTTACATGTCCTGGAGCAACACTCCACGGTGTGCGGCAGACAGCGGGCAGGACATGGTAGTAGTCTTTGCTCCCAGGGCTCGGGGAGGTCACCGGTTATAGGGGGAATTGACATCAGGTTGGCTCATCGGTTACCAGGGAAACAAGCAGAGGGGCACGTCCCTCACCGTCCCTTTGATAAGCTATCACCGTGGAGGTGTTCTGATCTAAAGATTAGAACAATCACTAGCTGGGGCCGGGGGCAAGTATGTATTAGGAGGGAAGGTTGGTGATGTGAGTAGTGTGTAGATGAAGGAGGACTGGTCGGGCAGGGGTTGTACAGCGAGCAAGAGAAGAGCCATCTTCGGTGGCTTGATCATACAATTATTTATGTATTTCTATATATGCTGTATACTAGCAATGAAAATATTGGAAAATCAAATTTTAAAATAACATTTAAATAGTACAAAAATACTTACGAATAATTTTAACAAAATATGTGCAAGCCCTGCTCACTTAAATCTACAAAACTTTGTTGAGAGAAATAAATGAAGGCCTATATAAATGGGGTCATATATGCCATGTTCATGGCTTAGAAGACTAAACATTAAGATGTCAGTTATCCCCAAATCAATCTATAGATTCAAAGTAATCAAAATCCCAGTAACCAGTTTTGTAGAAATTTCCAAGCTGACTTGACAAATTTTATGGAAATGGATATATTTTCCAAAAAAGAAAATGCTGGAGGTCACGACTTAACTGTAATCTGCGGGAAACAAGACCCTGTGTTACTGTCATGAGGACAGACAAACAGATCAGTGGAGACTGACCCACATGTTCAACATATAACACATATAACACATACAGTCATTTGATATTTTGACAAACGAAGGTGATGATATAATTTGATGAAGAAAGGATGGTCTTTCCTACAAATTCTGGATACCCATTTGTAAATAAAAATGAACCCTGACGCTGACCATGCACACAAATATAATTTAACTTGAAATGAGCCACAGACCTATATGTAGATCATCTTCCCAATAACCCGTGAGACGAAGTCACACAAAGCTAAGCCAAGGCGTCAAGGTGCTGGGTTCTCATTGGGGCCCCATTCAGGTTGTTGGCAGTCCAGGACACTGTGGCTACAGAACTAAGGTTTCCCTGCCTGCTGGCTGGTGGCAGAGACTATTCTTGTCCTCAGGCCCACCGACAGCCTGGCAGCCAGCACGGGAGGCCCCCGCACCCGTGAGTCTCTGACTTCCTCTTCTGTGACCAGTCAGAGAAAACTCTCTGCCTTTGAAGCACTCATGGAATTAAAGTGGGCCCGCCCAGATCATCTCTCTTTAGCCAGGTAACAGAAATTTCTCGTGATGCTTGTAACTTTAACCATTTCTCCTTGAAATTCCACACATTTTTGTTCCATATATATTTTAGGCCATACTTTAAAGTGCATTCAAAATTAGCCTCGCTGTATCTTTCTGGGAGGCTGATCAAATCATTATTTTGAAATGACCCCTAAGATCTAGTAAAAACTTTTATCTTCCGGTCTTCTCGTCTAACATTACCAGCTGTGTGAGCTTGCTTCTGGTTAACATCTCCAACGCCTATCATTTTCCCATCCTTTTAATTCCATCCTCCTTAAGTGTTCTGTTTTAGATGAGTCTTGTATTAATTTCCTAGGGCTGAAGTAACAAAACAGGGTGGCTTAAAAAAACAAAAATTTACTCCCTCACAGTTCTGGAGGCTAGAGGCCCAAAGTCAAGGTACCAGCAGGGCTCTGCTTCCTCTGAAGGTTCTAGGGCTTTCCTTGGCGTGTAACAGCACACTCCAATGTCTGCGGCATCTGCACATGGCTTCTCTGTGTGTGTCTCTGTGCCCTCTCCTCTTCTTAGCAAGATACCGTTAGATTAAGGGCCCAGACTAAATCCAGGATGATTTCATCTTGAGATCCTTAACTAAATACATCGCAGAATAGGGAGGGTGGCAGGGAGATGCAAGAGGGAGGAGATATGGGGGTATATGTGTATGTATAGCTGATTCACTTTGTTATAAAGCAGAAACTAACACACCATTGTAAAGCAATTATACTCCAATAAAGATGTTAAATAAATAAATACATACATACATACATACATCGCAGCAGCACCATTTCCAAAGAAGGTCACATTCTGAGGCTCTGGGTAGACCTGAATTTTGGGGGGATACCCTTTTCCGTACCCCACTGGTGCATGTGTAAAGTCAGCAGTCTCCAAATCTGAGCCAAATTTTGTGTAGGGGGTTGATCCTGCCCCATCCTCCGACAGGGCAACCTCAAGAAAATCAGTGCTTCTGATACAAAACCTACCGACCTCAGCCCCGCACAACACACCATCAAAGTGAAAGCTGCAGGCTACATCTGGGCCCTAGCAGTGACAGAGGTGATCACAGGTTCAGGTTCAGATCACAGGTGACTCTCTGTTCCCAGGTACGTATTATGCCTTGGGACGTGGAGGTAGCATCCTGCAGGCTCCGCACAGCCACTGGAGCCTCCTTGCTAAGACAGAAATGACATCTTCAGGATGAAGGCAGGCCTGGCCATCTGGTGCAGGAGGAAGTAGCTTCCTGTTGTCCTCAGACCCTTGCCACAGGCAATGACACTGGAGCAGGCCACCCTCTGAGTAGACAAGAAAGGGAATTCTCTCGTTGTATAGAGAGCACTGCCACTGTCCCGTGCCACACGGCCCACCAGAGCACTGCTGCTGCCCGTACCTTAACCGGGTGTCCCTGATAAAGGACAGACACAACAGTCCACACAAATGGTTGACCTTCAGGCTGTCATCTCAGTCACCTTAGCCCTTGATGCCCCAGCAAACAACCAGCATGTTTACACTCTTTGGCCATTGCCAGTGGCATGGCCATGTGGCCAGCCAACACAGAAACTAAATTCTCATCCAAGCTTTCCCGTTTGGGAGGAAGACCTCAGGACCTCTTGCCCCCCAAACACCCCAAATATAAATGATAGTCACACATGTCTGCACATAGCAGGCACTCCTATCCCCTTTGGAGACCCAGACATTACCAACAGTGACCAAGACTCTCATTTCACTTTAAAAACACACAACACCAAGCTCTTGAGCAAGTCATTCAAGAGAACTTCCCTTCATCTGCCAATTTAGAACGCAGGCCTCACAGAGGACCATATGGCCTACTTATACAAGTTCAGGTTCGGGGAAATGAAACATGCACCTGTCAGTCATCAAACATCAGAAATGCATCATAATAACTTACTCCATTTTTGATGTTTGACAGCTGATAGCCTTTAAGGACCACCCCCCTCTCTTACCCCAGGGCAAGCTGATAAGAAAGGGGCACCTGCAGAGAATTCACACCAGTAAACCCTGGCCCAGGGTAAGAACTCCACCTCCCAAACCACAGGGAAAGCCAGAGTCAGTAACTCCTCCCTGCTTCCTCAGGCCATTTCCAGAGCGGCCTCCTGGGAGCCCACCCTGCTCTCCCAACAAGTCTCATTATGTGAAAAATGGACCTTTTCACTCCCACTCGCTGCATGTGTGGCATCATCAGTCTTGATAATGAGAACTAAAATGTTGCCTGCCATATCAGTAAACAAAGGATGTTGCAGCCATCAAGCCATCATATTACAGCCACTGGAGGGTGAGCCCTAAGGGAACCCAGGATGTAGACAAACGGGCTGCTCACTGCCAAACCCTCAGCCACTGCCGCACCCCCCGGTTCTGCGAGTGCACCCTGAGGAAACTCAGGATGAGAAAACACAGGATACTGGCCCCAGATATTTAAGATGCATATCAAAGGAATGATTTCAGTGAGCCCAGGCTCTTGCATCTTCCCCAACATAGAAAAGTGCTAAATTCCATAACTTGAGAAATCTGGTTTTCTTTTATTAACAGTAATCTTTTGATGTTCTGACTACCTGGTCTTTTGTTGAGAATCTCCTATATATCCTGGCTCCCCACCCTTGCCTCTTCGGAACAGTTTTTGCAATGTCATCTGAGATGCCATGTCCCGGGCCTGAAGTCCTCAGAAAGTCCGCCCAATAAAACATAACTCTCAACTTTTAGGTTGTGCATTTTTTTTTCAGTCAACAATAACCAAGCCACATTTTGGGTCAGGTTGATCCTGCCCCCTATGGTGCAACCACAAAACACATTCATCTTCCTCTTATGATTTAGAAGCTATATGCTATATACTATTCTTCTAGGAGTTAGACGAGAGATTACTATTTGCAGCCTGCCTTATAAAGTATACTGCTAATTGGTACATTTAATCTTCTCCGACAATTCAAGGAGCTTAGACCTTTTAGTTCCTCATAAACCTCCCCTAGCCTAAATGCTAAAGTCATGCATTTTATTTCTACATATAGTTTAAAGTCCACAAGGCATTGTTGTTGCTGTTTTATACAGTCAATATTTAGATTTCCTCATATTTACCACTGTTGCTGCTCATCGATCTTTCCTGCTTCTCTGACATTTCGTCTGTGATCATTTTCCCTCTGCCTAAAGAAGTCTCATTAGTATTACACGAAGGTCATTTTACTTCCTCTCGCTGCTATTAAATACATTTTTCTTAGTCTTCAGTTATCTCAGTTCACTCTGATGGGTCTATATGCAGATTTATTTTTATTTACCCTGCTTGGGGTTTGCAGGGCCTTCTTGATTCCATGGAGTACTGTCCTTAGTCTATTTTGGAAAAATATCTACCATCATCTCTTCAAATGTTTCCTATGCGCCCCTGCCTCACCTACTCCTAGGATATAAAATAAACAAATACTAAAATTTTTTCATGGATCCTTTATGGCCTCGCCATTCAAAGTGTGGTCTATGACCTGAGAGCATCAATATCCTCAAGAAGCTTCTAAAAACTCAGCATCTCAGGCATCCCCAGGGATCCACTGAATCAGAATCTTCATTTAAACAAGATCCACAGGTGAGTCACATCCCATTCAAGTCTGAGAAGCACTGGTCTCCATCTCTCAGCCTCTCTTCCACATTTACCACTCCTCGTCTCCCCATTCCATTGTAGATAATTACTTTTATCTTCCAGTTCACTAATTCTTTCATACTCTTAACTTCTTAATTGATGTATATAATACACATAGAAAATTGCTCAAGACATAAACATAAGAGCCCAGTACATTTTTACAAAGTAAATATTCATGTCACCACCGAAGTTAAGAACACTGCCAGTGGCCCACAAGCTCCCCCCACCCACCCCAGACTTTTGTGGGATTCAACTGTCCACTCTGCTATTAAATTCATCCACTGAGTCCTAACGTTTGTTATTCAGTTTTGCTACTCCAGAATTTCTTTCTACTTGGTTCTTTTCCAAATCTGTATGTCATTTTTCACGGCTTTAAGTTCTCTGTTGAAATTTATTTCCTTGAGTAGGGCAACCACAGGTGTGCTAGTGTTTGTGTCTATTAACTACAATATCCAAATCCCCTGGGGCTCTACTGACATTGTCAGCTGTTTATCCTGCAGGTTCTAGTTCATGTTATCTTTTTTTCTTTTTTATGGAGTATAGTTGACTTACAACATTGTGTTAGTTTCAGCTGTACAGCAAAGTGATTCAGTTATACATATACATATATTCATTCTTTTTTACATTCTTTTCTCATACAGGTTATCACAGAATATTGGGTAGAGTTCCCTGTGCTATACAGTAGGTCCTTGTTATCTATCTTATATATAGTAGTGTGTGTATTCGTCCAAAGCTCCTGATTTATCACTCCCCACCACGTTTCCCCTTAGGTAACCATAAGTTTGTTTTTGATATCTATTAAGTCTGCTTCTGTTTTGTAAATGGGTTCATTTGTATCCTTTTTTTTTTCATTAGATTCCACATATGAGTGATATCATATGGTATTTGTCTTTGTCTGACTTACTTGACTTAGTATGATAATCTTTAGGTTTTAGCATCCATTTTGCTGCAAATGGCATTATTTCATTCTTTTTTATGGCTGAGTAATATTCCATTGTATATATGTACCACATCTTCTTTATCCATCCCTCTGTTGATGGACATTTAGGTTGCTTCCATGTCCTGGCCATTGTAAATAGTGCTGCAATGAACACAGGGGCATATGTATCCTTTCGGATTATGGTTTTCTCCAGCTATATGCCCAGGAGTGGGATTGGTGGATCATATGGTAGCTCTATTTTAAGTTTTTTAAGGAACCTCCATATTGTTCTCCATAGTGGTTGTACCAATTTACATTCCCACCAACAGTGTAGGAGGGTTCCCTTTTCTCCACACCCTCTCTAGCACTTACTGTTTGTAGACTTTTTGATGATGGCCATTCTGACAGGTGCAAGGTGATACCTCATTGTAGTTTTGATTTGCATTTCTCTGATAATTAGTGATGCTGAGCATCTTTTCATATGCTTTTTGGCTATCTGTATATCTTCTTTGGAGAACTGTCTGTTTAGATCTTCTGCCCATTTTTTGATTGGGTTGTATGTTTTTTTGACATAGAGCTCCATGAGCTGTTTGTATATTTTGGAGATTAACCCCTTGTCAATTGTATTATTTGCAAATATTTTCTCCCATTCTATGGGTATCTTTTTGTTTTGTTGATGGTTTCCTTTGCTGTCCAGAAGCTTTTAAGTTTAATTAGGTCACATTTGTTTATTTTTGTTTTTATTTTCATTACTCTAGGAGGTGGATCAAAAACGATATTGCTTCAGTCTATGTCAAAGAATGTTCTGCCTATGTTTTTCTCTAAGAGTTTTATAGTGTCTGGCCTTACATTTAGGTCTTTGATCCATTTCCAGTTTATTTTTGTGTATGGTGTTAGAGAATGTTCTAATTTCATTCTTTTACATGTAGCTGTCCAGTTTTCCCAGCACCACACATCAAAGAGACTGCTTTTTCTCCACTGTGTATTCTTTCCTCCCTTGTCATAGATTAATTGATCATAGGAGCGTGAGTTTATTTCTGGGCTTTCTAACTTATTCCATTGATATATATTTCTGTTTTTGTGCCAGTACCATACTGTTTTGATTACTGTAGCTTTGTAGTATAGTCTGCAGTCAGGGAGTCTGATTCCTCCAGCTCCATTTTGCTTTCTCAAGATTGCTTTGGCTATTCGGGGTCTTTTGTATTTCCATGTAATTTAAAAAAAAACTTTGCTCTAATTCTGTGAAAAATGCCAATGGTAGTTTGATAGGGATTGCACTGAATCTGTAGATTGCCTTGGGTAGTTCATATCATCTTACCTCATGTGCCTACTTATCTCTAAGTGAGTGCTGAACACTGTATTTGAAAAGAGAGGCCTTGGGAGTTGTTAACCTTCTCCAGAAAGGATTTTCATTTACTCCCAGCCAGTAACTGGCCAGCTGCAGCCAGTTCAGGGACTGTTTACTTTCAGACCACCCTCACTCTTAGGTTGAAACTTGATAACCCACCCAACGTAAGAGGATTCACAGGGCTCCATTCCTTGGTGGCCCTGCAGTCCAACTTTTGTCTACTTGGCTATTAAGCTCTGCTCAGCCCCTTAGCTTTGTAGTAAACATCTCCAGGGCAAAAGCAGCCCCATTGTTAGGCTCAGCACTTTGATTTCTGCCATCTTCTGAATCTTGGCCTAGAAACCGTTTGCTCTTTTTAGCTCTCTGACTTGATATATATTCTAATATTTCTAATTGTCCTTCACTGACAAGTATGTGTGAATCATGTGCTCTACCATTCCCAGGAGAGAAACTTAGTGGCATCCTCTTCATCTAAACAATATATTCTCAAATTGCTCAGGAGATGTTAATTACACTTATTCCAAAGTCTTCTTTAAACAACTAGAGTTGTTTATGTGAAATCTGTTTCATCAGGTTTTACTTTTTTTGTTTACGAGCTTAGTTCTTTTACAGAGTTAGTTCTGTTTACATATGAAACTGTTCCTGGATGTCTGCTCATCTTGATATTTGGGATGCCAGTTTGCCCACACTTGCAAAGACCTCCTTCCCTCCAGGAGGAGGATACTGCCCCCAGGTGAGAGCTACTTCCTCAATCTGCCAGCTAACACCCACTTTTGCCATTTCTCTCTGGCCAAATGCTCCCTCCCAATGCCCAAGAATCACCTCTAAAACAAATGTCCTGGCAGCAGAAGGCCTTCATCATCGGAGGCAAATGCTTGCATTCTGTCGAACATGCCTCAGTTTTCCTTTGAGTTGGGCCCTCGTGGAGACTTGAAAAGGGGGAAAGAAGGGTGAGAATGCAGTAGTGAGAAGGAACTGCAAGGGGAAGAAAGACTATGAGTAGGACCAGGAGACAGGAAAGCAGGGGCCCGTGGACAAGAAAACACAGGCAGCCCACAGGGCTGGACCTCACTCTGAAAGGGTGAGAGGCTGCAGAGATGGGGCCAAGGAACAGGCTGTGGCACACTAGAGCCGAAGGGGGATGAGGAGTCTGCCCTCCACATGGCAGGCAAGGAGGAGCTTGGGGGACCGAGCAGAATTATGTGGTCACTTGGTCTTCCATGTGGAGGGCCTGGCTTGAAGTGCCACCTGGCACAGTGGTCTGGTGCCAGGTCCACAGACCCTGTGAAACAGCAGAGGTTCCTGAGAGCTGGGTCACTCACCAGCAGGAGGGGGCCTTCTGGAAAGTCACAGTATGTAGGCAGGCAGGAGGCTTGCTCACACCCGTTCTCTGCTTTCCATACTTTGATCAGTCCCTGCTCGTCCACGGTGACAACCAGTTGCAGCCGAGGGTAAGTCACCAAATTCACCAGAGCTGCAGGCTGTAGAGGGCTCGACAGATCTCCGTGCCCTAGGCAACAACAAAATTAATGTAACAACTCACATAGGGCCCATTTATTTCCTAAACACTTATTATTTTCATTCATTCGACCATCACCCAGTGCACACTGGGGACATGTAGGTGTAAAGGATATGATGCCCATCCTCACAGGCCGCACAGCATGGTAGGGAACACAACACAGAAGCAATGTTCCACCAGAGAGGAGACAGGTGTGTCCTGCAGGAGAGCAGTGGCTGAGCGTGGGTGTTGAGACTGCCTGGGGTTGGTGCCATTGCAGGGGGATTGAGGGTGGGGTCCTTCATGTGCACTGGGCACAGGATGTCTGAAGCACTCCCAGTGGTTACCTATGGCTCAACTGAAGAAGGCTGGGCAGGGAGGCAGGACCCAACACTACCCACCCTGCCCAGGATCTGGGCTGTGCTTGGGACCCAGGCTGTGCTGGGGACCTGGGCTGTACTCAGGACCTGGGCTTTGCAGGGCTGCATAAAGTGAACTTCCACGTGGAACGTCTCACTTGGTCCCCAAGGAACCCAGGTTTACAGATAAGCTAATTCAGCCTTGTGGTTGTAAACAGTTTCTGTCGCATATCTGCAACTGCCCTGCTCAGAACATGCCCTTCCCAGTGGTGTACCCAACAGTGCCACCGCGGGCCAGGCCTGGCGAAGGCCCATGCCCTGTCACGGCCATTAGCACAGAGGAAAATGACTGGTCCGAGATGGGCTGATTCCCAGATACATGGTCTCTCCCAGGATTCTGAAAGCTAGAGCAGCGAGGTAAAGAGCCCGGGTCCAGCAGGCCCACGGCACATTAGGATAGGGCGTCAGAGAACCAATCCTCTAATTGCTCTTTCTGAGTTTCTCAGAGTTGCCACATGGGGTTTCTTTCCAATTTGGAGTTATTACGGTTCTTTTTCTATCAGGTGTTATCATGTTAGCATGATCTTTTTCCAATCATGATATCCCAGTATTCTTCCATTCTTTTCTTTCTTCCCCCTCACATCAACAAATCAACAGTTGATTTCTGTTGCTTAAACAGCTAACAAGACTATTACTAGTAGGAACTCGGCACCAGTGACTGGGTCATGTCAACTAGGTCTCGGAGAATACACATTATTCACCACTGGCTGGTAGTATGGAAGTGGGCAAAGAAGCAGTGAAACTCCCCTTCCCATTTCAGAATAGAAAGTAGCAACCAGGGGAACAGAGCGCAGAAACAGGCTACATACTGCATGACTCCAACAAAATGACTGAGCTTTCTAAAAATAAAATAAGATTGGAGATGTGTTCACAAAGAGGATTAAGGTTGGCAAGCCAGGCAGAATGGGTGCAGAGGGGTCTAGCCCTGTCTAACAGTCCCACACTGTGACCAACGGACCACACTAGAGTTCAACAAACCACAGCCTGCAGCCAAACCCAGCCCACTAACCATTTTTGTATTTTCGTTAAAAAAAAAAAATCAAAGAATATTTCATGACACATGAAAAAAACAAGAAACTCACATGTGAGTGTCCATAAGTACAGTTTTATTGGAACACAGCCACTCCCTTTTTGTTTACTTGTTGTCTACAGCTGCTTCTGCATTTCAGCCACATAGTTAAGTAGTTGCAACAGGACCATGTGGTCTACAAAGCCTAAAATATTTGCTCTCTGGCCCTTTACAGAAAAGGTCTGCCACCCCAGCACCAAAGATCTTTATGTTCAAGTCAAGACCTTTTTGTTTTGGCAACTATGGAACCTCCCAGCCTTCAGGTCTTCTTCCAGCCCAAGAGCCCCTCATCTAAGCCTGTGTGGTCTCATGTCCACAGCCTAAGGGGGGTCTCTTTCAGGGCAACACAACTGCAATGAAACAGAAACCAGACACCTGCACCCATCAGTCACCAGGGACTTTCACTCGAAATTATAATGTCAAACATCACTGTATACGAGGAAAATAAAGCACGTGGAAGAGAAAAAAAAACATGATAAACAAATGAAAAACTGACCATGGAGGAAAGACATATGATGCAAATAACTGTATCCTTTAAACAACAAAAAAGAGCAATCAGAGAATATGAAAATGGATAGGAAAGCTTTTTAACAATTAGTACCAACTAAGTCCAAAATACTAATCAAGTTATCGAGGTTGTAACACTTAAGTTTGCAAGTGGGGTGAGTAAAAGCTGCATTATCTGGGCAAACATTGGCTCCAATGTGGACATCACAGAAATGGGCATGGCAGCTGTCATCCCCTTGCATAAACAGCCTCCATCAGGCACTGCAAAAATGCCCATCTCCCTGAGGCAGGACAGCAGAGAGTCAAGGGCATTTGCGATCAATCAGACTCAAGTCTGAAGTGTGACCTGGCACAGCGACTGAGCCTCCTGCAGCTCAGATTTCTCATCTGTACAATGGGGCTCCCACTCCTCACCTCACAAGTTGGCTGTGATGCTTAAAGAGAATAAAGGCAAAGGGCCTCGCTAAGACTGAGGACATAGCAGCATCTGGTCACTTCTCCTCCTGGCCCCCTCCTGGACAGCTCACCTCTTGCAGATCCCAGGCACACACGGTGCCATCTGACGACACGGTGCACACCACGGACTCCTCCCGCCCATCAAACCAGTACTCTTTGGTTGAGATGTAGGCCAGCTCATCTATCTCTCCTGAAAGAGAACACAGACTTGCCTTAAGCACACACATGGACGCCTGGCATGTGAACATTCAACTTGGTGAAGGGGAGGCAGGCAAGTCATTCCTCTTCTCTCTCAGGAGCATGACAGGTGCTGATTCTGGGGACAGTGGTGGACAGAAAGAGCTGGGACTTCAGACTTACAGTTTGGGTATCATGCTCAGGACTGCCTACCACCCACCAGCCATGTTACTGTGAACAACAGTTACAACATCCTTATCTCTTAGTTTCTGTTTCTTTCTACTCTGAAATAGATGTAATGATCTCTGTGAGGATCAAATGATAACACAGGTATAGAACACAGCAGGGTATGTCCTCATTATGTGGCATTTTCCAACTAATTGGCTGAAAAACCAAATCCCTAGAGATCTGACCAGGGAAAGAGTGGGAATGCACACAGTTACCACCTTCCCCACCCCGTACCTTTGTGCCCAGCAATGGCTTTGCAGATAAAGTCCTTCTCTGGCCACCCAGATTCCATTCGGAACTCCAGCTCGGATCAGCAGAGATAGTACTGTTTCCATGTCTGTGTGCCCAGGGTCGTCTGGGAGGCTTTACAGGAGGACCAGCGTCTCAGACACAGCTGCCTGAAACAAAGACCCACAGTCCCAGGCAGAACAGGAGTGTTTTGGCATCAATAGGCCTAGCTTTGATTCCCAGCTTCACCATCTACTAGCTTGGACAACTCACTTTGCCTATGTAGGCCTCAGTTTCCTCCACCGTTAAATGGGGATAATGATATGACACTGAACGAGTGCTCACCACATGTCAGGAATAGGTGCTTTTTGTGTTTCCAGTCAATCTATATAACAACCCCATAAGGTCGGTCCTCATCTCCATTTTAGACATGAGAGAGAGGTTAAACAACTAACCCAGGGTCATGCAGCCTTGGTCATGCAACTGGAACTCCAGGGTCTGCATTTTTTTGAAGCCGTCAACTATTGTTGAACTGTCTATTTCTCCCTTCAATTTTGTCAGCCCTTCATGCATTTTGTTGCTTTGTTATTAGGTCCATATACATTTATAATTTTTAGATCCTCTTGATGGATTGATCCGTTTATTATTATAAAATACCCTTCTTTGTCCCTAGTAACACTTTTTGTCTTAAAGTCTGTTTTGTCTGATATTAGCATAGTCATTCTAGCTCTCTCTTGGTTGCTGTTTGCATGGTATATGTTTCCATTCTATTATTTTCAACCTGTATCTTTGAATCTAAAGTGTGTCTATTGTAGACAGCATATACTTGGATATTTTTAATCCCTTCTGCCAATCTCTGCCTTTTCATTGGAGTGTTTAATCCATATATATTTAATACAACTACTGATAAGATAGGATTTACATATGTCATTTTGCTTATTTCTATGCATTTTTCCTTCTATTCCTCTATTACTGCCTTCTTTTGTATTAAGTATTTTCTTGTGTCCTATTGCTTTGTCATTTCTTCAACTGTATATTCTTTTAGTTCTTAGTGGTTGCCTTGGGGGTTACTGGATAAAAATCTTAATTTATGACAATCTAGTTTTGATTAATATCAACTTAATAGTATCAAAAAACTTACTCCTGTGTAGCTCCATTTTATGCCCGTCTCATTCATGCTGTTATTGTCATACAGATTACATCTTCATACATTATGTACCCAATGGAGAGTCACAATTATTGTTTTATACAGTTGTCCTTTAAATCACATAGGAAAAAAGGAGTTACAAACAAAAGAATTCATTTATGTTGCCTTTTATATACACCCATATGGTTACTTTACTGATGCTACTTCTTCACGTGGATTCAAGTTCCTGTCTAATGTCCTTTCATATCAATCTGAAAGACTCTCTTTAGTATTTATTGTAGGGCAAGTCTACTAGCAACAAATTCTCAGAGCTTTTGTTAACCTGGGAATGTCTTAATTTTCTCCTTCATTTTGCTAGATATAGAATTCTTTATTTATTTATTTATTTATTTATGTATTTATTTATAATCAGTCATCAATTTTATACACATCAGTGTATACATGTCAATCCCAATCGCCCAATTCAGCACACCACCATTCCCACCCCACAGCGGTTTTCCCCCCTTGGTGTCCATACGTTTGTTCTCTACATCTGTGTCTCAACTTCTGCCCCGCAAACCCGTTCATCTGTACCATTTTTCTAGGTTCCACATACATGCGTTAATATATGATATTTGTTTTTCTCTTTCTGACTTACTTCACTCTGTATGACAGTCTCTAGATCCATCCACGTCTCAACAAATGACTCAGTTTCGTTCTTTTTTATGGCTGAGTAATATTCCTTTGTATATATGTACCACTACTTCTTTATACATTCGTCTGTTGATGGGCATTTAGGTTGCTTCCATGACCTGGCTCTTGTAAATAGTGCTGCAATGAACATTGGGGTGCATGTGTCTTTTTGAATTACGGTTTTCTCTGGGTATATGCCCAGTAGTGGGATTGCTGGATCATATGGTAATTCTATTTTTAGTTTTTTAAGGAACCTCCATATTGTTCTCCATAGTGGGTGCATCAATTTACATTCCCACCAACAGTGCAAGAGGGTTCCCTTTTCTCCACACCCTCTCCAGCATTTGTTGTTTGTAGATTTTCTGATGATGCCCATTCTAACTGGTGTGAGGTGATACCTCATTGTAGTTTTGATTTGCATTTCTCTAATAATTAGTGATGTTGAGCATCTTTTCATGTGCTTCTTGGCCATCTGTATGTCTTCTTTGGAGAAATGTCTATTTAGGTCTTCTGCCCATTTTTGGATTGGGTTGTTTGTTTCTTTAATATTGAGCTGAATGAGCTGTTTATATATTTTGGAGATTAATCTTTGTCCGTTGATTCCTTTGCAAATATTTTCTCCCATTCTGAGGGTTGCCTTTTCTTCTTGTTTATGGTTTCCTTTGCTGTGCAAAAAAAAAAAAAAAGAAACAGAGCTGGAGGAATCAGACTCCCTGACTTCAGACTATACTATAAAGCTACAGTAATCAAGACAATATGGTACTGGCACAAAAACAGAAACATAGATCAATGGAACAAGATAGAAAGCCCAGAGATAAACCCATGCACCTATGGACAACTAATCTATGACAAAGGAGGCAAAGATATACAATGGAGAAAAGACAATCTCTTCAATAAGTGGTGCTAGGAAAACTGGACAGCTACATGTAAAAGAAGGAAATTAGAATACTCCCTAACACCATACACAAAAATAAACTCAAAATGGATTCGAGACCTAAATGTAAGACTGGACACTATAAAACTCTTAGAGGAAAACATAGGAAGAACACTCTTTGACATAAATCACAGCAAGATCTTTTTTGATCCACCTCCTAGAGTAATGGAAATAAAAACAAAAATAAACAAATGGGACCTAATGAAACTTCAAAGCTTTTGCACAGCAAAGGATATAGAATTCTTGATGACAATCTTTTTCTTCCCACACCTTCAATATATCAGCCCACTCCTTTTTGGGCTCCATGGTTTTTTATGAGAAATCAACCGTTAATCTCATTGGGGTCCCATACATGATGAGTTGATTCTCTCTTGATGCTTTCAAGATTCTGTCTTTGGCTTTCAAGTTGGATTATAATGTGTCTCGACATGGAACTCTTTTGACTTTATCCTACTTGCAGCTCACTGAGCTTCTGGATGTGTAAATTAACATTTTTCATCAAATTTGGGAAGTTTTCAGCCATATCTTTAAATACTTTCTACTTTCTCCTCTCATCTGGAACTCCCTATTATGTGTTGCTTGCATGCTTGATGGTGTCCCACAGGTCTCTTAGGCACTATTCATTTTTCTTCATCTTTAGCTTCATTGCATTCCTCAGACTGGATAATCTCAACTGACCTATATTCCAGTTTACTGATTCTTTCTTCTGCCTGCTCAAATCTGCTCTTGAATTTTTAATTTGATATTGTACTTTCCTACTCCATAATTTCTGTTTAGTTTTTTTTTTATACTTTCTCTTTATTAATATTCTCTATTAAATGAGACACTGTTCTCATACTTCCCTTTAGTTCTTTTCACGTGGTTTCCTCTAGTTCTTTGCACATACTAAAATAGTTGATTTAAAGTCTTTGTCTAGTAGGTCTGATGCCTGGGCTTCCTTGGGGACAGTCTTTATTGTTTGCTTTGTTTCCTGCATATTAGCGACACTTTATTTCTTTGCATGACTTATAACTTCTGTTGAAAACTGAACATTTTAAATAACATAATGTAGAACTCTGGAAATCTGATTCCACCCCACCCCCGGGTTGTTATTATTGCTGTTATTATTTTTTGTTTGTTTAGTGAAGTAACTCTGAAAAGTTTCTGGAGTAACTCTGAAAGTCTGTATTCTTTGTTATGTAGGGCCACTTATGTCTCTGCTCAGTTAAATTAATGTGCAGTAATGAGAGGACAGAGATTTCGTAAATTTCTGGAACCACTAAGTTTCCTAGTCATTGCCAAAGGCTCTATGTGCAGGTTGGGGCATGTATTCAACACTCAGCCAGGCAGTTGACTTCTCTGCCTTAGTCTTCACTTCCTGCTTCCACAGAACCTCAAGGTTAACCAGAGGTAAAAGTTTAGAGCCCTTTTATATCTTCCCTGAGTTAGCACACAGCCCTGCACAAGCACTTGGCCTTCTAGATTCCTAGGAATGTGTTGGAGCTTTCCAAAACCCCTAAGGACATCACATTCCCAGCTTTTCCTTTTAAACTCTTTGGTTAGCCTATTGTTTCCTTAACTATCATTCATCAACTCTGATTAAAGACTAATTAAAAAGTTAATCAATTCTCTTTAGTTGTTTTGACAAATGCCCCAAGGTAAAGGTTTTTCACATTGGGTGAACTCCAAGCAAGGTAAAATAAAGACAGCTTGCACGTGAGCTCTTCCAGGAAACACCAGACAGGTCGAACAATGACAATTCTCTGGGAATAAGGCTTTGAAGAATCTCTCATCCCATTCTTACCCTTCCAGTGACTGCGGCTCCTGCTTTCACTGTGCTTGTGAACTGTTGGTATTCAAGGCTAACACAAAGCTGGAAGGTTGTTATGGGAACAGGGCAAGTGAACACTTGCTGCTCTTACTGAGAATAAGCCATTTTTTTCTTGAATAAACATTTCCCAGACTACTGTAAGTCTCTGGTTAATTTCCAGAGTTCTGTAAAAGTTGATTTTGACAATTTATGCCAGTTTTCTCATTGCTTTTACGGAGGAGAAAATTTTCAGAAGTCATTAATCCACCATTTTCCAAAAGTCTGCATCCTTAACTTGTATGTATCAATAACTACTGTCAATTCTATGATAGCAACTCACTTACAAGGTTGTTGAAGATAAAACATTAGCTCATCCACACTATGGAGAATACTGAATCCCCATCTAGTCTGTGGACCCCAAAGTGAGTGAGACATGGTCCTTGCCCTATGAGTACTCGCAGCTGGTGGTTAGGAGGATAAGTAAAACTAAAATTCTGGAGAGAAATGCTAAGTTTCAGAAGGGGCAGCCTATGGTGCCATGGGAGTAAAACACAAGGAGAGTGAACATCTGGGAGAGGATTAGGGAGGCCCCATGGACAAAGGCTTTCAAAATTTACAGTCACCAGAGTTGATACAGCATCAGAGGACTCCAGTCATATCTCACAGAGGAGAAAAATGAGGCTGGGTGGGAAATAAGTAGCTCACAGCCCATGGTCCCAATAAGTACAACGCAAAGAGTTTCTCTCCATTCAAAGCCTGTACACTCACTGAGCACCTATGTGTCAGGCTCTGTACTAGGCCCTAGTGACCTTCTAACACACTGTGAAGGATCCAGTGCTTATGTTGGATATGGGTTTTCCTGTACCCTCTGAAACCCTGTTCCTTCTACCAGAAGTAGCATACTCACAGTCTGCAGGCAGAATGGGCATCCAGATTACCTTGTCTGGCCTGCATAGGATTGGCCTATGTGAACTAGCTGCTAATACTTAAAAATCGAGAGATTTCACATACTAATTAGGTAAAGGAAGAAGATCTAACTATACTGAAATCAAATTCTCACCTGGAAAAATTTATCTGGGGCCACACAGAATGGTACTCTTCAGACAAGAATGAGCTTTCAGGGAATTCCCTGGTGGTCCAGTGGTTAGGACTCTGCACTTTCACTGCTGAGGGCCTGGGTTCTATCCCTGGTCAGGGAGCTAGGATCCTGCAAGCCGCATGGCACAGCCAAAAAAAAAAAAAAAAAAAAAAGAATGAGCTTTCAGCTCCACCATGGCCTTCACCACCCCTTTTATCTCTTGGACTAAGAGGCTGAGTATCAGCTGCCTCACATCATCATTCTTATGTTGTTGATTTTCTTTTAGTTGAAATAATCGGAAAGGGAAATTTCTTGTACCCATATCTCAACCTAAACAGTGTGAAAATAAAAGCTAGACTAAGAAGATAATGTGGTTTAAGAAAAAGGGGGGATAACATTTATTTGTGGAAGTGAAGTCTATTTCTACATATTTAAGGCCATTATACATCAAACCATAAGTAGGAACCATGACCAATATTCAGAAGAAATAACACCAAGTGATTTGACCAAAAAAAGGGCAGACTGTCAACATGGCTAAAGTGTGCACATGAGTAAAGTATGAGATAAGCCTCTGAAATACAAGGATGTATCAAGTGATAAAACACCATGGCACCAAAACCTTTCAGATAGCAATTAACAGCAAAACAATCTACTGTACACAAACAAAAAATAATATTTGTACCTTAAACAAAAGCAAATATTTGCAATTTTACTTTTAACCAAAAATCTAACACATAGTGTGTTAAAGAGATGGCAGAATTTAAAGAAGTAACTTGCAGTGTTTTAAATTAGAATTATAGAGTACATATTAAAAACATATGACCGGTTAACCATGTTCATTTACTGTGTCCGTAAGAGTTCCTATGGGCCTGGAGAGTTTTGGGGCCTAGTACCCGTGACAGGTACAACATTAGAAATGACACGTGCATGTGACGATGCTCCTGGAATGCTGTTGCAGTTGTCCCAGTTCCAGAAACATAAACCCAGTGTTTTTTATATGAACATAGGTCAAGGATACCATCCCAAAGAATGACTGTATGCTAAAAAGAGTTTAGCACCAAAAACTATAAAATAGTAATGAACCGAAAACCCATTCGTGACTTGGCTTGCAGACAGCTGAAGAATCTGCTTGAGGAACCTGGAGGTACACACAATATGGTAACACATGCATACATGTGGGGGTTAGGTGATAAGCTGCTCAAGAGATTTTTTTGAACTGCTGAAAGAAATATATTACTTATGTTACTCAAAGGGAAATTCCTACCCCAGCTTATCAGTAAAGATGAGAACAAAGACTAGGGTTTAAGGTTGGCATCCTACCCATTTCAACTGTGAGAATTGCCCTCCAAGGGCTTCCACAAATAGTTACACCAATCTATGAGTCAACTCATTTATTTCTAGTGACACAGTGTCTTTGAGAATCACATTTGGCAAGACATTCTCTTGTCCACTTATCTACAGAGAAATCAATTTCCAGAATTGAATGTTCTATCTAGAGTACATTCCCCAAATTGTAGAGATAAAGACTGAAATCCAATAAAAGTTCCCTTACTTCAAAATTGACTAGAGATTAACATCATTTTTCTAATTAATATTATTAGCAATAAAAAAAATGAATAAAAAGCAACAAACAGAACAGTGCTGTATGATACTGAAAAATAAATATGGCAAGATTGGCATTCCACAATTCTCAAATATATCAATTCACAGTTATTCTAAAAATAAAAACCATCAAGCAAAGATTCCCTCCATGTTTGCAGGAAACTTCATGTGAACAGTTGTTTTCCATCAGGAAAGACTAAAACTAAATATAGCTCCTAGTTGATAGTCAAGGCTATATAGTCTGTCCTATATTCTGCAAGAGGCAGAAGATCTGACACTTACCTCTTGGGACAAAAGAAAAGATGTCAGGTTCCAAAGGAGGAATGAACAGAAAAGAAAAATTTAATAATTTAATGATTAAAATATTTTTTATTTTCTACTTTTAATTTTTTGAATTTTATTTAAGTTCTAATATCAAACATGCTTATATAACTATGTTGTTACACCAAAGTTGAAATCAAATAAAAGTGGTTTATTTGTCTATTGATTTGTCTATCAGCGAGCTGCATTCAATTTGCTGTACATTTCTGTCCCTGAGTTTGGTACCCCCACCTACATCAACCTCCAGTTGATTAACAGAATCGCTTATATTTCAATATACTATAAAAAAAGTCTCACGCCCCCAACTAGGGAGGAGTTTCCTGCTGGTAAGGGCTGTGGATTGTCCCTTCTTGTCTACTTAAGAGAAACGCAGTGAGTGCTGAAAAGTACACCCCTCTCTCCTTTGAGGGATACTCTCCTGAGCAGGCCTGGCTCTTCCTCCACTCACCTCCACAGTTCCTTGGTCCTTGAAGCCTCATTCCAGACCCAGAAGAGTAGCTGGTCAGTCAACATGCAATTAGTGCCTAGCCTGCCAGGCCCTGTGGAGGGGACAGAGAGCTAAATGAGACCCAGTGCTTGCACTCAAGAACACTCACCCTGGGGAGTTAGAGACAAATTCAGACCATCAAATAAAACACACCAAATAATGAATGACAAAGGAGAGAATGACCAACTCAGTTGGAGCCAAGGGGTTCAGAAGTAACTACTGATCAACTCCTGAAGGATGAGTAGTTATCCTCTAAGCAAACGGCTGAAGCATTTCAGGGAGAGAAAGATCCGCTTGGGCAAAGATTCAGAAGTATGAAAAAGATGATGAGTAAGTTGCCTTAATCAGAACATAGGGAAAGGAGCTGGAGACAGGCTTAGACCAACTCTTGGAAGTCAGAAGGGCAAAAACAGTGAGAAGTCACTTGAGAACTGTGAATGGAAGAGTGGCAAGTCAAACTGTGTTTTAGGCTGCTATGAGAAGGAAGGACTTGGAGACTTCCCTGGTGGTCCAATGGTTAAGAATCCGCCTTCCAATGCAGGGGGCATGGGTTGGATACCTGGTCGAGGAACTAAGATCCCACATGCGGGGGCAACTAAGCCCATGCATGCTCTAGAGCCCATGCGCCACAACTAGAGAGCCCGTGCACTGCAACGAAAGATCCCACGTGCCACAACAAAGATCCCGTGTGCCGCAACTAAGACCCGATGCAGCAAAATAAATAAATAAATATTAAAAAAAAAAAAAAAAGACTCTGAGCTTCCACTGTAGAAGGCACGGGTTGGATCCCTGGTTGGGGAACTAAGATCTTGTAAGCCACGTGGTAGGGCCAATTAAAAAAAAAAGAGAGAGAGAAGGAAGGACTAGAAATGAGGGCAGAGCAGCAGGACCCATAAGAAGGCTGCTGCAGTGGAATAAATTAAGGCTCTGGCTAAAGGGATGTCCCAGAGATGCCAAGGTGGAGGAACAGAACTGCTACCTGGGGAGGGCACACAGGCCGTATTCCCACAAACTGCTCTCTGCAGAAGTATCTGGAAGAGGCTCAGGTGGCCCTGGGAAGGGATCACAGTACCCTGCCACCCCCTCCCTCAGGCCCACACCTGCATCCTGGAACTTCTTGGCCTCTCCAGCTGGGCCACCCTGGGTTCTGGAGCCTATACAGCTTCAGTAGGAACCACTCTGGAGCTTTCTGTGGCCCAGACCTACTGAGGGTCCCAGCCAGATACGTGGCTTTCCAGGCCCGGGCAGAAATAACAACCACCCTGTCTGAGTCCAGGTTCCTACTTCCACAGCCCTCACTCACTCGAGATCAAAGTTTCTCAGTCCTTAAGAAATCTTTTTGGCTAGTCGGAACGTAAAGTTGATATTTTGCAATAATCAAACCAGGTAAGAAGATTTCCGCATTCTTTTTTTCTATAGTTCCCAGTTCAAAACCCAACTGAGATGTTCTTACTTCCCTAACATAAAATTATAATATGTAATATAACCTGCAAAATGGGTGTTACCCACCTTGGAGAATGCCTCTGTTAGATGCTGATCGTCATGATGACACTGTGAGGCAGGGTTTATTGATCTCATTTTACCTAACAGGGAAACCAGAACCTGGAGAAGTTGCTGCTATCAAAGGGTAAAAGGCACCTCCCTTTCAAAATCTGCTGGGAGACTACCTGGGCGACCTCAGCCAATGCACTCTCGGCACGATACTCACTTTCCCTATTGGTAAAAATGGGGATAACAACCCAGTATTTTACTTGATACATTTAAGTTATAATTACACAATTCAGGTAAGGGTCTGTTTATTCATCTTTTTGTAAAATGATATAATAATGTATTTTAAAAGTAAAGAAATTCATTTACTCTACAAACATTTACTTACGGTACACTAAATATCAAGCCATACGCTGAGTGTATACACACAGTGATCATACAGTGGTTATACACACAGTGATGCAAGAGACAAAAGAATGAGTCTAGCGGGCGTAGGGGGGAAGCAAACATTTAACAAGCACAGTATGTGATCATTTAGTCACAGTTGTGCTGAGTAAGAGCACAGAGGAGGAAGAGCTCGGAACACAACAGGGGCAGAAGCGCAAATCAGACTAACGCACTAAACAGGCACTTAGGGAGCACAGCCAGTACAGGAGCTCGACTGGCTGGGAAGGGACAGGCGGAGCCCGCAGGAGGAGGCGCCACTCACAGGGAGGGCACGGCTTTCCAGGCAGGCCCCAGAAGGGAAATTCCAGAATATTCCAGAAGAGGTGGGATCCCTAGGCCAATCTTAGGGGTGAACCCTGTTCACAGGTGCCCAGTGCAAGCCAACCGCGCAGGGGCTCTGGACACACCGACAGACGGAGGAACAGAGGGATAAGAGGTTTCCACAGCAACCCCTTCATAGGTCGCCGAGGTCGCCACCCCGCGGGCCAAGAGCGTCCTCTGCAGATCGCGGATTCAGGGCCGTCTGACGCCCCCTCCCAGATTTGGGAAACGGAGGCTCCAAGGGGACGGTCCAACCATGGACACGCCAGTGACCAGGAGCCCAGCCCTGCCTCCCGCCTGGGACAGGACGCGCTACCTTATCCACCTGGGCGACGCAGAGCATGTCTTGGGCCTCCAAGAAGGAGAAGACGTGCAGCAGCTCGGGCAAACCCATCTGCGGCTCCACGGCGCCAGCCCCCGTGGTTGCCTGGGTCGGGCTACGCCTTCGCTGCGCTTCCGCCCCCGCAGGCCGAGCCCCGCCCGCTCGCTTCATCCTCGCCCAGCCTCCGCGCTTCCGTTCGGAACACCCACTTCTACTAATCCGCTCACCAGCCCCGCTTCTACTTGGCCTTAGACTGGCTTCTAACCCTTGTCCTGACATTCGCTGAGACCCTCGCCCACCCCCTTATACTGACATTCATCCTTGTTCTGACCTTCACCCTGACCCTCACGTGGGACCTTTTGGTGCCCCTGAACCCAGCACCTCCCGAGCCCTTGCCCTGGTGCTGGCCCTTATCCAGACCTTGACCCTCTTCCTCAACCTCGCCCTAATCATCACCCTTGATTTCATTAGCATCTGACATCTACCATACTCCTGTCCCTACCCTCACCTGACCCTGACTCACCCTAATGCACACCTTCATCCTGAGCTTTGCCCTAGCCCCGACCCTGGCCTTCACAATCACCTTCAGAATGACCCTCAGCCTCCGTCTTACCCTGGCACTGGCCCTTGCCCAAGCCCTGGCTCTAACCTGGTACTTCCCTCATCAGGGCCCCTGCCCGGGCTCTCACCCTACCTAGCCTTAGCCCCAACCCTGGACCTCACCCTGGTTTTGGTCGTGGCCCTGGCCGAGATCAGATCAGAGTTAGTGTAAGGGTGAAGGTCATGATCAAGCTCAATGTCAGAGCAGCCAGGGTCACAGTCAGGATGAGGGTAAGATCAGAGACAGAGTGATGAAGATCAGAATCAGAGTGAGGGTGAGTGTCCAGTTCAAGGTAAAATTCTATGTCAGGTTAAGGATCAAGATCAGAGAATGGTCAGGGTCATGGTGTCAGAATCAGGTTCAAGGACAAGATCACTATGAGGGAAATTTTAGATCCAGGGTTAGGTTCAAGATCAAGTTCAAGATCAGTGTGAGAGCCAAGGTTAAGATCAGGTTGAGGCTCCATTAGAGAGGATCAGTGAGAGGATGAATGTCAGGATTAGGATGATGGTTATTGTCAGGGTGAAAGTAAGATTGAAAGTTGGATTCAAGTTGACAGTGGATGTCCAGTTCCGTGTAGGATTCAGGGTCAAGGTGAGGGTGAGGTTGATGTTCAGGATTAGAGTCAGTGTCAGGTTCAGGGTCAAGATCAATGTGAGGTAATGTCAGGGTCAGGGTGAGCATGATGTTCATTGTGAAAGTCAAGGTCAATTAAAAGTCAAGGTGGGTCCCTTTTCCATTGCTGCTGGAAGGAATTAAGTCCTCCTCCTCCAACTCTCCCTCCCCCCAACCCCCATTACATTGGCCCAATCTGCATAATCCAGGATACTCTTTCCATCTCAAAGTCTGTACCCTTTAATCACATTTGCCAAGTCCCTTTTGTGTGTAAGGCAATGTATTCATAGGTTAGGACATGGGCATCTTTGGTGGGGGTGGGGGGGACATTATTCTGCTTACCACAGAGGGTCAGAGTTTGGTTTATAGTCAAAATCAAGTTCAAGGTTAAGTTTCAAAGTGAGGATGGGTCAAGATGAAGGTGACGATCAGGCTGAGGACGAGTCATCATAATAATGAAAGTCAGTGTCAGTGTGAAGTTCAATTTCAGGGTCAGGGTCTAGATCAGGTTCAAGGTCATGATGGGATTAGGGTGTCAATGGTGACAGCCAAGTGTGAGTCCACGTTCTGTGTGAGGCTCAGCATTAGGATGAGGACCCAGGTCAGGATGAAATTGAGGTCTAGGTCAAGATGAGAGTCAGGATCAGGATCATGGTCAGGCTTGGGGTGCTGACTAGTTTCAGCTTGAGTGTACAGTGTAGTTCAGCATCAAGGCGCAAGTTCAAGGGCAGGGTGTGTCAGTATGATGGTCCTTGTCAAGGTGAGGATTCAGTCTAGGAGCAGAGTGAAGTTGAGGGTCAGAATCAGATTTAAGGTGGTGAGTATCTCATTTATCACAGTATTCACAATCAGTGTGAGAGAAGCTGTCATTGTCAAAGATAAGTCAAGTTCAGGTCAAGTGTAAGGGACATGTTAACGGTCAGGATCAGGATCATAATGAGCATCAAGGTAAGAGGAATGTCAATTAGAGACTCAGGGTTAAGGTTAAGATAAGAGCCAAGTTCATGGACAAGGTTTAGTTCTAGGTCAAACGGGGTCAGAGTTTGGGTGAGGGTCAGAGTCAATGCCAAGATCAAAGCCAGGCATGGGTGGGGAAGGGGCTGGCAAAGAATTGAGTGAGGGTGAGAGTCAGTGTATATGTCAGGGTCAGGGTGATAGGGTCAGGTTAAGTGTAAGGTTTAAGGTAAAGGTGAGGGTCAATGTCAGGGTGGAAGCTTTAGAGTCTTTGTGAGTGGAACTGGCTGAGGGTCAGTGGTCAGGGTTTGGGTACAGCGTTGCATTCATACGAAGGTGAGGGACACCAGAAACTGAGCTAGACTGAAGCTTAGAGTCTACAAATGTGGCTGGACAGACAGGCAGAGGCCAGATCCTTAAAACATCTTTAAAGACATATGGGACACTCAGACTCTTCCCTGAAAGCAACAACTGGAGTTTACTGTGCTTTGCCCTCTAAGAGATTGGAGGGCAGTGACTGTGGCACTGTTAGTCACCTCTGTGACTGCAGTGCTTACAGAATTTTAGCCACATGAGCACAAAATGAATATTTTAAGAATACAAGATTGCTAAGAATAAGTTGCTCTGATTTATCTGTTTTTATCTGTGAACCAATACCACATTGCTTATTTATTACAGCCCTATGATAGTCTTGGTATCTGATAGGGTAAGTCCTTTCATCATTTTTTGCCTTTTCTTCTGCTTCTGCCTCCTCTTAACCCTTTCATTTCTGCATATACTTCAGAATTGGCTTACCAAATTATTTAATAGGAAAAACAAGAGCCAGTTCAGATTATATTGGGATTTACTGAATTAACAAATGAGTTCCAGGAATGTCTGTCTTCTTATTGCCCAGTATCTCTGAGTAAAGAGGAGGCCCATGTGGTCCAGGCTCACCCGTATCCTGAGGGTGATGTTGGTAAACCAGCTTAAGGTGTGGAGGGTCACTTATTGGGTCCCCAACTTGAGCCATTCCTGGGTCCTGATTTCTGCCAACTCACCTCCAAAAGCGAGCTCTGTCACATGAAGCACCTAGCACTCTCCCAAGACTAAAGTCGCCATGAATGGGGCCACTTTCCCAGTGACCACAGAGAAGCAAGGGCCAGGGGATGATGCTACCTCAGCCACTTCCCTCAACTGGAAAGGAAGAGGGGCATACGTCACGTAGAACTACCGGGCGTTTTTATAATAAATCTCAAAAGTGAACTAGTGTTTAATGTCTCTGAGAACAAAATCAAACCACACTTTCCTTCCCACTTGGATTTCCGACATGAGGACATCCTACACTCAGCGCTCCCCCAAACGGCTCCACCAGGACTGCCCCTGACCAGGAAGGCAGCAACTAGAGAACCAGCCCCATGGCAGGCACGGCAGCGGAGCTCACCGCCTCCTTCTGATGGATCTGTTACCAGCAACAGACGGGAGGCCGACAGCACAGGCCGAGGGTCCCCTCTGCTGAGGCTGGATGGCCTGGCCAGGAGCAGGACCACTGTGGTCGAATCAGGCCAGAGCAGAAGAACAAGAGGCCTGGCTTGTCCTGGGGAGGGAAGGGGGGGACACGCCTGTGGGGCCTGGCCCAACGTCTCAGCCCTGCAGGATGAAGGGCCGAATCAGCTCCGGGTTCAACAGCGACTCCTCGAGAGGCCGGTCCACGTGGAGGTCATGGACGTGGGGGGGATCCTGGGGGGGCCTTGAGGGCAGGTCCCCCTGGGCGCTGAGGAATCGGCAGCTCCGAGGGGTGGGCAGGCAGGGGAGCTGTGAAGAAGTACTGGTGCAGGAGGGCCTGAGGGCAGCAAGCAAGGGGCAGCAAAAGGAAACTGGTCACCTCCCCGTCCCAGCTTCAGCCACTTCCCTCCGAGGAGGAGATGTGAACATTGCCCTGGAGAGGATTTTTCCTTCATCTGCTCATCGTTCAGGTGACTCCAACACCTCGGAGTGCTCACTGTTTGCGCACTGCTCCAGAGACAGGAGATGCAGCGGTAAACAGAACAAAGAGCTCTGCCTTCAAGTTTTCCACATAGTGAGGGGTGGGGGTAATAAACACGATAAAGAAGTAAGACAAACAGTGCATCAAATGATTAGTGCTGTGGGAAAGAGAAAGTATGAGGGGGGATGAGCAATACTGGAGGGGCTGCAGGCCTGAAGAATGGTGAAGGGAGGCCCCTGGGAGGTGGCGCTCAAGCAGAGACCTGAAAGGTGAATGAGTGAGGCCTAGGGACAGAAATGCACAGACCCCCAGGACATGGAGAAGCCCTGGGGCCCGAGGGGAGTGAGCAAGGGGAATGGGAGCTGGCAGAGTCACAGAGGTGATGGCCCCAAATGTGTGATGGCTGTGGGCCACTAGGACCTGGCTTCTCCTCTGAGGGAGCCCCAGGAGGGCCCTGCAGGCGAGGATGCGACAGCCTACCTGGACAAGGTCCCTCTCTCTGCCACGTGGAGGAAAGACTAAATGGGCAGGAGAAGCAGATTCTGGGAGGCAATGGGCGGGGGGCGCTTAGAATGGGGGCAGCAGCAGGGAGCTGAGAGGTGGTCAGTTGGCCTCAGTACACTCTGAAGGTGCTGCTGACATGGGAACTCGCCAGGGGCATGTGTAAACACACACTGCTAGTGCCGAGGGCAGGGAGGGGAGGCTGCCATGAGGCCAGATGGACAGATACACCCGACAGAGGCCCTCACACCATCAGCCATCAGCCCATGGTCCTCCCCTCCTCCCCTGCCTTCCAGCCACGACCCACCCCTCCTGGGTCCTCCTCTCCAGGCCTCTGCTCATCATTTCTCTTGGGAAAACAGCTCCCCATGCTTAAACCTGCCCTTCTCCAGGAAGCCTTGCATGACCCCAAAGTCAGTCCCAACATCCCTCCCCTCGGCTCCCACAGACTGACGGCCCTGCCTCACCACAGGGTGGAGACCCCACAGGCACAAGCCACGTCTGTTCACTCTGGATCAGGGTCCAGGACAATGCTCAGCACGTGCCAGATGCTAGTAAATTCTTGTTGAAGGAATGAAGGGACGAAGAAGTGAGTCACCAATAACCCAAGACTCGCTCTTCTGCGACGTGTGCATGCCCTTCTAATGGGCCACCCCTGGCCACCTGCCCTCTAGGGTCCACTCAGGAGAGGCACACCTGCCCTGCACCCTCCTAACCCTGGCTCCAGGGGTTCTGGTCCCAGCCCATCACAGGTTCTGAGAATCTCAACCTGCCTGGTCAAAAGGACATGGACGAGGAGGGTCAGGGCAACGGGTGTCACCCTACCTGGGAGGCTGCAATGCGCTGGCGTGGAGGGTAGAGGAGGAAATGCCCCAGCAGGTCCAAGGCCTGGGGAGAGGCATCGGGCAGCACCTCCTCCAGGGGCACGGGAGCCTGCTCCTTGAAGGAGATCTTGTTGTAGTCAGGCAGGTCCTTGATCTCCTGGAGGAGAAGGGGGTCCATCAGGGCCGGCACCCACCCCGCCAGCCCCCTTAGGTGTCAGTTCTCGCTCCCTGTCACCTACCTGCTCCCATTCACTCATCACTCCCCCATCCATGCACCCCTGCTCACACGTCACTCATGACATCACGTGCTCACTCAGTCCTTCAGTGCTTCCTCCACATCTCAGGCGCCTGCTCCATGCCCAGCTCGGTTTGGATGCGTGTGTGCTGGGGACGGGTAGGAAGGGATAGGGCTTGGGCCCTGGCCCTCGCACCTCCAGCAGGGCAGGGGAGGAGGAGACCCCACGCTGGGCCAGGACCGAGGTCCGGCAAGTCAAGGAGGCATGGGGCCACGAGAGAGAAGGTGCGGGGCAGGGGAGTCACTAGCTATTGGGGTAATAGAAGCCACCCGCCCCCACCCCTCCCCACTGTAGGCCCCTGCAAACCGGCCAGACTTGAGGACTGGGGGTGCCCAAGATTCGAAGCACACAGCAAAGCTGTTCAATGTCATTCTCCCCTGGGAAAAGGGGGGACCCGTTCAACAGCTCCCCCAGGATGCAGCCCACAGCCCTGCAGATACAGAACCCAAACAACTCAGAGATCTCACACCATGGAAACAGATCTCCCCACACCAGCACCCACACCTCACACTGTGGTCAAGATACCCACAAAGTAGCCTTCAGGCTTCATAGCTAAGGATACAGATCCCCGAACAGTCAAAGACTTCAAGCCTAGAACACAGAGCATATCCCCCTCTCTAAACAGCTCTCAGGCCTCAACTCTGGAACACACATCAACCCGTCAACAGTTCTGAGACTTCTCAGAGCCTCACATTCTGGGACACACTGCCACCTCCTCCCATTCTGGGGCAGACTCCAAAACGGCCCCCAAATCTCAAACTCTTAGGCATATACAAACCATCCTACCCCAAATAAAGGTTCAGGGCCTTCATATCCAGGGACCCAGGCGTCTAGATGGCTCAGGAACATTGCATCCTGGGATATCACACCCTGCATAGCAGCTTAGACGCCCCATGCCTCGGACCACCTTCCCGACCTCAGCCCAGAAGCTTCCTACTGGGACAACCACTCTGATCCCACTTGACCCCTCCCAGCTCAAAACTGTCATGGGGAGGAACACTCATCCCAAACTCCGCAGAGATACTCTAACCAGGGGAGACACCCCCATGGCAACCTAGAGCTCACAGCAGGAAAACCCGCAAATGGCTTAGAGACCTCAATGCCCAGGAGGAAAAGGTGACCCAACGACCCACACTCCCCCTTGCCCAGCCCATAGGCGTCTCACCACAGGTCGACACCCTGATCATACTGGCGGGCACCATACAGGAGCTCAGGGGCTCGGTACCACCTGTGAGAGGAGGGCAGGTGGTCACAGCCAGGTCACCGGTCTGTCAGGAAGCTGCCTCGGAAGGTCATCCTGGCCCCCACACCAGCCCCAAGAGCACTGTTTGGACAGAAGGTCCAGAAGCATCTCTTCCCAGCAGGAGGGCTGGGGCCTATCTATTGCCAGGTCCTGCTTGGGAACTGGTCCTCCCTACCTGGTGGCCACCTGGTGCGTGTAGAGACGGCTGCCATCTGGGGAAAAGACCCGGGCCAGGCCAAAGTCCGCTATCTTGAGCTGGCCCGAGGCACTGATAAGCAGGTTGGCTGGTTTCAGGTCCTGAGAGCACCCAAAGAGGCATCAGTTCCTCCAGAGCCCCCACAGGACCTCGGGACAGGAGGGCTTGGCAGGCTGGGCACCCAGGTCAGCGCAAGACCCGACCTCCAGGGCCCCAGCCCTGGCCTCCTACCCATAGGCCCTGCCCCCTCTGTCCCTTTTCTAACCATGCCTTTCATCAAGGGCTGGCCTACCCACAGCCCAGCCACCCCCCCGGTCCCACCCCAGCCCATGCTGGAACTGACCCGATGTACAATGTTGTTGGCATGGCAGAAAGCGACCCCCTTGAGCAGCATCTGCAGGTAGCTCTTGACCTGCGCCTGGGTCAGCGGCCTCTGGGCGTGGCGCACCACCTCAGCCAGATCTGACAGCATGAACTCGAAGGCCAGCACGAAGCCTGCGCCATGCGGGAACACGGCCTTCAGCTGTACCACCTGCAAGCGGGGCATCCCATCAGCCTCCAGACTCACATGGCTCAGACTCTCTCTGGGACCCTCAGCCCTTGCACCAACAGAGGACCAGGCAGGCAGAGATGGTGGCATGAGATCTGAGCTCAGAATCAGGGAGCTTGGTGATCTCTTGCTTCCCTCTCCCAGGAGAAGGCGAGTCCCTACTCTAATGCTCCAGTAAACACTCAGGGAAAAGAAGGTCTAAGAAAGGCGACTTAGGGCAGTGTCTGGTCCCCCACCCAGCCCACGAACTGGAAAATCACCTGGAAACACACACACACACACAGGTGATCACAACTCCCAGCACTGGGAGAGCAGGAGACATGTCACATATACTTCCTGAGGGCCCACGAGGTCACAAGGGCAGGCTGCACACTAGTGAACAGGAGCAAGGGCTGGTGGGTCCCGAAGGACTTGAAGGAGCTCAGGGGACAAATGACTGACAAATGACCAAACAACAAACGTATAGGGTGTTTTGATGGAGATTCTGATGAAGAAAGAAGAGAAGGCGTCTGGGAAGGAGCTCTGGGCCAGGGGACAGCAAACACAAGGCCCGGAGGCAAGAACAGGAAGGAGGCTGCTCTGTTCTGTACTCCTGGAGCCTAGACAGTGCTTATCACGGGCGAGACACTTAAGAAGTTGTGAATGAAAAAAGAGGCTGGAGCGGGGTGGAAGCAGATGGTGACAGTTCTTTCGGAGTGAAGAGAAGCCTCTGGAGCTTTTCAAGCCAGGGAGTGGATGATTTCATGTACATTTTTTGACTGTGGAGTGGAGGCAGTGGCGGGGGGGCGGGGGGGCAGGGGAGCCTGCTGTAGTTGTTCTGATGAGAGGTGAGGATGGCCTGGGCCAGGGTAAGATCTGGAGTGTTTTAAAGATAGACTCTTCAGGCCTGCTGATGCACAGGACATGGGACCGTATCACCAGCTTCCTATGGGCCCTCCACCTCTCCCACACACAAGCTGTCAGCAAAGCCCTTTTACTTTCCTCAAAAAACAAGAATGGCCATATTACTATTTTTCTGATGTTGAGGGTAGTAGACACTCATTTTACAGATTGGGACAAACAAATACATTCAGATAATACCCAAAATTATAATGAAAAAAACAGCAAGAGAAAAATCCTACAGTCAACCTTAGGAGTCTATTCCACCAGACTTTACAAGAGACATGGCACACACAGGCATGTATTCATATATATATACAAAATATTTTCATACAAAACCAAGATGACACACACAGTTTTATAACATGCTTGTGTCACCCAATATATCAAGGACATCTCCAGAGAATAAGAAACAAGTCAGAGTATCACCCACCCTTAGGTGGGTGGACCTACCCTTGTCACTTCCCAGGAAGTTAAGCACATCCTCTACTCAGGACATGGACAAGAGAGAATACCACAAAGAGAATGAAACTGGGTGTGTGAGGTGTCTCTCCTCGTGTGCCCACAGCCCCTCCCAGGCCTGTCACAGCACAAACCACGCCAGATGGGCGCTGTAGCCTTTGGCCATCTCCCCTACCACACTTCAGTTCTCAAGAGCAGGTTGGGGCTGGTTTCTGTGTTGCCAGTAGCCAGTAGAGGGTAGAGTCTATGGGAGGCCCCAGTGTTAAACCGTCCTGATTCTGCGATCAGACCTGGGCCAAAGCCTCCACAGACAAGCGGAACAAGCTGAGCACCCGTAAGCTGGTGGCTGCGCCTCCTCCCCTGGCCTGAGATAGGGAGAGCCTGAGCGTGCCTTGCGGAGCAGAGGGCGAAACTCAGAAGGACAATATACATAAAGCAGTTAACCTGGCATGCAGAACATAACAGGAGCTCAATAGGTGGCAATTATCATTATCATCAGAAATCACCAAGTGTTTTGAGAAAAAAGGAATAAGTTAGTGAATGAGCGAACGAGTACGCGAAGAAATAAGCGAGTGAACGACAGGGAATGAATGAGTGAAGTAACTGAGTGAATGAGGGTGAACAACAAGTGGAGAAAAAAGGGAGTGAGGGGTGAGGAAGCAAATGAGTGAACAGAGTGACTGCAGGACCTCAGAGTGGGAGTGAGTGGAGGAGGGCGGGAACCAGCACCTCAGAACACCAGCCCCACTCACATACTGACTGTCCTCGATCTCCTGCAAGGCCTTGATCTCCCGCAGGGTCTGGTTGGGGATGCCATCCTCCAGCCGCCGCAGGGCCACCTTCTTGAGGGCAACGATCTCTCCAGTCTGTCTGGGACAGGACGCAGACACTGCAGGCCCATCCCCGGCTGGAAAAGGGGATGCGACGCCGAGGCCTGAGGCCCTCGTGGGGGTGGGACGCGCCCCCCACCCCGGGCTGGAGGGAAATCAGGGCCAGCAGGCGCAGCGCTGAGCAAGCAGCTCAGAGACATCCACGCCACCCTCCTAGGGGGCACTCGCCCGAAGAAAGCACCGCTGGTTGCTGGACGCCCTCCACTCAAGAGAGCAAAGGAGGCGGGAGCACGCCACGAAAAGCTGCGGGGAGGCAGGAGCCCAAGCGTGGGTCGGGACAACGGGTAGATCTCAATGGAACCGAAGGAGGAAGGGCTGGGTGCTCACCTCCACGTGCTTGGCCTTGAAGACGATGCCGTGCGCGCCCTCCCCAATGCGGCCCAGGATGCAGTACTGCTCCATAGCCCTCTGCCAGACACCCGGACCCTCTGCAATCACAGCCCCTCCCCGGCACCCGTACCTTTCCGCATTAGCCCGCCCTGCCTCCCGCGCCCAGATGCGGCTGCCTAGCAACGGCGCAGGAAAGAGCGCAGAGGCCGGGAGGCCGAAGGCAGCTACAGGCGGCGTCCAGGCCTGTCTGCGCCTTCCCCTAGGCCCTCGCCATCACGCCTCAGTGCGCTTCATTCGGCGGGAATCACCCGTGCACAGACCGTGCCAGCGGGAGCGAGAGCCACCGCCGACCCCTCGTGGCACTGCCGGGCGTCACGTGACGAGTGACGCCAGGTTACGCAGAGGGGCGGGGGCATGCAGCCAGCGCGCAAGGCGGAACAGCCTTGGGAGCGGGCTACATAGGCGGGAGGGTGGAGCCGCTCTCCGGGGTGGAGGCGGGGCACTCAGCGAGGCGGGCGGGGCACTCAGCGGGGCGAGCGGGGGCACGGGGCGGGGCCGCAAGCCGGGGGCGGGACCGCGGCGCCGAGGGCGTGGCCAAAAGGTGACGGGGCGGGGCCGGCTACTCTGGCAGGCCAGGGTACCCTCGCCCCCATACCTAGAGGTGCAAGCTTCCACCTGTGAGAACCTACAGGTGCCATTTCCACCTATGAGCCCCAAAGCCAATGATGATTGAAACGAGACGGGTTCAGGTCTGCATTGTGGAGTGAGCGTCAGTTGGCAACATGTAAAGACAACGTTTAAAGAGTAAAAAGTCTGACCCGGAAAGTCCATGTCTAAGGGCTTCTCATGAGGAAACATTTGGAAGAATTTGCAGCCTGAGTGATTTTTAAGAAGTTCATGCCATGAAGGGATGTTGACAAAAAACACAATTAGCTTTTTAAACTTCTGAAAAGGTGCTCAATCTCATACACAATGAGATAAATGTAAAATAATCTACAATTTTCCATCTTTGGGATAGCTAAAGATCTCAGATCTAACAGTCCATTTCATCTTGGAGAGGCAGCAGTGAGTGGTGGCGTGAAGCAAGATCTTAATTCCGTGCCAGGAATTGAACCTGGGTAGCCTGGATGAAAACCAGGAATCCTAGCCACCACCCCTTGGCTCTTGCCCCCTGTGAAAAATGCATTTCTCATGGAGGCAAAACTATAAAAACAGGTACAAAGTTTATTATTAGAGACACAGCACAACAACAACAACAAGTGGGAGAGCACACAGAGAAACAGTTTGTTTAGTTAAGATAGAAGCAAGGCAGAGATGCACACCTGGAGACAAAGGGTGTGGGTGTCCTCCCTAATGAGGAGGAGCACAGTAAAGAGGAGGTTAAGTCATTTATATAGGGCAGTTCTTCTGGGTCTTTGTGTACCTTTGGCCAATTATCTGGTTTCCTTTTCCACACCTGACCTGCCCTAGGACACTCCCCAACGTGAATGCAACTTTTTTCCAAGATGGATTACAGCCCAGAGGCCTATGGGATGACCTTAGCATCACATATTATGGGGTGGTGCCCCCTCCCTTTTGACTCCCAACGAGCCTTTCTGCACATGTGCCCCAAGGGTGGGAAATGTATGACCCCTTGATCTTTTCACAGGGTTTAGTCCCACTCTGTCCCTGCCATAAAAATGTCCAGTGTCCAGTTATTTACCCTATTTCTGTTGCTGGTTTTTATACTGAGGTGCAGATCTCAAAATATAGACAGGAGTCCAGTCATAAATATGTAGTCCTGGAGCCCATTTATCTCTTGCTTCAGGAAATGTAAACAGGGGGCTGGTTATGAATGTCCGGCCTGGAGCACAACTTCTTCTCACCCCAGGAAGGGCAAACAGGAGGCCAGCTGTAAATGTCTAGCCTGGAGCCCCTCTATCTCCTGCCTCACATTGGCCATGCTGTGGGAAAACAAGAGCTTGCATATATTGCTGAAGCATTGGCAATGCTAATCAAAGTACAACTGCATATCCCCTTGGACCCAGCAAGGTCTCTTCTAGAAGTACCTCCAACAGATATATTGCACACAGCGAAATGACATGTTCAAAGTTATTCATTGAAGCATAGTTTGAATAGCAAAAGATTAGAAACACCATAGATGCCAATCAATAGGAGACTGTCTAAATTCTGATACACCCATCAAATGAAAAATTATGCTCACTACCTTAAAAATGAACAAGGATGCTTTTTTATTACAATAATAAGAAGATCTCTAAGATGTATTGTTAAGTTAGAAAGGCAAGATGAAGAACAGAGCATATAGAGTACCACTAGCCGTGTAAAAAGAAAAAAAGAAAATAATATAAAGAATGAATTTTTGTGCATTACAGGATATCTGGAAAATACTCAAGATTTCATGACTGTGCTTACCTGGTGAAGGGACAGGGAGGGTTGCGGACAGGGTAGGAGGCAGATGTTTCACTGGGGCTCTTCGTATTCTTTGAGATGTGAACTGTATAATTTATTAATTCTTAAAAAAAGTAAGAATTTTCAGGCTCAGAAATTCTACTCTGTTCTAACAACTTCAGAAGAAGGCCTTGATGTCCATACAAAGATGTTCACTCTGTTTGATGATGGCAGAGACCAGACAATAATCAAAATATCCCATGGAAGAGTGGCTGAATAAGTTATGAGAGTAACTTAGAATGACATGCTTTACAGCTATTATAAATGGTGAGGGTAGACACAGTGGTGGAATTGGAAAAGATGGTCTTCAAAAAATAGTACGGGTCATTTGAAAAGTCATATGAGGAAGAAATGTCTATTGACCCAAATCTGAAATCATAAACGAAAACTGATTCCAGATGGACTGCATACCTAAATATAAAAGTTAAACAATGAAGCTCTTAGAAGAAAACATGATATCTTAATGACTTTGGGTTAGGTAAGCATTTTCTAAATAAGGTTACAGAAAATACTAAAAGGGAAATAAAAATTAGAAGTCGGACTTCGTCATTAGTAAGAACATCTTTTCATCAAAAGAAACCATTTAGAGAGTGAAAAGCAGAGCCACAAAAAGGGACATGGTATTGTAACACATGTATCTGACAAAGCACTCATATCCAGAACTTATAAAGAACTCTTACAAAATCATAAAGAAGAAGCAAACCTTCAGAAAAATTGGCAAAACCTGTGATAGACACTTCACAAAAGGTGATACCCAAATGGCCCATAAGCATTTGTAAAGGTCTGTGCTAACTCCACTAGTCATCAGGAAATTTCAAATCAAAACTGTAATACAATATTACTATAATCACCAGAATCATTCCACTCCTAGGAATTTAACTTGGCAGAAATGTGTAAATATATATATATATATGTATATATATATATATATATATATATGTATATATATATATATATATATATGTATGTATATATATATATACATACATATATATATATATATATACACATATATATATGTATATATTCACCAGAAACACACAAGAATATTCATAGCAACACTCTTTTTAATAGCCCAAACCTGGAAACAACCCCAAAGTCTATAGTAAAATAAATAAATAAATTGTGGGATTTTTACCTAATGGAGTGCTACACAGCAATGAGAATAAACAAACCATAACTACTGGCAACAACATGGATGAATCCCAAACACAATGTTCAGCAAAGAAACTTGACACAAAATAATGTAAAATGGTGCATCTGCTATGGAAAACAATATAGCAGTTACTCACAAATTAAAAATAGAATTACTCTGTGATCCAGTAATTCCACTTCTGGGTATATATCAAAAGAATTAACAGCAGGATCTTGAAGAGATATTTGCACACCCATTTTCATAGTAGCACTGTTCACAATAGGCAAGAGGAGGAAGCAACCCAAGTGTCCATAGACAGAGAAATGAATAAACAAAATGCAGTATATACATGCAATGGAATACTATTCATTCTGAAAAAGGAAGAAAATTCTGACACGTTCTACAATGTGAATGAATCTTGAGGACATTATGCTAAGTGAAATAAGCAGTTCACAAAAAGAAAAATACTGTATGATTCCACTTATATGAAATATGTAGATACGTCAAATTCATATCAACAGAAATTAGATTGATGGTTGTTGGGGCCTGGAGGGAGGACGAAATGGGGTGCTGTTTTTTAATGAGTATAGAGTTTCAGTTTTACAAGATGAAAACTTCTGGATATTGGTTGCACAATACTGTAAATATACTTAACACTATTGAAGTGCACACTTAGAAATAGTTCAAATGGTAAATTTTATATGTGTTCTTTTCCACAATTAAAACTATTTAAATAAAAAAAAATTTAATAAACAGAATATGAAGGGCTGGTAGGAAAATAGCAGTAGATCTAACATCTAGGAGAGGAGGAAGAGGGCAAGGCTGAAAAATAATATTTGAATAAATAATGACTGAAAGCTTCACAAATTTGGGGAAAGGCATAACCTACAGATTCAAGAAGCTGAGTAAGAATAAGCCCCAAAACATCATAATGCCCAGAAACAACATAATCAAATTACTGAAAACTAAAGGAAAAAAAAGAAAAAAGAAAAAACAAAAAAACCCTTCCTGAACACATCCATAGAGAGATGACACATTGCCTCCTGGGGCAGATTGTCTCTAATTCCTGTGATTTCTCATTAGAAGCCATGGAGGCCAGAAGGAAATAGCACAACATTTTTCAAGTGCTAAGAGAAAAGAACTGTGAACAGAATTCTATATCCAGTGAGAATATCCTTCAGAAATGAAAGTGAAATGAAGACACTCTCAGATGAAGGAAAACTGAGTGAATTTGTTGCCAGCAGACTTAATTTGAAAATTGCTAAAGGAAGTTCTTGAGACAGAAGGGGAATGATAACAGAAGGAAACAGGGAATGTCAAGAGTGAAAAAGAAGAATAGAAAGTGTTAATATTTTGTGAGGATACTAGATTATTCTCCACTGAGGTTTTAAAAATTGTTTGCTATTGAAAAACAAAAAAAATATAGCGTTGTTTGAAGTAGGTCTCAGTGTATTCAGATAACATTTAACACAAACAATATTTAAAACAGAAAGCAAGAAACTGCTAAAAAAAATCAGGATACAAAATTAATGCACAGCAATCTCTTGCATTCCTATACACTAATGATGTAAACTCTAAAAGTGAAATTAAGGAAACATTCCCATTTACCATTGCAACAAAAAGAATAAAATACCTAGGAACGAACCTACCTAAGGAGACAAAACACCTGTATGCAGAAAACTATAAGACACTGATGAAAGAAATTAAAGATGATACAAAAAGAGGGAGAGATATACCATTTCCTTGGATTGGAAGAGTTAACATAGTGAAAATGACTATACTACCCAAAACAATCTACAGAGTCAATGCAATCCATATCAAACTACCAATGGCATTTTTCACAGAACTAGAACAAAAAAGTTCACAATTTGTATGGAAACACAAAAGATCCCGAATAGCCAAAGCAATCTTGAGACAGAAAAATGGAGCTGTACCAGTCCCTCCCATCAGGAAACTTGCAAAAACCTCATAGATAACCTCATCCACCAGAAGGCAGACAGCAGAAGGAAGAAGAACTACAGTCCTGCAGCCTGTGGAACAAAAACCACATTCACAGAAAGATAGACAACATGAAAAGTCAGAGGGCTATATATCTGATGAAGGAATAAGATAAAACCCCAGAAAAACAATTAAATGAAGTGGAAATAGGCAACCTTCCAGAAAAAGAATTCAGAATAATGACAGTGAAGATAATCAAGGACCTCGGAAAAAGAATGGAGGCAAAGATCGAGAAGATGCAAGAAATGTTTAACAAAGACCTAGGAGAATTAAAGGACAAACAAACAGAGATGAACAATGCAATAACTAAAATGAAAAATACACTAGAAGGAATCAATAGCAGAAAAACTGAGGCAGAAAAACGGTGAGTGACCTGGAAGACAGAATGGTGGAATTCACTGCTGTGGAACAGAATAAAGAATAAAGAATGAAAAGAAATGAAGACAGCCTAAGAAACCTCTGGGACAACATTAAATGCAACCACATTCGCATTATAGGGGTCCCTGAAAAAGAAGAGAGAGAGAAAGCACCAGAGAAAATATTTGAAGACATTATAGTTGAAAACTTCCCTAATGTGGGAAAGGAAATAGTCACCCAAGTTCAGGCAGCACAGAGAGTCCCATACAGGATAAACCCAAGGAGAAACATGCCGAACACATAGTAATCAAATTGGCAAAAATTAAAGACAAAGAAAAATTATTGAAAGCAGCAAGGGAAAAATGACAAATAACATACAAGGGTACTCCCATAAGGTTAACAGCTGATTCCTCAGCAGAAACTCTACAAGTCAGAAAGGAGTGGCCTGACATATTTAAAGTGATGAAAGGGAAGAACCTACAACCAGGATTACTCTACCCAGCAAGGATCTCATTCAGATTCGATGGAGAAATCAAAAGCTTTACAGACAAGCAAAAGCTAAGAGAATTCAGCACCACCAAACCAGCTCTACAACAAATGCTAAAAGAACTCCCTAAGTGGGAAACACAAGAGAATCATAGGACCTGCAAAAACAAACCCAAAACAAGTAAGAAAATGGTAATAGGAACATACATATTGATGATTACCTTAAATGTGAATGGATTAAATGCTCCGCCCAAAAGACACAGGCTTGCTGAATGGACACAAAAACAAGACTCATATATATGCTGTCTACAAGAGGCCCACTTCAGACCTAGGGACTCATACAGACTGAAAGTGAGGGGATGGAAAAAGATATTCCATACAAATGGAAATCAAAAGAAAGCTGGAGTAGCAATACTCATATCAGATAAAATAGACTTTAAAATAAAGAACGTTACAAGAGACAAGGAAGGACACTACATAATGATCAAGGGATCAGTCCAAGAACAAGATATAACAATTATTAATATATATGCACCCAAAATAGGAGGACCTCAATACGTAAGGCAACTGCTAACAGCTCTAAAAGAGGAAATCAACAGTAACACAATAATAGTGGGGGACTTTAACACCTCACTTACACTAATGGACAGATCATACAAACAGAAAATTAATAAGGAAACACAATAGATCAGATAGGTATAATTGATATTTACGGGACATTCCATACAAAAACAGCAAATAACACTTTCTTCTGAAGTGCGCACAGAACGTTCTCCAGGATAGATCACATCTTGGGTCACAAATCAAGCCTCAGTAAATTTAAGAAAATTGAAATCATATCAAGCATCTTTTCTGACCCAAATGCTATAAGACTGGAAATAAATACATGGGAAAAAATGTAAAAAACACAAACACATGGAGGATAAACAATACGTTACTAAATAACCAAGAGATCACTGAAGAAATCAAGGAGGAAATGAAAAATTACCTAGAGACAAATGACAATGAAAACACGACGATCTAAAACCTTTGGGATGCAGCAAAAGCAGTTCTAAGAGGGAAGTTTATAGCTATACAAGCCTACCTCAAGAAAGAAGAAAAATCTCAAATACACAATCCAACCTTACACCTAAAAGAACTATAGAAAGAAGAACAAACAAAACCCAAGGTTAGCAGAGGAAAGATATCATAGAGATCAGAGCAGAAATAAATGAAATAGAAACAAATAAAACAATAGCAAAGATCAATAAAACTAAAAGCTGTTTCTTTGAGAAGATAAACAAAATTGATAAGCCATTAGCCAGACTCATCAAGAAAAAGAGGGAGAGGACTCAAATCAATAAAATTAGAAATGAAAAAGGAGAGGTTACAGCAGACACCACAAAAAAACCACGCATCCTAAGAGACTACTACAGGAAATTCTATGCCAAAAAAATAGACAACCTGGAAGAAATGGACACATTCTCAGAAAGGTATAACCTTCCGAGACTGAACCAGGAAGAAACAGAAAATATGAACAGGCCAATCACAAGTAATGAAATTGAAACTGTGATTAAAAATCTTCCAAGAGACAAAAGTCCAGGACCAGATGGCTTCACAGGTTAATTCTATCAAACATTTAGAGAAGAGCTAACAACCATCCTTCTCAAACTCTTCCAAAAAATTGCAGAGGAAGGAACACTCCCAAACTCATTCTATGAGGACACCATCACCCTGATACCAAAACCAGACAAAGATACTACAAAAAAAGAAAATTACAGACCAAAATCACGGATGAACATAGATGCAAAAATCCTCAACAAAATTCTAGCAAACAGAATCCAACAACACATTAAAAGGATCATACACCACGATCAAGTGGGATTTATCCCAGGGATGCAAGGATTCTTCAATATACGCAAATCAATCAATGTGATACACCATATTAACAAATTGAAGAATAAAAACCATATGATCATCTCAATAGATGCAGAAAAAGCTTTTGAAAAAATTCAACACCCATTTATGATAAACACTCTCCAGAAAGTGGGCATCGAGGGAACCTACTTCAACATAATAAAGGCCATATATGACAAACCCACAGCAAACATCATTCTCAATGGTGAAAAACTGAAAGCATGTCCTCTAAGATAAGGAACGAGACAAGGATGTCCACTCTCACCACTATTATTCAACATAGTTCTGGAAGTCCTAGCCACGGCAATCAGAGAAGAAAAAGAAATAAAAGGAATACAAATTGGAAAAGAAGAAGTAAAACTGTCATTGTTTGTGGATGACATGATACTATACATAGAGAATCCTAAAACTGCCACCAGAAAACTGCTAGAGCTAATTAATGAATATAGTAAAGTTGCAGGATACAAAATTAATGCACAGAAATCTCTTTCATTCCTATACACTAATGATGAAAAATCTGAAAGAGAAATTATGGAAACACTCCCATTTACCATTGCAACAAAAAGAATAAAATACCTAGGAATAAACCTACCTAGGGAGACAAAAGACCTGTATGCAGAAAACTATAAGACACTGATGAAAGAAATTAAAGATGATACCAACAGATGGAGAGATATACCATGTTCTTGGATTGGAAGAATCAACATTGTGAAAATGAGTATACTACCCAAAGCAATCTACAGATTCAATGCAATCCCTATCAATTTACCAATGGCATTTTTTATGGAGCTAGAACAAATCATCTTAAAATTTGTATGGAGACACAAAAGACCCCGAATAGCCAAAGCAGTCTTGAGGGAAAAAAATGGAGCTGGAGGAATCAGACTCCCTGACTTCAGACTATACTACAAAGCTACAGTAATCAAGACAATATGGTACTGGCACAAAAACAGAAACATAGATCAATGGAACAAGATAGAAAGCCCAGAGCTTAACCCACACACCTATGGTCAACTAATCTATGACAAAGGAGGCAAAGATATACAATGGAGAAAAGACAGTCTCTTCAATAAGTGGTGCTGGGAAAACTGGACAGCTACATGTAAAAGAATGAAATTAGAACACTCCCTAACACCATACACAAAAATAAACTCAAAATGGATTAGAGACCTAAATATAAGACTGGACACTATAAAACTCTTAGAGGAAAACATAGGAAGAACACTCTTTGACATAAATCACAGCAAGATCTTTTTTGATCCACCTCCTAGAGTAATGGAAATAAAAACAAAAATAAACAAATGGGACCTAATGAAACTTCAAAGCTTTTGCACAGCAAAGGAAACCATAAACAAGACAAAAAGACAACCCTCAGAAAGGGAGAAAATATTTGCAAACGAATCAACGGACAAAGGATTAATCTCCAAAATATATAAACAGCTCATTCAGCTCAATATTAAAGAAACAAACAACCCAATCCAAAAATGGGCAGAAGACCTAAATAGACATTTCTCCAAAGAAGACATACAGATGGCCAAGAAGCACATGAAAAGATGCTCAACATCACTAATTATTAGAGAAATGCAAATCAAAACTACAATGAGGTATCACCTCACTCCTGTTAGAATGGGCATCATCAGAAAATCTACAAACCACAAATGCTGGAGAGGGTGTGGAGAAAAGGGAACCCTCTTGCACTGTTGGTGGGAATGTAAATTGATACAGCCACTATGGAGAACAATATGGAGGTTCCTTAAAAAACTAAAAATAGAATTACCATATGACCCAGCAATCCCACTACTGGGCATATACCCAGAGAAAACCGTAATTCAAAAAGACACATGCACCCGAATGTTCATTGCAGCACTATTTACAATAGCCAGGTCATGGAAGCAACCTAAATGCCCATCAACAGACGAATGTATAAAGAAGTAGTGGTACATATATACAATGGAATATTACTCAGCCATAGAAAGGAACGAACTTGAGTCATTTGTTGAGACGTGGATGGATCTAGAGACTGTCATACAGAGTGAAGTAAGTCAGAAAGAGAAAAACAAATATCGTATATTAACGCATGTATGTGGAACCTAGAAAAATGGTACAGATGAGCCGGTTTGCAGGGCAGAAGTTGAGACACAGATGTAGAGAATGGACATATGGACACCAAGGGGGGAAAACTGCAGTGGGGTGGGGATGGTGGTGTGCTGAATTGGGCGATTGGGATTGACATGTATACACTGATGTGTATAGAATTGATGCCTAATAAGAACCTGCAGTATAAAAAAACAAACAAACAAAACAACTAATACTAAACTTTCATTGGGTTATTTGTATGGAAATATGTTAATATAAATGTTTCAGACATTACATGAAATTTCTAAAAATCTTATATGTTCTGGTATAATGTTATAAGTAATAATCCTAGTTATTACTTTAAAATGTATATCTCAGAAATAACTAATTTTCTTGTCAACTGCATTATTATGAACTTTCATCAAATCTTTAACTGTGGTCATTTTTAAGTCTTTTGTCATTTACAGACAGTTCTGGGTGTACTCTGATGATTTTGCAAATATGTTCCTATAAAAGGGTTTCATCTTCAAGAAATTCATGGAAAAGACTCTGACAAGTACAGGTTTCTGGTAACTGACTGTACTGGTGAACTGAATGAATAAGCATTTTCAGAACGCTAATGAAAAACTGATGAACTCATAAAAGTGCTAAAAAAAGATCAAGATGAAAAAAAAATTAATTACATGGGACTGAGTGAACTGATGAGGATGAGTATAATTTTTGTGACTTTCTGTCTGAATTAAAAAAAAAAAATCCCACAAGGTCTCAGAGGCAAAGAATATACAAATCTATTTTCACTGCAAAGTAAAGGAGCTGTTACAGTGGAGGATTACTGGACTGAATGTCAATATTATGACATAGTATGAGTGTGTTTCATGTTGGGTAATTGCAATCATTGTTGCTTTTGTTGTGGTCATCCATGTACAATGCTTGGTGTCAGTCTATTTATCTCTTGTAAAAATAAAATCCAGTGTGTGTGTGTGAAAAAAAAAAAAGACACATGCACCCCAATGTTCATTGCAGCACTATTTACAATAGCCAGGTCATGGAAGCAACCTAAATGCCATCAACAGACGAATGGATAAAGAAGATGTGGTCCATATATACAATGGAATATTACTCTGCCATAAAAAGGAACGAAATTGGGTCATATGTAGAGACGTGGATGGATATAGAGACTGTCATACAGAGTGAAGTAAGTGAGAAAGAGAAAAACAAATATCGTATATAAACGCATATATGTCGAACCTAGAAAAATGATACAGATGAACCAGTTTTCAGGGCAGAAATTGAGACACAGATGTACAGAACAAACGTATGGACACCAAGGGGCAGAGCGGCAGGGGTGGTGGTGGTGGTGTCATGAATTGGGAGATTGGGATTGATATATATATATACTAATATGTATAAAATGGATAACTAATAAGAACCTGCTGTATAAAAATATAAATAAAATAAAATTCAAAAATTCAAAAAAAAGAAAAGAAAATCGGAGCTGGAGGAATCAGGCTCTAGGACTTCAGACTTTACTACAAAGCTACAGTAATCAAGACAGCATGGTACTGGCACCAAAACAGAAATTTAGATCAATGGCACAGGATAGAAAGCCCAGAGATAAACCCAAGCACATATGGTCACCTTATTTTTGATAAAGGAGGCAAGAGTATACAATGTAGAAAAGACAGCCTCTTCAATAAGTGGTGCTGGGAAAACTGGACAGCTACATGTAAAAGAATGAAATTAGAACACTCCCTAACACCATACACAAAAATAAACCCAAAATGGATTAAAGACTTAAATGTAAGGCCAGACACTATAAAAGTCTTAGAGGAAAACACAGGCAGAAAACTCTACGACATAAATCACAACAAGATCCTTTTTGACCCACCTCCTAGAGAAATGGAAATAAAAACAAAAATAAACAAATGGGAACTAGTGAAACTTAAAAGCTTTTGCACAGCAATGGAAACCATAAACCAGATGAAAAGACAACCCTCAGGATGGGAGAAAATATTTGCAAATGAAGCAAGTGACAAATGATTAATCTCCAAAATTTACAAGCAGCTCATGCAGCTCAATACCAAAAAAACAAACAACCCAATCAAAAAATGGACAGAAGACCTAAACAGACGTTTCTCCAAAGATGATATACAGATTGCCAATAAACACATGAAAAGATGCTCAACCTTCACTAAGCATTAGGGAAATGCAAATCAAAACTACAATGAGGTATCAACCCACACTGGCCAGAATGGCCATCATCAAAAATCTACAAACCATAAATGCTGGAGAGGGTGCGGAGAAAAGGGAACCCTCTTGCACTGTTGGTGGGAATATAAATTGATACAGTCACTACGAAGAACAGTATGGAGGTTCCTTAAAAAACTAAAAATAGAACTACCATGCGAACCAGCAATCCCACTACTGGGCATATACCCTTAGAAAACCATAATTCAAAAAGAGTCATGTACCACAACGTTCATTGCAGCTCTATTTACAATAACCAGGACATGGAAACAACCTAAGTGTCCATCGACCGATGAATGGATAAAGAAGATGTAGCACATATATACAATGGAATATTACTCAGCCATAAAAAGAAACGGAATTGAGATATTTGTAGTGAGATGGATGGACCTAGAGTCTGTCATACAGAGTGAAGTAAGTCAGAAAGAGAAAAACAAATACCATATTCTAACACATATATATAGAATCTAAAAAAAAAAAAAAGGTTCTGAAAAACCTAGGGGCAAGACAGGAATAAAGATGCAGATGTATAGGATGGACTTGAAGACATGGGGAGGGGGAAGGGTAAGCTGGGATGAAGTGAGAGAGTGGCATGGACATATATGCACTACCAAATGTAAAATAGATAGCTAGTGGAAAGCAGCCACATAGCACAGGGAGATCAGCTCAGTGCTTTGTGACCACCTAGAGGGGTTGGATGGTGAGGGTGGGAGGGAGATGCAAGAGGGAAGATATATGGGGCTTTCCTGGTGGTGCAGTGGTTGAGAATGTGCCTGCTAATGTAGGGGACACGGGTTCGAGCCCTGGTCTGGGAAGATCCCACATGCCGCGGAGCAGCTGGGCCCGTGAGCCACAACTGCTGAGCCTGCGTGTCTGGAGCCTGCGCTCCGCAACAAGAGAGGCCACGATAGTGAGAGGCCCGCACACCGCAATGAAGAGTGGCCCCCGCTTGCCGTAACTAGAGAAAGCCCTAGCATAGAAACAAAGACCCAACATGGCAATCAATCAATCAATAAAATAAATCTTTAAAAAAAAAAAAAAAGATATATGGGGATATATGTATATGTATAGCTGATTCACTTTGTTATAAAGCGGAAACTAACATACCATTATTGGAGTAAAGCAATTATACTCCAATAAAGATTTTTTTTAAAAAAGAAAAATAAATAAATAAAATATTAAAGACAGACTTTCAAAAAAGTAAAAAGAAACTTCTAAATAAATAAATAAATAAATAAGGTCTACATGAGCCGACTAAAAGAGCTGCCAATGGCTAAAGCTGAAGCAATTTGACCAAGAAAATAAATAATTTAGTATTGGGTTATAACCCAAAGTATAAAATTAATATCCGTGAATCCATATGAATAAATAAATGAGCAAGAAATAAAGAAAGAAAGAAGGAAAGAAAGAAGGAAAGAAAGAAAGAAAGAAAGAAAGAAAGAAAGAAAGAAAGAAAGAAAGAAAGGAAGAAAGGAAGGAAGGAAGGAAGGAAGGAAGGAAGAAAGGAAGGAAGGAAAGAAGGAAGGAAGGAAGGAAGGAAGGAAGGAAGGAAGGAAGGAAGGAAGGAAGGAAAATAGAAAGTATCCTGTACAGAAGAATTCCAAATAACTTATATAGATACTCTGCTCTCAGGAGGTGCAGTATAACTCCCCACTTTTTAACTGTGGGCTGTACATTGTGTCATACTGTCAAAGAGGACAATATGGAAAGGGAATAAACAGACTATACAGTGAAGAAATTTGACAGGAGTCCACCTCAGCCAGGAGACTAAGGTCAACATCACTAGGGATAAGTTATGTTGATAGTATGTGCCATTGATATGTGAAGAGAATGGCACTTTACATCTGTGGTCTTCCTCCCCAAATCCTATAACTTCCATCTAATCATGAGGAAACATCAGGCAAATCCCAAATAGGGGACATTCTACAAAATAGGTGACCAACACTCCTCAATACTGTCAAGGTCTTCAAAACCAAGGAAAGTCTGAGAAACAGTTCAGCCAAGAGGAGCCTAAGGAGACTAAATGTAACTTGGTATCTTAGATGTAATACTAGAAACAGAAAAAACACTTTAGGTAAAAACTAAGGAAAGCTAGGGACTTCCCTGGTGGCGCAGTGGTTGGGAGTCCACCTGCCAGTGTGGGGGATAAGGGTTCAAGCCCTGGTCCGGGAAGATCCCACATGCCGCGGGGCAGCTGGGCCCATGCACCACAGCTACTGAGGCTGTGCTCTAGAGCCCGTGAGCCACAACTGCTGAGTCCATGTGCCACAACTACTGAAGCCCGTGTGCCTGGGGCCTGTGCTCTGCAACAAGAGAAGCCACCGCAATGAGAAGGCCGTGCACTGCAATGAAGAGTAGCCCCCGCTCGCTGCAACTAGAGGACGCCTGCACACAGCAACGGGGACCCAATGCAGTCAAAAATAATAAATAAATAAATAAATTAATTAATTAATTTAAAGAAACTAAGGAAATCTGAATAAAGTGTGGACTTTAGTCAATAATAATGTATCAATATTCATTTATTAATTGTCATAAATGTGCCATACTAATACAAAATGTTAATAGAAGAAACTAGATGTGAGGTATATGCAAGCTGTATTATCTTTGCAATTTTTCTGTAAATCTAATACTATTCTAAATGTTAAAGTTTCCTCTAAAAATATATCATTAAAACAGTAATAGCATTATTGTGATTTCTGTGATTAATATCATTAATCACAGAAAGCTGGAGTGGTTATACTAATGTGAGACAAAATGGACTTCAGAACAAAGAAAATTACCAGCGTCAAAGAGAGAGATGATAATGATGAAAGGGTCGATTCACTAAGAAAATATAATCCAAAATGTGTATGCACCAAAAAACAGAACTGATAGGACTGAAAAGAGAAGCAGACACATGGTCAATTATAGGCAGGGATTTTGACACGCATCTCACAGTCATCAATAGAACCACCAGATAAAAGCAGCAAGGGTATGGAAGAACGGCACTATCAACAAAATACCTACAGTATTTTGTGTAGATGTCGATGGACTGATTATCAGATTTTGTGGGAAGGCAAAGAAACTGGAACAGTTGTTTTTAAAAGTTTTGAAAATGAAGAATAAAGTTTGAAGACTCACCCTACCCAAATTTACGGAGTTGTGTATATCTATAGTAATCAAGACAGTGTGATACTGGCAGACAAATAGACCCATAAATCAATGGAATAGAATAGAGTCCAAGAATAGACCAACACAAGTATGGTCAAATGTTTTTGTTTTAAATTGAGATATAATTCACATACCATAAAATTTCCCCTTTTAATGTGTACATTAAGTTGTTTTTTGTATATTCACAAGATTTTTAATATGTCCACAAGACTGCAACCATCACTACTATCTAAACCAGAATATTTTCATCACCCTCCATAAGATCCCATACCAATTAGCAGTCACTTCCCATTCCCCTCTCGCCCCAGCCCCTGACACCCACTAATATACTTTCTATTACTGTGAATTTTCCTAGTCTGGACACTTCATATAAATGAAATCATACATATGTGACATTTTGTGTCTGGCTTCTTTCACTTAGCATAATGTTTTCAAGGTTCATCCATGTTGTAGCATGCATCAGTACTCATTCCACTTTATGGCTGAATAATATTCCGCTATACGGATATACCTCATTTTGTTTATCCATTCATCAGGTGATAGACATTTGTTTCCACTTTTTGACTCTGACGAATGCTGCTATGAACACTCATGTACAAGATTTTGTGTGAAATTATGTTTTCAATTTTCTTCCGTGTATTTGTAGGAGTGGAATTGCTGGATCATATGTCAACTATGTTTAACTTTTTGAGGAGTTGACACATTGTTGTCCAAAGTAGCTGCAACTGCAACAGCTTACATTCCCACCAGAAATGTATGAGATTCCAATTTCTCCACATCCTTACCAACATGTGTTATTGACCATCTTTTTTATTCCAGCCATCCTAGTGGTATCTCACTCTGGTTTTTATTTGTATTTTCCTAATAACCAATGATGTTGAACATTTTTTCACGTGCTTTTTGGCCATTTGTATATCTTCTCTGGAGAAATTTGTGTTTTGGAGCAATTTGTGTTTGGGATATTTGTGTTTTTATTGTAGACTTGTAAGAGTATTTTATGTATTCTGGATGCTAGACTCTTATCAAATATATGATTTGCAAATGTTTTCTTCCACTCAGGGGTTGTTGTTTCTTTGTGTTTTTGTTTTTTTTTTTTTTCACTTTCTTGATAGCGTCCTTTGAAGCACAATTTTTTTTTATTAAGTTCAGGTTATCTTTTTTTTTCTTTGGTTGCTTGTGCTTTAGGTAGCATATCTAAGGAATCATTGACTAATCCAAGATCACAAAGATTTATGCTTATATTTTCTTCTAAGAGTTCCATAGGTTTAGCTCTTACACTTAGGTCTTTCATCCATCTTTTGTAGATAGTGTGAGGTAGAGGTCCAACTTCATTATTTTGCACGTGAGGATATATAGTTGTCCCATCAGTGTTTGTGAAAAGACTATTCTTCTCTTTTTGCATTGTTTTAGAACCCTTGTCAAAAATCAGCTCCCCATAATGATTGGATTTATTTCTGGAGTCTCAATTCTACTCTGCTGATTTATATGTCTGTCCTTATGCCAGTATCACCTAGTCTGGATTACAGGAGCTTTGTAGTAAGTTTTGAAGTTGGGAAATGTGAATCCTTAAACTATATTCCTATTTTTCAAGATTGTTTTGGCTATTCTGGGTCCCTTGCATTTCCATCTGAATTTTAGGATCCGCTTGCTAATTTGTGGGGAAAAAAGTCAATTTTGTAGGGATTGTAGTGAATCTGTACATAATTTGGGGAGTATTGCCATCTTAAGAATATTAAGTCTTCTAATCCATGAAGACAGGATATCATTCTATTTAGTTAGATCTTCTTTAATTTCTTTTTTTTTTTTTTGTGGTAGTTTTCAGTGCATAAGTCTTGTGCTACTTTTGTTAAATTTATTCCTAAGAAGCTTATTCAATTCATGCTATTGTAAATAGAATTGTTTTCTTAGTTTTATTTTCAGATTGTTCATTGCTACTTTATAGAAATACAACTGATTTTTGTATATTGATCTTGTGTCCTACAACATTGCTGAACTTTATTAGCTTAATAGTTTTCTTGTGGATTCCTTAGTATTTTTTATCTACAAATAGAAATAGTTTTACTTCTTCCTTTCTAATCTGGGTACCTTTTATTTCTTCTTCTTATCTGATTGCCCTGGCTAGAACGTCCAGTAAAATGTTGCATGTAAGTGGAGAGAGCAGACATTATTGTCCTGATCCTGATATTAGGGAGGAAATTTTCAGTCTCTCACCATTAAGTATGATGTTAATTGTGGGGTTTCCATAGACGCCTTTATTAAGTTGAGGATGTTCTCTCCTATTTTTATTTTGTTGAATATTTTTATCCTGTAAGGGTTTCGATTTGTCAAGTGCTTTTTTCTGTGTCTATTGAAATTAGCATGTGAGATTTGTCCCTTATCAATATGATATATTACATTTATTGATTTTCTTATGTTGAGCACTTTGCATTCCTGAGACAAATCCTACTTGGTTGCTGTGTATAGTCTTTTAAACACACACACACATACACAGACACACAGATACTTTATTTTTTGAGAAGATTTAGGTTCACAGCAAAACTGAACAGAAAGTACAGAGAGTTCCCTTATACTCCTTGTTGCTCTGCACACACAGCTTCCCCCACCATCAACATCCTGCACCAGAGCGGTACATTTACTACAATTAATGAACCAACATTGACACTTCATTATCATTTAAAGTCTATAGTTCAAATTAAGGTTCACTCTTGGTGTTGTATATTTTACGGATTTTGGCAAATGTATAATGGCATGCACCCACCACTATAGTATCATATATAATTATTTCACTGCCTAAAAGTCCCCTGTGCTCATTCTATTCATTCCCTTCACCCCAGCCCTTGGCAACCACTGAAATTTTTACTGTCTCCATAGTCTTGGTTTTTCCAGAATATCATGTAGTTGGAATCACACAGTAATTGGCTACTTTCACTTAGTAATATGTAATTAAAGTTCCTCTATGCCTTTTCGTGGCTTGGTAGCTCATTTCTTTCTAGCATTGAAGAATATTCTATTGTCTGGATATACCACAGTTTATTTATCCAATCACCTACTTAAGGGCACCTTGGTTGCTTCCAAGATTTGGTAATTATGGTACAAAGCTGCTATAAACATCCATGTGCAGGTGTTTTTGTGGAATTAAGTTTTCCACTTTTTTGGGTAAATACCAAGGAGCACAATTGCTGAACTGAATGGTAAGAGTATGTTTAGTTTTGTAAGAAACTACCAAATTGTCTTCCAAAGTGGCAGTATCATTTTGCATTATCACCAACAATGAATGAACATTCCTCTTACTCTCCATCCTCACAAGAATTTGGTGTTGTCAGTGTTTTGGATTTTCACCATTCTAATATGTGTGTAGTGGTATCCTCATTGTTGTTTTAATTTGCAGTTCCTAATGGCATTTGATGTAGAGCATCTTTTCATATGTCATTTGTATATCTTCTTTGGTGAATTGTCTGCTCAGATCTTCTGCCCATTTTAAAATCAGGTTGGATAACAGTGCTTTATCAGCTGTCTTTTGCAAATATTTTCTTCTAGTCTGTGGTTTGTCTTCTCATTATTTTGATATAATCTTTTTTATACTTTCTTGATTTGCTGTGCCAGTATTTTGTTGAAGATTTTTAAAGTCCATTTTCATTATCCATATCCACTTTATCCATAAAGGATACTAGTTTATAGTTTTCTTCTGATATCTTTGTCTGATTTTGGTATCAGGGTAATACTGGACTCATAAAATATGTTGGAAAGTGTTCCCTTCTCTTCTATGTTTTGAAATATGTGAAGGAGTGGTGTTAATTCTTTAGACATTTCAGAGAATGCACCAGTAAAACTATTCCTGGGCTTTTCTTGGTGGGAAGTATTATGATTATTAATTACTTGCTATGTATATATTCAAAATTTCTTTTCTTCTTGAACAATTTCAGGAGTCCATGTCTTTCTGTAAATTTGTCTATTTCATCTGGATTATCTAGCTTCTTTTGCCATGCAATTGTTCATAGTATTCCAATATAAACCTTTTTTTTTTACATCTGTTAGGTCAGTAGTGATGTTTTTCATTCATTTTTTTTTTTTTTACAGCTAAGATTTTTTATTTGTTTATAGATTTTGTTCTTTGTGTAATAATACTGAATGAATCTGGTTTTATTTCTGGGTGCCAAACTGATATATTCCCATACTTAGTGAAAACCTAAGTAAGGGTCATAGAAAATGGGGAAATGGAAATCTCTCCTCTCCCTTTTTTTATTTATTTACTTATTTATTTTACTGATTTTTTTTTTTTTTTTTTTTTTTTTTTTTTTTGCCTGCGTTGGATTTTTGTTGCAGCATGCGGGCTTTCTCTAGTTGCGGTGAGCAGGGGCTAATCTTCCTTGTGGTATGCGGGCTTCTCATTGCGGTGGCTTCTCTTGTTGCGGAACACAGGCTCTAGGTGCACAGGCTTCAGTAGTTGTGGCTTGCAGGTTCTAGAGCGCAGGCTCAGTAGTTGTGGCGCACTGGCTTAGTTGCTCTGTGGCATGTGGGAATCTTCCCAGACCAGGGCTCAAGCCCATGTCCCCTGCACTGGCAGGTGGATTCTTAACCACTGCACCACCAGGAAAGTCCCCTCCTCTCCCTTTTTTTAATTCTCTGGAACCTGATAGGAAATTCCTAACAAGCACAAGGTAACATCTGAAGTCACAGTTTGTAAATAAATCAGCTGTGTCAGAAAAAATTTCAGGAGGAATGAGTCAATAATTAATTAATTCCAACCAATGAGTAGGTTATAAACTCTTGGTATAATTTGCTTGCTCATAATGGGGAATTCAGTATAGCCCTTAGGTCTGTGCTGACTTACAGGGTCGTTTCTATCCGTGAGGTGGGCCATCTTCTGCACAGCTTATGCTTCTGTACTGCTTAAACTCTACCCCTCGTAAGTGTAGAATTGGACGTGTCTTAGTATACAGGAGGAATCTAGACCCATCACGCTGTCCAAGGGCCACTTTTTAGGAGTTTTAATTTATGTGGATTTATAATACTCTTCTCATTAAAAGAAACTTATACTTATTTGTACTTGCAATTTCTTAAGGAAAGTCCAGGCTGCTTTTTTTTTTTTTTTTGGTTACTTATATACAGTAAATTCACTACTTTTGGTGTACAGTTCTAAGAATTTTAACAACTACCACCACATTCATTCTTGATTAGAGTATTTTGAATTTTCTCCCTTTTTCCTGGTCAGGATAGCTGTACTAAATGTTTGTCAGTTTTACTGATTATTTCAATAACCAACTTTTGGTTTTGTTGATTTCCTCTATTGGTTTTTTATTCTCTGTTGTATTTATTTTCTCTCTAACCCTTATTATTTTCTTTATTCAGCTTGGTTTGGGTTTATTTTGCTACTCTTTTTTCAGTGTTTTAAGATGGAAGTATAAGTTATTGATTTTAGATCTTTCCTTTATAAAAATTATAGGCATTTACAATTATAAATTTCATTCTAAGTACTGCTTTTGCTGCGTCCCATAAGTTTTGGTATGTTGTATATCTTTTTTCAACAATATCAGAGCATTTTCTCATTTTCCTTGTGTTTCTTCTTGAAATATTTGTTATTTAGGAGTATGTTTCATTTCCACATATTTATAAATTTGAAAAATTATATTCTGTTGATTTCTAATTTCATTCCATTATGGGTTCAGAACATATTTTGTGTAATTTCAATCCTTTTACATTTATTGAGACTATTTTATAACCTAGCATATGGTTTATCCTGGAGAGAGAATATTCCATGTGCACTTGAGAAGAAAGTTGTATTCAGCTGTTGGTTGGTGGACTCATCTCCAGTTGTCTGTTAGTTCGAATTGGGTTTTAGTGTTGTTCTAGTCTTTTACTTCCTGTCTTATCTTCTGCCTAGTTGTTCTATCTGTTATTGAAAGTGGGGCATGATGTCTTTAACTTTTATTGTTGAAATATTTATTTCTTCATTCAATTATGTCTGGTTTTGTTTCATGTATTTTAGGACTCTATTATTAGGTGGATATGTGTATATAATTGTTATTCTTCTTATTCGATTGACCCATTTATTTCCTTAAATACCTCTATAAAATGTCCTTTGTCTCCAATAACAATTTTTGTCTTAAAGTCTATTTTGACTCATACTAGTATAACCACTTGGCTCTCTCTCTCTGTTTTAAAAAGTATTTATTTATTTATTTGGTTGCACAGGGTCTTAGTTGTGGCAGATGGGCTCCTTAGTTGTGGCTCCCTGGCTCCTTATTTGCAGCATGCATTTGGGATCCAGTTCCCTGACCAAGGATCGAACCCAGGGCCCCTGCATTGGGAGCACTGAGTCTTAACACTGTGCAACCAGGGAAGTCCCCACTTGGCTCTCTTTTGGTTACTATTTGCATGCTGTATCTTTTCCCATCTTTTAACTTTCTAAAGTGAATCTCTTGTAGACAGCTTATAGTTGGATCATGTTTTTGAAAAAAATCCATTCTGCCTATCTCTCCCTTTTGATTGGAATGTTTAATTCATTTGCATTTGTTGTAATGATTCATAAAGTAGGATTTACATCCACCAATTGCTGTTTATTTTCCATTTCTTTTTTATTTCTCTCTTCCTCCATTATTGGCTTCTTTTGTATTAAATAGAGTGCACATCAGGCGGGTGACTGGCTGCATCGGATCTGGACTTGACGGCAGCTGCTCCGGTACTCCCAAGTCTTCTAAATCTTTAAATCCCAGATTTCTTTGTAGTTCTTTGTGCTACAAAACAGCTCCATCCAGTGCTGTCTTTTCCCTTAAGCAGCCCTAGCACAGCTATGTGCCCTGTAGTTATTTTTAATGAGTTAAGCGAGGACGACCTGGATCCTTTGCTTAGTCAAGAATTGAAATGGCTAGAACCCCTTGAAGGGCCACAGGATATCATCCATAATCCCTTGTCTGCTCAGGCTGATCTTTCTTCCTTGTGGTCTCTGGATCAGGGAAGTTTCAAGCATAAAGTGAGGGCATTAATTCATTGGTCCTCAGACTTTTGAAGAAAATAAAATACCTAATGTTTAATAAGTACTTAACATGTGCCAGAGCCTACTGAAGGCACTTTACATGATAACCCAATGAGGCAGCAAGTATAGTTATTTCTGTTGTTCACATAAGAAAAATGAAGTTTAGAGAATTTTTCTAAATATTTCAATTTCAGGGAGCTAGGAAGGGAGAAGCCAGAATCACAACAAAATCTATCTGATACTAATGCCACACTCCACCCCCTGGAAGGAAAGGGAGAGAATGAGGCAGAGGGAGAAGGGAAGAGAGAGAAAAAAATGATGGAGTTCATTTTAGCCAAGTGCGGGAAGCATGGTCCTGAGGGTCTTACACAGGCCTTGGTGAAGACATGCATGAAAAGAACCTTTTTGAATCCCTCTCAGTCAATCTTCATCTCTCTCTCACACACAATCTTTTTTTTTTCTTCTCTCTCCTCTATCTTCATCTACTGCTCTGTCATGCTTTTTTAAAAATTTTGCCATGATTCTTAAAATGCTAACTTCAAACAATCAACTAATATTCACAACTATGTTACAAATACTGCCATTTCTTGTGGGAAAAACTTATTAACTTATGAGTGTCTAATACACTTCAACTGAATAATAAATAAACAAAGTCTGGGATAGACCAATTTGTCAAATATCTTTGGAGCTAAAGATGAAACTTCCTTACATTCTTTGCCTTTTTCCCTATTATTCTCTAAAGGAATCTGGAGCCTTGGCCTTCCCCCATGAGGACTGTGGACTCTTCCTGAAGCCATAAAGGAATAGCATTTGTCTTGTTCATATAATTATCTTCAGGATCTTGCCCATTATCTGCACCTCATAGGTGCAGAGGTACTGCATAGCAATTAAGGGCACAGACTCTTAAGAAATATAATGTGAGCCACATATGTAATATTATTTTTTTATTTTTTATTTTTTTAACATCTTTATTGGAGTATAATTGCTTTACAATGGTGTGTTAGTTTCTGCTTTATAAAAAAGTGAATCAGCTATACATATACATATATCAACAAATCTCCTCCCTCTTGCATCTCCCTCCCACCCCTCTAGGTGGTCACAAATCACCGAGCTGATCTCCCTGTGCTATGCAGCTGCTTCCCACTAGCTATTTCACGTTTGGTAGTGTATATAAGTCCATGCAACCCTCTCACTTCGTCCCAGTTTACCCTTCCCCCTCCCCGTGTCCTCAAGTCTGTTCTCTATGTCTGTGTTCTTCATAACCTTTTTTTTTTTTTTTTAGATACCACATATATGTGTTAGCATATGGTATTTCTTTTTCTCTTTCTGACTTACTTCATTCTGTATGACAGACTGTAGGTCCATCCACCTCACTACAAATAACTCATTTCCATTTCTTTTTATGGCTCAGTAATATTCCATTGTATATATGTGCCACATCTTCTTTATCCATTCATCGGTCAATGGACACTTAGGTTTCTTCCATGTCCTGCCTATTGTAAATAGAGCTGCAATGAACATTGTGGTACATGACTCTTTTTTAACTATGGTTTTCTCATGGCATATGCCCAGTCGTGGGATTGCTGGGTCGTATGGTAGTTCTATTTTTAGATTTTTAAGGAACCTCCATACTGTTCTCCGTAGTGGCTGTATCAAGTTACATTCCCACCAACAGCGCAAGAGGGTTGCGTTTTCTACACACCCTCTCCAGCATTTGTTGTTTGTAGATTTTTTGATGATGGCCATTCTGATGGGTGTGAGGTGAAACCTTATTATAGTTTTGATTTGCATTTCTCTAATGATTAGTGATGTTGAGCATCTTTTCATGTGTTTGTTGGCAATCTGTATATCTTCTTTGGAGAAATGTCTATTTAGGTCTTCTGTCCATTTTTGGATTGGGTTTTTTGCTTTTAGATATTGAGCTGCATGAGCTGCTTGTAAATTTTGGAGATTAATCCTTTGTCACTTGCTTCATTTGAAAATATTTTCTCCCATTTTGAGGGTTGTCTTTTCATCTTGCTTATGGTTTTCTTTGTTGTGCAAAAGCTTTTAAGTTTCATTAGGTCCCATTTGTTTATTTTTGTTTTTATTTCCATTTCTCTAGGAGGTGGGTCAAAAAGGATCTTGCTGTGATTTACGTTGTAGACTGCTCTATGTTTTCCTCTAAGACTTTTATAGTGTCAGGCCTTACATTTAGGTCTTTAATCCATTTTGAGTTTATTTTTGTGTATGGTGTTAGGAAGTGTTCCAATTTCATTCATTTACATGTAGCTGGACAGTTTTCCCAGCACCACTTATTGAAGAGGCTGTCTTTTCTCCATTGTATATTCTTGCCTCCTTTAACAAAGATAAGGTGACCATATGTGTGTGGGTTTATCTCTGGGCTTTCCATCCTGTTCCACTGACCTATATTTCTGTTTTTGTGCCAGTATCATACACTCTTGATTATTGTAGCTCTGTAGTATAGTCTGAAGTCAGGGAGCCTGATTCCTCCAGCTCCATTTTTCTTTCTCAAGATTGCTTTGGCTATTCGGGGTTTTTTGTGTTTCCATACAAATTGTGAAATTTTTTGTTCTAGTTCTGTGAAAAATACCATTGGTAGTTTGATACGGGTTGCATTGAATCTGTAGATTGCTTTGGGTAGTATAGTCATTTTCACAATATTGATTCTTCCAATACAAGAACATGGTATATCTCTCCATGTTTCTATCATCTTTAATTTCTTTCATCAGTGTCTTATAGTTTTCTACATACAGGTCTTTTGTCTCTTTAGGTAGGTTTATTCCTAGGTATTTTATTCTTTTTGTTGTAATGGTAAATGGGAGTGTTTCCCTAATTTCTCTTTCAGATTTTTCATCATTAGTGTGTAGGAATGCAAGAGATTTCTGTGCATTAATTTTGTACCCTGCTACTTTACCAAATTCATTGATTAACTCTACTCATTTTCAGGTAGCATCTTTAGGATTCTTTATGTATATTAACATGTCATCTACAAACAGTGACAGATTTATTTCTTCTTTCTGATTTGGATTCCTTTTATTTCTTTTTCTGCTCTGATTGCTGTGGCTAAAACTTCCAAAACTATGTTGAAAAATAAAGGTGAGAGTGGGCAACCTTGTCTTTTTCCTGATCTTAGTGGAACTGCTTTCAGTTTTTCACCATTGAGAATGATGTTGTCTGTGCGTTTGTCATATATGGCCTTTATTATGTTCAGGTAAGTTCCCTTATGCCTACTTTCTGCAGTGTTTTATCATGAATGGGTGTTGAATTTTGTCAAAAGCTTTTTCGCATCTACTGAGATGATTATATGGTTTTTCTCCTACAGTTTGTTAATATGGTGTATCACTTAGATTGATTTGCATATATTGAAGAATCCTTGGATTCCTGGTGTAAACCCCACTTGATCATGGTGTATGATCCTTTTAATGTGCTGTTGGATTCTGTTTGCTAGTATTTTGTTGAGGATTTTTGCATCTATGTTCATCAGTGATATTGGCCTGTAGTTTTCTTTCTTTGTAACATCTTTGTCTGGTTTTGGTATCAGGGTGATTGTGGCCCCATAGAATGAGTTTGGGAGTGTTCCTCCCTCTGCAATATTTTGGAAGAGTTTGAGAAGGATAGGTGTTAGCTCTTCTCTAAATTTTTGATAGAGTTCGCTAGGGAATGTAAATTGATACAACCATTATGGAGAACAGTTTGGAGATTCCTTAAAAAATTAAAAATACAACTACTATATGATCCAGCAATCCCACTCCTGGGCATATATCTGGAAAAAAAACATAATTTGAAAAGATACATGCACCTCAATGTTCACTGCTGTACAACTTACAATAACCAAGACATGGAAGCAACCTAAATGTCCATCAACAGAGGAATGGGTAAAGAAGATGTGCTTCATATATACAATGGAATATTACTCAGCCATAATAAAGAATGAAATAATGCCATTTGCAGGAACATGAATGGACCCAGAGATTATCATAAGTAATAAGTGAAGTAAGTCGGACAGAGAAGTAAGTGAAGTGAAGTAAGTGACACAAAGGCAAATATCATCTGATATCACTTATATGTGAAATCTAAAAAGATGAGACAAATGAACATGTTTACAAAACAGAAATAGACTCACAGACAAAGAAAACAAACTTATGGTTACCAAAGGGGAAAGGTTGGGGGAGGGATTAATTAGGAGCTAGGGATTAACATAAACACACTATTATATATCAACTAGATAATAAACAAGGACCTACTGTATTGCACAGGGAAGTCTATTCAATATTCTGTAGTAACCTATAAGTGAAAAGAATCTGAAAAAGAATGGGTATATGTATATGTATAAATGAATCACTTTGCTGAATGTCTGAAACTAAGACAATATTGTAAATCAACTATACCCCAAAATAAAATAAAATAAAAATTAAATTAAAAAAATTAAAAATAAAAAAATTCTTTCATGATAAAAACTCTCAACAAATGCACATAGAAGGACTATTCCACAAATAATAAAGGCCATATATGACAAGCCCACTGTTAACATCATATTCAACAGAGAAAGTTTGAAATCTTCTCCTTTGGAATTGGGAACGAGACAAGGATCCCACTCTCACCCCTCCTTTCAACAATCTATTGGTAGTTCTGGCTAGAGAAATTAGGAAAGAACAAGAAACAATAGGCATCCAAATTAAATGACAAGAACTAAAATTGTCTTTTGCAGATGACATAGAATGTGTAAAAAATCCTAAAGACTCCCCTGCCAAAAATATTTAGAACTAATAAATTTAATAAACAAGATACAGAATAAACATACAAAAACCTCAGCTGCATTTCAGTACACTAGGAAAGAGTTATCTAAAAAAGAAAAAAAAAAAAAAGAAAACTATCCCATTTACAATAGCATCAAAAATAGCAAAATGTTTAGGAATAAATTTAACCAAGGAGGTGAAAAATCCACTCGAAACTTTGACAGAAGAAATTGAAAAAGTCATAAATAAACAGAAAGATACACTGGCAAAATTTTTATTGTTATAATGTCCCTAGTACACAAAGCCATCTATAGATTCAATGCAACCCCTATCAAAATGTCAATGGCATTTTTCACAAAAATATAAAATTGCTAAAATTAATCTGGAGCCACAGCAGACCCCAAATAGACAAAGACATCCAGATAAATTATTTTAAAAACCTGGAGGCATCATATTTTCTGATTTGAAACTATATTGAAATGCTATACTAACCAAAATAGAAAGGTACTAGCATAAAAACAAACAGGTAGATAATGAAAAAGACTTGAGAGCCGAGGACAAAACTCATGTATATAAGGCCAACTAATATCTGACAAGGGAACTATTAATATGCAATGAGGAAAAGATAGTTCCTTCAATGCATAGTATTTGAAAAAGCGCATATTCACATGCAAAATAATGACACTGGACCCTTTTCTTAAACCACTCACAAAAATTAACTTGAAATGGATTAAAGATTGAAATGTAAAACCCGAAACCATAACACTCCTAAAAGAAAATGTAGGGAAAAGCTTTTTGACGTTGGTCTTGGCAATGATTTTATGTATACAACACCAAAGCACAAACAACAATAGCCAGTATAAATGAGTGGAACTACATCAAACTTCTGTACAGTTTCTGCATACAGCAAAGGAAAATAACAAGAATATGAAAGGCAATTGACAGAATGGGTGCAAATATTTGCAAGCCACATCTGATAAGCGGTTAATTCCAATACATATAAGAAACTCATACAGCTCAATATCAAATAATAATAATAGTGATCATGACAATAAATAAATAAATAAATAATCTGGTTTAAAAATGGACAAAGGACCTGAACAACATTATTTTTCACAAAGAAGACATACAAACGGCCAACAGAAACATGAAATGTTGCTCAATGTCAGTAATCATCATTGAAATGAAAATCAAAACCTCAAAGAGATATCACCTCACACCTGTTAGAATGGTTATTATAAAAGTGACAGGAGATAAGTGTTGACAAGGATGTGGAGAAAAGGGAACTTTTGTACACTGTTGGTTGGAAAGTAAATTGGTGCACCCACTGGAAAACAGTATGAAGTTTCCCCTAAAAATTAAAAATAGAATTACCATATGATCTAGTAATTCCACTTCTGGGTATCCATTCTTAACAGATGAAGTCACTCTCTCAAAGAGATGTCTGCTCCTCCATGTTCTTTAAGCATTATTTACAGTAGTCAAATCATGGAAATAGCCTAAGTGTCCATTGATCAATAAATAAAAAAAGAAAATTATATATATATATATATATACATATATATACATATATATATAAACATATATATATATATATATATATATATATAAAATGGAATATTTTCCAACCATATAAATGTCTGCCATTTGCAACCACATGGATAGACCTTGAAGACATTATGCTAAGTGAAATAATTCAGACAGAGAAAGACTTATATTGTAGGACCTATATGTGAAGTCTAAGAAAGCCTAACTCACAGAAACAGAGAGTAGATGGTATCTGGTAGAGGCAGGTAGGGAAGGTGGGTTGGGTAGGTGAAGGTACAAACTTCCAGTTATTAGATGAATAAGATCTAGGGTGTAATATACAGCAATGTGACTATGGCTAACAATACTTTATTATATACTTGAAATTTGCTAAGAGAGTATATCTTACAAGTTATTACCATGGATAACAGTGGTAACTATGTGAGGTGATGGATGTATTAACTAAACTTATTGTAGCAATCATTTCACAATATATACATATGTCGAATCATCACGTTCTACACTTTAAAGGTACACAATTTTATTTAGCTATTAAATCTCAATAATCTGGAAAAAAAATAGTGAACGATGTTTTCTTAATGAAGGAATTTTTCACCACATTGCTCTACATGGAAAGATGTTTTGTAGACATATTTATACAAATATTTCTAACCGAGCTCATATAAGCTCACTTGAGGACTGAATTATTTTAAAGAATAAATGTGTTCATCACATCACTCTGCATGTAAATAGCTGTTTAAATACACACACAGACACAGACACACACACATATATATAAATGTTTCGTTGTACTACTTTGATGTGAAGCTGAAAACAACATTTCAGTGAATGATTCTGTACATTAACTGGTTTGCATTTAAATCACTGTTAATGACACGTTTGAAAAACATTTCAAATAACATTACTAGTGTGCAAATTTTAGAGCAGTGTTATTTCAGTGAAGATTCACCACATTGGTCTGCATGGTAAACATTAGAGAAAAATGTTATAAACATGTTTGTAAAAGTGCTGCTTGCTTGAGAAGTTGAGAAAATGGTTATTTCAGTGAATGAATGTATTCACCATTTGTATACACACTGGACTGCATATATGTGCATTAAGTGCACATTTATAAAAGATGCTTCTTACAGTACTTCCTCTGTGAGAAGACTTTTATTTCAGTAAACGAATGTATTCACTGTTGGTAATGATTATAAAATAGTGTGTTTAAAGAGTCACGTATAAAAGATATATCTAGGAGTGCTATTTAACCTCTAGCTGATAGTTATTTCAAGCAGTAGATGACTTTACTACATGAAATGGATGTTAAATGGTTTTATAGACACAGATGTAAAAGATGTTTCTGAGTGCTTCTTACTTGTGAAGTTGAGAATAGTGTTTTATCAAGGAAGAGATATGTTCACCACACTGTATTGCTTGCAAAGCAGTGTTTAAAGCTACATGTATAAAAGATGTTTCTAAAAGTACTATTTACATGTAAAGTTGGGAATAGTGTTATCCAGGTATAAATGCATTCACGACAATGCTCTCCATGTAAATCATGTTTTAAAACAAGTGTGAGAATTGCATATAGCAGTGCTACTTGCATGCAATATCGACATTAGTGTGATTTTAGGAATAGATGTGTTCATTACACTGTACTACATGAAAACAAAATTTTAAAAAAGCAAGTTTAAAAGAGGTTTATTTTATTTTTATTTTTTAAACATCTTTATTGGAGTATAATTGCTTTACAATTGTGTGTTAGTTTCTGCTTTATAACAAAGTGAATCAGTTATACATACACATATGTTCCCATATCTCTTCCCTCTTGCGTCTCCCTCCCTCCCACCCTCCGTATCCCACCCCTCTAGGTGGTCACAAAGCACCGAGCTGATCTCCCTGTGCTATGCGGCTGCTTCCCACTAGCTATCTATTTTACATTTGGTAGTGTATATATGTCCATACCCCTCTCTCACTTCGTCCCAGCTTACCCTTCCCCCTTCCCGTGTCCTCAAGTCCATTCTCTAGTAGGTCTGTGTCTTTATTCCCGTCTTACCCCTAGGTTCTTCATGACCTTTTTTTTTTTTTCTTAGATTCCATATATATGTGTTAGCATACGGTATTTGTTTTTCTCTTTCTGACTTACTTCACTCTGTATGACAGACTCTAGGTCCATCCACCTCACTACAAATATCTCAATTTCGTTTCTTTTTATGGCTGAGTAATATTCCACTGTATATATGTGCCACATCCTCTTTATCCATTCATCCGATAATGGACACTTAGGTTGCTTCCAACACTACTTGGTGTCCATATTTGAGAACAGTGTTGTTTCAAGGACAGATGAGTTCACCACACTGTAATGCTTGTCAACTGTGTTGAAAGAGAAAATATAAAAGATGTTTCTAAGAGTGCTACTTGCATGCAGATTTGAGATCAGTGTTCCTTCAAGGAGTAGCTGTGTTAAGAACACTGTTCTCCATTTAAAAAACTGTTTTAAAACGTGTAAAAGAAGTTGTTTGTAAGAAGTTTACCTTCATGAGAAATTGAGATGTGAGGTGATATACCGTTGTGGTTTTTATTTGCCTTTCACTGATTAACGGTGTAAAAAAGATATTACTAGAGTCCTTTTTGCATGCAATGTCAAGAAAAGTGTTATTTCAAAAAAAGGTTATGCATATAAAAGTGACTCCAGGCACATGTATAGGTTTTTTAACAGTGTTAATTGCACTGACATTTTATTAATTATTTCATGAAACAGATACATGGAAAATCATGGAAAACAGTGTTTAAAGACACATGCAAACAGTATGTTTCTAAGAGTGCTACTTGCATACAAATTTGATGTTATTTCAAAGAATGGTTATGTTTCACACACAGTAAATTATGTAAAACTTACATATATATAAAAGAGGTTTCTAAGAGTTATATATGCATGTGAACTTTGGAACAGTGTTTCTTCAAGAAATGTATGTGTCCACCAAGCTAATATGCTTGTAAAATAGTATTAAAGATAAATGTATAATAGCTGTTCCTAAGAGAGCTTCTTGAATGTGAATGAGACCAGTGTTATTGCAAATAATGGGTGTTACCCACACTTTATTAAATGTAAATCAGTGTTTAAAGACACATGTAAAAAATGTTTCTAAGAGTACTCTGCATGCAATTTTCAAAAAGTGTTATTTTCAAGGAATGTATATGTTAACCACACAGCTGTCTGTTTAAAGCACCGTTAAAGACACATCTAAAAAAGATGTGGACAGCTACATGCAAAAGGATCAAACTGGACTACTTTCTCACATCACATACAAAACTAAACTCAAAATGGATTAAAAACTTAAATATAAGACCTGCAACCATAAAACTTCTCAAAGAAAACATAGACAGTATGCTCTTTGACATTGGTCTTAGCAATATTGTTTTGAATATGTCTCCTCAGGCAAGGGAAACAAAAGCAAAAATAAACAAATGGGACTATATACAAATAAAAAGCTTTTGCCCAGTGAAGAAAACAATTAAAATAAAAAGGCTGCCTACTGAATGGAAGAAGATATTTGCCTTTGGTACATCTGGTAAGGGGTTAACATGCAAAATATACAAAGAGCTCATATGATACACCTTCAAAAAAACAAAAAACAAAAACAAACTGATGAAAAAAAATAAGCAGAGGATCTGAATAGACATTTTTCCAAAGAAAACACACAGATGGTCAATAGGCCCATGAAAAGATGCTCAACACCACTAAATATCAGGGAAATGAAAATCAAAACCACAATGAGATATCACCTCATAACTGTCAGAATGGCTATCATCCAAAAAACAACAAATAACATATGTTGACAAGGATGTTGAGAAAAGTGAAACCTCATGCACTGTTGGTGAGAATATGAATCGGTGCAGCCACTATGGAATACATTATGCAGATTCCTCAAACATTTAAAAATAGAACTACCATAGTATCCAGCAATTCCACTTCTGCATATTTATCTGAAGAAAATGAAAACACTAATTTGAAAAGATATATGAACTCCTATGTTCATTGCAGCATTATTTACAATAGCTAAGATATGGAAGCAACCTAAGTGCACATCAATAGATGAATGGAAAATATATATATATATATATACACATACACATACACACACACACAAATGCTGGAATATTATCCACCTGTAAATAGGAATGAAATCTTGGTATTTGTGATACATAATGGACTTGAAAATAAGTGAAATAAGTCACACAGAGAAAGACAAATACTGTATGGTTTCACTTATATGTGGAATCTGAAAAACAAACAAGTGAACACATATAACTAAATAGAAACAGAGTCATAGATACAGAGAACAAATAGGTGGTTGCCAGAGGGGAGGAGGTGGGGGAAGAGAAAAATAGGTGTGGGAGATTAAGAGGTACAACTTTCAGTTAGAAAATAAATGTCACAGGTATGAAATGTACAGTGTGGGGAATACAGTCAATAATTATGCAATATCGTTGTATGGTGACAGATGAAAACTAGACTTATCATGGTGATCACTGTGATTGCCTGAACTTGGCCTTGGGCACTGGGTTCTCAGGGTAACAAGCTATCTACCTTGGGTGTCCCATGCTTGGCCTTCAGCACCAGGTTGCAGAGTCAACCAGATGCTCAACTGTGACATCCCATACTTTGCCTCAAAGACAGGCTGCCAGGTCAACCAGCCATCCCTCCCACGAGTCCTGAGTGTCCTAGAATTGGCCTTGGTGTCAGGCTTCCTAGTCGACTAGCTGACCATCCAGGGTGTCCTAGGCACCTTGGACTTTGCCTTAGGTGCTGGGCTTCCAGGTCAACCAGATATCCTTCAGGGGTACCCAGGATTTGGCCTCTGGCACCAGGCTGTCAGGTTGCCCAGCTGTCCATTCTGGACATCCCAGACTTGGCCTTTGGTGCTGGGCTGCCCAGCTGACTAGCTATCTATCTTGAGCATCTTGGATTTGGCCTCACGTGCTGTGCTGCCAAGTAAACCAGCTGTTTTGTCTGGGGAGTCCAGACTTTGCCTTCTGAGTTTGGCTGCTGGATCTACCAGTTGTCCATCCCAGAGTGTTCTGAATTTGCACTGGGCTGCTGGATTGACTAGCTGTTCATCTTGGGCATCTCTGACTTAGCCTCCAGCATCAGGCTACTGGGTTGACCAGCTGTCTATTATTGATATATATACATATATATCTATAAAAAAGAAGGAAATCCTGCCATTGAAACAACATGGATAAACTATAGGGCATTATGCCAAAGCAAGTTAGAGAAAGATAAACACTGTATCATCTCAATTGTATGTGGAATCTAAAAATAAAAAACCCAAACCTATAGTTACAGAGAACAGATTGGTGATTGCGAGAGGCAAAGGAGTGATGAAGTACATGAAAAAAAAAAAAAGGTTGAATATTAAAGTTTTAGTCAAATCTGACATTCACAATAGAAGAAAAGAGCAATATAAGTTACACCTATAGTAACTACAGTACTACTACATTATAGTAATCCTATAATGCAGGGCATCTGGGAGGAATTTGTCCTCTGTGGTTGTCACACTGGATGTGAAAGGAGGGACTTGCTAATGACATCTAGTGGATAGAGGCCAGGATGCTGCTAAATATACTACAAAGGGACAAGACAGCCTCCACAACAAAAATTATCCAGACTAAAATGTCAACAGCACCAAGGGTGAGAAATCACTGTTGTAGATTTAAAAAAAAGAAAAAACAAAACCTCGTAATTTATAAATCGAACTTCTCAATACAATTACAATTAATTTCAATTTTAAGAGTTATTCCTATACGTTTCTTTTGAAGGAAACACTAATTCAGATTTTCCAAGCATCTAAACTACCTACTTTTTAAAAAGAATTAAAAAAAATAAAGTCGAGGTCTTTTTCCATTCTCAATTTTAATTATGTTTTTACCTCCCTCAGCCCACTCTTGACCCAAAATTAAGTATAACTTAATATGAAGATTTCTAAAGGTACACAGGAACTTCTCCCTTTCCCTTTTGTGATTATATCTTCTGAAAGGCCGGAAATGAAAAGGTTTCTGAAATGAAATGAAAGATATTTGAATCTAAAGTAATAATACACAATGGTATTCCCATATAAAATAAGCATTCTTTGAAAAATATTTATACATGTGATCTTACAGTGTATTCTGTGTACCACCATGTGGTAAAAACATTCTTTAAAACATATAACACTACCTGGATGCATCAAATTTAGCACACGTGGAAACAATTTTTATATGTGTGCCTTAACAGAGAATATATACACCAGTGTTTGGTAAACACATTCTTTCACTGTAATAAGATAAAGATAGATAGCAGTTCTAGAAACATCTTTTATACACGTGTCTTTATATAGTACTACATACACAACAACTTGGGGAATACATCGTTTCAATAAAACAGCACCATTCTTATTCACATAAACAACTGCCATTCTTTGAAACATCTTTTATGCATGACTTTAAATAATATTATACATGAACCACAGTGTGGTCAACAAAGCTTTTCCTTATAACACTGTTATTATTCACATATAAAACTAGTATTCTTTGAAACGTCTTTTGTACATGTGTCTTTACATAGTATATTTCATGCAGAACAGTGTGGTGAGAACATAATTTCCAGGAAGTAACAATACCTGGATGAAAAAAAATAAGTGTATGAGTCTTAGAAACATCTCATTTACATGGTTCTTTAAATGTATTTCATTCACCACATTGTGGTGAAATTATCTTTCATTGAAATAACACAATGCTTATTCACATGTATAATTTTCTTCATTATAAACATTTTTTTATATACGTGTCTTTACATAGTATACTCTTTGTAATGTAATGTGTTAATTACATTTTCACTAAATAACAGGGTACTTGTTCACATATACAACTAGCATTCTCACACATCTTTTATACGTGTTGATAGTGTATATAATATGCAGCATTGTGCTGAACACATTGTTTCATTGAAATAACACTACTTAGATGCTACTAAACACTAGCACACTTAGAAACATCTTTTATAATATGTTTGAGCATTGTATTCATATCATGCACCATACTTTGCAGTACATACGTTATTCATCGAAACATCACTTTAATTAGTCACACATATACTTAGCATTCTTAGAAACATCTCTTATACATGTGACTTTATATAGTATATTATCTGCACCACAGTGATTCAATCTCCTTACTATATTTGGTGTAGTAGTTCATATTTTTATTCTTCATGATTCATAATTGGTAAGTTATATGTTTCTAAATATTTATCTATTTTTTTTATATTGCCTAATTTGTTGGCATATTATTTCTTCATAGTGTTTTCATATGACCCTTAGTGTTTCTAATATATCATTACTTTGAACTAATTTTCGTGGTAATACACTGTTCTTTTTCCCATTAACAACTAGCTTTATGAGGAACATCTTTTATTTAAACGTTTCTTTAAATAATGGATTCCATGCACTATAGTTTGGTGAATACATTATGTCAGTGAAATGTCACTCTGCCCTTTCATATATATAAATAAATTTCTGAGAAACATCTCCTATATATATGTGTGTTTACATAGTGTATAGCAAATATCACAGTGTGGTGAAAACATCTTTAGTGAGCTAATACTCTCCTCATTCATATATACAACTAGAATTTTTTGAAACTTATTTTATACAGGTATTTTTACATAGCATATTCTAACAAGAGTATGCTGAACATATTTTTTCACTGAGAAAAAAAATGCTATCATTTTATATATTCACATATAAAACTAGCATTTTAGAGTAATCATTTATACATGTGATTTTCACAATATATTCCATGCCCGTTCTTCCAGTGATCACATTCTTCCACTTAACACTGACATATTCAGAAGTACAACCACAGTAACTGGAAGCATCCTTTATATATGTATCTTAATTAGAGTAACCTTAAGACCACATTGTAGTCATTCTTTCATTCACTGAAATAACTTTACCATATTCATTTAGACAATTAGCATTCTTTGAAACAATTTTATACATGAGTTTTAACCATAATGTATTACAGTGGTGAACACATTCTATCACTGAATTTACACCCCCTTCATATGCATAAACATTAGCATTCAACGAAACATGGTTTACAAACCTGCTTTCACATAATGTTTTCCATTTACCACTTTGTGGTGAATTATTCATTCAGTAAAATAACACTATCCTTACTCACACATACAATTACCATTCTGTAAAACGTGCCTGTATATCTTTCATTATAGTGAATTTAATGTACCACAGTTTATTGAACACATTCTTTCATTGAAAGAACACTACAGAAATGCAACAAAATTCTCTTAGGACCATCTTTTATACATGCTCGTTTAGAATATATAACACATTGTATTTGGTGAACACATTTTTTCATTGAAATAACACTGTCCTTTATTTACATATACAACTAGCTTTCTTGAAAGATTTTCTATACATGTGACTTTTCGTAGTGTATTCAATGCACCACAGTACTGTAATCATATTCTCTCACTAAAATAACACAGATCTTATTCACATATACAACAAGCATTCTAAGATACGTTTTTTAAAATAAATTTATTTATTTATTTATTTGTGGCTGCATTGGGTCTTTGTTGCTGCACAGGGGCTTTCTTTAGCTGTGGTGAGAGGGGGCTACTCTTCATTGCGGTGTGCGGTCTTCTCATTGTGGTGGATTCTCTTGGTGTGGAGCATGGGCTCTAGGTGTGCGGGCTTCAGTAGTTGTGGCTCGTGGGCTCTGGAGCGCAGGCTCAGTAGTTGTGGCACATGGACTTAGTTGCTCCGCGGCATGTGGGATCTTCCCAGACCAGGGATCGGATCTGTGCCCCCTGCTTTGGCAGGGGGATTCTTAACCACTGTGCCACCAAGGAAGTCCCTCTAAGATACATTTTATGCACAGGTTTTTACATACATTATACTACACTCCTCAGTATGGTGACCACATTTTTTCACTCTAATAACACTGTCATTATTTCAAATATACAACTAGCTTTATTAGGAAAAACTCTATACATGTAAATTCATAATGTGTTTTCATGCTCCACAGAATGTTGAACTCAGTCTTGCACTAGAATAACTCTGTCATTTTTACAAGTACAATTGCCTTATTTGTAAGGCATGTGTCTTAGCAAGTTTTTTTTCCATGTGCCACAGTGTGATGAACTAATTATTTCACTGAAAGAAGATGGTTCTTTATTTACATATACCACTGGCACTCTATTTAACTTCTTTTATACATGTGTCTTTACACAGTATATTCCATTGATCTGGGATTTTCTGTTGGGAGGATTTTTTTTTTTTTTTTAAGAAGTGTGGCTTGATCATTCACGTATATATATATTTTTTAAATTAATTAATTAATTAATTAATTTTTGGCTGTGTTGGGTCTTCGTGTCTGTGCAAGGGCTTTCTCTAGTTGCAGTAAGCGGGGACCACTCTTCATCGCGGTGCACGGGCCTCTCACTTTCGCAGCCTTTCTTGTTGCGGAGCACAGGCTTCAGACGCGCAGGCTCAGTAGTTGTGGCTCACGGGCCTAGTTGCTCCGCGGCATGTGGGATCTTCCCAGACCAGGGCTCGAAAGCGTGTCCCCTGCATTGGCAGGCAGATTCTCAACCACTGCGCCACCAGGGAAGCCCTGTTGGGAGGATTTTGATTACTGATTTAATCTCATTACTTTTTCTTTGTCTGTTCAGACTTGCTGTTTCTCCCTGGTTCAGTTTGGTAGGTTGTATGATTCTAGGAAGTTAACCATTTCTTTTAGGTTATTAAATTTGTTGCTGTATAATTATTCATAATAATCTCTTACGATCCTATGTAATTCTGTAGTGTCAGTTATTATTTCTCTTCTTTCATTTCATTGAGTTTTCTCACATTTTTTCTTAGTCTAGCTAAAGGTTTTTCAATTTTGTTTATCTCTTAGAAAAATCAGTTCTTAGTTTCATTATCTTTTCTATTGTTATTCTGAACTCTATTTTATTTATTTCTGCTCTGATCTTATGTCCTTCCATCTGCTACTTTGGTTTAATTTGATTTTCTTTTCTAAACATGCAACTTTGGTTGTTTATTTGCAATCTTTCTAACTTCTTACTATGTGCGTTTATTGCTATAAGCTTCCCTCTCAGAACTGCTATAGCAGCTCCCAGGGGTTTGGTAAGTTGTGTTCTATTTTTTATTTCAAATAACTTTTGGTTTTTCATTTGATATTTTATTTGACACACTGGTTATTCAGGAGTGTGGTGTTTAATTTTTACAATTTCCCAGCTTTCCTCAAGTTGTTGATTTCTAATTTTATACCACTGTATAAAAAAAAAAGTCACTTGGTATTGTTACCAAAACAAACTCGGGTCCACTTGCACAATGCACTGTAAAACCAATCTACTAACACTGAGAATGTAGTGAAGGAAAGTACACTGTTTATTACACCCAATATGGAGCCAACAAGGAGAATGGGCCACTCATGCTCAAAAGAGATTCAACTCTACCAGGCCTGGAATGAGCCTGAGTTGTTTTGCTAATATATTTGCATGCAAGTGAACTCTGAACAAGGAGAGAAATATACTAATTAAGAGTTTTGCTTTGGGACTATAGAATTTAAGAGTGTATTGTACCAACCATGAACACTGTGTATTGAAAACAGGAGCGTAGATAATTGCACATGGTATTGGAGAGACTCCTGAAAGCCTCTACCATTGAGGCTCAATATGTAGCAGTAATATGCCTCAATGATTAGCAAAGTTTTAAAATAATACATCTCAACCAACATTCCATTTGAGGCTCCCTGATTTCAAGGGGTCATTGCATATGTTGGTGGTTTCTGATCTAAGACAAAGTATATCCTGTCACAGCACTTACAGAAGTAAGATAATTAGAGCTCAAATTTGGCCTCTATAGACCCCTTGCTATGACACAGGTTTCAATGTGGTTCATATCATTACTTAGATGTGTAACTATGTTGTATACTTTTCGTTCACTAAACTGTAGATTTCTAAGTATAGTCATTGTGGGTCCTGTGAATCTTCTTTAGCAATTGAACCCCTGTTATCTGACATATTTCATGCCATTATGTTTCAAAGAAGGAAAAAAAAAAAAACAGAGTGAGAGAAGGAAAAGAGGGAGCAGTATTTTATACATAATGGTAAACTTACTTTTTCTGGTGCTCTTCAATTTCTTCCCATGGATACAAGTTTGCATCTGATATGAATTTACTACAGCCTGAACAATTTATCATTTCTTCCAGGGCATATCCGCTGTAACAAAACATCTCAGCTGTCATTTTTCTGAAAATGTCTTTATGTCAACCTCAGTTTTGAAATACAATTCCCTTGATATAGAATACTGGGTTACCTTTTTCTGATGAGAAGGATGTCATTCACAAGGTTGTTTCAAATGTGTAATATGTCTTTACATTCCCTCCAGAAGCTTTCTTACCTTAGAAAATAATCTCTGTTATAATATGTTGTATTGACTCAGCCTATTGATACCTTTGTTCTCTGCCAGGAATGCCTGGGCAAGTACATTTACTGTATTGACTCAAAGTGAACCCCACAGACATTTCCCACCATCATCCCTAGGGAAAATGTTATGACTAGGCCAGTCCTTGTGGTTCTCATGATTACAGGATGCAGCTCAGCAAGAAACCATCAGGGAAGTTTGAAGAACAAGATTTACTACTCACAGGTCCTTGAGAGTACATGGCACACATGGGGCCACTCAGTGAAGTTGTGGGGAGAGGGGGACAGAGGGAGAGAGTACATACCTGGGGCTCTCCGTTTATTAGGATTAGAGGGGTAGGGTATCTATGGTTTCAAGGGTTCACAAATTTTGTGTGAATTTAAAGCATAGGAGTGGGAATTAAGGCATGGGAAAGAAGAAGTGACCCAAGGGGTCAGTTATAAGGTTACCCAGAACTTTCTAGAAGGGAACTTTTATGAGTGGGGCAGTCTGGTTCCTTCTTTAGTACTTTTGCTAATAGCTGTGTCACACAGTTGGCAATACCTTTATTTGAGATGTATGTCTTTGAAATTGATGCCAGGGCAATCAAAAGCTTAATGTCAGGCACTTATACTACAATCCACCCTATGATGCCAAGGCATCAGATTTAATGGTGAGGACACTAACAGCCAGGGTAGCAGATATGTTAAAAGTCAGGGGTAGGTACCAAGAAAAGATGCATCTGATTTCAGTTATGATAACAAATCCTATAATAATTATACAAACAATGGTTGGAAATTCAGTCAGTAGCTTTTGTCCCAAACTTGAAAGGTCCAGCCATGAACATACATCAGTGATCTGGGAGGCCCAGGGAATATGTGCAAAGATTTGGACAGTATTACTGAATATTTTAACATCTTGGGCCATCTTATATCAGTAGGTTTGAACTTGTCCTGAGCTAGTGATGAACATGCAGCAAGTGGTCCCAGGGAGCACACAAACTGCTCTTTCCTTGGCAAGAAGATAAACTAAAGCCAGGTGGTTTTCTGAAACCATTGGAGCAAGAGACTCATGACTGTTGCACAAGGGACAGGGTGTCATGGAGGCTTTGTATATGTTGCGTTAAGATTGCCAATAATTATTTCTTGGCACTAAATACCCAATTTTGTGTGGCAAGGGCCAGTGCATGGGTGCCCAGTCTAGTCAGTCCTAGTAGAACTGAAATACCCGGGACTAAAGCAATGAAAATGGCTTTTTGTCAGTAGAAGCCCAGCAGAGTAGGAAACTCAGTGATTTTGTGTCCCATGGTTTATACCTCCACAGGCAGGATGAGAGAAACAATGATGCACTTAGTATGTAGCCCAGGGAAAGTCAATCAGAGGGCTGGGAAAGAGAATAATGTACTGGGTGAGTATCTTATACTGTTGCATAGAGTAGAATCCAAAGTTGGCCGTTTTTACTGTAAAATATTCATTCGGGTTGTCGGTGAGAAAAGCAGGAATTTGGGCCCATTCATGGTTATCTGTGCTATATGAGTGGTGCGATTAACAGGGTACGTGGACCAAGATTTGTCTGTTTCTGGGCACAAAATCACCAAGGTGGCTTGAAGGCTACCTCAAAATGACCTTTGGAGGAGCTACTGGAGTAGAAAATGGATGAGGCATCTAATTGAAGGGAAGCCCAGGGCAAAGACATTATTGTTAAGTGGAGTCGACTGGAATTGAATACGTCAGCAGGGTAAGCATTTAAGGTAGAGTACAAGTGATTGGAGGCCAAACAATAGGCCTAGCAATTTCTGACTTCAAAGTATGGGCAGCCCTCTCAGCATATTGGCCAAAAAAATTGCTGGTGTTTGTGAAGCATCTTGCCAGTATAGGAGGAAGTGTAGTGGACGAGGTTATGAAAGTGTCAGGGGTAGTCCTAGTAGGGGATGGTGGCGGCCCGCAGAAGTCATGGCTGGGAATTCCTATGTAAGCACAGAAAATTGGAAGATCAAGGAGAGCAGGTAGGGCAAGGAGTCTATATGAGTAATATTTCTAGGCAGGGAAGCTATATGATGCTGAATGCATATTTTTGACTGCCACGATATGGAAGACAGGAGGCAAGGCTGTCCTGCACTTGACAGAGGATGTACTCACAGCCTGACAGGCATGTTGGTATTAGGAAGGGTCAGCAGGCAAACACCAGGCAAATTCAGGAAAATAATATTCCGGTGGGTCCCCTGATTCTATTAAGGCAATATATTTAAACCACTCTTTTCACAAACACTTAGACCCTGTTGCAGTATTTCAGAGACGTCACAGTAAACTGGGGAGCAGAGCAATCTGGGCAAGTGTCAAGGTCTCTGACACAGTGATATGCCCCTGGTGTGTCCTCTCTACTGTATGGGGCATAGTCATCTCCAGCAGTGACCTCTTGGGCTGGGGCAAATCATCTGAGATGATGTCCTCTCCAATTCTGAGTTCATCTCACTCAGGGGTAAGGTCCTCTAGAATGGTGCCACCCAGGGGGCAAGTGACCCTCCAATGGGGCTATCTGGTTGGGATATTGGTCATGGGCTGGGATAGACTAGCCTGATATGGCTTGGAAGCTTTCCTGAAGACTGACTTTCATATTTGGTGCCTCCAGCTACTGGAACAAATTATTAACACCTCCCTGGCATCATCAGGGACACATTCCCCAAAGGAACAGGTGGCTGCCCTTTCATTCCATGCACAGTGCATCCAAGGCACATAAAGATTCTGAGCACATTTACATCCCACACTAAAGAAGATCTTCTGGATACTATTTAGGCATTCTTGGGACTGACCCATGAGGGTGATGGACAAATCATGGGAGCACAGTCCCTGTAACCAGATGGGTTTTGTGTATAGTCACTCACAGGGCCAATTAGTTTGTAACAATATTTGATATAAAGAATTGGTGGGTGAGTATCATTTAGACATCACCTCCAGAGAACCCATTTCCTGTGAAGGGATTCAATCCCTTTGCTGCTCAGATTTGGTGTCATGCTAGCCTAAACCCTTCCAACACAGCTCTCCAACATTCCCCATTTATCCACCCGGTGGTGCAGTTGTGGACAGGAGCAGTATTATTCCAATATTGTCCCTGAGTGATGGTTAGGCCTCAGGGGATCTACCAGTAACTCAATTATCCAGACTGCATAATGCAGTACGAATTGCTATAGCCATACAGAGTACTAACATTTGATGGGCTTCGATGGGGTTCCTTCTGGATGAGCTACTTGAATATCGATTAACAGCTGACTGCAGTTGCTTTTGACAAGAAGGCCATGGGTTACCTCTTGCAGTGTGGGAAAGTTACATTCTCCTGTAATATGGAAAGGCTTTTGATGTCAAGTTTAGACCTTCTTGTATGCCAAAAACCCAAAAGAAACTCAGTAGACTCAGGTTTGGTGCAGAGACTCCAGGAAGCATAGTCAGGCGTGGCCACAGACTATACTCAGAATGTGGAGTAGGTGGCACTGAAGGTAAAGCTCGTTGGACTTTCTGTTGGGCAGCTTCCAAAGCACACTGTCGGGCCTCACCCTAATGGAAGGTGGCAAATTTGCATGTGGTTGCATAGACAGGGCAAATAACCAGTGAGAGATGAGGGATGTGTTGCCGCCAGAACCTGAAAAGGCCTGAAGCCTGAATGTGTTGTGCCTGAGTGTAGTGCGTGATTTAATAGTGAGCAATGGATGTTTGGCAGTTGGGGGTATTTCTCAGCCCTTAAAGTCCCAGGTGATGCTCAGAAACATAGAGATAACACTGGGCATTAGATATCCTGAGGGGCATTTGCCCAGTCACACTGGTGTAGACGGTGTGTAAGGGTGTGCAACTCTGCCCATATCATTCCCTCAGAGGGACACCTCAGCATAATGCCGTCAAAATAATGCCTCAAAAATGCAATTTTCCAATTGCAATTTATCTAAATCCCAGGAGCAGAGGTCCGTGCAATTGCAGTATTGTTTAAATATGCCATTGGGAGCCATATCAATGTGTTTAACCCCTTCAAAAGTGAAAGCAAACTGGATCTGGGATTCTTCTGAGATGGGAACAGATATATTAGCTAGGTCAATGACGGCAAAGGACACTCCTCGGGTCCCTTGTATCTCCCCAATCTTTCTATAATACTAGAAATTGGGGTCTTAATTGGGAAAACCTGAGAACTGAGGCTTAGCTAGTCCATGGTGAGGCACCACTCCTTAGTGGCTAGCTTAAGTACCAGATAAACACTGCTACTGAAAGGGGAGGTTGGGGGCTTAATGACTCCCATTTCTGTAATAACAGGGCACAGGACTTCAGTGCCCTGTTTAAGTCAGTATTGGGGGTGCTCAACATCTTGACCTGAGGAAGAAGAGTCATTGGCAGCCAGCTGGCCACTCCCAGAAGGAAGGCCAGGAAACTGGGCTTCCTCCATGTGGCATAGATTCATGTAAGTGCAATCATGCCAATAAATAAAGAACCAAGGGGGCCACCATAAGAGGAAGCCATTTGATGTGAGTGGTCCCAATAGTTACATCCGAATGGATGTGACGGTTTTACCAGCAATTCCCTGTAAGTAGTAGGGCTCCCGCACTGGGAATTTAGAGGGACTACCTGGAATAATAGTGACATTGTTTCCAATAGGGTCAAAAAAAAACCCTGCATATTTTCATTGTCCAAATTGTCCATCAGAATGGTACAGGAGTGACTGTCCCTAGGGCATGGGAAAAGCACTCAGGAGCCACCAATTTTCCAGGATAGGGGCTTAGGTGGCTGGAAGTTCTGGAGGTTAGGGAAGAACACAGAGGGAGCAATAAGGACTGAGTTGGGGCCAAAGAGGTTAGAGGGGGTTTTGTGGCAAGAGGATGGATGGTAGAAAGGGGCTGTAGTGGGAGAATTCTAGTTCTATAGACTGAAATTTAGAGACTGGCTGTTCAGAGATCAAGTGGCCATGACTCCCAGCAGAGGTTTGGTGTGTATTCCCTTGAGGAGCAAAATTAGGATGGGAATTCATTGGGGAGGAAATGGGGAGCCTTTTCAATTGAGGGAAATTTGCTTTAGGGCAGTCTCTCTAGGGCAGTGGGGGCAGAGGGGCATAAGCCTCAAGTATTTGGGTATCTGGGTGCGAATCTCTCCTCCATGTCTAATGAGCTGGTTCATATCCTTCAGTGCCTTTTGAATGGTTTCAAAAGTCTCAATAAAATGGAATAGTGCTACTCTGTATTTAGGGGGAGTGCCTTGTAAAAATCCTCTGGACTCAGGGTCAAATGGGCCATCTTTAGGGTTAGAAACAGAGAGGCGTTCATTTCAGTCACTACAGTCATAGAAATGGTAAACCCATTGGGTCATGCCAATTTTGTGTAGCAGGAGATGGGCTTCATCTAATGTCTTCTATTCACTGAGCTTAGCAGTAATCACCATGATGAAAGGTGGGCATGGTGCCAGGCAATAAATATCCAGGTGAGGAGAGGGAGGGCTCTGGTGCGAATATCAGTGGTCCCTGCCTTCTCTTGTCCTCCCCTCCTCGTCACTAGAGGCCTTAATAACCTTGTCTGCTTTTTCTTTGGTGGCAGGGGTATCTCATGAGGTGTGTTTTTTGGTTCTGCCCTCAGTCAGGGGAAAGCCAAGAGGGCTTAGGATGTGGTATCTCAGAGGAAACGAGCACGCAGCCCAGATGGATCTTTAAGGTCTTTAAGACATACTGGCTAGTTGGTACATTTCAGCAGCTGAGATTAACAATCCAGAGCCCATTCCAAAAATCCGCAATAGTCAATCAGCTCCCTTCTCTTCCCTCTGCTGCACCAAATTTTTAAGTTTTCAATTTAAGATATAATTTCAGATCTCAGTTTGACTTTGAGTTTTCTCCTGTTACCTGAACCTTATGTGTTGGTATTGGAAATTTTGTGGAGGACTTCTTGTAAGCCCTCTTAGTAAGTGGCTGCCTCCCCTTCCTGGGTGTCCCAGTGAAGCACCCGAGAATTAGAGTCTGCCTCCACTAGTGTCTTACACACAGGGTCTTCGGAAAAAGCCCCAGGGCCTCTGGAGAGTAATAACACAGCCCTGGCCTGCTGGCGTGCTGTGCTACCAAGCCACACCCAGGAAGTTCCTATAGGGATTTTACATTTATGGAGGAGTTGCTGAATCTCCTCCGGAGTTTCAGAAGGCACTGGCACAAGATGCTCAGAACACTTACAGTTGTCCATTAAGTTTTTTTGCAACACTGTGTTAGGGATTGGACCCACTGTTTTGTCACAGGGCTCAGCAGTAAGGCCAGGTAAGAATCATGTGATTGGTGATACATGAAACAAGTCACTTGGTTTATTGCACACTATTAGCACACATCACAGATTAGTCAAAATAGTTAATGTTCAAAGGGGATAACGAAGCACACAAAGGAGAAGTCTAAGAAAGAAATGTGTCAGCACCAGCAGCAATCTCTCTGGTCCAGCAACAGGTCTTGAGACAAGCATGAGTGGGAAGCTGCCTCCTGCTCCCACAGAGGCTCCAGCAGCATTGGTCGGGAACAGCTCTCAGCAGGGTGGAGGCGGTCCTCCAGCAAAGTGCCTTCAAGTTGCTGAGTTCAGTGGTCTCATTTGAAGGAGTCTGCTGGTAGGGTATAGTGGTTACACCCCAGGGGGACTCCTCTCTCATTAGTTGCTCCTTCTGTTCCAGTGAAGTATTTCCGTGGATGTCATCGAATACCTTATCTACACTTTTTTTTTTAATTCAAGTATAGTTGATTTACCGTGTTGTGTTAGTTTCTGGTGTGCATCAAAGTGATTCAGTTGTACATATATACACATATTCTTTTCCATTATGGTTCGTTATAGGATAATGAATATAATTCCCTGTGCTATACAGTAGGACCTTGTTGTTTATCTATTCTATAGATAATAGTTTGCATCTGCTAATCCCAAACTCCCAATCCATCCCTACCCTTGGCAACCATGTCTGTTCTCTTTATCTGTGAGTCTGCTTCTTTTTCGTATATGTCATATTTGCATCATATTTTACATTCCATATGTAAGTGATATCATATGGTATTTGTCTTTCTCTTTTTGACTTACTTAACTTAGTATGATAATCTCCAGGCCCATCCATGTAGCTGCAAATGGCATTATTTCATTCTTTTTTTATGGCTGGGTAGTATTTGTTGTATATATACACAACATCTTCTTTATCTATTCATCTATAGATGGACATTTATATAGGTTGTTTCCATGTCTTGGCTATTGTAAATAGTGCTGCTATGAACATAGGGGTGCATGTATCTTGTAGAATTAGTGTTTTGTCTGGGTATATGCCCAGGAGTAGGATTGCTGGATGATACAGCAACTCTATTTTTAGCTTTTTGAGGAACCTCCATACTGTCTTCCATAGTGGCTACACTAACTTACATGTCCACCAACAGTGTAGGAGGGTTGCGTTTTCTCCATACTCCCTCCAACATTTGTTATCTGTAAACTTTTAATGATGGCCATTCTGACCAGTGTGAGGTGGTACCTCATTTTACTTTTGATTTGCATTTCTCTGATAATTAGGGATGAGGAGCATCTTTTCGTGTGCTATTGGCCATCTGTATGTCTTCTTTGGAGAAATTTCTATTTAGGTCTTCTGCCCACTTTTTGACTGGGTTGTTTGTGTTTTTGTTATTGAGTTGTATGAGCTGTTTGTATATATTGGAAATTAAGCCCCTGTCACTTGCATCATTTGCAAATATTTCCTCCCAGTCCATAGGTTGTCTTTTTGTTCTGTTTATGGTTTCCTTTGCTGTGCAAAAGCTTGTAAGTTTGATTAGGTCCCATTTGTTTATTTTTACTTTTATTTCTATTGCCTTGGTAGAGTGACTTAGGAAAACACTTTCAAGATTTATGTCAGAGAACGTTTTGTCTCTGTTCTGTTCCAGGAGTTTTATGGTGTCATGTCTTATAGTTAAGTCTTTAAGCCATTTTGAGTTTATTTTTGTGTATGGTGTAAGAGCGAGTTCTAACTTCACTGATTTACATGCAGCTGGCCAGCTCTCCCAGTGCGACTTGCTAAAGAGACTCTTTCCTCCACTGTATATTCTTGCCTCCTTCGTTGAAGATTAATTGACCATATGTGTGTGGGTTTATTTCTAAGCTCTCTTTTCTGGTCCATTGATCCATATGTCTGTCTTTGTGCCTAAAGTAACACTCTTAATTCATCACACTAAGACATCCACAGTCATATACCGAACATTTCAAAACAACCAATATGTAGGTTCACATTTGCCACTATGACTCCATTTAAAATTACCTAATATACTTAAGTCCTATGATTTCACACAAGATGAATCATGACACAAAAGAAATCACATCCCGACACCCACAGTATCCTATTAGGTTGGGGAACAAAGAGTTACAGCAGGAAGTGAGGCAGCCACTTAGAGAAAGCAAGTCTTGGTTCAATTTCCCCTTTCTTGGTGCCATGAGTTTCTGTTGCAAGGATATTTCACTCATCTGGGTTAGGACACAATAGTCCTGGCACCCTACTGCCTCAGTGGTTGCAGGGGTAAGTTTCCCTTCACCTTACCTATGGGAATAACCTTTCCTTGTGCCTTTAACCAGAGCTCCACCTTGGGCAGTGATAATAGCCTTATGATTCAATCCACCCTCCTTAGCTCTCCTTGGCATGAGGTGTGGAAGATAGTTGATTATATTAAGTTAATTAAGACCTTTATAATTAGTGGTCTAATCATTTTATTAGGTCATATGGCCTTGACCATGCAGCTCTGGGAAAACTGTTCAATTATTATGGCAGTTGTGACACTTGGGGACGGGTACTGCTGACAACACATGGCAGAGGAATATGCAAAAACACAAAGCAGTGTCAGGGACCTCCAGCAAGTGGTTGCTGCCTTCTCAAAGGGTGTTACCCAGCTGGGTTTGCCAGTCACTAAGCCAGTCACTGATAAAGGGAACTCCCCTTGGTTAACTGCAAGTACAATCATGCAATCCTGCTGGCTACACCAGCAGGATGTACTGGTCTCATTCTATTGATAGTGAGGTTATTGAGTAGGAATCCCTGAGGCACTCACCTAGGATATATTACTGGTGGTGAGAAACCACAGACACTTCTCCTACCAGAACCAATGTTGTGGCTGGGCCAGCCTGTGGTTATCATAACCATAGGATGCACCTGAGCAAGAAATCATTAGAGAGCTCTGAAGAACAACAGGTCCTGGAGGGTACAGGGCATACCTGAGGGCCACACAGTGAGTTCGATATATAGGCATGGAGCATGGACCTGGGGTTCTGTCTTTATTAGGGTCTGGGGGCGGAGGTGTGTCTATGGTTCTGTGAGTTCACTCTTTCTTGGCAAATTTAAAGTATAAGAGCAGGAATTAGGGTGCAGAAAGGGAGAAGCAGGGTCATTCAAATGGAGAGTCATCTAGGTTACCCAAAGCTTTCTAAAGGGAAACTTCATGGGTTTTTATTGTATTTCTAATGTGTTTCAGTGAAATACCTATCTAGAACTGATTGTGCAAATCTTAATTCTATAATCCATATATTGTCTGCCTTTGTAATTTGTATGATGGAGTCCCAAATAGTATGCTTTGACCTATCCAGCGTTGGTACATGACACACATTTGAGGGCATGGACTTGTTTCCAGACTCCATGTGCTCAAGTCTCAGGTCTCCTATGTGATATTGGGTAGGACACTTAACCGCACTTAAACCACTGTATGTTCATCTGAAAAATGTGTGTAATATATTGACAGCCTCATGGGACTATTATGAAGTGTGAAGACGTTAATCTATATAAAAGGAGTGGCCATGTGCCATTGCAAGTGTTTTACAAGTGTTAGGTGGTGGTGGTGGTGTTACTATCATCAAATTTACATGGAAGATAAGATAGGAAGTTTTAACAGGTTCAGTTCATTGGCTGTCCAGGATCCAATCCCTGCTTATTCCTCGGGGGCAGACAAACATCTGTCCCAGAAGATACAGAGTTAAGGCCTATTAGCTGGATTAACCTGGGAATACACATCAAGCCTGTGGGCATCATAGTTTCTCTCCTGGGTTTACTCCAGCCACCTCCAGATGGTCCATTCGCCTCTAATCTTAGCATCTTTAATCCATTTTCTGCAAAACAGTCACAGTGATCTTTTAAAAAATGCAATGTCTTTAGACTTCTGGGCTGCTAGTGACAGAGTACTTAGTACCCAACTGGTACTAATTCAGCCAAAAACAAGTATAATAATGAACAAAATATGGCATGCCAGTATTTTCAGTCATGCACAACCAGGCAATTGCTTTTTGTTATGGGGGCACATTCTTGATCCATAGAAATTATCTAAACTAAAGATCAGAAAGAGAAATAGGCTGAGAAACAAGTGAACACTGTATCAATGATCTGTGAGAAAATACTAGTGATCGAATGTGTGTGGTTAAGACATGGAGAAAAATGGTAAAATATTTGAAGAAATAATTATTGAAAATTCCCAAAATTTGGTGACAATATTACTTTTTGTATCCAAGAATCTCAAAATCAAAGCAACATAAATATGAAGAAAATATGTAGGTACATAACAGAAAAACTTCAAAACCTAAACATAAGAAGAAAAATTTTAAAGCGGCCAGAGGGTTTTCTGAGGCTAACCACTGAGGTGTGCTGGATCATCTACTCATATAAAAAACAAACAAACAAAAAAAAACCAACAACAACAGCAAAACAGCCGATTTAACTGGAGAAAACTGTCTTTAAAATATTATTAAAAGTTTCTGGATATTGTCTGTAGTGCATATCATAAAGGGAAAAACAGATTTGAGAACATCTAAATTTTACTAAGAACAGCCAGAGTCTGAAATATGAATGCACTACTTTCCCCTTCCCCCACCCCACAGATCTCTGCTGTGGGCACGCTAATATGAGCAAATTCAAACCAGCAAATGGGCTCCATTCCCCCATTTCAGAATTTTTCATTTTTTACCTCAGGAGGGGCAGGACATGAAATTTCTCATTTCTGCCCGCCCGGGGTTGCAGAAGCTCTTTCTTGCAGACATGGCAGTGAATATCCCCACCCAGACAGTACACATGGGACGGAAGCTCTACTCCAGGTATAGTAAGTCAAAATTATTTGAGTCCTGATAAACCTCACAATAGCTCACAGTGTGGAGTATCCACACAGGGAAGACTAGCCATTACAGTCCCTATCCAGCATGTTTGCAGAGCATGTATGTCATTCCAGGAGAAGCATGATACTGCCTGAACCCAGTTCCAGAGCAGTGATGCAGAGATTTTACCTGCGAGGGAGAGGCAGTTGGAATAGCTCCTCACTTTTGCCTTGAGGAAGTGCATCAGAGCAGGGATAATTCAAGCCTAGCAGCATTATCAAAAACCGTGGAGACTGTATGTTCATGTTTCCACTCCAACATGAGAAGAGCCTTGAAACTGTCAGTCCCATCTTCACAACAATGAAGAAAATCTAACAGATAAAGTGAACAACTACACTTCTTGGATCTATCAGACAACTGAGGTTGTTAGGGGAAACAGTGATTAAAACTGCCCACCCTGGCCAGGCACCACAGTAACCATTTGCATGGGTTATTTTATGGCGTGTGTCTCCTCGGACAATTCATTTCCGAGTGTTAGACAAGAGCCCGCTCTCGGGCCCTGGAAGGGGTCCCCCTTGCTGCAACAACGTCACTGGGAAAACAATTGCCCCAAAAAAGGTGAATACAGAGAAACACAGCTTGCCAAGAGAAGAAGCTGCTAGAGCCAGAAACTGGTAGGTAAAATATAATCAAACTGCTGGAGCTTGAGTATGGACTAGCTTGAGATTTAGAAACTCCCGTGAGCCTATTCTTAGGGGAAATGCCGCACATTCATGAATTTTACCTCAAGGAGCCCCACCAAGTTCTCCTGATGACGGTCAGAGAAAAATCTCCTCGTGTTTCCAGCAGGGAGGAGGAAAAGGAGCCATTTTTAATATATCCAGAGCATTCTATTCTGTGCCTGTTCTAAGAGAAATTACTTTGAGTTAATCTAACTGATGTGGGGGAAGGAAAACACTCAACTCCAAGGCTCCCTGTTTCTCACACCTACGGGAAACAAAAAGCTGAGAAGCACTTGAGAAGGTTACAGCTCAGGGGCACAGGTCAAGTTAAAGACTGATATGTAATCAAAGAATCATAGAATGCTTCCTCTCCCCCACACCTATCAACTCATCAACAGGATTCTTGCATAAAAGAGGATTACAGCTGAAAGAACTACAAGATTTAGACTCTGAGGAGGAAATTCTAGGGAAACTCAAAGACTACCAAGAACAGGAAAACAAGCATATTAGAGGAAATTGATTTAGACACCTACAGGTATAGCAAACAGTGAACATACAGTGAACACGCTAGCATAAGTCCTACCAAGATAAACATAAACCCTCCCACTGAAGTCCCAATAAATTATGTCTGCCTTTCGGCAAAAAATTACAATGCATTACAAGACAAGAAAAAATACAGTATGTAGAGACAAAGCAAGCAAGAGAACCAGACTTAAATATGAGATTCTGGAATTATCAGACTGGGAATTTTAAAACATGATTAATAGCCTAAAGGCTCTATTGCAAAAAAAAGAACAACATGCAAATACAAATGGACATTAGGAGAACAGAGATTAAAACTGTAGGAAAGGGACTTCCCTGGTGGCCCAGTGGTAAAGAATCTGCCTTCCAATCAGGGGACGAGGGTTCGATCCTTGGTCAGGGAACTAAGATCCCACATGCCGTGGAGCAACTAAGCCAGTGCGCCACAACTACTGAGCCTGCACTCTGGAGTCCACGAGCCACAACTACTGAAGCCCACATGCCTAGAGCCTGTGTTCTGCAACAAGAGAAGCCACCGCAACGAGAAGCCCGCACACCGCAACAAGGAGTAGCCCCTGCTCGCCGCAACTAGAGAAAGCCCGTGCACAGCAACAAAGACCCAATACAGCCAAAAATAAATAAATAAAAAGTAAATTTATACAAACAAACAAACAAAAAACACTACAGCAGAAATGAAAATACCTTTGAGGGGCTCCCAAGTAGCCTGGACACAGTAGAGGAACAATCAATGAACTTCAAGATGGAAACAGCAAATTGAAATGCAAGAGGAAAAAAAGGAAAAAAAAACGGACAGAACACCCAAGGGATGTGTGGACAATTACAAAGGAAGCAACGTATGTATAATGAGGATACCAGAAGGAGAAGGCAAAAACAAATGAAATATTTTAAATAATAATGGCTGAGTTTTTCAAAATTAGTGACAGACTCCCACCACAGATCCAGGAAGCCAGAGGATACCAAGCCATATATAATTAAAACTATCCAGGAATATGCTGTTCAAACCTCCAGCATATAGAGTATTATTTGAAAGCTACCTGAATTACCTTTAAGTGTATAGTGTACTCTGGGGCAGCCACTAAAGCTTTAAAAATGATAATTGATATATCAAGAGGAAAGAAAATGCAATCACATAAAATGCAGTTAAAATTACACAAGGCAGAAAAAGAGAAGAAAGAAAAAGTACAATAAATAAATATTTTAAACAGGGCAGATATATGTGAATTATCTAAATATACCAATGAAAAAACAATCTCAGAGTGGATTTAAAAAAGACCCAAATATATGCTATCTATACAAAACCCCTTTGAATGTAAAAAGATACACTAAAAGTAAAGGGATGAAGGGACTTCCTGGTGGTCCAGTGGTTAAAATTCCGCCTTCCAATGCAGGGGACATGGGTTCGATCCCTGGTTGGGGAACTAAGATCTCACATGCCACAGGGCAACTAAGCCTGCGCACCGCAACTACTGAGCCCGCATGTTCTGGAGCCTGTGCGCCACAACTAGAGAGAAGCCCGTGAGCCGCAATGAAGAGAACACGCACTGCAACGAAGGGTCTGGTGTGCCGCAACTAAGCCAAATAAATAAATAAATAAATAAAATTTTAAAAGCCATTAAAAAAAAAAAACAAACCAAAGGAAAACTACAATAGCTTTATTACTTTCAGACAAAGCTGAATTAACAAAAGGAAAATTATCAGGAATAAAGAGGAGCATTACATAATGATAAAGGTGTAGATTCAGCAGAAGATAGAACAAGCCTTAAGAGTATGTGTCTAAAACCAGATCAAAATAGGAGGCAAGAACTGGGACTTCCCTGGTGGCGCAGTGGTTAAGAATCTGCCTGCCAATGCAGAGGACACGGGTTTGAGCCCTGGTCCGGGAAGATCCCACATGCCGCAGAGCGACTAAGCCCATGCACCACAACTACTGAGCCTGCTTCGCAACAAGAGAAGCCACAGCAATGAGAAGCCCGAGCACCGCAATGCTGAGTAGCCCCCGCTTGCCGCAACAAGTGAAAGTCCATGCGCAGCAACAAAGACCCAATGCAACCAAAAATAAATAAATTAATTAAAAAAAAAAAAAACTGAAAACAATTATAGTTTGAAATTTCAACAACCTTCCATTTGTACTTAATGGATTCATCAGTCGAAACAAGGACACAGTTGAACTGAGCAGCACCATCAATCAATGGGATCTAATCAACATTTATAGAATACTTTATTCTACAACAGCAGAATACACATTTTTAAGCCCAGATGGCACTTTGATTGAGATAGACAACATTGTGGGTCACAATGCACAATTCAAAAGACAATGAAGCTAGAATTAATTAAAAAAACAGCCAGAAATATCAAAACATTTGCAGACTGAACAACACACTTCTAAATAACATGTAGATCAAGAGTCCCAGATAATTTTAAAATATTTTGAACTAAAGGAGAATGGAAATACAACTTCTTTTTCTGTTTACAGGGTAAATAGTGAGTACCACTGTTCACAGCAACTCCTCAATTGAATCAGATTTGTTCTCCAAACGACTGTGCATATGACTTTTGCATAATGAATATAATGTTCACACTAAATGCACTGGTGACCCTGAGACAATAAAAGTCTTGCAGAAAACATTGTTTGGCTTCTTTCCTGAAGAGGCAATTAAGTAACAATCGTCCATCTTTTTATACACTGGCCAGAAGACAGTAAGAGAAAATAGGAACATGAGGTATTTTAACTATCCAAATGTATCCTCTAACGTGTTTACATAATGATAGTTTTTACATAAAAAGTGCATAATTCCCACTACCCTCATGTTGGATTCCAGTACAATTAAATTGAAGGTGGTCTTTGGGGAGAAAAGTTTTCCTCATCCATTACCTTCACAGGATTTTTTTCCTGTGTAAATTTCGAACACCCACTGAGTAGTCTGGCGGAAAGACTGTTCATAAGTGATTAATTTCAAGGATTTACCTCTTGTGTGAGTCCTCTAATGTCCAATGAGGGCTGAAATCTGGTTGAAACACTATCCATACACAATACACATGGGGGACTTCTCTGTGAGTTTTGTTGATTGATGGTTGATTTCTCGAAGAGAAAATTTCCACATTTATTATATTCATTGATCTTCCCCTGAGTTCTCTGATGCTGCACTTCCAGTTGAAGTTTCCCCATATCTGTTACATTCACAGAGTTTCTCAGTCTGATGTTTCCTAAGACCTGAATTCTGGCTAAAAGCTTTCCCATATGCATCATGTTAATGGGATTTCCCCGTGTGACTTCTCTGATGTGTTCTCAGGCCTGGGTTGCTGCTTTAAGTTTTCTAAAGTTTACTATGTTGACAGGGTTTCTCCCACGTGGGGACTGTCCGATGTACCCTGAGGTTTAGTTTACAGGGGAAAACTTTCTCACGTTCATTACTAATAGGATTTCTCCCCAGTGTGAGTTCTCTGAAGTCTTTAGGACTGGCATCTAGCTAAAAGCTTTCTCACATTCAACCCATTCATTGGGTTTCTCCTCTGTGAATTCGCTGATGCAGAGGTAGATGAGAATTTTCACAGAAGGATTTTCCACACTCACTACACTGCTAAGGTTTCTGTTCTGTGTGAATTTTGATGCCGAGTGAGGTGAGACTTCCTAGAGAGACATTTTCCACATTTATTACACTCATAGGGTTTCTCCCCTGTGTGATTTCTCTGATGTCTTTTTAGGGTTGACTTATGGCTAAAAGCTTTCCCACACTCACTACATTCGTAAGGTTTCTCCCCTGTATGAGTTCTCTGATGCTCTCTGAGGTTTGACATGTGGGTAAAAGTTTTCTCACATTCATTACATGCATAAGGTCTCTCCCCACTATGAGTTCTCTGATGTCCAGTGAGGTATGACTTCCTATAGAAAAATATTCCACACTCATTACATTCATAGGGTTTCTCCCCTGTGTGAATTCTCTGATGCACAACAAGGTATGACTTCCTACAGATAGATTTTCCACACTCACTACATTCATAGCGTTTTGCCCCTGTGTGACTACTCTGATGCTCAGTGAGGTGAAACTTTGTATAGAAGACTTTTCCACATTTATTACACTCATAGGGTTTCTCACCTGTGTGACTTCTCTGATGTCTTTTTATGGTTGACTTATGGCTAAAAGCTTTCCCACACTCACTACATTCATAAGGTTTCTCCCCTGTATGAGTTCTCTGATGATCTCTGAGGTGTGACGTGTGGGTAAAAGTTTTCTCACATTCATTACATGCATAAGGTCTCTCCCCACTATGAGTTCTCTGATGTCCGATAAGGTAATACTTCCTAGAGAAGGATTTTCCACATTCTTTACATCCATAGGGTTTCACCCTTATTTCAGTTCTCTGATGTACACTAAAGGTAGTCTGAGTGGGCGAGGTTTGCCAAAATATGGTATCATGACAGAAGCTCCCTTTTGTGTCACATTTCTGGGGTATGGTAAGGGCTGCATCAGGGCTTAAGTTACCTCCAATTTCAAAGGTCTTTATTTCTGAGTGAGTGCTCTGATGTTCTCTGCAGTGTGACTTCTGGCGGAAAGTTTTCTCAACTGTGTCTTTATTCTGAAGTTGAGCATAAAAGTCTTCCTGCAAGTATTTTCCTTGATTTGCCAGACTTTTCTCTAAGTGGTTATCAAGTTTGCTGTCTTATAAAATAAAGAAAATAAAAATGTCTTATGAACATTAAACACATTTCTTATAGGATGCAGCCTTTATATATATGTGCTATATTGTATTCAACTATTTGCTTTCTAGGAACCTAGTCTCCCTGAAATAAACATTCCAAATGTTTATACTATTCCTATACTCCTTGAGAAAAAAGGACAACAAAGTTATGATGATTATTACTATATAGTTGGCATTTTAAAAATAAGGAAATGAATGTTAAATAGATAATAGGGCTCTCAAAAGTGGTTCACTCAGGAAATCTGAAAATGAGAGACTGGGATGACTGATTATGAGCAGTAGGTAGAATTGTAAGAAAAATCAGTTAATAAGGGTTTTCAAATGATAGATCAAAGAAGGGATTGGACTGAGGAAGAATAACAATGTCCAGGTCCTTATACTTCCAACTAGAGATTACAGTGGGAGGTCTACAAGCTTCCAGATGGAGTCCCCTCTTTTCTATTCTAAACACATCAACACTAAAATAAATTCATAATTGCACTAATTTTCTCCTGATTATAGAAACAATTCTATAGCTCAAGCTCAAATTCTCCTCGAGTTATTCACAGAAATACAAATGTACAAGAAGTGTAAAAGTGATGAGAGGTAAAACCATAATTTGACCTAGAATGAATTCACTTCTATATGCTGGCTCTAATGCCTTAGTTTACTATACCAGGGTTGTTCAACAACAAACCTCTCTTGAACATCAAATCATAAGTGTCCACTTTCACTATGATTACTCACTCTCCTGAAACTAGTCTTAACCATGACTAATCTCTATATAAGCATTCCACCTACTTCTCAACATACTTAGTTTCTATTAACTGAGATCCTTAAATAGCATGTTTCAACCTGTTTCCAAAAGCCTATTTAGAAATACCCTTTTTATTCATTTCACATAAAAGTTTCTTCCATATGTGTGACTGATCTTACCTAGGCTATTTTAACCTTTGATGTAAAATGCCAGCCCTATGCTAAAACCTAAGGTGGCACTGAACACACTACTCTAAATATAACAGAAAACAGGAGTTAAGTGGCATCATTCTGGAAAACAACTTTTTTTTTTTTTAACAACTCCAGGCACATTAGATATTCTAGCTACCATTTCACAACTCCATATTTTCCAATCTAGTCTGGCCAGGCTATTTGCCTCCTATCAGTGGTTCCTTAACTACAATGATATATTTCAGTTTCAAAATTTATCTTCTACTCACAATCTTTTCTCTAAGTAACTCTATATCCCAACTTAGGGATTAAAGATTAATCTAGATATCTTTTGAGGCAATACTATTCTCTAAACTTGACCAAGAAAATACCTTCTTAGAGCTTCCCAACACTAATTTACGCTCTCACAGTAAGTACTGCCTATACCATTCATCTTAACAATGAATACACGGAGAGCACACGTGCACATTGAGGCACGCACATTTTTAAGCAAATTATTATCACTTAAATCAGGATTCATCTTAAAATTAATGGCGTGTCGACAGTTTTTTAGCTATCCCTAAAATAATGGTTTCTCTTTCAACTGATACCTTCTTAGAGCCTATAAAATATATTTCATGCAGCTTTGTGCTCCTAAATCTGAAACAGAACTCTCATTCTCTGATTATTATTGCACTCCTCTGTGATATGACATAAATTAGTAGTCCTTAAAAATGCAGTATGGAACTTCGCTGGTAGTGCAGTGGTTAAGAATCTGCCTGCCAATGCAGGGGACAGGGTTTGAGCCCTGGTCCGGGAAGATCCCACATGCTGCAGAGCAACTAAGCCTGTGTGCCACAACTACTGAGCCTGCACTCTAGAGCCTGTGAGCCACAACTACTGAAGCTCATGTGCCTAGAGCCTGTGCTCCACAACAAGAGAAACCCGTGCACCATAATGAAGTGTAGCCCCCGCCCACCGTAACTAGAGAAAGCCTGCGCACAGCAACAAAGACCCAACGCAGCCAAAGTAAATAAATAAATTTTAAAAAAAAAGTTTTTAAAAAAATGCAGTATGTTTCAGAGCTACCCAGACCACTCTCAGTTACACTGGCTTAGTCAAAGAAATTAGACTGCTGCGTCAATTAGGATGAAATATCTCTCTCCAACCTTATGGTCAATCCAATGTAACTACACAATATTAATTATATATAACGTCCCAGAAGAGGCAGGAATAAAGTAGGGAATACTCTTTTTTGGTGCATTATAATACACCAAATAATTTACCCACACACATTCGTTTTAAGTACACCTTAATTTTTGTATGTGTGCATGTTTTAACATTCTGTTCCAAATAACAAGATACTATTCAGTTTTTTGTTTCTGACCATTATTTACACGGCATTTTTCTACCAATAGACTTTTGCTGCTTGATTTCATATGCATAATTTTCATTTTAGCTTCATAGACCATGGTTGTCCTGCAGTGTGTAATATTCCATTGTATTATTATATCATGATTTAACTTTAAGTTCCCATGTAAATTAGTATTGAGGTTCCTTCCAAAATTGGGCTTTTTACAAATGTTACAGGAAGAGTGTCTTATTCTGTCTCCCAGTGAAAATGTATAGGAAACTCTAGAAGATAAACCTGGGAGTGAAACTACTGAGTCATGGGGAACAGGTATGTTAAAATTTAAAGAAAATGCTAATCTGTTTTCCCAAATAGTTATACCAATTAATACTGCTCCTGCCTTGTCAATGATTCCCTGCATATCATCGTACTCTTGGAATCATAAAAATTCTCCATGTTTGAAAATTGAGTGGGAAGAACATCATACTACAGTGTGATCTGATCTGAATTTGTGCTTCCCAGAGTAAGCATTTTTTTTCATCTATGCCATTCATCCCCTTCTTTGAGAAATGCCTCTTTATGGACTTTGACTCTTTTTTAAATGGGTTGCTTGCCTTTTTACTAACAATTTTAGTAGTTTAATATTTAACATACATTTGAGTCCCAAGTTTTTGTCTCAGGTACTGAATCAGAAAATAAAATATTTTAAATATCTGCTCTCAGAGAGCTTATATTCCAGTGGAAAGAGACAGAGGGAAAAATTCATACTTCACAATAGTATATTAGGTGTTGAGTGGTTGGGAGAAAAATGAAACAGAAAAAAGGAGGAAATAAGACTATTTGACACAGGAGTGACATTTAAAATACGATAGTCATGGAAGGCCATACTAAGGAGATATCTGTCTTAAGATCTGAATTCCTTATGTATTACAGAAATAAATTCTTTCTGAGGTATATTTATAACAAATATCATTTCCCGCTGTTTGATCTGTCTCCTCATGGTTCTAAAAATATGAAACTTAGCATAAATATACATACAACTATTCTGTCCATGATAAGAAATAGTACAGAGTGACCACCCATGGAATTAACATTCTCATAAAGAAACAGAATATGACTGGATCAGAAAAACATCAGGTCTTTCTTAAGCACAAGTTTCTGCATCAATACACGTCACATCACTCATAACATTTACAGTAATTAATTACTCTCATTTCTGTGCTGTTTTACAACTCTCTTTTAGAGCCCTTAAGAATTTGGACGTTTAGAAAAAATATATTCAATATTGGAAAAGTAAGATGTAACAAAAGTAATGAGATGTAATCCTGATGTTTTTCACATCTTGAAAAGCTAGGAAGCCAAATACATAACTTACAGCTGACAAATCAAGTAACAGTCACAATGATATTGAAAAGGTAAAAACTAAGAGAGATTATAAAAGAAACTAAGGTTGGGCGTTAAAATATGGGAAGGAAGAGAAAGTAAGCATTTAAATTTCATAACTGGTTATATATCAGGTGATTACTAGACATTGTCTAAATAAATGGATCATTAAGCAATTGCATGAGATTATAAATTTTTACAGTCACACCTTAAGCCAAAGTACAACCTAACTACGTTATTAGGAGAAAAACACACTTATTCTAAAAAGAAAAGAAAGCAGGGTTATAACTGAAGAGCTTCTGTAACATAATACACAGAAACAGCATTTAGAAGTAACTGCCAATCAATATTAATGGGCTAATGTCAACTATTAAAAGAAAATGCTATTAGACTGTATTTGAGACATACCTAACATTAATTTGGAAAATCAGAAATACAAAGTGGTAAATTAAGAAAACATATAAAAATAATTCAGGATTCACTAATCTCAGTCAAGGCTGAATTCAATTTTTCAAAGTTAAATTCAAGGTTTAGCATAATGCCAAAAAAAACTCATGAGTATTTTTTGAAATTTGATCAGCTCATTATTAAAACATGTCACAAAGGTGCTGTAATCAATATGAAATGGTCTAGTGTAGAGATATTAAAGAGGCCACAGAAACAAGAGAGAAACCAGGACCAAATACATGATTTACTGACTCTTGACTTCTAAGGTAACAATGCATAAAACTGAAGAAAATTCCCCATGGGAATGACTGCTAAATTGCATGCTTGAATGGAAATGTTTATATCATTTATATTTAGAATAATCATCTATGTATTTGGGTATGTACTGTATCTTAAAGCTTACTATTTGTAAGATGAGAAAATCAATGTGCTAATATTCCATCCCTTTTCTTACACACTCATTTACATCATATTTGGTATGATATTTGGTATGAGTCCCATATTTGGGACTCTTTATACACTTCAAGATATAAGTCCTCACAAAGAAAAGTGTTTAAACTATTTCACGATGTCCACCTCTAACTGACCATTTTGGATCTAACTTCCCCTGGAGTTGTGTCTAAAGTACTCAACTCACCTGTATGGCTCTTGTTTAGAAATTCTTCCTCTAATAACAATGGATCATCTTGCTCCAACTTGATGATTACATCTGGTTTTGTAAAATAATACCCTGTAAATGGGAAATAATATGGCATTTAGATCAGCTGAACTGGCTTTAATGCACATGAATGTGAAGGAAGGAGTAGTTATAGGAGTAGCAAAGTGATGGTGCTCATTTGACCTTTCCTTTGGAAAGGAAACTACAATATAATTTTTTTCTGAATCTAAAAAGGGATTGATCTCATTAAAGCCCTGAAACATAAGGATACATAACACTGAGTCTACATGTACAGAGGTTTAAATAAGGCTCTGCACAGGAACTTCCAATCATGACCATGATGGTGTAAGAGGAATAATGGTACATGCCAAACAACTGGAAACCATATAAAATCAATAAAATAATGACCTTTAGGGATTACACATGAGACAATGGCACTGGAAAACAAGGACCTCTGCGAGAAGGGAAAGAAATAGAATTTCTAGGTTATGGTACAGAAAGAAGACACCAAATCACAGCCTGCTGAACTACAGAACGCAAAGTTCAGAGTTCAGGAAAGCCAAAACAATTAGAATTTCTGGAGTAAAATATTTCAGAGGAAAGAGGTACACTGAGAGAGAGGCAGGAAGCTCTAACAGAAAGGTCACCTTGAGTAAAATTTGTACATTCATATAAGAAAGCTTCCAACAATGGAGGAAAAAGAACCCAAACACAAGAGGTGGAAAAATTCCCAGGCATACACACAGACAGGATGTTTGGAAAGAGTGGAAAGATCTTCTACTATGTGAGGTATTAGATGCTCTGTATCCAAGAGTATTATTGTCCTACTAGTGCGACCAAGTTAGTCTTAAAGAATGCTCTAGACCTGAAATAACAAGCAAATACTGAGTTAATTTAAATGATTTACTTGAATTAAATTACATTAGAAGCAAGCACTGAAAGGATTAAAATTATTCTCAAGTAATTTACTACTCCCCCCCAAAATGCCCCAAAGAATTTAAACAAATATCACAAAATCTAGCAGCCAACAATGCAAAAGTCACAATATGTAGCACACTATCAAAAATGACCAAGTATGGGGCGGGGAGCAGGAGACAAGATGGCAGAGTAGAAGAACTTGAGCTCACCTCCTCTCATGAAAACATCAAAATCACAACTGTAATCAACCATTGACAAAAAAGACTTGAACCTACCAAACAAGACATTCTACACCCAAAGACAAAGAAGAAGCCAGAACGAGACGGTAGGAGGGGAGCTTCTGTGATATAATCAAATCCCATGCTCAGTGGGTAGGTGGCCTACAAACTGGAAAATAATTATACCACAGAGGTTCTCCCACAGGAGTGAGAATTCTGAGCCCCATGTCAGGCTCCCACGTCTGTGGGTCTGGCATCAGGAGGAGGCGCTGCCAGAGCATTTGGCTTTGAACGCTAGCGGGGCTTGAGAGCAGGAGCTCCAAAGGACTGGGGGAAACAGAGATTCCATTCTTGGAGGACACACACAAGGTTTCATGTGCACTAGGAACCAGGGCAAAGCAGTGACTCCATAGAAGCCTGTGCCAGACATAGCTGTGGGTCTTGGAGGGCTTCTTGGAGAAGCAGAGGTTGGCCATGGCTGTCTGTGGGGGCAAGTACACTGCTGGCGGAGGCCTCAAGAAATAATCATCGCCATGAGCTCTTCGGGAGATCGTCATCTTGGCACTGACAGCTGGCCCCAACCAACAGCCTACAGGCTCCAGTGCAGGGATGCCTCAGGCCAAACAACCAACAAGGTGGGAACACAGCCTCACCCACCAGCAGACAGGCTGCCTAAAGTCTTCCTAACCCCACAGCTGCCTCTAAACAAACCCTCTGACAAGGCCCTGCCCACCAAAGGGACAAGACCCAGCTCCACCCACCAGTGGGCAGGCACCAGTCTCTCCAACCAGGAAGCCTACACAAGTCTCTGGACCAACCTCACCAACCAGGGGGCAGACACCAGAAGCAAAAAGAACTACAGTCCTGCAAACTGACAAATGGAGACCACAAACACAGAAGGTTAGATAAAATAAGACGGCAGAGAATTATGGCCCAGACGAAGGAACAAGATAAAACCACAGAACAACAACTAACTGAAATAGAGATAGCCAACGTAACTGAAAAAGAATACAGAGTAATGATAGTAAAGATAATCCAAGATCTTGGAAAAAGAATGAGGCACAGATGAAGAAGATAGAAGAAATGTTTAATAACGCATTAGAAGCTTTGAGAAGAGAGTTGAACAATACAATAACTGAAATATAAATACATGAGAAGGAATCAACAGCAGGAAAAATGAGGCAGACTAACAAATAAGTGAGCTGGAAGACAGATTGTTGGAAATCACTGCTGCGGAACAGATAAAGAAAAAAGAATGCAAAGAAACGAGGACAGTCTAAGAGACCTCTGGGACAACATTATATGCACCAATATTTGTATTATAGGGGTTCCAGAAGAAGAGAGAGAGAAAGGGCCTGAGAAAATGTTTGAAGAGATAATAATTGAAAATTTCCCTAACATGGGAAAGGAAACAGTCACCCAATTCCAGGAACTGCAGAGGCCCAGTCAGGATAAACCCAAGGAGGAACACACTGAGACACACATTAATCAAATTGACAAAAATTAAAGACAATGAGAAAATATTAACAGCAACAAGGAAAAGCAACAAATAACATACAACAAAATTACCATAAAGTTATGAGCTGATTTTTCAGCAGAAACTCTGCAGGCCAGAAGGGAGTGGTATGATATATTGAAAGCAATGAAAAGGAAGAATCTACAATCAAGAATCCTCTACCCAGCAAGGATCTTGTTCAGATTCAATGGAGAAATCAAAAGCTTTACAGACAAGCAAAACTTGAGAGAATTCAGCACCACCAAACCACCTTTACAACAAATGCTGAGGGAACTTCTCCAGATGAAAAGAAAAAGTCACAACTAGAAACAAGAAAATTATTAATGGAAAAGTTCACTGGTAAAGGCAAGCAGAGTAAAGGTAGGAAATCATCCACACAGAAATGATATCAAAGCCAGCAACTGTGAGAAGAGGATGGTACAAATGTAGGATATTGGAAATGCATTTGAAATTAAAAGACCAGCAGCTTAAAACAATCTTGTTTATATACAGACTTCTATATCAAAACCTCATGGTAACCATAAACTGAAAACCTACAATACACACAAAAAAAGAAAAAGCAAGGCAAACACAACTCCAAAGATAGTCATCAAATCACCAGAGAAGAGAAAAGAGGAAGGGAAGAAAAAAGCCCTGCAGATACAAATTCAAAACAATTAACAAAATGGCAATACAAACATACATATAGATATGCTCCAACCAAAAGACTTATAGGCTGGCTGAATGGATACAAAAACAAGACCCATATATATGCTGTCTACAAAAAACCCACTTCAGACCTAGGGACACATACAGACTGAAAGTGAAGGAATGGAAAAAGATATTCCAAGCAAATGGAAATCAAAAGAAAGCTGGAGTACCAATCTTCTTATCAGACAAAATAGACTTTAAAATAAAGACTGTTACAAAAGACAAATAAGGACACTGAATAATGATCAAGGGATTCATCCAAGAAGAAGATATAAAAATTATAAATATATATGCCCCCAACATAGGAGCAACTTGATATATAAGGGAAATACTAACAGCCATAAAAGGAGAAATCAACAGTAACACATAATAGTGGGAGATATTAAGGCCACTATTATTAAACCCCACCTTCATCAAAGGACAGATCATCCACACAGAAAATCACTAAGGAAACACAAGTCTTAAATGACTTAGTTGATATTTATAGGACATTCCATCTGACAGCAGCAGAATACACATTCTTCTCAAGTGCACACAGAACAATCTCCAGGATAGATCACATCTTGGGTCACAAATCAAGCCTCTGTAAATTTAAGAAGATTTACATCATAGCAAGAATCTCCTCCAACCACAGTGCTATGAGATTAGAAATCCACCACAAGGAAAAAAAAACTGTAAAAAACACAAACACATGGAGGATAAACAATATATTACTAAACAACCAATGGATCACTGAAGAAATCAAAGAGGAAATAAAAAAATACTTGGACACAAATGAAAATGAAAACACGACGATCTGAAACGTGGGAGGCAGCAAAAGCAGTTCTAAGGGGGAAGTTCATAGCAATACAACCTTACCACAGGAAAGAAGAAAAATCTCGAATATTAACAACCTAATCTTACACCAAAAGCAACTAGAGAAAGAAGAACAAACAAATTCCAAAGGTAGCATAAGGAAAGAAATAATAAAGATTAGAGCAGAAATAAATGAAATAGAGATTAAGAAAATAATAGAAAAGGTCAATGAAACTAAAAGCTGGTTCTTTGAAAAGATAAAAAATTGGTAAACCTTTAGCCAGACTCATCAAGAAAAAAAGGGAGAGGGCTCAAATCAATAAAATTAGAAAAGAAAAAGGAGAAGTTACAACTCACACCATAGAAACACAAAGGATCTATAAGAGACTACTACAAGCAACTATATGCCAATAAAATGGACAACCTAGAAGTAATGGACAAATTCTTAGAAAGGTACAAACTCCCAAGACTGAACCAGGAAGAAATAGAAAATATAAACAGACCAATCACAAGTACGGAAATTGAAACCGTGATTAAAAAATTTCCAAGAAACAAAAGTCCAGGACCAGATGGCTTCACAGGCGAATTCCTTCAACATTTAGAGAAGAGGTAACACCTATCCTTCTGGAACTCTTCCAAAAAATTGCAAAGGAAGGAATACTCCCAAACTCGTTCTATGAGGCCACCATCACCCTGATACCAAAACGAGACAAAGACACCACAAAAAAGAAAATTACAGGCCAGTATCACTGATGAACATAGATGCAAAAATACTCAACAAAATACTAAAAAACCGAATTCAGCAATACATTAAAAGGATCATATACAATGACCAAGTGGGATTTATCCCAGGGATGCAAGAATTCTTCAATATGCACAAATCAATCAGTATGATACACCACATTAACAAATGGAAGAATAAAAACTGTATCATCATCTCAACAGAAGCAGAAAAAGCTTTTGACAAAATTCAGCACCCATTTATTATAAAAACTCTCCAAATGTGGGCATAGAGGAAACCTACCTCAACATAATAAAGGTCATATATGACAAGCCCACAGCTAACATCATTCTCAACCATGAAAAGTTGAAAGCATTTCCTCTAAGATCATGAAGAAGACAAGGATCTCCAGTCTTGCCACTTTTATTCACTTTTATAGTTTTGGAAGTCCTAGCCACAGCAATCAGAGAAGAAAAAGAAACAAAAGGAATCCAAATTGGAAAAGAAGAAGGAAAACTGTCACTGTTCACAAATGACACGATATTATACATAGAAAATCCTGAAGATGCTACAAGAAAACTACTAGAGCTAATCAGTGAATTTGGTAAGGTTGCAGAATACAAAATTGATGCACAGAAATCTCTTGCATTCCTATACACTAACAATGAAAGATCAGAAAGAGAAGTTAAGGAAACAATCCCATTTACCATCACATCAAAAATACCTAGGAATAAACCTACCAAAGGAAGCAAAAGACCTCTACTCTGAAAACTATAAGATGCTGATGAAAGAAAATGAAGATGACACAAACAGATGGGAAAATATACCATGCTCTTGGATTGGAAGAAACAATATTATCAAAATGACTATTCTACCCAAGGCAATCTACAGATCCAATGCAATCCGTATCAAATTATCACTGGCATTTTTCACAGAACTAGAAGAAAAAAATTGAAAATTTGTATGGAGACAAAAAAGACCCTGAATAGCTAAAGTAATCTTGAGAAAGAAAAATGGAGCTGGAGGAATCAGGCTCCCTGACTTCAGACTATCCTACAAAGCTACAGTCATCAAAACAGTATGGTACTGGCACAAAAACAGAAATATAGATCAATGGAACAGGATAGAAAGCCCAGAAATAAACCCACACAACTATGGTCAATTAATCTACAACAATAGAGGCCAGAATATACAATGGAAAAAGACAACCTCTTCAATAAATGGTGCTGGGGAAACTGGACAGCAACATGTAAAAAAAGTGACACTAGAACATTCTCTAACACCACAGACAAAAATAAACTCAAAATAGATTAAAGACCTAAATGTAAGGCCAGATACTATAAAACTGTTAGAGGAAAACACAGGCAGACACTCTTTGGCATAAATCACAGCAACACCTATTTAGATCCACCTCCTAGAGTAATAAAAATAAAAACAGAAATAAACAAATGGGACCTAATTAAACTTAAAACCTTTTGCACAGCACAGGAAACCATAAACAAAATAAAAAGACAACCTACAGAATGAGATAAAATATTTGCAAAGAAAGCAACTGACAAAGGATTAATCTCCAAAATATACAAACAGTTCATGCAGCTCAATATCAAAAAAAAAAAACACAAAACAAAACGATCAATAAATGGGCAAAAGATGTAAACAGACATTTCTCCAAAGAAAACATACAGATGGCCAAAAAGCACATGAAAAGATGCTCAACATCTCTAATTATTAGAGAAATGCAAATCAAAACTACAATGATGTATCACCTCACACCAGTCAGACTGGCCATCATCAAAAAGTCTACGAACAATAAATGCTGGAGAGGGTGTGGAGAAAAGGGAACCCTCCTCCATTGTCGGTGGTAATGTAATTTGGTACAACCACTATGGAGAACAGTATGGAGGTTTCTTGAAAACATAAAAATAGAACTACCATATGACCCAGCAATCCCACTCCTGGGCATATAACCGGAGAAAACCATAATTTAAAAAGATACATGCATCCCAATGTTTACTGCAGCACTATTTACAGTAGCCAAGACAAGGAAGCAACCTAAGTGTCCATCGACAGAGGAATGGATAAAGATGTGGTACATATCTACAGTGGAATATTACTCAGCCATAAAAAAGAATAAAATAATGCCATTTGCAGCAACATGGATGGACCTAGAGATTATCATACTAAGTGAAGTCAGACAGAGAAAGATAAATATAACATGATATCCTTACATGTGGAATCTAAAAAAATGATGTAAGTGAACTTATTTACAAAACAGAAACAGACTCATAAATTTGAAAACAAATTTATGGTTACCAAAGGGGCAAGGCAGCGGAGGGACTAGTTAGGAGTTTGGGATTAACATATACACACTACTATATATAAAATAAACAAGGATATACTTTATAGTACAGGGAACTCTACTCAATATTCTGTAATAATCTATATGGAAAAAGAATCTGAAAAAGAATGCTTATATGAATATGTAAAACTAAATCATTCTGCTGTACCCTGAAACTACTACAACATTATAAATCAACTATACCCCAGTATAAAATTAAAATTAAATTTTAAAAAATGATCAAGTATGAAAAGAAGGAAAACGTGATTCATGACCAGGAAACAAGTCAATCAATGGGACAGAAGAAAAAATGTCATCTGAGATTAAATTTGCTTCCAAGGACATCAAAGCTGCTATTCTAATACACTCCATAGGTTAAAGGAGAAAAACATGAACATGCTGAGAAAACAGAGTTAAAACAAAAGTCCAAAACTGAACTTCAAGGCAGGACAATATACTCCCTAGAGGGGGGAAAAACACTAAAAGACTCCAAAGGGTTTTGTTATAAGGATTACCAATATTTACATCAGACATAAAAACTGACATAGATCTCTTTAATAAGACATGTAGGTTCTTGTGTGCTTTTGCATTCATTTTGTTATGTTCCAATCATATAGTTATTTGGAAACTGCATTGTTTGCTTGTGAATGGTGCAAAAGGCTAATACCTTAGTGTTGTTATGGCAACTTTTGACCTCAAAGGCACTCTGAAAAGGTCACTGGGACTGCCAAGTCAAAGGGCCATATGGTCTTAATAGACCTGCCATATTCAGTGCCTCCAGGAATTCCTCATTAATTTCAAAGGGCACCCAGCCAACTGAGCACTCTATTACTCTAGTGGTTCTTAAGTTGTGGTTCTGGGGTGACATATGAGAATCTGCATTTCTAACAAATTTTCCCAGATGATTCAAAAGTCTTTAATATTAGAATAGCAAACATTTCTGTTCCCTTGTGATTTATTCTAAATGGCAGCTTTTAAAAAAAAGTCTGTATGCCCAAACATGAGATTTTCAAACTGTTCATGCTTATCTTACAAATTCAGTACACTATTCTTACTAACTTTCTCTGCTAAATAAAGGACCCAACATTAAGTATAATTCTCACCTGCCCCAATCAAGTTAGGTTCCTCTTGTCTCCCCAAACCAGTGTCTGGAATCCTGAGCAAACTCAAAGTGCTAGCACTTATCCAAAAATATAATGACTCTTTTAGACAAATGAATAAATAAAACCCATTGCCAGCTGACCAGATCTAAAAGAAAAGTTAAGTCATCTGGATTTTAAAAAATTATACCAAGTGTAAATATGAATCTACACAAAAGAAATAAAGAGAAATATAAATGGACAATATATAAATAAAACACATTGTTCTCATTTTAAAAATATATTAAAGTGCGAATAACATTTTATGAGAAGAAAACAATGTATTATGTGGATTACAAGATATGTACAAGTAAAATAAATGACAACAAGAACACAAAGGATGAAAGACAGAAAAGGAAAAAATTCTGTAATAACACACTTGAAGTAACAAGATATTATTTGAAGGCAGACTGACACTTTAGAGATGTATATTTAGAAACCACTAAAAATACAAACAAGTATATCTCAGAAGCCAAAAGTGGTTAAAGGAGATTCATTAAAAATAAGTAGTTAAGGGAATTCCCTGGTGGTCCAGTGCTTTCACTGCTGAGGGCCCAGGTTCAATCCCTGGTCAGGGAACTGAGATCCTGCATGCCACACAGTGCAGCCAAAGAAAAAAAAAAAAAGGGTGGGGGTGGGGGGGAACGAGTTAATCACAGAGAAGGCAGGAAAAAGGGGGGGGGAAAAAGACAAAAAACTAGAAGGTAAACAGCAAGAAGGTTTCAAATTCAACCACAAGGATAACATTAAATATAAGTGGGGCTTCCCTGGTGGCACAGTGGTTGGGAGTCTGCCTGCCAGTGCAGGGGACACGGGTTCGAGCCCTGGTCTGGGAGGATCCCACATGCCACGGAGCAACTAGGCCCGTGAGCCACAATTGCTGAGCCTGCGCGTCTGGAGCCTGTGCTCCGCAACAAGAGAGGCTGCGATAGTGAGAGGCCCACGCACCGCGATGAAGAGTGGCCCCGCTTGCCACAACTAGGGAAGGCCCTCGCACAGAGATGAGGACCCAACACAGCCATAAATAAATAAATTAATTTAATTAAATTAAAAAAAAAAAAAGGAATGTGAAACAGGTTAAAATTTGAAAAAAAAAGTAAGTGATATGAACATTTTGCTAAAACACAAAACTCGTCAGAGCTAATAAAAAGTAAAACAAACATACTGTCTCTTAGAAACTGTGAATGTAAAGACACAGGTTAGAAATAAAAGGACAGAAAAACTATATATCACATGAAGCACACAATAAGCAAATGATAGTCTGACTGACTATACAGTACCAAACAAAATTCAGAAAAAGAAATACTACCAGAAATAAAAATAAACAATGCAAAATGCTAAAAGGGAAAATTCATCAGGAGGATGTAACAATTCTAAGTGCTTTGCCACTTAAGAACAGAGCTTCAAAATGCCTGAAGCAAATCTTATTTAAAAAATTTTTTAATTAATTAATTAATTTATTTATGGCTGTGTTGGGTCTTCGTTTCTGTGCGAGGGCTTTTCTCTCTAGTTGTGGCAAGCGGGGGCCACTCTTCATCGTGGTGCGCGGGCCTCTCACTATCGCAGCCTCTCTTGTTGCAGAGCACAGGCTCCAGACGCGCAGCCTCAGTAATTGTGGCTCACGGGCCCAGCTGCTCCGTGGCATGCAGGATCTTCCCAGACCAGGGCTCAAACCCATGTCCCCTGCATTGGCAGGCAGATTCTCAACCACTGCGCCACCAGGGAAGCCCCGCAAATCTTATTTAAAAGAAGATAACACACAAATTATACTTAGATACTCACATTCCTTTCTCAGTATTTAATAAAACAAGTAGATAAGATATTAAAAGGATATAGAACCCTTCAGCAATACGATCAGCCCACTGGAACTAATCCCCATCAAGAAAAAGTACTCTTTTCAGTCACATATGGAACATTCCCCAGGATCATATGCTAGGCCCTAACACAAATTTCAATACATTCAATAAGATTGAACCATGCATGAAATATTATCCAGAGTGACACACAAAGGATATAAAAATTATAACAATAAGAAATTATGAAACAAATATTTGGAAAGTAAACAAATTCTACAAAATCAATGGATCAAACAAGAAATCACAGGACATTTTAAAAAATATCTTGGATTAAATGAAAATTAAAACACAACATCAAAACTTGTGTGATGCAGCTAAAGCAGTTTTCAAAGGAAAATAGAGAGCCTTATGCTTACATTAAAAAAGCAAAACCGGGATTTCCCTGGTGGCGCAGTGGTTAAGAATTCACCTGTCAATGCAGGGGACACGGGTTCGAGCCCTGGTCCAGGCAGATCCCACATGCTGCAGAGCAACTAAGCCCATGTGCCACAACTACTGGGCCCACATGCCGCAACTACTGAAGCCTGTGCACCTAGAGCCCATGCTCCGCAACAAGAGAAGCCACTGCAACGAGAAGCCCACACAACACAACGAAGAGTAGACCCTGCTTACTGCAACTAGAGAAAGGCTGCATGCAGCAACGAAGACCCAACACAGCCAAAAATAAATTAATTAAAAATAAATAAAAATAATAAAGTAAAACCAAGTTTCAATTCATGAGCTTAAATTTTATCATAAAACAGCAAAGGAAGGAAGGGCAAGTTAAACTATATCAGTATAGAAAATCCTAAGATATCCAAAAATAAATAAATATCTGAAAGCTAATAACCGGGTTCATCAAGGTTGCAGAATACAAGATAAATATGCAAAACTCAGCTGTATTTCTATGCACTAGCAATGAGCAATCCAAATATGAAATAAAGAAAACAATTCCATTTACAATAGCATCAAACAGAATAAAATACTTAGAATAGCTTTAACAAAATTATAAACCTTGCCCATTTAAAGCAACAAAATATCACTGCAATAAATTTTAAAAGGCCTAAATAAATGGAAAGACAGATAATCTCAATGATCATGGATCAGAAGAATTAAAGTTGTCAAGATGGCAATACTCCAGTTGAGCTACAGATTCATTCGAACCCTCTCAAAAACTCAGCTCTACTCTTTTACAGAAATTGACAAACCAATCCTAAAATTATGGAAATGCAAGTTACCCAGAATAGCTAAAACAACCTTGATAAAGAAAAAACTTGGAGGGCTCACACTATTCAATTTCAATTACTCTGTTATGGAAAACACTCCTGTTTCTCATCTATATTACTGTCTCTACTCACAAAATACTTCTGTATTCTCAATACTACTTCACTGCTGGTCACTGAATGTGCAGAGGTTTCTTCCCACTACCAGGCAACTCTGCAATACAAGCAAGGTGTCCTACATTCAATTCAGTTCTGACATATCTACTTGGAGTTTGCATCAGATCCCACAGGCTAGGGGTTCAGTCCCGCAAGATTGCCTCTCCTCACACTTCAGATGTCAATTACAAGTCCAGGTTGCTACCTGTGCTTCTGACCAGCTAGCTATAAATGGGAGGTTCCCACATCCTCGTCCTCAGGTTTAATTTGCTAGAATGGCTCACAGAACTCAGGAAAACAGTTTACTTACTATTACTAGATTACCATGTTTATTACAAAGCATACAACTCTGAAACAGCCAGATGAAAAAGCTGCATAGGGCAAAGCTTCCATGCCCTGTCCAGGAGCATCAACCTCCCACCACCTACAAGTGTTCAGCAACAATAAAGCTCTCTGAACCCTAGAGTTCAGAAATTTTATGGAGGTTTCATTATGTAGGAATAATTGTTATTAGTAATCAAGTCAACCCCTGGAGGTCAGGGGGTGGGCCTGAATGTCCCAACCCTCAAATCACTTGATTGGTATTCCTGGCAACAAGCCTACATGGGTTTCCAAATGTCACCTCATTAACATGAACTATGGCATGGTTGAAAGGGGCTTGTTATGAATAACGAAAGATACCTCAATCTCTCTTACCACTTAGGAAATCGCAAGGGATTTAGAACTCTGTGCCAGCAACAGGGATGAAGACCAAATCTTCTTTCTTATTATAGATCACAATATCATACTATACTATTAAGGTAGTACTGGTGTAAGAATAAACATTATAAGAAGAAAAATAGAGACCAATGGAATAGAAGTGAGAGGACAGAAATAAACCCTTACATCTATGGACAACTGAATTTCAACAAGGGTGCTACAGTTCAATCAGAAAAATATAGTCTTTTCAACAAATGATGTTGGAAAACACTTCACTATTCACATGCAAAAGAATGAAGTTGTAACACATACCATCTATAAAAATTAACTCAAAATGAATAATAGACCTAAATGTAGAGAAAAAATTATAAAATATACAGAAAAAAATAGGAGTAAATGTTTTTGACTTTGAGTTAGGCAGTTTTCTGAGATTTGACAAAAAAGACGAAAAGAGAAAATAGGCCAGCTGGATATTATCAAAATAAAAACTTTTGTGATTCAAAGAGCTCCATGTAGAAAGTGAAAAGACAACTCACAGAATGGAAGAAAATATTTACAAAACATGTAACTGATAAAGAGACTTGTATCCAGATTATATTAAAAAATCTTAAAAGTCAACAATGAAGACAAATAACCCAACTTATAAATGGAGAATGGGATGTGAACAGACATTTCTCCAAGGAATATATACAAACAGCCAATAAGCAATTAACACATTAAAAATGCTCAAAATTAGAGAGATATAACTCATAACTATAATGAAATCCCACTTCACACTCCACTTTTTTAGGAGGGCTAAAAAAAAAAACAGACAGTAACAATTATTCAGGTACCTGTGGAAAAACAGGAACCCTCATTCATTGCTGGTGGGGTGGTAAAAAAAAGTGCCACTGCTTTTAAAAATTCTTTTGGCAGTTCCTAAAATTGTTAAACAGAGTTGCCATATCACCCAGTAATTCTACGCTAGTATATACAAAGTAGAATGGAAAACTGTGTGCACACAAAAACACAACTGGCCAGCAGCATTATTCATTAACAGTCAAAATGGAAACAACCCAAAGCCCATCAACAGAAGAACAAAATGTGATATATCCATAAAATCAAATATTACTTAACCAGAAATTGAATTTGATTACGGATACATATTATAACACTGATAAACCTTAAAAAGATCATGCTAAGTAGAAGAAGCCTCTCAGAAAAAGTTATGTATTTTGTGATTCTACTTATATGAAACCCCAAAATAGGCTAATCTCTATAGACACAGAGTAGATTAGTAGATTAGGGTTTCTTCTTGGGGTGATGAAAATATACTAAAATTAAATAGTGGTGATAGTTCCATATCTCTGTGAACATACTAAAAAATACTGAATTGTATAAATTAAAAGGGTGAACTTTTGGTACACAAATTCTACCTCAATCAAGTTGTTATTAAAAAAAAATTCCAACAAAGAAAATTCCAGGTCCAGATTGCTTCTGTAATGAATTCTAGTATGAACTTTTAAGGAAGAAATGATATTAATTTTACAGCACTAGGAATAGAAAGAAAAGAAATAGGTGACAGTGAGCAACTATTTAAGGCCTATGACTAACATCATACTTAGTTGTAAATAATAAATTCTTCGCATTAAATCCTAGCCTGTTCAAAAAAGAAATTAAGATGAATACAGATTAGAAAAATATAAAAGTATCTTTAATTACAAATCATACTATTTAACATATAAAGTAGTCTAAGGAGTCTTCAAGACATCTAGCAGAAGTAACAAGTGAAATTAGCAAAACAGAGATAAACAACATCAATGAACATAAATTATATTTCTACTTAAATCCAAAAAACAATTGGAAATTGAAGTTTTTAAAAGTATCATTACAGATAGCATCCAAAGATTTAAGGATACATCTCACAAAAAAGGCTGAAGACACGTAAGTGAAAACTGTAACACACTGCAAAGGAACATTAAAAGCTAAGGAAAAGGAAGGACATTGTTCACACATCAGAAAATTCAATATTATTAGATGTAAATTTTCCCCCAAATCTTCTAAACGTTCAACACAATCCTTATAAAACACCACTAGGGTTTCCAGAAAAAATAAATTTTTTTTTAAATTTATAGGGAAAGAAAAAGAAACTGTAATAGCCAAAAGAAAAAGTTAAGAGGACTTATTCCTTCTGATGTGAAAACTTACTGCACAGACAGATTAATCAAAATAGTGCATGACTAGTATTAAGATAGGTATTTAGATCAATAAACCAGAATGATATTCAGAGAGAAGCCTATGCATATATGTACAATTTATTTCAAAAGGTGCCAAGGCAACTGAATAGGAAAAGGATAACCAGTGAGCCAAGCAGACCTTTAGCTGCAAAAATGAATCACAATCTATATTTCACACCATTTACACAGATTAACTGGAAAAAGTCAAAGACTTAAATGTAAAACCTAAACCAAGGACATTTCTAGAAAAAAATAGAGGAGAAAATCTGAATGACCTTTGTTAGGCAAATTATTAAATAGGGGGTGGGGGGAATAGAATAGGAAAGTAAAGGAAATGATAGATTGGACTTCATCAACATGAAAACCTTTTGCCCAACTGTTTCACAACTAAAATGATCAACCACAGATTAGGAGAAAAAATTTTCAACACGTGTATCTTATAAAAGTCTTCTATCAAGATTGTATAAAGAACTCTTTCAACTGAATTATAAGCCGAAAAACTCAACAAAACAAATGGGCTAAGGATCTGAACTTACTTTTTTAAAAGCTATGTGAATGAACAAATAGCATACAAAAAGCATCATTAGTCAAAGAGAAATGATAAATGAAACCCAAGTAGATACAAAAGACCCCCACTAAAAGGATAAAAACTCATTGGGTTTACAACACAAAATGATGGTGAATATTTGGAGCAACTAGAATTACTATAAGTTGCTAATGCCCACGTAAATGATACATGCACTTTAAAAACATCTGGCAGTTGTTGTTTTCTTCTTCATATACAGGCATACGTCAGAGACACTGCAGGTGTGGTTCCAGATCACAGCAATACAGTGAATATCACAATAAAGTGAGTCACACAAATTGTTTGGTTTCCCAGTACATAGAAAAGCTGTGTTTACACACAGAGTAGACTAATAAGTTTGCAACAGCATTATGTCTTAAAAAACAATGTACATATCTTATTTAAAAAAACACTTTATTGCTAAAAAATGCTAACCATCACTGAGCCTTCAGTGCATGGTAATCTTGCTGGTGGAGGGTTTGCCTCAGTGTTGATGCTGCTGACTATTAATGGTGGTGGTTACTGAAGGCTGGGGTGGCTGTGGCAGTTTCTTAAAACAAGACAACAGGCCCCCGTTTGCCGCAACTAGAGAGCGCCCTCGCACAGAAACGAAGACCCAACACAACCATAAATAAATAAATTTAAAAAAAAAAATGATCAAGTCCTTTAAAAAAAAAAAAAGACAACAATGAAGTTTGTCACATCAATTGACTCTTCCTTTCATGAATTATTTCTCCATAATATGCAAAGCGAATTGACAGCATTTTACGGACAGTAAAACTTCTTTCAAAACTAGTCAATCCTCTCAAACCCTGCCACTACTTTATTAACTAAATGTGTAATATTCTAAATCCTTTGTTATCATCTGAAGGATCTTCAGAGTGTCTTCACCCATAGATTCCATCTCAAGAAACCACTTTCTTTGCTCCTTCAAGAAGCAACTCCTCACCCATTAAATTTTTTTTTAAATTAATTAATTAATTTATTTATTTATTTTGGCTGTGTTGGGTCTTCGTTTCTGTGCGAGGGCTTTCTCTAGTTGCGGCAAGTAGGGGCCACTCTTCATCGCAGTGTGCGGGCCTCTCACTATCACGGCCTCTCTTGCTGCGGAGCACAGGCTCCAGACGCGCAGGCTCAGTAGTTGTGGCTCATGGGCCTAATTACTCCGTGGCATGTGGGATCGTCCCAGACCAGGGCTCGAACCCAGATCCCCTGCATTGGCAGGCAGATTCTCAACCACTGCGCCACCAGGAAAGCCCCATTAAATTTTTATCATGGGATTGCAGCAGTTCAGTCACATCTTCAGGATCCGCTTCTAATTCTGATTCTTCTGCTTCTTCCACCACATCTGCAGTTACATCCTTCACTCAAGTTTGGAACCCCTCAAAGTCATCCATAATGATTGGAATCAACTTCTTCCAAACTCCTGTTCAGGCTGATATTGTAAACCCTTCCCATGAATCACAAATGTTCTTAATTGCATCTAGAATGGTCAACCCTTTCCAGAAGGTTCTCAATTGACTCTGCCCAGACCCACAGAGGAATCACTATCTATGGCAGCCATAGCTTTACAAAATATATTTTTTAAATAATAAGACTTGAAAGTCAAAACAACTCAACACATGGGCTGCAGAATGGATGTTGTGTTAGCAAGCATAAACATACTAATCACATTGTACATCTCCATCAGAGCTCTTGAGTGACCAGGTGCATAATCAATGAGCATGTTTTGAAAGAAATCTTTTTTCTGAGCAGTAGGTCTAACAACAGGCTTAAAATACTCAGTAAATCATGTTGTCAACATACGTGCTGTCATCCAGGCTTTGTTGTTCCATTTCCAGAGCACAGGCAAAGTAAATTCAGCATAATTCCTAAGGCCCCTAGAATTTCTGGAACGGTAAATGAGCCCTGGATTCAAATTAAAGTCACCAGCTGTATTAGCTTGCAACAAGAGAGTCAGTCTATCCCTTGAAGCTTTGAAGCCAGGCGTTGACTTCTCCTCTCTATGTATGAAAGTCCTAGATGGCATCTTTTCCAATAGAAGAGTATTTCACCTACATTAAAACTCTGTTGTGTAGTGTAGCCACCTTCATTAATCATCTTAGCTAGATCTTCTGGATAACTTGCTGCAGCTTCTACATCAGCACTTGCTGCTCCCCCTTGCACGTTCATCTTATAGAGACGGCTTCTTTCCTTAACCCTCATGAACCAACCTACAATAGATTCAAACTCTTCTGCAGGTTCCTTGCCTCTCTCAGCCTTTACAGAATTGAAGAGAGTTAGGACCTTGCCCTGGATTACACTTTGGCTTAAGGGACTGTTGTTTGACCTTTTATCCAGGACGCTAAAATATTCTCCATATCAGTAATCAGGCTGTTTCACTTTCTTATCGTTCATGTGTTCACTCGAGTTATCACTTTAATTGTCCTTCAAGAACTTTTCTTTTGCATTCACAACTTGGCTAACTGGTGCGATGAGCCTAGCTTTCAGTATATCTCGGCTTTCGACATGCCTTCCTTACTAATAATTTCTATTTTTTAATTTAAAGTAAGTGGCATGTAACTCTTCCTTTCACTTGAACACTTACAAGCCATTGTAGGGTTATTAATTGGCCTGATTTCAATATTATTATGTCTCAGGAAATAGGAGGTCTGAAGAGAAAGAGAGAGATGGGGGAATGGCCGGTCAGCGGAGCAGTCAAAACACACACATATTTATCAATCAAGTTTGCCATCTCATACGGGTGCAATTCATGGTGCCCCAAAACAATCACAACAGATCACCATAACAAATATAATAATGAAAGAGTCTGAAACGTTGTGAGAATTACCAAAACATGACACAGAGACACAAAGTGAGCAAATGCTGTTTGAAAACTGGCAGCAATAGACAGGGTTGGACCCAAGGCGCTGCCACAAATTTTCCATTTGTAAAAAAAAGTAACAGCTGAGAAGCCTAATAAAGTAAAGCACAATAAAACCAGGTATTCCTGTAGGTATAAATACTTGCCGTAAGACCCAGGAAATAACAACTAGGGTCTTTACACAAAGGTATGAAAACATAGCCACACACAGACTGGACTTAAATATTCATAGCACCTTTACTTATGATAGCACCAAAGCAAAGAGGACCTCATGTCTTATCAACAACTGAAAATACATGCCATAGAACGAAACATTACTCATCACTATAAAGAATAAATACAGACACACACAACAATATCCATGAATCTCCAAAGAATTACGCTAAGGGAAAGAAGCCATACAGACAGTATATAAAGTGTGATTCCATTTATAAGAATTTTCAAAAAAGGCAAAAGTATTGAAATAGAAAGAGGATCAGTGATTATCATAAAATGGGTGGGAAGAGAGGACTGAGAAAGGCCATAAGGCAAATTTTCACATGATAGAAATATCTGTATGGTTTTGGTGGTATAGCCGTACACATTTTTCAAAAGTCACTGAATTATACATAGAAATTTGTTGAATTTTATTTTCTGTTAATTATACCTCAATATAGATGATTTTTTAAAAAACAGGAGAAGAAACAGAAAATCAAATACACTGTAGGCAGTCGCATGATAAAGTAGGCTCACCCAATGAGACAAGGTGGCTGTAGTTCTCCAGCATCACATCTCTGTACAGGGTCCGCTGAGCAGAGTTCATACACTGCCACTCCTCCTGGGTAAACTCCACAGTCACGTCCCTGAATGACACTGATGTCTGTGAAAGCACATTTCTCATCAATCTGAAGAATTCAAAATTAGGTGACATGGATAATACCTTTGGAATGTAAGATAAAAACTGAAATTTGTTCACATTATGAAAAATCAAAAATATCTGACGGTACACACATTATCTGTGATGTCCTAGGGAAGCAGGCACTTTCATAGTTTTGGCTCTGCCTTTAAATTCCATCCAAAATTTGATCACTTCAAAGTACAACTGCTAACATCACCATTTCTTGAAAGGATTACTGAAAGTCCTGCTACATCATTTGTTTCCACCACTGTCTCACTAGAGTCCACTCTCAGAGTTATTATTAAAATATAAGTCAGGTCATGTCTTTTCTCAGCTCAAAATTCTCTAAACAACCTAGTAAACAGAGATAAATATTGAATTCATAGATTAGGAGATTCAGTATGATGGAGATTGTCAGTTCTCCACAAAGAAATCTACAGATTCAATGAAATCATAATCAAAAGCTTACCAGGATTTTTAGAATCACAAGTTAATTCTAATATTTACATAGAAAGCAAACAACCTAGAATATGAAAACAGTTTTGAAAAAGAACAAGGTCGGAGGACTGATATTACTTGATTTCAAGACATATCATAGAGCTTAAGACAAAGAAAGTGTGTGATATTAATGAAAATGAAACACAGAGATCAAAAGAAAAAGTCTAAAAATGATATATACAAACATAATGCACACACACATTTCTTTAATTTAGGTGTCTGGGCAATTCAATGGAGAAAGTATATTCTGACACAAATCATGTTAGACTAAAAAACTCCATTAGACAAAAAATAATAACAATAACTTTCATTCATACTTTGCACCACAAAAAATAATTAATTCAAACTGATCAAGACCTCAATCTGCTTTCTGTTTAGATTTTATAGTCATGTGAATATATCACCTATCTAAAAAAGAAAGTGACAGCTGGTGTACTGAAGTTGGAACCAGCAAAATGGTTGAGTGTACGCTCCCTCAACTCAGTATTTAGAATACACTACCAGTACAAATTTCCAAGCCCAACCTCAGACTCTGAAATTCTAGATTTATGACAGGGCCAACCCGTTAACACATTTGGCTGTTTTCTGATCAGCATTCCCTGTGTTAAGTAGAAAGTTTAAATATATGAAGACAGAAATGATAGATGTAACAACAAATATAAGAGAAAACTATCAGCAAGGTCATGAAAATACATTGTAAAAACAGACAAAAATGTACAATTTTCTCTGAAAATAATTAAAAAATAGAAAACCAGACTAGATCCATGACTGTTTAAATAAAGTGACTCAGTAATCTACATCAACACACAAAAAGCAGATGTACTCACAAAGTCCAGTTTTAGAGATGAGTTTCAGGAAGTCTATAACAGATGATTTTCTCGTATGAAATAGACAGAGAGAGAGAGAGAGAGAAAGGATAAATGAAGGAAGGGGGAAGGGAAAGGAGAGGAGAGGAGAAAAGAGCAGAAAAGAGCCCCAAAGACTAATATAGCCAAGATACCACAGTTAGTCAGGGACATAAGAAAACAAAATTATAGGCTAATCTAGTGTGTGAATACAGAATAAAAGTTCAAATATGATAATAGCAAAAAGATGTCAGTTACAAATTTAAAACCAAAAACAAAAAAGGCTCACACCCATTATCAAGTAGGGTCTATACAAGAATTCAAGAGTAAGTGAACATTCTAAAATCCATTTAAGCTACCTGCTACCTCTAATATTTGGAGATTCAAAAAAATAAGCTATAGATTTACTCCAATAGATACAAAAAGGTATTCGATATAATTCAGGGTACATTCATGACCCAAGTAAAACTGATTATAAAAGGGAAATAACTTACACTGATAAAAGATGTGTAACACAATCTGAGAGCAATCTGAAATCAAGAGTTGAATCCATCATACCACTAACAGGGGGATGAATAAAGAGCTCACCTCAGATGTGTTCATTTTCAGTAGGTCTTGGGAGAGCGTAGAGGACGGTGAAGACTCAGCTGGGGGGACAGAAAGAGGAAAGGGTCAGGACACCCGGCCTGCCTTATAGTTCCTACATTCACTCCCCAATTGCCTCAGCAGCCCAGCTGAGGGGTAGCCTCCCTAAGGACTCACTTTGGCCCTTGAAAAGGCAAGGGAAGTACCCTGTGGAAGCACCACTTGTCCATTTTCCAGTTTGAAATGATCATGGGGCTTAAACCTACCACTTCTCAGTTGGTAAAAATAACTTTTTTTACTAATTTAAACAATACAAACAAAAACTAACAGACTAAAATACACCAAAGGACATGTTTCATTAAAATTAACAGTAGAAGGAAAGACACAGCCTGCATCCTTACTTTGTTTGCCAAGCAAAATTGTTTACCCAGCAAAACTGTTTACCCCTTGAGTTAGAAAATCCACAGGAAGCCCAGTAAAAAGGATGGCAAGCTTTAAGACAATTTTTAAAAACATCATTTAAGTGGGCTGCAGTTTCTCAAAAGGGACTCTTGATAAGTTTCTTTTGATGACTGAACAGTATGAACGACTGTTCGACTCCTGGCTCTGTCACAATCCGGTTGAGCCTGGAGAAGTCACCGGCCCTCTCAAACTCAGGACCACCTCACCAACCTGAGACTCAGATTTGCTTTTTGCTTAACGTGTGTCTAATGCAGATGCTCATACCGCTATCACGAGATAATTGGGAGGCTTATGTAAACCACCCAATGAAAAGAACAAAGTGTCTTCTAAATACAACATCTATTATCACTTTGTCGGCGGTTAGTACCCGGCACTTCGCTCTTTTTCCAAATGACACCACATCGAATTCTCAGAACAACGCCATGAAGCAGGCATTATTCATAGCCTCCTCTGCAGACCTGACTCGCCCCCAGGTTACTTCTCCCGCCCACAGTACAGGTGACACGGCTGTAACTGACCGGGTCTCTCCCGCTCCAGAGCAGGGCGGCCCAGCACACCCTCCGCCCGCGCTTTCTGGCCCGCTCACGGCCAGCGTGACCACCGCGCTTTCCCTCCCACTGTCCGCCCCGGCGTCCCCCCGTCAGACGCGGGCGGGGCCGGGCATTCCGTCCCCACACGCACCGTCCCCGCTCCTAACGGGTCTCAGCTCCACCTGCCCCGGAGACCACAAGGCCCGAACCGGGATCGCCCCACCCACCTTCCCAGGGCGGAGGTCCAGGCCAGACCCGGGCACTGCTGTCCCGCCTGGGCCAGAGGACGGCCCGAGACGTCCCGCTTCCGCCCCCGCCACAAGAACGCGGCTCTCAGCAAAGCTTCAGGCCACGCGAAGTCCCCGTCCCCGCCGTGCAGATCCCGCACCTGCGAGGACCGAAGCTCCAGATGCTACACACCACGATGCCTGTGAGGGCGGAAGGGATGAGGTGGGGCCTATGTTGCACAGGCGCAGAGGAAGCCCCAGAGACCAGGAGGGCTGTGGAGGGAGAAAGACTACATTTCCCGTCGCTCCCCGCGCCCTGGGGTGTCTTGAACAGAGCAATCAATTTATTGCGGCAGAGTAGAAATACGGGGGAAATGCTTGTGCCGTGGTCCTGGGTTCCCCGAGACCCCGGATCGGGTGTTTCTCCGCACTGTGGTTCTTGGACTATCTCCATACCTGGCCTATGTGGGTGTACCAAGGCAAGCACGTAAAGGTCATGGCTGATATCAGATTCTCCAGATTGCTAGATCCTGATAGTCCCGAGAAAATATCCTCCTAATGGAATAGAATTTTCCGTCTCTGCATTAATTAACCTACTTGGCATCAAGGGGGCGTCCTTTGTGAAAGACAAATAGCGTATTTTCTCAAAAGTGAGTTCACTGGTTTAGTCATAATGGGACAGACTTCTTTTTCATTTACTGCAATTTTGAAACCAAGCAGGACGCTACAGGGCTCTTCTGGATACAAAAGCCTTTCCCAGTCCCTTGCATCTTTGTAGGAAAAAGGTTTCAGCTCCTAGACCATCGCTGAGTTCCAAAGGACAGATTCAAACAGTTACTAACCAGGGAAGGGAGGGAATGCAGAAGCAAAGAGGAGAAGTCAAGAAACAATAGTGCAGCTGTAAAACAGGGACCTGGTTCCTCCTCAAGGGATTATACATAAAATATCTTTGAGTTTTGTTGCAGGATCTAAAGCCCCCTCTCTGCAGGAGGATGGTTAACTTCAGGTTGAGCACAATATTCCTGAAGAGCACCCAGTCACCTCATCACCAACCAAAGTAGATACCTTGCAGGCTCCGCCCCCAAATATGCCTATAAAACTCTTCCCCCCAAATCATCTAGGAGTTCAGGTCTTTTGAGCATGAGCCACCCGTTCATTCTCCTTGCTTGACCACTGCAGTAAATCTTTACCTGCTCCAAACATCAATGTTTTGGTCTGTTTGGCCTTACTGTGCATCAGGTACATGAACTTGCATTCGGCAATGATTTTCTATGTAAAAATGCCTGACCTTCTAACGCTAAATCTAAATATGACAGTATAATGCACTGATAGCCCAACCATGTTTGTTTTATGCAAACTAGATGGCCCTCCTCATGACATAGGCCTAGGAAAATACTCAATATACTTTGCAAGTATTTTTTTCATACACCACCAATTCTGATCTGAGCAAGGCTGTTGAAAAATCATTATTCTTTCAACATTGTATGGAGTGTTTCCTGTGTTCTTTAATGTATATAAATATATTTCAACATTTTGTTTTAAATTATACAAAAACACAAGATCAGTTTCATCAAAAGAGTAGTGCTTGATGGGATAATTGGAGGAAGTTCCCGCTCTCCATCTCCTTCCCAAACATAACCAATGTTAATTAGCCTCAATTTTATTCAGTGCAGTACACCACACAAATACATTTTTCAAATACAAGCTTTTCTTTTTTCTACTTATTTACAGCTTATTTTGACCCTTAATTAAAGTGTAATCATATCATCAGGTCAAACTATTTAGAACTACATTGCTGGGCTGCACCCTGCACACCTGTAAGAAAAGATATCTTTACAAAAGTGAAATAGTGACATTATCCTGTCTGCCACTAATATAATCCTGGCCAATATATATCCTCTCTCTTCTTTAAATCTCTTATGCAGGTTAATACTTTTCTTCATATAGACTTACATATAGGTAAACATTTATTAAGTTCTTTGAATTTGAACCTTATTACAGTAAATAAAACACTCTCACATATGGTATAACAAATATTTATTTGCACATAGGAGAGATGCTTGTTTTGATATATTAACAATATTTTCTCCTTCATTCTCTAATTTATTTTTTAACTAATTTTATTATTAGTGGTCTTGGATTTTCATGCACATAATGACAAGTTACTCATTTTCAATTTTATCATAAATTTGTCCTCTATTATGGGCTGAATTGTGCCCACCTCCCAAATTAATATGTTGAAGTCCTAAGCCTGAGTACCCTACTATGTAACTATATTCAGAGTTAGGGCCTTCAGAGACGTAATTAAGTTAAAATGAGGCTGTTAAGGTAAGCTCTAATCCAATCCAACTGGTGTTCTTATAAGAAGCTTTGGATACACAAGGAGACACAAGGAATGCATACCTACAGAAGAAAGACCATATGAAGACACAATAAGAAGGCAACACTAAAAAAAGTCCCAGAGATCTAAAGCACAATATAGTGAATATAAACAACAATATTGTATTATAATCGTCAAACTTGGTAAGACTAGGTCTTAATTATTCCAATCACCAAAAAAAAAAAGATAATCATGTGACATGATCAAGGTGCTAATTGTCACTACAACAGCAATCATACTACAATACATAAACCTACCAAATCAACATGTTTTACAACTTAAATTTACATAATGTTATATGTCAAATATATTTCAATTTAAAAAAGGAGACAACCACCTGCAAGCCAAGGAGAGATTCCACAGAAGACACCAAAATTAAGGACACCTTGATTATGAACTTCTAGACTCTCGAACTGTAAGAAAATGTATTTCTGTTGCTTGAGCCCTCAGTCTGCACCATTTTGTTATGGCAGACCTAGCAAACTAATACACCTCTCTAATGAATTAAAAATAATAAGCACAAAAAGGCTGGTGGAGCTTTATTAAATAAGTCATAATCGAATTTAAGTAAAGATTACTAATGGAGATAAAGTATATATACATCTCATCTCATATATTATACATATTATATATGAAATATCTTTTCTGTGTATTCATAGAACCTGCTGTGTGACACCGATTATTCTAGATGCTGTGTTGACAGTAGGGAAAAAGAAATAAAAATCCCTTTACTCTGCTCTTGGTTTTCTGTTCAGGATTAGTCTATTAGTTGGAATCACAGCAAGAGAGCAAGAGAGTATGGCACTAACCTGGCAGAAAGTCCTGACCAAATTGGTGCTGCTCCCTTAGGTTGAGGTGCTTGGTCATGACTGGCCCTTTGTTCAGGACAAGATAGTCCAAAGAAGAGCCTTGCTCTCATCTCACTTAACAAATCTTAATGGCAAAACACAAAAAGATCAAACCGTTTACAAATAACATAAATACATCTCAGAACCAAGCTCAAGAATATTTATTTGGCTACAAAATATCCACCACCCAACGAGTCTGTAATCCAATTGAAAATGACCAGATTTGTAAAGATTCAAGAAAATGGGATCCATGCGGAGCAAAATAAACCAATTAAAATTGTTGCTAATCATATACTGGTGTTAGAAATAGGAGAAGGGTTTTAAAACAGTTATTGTCACTGTATTCTGTACATTCAAAAAGTTAAGTAGAGGCATGGGAGAAAAAAGATTCAAATTGAACTTCTAGATGTAGATGAAAGCTACAATGCTTGATATAAGAAATACAATTGATGGGATCAACAGCACATTATGAATTTCTAGGGAAAAGACATAAGGAAAAAAAAAACAGAGAAAAAAATTAACAATGAACAGCAAATGGTAGAAAAACTTCAAGTGACCAGGTAAATATGCAATTGGAGTTCCTGTAGGAGTGTGAGTGATATGGGAGAGAAAATTTAGAGAAATAATGCTTGAAAACTTTTCAAACTGTAAATCCATACATCCATGAAGTTTATGTCAAGCATAAGAAACATAAAGCTACACCAAAGTATATCATAATCAAATTGCTCAAAACCAGTGATAAATATAAAATATTAAAAGCAGCTGGAGGCTTCCCTGGTGGCACAGTGGTTAAGAATCCTCCTGCCAATGCAGGGGACACGGGCTTGATCCCTGGTCCAGGAAGATCCCACATGCCGCGGAGCAACTAAGCCTGTGTGCCACAACTACTGAGCCTGCGATCTAGAGCCCGTGAGCCACAACTACTGAGCCCACAGTGCTGCAGCTACTGAAGCCCACGTGCCTAGAGCCTGTGCTCTGCAGCAAAAGAAGGCACCACAATGAGAAGCCTGTGCACCGCAATGAAGAGTAGCCCCTGCTCACCACAACTAGAGAAAGCCCGTGCACAGCAACAAAGACCCAATGCAGCCAAAAATAAATAAAATAAAATAAATTAATTTTTAAAAAAAGCTTTAAAAAATAAAAGCAGCTGGAGAAAAAAATAATTTGTACAAGGAAGCTAAGATAAAAATGACAAATTTCTTGTCAGAAACAAAGCAAGAAAAAAAAGAAAGAAAAGAAAGAAAGAAAGGGACTAAAAAAAAAAACTGTCAACTTGGCAGTTGGGGAGAACAGCAAAATCTTTCAAAATGATGAACAAATAAAGTTTTTTAAAAATACCTCTTGATTTTATTTTTTAAAGAATTTATGTTTCATTTGTATTTGCTTTTTGAATTTAACCACAGCTACTCTCAGGGGCCCTTTTTCCTGAGAATTATTAGCTAGAAAGTAGGGTGAAACCAAATCACAGATTAGACATCCCTCTGTAAAAAATAACAATTAAAATAATCATTTTATCTGAGTATTCTGACAAACTTCAGGGAAAGAACCTGACATAGGATTTAGTCACCTAACCCTCCATATATCTGTACAACCACTCAAGACTATAACAGTGTTGCACCCTCAGGGAGCTTTCAAGGGAAAGAAGGGGGTAACCTAAACTAGAATTATCAGGGCAGAACCTAAATTTCAAAATAGGTCCATATAACCCCATATTCTTTTTATCCGATCATTACCGAGGAGGTGCGTGGAGGAAATTAATCCTTTCTGAAGAGAGCTGAATTCAGTGGCCAAACTGCTTTACTAAGGTTAATTTTTTAAGACCTGCAGATCTTAGATTTGCATTCTCTGGAGAACTAGATTATTGGTGGACCCATATAATAAATTACATAGCTCCAAGGAGAAGCTAGAGTGAGACTCGTTAAAAATTAGTTATTTAAAACATCAAGTTATTTAAAACATCAAATGTACCTATGTATGCATTATGTGAGTCCCAGATGAAGAAGAGAGAAAAGAGCAGAGAGATTACTTGAAGGACGAGGGCCAAAAATCTCCCAAATTAGAGAAAAGGAGGTATGTACAAATTCAAGAAACTCAATCATCTACAAAGAGGATAAACCCAAAGAGGCCTACACTGAGATACATTAAAATTAAACTGTTGAAAGACAAAGACAAGGAGAGAATCTTGAAAGTAGTAGGAAAAAAGTGACTTGTCACGAACAAGGTATCCATCCTCATTAAGATTCTCAACGAATTTCTCAGCAGAAATCTTGGAGGCCAGAAGGCATTGGATGCTATATAGAAAGTATTGAAAGGGGAAAAAAATCTTATCAACTGAGAATTTTATATCCAATTGAGAGTTTTATATCCAGAAAAAAATGACTTTATAAATGTGTAAGATATTAACATATTCCCTGTTAAACAAAAGCTGAGGGAATTCATGATCACTAGACTACCCTAAAAAATGCTGAAGGGACTCCTCCAGATTATAATGAAAGGACACTAGGGAGTAATTTGAAACCATATGAACATATAACGATCTCCAGTAAAGGTATACCCATGAGAAAATTTTTAAAAATTATAATTTTGTTTATAACTTTACTTTTTATTTTCTACAGGATTTAAAAGAAAAATGCATGAATGTCATTATAAAACTGTGCTAATGAGCAAAGAAACTATAAAGATGTACGTTGAGACATCAGTAACATAAAGTGCAGGGAGATGGAATTATAAAGGGGTAGTTTTATGTGCAATTACATTTATATTGTTTCAATTCAAAATAGAGTACTATAACTTTAGGATGTTAGATGTAACCCTTATGGTAACCACAAAGAAAATATCTGTAAAAGGAGTTAGAAGGCAGCTGACACATGTGACTACAAACAATTTACTAAACACAAGGGAAGGTAGTCATAGACAAAATGAGTTACCACAAAAAGCCATAAGAATTACAGAAACAAATAATTACTTTATTTATGGAAAAATAACAAAAGAATTATTTCTTAACAGTAATTAAATATAAGTGGATTAAAATTCTGAAGCACAAGGCATAGTTTTGCACAGCTGATTTTAACAAAAAGGATATACTATATACAGCAGACTCACTTTAGATCTAAGGCTACACATAAGTTAAAAGTGAAAGGATGGAAAAGATATCCTATGCAAATAGTAACCAAAAGAGCTGCATGGCTATATATTAATATCAGACAAAATAGATGTTAAATCTAAAACTGGTAAAAGAGAAAAATAAGAACACTATGTATTGGTAAAAGAAATATTTCACTGAGAATATATAATAACTATAGATATGTACACAACAAACCTCAGAGTGCCAAAGTATACAAGGCAAATGTCGACAAAATTGAAGGGAGATACAGACACGTCCACAGCTAGAGAGCAAGATTTCAATACCCCATATTCAATAATAGAACAACCAGCCAGAGGATCAATAAGGAAATAGAAAATCTGAACAACAATATAAAACAATTAGACCTAAAAGACATACATAGAACACTCCACCCAGAAAGCACAGAACACACACTTTTCTTCAAGTGCATATTGAACATTTTGTATGATACATCATATGTTAGCTTACAAAAAGAACCAAAAAAAAAAAGTGAAGAAAGCCTTTGTGAACTACAGGAAACCATTACAAGTAATAATCTATGCATAACTCTGGTCCCAGAGGATGAGACAAAGAAAGGGGTAGAAAGTATATTTAAGGAAATAATGGCTGAGAACTTTCCATCTCTGCAGAGATATTTGGACATCCAAGTTTACAAAGCTCATAAGTCTCCAAACAGATCCATCCCAGAGAGATCTTCTCCAACAAGCATTGTGATAAAACTGCCTAAAATCAAAGGCAAAGAGAAAGTTTTAAAAGCAACAAGGAAAAAAGAAGCATCACATTCAGTGGAAACCCCCTCCCCATAAGACTATCAGCAGATACCTCAAAATAAACTTTGCAGGGTATGAGAGAGTGGGATGATAAATTCAACATGCTGAAAGAAAAAAAAAAAAATTAACCAAAAATAGTTTACCTGAAAAGCTGTCTTTCAGAAATGGAGTGATAAAGACTCTCAGACAAGGAAAATCTAATGGAATACACAACTGCTAGACCTACACTGCTTACATTGCCAAAGGGAGTTCTTCAAGGTTAAATGAAAAAACACTAAGAACATTAAAACTAAAAGATACAAAACACATTGGTAAGGCAAGTATATAGTGAAATAGGAATACAACAATGCATAAATATGATGGTGTGTTAATTAATCATACAAAGGTTAAAGGACAGAAGCATTAAAAATAACTATACTTACACACTAATTTGCTATAGATAAACAATATAAAAATACATAAACTGTGAAGTCAAATCATAAACTGTTGCAGGGAGCGAGTAAAAGGGTAGAATTTGTATGTGAATAGTTAGGTTGTCGCAGCCTAAAATAGACTGTTATATGTATAAGATGTTCATGGCTTATCAGCTTCACAGTAACCACAAAGCAAAGACCTACACTAGATACACAAGAGAAAAAGTAAAGAAAACCAAACATTCCTCTACAGGAAATCATCAGTTCACAAAGAAAGACATCAAGAGACAAAGAAAGGAACAGGAAGACTACAAAACAGCCAGAAAAAATTAACAAGATGTCATTAGTAAGCTCTTACATATAAATAAATACTCTAAATGTAAATAGATAAACATTTCCAATTAAAGGACAGAGTGATTGAACGAATTTTTAAAAAGACTAACTGTATTCCACCTAAAGAGATTTTTTTTTTCCAGCTTTCATGACAAATAAAAGTGAGGAGATGGAAAAAATATATTCCATGAAAATAAAAACCAAAAATGAGCAAAGGTAGGCAGTCGCTGGCAGCCATCTCCCTGCGATGGCGGCAGAGCAGGGCCGGCTGCTGCCGCGGCCAGAAAGACGGCAGTGCTGGCGATAGTGGTGGGTATAGCGGGGGCCTGTGACCGGGAGCCATCCTCGGGCCCAGGCACCATGAGCCAAGCGCCCCTCCCCCCCCACCAAAGGGGAGAGCAGCGAGCCCGCGAAGCAAAGGTCCCCAACACTAAGCGGCTTTATCCGAACTGTGGTGAAGGCTGTGCATCGACTTGACCTCATCCTTTGCAACAAAACCGCTTATCAAGAAGGGTTCAAACCAGAGAACATTAGCCTGAGGAACAAGCTGTGATCTCTGCGTCAAGCACCCGGTGGACTACGGGAGGAAGGCTGAACAGCTGCTGTGGAGAAAGGTATGCTGCGAAGTTATCCAGCTTATCACGACTCAGAAAGCATATCCACAGCCGGAGCACCTTAGAATGTGCCTACAGGAAACACCTGGTCGCTGGGATTGGCTTCTACCAGCATCTCCTTCTCTATATCCAGTCCCACTACCAGCTAGAACTGCAATGCTGCATCGACTGGACCCATGTCACCGACCCCCTCATAGGATGCAGGAAGCCAGTGTCTGCCTCAGGGAAGGAGATGGATTGGGCACAGACGGCATGCCACCAATGGCTAATGTACCTGGGGGATTTGTCATGATATCAGAATGAATTAGCTGGCGTAAACTCTGAGCTGCTAGCTGAGAGATTTTACTACCAAGCCCTGTCAGTGGCTCACCAGATCGGAATGCCTTCAACCAGCTGGGCACCCTTGCAGGCAGCAAGTACTGTAACGTGGAAGCCATGTATTGCTACCTGTGCTGCATCTAGTCAGAAGTGTCCTTTGAGGGGCCCTATGGGAATCTCAAGCGGCTGCGTGACAAGGCAGCCAAAATGTACCACAGCTGAAGAAGTGCGAGACTAGGAAACTCTCTCCCAACAAGAAGCGATGTAAAGACATTAAGAGGTTGCTGGTGAACTTTATGTATCTGCAAAGCCTCCTGCAGCCCAAAAGCAGCTCCCTGGACTCAAAGCTGATGTCACTTTGCCAGTCAGTCCTGAAGGACTTCAAGCTCTGTCTCTCCTACCTGCCCTCCCCACCCAACCTCAGCCTGGCCAGTGCGGATGAGGAGGAGTATGAGAGGGGATATGCTTTCCTCCCAGACCTTCTCATCTTTCAAACGGTCATCATCTGCTTTATGGGTGTGCACAGCTTGAAGAGAGCAGGAGCCGAGCAGTACAGCGCAGCCATTGCCTTCACCCTGGCCCTCTTCTCCCGCCTCGTCAATCATGTCAACATAGGGCTGCAAGCTGAGCTGCAAGAGGGCGAGACTCCTGTCCCGGCATTCCAGAGCGATGGCACAGATGAACCAGAGTCCAAGGGACCCTTGGAGAAGGAGGAGGGTCTGGGTCTTGAGCCTCCTCCTGCAGAGGACCTCAAGAGGGCGAAGTCAGAAAGAACCAGAAGTTCTCCCGCCTCTCCTGCCTCTGCCGCCCACCCACAGCTGGTGATGACAGTGACATGAGTGAAGGCTTTGAGTAGGACTTGAGCCATGACTCAGCCCAGGACAGTGAGGGCTCGGACAGTGGCTCTGACAAGAGTCTTGAAGGTGGGGGAACGTCCTTTGATGCCAAGACAGATTCAGAAATGAAGAGCCAAGAGTCCAGATCAGACCTGGAAGATAAGGAGGATGAGGAAGGGACACGGGCCCTAGCCCTGGAGCCACCTCGGGCCGGGTCAGAGGCTCCTGAATCCTTCAGTGGCCCACTGGACCCCAGCGAGGCCAGCATTGCCAGCAATCTACAAGCGAGGTCCACCCAGATGTTCCAGACTAAAGGCTGCTTCCAACTGGCCCCCACCTTCAGCAACCTGCTCCTCCAGCCCACCACCAAAGCTCCCACCTTGGCCAGCCCCAGGCCCCGTGTCAATGGGGATGCGGACAAGCCCTCAGAGCCAGCCTCTGAAGAGGGCTCTGAGTCGGAGGGAAGTGAGTCCAACAGTGGGCGGGGCTGTTGGAACGAGCACAGCATCCAGGAGAAGCTGCAAGTCCTCATGGCCGAAGGCCAGCTTCCTGCTGTGAAAGTCTTCCTGGGCTGGCCGCGAGCCAACCGCGGCATCATCCTTGTATGTGCGCAGAGCTCTCTAAGTCTGTGGAACTGCCTGTCTGTGTTGCTGAATCTGTTGCCAGCTGCTGGCGAACTCCAAGAGTCTGGCCTGGTCCTGTGTCCCAAGGTCCAGGATCTCCTTGAGGGTTGTGAACTGCCTGACCGCCCGTCTAGCCTGCTGCTCCCAGAGGACATGGCACTTCACAGTCTGCCTCCCTTCCAGGCTGCCCACAGATGCTTTAACTGTGACACGGATCAGCTCTTGCTCAGCACCTTAGAGGAGACAGTCGTGCACATCTGCTGCATCCACAGCGTTGGCCACTTCATTGCCCGCCTGCACGGCAGCAGCCTACACTTCAACCCAGAGGTCAGCATCTCCCAGCCTGAGCAAGAGAGGCTGCAGCAGCAGGCCCGGGCCCAGTTCCGCATGGCACAGGAGGAAGCTCGGCGGAATGGCCTAATGAGAGACATGGCCCAGCGATGACTTCAGCTTGAGGTCTCTCAGCTGGAAGGGAGCCTGCAGCAGCCCAAGACCCAGTCAGCAATGTCTCCCTACCTCGTCCCCGACACCCAAGCCCTCTGCCACCACCTCCCTATCATCCGCCAGCTGGCCACCAGTGGCCTCTTCATTGTCATCATCCCAATGACAGTGATCGATGGCCTGGATTTGCTGAAGAAGGAACACCCAGGGGCCCAGGATGGAATCCAGTACCTGGAGGCAGAGTTTAAAAAAGGGAACAGGAACATTGGCTGCCAGAAAGAGGTGGGGAAGAGCTTCGAGTGGCATAAGCTGAAGAGGCAGGATGCAGATGCCTAGACGCTCTATAAGATCCTGGACAGCTGCAAACAGCTGACTCTGGCCCAGAAGGCAGGTGAGCAGGACCTGAGCGGCATGGTGACCATCATCACAGGCCTTCCACTGGACAACCCCAGCATGCTCTCAGGCCCTATGCAGGCAGCCTTGCGGGCTGCTGCACATGCCAGTGTGGACATCAAGAATGTTCTGGACTTCTACAAGCAGTGGAAGGAGATTGGTTGAGACCGACCCCCAGGCCCTGCAGCGGGCTGACTGCACGTCTCTCCTGCCCTCCCTGGCAGCCAGGACCACCACCTGTAGTCACCCCACCACACGCAGACTCACGCACGCACACAGGAAGGAAGCCCAGCTGCACACAGGCTGCAGGAAGGGCCCAGGAGCCAGCTGGGAGGGTGGGGTCCCCCTGTTTCCAAGACAATGTCAGGAAAGCAAGGAAAGTGCTTGGAGCAGGAGAGGCCTGTGGGCCCCTAGCCAGCCTTCCTGTCTCAGCCCCCCTGCTTTCCCCAGGGGCAGGTGGCAGGCACGGGTGTCTGCGTTTCATTGGAGTCGTTCCCGGACCGCTGAGGGGAAGGGACAGCAGAAGGGGCCCTTCTTCCTCAACCAAGGCATAGGGTGGTTGGTGCCAGGAGTTTGGGCCCTCCGGCCTTGTGGGTAGAGTTGGGTAAAACCAGATGTCTGGGTGGTTCTCTGCAGACCCTTCCTCTCCTCGAGGCCCACCCATCCCCCTCTCATCTCCCTTTGCAAGAGCTGGGCAGCTCTGGAGCCTTGGGGACTCTTAAGAAAGAGGAGCCTGGAGCTGCCTGCACCAATAGCAGGGCAGGGCTTAGATCCATCCTGCTGCAGGGGCTGCACACCCATTGCCCCACTTCTCTTTTCTGTCTCCCTTCATCTGGCTTCCGGTGCAGGGAGCAGGCCCATGACGGCTTCAGGCAGTCAGGCCTATATGCCAGTGAGGGCTCTGTGCCCACCAGCCCCATGGTCACTGCGCTTTGTGCTCTGGGCTGCTGTGCTGGGACAGAGTGGGATGCCAGTAAGAGGAGGGGGACGACGTTTGAGGCCACCACCCCCCTTACTCTCTAGGGAGGGGCCTGTGTTCGGATGGGCAGCAGAAAGGAGACGTCCCTTGAAGCTGCCTGGCCAGGGGCCCTCTGCCCTGATAGGCTTCCCTACTTTTGTCCTTCCCCAGGACTAAAGGCCTGGAGGAGCTGAGCACGGGGCTAGCTTTTGGAGTGTCGAGGTGAATGTGGGAGCAGAGATCATGAGTGGAACAGCAAGAGCAGGGCTGTGTGTGGGAGGCTTTGGCCAGGATTGCCTCAGCCCCTCCCCCTCAGGCTGCACATATATCTCGGACTGGGGGTTGAAGGCAGGGATCTCAGCTCTGCTGTTCCCCCCAGCCCCAGTGCTAGCCGAGCTTCCCAGGCTGTTCTCAGAGGACAGCAGGCATCCCGCCTCCTTCCTCTAAGACGGTAAGTCTGGGACCACCTGGGGGCAGTGTGATCACCCCCATTTCCAGTCCCTGGCAGAGACTGAGACTAAAGCATCATTTAATAAAGACACCCCCCGACCTGAAACCTAAAAAAAAAAACAAAAACAAAACCACAAAAACAAAAATGAGCAAGGGTAGCTCTACTTATAACAGAAAAAATAGACTTTATGCCTAACATTTAACATGAGACACAGAAAGTCATTATATAATATTGAAGGGTCAATTCAGCAAGGGGATTTAACACTTGTAAATTTTATGCAACTGACATTGGCACACCTAAATATATTAAGTCAATACTAACAGATCTGAAGGGAGAAATTGGACAGCAATACAGTAATAGTATGAATTTCATTACCGCATTTTTGATAATGATATATGATCCATACAGAAAATCAATATGATCATATATGATCATATATGATCAACAGATATATGATCCATACAGATATATGATCCAATATGATCATATATGATCAACAGATATATGATCCATACAGAAAATCAATAAAGAAAGAGCACACTTATGCTATACTTAGACTAAATGGACCTAACAGATATACACAGAGCATTCAGTCAAACACCAACAGAATAGACATTTTCTCAAGGATACATGAAATGTTCTCCAGGAAAAAGCATGTGATAGGTTACAAAGCAAGTCTTAGCAAAATTAAAATATTTAAATCATGTTAAGTACTATTTTTTTTTTTACTACAATGATATGAAACTAGAGATCAATAACAGGAGGAAACCTGGAAATGTGCAAATATGTATAAATTTTTAAAACACATACTCCTGAATAACCAATGGATCAAAAAAATAATAAAAAGAGATGTAAAAAACACTCTGACATACATAAAAATAGAAATACAACATGGCAAAACTAATGGAATTCAGCAAAAGTGCTCCTAACAGAGAAGTTTATAGTGAAAAGCGCCTACATTAAGGATAAAAAGAGATCTCAAGTAAACAATGTAACTTTTTACCTCAAGGAATTAGAAAAAAGAAAACAAGCAAACCCAAGTTTAGCAGAAGAAAATTACGAAGATCAGAGCAAAAATAAGTGAAAATCAGATAAACAATGAAGAGCTAGTTTAAAAAAAATAAGAAAAATCAACAAAACTTCAGCTAAACTAACATCAGGAATAAGAGCAGACTTTGTAACTGATACCACAGAAATACAAAGGATTATAGGAGACTACTATAGGCATTTATATGCTAATAAATAGGATTATTTAGAAGAAATGGATAAATTCCAAGAAACATACAAGCTACCAAGACTGAATTAGGATGAAAGAGAAAATTTGACCAGACCTATAATGAGTAATGAGATTGACTCACTATTCAAAAACCTCCCAACAAGAAAAGCCCAGGAGCAGATAGGTTTCCAGATGAATTCTACCAAGCATTTAAAGAGGAAGTAGTGCCAGTCTTTCCAAATTCTTATAAAATATGGTAGAGGAGAAAACATTCCCAAACTCATTTTTTTGAGGTCAGAATTACCCTGCTTCCAAAACCTGATAAGGACATGGCTAGAAACAAAAGCCACAAACCAATATTCCTGATGAATATAGATGCAAATCATCAACAAAATAGTAGTAATCCAAATCAGTCACACAATAAAAGGAACACACACGCTGATAAAGTGGGATTTATCCCTGGATGCAAGGATGATACAAAATATACAAATTAATAAATGTGATACACCACTTTAATCAAAAGTTAAAAATCATATGATCATCTCAATAAATTCAGAAAAAGAATTGGACAAAATTAAAAATTATTTCATGATAAAAACTCTCAACAAGTGGACATAGAAGGAATATCCCACAAAATAATAAAGGTCATATATGACAAACCCACTGCTAACATCTTACTCCACAGAAAAAGTTTGAAATCTTTTCCTCTGGAAAAGAGAAGGATGCCACTTTCACCTGTCCTCTCAACAATGTATTGGTAGTTCTGGCCCGAGCAATTAGAAGAGAAAAAGAAGGAATAGGCATCCAAACCGGAAGGGAAGAAGTAAAATTGGCTTTTGCAGATGACATATAATTATATATGTAGACTATCCAATACTCCTATGCAAAAAACATTTAGAACTAATAAACAAATTTAATGAAGTAACAAGATACAGAATATAAAAAACAATGTAGCTGCATTTCATTACACTAGGAAAAAACTATCTGAAAAAGAAATAAAGAAAATAATCGCATTACAATAGCATCAAAAATAATAATATACTTAGGAATAAATTTAACCAAGGAGGCAAAAATCTGTACACTGAGAACTATAAGACTTTGATGAAAGAAACTGAAGAAATCATAAATAAACAGAAAGATACATTCATGTACTGGAAGAATTGGTTTGTTTGTTTTTTTTAACATCTTTATTGGAGTATAATTGCTTTACAATGGTGTGTTAGTTTCTGCTTTATAACAAAGGGAATCAGCTATACATATACATATATCCCCATATCTCCTCCCTCTTGCATCTCCCTCCCACCCTCCCTATCCCACCCCTCTAGATGGTCACAAAGCACCGAGCTGATCTCCCTGTGCTATGCGTCTGCTTCCCACTAGCTATCTATTTTACATTTGGTAGTATTTATAAGTCCATGCCACTCTCTCACTTCGTCCCAGCTTACCCTTCCCCCTCCCCATGTCCTCAAGTCCATGCTCTACGTCTGCGTCTTTATTCCTGTACTGCCCCTAGGTTCTTCAGAACCTTTTTTTTTTTTTTTTTAGATTCCATATATATGTGTTAGCATACGGTATTTGTTTTTCTCTTTCTGACTTACTTCACTGTGTATGTCAGACTCTAGGTCCATCCACCTCACTACAAATAACTCAATTTCGATTCATTTTATGGCTGAGTAATATTCCATTGTATATATGTGCCACATCTTCTTTATCCATTCCTAAGAATTGTTATTGTTATACTGTCCCTACAATACAAAGCCATCTATAGATTCAGTGCAACCCCTATCAAAGAGTCAATTACATTTTTCACAGAAATATAAAGTTGCTAAAATTAATCTGGAACCACAACAGACCCCAAATAGACAAAGTAATCCAGAGAAATATTTTTTTAAAAGCTGAAGGCTTCACACTTTCTGATTTCAAACTCTATTAAAATGCAATACTAATCAAAACAGAATGGTACTGGCATAAAAATGCACATGTAGATAATGAAACAGAATTGAGAGCACAGGAAAAAAACTCATGTGTATATGGCTTACTAATACTTCCGAAGGGAACTGTGAATATATAATGGGGAAAAGATAGTCTCTTCAGTACACAGTATTTGAAAAAGTGGATATTCACATGCAAAATAATGACACTGGATCCTTTTCTTAAATCACTCAAAAATTAACTTCAAATGGATTAAGACTTAAATGTAAGACCTGAACCCATAAAACTCCTCAGAGAAAATAAAGGGAAAAGCTTCTTGACATTGGTCTTGGCCATGATTTTATGTATACAACACCAAAGCACAAAGACAATAGCCAAAATAAACAAGTGGAACTACATCAAACTTCTGCACAGCTTCTACACACAACAAAGGAAATAAGAAAATGAAAGGCAACTGACAGAATGGGTGCAAATATTTGCAAGCCACATCTAATAAGGGGTTAATTCTAATATATATATAAGAAACTCATACAGCTCAATATCAAATAATAATAGTGATAATGATAATAAATAAATAATCTGGTTAAAAAATGGATAAAATACCTCGATAGACATTGTTTTTCACAAAGAAGACATATAAATGGCCAACAGATACATGAAAAGTTGCTCAATGCCAGTAATCATCACTGAAATGAAAATCAAAATCTCAAAGAAATATCACCTCACACCTGGTTAGAATGGCTATTATAAAAATGACAGGAGATAACAAGTGTTGGCAACGATGTGGAGAAAAGGGAACTTTTGTACACTGCTGGTTGGAAAGTAAATTGGTGCACCCACTGGAAAACAGTACGAAGTTTCCCCTAAAAATTAAAAATAGAATTACCATATGATCTAGCAGTTCCTCTCTGGGTGTCCATTCTTAACTAATGAAGTCACTCTCTCAAAGAGATGTCTGCTCCTCCATGTTCTTTAAGCATTATTTACAGTAGTCAAATTATGAAAATAACCTGTGTCCACTGATCAATAAATGAATAAAGAAAATTATGTGTGTGTATATATATAATGGAATATATTTCAACCATATAAATGTCTGCCATTTGCAACAACATTGATGGACCTTGAGGGCATTATACTAAGTGAAATAAGTCAGGCAGAGAAAGATGCATATTGTAGCACCTAACTTATGCATGAAATCTAAGAAACCCTAAGTCATAGAAACAGAGAGTAGGTGGTATTTGGCAGGGAAAGGTAAGGAATACGGGTGGGAGAGGCTAAGATGGTCAAAGGGAACAAACTTCCAGTTTTTAGATGAATAAGTTCTAGGGTGTAATATAAAGCAATGTGACTATAGTTAACAATACTATATACTTGAAATATGCTAAGAGGGTAGATGTTACAAGTTATCATCATGGAAAACAGAGATAACTATGTGAGGTGATAGATATGTTAACTAAACTTATTGTGGTAATCATTTCACAATATATACATGTATCAAATCTCCACATTGTACACCTTAAAGTACACAATGTTATTTGGCAATTAAATCTCAATAATCTGCAAAAAATAGTGAACAATGTTTTCTCAGTGAAGGAATTGTTCACCACATTGTTCTATATGGAAAGAAGGGGTTTTTTTGTTTTTGTTTTGTTTTTTGTTTTTTTGTTTGTTTCCAGAGTTTGGCTTTATTTTGCAGTATAGAAATTACTGGAGCCACTGTGAGACAGACATCATTGAAGCAGAGGCCCTGTCAAATCAATACTGCGTTGCAGCTTGGTCCGCTGAAGAAGCCACACCTGGGTTGGAAAGAAGCTTTGTAGATACAGATATATATATATTTATAAATATATATAAATATATATATATATATATATATATATATTTAAACATGACATAGCATTTTTAAAATTTTTTATTTATTTTATCTTTGGCTGCGCTGGGTCTTCGTTGCTGCGCGCGGGCTTTTCTCTAGTTGTGTCGAGTGGGGGGCTACTCTTCGTTGTGGTGTGTGGGCTTCTCATTGCGCAGCATGGGCTCTAGGCACGCGGGCTTCAGTAGCTGTGGCATGCGGGCTCAGTAGTTGTGGCACGCAAGCTCTAGAGCTCAGGATCAGTAATTGTGGCGCACGGGCTTAGTTGCTCCACTGTACGTGGGATCTTCCTGGACCAGGGATCGAATCCGTGTCCCCTGCATTGGCAGACAGATTCTTAACCACTGCACCACCAGGGAAGCCCTGTAGATATATTTAAACAAATATTTCTAACAAAGTTCATATGAGCTCCTATGAGGACTGTATTATTTTAAAGAATAAATGTGTTCATCAGCTCACTCCATATATAAATCACTGTTTAAATACACATATATATAAATGTTTCACAGTACTACTTTCATTTGAAAAATTTGAAAAATTATTTCAGTGAATGATTGTCCATCCAATTGTCTGCATTTAAATCACTATTAAAGACACGTTTGAAAAAATTTCATGTAACATTACTAGTGTGCACATTTTAGAACAGCACTATTTCAATGAATATTTGCCACATTGGTCTGCATGGTAAACATTAGAGATAAATGTTATAAACATGTTTCTAAAAGGGCCACTTGGTCGAGAAGGTGTGAGAAAGGTTATTTCAGTGAATGAATGTGTTTGCCACACTGGGCTGCCTATATGTGCATTGTTTAAGTGCACATTTATAAAAGATGCTTCTTACAGTATTTCCTCTGTGAGAAGTTGAGAAAATGTTACTTCAGTGAAAGAATGTGTTCCCATTTGTAATGATTATAAAATAGTGTGTTTAAAGAGCCATGTATAAAAGATGTATCTAAGGGTGCTATTTCACCTCTAGTTGATAGAGTTATTTCAAGCAATAGATGTATTTACCACGTGTAATAGATGTAAAATGGTTTTATAGACACAGGTATAAAAGATGTTTCTAAGAGTGCCCCTTACTTGTGAAGTTGAGAACTGTTTTATCAAGGAATAGATATGTTCACCACAATGTATTGCTTACAAAGCAGTGTTTAAAAATACATGTATAAAAGATATTCCTAAAACTACTATTTGCAAGGGAAGTTGAAAATGGTGTTATCCAGGTATAAATGCATTCACAACAATGCTCTCCATGTAAATCATGTTTTAAAATAAGTGTAAGAATTGTATATAATAGTGCTACTTGCATGGAAAATTGAGATGAGTCTTATTTTAGGAATAGATGTGTTCATCATACTGTACTACATAAAAACAAAGCAAAAAAAGAGTTTAAAAGGTTCGAGAATGCTACTTGGTGTCCATATTTGAAAACAGTGTTATTTCAAGGACAGATGAGTCCACCACACTGTAATGCTTGCAAACTGTGTTGAGAGAGAAATTATAAAAGATGTTTCTAAGAGTGCTACTTGCATGCAGATTTGAGATCAGTGCTCCTTCAAGGAGTAGCTGTGTTAAGAGCATTGTTCTCACAGGGATGGACCTAGAGATTGTCATACTGAGTGAAGTAAGTTAGACGGAGAAAAAGACAAACATCATATGGTGTCACTTACATATGGAATCTAAAAAAAGGGTACAAATAAACTTATCTATAATACAAAAATAGAGTTACAGATGTAGAAAACAAACTTATGGCTACCAGGGGGTAAGGGGGAGAGGGATAAATTTGGGAGATTGGGATTGACATATACACACTACTATATAGAAAATAGATGACTAATAATGACCTACTGTATAGCACAGGAAACTCTACTCAATACTCTGTAATGGCCTATATGGGAAGAGAAGCTAAAACAGAGTGGATATATGTATAGGTATAACAGATTCTCTTTGCCATACAGCAGAAACTAACACAACATTGTAAATCAACTGTACTCCAATAAACATTAAAAAAACAACAACACTGTTCTCCATTTAAATCACTATTTATGCACATTAAAAAAGTTGTTAGTAAGAAGTTTACCTTCATGAGAAATTGAGAGGTGTGGTGGTTTATCATTGTGGTTTTCATTTGCCCTTCCCTGATTAATGGTGTACAAAAGATATTGCTAGAGTGCTTTTTGCATGCAATGTTAAGAAAAGTGTTATTTCAAAAAAAGGATGTAATGCATGTAAAACAGTGATTCTAGGCAAATGTATAGATTTTTAACAGTGCTAATTGCATTGAAATTTTATTATATTATTTCATGAAATAGATGCATGGCAGATCATGTAAAACAGTGATTAAAGACACATGTAAACAATATGTTTCTAAGAGTGCTTCTTGCATTCAAATTTGATAAGTTATTTCAAAGAATGGATATGTTCAACACAAAGTAAATTATGTAAAGCTTGTAAATATACATGTAAAAAAGGTTTCTAAGAGTTATATATGCATGAGAACTTTGGAACAGTATTTCTTCAAGAAATGTATGTGTTCACTAAGCTAATATGCTTGTAAAATAGTATTAAAGATAAATGTATAATAGCTGTTCCTAAGAGAGCTACTTGAATGTGAATTTGAGACCAGTGTTATTGCAAGTTCTCCACACTCTATTAAATGTAAATCAGTGTTTACAGACACATGTAAAAAATATTTCTAAGAGTACTGGTTAAATGCAATTTTGAAAAAAGTATTATTTCAAGGAATGTATTTTTTGACCACCCTGCTGTCCATTTAAAGCACTGTTAAAGACACATCCATAAAAGTTGTGGACAGCTAAATGCAAAAGAAACAAACTGGTCTACTTTCTCACCTCATGTGGAAAACTAAAGTCAAAATGGATTAAAAACTTAAATATAAGACCAGAAACCATAAAACTTCTCCAAGAAAACATAGGCATTATGCACTTTGACATCGGTCTTAGCAATTGTTTTGGATATGTCTCGTCAGGCAAGGGAAACAAAAGCAAAAATAAACAAGTAGAACTACATCCAAGTAAAAAGCTTTTGAACAGTGAAGAAAACTATCAACAAAATGAACAGGCCTCCTACTGAATGGGAGAAGATATTTGCAAATGAAATATCTGATAAGGGGTTAGTATCCAAGGTATACAAAGAACTCATATGACTCAACCTCAAAAACAAACAAACAAACAGATAACCTGATGAAAAAAATAGGCAAAGGATCTGAATAGATATTTTCCCAAGAAAACATACAGATGGCCAATAGGCACATGAAGAGATGCTCAACATCACTAATTATCAGGGAAATGCAAATAAAAAACACAATGAGATATCACTTCACACATGTTAGAATGGCTATTGTAAAAAACAAAATAAAACAAAAACAAAAACAAGTAACAAGTATTGACAAGGATGTAGAGAAGAGGGAAACCTCACACACTGTTGGTGAGAATATAAATGGATGCAGATACTATGGAAAACACTATGGAGATCCCTCAAAAACTTAAAAACAGAATTTCCATACTATCTAGCATTTCCACTTCTGAGTATTTATCAGAAAGAAATGAAAACACTAATTTGAAATGATATATGAACTCTTATGTTAATTGCAGCATTATTTACAATAGCCAAAATATGGAATCAACCTAAGTGTCCATCAATAGATGAATGGGAAAAATATATATATAAATATGTACATATATGATTGCTGGACTATTACTTATCCATAAAAAAGAATGAAATATTGCTATTTGTAATACCCAATGGACCTAGAGGGTGTCAAGCTAAGTGAAAGACGTCATCTCTGACATCCCACACTTGTCCACAATGCCAGGTTGCCAGGTCAACCAGCCATCCATCTGTGGATCATGGGTCTCCTAGAATTGGTCTTGGTGTCAGGCTTCCTGGTCAACCAGCTCACCATCTTGGGTGTCTGGGCACCTTGGGCTTTCCCTCAGGTGCTGGGATTCCAGGTCAACCAGATATCTTTCAGGGGTGTCTAGGACTTGGCCTCTGGCACCACGCTACCATCTTGACCAGTTGTCATTCCTGGACATCCCAGACTTGGCTGTTGATGCTGGGCTGCCAGGATGACCAGGTGTTTGTCCGGGAGTCCAGACTTTGCCTTCTGAACTTGGCTGCTGGATCTACCAGCTGTCCATTCCAAAGTGTCCTGAATTTGCACTGGACTGCTGGTTTGTCCAGCTGTTAATCTTAGGCATCTCTGACTTAGTCTCCAGCATCAGGCTACTGGATTGACCAGCTGTCTATCATGGGCATCCCAGATTTGTCCACTGTTGTCAAGATGCCTGGTCAATCAACTGTCTGTCCTGGATGTCCCAGGTGTCCTAGACTTGGCTTTGAGTGCCAGGCTGCTGGGTTGATCATCTGAATATCCCAGGCATCCTGGGTTTTCCTTGATGCCAGATTATTGGGTTGACCATCTGTACATCCTAGGCTTCATGGTTGTCCTGGATGTGGCCTCAGCCATCAGGCTGTCAGGTCAACCAGCTTTCATCTGGGGTGTCCTGGGCTTAGGCTTAAATGCCAAGCTGTCAATGAAGTCAGCTGTCTGTCCCAGGTGTCCCAGAATTGGCGAATGGTGTCAAGTTGCCAGGTCAACCAGCTATTTGTCCCAAGCATCTCAAGCTTCTTTGCCTTGGCCTTGAGTGCCAGGCTGCAGAGTTAACCAGCTGGCCATCCAGGGCATCACAGGCATCCTGAACCTGGCCTTCATTTTCAGGCTGCTAATTCAACCAGCTATTCACCTGGAGTGCCCCAGACTTGCCTTCTAGTGCTAGGCTGCTAAATTGATCAGCTATCTGTCCTGGGCATTCCAGACTTGGCTTCAGTGCTGAGCTACTGGGTTCAAAAGAACATCACATTTAAAGAAGTTTCAAGTGGCTTGTTACAAACATACTCATTACAAATCATTCTAAAACCTTCATTTTATGCCTTACAAAATGGGTATCACTTAGCTTGAATGAAAACAAACTTTGGTGAATGCAGCTTGCAAGTACTTTATTGGAAACATGTGTATTACAAGTCTTCTTAGATACTTCATGCATTAAAGAGTGGGTAATGCTTCCAAACAATGAAAGACATTGGGCTGAATACATCTTGATAGTATCTTGCTAGAAACATCTTTACTAAAAGTCTTATTATACACTACATGCATCACAAAATGAGTATCATTTGCAATCACTGAAAGAACTCTGAGTGGAACACTACTTGCAAGTAGCTGGGTAGAAACATTTTAGTTATGTCTTCCTTAACACTTCACTAAATGCATTCCAGAATAGTGATAATTTCCATTCATGGAAGAACACTGTGTTGAATCCAGCTTGAAATCTTTCACTGCATGTAAATATTACAGGATGGGTATTACTTCCATTCAATGAGAGAACACTACGCTGAACAAAGTTTGAAAGGAGCTTGTTAGAACTTCTTTATTGCAAGTCTTGTTAAACAAGTGACTATATGCATTAGAGAATGAGCATCATTTCCATTCTCTGAAAGAATATTGTGCTGAACACAGCTTACAAGTAGATTGCTAGAGTGTACTTTACTGCAAATACTGTGAAACCCTTCACTGCATGCATTACAGAATGTCTATCACTTCCATTCAATGAAAGAACACTCTCCTGAGCAAAGGGTACAAGTAGTTTTAAGGAGTACCTTTATTACATGTGCTCCTTGTTACACACTTTCCTACATGGATTACAATATGGGTATCACTTCCATTCACTGAAATAACACTGTGTTGAATACAGCTTGCAAATGGATTTTTATAATCAATTTTATAAAAAGTGCACTTAAAATCTTTACTCCATATATTAGAGTGTGTGTCACTTCTATTCATTGAAATAACATTGCTGAAGGCAGCTTGCAATAGCTTTCAGAAACATCTTAGTGCAAGTGTTCTTAAACACTTCACCACATACATTAAAGAACGGGTATCACTTCCACTGTCTGTAATGAAAGTGTAGTAAACACAGCTTGCAAACAAGCTTCTTAGAATCCTCCTTGTAAAAAATGATTTTAAATACTTCTCTACATCCACAGGAGAATGTGCATCACTTCCATTCACTAAAATGACACTATGCTTAAAGCAGCATGAAATTAGCTAAAAATAAATTTTTAATGAAAGTTTTCTTGAATTTTTCACTACATGCGTTACATATTCAGTATCAGTACATTCCCTGAAATGACACTGTATTAAACCCACTTGCAAGTAGGTACTTAAAAAAATCTTTATAGGAATATTCTTAAGCACTTTAATATGTACATTACAGAATGGGTTCACTTCCATTCACTGAAATAACACTGTTGAGCACAGCATGCAGGTAGCTTGCTAGAATCGCCTTTATTAACGTGTCCTTAAACATGTCATTTCATGCATTAAACTTGGGAATCTCTCTCCTCCTTTCACTGAAATGACACAATTCTGAATTCAGCTTGCATGTAGTTTCTTAGCAACCCTTCATATCAAGTGTTCTTAAACACTGTGCTAAAGGTAGCTTATAACACTTCACTACAGGCATTGCAGAATGGGTATCACTTTTATCCACTAAAATAACTCTGTGATCAATGTAACTTATAAGCACTTGTTTGAAATATCTTTAATCCAAATGTTCTTAAACACTTCACTACATGCATTTCAGAAAGTGTATCACTTCCATTACTTGAGAGATCACAGACAAGTGTGCAGTTTGTAATTGGCTTGTTAGAAACATTTTTATTGCAAGTGTTTTGAACCCTTTTACATACATTACAAGATGGGCATTACTCCCATTTATTGAAATAACATAGAAACACAGCTTTTAAGTAGCTTATTAGAACATCTTCATTACAAATGTTCTTAAGCACTTAAATACATGCATTGCAGAATGGGTATCACTTCCATTCACTGAAATAACACTGTGCTGAACACATCCTGCAAGAAGGTGTTTAGAAACATCTTTGGTATGTGATTATAGTCACATCGCTATGTGTATTAGATAACAGATATCAGTTCCCTTCACTGAAATACCACTGTTCTGAAAAACATCAAGTAGCTTGTAAGAAATATCTTTATAAGAAGTGTTCTTAAAATTTCACTACATGCATCATAGAATGATAGTATTTCCATTCACTAAAATAACACTGTGTTAAGAGCTTGTTAAATATGCATTCATAGAATAATATTTACAAGTGTCCTATAGTAACCACAATGCATTGCTGAATGTTATCACATTTATTCACTCATATACACTGAGCTAAATGCATCCTGAAAATAGTTGTTTAGTGAATTCCCTGGCAGTCCAGTGGTTAGGACTCTGCACGTCCACTGCAGGGGGCCCAGGTTTGATCCCTGGTCGGGGAACTGAGATCCCACAAGCCCCATGGAATGGCCAAAAAAAAAAAAAGTAGTTGTTTAAAACATCATTATTAAAGCTTTTGACAAAATTCAACATCCGTTTATGATAAAAACTCTCCAGCAAGTGGGCATAGAGAGAAACTACCTCAACATAATAAAAGCCATATATGACAAACCCACAGCAAACATCATTCTCGATGGTGAAAAGCTGAAAGCATTTCCTCTAAGATCAGGAATAAGACAAGGATGTCCACTATTATTCAACGTAATATTGGAAGTCTTAGCCACAGCAATCAGAGAAGAAAAAGAAATAAAAGGAATACAAATCAGAAAAGAAGAAGTAAAACTGTCACTGTTTGCCGATGACATGATACTATACATAGAAAATCCTAAAGATGCCACCAGAAAACTACTAGAACTAATCAATGGATTTTGTAAGGTTGCAGGATACAAAATTAATGCACAGAAATCTCTTGCATTCCTATACACTAATGATGAAAAATCTAGATGAGAAATTAAGGATACACTCACATTTACCACTGCAACAAAAAGAATAAAATACCTGGGAATAAACCTACCTAAAGAGACAAAAGACCCTTATGCAGAAGACTATAAGACACTGACGAAGGAAATTAAAGATGATACAAACAGATGGAGAGATATACCATGTTCTTTTGTTGGAAGAACCAACATCGTGAAAATGACTATACGACCCAAAGCAATCTACAGATTCTATGCAATCCCTACCAAACTACCAATGGCATTTTTCACAGAACTAGAACAAAAAAGTTCACAATTTGTATGGAAACACAAAAGACTCCAAAGAGCAAAAGCAATCTTGAGAAAGAAAAACAGAGCTGGAGGAATCAGGCTCCCTGACTTCAGACTATACTACAAAGCTACAGTAATCAAGACAGTATGGTACTGGCACAAAAACAGAAATATAGATCAATGGAACAGGATAGAAAGCCCAGAGATAAACCCACGCACATATGGTCACCTTATATTTGATAAAGTAGGCAAGAATATACAATGGAGAAAAGACAGCCTCTTCAATAAGTGGTGCTGGGAAAAATGGACAGCTACATGGAAAAGAATGAAATTAGAACACTCTCTAACACCATACACAGAAATAAACTCAAAATGGATTAAAGACCTAAATGTAAAGCCAGACACTATAAACCTCTTAGAGGAAAACACAGGCAGAACACTATGACATAAATCACAGCAAGATATTTTTTGATCCACCTCCTAGAGAAATGGAAATAAAAACAAAAATAAACAAATGCAACCTAATGAAACTTAAAAGCTTTTGCACAGCAAAGGAAACCATAAACAAGATGAAAAGACAATCCTCAGAATGGGAGAAAATATTTACACATGAAGCAACTGACAGAGGATTAATCTCCAAAATATACAAGCAGCTCACGCAGCTCAATATCAAAAAAACAAACAACCCATCCAAAATTGGGCAGAAGACTTAAATAGACATTTCTCCAAAGATATACAGATTGCCAACAAACACATGAAAGGATGCTCAACATCACTAAACATTAGAGAAATGCAAATCAAAACTACCATGAAGTATCAACTCACACCAGTCAGAATGGCCATCATCAAAAAAATCTACAAACAAGAAATGATGGAGAGGGTGTGGAGAAAAGGGAACTCTCTTGCACTGTTGGTGGGAATGTATATTGATACAGCCACTAGAGAGAACAGTATGGAGGTTCCTTAAAAAACTAAAAATAGAACTACCATATGACCCAGCAATCCCGCTACTGGGCATATACCCTCAGAAAACCATAATTCAAAAAGAGTCATGTACTACAATGTTTATTGCAGCTCTATTTGTAATAGCCAGGACATGGAAGCAACCTAAGTGTCCATCGACAGATGAATCGATAAAGAAGATGTGGCACATATATACAATGGAATATTACTCAGCCATTAAAAGAAATGAAATTGAGTTATTTGTAGTGAGGTGGATGGATGGACCTAGGGACTATCATACAGAGTGAAGAAGTCAGAAAGAGAAAAACAAATACCATATGCTATCACATATATGTGAAATCTAAAAAAAAAAAAAAAAAAAAGGTTCTGAAGAACCTAGGGGTAGGACAGGAATAAAGATGTAGATGTAGAGAATGGACTTGAGGACACGGGGAGGGGGAAGGGTAAGTTGGGACGAAGTGAGAGAGTGGCATGGACATATATACACTACCAAATGTAAAATAGATAGCTAGTGGGAAGCAGCTGCATAGCACAGGGAGATTAGCTTCGTGCTTTGTGTCCACCTAGAGGGGTGGGATAGGGAGGGTGGGAGGGAGAGGCAAGAGGTAGGAGACATGGGGATATATGTATAACTGATTTACTTTGTTATAAAGCAGAAACTAATACACCATTGTAAAGCAATTATATTCCAATAAAGTTGTTAAAAAAAAAGAAAACAATCCCATTCAAATGGATCAAAAATAATAAAATAATTTGGAATAAATGTATCCAAGGAGGGGAAAGACTGAAAACTATAAGAGATTGATTAAAAAAAATCGAAGAAGACACAAATAAAGGAAAGTTATATCATGGTCATGGATTGGAAGAATTAATACTGTTAATAGATCTGGACTCTCCAAAGAAATCTACAGATTCAATGTAATCCATATCAAAATTCCAATGGCATTCTTCACAGAACTAGAACAAAGAATCCTAAAATTTGCATGGACCACAAAAGACCCAAATAGCCAAAGCAATCTTGAGAAACAACAAAGCTGGGTCTTCACATTTCCTAAATTGGAACTATATTAGAAAAGCTATAGAAAAAAAAAAAAAAAAAGAATGCTGTTGACAAAAAAACAGACACATGGATCAATGCAACTGAAGAGAGTCCAAAAATAAACTCACAAATATAAGGTCAATTAATTCACAACAAAGGTGCCAAGAATATACAAGGGAGAAAGAACTGTCTCTTCAATAAATAGTGTTGAGAAATGTAGACAGCCATATGCAAAATAATGAAACTGGACCCCTAATTTATACCACACAAAAATCAACTGAATGGAATAAAGACTTGAAAATAAGACCTGAGACTGTGTAACTCCGAGAAGAAATATAGGAGGGTAAACTCCATGATATTAGTTCTGGCAATAAGGTTTTTTTGGATTTGACACCCAAAGCAAAGGCAACAAAAGCAAAAATAAACAACTGGGACCAAATCGAACTAAGAAGCTTCTTGACAGCAAAGGAAACCATCAATATATTGAAAAGGTAACCTATAGAATGTGAGAAAATCTTTCAAATCATATATGTGATAGGGCTAATTATGAAAATATACAGAGAACTCATATAACAATAGAAAAAACATTTTGATTAAAAAGTTAGCAGAGGATATGAATAGAGATTTTTCCAAAGAAGACATTCAAATGGCCAACAGACACGTGAAAAAGTGCTCAAGATCACTAATTGTAGGAGAAATGCAAATCAAACTCCCAATAAGATATCATCTCATGCATATTAGAATGTATATAAAAAAGACAAGAGAGAACAAGAGTTGGTGAGGATGTGGAGAAAAGTGAACCCTTGTGCACTGTTGTTTGGAAAGTAAAATGGTGCAACTACTAAGGAAAACAGTATGGACATTTCTCAATAAATTAAAAATAGAACTACCTAATGATCCAGCATTCCACTTATGGATATTCATCAGAAGGAAACAAAATCAGTATCTCAAATAGAAACCTGTATACATGCACACCCCCATGTTCACTGAATCATTATATTCTAGATGCACCACAATGATTTAATCTCACTAGTAGTTGGTCTGTTCATATTTTCTATTTTTCATGATTCATAATTGGTAGGTTGTAAGCTTATAGGTATTTAGCTTTTCTATATTGTCTAATTTCTTGGCAAATAATTCGTTCATAGTAGTTTCTTATGATCCCTAGTGTGTCTAATACATCAGTATTGGGAACTAATTTTCATGGTAATACACTGTTCTTTTCCCCATATACAACTGGCTTTATGAGGAACATCTTTTATATGCTTCTTTATATAATGTATTCCATGCACTAGAATTTGGTGGATACATTATGTCAGTGAAATGTCACTCTGCTCTTTCATATGTATAAATAACTTTCTGAGAAACATCTCTTATACCTGTGTGTTTACATAGTGTATAGTGAATATCAAAGCGTGATGAGAATATCTTTAGTGAGCTAATATTCTCATTTATATATTCAGCTAGCAGTCTTTGAAATTTATTTTACACAGGTATTTTTACATAGCATATTCCAACAACAGTGTGTTGAACACGTTTTCACTGGAAAAAACCCTATCATTTTATACATTCACATATAAAACTAGCCTTTTAGAATAATCTTTTATACATGTGGTTTTCAATATGTATTCCATGCCCGTTCTTCCAGTGACCACATTCTTCCACTTAACACTGACTCATTCAGGAGTACAACTACAGTAAGTAGAAGCAACCTTTATATATGTGTCTTTTTTGTTTTTTGGTTTTTTTGGCTGCACTGGGTCTTCGTTGCTGCGTGAGGGCTTTCTCTAGTTGTGGCGAGTGGGGGCTACTCTTCGTTGTGGTGTGCAGGTTTCTCATTGCGGTGGCTTCTCTTGTTGTGGAGCACAGGCTCTAGGTGCACAGGCTTCAGTAGCTGTAGCACGTGGGATCAGTAGTTGTGGCTCACGGGCTCTAGAGCACAGGGTCATTAGTTGTAGCTCACGTGCTTAGTTGCTCCGTGGCACCTGGGATCTTCCCGGACCAGGGCTCGAACCCGTGTCCCCTGCTTTGGCAGGCAGATTCTTAACCACTGCACCACCAGGGAAGCCCTATATATGTGTCTTAATTAGAGTAAACTTAGCACCACAGTATGGTCATTCTTTCCTTCACTGAAATAACTCTGCCATATTCATATATACAATGAGCATTCTTTGAAACAATTTTATATGTGAGTTTTATCATATTACATTAATAATAGTGGTAAATACTTTCTATCACTGAATTTATATCACCTTTATACACATAAACACTAGTATTCAAAGAAGCATGGTTTTCAAACCTACCTTTACATAATGTTTTCCATGTAGCACCTTGTGGTGAATTACTCGTTCAGTAAAATAACACTATCCTTATTCACATACACAGTCAACATTCTGTAAAACATGTACATTTTTCTTTATAGTGAATTCCATGCATCACAGATTACTGAACACAGTCTGTCATTCAAATAACATTACAGAAATGCAACAAAATTCTAACTCTTAGGAATGTCTTTTATACATGTTCCTTTACAGGGTATATGATATATTGTACTTGGTGAACACATTCTTTCACTGAAATAACACTGTCCTTTATTTACATATGCAACTAGCATTCTTGAAACATTTTTCATACATGTGACTTTTCATAGTGTATTCAATGCATCACAGTATTGTAATCATATTCTCTCACTAAAATAACAGAAATCTTATTCATGTATACAACAAGCATTCTATATGTTTCATGAACTTTTTTACATACATTATGCTATGCACTCCAGTATGGTGATTACAATTTTTCACTCTAGTAATACTGTTCTTATTTCAATTACACAACTAGCTTTATTAGGAAAAACGCTATACAAGTAACCTCACAAAGTTTTTTCATGCTCCACAGAATGTTGAACTCCGTCTTGTACTAGAATTACACTGTCATTTTTACAAGTACAACTGGCTTACTTATAATCATCTTTTATACGTGTGTCTTAGAAACTTTTTTTCCCCATGTGCCACAGTGTGATGAACTAATTAATTCACTGAGAGAAGGTAGTCTTTATTTGCACATACCACTGGCATTCTATTTAACATATTTTATATATGTGCCTTTACACAGTGTGTTGTGTCTGGTCTGGGATTTTCCGTTGGGAGGCATTGGGAGGTATTTGATTACTAATTCAATCCCCTTACTCTTTCTTGGTCTGTTCAGACTTGCTATTTCTCCCTGGTTCCGTTTGGTAGGTTCCATGACTGTAGGAAATTATCTTTTAGGTTATCTAACTTGTTGTTGTATAATTATTGATAGTAGTCTCTTATAATCCTATGTATCCTGTAGTGTTAGTTATTATTTCTCTTCTTTCATTTCTTTAAGTCTTCCTTCCTTTTTTCTTAGCCAAGCTAACATTTTTTTCTATTTTTAAAATCTCTTTAAAAAATCAGCTCTTAGTTTCATTGATCTTTTCTATTGTTCTCCTGAAGTCTATTTTATTTATTTTTGCTCTGACCTTGATTATGTCCTTCCTTCTGCTACTTTGGTTTAAGTTGCTTTTCTTTTCTTAACATGTAAAGTTTGGTTGTTTACTTGCAGTCTTTCTAACTTCTTAATATATGCATTTATTGCTAAAAACTTCCCTCTCAGAACTGCTATAGTAGCTCCCATAAGGTTTGGTAAGTTGTGTTCTATTTTTTATTTCAAATATTCTTGGATTTTTCTTTTGATTTTTTTTTTGTTTGTTTTGGTTATTCAGGAGTGTGGTGTTTAATTTTTACAATATGTAGATTTTCCAGCTTTCCTCAAGTTGTTGATTTCTAATTTCATACCACTGTGGTCAGAAAAATATTACTTGGTGCTGTTACCGAACCAAACATGGGTCCACTTGCACAATGCACAGTAAAGGCAATCTACTAACACTGACAGCGTGGTGAAGGAAAGTACACTGTTCACTGCATGCTGCCCAATATGGGGTCAAGCAAGGAGAATGGGCAGCTCATGATCAACAGAGATTCAACTCTACCAGGCCTGGAATGAGCCTGAATTGTTTTGCTAATATATCTGCATGGCAGTGAACTCTGAACAAGTAGTGAAAAATACTAATTAATAGTTTTGCTTGGGGTCCATGAAATATCAGGGTATATTGTACCAACTCATAAACATTGTGTATTGAAAACAGTAGGACAGATAATTGCACTTGGTTTTGGTGAGACCCCTGAAGGCCTCTGCTGTTGAGGCTCAATATGTAGCAGTAATATGCCTGAATGATTAGCAAAATATTAAAATAATATATCTCAGCCAACATTCCATTTGGGGCTCCCTGATTTCAAGGCGTCTTTGCAAATGTTGGTGGTTTCTGATCTAAGGCAAAGTATATTCTGTCACAGCACTTACAGAGGTAGGATAATCAGAGCCAAAATTTGACCTCTACAAACCCCTTGCTATGACACAGGTTTCAATGTGATTCATATCATTACTTAGATGTGTCACTACATTGTATATTTTTCCTTCAATAAACTGTAGATTTGTAAGTATAGTCACTGTGTGTCCTGTGTAACTTCTTTAGCAATTGAACCCATGTTGCATGACACATTTAGTGCAGTTACCTATCAAAAACAAAACACAAAACACACACACACAAGGAGAAGAAAAAGAAAGGTCAGTCTTTTACATTTGCTGATAGATTTACCCTCTCTGCTGCTCTTCAATTGCCTCTTGTGGATACAGGTATGCATCTGTTATGACATTACTACAGCCTGAACAAGTATCTTTCTCATTTTTTATCTGGCATATCTGCTGTAACAAAATATCTCAGTTGTCATTTTTCTAAAAATGTTATTTTATTTCAACCTCATTTTTGCAATATAATTCCCTTGATATAGAATTCTGGGTTATCTTTTTGTGATGAGAAGGATGTCATCCACATGGCTATTTCCAATGTGTAATATGTCTTTATATTCCCTCTGAAAACTTCCTTACATTAAAAAATAATCTCTGTTGTAATATGTTGTGTTGACTCAGCCTACTGATACCTTTGTTCTCTGCCAGGAATGCCTGGGCAAGTGCATTTACTGTATTGACTCAAAGTGAACCCCACAGACATTTCCCACCATCACCACTAGGGAAAATGTTATGACTGGGCCAGCCCTTGTGGTTCTTATTATGATTATAGGACACAACTCAGCAAGAAACCATCAGGGAAATTTGAAGAACAAGAGTTATTACTCACAGGTCCTTGAGAGTACATGGCACACACGGGGCCACTCAGTGAAGTTGTGGGGAGAGAGGGAGGGAGGGAGAGAGTACACACCTGGGGCTCTCCGTTTACTAGGATTAGATGGGTGGGGTGTCTATGGTTTCATGGGTTCACAATTTTGGGGTGAATTTAAAGCATAGGTGTGAGAATTAGGGTATGGAAAAGAAGAAGTGACCCAAGGGGTCGGTTCTAAGGTTACCCAGAACTTTCTAAAAGGGAAATTTTATGAGTGGGGCAGTCTGGTTCCTTCTTTAGTACTTTTACTAATAGCTGTGTCACACAGTTGGCAATACCTTTATTTGAGATGTATGCCTTTGACATTGATGCCAAGGCAATCAAAAGCTTAATGTCAGGCACTTACACTACAATCCACCCTAATATATCTAGGCATCAGATTTAATGGTGAGGACATTAACAGCCTGGGTAGCAGATGTATTAAAACTCAGGGGTAGGTACCAAGAAAGTATGTATTTGATTTCGGTTATGATAACAAATCCTATAATTACACAAAAAATGGTCTGAAATACAGTCAGTAGCCATTGTCCCAAACTTGAAATGTCCAGCCATGAAAATACGTCAGTGATCTTGGAGGCCTAGGGAATCTGTTCAAAGATTTTGGTAATATTACAAAACATTTTAACATCTTGGGCCATCTGATGTAAGTAAGTTTGAACTTGTCCTGAGCTAGTGATGAACATGCAGCACGTGGTCCCTGGGAGGGCACAAACTGCTCTTTCCTTGGTCAGAAGATCATCTAGGGCCAGGAGGTTATCTGAAACCACTGGAGCAAGAGACTCATGGGACCGTTGCACAAGGTGTAAGGTTTAATGGAGGCTTTGTATTTGTAAAGATGGCCAATAGTTGTATTTTGGCCCCAATTACCCAATTTTGGGTGGCCAGGGCCACTGCACTGGTGCCTAGTTCAGTCAGTTCCAGCAGGACGGACATGCCCAGGACTAAAGAAATGAAAATGGCTTTTTGTCGGTGGTAGACAAACAAATTAGGAAACTGAGGGATTTTGCATCCCAAGGTTTATACCTCCAGAGGCAGGACAAGGGAGACAATGGTGCACTTAGTATGCAGCCCAGGGGAAGTTGATTGGAGGGCTGGGGAAGAGAGTAATATACTAGGTTAGATTCTTACACTGTGGGCCTACAGTGGAATCAAAAGGTGGCCGTTCTTACTATAAAATATTCATTGGGGCCTTCAGTGAGAAAACCAGGAGCTAGTGCCCATTCATGTCTATCTGTGCTATATGAGTCCCAGTGGTGTGGTTAAAGGGGTATGTTGACCAAGATTTGTTTGTGTCTGGGCACAGAATCACCAAGGAGGCTTAAAGCCTACCTCAAAATGATCCTTTGAGGAGCTACTGGAGTAGAAAATGGGTGAGGCATGTAACTGAAGGGTGGCCAGGGAAAGGACATCATTTTTTAAGTGGAGTTGACTGAAATTGAATATGTCAGCAGGGTAAGCATTTAAGGTAGAGTACAAGTGACTGGAGGACAAACGACAGGCCTAGCAATTTCTAATTTCAAAGTATGGGCAGCCTTCTCAGCCTACTGGATATAAATGTTGGTGGTGTTTGCTAAGCATCTTGCCAGTGTTGTGGAAAGTATAGGAGGAAGTGTAGTGGACGAGGTTCTGAGAGTGCCAGCGGTAGGGGATGGTGGTGGCCCACAGACATCATGGTTGGGAATTCCCAAGCACAGAAAATTGGAAGGTCAAGGGGAGCAGGTGAAGGCAAGGAGTCTAAATGGGTAGTTTTTCTTGGCAGGAAAACTGTCTGCTTCTGAATGCACATTTTCAGCCACCAAAATAGGGAAGACAGGAGGCAAGGCTGCCCTGCACTTGACAGAGGATGTACTCACAGCCTGACAGGCATCTTGGTATTAGGAAGGGTCAGCAGGCAAACACCAGGCAAATTCAGGAAAATCATATTCCGGTGGGTCCCCTGATTCTATTAAGGCAATACAAACACTTAGATTCAATTGCAGTGTTTCAGAGACTTTAGAGTGAGCTCGGGAGTGCAGCAATGTGGGCAAGTGTCAAGGTCTCTGACATGGTGATACGCCCCTGGTGTGTCCTCTCTATTGTATGGGGGCATAGTCATCTCCAGCAATGAACTCTTGGGCTGGGGCAAAGTCATCTGAGGTGATGTCCTCTCCAAATCTTTGACCCTCCCATGTGGCTATCCAGTTGGGGTTGGTCACGGGCTGGGGATGTTACAGGAGGCTTTCCTGATGTCTCACCTTCATATTTGGTGCCTCCTGCTAGTGGAACAAATTATTAACACCTCCTTGGCGTCATCAGGGACACATTTAGGAAACAACAGGTGGCTGCCCTTTCAATCCCAGTAGAGCTCATCCAAGGCACATAAAGATTCTGGGCACATTCACATCCCAGGCTAAGGAAGATCCGGATGTTATTTAGGCATTCTTGGGACTGACCCATGAGGGTGATGGACAAAACATGGGAGCACAGTCCCTGTAACCAGATGAGTTTTGTGTATGGTCACTCACAGGGCCAATTAGTTTGTGACAATACTTGATATATAGAATTGGTGGGTGAGTATCACTTAGACATCACCTCCAGAGGGCCCATTTCCTGTGAAGGGATTCAATCCCTTTGCTCCCAGATTTGGTGTCATGCTAGCCTAGGCCCTTCCAACACAGCTCTCCAACATTTCCCATTTTGCTACCTTGTGGTGCAGTTGTGGGCTGGAGCAGTATTATTCCAACATTGCCCTTGTGTGATGGGTAGGCCCAAGGGGATCTACCAGTAACTCAATTATCAGGACTGCACAAAGCAGTAAGAATTGCTATAGCCATACAGAGTACCAACAGTTGATGAGCTTCGATAGGGTTCCTTCTGGCTGAGCTACTTGAATATTGATTAACAGTTGACAAGAAAGCCTTGGGTTATCTCTTGTAGCATGGAAAAGTCACATTCTTCTGTAATTTGGAAAGACTTTTGATGTCAAGCTTAGCCCTTCTTGAAGATACCATTTCCATTTTGCCAAGGATGCCTCAGTGGCTGTGCTGAGCTTCTGCTGGCAGGCATCTCGAACCCAGGGCATTATAGAAACTTGGGTATGGAGTAGTCCTGGGTGTGGGTCGTTTAGGGCCTCGGTTTCTAAAAGAGTCCAGTAGAATGCCAAGAGTTGGCACTCAAGGGCAATGTATCAGGATGCCACTGATATACTAGGTTTTAACTTTTATGCCAAAAACCCAGAAGAAACCAGGTAGACTTAGGTTTGGTGCAGAGGCTCCAGGAGGAATAGTCAGGCGTGGCCACAGACTATACTCAGAATGTGGAGTCAGGTGGCACTAAAGGTAAAGCTTGTTGGACTTTCTGTTGGGCAGTTTCCAAAACACAGTATTGGGCCTCATCCTAATGGAAGATGGCAAATTTACATGTGGTTGCATAGACAAGGCAAATAACTAGTGAGAGATGAGGGATGTGTTGCCACCAGAACCTGAAAAGGTCTATTATTTGTTGTGCCTGTCTGAGCGTAGTGGGTGATTCAATAGTGAGCAATGGATGTTTGGCAGTTGGGGGTATTTCTCAGCCCTTAAAGTCCCAGGTGATGCTCAGAAACGTAAAGATAACACTGGGCATTAGATCTCCTGAGGGGCATTTGCCCAGTCACATTGGTTTAGGTGGTGTGTAAGGGTGTGCAACTCTGCCCATATCATTCCCTCAGAGGGACACCTCAGCATAATGCCATCAAAATAATGCCTCAAAAATACAATTTTCCAATTGTAATTTATCTAAATCCCAGGAGCAGAGGTCTGTGCGACTGCAGGGCTGTTCAAATATGCCATTGGGAGCCACATCAATGAATGTTTAACCCCTTCAAAAGTAAAAGCAAACTGGATCTGGGATTCCTTTGAGATGGGAACAGATATATTAGCTAGGTCAGTGACGGCAAAGGACACTCCTTGGGTCCCTTGTATCTCTCCAATCTTTCTATAATACTAGAAATTGGGAAAACTGAGAACTGAGGTTTAGCTAGTCCATGGTGAGGCACCACTCACTAGTGGCTAGCTTAAGTACCAGATAAACACTGCTATTGAAAGGGGAGGGTGGGGGCTTAATGACTCCTATTTCTGTAATAACAGGGCATAGGCCTTCAGCGCCCTGTTTAAGTCAATATCAGGGGTGTTCACCATCTTGACCCAGGGAAGAAGAGTCACTGGCATCCACCTGGCCAGGCCCACCAGGAAGGCCAGGAAATTGGGCTTCTTCCACGTGGCATGGCATCATGTAAGTGCATCCATGCCAATAAACAGGGAAAGAACCAAGGGGGGCACCATGAGAGGAAGCCATTTCTTGTAAGTGGTCCCAATAGCTACATCCGAATGGATCTGTACACTTTTGATGGTTTTACCAGCAATGCCCTGTAAGTAGTAGGGCTCCCACACTGGGAATTTAGAGGGACTGCCCGGAATGACAGTGGTATTGGTTCTAATAGGGCCAAAAGAAACCCCTGTATATTTTTATTGTCCACCAGAACGGTGTAAGAGTGATTGTCCCCAGGAGGTGGAAAAAGCCCTCAGGAGCCACCAATTTTCCAGGATAGGGGCTTAGAGGGCTGGAAGTCCTGGAGGTTAGGGAAGAACACAGAGGGAGCATTAAGGACTGAGGGGGCTTTGTGGCAAGAGGATGGATGGTAGAAAGGGGCTGTAGTGGGAGAATGCTAGTTTTATAAACTGAAATTTAGAGACTGGCTGTTCAGAGATCAAGTGGCCATGATTTCTGAGGTTTCATAACACCCAGTAAAGGTTTGCTGCGTATTCCCTTGAGGGGTAAAATTAGGATGGGAATTTATTGGGGAGGAAATGGGGAGCCTTTTTCATTAAGGGAAGTTTGCTTGAGGGAGGCCCCTCCAGGACAGTAGGGGCAGAGGGGCATAAGCCTGAAGTATTTGGGTGTCTGGGTGCAAATCTCTCCTCCATGTCTAAAAACCAGGTTCATGTCCGCCAGTGCCTTTTGAATGGCTTTATCAGTCCTAATAAAATGGAATAGTGCCACTCTGTAATTTAGGGTGAGTACCTTGTAAAAATCCTCTGGACTCAGGGTCAAATGGGCCATCTTCAGGGTTAGAAATAGAGAGGCGTTCATTTGAGTCACTATAGTCATAGAAATGGCAAACCCATTGGATCATGCTAATTTTGTGCAGCACAAGATGGGCCTCATCTAATGTCTTCTATTCACTGAGCTTAGCAGTAATCACCATGATGAAAGGTGGGCATGGTGCCAGGCAATAAATATCCAGGTGAGGAGAGGGAGGGCTCTGGTGCGAATATCAGTGGTTCTTGCCTTCTCTTGTCCTCCCCTCCTTGTCACTAGAGGCCTTAATAACCTTATCTGCTTTTTCCTTGGTGGCAGGGGTATCTCATGAGGTGTGTTTTTTGGTTCTGCCCTCATTCAGGGGAAAGCCAAGAGGGCTTAGGTTGTAGTATCTCGGAGGAAACGAGCACGCAGCCCAGATGGATCTTTAAGGTCTTTAAGACATACTGGCTAGTTGGTACATTTCAGCAGCTGAGATTAACAATCCAGAGCCCATTCCAAAAACCCGCAATAGTCAATCAGCTCCCTTCTCTTCCCTCTGCTGCACCAAATTTTTAAGTTTTCAATTTAAGATATAATTTCAGATCTTAGTTTGACTTTGAGTTTTCTCCTGTTACCTGAACCTTATGTGTTGGTATTGGAAATTTTGTGGAGGACTTCTTGTAAGCCCTCTTAGTAAGTGGCTGCCTCCCCTTCCTGGGTGTCACAGTGAAGCACCCGAGAATTAGGGTCTGCCTCCACTAGTGTCTTACACACAGGGTCTTTGGAAAAAGCCCCAGGGCCTCTGGAGAGTAATAACACAGCCCTGGCCTGCTGGCGTGCTGTGCTACCAAGCCACACCCAGGAAGTTCCTATAGGGATTTTACATTTATGGAGGAGTTGCTGAATCTCCTCCAGAGTTTCAGAAGGCACTAGCACAAGATGCTCAGAACACTTACAGTTGTCCATTAATTTTTTTTTTTGCAACACTGTGTTAGGGATTGGACCCACTGTTTTGTTACAGGGCCCAGCAGTAAGGCCAGGTAAGAATCACAGGATTGGGACTTCCCTGATGGTCCAGTGGTTAAGACGCCTTGCTTCCAATGCAGGGGGTCTGGGTTCGATTCCTGGTCAGGGAACTAGAGCCCACATGCAGTAACTAAAATATCCTGCGTGCCGCAACTAACAGCCGGTGCAGCCAAATAAATAAATAAATATATTTAAAAAAAAAAAAAAAAGAATCACAGGATTGAAAATACATGAAACTAGCCAATATTCAACCAGTCACCTGGTTTATTGCACACAATTAGCACACATCACAGATTAGTCAAAACAGTTAACGTTCAAAGGGGATAACGAAGCACACCAAGGAGAAGCCTAAGAAAGAAATGTGTCAGCACCAGCAGCAATCTCTCTGGTCCAGCAATGGGTCTTGAGACAAGCATGAGTGGGAAGCTGCCTCCTGCTCCCACAGAGGCTCCAGCAGCATCGGTCGGGAACAGCTCTCAGCAGGGTGGAGGCGGTCCTCCAGCAAAGTGCCTTCAAGTTGCTGAGTTCAGTGGTCTCATTTGAAGGAGCCTGCCAGCAGGGTATAGTAGTTACACCCAGGGGGTCGCGTATCTTATGAGTTGCTCCTTCTGTTTCAGTGAAGTCTTTCCTTGGATGTCGTCAAATTCCCTATTTTTTTTTTAAATTCAAGTATAGTTGATTTACAATGTTGTATTAGTTTCTGGTGTACAGCGAAGTGATTCAGTTATACATATATATACACATATTCTTTTCCATTATGGTTTATTACAGGGTAATGAATATAGTTCCCTGTTCTGTACAGTAGGACCTTGTTGTTTATCCATTCTATAGATAATAGTTTACATCTGCTAATCCCAAACTCCCAATCCATCCCTCCCCCACAGCTACCACATGTCTGTTCTCTATATCTGTGAGTCAGTGTCTTTTTCGTAGATATGTTCATTTGTGTCTTATTTTACATTCCATATAGAAGTGATATCATATGGTATTTGTCTTCCTCTTTCTGACTTCACTTAGTAGGATAATCTCCAGGTCCATCTATGTTGTTGCAAATGGCATTATTTCATTTTTTATGGCTGAGTAGTATTCACTGCGTATATATATATATACTACATCTTCTTTATCTATTCATCTGTTGATGGATATTTAAGTTGTTTCCATGTCCTAGCTATTATAAATAGTGCTGCTATGAATGCAGGGGTACATGTATCTTTTCAAATTAGTTTCGTCCCGATATATGCCCAGTAGTGGGACTGCTGGCTCATGGCAAATCTATATTTAGTTTTCCGAGGAACCTCCGTACTGTTTTCCACAGTGGCTGCACCAATTTTCACCCACTGTGTAGGAGGGTTGCACTTTCTCCACACTCCCTCCAGCATTTGTTACTTGCAGACTTTTAAAATAATGGCCATTCTGAGTGGTGTGAGGTGGTACCTCATTTTACTTTTGATTTGTATTTCTCTGATAATTAGGGATGATGAGCATCTTTTCATGTGCCTTTTGGCCATCTGTATGTCTTCTTTGGAGAAATGTCTATTTAGGCCTTCTGTCCACTTTTCAATTGGGTTTTTTTGTTGTTGTTGTTGTTGAGTTGTATGAGCTGTTTGTATATTTTGGAAATTAAACCCGTCAGTTGCATCATTTGCAAATATTTCCTCCCAGTCCATAGGTGGTCTTTTTGTTTTGTTTATGGTTTCCTTTGTTGTGCAAAAGCTTGTAAGTTTAATTAGGTCCCATTTGTTTATTTTTCCTTTTATTTCTCTTGCCTTGGTAGACTGACCTAGGAAAACATTGTCACGATTTATGTCAGAGAACCTTTTGCCTATGTTCTCTTCCAGGAGTTTTATGGTGTCAAATCTTACAGTTAAGCCTTTAAGCCATTTTGAGTTTATTTTTGTGTATGGTGTAAGGGTGTGTTCTAACTTCACTGATTTACATGCAGCTGGCCAGCTTTCCCAGCATGACTTGCTAAAGAGCCTGTCTTTCCTCCACTGTATATTCTTGCCTCCTTTGTTGAAGATTAATTGACCATATGTGTGTGGGTTTATTTCTAGGCTCTCTTTTCTGTTCCATTGATCCATGTCTGTTTCTGTGCCTAAAGTAACACTCAATTTATCATACCAAGACATCTACAGTCACATACCAAACATTTCAAAACAACTAATATGTAAGTTCACATTAGCCACTGTGACTCCATTTAAAATTATTTAACATAGCTTAAGTCCTATAATTTCACACAAGATGGATCATGATACAAAAGAAATCAAATCATAACACATGATATCCCATCAGGTTGGGGGACAAAGAGTGATGGCAGGGGGTGAGCCAGCCACTGAGAGAAAGCAAGTCTTGGTTGAATTTCCCTTTTCTTGGTGCTGTTAGTTTCTGTTGCAAGAATATTTCACTCATCTAGGTTAGGACACAAATAGTCCTGGCACCACCTACCGCCTCAGTGGATGCAGGGACAAGTTTCCCTCCACCTTACTTATGGGAATATCCTTTCCTTGTGCCTTTGACCAGAAGCTCCACCTTGTGCAGTGATAATAGCCTTATGATTCAGTCCACCTTCCTCGGCTCTCCTTGGCGTGAGGTGTGTGAGTATATGAACAGTTAATTAGGCCTTTATAATTACTGGTCTAATTGTTTTATTAGATCATACAGCCTTGATCATGCAGCTCTGGGAAAACTGTTGAATTATTATGGCAGTTGTGATACTTGGGGACGGGTACTGCTGGCAACACATGGTAGAGATAATACACAAAAACAGATAACAGTGTCATGGACCTCCACCAAGTGGCTGCTTCCTTTCCAAAGGGTGTTACCCAGCTAGGTTAGCCAATCACTAAGCCAGTCACAGCTAAAGGGCATTCCCCTCGGTTAATTGCAAGTGCAATCATGCAATCATGCTGGCTACACCAGCAGGATGTATTGGTCTCATTCTATTGATAGTGAGGTTATTGAGTAGGAATCCCTGAGGCACTCACCTAGGATGTACTATTGGTACCACAAACATTTCTCCTACCAGAGCCAATGCTGTGGCTAGACCAATGCTTGTGGTTATTATGATCACAGGATGCACCTGATCAAGAAATCATCAGGAAGTTCAGAAGAACAAGAGATCCTGGAGGGTACAGGGCCACAGAGTGAGTTAGATATACAGGCAGGGAGCATGGACATGGAGCTCTGCTTTTATTAGGGTCTGGGGTTGGCTGCGTGTCTATGCTTTTGTGGGTTCACTCTTTCTTGGCAAATTTAAAGTATAAGAGCAGGAATTAGGGTGCAGAAAGGGAGAAGCAGGGTCATTCAAAAGGATAGTTACCTAGGTTACGCAGGGCTTTCTAAAAGGGGAACTTCATGGGTTGAGGTTGCCTGGTCCCTCATCTACTTAATTTGCTAATATCTGTGTTGCACAGCTGGCAATATGTTTATTTGAAATGGATGTCTCTGAATGGATCCCTCACCAATCAAAAAGTTTTTCTACTCTGTTCTACAGGTTTATTAATTTTGATCCAATTTCTTTATAATATATGGGCAGAATCACAGCCTTGTGTTAGTTTTGGTAGACTGTCTTTTATGAAGTTATATTTCACGAAACTGGTCCATTTCACCTAAGGTATACAAATTGGGGGCATATAGTTGTTCGTAATATTCCTTCATTTTCCTTTTAATATCTATGGATTTAGTAGTGATGGTCCCTCTTTGACTTCTGGTACTAGTAATTTGTGTCTTCTCTCTTTCCTTGCTTAGCCTGGTTCAAGGTTTATTGATTGTCTTGATCTCTTCAAACTACCAGCTTTTGGTTTTGTTGATTTTTCTCTACAGTCGTTCTCTACTCAATTTAATTGATATCTGCTCTTTTTATTTCTTTTATCCAGCTTGATTTAGGTCTGAATTGTTGTTCTAGGTCTAGTTTCATAAGGTGAAAACATATACCTATTTTTCATACTCCTGATGTGTTTTCAATGAAATACCTACCTAGAACTGCCTGTGCAAATCTTAACTCTGTAATCCATATACTGTCTGACTCTGTAATTAGTATGATGGAGTCCCACATAGTGTACTCTGACTTTTCCAGGTTTGGTAAATGACACAACGTTTGAAAACATGGACTTGTTACCAGACTGCATGTGCAGAAGTCTCAGGTCTCCTGTGGGACACTGGGTAGGATACAAACTCTGTACCATTGTATGTTTATCTGAAAAATGTGTGTAATATATTGTCAACTTCATAGGGCTATTATGAAGTATGAAGACGTTAATCTATTGGATTGGCCAACAGGTTCCTTCAGCTTTTTCTGTAAGATGGCTCTAGTAAAACTTAGCTGTCTTTAACTTCATTTGAAACAATTTTGTTAGACTCTATGTGACAGCTGTCATATCACCTTGCATTTAAAAAAAGATTTATCAAAGTTGGTGAATTTTTGTGCAGTCATTTTAATATTGAAGATGGATTTTTAAAAAGCAACATTTTAAGCATGTTATGCTGTATTATTTCGAGAAAGGTAAAAACGCAACTGAAATGCAAAAAGAGATTTGTGCACTGTATGGAGAAGGTGCTGTGACTGATCAACCATATCAAAAGTGGTTTGCAAAGTTTTGTGCTGGAGATTTCTCGCAGGAGGATGCTCCACGGTTGGGTAGACCAGTTGAAGTTGATAGCGATGAAATTGAGACATTAACTGAGAACAATCAACATTATACCACACGGGAGATAGCTGACATCCTCAAAATATCCAAATCAAGCACTGAAAATTATTTGCACCAGCTTGATATGTTCATTGCTTTGATGTTTGGGTTCCACATAAGTTAAGCGAGAAAAACCTTCTTGACCATATTTCCGCACGCGATTCTCTACTTAAACGTAATGAAGACGTTCTGTTTTTAAAACAAATTGTGACGGGCGATGAAAAGTGGATACTGTACAATAATGTGGAACAGAAGAGATTGGGGGGCAAGGGAAATGAACCACCACCAACCACACCAAAGGCCAGTCTTCATCCAAAGAAGTTGATGTGTATATGGTGGGATTGGAAGGGAGTCCTCTATTATGAGCTCCATCTGGAAAAGCAAACAATTCCAACAAGTACTGCTCCCAATTAGACCAACTGAAAGCAGCACTCAATGAAAAGCATCCAGAATTAGTCAAGAGAAAACACATAATCTTCCATCAGGATAATGCAAGACCACGTGTTTCTTTGATGACCAGGCAAAAACTGTTACAGCTTGGCTGGGAAGTTCTGATTCATCTTCCGTACTCACCACACATTGCACCTTTGGATTTCCATTTATTTTAGTCTTTACAAAATTCTCTTAATGGAAAAATTTCAATTCTCTGGAAGACTGTAAAAGGTACCTGGAACAGTTCTTTGCTCAAAAAGATAAAAAGTTTTGAGAAGATGAAATTATGAAGTTGCCTGAAAAATGGCAGAAGGTAGTGGAACAAAAGGGTGAATATGTTGTTCAATAAAGTTCTTGGTGAAAATGAAAAATGTGTCTTTTACTTTTACTTAAAACCGAAGGCACTTTTTGGCCAACCCAATATATAAAGGGAGCGGAAATACGCCATTGCAGGTGTTTTACAAGTGTTAGGTGGTGGTGGTGGTGTTACTATCATCAAATTTACATGGAAGATAAGATAGGAAGTTTTAACAGATTCAGTTCATTGGCTGTCCAGGACCCAATCCCTGCTTATTCCTCAGGGGCAGACAAACATCTGTCCCAGAAGATACAGAGTTAAGGCCTATTAGCTGGATTAACCTGGGAATACACATCAAGCCTGTGGGCATCATAGTTTCTCTCCTGGGTTTACTCCAGCCACCTCCAGATGGTCCACTCGCCTCTAATCTTAGCATCTTTAATCCATTTTCTGCAAAACAGTCACAATGATCTTTTAAAAAATGCAGTGTCTTTAGACTTCTGGGCTGCTAGTGACAGAGTACTTAGTACCCAACTGGTACCAATTCAGCCAAAAACAACTGTATAAACGAACAAAATATGTCACACAAGTATTTTCAGTCATGCACAACTAGGCAATTGCTTTTTGTTATGGGGGCACATTCTTGATCCATAGAAATTACCTAAACTAAAGATCAGAGAGAAATAGGCTGAGAAACAAGAGAACACTGTATCAGTGATCTGTGAGAAAATACTAGTGATCGAATGTGTGTGGTTAAGACATGGAAAAATGATAAAATATTTGAAGAAATAATTATTGAAAACTTCCAAAATTTGGTGAAGAAATTACGTTTTGTATCCAAGAATCTGGAAATCAAAGCAACATAAATGTGAAGAAAATATGTAGGTCCACAACAGAAAAACTTCAAAACCTAAACATAAAGAGAAAAATTTTAAAGCAGCCAGAGGGTTTTCTGAGGCTAACCACTGAGGTGTGGTGGATCATCTACTCATATTAAAAAAGAGAAAACAAAAGAACAGCAAAATAACTGACTTAACTGGAGAAAGTTGTCTTTAAAATATTACTAAGTTTCTGGATATTGCCTGAAGGGCGTATCACAAAGTGAAAAACATACATTCAAGAAAATCTAAACTAAGAACAGCCAGAGTCTGAAATATGAATGCACTACTTTCCCCTTCCCCCACCCCACATATCTTTGCTGTGGGCATGCTAATCTGAGCAAATTCAAACCAGCAAATGGGCTCCATCCCCCCATTTCAGAATTTTGCGTTTTTACCTCAGGAGGGACAGGACACTGAAATTTCTCATTTCTGCCAGCCTGGGGTTGTAGAAGCTACTTCTTACAGACATGGCAGTGAATATCCCCACCCAGACAGTACACATGGGATGAAAGCTGTACTACTGGTACATTATGTCAAGATTATTTGAGTCCAAGCCTAGCAGCATTATCAAAAACTGTGAAGACTGCTCTGGTTTCTACTCCAACACGTAAAAACGTCAGAAACTGTCAGTCCCATCTTTACAACAATGAAGAAAATCTAACAAAGTGAACAACACTTCTAAGACAACTGAGGTCACTGGGAGAACAAATGCCCCAAGAAAGGTGAATACAGAGAAACACAGCTTGCCAAGAAGCTGCTAGAGCCAGAAACTGTTAGGTAAATATAATCAAACTGCTGGAGCTTGAGTATGGACTAGCTTGAGGTTTAGAAACTCCCGTGAGCCTATTCTTAGGGGAAATGCCACACATTCATGAGTTTTACCTCAAGGAGCCCCACCAAGTTCTCCTGGTGACGGTCAGAGAAAAATTCCCTCGTGTTTCCAGCAGGGAGAGGGGAAAAGGAGCCATTTTTAATATATCCAGAGCATTCTGTTCTGTGCCTGTTCTTAAGGAAAACTATTGTGAGTTAATCTAACTCATGTAGGGGAAGGAAAACACTCAACTCCAAGCCTTCCTGTTTCTCACACCTACGGGAAACAAGAAGCTGAGAAGCACTTGAGAAGGATACATCCCAGGGGCACAGGTCAAGGAAAAGACTGATATGTAATCATGGAATCATAGAATGCTTCCCCTGCCCCACAACTATCAACTCATCAACAGGATTCTTGCATAAAAGAGGATTACAGCTGAAAGAACTGCAAGATTTAGACTCTGAGGAGGAAATTCTAGGGAAACTCAAAGACAACCAAGAACAGAAAAACAAGCATATTAGCGGAAATTGATTTAGATACCTACAGGTATAGCAAACAGTGAACATGCAGTGAACATGCTAGCATAAATCTTACCAAGCTAAACATTAACCCTCCCACTGAAGTCCTATTTATCTTAGATTCTGTACCCAATAAATCATGTCTGCCTTTCTACAAAAAATTACAATGTATTGTAAGAGAAGAAAAAAACACAGTATGAAGAGACAAAGCAAGCAAGAGAATGAGACTTAGATATGACAGATTTTGGAATTATCAGACTGGAATTTTAAAATATGATTAATATGCTAAAACCTCTATTGCAAAAATGGACAACACGCAAGAACAAACGGACATTAGAAGAACAGAGATTAAAATTCTAGGAAAGAACCTAAGGGAAAAACTAGTAATTAAAAACAGTGCAGCAGAAATGAAAATACCTTTGAGGGGCTCCCAAGTAGCCTGGACACAGTAGAGGAACAGTAAATGAACTTCAAGATGGAAACATCAGAAATTGAAATGCAAGAGGAAAAAAAGGAAGAATAAAAAAGGACAAAATACCTACGGAATGTGAGAACAATTACAAAGGAAGGAACGTACATATAATTAGGATTCCAGAAGAAGAAAAAACAAACAAATTAGGGGAGTTCCCTGGTGGTCCAGTATTAGGACTCAGCACTTTCTGCTGTGGCCTGGGTTCAATCCCTGGTCAGGGAACTAAGATCCCGCAAGCCGCGTGGATCTTAACAAAAAATAAACAACAAAAAATAATGGCTGAGTTTTTCAAAATTAGTGACACACTCCCACCCCAGATCCAGGAAGCCAGAGAATACCAAGCCATATATAAATAAAAATATCTAGATATATCCTGTCCAAGCCTCCAGCATACAGAGTATTATTTGAAGGTTACTTGAATTACCTTTAAGTGTATACTGTACTCTGGGGCAACCACTAAAGCTTTAAAAATTATAATTGATATGCCAAGAAGAAAGAAAATGCAATCATATAAAATACACAGTTAAAATTATACAAGGAAGAAAAAGAGAAGAATGAAAAAGTACAATGAATAGATAATATTTTAAAACATGGCAGATATATGTGAATTATCTAAATGTACCAATGAAAAAACAATCTCAGAGTGGATTAAAAAAAGACCCAAATATGCTACCTGTACAAAACCCCTGTGAATATAAAGAGATATATTAAAAGTAAAGGGATGAAGAAAAAAATGTCATACTAACACAAACCAAAAGAAAACTAGAGTAGCTTTATTACTTTCAGACAAAGCCGACTTTAAGAAAGGAAAATTATCAGGAATAAAGAGGAGCATTACATAATGACAAAGGGGTAGAGACAATAAGGAGATATAACAATCCTTAAGAGTGTGTGCCTAAAAACAGATCATCCAAATTGGTGAGGCAAGAACTGATAACAATTATAGTCTGAGATTTCAACAAACTTCCATTTGTACTTCATGGATTCATCAGTCAAAACAAGGACATAGCAGAACTGAGCAGCACCATCAGTCAATGGGATCTAATCAACATTTATAGAATACTTTATTCTACAACAGCAGAATACACATTTTTAAGCTCAGATGGCACTTTGAGATAGGAAATAGTTGGGGTCAGAAAGCACAATTCAACAAATTTAAGAGCAGAAATCATACAAAGTATTTTCTCATATGACAAGACAATGAAGCTAGTCATTAATAAATCATGGCTATAAATATGAAAATATCTGCAGATTGAACAACACATATCTAAATAACGTGTGGGTCAAAAAACTCCCAGATAATTTTAAAATATTTTGAACTAAAGGAGAATGAAAATACAACTTCTTTTTCTGTTTACAGTGTAAATATTGAGTACCACTGCTCACAGCAACTCCTCGATTGACTCAGATTTGTTCTCCAAACAACTGTGCTTATGACTTTTGCATAATGAATCTAATATTCACACTAAATGCACTGCTGACCTTGAGACAATAAAAGTCTTGCAGAAAACATTGTTTGGCTTCTTTCTTGAAGAGGCAATTCAGTAACAATGGTCTTCCTTATATACACTGACCAGAAGACAGTAGGAAAAAATAGGAACATATGTATTTTAACTAACCAAATGTATCCTCTAATGTATTTACATGATGATAGTTTTTGCATAAAAAGTGCATAATTCCTACAACCCTCATGTTGGATTCCAGTACAATTAAATTGAAGGTGGTCTTTGGGGAGAAAAGTTTTCCTTATCCATTTCCTTCACAGGCATTTTTTCCTGTGTAAATTTCTAACACCCACTGAGTAGTCTGGCGGAAAGACTGTTCATAAGTGATTAATTTCAAGGATTTACCTCTTGTGTGAGTCCTCTAATGTCCAATGAGGGCTGAAATCTGGTTGAAACACTATCCATACACAATACACATGAGGGATTTCTCTGTGAGTTTTGTTGATTGATAGTTGATCTCTCAAAGGGAAAATTTCCACGTTTATTATATTCATTGATCTTCCCCTGAGTTCTCTGATGCTGCACTTCCAGTCAAAGTTTCCCCATATCCATTACATTCATAGGGTTTCTCCCACGTGGCGACTGTCTGACGTACTCTGAGGTTGTTTGTAGATGAAAACGTTCCCAAATTAATAATAGGATTTCTCCCCAGTGTGAGCTCTCTGAAGTGTTTAGGACTGGCATTTGGCTAAAAGCTTTCTCACATTCAACCCATTCACAGGGTTTCTCCCGTGTGAATTCTATGATGCAGAGGTAGATGAGAATTTCTCTTGAAGGATTTTCCACCCTTGTTACACTCCTAAGGTTTCTGTCCTGTGTGAATTCTCTGATGCCGAAGTGAAGTGAAACTTCCTAGAGAGAGATACTTCACATGTATTACATTCATAGGGTTTCTCTCATGTGTGGACCCTCTGATGTAACCTGAGGTTGACTTTATAGGTGAAAACTTTCTGACATTCATTACAACCATAGGGTTTCTCCCCAGTATGAATTCTCTGATGTCTATTTAGTAATGACTTCCAGTTAAAAGCCTTCCCACATTGAATACATTCATAGGGTTTCTCCCCTGTATGATTTCTCTGATGCTCAATGAGGTTAGACTTTCTATAGAAGGACTTTCCACAGTTGTTACACTCATAGGGTTTCTCCCCTGTGTGACTTCTCTGATGCTCAGTGAGGTTAGTCTTTCTATAGAAGGACTTTCCACATTTGTTACACTCATGGGGTTTCTCCCCTGTGTGACTTCTCTGATGCTCAGTGAGGTAAGAATTTGTATAGAAGGATTTTCCACATTTGTTACACTCATAGGGTTTCTCCCCTGTGTGACTTCTCTGATGCAGAATGAGGTAAGACTTTCTATAGAAAGATTTCCCACATCTGTTACACTCATAGGGTTTCTCCCCAGTGTGAATTCTGTGATGCTCAGTGAGGTAACTCTTTCTATGGAAGGATTTTCCACATTTATTACAATCATAGGGTTTCTCCCCTGTGTGACTTCTCTGATGATCACTGAGGTAACTTTTTCTATTGAAGGATTTTCCACATTTATTACACTTGTAGGGTTTTTCCCCCGTGTGAGTACGCTGATGTATTTTTAGGGATGACTTATGTCTAAAAGTTTTCCCACATTTATTACAGTCATAGGCTTTCTCCCCTGTGTGAATTCTCTGATGCACAATGAGGTATGACTTCCTACAGACAGATTTTCCACACTCACCACATTCATAGCGTTTCGCCCCTGTGTGACGTCGCTGATGTTTTCTGAGGTATGATATGTGTGTAAAAGCTTTCCCACATTCAGTACATTCATGGCGTTTCTCCCCTGTGTGACTTTTCTGATGCTCAGTGAGGTGAGAATTTCTATAGAAGGCTTTTCCACATTTACTACACTCATAGGGTTTCTCCCCTGTGTGAGTTCTCTGATGTCTTTTTAGGGTTGATTTATGGCCATAAGCTTTCCCACATTCAATACATTCATAGGGTTTCTCCCCTATGCAACTTCTCTGATGTTCTCTGAGGTATGACATGTGGGTAAAAGTTTTCTCACATTCATTGAATGCATAAGGTCTCTCCCTACTATGAGTTCTCTGATGTCCAATGAGGTATGACTTCCTAGAGAAGGATTTTCCACATTCTTCATAGGGTTTCACACTCATTTGAGTTCTCTGATGTACAGTAAAGGTAGTCTGAGGGTATAAGGTTTGCCAAAATATGGTATCATCACAGAAGCTCCTCTTTGTGTCAAGTTTCTGGGATATGGTAAGGGCTGCATTAGGGCTTAAGTTACTTCCAATTTCAAAGGGCTTTATTTCTGAGTGAGTGCTCTGATGTTCTCTGCAGTGTGACTTCTGGCTGAAAGTTTTCTCACCTGTGTCTGTATTCTGAAGTTGAGTAAAAAAGTCTTGCTGCAAATGTTTTCCTTGATTTGCCAGGCTTTTCTCTAAGAGGTTATCAAGTTTGCAGTCTTATAAAATAAAGAAAATAAAAATGCCTTATAAGCCTTAAAACACATTTCTTACAGGATGCAGCCTTTATATATATGCCCTATATTGTATTTGACTCTTTGGTTTCTAGCCACCACATCTTCCCAAAATAAATAAATTCCAAATGTATGTTTCCTATACTCCTTGAGAAAAAAGGACACCAAAATTATGATGATTATCTCTATATAGCTGGCATTTTAAAAATAAGGAAATGAACAGTAAATAGCTAATAGAGGACTCTCAAAAGTGATTCACTCAGGCAACCGGAAATGAGACATTGGGATGACTGATTATAAGCAATAAGTAGAACTACAAGAAAAATCAGTCAGTAAGGGTTTTCAAACAATATCAGAGAAGGGATTGGACTGAGAAAGAATATCAATGTCTAGGTCCTTATACTTCCAACTAAAGATTACGATGGTAGGAACTTACTTAGTCTACAAGCTTCCAGCTGGAGTTCCCTCTTTTCTATTCTACACATCAACACTGAAATAAATTCATAATTGCACTGATTTTCTTCTGATTAAAGAAACAATTCTAGGGGCTTCCCTGGTGGCGCAGTGGTTGAGAATCTGCCTGCCAATGCAGGGGACACGGGTTCGAGCCCTGGTCTGGGAGGATCCCACATGCAGCGGAACAGCTGGGCCGGTGAGCCACAATTACTGAGTCTGCGCGTCTGGAGCCTGTGCTCCGCAACAGGAGAGGCCGCGATGGTGAGAGGCCCGCGCACCGCGATGAAGAGTGGCCCCCGCTTGCCACAACTGGAGAAAGCCCTTGCACAGAAACGGAGACCCAACACAGCCATAAATTAATTAATTAATTAATTAAAAAAAAAAAAGAAACAATTCTATAGCTCAAGCTCAAATCCTCCTGGAGTTATTCACAGAATTACAAATGTACAAGAAGTGTAAAACTGATGAGAGGTAAAGCCATATATTGACCTGGAATGAATTCACTTCTGTATGCTGGCTCTGATGCCTTAGTTTATTATATCAGTGTTGGTCAACAACAACTTCTCTTGAATATCAAGTCACAAGTTTCCCCTTTCATTATGATCACTCACTCTCCTGAAACTAGTTTTTGTTTTGTTTTGTTTTGTTTTTGTTTTTTGCCACACAGCACTACATGCAGGATCTTAGTTCCCTGACCAGGGATCAAACCCGTGCCCCCTGCAGTCTTAACCACTGGACCACCAGGGAATTCCCCCTAAAACTAGTCTTAACCAGGACTAATCTCTATGTAAGCATTCCATCTACTTCTGAATATACAGTTTCTATTAACTGAGATCCTTTAATATCACGTTTCAAAGTGTTTCCAAAAGCCTATTTAGAAATGCACATTTTATTCATTTCTCATAAAAGTTTCTTTCATATATTTGACGGCTCTTACCTAGGCTATTTTCACTTTCTACATAAAATGCCAGCCCTATGCTAAAACCTAAGATGGCACTGAACACACTGCTCTAAATACCACAGATAAAAAGAGTTAAGTGGCATCATTTTGGAAAACAACCATTTTTACCAATTTTAGGCACATGAGATATTCTAGCTATCATTCCACAACTCCACGATGTTTTCCAATCTAGCCTGGCCAGGCTATTTGTCTCCCATCAGTGGTTCCTTAACAACAATAATATTTTTCATTTTCAACAATTATCTTCTACCCACATCCTTTCTCTACATAACCCTACATCCCAACTTAAGGACTAAGGATTAATCTAGATATTTTTTGAGGCAATGCTATTCTCTAAACTTGACCAAGAAAATACCTTCCAAGAGGTTCCCACCAGTAATTTATACTCTCACAATACGTGCTGCCTATACCATTTACCTTAATAATGAATACCCGGAGAGCACACATGCACATTGAGGCACACATTTTTAAGCAAATTACCATCACTCAATCAGGATGCATCTTAAAATTTATGGCATGTCCACAGTTTTTTAGCTATCCCTAAAATAATGGCTTGTCTCTCAACTGATACCATTTTAGATCCTATAAAATATATTTCATGCAACTCTGTGCTCCTAAGTCTGGAACAGAACTCTCATTCTGTGATTATTTTTGCACCCCTCTGTGATATAAAATAAATCAGTAGTCTTTAAAAATGCAGTATGCTTCAGAGCTACCCAGACCACTCTTGGTTACACTGGCTCAGGTTCAATGCCAATATACAGGATGATTCAGAAGTCAAAGAAATTTGACTGGTGCATCAATAAACATGAAATACCTCTCACCTACCTGGCTCTATTGTCAACCCCAATGTAACTGTACAATATTAATTATATATTACATCCTAGAGGAGGGAGGAATAGGGAATATTCTTTTTTGGTGCATTACAATACACCAAATTATTTATACACCCACATTAGTTTTACATATATCTTAATTTGTGTATGTGTGTATGTTTTAACATTCTTATTCCAAATAATGAGGCACTATTCAGTTTATTATGTTTCTGACCATTATTTGTATGGCATTTTTCTACCTATAAACATTTTCTGCTTGATTTCATATGCACAATTTTCATTTTAGATTCATAGAACATGATTGCCCTACAGTGTACAATGTTCTGTTTTATTACTACATCATGATTTAGTTTTAAGTTCACTTGTGAATAAGTATTGAGGTTCTTTGCAGATTTGGGCTTTTTATAAATGTTGTATTAAGAAAGTCTTATTTTTGTCTCCCAGTGAAAAAGTGCAGGAAACTCTAGAAGATAAACCTGGGAGTGAAACTGCTGAGTCATGGGATACAGGTATGTTAAACTTTTTTTTTTTTTTTTTTTAATATTTATTTATTTGGCTGTGCCAGGTCTTAGTTGCGGCATGTGAGATCTTCAGTTGCAGCGTGTGGGATCTTCAGTTGTGGCATGCGGGATCTTTTAGTTGTGGCATGTGAACTCTTAGTTGTGGCATGTGGGACCTAGTTCCCTGATCAGGGATTGAACCCAGGCCCCCTGCATTGGGAGCACGGACTCTTAGCCACTAGACCACCAGAGAAGTCCCAGGCATGTTAAACTTCAAAGAAAATGCTAATCTGTTTTCCCAAATACTTACACCAATTAATTCTGCTACATGCTTTGTAGATGCTTCCCTGCATGATATCCTCATACTCTTGGAATCATAAGACCTCTTCATGTTTGAGAATTGAGTGCATATAAAATCATACTATATGAGATCCAATCTGAATTTGTACTTCCCACATTACCAAAATTGAGCACTTTTTCTCATAAATTCCATTTATTCCTTTCTTTGAGAAATGCCTGTTTATGGACTTTGACTCTTTTTTTAATGGGTTGCTTGACTTTTTACTCACAATTTCAGTAGTTTAATACTTAACATACATTTGAGTCCCAAGTTTTTGTCTCAGGTGCTGAATCAGTGAATAAAATATTTTAAATATCTGCTCTCAGAGAGCTCATATTCCAGTGGAAAGAGACAGACAGAAAACAAAATACCTGACAATTGTACATTAGGTGATGAGTGGTTTGGAGAAAAATAAAACAGAAGAAAGGACAGGGGTGACATTTTAAATATAATAGTCACAGAAGGCCATACTAAGAAGATACTTGTCTTGAGATCTGAATTCTTTATCTGTTATAGAAACAAATCCTTTCTGAAATACATTTGTAACAAATATCATCTCTCACTGTCTGTTTTGTCTCCTCATGTTTATAAAAATGTGAAATTTAGCATAAATATACATACAACTATTCTGTCCATTATAATAATACCACAGAGTGACCACCCATGGAACTATCATCCTCATCAAGAAATAGAATATGACTGGATCAGGGAAACTTCAGAACTTTCTTAAGCGCAAGTTTCTGCATCATTACAGGTCACATCACTCATAAAATTTAGAGTAATTATTTGCTCTCATTTCTGTACTGTTTTACAACTCTCTTTTAGAGGCCTTAAGAATTTGGACGTTTAGAAAAAATATATCCAATATGTGGAGGAGGAAGATGTAACAAAAGCAATGAGACGTAATCCTGATGTTTTTCTCATTGTGAAAAACTAGGAACCAAAATATATACTTTTAAAATCAATTAAGAGTCATATTTGATATTCAAAAGCTAAAAATTACGAGATTATAACAGAAACTAAAGTTGGGTATTAAAATATGGGACAGAAGAGAAAATAAGCATTTTAGTTTCATAACTGGTTTCATATCAGGTGATTATTAGATACTGTCTAAATAAATAGATGATTAAGCCATTACATGAGATTATAATTTTTTTTTGTGGCCACACCGCATGGCATGTGGGACCTTTGTTCCCTGATGAGGGACTGAACCCATGCCCCCTACAGTGGAAGCACGGAGTCTTAACCACTAGGCTGCCAGGGAAGTCCTAAGATTACAATTTTTAAGGTCACTTAAGCCAAAGTACAACTTAACTAAATTACCGGGAGAAAAATACACTTATTTTAAAAAGCGAAGGAAATAGGCCTATTATTGAAAAGAGTTTCTGTAACATTATACATAAGTTTGCATTATAGAAGTAACAGACAGTCAATCAATATGAATGGGCTAAGGTCAACTACTAAAAGAAAATGCTATTAGACTGTATCAGAGACATACTGAAAATTAATTTGGAAAATTAGAAATAAAAAATTGTAAATTAAGTAAACATTTAAAAATAATTCAGGACTCACTGATCTTAGTTAAGGTTAAATTCAATTTTTCAAAGTTAAATTCAAGGTTTAGCATAATGCCAAACAAAATCTCATGAGTATTATTTTGAAATTTGATCAGCTCATTATTAAAACATGCTATAAAGGTGCTATAATCAATATGAAATGGCGCTAGGGTAGAGATAATTAAACAGGCTAGAGAAACAATAGAGAAACCAGGAGCAAACACATTTACTGACTCTTGATTTCTATCTAAGGTAGCAGTGCATAAAACTGAAGAAAATTACCCACATGAAAGATCAGTAAATTTTATGTTTGAACGGAAATGCTTATATCATTCATATTTAAAGTTACCATCTATGTAGGTGGATTTCTATCTTCCATTTTACTGTCTGCAAAGTGAGAACATCAACGTGCTTATATTTTATCCCTTTTCTTACACACTCCCTTACTACATCATATTAGGTCTACTCTTTCTAAACTTCAAGATATAAGTCCTCAAAAAGGGAAGCATTTAAACAATTTCCTGGTGTCCACCTCTAAGTGACCACTTTGGATCCTATTTCCCCTGGAGACCTGTCTACTATACTCAATAACTCACCTGCATGGCTCTTGCTTAGAATCTCTTCCTCTAACAACAATGGATCGTCTTGCTCCAACTTGACGATTACATCTGGTTTTGTTAAACAATATCCTGCAAATGGGAAATAATTTAGGATTTGGATCAGTTGCATTGGCTTTAATGCATATGAATGTGAAGGAAGGAATAGTTCTAGGGAGTAGCATAGTTATGGTGCTCATCTGACCTTTCCTTTGGAGAGGAAACTACAGTGTTGTTTTTTCTGAATCTAAAAAGAAATTGATCTCCTTAAACCCCTGAATCATAAGGATACATAACATTGAGTCTACATGTGCAGAGGTTTAAATAAGGCTCTGCATAGGAACTTCCAGCCATGGCCACGATGGTGTAAGAGGAATAATTCTACATGCCAAACAAATGGAAACCATACAAAATCAATGAAATAATGACCTTTAGGCATTACACACTGGACAATGGCACTGGAAGACAAGGATCTCTGAGAGGAGGGAAAGAAATAGAATTTCTAGGTTATGGTACAGGAAGAAGACACCGAATCATAGCCTGCTGATCTCAGTAACTACAGAAAGCAATGTTGGGAGTTCAGGAAAGCCAAAACAATTAGAATTTCTGGAGTAAAAAATTTCAGAGGAAAGAGGTACACTGAGAGAGAAGCAGGAAGCTCTAACAGAAAGGTCACCTTGAGTAAAATTTGTACATTCATATAAGAAAACTTCCAACAGTGGAGGAAAAGAACCCAAATGCAATAGGTGGAAAAATTCCCAAAGCATAAACACAGACAGGATATTTAGAAAGAGTGGAAAGATCTTCTAATACATAAGGAATACATGAGGTATTAGACACTCTGTTCACAAGAGTATTACTGTCCCACTACTGTGACCAAATTAGTCCTAAACTAAAGAATGTTCTAGACCTGAAATAACAAGCAAACATTGAATTAATTTAATCTGCTTAATTACAAGCCAGCACTTAATGGATTAAAATTACTCCCAAGTCATTTACTACTCCCCCTCAGGAATGCCTCCAAGTCATTTACTACTCCCCCCCCCAGGAATGCCCCAAAGTATTTAAACAAACACAAGACAATCTAGCAGCCAACAGTGTAAAATTCACAGTATGCAGCACACTATCAATAGAGACCAAGTATGAAAAGAAGGAAAACACGATTCACGACAAGGAGACAAGTCAATCAATGGGACAGAAGAAGAAATGTAACCTGAGATTAAATTAGCCTCCAAGGACGTTAAAACTGCTATTATTAATACACTCCACATGTTAATGAAGATAGAGAAAACAGGAACAGGGTGAGAAAACAAAGTTATAAAAAAAAGTCACAAATTGGAAGTAAAGGCAGGAAAATATATCACCTGGGGGAAAAAACACTGAAAGACTCCAAAAGATTTTGTGATATGGATTACCAATATTTACAATAGAAATAAAAACTGACACAGATCTCTTTAATAAGACATCTAGGTTCTCCCATGCTCCTGCTCTATTCGTTCTATCATGTCCAGCCACGCAGTTACTTGAAAACTCCATTGTTTACTTGTGAATGGTGAAAAAGGCTAATATCTTAGTGTCATTATCACAATTTTTGACCTCAAAGGCACTCTGAAACATCACTGGCCTCCTAGGTCAAAGGACTATATGGTCTCAACAGACCTGCCACATTCAGTGCCTCCAAGAATTCCTCATAAATTTCAATGGGCACCCGGCCAACTGAGCACTCTATTAAGTTGTTGTTCTGGGATGACATATGAGAGATTGCACTTCTAACCAATTCCAAGATGATTCAAGAGTCTTTAATATTAGAATAGCAGACATTTCTGTTCCCCTTTGATTTATTCTAAACGGCAGCTTAAAAAAAAGTCAACACTCCCAAACATAAGATTTTCAAACTGTTCATACTTATCTTACACATTCAGTGTATCATTCACCTTATCAACTTTCTCAGCTAAAAAAAGGACCCAAAATTAAATATTAAGTTTCAACAGCCCCCAAGTCAAATGAGGCTCCTCTTCTCTCCCCAAACCAGTTATTTGGAATTTTGAGCGAACTCAAACAGAACTCAGAGCGCTAGTACATATCAAAAAATATAATGCTGTTTTAAGACAAATAAATAAATAAATAAATAAAACCCATTGCCAGCTGACCTGATCTAAAAGAAAAGTTAAAATAAGTCATTTAGATTTAAAAAAATGATACAGTGTAAATTTGAATCTACACAAAGAAATACAGAGAACTGTAAATGGACGATATGTAAATAAAATATTGTTCTCATTTTAAAAACATACTGAAGTGAAAATAACACTATAAGAAGATAACAATACATTATGGGGATTACCAGATATGTAGAAATAAAATCAATAACAACAATAACACAAAGGGTGAAAGAAAGTGAAAATATTCTGTTGTAATATTCTTATGACATAGTTGAAGTAACAAGTATTACTTGAAGGTAGACTGATACTTCAGAGATGTATATTTAGCAACCACTAGAAAACAAAAAGCACATTTCATAGAAGCCAAAAGTGGGTAAAAGAGATTCATTAAAAATAAGCACAAGAAATTCCCTGGCAGTCCAGTGGTTAAGACTCTGCACTTCCACTGCAGGGGACGTGGGTTTGGTCCCTGGTAGGGGAACTAAGATCCCGCATGCCATGTGGTGTGGCCAAAAATTTAAAAACAAAAAGCACAGAGAAACCAGGGAAAAGGAAAAAAAAAATAAAGACAGAAAAAAATAGAAGGTATCAACCACAAAGATAACATTAAATATAAGTGATGTGAACATTTCCCTAAAACTCAAAAATTGTCAGAGTGGATAAAAATCAAGACAACCTTGCTGTCTCTTAGAAACCGACTGTGAATATAAAGACAAAGATAGGTTAGAAATAAAAGGACAGAGAAAAGTATATATCATACGAAGCACACAATAAGCAAATGAAAGTCTGACTGACTATACAGTACCAAACAAAATTCAGAGAAAGAAAGATTACCAGGGATATCAATAAAAACTGCAAAACGCTAAAAGGGAAAATTCACCAAGAGGATATAACAATCCTAAGTGGTTTACTACTTAAACACAGAGTTTCAAAATGCATGAAGCAAATCCTATTAAAAAGGAAAGAAGATACAAATAAATTAGACTTGGATACTCACATTCCTTTCTCAGTATTTAACAGAACAAGTAGATAAGATATTAAAAGGATACAGAAGTTTTAAGCAATACAATCAGCCCACTGGAACTAATCCCTATCTAGAAAAAATACCCTTTTCAGTCACATATGGAACATTCCCCAGGATCATATGTTAGGCCCTAAGACAAACTTCAGGACCTTTAATAAGACTGAATCATGCATGAAATATTATCCAGAGTAACACACAAACAAAAAAGGATATAAAAATTATAACAGTAAGAAATTATGAAACAAATATTTAGAAAGTAAACAAATTCTACAAAACCAATGGATGAAACAGGAAATTACCAGGCATTTAAAAAAATATCTTGGATTAAATGAAAATAAAAACACAACATCAAAACTTGTGTGATGCAGCTAAAGCAGTTTTCAAAGGAAAATATAGCGCCTTATGCTTACATTAAAAAAGCAAAACCAAGTCTCAATTCATGAGCTTAAATTTTATCATAAAACAGTAAAGAAAGGAAGGGCAAGGTAAACCAAATCAGTATAGAAAACCCTGAGGATTCCAAAAGTAAACAAACCTCCAAAAGCTAATAACCAGGTTCAACAAGGTTGCAGAATACAAGGTAAATATGCAAAACTCAGTTGTATTTCCATGCACTAGCAATGAACAAGCCTAAAATGAAAAATAAAAACAATTTCATTTAAAATAGCATCAAAAAGAATACAACACTTAAAATAACTTTAACAAAAGTATAAAATTTGACCACTTAAATCTACAGAATATCATTACAATAAATTTTAAAAGTCCTAAATAAATAGAAAGACAGATAATCTCAGTGTTCATGGATCAGAAGAGTTAATGTTGTCAAGATGGCAATACTCCAGAAATTGAGCTACAGATTCAACGGAACCACTAACAAAATCACAGCTCCATTCTTTTACAGAAATTGACAAAGAAAAAACCTGGAGAGCTCAAACTTTCAATTACTCTGTTTACAGAAAACACTACTGTTTCTCATTTATATTACTGTCTCTACTCACAGAATACTTCTGTAGCCTCAATATTACTTCACTGCTGGTCACTGAGTGTGTAGAGGTTTTTCCCACTACCAAGCAACTCTGCAACACCAGCAAGGTGTCCTACATTCAATTCAGTTCTGACATATCTACTTGGAGTTTGCATCAGATCCCACAGGCTAGGGGTTGAGTCCACAAGACTGCCTCTCCTCACACTTCAGATGTCAGTTACAAGCCCAGGTTACTACCTGTGCTACTGACCAACTAGCTATAAATGGGAGGTTCCCACATCCTTGTCCTCAGGTTTAATTTGCTAGAATGGCTCACAGAACTCAGGAAAACAGTTTGCTTACTATTAATAGATTGCCAGGTTTATTACAAAGCATACAACTCAGAAACAGCCAGACAAAAAAGCTGCAGAAGGCAAAGCTTCCATGCCCTGTCCAGGAGCATCAACCTCCCACCACCTACAAGTGTTCACCAACAACAAAGCTCTCTGAACCCCACAGTTTAGAAATTTTTATGGAGACTTGATTATACAGGAATAATTATTATTAGTAATTAAGTCAATCTCCAGCCCTGCCCCCTCCCTCCCTGCAGGTCAGGGGGTGGGTCTGAAAGTCCCAACCCTCTAGTCACTTGATTGGCATTCTTGGCAACAAGCCTATATCCTCAGGGGGTTTCCAAAAGTCACCTCAGTAACATGAACTCAGGCATGGTTGAAAGGGGCTCATTATGAGTAAGACGCCTCTATCTCCTGTATTACTTAAGAAATTGCCAGGGTTTTAGAACTCTGTGCCAGGAACAGGGATGAAGACCAAATATATCTTTCTTATTATAAATCACAATATCATACTATACTATTAAGGTAGTACTGGTGTAAGAATAGACATATTAAGAATAAAAACAGAGAACAATGGAGAATTGAGAGGCCAGAAATAAACCCTTAAATTTATGGACAGTGGTTTCACCAGGAGTAGATTTCATCTCAAGAAACCACTTTCTTTGCTTCTTCAGGAAGCCAACTCCTCATCCATTAAATTTTTATCATGTGATTGAAGCAATTCAAACATATCTTCAGATTTTACTTCTAATTCTAATTGTTTCTGCCACCACATACACAGTTACTTCCTTCACTGGAAATTTGAAACTGTCAAAGTCATCCATAAGCGTTGGAATCGACTTCTTCCAAACTCCTGTTCCGGTTGATATTGTGACCTTTTCCCATGAATCACAAATGTTCTTAATGGCATCTAGAATGGTCAATCCTTTCCAGAAGGTTCTCAATTGACTTTGCCCATATCTATAGAGGAATCACTATCTATGGCAGCCATAGCTTTACAAAATATATTTTTTAAATAATAAGACTTGAAAGTCAAAACAACTCAACACATGGGCTGCAGAATGGATGTTGTGTTAGCAAGCATAAATATACTAACCACATTGTACATCTCCATCAGAGTTCTTGAGTGACCAGGTGCATAACCAATGAGCATGTTCTGAAAGGAATCTTTTTTCTGAGCAGTAGGTCTAACAACAGGCTTAAAATACTCAGTAAATCATGTTGTCAACATACGTGCTGTCATCCAGGCTTTGCTGTTCCACTTACAGAGCACAGGCAAAAGAGATTCAGCATAATTCCTAAAGGCCCTAGAATTTCCAGAATGGTAAATGAGCATTGGCTTCAACTTAAAGTCACCAGCTGCATTAGTCCCTAACAAGAGAGTCAGTCTGGGCTTTGAAGCTAGGCATTGACTTCTTCTCTCTACCTTTGAAAGTCCTAGATGGCATCTTCTTCCAATGGAAGAGTATTTCATCTACACTGAAACTGTGTTGTGTAGTGTAGCCACTTTCATTAATCATCTTAGCTAGATCTTCTGGATAACTTGCTGCATCTTTTTCAACAGCACTTGCTGATCCCCCTTGAACATTCATCTTAAGAGAGACAGCTTCTTTCCTTAACCCCCATGAACCAAACTATACTAGATTCAACCTCTTCTTCTGCAGCTTCCTCGCCTCCCTCAGCCTTCACGGAATTGAAGAGAGTTAGGGCTGTGCCCTGAATTAGTATTTGGCTTAAGGGAATGTTGTGGCTGGTTTAACCTTTTATCCAGGACACTAAAATGTTCTCCATATCAGCAATTGAGCTGTTTCACTTTCTTATCATTCATGTGTTCACTGGAGTTAGCACTTTTATTTTCCTTCAAGAACTTTTCCATTGCATTCACAACTTAGCTGACTGTTTGGTGCAAGGGGCCTAGCTTTCAGCTGATCTCGGCTTTCAAGGTGCCTTCTTCACCAATAATTTCTAGCTTTTAGTATTAAGTAAGAGACATGCAACTCTTCCTTTCACTTGAACACTTACAGGCCACTGTAGGGTTATTAATTGGCCTAATTTCAATATTATTGTGTCTCAGGGAATAGGGAGGCCTGAAGAGAGGGAGAGCGATAGGGGAATGGCCAGTTAGTGGAGCAGTGTGAACACACACAATATTTATCAATTAAGTTTGCCATCTCATATGGGTGCAATTCATGATGCCCCAAAATAATTACAATATAACATCAAAGATCAAAGATCATAGATCACCATAACAAATAAAATAATGAAAGAGTTTGAAACGTTATGAGAATTACCAAAACATGACACAGAAATAAAGGTGAGCAAATGCTGTTCGAAAACTGGGAGCAATAAATGTGGTCAGACCCAAGGGGTTGCCACAGACTTTCCATTTGTAAAAAACGTAACATCTGGGAAGCCTAATAAAGTGAAGCACAATAAAACCAGGTATCCTTATAGGTACAAATACTTGCCGTGAGACCCAGAAAACCACAACTAGAGTCTTTACACAAGGGAATGAAAACATGGACTTAAATATTTATAACACCTTTACTTATGATAGCTCCAAACTGGTAAGGACCTCAATGTCTTATGAACAACTGAAAATACATGGCATAGAACAAAACACTACTCGTCAATAAAAAGAATAAATACAGATACACACAACAAACATCCATGAATCTCAAAAGAATTAAGCTAAATGAAAGAAGCCATACAAAAAACTAGTACACAACCTTGTATGTGAAATTTCAAAAAAGGCAAATGTATTGAAATAGAAAGTGGATCAATAATTATCAGAAAATGGGTGGGAAGAGAGGACTGACTGAGAAAGTCAGTGGAAAATTTTCACGTGATAGGAATAATCTGTATCATGATTTTACTGGTACAGCTGTACACATTTTTCAAAATTCACTCAATTATTATACCTCAATATAGGTGTTTTTTTTTAAAAAAAGGAAGAAGCAACAGAAAATCACATGCACTCTAGGCAGAGTCGCATGATAAAGTAGGCTCACCCGATGAGACAAGGTGGCTGTAGTTCTCCAGCATCACATCTCTGTACAGGGTCCGCTGAGCAGAGTTCATACACTGCCACTCCTCCAAGGTAAACTCCACAGTCACGTCCCTGAATGACACTGATGTCTGTGAAAGCACATTTCTCATCAATCTGAAGAATTCAAAATTAGGTGACATGGATAATACCTTTGGAACTAATTCCTATCAAGTTTGTGGTTAAAAATGTAAGACAAAAACTGAAAATCTTTTCATATTATCAAAAATATCTGACAGTATACTCTTTATACGCAATGTCCTAGGGAAGCAGGCATTTTCATATATTTGGCTCTGCCTTCAAAATCCATTCAAAATTTGATCACTTCAAAGTACAGCTGCTAACATCATCATTTCTTGAAAGAATTATTGAAAGAACCTGCTAACTCTTCTGTTTCCACCACTGTCTCACTAGAGTCCATTCTCAGAGTTATATTTTAAATTATAAGTCAAGTGATGCCCTTTCTCACCTCAAAATTCTCTAAAAAACCTAGTAAACAGAGATAAATATTGAATTCATAGATTAGGAGGTTCAATATGGTGGAGGTATCAGTTCTCCACAAAGAGGTCTATAGATTCAATGAAATCACAATTAAAAGCTTACCAGGTTCTTTTAGATTCACAACCTAATTCTAATATTTATGTAAAAAGGCAAACATCCTAGAATATGCAAACCATTTTGAAAAACAATAAAGTTGGAGAGCTGATATTACTTGATTTCAAAACATACCATATAGCCACCTCTAGATAGTATGTGATATTAACAAAAGTGAAACACACAGATCAAAAGAAGAGAAAGTCTAAAAATGATATATACAAACATATGTGCACACACACATTTCTTTAATTTAGGTGTCTGGGCAATTCAACGGAGAAAGTATATTCTGACAAAAAATCATGCAAGACTAAAAAACTCCATTAGAAAAAAATAATAACAATAACCTTGATTCATTCTTTGAACCACAAAAAATAATTCAAAATGATCACAGACCTCAATGAGTCTGCTTTCTGCTTAGATTTTAGAGTCAGAGGAACGTATCACCTACCTAAAAAAAGAAACTGACAGCTGGTGTACTGAAGTGGGAACCAGCAAAATGGTTGAGTGTATGCTCCCTCAACTCAGTATTTAGAATACACTACCTGTACAAATTTCCAACCCATCCTCAGACTCTGAAATTTTAGATTTATGACAGGGCCAACCAGCAACACATTTGGTTGCTTTCTGATCAGCATTCCCTGTATTAAGTAAAAAATTTAAATATATGAAAACCGAAATTATAGCTATAACAAAACAGATATGAGAATACAATCAACAAGGTTATGAAATACATTTAAAAACAGATAAAAATGTACAATTTTCTCTGAAAATGTAGTAATTAAAAAAATAGAAAACCAGACTAGATCTATGATTGTTTAAACAAAGTGATTCAATAATCTACATCTACACAAAAAAGCAGATGTACTCACAAAGCCCAATTTTAGAGGTAAGTTTAAGGAAATATATAGCAGGTGATTTTCTCATATGAAATAGAGAGAGAGAGAGACAGAAAGAGAGGGAGGGGGATAGGAGAAAGGAAAGGGGAAGGGAGGGGAGGGGAGAAGAGAAAAGAGCAGGAAAGTGCCCTGAAAAGACTAGTACAACCGAGATACCACAGTTGGTCAGGTATACAAGAAAACAAAATTATAGGCTAATCTAGTTTGTCAATACAGGAATAAAAATTCAAATATGATATTAGCAAAAAGATGTCAGTTACAAATTTAAAAACAAAAACAAAAAAACACACCCATGAGCAAATAGGGTCTACACAGGAATTCAAGAGTAAGTTAACATTCTAAAATCCACTTAAGCTACATCTAATATTTGTAGATTAAAGAAAACAAGCTATACCTTTACTCCAAAAGATACAAAAAGGTGTTCAATATAATTCAGTGTAGATTCACGACTCAAGTAAAATCTTAAACTGATTATAAAAGAGAAATAACTTACACTGATAAAGGATGTGTAACACAAACTGAGAGCAATCTGAAATCAAGTTATATCTATCACAGCACAAAGTAGCTGATGAATAAAGAGCTCACCTCAGATATGTTCATTTTCGGTAGGTTTTGGGAGAGTGTAGAGGACGGTGAAGATTCAGCTGGGGGGACAGAAAGAGGAAAGGGTTAGGACACCTGGCCTGCCTGATAGTTCCTACATTCACCTCCCAATCACCTCAGCAGCCCAGCCTAGGGGCAGCCTCTGTACAGCCTCCCCTTAGACCTTGAAAGGCGAGGGAAGGACACAGTGGAAGCACCACTTATCCATTTTCCAGTTTGAAATGAGCACGGCCTTAAACCTACCACTTCTCATTTTGTAAAAACAATTCTGTCTATTGATTTAAAGTGATTTAAACAATACAAACAGAAACCTAACAACAGATGACTGAAGTACACCAAAGGATGACACTATTTCATAAAAATTAACAGTAGAAAAAGAGACACAGACTGTATTCTTTATCGATTTTCCCAGCAAAATTGTTTACCCCTTGAGTTAGAGAATCCACAAAAACCCCAGTAGAAAGGATGGGGTGCTTGAAGGCAATTTAAAAAAATTATTGAAGTGGGCTGCAGTTTCTCAAAAGGGACTCTTGATAAGTTTCTTTTGATGACTGAACAGTATGAACGACTGTTCGACTCCTGGCTCTGTCACAATCCGGTTGAGCCTGGAGAAGTCACCGGCCCTCTCAAACTCAGGACCACCTCACCAACCTGAGACTCAGATTTGCTTTTTGCTTAACGTGTGTCTAATGCAGATGCTCATACCGCTATCACGAGATAATTGGGAGGCTTATGTAAACCACCCAATGAAAAGAACAAAGTGCCTTCTAAATAACAACATTATCACTTTTTCGACGGTTAGTACCTGGCACTTGGCTCTTTTTCCAAACGACCCATATAGAATTCTCAGAACAACGCCATGAAGCAGGCATTATTCATAGCCTCCTCTGCAGACCTGACTCGCCCCCAGGTTACTTCTCCCGCCCACAGTACAGGTGACACGGCTGTAACTGACCGGGTCTCTCCCGCTCCAGAGCAGGGCGGCCCAGCACACCCTCCGCCCGCGCTTTCTGGCCCGCTCACGGCCAGCGTGACCACCGCGCTTTCGCTCCCACTGTCCGCCCCGGCGTCCCCCCGTCAGATGCGGGCGGGGCCGGGCATTCCGTCCCCACACGCACCGTCCCCTCTCCTAACGGGTCTCAGCTCCACTGGCCCCCGAGACCACAAGGCCCGAACCGGGATCGCCCCACCCACCTTCCCAGGGCGGAGGTCCAGGCCAGAACCGGGCACTGCAGTCCCGCCTGGGCCAGAGGACGGCCCGAGACGTCCCGCTTCCGCCCCCGCCACAAGAACGCGGCTCTCAGCAAAGCTCCAGGCCACGCGAAGTCCCCGTCCCGGCTGCACAGTTCCCGCACCTGCGACCCCGACAGAGACGCTCCACAATCTTCCCTTCTCCCGACCTGTGAACGCAAAAGGGAAGAGGCGGGGCCTAAGTTGCACATGCGCAGAGGGAGCCCCTAGAGACCAGGGGGAAGGTGGAGGGGAGAGACTACATTTCCCTTCGCTCTCTGCGCGCTCCCTGAGCTGACTTTGAACAGAGCAATCGGTTTCCTGCTGCAGGGTAGAAATATGGGAGAAATGCTTGTCCAAGGGTCCTCGGTGCCCAGAGACCCTGGATCGGGTGTGTCTCCACACTGTGGGTCTTAGGCCATCTTCATACCTGGCGTATGTGGAGGTTCAAGGGCAAAACTGGGAAAGCTCATGGCCGAAATCAGATTGTCCAAATTGCTAAATCCTTATAGTCTTGAGAAAATGTCCTCCTAATGGAATAGAATTTTCTGTCTCTGCATTAGTTAACCTACTTGCCATCATGTGGGCTTCCTTTGTAAAGGACAAATAGCGTATTTTTTCCAAAGTGAGTTCACCAGTTTATTCATAATGGAACAGGTATCTTTTTTCATTTTTTGCCATTTTGAAACCAAGCAGCACCCTGCAGGGCCCTGCTAGGTACAAAAGGCTTTCCCTGTCCCCTGCTTTTTTTGCAGGCAAAAGGCTTCAGCCTCCCAGGCCATCCCTGAGTTCCAAAGGGCAGATTCAGACAGTTACTAATAAGGGAAAGAATGGAATGTAGAAGAAAGGTGGAGCAGTCAAAAAAACAATAGTGCAACTATAAAGCAGGGACCTCATTCCTCCTCAAGGGATATACATAGCAACATATATTTCAGTTCTTCTGAAGGAACTAAGGCCGCAAACCAGGGCTGCAACCCCGCCGGAGGATGGTAGCTTCAGGTGGAGCACACGATTCCTGAACACCACCCTGTTAGCTCACCACCAACCACAGTAACACACCCTGTAGCTCTTGCCTGAAATTTTGCCTGTAAAAACTCTTACCCCAAAATCATCCAGGAGTTTGGGTCTTTTAAGCATGAGCCACCATTTCTCCTTCCTTAGCCTTTTCAATAAAACTTTATCTGCTCCAAACTTCCTTTTGGTTTGTTTGGCTTCACTATGCATCAGGCAGACAAACTTGCATTTGGCAGTGATTTTCTACAAAAAAATCCTTGAACTCCAAGTGTTAAAGCTAAATATGACTATATAATAAACTGATAACCCAACCAAGTATGTTTTATGTAGACTAGATGGCCCTCCTTATGACATAGGCCTAGCAAAATACTCAATATATTTTGCAACTTTTCATACGCCTGAAATTCTGGGCTGAGCAAAGCTGTTGAAAAAGCATTCTTCCTTCACACTTTACGGAGCATTTCCTGTTTTCTTTATCGTATATAAATGTATTTCAGCATTCTATATTAAATTATACAGAAACACAGGATCCATTTAATCAAAAGAGTAGTGCTTGATGGGATAACTGGACCAACTTCCCACTCTCCATCTCCTTCCCAAATGTAACCAGTGTTAACTGGTGCTTAGCTCTGACTTTATTCAGTGCAGACCACTAGAGGAATACATTTTTCAAAAAGGAATTATTCTTTTCTCTGACTTATTTACAACTTGTTTTGATCCTCAATTAGGGTATAATCATGTTAGCAGGTCAAATTATTTAGAATTACATCATGCTATTTCTTGGCTGCATGATATTGTATTGGACGGGTATATCTTTTTTTTAAAATAAAAATCTTTTTCATGGATGTTTAGTTTGTTCCAATTTTCATTACTGTAAATGTGCACTATATATTTGTGTCTATACTTCTTTTCATGTTTGCATTATTTCTGCAATACAAATTCTAAAATATAGAATTGCTAAATTAAAATAGGTGTGTAAAAGTTGGTAGATGTTAACAACAAGCCATCAAAGAGGCTGTGCTAGTTTATGCTCACACTAGGATTTGTGAAAGAAAAAGCTGTTCTGACACTTAGTCAAACAGTAAGAAAGACCTTATTCAAGAAGATTGCAGTAGGGAAGAGAGATCAGACTCAACTCCAAATACAGCAAAGAAAGGTGGGGATTTATAGCTGATGAGCAAAGTGAGGGAATACATGGGTAGAAAATGACTAGAGGGAGACTTCAAAGGTAGAGGGATTCTTACTAAACTGACCTATTGAGATTCTTGCTAAAGAGAGGCCTAAGGCTTAGATGTCAATGGTGAGGGATGAAGATCAAGGATGAGGATTCTAAACTGAATTAGCAGGATTCTTGTTAAAACTGAACTATGTATGCCTGTCAAGGATGGGATGTATATGGAATGCCAAAGTCAAGGCCTAGTCAAAAAGAGGGTTTAGAGGAGCCTGACTAAAGTTTGGTCAAGAAGAGAGTTTGGGTCACATTACATGAGAGTTCCATTTCTCCCACCCCTATTCCAACATTGGATTTTATTATTCTTTGATAAATAGTTATTACAGAGGCTAATTGAATTGACCATTCACATCTACGTATTTACATTGGGCATTTTTTTACTGTATGTGTGAGTTACAAGTTCTAAATTTTTTTCAAATAGGTTCTGAAACTAGAGTCCTCTTTATTATTCTGAAAACCAATGTCTATTACATATAAAATTCCATTATGTACTTGGATGTATTCATAGACATTTTGTTATTGTTTTTCCCTTCATCTACCTATCAATGTACCATTTAAGCAAAATGTTAATTACTTTAGCTTTCTTATGGATATAAATACCATGTAGTACTAATCATTTCTCTTGATTCTTAATTTTCAGAATTTCCCTAGCTATCCTCACAAGATATTCATCAAGAGAAACATTACCATAAGTTTGTAGGCCCAAATCTCTAAAATAATCATGTTGAGGTTCTGAGTAGCATTACACTTATCAGTTAAACTGAGAAATAGTATTTTTACAATAATAAAATAATGACATTATCCAGTCTTCCAATAATATACTTCCGGTCACTGTATAGTCTTTAAATCCCTTATGCAGGTTAATAGTTTTCTACAAATAGATGAACGTACAGGTAAACATTTATTAAGTTCTTTCAGTTTGATTCTTATTACTATAAATAAATCATCTTCACATATTGTATAACAAGTATTTATTTGCACATGTGAGAGCTATTGGTTTTGATATGTTAACAATATTTTTTCCTTCATTCTCTTATTTATTTTTTAAACTAATTTGAATGTTAATGATCTTGATTTTCATGAACATAATGTTACTCATTTTCAATATTTATCATTATTTGTCTTTCTCATATGGGCAGAATTGTACCCCAACCTTGAAGTTAATATATTGAAGCCCTAACCTTCAATACCTTAGAATATAACTATATTCAGGGTTAGGACCATCAAAAAAGTAAACTTATTTTTTTTTCTTTTTGTCTGTGTCACGTGACTTGTGGGATCCTAATTCCCTGACCAAGGATCAAACCTGTGGCCTCGGCAGTGAAAGTTCAGAGTCCTAACCATTGAACCACCAGGAAATTCCCTTAAAGAAGTAATTAAGTTAAAATGAGACTGTGAAGGTAAGCTCTAATCCAATCTACCTGGTGTCCTTATAAGAAGATTTGTATACACAAGGAGATATAAGGGATGCATACATACAGAGGAAAGACCATATGAAGACACAATAAGAAGGCAACACTAAAAAAGTCCCAGAGATCTTTTTTTTTAAGTATATTGTTGAGCCTGCATACTTTCTTTTCTTTTTAATATTTATTTATTTATTTATTTATTTATTTATTTTGGCTGCATCGAGTGTTAGTTGCAGCACTCGGGATCTTTTGTTGTGGCTTGTGGGCTTCTCTCCAGTTGTGGCGTGTGGGCTCCAGAGTGCTCAGGCTCAGTAGTTACGGTACACGGACTTAGTTGCCCTGTGGCATGTGGGATCTTAGTTCCCCGACTAGGGATCAAACCTGCATCCCCTGCATTGGAAGGCAGATTCTCAACCACTGGACCACCAGGGAAGTCCCAGTCCCAGAGATCTGTGATCACAGTGTAATGAATATAGATAACAATATTTTATTTTATTGTTAAGAGACTTGCTAAGAGATTAGACCTGAATTATTCCAATCACTAAAAAGAAATGATAATTGTTTGACATGATAGAGGTGGTAATTTTCACTACAATGGCAATCATATTACAATATATAAATCTGTCAAATCAACATATTGTACTCCTTGAATTTACTTGATGTTATATGTCAAATATATTTAAATTTAAAATGGAGGCAACAATTTGCAAGTCAAGGAGAGATGCCACAGAAGAAATCAAACTTACTGACACCTTGATTTTGAAATTTGAGACTCTCAAACTATAAGAAAATAAATTTCTATTGCTTAAGAACCCAGTGCTGTTTTGTGGTGGCAGACCTAGCAAACTAACACAGCTTCATTGATGAATTAAAAATAATAAGCACAGGAAGGCTGGTGGAGCTGTATTAAATGTCATAATAGACTTTAACATAAAGATTACTAACAGAGAAAAAGTATATATAATTATATACTATATATATAATATATAAAATAGTTTTTCTGTGTATTTATTATAACCTGTTGTATGACACCTGTTTTTCTAGATGCTGGATTGACAGGAGAGAAAAAGAAATAAAAATCCCTCTACTCTGTTCTTGGGTTTGTGCTCAGGATTAGTGTGGGAAGCCTATTAGAGTCCCAGCAAGAGAGCAAGGGGAGTATGTCCCTACCTGGCAGAAAGGCCTGACCAAATTGGTGCTGCTCCCTTAGGTTGAGGTGCTTGGTCATGGCTGGCCCGTGGTTCAGGGCAAGATAGACCAAAGATGAGCCTTGCTTTCATGTCACTTAACAAATCTTAATGGTGAAACACAAAAAGATCAAATGGTTTACAACTAACATAAATATATCTCAGAACCAAGCTTAAGAATATTTATATGACTACAAAATATCCACCACCCAACAAGTCTGGAATCCAATTTAAAATGATTTGAGTATAAAGACTCAAAAAACTGGCACCCACAAGGAGTAAAAGAAATCAATTAAAATTGTTGCTATCCTGACACAGGTGTTAGAATTAGAAGAGAAGGGTATTAAAACAGTCATTATCACTGTATTCCATACATTCAAAAGTTAAGTAGAGGCATGGGAAATGAAACAGAAGATTCAAATTGAAGTTCTAGATGTAGATGAAACTTATAATTCTTGATATGAAAAATACAATGGATGGGATTAACAGCACATGATGCATTTCAGGAGAGGAGACATAAGGAAAAAAAAAGAACAGACAGCAAAAAGCTAACAATGAACAGCAAATGGTAGAACAACTTCAAGTAGCCAAATGCATACGTAATTGGAGTTCCTGTAGGAGAGAAAATTTAAAGAAATAATGTTTGAAAAATTTTCAAAAATTTTCAAACTGTAAATACATACATCCATGAAACTTAGTGAACCTCAAGCCTAAGAAACATAAAGGTACACCAAGACACATCACAATCAAATTGCTCAAAACCAGTGATAAACATAAAATATTAAAAACAGCTGGAGAAAAAAAATATTTTGTACAAGGAAGCCAGGAGAAAGATGACAAATTTCTTGTCAGAATCAATGCAAGAGAAAAAAAAAAAAAGAAGAAGAAGAAGAAGAAAAAGAAAAAGTCTAAAAGGAAAAAACCTGTCAATCTGGGGGGAAAAACAGCAAAAGCTTTTCAATATAAGACAAAATAAAGTTTTTAAAAAATACCTTTTTTGGACTTCTCTGGTGGCACAGTGGTTAAGAATCGGCCTGCCAATACAGGGGACACGGGTTTGAGCTCTGGGCCAGGAAGATCCCACATGCTGCAGAGCAACTAAGCCTGTGCGCCACAACTACTGAGCCTGTGCTCTAGAGCCCACAAGCCACAACTACCGAGCCCATGTGCCACAGCTACTGAAGCCTGAGTGCCTAGAGCCCGTGCTCCACAACAAAGAGAAGCCACCGCAATGAGAAACCCTTGCACCACATTAAAGGGTAGCCCCCTGCTTGCCACAACCAGAGAAAGCCTGTGCACAGCAATGAAGATCCAACTCAGCCAAAAATAAATAAATAAATAAATTTATTTTAAAAATATTTTTTAAAAAACCTTTCTTGAATTTTTAAAAGAATTTATGTTTATTTGTATTTGCCTTTGGAATTTAATCAGAGCTACTCTCAGGGGCCCTTTTTCCTGAGAATTATTAGCTAGAAAGTAGGGTGAAACCAAATCACAGATTAGACATCCCTCTGTAAAAAAATAACAATTTAAATAATCCTTTTATCTGAGTATTCTGACAAACTTCAGGGAAGGAAACTAAAATAGGATTAGTCACCTAAGCCTCCATATATGTGTACAGCCACTCAAGACTATAACAGTGTGTCCCCCCAGGGAGGTGTCAAGGAAAACAAGGGGATAACCTAACCTAGAATTATCAGAAGAGAACCTAAATTTCAAAATAGCTCCATATAAACCCCTATCCTTTTTATCCTGATCATTACCCAGGAGGTGCTGGGGGGAAATTAATCCTTTCTGAAAAGAGCTGAATTCAGGTGCCAAACTGCTTTACTAAGGTTAATTGTTACCTTTCCTGTCCTTTCCTTTGTCCTATAAGGTCAAAGGGCAGTGACTTTATTCTGCAAGCAATATGAGCATGCAACGCTGTGAAGGCCAGCAATGACATAATCAGGTTTGAGTTTTGGAAGCATTTCCTCTTTTTAAAGGTAGTGTTTCTAACAAATCTTTGCTAAATATAATTCATACTCTAAGTTTCTGGTGAATTCCCACTAAGAAAAGAGATTTCCTGCTATTCCTGGTTTGCTAAAATTTTTCAACAGGAATAAGTGTTGAGTGCTACAATATATTTTTCAGCATTTACTGTAATATTCAGAGAGTTTAGTCCCAAGTCTATCAATGGAAAGAATTAAGATTAATTATTTAACAAAGTTCATTAATTAATGGAATATATTAGGTTCCTAAGTGAGACTGGCCTTATCTGGTTATTTAAGGAATAAATAAAATAAAATGATTTACACTACATTGTTTTCTACCTAATATTATTCAAGCACTGCCAAGACTATAGGAAATAGAATATAGAAAATATAGGAAATAGAAAATAGAATATAGGAAAGCAATATATTTTCTGATTTTTTTTCCAGTTTTGTTGAAATACAATTGAGAAACATCACTGTATGAGTTTTAGGTGTACAACATAATGATTTGCCTTACATATATCATGAAATGATGACCATAAGAAATTTAGTGAGCATCCACCATCTCATAAAAATATGTTAAAGAAATAGAAAAAAAATTCTTCCCTGTGATGAGAACTCTTAGGATTTACTCTCTGAACAACTTTCATATATAACGTATGGAAGTGTTAATTGTATTTATCATGTTGTACATTACAGCCCTATTATTTATTTTATAACTGGAAGTTTGTGGTTTTTGTCCACCTTCATCCAATTCCCCCTCTTCCCACCTTCCATCTCTGGTAACCACAAATCTGATTTCTTTTTAAATGATTTTGTTTGCTTGTATGTTTGTTTTTGAAGTATAATTGACCTACAACACTCTGTTAGTTCCTGGTACCCAACGTAGTGTTTTGATATTTCTATACATTTCAAAATGTCACAATGATTAAGTCTAGTCGTCATCTGTCACCATATAAAGTTATTACATAATTATTGACTATATTTCCCACACTGTACCTTTTATACCTGTGAGTTATTTATTTTGTTATTGCAAGTTTGTACATCTTAGTTTCCCTCACCTTTTTCTCTCCTCTCCTCCCCAACTATGAATTTTGATTAGTATTTACCCTGAGGTTAAAACATATTATGAACAGCAAGGGCATGGAAAAATCACCAGGGACTTCCAATATAGATAACACATAGTCTCAGAAAAATTTATATTAAGTAGACTTTCATGTATACAAATTTAACCTGAGAAAGACTGGCCATCTCTTCTTATTTGACAACTCTTCCCTTGAAACTCATTAATAGTACTACATCAAATCTAGTTGTTTCTATTCTCTCACTTTTCATAAGGTGTGTATGGTCAGGCCACTTCCTGACCAGGGCCTGCTTCACCTACACCCAACTCACAGGACTGACCTTCCTGACTACTTGCCTCAGGCCCCAGCTAAGGATAGCTTATCAAAGGGGTGGTGAGGGGAAAACCCCCTCTACTGGTTCCCCTGGTAACTAATGAGCCCACCTGACATCAATTCCCCTATAACTGGTAATCTCCCCTTCCCCTGGGAGTGAAGACTGCCACCATGTCCTGCCCGCTGTCCACCGCACACGGTGGGATGTTCCTCCAGGACCTTGCTTCAGACGTGTAAGCTCCCCTGTTCATTAAACCATTGATGTCTCTGTTGCTGACTCCAGGCTCTTTCTTCTGTCTTAAAGCTGGGCAAGTACAGGCAAGCCTGTGGGGTGCAGCCCAACAAGGTGAAAAAACAAATCTTTATAATTTTCTAAGGCTCCTCTAGGAAATATCAAACAGTTTAATCTTTCTAACTTGATTAAAATTTGGGTTATGCCTAAGATGTGGTAATGAGTGTCCAAAATAAAATATCTCATTACCTGTCAAATCAAAATAATAATAAAACTTTTTAAAAATAGTTGCACACAATCTTTCTTGGGAATATTTCTGGCAATATATCAATTTCCTTTCAACTCCAGTTATTTCTCCTTTCTCATTTGTAACAAAATTTATGGATTGATTGTGATAAAATACACAGTTAATAATTTTAAAGTGTACAATACAGTGGCATTTTGTATATTTGCAAGGATTTGCAGCTGTCAACATTGTACAGTACCACAAATTTCTCATTACCCCTCCAAACAACTATACCCATTAAGCAGTTTCTTCTCATCCCTAGGTCCCCAATCTCCTTCAACCATCCATCTGCTTTCTGTCTTTATGCTTTTGCCTATTTTGGATGATTCACATAAACGAAATCATAGAATAGGTAGCCTTTTGTATCTGGATTCTTTCACTTATACTGTTTTCAAGGATTATCCATCTTGCAGCATGTACCAGTATTTTATTCCCTTTACGGCTGAATAATATTCCATTGTATATAATGCCACAGTTTCTTTATGCATTCATTAGCTGATAAGATATTTGGGTTGTCTCCATCTTTTAGCTAGTGTGAATACTGCTGCTATGAACATTTATGTAAAACGTGTTTACTTGAAAACTGTTTTCAATTATTTGGGGTAGAGCAGAAAGTAGAATTGTTGGGTCATAAGTTAATTCTATGTTTAACTTTTTGAGGAACCATCTATTTGTTTTCCATAGCAGCGGAACTATTTTAAATTCAAACCAGCAATGTACGAGGGTTCTAATTTCTCCATATCCCCACCAAACATAATGCATGTTTCCAATTATATGTAATTGTGGAAAAGGCAAAACTTTAGAGACAGTAAAATAATCAGTGGATGCCAGATGGTTAACAAGAATGTGGGAGGGCTGAGTAGGTGAAGCACAAGTTTTTTTTTTTTTTAATCATAGCAAAACAATTTTTTATGAACTATAATCGTGAGTGCATGATATTGTGCACTTGTCAAAACACACAGAACTCTACACCAAAAAGAATAAATATTAAAAAGCAGTAAGTCAGCAAAATGGTGGAAGCTCCAAGCCATCACTTCCTCAGGGAAACAAATGCATAAAAAAGCACAACTGGAAAAATATACTATATAGGGACTCAGGAAAACAGACAAAGGGCTGTGCACCAACCAAGTGAACATCGAACTATGGCAAAAAATTCAAGTCGACAAGAAATTTTGTGGCATTTTTGCTCACACATGTCCCAACCCATTTATTGCATGGCACAGCTTGGTATGGAAGACGTGGCATCCAGTTCTCAATTTCTTTCCTTGAACAGGAGGGGAAAAAGGAGAGCTTATTTACAGCATTGTGACCTGCCTTGGAGCTGCCTGAAGAACTGGTCTCTGTCTTGCCTAACTCAGACCTCATATGGGAAGAATAAGTGGGCACTGCATGGGAAGGCTTTGGGGATCCTAAGACCTGCAGATCCTAAGATTTGAAATCTCTAGAGCAATAGATTATAGGACCCATATAATAAATCATCTAAAGCTCCAAGGAGAAGCTGGAGTGAGACCCTTCAAAAAATTAAGTTATTTAAAACATGTGTGTATACAGGGAATTAAAAACACACACACATAGATCTATATAAGATGCATGCCCCTGAGAAGAATTAAGCTTACTATTCAGGCTAATCACTAGAAAGTCTCCTAAATGGAGAAAAGCAGATATAGTGAGAGGAAAGATGAGACAATGAGCTCAAAATAATAGGATTAAGTGAGGGTTTTCATATTGTACTAGTGAGATTTTCCAAACCTCTTTTCCTGTTGCAATATAAGAATGACAGCTGCCTGCCACATGCCAGAGAGATTCCAACACACCGTTGGAGCAAAAATATCTGAGACTGGATGCATTGAAGAAGGTAAAGGAATAGTTTGACTTTACCTACATCACCCCTCCCTCAAGGTGGCACAGCTCAGTGATAAGAGAGACCCCTGAAGCCCATGACTTCTCCCATGGGGCAAATTTAGAGCATGTGAGTGAGCAATCAGTTTCTCCAGCTATGCAGAATGCTGCCAAAGAGGTCCATTTCTTTATTACCTCACCCGGAATACTGAGGTGAGCTTCACTGCTAACAGGTTGGGAGAGGCTGGGAGCACAGCAGTCAGGGTTCTGAATGCATCAGAAGGGCATGGATCTTACTAACTGCTTCACAGACTCCATCAGGAAGTCTGCTCACAAGCCACTGGGGATGCTTGCCTCTGGACCCCACCCCCCTCAACCAACTCACAGGCATGCCCAACAAACCATGTGCCTCACCTACCATCCCCCCATGACCAGCTCCCTGTGCATAACTCACTGGTGGTGAGAATGAGACATTGCAAATGGCTAGCACACAGAAAGTCAACCCAACTCTGTGAGATTGGGAGAAAGCACATAAGCTTGATCATTCAGCACTGCCCCAGGTAAAGCAAACGGGAATCTGTCTGCATGCATTCTGGCTTTGCAGGATCAAAAGAAGGCATGCAATCTTAATAATCCCTCCAACCCCAAGAGGGAACAAGAAGTGTAGAGCAGGCATATCCATAGAAAATATTTGAGGAAATCCTCCAAACTTTTAGGGGTTGCAAGAAAAGGGATTTCTCTCCTGATGTCAGTCATAAAGTCTAGGAGGGTGACTGCTGCTTCAATAATGTAAGACTACAACACACAAGAATTCAAGAAACATGAAAAATCAAGGAAACATGACACCACCAAAGGAACACAATAATTTTCCATTAATTAACCTCCCCAAAATGGAAATCTATGATTTGCCTGATAAAAATACAAAATAATAGTTTTAAAGAATTTCAGTGAACACAGGAAAATGCAGAAAGGTTATACAATGAAATAATTTTTAAAAAGCAATACGTGAACAAAATTAGAAGTTTAATAGAGTGATAGAAATTATAAAAAAGAACCAAACAGAAATTCTGGGGTTGAACAATACAATGACTAAAATGAAAAATACAATAAAGAGGATCAAATTGTATCAATCAGAAGAAAGAATTCATGAAGTCAAAGACAAGTCATTTGAAATTATCAAATCAGAGGAGAACAAAGAAAAAAAGAATGAAAGAAAGTAAAGAAAGCGTATGTGCATTATGGGATACCATTGGGCAAAATGACTTATGCATTAATGGAGTCCCAGAAGAGGTAGAGAGAGAGAAAAAAAGAGCAGAAAGCTTATTTAAAGAAATAATGACTGAGAATTTCCAAAATCTTGGAGAGAAATGCATATCCAAATCCATGAAGCTCTTAGGTCCCCAAACATATTCAACTCAAAGAGATTTTCTCCAAGACATGTTATAATAATACTGTTTAAAATTAAAGAAAATGAGAATTTTGATAGCAGCAAGAGATTAAAAAACTCACCATTTACAGAGAAACCCCTGTAAGGCTTTCAGTGGGTTTCTCAACAGAAATCTTGCAGACCATGGGAGAGTAGGATGATATACTCAAAGTGCTGAAAGAAAAAAAAAAACAACTGTCAATCAAAAATTCTTTACTAGCAAAGCTGCCCTTCAGAAATAAAGGAGAGATAAAGGACTTTTCCTTTAGCTGAAAAAGTTTATCACCATTAGAAATGTCTTACAAGACATGCTAAAAGGAGTTCTTCAAGGGTCAATGAAAGGATGCTAATTAGTAATTTGAAAACATGAAAGTATAATAACACACACAGGTAAAGGTAACTATATGGTCAAGTTCAGAAGAGTCTAATACTGTAATGGCAATGTGTAAATCACTTTACTGTAAAGTAAAACAAAAGAACAAAAGTATTTTAAAAATAAGTATAGCTACAATAATTTGTTAATGGATACACAATATAAAAGATATAAAATGTGATATCAAAAACATAAAATGTGTGACAGAAAGTAAAATTGTAGAATTTTGTATGTGATCAAAGTTATCAGTTTAGTATAGACCATTTTAACTAAATGATATTTTATATAAGCCTCATTAACCTCAAGTGAAAAACCTGTAGTAGATACATAAATGATGGAAGGAAAGGAATCAAAGCATGCCACTACAGAAAATCATCAAATCACAAAAGAAAACAGCAAAGAGGAAGCAATAAAACAAATGAACTACAAAACAGCCAGAAAACAATGTATAATATGTCAACGATATGTCCTTACCTATTAAGAATGATTTTAAATGTAAAAGGAGTATCATTCTCTAATCAAAAGATATAGAGTGACTGAATGGATTAAAAAATATATCCCAACTATATGCTGCTAACAAAAGACTCATTTTAGCTTTAAGACACAAATGAGCTAAAAGTAAAAAAGATGCAAAAAGGTATATCATGCAAATGGAAACCACAGTAGAGCAGGAGCAACTATTCTTAGATCAGACAAAATAGATTTTGTCAAAAGTTGTAACAAGAGAATAAAATTTATTATATAATAATAAGATGGTCAATTCACCAAAAGGATGTATCAGTTATAAATATATATGCACCCATTATCAGAGCACCTAAATATATTAAACAAATGCTAACAGATCTGAAGGGGAAAATAGACAACAATGCAATAACAGTAGGGAACTTCAATACCCCACTTTTGACATTAGATAGATCATTCACACAGAAGATCAATAAGGAAATATTGGATCTGAACTACACTTTAGACCAAATAGAGTTAACAGACATATACAGAACATTTCATCCAACACACCAGAGTACACAATATTCTCAAGCACACACAGAACATTTTCCAGTATAGATTACATAGTAAGTCAAAAAGCAGGTCTTAATAAATTTAAGAAGATTGAAATCACACCAAGTATCTCTTCCAAAACAATAAACAAAACTCTTCTGAACAACTAATGACCCAAAGAAGAAATCAAAAGGGAAACCTAAAAGTATTTTGAGACAAACAAAATAGAAACACAACATACCGAAACCTATGGTATCTAACAAAAGCAGTTCTAAGAGGGAAGTTTACAGTGATAAATACCTACATTAAGAAAAAAAGATCTCAAAACAGAATCTAACCTTACACCCCAAGGAACCAGAAAAAGAAGAATAAATTAAGGCTACAGTTAGAAGAAGAAAGGAAACAACAAAGATGAGAACAAAAATAAATGTAATGGAGAGACCCCCCTACCAAAAAAAAAAAAAAAAAAAGGAAATAGAAGAAAAGATCAACAAAACTAAGAGCTAGCTTTTTAACAAACTGTACAAAATTAACAAACCTTCAACTAAACTAAGAGAAGAAGAGAGAAGACTCAAATAAAATCTTAAATGTAAGAGGAGACGTTACAAATGATACCAAAGAAATACAAGGGATCATAAAAGATTACTGTGAACAAACTGGCCAACAAATTGAATAACCTAGAAGAAATGGATAAATTCTTAGAAACATAGAAACTGAATACTAATACTGAAACTAATACTGAATCATGAAGAAATAGAAAATCTGAACAGACCAATAACAAGTAGAAGATTCAGCAGTAATCAAAAACTGCTCATAAAGGAATGCCCATGACCAGATAGCTTTATTGATGAATTTGACCAAACCTTTAGAGAAGACTTAATACCAATCCTTCTCAAATTCTTTCAAAAAAGAGGAGCAAGCACTTTCAATTTCATATTATGAGGCCAGTATTACCATGATATAAAAACCAGATAAGGACACTACAAGAAAAGAAATTACAGGCCAATATCTCTAATGGACATCATTTCAAAAATCCTCCACAAAATACTAGCAAATCAAATTGAAATGCACTTTAAAAGTTTCACACACCATGATCATGCTGGATTTATCTCTGGAATGCAAAAATGATTTAAATACACAAATTAATCAATATGATAAACCACAAGAACAGATTGAAGGATAAAAAAATCATATGATATCTCTATAAGTACAGAAAAAGCATTTGACAAAATTTAACATGATTTCATGATAAAAAAAAAACTGCCAACAAATTTGATATAGAAGGAAGGTAGTACAATGTTATAAAAGCCACATCTAACATCATGCTCAGTGGCAAAAAGCTGAAAGATTTTCTCCTAATTTCTGGAAGAAGAGAGTGGTGCCCACTTTCACTACTTCCATTCAGCACAGTACTGAAAGTCCTAGACAGAGCAATGAGACAAGAAAAAGAAATAAAAGGCTTCAAATCAGAAAGGAAGAAGTAAAATCATCTTTGTTTGCAGATGACATGATCTTATATGCAGAAAACCATAAAGACTTCATAGAAAAGCTGTTAGACCTAGTAAATAAATTTAGTAAACTTGAAGGATACAAATCAACATACAGAAATAGTTGTGTTTCTATACACTAACAACAAACTATCAGAAAGAGAAATTAAGAAAATCATTCCATTTATAACAGCATCGAAAAGAATAAAATGCTTATGAATAAATTCAACCAAGTGAAATCATATGATATGTGTCTTTGTCTGACTTATTTCACTTAGCATAATGCCCTCAAGATCCATCCATGTTGTCACAAATGGCAAAATTTCATGGGTTTTGTTGTTGTTGTTAATTTATTTAATTTATTTATTTTTGGCTGCATTGGGTCTTCGTTGCTGCACATGGGCATTCTCTAAGTTGTGGCAAGCAGGGGCTACTCTTCAATGCGGTGCATGGGCTTCTCATTGTGGTGACTTCTCTTGTTGTGGAACACAGGATCTTAGGTGCACGGGCTTCAGTAGTTGTGGCATGCAGGCTCAGTAGTTGTGGCTTGTGGTCTCTAGAGCGCAGGCTCAGTAGTAGTGGTGCACAGGCTTAGCTGCTCTGTGACATGTGGGATCTTCCCAGGCCAGGGCTCGAACCTGTGTCCCCTACATTGGCAGGTGGATTCTTAACCACTGTGCCATCAGGGAAGTCCCAAAATTTCATGTTTTTAATGACTGAGTAATATTGCATATATGTATATATATATATATATATATATATATATATATATATATATATATATAATATTTATCCATTCATCTATCAATGGACACTTCATTTGCTCCCATATCTTGGCTATTATAATAGTGCTGCAATGAACATGAGTGTATATATATTTTTTCAAATTAAAGCTTTTGTTTTCTTTGGGTAAATGCCCAGAATTAGAATTTGATGAAGTGGTCCAGTTTGATTTCTTTTATGTGTGGCTGTCCAGTTTCCCAAAACCATTTACTGAACAGGATGTCTTTTCCCCATTGTATATTTGTGCCTCCTTTGTCATAGATTACTTTACTGTATCAGTGTGTGTTCATTTCTGAGCTCTCTATTCTGTTCCATTTATCTATGTGTCTGCTTTTGTGCCAGTACCATACCATTTTGATTGCTGTAGCTTTGTAGTATAGTTTGAAACCACCTTTTGTGCTTGGATTCCTTTCTTTTTGTGTGTGTGTGTCTGTTACTGATTTTTGGTTTGGGGTTACCATGAGGTTCATATATAACAAGCCATATATATATGTACATATAGCTTTATATATATATAATTATTTAATGTTGATAATCTCTTAAGTTCAAGTGCATTTTAACATCCCTGCATTTTACTACCTCCTCTCCAACACATTTAATGTTTTTGACATCATATTTTACATCTTTTTGTTTTGTGCATCCCTTAACTTCTTCTTGAGGATACAGACGATTTTACTACCTTTGTCTTTTAACAGTTTTGCTTGGAAAAGTTCCTTTAACATTTCTTGTAAAGCCAGTTTAGTGGTACTGATCTCTTTTAGCTTTTGCTTGTCTGTGAATTTCTTTATCACTCCTTCAAATCTGAATGATAGCCATGCTGGGTAGAGAATTCTTGGTTGTAGGCGTTTTTTCTTTCCTTACTTTGCCTATTGTGCCATTCCCTTCTGGCCTGCCAAGTTACTGTTGAAAGTCATTTGATGATCTTTCCTTGTACATAAGTAGTTGCTTTTCTCTTGCTGCTTTTAACACATTATTGACTGGGGGATTTTTGCAGAAACTAATGTCTGTTGCTGGCAATTTGTTATGTCAATGAATATTGCAACGTCTCTGGTCAATAACGTTTGGGTAACAAAAGTCATATTAATACATCTCTGGTAAATAATGAGTTAAGATTCTCTCTTTATCTTTAATTTTTGCCATTTTAACTTTATGATGTCCTGATGTGGACCTCTTTGGTTTTATCTTGTTTGGGGCACTCTGTGCTTATAGGACCCGGATATTTGTGACCTTTTCCAAGCTAGGGAACTTTTCAGCTGTTATTTCTTTAAATAATTTATCTGCCCCTCTTTCTCTCTCTTCTCCTTCTGGGATCCCTACAATGCAGATGTTAATAAGCTTATTAAGTTAATAAGCTTAATAACTTACTATTTTTTTCTTTTTTTCTGTTCAGTTTGGGTGATTTCCACCACTCTATCTTCCAGTTTGCTGATCTGTTCCTCTGTACCAACTAATCTACTATTGATTCCTTCTAGTGTATTATTATTATATAACAATATAATATATATTATTTTTATATAAGTAATTATTATATTATATATAATATATAATATTATTGTTATATAATAATTATCATTATTTTATTTCAGTTATTGTTTTCTTCAGCTGTGTTTGTTTTTTCTTTACATTGTCTAACTCTTTGTTAAACTTCTCATTGGGTTCATCATTCTTCTCCTGAGTTCACTGAGTATCTTTATGACCGTTACCTTACACTCTTTATGGGTGGATCTCTTATCTCCGTTTCACTTAGTTCATCTTCTGGGGTTTTGTCTTGTTTCTTCATTCAAAACAAATTTCTCTGTCTCCTTATTTTGCCTAATTCTCTCTGTTTATTTCTATATATTACACAGGTAAGTTTCCCAATCTTGGAGTATTGGCCTTATGTAAAGATATGACTGATCCTTCAGTGGTGTCATGTTTCCTTGATTTTTTGTTTCTTAGTTTTATATTGCTCTCTTCCAGTCTTTATGAAGTGCCTTGGGAGAGTAATACCTTTTATCTGTCCTGCTAGGTATTTTGAGACTTTCTCAGACTGTCTATGAATATACCTGCTCCACACTTCTTGCTCTCTCTTGTAATAGAGTTTAAGCACACATGACTTCTCTCGGTCCTTCAATACACCAGGCAAATTGTTGACAACATTTTTGTTTTCCTAATGGTGGCACTAGAACTCAAGTTCAAGGTCTCTCCCTTGCTGCAGATTCAGGCAGGCTTTCTGCATATGTTCACTAGCCGTCTACCAAAGCTTGCTCTTGCCAACACCATGGGGAACGCACACAGGGAGCCAGCCACAGAGCGGGAGTGTGTGTGGGTGAGGCACACTGAGCGCTGGGGGTGCCCATGGGTTAGCTGGGAAATTCGTGTGTGAGGCATTCTCAGCAGTTCAAGGAAAGGCTTCCTGATGGAGTCCACAATGGGTTTGTACCTTCTGAGAGTCCTATCTGCTCTTCTTCTAGCCTGTTCCTGTGCCCCCCCCCATTAATGCGGCTCACAGATTAGTACTCTGGATGGAATGAGAGAGAAATGAGCCTCTTTGGCCGTGTCCTGCCTTGTTGAGAAACCAGGTGCTCAGTCACATGCTCTCACTTTCCCTCACAAGAGAAATCATGGGCCTAGAAGACTTCTCTTGGTCCTAAGCTGTGCCACCTTGGGAAAAGGAGATGAGAATAAAGTAATATTGTTCCTCTTACCCTCTCAAATGCATCCAAACTTGTATATTTTCCCCTCTATTAGTGTCCTGAAACGTCCTCTGGACACCTGAACTTCCACAAAGGCTTTTTCACCTGTGGATGATTGTCTGACACAGTGTTTTCTAGGGGATCCTAGATTGTGACCAAGAAGAGCTGAAGCTGATTCATACACTGCTGTAAGGTCCACACCCAGGATTGAGTTTTGTGTTCTGGTGCATGGGAGGGTGAGACTCCTCGGAGGTATCTTGGTATATGGTGCTGGATCCCACAGCTCCCCAAAGGCATTTCGTCCATGGATGGATGCTGAATTATTGTTGTTGAGGGAGGGGACAAAAACAAGGTATGTCTTATTCCACCATGATACTGACCTCACTCCTCTGTACATGTTAAGTATATACGATTTTATTTGTTAATTATATCTCAATAATGCTGGGGGGAGCAGAGAAAGAGAATGAGTTAAACCCTTAAAATTCTGGGGGGATTTTTTTTAAACAAATAATTCTATGCCCAGCAAAATATCAATCAAGTGTGATGGTGGAATAAGTACATACGTATGAGGACTCAAAAAATTCACACCTCATGCCCCCTTTCTTAAAAAGCTGTTAGATGGTACACTACAAAGACAAGGAAAACATGGCTCAAGAGCAAGAGATGCCAATTTGAGCAGGCAGTGAGGATTCCCCAAGAGCCACGTCCAGGAAAGACGGAATTGATAAAATATCTAATCTGTGTAAACATTTAGAAATAAACTACTAACAGGAATTGGCATAACCAATGGGAAAAAAGTGAAACAAAGCTAACAGAAAATTATACAAATAAAAATGAAGAGGCAATCAAGGAAAAGCAAAGAGATTAAGAAAGGTGATAAAGTGCTATTACACCAGGAGACTCATAAGGAAACAGTAATGTAATACTGTAATATCATCATTTAACAATGTAAATCCTGACCTTACGTAACCAAAAATTGCAAAGTAAATATTTAGTATGATGGGAGTAGGGAAGAAGGAAAGCTAAATAGTCATTTATAATAAAATGAAAGCAACAGATAATATCTAAAATGAAGAAGTCAAGAGGCACCAGTTTAAAACTATTATCAAAATGAAGTAAAGGGACTTCCCTGGTGGCGCAGTGGTTAAGAATCCACCTGTCAATGCAGGGACATGGGTTCGATCCCTTGCCTGGGAAGATCCCACATGCCATGGAGCAACTAAGCCCGCGAGCCACAACTACTGAGCCCGTGTGCCGCACCTACTAAGCCCACGTGCCACAACTGCTGAAGCCCGCACACCTAGAGCCCATGCTCTGCAACAAGAGAAGCCACTGCAATGAGAAGCTCGCACACTGCAATGAAGAGTAGCCCCCTCTCACCGCAACTAGAGAAAGCCCGAGTGCAGCAAGGAAGACCCAGTGCAGCCCCTTCCCCCCAAAAAATGATGTTTAAAGATGGATACAAGAAGACACAGCTAAAAAGATTGGAAGTGCTTAGTTATCTCTGTGGAGCAGGAGGAGGGAAGGGGAGAGAAAGAGCAAGGCTGTAGACTGTGTTTTCTTGTTGTGTTATTTAATTACACTGGATTTTAAAAATGTGTTAGATGCTTCTTAATTTAAAATTTTAAAAGTTATTTTAAAGTTAAAATTTTAAGTTAAAAAATTATTTAGAAAAATCAGGGGAGGGGGTGGGGTGAGATGTGACAGGGTAAGAGAGTGTCATGGACATATATACACTACCAAATGTAAAATAGATAGCTAGTGGGAAGCAGCCGCATAGCACAGGGAGATCAGCTCGGTGCTTTGTGACCACCTAGAGGGGTGGGATGGGGAGGGTGGGAGGGAGGGAGATGCAAGAGGGAAGAGAAATGGGAACATATTGTATATGTATAACTGATTCACTTTGTTATAAGGCAGAAGCTAACACACTATTGTAAGGCAATTATACTTCAATAAAGATGTTAAAAAAAAAAAAAAGAAAAATCATAGTGCTCTTTTTTAAAGAAAGAAAATGAAAAAAAAGGTTATATGATTAACAGCAGGTGGCACTATTTTCTATCTCAGTGTGAGACTTTGCTTCCTAAATCCTGCCTCCTCTGCTTTTTCCTCACTCATTTGATTACATTAAATTGTGTAGCTTTTTCCTCACAAGAACTGAGAAGCCCAAACTTGTTGATCTTTACGGAGAAAATAGTTTGTTTCTATATTGCTTAGATTTTAGGCAATCACAAGTATTTCCATAGTGACTACACTAAATTGAAATTATCAATTTTCTAATGCAGTACAATTATCTTTATATTTTTCTTTTGTAAAACAGAGATGAAATAACTAAACTCTTCTCTTTTTCATAAATCTTTGCCTTCAAAGAAAACCAGCAAATTTTCCCAGAACCAGCTTATTTGTTCAGGTACTTAACCTGCAAGTTCACGAAAAACTATCAAATTTTGAAAGTACAAATGCTGCTGGTTATGTTAATATAATTTGGAATATAAATACATACTGATTACAAAGAGTAAGATTAGAGATTAAATTGATTTTACCTAACTCCACCTCCTAGCTCTATATGACACTAGAACGTAGATCTTGAAGCAACAGAAAAGATTATTTTTTGAGCAGTGGTTCCTGAATTCTACTCACCTATAACTTCCTATCAATGCCCTGCCCTGTCTGGCACCTAAAATTTCTCACTCTTCCACCCTGCCTTCTCCTCACACTTTCTCTCCAACCCTGGCATTCATCTCTCCTCCTCTCACCTGTCAACCTGTCTATCCACCCACCATCTGACAGCTTTGTCTTATTGTCTGCTTTGCACCCACTTACCTCACTCTCTTTGCCTTACCCACTCTTTCCTCCACTTAGCAAACAGTGTTTTTCCAACATTTTGTATTTCTGCTGGGACTCTTGATGTTTTTTATTCTAGTCCAGTTTTCCCTCTCCATTGGTAATTATGTGCCTTGGTCTTCCTCCATGGGTTGAAGTTAGGGCAAGATTAGGGTTAGGGTCAGGGTCTTCCATATTTCTTTCCTTTTACTGTCCCTCTGAGCCAGCTCTTTTATCACAAATTCAGTAACAACATCTTAACTCTGCCATAAAGATAGATAACGTGTATGGTGTACTGTGAAAATAATTGTTACCACAGTGTCTATAACAGAAACCTGAAACCGGTATTTTTTTTCCTGATAATGAATAACTTGGTATTGGTTCAATGGCAGAAGTATTTTTGCCTCAGCTTTAAAATGAGACTTGTAAATGATGAGACCCAGGCTGAAAAGGAATGAGCTGTGATTAGAATGGCAAAGAAAAGAAAAGTATGGGACAGATAACTTCACTGCCATCTCTACTCCTCACAAATGAGTAAGCTGAAACAGGGCTCTTTACCCTCAGTTTCTCAGGACTGTTTCTTTATCTGTAAAAAGGGCATAATAATATTGATAATATACATGCCTGAAGCCACAGCCCCTGGACCTGGAGAATTCTTGATTTCCTGTCCATTTTTAGGATCTGTACACACAGCTTTCACAATTGCCTTAAATTGGCACACAGTAAAGAGCTTCTGGAAAGAAAGGAACTTAATAAAAACTTTACCCAGTGATTCAAGACTGATTATATGAAAATATAAGGGCATTCTTTGTACCAGTAAAGGAAACTGAGGGAATTTGGCTCCGTGACATGGTGATAAGTAATAGAACTTTGTACTTTCCTAGACAATGATCCTGTCATTGTCTCGGATCTGCACATAAAACTTAACCTGCTTCCAAAAGTGGGTCTGGCCCATCAAATCATTCAGTTTCTTCCACAGTAATTGGGTGGGATTTCTAAGTCACTTCCTTAACATGTATACATTTATTCATTCAAGAACATACTTGTAGTTCTGCTATGTGCAGATACTTCACTCACTTGTGATTTCTTGAGACATGAAAAAGGGAGATAGTATGGATTCTCTTTCCATGGGAGTAGGGACAACAGAAAGGGATTTTAGAAAGTGGCATTAAGAACCTTCAAAACCAGCAATGGGGATAGGAGAACAGTCTGGAGTTTCTACCTTAAACATCTAATAAAGCACAGTTTGTCACACTAGCCAGGTCTGCTCAGTTAGTATTTCCTTCTTTTTGTATCTTTTGCTCAACAAAATTAAATATTAAAAATAGAACTTGTCTTGGTAATACCAGTATTATAAAGTTAAAATAAAGTTGACAGATATTCTTTCTTTCAATGCATGTTTATTGAGCACCTACTATGTGTGAGGTATTGTTCTGTGTGCTAGGGATGCAGCAGTGAAGTAGGCAGGCAGCATGACTCAACAGGAGTTCCTGCTCCAATGATGGGAGGAAATTAATTTATCAACTAATAAATAAATAAGGTAATAAGAAAATTTCAGATAGTGGTGAGACAGTGGACATACCTAATGACTGCACAGCTACTTTAGTTTAGGTGATTATGTGGACATTTTGGGTTGAGATCTGAAGGACAGAACGGTAAGCATAATGAGATTGGTGGAAACTGCATTCTGGGCATAGTGAACTGATAGCATACATGGTCTAATGCACAACCAGGCCTGGAACTCAGATAGGCCTCTGTATCTGGAGCAGGCTCACAGACGGTGAGAGTGGCAGGAGAAATTGGCAGGGAAGTAGGTAGAAACCAGGCTGTGTGAGATTTAGCATTTTGGATATCTGTGCACGTGCAGACAAAAACAAGTATATCATAACTAGTTCCTCAGTTCACAGCAATGTAACATACATCCGAATTTTAGCGTTATTAAAACATTTTTTAAAGTGCTCTCAAATCAATAAAATATAGTACTTTAAATGTGTTGCAGAAAGTTCTATGTAAATAGGATGTTTTAAGTCATTTTATGGAACTCTAGTTTAGACTGTTCAATTTTTTGTGAAGTGAACTATCACTTCCATGTTTTTTTTGTTATAAATCCAGATACTTAGAATGAAACTCAAATGTAAGGAGAGTGCTTGCAATGTCTAGTGAATAATCTATTTTAAAATTATCGTAATTAGAGCATCTAAAAGACAAAGTCTAAATTTTTGAAACTGAAGTTTAAATTAACTAAAATTAAAAGCTCAGAAAAGCTTCTTTCCAAGCTCACTTTAGGGTGCAAAAATAATTCCTTATTAATGACTCAGTAGCTATTTAAATTTGCTCTTGCTCAAAATAAGATATTTATATGCTCAATATGAGGAGAAGTAATAGACTTATTTCTTTAAAAATAGGTGTGAGTTAGGATGACTGATCTGGAACAAGGAGCAAGAATTTGTAAGAAATTTGGGGATCTTACTTCTCTGTCCATTTCTTTCCATTTACACTCCCAGTCCAGAAGCCATAGAGAAAAAAATATGCCATAAATTGAGAAAAGCCAAGTAGTTTCTAGATGAATTTTAGAGAGTTGACAAAGTTGAAAATATAGTAATGAGCTCAATATCAACTTTTACCAGTTACCTGGCATTTAATTCTTTGCAAACAACACTAAGCTGGGTATGATTTTGTTTTGTTAAAGCACTATAACCCTAAAATATAATTGCTACTACAAAGCACTGCATATTTAAGTGTGAAATTAACATAAAGGTTAGAAGTACCTTGTAGTCTAGTTTGGAACATAGAAGAAGGAGGCCCACAAGATACATAGGAATTTGATAAGCAGCTTAGGAATTCTTGAATTTATGGGTTTAACATTGTTTCACCTACAGAATTGAAGCTCTAGGAACAGTGGAGAGAAGCTGCACTGGAGACCATGGGACTTGAGTTCTCTTTCTGACCTTGCCGTGCAGAGACTTGGCTCCTTTGAGCAAGAGCCCTTTCTTCTCTGAACCTCAGATCTGACACTCTAGGATTTTTATTTATTATTTTATTATATTATTTTATTTTATTATTTAAACGCTTCTCTCATGTCACCTTGGCCGATCTCTATTTTCAGCCACAGCTTTCTAGGAGATTTTGTGTACGTTTAGACCCATTCTACAGCGTCAGCCTTCCACTTAAAGAAGCTTATGTCTTTCTGCATTTTGCTGTAGGGCTTTACCTACTCCACCTTGGGCTCTCTGCTGGAAGCACTGCCTGGAAATGCAGGGTCATTAAGCCTCACTTAACTAAGAAGAGGCTAAACTGAACTGTCTGGTAGTTTTGATGGATAATTCTGGGTGGTATCCTGCCAACTTCTAAAGAGATCACAGGAGAATTGAGACCCCCCTCCCCTCCACGACTCCCAACAACAACCTCTCAACTCTTACTATTGGCTTTCTCTCTTGCCCTCCTCACTCTCTGCTCCCTTACTCATACTTCCTAAAATCATGTCTTGTATTAGAGTGCTACTGCTGCATACCAAATCACCTGTAATAAATGTATTACCTATTGTGTAGGTCAGAGTTCTGGGTGGGATTGCCTGGATTTTCTGCATACAGTCTCACAAGGCTGAAATCAAACTGTTGGCTTAGCCAGGCTGGGCACTTATCTGGAAGATCTGGGAAAGAATCTGCTTCCAAGCTTAGTTCCTTGCAGTTGTAGAGCTGAGGTCCCTGTTTCCTGGCTATGAGCCAGGGGTCATTCTCAGGTCCTAGAGGCTAGTCTCAAGTCCTTTCCAGCTGTCTCCTTCCATTTTCACAGCCTATGATAGTGGCATGTCAACTCCTTCTTGTGCTTTTAATCTGTTTGACTTCCACTTCTGCAACCAGCCAGAGAAAACTTTCTGCTTTAAAGGGCTTATGCTATTAAATTAGGCCTACCTGAATAATCTCCTTTTTGATTAACTCAAAGCCAGCTAAGTAGTAACTCAATTAAATCTGCAAAATCTCTTTTGCCGTGTCACAGTAATGTAATCCGTTCATGATATTTCATCATATTCACAGTCCCAGGATTTAGGATGGAAAATCCTGGAGGACTATCTTTAGAATTCTGCGTACCACACTTCCCAAATAAACTAATTGTACCCAAATCTTTGCCCCAGGCTCTGCTTTCAGGGGGACCCAGAGTAAGATAACCCATAAATAGCAAAAGGTTACTTTTCCAAATTCGAATTGAGCTTTCCAATCGTTCCAACTAAATCAAGATTTTAGAGACGTTTTCTAATTTAGTTGTCATTTTCATGACTGGAAACTTCTAAGAGAAGTAAGTATAAAAATTAAACAATTTCTCAAGCTTCCTTAAGAATGTCTGAACTATTTAAACCTAACTAAGGCTGGCAGCCCCTTGCCTTCTGATCTTCTAATTTTACAGTACATCACACTTTATATTTTTGTATTCTTCCCACCTAGCAGATTTACTGAATTTATTTCATTTACTCTTCACAAGAAGCCTGAGAGCCTTTGTGACCCTAATTTTATAAACAGAAACTGGGGCTCAGTTTCAGAAAATTTCTCAAGACCACATGGCTAGTCATGGCAAAAATGGAAAAAAAGTCCAGCTCTGATTCCAGGTGCCCACTCTTTCCATTTTACCTTGCCAGCCTCCAAAATGGAGCAAATAAGCAGGTCATCTGGGAGAAGGAGGTATTGCTTAGCCCTATATAGAGACACTTTAAGTGACTGAGTTGGAGAAAATAACGATGTTCAACACAGACTGGCTTTAAAGAAATTATAGTGCAGAGTACTGATCCCAGATCACAGTCCTGATTTTCTCTTACAGAATTCCTCCTTCCAGAAAATTTAACAAGCCTCAGAGAACTCAAATATAGCCCTATAACTGTTTCCATGGTTGCATTTCAACAAAACTGTTCATTAAACAGCAGTCCATTATCGTATCATCTTCGGACTTATGAACAAACATTTTCCCAAAATATTTCTTTCTAGAAAACTTTACATGCCGGTCCTTCTGAAGAAAATTTAGAAAATATTAACTACACCAAAGTCAAACCAAAATTTTTGGAATTTTACTGACTTCAAATAATGGCATGAGGACTTTAGCTAGGAGGGTATTATTTGTGAAAAAGATCTCTAAAAAGCAGAAAATTGAAAATTAATTGTTGTTTTGTAAACTGTTTCTGTTTAGTAAACTTTTATTTTCTATATGAGGCTTATTATAATATCAAGGATCAAGGTTGTCCTTGAGATGAGTGGGTTGTTCTCTAAATCTTAAAAAGTCAGAGAGAGAGAGAGAGAGAGAGAGAGAGAGAGAGGTGGGAGGGAAGAAGGAAATTCTTGTTTGTAAATAAAGCAGAATGATGGATGACTTACTTTAAAATTTGTGATGGCTTTAATTTTGTCATTATTTTTGTTTTTGGATAGGTATGTACATATACAGGAAGACAATAGACATATGCAGTGCTTTCAGATGCAAAATATTATGGTAGAATGGAACACCTTGATTTATTATCCTCATTTATCCTCACAGAGAAGCAGAATGTGAACGATGCAGTGCTAGCTTACGGTTAGATTTGACTGTAATTTGTCCGGTGAACATTTCAGGGTCTTGAGGCTCAGGAGCTGGCATGTTCACACAAAGAGCAGAGCAGGGACCAACATGGGGAGCACAAGTCTATGTCTCTAATTTTTCTTTAGCTCTGACAGTTTTTGAGTATCTTCTTTCTTCTGGGGTCCCTTACACCCATACAAATCCACTGCGCATGGACTCAGGTGTAGCCCATCTTTAGTGCTTGCTGTTTTCAATGTCTTTGCTTCTCCCTCACATCAGCTCTACAGCTTTCCTTCCTGACCCCTACCCCTGCCAGTGTGCCTACCTGCCTCTATCTTTCCCAAGTAAGCATGTTTTAAATATACTTGCCAAAACAATAAAGACTTGCATATTAAACTTCTCAGGAGTTGCAGTGGATTCCATGTTTGTGTCCCCACCCAATTCATTTGTCGAAATCCTAACCCCCAATAAGGTGGTATTAGAAGGTAGGGCTCTTAGCAGATAATTAAGTCATGAGGGTGGTATCCTCATGAATGTGATTTTTGTCCTTACACAAGGATTCCCAGAGCTTTCTGCCATGTGAACAAACAGTGAGAAGGTGGCAGTCTATGAACCAGAAAGTAGGTCCTCACTAGATACCTAGTCTGCCAGCACCTTGATCTTGGACTTCCCCAGGCTCCAGAAATGTAAGAAATAAGTGTTTGTTGTTTAAACCACCCAGTCTATAGTATTCTGTAATGGCATCCTGGACTAAGACAGGAGTGCCTGATTGAAAAGAAGTCCTCGGTAAGAAAGCCACTCATAATGAGAAAGAATATACTGCTAATGAGAAATTAGGAATGGATGACGGTAAGAGAGAGTATCTATTAGATTCAAGGGAGCTTATTTTTTATGGTCACAATCTTTTGACATCAGTTGGAAGAAAGTCTCAAGGCAGGATCTTCCCAACATTCTTAATTTTGGTCACTCAAGGACTTCCTACTGAACCTCACCCCTGTAGCCAGGTTTCTTCTACTCCTGTCACTTGTTCCCTTTCTCCCTAGTTGCTTTTTGCCCTCTGTTGACTACTCCATAATTTTATCCTACTTGTAAGCGTCTCATGACCCAGCTCCCTCTTTAGTTGCAGTACCATCTCTCTTTGAGTGTTTTCCAAACACATCTTTTATGAGAAGCAGCATGGTGACCTGAAAAGTCATGGGCTTGATTCTGGAGTCTCAGCGCTGCCATTACTCGCTAGGGATGGGCCTTGGGGAAAGATAGTTCACTATGCTTCCATTTTTTGGCTGTTCTCTATGCCCCTTTAGCAAGAACACTGTGAATTTCAGCATTTGGTTAGTTTTATAACTATCTATTCCCTTTCCTCTCAAGATTTCCCATCGATTCAACCAAAGTCAAAATAATCTAAAACATTGCTATTCAAAGAGTTGCCCATAAGCAATCAGTATGGGCATCACCAAGGAGCTGATTCAAAATCTCAGGTCCACCTCAGACCTGCTGAGTGGGAATCTGTATTTCAGTGAGGTCCCAATGATTGATTGAACATTGAAGTTTAGAAGTACTTATCTAAACATATACTTAGGCATTGAGTTCAGAGTTTGGGAGCAACAATTCCTGGCAGTCTGAGGGAACAAGTCCAGCTGGGCCACATGATGCAGGGTGTCCAGAAGATTCAAGGAAGCTTATTTTTTTATGGTTAGAGTTTTTGTCATTGACGTCAGTGACCTCAGAGCTTCTTCCTGGTGCTATACTTGGAATGGTGCCACCGTGCAAGATTCAGGAGCATGTCTTACTTTTTTTTAATTAAAAAAATTTTTTTAACTCTTTATTGAATTTGTTACAATATTGCTTCTGTTTTATATTTTGTGTTTTTGGCTGTGAGGCATGTGGGATCTTAGTTCCCTGACCAGGGATCGAACCCACACCCCCTGCATTGGAAGGTGAAGTCTTAACCACTGGACCGCCAGGGAAGTCCCAGGAGCATGTCTTTTAGCAGCAACAAAGACCCCCCAAAATTATGCCTCCAAAAGAAAGGGAAAACCAGTGATAAATGAGCTCAAAGAAAAATCATCCTAGTTCTTCCTGACTCTTGGAGATTTTATCCTCCTATAAACATCCTTCTGTCTTTCTCTGGCCTCTGATTTCTCTACTCCACTTCCAAGTGGGGATATTGTTCGGATAGGCTCTCTCCTCTACTTCCTTTCTGACTTCTTTGAATCTAGCACTCAACAGTTTTCCTTGAAATAATACTCACTAAATAAGATAATTATCAAAAACTAGTAAAAGTTGCCAAGATATCTGGCTTAGAATCAGATTCTGGCCTGGCTCCTCTCTTGAGACCAAAAGAATGCTGCTCTACAACTACCTGCTGGGTTCCCCTCAAAGATGGCATATATTGCTCTAGGTGCAGCTGCCATTGCTAATCTCAGATGTGAAGGTGAGAGATTGAATTTAGCTAATAATAGAGCAGTAAATTCTAGATTTCACATTATCTCAAGTAACTCACAGCTTCAGCCCTTCTCTTCACAATACAAGAGAGAAACAGAATTTTTAAAAGTACTCTGAGCTGTAAAAATAAACATTATATAGGTACCATACATGGGAGAGTTGATGCATTTTATACCTAGTGTCTCACTCAGAATTTATGTACCCTTGCTTGACACTTTGTTCTAATAAGATTATATATCTGATTTCTAAACCATGATAAATTAGAAAAGAGATAAATATTGCTCTAGATAAGTGTGTTATTACAGCTATTGGGAATTAAGGATGTAGTAAAAGGCAGCAACCCTGCACACATACACACACACACACACACACACACACACACACACACACACACACACATAGACACACATACCCCAAAACTAGTATGAGACTATTTTATGTAGGGGCAAATATCCATCCTTACCCTTGTCCTCTAGCCCTGAAAGCTTTATTGTATTACAACTGAATACTCCAATTAATATTCTTAATAACAGAGCTGATTTTATGCAGGAAATGTAAAATATTCTCCAGTAAACTGAAAAATAAAAGGACACATAAGCATATGTTATGGTTTAACTATAAAAACTGTAACCATAGCAGAAATAGAATTTAGACAATTTTTTCATTAAAAATAGTTTAAATAAAATTTTGTGAGACTATTCAAGGGTTATGACTAGATAAAACTTCACAGCATCTTTTATTTTGTATAATCCTTAAAGTTTTTCAAGAGGTTCTCATATACATTATTTTCTCTCATTCAAATGAGATTAATGAAAACTTGAGATGCATTTAAGTAAACCAATGAAGGAAAATAAATGTATTTTTAAACACAAAGTAGAAGGCAAAGTCTCTATGGAGGCAGAATGATTCCCATGACTCTCTCTAAAATTACAGATAAAGTGTTTTAGAGAAATGGGAAAAAAATGTGTGTAGAATCATACCTCTCTGGCTAGAAGAAGTTTAGTAATTACTTGGTCCAACCATCCATATAATGTTCAAGATCTTCCTACAACATCTCTGATAAGTGATTCTTCAATCAGGATTTAAACTTCTTAAGAGACAGAGGAATACTTACCTCTATTTCCACTTCTTTTATCTTTAAGTAACTCCCTCAGCATATTCCTTTTTATGCTGAGTCATAACCTACCTCCTTGTAGCCTCTACCAGTAATATCTAGCTTAATCTGTTTTGGTCTTTGTTCATAGGGAAAAGACTCAGGAATAAAAATAAAAAGAGGTGAGGGTGTTCTCCTCAAAGACCCATTATGTGAAAGAGAAATTGGACCTAACGTTTTAAGGTCATGGTGATCTTTGTGTAGAAGTTATGAAAAGGCAAAAATAAAAACAAAAACATAAACCATTTAAGCAGTCATTACTGTTCACCAATGTGATAAACTTCCTTGAGAAATCCTTAGTTTCCCATTAGTGGAAGCATTCTAATTGAGGCTTGATGACCAATTATCAGGATACTACAGAAAATCCTGCTATATTACATGGGACATTGTGTTTTACAAACTCTAACTTAATTTTACCTACAACACTGTTATGATTTCTGGATTACAACTTAATGCTCCACATTTTAATCATCACCATCATCATCATCATCAGTAACATTTATTTTGTGCTCTTAACGTACCAGGCATTGTGCCAAGTATTTCATATATATTATCTTATTTAATCCTTTTAACAATCCCAGGAAACAGGTGATATTATTAATATTCCCTTTGATGAATGAGAAAACCAAGGCTTACGAAGATTGAGAATCCTGTCTTTGAACTACAGAGACTGAGAACATATCAGTGGTTGCTAAGGACAATTAGTGAGAGGAAAGGTTGATTACAAAAGAGCACAAAAAAATTGAGGGAGGTGGTGGAATTGCTCTGTATCATGATGGTGGTTACCACATGGCTGAATGCATTCATCAAAACTCATAGACTTGTACAGGAAAGAGAATACATTTTACGACATAAACTGTATCTTAATAAACCTGACTTTAAAAATCTTGCCTTTGATTGTACAATTGGTTAGTACTCTTCTGTGGGCTGAGGTAGTTATAAGTTTGGATTCTGTGGTTATTCTGTGCTCCTCAACTGAGGTCTGTAATTTGGGTAAGGTGCCACATTTGCAACTTTGGTGCTTGGCCTAGGTCCAAAGACTATGTGGATAGTATCCTATGGGAATGCATATGTCTTAGTAAGTTCTATCACTTTTTAACTATATTTGTCACTGTATTCACCTCTGTAATTCTTTTCTCAATTCATGGTTTCCAAACTTGCTACATTCTGATTGTCTTGAAAGATGAGACAATTTCTTTACCTCTATAATTATCTCTAAAATTCTAGTATCTTTCACAGTACCATATTCAGACACAAAGAGTATTTTCCTCAATAAAAAACACTAGGAAAACTGAGATTTGGGTTCAGCATAAGGAAACATTTCAGATAGTCACTGCTACTCAGAGATGGACCAGGTGCCCACTAGGACATGGGTGTCTTACATCAGAGAACAAAGTATTTCTAAAATCACCTTTAACTGAATTTATCAAAGCTCACAAATAAAAAATGCTCAGTGATTTCTCTAAAGGCATGAGGAATATTGATTTCATAGATTTATAAATGCAGAACATTATGAGAGATAAAAGGAGGAGAACCTTGCTTTGGTTCTACTCCCACTCAGCTTTCCTTCTGTGCCTGCTTTGTGTGTGTGTGTGTGTGTGTGTGTGGGAACATATGTCCTACTGAGGGCAACTTAAGGGCAAGATTTTGAGGCAACTGATAAATGAAATCACTAAGAGTAATCAATTTCATAAGAGAAAAATGGTTTTTTTAAATTTTATTTATTTATACAACAGGTTCTTATTAGTTATTTATTTTATACATATTAGTGTATATATGTCTATCCAAATCTCCCAATTCATCCCACAACCACCACCCCTTCCCTGCTTTCCCGCCTTGGTGTCCATACGTTTGTTCTGTACATCTGTATTTCTATTTCTGCCTTGCAAACTGGTTCATCTGTACCATTTTTCTAGAGTCCACATATATGCGTTAATATACGATATTCGTTTTTCTCTTTCTGACATTTCACTCAGTAGGACAGTCTCTAGATCCATCCATGTCTCTACAAATTACCCAATTTCATTCTTTTTTAAGGCTGAGTAATATTCCATTCTATATATGTACCACACCTTCTTTATCCATTTGTCTGTTGATGGGCATTTAGGTTGCTTCCATGACCTGGCTATTGTAAATAGTGCTGCAATGAACACTGGGGTGCATGTGTCTTTTTGATATGGTTTTCTCAGGGTATATGCCCAGTAGTGGGATTGCTGGGTCATATGGTAATTCTATTTTTAGTTTTTTAAGGAACCTCCATACTGTTCTCCATAGTGGCTGTCTTAATTTACATTCCCACCAACAGTGCAAGAGGGTTTCCTTTTCTCCACACCCTCTCCAGCATTTGTTGTTTGTAGATTTTCTGATGATGCTCAATCTAACTGGTGTGAGGTGATATCTCATTGTAGTTTTGATTTGCATTTCTCTAATAATTAGTGATGCTGAGAAGCTTTTCATGTGCCTCTTGGCCATCTGTATGTCTTCTTTGGAGAAATGTCTAGTTAGGTTTTCTGCCCATTTTTGGATTGGGTCGTTTGTTTCTTTAATATGGAGCTGCATGAGCTGTTTATATATTTTGGAGATTAATCCTTTGTCCATTGATTCACTTGCAAATATTTTCTCCCATTTTGAGGGTTGTCTTTTCATCGTGTTTGTAGTTTCTTTTGCTTTGCAAAAGCTTTTAAGTTTCATTAGGTCCCATTTGTTTATTTTTGTTTTTATTTCCATTACTCTAGGAGGTGGCTCAAAAAGGATCTTGCTGTGATTTATGTCAAAGAGTGTTCTTCCTATGTTTTCCTCTAAGAGTTTTATAGTGTCTGGTCTTACATTTAGGTCTCTAATCCATTTTGAGTTTATTTTTGTGTATGGTGTTAGGGAGTGTTCTAATTTCATTCTTTTCCATGTAGCTGTCCATTTTTCCCAGCACCACTTATTGAAGAGGCTGTCTTTTCTCCATTGTATATCCTTGCCTCCTTTGTCATAGATTAGTTGACCATAGGTGCATGGGTTTACCTCTGGGCTTTCTATCCTGTTCCATCAATCTATATTTCTGGTTTTGTGCCAGTACCATATTGTCTTGATTACTGTAGCTTTGTAGTGATGTCTGAAGTCAGGGACTCTGATTTCTCCAGCTCTGTTTTTTTTTCCCTCAGGATTGCTTTCACAATTTGGGGTCTTTTTTGTCTCCATACAAATTTTAAGATTTTTTGTTCTAGTTCTGTAAAAAATGCCATTGGTAATTTGATAGAGATTGCATTGAATCTGTAGATTGCTTTGGGTAATAGAGTCATTTTCGCAATATTGATTCTTCCAATCCAAAAACATGGACGATCTCTCCATCTGTGTCATCTTTGATTTCTTTCATCAGTGTCTTATAGTTTTCTGCAGACAGGTCTTTTGTCTCCTTAGGTAGGTTTATTCCTAGGTATTTTATTCTTTTTGTTGCAATGGTGAATGGGATTTTTTCCTTAATTTCTCTTTCTGATCTTTCATTGTTAGTGTATAGGAATGCAAGAGATTTCTGTGCATTAATTTTGTATCCTGTAACCTTACCAAATTCATTGATTATCTCTAGTAGTTTTCTGGTGACATATTTAGGATTATCTATGTATAGTATCATGTCATCTGCAGTGACAGTTTTACTTCTTCTTTTCCAATTTGAATTCCTTTTATTTCTTTTTCTTCTCTGATTGCCATGGCTAGGACTTCCAAAACTATGTTGAATAATAGTGGTGAGACTGGGCAACCTTGTCTTGTTCCTGATCTTAGAGGAAATGGTTTCAGGTTTTCACCATTGAGAACGATGTTGGCTGTGGGTTTGTCATATATGGCCTTTATTATGTTCAGGTAAGTTCCCTCTATGACTATTTTCTGGAGAGTTTTTAATCATAAATAGGTGTTGAATTATGTCAAAAGCTTTTTCTGCATCTATTGAGATGATCATATGGTTTTTATTCTTCAATTTGTTAATATGGTGTATCACATTGATTGATTTGCGTATATTGAAGAATCCTTGCATCTCTGGGATAAATCCCATTTGATCATGGTATATGACCATTTTAATGTGTTGTTGGATTCTGTTTGCTAGTATTTTGTTGAGGATTTTTGCATCTATATTCATCAGTGATATTGGTCTGTAATTTTCTTTTTTTGTAGTGTCTTTGTCTGGTTTTGGTATCAGGGTGATGGTGGCCTCATAGAATGAGTTTGGGAGTGTTCCTCCCTCTGCAATATTTTGGAAGAGTTTGAGAAGGATGGGTGTTAGCTCTTCTCTAAATGTTTGATAGAATTCACCTGTGAAGGCATTTGGTCCTGGACTTTCGTTTGTTGGAAGATTTTTTTTCACATTTTCAATTTCATTACTTGTGATTAGTCTGTTCATGTTTTCTATTTCTTCCTGATTCAGTCTTGGAAGATTATACCTTTCTAAGAATTTGTCCATTTCTTCCAGGTTGTCCATTTTATTGGCATATAGCTGCTTGTAGTAGTCTCTCATGATCCTTTGTATTTCTGCCATGTCAGTTGTAACTTCTCCTTTTTCATTTCTAATTTTATTGATTTGAGTCCTCTCTCTCTTGATGAGTTTGGCTTTAAGTTTATCAATTTTGTTTATCTTTTGTTTATCTTCTCAAAGAACGAACTTCTAGGTTTTGTGATCTTTGCTATAGTTTTCTTTGTTTCTATTTCATTTATTTCTGCTCTGATCTTTATGATTTCTTTCCTTCTACTAACTTTGGGTTTTGTTTGTTCTTCTTTCTCTAGTTCCTTTAGTTGTAAGGTTGGATAGTTTATTTGAGATTTTTCTTGTTTCTTTAGGTGAGATTGTATTGCTATAAACTTCCCTCTTTGAACTGCTTTTGCTGCATCTCATAGGTTTTGGATCGTCATGTTTTTGTTGTCATTTTTCTCTAGGTATTTTTTATTTCCTCCTTGATTTCTTCAGTGATCTCTTGGTTATTTAGTAACGTATTGTTTAGCCTCCATGTGTTTGTGTTTTTTAAGGTTTTTTTTCCCTGTGCTTTATTTCTAATCTCATAGCAGTTTGGTTGGAAAAGATGCTTGATATGATTTCACTTTTCTTAAATTTACCAAGGCTTTATTCGTGACCCAAGATGTGATCTATCCTGGAGAATGTTCTTTGTGCACTTGAGAAGAAAGTGTAATCTGCTCTTTTCAGATGGAACATCCTATAAATATCAATTAAATCTATCTGGTCTAGTTTGTCATTTAAAGCTTGTTTTGTTATTAATTTTCTGTCTGGATAATCTGTCCACTGGTGTAAGTGAGGTGTTAAAGTCCCCTACTATTATTGTGTTACTGTCCATTTCCTCTTTTATAGCTGTTAGCTTTTGCCTTATGTATTGAGGTGCTCCTATGTTGGGTGCATATATATTTATAACTGTTGTATCTTCTTCCTAGCTTGATCCCTTGACCCTTATGTAGTGTACTTGTCTCTTGCAATAGTCTTAAGGTCTACTTATTCTGATATGAGAATTGCTACTGCAGCTTTCTTTTGAGTTCCATTTGTATGGAATATCTTTTTCCATCCCCTCACTTTCAGTCTGTATGTGTCCCTAGGTCTGAAGTGGGTCTCTTGTAGACATGATATGTATGGGTCTTGTTTTTGTATCCATTCAACCAGTCTATGTCTTTTGGTTGGAGCATTTAACCCATTTACATTTAAGGTAATTATCAATATGTATGTTCCTATTACCATTTCCTTAATTGTTTGGGGTTTTTTTTTGTAGCTCCTTTTCTTCTGTTATGTTTCCCACTTAGAGAAGTTCCTTTAGCATTTGTTGTAAAGCTGGTTTGGTGGTGCTGAATTCTCTTAGCTTTTGCTTTTCTGTAAAGTTTTGATTTTTCCATCAAATCTGAATGAGATCCTTGCTGGGTAGAGTAATCTTGGTTATAGGTTTTTCCCTTTCATCCCTTTTAATATATCATGCCACTCCCTTCTGGCTTGTAGAGTTTCTGCTGAGAAATCAGCTGTTAACCTTATGGGAGTTCCCTTGTATGTTATTTGTCATTTTTCCTTTGTTACTTTTAATAATTTTTCTTTGTCTTTAATTTTTGTCAACTTGATTACTATGTGTCTTGGTGTATTTCTCTTTGGGTTTATCTTATGGGACTCTCTGCACTTCCTGGACTTGGGTGGCTGTTTCCTTTCCCATGTTAGGGAAGATTTTGACTATAATTTCTTCAAATATTTTCTTGGGTCCTTTCTCTCTTTTCCTTCTGGGACCCCTATAATGCAAATGCTTAATGTTGTCTCAGAGGTCTCTTAGGCTGTCTTCATTTCTTTTCATACTTTTTTCTTTATTCTGTTATGCGATAGTGAATTCCACCATTCTGTCTTCCAGGTCACTTATCCATTCTTCTGCCTCAGTTATTCTCCTATTGATTCTTTCTAGTGTATTTTTCATTTCAGTTATTGTATTGTTCATGTCTGTTTGTTTGTTCTTTAATTCTTCTAGGTGTTTGTTCTCTAATTCTTCTAGGTCTTTGTTAAACATTTCTTGCATCTTGTCGACCTTTGCCTCCATTCCTTTTCTGAGTCTCTGGATCATCTTCACTATTTTATTCTGAATTCTTTTTCTGGAAGGTTACCTATCTCCACTTCATTTAGTTGTTTTTCTGGGGTTTTATCTTGTTCCTTCATCTGGTACATAGTCCTCTGCCTTTTCATTTTGTCTATCTTTCTGTGAATGTGTTTTTTGTTCCACAGGCTGCATGTCTGTATTTCTTCTTGCTTCTGCTGTCTGCCCTCTGGTGGATGAGGCTATCTAAGAGGCTTGTGCAAGCTTCCTGATGATAGGGACTGGTAGTGGGCAGAGCTGGGTGTTGCTCTGGTGAGCAGAGCTACATAAAACTTTAATCCAGTTGTCTGCTGATGGGTAGGGCTGCGTTCCCTCCCTGTTCATTGTTTGGCCTGAGGTGACCCAGCACTGGAGCCTACAGGCTCTTTGATGCAGTTAATGGTGGACTCCAGGAGGGCTCACACCAAGGAGTACTTCCCAGAACTTCTGCTGCCAGTGTCTTTGTCCCCATGGTGAACAACAGCTGCCCCTTGCCTCTGCAGGACACCCTCCAACACTAGCAGGTAGGTCTGGTTCAGTCTCCTGTGAGGTCACTGTTCCTTCCCCCTGGGTCCTGGTGCACACACTAGTTTGTGCGTGCCCTCCAAGAGTGGAGTCTCTGTTTCCCCCAGTCCTGTCAGAGTCCTGCAATCAAATCCCACTAGCCTTCAATGTCTGATTCTCTGGGAATTCCTCCTCCCGTTTCCAGACCCCCAGGTTGGAAAGCCTGACGTGGGGCTCAGAACCTTCACTCCAGTGGGTGGACTTTTGTGGTATAATTGTTCTCCAGTTTTTGAGTCACCCTTCCAGTGGTTATGGGATTTGATTTTATTGTGCTTTTGCCCCTCCTACCATCTGTGGCTTCTCCTTCATCTTTGGATGTGGGATATCTTTTTTGGTGTGTTCCAGTGTCTTCCTGTCAATGATTGTTCAGCAGTTAGTTGTGATTCTGGTGCTCTCACAAGAGGGAGCCAAGAAAAATATTTTTATATTTATCATGTCTAAAAGTATTTTTCACATCATTCATTTTATTGTAACTGAAAATTGTTACAAGTCAAAATAATCTAAAGTGATGTGTGTCCTTTTTTAGTGATAATAAGAAAAATGCATAAGTGGTTGTATCCACCTAAGTTGTAAACTTTTTTGAAAAGCAAATAATATAATTTGTATTTTCTTCACATATATCTCAGATACCCATGTCAGATCTGTGAACACCACACTAGTCTCTGAAATTTTGTAGCACCAACATGACAATAGACTAACCATGGCCATGAATGCAGGATGCTGAAATCCACACAGCACCAAATCCCCTAAGAGAGAGCTTGATTAGATACGTACTCAAGGATGGAGTCCTATAGGAAATGAGCTTGGCAGCTCTCTGCAACAAAAGGGGTGCAATGCAGTTGACATGACAAAGGGAAAGTCAAGCGGGGCTCCAGTGTTCTCCTCCCACCTAAGTGCATGATCTTAAACAAGTCACGACATGTTGGGCTTTTGTTTTTCACCTACAGCATGAGGAATACACAATCGCTTGCATAGATTTCAGGACAAAACTGTTATCATCTCAATAACTAATGTAGTAAACATTTTAAATAAAATTCTTATCTGACATTGGGAGCATTTGGAAAATTCTTAGTTTTCAATATTTGCATGGATTTTGAAATGCCAAGCCATTGTGAAAATGTCTTTTACAACTTTCCCATGTCTGGCCAATCAGGGTAAACAGCAACTCATGTGAATTGAGTAAGATGAAGACTTATTTTAGAATAGAAAAATCTTGCCCCATAGAACTTGTGTCACTATGAACACTGAGAAATATCGAAGAACAATTTCTTGTAGTTGCTCAACAGTGTTAGAAAAGGTTATATAAAAGGGACAAATTGCCCAATATGCACTCCTTGTCCAAACCATAAAACAAAATTAGCAGCCACATGAGGCAACGGTATAAAACCAGGAAGTCCTAAAATGGAAAAGTAAAGAAGTAAATGTCTACTGGAATAAAAATGCTACAAAACATGAAAATATGCAGATTAAATTCTATAGGAGACAAGGAAATAAAAGACTTACGTAACCCAGTGTGTAGCAAGATTTGATAGAACATACTTAATTCACAATGTGAGTAGTGACAGCATGGGATCGTAAGGATCAATTAACCTAATAATTTATTTAGCAAGTTTATGTATATGCTTTTTCATATAATGTTTTACAATTTATTTATTTATTTATTTATGTCTTCACAGTGCAATTTATTCCACCAAAAGTTCACAGTCATATTCTAGGGATGGCATTCAGGACAACCAGAAATCTGAACAGGTCTATGCAACATATGAAAAAGTTTAAAGCTGTGGTGGCATAGGCATGAACTGGTTAAGAAATGTGGTGTTACTGACCCACAGGACTGAAGAAAAGGTGGTTGGAGAGGAAGTAGAATGGAGTGGTTTGAAGAAAGGTTTTTCATGTCTAAAGGGTTTGGACATTGGCTCTGCCACTTACTTACTCTGTGACCTTGGAGAAGATCCTGACCTAAGATCAGTGAACTCTTCTGTAAAATGGACTGCTGAGACGAATAAATGAGACACTTCATGCAGCATGCGTGACACATACAGAGTAGGTACTTAAAAAACATTCACTCTTTTGATGATGATGATAATGACAATGACATGGACTGTTTTCTGAAAGGGGTATAAACGCCCACCAAAAAGGTCAGAGAGTTCTAGGGTAAGTAATAAGATGGACAATCTAGAAGAAATGGACAAATTCTTAGAGACATACAACCTTCCAAGGCTGAACCAGGAAGAAGTAGAAAATATGAACAGACCAATCACAAGTAATGAAATTGAAACTGTGATTAAAAATCTTCCAACAAACAAAAGTCCAGGACCAGATGGCTTCACAGGTGAATTCTATCAAACATTTAGAGAAGAGTTAACACCTACACTTCTGAAACTCTTTCAAAAAACTGCAGGGGAAGGAACACTTCCAAGCTCATTCTACGAGGCCACCATCATTCTGATACCAAAACCAGACAAAGATATCACACACAAAAAAAGAAAATTAGAGGCCAATATCACTGATAAACATAGACATAAAATACTCAACAAAATACTAGCAAACTGAATCCAACAACACATTAAAAGGATCACACACCCTGATCAAGTAGGATTTATTCCAGGGATGCAAGGATTCTTCAATATAGGCAAATTGATTGATGTGATACACCACATTAACAAATTGAAGAATAAAAACCATATAATCATCTCAACTTAAAAATAGCTTTCACACATTATCTTAATTCAAAACTCAACAAAACTCAGGGAAATAGAGTAGCCTAGTCCCATTTAGACACCTGTCCCTACCTCCCACCCAGGTGCCAAAGGGAATGGCTTACATAAATCAAAAAGCAAATCCTAGAGGTGAAGTGTCCTTATGTACATTGTGAGACATGCTGATGGCCACATTTTTTACTTGCATTCCTGGATTGGAAAGAAGTAACACACAATCTCCAAATCAAAAGCTGTCACTTGCAGATAACTACAGGTAAATACAAAAACTAAGCCTCAATCAACAGAAAGCTGCACTTCTAAGCCTGGGACATAGCAGATCCCGACTATTTAGAGGCTATGCACTTATGTAAAATATTGGCAGTAATAATACTACCACCAAGGGTTGTTGTAATAACTGCATCTATTCATTCAATCAACATTTATTGAGGCCAGAGTGACATCACCAAGATGGCAGCATAGGAGACCCCAGCCTCTATCCCCCAACAAAGACCAACAATTAGATAGCTATCCATGAACAAAAACAGCTCGGGGAGAGCTTGGTGTCCATTTAAGAAACTTCAGCAACACAGTGGAATAAAAAAAGAAAAACCTGAAACTGCACACGAAGAGAAAAGAAGACAGCTTAATTTTCCCTGAATCATCCCTTTCCCCCAAACTGGCATTGCTCATTGCCAAAATAGAACTCCCCAGCTAGAAAGCATTCCCTTCAACAAGAAAGGAAGAGTGAGATGAGTGACCAGCTTTCCCAGCCTTTTGGGTACCACATGAAGGTCCAGCTTCAATTTCACCTACCCAGACCAGCAAAGCTGAGACTTATAGAGTTGGCTAGAAACAACGAAGAAAACCAGGGGCTACCGATAGCAGCCATGCATGGAAGTGACTGATGTTCACAGTAACCTGCTTTTACAGGCAAAACCAGCAGCTTTTGACAATGAGGGAACAAAAAACCAATGGCCAGTACAGCTGGCAGATTTCACCAGCTTTTCCCACAGATTTTTACATTCACTGACTTCCACCACCTGAGTCCTCCCTGCTCCCTTCCTTTACCCCCCAGAGTCCAGGAATTGTATCAGCAGCCAGCCCAGGCCTCTGCAGGTATAAAATGCAAGTCTAGACCCCTGTGGCTGCCCACCCCCATCAGTTGTGCATGTGCTTGGGTCTAGCCCCTCTAGTTGTGCACCTGCACACTACTGCCTGACACCCATCACCAACCTTCACTATGTGTGCACACCCAGGAAAGACTATCAGGAAAACACATCTGGCAGCCATGGCCACCACAGCTGCTTATAGGCCCAGACAAGACCTTGTCTTCTGTCACTGGTCTCCACCACTGTGATCACCTGCAGCCAGCCCCTATAGCTGAGCACCTGCATGCTGTCAGCCCAACTACTTCACCATGCTGTGCTGCCACATGCCTGGAGCAACACCCAGCAGCCAGTGTAGTACATGCCAACAGCCAGGGCCTCTGAACTATCAGTGCACCAGCAGTTGCCTATTGTACTCCAACAACAACATGTGTGCCTGTAACTGATCCCTGTCACTACATAGGCACTTGCAGTTGGCCTCCAGAGCCAAATGTGTGCACACTACTACCAGCTCTGGTCACCACCACTGTCTGCAGTGGTCCCTAACTGTTGGACCTGGAGGCATAGCTGAGAAACCCAAGAGCCTTTGCAGCCACCATGGACACCCAGTGACACTCACCAAGAACCACACAATTATCAATGCCATGGACCAAATGGCCTGAGTTTAAGAGACATCATGCCTCCTGAGACCCAGTGCCACCATACACCTCTCACTTGGCACCTGCAACACTAGATCTAGGGCCACAGCATGCTCCAGTGTGCCCCTATTTTCAGGTGAAAATCTTTCTTACTGAAGTCATTTCATAAAGTCTGAAAGAGGTGACTGCTTCTTTAAATGTGCAGACACCTACACAAAACTACAGGGATCAGGGAAAATCAGGGAAACACTGACTCCACCAAAGGAATTGTAAACCTCCAGTAACTGGCCACAAAGAAATTGAGATAAAGGAATTAACTGACAAATAATTCAAAATAATTATTCTCTAGATGCTCAGAGATCTACAAGAGGACACAGACAAACAATTAACAATATCAGGAAGGCAATACAAGAACAATATAAGAATTTCAAAAAAGAGATAGAAAACATAAAAAAGAACCAAAGAAATTTTGGAAATGAAGAATACAATGGCTGAACTGAAGAATTCAATAGAAAGCTTCAACAGCAGACTTGACTAAGCAGAAGAAAGAAGTAGTGAGCACAAAGACTAAAATAAACAAAATTGTAAATGAAAGAGAACACATTACAACTAATCCCACCAATACACAAAGAATCAGAGAAACTACTATGAACAGGAACACACGATAGGGAAAGGATAGTCTCTGAAACTAATGTTGCTGAGAGAACCAGATAGCCACATGCAGAAGAAAAGAAATTGGACCCTTATCATACACCAATCACAAAAACTAACTCAAAGTGGATTAAAGACTTAAACATAAGACCTGAAACCACAAAACTCCTAGAAGAAAGCATAGAGAAAAAGTTGCTAATACTGGTCGAGCTTCTGCACAGGAAAAGAAACATTCCAAAAATGAAAAGGCAACCTATGGAATGGAAGAAAATATTTTCAAATCATATATCTGTTAAGGAGTTAATATCCCAAAGTATGTAGACAACCCATACAATTCAATTGCAAACAAACAAACAAACAAAAAAACAATGAAAAAAATGGGCAGAGAAACTGAATAGAAAATTTTCCAAAGAAGACATCTGAATGGTCAACAGGTACAATGAAAAAGTGCTCTACATCACTAATCATTAGGGAAATAAAAATAAAACCACAATGGGATATCACCTCACACCTGTTAGAATGGCTATCATTAAGAAGACAAGAGATAGTATTGTAAAGATGTGAAAAAAAGACCCCTTGTACACTGTTAGTGGGAATATAAATTGGTACAGTCACTATGGAAAACAGTATGGAGGTTACTCAAAAAATTAAAAATAGAACTACTGTACAATCCAGTAATTCTTCTTCTGGGTATATACCCAGAGGAATTTCAAGTAGGAGTCCAGAGAGATATATGCACTCCCACGTTTATTGCAGCACTATTCATAATAGCCAAGATTTGGAAACAACCTAAGTGTCCATTGATGGATAAGGGGGTAAAGGAGATGTGGTATATATACATATATATTTTTTATATATATAAATATATATTATATATATAAAATATACAAATACATAAATATATACAAATTTATATATTTTATATATATATATTATAGATATATATATGTAATTATTCAGCTGTGAGCAAAAATGAAATTCAGTTGTTTGGGTCAACATGAATTGACCTTGAGGACATTATGCTATGTGAAATGTCAGACAGAAAAAAGAAAATATTGTATTATATCACTTATATGTGTAATCTACCAAAGCAAAAGCATAGAAACAGAGTATAAAGTTGGTTACCAGGGGCTGGGGGGTGGGAGAATATTTGTCAAAGCATATAAACTTCCAGTTATGAGTAAGTTCTGGGGATCAAATATCCCCAGATATAATCTCCTGGTGAATATAGTTAATAATAGTGTATTACATATATGAAAGTTGGTAAGAGAGCAGATCTTAAATGTTCTCACCACACAAAACAAATTGTAATCATGTGACATGATAATGGTATTAGTTATGGCTCTGGTGGGAATCATTTTGTAATATATAAGTATATCAAATCAACACACTGCACATGTTAAATTCACATAATAGTATATGTCAATTATATCTCAATAAAACTGAAAAATAATAAAAAGTAAATGTTGTGCCTTAAAAAAACTAAAAACACAAATTTACTTAGCCCCTACTGTGTGCAGGAATAGGCCTGGGACTAAATGTAAATATAAGAATATGTTTGTAGTCTAGAAGAAGAGAAAGAAAAATAGGAAAAGTGCTTTGAGAACTGTAAGGACAGTTGTACTTACTTAAAGCAGATGGGAAAGATGACCTAATTCAAATGCAAAAGTGATGAAAAAGGAAGTGGGTTTCTAAAGGCTCCCATCTTGGGGTCCTGGCTAAGCTTCCTGCATACAGTGACCCCTTGAGTCCTAACTGGGACCTTATGTGTAAAATGTCTGCAGAATTGGACTAACGATTACAAGCATGTTATGTAAGAGAGACGTTTATATAAGTGCAGCCAAAGTGTTTTCACACTTCAGTCATGTGAATGCTGGGGCAAGGCTCTCTGTGGTCCAAGGAATGAAGCCAAGTCAGTTACTCTCCACCCACAACCCCATTCCCTCAGTTCTCCACGCAGGCTTTAGTTGAAATGACAACATGGGAAGCAAAACACTTGTTGAAAATGCGGTATGCTGAAATGAAGACAAAGCTGGTCTTTATTTTCCTCCAGCATGTCAAGTCCTCACAATACTCATCATACTCAATCAGACCTTCACAAATTCATGAAAGTAGAAATGGGTGAAGGGGAAGGAAGAAAAGAAGAGAAAGGTGTTGGGGTAAGATATGTAGACTTAGCTGTAAAGGTGGGAGCAGTAAAACAAGAGCTAAACCAGATAAAAGAGCTGGAATGCCTGCTTCCTTCCATGACAGGGGTAACTGCTGCATTTCTGGATCCCAGGCAAGACCTTGGATTGTGAAGCTGCTGCTTTACTTAGTTGGTCACAGCATTAGGTACCCCTACAGTTTCTCCACAGTCTGCTATGATATAGTGAATATGATCTCAGGTGGCCTCAGCCTGCAGCAGCTTGAAGGAGGGTTTTGGTTCCCTGGCCAGAGACTGAAGTCAGGCCGTGGCAGTGAGAGCGCTGAATCCCAGCCACTAGACCACCAGGGACCAGGGCCAGTGACAAGGCCCTGGCCCATCAACTTTGTAGAAATAAATTTCCACAAAGAGACAGAAAGAAGTGAAACAAGTAGAGTGTTTATTAGAAGGAAAAATAGTACCTGTAATAGACACACAGGTGGGCTCAGAGAGAGTCGCACCCTTGTGGTAGTTTGAATCACTTATGTGGGACATTTCTGGGTTTCCTCTGGCCAGTCATCTTGCTTTGCCCGGCCCTCCCATGTGTGTATGCACATCTCTTAGCCAAGATGGAGTCTAGCGAAGAGACCTATGGGTAGGTTGACACTCCCTTTTTGACTTCCAAGGACCCTCTCTGCGCATGTATAGTCGGGAAGGTTTCCTTGACCTTGAAAATGAGAAATATGTGGTCGCTATCTCAGGGCTCAGCCTCTCCTATTATCCTCCTGCTATTGTCTTCATCTTGGAGTATCTGTCCACAGGGGACAAACTCCAGCTGCTCAACCTGAGGCTCATCTATCATCTGCCTCAAAAAGAGTAACAAAATGAGAATCAAAAGACCTGATGTTTAGCATCATACAGTCACTACCTAGGCAAGTGTGTATCATAATTGGGGCTCCATTTCCAGATGTGTAAAATGAGGTACTTGGAGCAGACAATACTCAAGAGCCACTCTGGCCACATAAGTTGTGATTTCATCAGGATGGTATACTTCAATCAACAGAGACTTTTTGTAATGAATAAACCACCATTTCCTACTTGTGTGGTTTTGTACAAGTTACTAAACTTTTCTGAGCCCTAGTTTCTTCAGAGTAAAATGTGATTAACAGTGCCTGTCCGGGTGTCGGAAGGATTAAATGAGATAATGCATATACTGCACTAGCATAGCACTAGTAGCATAAAAGAGGATAGTTCCCTTCCCCTCACTGGGGTCCTTTGGTGGATGCCTCTATGAGAGTTTCTATTCAATCCTATCAGAACTTTCATAGGGGGTGTTGCACAGAGGAGCCACAGTGAAAGAAGGAATGGGGCTCTAGTCCAGCTGCCCAGCACGACCTCAAGCAGGTCCTGAGCATCAGTGAGCTTCATTTTCCTCTTGTGCAAGATGAAGGTATGACTACTTGTCCTGCCTACCTCTTGAGGCTATTGTGAGATGAAAGAGGATAAATATGGAATGTTTTATGAACTCTGAAACACCATTCCAATGTCAGTGTGAGAGGAGAGCAGGCGATAAGAATCTGCACCACCAAATGCCTAGCTGGTGTTAGGGAAAACTCAGGGCTCATGCATCCTCTGATCCACTTAAGAATTTGGATACTGAGCTTTATTCTTTAATGCTTAGCATATGAGACTTCTAAGAGGGGACAGTCTCTCACAGTGTTAACTCTAGGGGGATTTACATCAATACTGTCTTCCTTTTGCCCAGGCAAGTAGGAGAGTTAAGCATGATGTATCACCTTTATATCATGTCTTTAACAGACTCTGTTCCTCTGCACAGAAATTTTAAATTATTACATTATAGAAAGTAGGGGTACATACAACTGTAGTATCAAGGCTAAAGAAGATTCTTTTACATTATTCTGTTTCTCTGCTTCCTTTCTTTTCTGAAGCACTAACTGTGCTTCTAACATGAAAAGTGTGTTCTAAGAAAACACATGGAAAGGAGTCCCAAGTTTGCCCCTTCATGATCTCCAGATCTTAATTCCACCCATTATTAATTTTCCTCACCAGTCTCAATTCCATGGCTTCTCAGGAAAGTGCCAATATATTCTCCATGCATGACCCTAGGAAAAAGTTACTCCTTTTAAATGACAAATCACAAAAGAAGAGCAAAGGAAGCCATCATGTGTACTTTCCATCATTAGTTCAAATTTTTTGTTCCTTTTAGGTACCAGGATGAAGGAGATTTGCAGTTAGGCAGCAGGAATATAAGCAAATGTTCAAAAGGATTTTGAATCTTCAAAAATGGTGGCTGTCTCCTCAGATACGTTCTTAGTCAAATAGGGCAGGGAAATAAGCACCTGGTAAAGTAATTGGATCTCTAGGATGGCATAAAGAGGACTGACTACTCATAAAAATAAACCTAGAGCTCAGTCAGAATTGATGCATTTACTTGACTGCCTTCTGGTTATTTTGACATTTCCTTCATATATACATATGCATATATTTAAACTTCAGTGGAAATTATGTAATGATGATATAAATAGTGGCAAAGTGTATAAAGAAAACATAGTGTCTAAGGTTGAAGTGATGTAAAATTAAAGATGTATGATGACATGTCTGTATTATGCAATGAATCATCATCATACAGCAGGATTCTAATATTGGATTCATACACAGCAATACATGTCTACACTGAAAACTGGAAAAAAAATTACCAAGCTATTGGTAGGTTTGCAAATATCTAGATATTTGTTATCATATAACCAACCTATCTGAAAAACTTCTATATACTCTTGATGTAATAACAAACTAGAAATCATAAAGTGTTACACTACTACAGAATTCTTTTAATTCCCAATTGCAAAACCAAACTAATACCAAAAAAAATAATATCTATGCTTACTGATAACTGGGCAGTCAAATATATTACACAAGAACAGGTATTCTTTACATCTTTCCACAGCACGTCTTTGCAAAACAGGGGCTGATCTTCATTGGGATGTAGCAAATTATAGGGACCACACAAGATCATTTATCCAGTCCCCTATCTTAAGTCACCACATGATAGGTTGTTAGCAGATTTTTAGATTAAAAATTTCAACCATTAAAAAAAAATCAACCCAAATTTGTAGCATTTAGGAAAATAAATTTTATTTGATTAAATCTCCAAGGACAAACATTTTTACAATGAAATATTTCAAAACACAGAATGATTCCGTAGGCACAGCAAAAACAGGCACCAAATATAGAGCTCTTTGAAAAACTCAAACAACAGAAAATCAAAACCAAAACCCAAAACAATAACCAAAAAATCTTACGGCCTCTCTAAACAAATCTACAAATTTATATTCAATGCAAACTCTGTTTTATTAAAAACAAAACAAAAAAACTTGAAAATACATTGTTTCCATCTAATACAGTTATTTTTCACTTCTTAAAAATAAAGCCATATTTATAATGGAGAAAAACATTAAAATAGAAAAAAAATAATTCTTCCTCTACAATCATGTTCTCTCTCTTGTTTAAGATGACTGAGGAACTTCCCTTGTGGTCCAGTGGTTAAGGGTCCATGCTCCCACTGCAGGGGGCATAGGTTCGATCCTTGGTCTGGGAACTAAGATCCTGCGTGATGAATGGTGAGGCCAAAACCAAAACAAAACAAAGCAAAAAAAGATGACTGAGATTTTTAGTTTTAGAAGATAAACAAGCACCCAACAAGAACCTATGAGACTGAGAAATAAGAGATTAGATTTGGGAATAGAGTACAGTCCTGGTCGCTACATAAACCTCCCAGCTGTGATCTCCTTGTTGAGAATTCAAATTCTAGGAATTTACAATTTGGATTATTTGTATTCACTAGTTAGTTTGTAAGGGAAAGCAAAAGAGGAAGGAGGAGCAATTCTGGGACATGTACAGTCACAGCCTTCATGACTACAGTGTCCTGGTATAGGACAGTCTTACTTAGATCCAGACCACTGAGCATTGGAAGTTGAGCTGCCAAAAATGTGAAGAGACAAAGGTGAGTGGTCACCAACTGGCTGCCACATCCTTCCAAAGTCTTCACATTGTCAAATATCATCCAAGCAGATGCCTTCAGAACAACTTAAAGAAAATATAAATGGGAAGCTAAGGCATCAGTTGGGCTTGCCTCCTGATCAACTCTTCTAAGATGACACCACAGTGTCAGAGCACAAGACACAGCACTACAAAACTTCAGGTTCCGGGAAATTCACAAGCACAGAAATCACTCAAGGACCGTGGAGTGATAGATGCTGAACACACATGAGGTATTGTCTCCCACATTTTTACTAGTAAATCCCCATACAGAGAAGTGGCCCTGCACTCTGGGTTCCAAAGCCATTTCCTGGCACACTTCTTAGAACTGTGACTTCTGAAGGGTAAAATTCTAAGCATTAAGGAAAGCTTTTACTTGTTACCAGAGTACAAACCGAGCCAGAACAATTCTGAGGGGAATTCACTTTCCACTCAGACATCAGCACAGTTTCAGAAACACTATCAGGTTGAGTAAGCATAATGTGAAACATTTCTTTTTATTATTTTTAATTATTAGCTTTGAAAGTTTACTTTTGCGGAGCAATATAACATTTCAAAATGCTGCTATATCATACCTTAGAAGGAAGCAATATCAAGAAGCTACAAATAATCCCTAAACCTCAGCATGTGTATAACACTCTTCATTTTACCAAGCCCTTTGAAAATTGACCTCATTTGATTTCAAACGCCTCCTATGAGGGAGCCAGGGCAAATACTATTATCCCATTTTTACAGATGAAGAATCTAAGACGCTCAGACTGGTTAGGTAAATTGCCAATCCCCAGCCCACATTATAAATAGAAAAACAAGGACTTGAACTTCACCTACACAACAGCATGGAATAGTAATGGTTCACTGTATCTCATCTTCCTTAACAAAATAATAGTAATAGTAATAATAATAACAAAACTTCTCTCCTTGACCTCTGGTGACTTTCAGTTCTCACAAACCACAACTAATTTCAAAGTACATCTACATACAGGCAAATTATAACATTTTTCTTTAATTTCTATTCTAATATTGCACAGAAAAAATGTTATCAACAAATGTTTATCGAAGGCTTGTGATGGCATCAGTGTTTATGACAATAAGATGAAAATTTACATTTTACTTACATAGCACTGAATATTCATATATATCAAACTGTGTAAAATGTTTGATACATTTATATGCATATGTTTAATACATTTATATACATTGGTGACTGCATTTTTCACTTTTCATCTAAATATTTTGGCATTTTATCATAGAAAAATCAAAGGATAGAAGGAGGAAAAAAGCTGCTATTCTGAATCCTCTACTCTTCCACGGGGAACATTGGCTTAATAAAAAGAGTTTTATACTTCCAGGCAGGAGATGCATATAATAATATTAGATTCATCCTAATAAATGTTTTTAGGAGATTCATTTAGTTCCTCAACCTCTGAATCTGGTAAAAGTAAATATGGGCTCTTATCCAGAGGACAAATAGGCTCAACAATCTTTAAAAAAGAAACTAAAATGAGGAAAGTTTTAATGGTGAAAAGTCAATTGGAAGATGGAGGAAATTTGCAAGTGAAAAATTTAAAAATAATATTAAGTGGGTCTTGAGGCTGCATGGGTGCTTGGGGGCATAGGAGGGAGGCAGGGGAGATCAGGAGAGGCAGGTGAGAGGAGCAGGAGACAAGAGGAGGGCATTTGCTCCGCCCACTCGAGTCCAGGAAGCCTTCTGGGCTCCCAGATGAGGTCCCTTGTCCTCTGAGACCAGGGGTAGGGGGCACGCCTGGGCCCCTTCTGTTCCTTGAGCCTAAGCCCCACCCCTCACAGTCCCTGGGGCCTTTTCCAGCCCTGTGGGTCCTGAACATTGGCCCTGCCCACTGCCCAAATCTTGCCCTTGCATAGGCCCTGCCCTCCACAGCCAAGGCCTTCCCCCCCCCCAACTTTTTTTTCTTTCTTTTCCCTCCTCCTCTTTTTTGCTATTGTGGTACTGATGTACCTTACAGTTGTTGATTGATCTATATTTTTATTTATATATTCTTTCTAACATATCTGTTAGTTTCCCAGTTTAATTTTATTTTTTAATTTGTTATTGATTTTTTTTTTCTTTTTTATTGCCACCCCATGTGGCTTGCGTGATCTTGGTTCATGAGCCCTGGGTCAGGTTGAAGCTCTTGTAGTGGGAACTCCAAGTCCGAACCACTGGACTAACAGAGAACCTCAGACCCCAGGTAATATTCATTGAAGTGAGGTCTCACAGGGTTCCTCATCTCAGCACCAAGACCCAGCTCTACCAAATACCCTACAAACTCCAGTGTTGGAAACCTCAGGTCAAACAACCAGTAAGACAGGAACACAATCCCACTCATAAAAAATAATTCAAAGTAATGATAGTAAAGATGATCCAGAATCTCGGAAATAGAATGGAATCACGGATGGAGAAAATACAAGAAATGTTTAACAAAGATCTAGAAGAACTAAAGAACAAACAAACAGAGATGAACAACACAATAACTGACATGAAAAATACACTAGAAGGAATCAATAACACAATAACTGAGGCAGAAGAACGAATAAGTGAGCTGGAAGACAAAATGGTGGAAATAACTGCCAAAGAGCAGAATAAAGAAAAAAGAATGAAAAGAATTGAACACAACCTCAGAGACCTCTGGGACAACACTAAACTCACCAACATTTGAATTATAGGGGTCCCAGAAGAAGAAGAGAAAAAGAAATTGTCTGAGAAAATATTTGAAGAGATTATAGTCAAAAACTTCCCTAACATGGAAAAGGAAATAGTCACCCAAGTCCAGGAAGCACAGAGAGTCCCATACAGGATCAACCCTAGGAAAAACACACAAAGACACATATTAATCAAACTAACAAAAATTATTTTCAAAGAAAAAATATTAAAAGCAGCAAGGGAAAAACAAAAAATAACATACAAAGGAATTCCCATAAGGTTATCAGCTGATTTTCAGCAGACACTCTACAGGCCAGAAGGGAGTAGCAGGATATACTTAAAGTGATGAAAGAGAAAAACCTACAACCAAGATTACTCTACCCAGCAAGGATCTTATTCAGATTCAACAGAGAAATCAAAAGCTTTTCAGACAAGCAAAAGCTAAGAATTCAGCACCACCAAACCAGCTTTACAACAAATGCTAAAGAAACTTCTCTAGGTGGAAACTCAAGAGAAGAAAAAGACCCATAAAAACAAACCCAACACAATTAAGAAAATGGTAATAGGAACATACATATCAATAATTACCTTAAATGTGAATAGGTTAAATGCTCCAACCAAAAGACATAGACTGGCTGAATGGATACCAAAACAAGACCCATATATATGCTGTCTACAAGAGACCCACTTCAGACCTAGGGACACATACAGACTGAAAGTGAGGGGATGGAAAAAGATATTCCATGCAAATGGATATCAAAAGAAAGCTGGAGTAGCAATACTTGTATCAGATAAAATAGACTTTAAAATAAAGACTGTTACAAGAGATAATGAGGGACACTACATAATGATCAAAGGATCAATCCAAGAAGATGTAACAATTATAAATGTTTGTGCACCCAACATAGGAGCACTTCACTACATAAGGCAAATGATAACAACCATGAAAGGAGAAATTGACAGTAACAGAATAATAGTGCCTAAATGAACATGGGAGCACAGATATATCTTCAAATGCCTAATTTCAGTTCAATAGGATGAAATAGGATTTTAGGATCATGGTAGCTCAATTCTAATTTTTGAGGAAGCACTGTAGTGTTTTCTTAATTGCTGTACCAATTTACATTCCCATCAACAGTGTATATGGGTTCCCTTTTCTCCATATCCTTGCCAATCCTTCTTACCTCATGTTTTTTTGATGATAGCCATCCTGACAGGTACAAGGTGATATGTCATTGTGGTTTTGCTCTGCATTTACCTGATCATTTGTGATGTTAAGCATCTTTTCATATGATGGTAACAATTTGTACATCTTTTTGTAAAATGTCTATTCAAGTCCTCTGCCCATTATTTACTTGGGTTATTTTGGGTGGGTTTGTTGTTTATTTGTTTTGGGTTTTTGCTGTTCAGTTGTGTGAGTTCCTTATATATTTTGGTTATTAACCCTTTATCAGATATCTGGCTTGCAAATATTTTCTTCCAATTTATAGGTTGCATTTTCATTTTGTTAATTGTTTTCTTTGTGTGCAGAAGCTTTTTGGTTTGATAAACACAACTTATTTTGGTTTTGTTGCTTGTACTTTTGGTGTCATATCCAAAAAAAGTCATTGCTAAAAACCAATGTCAAGGAACTTTTTCTCTATGTTTTCTTCTGGAAGGTTAATAGTTTCAAGCCTTACATTTAGTCTTCAATTCATTTTGAGTTGATTGTGTGTGTGTGTGTGTGTGTGTGTGTGATCTAAGATAAGGGTCAAATTTCATTCTCTTGCATGTGGGTATCCAGTTTTCCCAGTGCTGTTTATTAAAGAGGTTATTCTTTCCCCATTGTGTATTCTTGGTGCCCTTGTTGAAAATTATTGGCTGTAAATGCTTGGGTTTATTTCTGGGCTCTATAATCTATTCCGTTGGCCTATGTGATTATTTTTATGCCAGTTCCATACTGCTTTGATTACTACAGCTTTGTAATGTAATTTGAAATTAGAAGTATGTTGCTTACAACTTTGTTCTTCTTTCTCAAGATTGATTTGGCTATTTGGGTTCTTTTGTTGTTTCATATTAATTTTAGGTTGTTAATCTATATCTGTGAAAAATGCCATTGGAATTTTGATATAGACTGTATTAATTTATATATTGCTTTGGGTTGTATGGCCATTTGAACAATATTAACTCTTCCAATCCATGAACATGTGATATCTTTCCATTTATTTCTATCCTATTCTATTTCATTCATAAATGTTTTATTGTTACTAGTGTACAGATTTTTATCTTCATGGTTAAACTTATTCCTAAGTATTTTATAGTTGTTGATGCTATTATAAATGGGATAGTTCTCTTGATTTTCTTTTCAGATAGATTATTGTTATTGTAGAGAAATGCAACAGGTTTTTGTACATTGATTTTTGTATCCTGCAAGTTTATTAGATTAGTTATTAGTTCTAACATTGTTATGGAGTCTTTAGGGTTTTCTACATATAGAATCATATTATCTGAAAACAGGGACCATTTTATTTCTTTCTTTTAAATTTGATTGTACTTTATTTCTTTTTCTTGTCTGATTGCTCTTGCTAGTATTCCCAGTAGTATGTTGAATAAAAGTGGTGAGAGTGGGCATCCTTGCTTTGTACGGGATCTTACAGCAAAAGCATTTAGTTTTCCCACATTGATTATGATATTAGCTGTGGACTTTCTCTAAATGGTTTTTATTGTATTAGGTAAGTTCATTTACACTTATTTTGTTGAGAGTTTATATTATGTATTGAAGTTGAACTTTGTCAAAAGGCTTTTCTGCATCTATTGAGATGATCATGTGGTTTTCAACTTTTATTCTGTTAACACAATTTATAACATTGATTGACTTGCATATGTTCAACCAGCCTTGCATCCTGGTATAAATCCCACTTGGTCATGCTGTATAATCTTCTTGATGTATGGTTGAATTGGGTTTGCTAGTATTGAGGGCTTTTGTATCTATGTTCATCAGAGATATTGGCCTATAGTTTTTTTCTTGTGGTGTCCTTTTCTGGCTTTGGTATTAGGGTGATGTTAACCTCATAGAATGAATTTGAATGTGTTCTTTTCTATTCAGTTTTTAGAAGGGTTTGAGAAGAATCAATATTAATTTTTTGAATATTTTGTACATGTACCAGTGAGCCATCTGATTATGGGTTCTTCTGTGTTGGGAGGTTTTTGATCACTTCTCCAATTTCCTTATTTGTTATTGATCTATTCATGCTTCCTAGTTCTTGCCAACTTTCTATCCCAGGGACACATGGGATTTCCAACTACCCCATGGGTCCAGTCCAAACAGCACAAATATGGTGGTCTCACCTTGTCAGTGGTTTTATTATCATAACAACAGCATGACTATTTCAAGGACTGCTCTGGCCAGAAAAAAAAAAAAATTAGTGAAGCTGGGGGCACAGAGGTGGGGAAGGTATAGGTGAAGGAAAATGGATCTGGAGTGGCACATGAGCTGGGTTCAGTACATTTAACCTATATTTCCACACTTAAAATGTAAATCCCAATCCTCTAACGGTCAACCAGCTTACTTTTGTCTTTTCTTTCATTCATCTATGTATACCTGCTTCCTTGCTTCCTTCCTCCCTGTCTTCCTTCCTTCCTCCCTCCCTCCCTACCTCCCTTCCTTTCTCCTTCTTCTTTCTAGTATTTATTCACGTCTCCATTTAATTAGTAAGCAGCTTGATAAGCGATTACAGTGATTCCCACTCCCAGCCCCTTCCAACATGACACTTTGCTAAGTGTAAAAGTTTATTCAAAGTTTAAGTACCTTGCTAGTCACTAGTAGATGGTCAACAAATAGTGACTAATTTTCATAGTCACTTATTGATTACAAAAACATGTGACTATATAGGCTTTTGTTGTACTCATCCTGTGTACAAGCTCAATGGGGAAAAAAGAGTGAGAGAAAAGACAAAACTATCTAATTGTGTGAAGACTACTGTCATAGCCTTTATTTGAAAGAAATGACTGCTTAAACTATTACCAAGACTGAACATTAATGAGTCCTATTAAATTTATTGCAACTAAGAAAAATGTTTATGGTAAAACACAAATAGAAGAGTCTAAGAAATTAACTAGAAAAATGATGAAGGAGAGCTGTTATCTTCCAGAAATCTATTATTCAAGTAGATACAGAGTAAGAATTAGACGATAAGAGATAAATTTTTAAATACCATAATTAAATGGAATGTAATAAATCAACTAAAACTTAAAGAATTTTGTTCTTCGAAGCTCCTTTTTTATAATTCACTGTACTTTTCCTTCATATCAAGTACCACAAGTGGAGGTTTCAGTTCAAAATTGACAAGTCCATTTTGAAAGGGCCACAGAATAAATATTTTAGGCTTTTCAGGCCACATACAGTCTCTATCACATGTTCTTATTGGTGCATTTCCTTATAGCCTTTTAAAATGTAAAAAACAAACAAACAAATAAAAAAAACTCTATCTCACTGAGTAGTACAATAATAGGTTGCAGGTCAGATTTGGCCAATGGACATTGTTTGCCAAACCCTACTTTTTAGTCCATTAACATTTAATATAATATACTTAGGGTTAAGTCTTTTAGTTTGATATTTATTTTCCATTTGACTCATCTGTTCTTTATTCCTCCTTCCCTGACTTCTTTTGCATTAATAGAGTATTTTTAAAATATTTATTTATTTACTTATTTGACTGCCTCAGGTCTTAGCTGTGGCACATGGGATCTTCGTTGCCACATCTTTTTAGTTGCAGCATGTGGGATCTAGTTCCCTGACCAGGGACTGAACTTGGGCCCCTTGCATTGGGAGCGTGGACTCTTAGCCACTGGACCACCAGGGAAGTCCCAAGTATTTTTTTTTTACCATTCTATTTTATCTCCTCTATTTAGATTTTTAGCTATATATTTCAATGTTTTTCTTTTAGTGGTTTTCTTATAAATTTCAATATGCATCCTTGACTTTTTGTCACCCTCTTAAATTAGTGTTTTTACAACTTCTTGAACAATGTGCTACTTTTAATGCTGTTTTTGGTCATTTAAAAACTTCTATTAAATCATATGTTATCTCTAAAATATATTATTATTTTAAGCAGTCAGTATTTTTTTTTTCTATTTGCTCACATAGATTTACCTTTTCTTGTGCCCTTCCTTTCTTCCTACAGTTCTGTAATTCCATCCAGGATCAATTTCCTTCAGCCTAAGGAAGTTCCCTTAATATTTCTTGCTAATACGGGTCTACTAATATAAATTCGCTCAGCTTTTATTTGTTTGAAAATATCTTTAGTTTATCCTCATTTTCAAAGTCTTTTTTGCTCAGCATTCCAGGTTGTAGGCTTGCCTTTCCTCTTCTCTTTCTTCCTTCCTTCCTTCTTTCCTTTCTTCCTTCCTTTTTCAACACTTTAAATATATCTTCAATTTTCTTCTGTATTCCATAATTTCTCTTGAAAATTCAGCCTTTAGTCCTATGGTTGATTTTTTTGCTGATAATGTGTCTTTTTCTTACCCCTCTAGCTGCATTTAAGATTTCCTTTTTGCATTATTTTTTAGCAATTGGACTGTGATATGCCTACATGTGAGTTTCTTTATATTAACCTGCTTCAGAATTCTCAAACTTCTTGAATCTGTAGTGTTTTAAAATGTAGATTTTATTATTCAGATATGTTGAGGCCAACAGATAAAGGAATGATTGTCATTGAAAAGACAGTTTGTTACTCATAGTTCCCAAGAGGAGGAGACATGCCATGCCATGCAGGGGCCACATGGGAAAACATCAGGGTTGGTCAGGAGGCAAATGAAATGAGGGAAAAATATGGACAAGAGCTTTTATTGTGATTTCCATAGGAAGGAATAGGCAAGGTAGGGTAAGAAGAATTAGGACTAGCTGGTTTAAATAATTTCAGTGGGCTCTATCTCAAAGAGATATCTGCACTATCATGTTTACTGCATCATTATTCACAATAGCCAAGATATGGAAACAACCTAAGTGCTCCATTGATGGATGAATGGATAAAGAAAATGTGGTGTTTATATATACAATGGAATAGTATTCAGCCTTTAAAATGAAGATTCTGCCAGTTGCAACATGAATAAACTTACAAGATATTATGCTAAGTGAAATAAGCTAAACATAGAAAGAAAAATACTGTATGACTTCAGTTATATATGGAATCTTAAAAAGTTGAACACATAAAAGCAGAGAGTAGAATGATGGTTACCAGGGGCTGGAGGGTAGGGATAATGGGGAGCTATTGTTTAAAGATGACAAAGTTTCAGGAAAAATAAGTTCTGGATATCTGATGTACAGCATGGTGACTATAGTTAATACTGCATTGTATACTTAGAGTTTTCTCAGAGAATAGATCATAAGTGTTTTCAACACACACACACACACACACACACACAATTGTAACTATTAAAAGGGATGGTTATATTAATTAGTTTGATTGTAGTAAGCATTTCATAATGTATACGTATATTAAAACATCATTTTGTATATCTTAAATACACATAATTTTTATTTGTCAATTATACCTCAAAAAAGCTGGAAAGAAATAATAATGAGTTTGCCATAAGTATTTTTTAATGTAAAAATCATACTTAGCTCACCAGGCTATACAAAAACTTATCTTTTATAATCTGATCTGTTGTTCCTATTCTTTTTTTTTTTTTTTTTTATAAATTTATTTATTTATTTATTTTTTGGGTGTGTTGGGTCTTTGTTTCTGTGCGAGGGCTTTCTCTAGTTGCAGCGAGTGGGGGCCACTCTTCATCGCGGTGTGCGGGCCTCTCACTGTCGCGGCCTCTCTTGTTGCGGAGCACAGGCTCCAGACGCGCAGGCTCAGTAGTTGTGGCTCACGGGCTCAGTTGCTCCGCGGCATGTGGGATCTTCCCAGACCAGGGCTCGAACCCGTGTCCCCTGCATTGGCAGGCAGATTCTCAACCACTGTGCCACCAGGGAAGCCCATGTTGTTCCTATTCTTTTTCCTCTGTGTGCTTCAGCTTTGATATTTTCTATTGTTCTTTTTTTTCAAATTTACTAATTCTGTCATCTGCTTCATCTGAGCTGCTGTTAAATCCATCCAATGAATTCTTAATTTCATACATTTTATTTTAAGTTCTAGAATGTATATTTGACTTTTTTTATAGTTTACAGTCCTCTGTTAAAATTCTCCATTTCTTCCATTTATTTTGTCCATCTTTTCCCACTGTTCTCTTTAACATTTTTTATAAAGGAAGTTAAAGTCCTTATCTGCCAACACCAACATCTGGATCATCTTTGAGTCTGTACTTATATTGCATGTTTTTATTTCTTCCTTGTTGGTCACATTTTGCTGGCCATTGGGATTCTCATAAATTGTTTTTATGTACAGGACATGTTTACAAGACAGCCATAGAAATTGAAGATAATGTTAAGCATCCCTGAGAGGGTTTACCTTTCCTCTGTTAAATGGATCCTAATAAAGAATTGAGTTGAGTTGGTGTAGGGTATATTTTTAGTTAGATGCAGTGTCCACTACTTTGTGCATGCTCCTTAGACATTGCTCTTTCAAGTTCTTAATTAAGAGTCTGACAGATATCTGTCTCTGCAGAAGAGTGCAGGTGATTCTTGTTCTGTCCTTTGGAGATTTAAGCTTAATTCTTTAAAATCCTACCCAGGCAGCTTCAAAATCCAGCAGATGCCATGTGGGGGAGATTAGCCACATGGGTAATGCAAGACCCTTCTTTCTAGTACTGGAACAAGACAAGAAATTGTCTTCAAAATACTGGTAGACCATGGAGGATTTCACCTTGCCTTTCCACCTCAGTCTTCTCCCAGAGCATGGCATCCCTCCACATTTGATTGAGAATCTGACAGATCTTTTACAACCTCAGTTCCTTAAGTTTTGCCCATCAGGGGTTTTGTGCTTATTTTTCTTGTCTTTCAGCTCAAAAAATTCAAAATATGGCAAATATCTTAAGGTGAGGACCTCTTGGGTTCTGTTGAAAGATTTTCTGTAGTAAGACTTTGTCTCCTAAGCACCATGAGACTTCAGAAGATACTGCTTATTCCCAAGCTCCCCAGCCTCCTTGACCCCTCCAGTTCTTATGAAATGTCTCATTTGGAGAAGAGGTCTTGAGTTTGAGATTTTAGTCTGTCACACTAGCTCCCTAGCCACCAAAAGTTCTCTTGGTTTTTATTTCACACAAGAAAGGCCCTGATGAATATTGTCTCCTTGACCAAACTCTAGCCTAGCCAGGTTCCTCTGAGCTCTATTTTAGCATCATTGTGAAACCACTAGGTGGCGTCTTGGAGGGCTCTGAGGAGCTCTGGTCCTTTATGTCTCAGTGCAGAAAGAATTCAGTGAGAGGCAAAGTGATAGATAAGAAGTGATTTATTAGAATAGGATGCTTGGGAGGTTTACAAGCTGGTGGGTGAGAAGATGCCATGCCCTGAGAACTTAGCTACAGGCTTAAAATCAAAGGAAAAGTGGGGAGAGGGAAAGGCCAACTTCCTCCTCATTCTTGAGTAGACATCACACTTCCATCATCAGCTCCTCCTCCAGGTTGGACAGGGGAATTTTCTTGTCCTTACTTAGTCAAGCCAGGACTGTCATGGCACTATGGAAAACTTATTTCAGGTCTCAGTACAATGACGGTCGTTCACTTTGAAAATTCACCTTTCCATAAATCATTGTTTTTTATGTGTGCAGAGAGCATTTCCTAGGGGTCATTAACTTACTGAACTCACTGGGCAGGATGTGGGTCTCATGCCACTATTGTTTGATTGTTTTGAGGCATGTCTCATGCTTCTGCTGCATGATTTTGTTGCTAAGCAAGCCTGCTTGCTTTTGTGGTTAAGCAAACCTACTTTCTTAAGTGATTATTAACTTACTGTGGTCTCCCAAAGCCCCCTAAAGCTCCCTCTCTATCTACAATTCCCTAATGGGATTTCTGAGCTATATGATTATTCTACTCTGTCCCTATCAATTGGGCATGTTCTCTACAGCACAATTTTAGCAAGAATCCTGCTAAGTCAGTTCATCCAGGATCCCCCACCCTCAATATCTGATCACCCTCAATATATAATTAGGTTCTTCACTCTTACCATCCTCAGGTAATGTTTGATTACCCTGACCTACCGTCAGCAAAGATCTCATTAGGTCAGTTTATGTTTCCTTTTAGTAATTTTCCATCCACTGACCTGCACTCTGCTTCTTGGCTATAAATTCCCACTGTTCCTTGTCATATTCTGAATTGAACCCAATCTCTGTCCCCTAATGCAAAACTCCACAACAGTAATCCCTATATCCATTGTCAACTTTTTAAAAAGTGCACAACCTAAAAGTTGAGAACTATGTTTTATTCAGTGGACTTTCTGAGGACCTTAAGCCCAGGGGCAGCTTCTCAGGTAGCTCTGAGGGACTGCTCCAAAGAAGTAAGGGAGGAGCCAGGATATATAGGGGTTTTTGCAACAAAGGCCAGGTAGTCAGAATATCAAAAGATTACTGTTAATTAAAGAAAACCAGATATCTTAAGAAATTTAGTGCTTATCTATGTATAGGAAGATGCAAGAGTCTGGGCTCATTGAAATCATTCCTTTGATATACAGCTTAGCTATCTACGGCCAGTATCCTGTTTTTTCCCCTCCTTAGTCCCCTCAGGGTGCACTGTTGGGGGTGGCTGTAGTGGCTGAGGGCTTGGCAGTGGGCAGGCCCTTTGTCTCCATCCTTAGTTCCCTCAGGGCTCACTGTTAGGGGTGGCTGCAGTGGCTTGATGGTTGCAACATCTTTTGTTTACTGATATGGCAGGCAACATTTTTCATTCACACTATCATGACAGTCCCTCTGAATAAAGTATATCTTACCATTCTTTAACACATGTTTGAATACTTTTAACAGTCCTTTGTCTATATCAAGCCTCATATAGTTATAGAGACTTCGTATGTACATGATTAAATTTTATTTTTTCCTGTTACTCTGTCTCATATCAATTTAGTTCTTAGACCAGCCAGAAGACCCTAGAAGAGTGGAGGAAATATTTTTTCTCCCACACTTTATTGAAAATCTATTTAAATGTTCATCTGTGAGGTAGATGTGAAGTAAATAGAATTATAAATCAGAATTGTTGTCTTCAGAAAGGGTAAAATCTGATTTTGCCCACATGATTAATACACAGAAATGATATGGTATAGAATAGTATGTAGTCTACCGTAATATCATATTAAATAGTTTGTCATGCTTGAAGAGTTTATTGAGGGCTAGAAATGTGAAGGAATGTTACATGAAGAAGGTAACAGTTATCTAAGTCTATAGTCTATTGTCCAATAGAAACTGTGAATTAATATTTAGCATGTTGAAGATAACAAAAAGAAATTGTCACACTAGGGGTTTAGTCAGTGCCTTGGGGGGTATCTGAAACCAATAGATATTGCTAATAAAAGGTACCATTTATTGAGAACTTTTCCCTGGGACATAAAATCTTGCAGGGGAGGGAGGGAGAGGAACACTGAACAATGGGACAATTCAAAATATTGGTATCTGTTGTTGAGAAGACAAATGACTCTACTCTGCATAAAATATCATTCCAGTTCTTTGTTTTCTAAAAAAAGAAAAAAATGTAGAAGGACAAAATTCAGTTGTAAGCAAATGTTTCTTAAAAATTATTTTTAATGGTAGACCAGTACATAATGTTTGCATGTAACTACAGAATAATTCTAAGAACAGAGTAACATTATTATTACAAATTTTTCTCCATTTCTACCAATTTATTTACATGAAAAAGGATCCCCAATGCTTACACATATAAAATAAAAATAAAAGTAAAATTGAAGGTGAACCCTGAATCACTCTAGCAATAACTAACTCATACATATGTAGATTAAATTTTAAAACACCAATCCATTCACTAAAAACTGCTTTTCCAATGAAATTTTATTTTTACATTTTACTGTTTATTAACATTTGTAATATATTTGCTTAACTCTGTAATTATAATTATACCTCAATTCAAAATAAAATTTTATCCTGTGGAGTTTTATTTTCACTAGCAGTTAAGAAAAATTTAATTTCAAAAAATATATGTATTTCACAGAAAATTTTTTATGAAATGTGATCAATAAAATATATAAATCTCTTTCAGAATCCTTTGCTGACTTCTGATTGCACATGCATGAACCAAGATTCCAAACAACCCAGAGATGATAGCTGGTAGGCATAAAACAGCTATGTAAAAACAGACCCACAGATAATCCAGATGTTGGAATAAGCAGATGAAGACTTTCAAGTAACTATGAAAAACATGTTTAAAAATCTACAGAGAAAGATGGATATATGAGAAAAGAGTAAGGAGTATCAGGGAGACAGGATAACTGTAATAAAGAACTAAATGAAAATTTTAGATCTGAAAAGTTCAGTCTCTTATATAAAAAAATTGATTGGATGAGATTAATAAAAGATTTTATATAAAGAAGAAAGGATAAGTGAACTTGAAAATGAAATAGTCAAGATCATCCAAAATAAAGCACAGGGAGAAAAGTGATTTAAACTATTTGAGGACTTCCTTGGTGGTCCAGTGGTTAAGGCTCCATGCTTCCAGCACAGGGAGTGAGGGTTCAACCTCTGGTCAGGGAACTAAGATCTCACATACCATGCAGCCAAAAAATAAAAAGATAAATAAAATATTTGAAATATCTCAGGGGATAGTATCAAGTAGTCTAAAGTAAGTATAAATGGAGTCAAAGAGGAAACATGAGTGAAAACAAACAGAAAAAAGTATTTGAATATTAATCAAAATTTTTCTAAATTTGATTAATAGAGAAACTCACATATGTAGAAATTCCAACAAACCCCAAGAAGAATAAATACTAACAAAGAAATTGTACCTTGGAACATCATATTCAAACTGCTGAAAACTAAAGATAAAGAAAAAAGATATGCTACATGCACAAGAACAGTGTAATAATGACAGCTTGTTTCTCATCAGAAAGAGTGGAGATGAGGAGAGGGGAAGAGGAATAATATCTTGAAAATTTTGGAAGAAAATCATCAACTTAGAATCCAACAAAAATATCCTTTAAAATAAAGGCAAAATAAAGACCTTTTAAGATAAACAAGAACAGAGACAATTTGTTGCCAGCAGACATACACTACAAAACATTGCAAAAAGCAGTTATTCAGATTAAAGAGAAATATTAACAGATGAAAATTCAGACCTATGAAAACTAATAAAGAGCACTGAAAAGAATGATCAATAAAACTTAAAAAAAAACGGAAATGGGCTTTACTAAATTTAAAAACTTGTACTCTGGGACTTCCATGGTGGCGCAGTGGTTAAGAGTCTGCCTGCCAATGCAGGGGACACGGGTTTGATCCATGGTCTGGGAAGATCCCACATGCCGCAGAGAAACTAGGTCCATGTGCCATGACTACCGAGCCTGTGCTCTAGAGCCCACGAGCCACAACTACTGAAGCTCATGTGCCTAGAGCCCATGCTCTGCAACAAGAGAAGACACTGCAATGAGAAGTCCACACATAGCAACGAAGAGTAGCCCCCTTTTGCCACAACTAGAGAAAGCCCGTGCTTAGCAACAAAGACAAAATGCAGCCAAAAAAAAAAAAAAACCAAACCAAACAAAAAAAACTTGTACTCTTAGAAAGACATGGTTAAGTAAATGAAAAATCATATACTGGAAGAAAACATTTGCTAACACATATCTGTAAAGTTTGTTTCTAGAATAATATAAAGATTTATTAAAACAATAATCAGAAAACAAATGAAATTTGCTTTGACAAATGGTGTTGAGAAAACTGGACAATCACACTTACCAAAATGAACACAAGATAAAATAGAAAATCTTAATAGCTTCATGTCTACTAAAGAAAGTTAATTCCTATTTAGGAGAGAAATTATACTAATCTTATACAAATTCTCTTAGAATATAGAAAATGGAACACTCTGGGACTTCCTTGGCGGCCCAGTGGTTAAGACTCTCCACTTCCACTGCAGGGGGTGTGGTTCCATCCCTGGTCGGGAAACTAAGATCCCACATGCCACGTGGCGCAGCCAAAACAAACAAACAAAAAACAGAAAATGGAACACTTCACAATTCATTCTATCGATATAAGAAAAGAGTACCCTGATAGCAAAATCTGAAAAGAACTTTACAAGGAAATAAAATTACAGAACAACACTGGTCATAAATATAACTGCAAAAAACACTTTTAAAAATATTATAGCCCAAATGCAACAACATAAAAAAAATTACATCATTATTAAGTGAGGTTCATTCCCACAAAGCAAGGTTGCTTCAACATTTGAAAATCAATGTAATTGCTCACATTAAAAGAACAAAGGATAACAGTTTTTAAATTATTTCAGTAAGGTAGAAAAAGCATTTGACAAAATTTAACACCTAGTTTATAAAATATTAACATACTAGGAATAGAAAGGAAGTTTATCAATGTGATAAAGGCATCTGTGAAAAATCACAGCTAAAATTATACTTAATGGTGAAATATTGAACGCTTTTCTCCAAAGACTGGAAATCAAAGATGTTAGTTCTGTATTGAACATTTATATTCCACATTTTACTAGACAGCCTAGCCAATGAGATAAGAAAATCAATAGAAATAAAATGTATGCAAATTTAAAAGCAAAAAGTACAGTTACCTTTACATGGAAAACCATAGGCAATCTCCAAAAAATTTAGCAAGATTACAAGATACCAGAGTAATACACAAAAGTAAATAAATAAATTTATTAGCTTCTACATCGTGAGAAACAATTGGAAAATGAACATTTTAAATACCATTTACAATAGCTTCAGAACATAAAATTCCTAGAAATATATGTTTAAATGTTTAAAATTGCCACATTTATTACACAGACAAATTAAAAAAAAATAAAACTAAATGAATACAGATATATCATGTTCATGGATTCAAAGATTTGATATTATTAAGATGTAAGTTTTCCCAAGCTAATGAATATATTCAATATCATACAAGTAAAAATCCCAATATGTTCTTTTGTAGAAATTGACAAGGTAATTCAAGAATTTATAAGGAAAAGCAAAGGACATACAGTAACAAAAACAATTTCATAAAAGAAAAACAAAAGGCAACAAAAGCAAAAATAGATAAGTAAGACTACATCAAACTAAAACTCTTCTGCACAGCAAAGAAATCATCAACAAAATAAAAGGGCAGCCTACCAAATGGGAGAAAATATTTGCAAATTATATATCTGATAAGGGGTTAATATCCAAATATATAAAGAACTCATTCAAATCAATAGCAAAAACAATCTGATTTTAAAAATGGGCAGAGGATATGAATAAACATTTTTTCCAAAGAAGACATACTGATAGCCAACAGGTACATGAAAAGGTGCTCAACATCACTAATCATTCAGGAAATGGAAATCAAAACCACAATGAGAAACCAACTCACACCTGTTAGGATGGCTATTATCAAAAAGACAAGAAATAACAAGTGTTGTTATTTGTGAATGTGGAGTAAAAGAAAGCTTGTACACTGTTGTGAGAGTGTTAATTAGTATAACTATTATGGAAAGCAGTATGAACAAATTAAAAATAGAACTACTGTACATTCCAGCAATTCCACTTCTGGGTGGAAATCAGAACACTAACTCAAAAAGATATATGTACCCATATGTTCATTACAGCATTACTTACAGTAGCTAAGCCATGGAAGCAACCTAAATGTCCATCAATGGATGAATAGATAAAAAAGATGTGGTATATAAATATACAATGGAATATTACTCAGCCATGAAAAAAATAATGAAATATTGTTATTTGCAGCAACATAGATGGACCTAGAGAATATCATACTAAGTGAGGTAAGTCATACAGAGAAAGACAAATATCATATGATATCACTTATATGTGGAATCTAAAAAGGTGATATAAAGGTACTTATTTACAAAACAAAAATAGACTCATAGACGTAGAAAACAAACTTATCGTTACCAAAGTGGAAACTGGGGGAGGGATAAATTGAGTATGGAATTAATAGATACACACCACGATACACACCACGATATACAAAATAGACAAACAACAGGATTTTCTGTATAGCACAGGGAACTCTATTCAGTATCTTGTACTAATCTATAATGAAAAAGAATCTGAAAAACATATACATATAACTGAATCACTTGGCTGTACACATCAAATTAACACAATATTGTAAATCAACTATACTTTAATAAAAAATTTTTTTTAAAACTCAGTTTATCAGGGAACAAAAGGCAAAAGCTTCTAGTTATAAAATAAATAATCATGGGGATATAATGTACAGCATGATGATTATAGTAAATAATAGTTTATAATATTTGAACATTGCTAAGAGAGTAAATCTTAAAAGTTCTTATCACAAGAAAAAATTTATATGTAGTGATGGATGTTAACTAGAATTATTGTGGTGATCATTTCACAATACATACAAATATTGAATCCTTATACTGTACACCTGAAAGTAAAATAATGGCATATGTCAATTATATCTCAGTTTAAAAAAATCTTTTAAAAACCAAAAAGTAAAACGAAAAGTGGGGGGGAGTGTGGTTAAAAATGGTCTGACAGAAACAGAATTGAAGAAGGAAAAATACAGATAGAGACAAGATAAAAGGGGATTCTAGGGGAAACATAGAGGTTATGTAGATAAGTTTTAAAATAAGGAGAAAAAAATAAAATAAACAAAATAAGGAGAAAATAGGAATGAGACATAAGAAAGTGTTGAAGAAGGAAAAAAGACAAAACTGGGTTATAGAAATTGATGAGACAGAGAGAGAGGAACAGAGGGAATACAGATTAAAAGCTTAAATGCAGGGGGGGAAATCAGAAGAATTAAAAGGCTGAAAATACTAAGTATGTTAGGAGACAGAGAAAAATGTTGAAGAAAAAAGATATCTGGAAAAAATGGGGCTTGGAAATAGAAAATTCAGAAATACATTTATTTTTTAAATTAAACATATCATGTCTTGTAAGAAGAGTAAAAAAGACTTTTTGCTGTTATTAAAAAATAATTAGCAAAGCATTGAGGCTTTGAGTCTTAGCTCTGATATGAATAAGTTCTGTGGCTACTGCTTGGTGGCTTGGTTTCCTCATTCATAAAGTGGAAGAGAATATTGGTCTTTTAAGGTCCTTTTAACACCAAAATTCAAAGAAATAAAACAATGAAGCAGAATTTTTAAAAATATGTAAAATTAGTGTTTGGAGTTCATTAAGTTTCTTTTACTGGAATTTAGAGGATGTTTGAAAAACATTTCAAGAATATGCTCACAGATGCCATTTACAGACTACACAGCTAGTGTGGTGATCCATGCAGACACACCCATAGACTTGCACATATAATTAAATTTTCTGGCACTGTTCTCTCATTGTACTGTGTATATTCCAATCTCTAAAGAGTCACATTTTCTCACTGGCTATATGCAGAGGATCAAGAAAAACTTTTGGGTTATTTCTGGGTTTTTTTGTCCATGCCGTGGGGCATGCAAGATCTCAGTTCCCTGACCAGGGATTGAACCCATGTCCCTTGCAGTGGAAGCTCAGAATCTTAACCACTGGACTGCCAGTGAAGTCCCTTTGGGTCATTTCTAAGTTCAGAGTTGGGAATGGGGAATGTAACATATAGAAATGCATGGTTTCCTAACTGGAGATAATCGCAAACTGGGGGTAGGTAAAAGATTGATAAAGAGCCAGGAAGAACAAAGAAGAGACACAAGTTGAAGGAGTCATGGCTGCCCCTGAGTGCATATTTGCAAGTCTTCCAAGAACTTGACCAGCTCCTAAAATAATGGACATCTTTTTCAATTAAAAAAAGTTAGCTTTATCTTTTTCTTTGTTATTATCAATGCCTTTATAGTCAATTGCTCTTGAAATATGGTTTGAGGTAGACTCAGCAGGAAAAGTCAAAAGCATTACCTAAAAACAAACAAAACAAAAAAACAAACAAAAAAACCCAAATCTTAAATGTCATGATTTCAAGGCTTACTGTAAAGTTACAGTAAAGACAATGTAGTCCTGGCTTTTCTAGATAAATACATTTAAGAAATATATGGAGAATCCAGACATATATGGTCAGTTGATTTGCAACAAAGATGCCAGGGTAATTAAATAATGACAGGATACATGATGCTAAACAATGTAATATGCATATGGGAACACTAAAACTTGACCCTTACCTCATAAAATTTAGAGATCATAAACCTTAATAAAAAAGCAAAAACTATAAAACTTCTAGGAGAATACATAGTAGAATATCATTGTAAACTTCCAACTGGCAAAAGAGTTCCTCAAGAAAAAATTACAAAGAAAAAAAAAATAAATTGAACTTCATTGAAATGAAAACATCTGCTCTTCAAAAAAGACCGTTATGAAAATAAAAAGGCACATCACAAAATGAGAAGAAATATTTGTAGTAAGTATATCTGAAAATACATACCCAGAAGTCAATAATAATATCAACAATATGATTTTAAAATAGGCAAAATACGTGAGCAAAAGATATACCTATCATCAATAAGCATGTGAAAAACATGTTCAAAATCATAAATCACCAGAGAATCCTAAAGATGCTACCAGAAAACTACTAGAGCTAATGAATGAATTTGGTAAATTTGCAGGATACAAAATTAATGCACAGAAATCTCTTGCATTCCTATACCCTAATGATGAAAAATCTGAAAGAGAAATTAAGGAAACACTCCCATTTACCATTGCAACAAAAAGAATAAAATACCTAGGAATAAACCTACCTAAGGAGACAAAAGACCTGTCTGCAGAAAACTATAAGACACTGATGAAAGAAATTAAAGATGATACAAACAGATGGAGAGATATACCATGTTCTTGAATTGGAAGAATCAACATTGTGAAAATGACTATACTACCCAAAGTAATCTACAGGTTCAATACAATCCCTATCAAACTACCAAAGGCATTTTTCACAGAACTAGAACAAAAACTTTCACAATTTGTATGGAAACACAAAAGACCCCTAATAGCCAAAGCAATCTTGAGAAAGAAAAACGGAGCTGGAGGAATCAGCCTCCCTGACTTCAGACTACACTACAAAGCTACAGTAATCAAGACAGTATGGTACTGGTACAAAAACAGAAATATAGATTAATGGAACAGGATAGAAAGCCCAGAGATAAATCCATGCACATATGGTCACCTTATCTTTGATAAAGGAGGCAAGAATATACAATGGAGAAAAGACAGCCTCTTCAATAAGTGGTGCTGGGAAAACTGGACAGCTACATGGAAAAGAATGAAATTAGAACACTCCCTAACACCATACACAAAAATAAACTCAAAATGGATTAAACACCTAAATGTAAGGCCAGACACTATAAAACTCTTAGAGGAAAATATAGGCAGAACACTCTATGACATAAATCACAACAAGATCCTTTTGGACCCATCTCCTAGAGAAATGGAAATAAAAACAAAAATAATTAAATGGGACCTAATGAAACTTCAAAGATTTTGCACAACAAAGGAAACCATAAACAGGACCAAAAGACAACCCTCAGAATAGGAGAAAATATTTGCAAATGAAGCAACTGACAAAGGATTAATCTCCAAAATATACAAGCAGCTCATGCAGCTCAATATCAAAAAAACACACAATCCAATCCAAAAATGGGCAGAAGACCTAAATAGACATTTCTCCAAAGAAGATATACATGTGACCAACAAACACATGAAAGGATGCTCAACATCACTAATCATTAGAGAAATGCAAATCAAAACTACAATGAAGTATAACCTCACACCGGTCAGAATGGCCATCATCAAAAAATCTACAAACAATAAATGCTGGAGAGGGTGTGGAGAAAAGGAAACCCTCTTGCACTGTTGGTGGAAATGTAAATTGATACAGCCACTATGCAGAACAGTATGGAGGTTCCTTAAAAAACTAAAAATGGAACTACCATACGACCCAGCAATCCTGCTACTGGGCATATGCCCTGAGAAAACCGTAATTCAAAAAGAGTCATGTACCACAATGTTCATTGCAGCTCTATTTACAATAGCCAGGACATGGAAGCAATCTAAGTGCCCATCGACAGTTGAAAGGATAAAGAAGATGTGGCACATATATACAATAGACTATTACTCAACCATAAAACGAAACAAAATTGAGTTACTTGTAGTGAGGCGGATGGACCTGGAGTCTGTCATACAGAGTGAAGTAAGTCAGAAAGAGAAAAACAAATACCATATGCTAACACATATATATGGAATCTAAAAAAAAAAAAAAAGGCTCTGAAGAACCTAGGGGCAGGACAGGAATAAAGACACAGACGTAGAGAATGGACTTGAGGACACGGGGAGGGGGAAGGGTAAGTTGGGACGAAGTGAGAGAGTGGCATGGACATATATACACTACCAAAGGTAAAATAGATAGCTAGTGGGAAGCAGCTGCATAGCACAGGGAGATCAGCTCGGTGCTTTGTGTCCACCTAGAGAGGTGGGATAGGGAGGGTGGGAGGGAGATGCAAGAGGGAGGAGATATGGGGATATATGTATATGTACAGCTGATTCACCTTGTTATATAGCAGAAACTAAGACACCATTGTAAAGCAATTATATTCCAATAAAGATGTTTTAAAAAAAATCATAAATCACCAAAAAGTACAAAATACTACAACTATGTGGTATCACCATGGACACTTGACCATCTAAAACTGAAAAGACTGACAATATCAAGTGTAGATGAGGATATAGAAGAACTGGAATTCTCATAACTACCTGCTGGGAGTGCAAAATGGTACAACCATATTCAAAACCAGTTTGGCACTTTCTTATAAACATACAACTTCCCTATGATCTAGCTCTTCTACTTCTAGGCATTTACCCAAGAGAAATTAAAATATACATACACAAAATGACTTATACAAGAACATTCATAAAAACTTTATGTGTAATAACAAAAAACTGGAAACAATCCAAATGTCTATCAACAGGTGATTAGATAAACAAACTGACTCATATTTATACAATGAAATATTACTCAGCAATAACAAGGAATACATTACTAATATGCAAAACAACATGCATAAATCTCAAAAATATTAGGTTGATTGAAAGAGGCATGAAAGAATGCATACTGCTTGATTTCCTTTATATAAAATTCTACAACAGGCAAAATTAAGCTATAGTGATATAAACGTGAACATTTATTCCCTGGTCTGGGAAGGAGGAATGAGGAAACTTTCTAGTGTGATGGAAATATTCTATGTCTTGATTATGGTGGTCAAAACTCATTGGTGAGGAGTGACATCAGCAAAATGGCAGACTAGGAAGCTCTAAGTCTTTGCTCCCCCATGGAGTCATCAATATATAATTAAAACTTTGCTAAAATAAACTTACAGGGGCCCTGGAAAAAGATAAAAAATCTATAGCAATTAAGGAATATTGCCTCCTGGGGTGGACAGGCCAGATCAAGGAGGTATGAATTTGGATTGGTTGGTCTGCATTATCAAAGGCATGCTCCCAGTGGTGTCCATTGCTGTTTCTAAGAATTGGCTAGCCCAAGGAAGGGCAGTCTCTTCCCAGCCAGAAAGGTTTTTTCAGATGTCAAATAACATAATATGTAGAAAATTTAAAATATATATGATACAGACATCTACTGAACATTTCACCCAATGATTATAAGAATATTCATTCTTCTTAAGTGCACATGGACGATACTACAAGGTAGACCATATGCTGGACCATAAAACAAGCCTCACTAAATTTAAAAGGATTTAAAGTATACAAAATATGTACTCTGACCACAATGGAATGAAATTAGAAATCAATAACATATGGAGATTCAATGGATCCAGAATAACCAATCCAATGTTAAAAGAACTGGAATGTTCCTTTAACTAATGTTAAAAGAACAAAGAGAACCCACATTTCCTGATCTCAAACTTACTACAAAATTATGGTAATCAAGACAATGTGGTACGGGCACAAGGACAGAGATATAATTGGTGGAATAGAATCAATAATCCAGAAATAAATCTTCACACTTAAGGTCAATTGATTTTTGACAAGGTTGGGGAAAGTCCAGTCTTTTCAACAAATGGTGCTGGGACACTGGATATCCATGGGCAGAAGAATAAACTTGGACCCCTGTGTATCACAGCATACTTAAAAGTAAATTCCAAATGGATTACAAATCTAAATGTAAGCTCTGGGACTTCCCTGGTGGTCCAGTGGTTAAGACTCTGTGCGTCCCTGAGGGGACGTGGGTTTGATCTCTCGTCGAGGAACTAAGATTCTGCATGTCATGCTGCACAGCCAAAATGAAAAAAAAAAAAAAAAAAAAAAAGAATGTTAAGAAAAAAATTAAAAAAAAAATGTAAACCACAAACTATAAAACTCTTAAAAGGATACAGGGGTAGAGCTTCATGACCTTGAAGTAGGCAATGGTGTCTTAGATATGCTAACAAAAGCACACATTATAAAAGAAAATATACATAAATTGGACTTCAACAAAATTTTTTAAAAAAAGCTTTGTGCATCAAAGAACACAATCAAGAATGTGAGGAGACAATCCATAGAACTGGGGGAAAAATGTGTAAAAGAATACAGAAAAAACTTTTACAACTCAATAATAAAAGACAAATAACCCAACTAAAAAATGGACACTAGATCTGAATACACATTTCTCCAAAGAAGATATACAAATGGCCCATACACACACAAAAAAAGATGCTCAATATCATCAGCTATTAGGTGAACGTAAATCAAAAGTACAATGGGATATCACTTTGCACCAAATAGGATGCCTATAATCAGAAAGAGAGATAATAAAAAGTGTTTGTGAGTATGTGGAGAAATTGGAATCCTCATACATTATTGATAGGAATATAAAATTGTGCAGCTAGCTTGGAAAACAGCCCGGCAGTTCCTCAAATGATTAGACATAGGGTGACCATAGGAATCAGTTATTCTACTCCTAGGTAAAAACATATATCCACACAAAAATCTGTATCCACGAATGTTCATAGCAGAATTATCCAAAATAGCCCAAAAGTGAGAACAACCCAAATGTCCATCGACTGATAAATAGATAAATAAAATGTGGCACATCCACACAATGGAATATTATTTGTCATTAAAAGGAATGAAATACTGACATATGATTCAACATGATTACAAAAGACCACATATTATATAATTCTATTTATATTAAATATTCAGGACAGCAAATCTATACAAACAGAAAGTAAATTAGTGGCTGCCTAGGGCTGGGGAGCTTAAGGGAATTTGGGGTCGACTGGTTATAGGTTTAGGGTTTGTTTGTGAGGTAATGAAAATGTTCTAAAACTGATTGTGGTGATGGTTGCAGAACCCTATGAGTATACTAAAAGCCGATTGCACACTTTAAATGGGCGAATTGTATGACATGTGAATAATATCTCAATAAAGCAGTTTTTTTAAAAGAAGGTAGTTGGATAGGTGAGTAGGGGTTGGTTGAATGTAGCAGAATGTCACTGGAATAGGTAGAAAGAGCAATCATTGGAAAGTGGGTAGTACTCCAATATGAGTAGATACAGGCAACAACAGTTCAGGTGTCAAGCGCCTGTAACATTAATTTTTAATACATGAGCGTTAGCAATGGTTGTAAGGTGATCATGTGAACATTTTAATGGGGAAAGAGAGTACTTATAGGGATATTCTGGTCAGTTCTGCTACTAGAAATCCATTTTAGTCTTAATGAATATTGGCTATCAGGAAGCTTTACTTCCTCAAGGTTTTCAACAAGGTTTCTCAACCTCAAAATTATTGACATTTGGGGCTGGATAATTCTCTGTTATGTAGGGTTCTATTAAGATGTTTAGCAGCATCGCCAGCTTCTACCCACTAGATGACAGTAGCAACTCTCCCCTCCTCCCACTTACGACAATCAAAAATGTCTCCAGACATTGCCAAATGTCACCTGTGGGCAAAAATCAATCCCGGGTGAGAACCACTGATTTATATGTAGTTTGTTATAGGGTAGGGATAAATGATATACTGGTAAATATGTAACAGCCAGCTCTCTTGAGGGAAAAGCCTTAGTTTGTACTGTTTGCCAATTTTCATGCTGTAAATACTCCCTCAGTGGCTTATTTCAAGCTACAAATGTCATCAATCTACCCGCAAGATTCCTAAAGATAATCAGCTTTAGTGAGCTGATATAAGTCAGCTTTAGCACTTTACAGATAAGGATCTATAGTGCTTAAGTGAACAGAGTATTCCATCTCAACGTATCTGAAACTGCCGATGTCAATGTGATCCCTGGGGCCAGGGTCCTAGCAACCAGGAATAGGCCCAGAACTCCAACTTTTGTGGTCCCCTCTCCTTTCAGTGTGGATCTTGCCACCTATTCTCAGTCTTTTAATCTTGATTAGGATCAAATTCTATTGAGTTTTACTTTCCTTGGAGAAGCTGCCAGAGATGAAGTTTGAGGTGGAAAAACCTTCCTTATTCAGGCAAGACTGAACTGATGAGATTGCTTGATTTTTCCTGGCCAGTCAAGCAGACATTGGTTTCAAGACCTCTAGAGAAAGCTGTTAATAATGTAGACTCAAGGTCTTGGCAGATTTATTACATTACTATTAGGTAATAAGTCAACTGAGTTGACTTTCTATAGCCTGAAATGGTCCAAAGAATGCATCTAGGGTAGGGTATGTGCAGTAGGCTTGAGATGGCTGTGTAGAAATTTACACAAGGCTCAATCAAATTTCTGTGTAGTGATAGGAAATATAGTAATTGATGTGTGAAGTCAGAGAGCAGAGTTTTTAGAAATAGTCCTGAAGATCAGTTTGTGTGCTGGTTTTCCCAGGTGGTTCTTTGAGAATCAGGCTAGATCCAGGCAAATTCTCAGTTCTGAGTATAATGCTTTAGCCTTTACAAGTGTGAAGACTGTTCATGTGTGACACTTTATACTATTATTAGCCTATTTAAATATCTTGAATGAAAGGTATTGGACAATATACAAATATTTTTTGATAAAATAGTACTCTAACTTTATCATTGATGACAAAATATTCATGAAAATGGCCATTAGTTTTACACTAAAATATCCATTCAAGTAGGAGAAAAAAATCATCTATAAAATTATATAAGTTTCTATGACATATCTAAGTCATATAATAATAGTAAGAAAGCATGACCATATAATCACAAATGTTTATGACAGTGCAAGCTGAGATCTGGATCCTCTTGATTTGGTTCTGATTTCCTGCATTTACCTTTACTTCATTTGTGAATATCCCACACCACCATATTCAATTCATACATAAACTTCTTTAAGACTTAAGGTTTCAATTGATCCTTTTAATTCTGGCTCTTTTATTTAACTATTTTGCCAAGGAAAATAGAAAATAAGTTTTGAGATAAATGTAAACACATTGCAGTATATGCCAATTTTCACCTTTTAAACTTTTCCTTTCTTCTCTATTCAATCATTTGTTCACATGAATGTTTGAGTACCTACTCTGGTACCCAGTTCTACCCTTGGTAATAAGGAGACGGAGGGTATGAATAAGATTTCATCCCCAACTATGCAAGACCACAATCTCATGCAATAGACAGACAGTAAATAATATCCTATTATATATATATAAATATATATAATATGTAATAATCAAGAAATGAACACTATTTTGCAACACAAGGAAGTGGCAACAAACCCTCAGAGAGAAATCTGGAAACTCTATGAAGAAAGAGGTACTTAATAGTCTGGCAGTTCCTCAGAGACTTAAACACAGAGTTAGTTACCATATGGCCCAGCAATCCTACACCTCCAGGTATGTCTAAGAGAATTAAAAACATATTGTTCACACAAAAACTTGTACACAAATATTCATAGAAGCAAAAAGTGAGAACAGCCCAAATATACATCAACTGATATATGGATAAATAAACTGGGTTACGTTCATACAATGGAATATTATTTGGCAATAAAAAGGAATGAAGTATTGACTCATGCTTCAACATAGCTAAACCTTGAAAACATTATGTTAAGTGAGGAAAGCTGGTCACAAAAAACACATATTATATGATTCCATATACATGAGATGTGTAGAATAGGTAAATCTATGGAGACAGAAAGTAATCTAGGGCTGGCTCTGGGTGAGGGTGGGGAGGGGAGTGACAGCTAATGGGTACAGAGCTTCTTTGAGCATGATTAAAATGTTCTAAAATTGATTATGTTTACACAACTCTGAACATACTAAAACACAATGTAATTGTACAGCTTAAATGGATGTATTGTATGATATGTGACATATCTTAATAAAGCTACTGTAATATATTATGTTTGTAATATACAATATTAACTATTACACACAGCAAGTGCTATATGAGAGTTAGCTGATATTATTATTTTTTATTTTGGGGCGTGCAGCATGGCTTGTGGGATCTGGGATGGAACCCATGCCCCTTGCAGTGGAAGTGCAATCTTAATCACTGGACTGCCAGGGAATTCCCGATTATTATTTTAAATGACAATTAAAACAAGACACCATTTTCCACTTTGTGGTTGCTAGAGATTAAATAGTTCAATAATACACAGCAATGACCAGAATATCCACAATCACCCAACTCTCCTACACTGTAGGTAGGAATGTAAATTTGTGCAATTTCATTAGAGAACAAATATCTTTACTTATTAAGATAATAAATAGCCATACTTTTTGACTCAATATTTTCAAAGAATTTGTCTTTGTTCATTACAACCTGGTTTATATTACCAAAAGACCTAAATAGCTATTAATAGATGTCTGGTTTAATAAATGATGGTACAACTTACACGGCCATAAAAAGAAAGAAAAAAAGGGGGGGCCTTCATCTCTAAGTCACATCATTAGGTGAAAGAATAAATTGTAGAAAAGTGCTTAGTGTGTTGACATTACTGCAAAAAAGCAAGTTGTGCATGTGTGGATGAATATACACACACATGTACACGCATTTACAGACACACTTATGCAGGCAAATAAATAGCCTTTTCTAGAAAGATACACATAAAAGGAAACTAGTTGCTCCTGGAGAGAGAGTAGAGGCTTGGAAGTTTGAGGTCAAAGAAAGACTTTTGTTTGACTGCACACACTTTCGAAGTGCTTGAAATTTTGTCTTTTGTGGTTGTATTTTGATCAAGAGTATATTACATTTTTAACTAAAGAGCTAATTAAAAGGAAGAAGAGAAATATATGAGGCCAGCAAAAAGTTCCAGTCAAATGAAGTTATCTTCCATTTCTCTAACCCAGATAGATTTGGCCTAACTAGATTATAGCAAGGAGGATGTGTGTGGGTGTGCGTGTGTGTGTGTGTGCACGTGTGCCGTCAAGTTTCCTAATTACTAAATCTAGTGAAAATTTGAAATAAAAAAATATCCTGCTTTCTCCCCTATTTAGCACTAGATAATCTTTTACTCAGTGTTATTAATTCACCCAGCAACTATTGACTAAGAGCTTCCTAACTTCCTTGCACAGTTTGACGCTGTGGGAAGTACCACAAAGGTGAAAAGAGCAATAGTTTCCCGCACCTTACATATAATTTAACAAAAGAAACAAGAAAACCCCAAATAACAATATAAGAGCTTAAAGTTAAGTCAATTCCAAGTCAAACCTCTTAAAATGGCTTTTTTGAAACGTTACAGTATCACCAGGAAGTCAGCAGGGGGCACTTCAAACATGTCTGCGCTAAGTCAAGCTCAGCTCATTTCCATCTACGGATTTGATGCTTTGTCTGAAGGTCAATGTGAAGTCCTCTGCATAAAACATTTGTGGTCTTCCATATTCAAATCTCATAGAAAGTCTCCTTTGATTTCCTACACGGACTTAAGTTTTTAAGTTTGGGTTTTTGGTTTTTTTTTTTCGGAAAAGGGAAAATAAAAACTACTTATAAACAAATATGGATTATAAATCTGTGGGTTATGTATGTGACATTCTTTTAGTTTTCATGAGTTGTCTTCTAGGGAAGGCCTATATCCTTCTCTGCCCCCACCCCGACCTGTTGTAGTTCCTCTGTGACAGAATCTGTCTCTCTGGCGTGTTCTGATGTGCCCCCCTCACTGTAAAGCCTTATTCTAGGACATGCCATTGCAATGCATTATCTTTTTCTTTTTCATTTAGTCTCTCTTTTTAAAAATATTGACGCTGTTGGAAGGACCACAGAGGTGAAAAGAGCAATACCTTCCTTCACCTTACGTACAATCTACGTAATCTTTATTTTCTTTCTTATTTAATCTTTTATTTATCTTATGTATCTTTTATTTCTCTTCTTAACTTTATTTAGACAAAACTTATTTTATTTATTTATTTTAAAATAAATTTTTATTTATTTTTGGCTGCATTGGGTCTGCATTGCTGCGCATGGGTTTTCTCTAGTTGCAGCGAGCAGGGGCTACTGTTCGTTGTGGTGCATAGGCTTCTCATTGCAGTGGCTTCTTTTGCTGTGGAGCATGGGCTCTAGGCAATCAGGCTTCAGTAGTTGTAGCACACGGGCTCACTAGTTGTGGCTCATGGGATCTAGAGCACAGGCTCAGTAGTTGTGGCGCACAGGCTTAGTTGCTCTGCAGCATGTGGTATCTTCCTGGACCAGGGCTCGAACCCGTGTCTCCTGCATGGGCAGGCGGATTCTTAACCATTGCGCCACCAGGGAAGTCCCTAGACAAATCTTTTAATGTTGATATTACCACATGATTTTTTTCTTTCTCTTCATTTTTTTTGTTTGTTTTCTTGTGTGTTTGGAAGAGGGGAGGAGATGAATACCTCCAACTCAAGAAAACTAAAATCCTTAAAATGTATCTGGCTTATTTAACACCATACTTTTGTCATCTGAAGCAGTTCTCCCCACACCCCACAATTTCTTTGCCTCCAAAGCAAAGAAAGTAACCTGCTCCCTTTACTTAAACCTGGTGGAGGAAGGAGACAGTAGCAAATTGGCAAAATATAATATTTATTTGTACTTTAACTTTTTTAGAACATAACACCCAACTTTACCAGTGGAGAACTATATTCTGTCTGAGTTTAATCTTCCCTTGAACTGCTACTTGGAATTTCTTCAACATAGCTTTGCTGGGTAATGAGTAAAAGAAGAGGTCTGCAAGACCAACATCTCCACTTATCAACTGCCTCAGTCCCCAGATTCCAGAGCTACAACCTCAACCTCATCCTCACCCTCACTGTCATATCATCTCTGTTCAGATACAGATTGGGCTCCTCCCTCCCTTTTAATGCTGGGATATAGGTGGGTAGCAGCAGAAAAGACTTTTATGGCAATATTTAGTAAACATTTTGGTTTTGCTTTTATTAAGGTCAATAGATTTAAATTTTTTATAATTATGATTTTGTATTTATAAATTTTATTTGTATTAGCCATGCTTTTTTCTACATTAAATATAATTTTTGCGATAGAGACCATATTCACTTCAGTACTGATGCTCTTTTAGAGCCCACTTAGACATTTCATCAGACTTATTGAGCAAACCAGCCACAAAATAAAATCTGCACTTAACTATGCATGTAGAAAAAATATCTGCTTCCCAGCCTTTTCTGGTTTGCAATTACAGCAACATTAAAATATCACACATCAAATACATTTTTTGTTCTTCCTTTGGATCTCCAAAAAAAAAACAAACCATACTTCATGATTTGTGGTTACCGTTGTTTAATCTTCCTTGAGTTTCATATTCCCTCATCTGTACAGTGGGAATATCATTAAGTTTTGAAATGATTAAATGCAAAAAGGGATGAAAAGCGCCCAGCATGTGCAAATAGCAGGCCCTCAATTTAAATGACAGAAGATAGACAAGAAAGAAAGGAAGAAAGGAAGGAAGGAAGGAAGGAAAGAAGGAAGGAAGGAAGGAAGGAAGGAAGGAAGGAAGGAAGGAAGGAAGGAAGGAAGGAAGGAAGGAAGAAACTTTCTTACATGTGGAGTTCTGGAGTTTCTGGTCGTTTCTTCAGGTATGCCCATTTAACTTTTTACTTACAGTTTTAAGCTTATAACAGGAGCAAATAAGAGTACTTGTTTGTTAAACGTTTATACAAAGCTTAGTATCTTTTAACCTGAAGCTTTTTAAGTCTGTTACAAGGGAAATGTCAATCATGGAAAAAGTCAAGGCTCACACTATTGGTGATAAATAACCTTGCTGAAGTTTGGGCAAGGAACTTCTCTAACACACATGCAAGTCTGTACTTGGAGATCATGTGAGCCTCTGCAAGAGAACGCAGGCACCTGATGCTCTGAGAGCAGCCAATCAAGAGAGTGCCTTGCCGCCACTCCCAGCTGCCCACTGCTTGTCCCCGGGATTGGAGCCAATCTGTCTGCTTTTCTACCACTCTGAGCTGCTATGAGTGAATTCTTCCTGGAAATCTCTGCAACTCTGATGGATATGCAGTGTAACAGTACAGACCACTCCAAAATCTGTTTCATATTAAAAAAAAAAATTACTGTAACTCTTGACTGCTCTGATTTTGTGTCTGTTAACCCGGAAAATCATTTTAAACATATATTATAAGCATCACACTTCCCTTTAGCAATTACATAAAATCTTCTTGCAGTTCTCTGAAAGGCATAGCAGTGCAGATTGGTTTGGTTGTCTTAACAAATGATATTTATGTGTGAAAATAGACTGCTTGTGTATTCTATATAAGGTAGTAGACATTTTTGCACTTTTGTTTATATGTTATTTATACCTTGAGCACAGGCAATGCAAATGTACTCACCTTGTGTCATGTTTTAAAATTAGAATTTACTATAGAATTTTTGGAGGACTGCCACATCATAATTATTCATCTGCTGCTTGGTCTGTTCTGCTACTTCTGAAGCTCTTCTGAGGGTTTAATTCTTGGAACATTTCAACATTCCTTTACATGTATTGTAGTATAGACTGCATGTGCACGATGTATTGTTTAATAATTGCAATACAAGACAAATTGTGCTGTGACATTTAACACAGTAGCTTAAAGATAGAACGCTATTCTGTAGAATAACAAACTGAATTATTTGGGCAATATCAGGTATTTTGTTTTTGAGAAAAACTGAAAATATGAGCCTAGTTTAAATTGTATGGCCTTTCATCTTTCTAACATACAAATGTAGATTGTGTGTGTGTCTGTGAGAGAGGAGAGGCAGAGAGAGAGGGAAGGAAGGAAGGATGAGTAGAAGGAAGCATTGAAGGTATTCAGAGAAATAATCCAATATAGACAGTGAATTGGAGGTTTTGGTTTATGAGCCCATTACTCAGATGTAAAGTGGAGAGTATAGAGTTAATTATCCCTCCTGGCTAATTCAAATTCTTTACATTTAAAAAGATATTTGAAAGTATTCTCAGCATTTTGGACAAAAAATGCAATATCCAAAGTGATTTTATTATTCTTATTATTTTACTTGCATACCTCAATACATCTTTTTAATAGCTTTATTAAGATATAATTTACATACCATAAAGTTTGCCCATTTAAAGTGTACAAGTTAATTTTTTTCATTTATCTACCCAGTTGTACAACCATCACCATAATGTAATTTTGGAACATTTTCATCACCATCCCCCCAAAAAAATCTCCATTTTCCTCCCTCCCTTATTCCCCAGCACTAGGCAACCACTAATCTACTTTAAGATTTGCCTACTTGTGGATATTTTAAATGAACGGAATCATAGGATATGTGTCTTTTGTGACTGGCTTCTTTCACTTAGCATAACAATACAGTTTTAGACTATTTGGCCTCAGTATTCTGCCTCTGAGGATAAAATGTAATCTTTGCATTCCTTGATGAGTTTGAGGACTGGGTATAATTTTCATGAGGCAAAAATTAGAAACTAGTTAGAGCAAGAGGACTTTCCACAACCACTTGCCATTTTGCCAATGTTAAAATACCAGATTGTGCAAGTTCAAGCTGCGGAACAACGTGTGTTCATGGGTCCTTACATTGACATTGTCCAGGAGAATTTGGGGGGGGGGGGGAATAAACAAAAAACAAAACAAACAAACAAAAAACCACTGCAAGTTACAAACGGGATCCATCAAAAGAGGAGTGGGTTTCAGTATTGACCAAATGTAGTTTAACAACTTAACTTCCTTTCCTTGGAAAACTGGTGATTCCAGAGTATTTCACATAAACCTGTGTTTGGTGCTTGTGCCGGGGACCCAGAAGAGCCAGACGCCTTAGGAAAAGCAAATAGGCCTCATAGAGAAATTAAAATTTCCTTTCTGCCCTTTCCCCCTTTTCTTGCTGGCAGGGTTGATCCTCATTACAACTTGCTCAAATATTTGGAAGTGAATTTAGGACCCTCCCCCCAACTTATGATTTTATAGCCAATAGGTGATGAGGTTTATTTGCATATTTCCAATCACATAAGCAGCCGTGGAGTGGAAACAGTGTCAGACTCAATTTCTCCTCCTCCTCCTCCTCCTCCTCCGAGGAAACCTGCCACTTCTAGCTGCCCTGCCTCCTCTTTAAAGGGTGACTTGCCCTGCGCCAGACCGCTGCTCCAGCCTGCTCCCGCCTCAGGCTCAGCCGGTCCATCCGTCTGTCCCTGCTCCAGCCGGGTGCCCTGTAACTCGCACAGAGGGACGCGCCCCGAGATGGAGAGCAAAGCCCTGCTTCTGGTGGCTCTGAGCGTGTGGCTTCAGAGTCTGACCGTCTCCCGCGGAGGGGTGGCCACCGCCGACAGTAAGTTTTGCGCGCAGACTCCCCTCCACTTGCAGAATCTGCTCAGCGGCCACTTGCGCACGTCGTGAAGATGGAAGGAGGAAGAAGGAAGGGGTTGCGATGTGTGCCGGGGACTCTCCTAGCCCGAGCGCTTGCCCCAAAAAGGGTCGCCGGGGTGGGATCTGGAAGGGCCACGGAGCGAATTTTTCCTCCGGTCTCTCTGGGGCGGCTCCCACTTCTCCTTTCTCTCTTTCCCGCGTTCCCGCGCTGTCCCCTCCACTCTGGCTGAGGCTGAGTTCCCGGCCGCCTGGGCTCAGCAGGGAAGGGAGCGGGGAGAGAGTGTGAGGGGCGGGACCAGGGGGGCGGGAGGAAGGGCTCAGATGGCGGTGACCCGCAGCAACCTTTTCGCTCGGCGGGGCCCTGGAATGAAAGGCAAGGGAGCCAGGGTGACCCTGGCTTGGCCTTGGCCGCGGCTCAGTCCCCGTCATTGAGAGCGCGGTTAGAAAGTGGCCCCTTCTGGAGAAGCTGGCCCGTGGCCGGGGGTGGGGCGGGGGGGTTGACCGTCACTTAGGAGTACAGGACATTCTTGCTCTGCACGTGGAGGTGGGAGAAGAGGACACGGGACGCGGAGTCCTGGGGACGCAGCGTCCTGCAAGGGTTGGGGCTCCGGGGAAGCTGTTTAGCTTCGACTCTTGTACGCTCGGCTTTTTTTTAGCGGCCAGCAAACCTAGCGAAGAGTTGACCCTCCTGAAAAACGTGGCAGAGCGACCAGCAGTCTGTGGCTGCTGACTTGGGGGTTGCCAGGTTTGCACTTGGCTACCCTTACTGTCCTGCGAGCTGAGCTCGGCTCCGGGCGCCCTGCCCCGCGGTGCGGTGGTGAGCACTTGGGGTTTCTTGGGCGCCGCCGGGAGGCCACTGGCTGAACCCCAGTTACCTCTCACCAGGGTTGAGGCATCGAGGCCGGATGTGCATTTCTTTATTGCAGGGAAGATGAGTTCCCAGCCCGAGACCTGCCACAGTAGAGGCAGCCTGTGTAACTTGAACCTTGGTTCAGTTAACACACAGCAGCAACTGAAAAGGCAACTGAAGCAAGTCACGAAAGGAGGCAACATTTTCTTTTCTCTTCCTTGGTGGACTTGCAGTTAGGGCGGTGTCCTTTGGTTGTGCTTTCAGGGGGCGCAGTCTGCAGTGGTTCAAGTAATAGTCTAGTTTGTCTCTGACTTTGGTTGCTGCTAAAGGCTTGTTTTATTTCAGCACTAAGTTGTGAAATAACATTTTTGATAGATTAAAAAAAGAAAGTAGATTCCATCAAAGCTGATAAGAAAAGTATCTTTAATGTCAGATCAGCTTGGGAACAATGGAGGTTCAATTAGAAAGTCTTAAACATGAAGTAGCACGTGCGGCTGGATAGTGTTTTACACGGTCCAAGAAAATGGTTGGAACAAACTCCAAATTCTTATTTCAGAAAGTACACCACAGAGTAATGTTACTTAGACTAGAAAACACACACAAATAAGTGTCATCCACAAATTGAGTTTTTTCTAGACTCCCTGAGAGATTCAGGACCCTAAATTCCTGGGCTAGTCAGTGGTCATCTCTCTGGGTTTTGCTTCCTCAACTCTAAAATGAGGAGTTTGGACCAGACTCAAAATTCTCTTAGACCCCTCCAGATGTAGAGAACAAACTTATGGATACCAAGGGGGGAAGGGGGGATGGGATGAATTGGGAGATTGGGATTGACATATATACACTACTATGTATAAAATAGATAACCGATGAGAACCTACTGTATAGCACAAGGAAGTCTGCTCAATGCTCTGTGGTGACCTAGATGGAAGAGAAATCTAAAAAAGGGGGATATATGTATACATATAACTGATTGTCTTTGCTGTACAGCAGAGACTAACACAACAGTGTAAAGCAATTATACTCAAAGAAAAAATTCTAAAAAAAGTTCTCTTAGACCCCTCTAATTCTTTACTCTTTGATGTAAATGGATACAAGTGATTAATGAATTAAATTGGATTTTAATCAACACATGCTTTCCATGGCTGTAAATGCTTTGTAAGGGAGGAATCATTTTGAAGTGGACTTGAAATTAATCCTTCTCTTCCTTCCCTCCCACTCTCACTCTACTGCCCCACTTCCCCCCCCCCCCTTTATATTGTGCCTCTCCCAACACAGCAAATTTCTGCCCCCTTTATCCTCCAAATGAATTTAGGTAGGAATGTAAGAAATTCAGAGTAGAAAGGTACCAGTGTGAGGGAATGGCAAGCAGCACCCTCTCTGGGCTCTGACTTTACTTATTCATTCTCGATTTCTAGGAAAAATATGAGGATACAGGCACTGCCCTCAGCTCTTTGCTCGTGGAGGCACCACAGTCTCTGCGTGGCCCCATTAGGAAATTTGAAGAGCTCAGTAGCTGCAGTTCTATTTGACTGGCCATAGTGAATTTCTAGGCTAACATCTGAGTTAAACATGTTGGGTGATGACAGCAAAGTAGCAGGTACCACCTGCAAAGGGAGCAGAGCTCAGCAAGAGAGTGATTGATTAATAGCTGTGTGGAAAGGTGGGAGTCAGGCACTGGGGAAGACTGACAATGGGAAATTTTCACTTTCTTTCAGGCAGTGTATTTTTAGCTCAGTCCTCCTTTTTTGCTTTATTCTGGGAAGAGAAATTGGGCTGCGCATTTTACGGCCACTATTTTAGCAAACACTTTTTTTCTATAAAAATGAAAAGTAAATCGGCTTGTTAGGTAAGTCAAGCATATTGTTTACATTGGAATATCTGGAAACCTCAATTAATTCAGTCAGATAACAGCACTGATTCCCCCCGCCCACGCCCCGCCTATTGTTTTTTTTTTCACTTGTTTTTTGGCATTCTACAGAAGCTGAGCCAATAACTGTGACCATCAGCCTCAGAGAGGAGGTGAATTACTGATGAAGTTCTTTAGGGGTGCGTGTTTGTGTGTGAGAGAGAGAGAGGAAAGAAAAAGAGAGAAAGGAAGTAGAAACTTCTAAGGGAATTGCATTATAATTGAGCTCTTGTATCTCATGTCTTCATATAAATGTTAATCTTATTTATCTGATAACTGTGAACTGCCTTTAGAGTCTCTTTCCTGGGATGCTCAGTGTTCCTCCTATAATGTACCCTCTATAAATGTGCCTTTAAAGTGCTTTGACTTCTCAGCCTAACTTCATTCCTGTGAGTTATTATCCATATTAAGATAACTCCTTGCCTTTGTTTATACACATAGATTTTTAGCTATCTATTTAGGAATTTAGGGATAAAGATTATATAGTCAAGAAATGCATTAACTTGTAACTTTCCTGGTGCCCCAAATTCTCTCCCCTTAGTGTTTGATAAGAACAGGTCTGATGGTGTGATGTTACTGATATGATAAGCCAAATTCAGAATAGGGGCCCTTATAAAGGATTAAACCTTATGCACCTCCCCCCTGACACACACTGTTCTAAGGCGGCTTTAATTTCTAAGGGAATCTGGTGAAAGGTCCTTCTCCCCTTAAAGGGCTAAGGGCAGAGTCACTAATATCATTTCCATGTATGAAAAACAATAATTTTTTTAGCAACAGTTGAGTCAAATCAGTTCATCTGCCAGCCAGAAGCAATCCCAGTGTATATATTAGGTCAACTAAACATACTCATAATGACCCATAATGAATTGATGACCCGTAAATCAGGGTCCATCCTTCTCCCTAACTCTTCCTGGCCTAAGTTTGGAAAGCACACTCATTTTTAGAATGCCAAGACATCCTTGAGGGGTTGGAAACACCAGTAGTGTGGAAATACCTGTCAGAACGCCAAAGAGAGGGAAAGACTGACTAAACACCAGTAACATTTATGATTTCAGATAAAGAACAAACATAGAATTGAAAACATCACGTGGCATATAGAGTGGTATTATTTTCTTGTCAAAGGCTTCATTATGTTTTCTGTAACTTAAAATGAAAAAAAAAATTCCGTGAAACAGAAGTTTCCAAATACAAATTTGCTTGAGAATGTATGAATTTCCTATCATTTTTCTTTACAAGCGATGTACCCAACAGAAAAGTTTGGTTGTGGGAAACTGGAACTCTCAATGAGCCGTACAGATAAACTGATACAAGATCTATAGATTGAATAGACTTTTCTTTTTTATAGAAATATACAAATCCTGCCTTAATAATTTCAAAGAATATTCTTAGTCATTTCAAAACCACCAGCAACACGAGAGCCACCATGTTGCACAATTCTAGGAAAAAATAGAATAAAAGTGACTGGTATCCTCTGGAGTTATACAAGGCAATAATCTTAAATATCAGTTTGGCAAATAGGTGGTGGGCAACATCTGTCTGCGAGATTGTTCAGAGTATTTCTGCTTTAAAAAGCTTGCTGATCGAACATGTTAAAATAAGACTGTTATGAGAGGAAACATGAGTTATTTGATATAGAGCAAATATATAGAGGGTAAAGTTAATTTAGTTTTCAATTTTCTAAAGCACTTTCTAACAGTAAAAGAACTTCTTGGGCAGAATCTGAAAGTGGAATCAGATTAAAAATCTGTAAATTTTTTTGACCATCAGATAAATAATTAGGCCACCAGAGTGCTTTCTGGTTAGGAAGGAAAAGGAAGACCCACATCTTCAAATGAGTTGAGAGACAGAGAATATTCTTGATTGATGAATGGATTTCAAGTAAAATTTTACTATATGGAAATGAAAAAAAAGCTTTAAATATCAATAGTCTATCACAGTCTTTTATTTGAATAAATCTTCTTAGAATGTTTAGGTGCTAGGGGTATGTGTGTGTGTGTGTGTGTGTGTGTGTGTGTGTGTGAGAGAGAGAGAGAGGGATCAACTTGTTGCATGTAATGAATCACTTGCAAGCAACCACAATATTGTTTAAGGAATTTTGGGAAATAATTAAAAAGGAGAATGCTGGTCAGTCCCCAGAAAATTATATGATAACCTTGATTCAAATGCCTGTACTTTCACTGTACTATGTCATTCTTATTTTAATTTTTGGTCTGAATTTTGCAATATTATTTGAAATTATGGATTTTCAACTTTTGTGAAAAGAAAGAAGGTTTAGATTAAGAAATTAGAAGTATTTCTAAGCAACCTTATTTATCTTTTTTTTTTAAAGAGTAGATAGTTGTTGTTGTTGTTTTGTTTTAATTTATTTTATTTTATGGTTGTGTTGGGTCTTCGTTTCTGTGCGAGGGCTTTCTACAGCTGCGGCGAGCGTGGGCCCCGCTTCATTGCGGAGCGCGGGCCTCTCACTATTGCGGCCTCTCTTGTTGCGGAGCACAGGCTCCAGACGCGCAGGCTCAGTAGCTGTGGCTCACGGGCCTAGTTGCTCCGCGGCATGTGGGATCTTCCCAGACCAGGGCTCGGACCCGTGTCCCCTGCATTGGCAGGCAGATTCTCAACCACTATGCCGCCAGGGAAGCCCCAGTTATTTATCTTTTGAAAGTTTTAAATAGCCAAATCTAAAATCTGTAAGTTAGTACCTTCTTGTAGTGAATGGATAGGTTTTTTGACTTCTTTTTTACTTGACCAGAAATTAGATAACTTCCTAATATAACTTCCCTTTGGTGTGCTTGCTTTATAAAAGAGTTTGATTTTATTTGCAATACAATTTACTTAAAGTGTTCACTGTGATATTATATGTACTACCTACAAATATCCTGCGAAGATTTATCAACATTTAGAAGTATTGTCCAGAGAGTCAAAAAATAGGCCAAAGTTCTCTTTCTCTCCTGACTCACTTTGGGATTAACTATGAAGAACCACAGTGGATTCTTTCCAAAACCATCTTTGCTATAGTACTTTAAGCATGGACTTTGTGTGGAAGACTGTAAAGACAAAATTGAGAAAAGAAATACTGGTGGGAAGAATAACTCACACATAGCACAGATATTTCTGAACAACCCGCTAAAGGATTTTTAAAAACATTTTAAAGTGATGTGTCTTGCCATGCTGGTGGGAATCATTCCATACAAAAACTTCCCCATGCTTCCAACTTTTCTTCTTGCTAAAATTTAAAACAATAATGCTAGTGAAAAGGAAACAACCTTCCTTCAAATAAGCCTTATTGTATCAGATTTTGCAGGAAGACAATCTCTTGATGTAATCAGAGATTTAAAGAGGGTGAAATCATATATGAAGTAAGTGGAACTATATAACACAAGTGCCCTGAGCCAGTGTTCTCTAGAAGAACTACAACCAAGAGACCTGGGTTCTGGTCCCTACTCTTTCTCCCACTATTGGCAGCATAACCTCGGCTAACCCACTTAAATTCATATTTTGAGAGAAGATTAATTAAGGAATTCCCAAATAGCAGTTCTCTTACTTGAAACTGTATATACCACACACACACACACATGCCCCTTGACTGAAAAAGAGCTGAAGAAAAGGATAGAAGACACAGAAGAGGTCAATATTACTTAACTCAGTTATTTTAAGGCTGTCTCTGTCAACTTTGAGCACCACTGGAGGATACATTCAGTTTTTTGTTTTTTTTTTTAACTTTAGAAACAAAAATAACATTGGTGGTGCTTGCTTGTGAATCTAAAACATATCAGTCCAGCAAGTAAAACAACCCTCTAATTAACCTCCTATCCAATTTTTCCTTTTCAGGAATTACAGGAGGAAAAGATTTTATAGACATCGAAAGTAAATTTGCTCTCAGGACCCCCGAAGACACCGCTGAGGACACTTGCCACCTCATTCCTGGAGTGACAGAATCTGTGGCTAACTGTCACTTTAACCACAGCAGCAAAACCTTTATGGTGCTCCACGGCTGGACGGTAAGAAAGGCTCCTTAGGAAGGAGCTGAGTGGCATGAACCAAGCATTCTGATTGGCTTGCCCCAGTTGTTGGGAGCCCAGTGATGGGAACCCAGTGATGGCTTTGCTTTAAACTTGAATAAAGACAATTCTGGCTCGGGGTGGGGATTGAGGAATCTAAAGCCAAAGGTTCATGGGTACTTCCTCTGGACAGTGCCAGCCTTCATTTTACCACTGTACCTAGCTGTGACCTCGAACCAGCCATTCTCCTGGGCCTTTGTTCAAGTACAGAGAAGAATATAGGTTACCATTTAGAGGAGACAATGGAGAACTGGCATGATCCTGATTCATCCAGCACATCGCCAAAGTCCTTTCCTAAGGAAGATAACCTGTAAGAGGGGGGAGAGGGCTGGAGTGGAGGGAGAAGGTGCTGTTTCTGGTTCTGCTGTGCCATTCTCCAGCTCTGTGATGTGGATCCAGATACGTCTCAACCCTGGGCCTCAGTTTACTGATCTGTAAAACAATGCGATTAGACTAGACGTCCCTCCACTTTCAACGTTCTCCAATTGTAAACTTTTGGGAGCTTTACTTGAGAGGAAAGAGGGCTAGCCAGGGAACTGTCAGCGACATGATAAGAATATGAATAAATATGCTAATTAGTCACTTTATATGGCATAGTTCTTACTTAACTACTTTAGCTTGTTTTCAATATTTTCAATCCTTAGTGAGCAGATTTTACTGTTTATTAAAAAGGACTTATATAAAATTGATGGTTAAAGAGATATTATCTTTCCATTATGTCAGAGCTTGTGAGTAAGATAATAGACACTAAATTCTAATGAGATGAATTAGCTAATGATTGATACTTCCAGTCCTGATTTCTTTTCCTACATAACTTAAGTGCCTTTGTTATTGACAGTGTAGGACAATTGCTATAACTTTTATAGACATGAAGGCAACTAGTAACAGAATTCACAGGGATGTTTATTTTAATAAAATACATCTATTTACTAGAGTTAACACAGTAAATTACATATCTTATGATAAAATTACATATTCAAATTCCTAACATAGATCTTTTTATATTTTAAGAGGTTTAAATAGGAAAACATAATCTTTGGTGATTTTAGAGACATTTTAGTTGTATGTAGTCTTGGCTGTTAATACTTTTCAAAAATGTTTAAGCTTAATAAACATTTATATGACAGAAATAAATTGAATATCTCAGGCATCTCAATCTTATCCCTGAGAGAATTTTATAATTTAAGAATTTTTGAAAAACATTTCCTTCTCACATTAAGATGACATGACTCACCTAGTATCAGTAGATAGCACCAATTTCTATCATTAGCCCTACTGCCCAATAAGCCCACTTATATTCTTCACATCATATGTCCTGACTTTTTTGAGTGCCTGGGCTCAGAGTCTGGGCCACTGGCTGTGAGACTGAGTTTCATCGTACAGAGCTGGTCGGTCTGTGCAATAACTCATCCAGCCGTGCTGGATAACCGATCTCAGCCATTTCAGTCAACTCCCTGGCTGGTTCAGTGGGACCACCTGGCGCAGGTGGCAAGGAGAGCTTCAAGTTCAGCTGTATGCCTGAGAATCAAAGCTTTTAAAAATTGGTACTGATTTAAGGAAGCACAGAAGAAAAAATTAGGAAATAATACCTTTTCAGAATTGAGGACGGTGGGTCCTTGTTTTCCACCCCTTTGTTGGGGTTATTATAGCAGTGTCTTACGTTAAATTAAAAAAAGAAAGAATTAGATTGGTTGTTAGGCAGTTACTAAAAGTATCAGTCACTGTAGGAGTAAGTTGGGTTCCTTGCCCTTTGGCAGATTACCTAATTTAGAAACACTGATAGCACAGAAAAACTTGAAATAGGTGCTGAGAGCAAATGAGATTTTCCTGCCTTATCTGAGGTAAGCAGCTCAGCGACTCAAGGGCGTAGGACTAGGGGAAGTGAGGAGGTTTGTTCTGCAGCTTTGACGAACCTGAAAGAATGCTTAGCGTGCAGTGTCCACAGGACACATCCCAGAAGGCAGTCAGACGCAGCCGTCCTGGAGCTTGGCCACCTGCTTGTGCTTAAGTCCAGGGTTCTCATTGTGGTGTTGGAGATCCTCACCCCTGGCTGCAAGGAGTGATTAACATTGCATTCTGAAGAAATGACATCATCCTGTCTCAAAAGGCAGCTGCAAAGGGTGGCCAGCCTGCAACCTCTAAGAGAGGAGAAAGGGAGGCAGGACCAATTCCTTAGGGTTTTTTGCTGGGTGGGCATTCCAGCTGGTTCCTCCAAAGACCCAGGCTTGAAGCAGCCTCACTGAGACATGTTCAAAGAAGACTTAAACATGTTCCTAATGGGCTCACATCACCTATGTGCCTTTTCTTTTTTGTTTTCTCCTCATGCTGGAAATAGATTATAGAGCTGGCATTTTATCACTGCAAGTAGATTGGGAACCAAAATGGTCACAAGAAGAAATTTTGGAGGTGGAGAGTAACTTCCGGATCATCTGATTCTGGCCCCTTTGTTTTATAGGTAGCCTCGTAAGGTTAATACAGCGCCTGTGTTCATAGACGTAATCAGTGGAAGAGCTGGGATTGGAACCAAGATCTCCTGAGTCCCAGGCTTGCTTTTTCCTTGCACAGAGCACAACAATTTGGTGAAAAATCGTGCAGTTAGTGTCAGGAGTGAAGAGAGAGCTCATGTTTTAATGTTTTAGCCTAGAAAATAGACGAAATAAAATGGAAGCATAGATTTAAAAGAACACACCATCTAAGATCAAAATTTTAAATGAAGTCCCTTGGTTTGGGAATTCAAGAGTCTTATTTTTGTCCATTGGCATTACTCTAAGAAGAATATAGGTTTTACAAGCTTCCCCTTAAAAGCTGCCTTAAACATGGATTTCAGAATCTTTCTCTGTTGAGTACATAGTTGAGTAACCTTTACTATGGCTACAGTATGATCTGCTCTCAGGTAATATTAGGAGTGGATAGATTTGCGGATTTAAAGTAGGTTGTTGCTGTGTACAGGCTCTTGGCAGGGTGGCATGGAATTTTATCATCTGCAGTTTTGTAATGTGTTTCGATTATTTTAAAGTAAGCATCTTTGCAAAGATGTCCAATGTCTCTTCTTTAATAGCATAAGTCTTTTGACTTTGAATTTGGGGGCCTTTATCAACAAGAAGCAAAGAATTACAGTTGGCAGTCTGCTTATCTCCAAAACAGGACCAATCTAATAATTTGGGAAATGCAATTATTAAGCCACATTAATTGCACTGTGATAATCAAGAATTTTAGAGAATTGTGAAAAAGTCTGAACTGAAACTAATCATTTTCTTATGTATTAAGAGATTGCTAAACAAAGTTACCTTCTGTTGGAATAGATTAGTATGTTTAAACCTATTGTTTTCATTATCACATCAAATGTACGTAAATGACCCTTTATAAGAATAAAGGACATTCACATCTCCCAAATTAATTTATTAGCCTAATTGAAAGTATTTAAACTAAATTTCTTTTAAAATCGTCTGTAATTCTGCAGCAAATTTTTAACTTATTCAGATTGATCTTTCCTTTTAATACTATAAATTATTGAAGTTTTACTGAATTTATAAAATATGCTTTTAAAATTGAAAGCTTTGGTAAACCTCAGTCTGCCATTCCTGAGCTCAACACAGTCCTTCTTTGGGGTACACAAATTTGCCTCAGAAGGGTCAGGCAGAAGACTCTGAATACTCTTGTAGTTTAATTTTTGTGTCTGAGCCAATGGGCTTCCTGTGGGTTTGTTTCTTTTTACCATTTAATGTAGGTGTATTGGGCTGACATATCTATAACAAGTTGTAGGTGGATATTTTAAGAATGCTGGTATCATCCTCTTCAGGTGACAGGAATGTATGAGAGTTGGGTGCCAAAACTCGTGGCTGCCTTGTACAAGAGGGAACCAGACTCCAACGTAATCGTGGTAGACTGGCTGTCACGGGCCCAGCAGCATTATCCTGTGTCTGCGGGGTACACCAAGCTGGTGGGACAGGACGTGGCCAAGTTTATCAACTGGATGGCGGTAAGACTGGGGGAAGGAGCCTTGTATGTCCAAAACAGATCTCCTGGCTACAGCTGAATTAACGACTGGTCGTTGCTCTTTTTCTCTTAGATACAGATATTTTCTGGGTCAACTCATATCTTCAGAATAAGCCTGGACATTATTTTCCGGCTAAAAGCATCACTATGATATGAATGATAATGCTATAAAGCCCATAAGGCGTAGTCCTGCCCTGCCCTGCCCTGCCCTGTCCTTTGATATTTTCATGGTGAATGGATTTGCTGAGACCAAGAACTAAATGGGCAGAACGGACAAAAGCTTGTTATTTCAGGGCAGAGGGAAGATGTCATGTTCAGCCAAATCCTTGCCTACCAGTTGGCTGGAACATGGAAATTTTATCCAGGGTTTGACCTGTTAGAATACCAATCTCTTTGAGAAAAATATTAATAGTACTTATTCCTTAGTGTGGTTTAAGGATCCAGATTTTTGTTGAGGGTTAGGGGAGTGATGGAGATGAACTAGGGAAAAATGGCAGGAAAAGTCTGTAGGATATGAGGTGCTGAGAGTGAGGAGTTTTACTCCCTCTGACTCTCTGAGGCCATTCTCTGAAAATTACCTTTGGAAAGTATCTCGGGGTTGCAAGGAAGCTAATATTCTCACAGGACCAAATTATTTAAGTCAGATGCTTGGAGGTAAAAAATAAGCTGTTTATTGACTGCTCATTAAAAGATAAAAGTTCTTTTCTTGACTCTTTTGCTAACCAGGAGAGTGAATTTGGACAAATCAGATCACCTTCCTGGACCTCAGACTTCTCATCTGTTGAATGAGGAGGCTGGACTCTATGTGTCTGTGGTCCCTTCCCCTGTAATATTTTCTGATTTTAAGTCATTGCTTGGCTAACCTGAAAGAATAAAGTGATGCAGGGTATTTAGAGTAGAGAATAATGAGTTAAATATATATTTGTATATGTATGTATCTCTTCAATATATATACAAATATCTATATATAAATATACACATATACATTTATTTTCAGATGTATGGAAATTCATGTTTCCATACATTTCTATTTCAGATGTATGGGAAAACTTTCTAATTTAAATATGTTATTAAGGAAAGAGAAAATCTCAACACTATTGTATATGTTCCTCTCATCTGTAACAGGAAATTAAAATAAGTAGAATTAATTTTCAGTATTGCCTATATTTTCAAAACAATATATTTTATTTATTTGGTGGGAATACTGTTAAACTTTTATTTTATTTCTTTTAGCATTGATATTTTGCCAAGAACTGTAAAATATCAAACACCTTTTTCTTTTCCTCTTCCAAAGGATGAATTTAATTATCCTCTGGACAATGTGCATCTCTTGGGATACAGCCTTGGAGCCCATGTTGCTGGCATTGCAGGAAGTCTGACCAATAAGAAGGTCAACAGAATTACCGGTAAGAAAGCAGTGCCATTTTTCTTATAACAAAAGACTTGAGATGCCTGTCGTTTCCTGAAAGAGAATCAGACTGTTTGTCAAACAACCATATGTGAGTGGTAGTCTTCTGGGTACACCTGGCCATGTGGTTATCTCATGGGAGGGCTCTTTTTCTGGAGTAAGATAAAATACAGACGCTTGCTCTCATGAGCTTACCGTCTAATGGCAGTAGAAGAGAAATGGTGCAGAGTTAAGCACAGAGAGCCCCGTGGTGTCTCTGAGAAACCCATTTCCCTCCTCCCTCTGCTCTGTGCTTTGATAGTTTATTGCACACACATATGTCGCCTCTCACATCAATACTGGAAAAATGAAAAAGGACCAACACCAGAGGCCATTTGGAAAAAGGAGTCTTGTCATCTGGGCCAATAGCAATTGGTTGTTTGGCCTGTGTAGAGAGGAAGAAAGAGCCCAGCACTATTTAAAGGCCTTCTAACCAGGCTCAGAAATAATTTATTGATACAAAAGGGAATCAAGTCATCCTGAGTGAAAATTGTTATTTAATGGCTAGTTTGAGAAACTCAAATTTTATTTGAGAAGGAGTTAAGCTGCTTTTATGAATCTCAGTAATTTAAAAATCCAATCACTATAGAATAGGAGGTGCTAATAAGAATCTATGTGGCTGCCATTTACATTCAAATGATGAGCAATGGAATGATAAGGTGATACTGGAGGAGACTAAAACTAATGGGAATTTAAAAATCTCTGAGGACTTTTTGTTTTCCCACTAAGGCCTAGATCCAGCTGGACCTAACTTTGAGTATGCAGAAGCCCCAGGTCGCCTTTCTCCGGATGATGCAGATTTTGTAGATGTCTTACATACATTCACCAGAGGGTCACCTGGCCGAAGTATTGGAATCCAGAAACCAGTAGGACATGTTGACATTTATCCTAATGGAGGCACTTTCCAACCAGGATGTAACATTGCTGAAGCTATCCGTGTGATTGCAGAGAGAGGCCTTGGAGGTAAATATAATTTAGAAGTTAATTAAATGTAAGTTTTTGCCTTAACTGTTACTGACCAAGTGTCCTACCCATTCTCCACAAGTACGTAGTTTGAATACACACATTTAGCAAAGATATGATTTTGAAGAAGTCTGTCACATTCAGCATGACCACCTCAGAGCCTCAGTACTTCCTGTGGTCAGACAGACATTTCATCTTATATTATATTGCAAACTACACTTATATTGTAAACTACTGCACTTGCAGTAATAAAAGGAAAAAAAAAAATGGTGAGATTTAGATAAGAGAACTGCACTGCCTTTGAAAGTGTTATCTGGCCACACGTTAAACTTTGAATACAGTTGCAAAACAAGTAGAGTTATTTTCAATTTTACTAAAAGTAAAGGACATGTTAATTAGTCCAAATTTCTTTTGTCAGCCTTTTAAAGAGATGTACAAATCAGAAACAAATCACCATTCCCTAAGAATAAATATTCCAAATTTTTAAGAAGAAAATACAATTTAATATTAGTTTTTAATATTTACTTTAATAATCATGTTAGCTGTGTTAATTTTATGATTTGTTTTAAGGGACCTTTGCATACCTTGTGGACAATGGGGCCTACCTGTAGTCAGTATGCTCAGGTGTTTTGGGCATACATTATAGAATTTACAACATAATGTTACTAATTTCAATTGTTATAAAGCTTATGGTAATAGCTGCACATTTATGACATTGCTCATTATTTCTATAATTCATTTAATGTAAAAATCATTAGCAGTGACACACCCCTCAATTATACATAGTATCAATATCTATGATAAAATACTATTAATTTAACAATTATGCCTGCCCTTTATGATGTGGTTTCTAGAAGCATTTAGAAGTATTATATGCTTTCACCATAAGAGAAAGTTGTGATAAACTGGGGGAAATCAACTTCTATCTTGGATGTCTCTTATTATAGCTTCATAAACATATTCACAAATGGAGACAGCAAAAACATCAAAAGTTCCCTATAAATTTGCAACTTTGGCACTCTTGGGGGTAGGTGAGAAGCTGCTGCCAAGAGTACCTCCTTAAATAGGACCTACAATCAAGGGGGTCATTTTATTCTAACACCACACCTCAACTATTTTAGACATGCAAGACGAAACACTCATTGTGGACTGTCACAGAGTTGAAATGTTCTTTGTGTCTCTTTTTCCCCAGATGTGGACCAGCTAGTGAAGTGCTCCCACGAGCGTTCCATTCATCTCTTCATTGACTCTCTGTTGAACGAAGAAAGTCCAAGTAAGGCCTACCGGTGCAATTCCAGGGAAGCCTTTGAAAAAGGGCTCTGCCTGAGTTGCAGAAAGAACCGTTGCAACAACTTGGGCTATGAGGTCAATAAAGTCAGAGCCAAAAGAAGCAGCAAAATGTACCTGAAGACTCGTTCTCAGATGCCCTACAAAGGTAGGCTGGAGACTGTTGTAAATAGGAAAATTGATTTGATCCTACTTTTCTTATCATGCTTGTTGCATCACATGTACTGATTCTGTCCATTGCAACAGAGATGATAAAATGATGTTGCTAAACTCCGATCCCTCACTTGTGTTTCTGTTGGTAGAGAAGGAGTTGTACTAATCCATTTTACTGAAGCTCCTAATTCCCATTGCCAGTAAGGCCCAGGGCACAACTGCACTGCCCTATGCAGCAGCCCTGCTTGCCACCATCCTTTGTACTTGTGACCATTAGCATGGGCCACTGCATTAGCACCAGGCTCCAAGTTAACCTGAAACCATTCATCCAGGGTCAGCAAACTATGGCTCATGGGCCAAATCCAGCCCACCACCTGCTTTTGTAAATAAAGTTTTATTAGAATATAGCCACACTAATTCATTTCCGTACTGACTAAGGCTGTTTTCATGCCTCCACAGCAGAGCTGAGTAGTTGGGACAGAGACTATTTGGTCCCACAAAGCCTAAAATATTTACTATCTGGCCCTTTGTAGAAAAAGTTTGCAAACCCCTAAAGTCTGCTTTCAGTGAAGGCAAGAACCACCTGTATTTGAAAATATAACTATTCCTGGAAGGGAAGTCTATACCAAACTTTCTAAGATATTCCCATTTTGCCATGAATTTGTTCACAGTTGAATTTCAAACTTGGCAGCTTGTTCAGAGCAAGACCTGCAGGAATTGAAAGGAGACAGGAAGAGGAGATAATCAGATAAATCTAGCGAGAGGGACTAATATCAGAAAGGCTAGTTTATGTGGAGTCCAGGTGGAAGTATGAGGGAAGAGATGGCATTGAAGAACAGTTTCCCAGGGTAAAATATATCTGATAGAGGCACCCATTTTTAAGGTGGTTTGTTAGAATCTAGAGGTGCATTTGGTGGTCCAGAGGTTTGGAGCATCTATAATTCAAGGAAACCTTTTAAGCAATGAGGGAATCCTTAGTTTCCTTGACTTTTCAGAATGGGGAAGTGTGTGTCAGGTATAGAGGAGACCATAATCTTCTGAAGAACTGTGCAGGGCTCACTCACCCCCAGCATCCTGCCTCAGTGTCCTCCGGGGACACTTCAGGAGTCAGACTTCCCTTGCTCTGGTCTGTGGCGATGCCTGCAAGGGCTCCATTTAACCCAAACTGTTTCTCTTCATCCTTCACAGCTGTGTTGCAAGCCTGCTGCCTTTCCTGTCCCTTAACCTCTCCCACGTCCCATCTACTCAGGGTTTTTAGTAGAGATGGGGAGAGTAGGAGGAGGTGTGGAAGTTTAAGTACCTGCTTCTGGAGGCTCTCCCTAATACAGAACACTTTAGGAACTGGCTGTCTTTACAGCCTCACTAGTGATTTAATGAAATAATGTTATTGTGAGCCTATTATTTACTGACTGTGTGCTAGACAGTGGAATAGAAGGTACACGTGACCCTCTGAACTGAAGGAGCCTACATACAGGGTAGGGAGGTCAGACATACCCAAGAAACATGAAGAAACACGGTCACATACAGTGACAGTATAAAATACCAAATATGCTTGTTCCAGATGCTAAGGGACAAAACAGCCAAGGAAAGGTGGAGTTCATAGAGAAAGCTTCATGGGAATTTTGGCCTCTTGGTTTGATCTTCCTAGTACCGCATCAAAGTTGACTACTTTCTGGGTCGGCTTTAGCAATTCAGATACACCTGGATTCTTCCTATCCACTGCAACCACACTTTAATGCAAGGGAGTAGAATTCAAATTCTGAATTTTCTAGTAGTGAGCACTGTACAGACATGAAGAAATCTTTCCAAGCCACACATAATTATAGTCATGTATGAGCACTTGCTGTTGATCATTAGTAAGATACTGTCTGTCGTTCAGAATTGCCTGCTTATTTGGGCTGTAGTGTTTCCATAAAGACTGATCAGAGGTTGTTCTGCTTTTCTCTCTACAGTCTTCCATTACCAAGTAAAGATACATTTTTCTGGGACTGAGAGTAATACACACACCAACCAGGCCTTCGAGATCTCTCTGTACGGCACTGTGGCCGAGAGTGAGAACATCCCCTTCACCCTGTGAGTAGCTACGGAACATGACCTCCAGCACGTGGGTTTATCATGGCACTGCTACCTGCTCTAACCATTGGTCTGAGGAACAGAAGAGGCATAGGACACCTAGAAAAACACATATTTAACAGAAAATTTTTAAAACAGCTGTATGGCAAAAGATGTTCATTGCAGTGGTACATGTAGTAGCATAAATTAGAAGCAAAGCAAGTGTCCAAAACTGAGGCAATGGCTAAGTGAATTGTGGTTTAACAAATCAATAAAATCAATCTAGCCTCTAAGAACTGTAATTATAGAAAACTAGGTAAAACATGGCAAAAAGTGAAAGATAAAACATGAAGTGAACAAAGAAAAAATAGAGAATTGTATTATGTACACTATGACTGTAACAAAGGACACGTTCACATATCAATACAAATTGAAAGGGAATATATGAAAATGAAAATAATATCTCTAAATGGTGGACTTATGAACTTTTTTCTCTTAAGAATTATATTACATAGTTCATATTGTTAGGATAAAAGTTGGAATACATTAAAGGTCCACATTAGTGTAGATATCGTTTAAAATACACTAAATGCCATTGACATGCATCTTGCGTATTTTGTTGGACATTTTTTCCATTTGAAAAATATTTCCTGAACAGTAAAGCTATTTATATCTTAGGAGGAAGAAAAAGGAAAAAAAAAAAACAAACCCTGCTTTCCAGAACTAACCAAATATGTTGATTTTTTATTCAGGCCTGAAGTTTCCACAAATAAAACATACTCCTTTCTAATTTACACTGAGGTGGATATTGGAGAATTGCTAATGTTGAAACTCAAATGGATCAGCGATTCATACTTCAGCTGGTCCAACTGGTGGAGCAGCCCCGGCTTTGCTATTGAGAAGATCAGAGTAAAGGCAGGAGAGACTCAAAAAAAGTAATTAAATTTATTTTTCTCCATTCTTTTTTTTTTTTTTAATGGTCATTTTGCTTTCATCTCTAGCCTACAAAGGTAGCTCACATATTTTTTTTTCTCTTTTCCTTTAACATCTTTATTGGAGTATAATTACTTTACAATGTTGTGTTAGTTTCTTCTGTATAACTAAGTGAATCAGCTATATGCATACATATATCCCCATATCCCCTCCCTCTTGTGTCTCCCTCCCACCCTCCTTATCCTACCCCTCTAGGTGGTCGCAAAGCGCCGAGCTGATCTCCCTGTGCTATGCGGCTGCTTCCCACTAGCTAACTATTTTACATTTGGTAGTGTATATATGTTAATGTTACTCTCTCACTTCCTTCCAACTTACCCTTCCCCCTCCCCGTGTCCTCAAGTCTATTCTCTACGTCTGTGTCTTTATTCCTGCCCTGCCCCTAGGTTCTTCAGAACCATTTTTTTTTCTTTTTTTTTTTTTAGATTCCATATATATGTGCTAGCATACGGTATTTGTTTTCCTCTTTCTGACTTACTTCACTCTGTATGACAGACTCTAGGTCCATCCACCTCATTACAAATAACTCAATTTCGTTTCTTTTTATGGCTGAGTAATATTCCATTGTATATATGTACCACATCTTTCTCCATTCATCTGTCAGTGGACACTTAGGTTGCTTCCATGTCCTGGCTATTGTAAATAGTGCTTCAATGAACATTGTGGTACATGACTGTTTTTGAATTATGGTTTTCTCAGGGTATATGCCCAGTAGTGGGACTGCCGGGTCATATAGTATTTCTAGTTTTAGTTTTTGAAGGAACCTCCATACTGTTCTCCATAGTGGCTGTATCAATTTACATTCCCACCGACAGTGCAAGAGGGTTTCCTCTTCTCCACACCCTCTCCAGCATTTACTGTTTGTAGATTTTTTGATGATGGCCATTCTGACCCGTGTGAGGTGAACCTCACTGTAGTTTTCATTTGCGTTTCTCTAATGATTAGTGATATTGAGCATCTTTTCATGTGTTTGTTGGCAATCTGTATATCTTCTTTGGAGAAATGTCTATTTAGGTCTGCTGCCCACTTTTGGATTGGGTTGTTTGTTTTTTTGATATTGAGCTGCATGAGCTGCTTGTACATTTGGGAGATTAATCCTTTGTCAGTTGCTTCATTTGCAAATATCTCCCATTTTGAGGGTTGTCTTTTGGTCTTGTTTATGGTTTCCTTTGCTGTGCAAAAGCTTTTAAGTTTCATTAGGTCTCAATTGTTTATTTTGGTTTTTATTTCCATTTCTCTAGCAGGTGGGTCAAAAAGGATCTTGCTGTGATTTATGTCATGGAGTGTTCTGCCTATGTTTTCCTCTAAGAGTTTTATAGTGTCTGGCCTTACATTTAGGTCTCTAATCCATTTTGAGTTTATTTTTGTGTATGGTGTTAGGGAGTGTTCTAATTTCATTCTTTTCCATGTAGCTGTCCAGTTTTCCCAGCACCACTTATTGAAGAGGTAGTCTTTCCTCCATTGTATACTCTTGCCTCCTTTATCAAAGATAAGGTGACCATTTACGCATGGGTTTATCTCTGGGCTTTCTATCCTGTTCCATTGATCTATATTTCTGTTTTTGTGCCAGTACCATACTGTCTTGATTACTATAGCTTTGTAGTACAGTCAGAAGTCTGGGAGCCTGAGTCCTCCAGCTCCGTTTTTCTTTCTCAAGATTGCTTTGGCTATTCGGGGTCTTTTGTGTTTCCATACAAATTGTAAAATTTCTTGTTCTAGCTCTGTGAAAAATGCCATTGGCAGTTTGATAGGCATTGCATTGAATCTGTAGATTGCTTTGGGTAGTATAGTCATTTTCACAATTTTGATTCTTCCAATTCAAGAACATGGTATATCTCTCCATCTGTTTGTATCATCTTTAATTTCTTCCATCAGTGTCTTATAGTTTTCTGCAGACAGGTCTTTTGACTCCTTAGGTAGGTTTATTCCTAGGTATTTTATTCTTTTTGTTGCAATGGTAAATGGGAGTGTTTCCTTAATTTCTCTTTCAGATTTTTCATCATTAGTGTATAGGAATGCAAGAGATTTCTGGGCATTAATTTTGTATCCTTCTACTCTACCAAATTCATTGATTAGCTCTAGTAGTCCTCTGGTAGCTCTTTAGAACTCTTTGTGTATAGTATCATGTCATCTGCAACCAGTGACAGTTTCACGTCTTCTTTTCTGATTTAGATTCCTTTTATTTCTTTTTCTTCTCTGATTGCTGTGGCTAAAACTTCCAAAACTATGTTGAATAATAGTGGTGAGAGTGGGCAACCTTGTCTTGTTCCTGATCTTAGAGGAAATGGTTTCAGTTTTTCACCATTGAGAATGATGTTGGCTGTGGGTTTGTCATATATGGCCTTTATTATGTTGAGGTAAATTCCCTCTATCCCTACTTTCTGGAGGGTTTTTATCATAAATGAGTGTTGAATTTTGTCAAAAGCTTTTTCTGCATCTATTGAGATGTTCATATGGTTTTTATTCTTCAATTTGTTAATATGGTGTATCACATTGATTGATATGCGTATGTTGAAGAATCCTTGCATTCCTGGGAAAAACCCCAGTTGATCATGTTGTATGATCCTTTTAATGTGCTATTGGATTTTGTTTGCTAGTATTTTGTTGAGGATTTTTGCATCTATGTTGATCAGAGATATTGGCCTGTAGTTTTCTTTTTTTGTGACATCTTTGTGTGTTTTTGCTATCAGGGCGATGGTGGCCTCACAGAATGAGTTTGGGAGTGTTCCTCCCTCTGCTATATTTTGGAAGAATTTGAGAAGGATAGGTGTTAGCTCTTCCCTAAATGTTTGATAGAATTCGCCTGTGAAACCATCTGGTCCTGGGCTTTTGTTTGTTGGCAGATTTTTAATCACAGTTTCAATTTCAGTGCTTGTGATTGGTCTGTTTATATTTTCTATTTCTTCCGGGTTCAGTCTCGGAAGGTTGTGCTTTTCTAAGAATTTGTCCATTTCTTCCAGGTTGTACATTTTATTGGCATAGAGTTGCTTGTAGTAATGTCTCATGATCTTTTGTATTTCTGCAGTGTCAGTTGTTCCTTCTTTTTCATTTCTAATTCTATGGATTTGAGTCTTCTCCCTTTTTTTCTTGAGGAGTCTGGCTAATGGGTTATCAATTTTGTTTATCTTCTCAAAGAACCAGCTTTTAGTTTTATTGATCTTTGTTACTGTTTCCTTCATTTCTTTTTCATTTATCTCTGATCTGATTTTTATGATTTCTTTCCTTCTGCTAACTTTGGGGTTTTTTGTTCTTCTTTCTCTAATTGCTTTAGGTGTAAGGTTAGGTTGTTTATTTGAGATGCTTCTTGTTTCTTGAGGTAGGATTGTATTGCTGTAAACTTCCCTCTTAGAACTGCTTTTGCTGCATTCCATGGGTTTTGGGTTGTTGTGTTTTCATTGTCATTTGTTTCTAGGTATTTTTTGATTTCCTCTTTGATTTCTTCAGTGATCTCTTGGTTATTTAGTAGCGTATTGTTTAGCCTCCATGTGTTTGTATTTTTTACAGTTTTTTTCCTGTAATTGATATCTAGTCTCATAGCATTGTGGTCGGAAAAGATACTTGATACGATTTCAATTTTCTTAAATTTACCAAGGCTTGATTTTTGACCCAAAATATGGTCTAGCCTGGAGAATGTTCCATGAGCACTTGAGAAGAAAGTGTATTCTGTTGTTTTTGGATGGAATGTCCTATAAATATCAATTAAGTCCATCTTGCTTAATGTGTCATTTAAATCTTGTGTTTCCTTATTTATTTTCATTTTGGATGATCTGTCCATTGGTGAAAGTGGGGTGTTAAAGTCCCCTACTATTATTGTGTTACTATCGATTTCTCCTTTCATGGTTTTTAGCATTTGCCTTATGTATTAAGGTGCTCCTATGTTGGGTGCATAAATATTTATAATTGTTATATCTTCTTCTTGGATTGATCCCTTCATCATTCTTTGTCTCTTGTAATAGTCTTTGTTATAAAGTCTATTTTGTCTGATATGAGAATTGCTACTCCAGCTTTCTTTTGATTTTCTTTTGCATGGAATATCTTTTTCCATCTTCTCCCTTTCAGTCTGTATGTGTCCCTACATCTGAAGTGGGTGTCTTGTAGACAGCATGTATACAGGTTTTGTTTTTGTATCCATTCAGCCAATCTTTGTCTTTTGGTTGGAGCATTTAATCCATGTACATTTAAGGTAATTATCGATATGTATGTTCCTATTACCATTTTCTTAATTGTTTTGGGTTTGTTTTTGTAGGTCTTTTCCTTCTCTTCTGTTTCCTGCCTAGAGAAGTTCCTTTAGCATTTGTGGTAAAGCTGGTTTTGTGGTGCTGAATTCTCTTTAACTTGTGCTTGTCTGTAAAAGTTTTAATTTCTCTGTCGAATCTGGATGAGATCCTTGCTGGGTAGAATAATCTTGGTTGTAGGTTTTTCCCTTTCATCACTTTAAATATGTCCTGCCACTCCCTTCTGGCTTGCAGAGTTTCTGCTGAAAAATCAGCTGTTAACCTTATGGGGATTGCCTTGTATGTTAACACTAACCCTTGCTGCATTTTTTTTTTTAAACTAGGAAGAAATGAATGTTTCATTAATTTTCAGACTTTTTTTTAAAATAAATTTATTTATTTATATATTTATTTTTAGCTGTGTTGGGTCTTCGTTTCTGAGCGAGGGCTTTCTCTAGTTGCGGTGAATGGGGGCCACTCTTCATTGCAGTGCGCTGGCCTCTCACTATCACAGCCTCTCTTGTTGCGGAGCACAGGCTCCAGACGCGCAGGCTCAGTAGTTGTGACTCACGGGCCCAGTTGCTCCGCGGCATGTGGGATCTTCCCAGACCAGAGCTCAAACCCGTGTCCCCTGCATTGGCAGGCAGATTCTCAACCACTGCACCACCAGGGAAACCCAACCCTTGCTGCTTTTAATATTTTTTCTTTGTATTTAATTTTTGATGGTTTCATTAATATGTGTCTCGGTGTGTTTCTCTTCGGGTTTATTCTGTATGGTACTCTCTGTGCTTCCTGGACTTGATTGACTATTTCCTTTCCCATGTTAGGGAAGTTTTCAAGTATAATCTCTTCAAATATTTTCTCAGCCCCTTTCTTTTCCTCTTCTTCTTCTGGGACCCCTATAATTCAAATGTTGGTGCATTTAATGTTGCCCCAGAGGTCTCTGAGGCTGTCCTCAATTCTTTTCATTCTTTTTTCTTTTTTCTGCTCTCTGGCAGTTATTTCCACCATTTTATCTTCCAGCTCACTTATCCGTTCTTCTGCCTCAGTTATTCTGCTATTGATTCCTTCTAGAGTATTTTTAATTTCAGTAATTGTGTTGTTCATCACTCTTTGCTCTTTACGTCTTCTAGATCCTTGTTAAATGTTTCTTGTATTTTCTCCATTCTGTTTCCAAGATTTTGGATCATCTTTACTATCATTACTCTGAATTCTTTTTCAGGCAGATTGCCTATTTCATCTTCATTTATTTGTTCTTATAGGTTTTTACCTTGCTCCTTCGTCTGTAACATATTTTTTTGTCATTTCTTTTTTCTCTCTCTCTCTCTTTTTGATGGGTGGTGCTGTATTCCTGTCTTACTGGTTGTTTGGCCTGAGACGTCCAGCACTGGAGTTTGCAGGCAGTTGGATAGAGCCGGGTCTTGTTGCTGAGATGAGGACCTCTGGGAGGCCTCACTCCAATCAATATTCCCTGGGGTCTGAGGTTCTCTGTTAGTCCAGCGGTTTGGACTTGGAGCTTCCACTACAGGAGCTCGGGCCTGACCTCCAGCCTGGGAACCAAGATCTTACAAGCTTTGTGGTGTGGTTAAAAAAAAAAGAAAAGAAATCAGAAAGAAAAAAAGTAGCAGTACCATATCAAAGGATAAAAACAAAATAAAATTAGAAAGATAAAAAATATATTAGGAAAAATAAAACTATAATTGAAACAACTGCAACAAGGTAAAATAAAACCACACAGAAAAAAAAAAAAAAAAACCTTGGCTATGGAGGTGGAATTTAGGCAGGGGGTGGAACTTAGGCAGGGACAAGGTTTTGGGTGGGGCGGTACCTAGGTGGGTGGGGGAGTGACGCTTGAGCGTGGGGCAGGACCTAGGTGGGGTGACGTTCAAGCGTGGGGCAGGGCCTCTGCCTAGGACGTGCGCAGAAGGGGAGAGGCAGCACGTTGGAAGGAGGGCCTCTGCTGAAGTGTAGAGAACTTCAGAGGTAGAGAACACCTCTACCTCTGTGGAGTGTAGAGGTGGGGCCCTGGTTGGGGGTGTAGGGGTGGGGCTTGGGTTCTGCCCGGCAGGAGGGAGGCTCCAAAGGCAGAGGATTAGGCCCCTGAGCCCAACAGGCTTCCCAGTGCCTAAGTGGACAGGGAAAGCACTGGCCGCGTTCCCTTCTGTTCCTTCACGTTCCACGACCACCGTCTCCCCCAGGGTCTCCCCCTTTCCCTGCTGGACCCCTTACCTGGGTGGGTCCGCTGGTGTAGGCACTCCTCCCCTCCCCCAGCCATCCCTCAGGGGTGCCGGAGGTCTGGCTTTTGCTTTTGCTCCCCCTTCTCACCCTCCCACTCCCTCAGGACCAGTATGGCTGGAGGGGGCCTCAGTGGGTAGAGGATCAGGTCCGGGATCTCAGCAGGTTACTGGGGGTCCAAGTGGGCAGGGGAAACCTGGCCATGCTCCCTTTTGATCCTCTGCCCCCCAGTGGTTCCCCAATTTCCCCCTTCCGGCATGGGATCCCTTCCTCTCCCCCAGCCGCCCCTCAGGGGCGCCAGTCCCATCCTGCCTCCACTTCTCATCCCCCTTCACTCCCCCCATTCTCTGTGTTCTACCTGGTCACTGGGGGTTCCTCCCATCCCCTTACATGTCCATGGTCCCCCACCGGTGCCTGGTAGGTGCCCTAGTTGTGAGGAGACGTGAATTCCGTGTCCTCCTAGTACGCCATCTTGACTCCACCCCTCTCGACTCTGCCCCTCTCCATTCATTTTCATTCACTCTAATGTTATTACCTAGAAATAGTATTTATGAAGCCTCCAGTGTTCAGGTGAAACTTTAGTAAGCTTTGTCTTTAAAACTACATTACCTAGATAATTACACCTATCAATCATTTTTTAGGAGTGTTATTTTATTGTCATACTAGGGAAGTAATGGTATTTCTGCATTTCATGGGAGGAAAACCTAAACTCTGAATTGCCGCAGTCATTGAGTGAGAGTTGAGATTAGAAGTCAAGAATCTCAGCTTCTCATTTAGCACTGATTCTTGCAAGCACAAAACAGTTATGCAGAGAACCTCAGAGATGCCACTTGGACATTCAAAGATTAAAACTAACCTCCTCAAGAAGGACAAGATTCCAAGATAATCTCTCATCCTCTCTTCCCAACCCCACTCCACATAGATAAAATGAATTGCATAGAGAGCCCCATAAGATTATTAAGTTTTATACTAAATGTACAGGGATTTTGCAAACTGTAGTATACTATTATTGTAAATAAAATGACTTTTTAAATTAGGATTGATAAGGAATTCCCTGGTGGTCCAGTGGTTAGGACTCAGTGCTTTCACTGTGGAGGGCCTGGGTTCAATCTCTGGCTGGGGAACTAAGATCCCCTAAGCCACGAGGCGTGACCAATGAATGAATGAATGAATAAATAAATAAGGGTTGATAATGTATTTCTCTTTTGTCATTTTCTTTTATAACCAAAGGGGGAGAAAAAGAGATTGTGAATGGAGAGGCTATACAGAGTATTTGTTTCTCCAGCAGGGCCAGTTGAAGGCTAGTTTGTGAATTCCCTAATGCAGACACTAAGAAGTGGTAAAGTTGATCCTTTATCATTTTTTGGTGAAAATCTTGTGATTTTAAGCCTGCTCCAGGCTGTCTGTGTGCCTGTCTGTACTGATGAACTAGCTTTACCGCCAGACAGTGCGTTAAGCCCTCAGATAACCCTCTGATTTGGATGTGTTGCTGACCTGAGTGGGCTGAGTATAAACAGGTATTGTTCCAATATGGTGTGTTCACGTCCATTTTCTTCCACAGGGTGATCTTCTGCTCCAGGGAGAAAATGTCTCATCTGCAGAAAGGAAAGTCACCTGTGATATTTGTGAAATGCCATGACAAGTCTCTGAATAGAAAGTCTGGCTGGTGAGCATCATGGGCTAAGGCTCTCTGGGTATCTTGAACTTGCTCTCTGGGGGATGTTGCTTCAAGCATTGTCCTTCACCCCTGAACTAAAGGCTTGGATTGAGTCTTGCGATCAGAGCCTTCGGGTGGCCTTTCTCAGGCCTCCTGCATACACGTTAGACCAGTGCATTTGCTTTTGGCAGTACTTCCTCTATTTTCTTTTTCTTTCTGTTCTTTCTGCCAGCTCTGACCTTCACCCCAGGTGCAATTTTTAGATTTTATTTTACATCTTGAACTACCACAGAATCTTCACTTCTGCTTTTTCCTGTACTGCCCCCTTTACAGACCCTGTGTGCAGGGGATACAACACAAGTTAGTAGCCGTGATTGCGGCTGTGGGTGCAACTCCTCCCAGGACGTTCCCAGGGGAGCAAAACGTCAGCTGCAGCCCGAGTCCTTCTTGATTCTCCAAGTGACAGCTGATTCCAGGACAGAGAGCCAAAGGGGCAACCACCAAGCATCCATCTCAAAACCCCCAGAGACGGAAAGCTAGTGGACTTAGAGTTTAGGAGATGGTTCTCTTTTCCATCTCAAAACAACGGCCTGGCTCTTTTCTACCTGACCTTTAAGGCTAATCCACATGGCAGCTGTCAGCTGAATCATTCCAGAGTGTCAGTACTAAGTAGAGACTGAACATGTGACCTTCCCCATCCCCTCCTGAATTCCCAAAGTATGCCACTTTCATTCCTCCACTCATTCCCCTGCCAGAAGCCAAGTGCTGATGGTTTATAGGTATAAAGGGGGAAAGCTTAGATCATATCATAGAAGCCAGTGACACAAGAAACAATGGGAAAGGCTGGTCACAACATCATCTGGAAATAGAAAAGCCAATTGCTTTCGGTTTGTCCTCTCCCAGTTACATTTATAGACCAAAGTACAGAATAAGAATTTTCTAATCAAAAAGAGCATATTAAAGACCCTATGTGGAATATCTCTATTATTTTTAATTTCCATTTTATAAGATAGTTTATCCACAGATAATTATGGATTTTGAATAGATTAGAAAAAATAGGCAAAAAGATAATAAAATCATTGTAACTATCACCCAGGGACAACCCCCAACTAACATTTTAATTTGTATCCTTTCAGATTTTCTCTATTCACATGTAATATTTATATTCTTTTACTTTTTTACATAATGGCATTATGACATATGTGCTTTGAGTGACAAGGTGAAGCCATCTGGATTGAAAACATTAATGTAAGAGCACTCAAGATAAACTTGAAATGGAGAATAGCTACTGGTATTGAGCCAGGGAGAATAACTAAATTTTTATCTAAGTGGAGACTTCTACCAAGAGATTCATTGCTTTGTTTTTCCTCATCACAAATCTGAGGCAATTTCACATTTGCTTTAACTCTTTGAAAGGGACTCCTATATGAAGTTTTATACATTGCTTTTACGTTACATATAAACATACACAAACACACCTCTGCATACATTCTCTCCAAATCATCCACAACTCTAAATATATAATGTGAATTTAAAAACAAAACTCGAAAAATTAGGAAATAACTCCAGCTGTTTATAAAGTATTTCTGGTCATAGTGGTCATATTATTTATATAAGTTATAAGACTTTATCTGAGATAGTTACAATACATTCCTCATCTGATTATAAGACTACTGGAACAACAGACATTTAGAGAGCTTTTTTTTTTTTTACATCTGATCTTTATCTAGGAGGTAATTATGAATCAGACTAATAACCCTCTGCAGTTTGTTGCCTCTGTGACTAAATTAATCAATCAAATAAAGGCTTCTCTTTCTCTCACTTTCTGATATAACTCTTTAGAAGTCTCAAGAAAAGAAAAAAATAGGTATTTTATTTAACAAGTTTTAGAAGTAAGAAATCTTCCTAAATTTTGAAATCATTTGGTTCAGTCTTCTGAAAATGTTACTCCTTATCAGGACATGGCTAAGTAAATATTAGAGTGTCTTTTATTCCTATGAGCCTGCCACTTCCTCTGATTCAGTTTATTCTCACAACCTTTGTTCTGAACTTCCAGGTGACTACTTTTTCACCGTGAAAGTAGTGGGGGGTAGGGGGGGAGGGTTATAAAACACTAAGCAGGTAATAAATTGCCGTTCTTCCTCTGTTTTCTCTCAGAAACTGGACAAATCTACAGAAGAAATAACAGCCTATGAATTCTACGAAGAATGAAGTAACTTTTACAAAAGACGCCCAGTGCTTTGGGTGGTTAAAGATGGATTTTCCTGAGTATTAATCCCAGCTCTATAGCCTTGTTAGTTATTTTAGGAAACAGTCTCAAATACTGAAAAGTGGCTAATTCAATTTGAGGAGTAGAGTGGCCAAATAGCACATCTTTCAACATTAAAAAATAGCAGATATGAAAAGCACTGCCTTCTGTCCTTTGAGAAAGAAATAATTGTTTGGGCTCATGGTAAAATAATCAGACCTCTTCATGTAATAAGTTTAGCCGTAGCCTAAAATCGATTAGAACCTCACATTTTAATTGGAATTCTGCATTTTCTAGACTGACAACCTTTTCAAAGTTTTCTCCAAGTCTAAAATAGAAAGTGATTTTTTGTGGCATGAGTTGGACCCATTTACTTATCAGTCAAAATACGTACTTTCTTGGAATGATTCTTCTCTTGCCATTGGGATGTAGCCCAGGAGTTAACCAGGAACTAGTGACTTGGAGAGAGGAATGGAGAATAGAGTTGATAAAGCACTAATGCTTTAAATACTCCCTGCGTTGGTTGCATCATAAATAAGTTACAAATTAAAGGACATATAATATTGAGATCAATTAAATCTTAATAGGCTTTACTGTTTATTGCTTAGTCTATCCCCTTCCTTTTCTTGCTTTGTCTCAAGATTATATTTTAACAAATATCCCTGGATAGGCGTTTAAAATGAGCCTGTTATCATCAGCTGACACATAATTTTAACTACAGAGAAAGAAAATGAAACCATAATTTTATTATCAGATTTTCAAAATTATATTCATTGATTTGAAGTCCTTTAATATACGATGGTTACTATTTAATTTTAGGCTTATTTCAGCCATGCTTCAGTCAGACTTTGAGCATGTCTCTTTCTTCCCTAATTTTGATAAGAAAATATGTGTTCAAGGTCAAATTTTGCATCATGCAAACTCTTACAAATTTTAGACAAAGATTGTTTTTACTAAGTAAAGAAATAGAAGAGTTACAGGATATATTCATAGGCAGTGCTTAAAACCATCGTGGGCAGTTAAAAGGATCCTCCATTGTTATAATCACATGGAATATCATGAGAGTTGTTGTTGTTTTTAACAACTAGTCAAGAGTGAGTGAACAATTATTTATAAACTAGATCTCATATTTTCAGAATGCTTTTCTATATATTATTATAAAATGATAAAGAAGTCAAATATCTCAGAGGCTATTGCTGGGAATCCAAACTGTGAATGTGTGTGGGTGTCTGAACACATATTCACGTATGAAGCCCCACATGTATGATTATTCCTCAGCGTGGCTTGGAAGGTAAATGATCAAGAGATGTATTGGAACATATTGGAGTAGAAATTGTTCCAGTGGTGCCAGAACTTAAGCCCTTCATCTGAGAAATATGGTTTTGCCTGTACAAAATAGGACGAATGTTGTGATTGACATCAGCCAGCTTGGAATGAATTCTCTCTAAAAATAAAATGTTGTGCGACAAGTTGTTGGCATCCCCCTTTATTGTTAATTCATTAATTCTCTGGATTTGGGTTTTGCGCAAGGGTGCATCAACTTAAGAAAATATGAATCAAATCAGTGTATGGCCCTGGGAACTCTGGCTTCTACAGACTTCACTATATATATCAGCAATGCTTTGGCTTTAAATGTTATTTATTAGCTGTAAATATGTGTGTGTATGTGTAAAGGGAGTTTGTACATATTGGAAAGGTCATTGTGGCTATCTGCATTTATAGCTGTTTGGTGCTAACTTTGTACATGTCTTTATCAGTGACAGTCTCACTGAGCCAACTTACTCTTATGAAGTAATACAATAAAATGGGCTTTAAAAAAACACAAAACTTACTTAACTATGTGAAGAAATGGAATCTGCTTTTAATAAAATTGATGAAATTTTATTACAATACTAAGTCATTATTTTGTATCATTTAAACCCCTCCAAAAAGAAATTTATTCTTAGGGCAGATTCATTGAGCAAATTTTTACTGAGTAATCCTATGTTTAGTAAATAATATAGCTTCTAAAAATTACAGTGCATATTATATATTTTTTATATTTACATGTGTACAAACCCTTAGAGATCCTTTAAATTATAGAGAAAAATGATACAGAATTTTTCCTAAAAAATACACAGGACTTTCCTTGCCTGCCAGATACTTTTTCACAAGTAAAAGGTTAGATTAATATAAAAATATCTTTCATCATTTTCTGGAATAGTGTTTCTATTTCTGAGGTCTGATCATTAGCTACAAAGTCAGTGACATGTGTGCAATAAAATGAATTATTTGGGATGAGAGGGTGCATTTTTAGACCTTTTCTTTGAATTGTCTTGATAATGAGAAAGAACAACATACAGGGTCTTCCCTGGTAGTCCAGTGGTTAAGACTTCACCTTCCAATGCAGGGAATGCGGGTTTGATCCCTGGTCAGGGAGCTAAGATCCCACATGCCTCGCGGCCAAAAAACCAAAACATAAAACAGAAGCAATATTGTAACAAAATTCAGTAAAGACTTAAAAAAAAAGGGACTTCCCTGGTAGCTCAGTGCTTAAGAATCTGCCTGCCAATGCAGGGGACATTGGTTCGAACCCTGGTCTGGGAAGATCCCACATGCCACGCAGCAACTAAGCCCATGCACCACAACTACTGAGCCTGCGCTCTAGAGCCCACAAGCCACAACTACTGAGCCCGTGTGCCTAGAGCCCTTGCTCCTCAACAAGAGAAGCCACCGCAGTGAGAAGCCCGCGCACTGCAAAAAAGAGTAGCCCCCTCTCGCTGCAACTAGAGAAGGACCATGTGCAGCAATGAAGACCCAACACAGCCAAAAATAAATAAATTAATTAATTAATTAATTAAAAAAAAAAAGAACAACGTACAGCCCATCCATGTAACTAAGTAAGGATTGGTTCTTAGAACAATCAGTACTTCTTAGTACTCCTGCATCAATTTCTAGAGCAGGGATTGCCCTTCTGGGACTCAGAATAGCTTGCGATTAGTTTGACTTCTTGGCCCACACGTTCTTTATTTAAAGTGTTATGGATTATACATTTTGTTTTTCTAGTTAACTTAAACTAAAATAAGTATGGTTTTATAAAATCTGTAATGACCTCTTAAGAAATTTAGACAGTTAGTTACTAATGTTCTAGACACAGCCTCTGTTTTGTTCATTAGGGAAAGTCTTTTGGAACACAGAATTATTATATCTGAATGACACCATCCAATAAGGTATGCTTATCAGCTACTTCTGGGATACCCCAAGCCTCTAACCTACCTTATTAGCATTCAAACTGTGCCCACTTAACTTCAGAAATGCAGTATCTGTACCTGATTGTTCTCATTTCCACTCTTTAAGTGTCAAATGATTAAGGAATACAGTCAATAATATTGTAGTAACTTTGTATGAGAACAGATGATTACTAGACTTATCATAGTAATCATTTCATAATGAACTCGAGTTCAGCTGATGTTCCCCCTTGAGTCTTTGGCTGAGTACTGATCACTGTATATATATATGTGTGTGTGGGGGTGGAGATAATGAACTACCAAAGGTTCAGGAAAGAACCATCCAAAAGGAATAGAGAAAATAGTACCTATATAGCTCACACAGAAATAAGATAGTGCCTGTCTCCAATTTGCAGACTAGAAAAACCTCATAATTAGTGAGTTATCAAGTAGAATACACAAAAGGGCTTTGCCTTGGTAGTTCAACAAAAATAGCTCTAAAATAAACACTTCACTGGTCCTGTCAACACGCTTAAAAGCAAGACCCAAAGGCTAAAATTGTTTCTAAGAACGTGCATCCCAGAACAAGGCTAAAGAATATTTATAAGAATTTTAAGCATCCACCAAGGCAAAATTCGCAAATGTACCTGATCACAAATGATCAAGAATGCAAAAGGCAGAAAAACATGACCTGTAACTAAAAAGAAAAAAAAAATCAACTAATCAAAACCAACCCAGATGATAGAATAAGTAGTTTAGGACATTAAAACAGTTATAATGACTACATTTTATGTGTTCAAAGAGCTACAGGTAAGATTGAATATGTTAAGTATAGAAACATGGAAGCTTTTTTTAAATAATCAAGCATCTAGGGATGAAAACTATAATGTTTGAGATGAAAAATAAACTGGATGGAATTAATGACAGCGTAAGCATTGCAGAAGAAAAGATTAAGGGATGGGAAGACACTGTACAAAATGAAAAAGAGAGTAAAAAGTACCAAAAATTACACAAAGCATCAGTGAGTTGTGGGATAACTTGAAGTGTCCTATTATATATGTAATTGGTGACTTTGAATGAAAGCAGGGGTTCTTAAGGAACAGAAAAAATACAAAATGAAAAAATGGTAGAGCATTTTCAAATCTGATGAAAACTATAGATCCATAGATCCAAGAAATTTAATGAAACCCAGAAACAAGAAAACTACACCAATGTACATTGTAGTTAAGTTTCTCGAAACAAGTGAGAAAGAAAAATTTTAAAGCAGCTAGAGAAAGAAGATTATGTATGCACAGAGGGAGAAACATAAAGATGGAAGAATATTTCTTGTTGAAAAAAATGCATGAGAATACAAGTGAACAACATCTTTAAGTACTCAAAGAAAAAAACCTGTTACTTAGAATTCTATACCCAGTAAAAATGTCTTTCAAAAACAAAAGTGGAGAAAAAAGAGTTTTTCAGACATACGAAAGTTAAAATAATTCATTAACAGCAGGTGAACACTACAAGAAATGTTAAAGAAATGTTAAATATTCCTTAGATGGAAAGAAAATAGTACCAAATGGAAATAAGGATCTACACAACATAATGAAGACCACTAGAAATTGTAACTGGGTAAATAAATAAGATTTTTTTCCCTGTTATTTAAATTTATTTAAACAATCATCTGGTTAAATCAAAAGTAACAATAAAGAATTGTGAGTTTATCACATATGTAGAAATAAATAGATGACAATAGTCCAGAGGCTGGGAGGGGAGAAATGAAAATATTCAATTGTAAGGCTATAATGCTATAAGTGAAGTTGTATCATATAACATCTTAGAACAAAAACTGTCATAAGTTAAAGGTTTACACCATGAAGAGTAAAGCAAGGAATAAAGTTACAAAACAGCTAATAAACCAGAAAAGGGAGATAAAATGTTGTAATAAACTTAATGAAAAAGAAGAAAAGGGATACAAATAACATATGGGACAAAGAGAAAACAATTAGCAAGAGAATACACTTAAAACTAACTATGTCAATAATAACATTAACTGTAAATGTCATAAACACACCCCCCAGTAAAAAGCAGACATCACCAGAGAGAATAGTAACAATACTGAGCAACTAGAACACTCATACTTTACTAGTGGGAATGTAAATAGTATACTCACTTTGGAAAACAGTTTGGCAGATTCTTAAAATGTTAAACAAACATCTACTATATGATTCAGCCTATACATTCCTAGGTATTGACCAAAAATAAATGAGAGCATATGTCCATACAGACTTGTACATGAACGTTCATAGCAGATATATTTGTAATCACTATAATCTGGAAACCACCCACATAACTATCAACGTGTGACTATATAAACGAATTGTGGACTACTGATACACCTAACAACACGGATGAATCTCAAAATAATTATGCTGTGTGAAAGGACACACAAAATAAGAGTGCATACTGTATTATTTCATTTACATAAAATTCTTGTAATTTAAAATTAATCTATAATTGCAGAAAGCAGATTAGTGATTGCCTGAAGAATGAAGGGAGGGAGGACCGGAGAGAGAGATTATAAAGGAACCTGAGTAAATATTTGGGGTTGTGGATATGTTCATTATCTTGACTTTGGTGATGGTCACACTATCACAACCCTTATTAAATTGTACACTTTAGAACTGTAGTTTATTAACGTCAATTATACTTCAATACTCTGTCAAAAACAAAACAAAAGAGAAAAGAAGCTATATAATATTTACCCATGGACATATTAAAAGTCATTTTATTTCTTATAGAGATCCCCATACTCCTGGGGCCAAAGTGGTCTTTAACTGAAGAAGGGTCTCACAATGCTCTCTTTGTTCCAAGGATACCGTCCCCAATTCTTGCAACTTTAATGTAACAACTTGTCTTAGAGAGACCATCATGCCTTAATTCCATCATGCTCAGTAACTTTGTTTTCCTTGCTCACCAATGAATTTCAAGATTCCTAGGTTATTTATCATCTCCTGACTCTCATTCCCTTGTGACTCTGTATACTCCCTAACCTAACTCTGTCTCCCACCCTTCTCCAACCCCACACACCCTTCCACAATTTCCAGTTCCCTGACCAAGGATCGAACCTGTGCAGTGGAAGCATGGAATCCTAACCACTGGACCTCCAGGGAATTCCCCATCTTCTGGAATTCTTAATTCGTCATCAGCAAAATTCATTGTATATACAGCTTCTTGTCTGAACATAATCTTTACCTTCTTTCTCTGAGATTGGCTGTCCCTTGAGAATACCTCTTTTCTGTAGGCTTCTCTAAAGGTAGATAGTCCTTTCCTCTTTTATCACTTGACCTGAGAGTGAGGTAGATATCCTTCTTGTTCCTCCTTGCCATTTTTATACCATTATCCCTTCCTTTTTCCTCAAACCCCAAGTTTGCTAAAGCTCATACCAACAAACTCATTATCTTCTATTTCTCCTTGTTGCAGATATCTACAACAAAATAGCTCTTTGTTCTTCCTAATCAGCATTTTAACACCTGGTTCACTCTCTCTCCCTCCAACACTAGTCCTATTATTATTATTATGGATTTCAGTATCCACGTTATGGCAAATTTTATTTTCCAAAGATGGCTACAGCAATATCTTCCATTCCACATGTTCTTCTGCAATGTTACCTTGCCACCCCTTTCAAGAGTTAGAATCTATTCCCCACACCCCCTTGAATCTGTGTGGGCCCTGAGATTGCGTCTACTAACACAATATGGTAGAAATAACTCTGTGCCAGTTTGGGTGTAACCCTTCACTGGCTTTGTAGTTTCTGCTTCTTGCCTCTTGGAACACTCACTCTTGGGACACTAGCCTTTGGAACACAACACATGTGATGTAAGAAGTCCAAGTTACATGGAGAGACCATATGTTGGCACTCTGGTCAACAGCCTAGCTGAGCTCCTGGCAAGCAGCCAGCATCAACTGTCAGCCATGTGAATGAGCCATCTTGGATTGCCACCCAGTTGAGTGTTTAGAAGACTGTAATCCCAGCTATTACCTAGAACTAACCACAGTACTGTGAGAGATAATAACACATTGTTGGGACTTCCCTGCTGGCACAGTGGTTAAGAATCTGCCTGCCAATGCAGGGGACCCGGGTTCAAGCCCTGGTCCGGGAAGATCCCACATGCCGAGGAGCTACTAGCCCATGCGCCACAACTACTGAGCCCGCATGCCACAACTACTGAACCTGGCGTGCCTAGAGCCCCTGCTCCACAATAAAAGCCACTGCAGATGAGAAGTCCGCACACTGCAGCAAAGAGTAGCCCCCACTCGCTGCAACTAGAGAAAGCCCATGCTCAGCAATGAAGACCCAACACAGCCAAAATAAAAAATAATAATAATAATACATTGTTTTATCTAAGTTTTGAGGGGATGTGTTATACAAAAATAGATAGCTGGGGCATATACAGATGATGCTTCCAATATTATGGCCTCATAATTTCTTTACGTCCTCTCCTCCCATAATCTTGTCTTTCAATCTACTTTTACATAGACTTCCTGAGTTATATACTTCATTATGTCATTACAAATAACTCAGGAACTTCATTTCAATTTCTCTCAACTTTGACCACTACTACTACCACTACTACCTGTTAATTAATTTAATCCAACAATTCCTCAAATGCCCTAGAACCTCCAATTCATTGATTTATCCATCACTTGCTTCCTTACATATCCTCACTTTGATCCTTACTCAACTTAGATTTCAAAAGCCCAAGGTCATTATTACTCTACTGCCAAAACTCCCAAGGCCCTTGCTCCTCTCTCCCTGAATTGAACTTTCCAGGGCAAAACACAAACCTTGAACAAATCCAAATCATCACTTTCTCAATGACTGCATCTGAACAACAGAATGTGACTGGAAACACACCAATGCGTACACATGCACACACACATCCTGCTGACTGTCTCACTTTAAATCTGTCAGTACCTCATTCAGATGGTACCTTAGAACTGCCCAGCAATCCTCCTACATTTATAAACACTCTTTTACTCTCCCAGATGATTATTTCACCTCCAACTTCCGATACCTCATCACTCCTCAGTCTCAGAGGATGGCTTAGCTTCTGATTTTACTGAGAATGTAGAGGCAATCATAAAGAGAATGTCTATGTGCTCCACTCCTAAAGGTACCAATTTCCCTGCTCCATATACTATGCTTTCCCTTCAGATAAAAAAATGTTTTCCCTGTTCCTATCTAAGGCCAATTCCTACACAGATTGATTGTACAGGAGAAGAAATTCTTTCTTTCCTACTCAGACATTGTTCTAAAGTTGTCCCTGTTCCCTCCTGCCTCTCAATTTTTACTTCTGTTGTGGGCCAGGGTAGGCCACCCTAAAATGTGCCTCAGTAGCATACTGATTATTTTGAATTAAGTTACTTAAGAAATGGCCAATGGAAGAGTGACACTCTGACACTCCTTTCTGTCTCCTCAAAAGCAGGAAATAACTCACTCATGCAAAAGGCTTTCTCCTTGCATCTGGAGGTATTAGGACACCCTTCTTACCAGAGGTAGGAAATTCAGGCCAAGAAGCCTGTATAAACTTTTTACTTCTTAAATTTACTACCCTAAGCCTAAATTCCGTTTAGATACTTCACTAACTGAGTACTCCAAACGTAAGTTTCTTTGTCCTGTCAATTTTTCACCAGTTTATTTTTTCTTTGTCTAAAAAGTATAAAAGCTGTATGCTCTGGCCACTTCTTAGGTCCTATTTCTATGAGACCTCCATGTGGATGAATTAATAGTTGGTTCTTTTTCTCCTGCTAATCTGTCTTGTGTCAATTTTATAGTTGGTCCTGCCATAAGAATTCAGGAGAGGTAGAGGGGGAAATTTCCCACTCCCCAACACTTCCCTACTGAATCACTCTATCAGGATGCAAGCATGCTGTAATAGTTTCTACTTAAAAACAAAGCAAAAGCCCCTTGATCCCACATTCATTTCCAACTACCATTCCATTTATATGTTCTTTACAGCAAAATTGCCTTATGTGTCTCTACTCACTGTTTCTACTTTCACTCTCCAATCTCAAAGTCTAATGAAGCTGTCACTTTCACTCTACCAAACTTACTTTTGTTAAGGTTATTAGCAACGACCATGATGCTAAACCCAGTAGTCAATTCTCCTTTCCCCTCTTACTTGACTTCCTGGCATAATTTGATCCAGCTGGTTGCTCTTTCTTCATAACACTTTCATTGATCTCCAAAACTCCATCATTTGCTGTCCTTCCCTCTGATTAGCTATTCCTTCTCAATTTCCTTTGTTAGTTCCTATTCATCTTCTTGACCTGTAAAAGTTTAATTGCCTCAGTGCTTAGTCTTCGACCCTGTCTTCAAGGTGATTCTATTTAGTTCCATGACTTTAAACCCCATTTACCTGATAATCAATCAAAAATTTACATCTTCAGTCTGAACCTCTCTTCTAAATTCCAGACTTGTATATATCTAATTGCCTATTAAACAACTTCATGCAGAAATTTTCAGTTATAAAAAGAAGTTCTAGGGCTTCCCTGGTGGCGCAGTGGTTGAGAGTCTGCCTGCCAGTGCAGGGGACACGGGTTCGAGCCCCGGTCTGGGAAGATCCCACATGCCGCGGAGCGACTGGGCCCGTGAGCCACAATTGCTGAGCCTGCGCGTCTGGAGCCTGTGCTCCGCAGCAGGAGAGGCCGCGACAGTGAGAGGCCTGCGCACCGCGATGAAGAGTGGCCCCCGCTTGCCACAACTAGAGAAAGCCCTCGCACAGAAACGAAGACCCAACACAGCCAAAAATAAATAAATAAATAAAATTAAAAAAAAAAAAAAAAAAGAAGTTCTAGAGACCTTCAAGATGGCAGAGGAGTAAGACATGGAGATCACCTTCCTCCCCACAAATACATCAGAAATACATCTACATGTGGAACAGCTCCTACAGAACACCTACTGAATGCTGGCAGAAGACCTCAGACTTCCTAAAAGGCAAGAATCTCCCCACGTACCTGGGTAGGGCAAAAGAAAAAAGAAAAAACAGAGACAAAAGAATAGGGACAGGACCTGCACCTCTGGGAGGGAGCTGTGAAGGAGGAAAAGTTTCCACACACTAGGAAGCCCCTTCACTGGTGGGGATGGGGTGTGGAGGGGGGAAGCCTCAGAGCCACGGAGGAGAGCACAGCAATAGGGGTGCAGAGGGCAAAGTGGACAGATTCCCACACAGCGGATCCGTGCCAACCAGCTCTCACCAGCCTGAGAGGCTTGTCTGCTCACCCGCTGGGGCAGGTGGGGGCTGGGAGCTGAGGCTCAGGTTTTGGAGGTCAGATCCCAGGGAAAGGACTGGGGTTGGCTACGTGAACACAGCCTGAAGGGGGCTAGTGCGCCACAGCACTAGGGAGGGAGACAGGGAAAAAGTCTGCAACTGCCTAAGAGGCGAGGGACAATTGTTTCAGGGTGTGTGAGGAGAGGAGATTCAGAGCACCACCTAAACAAGCTCCAGAGATGGGCGTGAGCCATGGCTATTAGCACAGACCTCAGAGAAGGGCGTGAGACGCTAAGGCTGCTGCTGCAGCCGCTAAGAAGCCTGTGTGCAAGCACAGATGACTATCCACACATCCCCTCCTGGGAACCTGTGTAGCCCGCCACTGCCAGGGTCCCGGGATCCAGGGACAACTTCCCCAGGAGAACACACTTCGTGCCTCAGGCTGTTGCAACATCACGCCAGCCTCTGCCACCACAGGATCGTCCCGCAGTCTGTACCCCTCCCTACCCCTGGCCTGAGTGAGCCAGAGCCCCCTAATCAGCTGTTACTTTAACCCCATCCTGTCTGAGCGAAGAAAAGACACCCTCAGGTGACCTACACCCAGAGGCGGGGCTGAATCCAAAGCTGAACCCCAGGAGCTGTGCGAACAAAGAAGAGAAAGGGAAATTTCTTCCAGCAGCCTGAGGAGCAGCAGATTAAATCTCCACAATGAACTTGAAGTACCCTGCATCTCTGGAATACCTGAATAGACAATGAATCATCCCCAAATTGGGAACAACTGTACACTTGGGGTTTGCTTTCTGCATCTAATTTGTTTCTGGTTTTATGTTTATCTTAGTTTAGTATTTAGAGTTTATAATAATTGGTAGATTTGTTTATTGATTTGGTGGCTCTCTTCCTTTTTTTAAATATATAGATATATATATGTTTTTCCTTTTTCTCTTTTTGTAAGTTTGTATGTGTATGCTTCTTTGTGTGATTTTGTCTGTATAGCTTTGCTTTTACCATTTGTCCTAGGGCTCTGTCTGTCCGTTTTTTTGTTTGTTTTTTGATTTTTTTTTTAGTATAGTTTTTAGTGCTTGTTGTCATTGGTGGATTTAGTTTTTGGTTTGGCTGCTCTCTTCTTTCCTTCTTTAGTTTTTCTTAATTACTTTTAAATTTTTAATAATTCTTTTATTTTTTATTTTAATAACTTTCATTTCTTTTTTTCTTTCTTTCTCTTTCTTTATTTCTCTCTCTCTCTCTTTCTTTCTTTCTTTCTTTCTTTCTTTCTTTCTTTCTTTCCTTCTTTCTTTCTTTTTTTCTCCCTTTTCTTCTGAGCTGTGTGGCGGACAGTGTCTTTGTGCTCCAACCGGGTGTCAGGTCTTTACCTCTGAAGGGGGAGAGACAAGTTCAGGACATTGGTCCACCAGAGTCCTCCCTGTTCCATGTAATATCAAACAGCAAAAGCTCTCCCAGAGATCTCCATCTCAACCCTAAGACCCAGCTCCACTCAACGACCAGCAAGCTACAGTGCTGGACACCCTATGCCAAACAACTAGCAAGACAGGAACACAACCTCACCCATTAGCAGAGAGGCTGCCTAAAATCATAATAAGGTCACAGACACCCCAAAACACACCACCAGACGTGGTCCTGCCCACCAGAGAGACAAGATCCAGCCTCATCCACCAGAACACAGGCACCAGTGCCCTCCACCAGGAAGCCTACACAACCCACTGAACCAACCTTAGCCACTGTGGGCAGACACCAAAAACAATGGGAACTACGAACCTGCAGCCTGCGAAAAGGAGGCCCCAAACACAGTAAGTTAAGCAAAATGAGAAGAGAGAGAAAAACACACAGCAGATGAAGGAGCAAGGCAAAATCCCACCAGGCCAAACAAATGAAGAGGAAATAGGCAGCCGACCTGAAAAAGAATTCAGAGTGATGATAATAAAGGTGATCCAAAATTTTGGAAATAAATGGAGAAAATACAAGAAACGTTTAATAAGGACGTAGAAGAACTAAAGAGCAAACAAACAATGATGAACAACAGAATAAATGAAATTAAAATTTCTCTAGAAGGAATCAATAGTTGAATAAGAGAGGCAGAAGAAGGGATAAGTGAGCTGGAAGATAAAATAGTGGAAATAACTTCCACAGAGCAGAATAAAGAAAAAAGAATGAAAAGAATTGAGGACAGTCTCAGAGACCTCTGGGACAACATTAAACACACCAACATTTGAGTTACAGGGGTCCCAGAGAAGAAGAGAAAAAGAAAGCGACTGAGAAAATATTTGAAGCGAATATAGTTGAAAACTTCCCTAATATGGGAAAGGAAATAGTCAATCAAGTCCAGGAAACAAAGAGAGTCCCAAACAGGATAAAACCAAGGAGAAACATGTCAAGACACATGTTAATTGAACTATCAAAAATAAAATACAAAGAAAAAATATCAAAAGCAGCAAGTGAAAAGCAACAAATAACACACAAGGGAATCCCCAAAAGGTTAAGAGCTGATCTTTCAGCAGAAACTCTGCAAGCCAGAAGGGAGTGACAGGACATATTTAAAGTGATGAAAGGGAAAATCCTACAACCAAGATTACTCTACCCAGCAAGGATCTCATTCAGATTTGATGGAGAAATTAAAACCTTTACAAACAAGCAAAAGCTAAGAGAATTCAGCACCACCAAACCAGCTTTACCACAAATGCTAAAGGAACTTCTCTAGGCAGGAAACACAAGAGAAGGAAAAGACCTACAATAACAAACACAAAACAATTAAGAAAATGGTAATAGGAACATACATATCAATAACTACCTTAAATGTAAATGGATTAAATGCTCCAACCAAAAGACATAGACTGGCGGAATGCATGCAAAAACAAGACCTGTATATATGCTATCCACAAGACACCCACTTCAGACCTAGGGACACATACAGACTGAAAGTGAGAGGATGGAAAGAGATATTCCATGCAAATGGAAATCAAAAGAAAGCTGGAGTAGCAATTTTCATATCAGACAAAATAGACTTTAAAATAAAGACTATTACAGAGACAAAGAAGGACACTACATAATGATCAAGGGATCAATCCAAGAAGAAGATACAACAATTGAAAATATTTATGCACCCAACATAGGAGCACCTCAATATATAAGGCAAATGCTAACAACCATAAAGGGGAAATCAACAGTAACAGAATCATAGTAGGGGACTTTAGCACCCCACTTTTATCAATGGACAGATCATCCAAAATGAAAATAAATGAGGAAACACAAGCTTTAAATGATACATTAAACAAGATGGACTTAACTGATATTTATAGGACATTCCATTCAGAAAAAACAGAATACAATTTCTTCTCAAGTGCTCATAAAACATTCTCCAGGATAGATCACATCCTGGGTTACAAATCAAGCCTTGGTAAATTTAAGAAAATTGAAATCGTATCAACTATCTTTTCCGACCACAGTGCTATGAGACTAGATATCAATTACAGGAAAAAATCGGTAAAAAATACAAATACATGGAGGCCAAACAATACACAACTTAATAACGAAGAGGTCACTGAAATCAAGGAGGAAATCAAAAAATACCTAGAAACAAATGACAATGAAAACACGATGACCAAAAACCAGCAAAAGCAGTTCTAAGAGGGAAGTTTATAGCAATACAATCCTACCTCAAGAAACAAGAAACATCTCAAATAAATAACTTAAACTTACACCTAAAGCAATTAGAGAAAGAAGAACAAAAAACCCCCAAAGTTAGCAGAAGGAAAGAAAGCATAAAGATCGATCAGAAATAAATGGAAAAGAAATGAAAGAAACAATAGCAAAGATCAATAAAACTTAAAGCAGGTTCTTTGAGAAGATAAACAAAATTGATAAACCATTAACCAGACTCCTCGAGTAAAAAAGGGAGAAAACTCAAATTCATGGAATTAGAATTGAAACAGGAGAAGTAACAACTGACACTGCAGAAATACAAAGGATCATGAGAGATTACTACAAGCAACCATATGCCAATAAAATGGACAACCTGGAAGAAATGGACAAATTCTTAGAAAAGCACAACATTCCAAGGCTGAACCAGGAAGAAATAGAAAACATAAAGAGAACAATCACAAGCACTGAAATTGAGACTGTGATTAAAAATCTTCCAACAAAGAAAATCCCAGGACCAGATGGCTTCACAGGTGAATTCTATCAAACATTTAGAGAAGAGCTAACACCTATCCTTCTCAAACTCTTACAAAGTATAGTAGAGGGAGGAACGTTCCCAAAATCATTCTATGAGGCCACCATCACCCTGATACCAAAACCACACAAAGATGTGACAAAGAAAGAAAACTACAGGCTAATATCACTGATCAACGTTGATGTAAAAATCCTCAACAAAATACTGGCAAACAGAATCCAACAGCACATTAAAAGGATCATACACCATGATCAAGTGGGGTTTAATCCCAGGAATGCAAGGATTCTTCAATATATGCAAACCAATCAATGTGATACACCATATTAACAAATTGAAGGAGAAAAACCATATGACCATGTCAATAGATGCAGAAAAAGCTTTCAACAAAATTCAACATCCATTTATGATAAAAATCCTCCAGAAAGTAGGCATAGAGGGAACTTAGCTCAACATAATAAAGGCGATATATGACAAACCCATAGCCAACATCGTTCTCAATGGTGAAAAACTGAAACCATTTTCTCTAAGATCAGGAATAAGACAAGATTGCCCACTTTCACTACTATTATTCAACCTAGTTTTGGAAGCTTTAGTCACAGCAATCAGAGAAGAAAAAGAAATAAAAGGAATCTAAATCAGAAAAGAAGACGTGAAACTGTCACTGTTTGCACATGACATGATAGTATACATAGAGAATCCTAAAGATGCTACCAGAAAACTACTAGAGCTAATGAATGAATTTGGTAAAGTAGCAGGATACAGAATTAATGCACAGAAATTTCTTGCATTCCTATACACTAATGATGAAAAATCTGAAAGAGAAATTACGGAAGCAGTCCCATTTACCAACAAAAAGAATGAAATACCTAGGAATATACCTACCTAAGGAGACAAAAGACCTGTCTGCAGAAAACTATAAGACACTGATGAAAGAAATTAAACATGATACAAACAGATGGAGAGATATACCATGTTCTTGCATTGGAAGAATCAACATTGTGAAAATGACTATACTACCCAAAGCAATCTACAGAGTCAATGCAATCCCTATCAAACTACCACTTGCATTTTTCACAGAACTAGAACAAAACATTTCATAATTTGTATGGAAACACAAAAGACCCTGAATACCCAAAGCAATCCTGAGAGAGAAAAACGGAGCTGGAGGAATCAGGCTCCCAGACTTCACACTATACTACAAAGCTACAGTAATCAAGATAGTATGGTACTGGCACAAAAACAGAAATATAGATCAATGGAATAGGATAGAAAGCCCAGAGATAAACCCACGCACCTATGGTCACCTTATTTTGGATAAAGGAGGCAAGAATATACAATGGAGAAAAGACAGCCTCTTCAATAAATGGTGCTGGGAAAACTGGACAGCTACATGTAAAAGATGAAATTAGAACACTCCTTAACACCATATACAAAAATAAACTCAAAATGGATTAAAGACCTAAATGCAAGGGCAGACACTCTAAAACTCTTAGAGGAAAACATAGGCAGAACACTGTATGACATAACTCACAACAAGATTCTTTTTGACCCACCTCCTAGAGAAATGTAAACAAAAGCAAAAATTAACAAATGGGACCTAATGAAACTTAAAAGCTTTTTCACAGCAAAGGAAACTGTAAACAAGACAAAAAGACAACCCTCAGAATGGGAAAAAATATTTGCAAATGAAGCAACTGACCAAGGATTAATCTAAAAAAATTTACAAGCAGCTCATGTAGCTCAAAAACAAAAAAACACACAACCCAATCCAAAAATGGTCCAAAGACCTAAATAGACATTTCTCCAAAGAAGATATACAGATGGCCAACAGACACTTGAAAGGATGCTCAACATCACTAATCATTAGAGAAATGCAAACCAAAACTACAATGAGGTATCACCTCACACCATTCAGAATGGCCATCATCAAAAAATCTACAAACAATAAATGCTGGGGAGGGTGTGGAGAAAAGGGAACCCTCTTCTACTGTTGGTGGGAATGTAAATTGATACAGCCACTATGAAGAACAGTATGGAGGTTCCTTAAAAAACTAAAAATAGAACTACCGTACGACCCAGCAATCCCACTACTGGACATATACATTGAGAAAACCATAAATCAAAAACAGTCATGTACCACATTGTTCATTGCAGCTCTGTTTACAATAGCCAGGATATGGAAGCAACCTAAGTGTCCATTGATAGCTGAATGGATAAAGAAGATGTGGCACATATATGCAATGGAATATTACTCAGCCATAAAAAGAAATGAAACTGAGTTATTTTTAGTGAGGTGGATGGACTTAGAGTCTGTCATATAGAGTGAAGTAAGTCAGAAAGAGAAAAACAAATACCGTATGTTAACACATATATATGGAATCTAAAAACTAAAGAGAAAAATGGTTCTGAAGAACCTAGGGGCAGGACAGGAATAATGACGCAGACCTAAAGAATGGACTTGAGGACACGGGGAGTGGGAAGGGTGAGCTGGGACAAAGTGAGAGAGTGGCATGGACGTATATACACTACCAATTGTAAAATAGGTAACTAGTGGGAAGCAGCTGAATAGCAGAAGGAGTTCAGCTCGGTGCTTTGTGACCACCTAGAGGGGTGGGATAGGGAGAATGGGAGGGAGATGCAATAGGGAAGAGATATGGGGATATATGTATATGTATAGCTGATTCTCTTTGTTATAAAGCAGAAACTAACACACCATTGTTAAGCAATTATACTCCAATAAAGATGTTTAAAAAAAAGAAGTTCTAGGGAATTCCCTGGTGGTCCAGTGGTTAAGACTCGGCTCTTTCACCTCTGGGGCCCGTGCTCAATCCCTTATCAGGGAACTAGATCCCGCAAGCCGCCTGGTGTGCCCTCCCACAAAAAAAAGTTCTAAAGATCTAATATACAACATGTTGACCATAGTTAATAACATGGTATTTTATACTTGAAAGTTGCTGAGAGTAGATCTTAGGCAGTCTCAAAACATGCACACACATGCACACACACACACTAGTTAACTATGTTGCCTGTGTGTGGTGATGGATGTGTTAATTATCTTGATCTTGGTAATCATTCTACAATATATATGTATATCAAATCATCATATTGTACACTTTAAATACATACAATTATATTTGTCAATTATTTCTCAATAAAGTTAAAAAATAAATAAATATCTCCACTTGGCTTTCTAATAGGCATTTAGAATCTAACATGTAAAAAACAACTATTGATCTTTAAACCTACTAATTCCCCAATTTTCTCCACCCAGTTGATGTCAACTTTTTCCATTTTCTCTGGAATTTATCTTTCAATCCTTCCTTTCTTCCACCAGGCATAGTCAATCAATCAAGAAATCCTAAAAGCTCTGCTTCAAAATATATGCAGAATCTGACCACTTTTTTACTCTCTTTGATGCTACCATCATCAGGTCTTACATGGATTATTACAATAATCTTCCCTTCCTCTCTCTATTTCCCTTTTTACCCATTAGTCTATTAATAATATAACAGCCAGGTAAAATTTCTAAAATACAACATAACATCCCATTCCTCTACTCAAAACTTAATCTCTCTTAATCTCTCTGGCTAACAACAAAACTGTAAGTTACTATTTTCATACGTAAGCTTGTGGGGGGGGGGTATATGCGTGCATGTGCAGGTGTGTATATGAACGTGTATGCACATTGTTTTCATCCACTCTGTCTTGCATTTAGTGCATTTCTAGTTAATTTTTATATATAGTGCAAACTAGGGATAGAGCTGTTTTTTATTGTTGATATGGTGGTGGTGGTTGTGGTGATAATAATTGTTTACTTCTTTTTGCCATAGTCAAATTGTTCCAGCACTATTTGTTAAAAAGACTATCCCTTTTCTGGGACTTCCCTGGTGGTCCATTGGTTAAGACTCTGCACATCCACTGCAGGGGGCACGGGTCCCTGGTCAGGGATCTATCCCGCAATGACCGGCGGCACGGCCACACACACACACACAAAAAATATCGTTTTTCCATTGAATCACATTGGCAACTCTATTCTCTGATTCTCATAGATCAGTTACTCATAATGATTGATTTTTCAGCAAATTTGGGCTCTGAACAGACTCAGAAAGCCTGCTCTAAAGTTCTAGTAAGGGGAACTCCCTATTTTATCCTGGCTCAAATCCTTTACCTTCTCATCCAGGCTTCCAGACCTAAATGGAAATCTACTTGAGAAACGAGATTAAGGAAATACTTAGACTAAGTTACTGCTCTGACTCCCTCATTCCTCTGACAGGGTCCCAACATGTCTAGAGTGTTTTTCAGTCTTAGAAATCTCTCAATTGCTAAGCTAAGACAATTCCTCTTTATCCAAAGGTGAAACACAAAGATTTCACAATCCAAATGAAACTCACTCTTAGGACACAACAGGAGAAATTTCTAAAGGGGAAAGATCAATAATAAGATCTGCAAAATTTGGCCACATAAGCCAAAGATGGTGAAGCTTTCCTTACAGTCTTTGTGTTCCCAGAAGGGACGACTATGGCAGCAGAGATTATGTCATGGATGAGTCACTGAGGGTTGACACCTGAGATTGAGGCTGTGGTTCCAGGCTCTCACATGCATCTTCTTTTCTAATCCTTGTAATAATTCTATGTGTTTGGCATCATTGCTTCATTATAGATAAACAAAAGTTATGTGCAAAGTCCAGACTCATATCACCAGAATGTAGCTGCCTGGAGATGCAATCCCAAGACCATCTCTTGTGTCAGACTGAGCTAAATCAAAACTGAGAGTCCTTTAAGCCCATTAATGGTCATCTAGTGATCCAAATTGCAAGTCAATGGGAGTGGGATAAGTAGAGCAACAATAAATCATCATACTCCCTATACTTCTCCAATTCAACAATTTATTCTTCATTCATCTAAAATGGAAGCTCTGCCCCAGACAGCATGGCCTCTACTCTTTCCCCAAATAAAGATTTTTACTCTGACCTCTACGTTTTTGCTCATGTGGTCTTCCCTGCCTAGAATAACCACCCTATCTTCTCTATACCTTTAATGACTATATTCACTGTTCTGAACTCCCTTCCTCAACCCCTCTTCTTTCATTGTTGTATGACCAGTAGGATACGTCAGCACAATAGTAGTATGTATTTGCTCAGATGTTGCTTTAATAAATAATAGCTGTCATTTTCTCTGCGTCAACTCTGTGCCAGGCACTGTGTCAGGCATTTGTTTATATTTACATTTGCTATATTCTCCCCACAGCCCACTAAGAAAGGTATTTTTATCTTCTCTTTATTGATGAACGAATTGAGGTGCAGAGAAATTAAGTAGCTTGGAAATTAAAGACTCATAGCTAGTAAGTAGAAGAGTGGGCATTCAAACCCATCTCTAACTTCAAAGTCATTGTTTTTCCTCTAAGTTTTAAGCCTGTTTGAACATATCAGGAGCACTTGTGGATGGATCACCAGAAATTTGTTGGCAGGAAAATATTCTTCTAAATCTTCTTCTAAGTACAAAAGAACAATCCACGTACAAGGGGCCAGGATGGAGAAGAGAGACAATTTTGAGCTCTGCCCTGTGCCTGTTTCTCTTATTGTCACAGCTTCTATGGAGAAATGCCTGAGACTTAGGGAGAAGGGACCAATCTGTGGATGGCTAAATTTAACATCCATGGCCTGGGGTCTGGTGGCAGCTTTGATCCAACATTCTCCCAGCAATGTATTAATGCATTGGGTCTCTTGTGGTTTTTGTAAGCTGCTCTGGCTTCACTGGGGACTCAATCAGTCAGAAAACCTTGACATCTCTGGCACTTAATGCATTGGCAGTGGGTTGTGACAAGTAATATTATTAACAGCTGGAGGGACAGAGGAAGAAAAGTATAGGGTCAATTCAAATCAACAAGTTTTATTAGGCATCTACTACATGCAGGCATTTTGTAATATGCTAGGGTCAAGGTACTTATGGCCCGTTTGAGCAGGCATATGGGAGTAGATAGGAAAATCTATGCATGACATGGATCTTTATATGTTTTACGTACTCAGAAGTGAATGCCTTTTTGTAATTTATTTACCAAAGTGGGCATCTTTGGGTAATTCATGCAAAGACACTATACATGCAAACACTGACTTTACTTACTGCCCTGCTCCTCACTAAAATTAGTTAGAAAAGGTTTAAAGATGCTGTAAGTACCTAAATATGAAGTAGGGAGCTGGAAAAATACTGCTATGGTACATTGTGCTTTGGCTCTGTATTGCCTCCACCATTCTATTTTTCCAGAAATTGATTTACATTTTATTGTTTGTCTTGCCTTCTCAGATGTACACCAGTTTTCTTTGATGATAATGATTATATCAACCATCTACTTTTTCAAAAACTCAGAGTATGAAAATAATTTTGCATGCATTTATTTTAACAATTCTTTGTTAAATAGAAACATCAATAAATGAATGATGACTATCATGATTAAGTACTTTTAAAACTTTGACAAAAAGCATAAATGAATAAAATTCTTCACTTCACTGTCCATATCTCCACCTCTGTAGATTTCCTCAAGCAGCGGGTGTAATTGAAATTGACCAGTATACTCATTCTTCCTAGGATGTTCTAAAAATATATTTTTTGATGTATTAAAATAAATTTCTCAATAGTGTAACAAACATGAACATAATTAGCTCTAGAACAAGATTTTCCTAGAGAAGAAGAAAAAGGAACTGAGACACTGATCCAAAAAAAGCTAAGGAAAAAGTTGATGAGTTGAGGTTAAAAAAAGCAATAGAAAAGGGAAGTTAGAAAGAAGGAAGATATTCATGTCATAACACTATATCTTTAATATTAATTTTAAAAGAAAAAATAACTCTTGTTTCCATTGTATGTGCCAGCATCATATGAGATAGTGTCATACATTGAAGGCAATGACAGTACAAGTTAAATAAAGTGTTGGTTGAGTTTATCACTGTGAACTCAGCACTTTGATAGCCAAGTAAGGGCTAAAATATTAGGCTCTCAGAAATCCCCAAGTTGGAGAGTCTGGGTTGTAAAATGAGGCCCTGGGACTCTCCTACTACCACATGTGATTTGGGCTAAGATATCAATGATGAGTATACCCTCAGAAGTATGGAACATTCTATTTGAAACCAAGCCACTAATCATTTCAAGGTGACCATGAGTCCAAGGGGACATCATAACTCCATATGCATCAAATAGTGTCACTCTGTTTCTTCACCTTTACTGCTCCTCTAATACTAAAGGTATGATGTGAGTGAGTGAGGATTGTACCTTCTATCCACACCAATGAAAGAAGAAACAAGTTATATTGAGTACTTTCTGTGAAAAAAAAATTAGCAGGAATCAGCACACTATTATTGTAAGATATACTACTGTGGACATCTTTCCACAAGATGATTTGTCAAAAGAATTGATAAAATTACAGTGTTTCCCAGATTTTCTCATAAGGCCCATTTCTAAAGGCTCATCAGAAAAAAATAATGGAAATAATATGACTCACTTAAGCTAGAATATAGCCTTTACACACATACCAAAAGCAAAGTCAAAAGTAATAAATTGGCTAAAAAACATTGATACATAATAAACAATTTCCTAAAAATCAATAAGAAAATCATACACAAACACACACACAGAGTAAAAAAAAAAAAAGGGCAAAAGATGGGAAAAGTGAATATAAAAAGGCCCTTAAATAGAAGATAGTTGCTGTCACTCATAAGAAGAGATGCAATTTATAAATTTACTGAAAAGCCACTTTTTACCAATTTAGACTGGGAAAATCCTAAAGTTTAAAATTACCCTCTGTTGGGACTTCCCTGGTGGTCCAGTGGTAAAGAATCTGCCTTACAATGCAGGGGATTTGGGTTCAATCCCTGGTCAGGGAACTAAGATCCCACATGCGGCAGGGCAACTGAGCCTGTGTGCCACAGCTACTGAGCTCACACACCTCAACTAGAGCCCGCATGCTGCAAACTACAGAGCCCATGCGCTCTGAAACCCGTGTGCCACAACTACAGAGCCCATGTGCCCTTGAGCCTGTGCGCCACAACTAGAGAAGAGAAAACCCGCACACCACAACTGGAGAGAAGCCGTGCACCACAATGAAGAGCCCGTGCACCACAACAAAAGATACCGCATGCCTCAATGAAGATCCTGCGTGCTGCAACTACGACCTGACGCAGCCAAAAATAAATAAAATAAATAAATAAATCTTAAAAAATAAATAAATAAAAAACAAAATTACCCTCCATTAAAGCCACCGCAATGAGAACCCCGCACACCACAACGTAGAGTAGCCTCCACTCGCGGCAACTAGAGAAAGCCCGCAAGCAGCAGCAAAGACCCAGTGCAGCCAAAAATGAAATATAATAAAATAAATAAAAATAAAATAAAATTACCCTCTGTTAGCAACCCTGAAAGGAAATGAGAAATCTTTTACATTGGTGGAGGGAATGTACATTTGTACAATCCCTATGAAGGGCAATTGTTTATACTTATCAAAATTATAAATAAACACCCTTTCCAATATTCCTGCTCCTGGAAATTTATCTTAAAGATATTAATATGGTGCTACTTATCACAATTTTGTTTGTAACAGCAAATTTGTGAACAACGTATATGTCCATTAATTAGGATTATTTTGTAACCATAAAACACTGAGGAAGAAAAAACATTTGTCAAAATTTGAAATCCATTCATGACAAAAACAACTCTCAGAAAATTAGGAGTATAAGGGTACATCCTCAATTTGATGAAGGGCATTGGCTTAATCAGAGTTCTCTGAGAGAAGAAGAACCAATAGGATACAGATAGATAGATTAGATATAGATATAGATAGGTATAAGAAGAGATTTATTCATAGGAATTGGCTCAAACAATTATGGAGGTTAAGAAGTTCGACAGTCTGCTGTCTGCAAGCTAATGAACCCAGAAAATGGTGTAATTCTTTCCAAGTTCAAAGTCCTGAAAATTGGGAGCCAATGGTGTAAATAAGTTCTGGTCTGAATCCAAAAGCCCACAAACCAGGAGTGACAATCTATGAGGGCAGAAGATGCGTGTCTCAGGTCAAGTAAACAGGCCGCCTTTTTGTTCTATTCACACACTCAACAGATTGGATAATGCCCACCAGCATTGGTGAGGATGATCTTCTTTTCTCAGTCTCCTAATCCAAATGGTAATCTCTTCTAGAGATACTCTTACATACATACCCAGAAATAATGTTTACCAGCTATCTGTACATCCCTTAGCATAGTCAAGTTGACACATGAAATTAACCATCACAGACATCTACAAAAAAATTACAGATAATATCATTTAGTGGTGAAATATTAAAGTTTTTCCCTAAGGTCAGGGACAAAGCAAGAATGGTCACCTCATCACTCCTACTCAACATTGTACTGAAGGTCCCATTCGGTGCAATAATGCAAGAAAACAGAAAGTAAAAGGCATCCAGATAGGAAAGGAAGAGGTAAAACTGACAATGTTTAGTAATAACCAAGAATAAGTTCAATTATAAAATGTTATAGAAATATAGGTATAAATTCAGAAAACTTTGATTTTTGAAGGGAGATAGATAGGAGAGGGGTTTTTTACATGATGCAAAATAATTGACTTTACCAAAAATTTCATCTTTTCAGTAAAGTTTGTCAGCTGTGCTGTTGGAATAAGAGTGTTTGTATTGCCTACAAACCCTGCCTTTGGAGTGTGCACAGAAATATATAATATAACATATAATAGTATAAACATATAATATCTCACATCTACTTATTCTTTACTGTCTGCAAGTACTCTGCTATGTCTTTAATGCACATTGACTGATTTAATCTTTACAAGAAACATATGGATTAAGTACCCTTACTATCTGTATTTGATGAATGAGGAAATCAAGACAAAGAGAAATTAAATAATTAGGCTGAGGTGACATGTTTAGTAAATTGTGAGTTGGGATTCTGTAAAACAATAATCAATATCAAAGCTACAAAGAACAAAGAGTTTTATGTGGGGTATTAGGAATTGTAATTTGGGAGACACAGATTTGGGTAAAACCAAAAGAGTATTCAGGGAAGAAATAGAGTCAGGGGCTTATAAAGGCAAAAGCTATACAGCTGTTAAAGTTACAAGAACTATGACTGACTTTGATACAAAAAGGACATATTTTATCTTTAAGGGATAGGCTGTCACAAGTTATTTAGGGTAAGGGTCCAATAAATATCTTGAGTTCCTGGAACATTGGGCAGATGTTCTGGATGTCTATGTTGAGACAGTAAGTGGGGAAAGTTCAGATTCCTTCTGGGCTGAGACATGCATAAACTGCACTTCCTCATTGGCCTCTCAGCTCCGTTTTAGAGAGCTCTCTTAGCAATACCCACTCCACTTTGATTTTCCTTCACAATCCCAGGTTCACTCTTGTGCCCTCCACACAGGTGAAACCCATGGATGAAGGCAATAGGGTCATTACTGAAGGTGTGGGTGGGACTCTAACATGGAAGGAAGAGAGAGATGGGCTGGGAAAGGTGTCAGCAGCTGAAGGAACTTAGAGAATTCTGGCAAAAAATAAGAAGGTGGAATGAGAAATAACAGCCAATGAGGGTAAGGTTGGGAAATCTATGAAACCCTTACTTAGCATATCAAAGGGAGCAAGAAAAACATAGTCTTGGGGTTGAACAGAGAGGCCCAGCAGAGGGAAACAGAACTTAATTCAGGGGATTACCACTGGAAAATTTCTTCTAAGAAGGACATACTCCCTTTTCTGGAGAAATAATTTAGCATAACACTGCTACTGATGCTGGGTAGCTGTCATAAAGGGTTAAACAGCTGGAGAGCTGCAGTAAAGGTTTAAAAGGAGGCTATTGCCTGAACTTAAACACAAATGGCACAAAAAAGCCTCAATCTCTTATTCAGTTCTCCCTCTTCTTTCTGACAAGTCACTCTTTCCAACAATAATTAAAATGGGAAATAATGGTTTGCTTACCTGTGTACCACCCTTCATTGTGATAAGCATGAACAGATGCTACTTTTATTCTACAAATATTTATTTTGAGATACTTGTCCCCCCAACACGTATATCTTAACAATTTAAAATACATTTAAAGTGCCATTAAAAACTGACAGGGACTCAGTACAATCCCTTCATTTTACAATTGAGAAAACTGAGACTTCCAGGAGTCAAATAACTTGCTGAAGATCACACAGTAAATTAACAGGGAGATTCCAGATGAAAGTGAAGTTACCTTGGACCCAACCCTGCCAAAACGCACCCTAGTGCTCACATTCTCCTCTGGATGCTCCTCATTGTGTTGATATGAATGTACATTTGTGCGCCCGCACACACACACACACACACACACACACACACACACACAAACCCCTCCAACTACCCGTGCATTTTCAAGACAGAGTTTAGGAGCTAGAGAGGAGGATTTATTATGAAACCAAGTGAATTTAGGCAGAGGAATTTCCAAAGACCCGTACCTTATTTGAATTTGTATTTTGTGTTCTATTTTCTTAAAATATTCCCCCAAATTTTATAAAGTTCAGGTCTATATAGGCCCACACAGAGTATTCTCAATCTGGCCCTAGGTAGCAGGTCAATGGGAAAAGCATAAATTATACTTGCCAGAAACACAGTGAAATTTAATTAGAAAGTGATTAGCAGAAAGTGGGGAAAAAAGACTGAAGAACATGGAGAATTTAACCCTCCCAAGGACATCATAGGTGGAGAGAAGTGGCTCAGCAATATTGACTTTCTTTTTAGTTTGGTAATTTTGATAGCAAAAAAAGAAAAAAGTAGGCTTGAAAATTGCAGGAGGAGGCTTCCAAGTCCTAAGGAAGCAAGTCACAATAAGCAGAGTAGATAAGAGGCAAAATAGTACAGTACAGTGGGTTCTCACCAGTTGTATGCAAGCTCACACATGGCATGAAAGAGCCCATTGTTATATTGTCAGGAATTTTATAAGAATGTTGTCAAATGCAGCCATAATTAAAAATTATATTAACTTATTAAATAAATTATATTTTAAACAAAGGTAATAAACACAAAAACCTCTCAATTTCTAATTAGTAATTTTTAACAATATCTGTTCTTGAATTTATGTCTATTGTATATAATATTATAAATATATTGTATATAGATTCTATATAAAAACGTGCTACTACACATCATCCCAACTCCATATTCAATAACATATATTGGTAGCTTGAAATCTGCCCCGGTGGGAGTATTTGTACCACAGAAATTGGCAAATGCTACAAATCAGGTCTTTATTTATTGTTTTGTTGATTGTCTGGACTCAAGACAGTGAAGGAGAAGTGTTAATAATGCAGATTAAACTTAAAAGTAAGTTGTGACTGTTGCCATTACATTGTGAATAGCACAAAGAATTGAGAAATATTTTTCCAATATTTGAAAACTGTTATCTGATTTGGCAAAAAGGTCCTTATGTCATTAGAAAAACAATACATTATTATTTCACTTTCATGTTACTTGTTAGAATAAATGAAAATATCAACAAATATTTATGGCAGAAGTACATGAGGAGAGTAGATTGCTAAATATTTACAAGCATGATACTATTTCTAACCTAGGCTCTACAACCTCTTCCTAGACCTTTGCCCGTGGATGAATTTCAGAATGCCCATTATATTTAACACTCAGCAAGCACACAGTATACTTTTCTGGGAGGTGGTCCATAGCATTCATCAGATTCTGAAAGAATATAATAAACCAAAAAATGAGCAAATCACTGGTGTAACATATGGTGCACCAGACTGGCAGGAAAAATATTTTAAACAACCTGTATTCTAAAATTCACCTCTACCCTTTATGCCTTAGGCCTAATCATTTAACTTCTCTGAATCCCATTTTCATATCCAAGTAGATGTAGGACCTACTTCTTAGGTTATGGGGATCAAATAGGGAGGACACACATTAGATATCCAGACTCAGGAGATCTAGGTTCTCATCTATTTACTTCACTGACTGTGTGACCTTGAGCAAGTCATTTAATCTGGCTGGGTCTGACCTCGGGTGGCCTTGGTCTGCAACGGCTTGAAGCAGGATTTCGGTTCCCCGGCCAGAGATTGAAGTCAGGCCATCGCAGTGAGAGTGCTGAATCCCAGCCACTAGACCACCAGGGACCAGTGGCCAGTGACAAGACCTTGGCCTGTTGGCTTTGTAGAAATTAATTTCCACAAAGAGGGGGAAAGTAGTGAAACAACTAAAGTGTTTATTAGGAGGAAAAAGAGTACGTGTGAATAGACTCACACAGGTGAGCTCAGAGAGAGAGTCGTGCCCTCATGGTACCTTGAATCTCTTACATGCGGCATTTCTTCTGGGTTTCCTCTGGCCAATCATCTTGCTTTGCCTGGTTCTGAGTCTGGTTTATCTCAGGGTCCTCCCCTGTGTGCACAAACATCTCTTAGGCAAGATGGAGTCTAGTGAAGAGGCCCATGGGTAGGTTGATGTCACCTACTATGGGGTGGCACCCCATCTCTTTTTGACCCCCAAGGAGCCCTTCTCTGCATGTGTAGTCAGTAAGGTCTCCTTGGCCTCGAGAATGAGAAATATGTGGTCTCTTTATCTTTTATCTGGGTGGGGCTCAGCTCCTCCTCTCTCCTGTCCCCCCCCACCAGGGGACAAACTCCAGCTGCTCAGCGTGGGGCCCATCTATCTCTTGCCTCAATTCCACTGTGGTGGTGGGGAGGGCACTGTTTCCCCACATCCAAGCAATTCTCCAGCACCAGCTGGGTGTCCTACAATTCAACTCAATCCTGACACTATCTACCTGGCAATAGAGTCAGATCCCACGAGTTAAGGGTTCAGTCCTATAAGACTGCCCTCAGCTTCAGATACCAATCACAAGGCCAAGTTGTTACCTGTGCTTCTGACTGACTGGCTACGGATAGGAAGTTTCCATGACATCCTCCTTGTGTTCAACTAACTTGCTAGATTGCTCACAGAACTCAGACATTTTACTGACTAGATTACTGGTTTATTATAAAAGGATATAACTCAGGAATAGGTAGATGGAAGAAATGCATAGGGCAAAGTGTGGGGAAAGGGCTTGGAGCTTCCATGCCTTCTCTGAGCACACCACTCTCCCCAAATCTCTACCTGTTCACCATCCCAGAGGTTCTTGAACCTCTTCCTTTTGGGATTGTATGGAGGCTTCATTACTTAGATATGATTGATTAAATTATTGGCCATTGGCAATTGAATTCAATCTCTAGTCCCTCTCTCCTCTCAAGAGGTTGGGGGGCTTTGAGGGAGGATTGAAAATTTCAACACTCAAGCCACCTGGTTGGCTTCACTGGCAACCAGCCCTCATCCTCTGGGGCTTTCCAACAGTTGCCTGATTAACATAACAAAAACATCTCCCCTACTTTCACTTAAGAAATTCCTAGGGTTTTAGGAGCTCTGTGCCAGGAACAGGATCAGAGATCAAATATATATTTCCTAGTATAAATCACAATATCACAGCATTTTTGAAAATTTTACCTTTAGCAGATACTTTCTTCAAATGAAATCACACATGTAGAATTGTTATAAGAAATATATGAATTATTATAAGAAATATAAGCTTATATGCCATCCCAAAATATGTCTATTTGGCGTATGGATTATTTTGAGCTGGTTATTTTTAAGGAACAGCAGACACAGGAAAAGCTCTGAAAACTGACTAGAAATTACCCTTTTGTAAGGGAAATTTACATTTAAAAGGGAAATTTATTTGTAAGGGTGTTTCCCTCTCTGTACCTTGAAGAGAAGGATGGCAAAATTTCTAGAAACTCTTATCAGTGGAGAGGACCATTTAAGCACCAACTTAAATCTGCATTACAACCATACCTTCCTTTACTATGCTTTGTCTGATAACCTCCCATAACTAGCCACTCCCCTCACCCCACTCCCCACCCCAACTTCTTCTTTTGTCTTGTGGACAGGGAATGTTCCCTGCCTTTCCAGTAAACAAAGAATGTTGCCCTCAATTCTAGTTCTACAAAAAGATCAAGCCATCAGTCTGTAGCTGCCCCTTGATGGTGCACTGAGAGAAATTCATGATGGATTAAAACAGGAAGCATTTTGTGCTTTGGATACTGGTCCTTAGATAGTTAAGATGCACATCTAAGGAATCATTCCAATGAGCCCAAACTGATTTAGTGCTTTAGGAAAGCACTAAAATCATTAACTTGAGATGCTTGTTCTTTGTGATTAGCAGTAATCTTTTGATGCTCTGCTAATTTTTTTTCCCAGCAAAAACTCCTGTATATCCTGGCTCCCCCTTTACCTGTCTGGAGCACTTCCTCAGAGGTATCTGAGAGGTTGTCTCCCAGGCTATAGTCAGTAAGATCCCTGAAGAAAACTCAACTCACAACTTTTAGGTTGTGCAGTTTTCTTCAGGTGACAGTTTTGACAACCAGGAAGGGACCCAGAGCAGACTTCTTTCCTTCATCTGAACTCTATGAGGATCCAGAACCTTGGTACCAGCAAGGACCTCTTGTGTCCATTCACCTCCTTGGTGAGAGCAGACAAATTTGGGTAAATCTCTCCTGGTTCTCAGATATCCCGATTATTGGTTGATGATCTTGAGTTTTATTTGGTGGTGTATAACAGTTACATGGTCTCCCAGTTGGAATATACTGAAGAATCTCCCCCCCACCGCCAGTTGAAAGGTACTAGGGGAGTCCAGTTGAAAAATGCTGGGAAGATTTTGCTCAGTTTAAAGACACTTGAGTGCGTTATCCCAGTTGAGAGACACTGGGAAGATTTTACTATGTATGTACAGTATTTATACTTACAAGTACTTACTTAATTGGGAATTAAAGGAAATCTTGCCCTAAAGGTGGTCAAATTGTTGGGGTTTTCTTTTTGACATTCCAAAATTAATTTTTTAATTAATTGTGTGCACAGCTAAAAAACAAACAAACAAACAAAACCTGGCTTGATAAAACATCTTTTCAGAATTCTGACCTTAAACTTAAAAGAACAAAAGCCCTTCTAAGAGGAACTTGTATTTCCCTCCCTGTGCCTTTGAGATGTAAATTTTCTATCTGATCTTCTTAGGCATTTTGTTCTGTGTTTTGAGAGCTTGATCTCTGCCATCCAGAAAGTACGAACATGGTGTACATTTGGCAGGCAGTCAAATAGAATGGGATTCCAAGCAGTCTTTTTGTCTGGCTATGCCAGCTCTCAGGGAAATTTGTCATAAGGGGTCCCAGCCCATAAGGAGCATTTGTTACCTTAACCTTAGTTGTGTCCCCCTGTACAATGAAAGTCTTTACTTTCTTAAACTATTTTTGGGACTAAACTTGATAGATCTTGTGAACGTAGCATTCTTTGCACTTTCTTGTGGGTATGCTTCTTGCATTTTATTGGTTTGAATCGCTATTAAGATACTACTGGTCAATGGCCAGATGATGGATCATTTAAGTTGGAGAAACTTCTAAACTGGTAAATTTTTAGAGAGCTCTCATTATAAACTGTTTTATTGGTACCTATGAAAAGATCAAATTAGAAGGTGGGTACAAAAAAGATAATGACTAACCTTAAGAACTCCCTTAGTTTAAAACAAACAAAAACAATGGTTTGGGAAGCCTTATTTGTGGTCTTGGCTTCCCCTCAATGGGTCTTACAGATGCTAACAAAAACATTAGATTAATTAATATTAATTAGCTTCACAGGGGAGTAAGAAGAAGCTGAGGTGAAGGTCTAGAGACCTCTTCCTAATAGGGTGAAAATTTTAAAGAGACTTGTCCCAACAGGATGGAAATCTTTAGAGTGTAATTAAGAAATGGGGATAAATAAAGCATACATTCGTGAGATTAAAACAAAGGTTTTGACACAGCACTACCTAAGGTTGAATGAGTCGAAGGGATCTCCTATTGGTCCACCCCCGCCCCGCCCAGCATTAAAGGGCCCCAAACAAGTCTGCTCTATTTGCCACACTTTAAAAAAAATTAAGGCTGGAAGAAAATTACACTGAGATACCTGAACAATTGCTTGGGGCAACAGTTAGGCCAATTAATCAAATTAAAAGATTGATAAAAGGACCTGAGTCCCTTGTCTCAACTCTTCATTGGGAGCTCCAAAGCCTTTTATACAAAAATAGATAAAATGGCCAGGGGACAAAAAGGAAAGTTTCTGGGACTCCTTGTATGACCAAGACTTGTTGATGGAGTCTTAATGGAGGCTAAAGTTAGGTATAAGAGTTGATAGGGGCTTCCTTGGTGGCGCAGTGGTTGAGAATCTGCCTGCTAATGCAGGGGACACGGGCTCGAGCCCTGGTCTGGGAAGATCCCACGTGCCGCGGAGCGGCTGGGCCCTTGAGCCACAATTGCTGAGCCTGCGCGTCTGGAGCCTGTGCTGCGCAACAAGAGAGGCCGCGATAATGAGAGGCCCGCGCACTGCGATGAAGAGTGGCCCTCGCTGGCCACAACTAGAGAAAGCCCTCGCACAGAAACGAAGACCCAACACAGCCATAAATAAATAAATAAATAAATAAATGAAAATTAAAAAAAAAATCTTTAAAAAAAAAGAGTTGATAGAATTGAAATGAAAGTTTATAAAAATAGATATATTTAAATGGGCTTTATATAAGATGGTTATATCTCTTTTACCTAATTATATTGTGGGATAGACATTATATCTCACTGGGGAATGCTTCCCCTGCCTGGTGTTATAAGACAGGGTATATAAATCTGCCCCTCAGGCAATATTAATTAAAAATACTATGGGAAACCAATAGGGTTACCTGAGCCCACACAGTATGAAATAAAAATTAGGAGCTAATATTCAGGGGTTAATAAAAGCAAAAATTGAGATTTTTTTTCCCCCTAGGGTAAATTGCTCTCGATTTAACTTGTGCACTCAGAAACAGGGCCTTTTTTTTTTTTTTTTAAGTTTTTAATTAATTAATTATTTATTTATTTTTGGCTGTGTTGGGTCTTCGTTTCTGTGCGAGGGCTTTCTCTAGTTGCGGCAAGCGGGGGCCACTCCTCATCGCGGTGCGCGGGCCTCTCACTATCGTGGCCTCTCTTGTTGCAGAAAACAGGCTCCAGACGCAAAGGCTCAGTAGTTGTGGCTCACGGGCCTAGTTGCTCCGCGGCATGTAGGATCCTCCCAAACCAGGGCCCGAACCCGTGTCCCCAGCATTGGCAGGCAGATTCTCAACCACTGCGCCACCAAGGAAGCCCAGAAACAGAGCCTTTGTTGAAAGCCTTGGGCAAACTTTTGAAGGCATGATAAATTAAACCCTAAAGTTCTAGAACATAGAACTCTTGCGTTCCAGTTTAGTTGGCAATCTTCTTGCTGGTATATTAATTTTTTTAAAAAAGGAAATTAAAGAAAATATAGTTGGGCAATCAATCTTTTGATATCATTTAGGCAACAGACCAGTTCTTCAGGGAATTAAAAAGCAACTGTCTTTGTCTTGCAAATCTCTGCAAATCAGAAATGTAAATACAGCCCCCGGTAACCTGAGACTCAGCCTAATTAGCTCAATCAGGTAAAAACTGAAACCAAAAGAAAAAAAAAAAAGGGAAAAAGAGGACTTTTAAAACTTAAACTGCTGGAAAGCCCCCTCACCCAAAATCTAATTCATGGCCTCCTTAAGGATTTATTAAGGACAAATACAAATCTTAAAAGTCTTTTCTGCAAATATTAAAAAGTCTTAGTCATCTGAGCAGATGCATTTAACTTATTCCAACTGTTATTTATAAACTAGTTAGTTTAAAATACATTGTAATACCTGATTTATGACTAAGTTTTAAAATGAAGCTATGAGATCTCTAGTTATGTCTGTTTATATGTCTGTGTGTACATTATACATATGATGTCTCTACCTCCAGATAGTATTTTCAAAATTAATTTATAAAAGAGCTCTATTTAATTGACTTGAAAGTAAGCACTTACTTACAAACTAAATATTTCTAAATGTAATAGAAACTAGCCCAAATTACTTTCAAGTTCATGCTATCTGGAAAATATTTAATATTAAATTAATATTCAGTATTTAAGTTTGTTGGTTTAATTAATACAGGCATGCCTTACATTTATTGCACCTAGGTTTACTAAAAGTCAAATAAGGTCCTATTATCTCTGTTATAAAATTTATCAGCAAGAAAAATAGCTTGGGACGATGGCTGTGTTGGTCTAATGTCTCATAAAGTTTTCATGGCTAATCTAAACATAATTATTGGGAACAAATGAATTCAATAGATATAAATGGGGTAAGAGCTTTTAGATGAATTCTTTAGAAATAATTATGTTTTATGGTATGTCTACTTAAAAATAGTTTCTCCAAATTTTGGTAACTTGAAACTTTAGAGACTTGCTAAATTAGGTTGAATGATGGCAACTTATTAAATATCTAGGTCATTCCCAAATAAAATAAGATACTGAAACTACTAAACATAGGCTTCCTTTTACAGAGAAACTAAAGATATTTAGGTCTATTAATAAAAATGTTTGAAAATTTAAAATGAAAAATTTTCTGTAAAAAAGCACGTGTTTTAGAAATTATAAATAGTGGCTACAATATTGCCAATCTATAGAATGCTAATGTAAAAGTTCATAATTGCTTACTTTTTAGTTTTCACTAGAAATTAAGGTTTTAAAAGTTAAGAATTTAATTAACATAGGTAATTAAAACTACTAAAATTAATAAGAAAAACATTTTTTAATGAAGAAATGTATAAGGAATGGAAATACATTTTGTTAAGGGAAAGAAAGTAATTTTGTCCTGGAGAGAAAAAGAAAGGGAAAGCATAGGGCAAAATCTGAAGGTAGAATAAGAAACTATGAAAGGTTTGTGGGAAAGGAGCTATGAGAAAGAGTTTTGTGCATGGTCAGGACTATGATTAAGATAAAATTCAACTAAGTAAATAAGTTTTAATATTAAAAGTAACCTGGTATGAAACTGGAATTTGATTTTCTCTCTGTGTTGAAAACAAAGGTTTTTTTTTTTTTTTTGCATATTGATCTGCTTTTGATAACAGTATGTGAAATTTCTTTACCTTTTAAGTAATCTGTTGTAAGTTTCTTCTGTATTTGCATTTAAAATATTGTCACCTTGGTTGAATAAGTATTGTTTCACAGTTACCTATAATCCTGTTTGACCAAGTATTTTAAAAGCTTTTGATTTTTTTTTTTTAATTATTTATTTTCATTTATTTATTTATGGCTGTGCTGGGTCTTCGTTTCTGTGCGAGGGCTTTCTCTAGTTGCGGCAAGCGGGGGCCACTCTTCATCGCGGTGCGCGGGCCTCTCACTATCACGGACTCTCCTGTGGCGGAGCACAGGCTCCAGACGCGCAGGCTCAGCAGTTGTGGCTCACGGGCCCAGCCGCTCCGCAGCACGTGGGATCTTCCCAGACCAGGGCTCGAACCTGTGTCCCCTGCACTGGCAGGCAGACTCTCAACCACTGCGCCACCAGGGAAGCCCCGCTTTTGATATTTTTGACAAACTTCTCCAAATCAAATTCTAAGTGAACTTCTTTTGACCTCTAGCTAACTTTGGAATTCTTCAAAGGGTCCCTGAAACATCCCAAAGAGAGATATTAAACTAATTAGGTCTATTTGGTGTGTTAAATTACATGGGAAACATTGTCAGATAAGTGATGATAAAACTTTTTAGGTTATATTGTATGAGTAAATGTCATTAATGTGGATATTCCAAAAATTATATGGAATTCCTAAAAATCTGATATGTCCTGTTATAAGGTTAGCAGTCATAATGCTAGTTATTATCTTAAAATGTTGTATAACATAGATATAATCAAGTTTCTTTGTCAATTGCATTGCAATCAGATCTTTAACCATGCCATTTTAAGTATTTTGTCATTTATAGACAGTCATTGTTTTACTCTGATGCACTTACAAAATGAAGATCTTCAAGAAGATCCATAAAAAGGACTTTTTGACAAATATAAGTTCTGATGACTTTTAGAGCATGCCACTGAACTGGGTAAGAAATTACAAAACTAATAAAACACCTGATGGGTTCATCAAGATCAATAGGAATTAAATACATAGGATAAATAAACTGATAAATACCATTTATAATTTCACGACTTTCATCTAAAATATTACTGGCTTTTAATCTTTGTTTTCCAGAAAACCTTTCCTCTTATGCTAACTATGACCCACATGAAAAATTAGATTACTGCCTTAAGTGATCTACTTCCTGGTTTTGGTGAGCTGGTTTTATTCTGGAATCTCATGGCTTAAATCCCTACTTCTGACTTTATTAATGTTACTAGCTGTATTACTTATATCCTGTCTATTTCACAAGATTGTTTTCTCTTGCATTACCCAATGTGTAACCAGGTTTCTGACAAAATTAATGATGGCCAAATGATTTGAGGCAATTGATCATATATATAACTCTATATAGAATAATTGTAATAGTACAACTCTAGATATGGAAGAAAACAACAAGGGAAAACATTCCCTGGATTATAATAGACTAGCAAAACAGACATTCCAGAGAATTTTAGGTTATCAACAGGGTCTAATCCAAAAATAACACATTGAGTGACCAATCAAAAAAATCCTTGTCTGACCAGGGGATGAGAATTCCTAGCCCTGTGGGACAAATTGAAATGCCTCCCAAATCTTGGTTGAATTTATGACCAACCGGGGGCTCTGTGGACAAGGAATATTGCCTGTCATTCCAGGAAGCAAAAAATGTTGCCCACCATTCCAGTTCCCTTGGGGGAATTCATGATGGAAAAAAACAGGAAACATTCTGTGCTTTGGATACTGGCCATTAGATAGTTGAAATACATATCTAGGGAATAGTTTCAATGAGCACAGACTCTTGCATCTTCTTATACGTAGAAAAGCACTAAAATCATTAAACTGAGATGCTTACTCTTTGTGATTAGCAGTAATCTTTTGATGATCCACTAATTTTTTTTTTTCCATCAAAAACTCCTATATATTCTGTCTCTTCCCTTACTTCTTTTTCAGAGTAGTTCCTCAGAGCTATCTGAGAGGAGGTCTCTCAGGCTATAGTCCTCAGTAAGATCCCCAAATAAGACAACTTGCAACTTTTAGGTTGTGCATTTTTATCCAGTTGATGGTCTTTAGCTTGAGATGATATTTAAGGTGGTGGCTTGGGCCATTTTGGAGAGTTACTCAGTTTTCCTGGGGATCTCCCATGTATACAGGGAGTATACATGTTATTAAACTTCTGTTTGTTTTTCTCCTGTTAATCTGTCTTTTATTACAGTAAGGTTTCAGCCAAGAACCTGTAAGGGTAGAAGGAAGATTATTCTTCCTCCCCTAGAGGGGAAAGAGGAAAAGGGGAAGTCTACTTTGATGACCCTTCAGGTTATTCTGGAACACCCCTAGTTCTGCAGAGAAACCACTGAAGTAAACAATCTTAGGGTACAGTGACATTCTAAAATTCTCCAGATTGTTTTTTCCCTCAACACTGACAAGAACCCCAGGGACAAGAAGAACATATTAGAGGAAATGACTCACATCAAACCCATATTACCTCCATTGGTTAAGCAATGCCAGAAACATCTCTCCTGGGAGGAAAATTTTATGCCAAAAAGATTGAAAAACATGAAGAGTGCTTTCTGAGAGACACTAGTTTTTTCTTATTGCTTGTGCACTCCAGATCAGCCTATCTGCCAAAATACCTCAGTTGATGCCACAAGACACAGAACTGTCCTGTCAAGCTCTGCCTGAATTCCTGGCCCACAAAATTGTGGGATGTAATAAAACAGTTGTTGTTTTAGGTCATTTAAAACATTTAAAACACTTAAAAATGTTTCCATATTTTATGATGATTTGAACACCACCAGGCCTTGCAGACCTGGGGAGGTACTATTAATACATAAATCAACCAAGTCAGGGTCCATACCACCCCCATCTATCTTCTTTTAACTGGTTCCTGTAGTTCAGACAACTTCCTTTCTTAAATCAACCCAGAGCTAGGTACCAGATAACTAAGGACACCCCTATAGCCTAGAGCCCAGCAAAATTATTCAAACTTTCCAGTCCTAAGCCTGCTCAGCTTCTTACCTTGCCTCGCCCATTCCTTCTTGCAAAAAACCACAATGGAGTCTTTTGCCCATATTTTCACCACACACCTTCTGCATCGTATCAACCCAGGTGCTTTCCCATGTGGCGCTGCATAGTGTGGCATGCCTCCTCCTCTTGGAAACTGTGAGCAACAAATGGCAATCGTCTCCTGATCTGTTGGCCTCACCATACCTGCATAAAAACAAAATCCCAGGTACATTTTAAAACAAAAACTTACCCAAACCACAAGCTCCAACAAAAACCAGGAGATATTACTCTAAAGCACATATGTAATGAGTATCCACAAATTATTATGGTTAGTATATTAATTTCCTTTTGCTATTGAAATGAATTATTACAAATTTAGTGACTTAATCAACACAAATATGTTATCTTACATTTCGGGAGTTCAGAGGTCTGAAATGAGTCTCACTGGGCTAAAATCAAGGTGTCATTATAGCTGTATTCCTTCTGGAGGCTTTAGGGAAGAATTCATTTTCTTGCCTCTTCCAGTTTCTAGAGGCTGCCTGCATTCTGTGGCTCACTGTCTTTGCCCATCTTCAGAGCCAATAATGGGAGGTAGCTTCTTTCTGTAATAACATGCCTGATTCGGACTCTTCTGCTTCCCTCTTCCCCATTTAAGAATCCTTGTGATTACATTGGGCCCATCCATATAGTCCAAGATAATTTCATTTTAAAGTCAGCTGATTAGCAACTTTAATTTCATCTGTAACCTTAATACCCTCTTACCATGTAACACAATATATGACACAGAAGATGTTTCTGATCTGTAATGCTGAGGTGCAGAGGCTTAAAAAATTTACAGTGTGGTATGGGTGGCAGAGAAAAACTGTCATTGTCTCCTTTTTTATCATATTTTTATAGTCAAATGCATAGTCCCTAGCACTTAGTACATGCTGAATAATTTTGTCGAACTAACCTGATAAGCCAATACCTCAGTTGTTGCCCTCATAATAAAATTTTTAAAAATATGTGTTCCATCCTTCAAAAAGAAAAGAAATTTTAAAAGGGAAGACTAGTAGGCAAGGTAGTAAAAAATTTTTTAAAAGAAGCAGGAGGAATCAGAGTAATCTCAGGAGGCAGATACAGCAAAGTCAGTCTGGATTTAAGCTCCTTCTTTGGAATGTCAAAAGATGGTTCCCCAAATACCATCAACACAATCTGATAGTAAAACAAAGCTGAGTATATTGCTTAGTTCAGTAAGGAAGAATGCCATATAACGAAGCTTTGGCAGTGTCTTGGAGCAAGGATGATAAAGTCAGAATTTATTGAGAATTGGAAGTTTCATTTAAGATGGAACTTTAAAAGCAGAAGTTTGGGGAGGATTCAGTAAGGATCACAATGGGGTTCAAGACACTCTACCCCCCAAATATGGCACCTTGACATATTGAATATTTTAAGCTGAAGGAGTTTGAGAAAATGGCAGAAGCAGAAAAGTCTGCTGACCTTCCCCTGTCCTCAACCCTTCTAACAGGTCATAAAACCCTCATGTAACAAATGCTCCCAGAGGAAAGGAGCATCTTTATCTCTGAAGACAAAAGGACATTGAGAAGAATCCCAACAAAAAGGCCTTGCTAAGCATTCCCCCAGTTTATTACACTTATCTCATACTCTGACCTACCATACTTCCATGTGACTGCTCACGCTTCATCAAACCTAGCATAAAAATACTCAGGCCTATTTCTTTGGGTCTTCATTTTCTTTTGATGGTCCGCATGTCACGTAAACTTACATTTAGTAACTTTGTGCATTTTTCTTCTGTTAAACCATTTTTGTCAGCTTAATTTTCAGACCCAGCCAGGGGCCCTAACAGGGTCAAGAAAACCTTTTTCTTCCTCTACAATCACAATCCAACAGTCCAGGCTTGGAAACAGCAAGATGAGGAATTTGTGGCATATATCATTTGTTGATGTTTTTCACTGAAGAACTAATGAATCTTTTGGAAAGTTTCTATAATGACCAATCAAATTGCTTGGCCAGGAGACTCCTGGAAGAATAAGGCTATGCCAATAAAGACAGAGGAAAGTTGAGTTCATATAGATAATTGGGTATGGTTTTGGTACTCAGTGTCCAGGCTAACTGAGGGTATAGACACTGTCTGTTCTCAGGTATTAGGCTGACATTAGGTTGGAATTAGGTTTCCTTTGAGAAGGGGGGATAAACTCAAAGGGAATTGTATGTCAGATGATCAGGCATAGCCCTAAAGAGCCCCCATTTGTGGAAACTGAGTGACTTTATACTGTTTTTTAACAGTAAAGATAGGAGGAAAGCATTCCTCAGGGAATATGGTGACATAGAGAATATTTAGAGCTATTTGTTCTTGCTTAAAGCTTAGTGTATTTATACAAATATAAAAATAACTTATTAGAAAAGGAATAAAAATGGCAGGTGGAATGAAAGTGAGTCAATGAGAAATAGGTTTACAATTCTGTGTGCTGTGCCATTTTATGACCTTGTTGAGAATATCTCATGAATCGTTAGTGCTGGCAAAAAATGTAACTTCCAGATCAAGTGCTGACTTTGATGTATAAGTCACACCACAGGTCATTGGAAATATTCTCTGTCCTTCCTAAATAAGGAGCAACTGTAAAGACTTTACAAAAAAGAACTATGCCATGAAATACCTCAGCTCCCTAAGGCATCCATCCTTTCCTTGGGCCTGGTACCTGAGATTGAGCCTATCCCCAGGAGGTAGATTATGAAGCAACCATGATTGCAAAAATCGAAATTTCTTCCAATAGACTTGAAATTGCCTACAATGAACAGAAGAGTAGGTCCAGGGCTCACAAAAGGGTGTCTATCCTTGTCAGTTGGCCAACCTTGGCCAACTGACAAGGATAGACACCTGGAATGAAAATTCTCCATGAATTTACTTGTCACCTGTGGGTCCTGAGATAGGTGATTGTGTTTTCGCTAAGGTAGATAATTACTAGTTACCAGGAATTGTCTGGTAACTAGATCTTCCCAAACTGTACCCTGTGGTCCTAATATGTATTTTGTTTTTAGAATTGTCCTTTAACAACTTAATTTGGGAAACACTGGATTAAAAGACTGTAATCCCAAGGTACTCATGAGACTTCCACCATTTTGCTCCAACTTCTAGTTGTTCATGCCCAAGGACTGGAAGATGCTTGGAGAAGCTGCACTGCAGTGGTTGCTGGTAGAATTCACCATGAGAATGAAAATGACCATACTCTGTTAGACCCATTTTCTGTGTCCCTGGAGCAGGGCTGGATTCTGAGGGGAGAGGGAATGAAAGATCTTCTCTTAGATTCTTATAAGCTGTTGCCTGGTGAAAACCCGTGTTTTTATTTGGAACCTCATAAAGACAAGTGAAAGTACGTCCTGTTTCTGGTCCTCACTGAAAGAACAAAGCACTCAATCAATGCCTGCCATCCTTCTGTTATTCTCAGCCTTTCTCACTCTTGGCCTGTGTTTGAAATCAAACTCTTTACTCTCATCCGGTTACAAAACAAATGTCCTCTGTATATCAACAGTTCTAGCCACTGGGAAACAGGAGGGATTGTTTTCAGCAGCTTTTACCAGCTCAATTAGCAAATGCTTACTTATATAAAGCAGTTTCTTTACTTCAGGCTTCTCAGGGTTTAAATATGCTAACAGGCAAATTTATTTGGCCCAAATTCTTTTTGCTTGGTACATCTTTGTGATGGTTCACAAACCCCTAGCTTCATCAGATTATAGAAACATACATTGCAGAAATAACTGCATAAGACTTCTCTGCTCAAAACTGAGAAGTAGAAAGATAGACAAGCTTCTCTCTGGGCTCTATTTCATCTTTAGGATTTCTCTTTGTGGTGGGTGAGAGCTGAAGTATATGTTTCTGAAAAGGCTGTGTCAAAAAATCCTACATTTAAAACGCATCAAATTTTAGGCAATTAGGGACTCGTAGAGCTTACTGTATCTGCAAGGTTTAGAATTTTTTTAAGGATTAATTTTTAGGTCTTTGCATTCAATAACTATAGGATTCGGTAACTATAAGATCTGATACTCATCAGAGCCAAGTACAACCACTTTGGAAAAAAACTGCTTGTCAATACCTATTAAAGTTTTGACATAAAGAAAAATGCACAGCCTGAGAGTTGTGAGTTTAAGTTTTATTCAGGATCTTACTGAGAACTACACCCCAGGAAACAGCCACTTGATAGCAATCTGCTCCAAAGAGGTAGGGGAGAAGCCAGTATATACATGAATTTTTTGGCTAGGAAATATATGTAGTCAAGTATACATCTTAGTAAAAATTAAATTACTGCTTATTACAAAGAACATATATCTCAACTTAATGATTTTAGTGCTTTCCTATGTATGGAAAGATGCCAGAATCTTGGGTCATTGAAATTCTTCCTGAGATATGCATCTTAACTATCTAGGGGCTCTGTTTATGCAAAGCACAGAATGCCTCATACTTTTGTTTCCATCCTGAACTCCCCTAAGGGCACACTGTCAGTGCACTGCAGTGGGTTGTGACTTAACCTTTTGTATAACTTGACAATGAGTAACACTCTTTGTTCTTTTTTTGTTCACAAAAGCTAAGCATACTTATGACCCAGCAATTCCACTCCTGGTTCATACTCAGCAGAGATGAGTGCTTATGTCCAGGTATCTACTGGAATGAGAATGGAAGCTTTCTTGATGACCCCAAACTGAAAACAACCAAAGTTTCATCAGTAATAATCAACAGTATAATAAATAAACAAATCTGATACCTTTATAAAACACAAAAAAGAAAGAACTAATGATCCAGCTACTTATATTTTTGTTTCTTTAAACATTGAATGAGGTGAGTTCTTCCTGAATCAGCTGTTTGCAAGAGACTTGCAAGAGGGTGGAGGCAGTACCATATTTAAGGCCATTTTCTTTATGAAACAGTATTTGCATGAGTTCTTAGCCCTTGCTTTTCCCCATGATTAGCATTTCAGAGTTGCTTAAAATGCAGAGTCTATGTCCTTCACTATTCCTCACCAACAGACTGCCTTCTACAAATATAGCTGTTTGTCCTTTTTCAACTTCACTTTCCCTATATCTCAAGTCTTTGTGTCAAATGGGTGTAAAAAAAGACCCTACTTCAGTCTGCTTGCCTGTTCTTATTGTTCAGTACAAGGACTTGTGGGTCTTGGGTCACTTTCTTTGGAGAGCTGTGTCACTCTCACTTTGTATAAAATAGGCATCCATTATCACATTCCTGTTTGACTTTCACTATATTGGGCAGTTCTGACTCATAGGTTGTAGTCCAGGCTTACAGGTGTCTCTAGTTACATCACACACACACACAAAAAGAACTAATGATCCACAAAAACTGGATAAATTTCTCAAACATAATCTTGAAAGAAGCCAAAACACAAGAGTACCTACTATATGATTCCATTTACATAAAATTTAAAAATAATCTGTAGTGATAGAAGTCAAAATAGTGGTTCTCCTTGGAAGGTACTGAGAATGACTTCTGGGTGCTGGAAAGATCTGTGTGATAGTTACATAAGTGTGTGCATAGTGTAAAAATTCATTGAGCTACACTTTACTATATGTAAATTATGCCTCAATTAAGAAGGAGAGAAGGGGGGAGAAGGAAGGAAGGAAGAATAGAAGAAATCTCCATGCCTCTGCATTCCATAGCTCTGGGAGCCAACAAAAAGAGCAAAACACATAGTAAAATGATCCTCATCAGAGCCAGTTACATTCCCTGCCACTTTGTTGCTGTGGGTTGCCTCTGATTGGTCAACCAAACTTTCTTAAGACCAACTTGAGTTATTTTGCTGTTTAAACTACCTGTTCTACAGACTTATAGATATGGAAAACAAACTTATGGTTACCAAAGGGGAAACATAGTGGGGGTGGGGGTGGGGGGAGAGGGATAAATCAGGAGCATGGATGAACACACACACACTACTAAATATAAGATAGATAACCAACAAGGACTTACTGTAGAGCACAGGGAACTCTACTCAATATTCTGTGATAACCTATATGAGAAAAGAATCTAAAAAAGAATGAATGTATGTATATGTATAACCAAATCACTTTGCTGTACACCTGAAACTAACACAACATTGTAAGTCAACTATACTCCAATAAAATTTAAAAAATAAATAAACTACCTGTTCTAAAAATGATTATGATTAAAACTGTTTTCCAAACATTTTTATAGCTCTGCCACTCATTCTCTGATTTAATTAAGAATAGAGTGACCAACCATCCATGTTTGCCTGGGAATCTCTGTGTTTTAGCAATTTAAGTCCCATAATTTGGGAACCCCTTACTCACTCAGTCTTGGGCCAGTCAGCCAACCTCATCACCCTAATTAGAATCTATCTTCTCCTTTCTTGTCTTGAAAGATCAGAACAGATATGTTCTTGCCATGAGTACTTGGGCAATTTCAAGCTATTTCATGGGACATGTTTCTCTTTGGCAAAGAAAAGGATATATCCCCCCAGTATTTACTGTGAAATTAGTCCAAAACTATGAAAGCTCTTGGAAATTAGGTCTAATGCTTTTATCACTACAGTAGGAGGATGAGAAGAGGGAGGAATAAATGTCTTCCAGAATCATCCCCGGATTATACACACACACACACCTTTGAACAACAAATTTTTATTCTGAAATGGATGACTTAAGGACTGTGGTATCAGGAGGGAGTGATTGTTTGTTTTTTTGTTTTGTTTTGTTTCTTATAAATGTATTACATAATAATATAATAATTATTATCGATAATAGTAATAATATAATAAACATAGATCTCTGTGGGGTGTATCACAAAGTTAGGGTCAGGAGTGATTCTTTGTGCTGGCAGTTTTGGTGATTATTTATGAGAGTAAGTAGCTATGATAGTGGCAATGAGGCTGAACAGCTGTGTTTTAGGACTGTCCTGAGATGGACACCTTAGGCTCAAGGCCTGCTTCACAAGGTTGATTTTTTCAGTGTCCCAAAGAAACCTGCAAGCTCAGGTTAGGTTCTGGCAGGTGTTAACAGCAAGCAAATGTCAGTCTAGCAGAGAGAGGCATGTGGACCTACAATCAGGTGGGGTAGGCTGTGGTGGTGTGCTTCAGGGGATTCACCTTTCAAAGAGCATCGATATCAGGGGAGAAACTATCAAAACCTATGCAGGATGTCAGGTGCTAGACAAGTGAGCTCAGTAGGAACACTAAAGTAGATAGTCTGTCCTGGGAGCTTGGCCAACATGATAAGGAACAAGGGAAGGAAGTGACTTGGTGGATGTAATATCCTCTAGACACTGTACAGCAGCACCACTAATTAAAATTCTAAGCTTTGGAGGGGTCACTAACATTCTTCCTGCCCAGATCAGGATCAGCACAGATGCCTAGCTGAACCCAGGTGACAAGCCCAGGAGCTGTGCTGAGCAGGGCTGCTAGGGAAAGCAGAGACAATGGAGCCTCTCTACTGGTAAGCCCTTATTGCTGCACATGGTTGAGAAGACTCTTTGGTGACACAAAGTAACTTTTTGGTACTTTCTGAAGATCTATCATGTGTGTTCATCCCTGGGCTAAATCCTGGGGAACATACAATAGAGGTTAAGCCATGGTGTCTATCTTAGTTAGTTTGGGCTGTAATACCAAATCATCATAGATGGGGTGGCTTGAACAATTTATTTCTCACAGTTCCAGAGGTTGGGAAGTCCAAGATCAAGATGTCAACAGATTCAGTGTCTGGTGAGCGTCTGCTTCTTGCGTCACAGAAAGCAATCTTCTCACTGTGTTCTCACATGTCAGAAGAGGTGAGAGGGCTCTCTGAGGTCTCTTTCAAAAGGTACTAATTTCATTCATGAAGGATCCACCATTACCTAATCACTCCCCATATTTCCATCTCCAAATACTATAACATTGGAGATTAGGTTTCAACATAAGAATTTGGGGAAGATGCAAACATTCATTCCATAGCTGTGTCTTACCTCAAGGAGCTTGTTATGACATGATGGTAATGCAACTGTCCAAGATGAAGTTGCAAGGTCGATTCTTGTTTAAATCACAAAGGTTAATGTTGGCTCCTTAGAATCAGGTTAGGACACACTAGATAATATGGGTCACATGGTATGTTGAGAGCAGGAATGGATTGGACAGCCCTGAGATGGGTAGCTATCTACAATATATGTATCTCTAATTGTAAGGTCTGTTCTAAAGGTAGAGGGCTTCAAAAATTATGTCAGTGTACAAATTAATGTTCGGTAAGCCCTTGCTTTATGGGAACTGCCATTTTAAGTGAGATGATGGCTACAATTAGGAAAAGGCTGCAGGGTCTCAGCAAGGGAGGGTGCTCCTGTTGGCTCCTTGGTCTATAGAATCCTGGGGAAAGAGCTACACTCATTCCAAAGAGCCTCAGCTAAAGAAGGATGGAGGGACTTCCCTGGTGGTCCAGTGGTTAAGATTCTGTGCTTCCAGTGCAGGAGGTGTGGGTTCAATCCCTGGTCAGGGAACTAAGATCCCACATGCCACATGCCACGTGGCCTGACCAAAAAAAGTGAAAAATAAAAAAATAAAAAAAATAAAGAAGGATGGAGAGGCTGGCTGGCTTTACTAAGGAGGGTAGCTGAAAGCACCAGAGGCCAAAACACCAGAAGCCCTTGATCTTTTAGGTGATTTGGCTTGTAGACGTAGACCAACAGATGACTATTTCTGAGATTCTTGAGCAAGTGGAAACCACTTGGCTGAATTTCCTCAGTACTAGGGAGATGTGAGGATAGGGGAGTCCTGGCAGGGGGTAAAGACTTTCTGGGATGCCAATGTACACAGTTGGGATAGAGTTAGGACCCAGGCCAGGAGTGAAAATAGTCATAAAGTAAGGTTGACAAAATGCAGCCCCGTAACATTTTACTTCGCTTGGTGTCTGTTGACACTTTGACTCCACTCTCTTTTTCCAAGTCTTCAGAAGAACATTAACTCTCTAGACCTACTTTCTATGTTCCTTGTCAAGTAGGTCATTACTGGACAGCATAACAGAAAACAGAATGTGGTTCTCCCTTTGGTCTCTGTTTTAAGAAATATTCTGCTAAAAATTATTTTACCTATTAAATAATACCAGAAAGAAATAATAAATTATGCCTTCATGAATCTTGAAGGTTAACTGTGAATGATCTTCAAAATGTATATATATTTTCAAAGACATGAAATAAACAGCAACCAAATTCTCTGTCAATATGGTATCTCTAACGATGACTTTGAAGGCGCGTAAAGCATATCTAATAGTGCATTTAAATTATGTCTGTTAGCATTTATCACTATCTGACCTATACTGTGCTAAATTGTGTATCTCTACCTTGCTACCTTGAAGCTCTAGAGGGCCAACACTACGCCTTATTCATTTCTGCATTCCCTGTAGCACCTAACCTAGCACAGATCCAGACACCCACTAGAGGCTCAATAAATGTGTTTTGAATTAAACTGGCCTGGCACCTGGACAGCATGGACAACGTTCCCTGTTGTCTCTGTCCAGCTTCTGTAGACTGGGCATATGTTTATAATGGATGACATCAACCCAACTTTGAGACTGCTTATGGATGCAGCGAACATGAGCAACTAGGCAAAATCTCAACAAACCAACAAAAATATAGAGAACACAATGTTGTGTGGCTGCTAGTTATCTGGAACTGCTAAGGAATTTAAAGAGATATAATTGCCTCCTACAATTGTCACAAGGATTTGAGGTAATTCAGTTACCTTCAGCTCATTTGCTGAAGAAATGGTAGTCATTACCATTATGATTATTAATAGATTAATAGTAATAAGCCACCTGGCATAATGATTGAATGCTTAGAAACAAATTGGCCTTCATCAGAGCCAAGAAAATTCTTTTTGAGGATCATTATTCTGGACTTAATAAAGAGGGATGTGGCAACCAACTGGACAGACTGGGGATGAAGCTGTATAGATGGCTTTAAGGGTAGTTTCACAAACTCTCACCTTGGCTAAGGAAATCCTACATGTTCTGTAAGATTCAGTTCTGTAGGCTCTGAAAAGCCCTCATCTTCCTCTGCTCCTCTCCTTATGGTAGTCCTCAGAGGTCCCTGGCTCTGCACATCTGAAACTTCTGCCAAACTGCCATCACTCCCCAGGACAGACTTCATCTCCACTCCTAACCAAAAGGAGCCATGCATGCTGAGAGGGACATTTATAGCCTTGACAGGGGTGAATGGAGAGGACAAACACGTTCAACTTGAAAGGGTCTCCCAAGACATTCTTATATGCCCACATCACAACACTATTCTGAGGAGTACTGCTTTCTTTGCCTATCCCTCGATTAAAGTTTTAATTCAACTTTATATTAGTTATTATATATGTGTTATAGTAATATACCTATTACCTTCTGTCTTAATATGTATTAGTTAATTAATATACAATAATAGAGTAATTATGTTAATTAAATAATAATTTGATTTAATATAGGTTTAAAAAATTATTTATCTCCTTGGCTAGATTTTAAACTTCCTGAAGATAAAGACCATGTCTGACTTATCTTTATCCATACTGCATTAAAAATAGTTGTGTACATGGTATATATTCAATACATAAATGATACACTACTTAGAGAAAAAAATACTCTATAAAGCACACTATGAGTGACAAATATTTTCATCATAATTATAATACCTTACAGGCAGATGAGGATGAAATCAGGGTCCCCGCTCACTAATTAAAATAAGAACCTCGGCTCTTCTTTCCTGAGTTTCCTACTCTCCAGTTACCCAAGATTCTAAATATCTCAATTGTTACCTCTGCCAGTGTGGCTGATTATTTGCTCCTTCCCCTTATCTTACCACCTATTCTGTCCCAGGTGTGGAAATTATTTTCCCTTTAGCACAGATAAAACATTTTAAACATTGTTTTTCCTGAGAACCTAAGAGACAAAAATATCCAAATATGGACATAGTTGAATTTGTAGATATAGATGTTTTACTCTTCCTAAAACAAAGTCTGACTATGGTCTGACTTGATTGGAAGATCCTTCAAGGCAACCAATAAGTTTTTCTTTTCCTTATCTTATCTAGTCTCCTGAGAAAGAATGGTTAATAAACCAAACTATTCCTGTTTCTAGTCTGGGATAGAGATGTGGGGCCAGGACTGGTGTCTTAGTCCATTCTGGTTGCTATAACAAAAATACCATAGACTGGGTGGCTTAAACAACTGGAAATTATTTCCACACTTCTGGAGGCTGGAAAGTCCAAGATCAAGGCACTAGCAGATTTGGTATCTGGTGATGGCTTGCTTCTTGGTTCATAGACAGCTGTCTTCTTGCTGTGTCCTCACATGGTAGAAGGGGCAAAAGAGGTATCTGGGGTCTCTTTTATAAGGGCACTAATGCCATTCATGAGGGTCCCACCATCATGATCAAATCCAGATGCTCCACCCTCCTATTACTATCACATCAGGAGTTATGACTTCAACATATTAATTTTGAAAGGATATAAATATTCAGCCCACCGCAGCTAGGATGTTGCAATAGAGCTGCCTAGGATGCAAAATTTAAAGAAACACTTGCTCTCAGGGTCAGGATAATGCAAATGTCATCCATACTTGACAACTGTCCTGTTTACAGAAGCCAAATAGACAATATGGAGCATTGTCCAGGTGCCAAATCAGTTTAATTCAAAAAGCATTTAGGGCTTCCCTGGTGGCGCAGTGGTTGAGAATCTGCCTGCTAATGCAGGGGACACGGGTTCGAGCTCTGGTCCAGGAAGATCCCACATGCTGCGGAGCAACTAGGCCTGTGAGCCACAACTACTGAGCCTGCGCGTCTGGAGCCTGTGCTCCGCAACAGGAGAGGCCATGATAGTGAGAGGCCCGCGCACCGCGATGAAGAGTGGCCCCCGCTCGCCGCAACTAGAGAAAGCCCTCGCACAGAAACGAAGACCCAACACAGCCATAAATAAATAAATAATTAAAAAAAAAAAAAAGCATTTAAATCAAAATCTTTGAGCTTCCAGTAGGATCTAGGTCTGTGCTAGATTGGGGACTAATGCCCTTGTCTGATCCTGAAATTGAGTGCTTCTTTAAATTCTGTGCCCTAAGTACCACTCTCTCCTCACCATGGTCCCTGTGGAGCAGTACTGACACTCAGCCCTAGGCATTCCTTTCTTCTTTCTGAATCTGCTTCTGGTATTGCTGAGAGGCATGAGGTTCTTAGAACCCTCCTTCTGGCTTCAGTGTGTTCTGAATTTCTCCTGCATATTTCCTGATTTCTTTCAGAGTTGGCATGGTATCCTTGCCCCACAGGTGAGGAAGGCATAGGGAAAAGGCACATAGTGTGGAATCATCAGAGTTGCCGATGGGCTAAAATGCTGGCTCTTCCACTTAATGCTTACATGAAAATAGACAAGGTTCTATATCTCCTTGAACTCATCTATAAAATGGTGATAACAATACTTCCTACTAAAGATAGTTATGTGGATTAAGTGTGGTGTGTATGTAATGTGCACTTGATAAATGTTTATTTTCCACCCCACTGCATCCCTCCCCCATTTCTCAAGCTGACCTAATCTTGGATTTCAGGTTGTTCTGTCCTGCCTTTTAAAGATATGTGTTTCACCCTAGTCCTGGAAGTCTTGGGGGCTCTAGTATCTAAAAAAACCTGAACTTCTCAAAGTTCTAGCAGTGAACAAGACAGAAACCATTGTCCCTCTCCTTAAGGAGCTCATAAATACTAAAAAACAAGAAAGTGATGAGACACTAATGTAATATGAGGCATGTGTGCTATAAGAAATATACAAACAAAATATTCCAAAAGCACAGAGAGTGGAAAGATTTCTTCCTGCTCAGGAAATGAGAACGCTTTCATAGCTGAAGGTGGTTGAGCTGAGTCTTAAAGGATGGACAGCACTTGGACAGGCAGGTAACAAAAGGCATTTAGAATGGCTGGAGCAAACACCCAAAGGTAGGAAAACACCTGGAGTTGTCTTGTTTGGCTGGACTTTATGCAGGGTGTCTAAAGGGCTCAGTGAGAGATTTAGCTGAAAGAGTGGGATAAAGCCAAATCCCAACAAACCTTCAAAAGCCATGCCATTGCCTCTAGCTGGAAACTCATTTTCCCCTTCCTTGAATATCTAAATTTTACATAGTATTTATCCATCCTTGAGAATGTCATTTTCTTCAAGAAGTCTCCCTAACCCTGAGTTAGGACCCGTCTTCTGTAGTCATACTGCACCCCTACTTCTCCCTCATAGAACTACTCATCATCTTGTAAATGCTGCTTCAGTTGTCTTTCCTAATAGACTGTGAGCTACATGAGGCAGGAACTAAACCTGCCTACATCCAATGTCTCATACAGCATCTACTAAATAATAGTGTCAGTAAAAGTTTTCTCAGTTTATGAATAAACAAATGAATTACAGCAAGTGGCTCTGATAAGAAGTTGAGACTTTATTTGGTAGACATTAGGGAAACAGCAAAAAAAATTTCAGACTCAAGAAACTATATTTAGGAAGATTTCTCTGGAAGGAATGTATAGAAATAGTTTGAAATCAGGACAGGGTTGAGACTGAGAGAACAGTCAATCCTGATATAATTAGGGAACGAGAAATAACTGTTTCAGGCAAAGAAAACAGTACTTCAGATAAGAGGAAATGTGATAAGCTTAGTAATGGGAAGGAAGGGACAAAGGAGAAGGAAACATCTACAAAAGGATTTCAAGCCTGAGAGGCAGGATAATTACATGTTAATAAAACTAGAACATACTTGAGGAAATTCAGTTTTATGCAAGACAGAGGGCTTAGTTTCAAACAACTGACTAGGAAGGCGTGGAGGGACATCCACATGGAGATGGATGTTGGGAGCATAGGAGAGGGGTAGTGGCCAGAGACATGGATTTTGGAGCTGAAACCAGAGAGATAAGAGTTAACTAAATAAAATAACCAAGGAAGAAATAACAGTGAGAGAGAAATATGGAGCAAAAATGAAATCTTTGTGAATAACTAAGTTTAGAAAAGAGGAGGTGGAGAAGAATCCATTGAAAGAGGTTCAAAGAAGCTTTAAGTAGAAGCTATCGTCAGATACACAGAGTGTTCTACATGTAAAGAAAGCCAGTTAACAATGTCAAAAGAAGCTTCTAGATCTGGCAATAGGAAATCTACAGATGAGCACTTAGTGTATAAATTCTATAGAGTGACAAGGAACAAAAACCAGATTGTGAAGGGCAAAGAACAAAAGGGATTTTTCACAAATGGGGTCAATGGCCTTGCGAGAAGTTTGCTGGGAACTCAAGGAGGGAGAGAAATTGGCAATCCAAGGGGTAGAACAAAAGAGGTAATACTTTTGCTCTATTTTAAGAAAAAGAGAGATTTGGATATGTTTTTAGGCTTATGCATTAGTGGAGGGAAAGAGACTGATTTCAGAGAAAGTATGGAAATAATTGATAGAGCCTTGGAAAATTGTATGACACACGGGTATAGAGAATATATACAGATTTTATTTTGACAATACATATAGATTTTATTTAAGTTTCTGGAGAGACATTTTGACATACATACACATACTTGGTTCCCAACAAATAAACTTCAAAAGAACATTATTGTAACTTTTCTTCTTATACCCACAAATGCACATGAAAACATCTGCATCAAATTTCAATTAAAGCCAAGAATATACATGGCTACTCATATGTTTATTCAAACAGATCTGGTTCTTATTAGTCAGTTATTTCATCTTTATTGAATGTCTTTAGAACATATAACATTGCTACTATCTTTGACTTGCTTTTATTATGCCTTCAAGAGACAAAATATATGTCAATAAAAAAGGCAATGTACTTCCTTTGATGTATGAGTGTGGATATCCATTTTGTAGCTAAACACTGAATACCAATTCCACTAAGAATAAAAGAAGGAAATGAATAAATCATATTACATAACACATTATTGCACTTCTCTTGTGAAGGATAATCATTCATTATGTTAACTTAAGCATCTGGCTTTGATTAAAGAGGTTAGTTTATTAAGCATAGGCTGCTGCTTTCTTTTTCTGTGACATCCAAATAGAATCCAAATATAGACAAAATGATAAGCATAAAGAAACTCTGGAAGGACATAAAATAAACTATCAAACATTACCCATTGTGAGAGGGGTTAAAGAACTGGATTCTATAGAATAAGAGTGCTTCTCTAATGTATCTTTTCAATGCTGTTTCATTTGTTGAACTATTTTACTCTACTACCTATTCATAAAGTAAATAAAAAATATAAAAGAAAATTGAATACAGATATTCAATTGAATTTTCATTATCTCACTATGCCTCCATCAAAGCGCAACATTCTGGATAAAACAAAAAATCACCCTTCATAGCAGAAGGTAAAGCAGGATCCTAGATAATGAATGCATCAATTGTTCTTTTTTATCAAGCACAAGGTATCATTTTCCATAATAGCATGTACCCAAGTACGATGTAATATAACAATAATAATTTTTAGGATGTTGGAAACCCATTCCTGCAGGATGACTGTCATAAATGAAATCACATATGGACAGTTCACTTAAAATATTTATTGCTGTGTCTCACACACACATACTGTTGAAATGGACTTGGCACCTTGCAGTGTGTACCCAAATGCATACCCTCCCCCAAGAGACCCAAAAGTGAATGATGCTCATGAGGATAGCTGAATCTGCATAGATTATTGTTGCCCTTGAAAATTGGAGGAAGGATCGTCCCTGACTCTCACAAGATGGCAACAAAGAGGCCAGAGGCTGGTAGGAAATGTCAGGTCTTAAGAGCAGAAAAATGCAAGAGAAATGTGTGACTATACCAATTGTCCCTAGAGCGATCAGGGCCATCATTAGAAAATTAGATTCCTGGCAGGTAACAACAATCTGCTTTTCTTTTTTTTTTTTTTTTTAATATTTATTTATTTATTTATTTGGTTGCATTGGGTCTTAGTTGTGGCAGGCGGGCTCCTTAGTTGCGGCACAGAGGCTACTTAGTTGTGGCATGTGGGATCTAGTTCCCTGACCAGGGATCAAACACGGGCCCCCCCTCATTGGGAGTGTGGAGTCTTAACCACTGTGCCACCAGGGAAGTCCCTGCTTTTCTTTTTATAGTTTATCCAAGAGAAGCCTGGTTACAATGACCTTTGAAGAAAGTCTTCCTGAAGGAAAGAAATCATGTCGCAAAGTGCAAAAGAGCAAGGCAAGACCAAGGGGCATTTACATTCCTAAAGCTGACTTTCTTTGGTTCTGATACTTCTTTGAATCTGGTACAGCCACTTATTCCCTAGAAATGAAGGATCTCACAGTCCTGGACAAAGCCCATCACAGCGTCTTCTTTCTCCTTCTATTTCATAGACTTGTCAGATAAGCTACCTTAGCCTGTGGCAGCTCCAGAGAATATGGGATGAGAGGAGACATGGATCCAACAAGGAATAGTTTGAGGCAGTTTTACTTTTCCAAAGGTGTGGTGGCACCAGAGTCTCCCCATTTGACATAGGTAGGAAGTTGGAGTGAGGGCAAATCACAAACATTTCATACTGTTTATAATAGCTGCTTGTGAAACGTAAGGCTAGCTAATTCATTGACTAATTCACCTTACAAAGGTCTAGATTTCAAAATCCGGGACGTAGTTGCTTATTTGACTTAGCAGTACGATATACTATCTCTGACCACTGACTACTAAAACATTTTTCTTAACCTAAAGACACTATTAAGACACTATTATAAGTGTGGCTAGAAAACAACTGTTTTATCACACCTCCTCAAAGTTTAGTTAACAAGAAACAGCTACTTGTGTTTCTGCTTGAGATGTACATCAAACAGATGTATATCCAGCAAATGTACCTTTCTTCATTCAATTAAATATTCAGTCATTAATTTAACAGATATTTGAATGCCTACTATGACCAACGTCTATGCTAGGTGCTAGGGATATAATGGTGAATGAAACAGACATAATCTCGCCTCTCAGAGAGAGAGAGGCACTTGGTTAATTACAGTCTTAGCTAATGTGCCGAGAATGGAAAGGACAGGGTGCCCTCAGAGAGTTTAACAAGGATGCCAACCTCGTTTGGGGATCAGGAAAGACTTCCCTGAGGAAGGTTGATTTAAATTGAGACTTGAAAGATAAATAAGAGTTACTCAGGCAAAAATTGGGGTAGGAAAAGGAGAGAGAGTATTTTAAGTAGTGGAAAAAGCATGTGTAAAGGTCTGAGACAGAAAGGACTTTGTTTGGAGTGTGAAGAACAAAGAGAAAGTCAATGTTTCTGGGAGCCTGCGAGACACAAGAGGAGCGTGGCCACAGGGCCAGGTCAAAGCCATGCAAGAACTATGTACCATTTAGACTTTATCCAAAGATCAACAGAAGCCACTAAAGAGTTTTAGAACTGTTCAACAGTGAGAACTTTTCCCCCAAACCTACAGCCTTGAAAACTCATAGGGAACAGAGGAAGTTTGAGGAGAATAAGTCAAAAGAGCTGTACGAAATCAACTTCAGATTTTCTTCTCTCTTCTCAGAAATCTACACCTAATGCGTAATTCAATCTACAACACTTATTAGTTAGTCTCAAGATCCCTAAAACTAAGTATGCTATTACTCGAAATATATTTGCTCACTCTATGTCTGACTTTTCTTGTGACAAAGTGGACCCTGCATGCTTCCTTCGGAGCTTGATTTTCTTCTGAAGTTGACAGCGGTGACTCTGTTCCTTGTCTTCACTTTTGGAAAACAGTGCAGTCAGGCCTGGCCAAGGCTTATGCGAGTTGCCATGAGTGGAAAGTGACATGAAAGAAGTTAAAAACACACATTTCTTTTCCTTTTAAAATGAGAATCAAATTCTAATCCTGCCCAAAGGAGGAACATACATTAGTAAATATGATATCTGTTCCTTTTGAAGGTGGGGCAGCACTGAATTAGGGCAAAATTGACCTGTGTGTTTGTTTTGATGTTATTGGGTTTTCAGAACGTACTGGAAGGAGTTTGCAGATGAGCAAATGAGTGCAATGACTTCCTTTTACTTGTTCTGGACACAAGAGTATGTGTTCAATGAGAAAATGACTAAAAAATTAAATATCTTGAAAAGACGGCATTTCTCTTGCTCTCGGTCTGTGTGTCTCTGTCCCCCTCTCCATCTCTGTGTGTGTGTGTGTGCACGTGCGTGTGCGAGTTCCTGTCTGTGTTAACAATACTATAGAAAAAGATAACTCACCTAGTAATGTGGACAGCCTAAATGTTATTCCCATGAAATCCTGTTTGGCCAGCTACTCTCTTCCAGATTCCAAACCTTCCCTTAGTGTGAATGTTCTTTCTATTCTCTCTTTTTCAGCCAATCCTCCCCAGCATGTAAGGTTTTGTTTAAGGCACATCTCCTCCCTCAGGCTTCACATGGAGGCCAAATTCCTGCTTTCCCATAGCTCAGTGGAGGTTATTGTTCCACCACTCATTCAACACTGAAGATAACTGCTACTCATTGTTTCGAAACACTGGCTTGTGCATCTTGTTTGCTCAGATGCTGAAGCTAAGAGAGAGAGAGGTCTGACACTTCTTGGGAATTCCCCTCATAATGGATGATAGGTGTTCAAAAATACCAATTGCTTAATTGATAAAAATGTAAATGAGGTTGCTTCAGGTTCACTCATAGAGTCAAACTGAACTGCAAGCTGACATAGTTCCTTTCAGGTTAAAAAAAATGATACTTCCTCTTAAGTAAAAACACAGCAATAAAAAGCACAAAGCTTCAAAGGATTTTTGTGACTAATAAATGGGATAAGGATTATAGCATTTCACAGCTATCTCCATTTCCACACCATCAGGCTGTAATTGGCAAACCATGAGCATCACGTGTTTAAAGTATACAACTTTTAAAGTACAGATATAGATAGATATTGTCAGGGAGGGGGATATTTCCCCCTCTATACCTCTTGAGTTCTTATGGCTGTATTAATAATAAAATTGACATAAGACACATAAATATGAGAAAAAAGCAACAAATTTAAGTCATGCACACAAAGGTCTTATAGAAATAGGACCTAAGAAGTGGTCAAAGCAGACAGCTTTTATACTTTTGGGACAAACAATAAATTTGTGAGGAATTGACAGGACAAAGACACTAAGGCTTTGGATACTTAATTAGTAAAGAAATTAAACAGAGTTTGGGCTTGGGGTAATAAATAAAAGAAGAAACGAGGTTTGTTTAAATAGGCTTCTCAGCCTTCAATTCTCTATCTCTGGTGATAAGGATGCCCTTCTACCTCCACATGCAAGGAGGACACCTTTCTGTGAGACATTTTTTCTTGCTTTCAAGGAGACAAAGAAGAGTGTCAAAAGTACCTCTTGCATAGCCTCTTTCTTAAGTAATTTTAAATGAAAATAATTAATATGCCATTGAGGCATATTTTGGGGTGACCTGCCCTGGGTCCATATATAGATAAAGATATATGGATAAGAGGCAAGAAGAACTACAATCCAGCAGCCTGTGGGAAAAAAACCACATTCACAGAAAGATAGACAAGATGAAAAGGCAGAGGGCTATGTACCAGATGAAGGAACAAGATAAAACCCCAGAAAAACGACTAAATGAAATGGAGATAGGCAATCTTCCAGAAAAAGAATTCAGAATAATGATAGTGAACATGAACGAGGACCTCGGAAAAAGAATGGAGGCAAAGATCGAGAAGATGAAAGAAATGTTTAACAAAGATCTAGAAGAATTGAAGAAGAAACAAACAGAGATGGACAATACAATAACTGAAATGAAAAATACACTAGAAGGAATCAATAGCAGAATAACTGAGGCAGAAGAATGGATAAGTGACCTGGAAGACAGAATGGTGGAATTCACTATCATGGAACAGAATAAAGAAAAAAGAATGAAAAGAAATGAAGACAGCCTAAGAGACCTCTGGGACAATATTAAATGAAACAACATTCACATTCCAGGGGTCCCAGAAGGAGAAGACAGAGAGAAAGGACCTGAGAAAGTATTTGAAGAGATTATAGTCGAAAACTTCCCTAACATGGGAAAGGAAATAGTCACCCAAGTCCAGGAAATGCAGAGAGTGCCATACAGGATAAACCCAAGGAGAATCATGCTTAGACACATAGTAATCAAACTGGCAAAAATTAAAGACAAAGAAAAAATTATTGAAAGCAGTAAGGGAAAAATGACAACATACAAGGGAACTCCCATAAGGTTAACAGCTGATTTCTCAGGAGAAACTCTACAAGCCAGAAGGGAGTGGCATGATATACTTAAAGTGATGAAAGGGAAGAAGCTACAACCAGGATTACTCTACCTGGCAAGGATCTCATTCAGATTTGAAGTAGAAATCAAAAGCTTTTCAGACAAGCAAAAGCTAAGAGAATACAGCACCACCAAACCAGTTCTACAACAAATGCTAAAGGACTTCCCTAAGTGGGAAACACAAGAGAAGAAAAGGACCTACAAAAACAAACCCAAAACAATTAAGAAAATGGTCATAGGAACACACATATCCATAATTACCTTAAACGTGAATGGATTAAATGCTCCAACAAAAAGACACAGGCTTGCTGAATGGATACAAAAACAAGACCCATCTATATGCTGTCTACAAGAGACAAAATTCAGACTTAGGGACACATACAAACTGAAAGTGAGGGGATGGAGAAAGATATTCCATGCAAATGGGAATCAAAAGAAAGCTGGAGTAGCAATACTCATATCAGATAAAATAGACATTAAAATAAAGAATGTTACAAGAGACAAGGAAGGACACTACGTAATGATCAAGGGATCAATCCAAGAAAAAGATATAACAATTATAAATATATATGCACCCAACATAGGAGCACCTCAATACATAAGGCAACTGTTAACAGCTATAAAAGAGGAAATCGACAGTAACACAATAATAGTGGGGGACTTTAACACCTCACTTACAACTACGCAAAGATCATCCAAAAAGAATATTTTTTTTTTAAACATCTTTATTGAAGTATAATTGCCTTACAATAGTGTGTTAGCTTCTGCTTTATAACAAAGTGAATCAGTTATACATATACAATATGTTCCCATTTCTCTTCCCTCTTGCATCTCCCTCCCTCCCACCCTCCCCATCCCACCCCTCTAGGTGGTCACAAAGCACCGAGCTGATCTCCCTGTGCTATGCGGCTGCTTCCCACTAGCTATCTATTTTACATTTGGTAGTGTATATATGTCCATGACACTCTCTTACCCTGTCACATCTCACCCCACCCCCTCCCCATATCCTCAAGTCCATTCTCTAGTAGGTCTGTGTCTTTATTCCCGTCTTGCCACTAGGTTCTTCCATCTTCCAGCAATCCCACTACTGGGCATATACCCTGAGAAAACCATAGGTCAAAAAGTGTCATGTACCACAATGTTCATTGCAGCTCTATTTACAATAGCCAGGACCTGGAAGCAACCTAAATGTCCATCGACAGATGAATGGATAAAGAAGATGGGGCACATATATACAATGGAATATTACTCAGCCATAAAAAGAAATGAAATGGAGGTATTTGTAATGAGGTGGATGGAGTTAGAGTCTGTCATACAGAGTGAAGTAAGTCAGAAAGAGAAAAACAAATACAGTATGCTAACACATATATACGGAATCTAAGGGAAAAAAAAAAAAAAAAAGGCCATGAAGAACCTAGTGGCAAAAAGAATATTAATAAGGAAACAGAAGCTTTAAATGACACAATAGACCAGATAGATTTAATTGATATTTATAGGACATTGCATCCAAAAGCAGCAGATTACACATTCTTCTCAAGTGCGCATGGAACATTCTCCAGGATAGATCACATCTTGGGTCACAAATCAAGCCTCAGCAAATTTAAGAAAATTGAAATCATATCAAGCATCTTTTCTGACCACAATGCTATGAGATTAGAAATTAATTACCGGGGAAAAAAACGTAAAAAACACAAACACATGGAGGCTAAACAATATATCACTAACTAACCAAGAGATCACTGAAAAAATCAAAGAGGAAATCAAAAATACCTAGACAAAAATGACAATGAAAACACGATGATTGAAAACTTACGGGATGCAGCAAAAGCAGTTCTAAGAGGGAAGATTATAGCTATACAAGCCTACCTCAAGAAACAAGAAAAATCTCAAATAAACAACCTAACCTTACACCTAAAGGAATTAGAGAAAGAAAAACAAACAAAACCCAAAGTTAGCAGAAGGAAAGAAATCATAATGATCAGAGGAGAAATAAAGGAAATAGAAACAAAGAAAACAATAGCAAAGATCAATAAAACTAAAAGCTGGTTCTTTGAGAAGATAAACAAAATTGATAAAACATTAGCCAGACTCATCAAGAAAAAGAGGGAGATGACTCCAAATCAATAATATTAGAAATGAAAAATGTGAAGTTACAACAGACATGGCAAAAATACAAAACATCCTAAGAGAGTACTACAAGAAACTTTATGCCAATAAAATGGACAAGCTGGAAGAAATGGACAAATTCTTAGAAAGGTAGAAGTTTCCAAGACTGAACCAGGAAGAAATAGAAAATATGAACAGACCAATCACAAGTAATGAAATTGAAACTGTGATTTAAAATGTTCCAACAAGCAAAAGTCCAGGACCATATGGCTTCACAGGTGAATTCTATCAAACACTTAGAGAAGAGAGAACACCCATCCTTCTCAAACTCTTCAGAAAACTGCAGAGAAAGGAACAATCCCAAACTCATTCTATGAGGCCACCATCACCCTGATACCAAAACCAGACAAAGATACTACAAAAAAAGAAAATTACAGACCAATATCACTGATGAATATAGATGCAGAAATCCTCAACAAAATATTAGCAAACAGAATCCAACAACACACTGAAAGGATCATACACCATGATCAAGTGAGATTTATCCCAGGGATGCAAGGATTCTTCAATATATGCAAACCAATCAATGTGATACACCATATTAACAAATTGAAGGAGAAAAACCATATGATCATCTCAATAGATGCAGAAAAAGGTTGTGACAAAATTCAACACCCATTTATGACAAAAACTCTGCAGAAAGTGAGCATAGAGGGAAGCTACTTCAACATAATAAAGGCCATATATGACAAACCCACAGCAAACTTCATTCTCAATGGTGAAAAAGTGAAAGCATTTCCTCTAAGATCAGGAACAAGACAAGGATGTCCACTCTCACCACTATTATTCAACATAATTTTGGAAGTCCTAGCAATGGCAATCAGATAAGAAAAATAAATAAAAGGAATACAGATTGGAAAAGAAGAAGTAAAACTGTCACTGTTTGCAGATGACATGATACTGTACATAGAGAATCCTAAAACTGCCACCAGAAAACTACTAGAGCTAATGAATGAATTTGGTAAAGCTGCAGGATACAAAATTAATGCACAGAAATCTCTTGCATTCCTATACACTAATGATGAAAAATCTGAAAGAGATATTAAGGAAACACTCCCATTTACCATTGCAACAAAAAAAATAAAATACCTAGCAGTAAAACTACCTAGGGAGACAAAAGAGCTGTATGCAGAAAACTATAAGACACTGATGAAAGAAATTAAAGATGATAGGAGAGATATATCATGTTCTTGGATTAGAAGAATCAATATTGTGAAAATGACTATACTACCCAAAGCAATCTACAGATTCAATGCAATCCCTATCAAATTACCAATGGCATTTTTTACAGAACTAGAACAAAAAATCTTAAAATTTGTATTGAGACACAAAAGACCCCGAATAGCCAAAGCAGTCTTGAGGGAAGAAAACGGAGCTGGAGGAATCAGAGTCCCTGACTTCAGACTATACTACAAAGCTACAGTAATCAAGACAATATGGCACTGGCACAAAAACAGAAATATAGATAAATGGAACAGGATAGAAAGCCCAGAGATAAACCCACGCACCTATGATCAACTAATCTATGACAAAGGAGGCAAGACTATACAATGTAGAAAAGACAATCTCTTCAATAAGTGGTGCTGGGAAAACTGGACAGCTACATGTAAGAGAATGAAATTAGAACACTCCCTAACACCATACACAAAAATAAACTCAAAATGGATTCGAGACCTAAATGTAAGACTGGACACCATAAAACTCTTAGAGGAAAACATAGGAGGAACACTCTTTGACATAAATTACAACAAGATCTTTTTTGATCCACCTCCTAGAGTAATGGAAATAAAACCAAAAATAAACAAATGGGACCTAATGAAATGTAAAATCTTTTGCACAGCAAAGGAAACCATAAACAAGAAGAAAAACAACCCTCAGAATGGGAGAAGATATTTGCAAATGAATCATCGGATGAAGGATTAATCTCCAAAATATATAAACAGCTCATGCAACTCCATATTAAAGAAACAAACGACCCAATCCAAAAATGGGCAGAAAACCTAAATAGACATTTCTCCAAAGAAGACATACAGACGACCAAGAAGCACATGAAAAGCTGCTCAACATCACTAATTATTAGAGAAATGTAAATCAGAACTACAGTGAGGTATCACCTCACACCAGTTAGAATGGGCATCATCAGAGAATCTACAAACAACAAATGCTGAAGAGGGTGTGGAGAAAAGGGAACCCTGTTGCACTGTTGGGGGGAATGTAAATTGATAGAGCCACTATGGAGAACAGTATGGAGGCTCCTTAAAGAACTAAGAATAGAATTACCATATGACCGAGCAATCCCAATACTGGGCATATACCCAGAGAAAACCATAATTCAAAAGGACCCCATGTTCACTGCAGCACTATTTACAATAGCCAGGTTATGGAGTCAATCTAAATGCCCATAGAGGGACGAATGGATAAAGAAGTTGTGGTACATATATACAATGGAATATTACTCAGCTATAAAAAAGAACGAAATTGGGTCATTTGTAGAGACGTGGATGCATCCAGAGACTGTCATGCAGAGTAAAGTAAGTCAGAAAGAGGAAAACAAATATCGTATATTAACGCATATATGTGGAACCTAGTAGATGGTACAGATGAACTGGTTTGCAGAGCAGAAATTGAGACACAGAAGTAGAAACAAACGTATGGACACCAAGGGGGGAAAGCAGTGGGACTTGGCAGTGGTGGTGTGATGAATTGGGCGATTGGGATTGACATGTATACACTGATGTGTATAAAATGGATGACTAATATGAAAAAAAAAGATATATAGATAGACACATACTTAATTGGGATTTAATTTACTCTTGTTTTTCTAGGTACTTAAGGCAGAAAGTGAAGTTAGGTCATTGATTTGTAACTTCTCTTCTAGTATAGCATTTAATTTTATAAATTTTCTTCTAATTACTGCTTATATTTCTGAGAAACCATCTCATAATCAGTACAAAGAACATATCCTCTACTTCTCTATGACTAATAATGTTGAGCACTCTACTATGGGCTTATTTTCCATCTTCTTTGGTTATAGTCTGTTTAAATCATTTACTCATTAAAAAAAATTGGTTAATTTTTGTTGTTGAGTTTTCAGAGGTTCTGATATAGGATTTCTATATGTCTGTGATTCATTTGAGTTAATTTTTATACATGGTGTGACATATGGGCCAAAATAATTTTTTGCATGTAGATACCAAGTTATTACTTCACAATTTGTTGAAAACTATGCATTCTATAGTTAATTGTTTTTGTACTTTTGTTGAAATGCAATTGAGCATAAAGGTATGCCCTCTTCTTGAAACTCTTTCTGTTCCATGTATCTATTTGACTATCTTGATGGCAATATTACACTGTCTTGATTACTGTAGCCTTATAATAAGTCTTGAGTGAGGTAGTCTTTCAACTTTCTTCTGTTTCAAAGTTGTTTTGGCTATTCTTTGTTCTTTGTATTTTCATATGAATATTAAAATAAGTCTGTCAATATCTAGAAAAAAAATCCTGCTGGGATTTTGATTGAGATTGCCATGAACTTATAGATCACTGTGGAGAGAATTGACATCTATATGACACTGATTCTATGGATCTATGAACACTGTACATACATTAATTTATTTAGGACTTTTAAAATTTCTGTTATTGTTTTGTAGTTTTTAGTATACTAGTCTTGCACTTTCTTGTCAGATTTATCCTATTTCATGTATTTGATGTTTTTGGAGGATGGAACTTGGAAATGAAAATATGCTCAACATGGTGGAGTGGAAGGATATGCACTCACTCCCTCTCGTGAGAGCACTGGAATCACAACTAACTGCTGAACGATCACTGACAGGAAGACACTGGAACTCACCAAAAAGATACCCCACATCCAAAGACAAAGGAGAAGCTGCAATGAGATGGTAGGAGGGGTGCAATCATAATAAAATCAAATCCCATAACCACTGGGTGGGTGACTCACAAACTAGAGAACAATTATACCACAGAAGTCCACCAACTGGAGTGAAGGTTCTGAGCCTCACGTCAGGCTTCCCAGCCTGGGAGTGTGGTAATGGGAGGGGGAATTCCCAGAGGATCAGACTTTGATGGCTAGTGGGAATTGATTGCAGGACTTCGACAGGACTGGGGGAAACAGAGACTCCACTCTTGGAAGGCACACACAAATTAGTGGGTGCATCAGGACCAGGTGAAGGAGCAGTGACCCCACAGGAGACTGAACCAGACCTATTTGATAGTGCTGGAGGGTCTCCTGTAGAGTCAGGGGGTGGCAGTGGATCACTGCAGGGACAAGGACACTGGCAACAGAAGTTCTGGGAAATACTCCTTGGCATGAGCCCTCCCGGAGTCTACCATTAACCCCACCAAATAGCCTGTAGCCTCCAGTGCTGGGTCACCTCAGACCAAACAACCAACAGAGAGGGAGCTTGACCCAGCCATTAGGAGAAGCAGATTAAACTTTTACTGAGCTCTGCCCACCAGAGTAACACCCAGATCTACCCACCACCAGTCCTTCCCATTAGGAAGCTTGCACAAGCCTCTTAGATAGACTCATCCACCAGAGGGCAGGCAGCAGAAGCAAGAAGAACTACAATAGTGCAGCCTGTGGAACAAAAACCACATACACAGAAAGACAGACAAAATGAAAAGGCAGAGAACTATGTACCAGATGAAGGAACATGATAAAACTGCAGAAAAACAACAAAATAAAGTGGAGATAGGCAAACTTCCAGAAAAAGAATTCAGAATAATGATGGTGAAAATGACCCAGGACCTTGGAAAAAGAATGGAGGCAATGATCGAGAAGATGCAAGAAATGTTTAACAAAGACCTAGAAGAATTAAAGAACAAACAAACAGAGGTGAACAATACAATAACTGAAATGAAAAAAAAAAAAAACTAGAAAGAACCAATAGCTTTATAACTGAGGCAGAAGAACGGAAAAGTGACCTGGAAGACAGAATGGTGGAATTCACTATCACAGCGCAGAATAGAGAAAAAAGAATGAAGAGAAATGAAGGCAGCTTAAGAGACCTCTGGGATAACATGAAGTGCACCAACATTCGCATTATAGGGGTCCCAGAAGGAGAAGAGAGAAAGGACCTGAGAAAATATTTGAAGAGATTATAGTCAAAAGCTACCCTAACATGGAAAAGGAAATAGCCACCCAAGTCCAGGAAAGGCAGAGAGTCCCAAGCACGATAAACCCAAGGAGAGACATGCCAAGTCACATAGTAATCAAATTGACAAAAATTAAAGACAAAGAAAAATTATTAAATGCAACAAGGGAAAAATGACAAATAACATACAAGGGAACTCCCATAAGGTTAACAGCTGATTTCTCAGCAGAAATTCTACACGCCAGAAGGGAGTGGCATGATATATTTACAGTGATGAAAGGGAAGAACCTCCAACCTAGATTACTCTACCTGGCAAGAATCTTATTCAGATTTGATGGAGAAATCAGAACCTTTACAGACAAGCAAAAGCTAACAAAATTCAGCACCACCAACCCAACTCTACAACAAATGCTAAAGCAACTTATCTAAGTGGGAAACACAAGAGGAGAAAAGGACCTACAAAAACAAACACAAAACAATTAAGAAAATGGTGATAGGAACATACATATCAATAATTACCTTAAATGTAGGTGAATTAAATGCTCCAACCAAAAGACATAGACTGGCTGAACAGATACAAAAAAAAAAAAGAACCGTATACATGCTGTCTACAAGAGACTCACTGCAGACCTAGGAACACATAGAGACTGAAAGAGAGGGGATGGAAAAAGTTATTCCATGCAAATGGAAATCAAAGGAGAGCTGGAGTAGCAATTCTCATATCAGACAAAATAGACTTTAAAATAAAGACTATTACAAGAGACAAAGAAGGACACTACATAATGATCAAGGGATCAATCCAAGAAGAAGATATAACAATTATAAATATATATGCACCCAACATGAAAGCACCTCAATACATAAAGCAAAAGCTAACAGCCATAAAAGGGGAAATGGACAGGAAAACAATAATAGTGGGGGCCTTTAACACCTTACTTACACCAATGGACAGATCATCCAGACAGAAAATTAATAAGGAAACACAAGCTTTAAATGACATAGTAGACCAGATCGATTAATTGATATTTATAGGACATTCCATTTGAAAACAGCATGTTACACTTTCTTCTCAAGAGCACACAGAACATTCTCCAGGACAGATTATATCTTGGGTCACAAATCAAGCCTCAGTAAACTTAAGAAAATTGAAATCTTATCAAGCATCTTTTCTGACCACAATGCTATGAGATTAGAAACCAATTACAGGGGAAAAAACGTAAAAAACACAAACATATGGAGGCTAAACAATACATTACTAAATAACCAAGAGATCACTGAAGAAGTCAAAGAGGAAAGTAAAAAATACCTAGGGACAAATTACAATGAAAACACGATGATCCAAAACCTATGGGATGCAGCAAAAGCAGTTCTAAGAGGGAAGTTTAAAGCAATACAAGCCTACCTCAAGAAACAAGAAAAATCTCAAATAAACAATCTAACGTTACACCTAAAGGAACTAGAGAAAGAAGAACAAACAAAACCCAAAGTTAGCAGAAGGAAAGAAATCATAATGATCAGAGGAGAAATAAAGGAAATAGAAACAAAGAAAACAATAGCAAAGATGAATAAAATTAAAAGCTGGTTCTTTGAGAAGATAAACAAAATTGATAAACCATTAGCCAGACTCATCAAGAAAAAGAGGGAGAGGACTCAAATCAATAAAATAAGAAATGAAAAACGAGAAGTTACAATGGACACTGCAGAAATACAAAGAACCATAAGAGACTACTACAAGCAACTATATGCCAATAAAATGGACAATCTGGAAGAAATGGACAAATTCTTAGAAAGGTATAACCTTCCAAGATGGAACCAGGAAGAAATAGAAAACATGAACAGACCAATCACAAGTAATGATATTGAAACTGTGATTAAAAATCTTCCAACAAACAAAAGTCCAGGACCAGATGGCTTCACAGGTGAATTCTATCAAACATTTAGAGAAGAGCTAACATCCATCCTTCTCAAACTCTTCCAAAAAATTACAGAAAAAGGAGTACTCCCAAACTCATTCTACAAGGCCACCATCACCATGATATCAAAACCAAAGACACTACAAAAAAAGAAAATTACAGACCAATATCACTGATGAATATAGATGCAAAAATCCTGGAAAAAATAGTACAACAGAATCCAACAACACATTAAAACGATCATATACCATGATCAAGTGAGATTTATCCCAGGGATGCAAGAATTCTTCAATATATGCAAAACAATCAATGTGATACACCATATTAACAAACTGAAGAATAAAAACCATATGATCATCTCAATGGATGCAGAAAAAGCTTTTGACAAAATTCAACATCTATTTATGATAAAAACTCTCGAGAAAGTGGGCATAGAGGAACCTACCTCAACATAACAAAGGCCATATACGACAAACCCACAGCAAACATCATTGTTATTGATGAAAAAATGAAAGCATTTCCTCTAAGATCAGCAATAAGACAAGGATGTCCACTATCGTCATTAGTGTTCAACATACTTTTGGAAGTCCTAGCCACAGCAATCAGAGAAGAAAAAGAAATAAAAGGAACCTAAATCAGAAAAGAAGACGTGAAACTGTCATTGTTTGCAGATGACATGATACTATACATAGAGAATCCTAAAGACGCTACCAGAAAACTACTAGTGCTAATCAATGAATTTGGTAAAGTAGCAGGATACAAAATTAATGCACAGAAATCTCTTGCATTCCTGTACACTAACAATAAAAGATCAGAAAGAGAAATTAAGGAAATAATCCAATTCACCATTGCAACAAAAAGAATAAAATACCTAGGAATAAACCTACCTAAGGAGGTAAAAGACCTGTAATCATAAAACTATAAGACATTGCTGAAAGAAATCAAAGATGACACAAACAGATGGAGAGATATATGATGGCCTTGGATTGGAAGAATCAATATTGTGAAAGTGACTATACTACCTAAAGCAATCTACAGATTCAATGCAATCTGTTTCAAATTGCCAATGGCATTTTTTACAGAACTAGAACAAAAAATCTTAAAATTTGTATGGAGACACAAAAGGCCCCAAGTAGCCAAAGCAATCTTGAGGGAAAAAACTGGAGCTGGAGGAATCAGACACTCTGACTTCAGACATTACTACAAAGCTACAGTAATCAAGACAATATGGTACTGGAACAAAAACAGAAATATAGACCAATGGAACAGGATAGAAAGCTCAGAGATAAACCCAGGAACCTATGGTCAACTAATCTATGACAAAGGAGGCAAGGATATACAATGGAGAAAAGACAATCTCTTCAAGAAGTGATGCTAGGAAAACTGGACAGCTACATGGAAAGGAATGAAATTAAAACACTCCCTAACACCATACACAAAAGTAAACTCAAAATGGATTAAAGACCTAAAGGTAACACCAGACACTGTAAGACTCTTAGAGGAAAACATAGGAAGAACACTCTTTGACATAAATCACAGCAAGATCTTTTTTGACCCACCTCCTAGAGTAATGGAATTAAAAAAAAAAATAAACAGATGGGACCTAATGAAACTTAAAAGCTTTTGCACAGCAAAGGAAACTGTAAACATGCTGAAAACCCTTAGAATGGGAAAAAATATTTGCAAACTTATCAATGGATGAAGGATTAATCTCCAAAATATATAAACAGCACATGCAGCTCAATATTAAAAAAACAAACAACCCAATCAAAAAATGGGCAGAAGACCTAAATAGACATTTCTCCAAAGAAGGTATACAGATGGCTAAGAAGCACATGAAAAGCTGCTCAACATCACTAATTATTAGAGAAATGCAATCAAAACTACAGTGAAGTATCACCTCACACCAGTCAGAATGGCCATCAGCAGAAAATCTACAAAACAACAAATGCTGGAGAGGGTGTGGAGAAAAAGGAACCCTCTTTCACTGTTGGTGGGAATGTAAATTGATACAGCCACTATGGAGAACAGTATGGAGGTTCCTTAAAGAACTAAAAATAGAACTACCATACGACCCAACAATACCACTACTGGGCATATACCCAGAGAAAACCATAATTCAAAAAGACGCATGCACCCCAACGTTCATTGCAGCACTATTTACAGTAGCCAGGTCCTAGAAGCAACCTAAATGCCCATCGACAAACGAATGTTTACAGAAGATATGGTACATATATACAATGGAATATTACTCAGCCATAAAATGGAACAAAATTGGGTCATTTGTAGAGAGGTGGATGGACCTAGAGAGTGTCATACAGAGTGAAGTAAGTCACAAAGAGAAAAGAAATTATCATATATTAATGCAAATATGTGGAATCTAGAAAAATGCTACAAATGAACTGGTTTGCAAGGCAGAAATAGAGACACAGACGTAGAGAACAAACATATGGACACCGAGGGGGAAAGCAGGTGAGTGTGGTAGTGGTGGTGGAGGGAAGAATTGGGAGATTGGGATTGACATATATACACTAATATGTATAAAATAGATGACTAATAAGAACCTGCTATATTAAAAAAATAAAATAAAATTCAAAAAATAAATAAATAAAATAAATAAATATATAAAGTTTAAAAAAAGGAAATGAAAATATGGGTGTTTTTTGTGCTCTTTGCTACTAGAATGATTATCTTTTAAAGATATTTAATATAAAGTGTGTCAAATATATTTTATATATATGTTAAATATATATTTATATATATACATATATATAATGTATATTATTTATTTTATATTTCTATTTACCCATATAATTACCATTTCTGGTTTTCTTCACTCCTTTGTGAAGATTTAGGTTTTTGATCTAGTAGTTTTTGTGTGTGTGTGTGAATGTATCTATTGCAGTTTTGGGGTTTGCTGTTCCCATGAGGTTCTAATATAGAAGTCTATACGTGTACAAAGTTGTTTTAAGTTGCTGGTCTCTTTCTCGCCTAGAGAAGTTCCTTTAGAATTTGTTGTAAAGCCTATTTGGTGGTGCTGAATTCTCTTAGCCTTGGCTTGTCTGTAAAGTTTTGATTTCTCCATCAAATCTGAATGAGAGCCTTGCTGGGTAGAGTATTCTTGGTTGTAAGTTTTTCCCTTTCATCTCCTGAAATATATTGTGCCACTCCCTTCTGGCCTGCAGAGTTTCTGCTGGAAAATCACCTGAGAACTTTACGGGGTTCCCTTGTATGTTATTTGTTGCTTTTCCCTTGCTGCTTTTAATAATTTTTTGTCTTTAATTTTTGTCAGTTTGATTAATATATGTCTCAACATGTTCCTCCTTGGGCCCTATATGGGATTCTCTGCACTTCCTGGACTTGAGTGAGTGTTTCTTTTCTCAGGTTAGGGAAGTTTTTGGCTACAATACCTTCAAATATTTTCTCAGGCACTTTCTCTTTCTCTTTTCCTTCTGGGATCCCTATAATGCAAATGTTGGTGCATTTAATATTGTTCCAGAGGTCTCTGATACTCTCTTCATTTCTTTTCATTCTTTTTTCTTTTTTATTTTGTTCTGTGGTGGTGATTTCCACTACTCTGTCTTCCAGCTCACTTATTCGTTCTTCTGCCTCAGTTATTCTGCTATTGGTTCCTTCTAGTGTATTTTTCATTTCAGGTATTGTATTGTTTATCTCTGTTTGTTCTTTAAATCTTCTAGGTCCTTGTTAAACATTTCTTCTGTCTTCTAGATCTGTGCCTCTATTCTTTTTCTGAGATTTTGGATCATCTTTACTATCATTACTCTGAATTCTTTTTCAGGTAGATTGCCTATCTCCTCTTCATTTAGTTGTTCTTGTGGGTTTTTATCTTGTCCCTTCATTTGCAACATATTTCTCTGTTGTCTCACTTTGTCTAACTTTCTGTGTTTGTGGTCTTCTTTCCACAGGCTGCAGGATCTTAGTTCCTCTTGCTTTTGGTATCTGCCCCCTAATGGGTGAGTTTTGTCCAGGGACTTGTGCAGGCTTCATGGTAGGAGGGACTAGTTCCTGCCCTCTGGTTGGTGGAGCTGGTTCTTGTCACTCTGATGGGCAGGGCCGTGTCAAGGGAAGTGTGTTTTGAGGTGGCTGTGAACTCAGTATGACTTTAGGCAGAATGTCTTCTGACTGTGTTCCTATCTTGGTAGTTAGTATTATTTTTATTCTTCTTGAAGTGTTTCCTGTTAATTTCAATTACCTCTGTAAAGGCCCTATCTTCAAATACAGTCACACTGGGGGTTAGTACTTCAACATGAATTTTAGGGGATCAGAATTTGGTTTATAACAAACTTACTTGTCTTTTATACCATCATTGCTTTCTTTTAAGACAAGGTATTCTTGGCTCTTCTTGTACATTTTCTAAACAAGACCTGGAATCAACCATTTCTATAAGTCCTTCCTTGTTCTTCTTTATTAGGGTTCTGTGTGTGTGTGTGTGTGTGTGTGTGTGTGTGTGTATAGTTTTGTGAATTTTGATAAAAATATATATTTATGGAACTAACATCCCAATTAAGATAGAACATTTTCACTATCCCAGGAAGTTCTCTTCTGCCCCTTTCTAGTCAACCGTACATCCCTGCCCACCAAGAAGCAACCATTATATTGATTTCTACCACTATAAATTAATTTTGTTTGTGTTTGCTCTTCATATAATTGGAAGCACATATTATACACCTTTTTGTGTACATGCTGGCTTCTTTCACACCACATAATACTTTTTAGAATCATGTATAGTATTGCATGTATCAGTAATTCATGTTTTTATCCTTTCCAATCACCAATAAATAGAACTCTGCCCCAGAGCTCCCTCCAAGTGCCTTGTCTCAATCATAACTCTCTCCCTCCCTCTAAAAGTTACTACTCTCCTGACTTTCTAGTTATTCCTTACATTTCTTTATGACTCTATCATTCAAATGTACATCCTTATACACTAAAGTTTAATCTTCCCCATTTTTCTTACTTGTCATCTAGTTCTTTAATCTACAGGTTTTTCCTCCATTCCTTTCTTTTCCCTATGATTTATTAGTTGAAAAAGCAGGCTTAATTGACCTGTTGAGTTTTTCTTGGTCAGGATTTTGATCATGGTGCTTTTCGGCATATTCCTCAGTCCTCTGTATTTTCTGCACATTGGCACCTGGAGCCAAAGGCTTGATCAGACTGAGGTTTGATCCTTTCAGCAAGATCACAGGTAATGCATCTTTTCATCAGGAGGCACATAGTATATCTTTGTGTTTCTTTTTGTGATGTTATCAACCGTTGATGATCATCATCTAAATCCATTAATTTTTTAGGGGTATAAGGTGATGACATTCTAATTGCATCATTTCATTCTCATGAAATGCTTCCCTTACATACTCTTTGATGATCCAGTCATACAGTTCACATATGAATGGCAGGAATTATGTTGGATTCTTTCTTACTCTTTACTCACAGTTTTCATTATAATAAATTGATTTCCTGTCATTCTCAGAATATGACTGATTATATTTTTAAACATATCACTTGAACCTAAACATAATTTTATGTTCCAAGCTATATTTTTACTAAAGCTCAAATTACTTCATCTTTGGCCAGTGGAACCCTCTTCAAGATGGCTTCTGTCTTTTTGACATGTCGCTTTGAAGCTTCCTTGCTCTCTGGTATATAAGATGTTCCATTTCATGCCCCAGAAATGGAATTAGCCATTTTTCCAAAAAAACCTTAGTTTCTTTTAGTATGAAATGAAATTTCAAGATGACAGTATTGGTGCCAGGGATGCTTATTTTTACTGAGTTGTCAGTGTTTCTAGACTTGTTTCATTGACTGCTGCATTACAAACTATCCCCAAATCTAATAGCTTAAAGCAACAATAATTGTTTATTTTCTCACAATTCTGCAATTTGGCTTGGTGTGGACAATGAATGTCTGTTCCACACCATGTCCGTTGGGACATCTCCACCAGGGCTGGAAGATCACTCACATGGATGGCAAGTTGGTGCTGTCAACTGGCAGCTCAACTGGGGCTGTCAGCCAAGGTGTTAGTTTTCTTCCTGCATGGCTTCTCCACATGTTAAGTAGAGCTGCTCACAGAATGGTAGCTGGGTTCTAACAGGGAGTAACCTAAAAGCTAGCATTTCAAGAGGATAAACCTCAGTATGCAAGCACTTATCAAGCGTCTGCTTGCATGTCATTTGCTCATGTCTCATTGACTGGTCATAGTGCCTAGCCCAGAGTCAGTGTGGGTGGTAACTACACAAAGGCAGGGAGGTGTGGTTTTTTTTTTTTTTTTTTTTTGCAGTGGGGGACACAGCAGTAACAGTACAACCATAGCCCTTTTGCCCTTTTCAGTGAACAGAGCTTGTGTTCCTTCCAGTTTATTTCTAATGATTTTTCTTGTATTTCTACCTCTTCCTTGAATTCTATCACATTATTTCCGAGTTTTCCAATTCTACTATGTTCTTCTTTCATGGCCTTTATCATCTTCTTGATGTCTTTTAATTAATTTTAAAAATAGATTACAGTTTTGATCTGTTTTATGGTCACTTTCTGGCATGCTTTTCCTGTTTTTAAGAATGTTATTCAGTTTCTTATTCTCTTTGATTCTTATAATAACTTAATGTTAAATTTAACCTTGGTATTTTTCTTTTGCTCATTTTTATTAGTTTTTGTGTTTTACATGAAATTCCTTTTCCTCTTTTAGAGGGGAAGAAACACTTTTAGAAAGAGTCTAAGTTCACAGAGCTTTTTTTTTTTTCTATTGTTTGCATAGTTTTGAAGCATTTGGAATGTAGAGAAACTACATCAATGATACATTGCTGGAGGGAAAATAAAATGACACAGCCATTCTAGGAAACACTTTGGCAGTTTTTTTAACCAAATAAACATGCAACTATAATACAATCCAGTTTTTGCATTCCAGGGCATTGATCCCAGAGAAATAAAGACTTATATTCACACAAAAACCTGTACATTAATGTTTATAGCAGTATCTTGATTTGTGAAAGCTAAAAACAGCCCAGATATCCTTTCACAGGTAAATGGTTAAACAAATTGAAGTACATTCATGCCGTGGAATATTATGTAGTGATAAAAATAAGGAACTATTTGCACACATAACAACCTGGATGAATCTACAAGGAGTTATACTGAGTGAAGAAAGTCAATCACAAAAAGTTGTTGCTTACATTGCGTGATTCCATTTATATAATGAGTCCATTTATATGATGACCTTAAAATGGTAAAATCACAGAGATGGAGAATAGATCAATGGTTGCAAGGAAGGTATAGTGGTAAAGAGGGGGAGGTAGGAGAATGTGGTTATAAAAAGGTAACATGAGGGCTTCCCTGGTGGCGCAGTGGTTGAGAATCTGCCTGCCGGTACAGGGGACACAGGTTCGAGCCCTGGTCTGGGAGGATCCCACATGCCACGGAGCAACTAGGCCCGTGAGCCACAACTGCTGAGCCTGCGCGTCTGGAGCCTGTGCTCCGCAACAAGAGAGGCCACGATAGTGAGAGGTCCACGCACCGTGATGAAGAGTGGCCCCCACTTGACGCAACTAGAGAAAGCCCTAGCACAGAAATGAAGACCCAATGTAGCAATCAATCAATCAATCAATCAATCAATAAATCTTTAAAAAAAAAAAAAAGGTAACATGAAAGATCCTTGTGGTGTTGGAACTGTTCAATATCATTGACTGCAGTGGTGGAGACACCAACCTACACTTGTGATAAAATTGTATATAATTAACATTGGTGAAGGCACTATGGAAAACAGTAAGTTGTGCCCTTAAAAAACTAAAGATAGAGCTACCATATGATCCAGCAATCCCCTTCCTGGGTATATATCTGGAAAAAATAAAAACTCTAATTCAAAAAGATACATGCACTCCAATGTTCAAAGCAGCACTATTTATAATAGCCAAGACATGGAAACAACCCAAGTGCCCATCAACAGATGATTGGCTTAAGGAGTTGTGATATATTTATACATATATATAAAATAGAATATTACTCAGCCATAAAAAATGAAATATTGCTATTTGCAGTAACATGAATGAACCTAGAGAATATTATACTTAGTGAAGTAAGTCAGACAGAAAGACAAATATTATATGATATTGCTTATATGTGGAATCAAAAAAATAATACAAGTGAATCTATATACAAAACAGAATCAGAGTCACAGACATACAAAACAAACTTATGGTTACCAAAGGGGAAAGGGAGGGGGGGGGGAGAGATAAGTTAGGAGTATGGGATTAAGAGATACAAACTATTATACACAAGAGAGATAAGCAACAAGGATCTTCTCTGTAACACAGGGAACTATATTCTACATCTTGTAATAAACTATAATGGAAAAGAATCTGAAATATATATGTATATATATGACTGAATTACTTTGCTGTATACCTGAAACTAACACAATATTGTAAATCAATTATAATTCAATAAAAATTATATATAACTAAATATGCACACACACACAAATGGTATAAGTAAAAGTGGGAAAATTAGGTAAGTGGATTGTATCCATGTCAGCATCTTGGTTCTGATATTATATTTTTGCATTATGTTACCATTGGGGAAAACTAGGTAAAGTGCACACAGGATTCCTCTGTATTATTTCTTATAACTACATGTGCATCTACAATTATCTCAAAAAATCACACAAAATTTGGTTGCTTATTTCTAAGATTTTCTGGCTCTGATCTTCTCCCCCACTTTTATTTAGATGTTTCTTCCCCTTTTTTTCTATTGTTCAGATCACTTTTGCTTCCACACTCAACAATTTTCCCTCATGGTGAGTTCCTATTTTGGAAGATAGCCCTACTGATCTGCTTCAAAAATTCATAGGGCTAAACTGTTCCAGCCCTGCAGACTTTACCATGAACTCCTTATCCTCACTTCTATTGAAGAGGGCAATGCCTCTGCCTGGTTCAGTTGCTCTTCTCAAACTCATCAGCTGCACTCGCCTTGAATATTATTAGTTATTGTAGGGTCCTCCTATTACAAGTATCCTGAGTTTCCCCATTGTTTTCTCTCTATTTTTTTTTTTTTTTCTTTGCACACAGATGCTTACTTAGAATTCTCCTTATAATGAAATTCACAGGGTAGAAAAGAAGCAGGATATGGTTATTCACTCCAGGTCAGAAAGGCGAAGTAAAATCCCTTTTAAAGATAAAAAAAGAAATAGGGACTTCCCTGGTGGTCCAGTGGCTAAGACTCCACGCTCTCAATGCAGGGGGCCCAGGTTCGATTCCCTGTCAGGGAACTAGATCTCACATGTCGCAACTAAGTGTTCGCATGCTGCAACTAAGGATCCCTCATGTTGCAACTTAAAAAAAGATCCTGCATGCCACAACTAAGACCCGGCACAGCCAAATAATGAATGAATGAATAAATAAATAAATGAAATAATTGAAAGAGACTCAGCCCCTCTGGTTTGGGCCTTGATCTGGAGTGGTGGAGAGAGGAACAAGAATTTCAGAATGATGTCCAGATGGGTTGAGACAAAAGTCAAAAACAAAGGAAACTGTGCCTCAATTCCTGTTAAGAATTCTGGGAGATGACTTTGTAGGTTGTCCCTGTACTAACATAGGATGGCTTAATAGAATAGTGTTAAGGAGGAAAACTTTTTCTCTACCCTCTTAGGTTTAGTAGCAGGGGTTCTGCCAATTCATTAAAAGATGGATTAACAGGAGAAATGAAACACAATTTTCATTAATATTTACATGCATGGGAGCTCACAGAAAAGAAGTTAAATTCAAAGAAGCAGTTAGACTGTGGGCTTTATATACCCTTTTAACAAAGGAGAGATGGTTTGGACGTTAAGAGATGATAAACTGTGGGAAAGCGACTAGGAAATATAGAAAGAAACTAATGGAAGATAAAGTTATTTTACTAAAGTCTGTTTATGCAAACTCTTCTTGGTATCAACAGTCTATCTTTGATGAGTCACTCTTATCTCCTGGTCTGGGAGAGGAGGTGATTTTTCTCAAAGGGAAAGTTATTCTGTACTTTTAGGCAAATAAGGGGAGGGCAAACAACTCTTGCACCTATTGCCTTCAGCTCAAAATAACCCTTATGCCAAAGTGGCATATTTTAGGGTGGCATATTCTGACCTCCAATAAATATAGTATGGTGGTCTCTTGATAAGAAAAAAGGCCAGAGCTAGAACTTGTACACCTCCTATAGTTACACTGTTGTATGAAAGGTATTAAAAATTCTTTAGGTCTCAGGTGGGAACACGGAAGATAACTAAGAGTTTAAAGGCTGTGTATCTAACTTGGGGTCTCCAATGTGAGGGGACCCTTAGCAGAAACTTAGGGAGGGCAGCCTAGACCAGGAAGACACAGCTGAGACCCAGAGGATGAGCAGCAACTAGGAGAGTTAAGGTAAGGCTAAGCCCCCAAAAGAGAATACCCATGACTGACAGTAGGAAGGATCATTGTTGTCAAACCCAAGTTCATGTGCATGATGCATAGTGAGGCCAAACCAACTGAAACATTGGAGTTCAAAGCAGAGAAAGATTTATTGCAATACCCAAGCAAGGAGTATAGGAGGTTCATGCTCAAAATACCCAAACTCCCTGATGGTATTGGGAGAAGAGTTTTTAAAGGCAAAATTTGGGGTGAGGGCTGCAGTGTGTGACTTTCTTCTGATTGGTTGGTGGTGAGGTAAGAGGGCAGTGTTCCAGAAATCTTGTGCTCAGCCTGAAGTTACCATCCTCCACCTGGGTGGAGGCCTTAGATCCTGTAGAAGTGATCTCGGGTGACCTCAGCCTGCAGCAGCTTGAAGCAGGATTTCGGTTCCCGGTCAGAAATTGAAGTTAAGCCACGGCAGTAAGAGCATTGAATCCTAGCCACCAGACTAGTGGCCAGTGACAAGGCCCCTGGCCCATCAGCTTTGTAGACGTGAATTCCCACAAAGAAACAGAAAGCAGTGAAACAAGTAAAGTGTTTATCAGGATGAAAAAGAGTACTTGTGAATAGGCACACATAGGCAGGCTCAGAGAGAGAGTCTCATGTTCATGGTAGCTTAAATCACTTATATGGGGCATTTCTTCTGAGTTTCCTTTGGCCAATCATCTTGCTTTGCCTGGTTCTGAGTCTGTATTTGGTATATCTCAGGGTCCTCCCATGTGTGTGTACATCCCTTAGCCAAGATGGATTCCAGTGAAGAGGCCAATGGGTAGGTTGACATCACTCCCTTTTTCACCTCCAAGGAAAAGGAGCCCCTCTGCACATGTAGAGTTGGGAAGGTCTCCTTGACCTCGAGAATGAGACATATGTGGTCTCTATCTTTTATCTGGGCAGGGCTCAGCCTCTCCTATTATCCTCCTGCTATTATCTTCATCTTGGAGTATCTGTCCACAGGGGACAAATTCCAACTGCTCAGATGGGGGCCCATCTATCTCCTGCCTCAGAAGAACTCAAAGATATATATCAGATTGTTATGTATATCCACTGAGGAGGAATTAGGACTCTGCTTTATCACTGCACTATTGTTTCTTGACTGCTTTTCCTTTGTTTCTGCATTCCCTTACTTCCCTAATTAGTAACTGTTTGACTCTGCCCTTTGGAACTCAGAGAAGGCCTACAAACAAGAAATTGGGGAAAGGAAAGGTTTTTGTACCTGTGAGGACCCCACAGGGTCCTGCTTGGATTCATCATGACTTACACCACTTGTGGACAATTCTTCAGCAGTAAATCCAGTAGGAACAGAGGCAAATGCCCAGAAGCCAGCTGATACATGTAAGGTGTTGGGAGGAAAACTCTCCCTATTCCAAGTTAAGTCTGGTAGTTGGAGGAAACTGCAAATTAAGTGACAATAAATTAACAGAAGAAAAGATGGGCTTTATGCATACAGGTAGCAACAAGAGTACTCAGTAATGAGTATGTCACTCAATAGCCACAGATAAGAGGTTTATAGACCAAACTTAACAAAAAAGGAGAAATGGGAAAGTGGGGAAGGTTCTACTGAGCTTTTGATGTTTAATGAAAATGGGCGGTCTGTCTCCATGGTAGCTGAATTTTCAGGAAACCACCTTGGATGGGGTTAATGGCAGCTGTATTTTCTGAATGTTTTGCTTTAGTCAGATAAAGGACAATCAAATAAGATTTTTTTCTTCATTACCTTTAGCTTAAATGTTTTCGCTTTAAAATAATCTTTATACCAACTCTAGGGGTCTGAGTGGGTCTCCACAAAGGTCAGCAGCAGCCATCAGGGAAAGCCAGCACACAAGCCAGGCACACTCCCCCCACCACCCACCCAATTCCATGAGGATGAACATTCACACTGGGAAGGGGTGCAAAGCTTTGAAGGCTAAATCTACCCTGAGAAGGAGTTAGGACTTTTAATGGACTGGATTACCATTAACTGGCAAATTAACTTTTGTTTTTCTTTAGCTATTGGTAAAAATGGGAGCTTCAGAACAAGCAAGCAACCATGGAAAATAAAGGGATTTATACTTTTTCCTGCAGGGTAAGTGAAATCTTGCAGGTAGCTTTTACCCTCACCTACATCACAGGTGTCGTAAACTAACATTGTGTTAGTTTATACTGTACAACAAAGTGAATCAGCTATACGTATTACTTTAACTCTTATATTGGCTATCTCTCCTGAAAACTGATCAAGTCACTTATTATAGACTCAGCATGAAAAATAGTGTTAAAAACAGTAAATTTCCAAGTTGGGGAAGGCTGGGGAATGTTACTTTCAGGCAAATTCGTTCTCATAATTCCCCATTGTGATTTGCATGTGACTACAGCTGGCTGTAAAGCAACATGTGGATTTGGCATTAGGGAGTTCCCTGTAGAATTATCTGGCTTATTTTGTTTTTTCACACACGCAAAAAAGGCAAAGAGACAGACAAGACCCCACCAAAATCAATAATTGATATCAGCTTAAGCATGTCCTATATGCTCTACAAAGACAATGAAATCAAGCAAGACCCTGTGGGGCTCTCCAGGGTACAAATCCTTTCCCTCATTTCTTGTTTGTAGAAAATAGGTTTCATTCAGTTTCCTTGACCTTCCCTGAGTTCCGAAGAGCAGCTTCAAAGAGTTTCTAATCAGGGAAGGGAGGGAAATGCAGAAACAAATGAGGAGCAGTCAAGAAACAATAGTGCAGTCAAGAAACAATAGTGCAGTAATGGGGCAGGGTCCTGGATCCTCCTTAAGGAATATATATAACAATATATCTCTGAGCTTTTCTGTAGTAACTAAGGCCCCCACCCAGGTGAAGGATGGTAACTTCAGGCTAAGTATAAGAGTCCTGGAACACTGCCCTGTTACTTCACCACCAACCAATCAGAAGAAAACCTGCACACAGTGGAAGATAGCAAAGACTCTCACCCCCTCCCCAAATGATTAACTGTGATTAACCCCTCTTTTCTCCCTTTAAAAACTTTCATGATTGAGCAAAACTGTCAGAGTTGGTTCTTGGATACTGAGTCTGCCTTCTCCCCAGGGTGCCAGCCTCCTGAATAAAGCAACCTTTCCTTTCCAACCAACACTTGTCTCTCAAGTATCAGCGTTTGAGTGGCAAGCAGCTGAACCTGAGTTCAATAACAGCAGTCCTCTAACTTTATTGCATATCAGAATCAACTGGGGAGATTTGACAAATGTAAATACCCAGCCACACCCCATATGAACTACATCAAAATCTCTAAGATGAGAACTAGGCATCTGTATTTTTGAAAATTCTTCCAGGTGATTACCATGTGCAGCCAAATCTGAGAACTATTGTACTATGAGGGACCTCTAGGAATGAAGATACTGAATCAAAAACATGGGCTCCTGATGGATTAAGGGATGGAATTAAGGGGTGGAATGGCCTTCTTCCCCAGTTCAGAGAGAAACCACAAATGAGAGGGACAGGACCTTCAGCACAGATTACAACTCTAATTTTATTACTAGACATAGGTACTTATGAGTTGTAGACAATCACCCCCTCCTCCTCCAGGTGTAATTAGGAAGGTCAAAGATCTTTAGCTTCCTAGGCTGTTCCTAGGCTGTCATTCAGACAATCAATCAATAGTTACACAATCCAAGTGTGAAGGGATTATAGCCACAGAATGCTAACAGTTTTTGTTTCACTGAATGCAAAGATAGGAAATGCTCTTTGCCCTCTGGAAGGAGTTGATAAATTGATAAAGGACTTGAGATAAAGGGCTCTTGCAGAGAACTGAACAAACACCACAAGTGCTCACTTGAGAAGTGACAGTCAGGGTTAAATGAGGTTAGAGAAGAGACAGGAGAAGTCACTGGGGGCTTTATGGGAAAGGGTCTGAGCTGAGTTGGCATACCTTGGGAAGCAAGGGGGTTTCCTGGCAAGGGACTATTATTGATGCCTTGGCTTTCTGATGAGTGGTGGTTATAACCCAGATTATTTCAGCCAACATTTAGTCAACACCTCATATGTGCCAGGCATTGTTCAGGGGCCAGAGGACACAAAGTAAATAAAGCATACACCTCCTCTTTACCTTCAAGGATCTTAGAATCTGACTTCTCCCAATATCACTCTAACATCTTTGGTCTGAATTACTCAAATTATATTTACTCATATTATAGTCAAGTAACTACTCAAATTATCATCATTTTAAGCTAAAAATTAAGTAAAATTAAAAAAAGAGGGTGAATCCTTCTTGACTCTTCTTATATTTTAAACTCATACAGATTTAGGCAAGTTTGTTTAAATAAAGTTTATTTAAACTTTGAATTTCCAATACTAATTTATAGACTCTTTATGCCCATTGCAAATCCTCCTTGGACAAATCATTTTGAGAGCCCATGTCCTTAATCAAGTCTTTGCCTTGCTGACACCTCTATTTTAGATAGGCAAGAGTCCTGCTTTCAGAAAATCCTCAGGGACTTAGATTAGTGAATAAATAAGAATGCTTTTAATTGACATATCAGGCTCATTTTTGGAAAATTGACCTGAAGAAGTTATAAGTATGGTACTTAGAAATACTTATCTTAGAGGACTACATAAATGGTTCAAACAACTTCCCTGAGATGCTAGTTAAAATCTGAAAAAACTTTTCTTTATATATTTAGATAAGGTATTTTAGCCCATGCCACACCTCTCTGTTGGAAGTGACAAAATCTCAAAACTAGGAAAGTTCAAATTAATGATCTTTTATAGTCCTTTCAATACATGGCTTACATCATACCTGGCATTTTAAAAGAAGCAAAATCGAATATGCCAAGAACTACATATGTTATTGACATTTAATAAATATCAAAGAGGATAAGATCATTTTTCACTAAAGAATGATTTAGATTACAACATTTTATAGAATTGCTCTCTTCCCAAAAGGAACTTATAAAAGTCCAAGATCTTTAGGAGAGCTTATCCTTAAAACTCTTTAAAAAACAAGAGATTCAAATTTTAGTTTATACAGTGTTTATACTTAAAAACAATGGATAAAAAAAACTTTATAAAAACGTGGTCCAAAAAATTAGTATGTCTTGAGCATTGACTATCTACAAAGTACTTTCTTAGGTTAGGCAGAGGGAGAAAGTGAGGCAGGTATGACTGAAACAGAGTTTCTAACTTTAAGAAGCTTGCAATCCACTAGAAGAGATGAGACATAAAGAAATATCCTTAACGCAAAGTAATTGTGATGTGTCAAAAGACAGGCAAAAACACACAGATATGACATTTCAGACATAGGTAATGGGAATGCAGCAGCAAACAAAACAAAATTCCTGTCTTCAGGGAGTTTGTATTCTATTGGGAGAGACGAGTTGTATTACAAATCCATAATCTATATCCACGTTCATATTCATACTTATCTGTAAGTGTACATGATGTCAGGTGCAGAGTAAGGAGAAGAGAGAAGAGTGACACTATTTTAGATAGGGTGTTCTGAGAAGGCCTCTTTATGATACTGTATGATACTATTTTGACTGTATGTCAAAATACTGATATTTGAGAGTTGACAGAGGTAAGGAAATAAGCCAACAGAAACATCCTGGGGAGAAAAGCATTCTAGGCAAGTGGGAAACAAGTTCCAGAAGCACTTAAGTGTGGCTAGAGCTCTGTGTTCTGTGGGTGCTGGGAGGGGTCATGAGAGGGTTGGTTAAGAGATGTGGCTGGAAAGGTAGCTGGGACCAGATCATCACTCCCCAGTGCCAAGGGCTTTGAAGGTCCTTGAACAGACCTTGGCTTTTACTCTAAGATGGGAGTCACTGGAGAGCTTTGAGTAAAACAATGGCATGATCTGACTTGGGTTCCAAAAGGATTACTCTGATTGCTGTGGGGGACAAGTGCAGAGAAAGAAAACTCAACAGAGAGATGCATTCGTTTCCTAGGGTGGCATAACAAATTACTGTTACAGGAAGGGGAACCTATTCCAGGGCCCGAGAGTGGGCTCTTGTCTAACACTCAGAAATGAATTGTCCCGGGAGACACAGGTGCTGACAAAGCAAGAGACTTTATTGGGAAGGGGTGTCCGGGTGGAGAGCAGCAAGGTAAGGGAACCCAGGAGAACTGCTCTGCCACGTGGCTTACAGTCTCCGGTTTTATGGTAATGGGGTTAGTTTCCGTGTTGTCTCTGGCCAATCATTCTGAATCAAGGTCTTCCTGGTGGTGTGTGCATGGCTCAGCCAAGATGGCTTCCAGTGAGAAGGGTTCTGGGAGGTTGGTAGGACATATGGACTAGCATCTCCTCTCTCCTTTTGACCTTTCCTGAATTCTTCTAGTTGGTGGTAGCTTGTTATTTCTGAGTTCCTTACAAGGACCTCCTGTTGTAAGAAAACTCATGCAAGTGGTTACTATCGTGTGTGGCCAGGGCACATGGTTTTGGTCAGTGGTTTCCCTAACATTACCAGGAAAAGTACCAGGCAGCTTAAAACAAGAGAAATTCATTCTCACAGTCCAGGAGACTAGAAGTCTGAAATGAAGGTGACTATAACGTTGGTTCCTTCTGGAGGTTCTGAGGAAGAATCCATTTCATGCTCTTCTTTTAGCTTACAGTGGTAGCCAGCAATCTTTGATGTTCCTTGGATTGTAGACATATTACTACAATCTCTGTCTCCCACTTCACATGGCCTTCCTCTCTTGTCTATGTCTATTTGTACTTTTCTCCTGTAAGAATACTTCACTCAATGACCAGCAAGCTACAGTGCTGGACAATCTATGCCAAACAACTAACAAGATAAGAACACAACACCACGCATTAGCAGAGAGACTGCCTAGAATCATAATAGGGTCACAGTTACCCCAAAACACACCACCGGCTGTGGTCCTGCTGACCAGAAAGACAAGATCCAGCCTCACCCAACAGAACACAGGCACCAGCCCCCTCCACCAGGAAGCCTACACAAGACACTGAACCAACCATAGCCACTGGGGGCAGACCACAAAAACAATGGGAACTACGAACATGCACCCTGAGAAAAGGAGATGCCAAACACAGTAAGTTAAGCAAAATGAGAAGACAGAGAAACACACAGCAGATGAAGGAGCAAGGTAAAAACCCACCAGGCCAAACAAATGAAGATGAAATAGGCAGTCTACCTGAAAAAGAATTCAGAGTAATGATAGTAAAGCTGGTCCAAAATCTTGGAAATAGAATGGAGAAAATACAAGAAGCGTTTAACAAGGACCTAGAAGAAATAAAGAGCAAACAAACAATGATGAACAACACAATAAATGAAATTAAAAATTCTCTAGAAGGAATCAATAGCAGAAGAACTGAGGCAAAAGAACGGATAAGTGACCCAGAAGATAAAATAGTGGAAATAGCTACTGCAGAGCAGAATAAAGAAAAAAGAATGAAAAGAATTGAGGACAGTCTTAGAGACTTCTGGGACAACATTAAACACAACAACTTCTGAATTATAGAGGTCCGAGAAGAAGAAGAGAAAAGAAAGGGACTGAGAAGAGATTATAGTTGAAGATTTCCCCAATATGGGAAAGGAAATAGTCAGTCAAGCCCAGGAAGCACAGAGAGTCCCATACAGGATAAATCCAAGGAAAAACACACCAAGACACATTTTAATCAAACTACCAAAAATTAAGTACAAAGAAAAAATATTAAAAGCAGTATGGGAAAAACAACAAATAACATACAAGGGAATGCTCATAAGCTTAACAGCTGATCTTTCAGCAGAAACTCTGCAAGCCAGAAGAGAGTGGCAGGACATATTTAAAGTGATGAAAGGGAAAAATCTACAACCAAGATTAGTCTACCCAGCAAAGATCTCATTCAAATTCAATGGAGAAATTAAAATCTTTACAGGTAAGCAAAAGCTAAGAGAGTTCAGCACCACCAAACCAGCTTTACAACAAACGCTAAAGGAACTTCTCTAGGTAGGAAACACAAGAGAAGAAAAAGACCTACAATAACAAACCCAAAACAAATAAAAAAATGGTAATAGGAACATACATATGGATAATTACCTTAAATGTAAATGGATTAAATGCTCCAACCAAAAGACATAGACTGGCTGAATGGATACAAAAACAAGACCCATATATATGTTGTCTACAAGAGACCCACTTCAGACCTAGGTACACATACAGACTGAAAGTGAGGAGATGGTAAAAGATATTCCATGCAAATGGAAATCAAAAGAAAGCTGGAGTAGCAATTCTCATATCAGATAAAATAGATTTTAAAATTAAGAATGTTACAAGAGACAAGGAAGGACACTACGTAATGATCAAGGGATCAATCCAAGAAGAAGATATAACAATTGTAAATATATATGCACCCAACATAGGAGCATATCAATACATAAGGCAACTGCTAACAGCTATAAAAGAGGAAATTGAGAGTAAGACAATAATAGTGGGCAACTTTAACATGTCACTTACACCAATGGACAGATCATTCAAACAGAAAATTAATAAGGAATCACAAGCTTTAAATGACACAATAGACCAGATAGATTTAATTAATATTTATAGGACTTTCCATCCAAAAACAGCAGATTATACTTTCTTCTCAAGCGTACACAGAACATTCTCCAGGATAGATCACATCTTGGGTCACAAATCAAGCCTCAGTAAATTTTAAAAAATTGAAATCATATCAAGCATCTTTTCTGACCAGAACGCTATGAGATTAGAAATTAATTACTTGGAAAAGAAACGTAAAAATCACAAACACATGTAGGCTAAACAATATGTTACTAAATAACGAAGAGATCACTGGAGAAATCAAAGAGGAAATCAAAAAATACCTAGAAACAAATGACAATGAAAACACAACAACCCAAAAAATATGTTATGCAGCAAAAGCAGTTCTAAGAGGTTTATAGCAATACAATCCTACCTCAAGAAACAAGAAACATCTCAAAAAACAACCTAACATTACACCTAAAGCAATTAGAGAAAGAAGAACAAAAAAACCCCAAAGTTAGCAGAAGGAAAGAAATCATAAAGATCAGATCAGAAATAAATGAAAAAGAAATGAAGGAAACAATAGCAAAGATCAATAAAACTAAAAGCTGATTCTTTTAGAAGATAAACAAAATTGATAAACCATTAGCCAGACTCATCAAGGAAAAAAAGGGAGAAGACTCAAATCCATAGAATTAGAAATGAAAAAGGAGAAGTAGCAACTGACACTGCAGAAATACAAAGGCTTATGAGAGATTACTACGAGCAGCTATATGCCAATAAAATGGACAACCTGGAAGAAATGAACAAATTCTTAGAAAAATATAACTTTCCAAGACTGAACCAGGAAGAAATAGAAAATATAAACAGACCAATCACAAGCACTGAAATTGGGACTGTGATTAAAAATCTTCTAACAAAGAAAATCCCAGGACCAGATGGATTCACAGGTGAATTCTATCAAACATTTAGAGACGAGCTAATACCTATCTTTCTCAAGCTCTTCCAAAACATAGCAGAGAGAGGAACACTCCCAAACTCATTATACAAGGCCAACAGCAGTCTGATACCAAAACCAGACAAAGGTGTCACAAAGAAAGAAAACTACAGACCAATATCACTGATAAACATAGATGCAAAAAATGCTCAACCAAATACTAGCAAACAGAATCCAACAGCACATTAAAGGGATCATATACCATGATCAAGTGGGGTTTATCCCAGGAATGCAAGGATTCTTCAATATACACAAATCAATCAATGTGATAAGCTATTTTAACAAACTGAAGGAGAAAAATCATATGATCATCTCAATAGATGCAGAAAAAGCTTTTGACAAAATTCAACACCCATTTATGATAAAAACCCTCCAGAAAGTAAGCATAGAGGGAACTTACCTCAACATAATAAAGGCCATATATGACAAACCCACAGCCAACATCATTCTCAAACATGAAAAACTGAAACTATTTCCTCTGAGATCAGGAACAAGACAATGTTGTCCACTCTCAAGGCTATTATTCAACATAGTTTTGGAAGTTTTAGCCATGGCAATCAGAGAAGAAAAAGAAATAAAAGGAATCTAAATCAGAAAAGAAGAGGTAAAGCTGTCACTGTTTGCAGATGACATGATACTATACATAGAGAATCCTAAAGATGCCACCAGAAAACTATTAGAGCTAATGAATGAATCTGGTAAAGTTGCAGGAAACAAAATTAATGCAGAGAAATCTCTTGCATTCCTATACACTAATGATGAAAAATCTGAAAGAGAAATTAAGGACACAGTCCCATTTACCACTGCAACAAAAAGAATAAAATACCTAGGAATAAACCTACCTAGGGAGACAAAAGACCTGTATGCAGAAAACTATAAGACACTGATGAAAGAAATTAAAGATGATACCAACAGATGGAGAGATATACCATGCTCTTGGATTGGAAGAATCAATATTGTGAAAATGACTATACTACCAAAGCAATCTACAGAGTCAATGCAATCCCTGTCAAATTACCAATGGAATTTTTTATAGAACTAGAACAAAAAAATCTTAAAATTTGTATAGAGACACAAAAGACCCCAAATAGCCAAAGCAGTCTTGAGGGGAAAAAACGGAGCTGGAGGAATCAGAGTCCCTGACTTCAAACTATACTACAAAGCTACATTAATCAAGACAATATGGTACTGGCACAAAAACAGAAACATAGATCAATGGAACAGGATAGAAAGCCCAGAGATAAACCCACACACCTATGGTCAACTAATCTATGACAAAGGAGGCAAGGCTATACAATGGAGAAAAGACAGTCTCTTCAATAAGTGGTGCTGGGAAAACTGGACAGCTACATGTAAAAGAATGAAATTAGAATACTCCCTAACACCATACACAAAAATGAACTCAAAATGGATTCAAGACCTAAATGTAAGACCAGGCACTATAAAACTCTTAGAGGAAAATATAGGAAGAACACTCTTTGACATAATTCACAGCAAGATATTTTTTGATCCACCTCCTAGAGTAATGGAAATAAAAACAAAAATAAACAAATGGGACCTAATGAAACTTCTAAGCTTTTGCACAGCAAAGGAAACCATAAACAAGATGAAAAGGCAACCTTCAGAATGGGAGAAAATTATTGCAAATGAATCATGGGACAAAGGATTAATCTCCAAAATATATAAACAGCTCATACCGCTCAATATTAAAAAAAAAAAAAACCCAATCCAAAAATGGGCAGAAGACATAAATAGAGATTTCTCCATAGAAGCCATACAGATGGCCAAGAAACACATGAAAAGCTGCTCAACATCATTAATTATTAGAGAAATGCAAATCTAAACTACAATGAGGTATCACCTCACACCAGTTAGAATGCGCATCATCAGAAAATCTATAAACAACAAATGCTGGAGAGGGTGTGGAGAAAACGGAACCCTCTTGCACTGTTGGTGGGAATATAAATTGATACAGCCACTATGGAGAACAGTATGGAGGTTCCTTAAAGAACTAAGAATAGAATTACCATATGACGCAGCAATCCCACTACTGGGCATATACCCGGAGAAAACCATGATTCAAAAAGACACATGCACCCCAATGTTCATTGCAGCACTATTTACAATAGTCAGGTCATAGAAGCAACCTAAATGCCCATCGACAGATGAATGGATTAGAAGATGTGGTACATATATACAATGGAATATTACTCAGCCATAAAAAGGAACGAAATTGGTTCATTTGTAGAGAGGTGGATGGATCTAGAGACTGTCATACAGAATGAAGTAAGTCAGAAAGAGAAAACCAAATATCTTATATTAACGCATATATGTGGAACCTAGAAAATGGTACAGATGAACCGGTTTGCAGAACAGAAATTGAGACACAGAAGTAGAGAACAAACGTATGGACACCAAGGGGGGAAAGTGGCGTGGGGGTGGTGGTGGTGGTGGGATGTATTGGGAGATTGGGATGACATGTATACACTGATGTGTATAAAATGGATGACTAATGAGAAAATTAAAAAAAAAAAAAGACTGTACTGTTTAAAGTGCTTCTCTGACTTATCTCTGATTCCATGATAAACATCAAACTACTCAGTCCATCATTCTTACCAAGCTCACTTAATACAAGCTCACCTTCACATTTCCCAGAGATATATTTCTAATTGATTTGTTCAGAATTTGCTCAGTCTCTCTCTCTCTCTCTCACACACACACACATACACACACACACACACACACACAAAGAAAAGGGAACATGGAGGAAATACTTATGGATTTGGCATTATTTCATCTGAGAAAGGGAAGTCTGAAGTAGTTGTTTTCAATTACGTGAAGAGTACTGGTGCAGAAAATAATGACAACCCGCTGTGTTTCTTCTCAGCTAAGTCTGAAGCAAGGAGGAAATATGTCAGAAGAGACTAGAGTGACAAACAATCAGATTTTTAAAGAGGTCCACGCTCTTCCATGAGAATTGCTTAATGGTCTCTTCATTATCCTATTCGCATATCATCTTCACCAAGCACACAACAAATGACAGTTTCCTGACAGCTCTGGTTTCTATCTGATGCAAGCGTGTTGGATGGGATTATTGCAGGGCAGTGAAGGATTGGGAGATTTACAGGTTACTGTGGGGCAAAAGGAATTGGTAGGCCTGCTCTCCTGACTGGGAAGGACTCAGCACTTATGATCCAGTCACAATGGCCTCCAGATGGAAGGCACACTCAAGACAGAGAGTCACACGGTTAAGCTTAGGAAGCCACTCTGGATGCTCTTCCAGTGTACTAGAGAGGATCTCCTGCAGGAATGTGTGTGAGTTGGCTCCACGACCTTTACTGGCTGGGTGGGGAAACTAAAGGGACACTCCCAACAGGAAGTAGGGAGTAAAGAGAGCGTAGAACCATCATAGAATTAACATGTAGGCAAAATAAATCAACTTTTTTCTAACTTTTTTCAAATATTTGGGATTATTTCACTTTTCCCTGTCAAAATATTGAAAAGGAGACTTTTTTTACCTTTAAACTCTTTGAAGGGTTATTTTTATTCTGCTGCTTCTTGGCTTGATTTTCTCTATGTTTCCAAGCATATAGACCACAGGGGTGTTTTGTCCCTTGCTTAGCGCTCCAGAAAAGACTCTCCATGGGTGAGGGGCTTCTGCAACCTCTTTGGGGGTAGTGAGGGCAAGATGGGCTCCCTTCTGTTAGGGGATAGGCCAGGGCTATATGACTAAATGGTGTGATTTAAGAGGTGAAAGTGCCTTAGGGAAAATAAACTTTTCTCAGTTGCTGGGGGCATAATTATTTTTCAACTTAATAAATTATAATCTTTCTAGCAACAAAGGTTCTGATGTACCTTAAAATAGAAATGTTTTCACAATAAAGCATATGATGGAAAGGAAAATTAAGGCCAAATGTCAACATGAAAGCCGAGGACTGCGAGTAAATAGAAAGACACAACATGAAGTCCTACATGATTAGCAAAAGTGAGCTAAAATTCAGTTCTATTTCTTGCAGCCAAAATAAGACAGCTGAAATGCAATGCCTCTTGAGGTCATTTACTGACTTGGATTGTGTAAGTGACCAAGAGCAGATGGTTTTCTTGGAACTGTGTTTGATTGGAAGGGAGAAAAAACACTAGTTTCCCAAAGACAATCAAGTCTGTCTCTAATATTCTGTCCTTCTTGTCTCCTACCCCCAGGATCCAATCACAGAAAACTACTCTGGCTCCTACACTCCAGCCTCTGCCCTGAACCACATCTAAGATGTATGGTAGCAGGAGACCTGGCCCAAGACAACATTATGAAATAGTTTTGGTTTTGGTTTTTTGTTATTATTTGTGCTTCTTTACTCAAACTCTTCCTTTCTCCCTTCTCTGTGTAGCCTTTCTTATTCTTCTTCATTTTTTTTCCCAAAGCACAGTCCTAGGAGTGATTCCTTGGTCAACTGGTGTAGAATCATGTCCCAGAAGAATGGGACAATTGCATGGTGTATCTTTCCTGACACCAACAATGGTTTTCAGCGTGTGAGTAAAATGAATGTTACAAGGAGCTTTGAAGGGAAAAAAAGAATGCTGAAGTCAGGAGACATGAGTTCCAGTCTTCGACCCTTTTCTGTTTACTAGCTGTGAATCGTTTGGGCAAATCATTTCATTTGCCTGTGACTTATTTCTGAAAATGGCAGTAATACATTAATTGCCTAGGGGCAGGATCATTTACGATCTATTTCTGTAAGAGACATAGTGAAAGAATAGCGTACAGCCAAGGAGAGTTGAGCAGGCTGGAAGGATAGTTACTGTATGTGTAAAATTCACCTGAGTTGTTTTTCACGCAAACTGACCAGTTCCCCAAGACCATGTTATGACCTAGGAGAGACTTCATACTCCTATTTGTGGAATCATGATAATATCACAGTGTACCCTTAATCTGCATTAAATACAATTTTTTATTTAAAATATATTTATATTTTTACTTTTGATTTTTTGTGTATGAGTAATTTATTTTATGATGGACTGACGTTTTGGCCCTCAGGAATTCTTGTAAAGTGAAAAAAGTCTGAGTTAATGAAATTGTGTTTAAATGTAATGAAATTTCCATAAGTACCAAAGTTAGCATTTAATGAAGTTAACATGTATTTGTGAACATTTTGTTAAATATTTTTGCATTTTCGCTTTCTCAGCATATTTTGAAGCCAATAATGTATTCTGTAGGTTTCAAACCTTAACAAGCTTAAAGTCTTTAAGCACTTTTGGCTCTAGCACCCTTTGAGCAAAGCAGCCCTCCAGCTGCCTGGTCTCCTGGCAGCAATGAGTGGGATTTTAGACGCTATCTACCTCAGGGAAGTAGTATCTGCCCTGAGCTGCTCACTTAGGGGACTCTATACACTGTCAGAGGCACAAGTCTCCTTTTCTCTAGCCTGACCTTAATGCTGTTGCTTGGAGCCTGACAAAGAAAGAGATGCAGAATCCAACCCGATGTCATTTAATTTCTTTGAAAATTTTGTCCGTAATAAGAAAGAGAAAATAAACAAATAAATAAAAAGCAAGGTCCAACCAAGATGTGAAGAAAGTTGCTATAACCTTCAGGCTGGGCACCAATTGACTCAAATCAAATTTGAAAATTGAAGAGATAGTATAAGTCAGGATAATGGAATCCTAGTCGAAAGAGATAAACCTGGAATCCTATGTTATAAAAACCATAAAAAGGAGCTCAGCATGTGCTAGTGGCCCAGTCATCTTGTTCCAGTTATCTATTGCAGTGTAACAAATTATCCTAAGATTTAGTGGCTTTAAAAGAAACTTGTTATTTTTATATTCCACAGTTTTGTAGGTCAGGTATTCAGATGGTTTCCCCAGGGATGGTTCGATTCAGAGGCACAATATCTGGGGCCCCAACTGGAATGACATGAATGGTTGTGGACTGGGACAGCTGGAGCTGGCCAGACAGCTCTCTCTATCCACATATGGCATCTGCATGTGGCTACTTTGGGCTTTCTTGTAGCATGGTAGACTCAAGGTTGTGAAACTTTTTACATAGCAGCTGGCTTCCTTCAGAATGAGCATTCTTTTTTTTTTTTTTTTAATTTTTCTTGTGCTGAGAACTTTTTTTTTTTTTTTGAGGGGGTTGCACTGGGTCTTAGCTGTGGCAGGTGGGCTCCTTAGTTGTGGCATGTGAACTCTTTGTTGCAGCATGCATGTGGGATCTAGTTTCCTGACCAGGGATCAAACCCGGGCCCCTTGCATTGGGAGCATGGAATCCTATCTATGGGACCACCCGGGAGGTCCCCAGACTGAACATTCTGAAGGAATGTTCAGAGGGGAGGAACAAGACTTCCTTTCCATCACATTCTGTTGGTTACAAGCAAGACACAGATTCTGAGGGGAGGGACTACACAAGACTGTGGATTCCAACAGGCATGGTTCACTGAGGGAGCCATCTTTGAAGACTGCCCACCACACCAAGTTTCTTATCCTGAATGAAAGTCTATTGTTGGTAAATATCTCAGGTTCTGATGAGGGCAACTCCAATGTACCTGGAATAGGAAAACTCTTGGGAAGGCTTAGAATTAAGTATACAGAGATAAAAATATCAAATATTAAGTAATAATTTGGGGCTAAATTTAGAAATCATTTATATATATGGAGAATTTGTTATATGTGTGTATATGACAGAATAGCTCTGTGATTCCAATTTAAAAAGTGTAATTAAATAATTTATTTTGGGCTTGAGTTTTGGGGCAAAAGAGAGATAAGAACAAGTTTGTAAACAATATTGCAATGTTTAAGGGAATTTGGAATTCACTACATTTTTTAAATTAACTTATTTAGATTTAGGAGAGTAGCTAGATAAAAGAGATTTTGCTTTTTAGGTTAGGCATTCCAAGTGCTTTAAATGGAATCAAGTATATTACACTTACAAAAGTAATTTAAAATGTTTGTAAAAATGTAATTAAGTTGTAAATAGGGTTGCTTATTTAGGATATTTTGTTCGGTACAAACTGATTAAATGGTAATCAAAAGCTTCCTTAAAATGATTGTTAAATTCACTGTATTTATAGATAGAATAATGAAAATGAACTTAAAGCTTATGTTCAACTAGGCTTAAAGAGAACTAGGATTTTACATTAATAAATTAAAACTTAATTTTTTAAAAATAGACACAGTCTTTGATGTGCAGAAAACCATCCATGCACAGGAGGCACACAAATTGATATTTTTGATTCCATCCTATTCTTTCCTACTCTACTGAATGCAGCATTCTCTGCCTTACTCTGTCAGAATTATTAACTCTAGTGCTAAATACCTGTTAGTCTATTAAAAGTATCAACCCCTTATTTAACACTCTTTGAGTAAGGAAGCAGCCTTAGAGGTGATCAGAGAACGTATCTGAGGGACTGCACATTCCCCCACAGATCCAGTTTGGGCTGCCTGAGCTTATAAGATTGGGCAAAGGGTGCTCTTTTAAAAAAATAATATAAACTCCAAATATAAAATAAGTGATGGAATTAAACATATTCAGATGAAAAAAATCATAGTAAATTACAAATTTAAAAACTATGACAAAATCCAAAGAAATAACATAATTTTATCAACCAACTGCCTGATCCATTCTATAATATTGTTCTTCTACCTTTTTAAACTTTTTTGGCTACATACTTTGATTGCCTATTCATACGGTGGTTTTGTAATAGAGAAAAGAAATAGAATAGAAAAGGTTATACATTTTTTTCCTCTAGTATAAATGAACAGTTCTTCATTATTATTACAAAAGTTTCATTCAGCTTCACAATTTTTGTTGATAATGTGATGTGAATTTTTTAAACTTTTGTTAAATTTTAGTCATCCTCTAACAATTTTCTTTTATATGTGGGCTTTAAGATTTGGAGCACCTTTCCATAGGCTAGCATCTGGATCCGTACATTTTAAACTTCTTCTTACTCTATCTATGACCTCCTAAGTTAGATCACAGATATGTTCATGTCTCAGTACAATCACTAACTTTCACTTTTATGTACAAATGCTGGATGGTTGGCACAGCAGGTAGTAGGGGTTTTCTTAGAAGCCATGTTTATGCCATAATAGGTAGCAGTAGCAAGATTACATTAGAATGAACCCTGAAATATAGCCCATTAAACCAAAATTAAATGTATTGCTAAATCAGCTTCCACTCAGGAAGATCTCAATAATTGTGCTGTCTCTCCAACACTACCATGTGACAGAGACGTCCAAGTCATAAAAGAAAGTGATCCTAACCAGCTGTGGAATAAATATTATTTTATATAGGATATATATTATTTTATAAGGATAAATAAATATCCTACTTTTGAAATTTTACAAAAATGTGTAACCATGTGATCATATAGCATATGTATAGTTGTGTTGAAATTTTAAAAAATAATTTAGGTTTGATTATATATGCAAAATACGCTATTGTAAATCATTTGAAAATTACTTAAAGGTATAAGGAAAAAAATAGAAGCCGCCCATCATTCTCTGACCAAGACGTAATTGCTCTGAATGTTTTTGAATGTTCCTTGTGAAATTTTAAAAAACATAGTTGCAGTCTAAGCTGCAACATTTTGATAAGACCAAGCTGAAATAATTGCTTTGGCCACTTGGACCATTCCCCTCCCCAACCCCCCACTAGGATTGTATACATTGTTTAAAAATGGCTTCACAAAAATGTAAAAGAACAATGTAAACAGTTCACCAAGTAACATATGCGAAATCCTCTGTTCTGCACCTGTCTGACAACAACCCACTCCTCATCCTACACTTGAACTTCATTTTAACCACCCAGAGTGATTTTTTTTCTCTTTTAGCTTTTATTTTGATATAATACTTATATTTTTTTGGCTGCATCACATGGAATCCAGGATCTTAGTTCCCCAGCCAGGGATCAAACCCATGCCCCCCTGCAGCGGAAGCGCGGAGTCCTAACCACCGGACTGCCAGGGAAGTCCTTGATATAATTTTAGACTTACAGAAAAGTTGCAAAAATAGTACAGGGAGTTTCCAAATACTCTTCACCCAGTTTTTCCTAATGTTAACGTCTTCTCTAACCGTAGTACTATTGTCAAAATCAGGAAATTAACATTGATATGATGCTATTAACTAATCTACAGACTTTATTTGCATTTCACTAGTTTTCCCACCAATGTTCTTTTCCTGTTCTGGGAATCAACCCAGGATTCCACATTATATCTCATTGCCATGTCTCTGTCACCTTCTTTATGACAATTCCTTAGTCTTTCTTTGTCTTTTATGACTTTGGTACTTGCAGGGTACTGGCCAGTTATTTTGTAGAACATACTTCAGTTTGGATTAGTCTGATGTGTTCTCCTGATTTGATTGAGTTTATGCATATTTGGCAAGAATACTACTACAGAAGTGATGGGCTTTTCTCAGTGCATCACATTAGGAGATCCATAATGTCTGTATGTTTTATTACTGGTGATGATAACTGATCCCTCAGTTATGTTGGCCTCTGCCAGGTTTCTGTTCTGTAAAGTTACTACTTTTCCCCTTGTAATTAATATCTATTTTGTGGGTTGATGCTTTGAGGCTTTGTGAATATACTGTTTTTCACCATACTTTCACTAATTTTAGCATTCATTGATGATTCTTGCCTGCACTAAAGGACTTTTAAAAACTAGAGTACAGAATTTGGGACCCAAGACAATAAGGCAAGATTACCACCTATCCATCCTTGAATTTAAAATTTTTATTAATCTTTCAGTTCATGGAATGTCTTTTAAATACTTTTTTCAAGAAAGGTAATATGAAAATGTTTCTTAAGCCCTATTACAATGAACATTTATTTTTGTTGCCCTCACTCATGTGGTCTAACCCAATTGAGCTACAGTCTTCACATTAAAAGCTTGATGGGTGTTGCTCCATTATCTGTTACTGTCAAACTTTCATTTTTTAATAGAAGTAGCTGCCCTTTTTATTTTCCTGAATTCCTGGAGAATAGTTTTTTCCTTATAATTTGAAAGTCCAGTCAAGAATAGATATAGTGATGTCTTTTAGTGATTTTTGTTTGGAAGATGGCACTTTTAGTCTGCATATTCACTTATATATACATACATTCAGATATTTCTGATTTAGAAAAGGTTTACTTTGCTAAGTCTGTCATCAGTGCTTTCATTCTTGGTGTCCTGATTTCTCCCTGAAGATCATGCATATGCATGAGGTAGGATCTTGCTTCTTTAATTGTCTATACTTATTGTCACCTTCACTGTTTTATCTATTTGACCTTTCCTTTACATTGTAAAACGACTTCTCAAATTTCTCATCTATATCAATCATTCAGTTTTCTGTAATATTATTTTATTCCTTATTCCCTTCAAGTGGTATTTATTCTGTCGAATTTCTAATTTGAGGGGAAATCTTCACTTGATATAGCTCCCTTTTTATCTCATCTTCTTGCCTTTTCATATCAGCCTGTTCTTTATTATTTTTTCTTCCTAGTTAATACAGATTATAGCTTCTCACATATTACTGAGAGTAGTAAGTGATTTTCTAAAAGTTTCATCTTTTAGAAGTTTCTGTAACTTCAGGATGATGTTTGCATTCCTCAATCTTGAAGTTTGGTTTTGGTTTATTTTTTTTTTAATTTTAAACAAAGTCCATATATTTTTGTTTCCTCTATACTCACCCTCAGATGAGGGAAAACCCCATCAGACCTATATTTTTACAGCAGGCAGAGTGTGTGGTTTTCCCTGGCCCCCCTGTCCAGCTTAGTGCAGTTGTAGGTCCTGCTTCTTACAGAAGGGTGGCAATTAGAGCCTTTAAGCCTAAAACCTAACAAATGTTCCTCTACTGTGGCTGCTTTGGACTAAAGTGGAATATTTTCCTGTGACTTCCTGGCTCTCTGATAATTCAAACAGATGGCATATATTCAAAAATCTACTGCTTTCAGATTGTACTGTTTCCAGGGCTGTTTCTGTCTTGTTCACTGGTTATATTGATTTAATTGTGGGGACTGCAGATGGTCCTTATCCTTCATACGATAAAACTTTTTACAACCTGTGTTTTTGAACATTATTCCCTAATTCCTTCGAGTACTCAAAATTTTTGATTATGTGATGGTTGATATATACCATACTACTCAGGATGCACTAGCTTATGTTATAATAACAGATGACTCTCAACAGGGCTGGGATTCATAATTCTATTATAGAGATGTGCTAATTTTGGTGAGCACTAATACAAACTACACAGGGGATACACATATAAATACAAACTACACATATGATATACTGTTGACCCTTGAACAACGTGGGGGTTAGGGGTGTCAACCCTCCCCACAGCCAAAAATCCACATGTAATTTACAGTTGGTCCTCTGTATCCACATGTTCTCCACATCTGCGTATTCCACCAACCATGGATCATATAGCATTGTAGTAATTATTATTGAAAAAAATCCTTCTATTAGTGAACCCACACAGTTCAAACTCATGTTGTACAAGGGTCTACTGTGTGTGTTTATATATACACATATATATATATATATATATATATATACACACATATAAATATTTTATATATATACAAAATGTACATATGAAACAGATGTACATTATGAAGTATAATTAGAAACTACCACCCAAAATAAGATCTACATATTACCAATAACATTAAATTTACCTGTGTATTTATCTCTAATCCCTCTCTCCCAGACAAAACTTTATAGAATTTTGTATTTATAATTTCCTCTCTCTTAAAAAACATGGTTAACATCACATATAAATATGTTTTTAGTTATTTAGTTTTGCCTTTTATCCACCATATTCAGACTTTTATATGTACATCAACATACACAATTTTTGAGGTGTTGCTTACTGGTCCTATCTTCCAGCCAACAAGTTATATTTTAGTACTATCATCATCTTTGTATGTTTAATAGTGTTTGTGGAATTATTTGAATATCTTAGTTCATCCTTAGTTCATAAATGAAGTAGAAAATGGGAAAAATAAAAGTGTTGTTGCTAGTAATAAGAAATAAACTTATAAACTTCATATAAGAATAGAAATAATTAGGAATGTCAAAATTTGTTATTTCAGCCTTGATGAGATGTTCATTGGGTTTAATCCATATCACTATAGGTTCACTTGTAAAGAAAATGAAAAAAGAGAATAAATGAATTCTAGAAGTACATTTGAAAGATGGAGTGTAATTAAATAATATAATATATTAATTGACTTTTCTGTCTATTTATAAATATGAATTATGCTCAAAGTTAAAGGACTATGTATTCATTCTTTCCAAGACCCAGTTAACCAGGGCTCTTTCACTTCCCTCACTTCCCTAGTTGGATTCTCAGAACTACAAGCTTCATATGGATATAGGAAGGGGGACACCAATGTGGAGGCAGAGTAGCCGAGTAAACTGGGTGGGACTTAAACTTAGCTGCCTAGTCTTCTGGATGGTAGAGACTTTGTTTTCCTGACCTAGGGAAAGTGTAATGGAGGGATGGGGCATGAGGTGGTCTTTTTTTCCTATTTTTGTATAAGCAATCTCAAAGTCTTAATGGTGGCAGAGCAATGAGTTTTATCTCCATATTCAGTTTTCAATTATTCAAACAGCTTTACCATTTGTGGAAATTCATTAAAGAATTTAGCATTATTTTGATTATCAGTTTTTTTTTTTTTTTTTTAATTTTATAGCTACTTTATTTATTTATTTATTTATTTTTGGCTGTGTTGGGTCTTCGGTTCGTGCGAGGGCTTTCTCCAGTTACGGCAAGTGGGGGCCACTCTTCATCGCGGTGCGGGGACCGCTCTTCATCGCGGTGCGGGGACCGCTCTTCATCGCGTTGCGCGGGCCTTTCACCATTGCGGCCCCTCCCGTTGCGGGGCACAGGCTCCAGACGCGCAGGCTCAGCAGTTGTGGCTCACGGGCCCAGCCGCTCCGCGGCATGTGGGATCTTCCCAGACCAGGGCTCGAACCCGTGTCCCCTGCATTAGCAGGCAGACTCTCAACCACTGCGACACCAGGGAAGCCCGATTATCAGTTTTTATGTATCAAGATTTCTTATTTTTGTATTTTTTTTTTTTTTTACTTCTTTTCAGGTATTTTAGTTGAGAAAGAAGAGAGGTTGAAGGGATGGCTAGCCAGATGCTATTTTTAACCAAAAGTCAACAATTAATATTTGTAAGGAGAACAAATATAGGATCAAATACAGCAGTTCAAATCACTTCAAAAACTCTTGTTTCAATTCAGCTTCCCATCAATGCTCTGAAAGGGAAAGGTCAATATGGGAGAGAAGTCTTGAGTTTTGTGTTATGGCCTTCACAATCACTGGTCATGAAGCTTTCTGGAGAAGGGTTAGTACTGAGTATTATATTACAAACTGTAACAGGGAAGAGCAAAATCTGACTCCATGTTGGATCTGTTTCTTTTACTTTAACCTTTGCTTTTCATTGCTTTCGTTATTATAATCACTAAAAGGATGCTGTCTATAGCTGTAAGCATACGTAAAGGCCTGCCACAGGGAACCCTGCCCACCTGTGAATGGCTGCAGAAAAGAAGTTACATCCCCTCCCTGATGCAGGCCAAGCAAAGAGATATCTTGCAAAACTAATGGCCTTTTTACTTTACTTCCTCACCTCCTCCCCCTCTCTGTTCTATAAGAGAAACTGGCATCCAGACCCTGATAAGAGGTTTTTGGGGACACTAGTCCGCCATCTTCTTGGTCTGCTGGCTTTCCAAATAAACTTGTTATTCCTTGCCTCAGTACCTCATCTCCCAATTTATTGGCCTGTCGTGCAGCAAGCAGAGAGAGCTTGGAGTCGGTAACAAAACCAGTGAGTAAAATAGGAAATCATGTGTTTTAACTGATATAAATGAGTAGATAAATAGATGTGTGTGTGGGGGGGGTGGGGGGTAAGAGCTATTCCTTATAGTAGACTATTATTTAATAAATGTGGAAGTGATGGTAGAAATAGAAAATCCCTCTTTGTAAACCATCATAGTTGTAGTTGGGATAGGCAGGAGTCATCCATGGATGTTGAAGTTTCTGCATAGTGGAGAAAAAATAATTTTTCTTCTACCCTTCTAGGTTCTCAGCTGAGACTCCCCTATAATAAGACAAATTAATAAGAGGAAAACAAACATAAGTTTAATAACATGTATACCTCCTGTATACATGGGAAATACACAGAAAAACTGAGAAACTCCCTGAAATGGCCCAAGACACAACCTTAAATACCATCTTTGATTAAAGACAAAAGAAATGTTAGGCGGTGGGGAGGGAGGAGAGGCAGTTATAGGAGGTTATCAGGAAAAGCACAGTAAATAAGGGTAAGATTGTTATGCAGATTTAAGTAAGTGACTTTTCCATTGATAAGAGTTTCTTCTGATTTATAGCCTTCTTTCATCTTTCTGGTACAGAGACAGATACACTCTTACAAATGGAGATTTCCTGTATAGATGCAAATGTTCTTTACAAAATGGTAATTTCTACTCTGTTTTCACAGCTTCTCTTGTGTCTACTGTTTCTTAAAAATAACCAGCAAGATAACCCTTTTGCCAAAGAGGTATATTTTGGTATTCTACTCCCCCTCAGTGGGTAGAGGTTTAGTGAGGAAAAGAATATGAGTGTAATATTGGACTATCTCCTTACAAAGTTCTGATCAAGCACATAGTGTCCCTCCTGATGTGCAAACTGAGAAGGGAGCAGCAGCAATTCTGTGGGATTCCTGCCAAGCATGCATGGCCTGAGTCTGGTAAGGGGAAATGTTGGATGGACCCAAATTGAGGGGCAGCTTACAGAAGGAAAGGCCTGAACTTTTTAATACTGTCAAGGACTATGAGTGCAGGACTGAGAACTGTTCCAGACTGAAGGAAACTTATGCAACGTGATGCTATGGTGTAAATGATTGTGCCTTCTCAAATTTGTATGTTGAAATCCTAGCTCCCAGTGTTATGGTATTAGGAAGCAGGGCCTTTGGGAGGTGATTAGGTCATGAAATTACTGCCCTTATAAAAGAAGCCAGAGAGAGCTCCCTTGCCCTTCCACCACATGAGTGAAAGATAGAACATGACACCCCAAAATAAGCCTTTTTGGCATAAAGATTATTTTGAGCTGATTATTTTGAGAAACTGCAGACACAAGAGAAGCTCTGAAAATAGAGTAGAAGTTACCCTTTGTCAAAAGAAGTCTAAATTTATAAAGGAAATTTGCATTAGAAAGAAGTCTTCTTTCAGGAACAGAGCTATTACCAGAGATAACTTTTTCACCTGAGAGACTTATCTGCATGGCAGGGCAGCCTTTTTTTTTTTTTTTTTTAAAAACATCTCCTCTTCTTGTCTTCCTATGAATTGCCTTCCCCGCTTTGCAGTCCCAGACTCCTACCCCTTTCCTTAGCTCAGGATGCTACATAAGCCTCAAAGGTCTGGCTGCCTTTTGAGTCTCTTCTCATTGTGGACCTCCCATAGGTATGTACATAATTAAACATTTTTCCCCTGTTAATCTGTCTTATATTACACAGGGGTCTCAGCCAAGAACTCAGAAGGGTGGAGGGAAAATTATTTTTCCTCCCCTACAGGAGGATACAATGAATAACTTGTGACCAAAAAGAGGGCCCTCACCCAACCATGCTAGCATTCTGATCTTGGACTGCCAGCTTCTAGAACTATGAGGAATAAACGTTTGTTGTTTATAAACTACCCAGTCTGCCGTATTTTGTTATAGCAGCATAAACAGACTAAGACCCATAGCAACTAAATACAGCACCGGTTTCTGTGTAGGATTCTGAACCAGAAAGGAAAAAGAAAGGTTGTTAGGACAACTAGAAAATTTGAATGGAGCCTACAGATTGGCTGCTTATGTTGTTGCAATGTTGATTTTCCTGTTTGGGAGGGTTATAGAGTGGTAATGTAAAAAGTAACCTTGTTTTTAGGAGATACACACTCTAGTATTTAGGGGTGATGGAGAACCATGTCAGAGAGAGAGAGAGAGAGAGAGAGGGAGGATACACACATACCTATACATAAAAGGAAAAGGGGGAGGAGGAGAATACATATGATGTAGTGTTAAAAAACAAAATTCAACTGAATATATTTAAAGATCAAATTGGCTTTATTCAACAATTCGTGAATTGGGCAGTATCCCATCTAACAAATAGAGAGGCACTCCTCTGAGCTGCAGAAAAAAGAAAGTTTTTAAAGACAGAAAGGGTACAAGAAAGGAAACTTTCTAGCAAAAAGTGGGTAGTTTCAGGCTTATGTCACCCTCCTCTGGGGGACAGAAGGAGTCTTTGAGAATTATCTCACTACTGCTGATCAGGAAATTCCACACTGACCTGTTAATATTACATTCCTGGGGGAAGTTGAGACTGCAATTAGGTTAGGTGTTAAGTCTCAGTTTGCTCATGTGGGGCTTAGCACAAGTGACTCCATTTGGGACCTGTTGCTTCTTTTTTTTTTTTTTTTTTTTAACAATTTCCCCCTTTTCATCAGACTGTTAGCTTAACTGGGAGGTGAGATTGAAATTTAAGCCATTAGTGCCCCTCCCAATTACTGCTCTGAAGTTATCATACATCTTGTTAATCCTCTGTGTAGTATTCACAGGTTATGTATTTTGTTGAATCTCTGGCATTCACAGGTCATGACTTCAGGTTCACATTTTTTTAGTTGGTCATTCTCTTCATTTCTTTTCTGGCATTTTAGTGTTATGGAAATCATTTTCTTGGTGGTCAGTGGCTGTAAACATACATTTAAAGCTTTTGAGAGGATACAGCATGCCAGGGAGACTACTATGATTATTATAAACAGAATAACTCCCAATGTCTGAAGTTCACTTCAAAGCCATGGTCCCCAAGACCCTGATTGGTTAATCAGAAGCAAATAAGTCAAGGAAAGACCCTTTTGAAGGAGTTACATTTTTAAGCCAAGTGTCTTGCTCAGTGATCTTATATAAATGAGTTTCAACTTCCCCAAAAGTATTAATGCAGGTACAATAGGTGATGTTGGCCACAGCACAGACAACTCTTCGCTCCATCAAAAGATAATCAAGGACCATCTTAAGAATAACCTGGGCCAGAGAGTCTAAAGATTTTTGTAGGGCTGCTATTGTCTTAACAGTGGATTCTGCAATATTTTCAAGCATTAAAGAGAGATTCCTGATCATATTTTCATTCACTCCCAACTTGGGAAGTAGGGCCCTGCTAAAGGAAGAAAATCCTGAGTCATGAATTCCTCCTGGTAGGGTCTTTCTAACTAGGTGATATAAATTCAGGGGAGTCAGCTAGTGAGTGGTCTTAGTTCATTTGTGAGAAGTTAGGAGCACAGTCAGATAACCTAAGAGGCATTGCCCAGTTATGTACCAGCTATCAGGGCATTCATGGGCCCAAGGAGAATGACAGCCACCACAGACAAAAACAAACTATGTTGGGACAAAACTATAATTCAAAAAGATACATGCACCTCTATGTTCATAGCAGCACTATTCACAGTAGCCAAGATATGGAAACAACCTAAATGTTCATTGACAGATGAATGGACAAAAATGTGGTACATATGTACAATGTAATACTACTTTGCCATAAAAAAAAGAATGAAATGGTGCCATTTTCAGCAACATGAATGGACCTAGAGATTATCATATTAAACGAAGTAAGTCAGAAAGAGAAAGACAAATACCATATGATATCATTTATGTGTGGAATCTAAAATATAACACAAATGAACTTATCTATGAAACAGACACAAACTCACAGACATAGAGAACAGAAATGTGGTTGCTGTGGGGGAGGAATGTATTGTGAGTTTGGGATTAGCAGATGCAAACATATATAGAGTGGATAAGCAGCAAGGTCCTACTGTATAGCACAGGGAACTACATTTAATATCTTGTAATAAACCATAATGGAAAAGAATATGAAAAAGAAGGTACATATATGTATAATTGAATCACTTTGCTGTATGGCAGAAATTAACACAACATTGTAAATCAACTATACTTCAATAAAATAAATTAAAAATAAAAACCTTGTCGGGGCATAAATGATTCTCATTAAGGTGGCACTGTTATTGGATTCATTTGCAGGGATTGTCGCATTTGCCAGGGGTCAGTAAGGTTTTCAATGCACTTGGAAAGTAAATCTCTTAGCCTGAAATAAAAAGTTATTCTAAATACCTTGCAAAGAAGGGTGCTGCTGGTGAGATCATTTTGTGATTGGGGGAAGATCTGATTTAGATAATTATGAGAATGTGGGTGTGCATGTGTACTAAGATTTATGTACATATTTATGTCTAATTAGGCAAGTACAGTTATAATCAGAGAAAAGTAAAAACAAGGCTTTGGATGTTCTGGTCGTAAAAGTTGATCTCAGGGGACTTCCCTAGCGGTCCGGTGGTTAAGACTCCATGTTTCCACTGCAGGGGGCATGGGTTCGATCCCTGGTTGGGGAACTAAACTAAGATCCCACATACTGTGTGGCGCAGCCAAAGGAAAAAAAAAAGTTGAACTCGATAAAAGATTTCCAAGAGGGGTCAGTCATATTTGTGATGACATTGGAAGTAAAAGATAAATTGATCAAGGGAGGACCAGGGGGTTCCTAGCATCATAGATAAATTTGAATCTTTGATGACAGATCTAGCAGCCTGAAAGTTTACCCCACTTACCAATGGCCTGTGAGATGTAGATGATGGTATTATCTTTCCAGGCCAATGCCAGAGTAAAGGAAAGAAAGAGAAGAAGAAAAGTTTCCATGTTTCAATAGAGTATGAGTCTTGATCTGGCATCTTGGGCAGAAGTAGTCCACCTCAGTGTCAGCTACATCTTCTCCTTATCAATTTGATCCAGTGTCTGCACAGGACCAGATGTCAGATGGACCCTTTTTCAGCTGTGAGATGTGTACTCAAGACTCAATACCTTTTAGTTTCCCATCAGTGTCAGTGGTCAGGAGCACTGGATAAGGTCCCTTCCAAAAGGGTTTGAGGGCTGTCCTCCTCTGCTAACATTTCCAGAATACCAGACACCAGACTCTAGACTGTGACCAACAGGATCTTTTGAATTTGGATCCAGGAAAGTTTTTTTAACCTGTTGATAATAGGCTTTAACATAAGACATTAAAGACATATACTAGCTAGTCATACTAGCATGAGATAACAAAGGATCAGCAGAAAAGTGTATACCAATGGACATTGGTCTGCCAGTGACTATCTCCTGTAGAGTGAGTTTACGTTTCCCAAAGAGTGTACAGCAAATAGCAAAACCAAAGGCAATGCATCAGGCCAAGGGCTTCTAGTAGTTTCAGCAAGTTTTGAGATTTTAAGTTTGAGAATCCTGATCATCCTTGCCTGATGATCGAGGGTGATAGGGACAGTGATAATTCTGAGCAGTTTACAACATTTTTGTTAAGGCTTGTTTGATTTGCCCAGTGCAGTGGGTGCTTCAATTACTGGAGATTGTGGAAGGTATACCCCGAGCAGGAAACATTTTCTAAAATTTTCTGTGCCACTGTGAAGGCACTGGCTTAGCAGCAGAGGAAGGCTTCAACCCATTCAGAAAACATAAATACAATGACAAGAATATATTGATAAGACATACTAAGTGACAGCTGAATGAAATCCAGCTGCAGATGTTCAAAGGGTTCAGAAGGAGGAGGTCTCAGGCCTCTGGGAACAAAAACAATTTTTCCAGGAACGTGGACCTGTCAGGTCAAACATTGGTGGCTAACTGTTTTTGTAACTTTATAGAAGTCTCCCAACCAATGTTATTCAAAATTTGAGCCATTTTGAATGCACCATGGTGGAAAAAGGAATGCAAAAAACATAAAATGAGGTTTGCCAGGGATCTGAGAAGAACCAAGCAGCTGTCTTGGGCTTCCCATTGCCCAGACTGTTCATTGAATTTACAACCACTGTTTGCCCATCTTAATTTCTCTGATTCAGAAGTAGGCTGCTGCCATGTTGCAAGGACATCAGGATGGCAAAAGTCTGGGAAATAGGGGTCATGGACTTCATTCACATGTGCCACAACTTTAAAGATTCTGCTATTGCCTTTGCATGAAAGACAGCTAGGGTATCTCAGGTGCAGTCTTCTTAGTGTGAGCCTCAATTTTTATAACAGCAAATTCAGAAAACAAAAGAATAGCACTAATAAGATTGTTTGCTTGTTGTTCATTTTTGACTGGCATCCCAGTGAACATAAGAAAACTCCTTTGTTTCCATAGCACTCTCAAATCATGGATGACCCCAAAGGCACGCTGATTATCAGTATAAATATTAGCAGTTTGTCCTTCTGATAACTGGCATTCTCTGGTAAGAACATGGAGCTCTGCTTGTTGGGCTGATTTAGCTTGTGAGAGATTTTTCCACTCAAGTAATTCCCATTGGGTAGTAACAGCATAACAAGCTTAGACATTTCCTTTTTAATTTTTGCAGTATGACCCATCAACAAAGATCAGATCAGGATTAATCAAAGGGGTGTCTCATAAATCAGGATGCAGTGTCCCTAAATGGGACGTTATTACCTTGCAGTCCTGGGGCTTACCTTTGTCAGGCAGGCGTAGTAGAGTAGCAGGATTAAGAACGTTGCAATGTTTAAGATGAAGATTAGGTGGTGAAAACAGAAGGATCTCATAGGAGCTTAGTCTGTTTGTGGAGAAATGTTGAGTCAATTCAGAATTAAGGAGGTTTTGGACAGCATGTGGAGTTTATTAATAAATGTCATTCCTAGATTAAATCTGCTGAGGCTTCTACTAACCTTGTGAATGCAGCTATACCCTTAAGGCACTTGGGATAAGCATGAGGAACAGAATCAACTGCATGCTATAATAAGCAGTAAGCCTATGTTTATTGCCATGTGCTGCATAAGCATTCCCAGGGCTTGGTTCTTTCTCTCATGCACAAATAAAAAGTTTAGAATAGTTAGGTAGCCCTAAGGCAGGTTTTTTTTTTTGCAGTACCTGTTTTAGCTTTATAGAGTCTGCTCATGTTTATCTTCCCAAGGAAGGGGTTCAGGGAGCAAAATTTTAGGAAGTTCATAAAGTAGGAAAGCCCATAGAAACAAACTAGGAATCCATAGCCTATAATAACAGCCAGGCCCAGAAATCCACAAAGATGTCACTTAGTTAGGGGCCTAGGATATTCTTGGATTTGCTTAATGCTTTTTGGAAATAACTGGATTCCTCCAGTGCTTAGATTATGACCTAGATAATAAAGTGTCTAGAGATCATTGTAATTGTTTTTTAGAGACTTTATGTCCCTTTTCAGTTAACTGTAGTAGCAAATAAGTAGAATCTTTATGGATGTCTCTTTTGTAACATGCACAGCAAGAGGCTTGTCTACATATTGTAAAAGAGTCAATTTCCTGGGGAACTAGAGGGTACTTAAATCTCGGTGGAGCAATTGGGAAAATTACAAAGGGCCTCAGTGAACCCTTGAGGCTTGACTGTCCAGGTATATTGCTGATTGTTCCAAGCAAAGGCAAATAGGTATCTACAGGGATGCTGAAAAAGGCCAAACAAAGGTACACAACAGTGAACCATTTTGAGTCTGGTGGAACCTGTGAGAAAAAGTTGTTTGGGTTTGGAACAACTAGGAAACAGGGAAAGAGCTATCTTGTTAATAATTCTCAAGTCCTGGACAAATCACCATCCCCACCCATTAGGTTTCCAGACAGGAAAAATTGGCATGTTACAGGGGGACAGGTACAGGAAATGATTAGCCCTTGGGCGATTAGGTCTTCTACTGTTGGTATGTGGCCTTGCATGGCCTCAGGCTTTAATGGATGTTGAGGCAATTTAGGAAGAGGTTTAGTCATATCTATTTGAATTTTTATAGACTCTGCACTTTTTATTCTCCCAAAATCAGTATTAGAAGTAGCCCAGAGATTTTCAGGCACCTCCATTAAATTAGGGGATTTTTGTTGGAGTTCTTCCTCTTCTATGTCAAAGACAGATTGTAAAGAACATAAAAGATAAGATTCAGGTTGGTCAGGAAATTCTAAAATGAGGTCTCCATTGGCTGCTAAATGTATTAACCCTTTTAGTTTAGAAAGGAGAGCTCTGCATAATAGATTGGGCTGAGTCACGTAGTAAAAGGAATGCTTTTCAGTAAAAGGTCCCAGAGCCATTTGTACTGGTTGAGAGAGAAGTCCTCTCTGAATTTTATTAGATACCCCCAATATGGAAAGTTCTTTTTCACTCTTGAAGGGTTTGTTGTCCTATGAGAGTGGGGTTTAAAGTAGAAAGTGTGGCTCTGGTATCTACCAGAATTTGGCAAAATTTCCCATTAATTTTAGTTTTAGCTTCCCCTTGGCTGTTTAAGGGAATTACTAGAGGCAGTTTACTGGAGAACTCCTCAGAGTCCTGTCAATTCTGGGAGGGGCCCATATAGGGATCTTCCTTTGGGGATAGATATGAGAGCATTTGAGTTGATTCTGTAGAATTTGCATAGGGCCTTTGAGGACAATCTCTTTTCTTTTCTTTCTTTTTAAAAAATATTTATTTGTTTACTTAGGCTGTGCCAGGTCTTTGTTGCAGCATGCGGACTCTTAGCTGCGGCATGCATGAGGGATCTAGTTCCCTGACCAGGGATCAAACCTGGGCCCCCTGCATTGGGAGCGTGGAGACTTGCCCACCAGGGAAGTCCCAAGGACAATCTCTTTTCCAGTGTCCCAGTTGATGACAACTGAGACATCAATCCTTGGACCAGTGTTTTGATGATGAACCCCTAGAAGCGTGCAATTCAAGGAACCCAGATGTTATATAGGTCTCTGGCCTTGGAGCTGTTGTAGCTGTAAGGCTAATAGTTCGGTTATTTTCTGTTTACGATCTTGTTCCAAACTGCTTTCAAAGTTCTCAGCTATGGTCGCAAGTTCAGTCAGACTCATGGCCTCCCATCCTGTTTTCTATCTTTTTATCAATACACTAATCTCAGGACATAATCCATTTACAGATAGTGCAGCTAGAGCAGGTTGAATGACCTCATTTACTGTATGGAACTCAGAATGCCACAGGAAGAGGACTTTCAGATGGGCTTAAAATCTGCCACATCTTTCTTTTGTTTGCAAGTCTGAATAAGAGGCCAATCAGTGTGGGAAAGGAAGACTCTAGGAATGGCTTTTCAAAGATTAGTCTCTATTTTGTGAGCTTTTTCTGGTCCATTCAGAGACCATGTTGAAGATTGAGAAGACATTTTGCTTCCTGCATTCATTTTTGGGCTTTACCACCTGCTACCAGCATGTGCACAAGCTGATAAAGATCTGGCAGCCCAGGGTCATAGGCCCTGACAGTGACTCTAAATTCTTCAGAAAGCTTTTGGGGATCCTCCTTGGTTTAGGAAAGTCTTTACCTATGGTCCTTAGTTCAGTCTTTGACCAAGGAGTGAAAGTTATCTGCGGAAGATCACCTGCAATTTGAGGTGGTTTTATTTTTAAAAGTAACTGTGTAATGGTCTCTTCAGAGTGGAAAGGCAATTCAGATAGAGAATCAGTAGAATGTAAGCACTCAGACAAAGGAGGATAGGGGAGGTAGTAGAAGTCACATCAGTCTTACTGTCTTCGGTTGCAGGAACCTCTTGTGTCTTAAATTTTTCATTAGCCTTCTACAACAAATTTTTTTTAATTGAGCTATTTTGGACTCTTGAAGCCTTTTAGAAGCTTCTGCATACCAATTAAATTAGGTATCCCATTCTGTTTATTTGATTCAGAAACACCTATTTTCAAGTATACTCCTTAAATAATCTTATCTAATTGGAATATTTCCCATAATGGCCATTGTAATTCTAGGTGGTTTTTAGTAAGATTTTGACATTTTTGTAGATATGTACAGCTTCCAGGACTATAATTCTTAGATGTAAAATAAGCAGGTGTGCTGAGATGTAGCAAAGTTAATTCTATAAATTTTAGGGAACCTCTTTCTTTCCAGCTGAGCCTTTGGGTCCCTCAGAGACAAACTAGTACCTAAAAGGGATGTGCTGATGTGTTGGGGTAGCACAGTGTTTTATAGTGTACCTCAATGCACATAAATTTTTGAGGTTTGTGGGTGACTTTGAATCAATCTAACCCATTCCATGACCAACTTATCTCAACATGAGAGTCTTTGACTTAGGTGGCAAGTGCTCTAACAGCTCTTAAATGCTTGTCTAATACCCATTAGTTTTGCTGGTTTTGTCTTTTGTTTGTTCGTTTTTTGGTTTTTGGGCTTTCGGGGTTTTGTTGTTGTTTTTCTTTCTTTCTTTTTTTTTTTTTTTTTTTGGCTTCTGAGATTCCCATTAGCAACAGCTTTCACTTATTGGAATCAGAACAGCTCAAGTTAGACCCAGTCTGATCTCAGACCAAGTCCATGTTTTTTTCAGGTTTTAAAACTTCTTATTTGCATATTAAAAATTATGCATTCTGATAATTAAAATCATTTGAAGAAAACAATGGCATTCCGATTAGACTGCATTTTATAGCCTGCAAGACACCTTGGACCAGCTTGCTTTTTACTCTAGGTTTCACTGTTGTCCCACTCAGCTTTTTCTTTCACCAACATGCAAGTTCCTTTCCTTCCCTGCCAACCAGACAGGCAGATGGGAGAGGCTGGTGTGGATTTTGTTGCCAGTAATTCTCCATTCTTTAGTGTGAAAAGGGGCGGCGCTGTCACTTGAACTTGATCCAACCTCTTTGCATCTTACATAGTTAAACAGCTACAAGAAGTCAAATGAGAAGGCAAAGCTTGTGGAACGTACAGTGCATATTGGAGGCTCCTGCCTCATTCTGACTCACCTGCTTGCTTCTCCTGTTCAATCATTTCTTTTGAAGGCTGTGGGTTTTTCTCTTATGTTTCTGTCTTCTTCAATTTTGATTTATTGGATTTCTCAGTGTCAGCCATATCAAATCTGTCAGACATGGTTTCAGAGGAAACAGAGCAAGGTGTACAAGTGAGTGGAGTCTGGTCTGAGCAGTGGCTTCTGTGGAGTCCTAGTTTGGCTCAGTTGGACCCAATCCAACTCTGGCTAGCAGTTCCCAATGTGGAATCTGGGGAGAGTCTGGGGAGAGATTCCAAACAAATGGGGAACTGTAGCAATCCAATTAGATCAGGAGTTTGATGTAAAGAGAGTGGAGCTCAGAACTGAAAGGAACTTATCTATGGCCCTCAGAAATGGTGAGAAAGACAGACAACTCAAAAGGGTTCAAGGTGTACCATGCCTGTGTTTCTCGTTGTTACTGAAGCTGCCAGAAGAATCCTTCAATCCCACCATTGCCACCAAAACTATTAATAAACAAAATTCAACTGAGTAAATTTAAAGATCAAATTGGCTTTATTCAGCAATACATGAATCAGGCAGCATCCTATCTAGCAAACAGAAAAAAGCTCTGCAAGCAACAGAAAAGAAAAGGTGTTTATAGACGGAAAAGGGACAAGAAAGGGAAATTTCTAGCAAAGAGTGGATAGTTTGAGGTTTAGGTCACCCTCCTTTGGGGGAGGGAAGGGATCTTGAGGGATTACCTCACTAGTGCTGACCAGGAAATTCGAGACTAACCTGTTAAAATTACATTCTTGGAGGAGGTTGAAACTGTAATTAGGCTAGGTGTTAGGTCTCTATTTGCTGCCATGGGGCTTAGCACAAATGACTCCATTTGGGGCCTGTTACTTCTTTTTTAACATTAGTAAATGGGACTCTAAGTGAAGGAGAAGCTGAAATTCTTTATACTGATTTTGCATTTTTTTCTATAGTTGCAATGTTAAAATATAAAACCATTTCAAAATGAAAAAAAAATACTTGCCTAAAAAAAGCAACAAGTATTTGCTAATTATCTTACCTAAGATATGCTGGGCCTGAGGTATCAAGTGTTCTTCTCTTGGTTTAAAAGAGATTCTAAGGCATGACTCAAACAAATACTTCCAGTGATTGTTTTGTTTATTTGTTTGTTTGTTCTGCTTTTTTAAATGCACTTCTCTTTCAGATAACTTTGAAGAGATAGAGATATTACCTGGGCTCTAATAACTGAGTCAGATATGTCAGGAAGGAGAAACTGACTCCAAATCAATGAGAGGCTGTATGACATGAAGGGGGCATCTGAAACAGAGTCAGGGAATCTGGTTCCAAGTCTTGGTCTACAGTTAACTAGCTGTGAGGCATCTACAATTTTCATCACATATAAAATGAGGAGATAAATTAAAGCAACCTCTAAGGTCATTGTGGACATTAACATGCTATAGCTACTGCTCAGTGTTTTTGTGCTTTTTATACTTTAAATAAGCCCACCAAATAAATATCTTTCCCTCACCCGCAAGATTCCCCAGTAATGAATGAAAAGACAAACACCTCGATTCTGGGATGGAAGCAATTTGTTTCTGCTTTTTGAATTGATTTTTTTATCATTATCAGGTTTGTCTTTGAGAAACTATGCAAAAACCTTTTGCGATGACAACACTTCATTCTTGGAAATTAGGTCTGATGATTTTTTTTTTTTTTAGTGAGTATTTTTTATATTTTAAAACTGCATTAAGAGAATTCTGAAGAACTCTCCCCAGAGAAGAAAACATCTGAATACGTATCATGAAAAAGAACCCAAGGAAATGGTTAGGTTAATCCACTTGTTCATGTATTGAGTCTTCACCAAAGGAAATAAAACCTAGTGGATGACTGTGGCAGAAACCACTAATGGCCCCTGAGTGTCCACTCTCTCCTTCCCTTTACTAATATAACCACTAGAGTTTTAGCTGAGCAGTTGGCTTCCCAGCTACCAATTGCCTTTCCCAGCCTCCTTTGTGCCTAGATGCAGAGTCTTGCCAATGAGTACAAGTGGAAGTAACGAGCAACTTTTAGGTCTCATCCTTTAAAAAAGGAAATTGCATGCACTTTACTCTCTTTCCTCTTCCTGCGGCTGAAATGCAGACGTGGTGCTAGTGAGGAAGCTTTGACTTTGTGAAAAACAGATACTCGAGGATGACAATGAAGGAACAACAAGATAAAAGGACCCTGAGTCCCTGGATGACTTTATGGAGCAGAGCCACTCTACCAGGACTGCAGACTGCTCACCTGTGGACTTTATGTGAGAGAGAAATGAAAATCTATCTTGTTTCAGCTCCGAAGTTGAGGGTATCTTTGTTATAGTAGCTTAATCTGTGCCCAAATTAATGCAATGACTGGAAAGGGACTCGAGTTTTTAACAGAAGTCCTAGAGGAGATGGAAACTTTCCTCAAGGATCTTTGACTGCCACTAAGACCAGGAATAAATACTAGCTTGAATCTAAAGAAGGAGAAACAATCAGATAAACCCATATAAAGAGACATTCTGCAAAACGACTGGCTTGGATTATTAAAAATCGTCAGGGTCATAGAAGACAAAAAGAGGCTGGGGTATTAGGTTAAAGAAGCCTAAAAGAATATGAGAAGTAAATGCAATATATGAACCTTGATTGGACCCTAAATCCAAATATGACATTATTGATACAACTGGAGAAATTAGAATATAAAATGCATACTGAAAAATAAAACACTATCAGTGTTAAATTTCTTGAGTATTGCCATTATATAGTGATTATGTAGGAGAACATAGGAAATACTTGCCGAACTATTTAAGGGTGAGGTGTTTAATATCTGCAACGTATATCCAAATGGTTCAGTAAACTAATAATAACAGTAGTAGTAATAATTTGTAAAATTATTAACAATAATGTAAAATATTAACAATTTATGAATCTAGCTGAATCTAGGTATAGAGTATATGGAGGTTCTTTGTACTGTTCTCACAATATTTCTGTAGATTTGAAATTTTTTAAAATAAAATGTTAGGAAATAACTGTAGTAGAAAATATACTTTAATGTCTTTTAGACTTTAAGGTAGGGAAAATATTCTTAGATTGATTATATAAGAAAAGATTGATATATTTTACTATATTAAAATTAAAGAGTTCTGCTCATTGAAAAAAAAACCCTAATCCCATTTATTATATTTTTGTTAATTTTTGTTAACTGCCTGACTCTTCTCTTTAGAGCTGTAAATTCTGTGAAGGCATGTTCTGTTCACTGGTTTATTCCTAGTTCCTACAGCAGTGCTAGCACATAGTAGGTACTCAAATATATGGTGACTTGATTACTGAAGGAATAATGAATGAATTATACAATTAAATTCCAATATTAGTAATACTTTTCACCAAATTATAAAGCATTGTGGCTCAGTGGGCTTGGTTAAGATTTGTTTTGACCAACAGCTCTAGAACTCCAACTTAATTATGTCATTTAATCTTATCACTTAATCTTGAGGATTGCTCTGGTGACAGATTGCCTGGGTTCAAATTCTGATGCTCTCATTAATTAACCACAGAACAATGATCACAGACAGGTCATATGAGTTCACTAAGCCACAGTTTTCTTACCTTTAAAACTGGGGAAAATAATAGTAACCACTTCCTAGGGTTGTTCTCAATAGTAAATAAAATCATACACATAAAACAAAGTGTTAGGTTCATACAGGTACTCAGCTGATGTAAGTTGCTGGGCTAATGTGGCTTAAAGAACCAGATCTGGCCCTTCCCACCTCTCCATCATCACCCATCCTGCTCCCACTTTATGTTTGGTGCTCCAGTCACTGTGAACCTCTTTCCCCCGAATATCCACACTCTCACTCCCCTATAGGTCATTGTATACGCTACTCCCAGGACTTAGAACACCTTTCCTCTAATTTTTTATCTAATTGCTATCATTGTGCATGTCTTATCTCAGAAATCTTTCCCTTGGGGGATAATGTCTCTACATTCACTCTTAGTTTAGTGTAGGTAACCTCCTACACACTCACATAGTGTCCTCGTGGCCAGGCACTATTGAATAAGAGCCCAATATGTGTTAAAAGAATGAATTGCAACACATCTTCAACATGCCTCTATGGCTTCCTAAAGTGCTCTATGGAGAAGCTGAAAATCTAGTGGAAACTAAGAGTTGCTAAAGAGTGTTTTCCTTCCTTCTCCTCCATTCTCTATGCTGCTACTGATCCTTCTTTATCATGCCCTTGGGCTAGAGGGAACTGTTAAATCTCTCCTTGACAAATCCCCAGGCATAGCCCGCATTACTTGGCTTGGAAAAAACTATACTGTTATTTTTTTTGTGACTTTAAGGAGGCCTCCTTGACAAAGAATGCTCAGCAAAACTTTCTTACTCACACTCAGAGCAGGAACTCACAGCTCCGGGATTTGGACTGTTGGAAAGCTAAAAACGACCCAGCATGTGCCACTGTTTTGTTCCCTGGTGAATCACAAATCCTGGCACCTGGGCTGATAATGTCCTATTAATACAAATTATGAGTATCCATGGCATGCAGGGGTAAGGCAGGATTTGCCTTCTATCATTGTAACCTTGACAGGAAGTGTCTTTGAAGATGACCACTTGCATAGAGGTAGAAAAATGTTGGCAAGAAACAGTGTTTCCCTCTGGCCACTTGATTCCCTCCACTGCCCTCTGGCTTGATTCCTATTCCTTGTATTATAAACAGGCTGTCCTCTCTCCCGTCTGCGGAGAGCTGGTGTCATCTCTGTCCAGATTGCCTTCCAGGGCAGATACCCAAGCTTCAAGGGCTCACAGTCAGTACTCAGGCCATCCTATGGGCATCCGAGGTGCAGCACGCAGATTCCCTTGGAGCTGAGCTCTGCTTACTTTGAACAGTCTACACATCTAAGGGGTATGAATCTTGTCCTCTCACAGTGAGTTTGTGAGGGTAAACCATAATAAGTTATAGTCACCTAAACTGAATACAATATCAAAGACGAATGTGCCACAGAAGAGAATGTGGATATTAGAGGAGAACAAAACCATTCTTACCCTAAAACTGACCAAAATGCCACACTATATCATCTATCACATTATTTTAATTGTTTCATCAGGGTTTATGGAGGCAGAAAATTCTTACATTTGATTCAGTTGAAGAAACAATTAATAAGCAACAACTGTACGCCAGTAATATGTAGCATATGTAGGAGAAAAAAAGAAGACAATTCTTGGTCCTGTAGGTGAGAAACATACACCAGTTACTCTAGTCATAATCCCGCCTTAATCATTCCACTGATAAAAGCTCTTTTTTTTTTTTTTTTTTTTTTCTCCCTTCACCTAGAGTTTATCTACTTCTTTAATGAATTTAGTTCTTTCTGTCTGGAATCTTTTGATCCAGTTCTTTTAAGACTTTCTTGAGGTATATTCTAGAATTTTGTACACAGGCTTCCTGCTTTAGACAAAACATGAATTTCTATAAGACGGATGTCTCATTACTAACACGTGACATCCAATGGCAGGTTGGTGCTTGTTGACTTCAGAAGCACATTGGAATTATATCTTCAAGGATGTGTACATCCATTTCTTGGACCAAACAGGCGGGTCTAATAGTTTCCAAATCTGGTTTGCATCACTTAAGCCTAACAGTGATAGAGTATATTTACACATAGCTATACTGAAGTTCCTATGCCATTTTTCTGTCAACTTAAATAAAGCTTCACCTTGGTAGTTTGACAGACTATTCAAATTCTCAATAGCTTAATGATAATTCTGTTCTTTGGTGAATGTCCCTTTGAAAGACTTTTTGAAAAAGAATGTTCCATGCTGAAAAAATGTATTCAAGAAACATGGTACATTGCCTCCTCGGAGCAGTTTTCTCAGGGTTACTTGAGATACTGCCTCCCAAGCTTGAAGTCCTCAGCATATCCACTGAATAAAACATAACTCTCAAATTTAGGTTGTGAGTATACTTTTTCAGTTGACAACCGTATAAGATTACAGTAGAGTTCATTTATTCTCTATAGTTCCCTATATTTGGAATATTCATTAAAAAACAAAACCAAAAAGAAGGAAAGAAAGAAAGGAAAGAAGGAAGAAAGGAAGAAAGAAAGGAAGGGAAGGGAAGGAAGGAAGGAAGGAAGAAAGAGAGGAATAAGGGCTTAGGAATCAGACCAACTTAAAATTGTGTCCTAACTCTGCCACTTACTCTGTACACAAACTTGCTCAAATCACTGAATCCCTCTGAGATTTGATTTCCTCAGCAGAAAAATGAGGTAATAATACTGTAGAGAGGGTGAGGATTAGGAATAATGCCCATAAGATAGGAACTGAATTTTTAATTTTTAAATTTTATTTGATTTAAATTTAAGTAGTACCATGTAACTACTATATTAGACATCACAGGTCTTAGAAAATGATGGGTCCTCAGCAGATGATAGTCATTGATATGATTAATAATGGGAAGTTTGAATTTCCTGAAAGATGGTCTAAAACAAAGAACAAAAAACAAAAACAACTTTAACAAACCAAGAATTCTCATTAAAATTTTCTGACATTTTTCTGAGACCTTTAGCCATATTAACCTAAGAACACCTAAGTATGGACTTTTAGATCCTTCTGGCCTCACTCTTCTATGTCCCTTCCCTTGTCCTGAAACCATCAATTGCACCAAGACTTCCCTCCCTCCTCACTATTGGCATGGCCACCTCTGTTGTCATTATGCCCATTAAGGAAGAGTTCTCTTGGAATCCTAGACTGAGAACCCTATATCCCTAATGCTACAACCCTCAAGTCACCAAAGATACTATAAAAGCCCCCAAGACAGAGTGAACATTCTTTTATTAGTGCTTGAGATCAGCTTCATCCAAAAGTTTATGAAAAGAAAATCCCTGAATGTGTCAGATCCCATGCTCCTATATACTTTGTTCACCTTGTCATCCCAACACAAAACAGGCTTCAAGATTCAGTTCAGCCAACAAATACTGCTGGAAGTAATTTTATCACACTCACATTTCTCAATAGTAATTCTACACCAGTTTCTAAAAATACCAACAATTCTGGGCTAGGTGACCTTGGAGACCTCAAGGTCTCAGTAACTTGGGCTTCAGCGGTTCCAACCTCTCTGAACTCTAGTGAGTCCAGTCATGAAGAAATGGTTCTAATCATGATAATTCCTTTGTTTATGGTTTACAGCCTTGGCTTTATAGCCTGGATAATTAAGGTCAATTTTGAAATATAGCAGTTGAAACAAAATAAATTAGAGATTAGTTGCATGCTTTATAAACTAGACACACAAAGACTGATGTTAGAATTTGCCAGAAATCCCAGAAAGACCAGAAAATAATGAGAAATTAGCCAGAAACTTGAGTAATCAGGAAAAGTATTATCCAGGTGGACATAGTACATTGAGGCAAATGTATACTTTGATGCCTAGAAATGGATACCAAATAGGCATAAGAGCAGTGAAATCAGAAATAATAGAATGTCTAAGCTAGAAGGAGCTAGAATTAAACGAGATGATCTGTTTGTTCTGCAGAGAAAACTGAAACCTACAAATGTGAATTGCCCTGAGTCATGCAGTTAGCTAATGACAGAGCTCAGAACTGGTATCTCCTGGTTCTCCTTCTAGTGTCTTTTCCAGTATACTAGAAAGCTGTCCACTGGGGGGGTAAATTATTTCCCTCCAGTGGAGCAACAGACCCTTGGGTAAAAGAAGTCCCCTTCTCCATTCAAAAACAGGTACTTTATCCAGCCTGGGGTTTCTCAGCAGCCCCAGAGCTCAAATGAAGGCAGCTATGTTAGCAGCCTTGTGAGTCATGTTAGCAGAGGCATCAGGATCTCCATCTACTAGGTTCCACCATATCAAATTCAGGGCCGCCACTGGGAACTGGAGTGTTCAGCTCCCCAAGCATGCAGAGTTTTCTGAGCAGATGACTGAGGACCATCAGACGATGCAGAAATATTATTTGCTCTCCAAGGGAAACATGATATAGTCACCATAAGAGAATCCCAACTCTCTGAGCAGGAACAACCTTCTGATCCACTTTCTGCAAAAGCAAATTCCTACTACAGATTTAGCCCAGTGCATAGACTTTAGAAACAAGAGGGCTCACCACATATTAGGGTATGCTCCTGGCCGTGAGGCTGGGTGAGCGCTTGAATCTCAGGTCTAATGTTTAACCTGAGTTGATTCATTCATTCCACAAATATTTCTGGAGTAGTATTGTGTTCTGTTCTATTTACTACAAAAACAACAAAATCTGGACCTTATTTAGTTCATCAGAAATATTTACTGAGTGCCAACAGTGCTCTGGATGCTGAAGATACAGTTTGTTTGGATGGTACTTTATTGCTCCCACCTCTGTAATCTTGTAGCACACTGTTTGCACCTCTACAAGGACCCAGTTTGATTTTTATATTTATTTGTGTATACTTGTTTTTCCTTTCCTAGAATATAATTCCTCCAAGGCACAGAATGGAGATTCCTTCATGATAGCTGAATAAAGACAGGCAAATCTTTTATTGGTCTCTGGCAATCTTAGCAATTGCCAGAGACCAATAAAATTGATGGTGATCTGTTGATCAGTTTAATTTAACAAGGACAGGTTACTTATCTACTATGTGTTTAGCATTGTGCTAGGTGCTTTGGGGTATTGTTATCGACTAAATGTTTGTGTCCTTCCCCACAGAATTCATATGTTGAAATCTAATCCCCAATATCATCAAATTAGGAAGTGGGAACTTTGGGAGGTAATTAGGTCATGAAAGTGGAGCCCTCATGATGGGATTAGTGCCCTTATAAGAAAAGCCCAGAGAGCTAGCTAGCTCTTTCCACCATGTGAGGATACAACCAGAAGTCAGCCATCTGCAACCTAGAAGAGAGTCTTCACCAGAACCTGGACATCCTGGCACCATAATCTTAGGCTTCTAGCCTCCAGATCTATGAGAAATAAATTTCTGTTGTTGATAAGCCACCCACTTCATGGTGTCTTGTTTTAGCAGAGTGAGCTGACCAAAGTTGTATACCTAAAGTGGTATACCCCTCCCTTCAGAGGTTTGCAATCTTTTGTGGAGTCTGGGAAGGGGAGAAAAAATAAATAACAATGCAATCCAATGCTGACTTAAAGTAATTGAGAAAATGCGATAATCCTACCAGATATTTGGTAAAGGGAGAGAACAGTGTAGCTGAAATGACATCATAAGAAAGATGAGACTTCAGCTGGGTCTTGAGTGGTTGGTTAATCGATGAATCAGAGAGAGGATTGGTAATTTAGGTGATGGGGTAAAAAGCCTGAGGGAAGGCACAAAAACAGGAAGGAACAGGAATTGAGTCTAACTAAAGTGGAGGGTAAGATTTGAGCAGTGATAGAAATTTGCTTATTTTTACTACTTTTGCTAATTTCTGAGGTACAACAAAAGTCAGGTTGGGACTGTTTTCTAAATCTATCTGCATTTCTGGTTGTACAAAATTATTACTTTTCCAGTAGCCAATCTAGAAGGATTCTATTCAGGGCCCTCCCAATCAAAAGAGGTATTTGGGGGAATACCTTTACCTTCTGTAACTGGGGAAATGTTTTGGCATTTTATAGTAAAAGCACGAGAGTTTCTGATTCAGCATGTCTTGGTTGGGCCTCCTCACATTCATTTCTAACAAGTGCCTGGTAATGCTCATGTTGCTTTTCGGAGACCACACTTTGAGAATCTCTGAAAGCTGAAGTGGGCTCTCCTATCCCTGCTTATAAAACTTGATAGTGACGCCAACCCCAGGCACGAGGAAACTTTGTATCAACAACCTAAATATAAAAATAAAGTATATATGTGGTTAAATGAGCTGAGTTTGTTGTTTGAGACTGTGGGATATAAAAAACACACATTACAATCTGACTTCTAGGAGTACAAAGTCTTTTAATTCAATAGCGAGCAGAGCCATATCAACTTTAACTGGGTTAAAAAAAAATCAGTATTATTACCACTGGTTTTGTGTTTGGCCTTTGGCATAGTGTGGGTGAATTAGTCAGTGCTCTTCAGAGAAATAGAACCAATAGGATGTATAGATACAAGGAGAGAGAGATCTATTTTAAGGAATTGACTCATGCAACTGTGAAGGTTCCGCAAGTCCAAAATCTGGGGGAGGCCAGCAGGCTGGAGACTCAGAAAAGAGTGGCAGTTTTAGTGCAAAGGCAGTCTGCTGGTGAATCAGGAAGGTCCAATATTGCAGATGATATCCTAAGGCAGTCTGCGGGCCAAACTCTCCCTTGTTTGAGGGAGGTCAGCCTTTCCTTCTATTCCCAAGTCAGTGGTTTGGAGACCCACTCATATTATGGAGAGCAATCTGCTTTACTCAAAGTCCACTGATTTGCGTGCAGATTTCACCCAACACACCCTAACAGAAACATCTAGAATAATGTTTGACCAAATATCTGAGCACCATGACCCAGCCAAGTTGACACATAAAATTAACTATCACAATGGGTTTACTTCATTTCATTTTATGTGTCTATTTCATTTTTGTTTTCAGGTTTGGTTCAATTCAATTCACCAAATGTTTCACTTGCACAATAGTTTCAGTAGGCTGCAGTTCAATAAAGGGAATTATAAAGATTTAATTGTGAAAGAAACAGTTTATGGTTTATTCATTTCTTCATTCAACAAATATTTATCGAGTACTAATTTTGTGAAAGCCTCTTGGTGTGGTTTAATTTTGGAGAGAAACAGTCACCAAGCTTTTTTTTTTTTTTATTGAAGTATAGTTGATTTACAGAATTATATTGTTTTCGGATGTACAGCATAGTAATTCAGTACTTTTGCAAATTATACTCCATTGTAAGTTATTACAAGATAATGGCTAGCATTCCCTGTGCTATACAATATATCCTTGTTGTTTATGGTTGAGGGAGGGGGTGGAGAGAGGTCCTGGCTTTGACTGGTAAGATATCAATCTTAGGAACTTATCTTTCACTCAAGCTTGGGACTAATCTGGTCCCTGGGAAATAAAAGTCTTTGGACTAAAACTAAGGGTGCTTGGGGGAGAGGGGTTGTTTGTTTGATTGGTTTCCATCTAATTCTAAGGCCAAGAGACCACCTTAGTGCCCAGGTTAAAAAAAATATATGATAAGAATGGGTAAAACAATGTTCATTGCAGCTCTATTTACAATAGCCAGGACATGGAAGCAACCTAAGTGTCCATCGACAGATGAATGGATAAAGAAAATGTGCACATATATACAATGGACTATTACTCAACCATAAAAAGAAACAAAATTGAGTTATTTGTAGTGAGGTGGATGGACCTAGAGACTGATACAGAGTGAAGTAAGTCAGAAAGAGAAAAATAAATATGGTATGCTAACACATATATATGGAATCTAAAAAAATAAAATAAAGGAGCAGGACAGGAATAAAGACGCAGATGTAGAGAATGGACTTGAGGACACGGGGAGGGGGAAGGGTAAGCTGGGACGAAGTGAGAGAGTGGCATGGACATATATACACTACCAAACGTAAAATAGATAGCTAGTGGGAAGCAACCGCAGAGCACAGGGAGATCAGTTCCGTGCTTTGTGACCACCTAGAGGGGTGGGATAGAGAGGGTGGGAGGGAGACGCAAGAGGGAGGAGATATGGGGATATATGTATATGTATAGCTGATTCACTTTGTTATAAAACAGAAACTAACACACCATTGTAAAGCAATTATACTACAATAAAGATGTTAAAAAAAAAAAAAGAATGGGTAAAAGAATGCCCCCCCTAAAGCTATATCCATGTCAATTCTTGAAACATATGAACGTGACTTTATTGGAGGAAGGGTCCTTGCAGTTGTAATTAAGTTAGGGATCTCAAGAGGAGTTCATCCTGGATTATCTGGGTGGGCTTTAAATCCAATAGCAAGTGTCCCTATAAGAGACACACGAGAATAGGCACACAGAGGAGAAGGTGATAGGGCCACAAGCCCAGGAAAGCTTGTAGCCACCAGAAGCTGGAAGAGGCAAGGAAGATTCTCCCCTAGGTCCACTGGAAGAAGCACAGCCCTGTAGGATTTCAGACTTCTAGCCTCCAGAACTGTGAGAGAGTAAATTTTTGTTGTTTTATGCTACCAAGTGTGTGGTAATTGGTTATGGCAACCTCAGGAAACCAATACAGAGAGTTTTACTACCAACTGGCTTTGACTTCTCAGGGACCTGGGAAGGGCAGCACTGAAACACAACAGAGGAGCTCTGGGTGTAACCAGTGGGAGGCTGCAGTCCTTGGCCACAGCAGCTGGATGGTGGGAAGCAAAGGCATTGATGAGGCCCTCCATACTGCTTCCCAGACAGCAGGTGATGCAGCAGCTCACATTGCCTCAGCACTGGAAGATTCTTTAAGGGGGCCTTTCAAGTAATACTAAAAAGTGAGCTCAAACAATTCCAACTCCTGGATACAACCCCTTTCTCCTGGGGGTATACCCATCCACATGGTGTTAAGTTTGCCATATGTCTGACTGCATAGACTAACATCTCTTTGGAAAAACTGGAGACAATAGTTCCTAGGGAGAAATAAGAAAATAGAAAGCATGCATGGAGAGCAAGAAAATCTGACCTGCCCCATTGTGGGGGTCCTCTCCTGGCTGGTACTTGTGCTGCAATATATTGGTACTGCATGTGATTACCTTATATTTTTAATCATATGTTAAAAGATAAACAAAGGATGCCTCTTTTTCCTCCAAAGGAAGCTTACTGGTTCTAGGTGAAGAGAACAGTATGATCCAAAGGGATCCAGGATTGGAGGGTTAGAGGAAGAAAAGGAGGTTTAATTGAGAAAGGACAAGTCACCCTCACTTCCTCTATTTCTAGAGAAATAGAACACAATGTCAGAAACCAGTTCTCACAGTGACTGAGAACACAGAAGCAATCTGTTGCTAGAGGTCTCAGTTCTGCAACTTCAAGGAGTCTCACAATTCACTCGCCAACCCAGAAGTCCGGAGGTGGGGCATGGGAAAGTATGCAGCTATGGTCACCCCTCTATAAATTGCAGTAGTGACTGGGGACACAAAGACCCTTGAGAAAGCAGCTGCTTTCCTCCCCAGCACAGCCCACTCTCATGAGAGAAGATTGCATAAGAGGAAATTTGTTCATTCCATAACAAATTGTATTAGCTTAGCAGATCTGTTTGTTTAATGAGTGTCCATTTCTGAAGACTCCATTCATCAAATTGGCTCAGGCTTACTGATCTGTGAAAAAGACCATCAAAGACTCTGCAAAAACAGCATATGAAACAACAACAACAACAACTTACAGCCTAGGGCTTGAGAAATTTGAAATAAACACAAGAATCAAAGATAAATACCAACTGTCTGAGGGGATGAGCTGATTTTCTCAAGGCTGGGTAGATGGATGTAGAAGGGAACTGCCCCATTTTTATTGGACATGGGAGTGAGGGACAGGACGGAATAGGAACAGCTGACATGCCTACTAGGAAAATAATGCCAGATGAGGTCTCAAGTTTGGGCTGGTTGTAGGCCAATTATTTGCCAAAGCATCAGTGCAAACCATAATCTATTTAGGGGATGCAAAGAGTCAAAATTAGGAATATGGAATTCTGCCATTGAGTTCAGAGGGCAAGAGTATACTCTGGGAACTCAATTCTGCCATTGAGTTCACAGGGCTAGAAAGAAGAGACAAAGTCAAGATGAAGAAAGCTGGTAGATAATAGAAGGACCAGCACTTGGCTCAGCTCCAGGGGGAAACATTCACACAGCAGTCTATATAAATGGTGCCCCATAGGGCTGGGTTGTGTGTAACCTGAAGTCCTTTGCATCTGTGGATAGTGAAATGGACCAGGGAACAAAAAAGTGAGACTACATCAAAGCTAGGAATGAACTGGAGTTTCTGCATTGTTACCCACTCTCTATTTTAAAAGTAATAGATATCCTGGGATAGAATCAAGATATGGTAGAAAGGAAGAAGATCTAGAAATGAGGAGACATAAGGTCAAATCACTCTCTGAGAAGTTGGTAATTCATTCAATATTTTCTGATTCTGGTTCCTCATCTCTGGTTCCGGGTTCAGTAATACCGGCTGTGCTTCTCAATCTCACAAGGTAGACTCAAATTTGATCAAGGACATAAACAAGCATGGTATGCTTTGCCAATGATGAGGTTACAAATGCTGCTATAGTCATGGTTAAGCAGGATGCCAAGAACTTTTAATGACCTACAAGGCCCAACAGTACCTGTCTCCTTCCACCTCTCTGACCTCACCTCCTCCCACCCTCACCTCCTTCTCTCTGCTGTAGCCACTCTGACCCCTTCACCATTCTTCTAGCGTCTGCTCCCCACATCACCCCAGGGCTTTACTGGTTACTCTTCCCTCTGCTTGGAAGGCTCACCTCCCGGATATCAGCTTGCTTTTCTCCCTCATCTCTTTTAGTTTTGATCCAAATGTCAACTTTCCAGTGAAGTTTTCCCTGAGGACACACTGTTTAAAATTGCCCACCTCCTAGCACTCCTTAACACCATCCACTATTTCATTTTTTCTCCAAAACACACCACTCTCTAATATACAATTTAATTTACTTGCTATTATGTATATATTCTATCTTTCCCCACCAGAATGTAAAAATCCCTGAAAAGCAGGGATTTTTATCTGTTTTGTATCCTAAGCCAAAAATAAAGTCTAGAAAGCTGGTAGGCACTCAAAAAATACCACATGCATGAAAGGGGAAAAGCCATTCAAAGACACAAATTCTCCCCCTTAACAGGATGCCTTTTGCACTTTAGTTGAAATGGCTCCACCCGAAACAAATGTCTGTATCAGCACTTTGCTATCTATCCACTTGACTTTTGCTCTGGTTCCTTTTGATGCTACAGAACATTTCATTAAAGCTTTAATTTATCCCCACTTGTTGCTGCCCAGAAAAGAGCATTAGGAAATGTAAGGTCATTCACCACATTTGCTGACTAATAAAATGGGACATATGAGAAGTCTATGAGGTAAATAAGAATGGGTGGCAAGAGTCTTACGAGGGAGGGAAAACAGGTAGCATCACACCATAGAACAGAATGTTTACTAGGCATTCAAGAAACACATATTGGTTATTGTAAAATCAAAAAATGAAATCCATGGATTTATTGCTCATGCTTTGGGTTTTTCTTATAAAACATATTGTCTTAACTCAGTAACTTAGAGAAATCTGCTATTGTTGTAGAACTATAAAGCATATATAGAGTTCTACCAACAAGAAATCTATTTCCCCTTGGGGGTTGTGTTCTCATTTGGAGTTATTATCTCTTGGCCTAGAACATGGTGCTAAATATACTCTGGGGAAGCAAAACATTGTCATATTAAAGACTAGGCTTTGGCGGGTGGGATGGTGGGGGGATGGATTGGGAGATTGGGATTGACATATATACACTAATATGTATAAAATAGATAACTAATAAGAACCTGCTGTATAAAAAAATAAATAAAGTTAAAAAAATAAAGTACATGACACACTTCAAAAACAATTTTTAAAAGACTAGGTTTTAGAATCTGCAATAGACTGCTTTTGTGTCCTCCTAAAATTTATATGCTAAATGCTAATGTCTAATGTGATGGTATTTGTAATTGGGACTTTGGGAGATAACGAGATCACAAGCATGGAGCCCTCAGGAATGGAATTAGTGCCCTTATGAAAGAGACCCCAGAGAGCTCCCTTGCCCTCTTCTCCCATGTGAGGACATTGAGAGGATGGCCATCAATGAACCAGAAAGCATGTTCTCACCAGACACCAAATCTGTTGGTACCTTGATCTTGGACTTCCCAGCCTCCAGACTATGAGAAATAAATTTATGTTGTTTATAAATCACCCAGTCTGTTTATAAGCTACCCAGTTTTGTTATAGCAGCCTGAACAGATTAAGAAAGAATCAAACAGTCTTGGCTCCAAATCCCAGTCCATCTACCTACTGGCTATATGATTTTGAACAAATTACTTAACCTACCTGACACTCAATTTTCTCATCTCTAAAATAGGAATAATAAGATAATGTATTTAAAGAGTCAGCAAATTGTGTCTGAGAACAGTTATTATTCTTCAAAAAAAAAAAAAAACTCAGAAACATAGTTTTTGTTGACCAGGGCAATTTCCCCTTAATTGATGACAGAGAAGACCAAAGGCAGAAAAAGCATGTAGTTAGGGTAATATAGTCACCTGGTGAAACTTTGGTCAAAATGACAAAATAGCATCACTCTTCTGAGCCCCTTTAGAGCACCCTACAGCAGACTATCAGAGCTTTTGGTCTGCAGACAGACAGAGGGAAGTCAGTCGGCAGCTGGACTATATACCTTGGGGATGAGGAATATAGTATGACTTCCTTTCTTCCTCCCTCCCTCTCTCCCCTCCTTCTTTCTCTTTCTTCCTTTTTTCCCTTCCTCCCTCCCTGTCTCCCTCCCTCCTTTCCTTCCTTCCTTCTTTCCTTCTTTCTTTCTTTCTTTCTTTCTTTCTTTCTTTCTTTCTTTCTTTCTTTCTTTCTTTCTTTTTTCTTTCTTTCTTTCTTTCTTTCCTTCTTTCTTCCTTCCTTCTTTCCTTTTTTCTTATACATCTTTTTAACTCTATCACAGTTATCCTCTGCACACAGTGCCTATTGTGGGTCTACACTGGATGTTCTCTGGACATCAGTGCAGAAAACCTGGGCTCTAGTTCAAGTTTGTTTCACTCAGTAGTTGAATTGGACAAATCACTTTCCCTCAGAGTTTAATGGTTAAGAACATGAACTCAGAACCAGTCTATCTGTATTCTAATAGCCATCTCTACCACTTACTAGCTGTATGACCTTATATAAGTTGCTTAAACTCTCGGTGCCTCAGTTTATCTATAAGTAAAAAAAAGAGGTGCACAACAGTATCTACTTCATAAGGTTGATATGGGAATTCAGTGAGTTATTGTAGGCTTACCTTGTTCTATTTAGCTACTGTTTATTGCACTTCTCAGATATTGTGTTTTTTACAAATTGAAGGTTTGTGGCAACTCTGCATCAAGCAAATCTATTGATGACCTTTTTCTAACAGTAATTGATAACTGTGTCTCTGTGTCACAAAAATTTGGTAATTCCTGCAATATTTCAAACTTTTCCATTATTTGTTATGGTGATCTGTGATCAGTGATCTTTGATGTTACTATTGCAAAAAGATTATGACTTGCTGAAGTCTTAGATGATGACTAGCATTTTTTAGCAATAAAATATTTTTAAGTAAGGTATGTACATTGTTTTTTAAGACATAATGCTATTATACACTAAATAGACTACAGTATAGTGTAAAAGTAACTTTTATAGGCACTAGGAAACAAAAAAATTCACGTGACTTGCTTTATTGTGATAGTTGTTTTATTGTAGTGGTCTTGACCTGAACCCACGGTATCTCTGAGGTATGCCTGTGAAGTGAAGCACTTAAAACAGTGTCTAGGGCTTCCCTGGTGGCGCAGTGGTTAAGAATCCGCCTGCCAATGCAGGGGACATGGGTTCGAGCCCTGGTCCCGGAAGATCCCACATGCCACGGAGCAGCTGGGCCTGTGAGCCACAATTACTGAGCCTGCGCATCTGGAGCCTGTGCTCCGCAACAAGAGAGGCCGCGATAGTGAGAGGTCCGCGCACCGCGATGAAGAGTGGCCCCCACTTGCCACAACTGGAGAAAGCCCTCGCACAGAAACAAAGACCGAACACAGCCATAAATAAATATAAATAAATAAATAAAATTAAAAAAAAAAAAAACAGTGTCTAATATATAGGCTTATGAAAGTTCCTTATTATTATCTGTAAAATAGGGCTCTTGTACTGTCTCCAAACTCCTACCAGAACTAACACCTTGTGAGTCTTTTGGATTCTCTATGCAGTGACTGAGTTTCCTACTACCTTCTCCTTCCTCATTCCTTATCCATCCCACCTTATTCATCTTTCAAGTTTCACAACTTTCCTTCCTGGAAGGAATTACAAAGCTGTCCAAATGTGCCACAGTTAGTTAAGACACACAGCTGTTCTTTCTTAGGAATCTGGGTCTTGAAATCAAGTGTTTATCATGTCACAGTATGATTATGTCCATAATACATATTCCTGCACAGGAAGGAGACTGCAGGAGCCTTGATTCAGGACAGGGTCAGCACAAGCATCTATCTGTATTGTCACTCCAGAGAATAAGTATGGCTGTACATTCCACAGGACAATGGGAACATGTAGAGTGTAGCCACCCAGGCCAACAGCCAAGGCTAAGTGCCCCACGGCAGCATGGCATGGTACAAAGAAGTCAGTCTGGAGAGAGGAAACTCAGGTTATGTTCCAGCTTTGTGTTAACCCTGGAGATCTGGGGATTTGTGAATGGCAGAAGCTCAATTTTCTCAGCTACTATTAAATGGGAATAACAAAACCAACTTCGTAGGCTGTCTTAAGAATTAAGGGAGCAATAGTACAGTGTAGAGAGATCAAGGGGTAAAGTACTTTGTAAAGTGTACAGGCTCTACAAATGTTTGTCACCTAATTATTCTCATTAGAACTGTAGCACATGGAACACCTCGAATTCCTTAGTCTTCCTTAAAAGACAGGAACTTCTTTTTATTTTTTTCTTCTGTCTTTGATGTTATTTCTTTTAGTTATTACTATTTTTTTGGCTAAGCAATACATTTGAGTAGTTCAAAAAGCAAAAAACATGAGAAGGTATGACAGTGAAAGATCTTCCTTCCCTATTCCCACATTCCAGTCCCATACTGTTACTAGGTTTTTTTGTTTATTTTATGTGTGTGTGAGCTCTCAGAGGTTTTGGATACATATGCAGGCAAAGATATTTATACATTTCGAAATACATTCTCCTCTGCCTTCCCCCTTTTTAACCATGAATTATGACACACTACATCTATTGTTCTATATTTTGCTTTTTTTCCTTAATAAATCTTAGAGAAACTTCCATGTCAGTACATAAAAAGCTTTCTCATTTCCTTTTTTTCTTCCTCTTTTTAACCATTGAGTGAGTTTTATTGTATGAATGTACCATAATTTAAGTTGGCTATTGATGGAAATTTAATTTGCTTTTAATCTTTACTATTACAAACTATTTCATATGTATGCAAATATTTCTGTAAGACAAAAATTCCTAAAACTTTAATTTCTGGGTGCAAAAGTATAAGCATTTATAATTTTAACATTTATTGACAAAGTGGTCTCCATAAGGATTGTACTAACTTAACTCTCCTAGCAGAAATGTCTGTGCACCCATTTCTCTACCGCATCCTCGCCAACAAAGGATGTCATCAAATCTTGAAGGTTTTGTCAATTTGACAGGCGAAAACGCTTTCTCAGTATAGTTTCAAGTTGTGTACGTGTGTTTAACAAATTAGTTCCTAAATGGACTAATAGGAGTCATTTATTATTTCTTTTTCTCTAAATTGTCTCATTTTTCTGTTAGGTTATTAGTTTATTTTTTCTTATTAATTTTTAGAGGCTTTTTATGTATTAGGGAGATTAACCTTATATATGTGATATGAGTTGAAAAATATTTTTTCTCAATTTGTCACTTGTCTTTTGAATTTGTCTATGGCATGTGTGTGTGTGTTGTCATCCACAGTTTTCTAAATTTTCACGATGTCAAATTTATCAGCTTTTGATGTCTTATTGATTTGAGTCATGGTTAAAAAAGCTTTTCCATTCCAAAGGTGTAAAAATAATTTTCTGCTGCTTTCCTCTAGTCCTTTAATGAATTTCTTTCTTACAGTTTAATATTGGATTTATGTGGAATGTATGTGAGGGTGTGTTTGAGGCATAGATCCAACTTTTTTGCCCCAAATAACCACTCAGTTGTCATTTATAAAGTAGTACAGTACTTTTCCCCCCTACTGATTTTTGAGATGCCAGCTTCATCATATATGGAATTCCCACGTGCCTTGAGTCTGTATCAGGTGTTTAAGGACCAGAACTTTCAGTAAGTGATTCCATCAGAAAGTGAAATATAATTGGTGGGGAGACAAAAAGAGCATGATACCTTGTCAGGATCACTGTCACCAATATGAGCCTCTTCCCATGTTCCTGATATTTATTTCAGTTTCTGTTTTAATACTCTGGAGGAACTGTGCTACAAGGGGTGGCAGTCTCTGGGCAGGTACTGCTTCTCCCTTTTTAGAGAGTAAATTCATTGTGAAATCACATAAACATAACTTTAAAATCTACCAATGACTGGCCTCGGACTCTTTGTGCCTATTTATAGAAGTTATAAAAAGAGGCCTGACCCACACATGATGCCCAATTCAGCCCAGTTTCAAAGCTCTTAATATCCCTGAGAACAGAAGCAAGAATCTTTAGTCACCCTTTTCTCTCTAGTCAGCCCTCTAAAGTTCCAATCACTGTAGTCATAATACCTAAATGTATTGAAAGTTTTCTATGGGCCTAGACCCTGCTAAGTGCTTCATTTACATTATCTCATTTGATCCTCACAGCAGCTCTACAAAGGAGCTATTCATACCAGGGTTCTTTAAATGCAGGCAATAGAAACCAACTCTATCCAAGTCAAGCACAAGGAGGATTTATAAGAAAGGTATGAGGGTGATCACAGAATCCAAGGAATAGCTGAAGAAACAGGTTTGAAAAGGCAGGAAAAAGCATGTAGGATCTGGGTAACAGAAACTAATTAATATACTGTCTTGTTGAAATTTCTCTAAGGGATGAACTAACTCTAGGTTTTCCCATCAGTTTGCACATCACTCTGCCCCAGATTTCAAGTCCCAGGAGAGAAGTGCTGGGTGTGGTAGATTATATGTGGTCACAGATTCTTTTTTTTGTTTGGCCGCACCAAGCAACATGTGGGATATTAGTTCCCTGACCAGGGATCGAACACGTGCCCCCTGAAGTGGAAGCACAGAGTCCTAAACGCTGGACCACCAGGGAAGTCCCAGGTCACAGATTCTTTGTAGCTCCTCCCATCAAAAGTTGGAGTCTATTTCCTCACCCTTTGAAAATGGACTCTGACTTGTTTTAACCGAGAGAATGTGGTGGAGGTGATATTGGGCAAGTGCCAGGGCAAGGCTTCAGGAGGCTTGCAGCTTCTGCATTCACCCTTTTGGAACCTGATCCCACCATGCCGTGAAGAGGCCCAGGACAGCCTCCTAGAGTGTAACAAATTCCATGGAAGGAGCACAAGCTTAGAGAGGGAGGCTCAACTACCAGCTGGGGTCCAGACGTTTAAGCCAAGCAGTCCAGCATAAGCCCAATTTTTTTCCAACCCACCAGCTAAATTCATCCACATGAGTGAACTCAGGTGAAACCAGCAGCAAAACTGCCCCTCCAACCCAGAACTGTGAGAAATAACAAAATGTTGTTTAATTACTAAATTTAGGAATGGTCTGTAATACACTAATGGGTAACTGATACTGATAGATTGGCCTAATTTGAGTCATCTCTTTCTCTAACTCTATGCCCTTGTCTAGGAGAGAGCAGAGAATATTAATTGATAGTTCAATCAAGACTAAATACAAGTGGATGATTCTCTGAAGAAAGGGTAATGAACACTCAGAAAAAAAAACCAAAACAACAAATGTATACTAGACTGTGGTCTAGTATAGGATGTATGGTATATGCAATCATGGTATATAGAGTTATACTACTGGAATTACTATAACTACTATGGTTTATACTACTATATTCATTTTACAGATGAGAAAATTAAGACTCAGAAAGCAAAGTTTTCTTAGGCTCTAAAGCAATTAAATATCAGGTACTTTTTACATATACTTTTCATTTTGAAATAGCTTAAGACTCACAGGAAGCTTCAAAAACAGTGAAGAGTGTCCCTGTGTACCATTCCCTCAACTTCCCCCAGTAATAGCATCTTCTATACTCATAGTACATTATCAAATCATATAGAATTGGATTAGTAATCAAATGCTAAGTCCCAGAGTTGTGCTCATGGCACACACTAGTGCAGAAAAGCATCAATTTATTCCAAACCTATTTCTTTCCTGCGCCTTCACTACCTGACTGCTTCTAGCAAGAAGAATGCTACCACAGTGGCGTGTGACCTCTGGACTCAGGATTGAAACCCTCTTAGAGGGGCCCAAATGTTGCCTCTGCCATCACCTGTCCAACTGGAGGATACATTCTACGCAGCCCAAAGTCAGCCCCAGTGTGAGACCTTCCTGAGCAGAATTGATAGGTTCTTCCCATTCTTGAAACAGCTGGTGCCCACGTTGTCTCCTAATTATTTATTTGAATTTCAATCAGATGGTGAGGTTTTCAAGACTGGCAGGGATTTTATTCATTCTTATAGACTCAGAACTTAACAAATTCTCAATAGCTCCTTGCTGACTCAATAGAAAAGGAGAGGATCTTCTCTATGATTTACTGTGGCAAAGAGCTTTTAAGTTTGGGGGATACTGGGATCCTTGTTCATTTTGATTTTACATTTGCTTGTTCCAAACCACTAGTACTGGCTGAAATATAGATCCAACCCTTTTTATTTCTTTCAACAATTGTACAGCAAACTGCACACCAGAAAGCCACTATTGACTTAGCTAATGCTGTTGGGGTCAACAACTCAAATGCCTAAAAGTTCCATTGCTTTTCTCAGTGTTATAACTGAACTATTCTACCTTTTCCAAAATTTGGTGAGAAGAAAAAAATCCTCCCAAACAAAAACTACACAGGGTGAAAATGGAGTCTTTTTATTCTAGTTCTCCTAGATATGTGCTCCTCAAACTTGATGTACGTCTACTTCACCTTGGGATCTTCTTAAAATGCAGATTCTGCCTCTGTGGTCTGGGGTTAGGGAGTCTGATATTCTGCATTTCCAAAACCCTCCTGAAGGAGGTAAAGGCTACTGGTCTATAGAGCACACTTTAAGCCGCTTGAACCTAGAGAGACCAACTGGTAAGGGTGTTGGTAAAACATATGAGCAAAAAAGATCAGAAAACTTGGGACACACTTATGTCAGGGTTAATGGATTTGCTTTGGGGTCATCTATGGCTGGTTTTCCAATTTGATTGCCTAACAATTGCTTGCATCAGTTGTGGATTGAGAAATGGGGAGAGCCTGTCTCTTTTGCCCATTTGTCTCATAGGCCGTTCTGAGCAGAGGCATTGGGAGATCAGTCGTAACACACTGATAACTTTAATAAATCCACAGGTGTGGAAGGAACAATGGATGGCTGCCTGTGTGTTGTTTGTTCCATTAACATCCTGTGTTAAAGCCCACAGTTTTGGCAATTAAACCAATTTCTTAACTGAATTGGGAAACCCTTGATGCAATGATGTTATTCTATGTAATTTTAACCAGAAGATACATCAGCTATTATAACCAGTTCTGTCTATGTGACTTGATAAGTGATTTCATCACTGACAGTCTTTGGGTCATAGGGCTTGTATCAGCCAACCTCGATGGCTTATAGGTCTTAGCATTTACCATGTCTGATTAAAACAATGGCTTCCAGGAATTCCCTGGTGGTCCAGTAATTAGGACTCTGCGCTTCCACTGCAGGGGGCACGGGTCTGATCTCCGGTCGGGGAACTAAGATCCCGCATGCTTTGCAGACAGAAAACAAAACAAAAGAAACAAACAAAAAAGTAAACTTTAAAAAAACAAACAAAAAACAGTGGCTTCCTTGGGGGGTTTGAGCCTCCAGACTGCAAGCCAATGAAAGCACCCAGACCAATAGTAATGAGAGCAATAGTCAACAAAATGGTGTGCAACTGCACTTGACAGAATTTGTTTTGCTTTGCTTTCACGTGGTAGAAGTTTATGCTCAGATGGGTCCCATAACTCCTGAGCAGCTTCCTGACTCATGGGCTAATCTATGGTTAATCACTCCCAAGAGAGTATGCATGCATCTTAGACCTGGCCTCCAGCCCTTATGGGATGAGGTCAAGATCAAACATGCATAAAGATGGGGGAGATGTTATTAAAGGACCTCATATACACTGAGTTTTTATATACATGGATGTGAGACAAATTCCTCTTTCAATATAGGGAAAAGTGATGTGAAAGTTCTTAAAGTTGGTATCCAATGTGAATCAGCCAAGGGGTACTGGATTAAGAGAGATTAAGGCTTACGGCAAGATAGAGAACTTTTTTTTTTTTTTTAAATCAGTCATCAATTTTATACACATCATTGTATACATGTCAATACCAATCACCCAGTTAAGCACACCACCATCCCCACCCCACCGCGGTTTTCCCCCCTTGGTGTCCATACGTTTGTTCTCTACATCTGTGTCTCAACTTCTGCCCTGCAAACTGGCTCATCCGTACCATTTTTCTAGGTTCCACATACATGCATTAATATACGATATTTGTTTTTCTCTTTCTGACTTACTTCACTCTGTATGACAGTCTCTAGATCCATCCACGTCTCAACAAATGACTCAATTTCGTTCCTTTTTATGGCTGAGTAATATTCCATTGTATATATGTACCACATCTTCTAATCCATTCATCTGTCGATGGGCATTTAGGTTGCTTCCATGACCTGGCTATTGTAAATAGTGCTGCAATGAACATTGGGGTGCATGTGTCTTTTTGAATTATGGTTTTCTCTGGTTGTATGACCAGTAGTGGGATTGCTGGATCATATGGTAATTCTATTTTTAGTTTTTTAAGGAACTTCCATATTGTTCTCCATAGTGGCTGTATCAATCAATTTACATTCCCACCAACAGTGCAAGAGGGTTCCCTTTTCTCCACACCCTCTCCAGCATTTGTTGTTTGTAGATTTTCTGATGATGCCCATTCTAACTGGTGTGAGGTGATACCTCATTGTAGTTTTGATTTGCATTTCTCTAATAATTAGTGATGTTAAGCAGCTTTTCATGTGCTTCTTAGCCATCTGTATGTCTTCTTTGGAGAAATGTCTATTTAGGTCTTCTGCCCATTTTTCGATTGGGTTGTTTGTTTCTTTAATATTGAGCTGAATGAGCTGTTTATATATTTTGGAGATTAATCCTTTGTCTGTTGACTCGTTTGCAAATATTTTCTCCCATTCTGAGGGTTGTCTTTTCATCTTGTTTATGGTTTCCTTTGCTGTGCAAAAGCTTTTAAGTTTCATTAGGTCCCATTTGTTTATTTTTGTTTTTATTTCCATTACTCTAGGAGGTGGATCAAAAAAGATCTTGCTGTGATTTATGTCAAAGAGTGTTCTTCCTATGTTTTCCTCTAAGAGTTTTATAGTGTCCGGTCTTACATTTAGGTCTCAAATCCATTTTGAGTTTATTTTTGTGTATGGTGTTAGGGAGTATTCTAATTTCATTCTTTTACATGTAGCTGTCCATTTTTCCCAGCACCACTTATTGAAGAGACTGTCTTTTCTCCATTGTATATCTTTGCCTCCTTTGTCATAGATTAGTTGACCATAGGTGCGTGGGTTTATCTGTGGGCTTTCTATCTTGTTCCACTGATCTATGTTTCTGTTTTTGTGCCAGTACCATATTGTCTTGATTACTGTAGCTTTGTAGTATAGTCTGAAGTCAGGGAGTCTGATTCTCCAGCTCCGTTTTTTTCCTTAAAGACTGCTTTGGCTATTCGGGGTCTTTTGTGTCTCCATACAAATTTAAGATGATTTGTTCTAGTCCCATAAAAAATGCCATTGGTAATTTGATAGGGATTGCATTGAATCTGTAGATTGCTTTGGGTAGTATAGTCATTTTCACAATATTGATTCTTCCAATTCAAGAACATGGTATATCTCTCCATCTGTTGGTATCATCTTTAATTTCTTTCATCAGTGTCTTATAGTTTTCTGCATACAGGTCTTTTGTCTCCCTAGGTAGGTTTATTCCTAGGTATTTTATTCTTTGTGTTGCAGTGGTAAATGGGAGTGTTTCCACAATTTCTCTTTCAGATTTTTCATCATTAGTGTATAGGAATGCAAGAGATTTCTGTGCATTAATTTTGTATCCTGAAACTTTACCAAATTCATTGATTAGCTCTAGTAGTTTTCTGGTGGCATTTTTAGGATTCAAGATAGAGAGCTTTTTAAAGGGTATCCAGTGCTACAATAACTGACTGCCTAAAGTTTGGCCAATAGTATTGACCCTTGGATCCTATCCTTTATCAGGACATACTGGCTAAGGGATTAAAAAGCAGCAACATTCCACTGAGCTCCATCATTTGTGATAGTTGGCAGAGCCATTTGTACAATTTGTGAACTCCCATTGCTGTTCACTCAGTTAATCCAAGGGGCTCCCATAGCCAAGGGGTATAGGGCAAGGATGACCTCCTCCAGCACCATGGCATTTGGCAAGGGACTGAGGACAGAGGAGGCTACCCCTTCCTGCAGGTAGAATATGCCAGAGGGTCTAGATTTGGCTCCAGTATGTATTAAAAAGGCCTTGATAGCTGAACTTGTGGGTGATGTTTCCATGATGCAAAGCATAATGGGCAACTGGGTATGGAAAGGTCAGAAGCTCAGGGTCTATGAGAACCTCTATTTCCAGGAGAACCCAGTAAGTGACCAGTCATTTGTTCTTTTAGTGGTGCATAACATAGGTCTGAGGAGGGCAGTTTCTTACATCAGAAGCCCTTGGGAAAGTTAAGGCCATCTTATGTAGTCCAAAGATTCCTGCGATAAAAGTTTGTCAAAGCCTCTACAGTGAAGGAATCTCCGAGGTGGATGCTCTCACACTGACCCTGTGGGTGGCTCGAAAGTCAGAAGACCTGTCCATTGGTGAAAGTGGGTGTTAAAGTCCCCTACTATGATTGTGTTACTGTCAATTTCCCCTTTTATGGCTGTTAGCATCTGCCTTATGTATTGAGGTGCTCTTATGTTGGGTGCATAAATATTTACAATTGTTATATCTTCTTCTTGGATTGATCCCTTGATCATTATGTAGTGTCCTTCTTTGTCTGTGGTAATAGTCTTCATTTAAAGTCTATTTTGTCTGATATGAGAATTGCTACTCCAGCTTTCTTTTGATTTCCATTTGCATGAAATATCTTTTTCCATCCCCTCACTTTCAGTCTGTATGTGTCCCTAGGTCTGAATTGGGTCTCTTGTAGACAGCCTATATACGGGTCTTGTATTTGTATCCATTCAGCCAGTCTATGTCTTTTGATTGGAGCATTTAATCCATTTACATTTAAGGTAATTATCGATATCTATGTTCCGATTACCATTTTCTTAATTGTTTTGGGCTTGTTATTGTAGGTTTTTTTCTTCTCTTGTGTTTCCTACCTAGAGAAGTTCCTTTAGCATTTGTTGTAGAGCTGGTTTGGTGGTGCTGAATTCTCTTAGCTTTTGCTTGTCTGTAAAGGTTTTAATTTCTCCATCGAATCTGAATGATATCTTTGCTGGGTAGACTAATCTTGGTTGTAGATTTTTCCCTTTCATCACGTTAAATATGTCCTGCCACTCCCTTCTGGCTTGCAGAGTTTCTGTTGAAATATCAGCTGTTAACCTTATGGAGATTCCCTTGTATGTTATTTGTTGTTTTTCCCTTGCTGATTTTAATATTTTTTCTTTGTATTTAATTTTTAATAGTTTGATTAATATGTGTCTTGGCATGTGGGAAAACTGGACAGCTACATGTAAAAGAATGAAATTAGAGCACTTCCTAACACCATACACAAAAATAAACTCAAAATGGATTAAAGACCTAAATGTAAGTCCAGATACTATAAAACTGATAGAGGGAAACATAGGCAGAACACTCTATGACATAAATCACAGCAAGATCCTTTTTGACCCACCTCCTAGAGAAATGTAAATAAAAACAAAAATAAACAATTGGGAAACAAATGGGGCCTAATGAAACTTAAAACCTTTTGCACAGCAAAGGAAACAAGACGAAAGGACAGCACTCAGAATGGGAGAAAATATTTGCAAATGAAACAACTGACAAAGGATTAATCTCCAAAATATACAAACAGCTCATGCAGCTCAATATCAAGAAAACAAACAACCCAAACCAAAAATGGGCAGAAGAACTAAACAGACATTTCTCCAAAGAAGATATACAGATTGCCAACAAACACATGAAAGGATGCTCAACATCACTAATCATTAGAGAAATGCAAATCAAAACTACCATGAGGTATCACCTCACACTGGTCAGAATGACCATCATCAAAAAATCTACAAACAATAAATGCTGGAGAGCATGTGGAGAAAAGGGAACCCTCTTGCACTGTTCGTAGGAATGTAAATTGATACAGCCACTATGGAGAACAGTATGGAGGTTCCTTAAAAAACTAAAAATAGAACTACCATATGACCCAGCAATGCCACTACTGAGCATATACCCTGAGAAAACCATAATTCAAAAAGAGACATGTACCACAATGTTCATTGCAGCTCTATTTACAATAGCCAGGACATGGAAACAACCTAAGTGTCCATGGACAGATGAATGGATAAAGAAGATGTGGTACATATACACAATGGAATATTACTCAGCCATTAAAAGAAACAAAATTGAGTTATTTGTAGTGAGGTGGATGGACCTAGAGTCTGCCATACAGAGTGAAGTAAGTCAGAAAGAGAAAAACAAATACTGTATGCTAACACATATATATGGAATCTAAAAAAAAAAAAAAAAATTGGTTCTGAAGAACCTAGGGGCAGGACAGGAATAAAGATGCAGACGTAGAGAATGGACTTGAGGACACAGGGGAAGGGGAACGGTAAGCTGGGACAAAGTGAGAGAATGGCATGGACATATATACACTACCAAATATAAAATAGATAGCTAGTGGGAAGCAGCCGCATAGCACAGGGAGATCAGCTTGGTGCTTTGTGACCACCTAGAGGGGTGGGATGGGGGGATGGGAGGGAGACGCAAGAGGGAAGAGATATGGGGATATATGTATATGTATAGCTGATTCACTTTGTTGTAAAGCAGAAACTAATACACCATTGTAAAGCAATTATACTCCAATAAATATGTTTAGAAAAAAAAAGGTAAAGGTAGAGCTCAAATGTGCAACAAAATGGGAACACAGGGTTATGTAATATTTTTAAATGTGTATGTGTGGATAAACATATAATACAAGCTACATTTATGTCCTGATTGCAAAGTAAATGATTATGTAAAGAAAAATAAAAACTAAAAGTAGGTAAAGTCAAGGAAATATTAACTGTGATTATAGTAGTATGTTAGGTAGTTTTTGTCCCTTTTCCAAATTGTCTCAAATGAACATACTAAATATTAATAGTAGTTGTCAAAAAAAACAAAAACAAAAACAAAACTCAGCAGAGCCTCAGAAGAGCACGCTCTTTCTACTTGACTGGCAGGATGAAATGCACCGGAAAATAGCAACTCACTGCCCTACCCCCATTCCCCAACACACACACACACATATCAGCGCTGACTGGTCCCTTGGCACTTGGAGGGAAGTCACACCTTGCTCTTTTCAGAGGATCCTTTGGTAGAGCTAGCTGATTCATGTAAAAAATGGTGCCCCAAGGGTATCATCCCAGATTCTAGACAAGTAGCTCAGCTCAGATTGGAATCTGGGGCAGACTTTGCTTCTGAGTTCTGAATTTAGCATGGGAGTTAAGAGCAACATCCAGCAAATGCAGCAAACAGCGTTTGCGGCCACAGCCCGAGAGCACACCAGTAGGCAGGGGCGCCCACCCAGGCTGCTGCTACCCTCTAGTGGAGACAGTTAGTAAGTCAAGAAGAGCCGGTTGGTACATCACTGAAGTCTGATGTCAGACCGCCCTGCTCACTGCACCAACTGCTTTAAATATAGGTTTTAGTATTATTTAGGTATGACAAGGCCAACAGAACAAGAGATGACTGACATTGAAAAGAGAGTTTGTTACACCCACAGATCCCAAGAGAAGGGGCACATCACACCATTGGAGGACCACAGGGGTGAGTACCAGAGTCAGTTAGAAGCCGGAAGGAGTAGGGAAATTGTGTGCAAGAGCCTCGATTGTGTGTCAGTTTTCTCTATATCTCTTGTAAGGACATTTGTCATTGGATTTAGGGCCACCCAGATAACCCAGGGTGATCTCCTCATCTTAAGATCCTTAAAATAACTACATCTGCAAAGACTCTTTTTCTAAATAAGGTAACACTCAGGTTCCAGGGATTTGATGTGGACATATCTTTTTTGGTGGCCCATCATTTCAATCCACTACACCTACCCTTTTTTATGTGGGATCTTAGATCCCCAACCAGGGATCGAACCCATGCCCCCTGCATTGGAAGGGCAAAGTCTTAACCACTGGACCACCAGGTAAGTCCCTACAACTACCTTTTAAATACATCACAAATCTGACCCAATCTCACCATCTTCACTGTTACCACCACGGTCCCAGCTACCATCATCTCTCTCCTGAACCAGTGCAAAGCCTCCTTACTGGTCTCTGACCTCTTAACAATGTGCTCTGCAAAATGTAGCCAAGATTATCCTTTTAAGACTTAAATCAGTCACGTTACTACTTGGCTCAGAAACTCCATAGGCCTCCTTCTTGTGTATAATAAAATGCAAAAGCCTTGGTCTGGCTTATGTAATTTGGCCTGAATTCCTCTCCAACTTTTATCCTCTCTCTGCACGTTTTCTCCTGTGACCCAGCCTCTCCCAGCAAATAAAGAATGTTCCAAAGTGCCCTCTCCTCCAGCTGGATCTCTCTCCTCCCATATGTACCCCTGGCTCATTTTCTCACTTCATCTAGGTGTCTACTCATTCAGATATCATCTCCTCACAGAGGCATCCCCTGAATACTTATACTAAACTAACACATATTCTAATTCTTTATCGTGTGACTCTTCTTAGCACGTATGACACATGATGTTGGCATATGCATTCATTGTTTATTCTCTGAAGGCAAAGGCCTCTCTGCTCCGTAATAATGCCTAGGATACTGCCTGGCACAGCAGACACTTAAAGAATGTATTTGTTGGGATGAATAAATGAATGAGTGAATAAATCTGCTGAGGGTTTTCCTAATTAAGATCACCTTATCATTTTTCAAATTATCCCCGGTGGCTGCCCCACAAGAGCATTATCGGAACTAAAGCCCACATAAAAACACGATGTGTTCTAGGAAGCAATGAGCACATTTAAGCAAAATAATTCTTACTGAAGTACAATTTTACTGTTTTTATTTATTTTTTTAAACAGAATAACTGAGCTTATGTTGAAGGAACTGTGTTACGGGAATTGCATAGTTTATTGCTCAGGAAAGTGTTGAGCTGATACTGCCATTATTCCCACAAAGGCAAGGAAGGAAGAGTCGTGAGGATTAATAATTCCTGTAACATCTTGCTTTCCAGGGATACGAGAAATGGCCATTTCTGACAATTGCTTTGAGTTCTCTGTAATGGCTAATCCTGTTGAAACGAATTATTAACAATTTCCTGAGCATTTGCTGAGTTTGTAAGTCCTAGGTTGAGAAAGGTGTCTTTCTAGATAAGCAGTTACGTGAACAGCATGCAAATTATATAAACAAAAACATAAGAGAGTGTTAAGTGATACAGTTAGCACAGTTGAGGGAGGCACCTGGAGATAAGCTTCTCAGAGCCGGGTAAAAAGTGTTTAATATTGATATTATGGAATGAAGGATGCAGTAGCCTGCTTTAGACTCAGATCCTGCCCTGCCACTCTCCTCCGTGAGGGCACTGCACCCTGGTCCACATTTCTCCAGCTACCGGGGTCTGACCAAAAATAGGCACAATTCTTAGAACACAAGGTACTTCCACTTGTCGGCTCTTATCACCCACTGCTTGGAATCCCTTGCCAGCTTCCCTACTGGCTGGACTGGCTTCCTGATGTGCTTTTCTGAACCATGCCTGTGCTTGGCATCTACCTGGACAGGGCCTGGGGCTCTGACTGCATGCGCTGGCACTGGCCTTTGCATTTGTATTCTTTCCCCAGATATTCTCTGTCTCCCACTCCCTCACATGGAGGGGCTCTGTCTCCCTCTGGCTTCGTCCTCCTCCTCCCAGGTTCTTCCACTTCTCTCAGGTGTGTCACGTTCCTGGCCCTAAGCAGAGCCAAACTCCATCTTAGCTGTGCACCCAGCCAGTCTCATGGGTTCCCCAGGGACATGGCCAAGGCCTGGAAGTCCCTTCCCTTTGTATATTTGAGACAGAACTGCAGGCAGACTGCAAGCAGGCCAGTGCCCTGGGTCATGTCTGCCCTAGAAGCTTCTATTCACAGCATGGATTGGTGTGGGGGAGATGGGTGAGTCATGGCAGGAATAGACACTGGATTTCCACCTTCTCACTTCCTTTTCACTTCTCAGCCTCTCCTGTGGAATGCCCCTCGCTAAGGCCTCTAATGACCTTTATGTGCCCACATCTTACTGTAAAACAAAGAATGTTGCCCACCATCCAGTTCTACCCACAGTACACCCTGAAAGGAGTTCAGGGCAGAGATTAGGAACGAGGCACTCTGCACTCTGGGAAAACAGATAGTTAGATATTATCAGGCAAACATTTTATGAATACACATTCTTGCATCTTCCCATACTTAGAAAAGCACTAAAACCATTAACTAAGATACCTGTTCCTCGTGACTAGCAGCAACCTTCTACCTAGGTGATTGCTTGGTTGCACATACCCCCTTGGTTGCAACCCCCTTGGTTGCTGACCTCCTGCCTTACCTCTTTGGAGCAGTTCCCCAGGGTTGTCTGAGAGGCTGTCTCCCGGGCTGTAGTCCTCAGTAAGTCCCCAAGTAAAACTGAAATTCTCAGCTCTCACTTTGTGCGTTTTTTTCCAAGTTGACATTATCCAACTAATTTTCAGTCTTAATTTTTTTTTTTTTTTTTTTTTGCTTGCTGTGTTAGTTTCCTGTGGCTGCCATAACAATGTACCACAAACTGAGTGGCCTAAAGCCACAGAAATTTGTTCTTTCACAGTTCTTGAGGCCCGAAGTCTGAAATCAAGGTATCGGCAGGCTTCGTCCCTTCTGGAGCCTCTGAGGGAGAATCTATTCTACGCCTTTCTCCTCATCTCTGGTGGTTGCAAGGAACACCAATCCTTGGTGTTCCTTGGCTTGTGGCAGCATCCCTGTAATCTCTACCTCTTTCTGTGCATGGACTTTTTTTCTGAGTCTCTCTGCATCCTCTTCTCTTCTCATAGGAACACCAGTCATTGGTTTTAGGGTCCCTTTTAACCCAATATGATCTCATCTTAACCCTTAACTAACTGTATCTGCAAAGAACCCATTTCCAAATAAGGTCTCATTCTTTTTTTTTTTTTTTAATTTATTTATTTTTGGCTGCTTTGTGTCTTCGTTGCTGCGCGTGGGCTTTTCTCTAGTTCTGGCTAGCAAGGGTTACTCTTCATTGCGGTGTGCAGGCTTCTCCTTGTAGTGGCTTCTCTCGTTGTGGAGCAGGGGCTCTAGGCACGTGGGCTTCAGTAGTTGTGGCACACAGACTCAGTAGTTGTGGCTCGTGAGCTCTAGAGTGCAGGTTCAGTTGTGGCTCACGGGCTTCGTTGCTCCACGGCACATGGGATCTTCCTGGACCAGGGATCAAACCCGCGTCCCCTGTGTTGGCAGGTGGATTCTTAACCACTGCGCCACCAGGGAAGTCCCAATAAGGTCTCATTCTGAGGTTCTGGGTAGATGTAAATTTGGGGGGGACACTATTCAACCCACTACCTCTTCTTAGTTTGTTAAATTCTTTGAAACGTTTTAAAGTTTGTTAAAAACAAACTTTCCCCATTCCTTTCCCTCATCTTTTTGGCTAATCCTTTCAGTATTTTCTCTATCTATAAAAAAACATTTTAAAAATTTACACATACGTTTCTCTTCAAAAGTTACTGAACATATATTTTCCACAGCTGCCCTCTTAGATGATGGCTACCCTCTCATGTACAGTACCTGCCTGGTCCTAGGAGCATTTGAGTCTGTGATTCCATCACATGTAGAAGACCTTCTGTGGTCAGTGTAAAATTAACTGAAATAGTAGTGACATTACAATAAGATTTCTACCATGCTGGGCAAATCTACTTATTGATTTCTTTCATCAATCAGATAACACCTAAAAAAAAATGAATTGCCCACTCTAGGTTAGGCACTATTCTTGACACTGGGAATACAATTTTGAGCAATTATACCTGCCCTTATGGAGATTACTGTTTAGTGAGGAAAAAAAAAAAAGGTATGAATCACACAGATAAGTGAAGAAGATCATTATTCTTGGGGACTTCCCTGGTGGCACAGTGGTTAGGAATCCGCCTGCCAATGCAGGGGACACGGGTTTGATCCCTGGTCCAGGAAGATCCCACATGCCATGGAGCAACTAAGCCCGTGAGCCACAACTACTGAGCCTGCACTCTAGAGCCTGTGTGCCACAACTACTGAGCCCGCGTGCCACAACTACTGAACCCCACACACCCAGAGCCTGTGCTCCTCAACAAGAGAAGCCACCACAATGAGAAGCCTGTGTCCCGCAATGAAGAGTAGCCCTGGCTTGCTGCAACTAGAGAAAGCCCGCGCACAGCAACGAAGACCCAACGCAGCCAAAAATAAATTAATTAATTAATTTAAAAAAAAAGATAATTATGCTCGGTCTTACAAATGAGAGGTCTGTGGTGCTGAGACGATAGAGAGGGAGTTAGGGAAAGCCAAGATATGAAGGATGAGTGATTTAAGTAGACAAGGGAAAGAGACGATCCATGCATAGGAAACAGTAGGTACAAACATCCTATGTCTGGAGGGACAATTATATGGAACAACACTAAAGGAAGAAGCATGTACTGTAGTGTAAGTGGGAAGAAAGTGTGGTAGGAAATGAGGGAGAAAGGCAGCAGCCAGACCATGCAGAACCTAGTCAACTATGCTGAGTTTGTCTTTATCCTAAGAGCAACGGGAAGTTGTTAACATGCTTTAAGAAACAGAATATGGGGGCTTCCCTGGTGGCGCAGTGGTTGAGAATCTGCCTGCCAATGCAGGGGACGCGGGTTCGAGCCCTGGTCTGGGAAGATCCCACATGCCGCGGAGCAACTAAGCCTGTGCGCCACAACTACTGAGCCTGCGCGTCTGGAGCTTGTGCTCCACAACAAGAGAGGCCGTGACACTGAGAGGCCCACGCACCGCGATGAAGAGTGGCCCCCACACGCCGCAGCCCTTGCACAGAAACGAAGACCCAATGCAGCCAAAAATAAAATAATTAATTAATTAATTAAAAGAAAAAAAATTAAAAAAAAAAAAAAAAGAAACAATATGTTCACGTTTGTCTTATTAAAGAGATTACCCTGGATGCAATTTGTAAAACAGATTTAAGGGGTGTGAGGGTAGATGGGGGTGGGCCAATTAGGGGGCTTCTGCTAAAAATCTAAGTGAGAAATGATGGTATTTTGGACTAGGGTAGTCTGATAGAGATGGAGAAATACGGATAGATTTGAGAGAGGAGGTTAAATCTTGGTGATGGACTGAAAATGGAGAGCTAGGAGAGCTAGGGAGAAGGAAGAGTCAAGGGTAAGTCCTAGGTCTAGGAAGTGTAAACAGATGCTGTTTTCTGAGGTAGGGAGCACTGGTCTGAAATGGGAGAGGAGGGGTAAGTACGTGATTTGCTTTAGGACTTGTTGGACTCAAGGTGTGGCTGAAACACTCAAGAGGAGGTATTGAAGTAGGGGATGGTGATTTGAGCCTGAAGCTCAGAGAAGTTTTGGTAAATTAGATCACATTATAAAATGCTTAGCTCAGGGACATCCCTGGCAGTCCAGCGGCTAAGACTCTGCTCGCAATGCAAGGGGTATGGGTTCGATCTCTGGTCGGGGAACTAAGATCTCATATGCTGCAGGATACAGCCAAAAAAATGCTGCAGGATACAGCCAAAAAAAACCCAAAAAACAAAAAATGATTAGCTCAGTATCTGTTCATAAGTGCCGGCCAATGCTTATTATTTTCCAACAATATCTTTAACGTGGTCGAAATTGACACGATAAAGTGTACATGATTAAATGCGTTAACACATTTTAAAATACTTAAAACAATGCCTAGCACATAGGAAGAGCTTAATAAAAGTTAAGGAGGAAATAAAAGAGACCATATCTCTGAAAACACTTTTGATTTCTGTGTATCAGTATAAGAAATTATGATGTATTCAACGTTTGACCCAAGTTTGGGAACTTCACAGAAAAGGGTTGTGTATCTGCAGCCATTACTTAGAAACACTTCACTTTTCAGATAGAAATTTCACATTTCTAAAAATGACCCTTCATACTGTTGCCAATAAAAGCACTGAACAGAGATGAGTGGCCTATTCTAATTCTTGGCCCAACCTTCCCTGCTTGTGTGACTTCCCCTGGGCTTCCTGAAGGAATTGTATCAAATGACCTCTTTCAGTTTTAAAATTCCATATCTGATTTCTAAACCTCTTTGCAAAAGACAGCCTCACTCCCCTGGGATGAGGAGCCCACAGGAGAGTCACAGAGAAGCTGGAGCCCAAGAGAGCCTGGCACTCATGCTCTATTACTACATCTGCAGCTGGGGGTCATACAGAGCACGCGTGATCATCAGATTAACAGGCATCTTGGAAGTCTCACTCAGTATTTCCTTTCAAGTCAAAGGTCAGTGATTTCCCCACTTTCCGCCCCTGACACAGACAGAGGAAGATGAGAAACACAGCAACAGCAGGGTTCAGGGACACTGGCAGCTGGAGACAAATTGGTTTAGGGAGCAAGGATGTAGGCGTATTGAGTTTGGGTTTCTAAACCCTTGGGACCCTTGAGCCCTGGGAAACAGAAGAGGCAGCTGGGCAAACTGCTGAAATGCAGATCTGACTTAAGATCACTCCCACCAGAAGATCCTTTCCAAGAGGAAGCAAACATAGAAAGATGTTTGGGGACATTTATTGCCCAGAGCAACTACTGTGTTTTAAAGCTGTAGGTCACAGAACTTAGGAGAGAGGAAAAGTCTGTTTGGGGATGAGGTGAGTTTAAACCTTGGTTCTGCCACCAACTCTGTGGCCATAGACAAGTCACTTTCTGAGCCTTAGCTTCCTCATCTGTAAAATCTTCATTACTTACCTGACCTACCTCATGGGATTGTCATAAAAATATTACAGGTGAGAGAGCAAAACACAGTACCTAGCACACAGTATGGACTAATTTCTCAATGTACCTCCTAGATTCTCTCCAAAGCAGACACATACTAGGTTGTGCCCCATTGCATTCAACAAGAAACTTCATCAGAAGGAAGGTAGGACATGTTCTTCTCATGGTCCTCATTCCCATGAAGTGATCCTCTTATGGAATTCTGCCAGGATCAATTGTGGAAAAGGAATAAAGGAAAGAGGCAGAGAGAGACAAGCTCTGAACCAGTAAACCCCAAACTCGGGAGAACTCAAAATATCTGAGCTCAGTGGAAAGTTTGTTTGTGTGTTCTGCCTGTGTTTTCAGCCAAGCAGAGCCCCAGAAATATTTTCTGGATCATGGGTCTTTTGGAATGTATTTGTAGGAAACTTTTTGCTCTACACAGAGCTAGTCTTAGAGGGTGCCAAATCACAGAATCTGGGGAGACCTTCAAGATGGCGGAGGAGCAAGATGTGGAGATCACCTTCCTCCCCACAAATACATCAGAAATACATCTACATGTGGAACAACTACTACAGAACACCCACTGAACGCTGGCAGAAGACCTCAGACTTCCCCAAAAGGCAAGAAACTCCCCACGTACCTGGGTAGGGCAAAAGAAAAAAGAACAAACAGAGACAAAAGAATAAGGACAGGACCTGCACCTCTGGGAGGGAGCTGTGAAGGAGGAAAAATTTCCACACACTAGGAAGCCCCTTTACTGGTGGAGACAGGGGCTGGTGGGGGCGAAGCTTTGGAGCCACGGAGGAGAGCACAGCAATAGGTGTGCAGAGGGCAAAGCAGAGAGATTCCCGCACAGAGGATCGGTGCTGACCAGCACTCACCAGCCAGAGAGGCTTGTCTGCTCACCCGCCCCGGCGGGTGGGGTCTGGGAGCTGAGGCTCCGGCTTCGGAGGTCAGATCCCAGGGAGAGGACTGGGGTTGGCTGCATGAACACAGCCTGAAGGGGACTAGTGTGCCACAGCTAGCCAGAAGGGAGTTGGGGAAAAAGTCTGCAACTGCCTAAGAGGCAAGAGACCATTGTTTCAGGGTGCACGAGGAGAGGCGATTCAGAGCACCGCCTAAACAAGCTGCAGAGATGGGCATGAGCTGCAGCTATCAGTGCGGACCCCAGAGACGGGCATGAGACGCTAAGGCTGCTGCTGCAGCCACCAAGAAGCCTGTGTGCAAGTACAGGTCACTATCCACACCTCCCCTCCCGGGAGCCTGTGCAGCCCGCCACTGCCAGGCACCCGTGATCCAGGGACAACTTCCCTGGGAGAACACACAGCATGCTTCAGACTATTGCAATGTAATGCTGACCTCTTCCACCACAGGCTCACCCCGCATTCCGTACTCCTCCCTCCCCTGTGGCCTGAGTGAGCCAGAGCCCCCTAATCAGCTGCTACTTTAACCCCATCCTGTCTGAGCGAAGAACAGACGACCTCAGGTGACCTACATGCAGAGGCAGGGCCGAATCCAAAGCTGAACCCCAGGAGCTGTGCTAACAAAGAAGAGAAAGAGAAATCTCTCCCAGCAGCCTCAGGAGCAGCGGATTAAATCTCCCACAATCCACTTGATGTACCCTGCACCTCTGGAATACCTGAATAGATGATGAATCATCCCAAAATTGAGGCCGTGGACTTCGGGAGCAACTGAAGACTTGGGGTTTGTTTTCTGCATCTAATTTGTTTCTGGTTTTATGTTCATCTTAGTTTAGTATTTAGAGTTTTTATCATTGGTAGATTTGGTTGCTCTCTTCCTTTTTTATTTTGTTTTTTATATATAGATATAAATATTTTTTCCTTTTTCTCTTTTTATGAGTGTCTATGCTTCTTTGTGTGAATTTGTCTGTATATCTTTGCTTTTACCATTTGTCCTAGGTTTTTTTTTGTTTTTTTTTGTTTTTTTTTAATTTTTGGCTGTGTTGAGTCTTCATTGCTGTGTGTGGGCTTTCTCTAGTTGCAGCAGTGGGGGCTACTCTACGTTGAAGTTCGTGGGCTTCTCATTGCGGTGGCTTCTCTTATTGTGGAGCACGTGTTCTAGATGCGTGGACTTCAGTAGTTACAGCACGTGGGCTCAGTAGTTGTGGCTCATGGGCTCTAGAGCGCATGCTGTGTAGTTGTGGCGCATGGGCTTAGCTGCTCCACGGCATGTGGGATATTGCCAGACCAGGGCTCAAACCCGTGTTCCCTGCATTGGCAGGTGGATTCTTAACAACTGTGCCACGAGGGAAGCCCTGTCCTAGGGTTTTGTCTTTCTGTTTTTTTGTTTGTTTTGGGTTTTTATTGTTTTATTTTAGTATAGTTCCTAGTGCTTGCTATCATTGGTGGATTTGTTTCTTGGTTTGGTTGCTCTCTTCTATCTTTCTTTTTTTTTTTTCTTTTTTTAATTACTTTTAATTTTTTTAAATTTTTAATAATTGTTTTTATTTTAATAACTTTTTATTTTATTTTATTTCTTTCTTTTTATCTTTCTTTTTTTCTCCCTTTCTACCGAGCCATATGGCCAACAGGGTCCTGGTGCTCCTGCTGGGTGTCAGACCTGTGCCTCTGAGGTGAGAGAGCTGAGTTCAGGACACTGGGCCACCAGAGACCTCCCGGCTCCATGTAATATCAAATGGCAAAAGCTCTCCCAGAGATCTCCATCTCAATGCTAAGACCCAGCTCCACTCAACGACCAGCAAGCTACAGTGCTGGACACTCTATGCCAAACAACTAGAAAGACAGGAACACAACCCCACCTATTAGCAGAGAGGGTGCCTAAAATCATAATAAGTTCACAGACACCCCAAAACACACCACTGGACATGGTCCAGCCCACCAGAAAGACAAGATCCAGCCTCTTCCACCAGAACACAGGCACCAGTCCCCTCCACCAGGAAACCTAAACAACACACTGAACCAACCTTAGCCACTGGGGGCAGACACCAAAAACAATGGGAACTACGAACCTGAAGCATGTGAAAAGAAGACCTGAAACACAGTAAGTTAAGCAAAACGAGAAGACAGAGAAACACACAGCAGATGAAGGAGTAAGGTAAAAACCCACCAGACCAAACAAATGAAGAGGAAATAGGCAGTCGACCTGAAAAAGAATTCAGAGCAATGATAGTAAAGATGATCCAAAATCTTAGAAATAGAATAGAGAAAATACAAAAAACGTTTAACAAGGACCTAGAAGAACTGAAGAGCAAACAAAACAATGATGAAAAACACAGTAAATGAAATTAAAAATTCTCTAGAAAGAGTCAACAGCAGGATAACTGAGGCAGAAGAATGGAAAAGTGACCTGGAAGATAAGAGAGTGGAAATAATTACTGCAGAGCAGAATAAAGAAAAAAGAATGAAAAGAATTGAAGACAGTCTTAGAGACCTCTGGGACAACATTAAACACACTAACATTTGAATTATAGGGGTCCCAAAGAAGAAGAGAAAAAGAAAGGGACTGAGAAAATATCTGAAGAGATTATAGTTGAAAACTTCCCTAATATGGGAAAGGAAAGAGTCAATCAAGTCCAGGAAGCACAGAGAGTCCCATACAGGATAAATCTAAGGAGAAACACACCAAGACACATATTAATCAAACTATCAAAAATTAAATACACAGAAAAATATAAAAAGCAGCAAGGGAAAAAAAATAATATACAAGGGAATCCCCATAAGCTTAACAGCTGATCTTTCAGCAGAAACTCTGCAAGCCAGAAGGGAGTGGCAGGACATATTTAAAGTGATGAAATGGAAAAATCTACAACCAAGATTATTCTACCCAGCAAGGATCTCATTCAGATTTGACAGAGAAATTAAAACCTTTACAGACAGGCAAAAGCTAAGAGAATTCAGCACCGCCAAACCAGTTTTACAACAAATGCTAAAGGAACTTCTCTAGGCAGGCAACAAAAGAGAAGGAAAAGACCTTCAAGAACAAACCCAAAACAATTAAGAAAATGGTAATAGGAACATACATATCGATAATTACCTTAAATGTAAATGGTTTAAATGCTCCAATCAAAAGACATAGACTGGCTGAATGGATACAAAAACAAGACCTATACATATGCTGTCTACAAGAGACCCATTCAGACCTAGGGACACACACAGAGTGAAAGTGAGGGGATGGAAAAAGGTATTCCATGCAAATAGAAATCAAAAGAAAGCTGGAGTAGCAATTCTTAAAACAGACAAAATAGATTTTAAAATAAAGACTACTACAAGAGACAAAGAAGGACACTACATAATGATCAAGGGATCAATCCAAGAAGAAGATAAAACAATTGTAAATATTTATGCACCCAACATAGGAGCACCTCGATATATAAGACAAATGCTAACAGCCATAAAAGGGGAAAGCAACAGTAGCACAATCATAGTAGGGGACTTTAACACCCCACTTTCACCAAAGAAGAGATCATCCAAAATGAAAATAAATAAGGAAACATAAACTTTAAATGATACATTACACAAGATGGACTTAATTGATATTTACAGGACATTCCATACAAAAACAAGAGAATACTCTTTCTTCTCAAGTGCTCATGGAACATTCTTCAGGATAGATCATATCTTGGGTCACAAAACAAACCTTGGTAAATTTAAGAAAATTGAAATTGTATCAGGTATCTTTTCGACCACAACACTATGAGACTAGATATCAATTATAGGAAAAAATCTGTAAAAAAGACAACACATGGAGGCTAAACAATACACTACTAAACAACCAAGAGATCACTGAAGAAATCAAAGAGGAAATCAGAAAATACCTAGAAACAAATGACAATGAAAACATCACAACCCAAAACCTATGGGATGCAGCAAAAGCAGTTCTAAGAGGGAAGTTTATAGCAATACAATCCTACCTCAAGAAATAAGAAACATCTCAAATAAACAACCTAACCTTACACCTAAAGCAATTAGAGAAAGAACAACAAAAAAATCCCAAAGTTAGCAGAAGGAAAGAAATCATAAAGATCAGATCAGAAATAAATGAAAAAGAAATGAAGGAAACAGTAACAAAGATCAATAAAATTAAATGCTGGTTCTTTGAGAAGATAAACAAAATTGATAAACCATTAGCCAGACTCATCAAGAAAAGAAGGGAGAAGACTCAAATCAATAGAACTAGCAATGACAAAGGAGAAGTAACAATTGACACTGCAGAAATACAAAGGATCATGAGAGATTACTACAAGCAACTCTATGCCAATTAAATGGACAACCTGGAAGAAATGGACAAGTTCTTAGAAAAGCACAACCTTCCAAGACTGAACCAGGAAGAAATAGAAACTTTAAACAGACCAATCACAAGCACTGAAATTGAGACTGTGATTTAAAAAATCTTCCAAAAAACAAAAGCCCAGGGCCAGATGGCTTCACAGGCAAATTCTATCAAACATTTAGAGAAGAGCTAACACTTACCCTTCTCAAATCTTACAAAATATAGCAGAGGGAGGAACACTCCTTAACTCATTCTATGAAGCCACCATCCCCCTGATACCAAAACCAGACAAAGATGTCACAAAGAAAGAAAACTACAGGCCAATATCACTGATGAACATAGATGCAAAAATCCTCAGCAAAATACTAGCAAACAGAATCCAACAGCACATTAAAAGGATCATACACCATAATCAAGTGGGGTTTATCCCAGGAATGCAAGGATTCTTCAATATATGCAAATCAATCAATGTGATAAACCATATTAACAAATTGAAGGAGAAAAACCATGTGATCATCTCAATAGATGCAGAAAAAGCTTTTAACAAAATTCAACACTCATTTATGATAAAAATCCTCCAGAAAGTAGGCTTAGAGGGAACTTACTGACACATAATAAAGGCCATATATGACAAACCCACAGCTGACTTCACTCTCAATGGTGAAAAACTGAAATCTTTTCCTCTAAGATCAGGAACAAGACAAGGTTGTCCACTCTCACCACTATTATTCAACATAGTCTGGGAAGTTCTAGCCACAGTAATCAGAGAAGAAAAAGAAATAAAAGGAATCCAAATTGGAAAGAAGAAGTAGAGCTGTCACTATTTGCAGATGACATGATACTATACATAGAGAATCCTAAAGATGCTACCAGAAAACTACTAGAGCTAATCAATGAATTTGGTAAAGTAGCAAGATACAAGATTAATGCACAGAAATTTCTTGCATTCCTATACACTAATGATGAAAAATCTGAAAGAGAAATTAAGGAAACACTCCCACTTACCACAGCCACAAAAAGAATAAAATACTTAGGAATAAACCTACCTAAGGAGACAAAAGACCTCTATGCACAAAACTGTAAGACACTGATGAAAGAAATGAAACATGATAGAAACAGATGGAGAGATACACCATGTTCTTGGATTGGAAGAATCAGCATTGTGAAAATGACTCTACTACCCAAAGCAATCTACAGATTCAGTGCAATCCATATCAAACTACCAATGGCATTTTTCACAGAACTAGAATAAAAAAATTTCACAATTTGTATGGAAACACAAAAGATCCCAAATAGCCAAAGCAGTCTTGAGAAAGGAAAACGGAGCTGGAGGAATCAGGCTCCCTGACTGCAGACTATACTACAAAGCTATAGTAATCAAGACAGTATGGTCCTGGCACAAAAACAGAAATATAGATCAATGGAACAGGATAAAAGCCCAGAGATAAACCGACGCATCTATGGTCACCTTATTTTTGCTAAAGGAGGAAAGAATATACACTGGAGAAAAGACAGCCTCTTCAATAATTGATGCTGGGAAAACTGGACAGCTACATGTAAAAGAATGAAATTAGAACACTCCCTACACCATACACAAAAATAAACTCAAAATGGACTAAAGACCTAAATGTAAGGCCAGATACTATAAAGCCCTTAGAGGAAAACATAGGCCAAACTTTCTATGACATAAATCACAGCAAGAAACTTTTTGACCCACCTCCTAGAGGAATGGAAATAAAAACAAAAATAAACAAATGGGACCTAATGAAACTTCAAAGCTTTTGCACAGCAAAGGAAACCATACACAAGACAAAAAGACAACCCTCAGAATGGGAGAAAATATTTGCAAATGAAGCAACTGACAATGGATTTATCTCCAAACTTTACAAGCAGCTCATGCAGCTCAATATCAAAAAAACAAACAACCCAATCCAAAAATGGGCAGAAGAGCTAAATAGACATTTCTCCAAAGAAAATATACAGATGGCCAACAAACACATGAAAGGATGTTCAACGTCACTAATCATTAGAGAAATGCAAATCAAAACTACAATGAGGTATCACCTCACACCAGTCAGAATGGCCATCATCATAAAATCTACAAACATTAAATGCTGGAGAGCTTGTGGAGAAAAGGGAACCCTCTTGCACTGTTGGTGGGAATTTAAATTGATACAGCCACTGTGGAGAACAGTATGGACCTTCCTTAAAAAACTAAAAATAGAACTACCATACGACCCAGCAATCCCACTCTTGGGCATATATCCTGAGAAAACCATAATTCAAAAAGAGTCATGGACCACAATGTTCATTGCAGCTCTATTTACAATAGCCAGGACATGGAAGCAACCTAAGTGTCCATGGGCAGATGAATGGATAAAGAAGATGTGGCACATATATACAATGGAATATTACTCAACCATAAAAGAAACGAAATTGAGTTATTTGTAGTGAGTTGGATGGACCTAAATTCTTTCATACAGAGTGAAAAAAGTCAGAAAGAAAAAAACAAATACTGTCTGCTAACACATATATATGGAATCTAAAACAAACAAACAAACAAACAAAACAATGGTTCTGAAGAACCTAGAGGCAGGATAGGAATAAAGACACAGACGTAGAGAATGGACTCGAGGACACGGGGAGTGGGAATTGTAAGCTGGGAGGAAGTGAGAGAGTGCCATGGACATATATACACTACCAAATGTGAAATAGATAGCTAGTGGGAAACAGCTGCATAACACAGGGAGATCATATCGGTGCTTTGTGACTACCTAGAGGGGTGGAATAGGGAGGGTGGGAGGGAGACGCAAGAGAGAGGAGATATGGGAATAAATGTATATGTATAGCTCATGCACTTTGTTATAAAGAAGAAACTAACACTTCATTGTAAAGCAATTATACTCCAATAAAGATGTTAAAAAAAAAATAATCACAGAATCTGTCCAGGGCACCAAGACATCCAGGAAAATATACCTGATGGGTAAACAGTGATTTTGTCAGTTGCATATAATCTTTGAAGATAATTTCTTACACTGGTACACAGAAAGAAAAGTTGTTTTCAGAGACATCGTTGTAAAAATTTTCTCCTTGATCTTGATCAAGCTCCTACTATGTGTGAGGTACTGTTTTAAGTACTTAAATGTCTTATGTATTCATCAAGTACATTAAATTGTCTGTTTCCATAACCATACTCCCTCTCCCATTATTTTTAGAGGAAAAGGGTGAAATAGCCCCACTTTCCTCATATCCTTTGTTGGTTGATCTGACAGAGAGCACCCATCAAGCCCCCTGTGTTTCCCTTGCCAACCTCACAGCTGTGAGAGTGGCTTAGGAAAAGATCTAGAGAGCTCTGAATGTTTCTGTCAAGACCCCCGCCCCTCCCCCACACCCACAGGGAAAAGACCACCAGAGCTAATCTGCTCATGGCCCATACAGTCAGCCTGCAAGAACACCAAATCACTTCTCACCACCAGACCCCGTGCCCAGATGACCCTCACAGCCCCCAGTCTGGCCCAATGCCCTCTGCAGCTTGCTGTCACTCATCAGAAAAATGCCATTTAATCCTCACCTCCTCCTGAACTTTACCTTCACTTTCTTGATTTTACTCAATGGTTTTCATCCCTGGCTGCACGTTAGAATTGCGTGTAAAGCATACATTTTTTTTTAAATTTAAAAATCCGTACTCTTTTCCCAATGAATTAAGTCAGAATTAGTGGGAGGTGTGGTGGGAGGGAGTTAAGGCTTTTTTTTTTTTAAGGTCAAACAGGAAGGGTTAGCAAATATTAGGTAGTGTACAGGGTCTCTAGGGGAGTGATATGATATCTCTTATATGTGGAATCTAAAAGAACATTACAGGGGACTTCCCTGGTGGTGCAGTGGTTACAAATCCGCCTGTCAATGCAGGGGACACCGGTTCGAGCCCTGGTCTGGGAAGATCCCACATGCCATGGAGCAACTAAGCCCGTGTGCCTGCGCTCTAGAGCCTGCAAGCCACAACTACTGAAGCCCGAGTGCCTAGAACCCTGCTCCACAACAAGAGAAGCCACCGCGATGAGAAGCCTGCGCACCGCAACAAAGAGTAGCCCCCGTTCGCCGCAGCTAGAGAAAGCCCGCGGACAGCAATGAAGACACAACACAGCCAAAAGTAAATAAGAAATAAATAAATTTATTTAAAAATATTAAAAAATATATAAAGACAATACAAATGAACTTATTTACAAAGCAGAAACAGACTCACAGACTTCACAAACAAACTTATGGTTACCAAAGAGGAAAGGTAGGGGGGAGGGATAAATTAGGAGTTTGGGATTAACATATACTCACTACTATATATAAAATAGATAATCAACAAAGACCTACTGTATAGCACAGGGAACTCTACTCAACATTCTGTAATAACCTAAATGGGAAAAGAATCTGTAAAAGAATATGTATACGTGTAACTGAATCACTTTGCTGTACACCTGAAACTAACAACATTGTAAATCAACTATACTCCAATATAAAATAAATTTTTAAAAAAGATCTACTATATAGCACATGGAACTATATTCAGTATCTTGTAATAACCCATAATGGAAAAGAATCTGAAAAAGAATATATATACGCATATATATACACACACATATATATTATAACTGCATCACTTTGGTGTACACCAGAAACTAACACATTTTAAATCAACTATAGTTTCATAAAAAAAAGTCCCCCCCCAAAAAAAAATCCATACCCTCTTCCCAAATAAAGTCAGAATTGGTGGGGGGGGGGGGGTTGGAGTTAAGTGTTTGTTGTTTTTTTTTTAAGTTCAAACAGGAAGGGGTTTATTAACAAATATTAGGTAGTGTACAGGGTCTCTAGGAGAGGCACAGCACCAGCTGGGTCAGCTGGGCAACCAGAACAAAGCTCAACCCTCCTTCCTGGGGACCACCCTGGATAGAGGGATGTCTCCAACGCCACTTTCACCAGAAAATGGAGACTGTTCACTGCACATTTCCCCATGTGGTCTTCACTACCAGTAAGAGGTTTTTGTTTTTGTTTTGTTTTTGATAATTAACAAACCATAAATTTGGCTTTTTCCACATAACTCAGGCACCCCTCTATAGTCAAACCCTCCTCCTGCAGCCACCACTGGCAACCAGTAATCTGCTCCCCATCACTATAATTTTGCCTTTGGGGCAATGTGATATGAATGGAATAATACAGTATGTAACCCCTTAAGACTGGATTTTTTCACTCAGCATTAATGCCCTTGAGGTCAATCCAAGTTGCTGTATCTACATTTTGTTCCTTTTCATTGTTGAGTAGTGTTCCATTGTATGGATAGACCAGTTTATTTACCTGTTGAAGGGATATTTGGATTGTTCCTGGTCTTTGGTTACCAGTAATGGAAGTGCTATGTCTAGGTTTTGGTGTGAACACAAATTTTCCTTTCTCTTGGGTCAGTACCTTGGAGGGTGATTGCTGGGTCTGATAGGAAACTACCAAACTGTTTTTCCAAAGTGGCTGTCTGGTCTCACCAGCAGTGTGTGCTACTTTCCATTGCTCCACATCCTCACCAGAACTTGGCGCTGTCATTATGTTTCATCTTAGCCATTTTCACAGGTATGTAGTTGTATCTTATTGTGGTCTTAATTTGCATTTCTCATTGGTATTTTTCAATGTCCCCACGTGACTCTAACATGCAGCTAGAGTTGCAAACCATTGAAAAAACTGAAACTTGGCTGCCCAAGCCTCCTAGTGGCCTCTGCCACTAAGTCTACTAATGTACCTGCATATAGATGCTGTGTTTCTATCTGTTGCAAGGGGTGAACCTCCATGGTCTTACCAACTGCTCCATCTGTGCTTCATTTCCACACTGGATTTTGTCCACTCTTCCCTGCCCAGTGGAATTACTTGTGGAGTTGTTCCTTCTCTTTCTTGGCATCATCATTTTTCCTTCCACTGGATCGTATTATCAGCACCATACAAATATGCTGTAGTGAAAAAAAAAAAAAAATCCCTTTAACCCACATCCTTCCCCAGCTACCAGCATTTCTCTGCTCTTCCTTCAACAAAAGTCTTGAAAAAGTTGTCTATGTTTACTATCTCCTACCTTCCCCCACTCCATCTTTTTGCCCCTCCATCTTTTTTTATATTTACTCCAATCAGATTTTCACCTCCACCAGTCCATGAAACCTGTCCTCGTCAAATTCACCAATTGCCTTCACATGTCAAATCCAAAGTTTAGACACTCTCAGTCCTTAACTTATTCGACTATAATCCACAGAATTGATCACTACGTTGCATGCTTAATTTCCTTTTGACCTAGCCTCAGGGTTATCCTTCCAACTTAGTAGCTACTCTGTCTCAGCTTCCCTTGCTTGTTCCTCCTCATGTTTCTGATTCTACAACTTGGAGTAATCCTGGGCTCTGTCCTCAGTTGGCTTCTCTTTACACTCACTTCCTGCATGACCTTATTCTATGCCATTGCCCCAAATGCCATCTACGGATCAGTGACTTCCAAATTCCTATCTCTAGTCTAGACCTCTCTACTAAACTCCAGACTCTTTTGCAAACTTTCCACTTGGCTTCTGCATTTGCAAGTCTAATAGATATTGAAAACCACATGTGCATAACTGAAGGCTTGAATTATCTTTTACCCATCTCATCTTCCTCATCTCAGAAAACAGCAACTCCTTTCTTCCAGCTGTTCGGGCTAAAAACCTTGGAATCGTGTTTGATTTCTCTTTCTCTCAGACCCTACATCTATTCAACTAGCAAATCTTGTTGGCTGTTTCTTTGAATATATCCAGAGGCAAACAATGCCCTCAATTTCCACTGTTACAACCTAGTACAAGCCACAGTCAACTCTCATTGAATTATTGCAATATCTTCTAAATGTCTCCCTGCTCCCACCTTCCACCAGCTTATTCTTTTTTAAAAAAATTAATTTATTTATTTCTGGCTGCATTGGGTCTTTGTTGTTGGGTCTTTGTTGCTGAGCATGGGCTTTCTCTAGTTGCGGTGAGCGGGGGCTACTCTTTATTGCGGTGCACAGGGTTCTCATTACGGTGGCTTCTCTTGTTGCAGAGTTTGGGCTCTAGGTGCGTGGGCTTCAGTACTTGTGGCACGCAGGCTCAGTAGTCGTGGCACATGGGCTTAGTTGCTCTGCGGCATGTGGGATCTTCCCAGACCAGGGCTCAAAACTGTGTCCCCTGCGTTAGCAGGTGGATTCTCAACCACTGTGCCACCAGGGAAGTCCCCACCAGTTTATTCTTCACAGAGCTCAAGAGTAAATATTTAAAGTGTTCAAACTTAAAAAAACATTAGAAGATATCACTCCTCCACTTAAGAAGCTCCAGTGGCTCTCCCACATCATTGTGAAAAAAATTTTGAAGATTTTTGTGCTGACATTTCCATGATCTTTCCCTGACCGCCTTGCTGACCCATTTTTTTTTAAATTGTATTAAAGTATAGCTGACTTACAATGTTGTGTTTAATTTCTGCTGTAGAGCAAAGTGACTCAGTTTTTTATATATGTGTTTACTCTTCTTCATATTCTATTCCATTATGGTTTATCACAGGATATTGAATATAGTTCCCTGTGCTATACAATAGCACCTTGTTGTTTATGCATTCTATATATAATAGTTTGCATCTGCTAATCCCAAACTCTCAATCCATCCCTCCCCTACCCCACCCCCTTGGCAACCGCAAGTCTGTTCTCTATGTCTCTGAGTCTGTTTCTGTTTCGTAGATGTGTTCATTTGTGTCATATTTTAGATTCCACATGTAGGTGATATCATATGTTATTTGCCTTTGTCTTTCTGACTTACTTCATTTAGTATGATAATCTCTATGTCCATACACATGTTGCTGCAAATGGCATTATTTCATTCTTTTTATAGCTGAGTAATATTCCATTGTGTGTGTGTATATATCACATCTTCTTTATTCATTCATCTTTTGCTGACCTCATTTCTACCCCTTATCCACCTTGTGTTCATCCCACACCACTCATAAGCAATTACTATGGCTGGTAGCTTACAACAGAGAGAATTGCAGTTGTGTTCTTAGTGCGTATGATTTGGGAGAACAGGCATGAAATTAGTGTGATCATTGGCCATTAGGAGCAAGCTCCCACTTTGGAGCCCCTACCCTGCTCTTCCCTCTGCCCAGATGCCCGTCCTCTGGACATCTGCTTGATTCCCCCCTCCCTTTATTCAGGTCTCTGCTAGAGGCTGTCCTGACCCCTCTTTCTAAAGTAGTATCTCTCCCTGTCACTCTTACCCAGCTTAATTTTTCTTCAAGGCATGTATCACCACCTCACATAGAAATAACGCATTTACTTATTGGATGTCCCCCCTCTACTTCCCACTAGAACATGAGCCCCATGAGGCAGGATCTTTCTACTGTGTTCCTTGATGTATTGGTGTGCCCAGAACAGTGCCTATAGCACATTGAAGGGATTCAATAGGGGTTGAATGAATAAGTAAATGAATCTTCCTCGCATCACCATTAGTGACAATTTTTTCTTTCTAAAGCTTCCCTACATATCTTTTGAGCTGGTTTTCCTCTGGATAATAACACTTGGAGGTCCCCAGTACTACGTGTTTTCCTAAGCACATTTCCTAGCGATGACTCTGACCCTCTGAGGGCCTCTAGGGATGCCCTGCTCTAAATCAGTTTATAATGGCATCACTTCAAAGGAGAATCCTATTTGGAACAGTCATGTGAGTGGAATTTAACCATAAATGGAGTGCCCTGGGAAAAAGGCTCACACACACAAATGTATGCATAAATATTCACACACACTTGCATGCACACACACATAAACACACACACTCACACATAAACAATTTGGCTTCTTTGGTACATTTTCTCACCAAGTCAAAAATATGTTCTATTTATGCTCTGGAACATGTCTTTTAACTTTTTAAATGTTTTAAATAAAAACCAGAAAAGTTCAACTCTGTAGGGTTCCTTACAAAAACTAATTGTCAGTTTCAATCTTTAAAACTAGTTCATCCACAATGTAGAAATGATTAAACACAAAATAAAACAGAACAAGACCCAAAATGCATGCATTTGTGTAACAAATTTATACTTTTACAGTATAACTTGATGAAATTTTAATTACCTTGATTTTTAAAATTTTCAAAGTCCTAAGATGATGTCGTTACAAGTTAAAAGTTTCAAACATATGGTGTGTAGGTAACAACGCCATAACTCAACTGATGCTATCATTTTGATATATTTCTACATGGAGTTTTATTTTATAAATCGAGATCCTCTTGGAACTCTGCATTTACTCCATCACTCAGGGAGCTTATTACAGATATAATCATGGTTGTGTCTATAGTAAATATTTATGTTTTAGAAGAATGGAAGTAAAAGTAAATTAACTAAACATTTGCACCTTTCTCTCTTTTGAGTATTTGTTTTCTAAATTGTTAAAATGTCCTTAATTAAGACTTTGGTGCCATTCCAATAACCTTATTTCTTCTTGCATCCACTCAATAAATATTTATTGAAGATCTACTATGTATCTGTTCTAGGAGTTTGGGATACATCAGAGAACATAACCAGAAAAGATCTCTGCACTCATGGAATTTGCTTTTTATTAGGGAGAGACACATAATAAAATGTACACATTTTCTACTGTTGAATAAAAAATACCAAGAACTTAGCAGCTTAAACCACACATATTTATTATCTCACAGCTTCTGTGTCTCAGGAGTAGGTGCATAGTCCTTGTTTTTTGTTTTTTTTTTTAAGATTTTAGGAATCTCTACTTCATGGGTTTTAATTTTATTTATTTATTTATTTATTTATGGCTGTGTTGGGTCTTCGTTTCTGTACGAGGGCTTTCTCCAGTTGCGAGAAGTGGGGGCCACTCTTCATTGTGGTGCGCAGGCCCCTCACTATCGCGGCCTCTCTTGTTGCGGAGCACAGGCTCCAGACGCGCAGGTTCAGTAATTGTGGCTCACAGGCCTAGTTGCTCCGCGGCATGTGGGATCCTCACAGACCAGGGCTCGAACCCGTATCCCCTGCATTGGCAGGCAGATTCTCAACCACTGCACCACCAGGGAAGCCCATAGTCCTTGTTTTTTAGGAGTTTTCAACCTAGCTACAGGAAAGAGATGTGAAAAATTACTGTCTATTCAAAACATTAGATACTGAAAACAACAACCGAAAAAACCCTAAAAACTTAACAAATAGGTATGTGACTTAAGGTCATTTAATTTTAGTCTAGGGACAAAAAGATCATCTCCATAATTTCAATGTACTTCCTTAGGCCCTGACTGGAATCACTGTTGACACAGCAACCTACTAGGACTGATATTTCTGGTAATGACCCTTAGTTATAGGAAAAAAGGTCAAGTGTGTTTCATGTGGTCTGTACAAAAGGCTGCAAAGATATATTTTAAGCTAATTTCTATCCAAAACAGGTAGAATGTATTCATATTTTGTTGTTTAAATGCATAGACCCTCGTGTATTAAAATAAAAATAGGCCCTCAGAAATGGCTAATTTACAGAGGGGAGGGATAAATTAGGAGCTTGGGATTAACAGATACACACTACTGTATATAAAATAGATAACCAACAAGGACCTACTGTATATCACAAGGAACTATACTCAATATCTTGTAATAATCTATAAAGGAAAAGAATCTGAAAAAAAAAAAAAAAATATATATATATATATAACTGAATCAGTTTGCCATACACCTGAAACTAACACAACATTGTAAATCAACTATACTTCAATAAAAAAAGAAAAAAAAAAAAAAAGAAATGGCTCATTTCCTAAGGTTTTTAGGAAATATTAAATACTTGAGCATTAAATATTTAGCTACACTTTAAAATTGGGGAGGAAAGGCCCTGAAAGTGTCCTTGGAGGAATGAACAGAGGGGAGTTTCTTCTGGTCCAGGTAATCCTGATCAAGTTTAGCCTGTAACCTCTGTCCCTATTTCTGCTGGACATTTGTAGGTTCAAGGCACTACTTCCTCTTTTCTCCTTAAATTATTTGTCATTTCTTTTTGTTTTGTTTTTTTTTTTTTTTTGTAAGGCAAGTGGCAACATGATTCATGCAATTACTTCCTCCTCCCACAATGTCTTAGAAAAGGCCTTCTAGATGAGAAAAAAATGCTTCCTACAGCAATTTAGTGACAGGCCAGAATTAGCTTACTGACTTGCAAAACTTTCCCCTTCTCCTTTTCATTCCGTATTTATTCTAAAATGGAAGGAATTGGATGGAATTTATGTAAGCATTTATATTGTACTTCATATCCACCCCCAATTGTTTTCCTTCCTTGTGACTTAAAGAACAGGGTTTTATCCAGTGGTATAGTTATGAGTGGCAACTTTAATTAGGATATGGATATTCTAGCATTCATAAAATGTTTTCTAATTGCTGAAAGTGAATAATGATCATGAGTTAGACTACAAAAGAGAAAAAGATATATTAATAGTAAAAGAAATGTTGGATGTCCACCAACAGATGAATGGATAAAGAAGATGGGATACATATACACAATGGAATATTACTCAGCCATAAAAAAGAATGAAATAATGCTATCTGCAGTATCATGGATGGACTGAGAGATTATCATACTAAGTGAAGTAAGTCAGACAGAGAAAGACAAATATAAGATATACTTATACATGGAATCTAAAAAAATGATAAAAATGAACTTACTTACAAACAGAAATAAACTCACAGATACAGAAAACAAACTTATGGTTACCAAAGGGGAAAGGTGGTGGGGAGGGATAATTAGGAGTTTGAGATTAAAATGTACACACTGCTATATATAAAACAGATAACCAACAAGGACCTACTGTATAGCACAGGGCACTATACTCAATATCTTATAATAACCTATATGGGAAAATAATCTAAAAAAGAATGTATATATGTGTATATATGTATATATATGTATGTCACTTTGCTGTACAACTGAGATTAACACAACATTGCAAATCATCTATATTTCAATAACAATTTTAAGAAAGACATAATGCCCCCCTTGCAATAAACAATATTGAACAATTAAAAAAAGAAATGTTAGAGCTCAGAAATATTACTCTATGATTACGGGAAAGTCACCTAAACTCAGTGAGTTTCCTCATCTGCAAATATTTTACAGGCTTATTTTGAGGGTGAAGTGAAAAGTATTTTGTAAGTGTTCTCTATAAGAATTACTTGAGTTGTCTATTTTTTAAAAAATTCTGCTTACCCAGATTCCTGTTCTCTTCACAGAAGTAAATAATTCTTATCATCAGATAATTTTGGGAAACAGTGAGATAACAGAAGTAGATGTACTCTACAAGCTGGAGAAGATTAAAGAAATATCAGACAATTGCTTTTCTATTAGTATCTTACAGCTGTACAAAAAAATCCTTTTTAAATTATTTTGTGATATATCAGTTTTAAATTATTTGTCTTTGTCTATCTTCTCAGAGTAGAGCTTGGTTTGCTGTTGTTATTGTTGTTGTTTGAGACCTGGGTCCTAGTCTCAACCCTACTACTAACTAGTTGAGCAGTTTGGGTGACCCGTTTCTTTTCTCTGGGGCTCACTTTTTTATATGCAAAATGGTGAGATGGTTTCCATGTCTGATGTTCTATTTCTCCTTGATAATCTACTTTTCAATTCCAAGTACCTAGCATTGTGAAGTATTTGATTATTTTAGCATTTATCATCTTTATTAATAAGGGGTTATAATCCATCAAACATCTCATTTGAGGAATTATTTTTAAGACTCTACATCAGTATCACAGAGAATGGAAAGGAGTTAAAGACATTCAACAATTTAATTGGGGAGAACAGAGATGTCTAAATAATTATATGTGAAGTCACAAGAGGACTGTTAAACCATCATTTACTTTATCATCCCTCATACTGATGACTATTTGGAGGTCTCTTGGGTTTTTTTTGTTTTGTTTTTTGTTTTTTGGTCATGCTACTCGACAAGCAGAATCTTAGTTCCCAGACCAAGGAGCAAACCCGTGCCTCCTCCTGCAGTGGAAGCTCGGAGTCTTAACCACTGGACTGCCAGGGAAGTCCCGGTCCCTTGGTTTTTGCTATTAACTAAACACTAAACAGTTCTTCAGTGACTATCCTTGCACAGATGTCATTGAATATATCATATGCGTTATCTGCAGGATAAGTTCCTGTAAATGAAATGACTGGATATGTGCATGAAAATTTGAAAGATGTTGCCAAATTGGTCTCCCTTGAAGTTGTAGGGATGTAAGAGTGTGCTAATTCCCTATACTCACAAAAATTCCATTTATCAACAATCTTTTGACCTTTAACATTTTGATAGATAAAAATGGAGCCTCATTGTTTTCATTCATGTTTCTTATTATAAGGCTGATTTTGAAACTATTCCAATATTTTTACTTTCTTGTTTTCTGCAATTCATGCTTATTGGTCATTTTTCTATTTGATTTGATTCTTATTTAACCATATACTCTATATTTTAAGGAATTAACCCTTTGTTCAAGTACATGTCTTACAAATATCACTGCTGGGTCTTTTGGTTTTTGTTATGTTTTTGTTTTTGTTTTAAGGCCACGCGCGCAGCATGCAGGATCTTAGTTCCCTGACCAGGGATGAACCCACACCCCTTGCAGTGGAAGTGCAGAGTCTTAACCACTGGACTGCCAGGGAAGTCCCACTGCTGGTTATTTCTGTTTTTTAATTTTATTATTTTTGTGTGTGTGTGAAGCACTAACCTTTAGTAAATAAAATTACCAATATTTTTCTCTCATGGCTCTTGGGTTTTGCTTCTTACTTAGAAATTCCTGACAAAAGAATCCCATTTTTTTCTTAGATGTCTACAGGTTTTTTTTTAATGTTTACATTTATGAGCTACCTGGGAAATAATTTTTTTAACACCTTTATTGGAGTATAATTGCTTTACAATTGTGTGTTAGTTTCTGCTTTATAACAAAGTGAATCAGCTATACATATACATATATCCCCATATCCCCTCCCTCTTGCATCTCCCTCCCACCCTCCCTATCCCACCCCTCTAGATGGTCACAAAGCACCGAGCTGATCTCCCTGTGCTATGCGGCTGCTTCCCACTAGCTATCTATTTTACATTTGGTAGTGTATATATGTCAATGCTACTCTCTCACTTTGTCCCAGCTTACCCTTCCCCCTCCCAGTGTCCTCAAGTCCATTCTCTACATCTGCGTCTTTATTCCTGTCCAGCCCCTAGGTTCTTCAGAACCATTTTTTTTTTTTTAGATCTGGGAAATAATTTATGGTAAGAAATAAAGTAGAGATTTATTTTTTCCAGATGGCTAGCTTGTTGCCTCTGATAAGTGGAATACTTATAAATGGAATGGAATATTTATATATAGAATATTTCCTGCCATATCAATAAACAAAGGATGCCACAGTCATCAATGATTGCAACCCTCCAACGTAAGCCGGTGAGCCCTGAGGAAACTCACTCAGGGCTGAAAAGAATACCTGCCAGGTAACAGCCATCAGACTGCAGCCACTCCCTGTGGTGAGCCCTGAGGAAACTCAGGATGTGAAAACACAGGATACTGGCCCCAGACAGCTGAGGTGCATATCAAAGGAATGATTTCAGTGAGCCCAGACTCTTGCATCTTCCCATATATAGAAAAGCACTAAATTCCTTAACTTGAGATATCTGGTTTTCTTTAATTAACAATAATCTTTTGACTACCTGCCCTTTGTTCCAAAACTTCTGTATATCCTGGTTCCTCCCCTCGCCTGCTCTGAACAGTTTTCCAGAGTTATCTGAAACACTGTCTCCAGGGCTGCAGTCCTCATTTTGCCCCAAATAAAACTTAACTTGGAACTCTCACATTGTGCATTTTTTTAAGTCAACACCCCTAAACCATTTATTGAATAATCCATCATTCCTCCAATGATTTAAAATGCCTTCTTTATCATATATTAAATTCACACTTATACCTGGTCATATTTCTGGAATATCTATTTTATTATTTTATTAATTCATCTGTGATCATATATTACACCATAATTGTTTCTTACTATAACTTTATATTTTAATAACTGGTAGAATTTGTACCTCAATATTCTTCAAAATTTTTCTAGTTATTCTCACATGTTTATTATCTATACCAAAATTTAGAAAAAGCTAGCCTAGCTTCTCAAAATATTTCTCTTGGTGTTTTTACTGGGATCATATTAATTATAAATTATTTTAAAGAGACCTGATCTCTTTACGATATTGAGTTTTTCTATCCAAAACTAGGTTATATCTTCCCACTCATTCAGATCTTCCTTGGGTGGTTCGAGAGGAGAGAAATGGAAATTTAAGGACAGAAAAGTGGTAAGACTGAAGAGCCATGAAGCAAACACTCTGGGAACCCTGGGCAGATATATTGTTTGGTGTCAAAGGAAGAGTAGGTAAGACTGGGAGGTGTAACAGGAGTCAGGCTGTTGAAGAGTCTTGAGAACCACTTTAAAGAATGTGTATTCAGGCTGGCAAAAGTCTTAAGGGCTATCAGTGGTCCTTAACCAGGGGTAACTTTGCCCCCAGGGGACATTGACAACTTCTGGGGACATTTTTGTTTGTCAGAGTGGAGGCAGGATGTTACTGGCATCCAGTGAGTATTGGTCAGGGATGCCGCTCAACAACCTACAATGCACAGGACAGTCCCCACAACAAAGAATTATCTGACCCCAAATGTCAATAGTGCCAAAGTTGAGAATCTTTTCACTAGAAGATTTGAAGGGCAAAGAGGCTCCAATCAGGGAAACATTTTAAGAGGCCAGTGCGGGCACAGTGGACTCTAAGTGTGCCTTAATGCAGCTCCAGTTGGTCTCCCCTCCCAGCATCTGCTGTGCAAAAGCAGGACAGAGCCAGTGAAGTCTATTGGGTCCTGGGTTGGCTCTCATAACCCTCCTTGCAAAGGAATTATTATTTAGCAGTTTGCATACATCATACTTGACTACATTAATCAAAACAAACACATAGAAAGACCTCAATCCTTTCATCCAGAAAATATTTTGAGAAACTCTTCTGCAGAAGTTTCTTTGAAAACTAAACCTTGTTTAGAGTTGAAATGGTCAGAATTAAGGAAAATACTTTCATCCAGAAAATATTTTGAGAAATTCTTCTGCAAAAGGTTCTTTGAAAATAAAAGCTTGTTTAGAGTTGAAATGCTCAGAATTAAGGAAACCACAATGGGCTGATTTTAGAAAAGTCATAATTCAAGTGAGTACAGGTGGCTTTTCTTCCCTTGAGAAAAATGAACAGCATTTCCTTCCAAGGAAGCACATCCCTAAAAATGTTATACCTCCCACTTCTCCAAGTGATCTCTGTTCCTTAGCATAAAGCCTGCAAATAGCTGGCACTCGGTAAATAAAAGTAAGTGAACACTTAGTAAGGGGAAAGTAAACATTTAACTATTTCATTTGAAGTAACTTAACAATATGTGTGAATAACGACAACTAACATTTATTTTGCCCTTATTATCTCATTGACTCCTCAAGATAATGAGGTGATGAGGTAGGTGTCATCATTACACATAAGGAAACAAGGCCCAGAGGTAAACGGATTGCTCATGGTCACCCAGCTAGTGAGTGGACAGCAGGGGTTCGGGGGTCAATTACAGAACCCATCATTTTAGCCCATCATATCGATGCTGCTACTGCTTTTACTAATGATACACAATTCCTATCCTTTGTCTTATTTAATCCTCACAATGACCTTGGGGTATAAGTATATAGGGTCCCATTTTGTAGCCATGGAATTTGAGGCTCGGAGAGTGGGACATGCGTGGGGCCCCGTGTCTAGTGAGTCACAGTGCTGGGTGTAGAGCTGGAGGGTTCCTGTAATATGTCAAAGTCTATGCTGGTTTATCAATTTATGGCCTCAGCTCAAAATCCACCCTCATTGATCTGTGTAAATGGAGTTGGATCCTGTAAATATTTCTCCTCCACCAGCCGGCACAATGTTAAACTTTGTTAGTAGAGGATGCTGCAGGGACACTGCCAGAGGAAGGGTTTTTCTCTTCCTGGTTCCAGAGCACTCACTTCTCCAGGCTCAAGCAGTGAATGGTCTGCCCATCCGACTCCCACAGTGAACGGCCTCTGCAGCCTCCAGCTCCTGCAGGGCCCAGTGACCAGCTGTGCTCCTCTGGAAGCTTTGCAGTGAATTCTGAGGTGTGGCACCTCCCTGTGAACAGCTGTCCCCAGCATCCCAGAGGGCAGGTTTCCAGCAAGTTCTGCCAGTTACCTAGCAACTTCACAGCCATCCAGTCAGTCATGACTGTGCCCTCCAGGAGGTCTGGATCTCAGCCTTAAGGGTAATGCCTGCTATCTGTGAATCCTATATTCTTTAGGACTCTCTTTCTTCCGTACTAACCAGTTCCCTATAATTTCAATGTCCTGTTATAATTAACTACTCTTTATTTTAAAACTTTTCCTGTTCACATGATTTTGTGATTTCTGTCTCCTGGTTGATCCCTGACTGATACAGGTTGCTTCCTTTTGGAGCCTCTTATTGAAGGGATTAAAACTTGAAAATTACCCGGCACCCCACAAACATGAACAAGAGAATCATGAAGCCAAGAGCCAAGGGAAATTTTTTCTGATCTTCTTTCCTTGGTCTGTCATCTAAGTTCCATGGAATGCAGGAGAAAAAGATCAACCATATTGCACTTTTTATACAAAGTGGAATATACAAATGAAATATACAAATGTTGTTTTATGCTCTAAAAACAAGTCAAAAGGTTTTTTAAAATTTCTAAGTTAGGTTTCAAATATATGTCTAAGTACCATAGCCAGCACCCAATTATCTAAATATGAGATTTGGGGTAACTGATCTTAATCATCTTTAATGTCAGTATGTTCCCTCTTTTGGGAACAAGTATATTTGACCATCAGCTCTCATGATGAAGACACATCCTCACATGTCACAGCAGCTTCACACATGTTAGGTCATTAAACCATCAAAGCAGCTCCTAGAACATCTACAGCAATTTTACTGTCCTCCCTTTAGACAAGTAAAACCTGTCCCTGGGCGAGTTAAATGACTCTCAAAAAAGGCAAGTGATAAATAGCAAAGCTGCAAGTTAGGACTAAAATCCAAGTCTTCCAAGTTCATTTTTCTTTTTCCATTGCCTCTCCCACGTCTCTCTGTTTCCTGGACAGACGATTTATCACCTGCTAAGGAATTTCCAAGATCAGCAAACAGTGTGTGTGTGTGGGGGGTGTCTGTTTTGGGGACTACAGGGCTCTTCTAGCACCTCTCATATCACTGTTGAACAGAAGGCATCTCATGCACGGAACCAGCTCTTCCCTTAGCCCAAAACAGAGACAGGAACTGAGGGTAGTCAGGGCTGGGTGTGGGAGGGACCGTGGAAATGGTGTCGCACAATCTGACAAAAGGACTCACTTATAAGGTCCTTCCCCAGCAAGGAGCCGAGGCTGCACAGAGAGGGAAGTGTGTGTGCCGGGTCAGGGGGAAGTGAGTGTGTGTGTAGACATTCTGTCTGTCCTGCTCGGGTGCTAGCAAGACTCCACGGGAGAAGTTGCCTGCCATCTGAGGGTGGGTGCGCGCTGACCACCCTCACGTGGTGGCTGAGGGCTTGTACACCAGCAGAGAACAAACCTCAGAGCATCCCTTTATACATAAGGCACTGTTATGTCATGCTTTGCACCAGACTACCTTGGTTCATGCCTATTCCAGAGCAATCAATTTCTGCTAATTATTTTAGCAGCCCTTTTACTGTCAAAGTTAATGATGTGGTCCCCCTATTAGGTCTACCACAGACAGCAGACACTGGAACACAAGACTGAGGGCCATGTAATGATGCCACCACTTTGAACGTGAATGTTTGTTCCCTCTAGAGAAGCACACTTTGGGTTAGGTGATTTGATGTTCTTTGAGTTTCCCTCGTTTTGTGGAAATATTCTCTCCTCCTCTAATCTACTAAGAACTCACTAATGTAACTTTCTGGTCCAAGATCCAGTCTAGAATCACGTAGTGCATTTTGCTGTCATTTCTCCTTCGTCACTTTTAATCTAACCCAAATCCTCAGCATCTCTGTGACTTTCACCATCCTGGTACTTTCAAAGGGTGCTGATTTTGTACAGTATTCCTCAGTTTGGGGTTGTCTGATGTTTCCTCATGAATTAAGTTCAGGTTACACATTTAGAGCAAGAATAACACAGAGTGATGCTGTGTCCTTCTCAGTGCATCGTATCAGGCTGTGCATGATGTCCTTTGTCCCTTTATAGGAGATGTTAACTTTGACTGCTTACTAAGGTGGTTAGTTTCTCCATAGTAAAGTTACCATTCTTCCTTTTGTGCTTAATAAGGATTTTGTGAGGAGATACTTTGAGAACATGTAAACACCACACTTTCATCACACCTTTGCCAGTTTAGTCCACATTGATGATTCTTGCCTGTAACAATAGTCATTACTGTGTTTGTCAAATGGCAACGTTCTATTTCTAGCAGCCCTTTTACATTTATTAGTTAGAATTCTGCGCTAAGAAAAAGCTTTCTGTTCTCTCCCATTTATTAAATGATTATTTATATCAGTATCGACTTAGGATTCTTAATTTTATTCTACTGGTTCTAATCATCTCAGATTTAGTCACTGGGAACTGTTTCAAGTTGGCTCCAATAGGCTCAAGTTCTCCTTAAGATTATTTCCTTAAGGAGGTCTGTGTCTGAGGTGCCACTTTTTGTAGGAGGCCCTGGGCCACACCTCTACCTGGAAATACTGCTTCTCAAAGTCTGCATGCTGCTGCGTGCTCTTGCTCCTGCTGCTGCTACTTTGCTTCTCTGCTGAGGGCCCCTGTCTGCTCTGGGTTCCAGGGCAGAGAAGAGATATTGCTCAGCTCTGTGTGCCCCTGTGTCAGCTGGGCCTCCAGGAGCACTGCCCGTAACCCAGAGTCACACATCAAACGTGTGTGTTTTCATCAAGTGACTTTTCTCTAGCGCCTAACTTTTCTGTCTTGTGCAGAGAATTTTAGGAGTCTTACGAGGAAAGAATGTGGTGAGTCTGGGGGCTTTGGGACAGCTGACTGCCACAGACAAGAATCATAGGAAATTGAGTCATAGGTTGTGGGGTGGAGGGATAGTCTCCAGAATCAAATATATTAGGACCCTCTATTGGAGTGATAATCATTTTATCAGTCTCTTTCTACTAGAGTAACAGTTAAGCATCCCTCACACCATATGTATATAATTTTTCCCCCCTCAAATAGCTTTTATATCCACTATCTTTTTTTTTTTATTTATTGGCTGTGTTGGGTCTTCGTTTCTGTGCGAGAGCTTTCTCTAGTTGCGGCGAGCGGGGCCACTCTTCATTGCGGTGCGCGGGCCTGTCACTATCATGGCCTCTCTTGTTGCGGAGCACAGGCTCCAGACGCGCAGGCTCAGTAGTTGTGGCTCACGGGCTTAGTTGCTCCGAGGCATGTGGGATCTTCCCAGACCAGGGCTGGAACCCGTGTCCCCTGCATTGGCAGGCGGATTCTCAACCACTGCGCCACCGGGGAAGCCCTATCCACTATCTACCTTGATCTCAATGCATTCTTACACAAAAAAGTAAAATAGAGTTGTTATTGTTTTTAAATCCAATTCTTAGATGAGAAAACTAAGTCCTTTATAAGGTCGTACAGGCTAATGTGTTATCTGTACCTGATTCAGGTGTCTGATTCTTCAGTTGAAGTCTCTCTCAGCTCATCCTGCACACTGACTCAGTTTCTTTCTCTTGGCTGGTTTCCTCTATTATACAAAGCTGTGGCTGGGTTAGGAATTTTGTTATTCTGAGAGGCATATCAAAATTGGTGGGGAGATGATGATATGAGATATGAAAAAGCAGAACTTTGACCTATTGCTCTGTTTTTGGTTTTGGTTTTTTAATATGTTTTCAATGACAACACTTTTTAAATTTCAACTAACATAGACGCAGGCTGTGAGGTCTTTATGTTTGTGAAGAAGGATCTGGACAGAAAACACTGTAACACTGGAATAGCTGATCTGCAAGCTCTTATCCAGCTCTGCTGGTCACTGATTCTTATTCCATTTACTTAGCACCAGCTAGAATTTCATTTGCATATTGACACACATTCCCAATAATGCTCAGAAATGTTTGTTAGGTTTTCTAAAATTGTCCTTATACATATATGTACATGCACATATGCATGTATCTATGCTAAAATAACTCAAAAAGGAGGGTTACATGATTCAAGATAGAATCTGGTGGAGAGGTGGAAATGACCAGAAGATTTTATGAGGTTTTTCCCATTGTAGATTCTAAAAAAAAAAATAGACACCCCCCAAAAAATAAAGTGTTATGTGACAATCTAGAATATCTATGGTTTGCTTGTTAGAAGTTCATCCTAAAGAATGTGTAGCTAGAACTGTATTTCCAGGCTGGAGATGGAGTACAGACTCTCTGCAGAGAAATGGTAAGAGAAACAAATCTTGTGAACTTGGTAAGAGAAATAAAAAGCATGGCTACACATTCTGCCCGCCAGCCCCTTCTTCCTCCAGACTCTGGAAACTTGAGGGGACATGGGAGTCAGCTTTATTTAGGTAAATGATTTAAGAACAGTTCCAGGTATGATTTGAACATTTGGGGTAAATATATGGGAGTTGAAGTATAATTACAATAGAAAGTAGAACGGTAAAGTAATGAAAGATCTTGGCTATATCTCAGAGCTGCTCTCCTTTCCTTCTCCTGACTGCATTGGAAGGCACAGAAAATCTGGTGTTTTTTGGCTTTAGTCATAAGTGATGATTGTCAACCAGATAAAAATAAGATAAAACAGTTATTATAAATAACTGTTATAACCACCATTGTTAAGATCATCTACTCAGAAAACAAAATAGGTTCATTTTATAGAGCCTTTTTGTTACTGTTCAGAAGGTCCTGTGGACCTTCCAGGAGACCTGGATTTGCCTTCTGACTCTGCCATCCACTAGTTAAGTGACCTGAGCATGACACTGAACCTCACGGAATGTCTGTCTCTCCACCTACAAAGTGGAGTGAATAATACCTTCCCTGTTCATATAGGATCAAGTGAGGGGATTTCTCTACTTTGTAAGATGCCACATAAATTTAAGATGATATTATTATTATCATTATTTACCATTAGGGGCTTTCACCTATATATCCCATACTAAATTTTCATCTCTCCCAAGACCAGAGGAGACCCTTTCTGTGGTTTTAAGCTTGTCTCAGACCCATGAGGAGGTAGGTGGTTGCCAGAATGTGCTATTTCTCCCCTCCCCAAGACTGAATGTGCTGTGTGGATCAAGACACTTCAGCAGAGATGGCCAGAAACAGAAACTGCTAATTGGTCTGGACACAACTGGACACATGATAGGACATGATATTATAATGTTATTGCTCTTACAGACCCAGTTTCAGGCCAGGTGGCTTGTCAGCTGATTTCCTGTCCCAGGGCTCTGCAGAGCAAGGCTGATTTGATCATGGACCACGCTCTCCAGGGACCACTGGGATTAGTGGCAGGAATGACAGTATCTTGACCGTACCTAGGGCACTGTAATAACAGACTTGTGGGATCAATCCATGCAGATACTGCTTGCTGTTGCTTTGGATTTTTTCTTGATTTGGGCTTGTGGAACTGTGTGGAGAGTCTGGCTGATACAGTTTTATCAACTCCTCTTTCACCTAAAAGGATATGTCTCTAGCTTCTTTTTCACAAATACAATGAAATTCCTTTACCAGGGCTCTCAGGGGAGGAATGGTCATATACTTTAGGAGCAGTTGGCCCAACAATGTGAACTGTGAAATGATTTTCAGTGAACTATCCAGTGATATCCTGTTTGGATAGAAAGCGAATTTCTGTTGTTGTTGTTGGGTTTTTGCATTGTTATTTTTAGCGGAAAAGTGAGTCTTGCAAAATCAGGCCTATTGCCTGTGCTTTCTCTAGTTCACTTCCCCTGTGGATAGGAGAGAAGGCACAGGAATACTGTGTGTCTTTGTGCTTCCTAATAGACAGGAGAAAATAGATTTTTACCTGTGAGTGCTTTGACGTGAGATCCCATGGTAATCCCTCTAACTCGATATATCTCATCAGGATGGCGTGTCTCTAACATCTTGAGGTATTTGCTCGTGGTGTCTCTGGGCTGGAGGATTCTTCTTGGCACCCTCCTGGTGCTCTCTCATTTCCTTAGTCCAAATAAGACAAAGATTTTGAAAGAGTCCCTTGAGCCTCTGCACACTCCACCAGATTGTGCAAGCTTCTAACTCCAAGAGAGCCAGGAATTGCCAACAGCAACATGGCAAGAGGAATGCAAGGCCCAAGACCCTGGTTCAGACTCTGGATCTCTCAGGTTTAGGGCACTCTTGCAGCCTCCTCACCAGCCTGCCTGTCGCCTGCTGCACCTCCACCCCATCAATCCTGCACAGCCTGGCCAAAGTCTTCTTCCTGGATCATCATTTGCATTGAGGTCCCTTCTCTACTACCAGGAAGATGAAAGCTGGCTCCCCGAACCCGGCCTTTGAGGTTTCTCATAACCCGGGCCCAGCGTGCCTCTCTTTCTTAGCTCCCATTTCTGCTTAACAAGAAACGACCTTCCTGTCCCACAGTGACTGTGCTTTTCTCAAGGTGTCTGTTTTTGAGCTTCTTTGCCCAGCTGGCCATCAGCTCCTTCTTGGGAGTACAGCTCAAACTTTACAGTTGCCGCCACCTTCCCTCACACAAAGTGGTCTCTCCATCCCTTGAACTGCTTCAGGAATTTTCTGTATTTTTCATTTTAATCAATTAATCTCCCACAATTGTGACCTCCAATAATGTTATGGACAGAATGTTTGTGTCCCTCCAAAATTTCATATGTTGAAGATGTAACCCTCATTGTGATGGTATTTGGAGATGGATCCTTGGGAAAAATAATTAGGGTTAGATGGGTTCATGAAGGCAAGGGCCCTGGTCTGATGAGATTAGTGCCCTTATAAAATAAAACACCAGAGCATTCACGCGTTCTCTCTCTCTCTCCCTCTCTTTCTCCCTCTGTCTCTCTGTCTCTCTGTCTGTCTGTCTGTCTGTCTCTCTCTCTCTCTCTCTCCCTGCACACAGGCAGGCACTGAGGAAAGTCCATGTGAGAACAAGGAGAGATAGTGACCATCGACAAGCCAAGGGGAGGACCCTCATCAGAACCCAACCATGCTGGCACCCTGATCTCAGACTTCCAGTCTCCAGAACTGTGAGAAAATAAATGTCTGCTATTTAAGCCACCTAGTTTATAGTATTTTGTTATGGCAGTTTGAGTTGACTAAGACAGATAATATTTCAAGTCTTCTGCCGGGTAATTTTTCTTTCTTGTGTTACTTTCTACCTTCCCAACAGGATAGCTCACTTTCCTGGAGATTAAGGTCTTAAATACCTCAGCATCCCCCACAGAGCTTGGTATTCAAAATATGAATGAGTCTCATCTGAATTCAATGTAGCTGTTCAGGTCACTTGAAGAAAGATTTGTGGACATTTATGGAAGTATGTCTTTTGAAAATAATTCAAGAGGTCAAGTTTTTATATCTTCAAGATCATATTCTAACTAGAATAAAAATATTCCTAAAAATATTGTTCAAGAGAACTCCTTTTGAGACTTCACTGTATATATAGAAAATTTTTGTTGTTTCCCTTACTAATGGGATAAACAGGTATTCCTTACTCTTAACAAAACTTAACATTAGTTTTTCATCCTTCTGACATAGTTTGAACCCCCAACTTGCCATATTGTTGACATGATTTCTTCACAAAGCAAGAGCCCTTTCTTTGTAACTCTCTTTATAATCACAAAGGTAAATGTCAGCCCATCCTTCACCATGAACCACTTTGATTTTCCAGGAAGCCGAATCAGAATTGGTGAGGTTTAACAATATATGCATGTTATAAAATAAGTTCTCTCCCCCAGTCAATCCACATTTTGCAAAGGCTTTGTCTTTTCTTAGCACACCCACTACTATGTGGGGAAGAAAAAAAAAGCAAAAAAATGTTCTGAGGATTGATTTCCCACTCCTCCCCTACATCTGAGATAGGGCTCTGAGTTTTTCTCTGAAATGTGTCCTGAACAGTTCTAAGAAGAGCAGGAAGGAGGGACTAACTTCTGGGACCTCACTCCACCTCCACCTAGAAATTTAGGAAGGCTTGGTGGCCCAGAGATCACAGCAGCTGATGAAGAGAGGTGTGTGAGCATAGTAGACAAGTGACATATTCAGTAGGGTTGCTGTATCCTCATCGGGAAAAAAGGATCACACTGCATTTCCTGTCCTCAGCTGGATGTTACTTTTGTCAGATGTTATCCATAGAAAGTGTATTATTAATACACAGTCTATTAACCCCAAGGACCTCAGCTAGGTTAGGAGTGCTCGCTCATTTTTCTGGCTCTGTTACAGTGGCTGCTCTCCGGTGATTCTGTTTCCTGATTCATCTTCTCTGACTAGTACTTCCTCCTGTCCCTGGAGTCATTGGCCCCAAAGGACGGTGCTCAGAATCCCTGTTCAGAAACATTCCATGGTCCCTTAAGTGCCGACAACATTAATTCCAAACATCTTCAGAATAGTATCGAAAGCCCTCCACAACTTCTCCTCTTTCTAAACTTTTCAGCTTTCTCTTTTATTACCACTTCTCATGCATTATATTCATAACCTCCCATGGGTCTGAACATACTCTGGTGCCTTCTACCCTTGCTCGAGCTCTTCCCCTCCTTCCCCATATGTCCTCCCCTCCTTCCCAACCTGGCCAGTGCTGTGCTGTGTCAGCCATATTGGAGTTGAGGCTAAAGGAAAAATACATGCCCCCACATACGCTTATCAAAGTCTACTCTCATATTTGGAATCACTTGTAAAAGTTATTAAGAGCTCTCCAATCAAAAAACATGACTATCTATAAAACTCTGTGTTGCCCAGTCTGTGCTCACTCACTGTCAACCCTCATAAACTCTCCTGATAGGGCACTAGGAACCGAGAGCTGATTGAAAACAACTGTTCCCATTGTACAAGAATGCAGGGTCACAAAACGAACATCCTGTCTTTATTGAAATTCTATGTTCTGTTCATCATAGTCTTTTTAAAGTTTATTTTTATTTTTAAAGCTATTTCATTAACATATTAATTAATATTTATATATTCATATGTTAATATTAGTGTGTTGATCATATTAATATATTAATTATTACATTAATATTAATGTCTTGATTACTGAGGGTTTTTTGCACTTGTTTACATTCTGCACCCTACTCAAAAGCATCTCTTGCCTCACCCTTACCCCCACCCTGAATCTGGCGAAACAGGGCGTTCAGAGTCCTGTTTATATGCTATTTCCTCTAAGCCTTAGCAGATCTCCCTAATTAGGTCCAACTCTCCATCTCTTCTACATCCACAGCACGCTGCTTGGGCCTGGACCTTGGTCTCAACTACTCTGCTCTTTACCAGATTATTGATGTATGAGTCTTGCTCTCTTACCAGCTGAGGGCTCCTGGGGAACGAGGTTCACGCCTCTTTCATCTGTGTGTTCCTTGCTGTGCTTAGCACAGTGTTCTAAGTCCACAACTGTGCAATGAGTTATTGGTTCAATAAGTCTTGGCTTGACTGGGTAACAGTTCTAAGCCCCTGCCCTGGAATCTCACTCAGATGTTATTTGTTGTAAAATAGAATTTAGTATAAGTTCTTCTATTGCAGCTGAGGGGAATTTGGTTCCTGAAGTTCTGAGGGTACTAGTTAAAAAGTAATCCCATTATATGGAGGGTGGAGTGTAGACGTACAGCACTGAAATGCCTCACGGTGGCCTCCTGATCCTCTCCTTCAATGTCTCTTTCAAATGAGCCTCTTTCCATTTCCCCTGTTAGATCAGTGAGTGCTTCCCCCACAAATTCCTAACTCTCCTTGATATAGGACAGGCGTGGGGTTCAATGCTTCCAGTGTTTCTCATGTTAACACCTATGCCCGACTCTTCCCATCAATCTCTCTCTTTCCAGGCAATACCTCTCTTGTGGGTTAGGCCACTGTCTCCGCAGATCACTGGGGAAAACGGAGTTCCTCATCTTTCTTATTGAGGCTCATTGAGCTTCTGCCTGGAATTCACTCTGCTGCTGAAAGGGCTCTGGAATGGAGAACCCAGGGCCCCCAAAACCCAACCGTTCCTAATAATTGGACTTGGGTCTACTGACATTTTCCCTCGGTAATTTGAAGACATTTATCCTTGTATTTAATGGCATACTTTTATTGATACATGCTCAAATGAAGCTGCTATGCGTAAGAATTAAAGCAATTTGTAAAAGTGAAAACAAATTTCTAAACCAAGAGAATAAGTAAGCAGCTGAGAAAGTCAAAGCCAAGAGACCTCAGGGACCACTCTACCTCCTTGAATGTAAAATATTCCTAGACTCTGGGGAGGAAAGGAAGGGGAAGTGGGCCCTGTTCTTTCTAAGGTATAAGGTTTTGCAGCTACTTCTGAAAAATCTTAATTGGTCAAGGCCACAGAAGAATAAAATTGAGGATGAATTCCCTGAAATCAGGGACCCTGACTGGCCTGATTCTCCAGGGATCCCAAGAAACCCGCTAGTTATTTGGAGGCTCCTTCTAAACTCTGTGACCTGTTTGCAGCAGACACCCGCCACAGACTTGACTGCGTGACACAGCTTCCCGGTGGCCTCCACTGACCCAGCCACCAAACACGCAACCCAGCCCACTGAGCTGAGCCTGGAAAGGTCTCAAGGGAAACAAACCACAACCCCATAAACGAGTTACAGTAGCTTTTAACATGAGTTAACACCATACTTGCTCTATTCAACCTTTGCAACAGTCAATTCTGCAAACTCCCAGAGAACGTCACCAGGAAGCTTTCATTCTCATGCTGGGTTTACGTATCCCAGCTAAGTGAGCCTGATGGGTGGTTTTGCTAGAATAATTCCCTATTGGCCTCTTCAAGCCAGAGACAGGCCCTGCAAGAATTCTCTCTAGGAAATGATTTTCCCAGTAGTCTAAAATCCACTTTTCCTGCATTGTATTAAGGGGTGTGGGATGAAAGTGACACAGGCATTTGGAATTCTATGAGGTCATGCATGCCAGCTTCCAGGGCTGACAGGCTTTAAGGGCACACTGAAACATACATGCTGGCCCACGTGCTCATCCTACCCTGTCCTCAGCACTGTGATCTACCAGTTTACCTCTTTCCAGAAAAGCCCATTTCCATGGCTACTCCATGTTCATTTCAGCCTGTTGAGTAAATGAGCCAAATCCATTCATTTATACTCTCCTGTGTCATTTCCTCATCAAACACGTTTTGAGCACCTTCTTTGTGCAAAGCACTGGCCAGGTGCAGTGAGGAGCTCAGGGATGACCCCCCAGAGCACCAGAGAGCCCCGTCAGCTGCCACTCTCTCCTCCCTGGCAGCCCCCCTCACGGCCAGTACCCTTCAAGTTCAAATCTCCCATTGCCTCCACCCCTAGCCACAATTCTCTGGATGAATTAAGTTTAAGTCTTCAATAGGAAAAGTTTTAGAGACCTTATCCTTATAAGAAGGGTCAAAGCAGGATTCCTAAAACCAGCAGACTGGTGTTCTAATTAGGAAAATAAAAGTTCAGGTTAGATAAATGCTGCCGGGGTTCCGGAACTGTGTGCAGGCAGAGAAATTATCTGTAGGGCCTGTGCCCGGGAAAACACGGGCCAAGGTACTGACTCACGGGGGCGAGCTTTCTAAGAAAGATGAAGGGGTCAGGAATTTTCCAGTAGGACACACGTTGTTTCTCCCAGGCCTGACTTCCCCAGCCCCTTCTCCTGAGCCTGCTGGATGGAGGAGCTCTGTGGCTGGGTTTTGAGCTCTCAGGCTGTCTGGCTCTAGACTAGACACCAAGCAGTAGTTGGAAGCCCCATTTCCTGGCTGGGAAGAGCCCAGACATCGATGTGTACAGAGAAGACCCACAGGTAATACAAACTCACAAACGATCAGACACGGGGAGTGCCAGCAACCCCGAGAAGGAAGAACGCTCAGTGTCGGGAACCCTTTATTAGGAAAAACTGCAAGTAAAAGACCTGGAGTTCACTTGCGACTTCTGAGGCAATATTTTGGGTGTTTTCGCATGTGTGATACCCTTACACCTCAGCACAGCCCCGGAAGGCAGATGTTACCCCTCTTTTCCTCAGCAGAAAACTGAGGTGCAGAGGTGATCTCGCTTGCCTAGTGTGACTAATGGCAGGACAGGGATGGGTGCACAATTCCGTCTGATTCCTCCTCTCAGGCTTTTCCCAGAAATCAAAGCCCTAACACAATACCCTTCTCTGAGACACGCAAGAGCCAGGGTTGTCCCTTCAGGCCAGGGGGAGACAGAGGCCCATGGAGTAGGATTACGGGGGCTGCGGCCGACTGAAAAGTTCCCCTCAATAGCTTGCCAGCTGTGCCTGGAATTCATACCAAAATTGTCCCTCTGGTTGTTTGAACTGTAAGTAGATTTACCTGTATTCACTCTCTTCCTTTTAGCTGGCTTCTTCCCCTCAGCTGCCACAAAGCATTTAACTCTCCCCAATCTAAAATTTTTAAAAATCTTTACACACCTCTGCATACCTTCTCTTCGATGGTCCAACCCTGGATGGAAGAGAAGCTCCATGGTGCTGATGGGTTTCTTCATCCTCCTATGGCCCCTTCCCACGTCCGCTAAACCAAGCCTGTGTAAGTGTCCTTTGACTCCCAGCTGTCTCTATAATGGTATCTTTTAGGTCTTCTTCCTGCCTGGCCTTTCCACAGCATTCAGTGCCCCTGACCACCACTTCCTTGAACTGTCTGCTTTCTCAGCTTCAGGCAAACTCCGGTTTTTCAGGGTTCACTTATGTTGCTCTATTTCTCCCTCTTCTTTGTCTGCACCTCCGACTGGCCTCTGATTTAAAGTCCCTCTGCCCATTCCTTCTCTGTTTTATTCCCACTCTTGGCCAAAGGCATTACCATCTCCCAACTTGAAGGCATGAAGCCATATGTTAGGACACCTCCTTCTATTCCACACTCTCAATGTTCATCTTTACAAAGTCCCATCATTCTACTTTCTCTCACTCACCCTGTCTCCTCCATTATCTCTGCCCCCTTTTCCAGTCCTTCTCTTTTCTCATGTGTAATGAAGAGACTCCTAACAGGTATTCCTGCTCAGAATGTCTCCCCACCTCAAGGAAACTCCACATGGCTGTCAGAGAGATCTTTGAAAAGTACAAACATGACCATGTCAGGACACCAGTAAAACCCCTGAATAATCCCGACTGACCATGACTTACTGTCTGAACTCCCTGTTCTGGCCTTTTAGGCTCTTGGCAAAGGAACCCCGCTGTGCTTTGCTGGCTGGCCTCCAGCCTCCCCACCATTTACCCGGCCCTCCAGGCCCTCAGAAGAACCTGACACTCCCCAAAAGCCATGCCCCCCGTCTCTGCTGCTCACGACCCCTTTATGAGAAGCACACTCTTAACCCTCCTTCCAGGGCCAGCCCAAATATCACCTCCTCTGGCCGAGTCTCTCTCCTCCCCCAAGAAAGTTTGAACTTAGGTGCCCTTTGTGGTCCTACAGCACTTTCATCCCTCTGCTAATAGAGCCCCACTCCAAACCCCTCTTTAACTTTGAGTCGCTGGACAGGTAGAAGCCAGGTTTTTGTTTTTTTTTTTTCATGGTGTTGATTTTATTGTCAATAGAATAATTTTGATGGAAGTAAATATTACAAATACACAGAGCTAGATTCATCCATTTTGTTGCACGTATCCATGGTTTGTGCTCTCTCTCTTATTGCTGCATGGTTTTCAATGGTATGAACATATCATCACATTGATTTTTTTTTTTAACATCTTTATTGGAGTATAATTGTTTTACAATGGTGTGTTAGTTTCTGCTTTATAACAAGGTGAATCAGCTATACATATACATATATCACCATATATCCTCCCTCTTGCATCTCCCTCCCACCCTCCCTATCCCACCCCTCTAGATGGTCACAAAGCACCGAGCTGATCTCCCTGTGCTATGCGGCTGCTTCCCACTAGCTATCTATTTTACATTTGGTAGTATTTATAAGTCCATGCCACTCTCTCACTTTGTCCCAGCTTACCCTTCCCCCTCCCCATGTCCTCAAGTCCATTCTCTGGTAGGTCTGTGTCTTTATTCCCATCTTGTCCCTAGGTTCTTCATGACCTTTTTTTTTTCTTAGATTCCATATATGTGTGTTAGCATACGGTATTTGTTTTTCTCTTTCTGACTTACTTCACTCTAGCAGCCAGGTTTTATCTAACTTGTTTTCCTAGAACAGTAACCAATTCCTCAAAGGAACTTAATAAATGATAATGATGACTGGGAAAATATACGAATGAATGAATAAACTATTGTGTTTCAATTGTTCTTTCAAGGACTTTCAGGAAGCAGGGAAGGAGAGAGATGGGTGTAGACGGAAGTGGAAGCAGAGGCAATGAACAAGGTGGCATAAATTAGCTTATTGGATCACCAGCTGTATTTATTTTTTATTGAAGTATAGTTGATTTACAATGATGTGTTAGATTCAGGTGTACAGCGAAGTGATTCAGTTACACATACACATGTATCTATTCTTTTTCAGATTCTTTTCCCTTATAGGTTATTACAAAATGTTGAGTAGAGTTCCCTGTGCTATACAGTAGTCCTTGTTATTTATCTGTTTTATATATAGTAGTGTGCATATGTTAACCCAAACTCCTAATTTATCCTCCCCCCTTCCCCTTTGCTAACCATAAGTTTGTTTTCTATGTCTGTGGGTCTACTTCTGTTTTGTACATAAGTTCATTTATACATTAGCTGTATTTAAATGAAAGGGCCAAGTAGGTTTTATTTGGCGGATTCTGGCCAGCAGTTTAGCACTGGGGAGCTGCCTGGGGAACCCCAGGCCAGGTAAGAAGCAGCAGTGAGCAGATCCCAGCCTGGACGTAGGGAGGGACTATACCCCGCCCCTGGAAGGCCTGTGCATTCTGAACAGACGAGGGGTAGAAAAGTGATCAAAATTGCCACTTCACAATTTTCTCTTGAGCCTTTTTGTGGAGTAACAGCTTTCTATGCCTAAAGGAAACTCCCTGAAATTGAAAAAACTGGGCGCTTCCGAGGACAGGCGCTGTTTCAATAGTGTGGTCAGGGCGCCTCCTAGTGGACCTATATAAAATGAACAGAGAATCTTTCCTAATGCTCTCCCTCTTACCCATTTATTCAACTTCCTCTCTCTCCATCAATTTTTGTATCTGTATTAGTTTTATATTGATGTGTAACAAACTATGACAAAAGTAAAGGCTTAAAACAGCACTATCTTATAGTCCTACCGGTTAGAAATTCAAAATGAGGCTCATTAGGCTAAAATCAAGGAGTTGAATGGGCTGCATTTCTTCTGGAGTCTGGAGGCTCTCTGGGGAATCCGTTTCCCTGACTTTTCTACTTTCTAGAGGCCTCCGCATTCCTTGGCTCGTGGCCCCTTCCTCCATCTCCAAAACCAGCAATGTCGAATCCTTATGACCCTTCGGTTGTCTTGTTTCTGTCTGACTCTGACCCCAGCTGGAAAAAGTTCTCCTCTTTTAAGGATTTGGTAGGGCCTACCCGAATAATCCAAGATAAGCTTCCTATCTCAAGATTCCTATCCTTCATCACATCTGTAAAGTCTCTTTTGTCATGGAAGGTAACATATTCACAGGTTCCAGGAATTAGGATTGGACACATATGATCAGCCTTTATTCTACCCACACCTCCATCCTGGCATCATTGTTTGTCATATTCCTTGTGCTAAAGAATGAGTAAGATACTCCTTACCTCATGGAGCTCACAGTCTACTGAGCAAAGCAACCCTGTAAACACATGGCATCGCGGTACCTTTCAGATGCACCAGTCACTATGGGAGCATTGAGGAGGGAGCTTCAGCTCTGCCAAAACCGTTAGAGACAATTTCCCAGATAGGATGGTATTTCAGCTGAGATGAATTAGGAGTAGCATTTACTGAATGCCTTATCCAGGATTAGAGCCTACTCTATCCACTGTTGGTTTTGTTTGTTTGTTTGTTTTTGGCCGTACAGCATGTAGGATCTTAGTTCCCCAACCAGGGATCGAACCCGCATCCCCTGCACTGGAAATGCGAGGTTTTCACCACTGGACTGCCAGGGAAGTCCCTATCCACTGTTTAGAGACCGCTTTCCTATTTGCTTTCCAGAGAAGAGGGAATGGTATTAAAAGAGCAGGGGATGCTTAAATGTCCACAGAAAAGTGTCATTCCTAGGAGGTACAGGAGCTATGGGAAATGCAGGTTTCAATTTTCTTAAATGATGTTTATCCTTAGAAAACTTTATTCAGGTGAAATTTTACCTGGATGTCCAATAAGCAAAACAACTGAAAATAGAGCGTCCCTAAATAACGGTCACCCTTGGCTTAAATGACTGGGTGGGGCAAGAGGGAGCCTTTTGGGGTGCTGCAATTTCTTTCTATCTTGATCTGGAGGGTGGCTCCCTTGTGCATACATATGTAAAATGACCGCATAAAAACCCCGCTTTGGCCCCCCGGACAACACTGTGGAACCCTTTGGCCTGGAACGTGGTTTGAAGTCCACCAGCCTGTTTTGAAACATAAACTTTTGAGAAGGTACCCTATGCAGGGTAAGAAATGGGTCCACATTAAGTGCAGATCCAAGTTCTCTGATATGATCAAGTCTAGAAGGGAGAACACAGTCTAATCTCTCCATTCCTTCTTAAGTAAACGTCTAAATAAAACACCATATACATAGAGAATAGTGAATAAACCCTAAACGAACATGCCCATGAACCCACTATTGAAATCAAGAAACAGAGCACAACACACACTACCCCCCAGCCATGTCCCTGCCCCGGTGCCATCACCCCTTCCCCCCGGGGACAACCACTGACTTCTAACCCCATAAATTAGCTTTGCCTGGTTTTGAACTTTATATAAATGGACTCTTACAGAATGTATTCTTTTCCATCTGGCTTTTTGTTTTTTTCTTTCAACATTATGTTTTGAGATTCATCTATGTTGTTGGGGATAAGAGTAGTTCATTTATGCCGAGTGCTGCATAATATTTCCTGTGTAAGAATGCCACTATTTATTTATCTGTTCTACTAATGATTTATATCTGGATTGTTTTCAACTTTTCCATCCCCCCCCCAAAACCTAGCGATCATCGAGCAAGTTAAAGAATATATATATATAAAACTGAATCACTTTGCTGTATACCTGAACCTAACACAGCACTGTAAATCAACTACACTTCAATTAAAAAAAAAAAAAAAAAAAAGAGCAGGTGGGCTTGGAAGCTGGGTCTGGCATCAGACTCCCACAGCACCCTCAGGCCATAATACAGTCACAGCATCAAACACAATTTACTAACCTAAGGTAATGTCCTCACCTGTGGGTGTGAGTACCCAGTCCTCCCCAACCAGGCTAAGAGCCCCTCAAGGACCAGATCAGTCTCTCTGTGTAACACCAGCCCCTAGCACAGTGGCAAACACCTACAGACGCTCACAGGTGTCTGTGGAAGGAAGGCCTGTTCCCCACTGCTTCCCACGGCAGGCTTAGGACCCCTTTTCCTCCCAAAATTCTCCTGCCAATTTGCAAAAAACATTCAAAAGGAATCTAAATTTCTGTTATTATATTGCAAGAGGGCCCAGAAGAGGGAGGGCCCAAAGATGTCTTCGGTCCCTTGCATCTCAGCATGAATATTTTTTTAATTTATTTTATTGAAGTATAGTTGATTTATAATGTTGTGTTAGCTTCTGGTGTACAGCAAAGTGCTTCAGCTTTATATATATATATATTCTTTTTCATATTCTTTTCCATTATGGTTCATCACAGGCTATTGAATATAGTTCCCTGTGCTATACAGTAGGACCTTGTTGTTTATCCATTCTATATAATAGTTTGCATCCACTAGTCCCAAACTCCCAATCCTTCCCTCTACCACCTCCTCACCCTTGGCAACCATAAGTCTGTTCTCTATGTCTGTGAGTCTGTTTCTGTTTCAAAGGTAAGTTCATTTGTGTCATAGTTTAGATTCCACGTATAAGTGATATCATATGGTATTTGTCTTTCTCTTTCTGACTTGCTTCACTTAGTATGATAATCTCTAGGTCCATCCATGTTGCTGCAAATGGCATTATTTCATTCTTTTTTAGGGCTGAGCAATATTCCACTGTGTATATACACCACCTCTTCTTTGTCCATTCATCTGTCAATGGACATTTAGGTTGTTTCCATGTCTTGGGTATTGTAAATAGTCTCAGTGTGAATATTTATCAGAGATCCCTCCTCCCTAAGGACAGTTCCCTGAGACCCTCTGGAGAGGCTTTCAGCTTCAGCCTTTGCTAGAATCTAGACCCCGCTGTGCCCCAGGGCAGCCACTCTGCTGTCAGACATCCCCTCACTGGTAAAATGAGCCACGTCTCTGCCTGGACAGGCAAGCTGATCAGGGCAATGCCCATCTCTACTGTTTCATCAACCATCCCCGTGGGGAGAGTAAGAGGCTCACAGTGGAGACCATCTAGGGCAGTGGTTCCCAACCTTGAGTCTTTGGTCTTTAAGCTGCATAATCTTTTGTTGAAACAAGATTTTGTGGAACGTTTTGGGGAAACCCCCAACTTTGCCCACCCATCTGCAAGGATTGCCTAGAGCTTTGGGAGGCACAGGTGCAAATCTCTGCTTTAGACCAAACAAAGACGTTAGCCAAAGCCCGGAGAGTGACCGCCGCTCTTATGGGTGGTACCATAATTATTCTTCACGTTAAAGCTTGGGGCACATTCGAGGGCTGGACCAGAGGAATGTGTTATGCCTTATGTAACTATACTGAAAAGAAAAGATGCAGAGAGCTTAATTCCAGATGACCTTGTTAACAAGCTTGCCCATCAGATTCCCACTGGTGGAGATTAGTGAAATTCCCCTACTTGGAGCTACAGAGAAGTTCAAGATCTTCCACTCCGCAGAAGGGTGAAGGCAGGGTGTAGGCCTTGTTAGGAGGAAGAGGAATGCTCCCCTCTGATTCTGAGGGAGCCAAGAGCTTCCTTGGACCCAGAGCCTCTTCTGAGCTGTGGGGAGGTTGGGCCGCCCCCTGCTGGCTGGGCTACCACAGAGCACTCTGGGTTTCCCCCAAACAAGAAAGGAGCTGGAAGCGATGAAGTGCGTGCTCTTTGCAGCCCCAAAGCTTCAAGCTAAGTCTGGAAATTAATTCCAACAAATTGTCAGGAAGGACTCTTTCACTCTTGGTTCATTGCAAAGTGCATGGATTACAATATTCCTCACAGAGCAGGCCACACACAGCTGTGGGACAAAGGAGGGGCCGTGGGTGAAGCGTTTCTAAATGCAGGCCTTTTCTAGTGCACATCAGGAATCAACCTTGGAAGAGACCTCTGGGTATAACACGGTTTGGTGCACCCATCACTTATTCGTAATGGAAATTAACTTAAGAGCTATAAAACAAAAGGATTTATTGGCTGGGGCGGGGAGTGAAAGTAAGGAAGGGGCTATTTAAATACCAGCTTTATTTCTTTTACTTAGAAATCCACCTGTTCTTTTTAAGCGATTAAATTTTTAACTTGCTTTTGCTTTGTAAGTTGCTATTACTAACTGCCATGTTTGAATGCACTAAAAATATATATATAATTTTTAAAGAGCTTTATGAGAAATTCTGAACTGCCAGTAGATGATGACCCTCCTCTTACAACTATAGTTCATTCTGAGGGCATCTGCCTCTGTCCTCCACAGGAAAGAGCTTGTAGCCGAAAGGGATGGGAGGGAGGGAGGGAGGAGGGGAAGAAGAAATAAAAATAAAGAAGTATATGTGTGTATTTATCTATGTCTGTATGTAGATGGGTCACAGCAACAAATATTAACTGAGTACACACTATATGTTGGGATCTATAACAGATACTAAAGATGCAAACCTGGATAGAAGAGCCAGCAATCAGCCTGGAGGAGCTTGGAGTCTAGTGAGGGAGAAGGTTTGTAAAAATACAGCAGCTACACTACATACTCCGGCTGTAACTGAGGCAAGTGCTCAGTGTTGAGGGAATGTGGAGAGAGGAGTGGCTCGGCCTGGATAAATCAGAGAAGACTTCATGAAAGAAGAGGGTAGAGGAGCAGAATATGCCACCCCAAAATATGCCACTTGGCATATTGCTTTTTTTTTTTAAGATTTTTTTTTTTTTCTTTATGTGGACCATTTTTAAAGTCTTTAGTGAATTTGTTACAACACTGCTCCTGTTTTATGTCTTGTTTTTTTGGCTGCGAGGCATGTGGGATCTTAGCTCCCCGACCAGGGATCGAACCCGCATCCCCTGCACTGGAAAGTGAAGTCTTAACCACTGAACCGCCAGGGAAGTCCTTGATTATTTTGAATTAAAGTTACTTGAGAAACAGCTAGTGTCAAAAGGACACTCTGACCCTCCTTTGTCCCCCTGAAAGCAGGAGATAAGCCTCCCATATGAAAGCCACCCTCCCTGTACCAGGAAAATAGAAGGTACTTGTATCACCAGAGATAGAGAATTTAGGGCTGAGAAGACTGTGTAAATAAACATTGTCACTCCCTCACTAATTTACTACCCCAAGACCAAACTTCTTTGTCTTGTCAATTCTTCACAAATTTATTGTTTCTTTGTCAAAAAGGTGTAAAAGCTGCCTGCTTTGGTCACTTCTTTGAATCTCATATATTTTTTTTTTTTGAGTCTCATATTTTTTTGGACTCCCATGCATACAAAATCAAATTTCTTTTTCTCCTGTTTATCTGTCTTAGGTCAATTTCGTTATTAAGTTAGCCAAAGAAATGAGAAGCAGGGAAGGGAAAACTTTTACGCCCCTACAAGAGACATTTGAGCTAGATCTTGAAGCATGAAAACAAGTTCTCTATCTGGTGTAAGGGGACACTCATTCCCGTCTGAAAGAACAGTGCAGGCTAAGTGTGGAGGGTAAGGAGGAGGGCAGCAGGCCCAGGAGGATTACAGAGCCAGGGAGGACAGGAGAGGCTGCCATTCTCTCTCCTCCCCTTGGCAGAAGCCATCAGCACAGACAGGAATGCCAGCTCAAGGGCATCCCAGTTCCCTGGGCCAGCGCCCAGCTTCCCTTGATCTCCCTGGGTGTTAAATCTTCTCCCGAAGATAATAGACAGCTTGTTAACTATTAGAGCTGTCCCACATCAGAATGACTGCACAGGTGGTAGTGAGGTCCCCGTGAGAGGAGGTATGGAACAAAAGTGACCCCTTGTCTAGGCTGTGGTGGAAGAGAGGTGGGAGGAGGAGGAGGTCTCTGCCACAACTAAGGGTCTGTGATTCTTTAACGAAAGTGCAAGTTCCTTCTCTACTGTGGGGATTGGAAAAACAGGCCCAGAGAGGTTGTGTGATTTGTCCCAGGTCACACAGTTCTGGTCTCCTCAACTGGATTTTAAGATATCTGAGAGCAGAGGCTGGCTCTTATCTTTGCACTCTCTTTGCCATCGTTGGTAAAGACACTAGCACTGGACGCCAGCTGGATGACACATGCATGTGACTCACAGGCTCTGCGTCAGTCCTGCTAGGCAGGACCCTGAACAAACACACGCATGAAGTGTTTGTGCGGACACCGAGCAGGGCGCTGTGAGTTGGGTCCTGACTTCACAACAGCAGACAGAAGGTCACTGCTAGAAATATTTCACATGTTTATGTTCATCATGTTCCTTGCTTTGTACCAGCACTGGCTGATCAGATGGGTCAGGCTGAGCCGGCTTTCCCTCTGCCAAGCTGTACTTACTGTGACCAGTCAAGGGCTTTACGGTGACTGGCTCAGCCTTCAAACGTGTCCGTTTTCCTCCTTCCCGGTCCTTGCATCCTAAAGCGAGATTCAGATGCTCAGACGCCTGCTCCTCTGTTAATGCCAGACGGTGCTGAGAATCAATGTGCTGGCCCTTCTCCCTCTCCTTCCCACGGTCATCCCTCCTCTGCGTTAAAATCCAGCACCCACAAGACCCAGCTAAAGTCACCAACATGTTCTGGAAAGGAGAGGAGTTTTCCAAAGTTCTCGGGGCCCGAGACATGTCCGTGAGCAGGTTCATTACCACTTGGGCACACTTTGGAGCACTCAGTGTGACTTCCCACACGTGACCCTATTTGGCCCCATGGCTCTGGCTCAGGTGTTAGTCACAACCCCAGCATCCAGACAGAAAACCCAGACCCTGAAGCTTGGAGCCTTTTCCACACATGCCAGATGGTCTGTTGAGCAAGGCTTGGCTGTCCCTTTGGAAAGGGGTGAGCAGGGCACTTAGGGGCTGGGATCCAGAGACACAAGTTGTGGGATGAGGAAACTCCAGGGCAAGCAGACCCCGCTAGGATGCACTGGGCAGATGATAGCAGATCATGGGGACCAAAACCAAACTTTAGAGTTCACTTTGTCCACACTTGGGTGCTGGACCCTAGATGGTAGATTGTCAGAATTGTAAGTGTTGAGAGTACAGTTCAGTGTGGGCCGTGCCCTATCACGTGGGCGTGACCTGGCTCTAAGGGGTCCTGACCTGATGTCACCATCCTTGACCTGATGCCAGCAGAGCCGAGCCACGGACATGGGGCCACCCCAGGCAAGGCTGTCAGGGGAACAGAGGCCACAGGGCAGCTATAGGAGTACGTGCGGCCCCCCGGCAAGGTGACTAGGAAACAGAAATAAAAAATGGAGATGAGCTTATAAAAACCACCCAAACAGACAGCACCTCATACTGGACTGAAAGTGCAACATCAAATGCTCTCCAAGGGGAAGTAACATGCCTGGATGACGGTTAGCGTCCAACTCCATCTTCCTGCCTCTTCATCCTGTGTGACACAGCCAGGCCCACCTTTCCCACATGCTTTTTGACCTTGTAATTCTTTCTTTGATTTCTGGTGTCTGCAAAACACAGATTCTAGACCCTGACCTGATGGCCACCATCTTCTGTCATCTGACCTCTCACCACCTTTCCAGACTTGCTGTCCCCTCCTCCCTGCATTGTAGGTCCCCCCGCCCCCCTCCAAGCTGACCTGCTCACTCACTGTCCCCCAAGCCAGCCTGACACATAAGACATGAGTCTTACACTCAAGGGAATGGGATCTAGAGAGGTGAAGCCATCACCTCTCCTGGTCCCTAGGGGATCCAGACCAAGCCTTGATTTTGAAGCCCAGCCTGTTCCCACTATTTTGCAGTTGTTTTAGAAAATGAACACGCCAGAACTAATCAGTCTTGAGGGTTTTAATACCCACAAAGTGTGTCCATTACTCTTAATGAATAATCTCTGACCCTCACATCTTTTAATAATCTCCTTTGCCCATGGCATTGAACACCATTTCAAGTCTGACCAACAGTGAAGAATTAAAGTTTTTTAATGGAACAAAAATTATGTGAAGCAATGTCATCAACTGTAAGATAACATCCCATATTAGATTCACAGGACATCATTGTATTTCATAAACAAAGCTACTCAGCGAACCATTTGTTTGAATGCAGATTTTTCTTCAACTCAGTCTTATGCCGAAGAAAGCTCTGCTGGTCACTGGTTCTCATGGCCATTTTAGGGAGCCTTATTCTCCATTTCTCTGCAGCTTGTACGTGATGCTAGTTGTAATGCTTCTGTTGTTTCTGAAGAGAGAGGCTGAGGCCAAAGCAAACTCAGAACTTTCATCCAATGTGGTAAAACCTCCCAGGGATCTCTCCAACCAAAACTCCATGTCCCCCTTTGACTGCTGAGATTGACACTGACACGCACCTCCTACCCCCACCCACCAAGTAACTGGCTGCTTTCAGTCCCTCAGCATTTCTCTACGCAGACCCTAAAAAAGACAAAGCAGGATACAAAGAATTCCAGAATGGCAGGGTTGGTAAGGACCAACCTCCCTGTTTCACAGATGAGGACGCTGGGACCCACAGAGGGGAAATGCCAGCTAGTAAGTGCTAGTGTTGACAAAAACTGAATCAGTCGATCTAAGAAAGAAAAGGAAAATTTTATTTGTGCCAAGTTTGAGGATTATAACCCAGGAAGAGCGTCTCAGGAAGCTCTGAGAACTGTTCTGACCATTAGAAATCAAGACACAATTTATATAAGTTTTTTGAGACAGAGAGCTGTATATCAAATGACATATTACTGACAGTTTACGTAATCCAGATCTAAGCGCCCTCATGGTGGGTCACGTGACCGCTTACAAGATCAAGAAGGAATGTTATTTTTAAGGACTTGTCTTGTCGGTGCTACGAGAGGTTGAGCAGGTATTCCGGCCCTGCCCATGGGGGAGGTTTAGTTGATGCATAATGCGGATACACAGTGCACAGTGGGGGGGGAGAGAGGAGGCCAAAGGGCAGAGAAGATTTTTTGTTTAAATGTTTTGTCATAAAAATATGACTTTTATTTCACACTAGCAATGGGACTCCCACTCCAAGTTCCAATCAATCAAGATTTTCTAAGCTTATGTACCATGGAAATTTACAAGAGGGTCAAAAAGTGTGCAGCATGGAAGGATCCTTGAGGAGCCCACAGTCTGGCTTGGGGAGATACCATTCATACACTCAGAATAGTAAAGATGAACACAAGACAGTGTAGACAACAATCCAGGTAAGTGATGCAGCCATGAGGCCCACAGGACATCAGAGGTAGGAAGGGTCAGTCACCCTTGCAGAGGTTTGAGTAGGGCAAGGAAAGGCTCTACACCCACCGACCCCAGATATACGGCAAGTTCAGCACCAAAGTAAGCTCTTAAGTTGCAGACATTAGCCTCTTCAGCAGCTGTGCTGGTCTTCTGAGGTCTCTAGCTCCTGCAGACTCTGTGCCACAATTGTGGAACTCACTCATATGTGCACAGCTGCATAGGGGTCTTCAGTGTCTCTGTGGGCGCCTGGGCTTAAAAAGTGCCTGGCACTTAGTAAAGGCACAGTAAACGTCAGCTATTTTTTTTGTAGTTTTTAAATGTTTTTTTTTTTTTAATTCTCTTATAGATTTGCGCAACACTAACCAGATATTAGGCCACGCTTCTTGCACTGGAGTCAGCCATTAGCAGTCACTTTGAGGGAAGTCATGAACACAAACTGGCGAACGACTTTCTAGGACTGCCTTTGGAAGAAAACAGAGCCCCGAGAAAACGGACTACTCACTCACTTACTTCGGAGCTGAGAGGAGGTAAATGAGAGGTTTCAATAAGAGAAGATAAGGGTGTGGACTAGTTCAAAGGGAAAAGGGAGAACAGAATGTAGAAATTAAACTTCACTTAACATTGTGCGTAAACTTTATGTAACGTTGTGTGTGCATAAGGTCCACAGTAATTAGTAAACAGTAACTGCTCAGTGAGTCACCCGCCTCAGGTCTCCTTGGAACTTGGCTTTAGGCAGTTCAGAGTCTAAGCAATTTAGTGTGAACTCTACTGCCCCCTTCTGGAAAGAATGGGAAATTGACCATTACTCTTTTTTTTTTTTTTTTAATAAATTTATTTATTTATTGGCTGCATTGGGTCTTCGTCGCTGTCGCTGCACACGGGCTTTCTCTAGTTGCTGCGAGCGGAGGCTACTATTCCTTGTGGCGCGCGGGCTTCTCATTGCAGTGGCTTCTCTTGCTGCAGAGCATGGGCTCTAGGAGCGAGGGCTTCAGTAGCTGTGGCACGCGGGCTCGGTAGTTGTGGCTCGTGGGCTCTAGAGTTTAGGCTCAGTAGTTGTGGAGTGCGGGCTTAGTTGCTCCGTGGCACGTGCGATCTTCCCGGACCAGGGATCGAACCCGTGTCCCCTGCATTGGCAGGCGGATTCTTAACCACTGAGCCACCAGGGAAGTCTCGACCATTACTCTTGATGGTGTAAGTCGGTCAAAAATACTGGAAACCTGAGGCCAGTTTCACTGTGGAAACTGAGACAGAATTTGGTAGGTGTCTCGGGAGGGAGGAGAAGCAGGGTGGGAGCAAATAAAGGTGATGTACCATATTTCTCAAAATATGCAGAAAAGTTTCTACAGCCCATTCCAACTTTAGTAATAATTCACTGATGTGAAAAAGGGCCCTATATTAAGTTTCGTTCATGAGCAGAAGGTGTTTGTTGAGATATTAGTTTCTAGAGGAAAGAGCTCAGACTTTGGAAGCAGACCAACATGAATTTAAATCTGGACTCTGCTGCTTGTTCTGTGAGAAGGTGACTATGTGAGCTCAAGCTGATTATTTAACCTCTCAGCGTCGGTTTTTTCCACTGTAAAATGGGGACAGTAATGCCTAACCCAGGAAGATGAAGTGAGATGCCATATTTAAAAGGTCCAATATGTCATAGATTTCCCTTTAAGAAATTTACTTGAAGGGGGAGGGGCAAGATAGGGGTAAAAGATTAAGAGATACAAACTACTATGTATAAAATAAATAAGCAACAAGGATATATTGTACAGCACAGGGGAATATAGTTAATGTTTTGTAATAACCTTAAATGGAGTATAATCTATAAAAATATTGAATCACCATGTTGTACACCTAAAACTAATATAATATTGTAAATCAATTATACTTCAATTAAGAAAAGAAACAAAAGGAAATTTATTTGAAGAAAATTATAAAATCAGCATGAGAAAAATAAAGAGAAATCTGAGTAAATGGAGAAATATATATGAAGTTCAAGAACAGACAAAAACAATTGATGGGAATAGAAGTCAGGATAGTATTTACCTTTGGATGGGGGGTGGGTATGGGTTGAAGAGGGACAGCCTTCTGGGGTGATGGAGGTGTTCTATATTTTTATCTGAGTGGTAGTTACACACACATACATAAACTTATCCAGCATAGGAGAGGGTGTGGAAAAAACAGAACCCTCCTACACTGTTGGTGGGAATGTAAATTGGTACAACCACTATGGAAAACAGTATGGAGCTTCCTCAAAAAACTAAAAATGGAGTAAACATATGATCCTGCAATCCCACTCCTGGGCATATATCTGGACAAAACTATAATTCAAAAAGATACATGCACCCCAATGTTCATAGCAGCACTATTTACAATAGCCAAGACATGGAAGCAACCTAAATATCCATCAACAGATGAATGGATAAAGAAGATGTGGTGTGTATATATATATATATATATATATATATATATATATACACACACACACAATGGAATATTACTCAGCCATAAGAATGAAATAATGCCATTTGCAGCAGCATGGATGGACCTAGAGGTTATCATACTAAGTGAAGCAAGTCAGACAGAGAAAGACAAATACCATATGATATTACTTATATGTGGTATCTAAAATATGACACAAATGAACTTATCTACAAAACAGAAACAAATTCACAGGCATAGAGAACAGACTTGTGGTTCCCAAGAGGGAGGAGAGGTCGGGGAGAGATGGATTGTGAGTTTGGTATTAGTAGATACAAACTGTTATATACAGAATGGATGGACAACAAGGTCCTACTGTATAGCACAGGGGACTATATCCATTATCCTGTAATAAACCATAATGGAAAAGAATATGTGTATATATATGTATAACTGAATCACTTTGCTGTACACCAGAAACTAAAACAACATTGTAAATCAACTCTTATACTTCAGTAAAAAATCAATTTAAAAAACAAATAAATAAAATGAAAAGCTCTCAGAATAAATAAATAAATAAATAAATAAATTTATCCAGCATGCCCTTATTAGTACATGTATGGCCAGGCCACTCAAGACAGCTGTTCTCTTGCTCTCTATACACCCCCTGCTCGACCAGTGCCTGCTTCACCCATACCCTACTAACATAATTGAACTTCCTACATACTTGTTCCAGGCCCCAGCTACTGATTGTTCTTATCAAAGGGGCGGTGAGGGCCCTGCCCCTCTGCTGGTTTCCCCGGTAACTGATGAGCCAACCTGACATCAATTCCCCCCTATAACTGGTAATCTCCCTCTCCCTCTGGTGGTGAAGACTGTCGTCATATCCTACCCGCCGTCCCCTGCACACGGTGGGGTGTTGCTCCAGGACCTTGCTTCAGACAAGTAAACTCCCCCATCCATTAAACCATCTCTGTTGCTGACGCCGGGCCCTTTCTTTGGTCCTAAAGCTGGGCAAGAGCGGGCCTTGTAGGCCTGCAGGGTGCAGCCCAACAGTACACTTTACTTTATATGTAACATACATAATTTTTAAAAAGGAGGGAGGAGGGGGGAGGAAAAAGAAGTGGGGGAGGAGAAGTAGGAGAAGGAGAAGAAAAGAGAAAAAAAGAATGGAAAGGAAAAGGAAAAAATGACTAAGAAAACTGCAGTGGTGGGTGGGGGAAATCAGAACTCCACTCAAGATAGTGATCTGAGCATTTTTAACTCTGCCCCACCCGACCCCTCCTAAGGGCCCATTAAATGGCCTGTATTAGACCCAGAACCTATGGGAAGAGACATCCACATGCAGAGACTACAAGGAATTTCTGCTGGTACTGACGTAAGGAGATAGAGCAGAGGTAGACTAACCTGTGATTCAACCAGGTGAAAGGAAAGCCTGGGGGGGGGGCGGTGGATGTAAGTGATTTCCATAAGAAACCCCTTGGCTCAGAGTGTCAGTGGCTGGAGGCCAAGATGGACCAAGGGGCAGCCAGAGTAGAGTTGGATGTGTAAGATTTGCTGCTACCATAATTTCTGGCACGTGCTCTGGATGCAGGGGTCAACACAGAGTGGTGATGCCCCCACGTCATTCACCCACAGCCTTGCATGCCAGGCATATTATGCACGCCAAAAACAAGTTCAGCCATGGTTCTGCCTCAGCTAATTGCTAACAGGAAGAGTCAGGCCAATTACAGAAATAAAGGACTTAATTTCAGACTACTCCAGCAAATATGAAAAATAAATGCAGGCGCACAGACCAAACTCTGTTCCAAACCTGTCTCAACTCTGGCTCTTTTCAATGTCTTTATAAGCAAATTTAAACTATGAGTGATTTCCCCCCCTATCTTTCTTTAAATGAGCTGGAAAGATTTTAACTCATATAAGCTCCTATAGCTACCCTATGAAAGGATTCAGAAGGAAAGATCTGGGAAAAGTAGTTGATACTACATGAGATAGCAAGAATTTTTGGGAAACTGTTAGGATGAAAATGTTGGATAAATACAGATGGCAAAAAGGCACATGAAAAGATGCTCAACATCACTAATCATCAGAGAAATGCAAATCAAAATCATGAGATATCACCTCACACCTGTCATAATGGCTAACATCAAAAGACCACAAGTGTTGGCAAAGATGTGGAGAAAAAGGAACCCTCCTACACTCTTGGTGGGAATGTAAATTGGTATAGCCACTATGGAAAACAGTATGGAAGTTCCTTAAAAAACTAAAAATAGAACTACAATGTGATCCAGCAATTCCACTCCTAGGTATATATCTAAAGGAAATGAAAACCGTAATTTGAAAAAATACATGCACCTCAATGTTCATAGCAGCATTATTTACAATAGCCAAGATATGAAAGCAGCCTAAGTGCCCATCAACAGATGAATGGATAAAGAAGATGTAGTATAAATATACAATGGAATACTCCTCAGCCACAAAAAAAAAAAAAAAAAAAAAAAGAAATTTTGCCATTTGCAATAACATGGATAGACCTGGAGGGTATTATGCTAAGTGAAGTAAGTCAGACAGAGAAAGACAAATACTGTATGTTATCACTTATATGTGAACTCTAAAAAATAAAACGAATTAGTGAATATAACAAAAAAGAGACAGACTCACAGATATAGAGAACAAACTAGTGGTTACCAGTGGGGAGAGGGAAGGGAGGAGGGTCAATATAGGGGAAGGGGATTAAGAGGTACAAACTACTATGTATAAAACAAATAAGCTAAGCTGTGTACAACACAGGGAATACAGCCAATATTCTATAATAATTATAAGTGGAGTGCAATCTATAAAAATTTTGAAAAAAAAAAAAAAATGTTGAATCACTATGTTGTACACCTGAAACTAATATAATACTGTAAATCAACTGTACCTCAATTTTTTAAAAAAATTCAGTTAATGCTGGCAGATACCACTTTACCCAAGTGATCAAGGTTAAAATTACCAATAATAAGAGATATCATGTATTCCCTGATGTGATGCATTGGGAAGAGCACATTATCTCTGTAGTATATTTCTCAAAAATGCAAAACCTCAATCAAATCATAAGAAGACATCAGAAGAACACAAATTAAAGGACATTCTAAAAAATATCTGACCAAATCTCTTCAAAAGTGTCAAGATCATGAAAGATAAGGAAGGACTGAGAAACTGTCACAGTTTAGAGCAGACTAAGGTGACATGACAACTAAATGCAATATGGGATCCTGGAACAGAAAAAGAACATTATTTAAAAACCAGCAAAATCTGAATAAAGTATGTAGCATAGTTTTAAAAAAACGAATAAGAGGAAATAGAAAAAAAATTAATCCAGGAAGCACAGAGCCAACTCACAGGATTTCCAGAAAGAAAGCAATAGGCAAACAATGAAAAAATTATCAAAGAGATAGCACAATAAAATTACTAGAACAAAAGAATATGATTTTCTAGATTGAAATGGTCCATTGGATTTGTATCACAATGAATTAAAAGAAGACTGCCACAAACCTAAATGTACATTGATGGATGAATGGATAAGAAAATGTGCTGTATATATACAATGAAATACTACTCAGCCATAAAAAAGAATAAAACTCTGTCATTTGTGAAAATATAGATGGGCCTTGAAGGTATTGTGCTAAGTGAAATAAGTCAGATGAAGAAAGATAAATACCATATTATATCACTCAACTGTGAAATCTAGAAAAACAAAATAAATGAACAAACAAAACAAAAACAAGCTCATAGATATGGAGATCAAATTAGTGGTTACCAGAGGGGAAGGGGGTTTGGGGATGGGTTAAATGGTGAAGGAAGTCAACTGTGTGGTGACGGATGATAAGTAGTCTTGTGATGGTGATCACTTTGTAGTGTACACAGATGTTGAATTATGCTGTATATTTGAAACATATATATACATATATACATATAAAATAAAATGAATTTAACAATTCTTTCAATAACAACAGCAACAACAAAAAGACCTCCACAAAGACTATCATGAAATTTCAGACCTAAAATAAGTGTAAAATCCAAAAGCAACAGCAGATCCCATTTAAAGGATCGAGAGTCCAAGTGGCACTGGCCTTCCCAAGAGCAATGCTGAAACCAGAAGACAAAGGAGCATGTATTCAAAATCTGAGGAAAAATTATATTTAGCCCAGAATTCTGCACCCAGACAGCTATCAACTGAGCATGACATTTTTAGACATCTGATATCTCAAATTACTTACCTCCCTTGCACATATCTGAGGTAGTTGTTGGAGGATGTACTCCACCAAAAAAATGGGAATGTACCAAGAAAAGGGAAGAAACTGGATCCAGGAAAATGGGATCCAGTTCAAGAGAGCAGCCCAGGGAAGCCCCAGAAGAGCAATAGCTCGGATGGCTTAGAGAACAAGCCCAGAGGACATAGAACTGGAGGGATGTCTTCAGGAAACAAATTGTTTATTTGAGTCCTTTATTTTTTTCTTGTTTAGTCTACCTGATGCTTTTGCTGGCTATAGCTCAAACTCATGAAACATTAAAAAAAGATAGGCCATATCCTAGTATCTTTTCGAATTATGGTTTTCTCCAGATATAGGCCCAGGATTGGGGTTGTGATGACATGCTATGCTCAGATATTAGTAGTCAGAGAGGCTTTATCTATCTGTTGGAGGACTTGAGAAGAATGAGAGCAATCTGTAAAACTAAGCAAGCAAAGTAGGCATTATCAACTGTAGGAAAAACAAAACGTTGTAGAAAAAAGGAATGAAATCAGAATACCATCCTTGGTTCAGCAGCAAGTAATGCTAATTTGATCATAAAATGCAAACACTTCTTATTAATTTAATAAATTGTGAGGTTAGAGGGCAAGGAAGGAGTATCTTTTGGTAAAAATACCAAATCCCCATCTACCATTAAAAGAAGACAGTAGATGACGTCAAAAGATTAAATCAAGAAAGAGCTGAGTAAGTAGGTTTCTTAGACATAAAAATAGATAGATAGATAGATAGATAGATAGATAGATAGATAGATAGATAGATAAAATAGATAAAAATTTGAAAGTGGGGGATAGGATTCAGGGGTGAAGGATGAAGCAAAAGACTGCTGCTTTTTTCTCATGCACCAGAGGAATTATTTGTCTTTTTAAACTATCTGATTTTATAACTTACTACACAGTTACATAAATCAAGACAGTGAGATTCTGGCATAAGGACTGACAAATAAATTAATAGAATAGAATTGGGAGCTCCGAAATAAATCCTTACATTTATAGTCAGCTGGCTTTCCAAAACAGTGCTGGGAAAATTCAATGGGAAAATGATAGTCTTTCCAATAAATTGTGCTCAGACAACTGAATATCCACATATAAAACAATGAAGCGGGACCCCTACCTCACACCACATACAGAAATTAACTCAAAATAGATCAAAGATCTAAATATAAGAGCTAAACCTAAAAACTATTAGAAGAAAACATAGGTATAAATCTTCATGACCATGGCGTAGACAATGGTTTCTTAGCTATGATGACAAAGCGCAAGCAACAAATTAAAAATAGATACATGGATTTCAAAATTACAAGCATTTGTGCTCCAAAGGATACCATCAAGAGAGTGAAAAGACAACCCACAGAATGGGATAAAATATTTGCAAATCATATATTTGATAAGGAATTTGTATGTAGACTGTGCTCCATTCTAGTGTATGACCTTAGGAAGCTCACTTTCCTTTGTTGGACCTCAGTTTCCTCCAGGTGGGGGAGGAGGACAAGGAGGAAAAAAAGGAGAAGGAGGCAGAGGAAGGTGCATATTTTATTTCCAATAACTTCCTGAATACAGGCAATCAAGCCTCAAGTCACATTTGTATTTCTGAGGTGCGCTGGAGCACTGGCTGTATGTCTCATCTTTGACTTAGGCTCTTCACACAGGCCCTGCCCCTGGTACTCACTGAAGGTGGCCCCAAAATAAGCCAGTGGCAGGATGGAACCACAGAAAGCCAGATCTGATCTACAGGGGGTGATGCTAAAGCCCAGAGGTGTGAAATGACCTGCCCCAGGACACACAGCTGGTCAGTGGCAGAGCTAGACTAGGATTAGGTCTGTTTACTCTTGATTTGGTCCTCCTTCTATCACCTTATGACCTCAGCATTCCTCCCTCACAGCAAGGGGGGAGAGTGCTGTGTGCCAAAGCCACCTTGTTCCAATCCTCCCTTGCTCCAGAGAAAGTTTTTCTGCCTTAGACAGGATTGTAGGGGTGCACTCAGCAGGACTAAGTTGTGTGACACAGCAACCTTGGTGCATCACCCATGAAGCTCAGTCTACAGGTAGAGGACAAACAGGTATTAGAGATGACAAAGATAGACTCAGCCGCATCACATCCAGGGCCACCCAGGAATGCTGTGTGGAAGGACTACATTGCCCTTTCTTCGTGTCAACCTCAGAGGACAGACTTACACAAGCATTACAGAGCTGCCTCCAGGTATAGGGTCAAATATTCTTAGAAAACTTATTTTATTTCAGTTTGGGCTATATCTTGGAGTAATAATACTCCATAAGTAAGACAACACAGTGGGAGATAATATTCCCTAATATCGACTCTTGCCTTAGCTCTGTAGTGCTTTTGGAGTAGCCCTTTGTGGAAGTGTTCTGAGATTCGGTGCTGACACCAAGACGGGGCCTTTCTTAAAGGTTTTAGCTACTTTCCCCACATCCCCTTGGGTTTGGGTCCCTCCCTATAAGAATTGTCCTGTCTCTCTCCACACCACTCTCCCTGACAGCCATTTATCATCTCATGTGCTCCCTCTGCATTTTCTCCAACTCCACAGTTACTGCTTTAATCTGTGGTACTCTGCCTTCCACCCCAGGTTTTGTACTTTGGAAATAAAATGTCTTCTGGTTTGTTTCCAGCACTCTGAGAATTCCCAGTATTTTTCTGGCCTATTGAGCACAATAGTTCATGAGTTTCACTGTCTCCTTTGTTGCATCTCATTGGTAGTTAGGGGCCTCTCACCCTATAAATGTTTATAGTCTCTGCAGTTCCTCCCTTTTATAAGGGGAAAATACACATTTTCAGCCATTCCACAGTAGAGGCCATCTGATACTTTCTGCCACTTTTTCAAAAAAATCCCAAAAACCAAAACCAAAACACAAAAATCCCCAAAAAACAAACAAAAACAAAAACAAAGAAAACACTTGTGGCTCATTTTTGCTGGGCTGGTATTTTCATTTTTAGAAGACCTTAGGGTCACCTGTGAATGTGTGAAGTTTACCATGAATTCTTTATCTTTTGTAAAACCATTAATAAAGACTAATTCATTTTCTATTTTTATGATATTCTTTTTTTAATAATCTTCTATATATAGGCTACGTTTATGACCTATTTCTGACCTGTCATAAAAAAAATGGGTCCTCACTTACTTTGTAGTGTTTGGTGTTGACTCTTATCAACAGTATTTTGAAAGGCTGAATAAATTATATCCATTGTTTCTCCTTAAACATATGTTTTAAATTGCTCAATGTTTACTAACAAGTTAAAGATGAATTACTCCTTTAAAAATTCTTCCTACTTTTTTTTAATGTGTGAACAATTTCTGTAACAAGCCCATCCTTTAATTATAAATTGTCCTCCATGTGGATGTGAGAATCAGAAGAGCACTGTTGTTGGTGCCCCTGACCCCTCCACACCCTACTGTATCCCACTCCTACCTTGTACAGGAGTCACAGTGGACATGCATTCAATGTAAAATTTGTAGTCACAGCTTACACATTTTGACAAATTATTTCCCAATTTTATCTTTGAGCTCCTTTGAAATCTGAGACAATACCATCCTGACTAAATGACATAAATACATCGAGTTTTGCAAATCAGGTAAGTCTAGTTAATGCCAACCCCCTAAAAACACACCCATAAATCAGATACCCATTGTCCAAGTGGTAAGAATTCATTGAGGCTAAGCTTGAATGTGTTCTGATGATTCAGGACTTGCACTGAACCCACCAAACTCTTGCAGAGGAGTGCACTAATCAGAGCCAGGTGCCATTCCAGAGTAAAGTCTGAACACCCCGATCTAATATGCAGGAACCCGAAGTCTGTGCCTGTGGGTCTTTCCATTCCTGCCTCTGCCTCCATCTCCACCATTATTCCCCACCCAGACCATGAGCAACCTTGCCTCTTTACACTTGAACACAAGAGTATATACAAACTTGCAGTATTGATCGTTTTTATTCAGTGTATATCCAGTTTGCCCAGATAGATGGAAAACTACTTAAGGGTAGGTGCCATGTCTCCCATATCTTGGAAAACCCATCTCTTGGTAATTATTTCAAAAAGGTAGAAAAATGTCAAAATATTTATAGTACCTACTATATTTGCCCACACAATCTCTTTTGCTGTAAAAGAGCATCTAGTTTGCCATGTCTGAATCAGGGAACAACTTATTCATTAGCAAATGTGGACAATGCCTCATTAGAATCTTTGGGTTAAGAAACCCAAGTTGGAAGGGATTCCAGGACAGTTGCTTTACCCTTGTTCCCATGAAATCTTAGAGTTCATAGACTGTGTTTTCTGTCCTCCTACATTTATTTCCAAGAATCTAAGAAATTTAAGGAAAGGTAGACAAAACCCACAGGGGAAATCATGAGAAAGTCAGTAACTCAAGCATAAGAGAAGCAGGCTCTTTTCCTTTCCATTTAGTAATGAGGAAAACAGGAGACCTCCTTTCACTGAGGGCAGACTCACTTCGGCAGCTGTAGGTTTGGCCACAGAGAAAACACTCAGCTTATAAAAACCAGGCAAAAATTTCCCAAACTGGCAATGTGGCAGCAATACAAGGTTGAGGACGCTTTCTCGACTCATCTGGGAAAAGTCAGGGAGGACCATGTCGAGGAAGAGAGGACAAAACTCTTATTGTCTGTTGGGAAGGTGCCAAAGAAAATCAGATAACAGATGAAATGAGTTTTGTCAGCCACCCCACTGGTTTCAGGGAACACTGCTCACTGCCGCCTCCGTGAAATGAGTCACCCCTCGCAGAACCCACACCGCCTTACAGAAACCGAGGAGGAAGCATCACTCTGTCCTCCCACCAAAGGTGGGCTAGCTGAGGCATCAAAGCTTAGAGGGAGAGCTATAGGTGACACAGGCGAGGAGAGAACCAGGGATCAGCATGCATGGGCGGGGAGGAAAGGAGACACCAGGGGAGAGAGAAGTGAAGAACAGCCCGTGGTGATCTGCGTCCAGGGAACGAGGTAGTCACTGAAGTCTGAGCCTCACGTGACAAGGTCCAGGGACCAGCTTCTGCTGCTACTCCTCACAGCCAGGCTCCTCATCGCTGTCCTCCCCCAGAGGAAATTCCCTCATGTGCTTCTCAGCTGCATGCATCCGGATCTCCATGGGGCAGTCCTGGCTCAGAACTGCCTGCAGCAAGAGGCAGGAAGAGAAATCACCGCACATCCTTCACCAGCTTCCCCATCCCCTTCCCCAACTAGCTCATCCAAGTCTAGTGCTGCACAGAAAAGACTCACGAAACCAGCAAGGGACCCTTGTTCTGCTTCACGTATGTGCATAGGCCGCCCAAGGGACCAAGGTGTAGTCACCCTAGTCAAGACAATCATCTGATATGCTTTTAATTGAATCCTTTCAGCAGTAGTACAGGCTATAGCAGGGAGCCAGCTGAAATCGGCACCACCTCCCACCAGACTTTCACGTCTTCTTTTGCTCCTTTAAGCAGCCTCCACATCCATCCCTAACCCACCCAGACCCTCAGGGTGCTCGTGCTGCGGTAAGAGGAAAGTATCTTATTAACTAAAATCATATGCTGTGGTTCTCTCCCCTGGGGTGTTTGTACTTTAAGAAATGACCTGGTAAGGACAAAGACAGATGGGAGTGAATGAATGAATGAATGAATGTGCCCACTGGAATGCTGTCCATTTTGTGGGCATGATTTGGTAATTCACACTTTGCTAGTAACTACAGCAAATATAGGATGCCTTTGATGATCCCTGACCCCAACACTTTACAAGCTTCCCATTTTCCTCCTGTACTTAGGACCCTTCCTAACTGACCAGTGAAAGAGAGAAAGTGGTTGTGTAGAGAAGGGAAAATAAGGAAGGGCACAAAGGAAAGAGAGAGACGAAAGGGGCATCAGAAAACATGGCAAAGCAGACAGCCTATCAAAGAGGGAGGAAATAAGAGCACGGGATAAAAAGGGATGAGAGACATGGAAAGAAACAGAAGATTATTATTTTTTCAGCAGTAGTCAGAGCCCCTTACAAGCTTCTCCTCCTTGGCTGGGGGGCTCCTCAGGTAGTAGCAGAGAGGAGCGTAGATGATGTTGATGACCCCGATGATGACCATGAGCCAGGGGAAGCCAATGGCTTGCACAATGGCACCCCCAGTGGATGGGCCTGCGAAGAATAAAGCAAATCTACAAGTATTTATTGAGTCTTGATCACACGGAGGACACCATGCTAGGGGCAGCAGGTGACCCAGGGGATGTCCCAGGGTCAAATATCTCCAGAACCCCAGGAGAATCAGCCTCTTCTACCTGGTAAACAGTAGATAAAGGGAGAGTGGGGTACCAGGTCCTGGTGCTCCCCTATCCCTCCACCAACATACCTATAGCAAAGCCCATGCAAAAAGCCACGTCAGCGATGGCATAGACACTCCCATACACCGGGGCATGGCGCAGGTCCACCAGGTGTCCCATGATGGGCATCATAGAGGAATCCACCATGCCTGTGGTCAGAGCAAGCAGGACATCGCTGTCAGCTCTACCCACAGTCCCCCTCCCTGTCTGTGGCATCCCCCCTCCTCCTCCCCCGTTTAGTCCACTGCCTTTACCTGCTGTCTGTCCTCCCCTCAGAACTGACACCCATTCCTACCAGGAGTTATGAGGCCATCTCTCCATACCCCTGCCAGCCGCTCTCCTGCTTCTTCTGCCTTTCCCTCTGACCTGACCCAAAGCCAACATTCAGGGGCTTCTTGTTTCCTTTAAGGGCACTTCTTACCTATGGAAAAGCCAAGCCCTGCATTGGGGCCAATGAGACCAAAAATATTATGAGCCAGAGGAACCTGCAGCAGGAAAGGAGGAAGAGTTCATCAGGAGTCCAGCTAGGTCAGATGGGGGCAGCACAAAAATAAAGAGTTTTCCTACAAAATGCGTTATCAACCAGGTGCTACGTGCCACAGACATTATCTCCGTGCATTCTTATACCTCCTGATGAAAAAGAATCTTTACTTCCGTTTAAAGATATGAAAACTAGATTGGTGCCATTTGGGTTAAATGTCCTATCGAGAATTACAGAACATAAGTGGTTAGATCAAGTGTGAACCTCAGATTTGACTCTATGAAACCATAACAATGGCCCTTTTCTGCTGCAAGGACTCTTCCTCCCCTTCCTCTACCCCCTCCACCCAGACACATACTTCCATCCTCACTCTTCACTGAGTGGAGTTTCCTCTCCTTTCTATTTGCAACATCATCCAGAGGTTTTACTTAAACCCTAATTGGGAGCCAGTGGAGCAAGAAGACAAAAAAGAAATGCCAACAACCAATTACCCATAAGCCAGCAGGGCAGGTGGCGTGCTTTGCATTGCCGCTTCAGCAAGCTTGTGAAACTCATTCTCTTGCCCTCCCCATCCATCCCCCATGGAAGCCTTCTTTTCCTCTTTTGCTGGTTCCTTACCTCCCTCCCTGGGCATCTGTCACCCAAACCTGCTATACCAGCACACTCACCCCTTAGAGGTTTCACATACCATTTAGATGTTAGTGGCTATAAACGATTTTAGGGGTGAATCCTCAAGGGCTATTTCTATTTTATCACTAGTACTGGTTAAAACTCTCTGTGGGCTCACTACATGCCAGACACGGCTGCAGTTGGTGTGGGTAACCCTGTGAGGTGCTATCAGAATCCTCTTTACACAGATGAGGATACTGAATAAAGGGAGGTGACGTAACGAGCTCAAAGTCACACGAGGAGCAAGTGACAAAGCTGGGACTGAACCCGGAGCTTGAGCTCCCGCTGAGGACCTCCAGCCTTTCTTCAGCACTGTATTCAGTGCTTTACAGCCATCTCATTCTCCTTCAAGCCTACGAGGCAAGTGTGCTTCTGATCCTTATGGTGGAGAGGAGAAAATGAAGGCTTAGAGAGCTTGAAGGGGACTCCTGGAAATGGAAGAGCCCTTCTTTCTTTCTTCCTCTACCAAACATTCTGGTACTAGAGATGGAAGCACAGATAATGGTTCCCCTGGTGGCTTATGGGGTCCTGTCAGGCTGAGATGAGTAAATGAAGGCATAAAACACACCATTTTACAGACCCCAGAAATAGATACCACATGTATTGCTTCATGTGCCCATCCATAAAGCCTCAGACCTCTGTCTCCAGCTGCCCCACTGCCCTTTACCTCTCCTTCCCCACCTCCTTTCAATGGGATGACTGGTGGCATCTCCTCCAGTGCTAAATTCGTACCTACACAGAAACAGTCTTTCTGACAATCCTTGCCAAGTCAACCCTCTGTTCATTTCAAAGGAAAGTGGTCTTTAAATGTCTGGGTTTCTCTATCTCTCTCTCTCAACAAGACCTTATTATACTTACACAAAGCAAGCTGGTACCTACTACCACCATCCCAATCAGGGAGCACAGCCACCTGGAAGAAAACAGCCATCATTAAACAGTGCAAAGGGGAGAGATCCTTTCCACCTGCCACCCCATCACCAACACACTGGCCAGTCCTACCACCCCTACTTCCAGGAACCCCTTAGGATATGAGAAGATAAACACATCTCTACATGACCAGTTTATGCCCAGGTGAGCCCTTGCCCTGTCCCTTCCTGGCCCCTCATCTCTTCCCTGACTCCACACCTCTTTCCAGTAGAAGCAGATGAGGAGCAATGGGACATATTCTTCCTTCCCTTAGAAGAGGAAGCAGCTGACTCAGAAGGTACTTGCCCCTTGTGGATCATCCTCAAACTTAATTTCTGCTGTTTCCCGATTCAGCCTACCTCTCACCTATTCATATTTTATCTGGTCTTCAGGGTCCATCTCAAAACCCACAAAATATACCAAACTTCTTTCCTTCTCTGATTTCCTATGGCAATGGTTTTTAAACTTATTTTTTAAATCTTTGTGCTGAACTCCAAAGGTAAAATTAAAGGTGTTCCCACTGTAGTGGAGGAACAGGATCCAGACTCATACCTCTTAGCCCCCAACCCTTTCCACTTGGTGGCCTCTGAGGCACACCTGTAGAGCTCCCTGGGGGTCCATGGAATATAGTTTGACAACCACTGCCCCAAGGTATTGCTTTCTTCATACCTGTTCTCTGTGGAATTATTTTATCTCTTCAACTGCACAACAAACATCTGGAGAGTAAAGGTTGTCTCTCATATATTCACTGCCTCTTCTATAGCAGCCGGCTCAGGACCATCCTTTCTCTACATTGCCCTTACCACCCACCCATCCCCATCCTCCCAGTGGGCAGTTTTTATCTGTGTGTACTTGTTCTAAATTTTCAACCTCAGAGAAGCTATTACTCATCATCCCAGGTGCAGGGATCCCCTCAGAAGACTCTCCCACCTGACTTTTCCCAGATCTCCAGGCTACATACCGACCCATCTTGTTGGCCAGCACGCCAAAGAGGTTGGTGCCAATGAGGTAGGACACACTGGCAGGCAAGAAAGCTAGACCTGTAGAAAGACACAGGCCCTTACCTTAGAATGTACCCAGCTACTCTAAAACACCTTGTTTCTTACAGGACAGTGAAGTCCCCCTGTTACCTTCAAGGATCCCAAACCACTTTGTTTTGTGGGTTGGAGATCCTTCTGCAAACCCAGAGCAGATGACATAGGGCTCCACACTCTGCTTTCCTCAAGAGCAGGGCTATGTTTAGCTTCAACACATTTAACGTGCTTTTAGCTCCCCTCTTGGACTTCCTGATGAATGGCTTTGATGAGCCATTCTCACGTATAAAATACCCGTGATTATCAGCATAAGAGCATGAGCTTTAGAGAAAGACTTACATACCTCCTAGGAAGTAAAATTCCTGCCTTGCTATTTACCTGCCCTTCTATTGCTCTGACAGTGATTTTTTTTTTTTTTTTTTTTTTTTGGCCACACCTCAAGGCTTGCGGGATCTTAGTTCCCTGACCAGGGATCGAACCCATGCCCCCTGCAGTGGAGGTGCAGAGTCCTAACTACTAGACCACCATGGAATTCCCTCTGACAGTGATTCTGGATAAGTTACTAAACCTTTCTGAGCTTTGGCTTCCACATCTAGGAAAAACAAAGCTGTGATTCTATCATACCAAATTACACTAAGGAGCAAATCAGATAAATGTATGTAAAAGGATTTTGTAAACTGAAGCCCTTATCACATTGTTTTTTTGTGACAGTAGAGTCAGGTACCCTGGAACATGGGCTTTGGTGCTGAGTTCAAACTCTGGCTTGACCACTTGTTAGCTCTGTGACCGTGGGGAATTTACCCTCTCTGAGTCTCATTGATTTGTTCTTTCATTTATTCATTCATGTAGCATTTTTAATGAGCTTTTACTATGTACCAGGTATTCTAGGGACCAGGATTAGAAGGGTGAATAAAATAGACAAAATCCTGGCTTCCAGGGAGCTTACATTCCAAGGGAGGGAGATAGACAATAAACAAATAAATGAAAAAGATAATTTTGACAAGTGATAAGTTCTGTGAAGAAAGTTTAATGTGGCAATATGGAAGAGTGACCAGGAATAAGGGCTAACTTAGATTTAGCGGATCAGGGAAGGCTTCTTTGAGGACGTAACATTTAAGCTGAGAACTGAATAACCAAAACAGAAGGTTTTTAGCAAGAAAAACAAACAAACATACAAAAACACTTAATGCAAATAGGAAAGCCCATTGAGTAGACAAGTCTAGAGTTCCGCGGAGAGATCCTACGCACAGACATAAGGGTTCGACTAATTGGTTTACCAATTAGTTCTTAAAGCCATGGGAATGGCTGGGATCACCCATGAAAGATCAGAGATAGAAGAATAGATACCCATGGACTGAGCCTTCTGGGACTCCTACCTTTAAAAGTTAACAGACGAGGAGGAGATAGCAAAGGTGATGAGGAGTAGCCAATGAAGTAGGAGGAGATGGAGTCCGGAAGGAAAAAGAAGAAGAAAAGAAAAAAGAAGTTCGACTCTGAAGGAGCTGGGATGTTTCAACCATAAAGAGAAGGCAGTGGATGTAGGCACAGGTACAGGGAAGTAAGTATATGTAGTGATGAGAACATGCAAGGTCCCTTCTTGTTGCTTCTACTTTCTCAACGACTGGGAGTTGAGGATGATGAAGGTGAAGGGATGAGGGTGTGTAGGAGGTTTGAATGGAGAAGTGTAAACCAGTCCTTTTGGAAAGTAGGAAGAACATAACTAGGGATTTAAAGAAAGATTGTTGGACAGTGTGAAAACCCACTTTAGATTTGTGGCCATAAATATAAGGTGAGACCAACAGCCTACCTAGTGTGTGTTTTCCTACAGCCCCATTTCACTGCTCAGGTGCACGCAAGGAGTAGGCAACCAGATAGGCTTAACCAGAGTTAAGGCTTCCCATGTGACAACCCCAGAGGGAGTGGGTGGGGCAAAGAAATTAACAATGCTTTCAAAAGAGTGACATTAATGATGGACATGGATTCATCATGAGGGACTCCAAGCTGGGTAAAGAAAGAAGAGAGGACATGAGTAGTGAGGGAAACAGAGAAAGAATTGAATGGACTGGTGATCCCAGTGTAGCCAAAATGTGTTAATATAGGGGTATTAGAATACCTGAGCAGGGAATATGTAAGGTGATAACTGCACTGCTTGGAAGTGAAATTTCAGAGAAGCCATGATTAATGGTGAGGTCAAGGTCAATATTATATAAAGGTTTGATTGGTTAAGGTGGAGAGGAGAAGAAGATCATTGCAAGGGAGTAGATTAAGGAATAGGCCAAGATGTTGGTAAGGTTATCCACCTGGATATGGAAGTCACCAAAAGTGGTGAGAGGAATAAAGGTGAAATGAATATGAGCCAGGTGTTGGTGGATTTAATGAATGAGAAGGGATAACTCAGGGGTCAGTAGATAACTGCAATAAAGAAGGGTGGGGTGGTATAATCTAACGACATGATTTTCAAGGGAGTCAGGGCCTTTGAAGGAGAATGAAGAAGAAATGATTCAGAAGCAGCGAAAGAAAGCAAAGCCTAAAGGAACATGAACTTCCATCAAGAAGGCTGTGGGAAAATGGTGTTCTCAGAAAACATTCAGGTCTCAGGGCAAGAAGATGAAAGAAGTGTTCAAAGAGGCTGAGGGCGTAGGGACACTTGCTGATGGCAGGGACTTCCACAAGACCCAGGATTTGGGAGGGCAATGGGAGATTGGGTCAGATTAAGAAATCTCTAAAATATGGGAATAATAATAATTCCTACCAGATAGGCTGGTTATAAGGCTTAACTGAGATAATGCAAAGCAACCATTTTGCAAGGCGCCTGGCACAGAATAAGTGCTCTCTGAGCATCGGCCTTAACTATTATCATCATAACCAGTGAGTAACAGGATCAAGACCTGAACCCAGACCTTCTCCCTCCAACTCCAGGTGTTTCCACCACCCCACCAGCAGTGTGGCAGCACAGATGGCTCTGGCATAAAGAACTGCATGGAATGAGTGGTGTGAGTTTCCTTGGGTCTCACCAGCCTCTCTCTGCCTCTCTGTATAGAGAGGAAATAGTGCTGCCTAATAGAAACTGTCATGATGATTACAATTAAACCCAAAGTCAACAATTCACCAGTTACTGGCTGAGGTCTTGTTTGCTTTTAATATTCTCTTCTGTGGGCTGGAGGTGAAACACACCCTAGTGTGTTTGTCTAGTCTATCTGTACAGGTGGCAATCTGTTTCAAACTGTAACCATGTGTTTCTGTTTAATTGCTTTAAAAAAATTTAATAGTGTAGCTACTCAATTGTCTACCTGGTATCTGGAAATGGGCACCTGTAGGAAGCCCACAGGCCTCCTAGATACATCTCCTTGACATCATTTTAAGTGATGTGGGATTTCCTGAATGAGATTTTCCTCAGTCAGTGTGGCTTGTTCTTTAGGATCTGAGTATAGCTTGCAATTCAGTAGCATTTTGTGCAAAAGAGGTGTTCCAGACTATATGTCTACAGACACATATATATTTCACAGCATATCTTCAAGGGGTGGGGAATTACACAGAGCTGTGACTGTCAAAGTGATTTCAACAAAAACAATGATGAAAACAGTCATGATTTTTATTTCCTGACTATATCCTCTATTCCAGGCACTGTGCTAATGCCTTTAGAATACAAAGATCTATTTAACCCTGAAAACAACCAGAAACGTGCCTCCATTTTTACAAATGAAAAAAAGTGGAGTTTGAAGACGTTAAGTAACTTATCCAAGGACACAACCAGTAAGTGGCTGGGTCAGGATTTCAACCCAGGTGGGCTTGTTTCCAAAGCCTGAGCTCTTTCCTCCACTGGGTGAGAGTAGCGGGCACACAACGGGCCACTTGGAGAATGTTCAGTCACAGACTATAAATTGTTCCTCCCAACAACTTGGAGAGGGTTCTGCATTGAAAGCAATATTTTTCAGTGTGGTCGCTAACACCATATCAGCATCACTGGGAAACTCACCAGGAATGCAAACTTCTTTCTGCTGAATTGCTGGATGGGGCCTCGCAATCTGAATTTTAACACACTCTCCAGGTGAGCACATTTGAAATTAGACTTACAGACGCAGAGGGCACTGAGGAGAGTTGTAAGGGATGGTGGAGGGCAAGGCCTTCTCGGTCTCTCACTTACTCTCCTGAGGGCTTTCTACTGCAGCCTCGCCTGCACAAGGCACGGGGTGGCATCAGGCCTGTGAGTTTCCTTGCGTCTCACCAGCCTCTCTCTGCCTCTCTGTACCCTGACAGGAAACAGTGCTGCCTAACAGAAACAGTCAGTATGTTTACAATTAAACCCAAAGTCAGCAATTCACCAGTTACTGGCTGACGGCTGATTTGCTTGTAATATTTCTGTGGGGTGAAGAAGGGCTGCAGAGAGGCCATTCTGAGCCAAGGTTGGTTGCCCCTCTGCCCCAAGAGCCTGAGCGGCTAGAGCCTGGAGGCAGGGGATGTTTATTTGCACCAAGCACCAACTAACTCAATTAACTGTCATGGTCAGAGGCAGCTGCAGCCCAGAAAAATTCAATTTGGGGCTACGAGTGCAGCTGGGAGCCTTGCTTAGCCTGGTCCCCTAAAAAATTAGATTTAGTGCTTTTCATTGTATATTAAGCGGTATCAGGTTCTTGTCAGTTTCCCCTCTGGCCACTTAAGCCTCTCCTCCCTGCAGTGACTGAGCCATTTGCACGTAACCTTCTCTGTCCCCTTTCCTCAGACTTCCTGGAAAGGTCCAGAGCCTCCTCTCTAAGCTCAGATGAGTCATGAGGACATCTCTCCATGGAGCAGAGGAGGCTAGAGGCCTCCCTCACAGAATAATATACTCCATTAGCACCTTTTTAGAGGTAAAAATATAGCAAAAGGTAATCTGGGGGACAGAGTGGGAAAGAAGAACGTATCAGCAATGGTAATGGTGGTGCCTTGTTAATATTCTACGGGTGCAAAGCTTTGCCACAGATTATGTCATTTATTCCTCAGATTTACCGTCTGAACTAGATAGTATTCTGATGTCCATTTTAGAGATGCGAAAAGTGGTGCTCAGAAAGCTGTGATTTTCACAAGTGTGCACAGCAAATCAATGGAGCAGAAATAAAAACCCAAGGGCTTTCGACCAGAAGTTATTCATCCACCCAGCTAGGTATGTTGCCCCTCCAACACCCGTCAACGCCCCCCAACCCTGCCCTTCTCAACCTGTTTCTTTTTTTCTTCTTCTTCTCCTTTTTTTTTTTTTTTTAAAGTTGAGACTTATGTTTTATTGGACAGAAATTTTTAGGACTTCAAGCCCAGGAGGCAGCATCTCAAGTAACCCTGAGGGAACGGCTCCTTGGCCTGCTTCTTGAAGGGACTGCCCACTAAATCAGCCTTGATTCACAGGTGTGGACGGGGAAGGTCATTCTATGAAGGAAGCACACTGTCCTTCCGTGACTCTGAAGACCTGACCCTGATGATGCTTGCCGATTACCCGAGAAAGGGCCCATGGCACGCATCTCTGCCCAAGCCCGAGTTGGGGACCAAGGTCACTTACCTAGCTGCCACTCAGGGGCACACATGGTCTGCATCATCCAGATGGGCAGCGTGGGCTCCAGCATGGCCACCCCCATGTTGGCAAAGCAGAGGGAGCCTGGGGAGATGGTTCAGTGAGCCCCCAAGGCTGCCCAGAAGCTCAGACTCTCCCAGCCCAAAGGGAGGCAATGCCAGCTTACCTGCAGCCACCAGGATAAAAGGGTCTCTGAGAAGTGTGAGGAGCGGAGTCCCCTTGGCACTCTGAGAACATGGACAACAAAAAACTTCCATCTGTACAGTGTATACATCTCTCCTGTTTTCACAGAATCTGAGAGTGCGCAGGCAGGACCTCAGAGACCGTCTACGTCAGCTCCCTTACTGGAGAGACCAGACACCCATGTCATAGAAGAGGAGGTGACTTGCCCAATGTCACAGAGTGAGCTGGTGGCCGCATAGCCCCCGTGTGCAAGGCGGTCACAAAGAGTAGGACAACATATTCCAGACATGATTCCTGCCTTTGAATGACCATCAACCAGATCAGAGTGGACTGTCAGCAAGGCCAACGTTGGACAACAGGTGTCTGGACTCCTGGCCTCGGGCCTCTCCACTAGATCTCGCCAGCACCAATGTTCATCCAGGAAGGACCACCGGCAGAGTGCTGAACCCCAAAGGTGAGCCTAGAGGTAACGACTCAGAAAGCTGCTCAAGCTTTCTGACTGCTTTGTTCTGACCATGTGGAGCTGTACTGGACTGGTGTGGCCGAAGGTGCCTGAACATCTAGATTAAAATGCCAGCTTAAATGTCCAATTATAACATCCCGCACCCCTCAAAAAACTTCATTCCAGATAAACTTAGCATCTACCTTCCTTCCATGCATACAAGCAGGCCCTCAGTTGTCATGGTTATCTTTTCCTAAACTCCCTTCCTTCTCCTTTGCATAGGTCCAAACCTCACCTATTTGTCAAGGTCAAGCTTAAATGGCTCCTTCTTATCCAGCGTTCCCTGACTCAGTAGCTGGAACTTCTCTCGCTTTCAAATTTCCTGAGTACTGTGTCCTAATCTCTGGTGTTTACCACATTGTATCTTGTAATGGATTTAATAGTTTTGATATGATAACCCTCTCTGCACCCACACAGGGTGGATTGCGATATTCAGAGACACTAAAACTAAAAAGATTATGCCCTCTCCCATATATAATTCAAGTAAAGAGACAGATCTAAATCATAAAATGTACATAAAGAAGTCCAATAAACGCTGTGACCCAACAATTTCACTTTTATTTGTTTTTGTTTTTGGCTGCACCATGAGGCTTGTGGAATCTTAGTTCTCTGACCAGGGATTGAACCCGGGCCCTCGGCAGTGAAAGTGTGGAGTCCTAACCACTGGACCACCGGGGAATTCCTGACAATTTCACTTTTAGAAATTTACTCTAAAGATTACCTCCAACTCTATAACAATGCCTATACACAAGGTTATTCATTACAGCACTATTTGTAGCTGCAAAATACTGGAAACTACCTAAATGCCCAAATATAGAAGAATGAATAAAATATAGTACTGGTATGCCAGCCAGAAAAAAAAAATACTTTTTTGAGTACGTAGAACATTACCATCTAAAAATCAAAATTATTCAAAAAGGTACTAAAGGAAAATCATTCCTCTTACACACTTCTGATACCAAATGGGTGGGCTTTTTTTCACACCAAGCAATTCTCCAATTCTCTGTGAACCAACTGGGTGTCCCTAAAGTTTAATTCAATTCTGACACTAATTACTTGGAGCTAGCACAGACCCCACAAGATTGCCCCCCACTTCAGACACCAATCACAAGTAGTACGCCCCTAGGATACCAACACTACCATCTGACTTGGCTACAAAATCAAGGTCTTTAGATCAAACTTTCCCCTATTGTCTGTACTCTCTTATCTTTCTTCATGACTTGGTATAGATTTCCCAGAGTCATCTCTGTCTTAGAGTCAGACAAATACCAACTCTGATATTTAACTGCTACAGAATGACAGTCTGTAAGGATGCTTTGGGGGGAGAGATTGTTTGGATGGCCTCCAAGGTCTTCTTTAGCTCTGAGATATTATAACTATAAATACTCAGGTCCCAATGTCATTGTCATCCTGGTTCTGAGTTATTATGTATAACTCAGTAAGGTTTCTTTGATTCTTTATAAGGTCCTTCCTCCATCTTGGTCCAACATCAAGCCAGACTCCTTCCCCATCCCTCATGCTATCCTAAACATGACCCTATTGGGAATCCAGTACAGTTCTTGCTTTCTCCAACTCCACTCCCCTTTCTTCTTATGGTTTGACAGGGATGGTCTAGGCAGGCCTGGGTCACTGCACTTATCCATTCTATCACTCTCTTGGCAATGGAGCTTGGTATCCACTTACCTCAGGAGAGACTTTGGAAGGCTGTAGGATGCAAAGCTGGAGTGCTAAGAAAGGAAGAGGGAGTGAGAAATAGTTCAGTGTGTCCACTTATTAGTTGGAGGATCCAATAACAGCCACATTGTTAGCACCCTACCCCTTGCAGATCTAATTCCCTGAGCTTCCTCCCTCTCTCTTACGATGGGGCAGTCCTTGATCCACCCAAATATGTCACCACGGACACCACAGCATGATGCATTCCCAACCTGACCTGGGCTCTCGCCTGTCTGGTGTCCTCTTATGGTGACTTACCTCCATCCAGTAGTGCCAGGAAGGCCAAGATGAGGAAGGGTACAATCTTCCCCAAAAATACGTATGTCACACTTCCAAAGGGAGCTCCCACTAGAAAAGCAAAACAGGCATGGATTCCAGAGATGGGGGGCTGATTCCCAGCCAGCATGACTTGTCCTCCTATACCCAGTGAGCATTTCTTGAGGGCCTGCTAGGGGCTGAGCTCCACATGAGGACATGAGGTTTTGAGGATTCAGAGATGAAGAAGACCTACTTCCAAGGGGCTCACTTTCTCGTGGAAGAAATGTGTGTGTGGGCGTGGGGGAACCCAAATAATTATAACATGGTGAAAAGTAAATGTTCCATCCACAAAATGTTATGTAATCACAGTAGAGTGAGTTCAGGTGGCCACAGGGGCTTTGTCAACTGGGTAATACTGGTGGGCGAGAAGCACGTGTGAAGAACACAGAGGTGTCAGAAAAGAGAGTGTGGATAGAGCAGAAATAGAAGAAAGTCCCTGTTACTAGAATAGGAGTATTTGGGAGATGAGGAGAGGTGGGGAAGGTTGAGACCAAATAGCCAAGGGTCCTGTATATCCAGATAAGTACAAGTATAAGGCATGTACTTGGCCTTGTGGGCTAGGGAGAAACATGAGTGCTTTGTGGCAGGGGAGAAACACCACTAGCTCTGGGCATAGGAAGCTTCTTCTGGTGGCACCTTGGAGGGAGGAGGCAACGTGCAGATCGGGCAGGAGGCTGGTGCCTTGTTCCAGCTGAGACGTGATGAGGAGCTGGACTTGAGTAAGTGGCTTAGGAGGGTATAATAGGCTTATTCATTTGGGAGTGAGAGGTGATAAAGGAGACAAGGATGCACCAAAGTTCTAGCTTGGGTGTTTGGGGAGGTGGATACTAACAAAGAGAGGGCTTTGGTTCCCTCTCCTCACCATGGTGGTAGAGAGCAGGGTATGGGCCAGGGAAGAGATTTTTGGTGTTTTCTTCTCAGTCAGCTAGAAAATTCCTAGAGGGCAGGAACCATGTCTGAGGCTTCTGACCTGTATCCCCTCTGTGCCAGCATTGTGCTTGGCACACAATACGTAAAAGTGTGTGGCTTGTTGGACTAGTCAATTAAACCAGACTTTGGATGAAACTCAAAGAAAGTATAAGCTTATGGTTTGGAGCTTGGGATTCAATCCCAGAAAATCTGAGTCTGTATCCTTGCTCTGGCATTTCCTGGCCATGTGACCTTGGATGGCTATGAACGTTTCTTATCCTCGTCTGTGTAATGGGGACGATCATTCCTCCTTTACAGTGTGGTAGTGAGGAATAAAAGAGATTATGTATACATTTTTTTTTTTTTTATGTATACATTTAGCACAGAACCTGACAAAGAGCACGTTCTCACGTTGAAAGCGCGGGCCACGTACGGAAGCAGAGGTAAGGCGGCGGCTACTAGCAGGCAGATATTCACTCCCTTGAATAGAGTAGGTTTCTAGACCATTCCCAGGCCCTTATGGGCTGTTCAGCTTCCCAAGGGGAAAGAGATTCTGCTTTTCCTGTTCAGAAGGCCTCAAAACATGGTTGGACAGAGAAGGAAGAAAAATGCTGTCTTCCATGACCTTAGAAACACCTGCCTCCTGGGGCTGTCTCCAGAGAGTCTGCTGTACCTCACCCTCCTGAACCCAGACCTGGGGCCAGTGCCACTTACCTAGCACTCCCAAGGCCAAGCCCCCCAAGGCAATTCCCATGGCCTGCCCTCTCTCACAGTCATCAGTGTAGACACTTGCCAGCATCCCAAGACCTGAAAGGAGAGAGGCAGGTAGAGTTAGCATAGTCTCTGCCTCTCTCACTGAGTCCTTGGTCTTGCCCCTATTATATCTTCAGGGGTCGTCTTAGCTAGAGTTTCAGTTTTTGGGGTTTTATAGAACCTAACCCATAGTATTTTGCAAATAATGCCTCCCACAAGTCCCCCAAATGCCCACCTTGCTCACTCCTTCTGTTCAGAATATCATTGGAAGCGCAAAAGTCTCTGGGAAGGGTAATGCAGAATACCATTGTCCAGTGATCCTGCATTTCATATTATTTTATCATTTCCTAGTACATTTCCCTGAATCCATGGATATGGAGTAGGCCAAGGAAGGGAAAACCTATGGACACAGAGCACTGCTCTATTCGATGGGGATGCCCAAAGAAGAGTATGAAAGCACTTGGGAAAGAGTGTGGGCTGGGCTCTTATGCCCATTTACTCATGTGTAAAATGTCATAAAATCTCTGCTTCATAGGATTACATTAAATATTGTATTTGATAGTACTTTGCAAACTGTGATGGTATTACCAATAGTATTAACTTTACTATTTCTATAAAATGGTAAGAGGGGGACAGAGAAAAGACCATAGAGTGCCATTAAATAAAAACCTGGCATACTTCACAGTTTTACCTTGGGCTTGGTCTGACCTGAGCTAGCAGCATCTAAATATTATCAAAGAGAATTATGTCATGCTTAGGGATTTATAGGCACTACCAGCAACTCTACAATTATCTTGTTTTTAAATCACAATTTCCGCAACTATGCAGAGATACATATCACAATTTATGCAACAATCACAACTATGATGATATTTTCCTTAATTTCTTCATATAAATCTTATAGGGTCTGATGGTAGTAAGAGATGGTGAGAGATGTGTGTGTGTGTGTGTGTGTGTGTGTGTGTGTGTGTGTGTGCAAGATGTCGGCATTACCTGCAACAGATGAAAATGAAGATCCAATGCCTTGAAGAGTTCGGGCCACAAAGAGCAGGGTATAGGTACCAGAAAAAGCAAACACTGGGCAAAGAGAATAGCAAGAATGTTCCAGTTAGCAAAAATGCCTTTGATTCCCTGGCCACCAGAAAATGGACTCATGATACCATAGACATGAGCCATTATGTGTATGTTTTAATAAAGCATGATCACTGCTCCCTGTTTTCGGAGTTGTCTTTCTAATCCTTCCCCCTTAATTAGGATTGCATTTTAATTGGCATGAAGACAGAGAAACCAAAGCATAAACCGATTCACCACACAGTGGATGGAAGGCTGAGTGTCCACATTTCCTGCTTAAAACCCAACATCCTGTCCACTGGAGTCAGGGCTGTGCATGAAACCCAATGCCCTGGGCTGAGAACTGGTCCCTGGACCCTACTTCTGGATCCTCTATATGCAACACCCAGATTTGATCTTTGCCATTGTTGGGTCCCATTGGGTCATCTGGAGTGTGGGACCAAAGCTATGTGTACTTGAAGGACCATTGGTACTGTGTAGAAAATAATATCTTGTAATCCAATCAGATCCTTCCGCTTATTATGGAGGATCTTTTAGCCAAATCAGATCAGTGAGTATTTATTAAGTAATACTGACCATGCAGCTGTGCTGGACTCTGTAGCAGATGTGAAATAAAGAGATTATCCAGTTCAAGCCCTTGAAGAGATTCAGTCTACTAGAGACTAACATACACGAAACTGAGAACCAAACAGGAATATGTTATCAACAACTAAATTACAGGGCATTGGCAGTAAGGTTGGTGGGTCCAGACATGTCTCACCTCCAATTCCAGGACAACACCACAGAAAGAGAGAAGGCTCCCTCCCAAAGTGTCTGAATCAGCATAATCTGAATGCTTTTGCCCATTCATTAGATGTCTTTGGTTGTGTCTATAATCTTCTCCCATTACTTCCCGACATGAGAACACCGTCTCCCAAACATGCAAATGGTTGGTCTCTCCTGGCCAGGCCTCCAATGCTTTCTCCTAGGCTTTCTGATTTCCACTCTGTTCAAGGTCTGCTACCCCTATGTCCTTTGAGAATGGTGTGACCAACTCATCTCTGTTGGCCCAGGACCTTTGTGGTTTTAAAATCAAAAGTCTCACATCTCAGGAAGCCCCTCAATCCCAGGCAAACTAGGATGGTTGATCCCCCTATTTAGGAAGACCAGAGTAATTTCTTTTTCACTTTGTGCCCCAACATGGGCCACCATTTAGCTCCTAATTACATTAAGCATGTTTCCCAGCTGGGGGCCCTTCGGGGGAATGATGGGCATCAGCAACCTCATTTTAGTATTTAAAAACCCTGAAGGAATGCTACATAGGATCCCCTAAACATCAAACGTTTGCTAGAGTTAGGCTAACTCAGTGTAGCAACACTAGTTATGGCATGGAAACGATAATTATTATTTAATACCTACAGTTCGGTAGATAAGAAAAGCTTTCAAAACATGAGTTCTTGGACTTCCCTGGTGGCACAGTGGTTAAGAATCTGCCTGCTAATGCAAGGGACATGGGTTCGATACCTTGTCTGGGTAGATCCTACATGACACGGAGCAACTAAGCCCGTGTGCCACAACTAATGAGCCTGTGCTCTAGAGCCCGTGAGCCACACTACTGAGCCCACGTGCCACAACTACTGAAGCCCGCGTGCCTAGAGCCCGTGCTCCACAAGAGAAGCCACCGCCATGAGAAGCCCACGCACCGCAACGAAGAGTAGCCCCCCTCACCGCAACTAGAGAAAGCCTGTGCACGGCAATGAAGACCCAACGCAGCCAAAAATAAATAAATAAATTAAAAAAAATCAGTTCTTGACAGAGAATCAGGAAAGGACCTTATGCTAAAAAGTTTGGGATCCACTAGGACACTGCATTACCTTACTTTGCAGGGTGTTTGTCATTGCTCCCAGGCAAGCATTAAGAACTCCTGGGTAGACAGAGCCATGTCTTTTCATTCTTTATGTTCCCTCAGTGACTTTTCAACTCAGTGACTTTTCACCATCACCATCAAGGCATCATGTGTGTGTACCATGAAGTTTTGTGAAATGAACTATGTCTCATTTGATGAAATAGAGCGTCTTACTAGTTTTTAACTTACTGTTTGGCATAGGTTGAGCTCCTAGAAGTTCAATAAAGATTTCTAACTTTAATTTCTTCATTTTCTTTGATTCAACTAGAATGTCCCAAGTAAGCTGAAGTTCTCAGACAGAACTTCACACATTGAGCTCCTGCACTTTGCACCTTCCATCCCTGAACGCAACAAATTCCTGTTCAGTATTGGTTGACAGGAGTCAAGTCCTATGCTGGAAGGGAAGAAAATTTGAGAAAGAGCAATAGAAAAAGTAGAAAAGTAACAGAAAGGTAATGAGAAAAACAAGAGGGAGAAGGTATGTTATTCGGAGCAGAGAGGCAGCAGGATGCCTTCCCCTTTATTAAACTCTCCCCCCCCCCCAACTCCACATTCATTTTTTTCTTATTTTCTCAGGGTCAATTTCCAGATGTATTTTATTTCACTTACTGTTCTTATTCCATCTCTATTTTATTGGGAACAGTTATCTGATACTGGGTAGACTATTTGTCTTTCTCTTCCTTGTTTCCTTAGCAAATTTATTTTCCAAAGCTATAATCTTTAATGGCCTTCCTTGAAGGGAGTAAACTTTTATGGAATTTTCCAGTTGCTACTGCCCAATTTAGATTCTTTGTTAGTTGCCCTTTACTTTTACATATCAAAATACTATGACCTCTTTTCAAAGATGGGAGGTTTGGGGCTTCCCTGGTGGCGCAGTGGTTAAGAATCTGCCTGCCAATGCGGGAGACACGGGTTCCAGCCCTGGTCCAGGAAGACCCCACATGCCACGGAGCAACTAAGCCCGTGCGCCACAACTACTGAGCCTGCACTCTAGAGCCCGCGAGCCACAACTACTGAGCCCGTGTGCCGCAACTACTGAAGCCCCCGTGCCTAGAGCCCGTGCTCCGCAACAAGAGAAGCCACCGCAATGAGAAGCTGTGCACCACAACAAGGAGTAGTCCTCGCCCTCCGCAACTAGAGAAAGCCCGTGCGCAGCAACAAAGACCGGACGCAGCCAAAAATAAATAAATAAATAAATTTATTTTTTAAAAAAAGATGGGAGGTTTGTACTAAACTCATTCAAGGGATTACTGATAGATACACATACACATTATAGCATACAAATTAAAACAGCCTTCACAATTTTCCAGAGCTGAAGGAAGTGAAGTATCTGTTCTTTTATAGCATGATATACAAAGGCCAACTAGACTGAGTTGCCTCTACTGCTCTAGTCCCCATAACGAAAACTGTAAAGTATTTAAATCAGTGTCATAGGTCACTTAGTCAGATGACTAATTAGCTAACTTGACCCTGCTCTCTTCCTGGTAATGCATGTGATAAAATCAAAGTTAATCAATGAAGTGAAGAAAAGAGGTAGCAAATTACTTACTAACTGTGGAGATAAACATGATAACAAAGCCAGCAAACATGGGAATGTGATATCCAATCCTAAAAGGGAATTTAAAAAAAGATACAATTCCAATAGGCATCCGTATACTTGCACTATATTTTTTCATGTAATTGGGGACAAAAATGCAGTTATTTGAGTTCATGGCAAAACATGTCTCCGAATGCAGGTATAGAGATGGAATATGACATGTGAATGCAGATAAACAAACATGCAAATTTGCCTGTCGGCCAGGGCCCAAATCCTCTTTTCCAGAAAAGATAAATAACCTAGTCAGAAGGCATATCTTTCTGAAACATGAGGATAATCCCAAACACAAGCACTAAGAAGCCAGTGCTCTATCCTGCAAGAGGCCTGTCCTATTTCTACCCTTACCCCATTCAAGCCATGCTCCAGGGCACTGAAATAATACCAGTAGTATACTTCTGTTCCCTGGTTCTCTTCTTGGTACTCAGTAGTCATTACATCACTAAGAAAATCTGAAGCCCAAGTCATTTTATCAATATCATGTTATCTTTCCCAAACAGCTGACCACCCTGGCGTGCAGACAAGTGAGTTTTCCTTCTTTATCCCTTCTAACCACCTTTATGATACCTCAGCCCATTCTCTTGTTTCTGAGCCCCTGAGTACCCTGTGGGGCACTGTACCCATTGAGATACCTGTTGGTGAGAGGCCCCACGAATGGGTTGACCAGGAGTTGCATCAGAGCCTTGGAAGCAAACAGAAGCCCAACCCATATGTTCTCTTCCTTCAAGAACTCTGTGCCTCGAAAGCAGTTGTTTTCATGGGCTGGGATGGCTTCGGTGACCGGAGCGGGGATGGTGCCGGAAGTGTCACTTGCCCATGCTATGCCACTGGGCACACTTTCTTCGATAGCCAAGGTGTTGTTTTCAAAGAAGGGGAAGATGGTGGAAAAGGCAGAAGTGAGGGCAGGCTGGGAAGCTGTGGTGGGCCCAGGGTACAGAGAAGTGTTGACTTTGAACTCTGTGGCATATAGGTAGGTGGGCACAATGGGCACTGAAAGTTAAGAAGAACAAGTAATGAGGGCTAAGGACAGACTGTCTTCTGACTGCTAGTCAGTTCAGGGACATTACCATGAGGTCCAGACTCATGCTCAGGAAGGCATCTAAGTGACATGATCTGAAGCCTACTCAAAGACTGCGCCTGCCCGAGTTACCCTATTAGCTCAAGTACCTGAATTCCAACCATCATACAATTGGTCCTCATTATTCATGGATTCCATATTGGCTAATTCGTCTACTGGCTAACGTTTGTAATCACAAAAATCAATGCTCACAAAGCCATCACGGGTTTTCTCAGACATACATGCAGAGAGTGTGGAAAACAGAGTCACCAGATGCTCACTTTTGCAGCTGAGGTTGAACAAGGTGGGCTCTGCCTTCTTGTTTCACTCTCACACAGAGATGCAGAGCATGGGGTGGGGAAGGGCAGCGAGGTGCAAGAAACCCCAGCTCTGGGGCCAGTTGGGCACAGCCTGAATCCCAACTCAGCACCTGTTAGTGTGGTGGCCTCAGGCAAGTCACTTAACACCTCTGAAGTTCGTTTTCTCTTTTGTAAAGAAAATACTATCTACCAGGATGTGTTGTTTTTAAGGTTTAAGATTATAATCTATACAGTGTGTGTGCGCGCACACACATACACACATATGTATGGGGGGGGGCGGGGGGGGCGTGTGTGTATTTCCCCGAGGAGAAATTATTTAGTATGGACTAAATCCAGTGTTCACAGAAACTTTATAGAGCATAACACCATGAATAATAAGAACTGACTGTATTGGATTTATAATTTGTTTCAGGAAGATTCTTGTTTAAAACCATATATTTTACCCAGAAGGGGAAACATGTTGGTGCCATTTATATACCAGCACAACTGAATGTAAACATGAATAGACTACCAACTAAAAAAGAAGGACTGGGAGGGAATGCACCACAGGAAAGGTAGGTTTGGATAAGAAGTTGGATATCCATATAAAGTGTGTTATTTTGACAGAGCAGACAAAGGCAACACGGTGGGAAGACGCTCACTAACCCAGAGGGCACTTGGAGTCCTTAGCACCTTAGGAAGAGAGTATGGGGAGGAAGAAAAGTATTGCCAGTTCTGGCTCTGGGTCAGCCCCTTTGATCTGGTCAGATGCTCTCTGAACCTCCTTCTCTTTGAACCTCTGGGGTCTTTCAGCAAAGGTTGGCAAGCTTCAGACTCCCATTTCCTGCCATTTCTTCCAATCCCCAGCAATCTTTGTGTTTTCAAGCACAAAAAGAAAAATTCTCCAGTCCGTTCACTGCTGAATTCTAACAGGGTATGTGCTGTCCTCTGGGAACCGGAGCAAATTAACCCCCAGCACCAAGCCCCCCAAACGTACCCACCACAGTGAGCAGCATGTTGTCCAGGAGCAGAGCAACAAACACCACCAGCAACACCAGCTTCTGGGACTCTCTCCCCTTCTTCAGCAACCACTGAGGAACGTCCAAAGCTGCCCTGAGCATGCTGAGGACTGTGCCAGGGGTGGCTTCTCTGCCAGGTTTTTAGGGAGGATCTGGGAGAAATTCTGCCCAGACAAGTGAAACTCACTATTAAAATGAGAAGTACAAAGAGTTGCACGTGATAGGATGGTATTTTTGTTTGTTTTTGGTTTTTCTATATTTTATTGAAGTATAGTTGATTTACAATGCTCTGTTGATTTCTGCTGTACAGCAAAGTGATTCAGGTACACATATATATATTCCTTTTCATACTCTTTTCCATTATGGTTTATCACAGGATATTGCATATAGTTCCCTGTGCTATACAGTAGGACCTTGTTGTTTATCCATCCTATATACACTAGTTTGCATCTGCTAATCCCAAACTCCCAGTGATAGGATGGTATCTGAACCCTTTCCATGCCTGTGTCTCTGTTACTTCTTATACATCCGAATAACTCTACCTCGTTCTCAGAATGCCTTCCAAGGAAGCATTGCTGACCGGCTTTTTATATCTGAAATTCTACCTCACACATTAAGCAAGTTCTACAGAGATCACCTAGCTCTATATTTCTCAAACATCAGACATTTGCCCATCACCTCAGTAGTTTATGTCATATCTGAGGACTACCTGTATTGTTATTTACTTAATCTTTTCCTTTAAATCCACTCTTTTTAAAAACTGAAATACTATCGTTTAAAAAGATAACTTTATGTGCTATGCCAAAAAAATAACTGTCTATGTCTATGTACCACCCCAAAATAGCCCATGTGCCACAAGTGTTACCTGTGCTGCCCACTGAGAAACACTGACCTAGACCAAGGCTTTCATCTCACAGATGAGAAATCTGAGCTTCAAGAAGCTAAGAGATGTGTCTCAGGTCTCACAATCAGTGTCAAACTAGAACAAAATCCCAAGTTTTTTTTTAACTTGCAGGAATGTTCCCCCCCATCTTCCCTTGCTCTATGGTACTAGAAACACACCTATTCTTTTGTTTAAGCTATAAACCCCTGCTCAGAAAGGTGTGCTACTCTGTGTAAGTAAAATACTAACTTTGATGATTCGTTTTCTACTTAGGATTTCATGTCATTAGTCAGCATTAAGCCAGAGTACTTTGTTAAACTTCAGGTAATAACAGTTGCTGGGAAGAATTTCATTTTCTTTTATGTTGTTTCTGTTGTAGTATCAACAATTCCAATCTCATAAATTTTAAAATAGATTACTGTCATGAAACATATCAGGCTCTAAAAAATGTATACCCTTTGATTTGGAACCTATATTAAGGAAATAATCAGAAATGCAGCCAAAGATTTATGTGTAAAATTAATAACTGTTGAATTATTTATGTTAGTGATATATTTTAAATGTATCATAAAAATGATACATTTTAATGGTGGAATATAAGTAGCTCTTAAAAACAATATTTTCAAATAATTTTGATGACTTTTAGAAAATACTCTTAATATGTTAAGAAAAAAAAAGAGATTGTATCTACAGCTTGACCTCAATTATATAAAAAATAAAAATATGTGCACCATTTTAAAAGACTAGACTAGAAAGGTACAACCACAAGTGTCAGCTATTATAATCAATGACAAATTATCTTCTTTCTCCTTTTCTGTAATTTTGAGTTATTCTATAATTATTCTATAATTAACTACTTTCATAATACAGGAACTAAATAATTTTAAATGATTATCATTGGGGTTCAATATCAGCCTCAAATGTTGGAAGTATCCCAGCACTGAGCTACTCTGTTTTAAGGCAAGGGCTGGAAGAAGAACACCATCCACACTACAGTTCCAAGTGACCAAGGAGTGCCTATGGAACCAAATTTCCAGATCAGTTTTAACCAGAAAATGCATGCAAATCATTTAAGACCCTTCATTTCTCTCTATATAAGGAAAAGCTATATCTAAATACAAACTGAGTTAGGATATATAAGAAATGCATACATAAGAATATAAGAAGAGATTAAAAGAAAAGCAATGGAAAACTAAAAGATGTAAAATGAAATAAAATAAGTTCTCTGAGGACAGACCAAAAATATTCAAGCAAACAAAACCAAACCAAAACAACAAACCAAATGAAACCAGGAATCTGTCAACAAATCAGTAGTAAACTTTAAAGCCATAATTCTGTTTTGAGAGAAACAAATTACAAGGAAGGATTGAATCTGTCCAGAGAGAAAAACATCTTACCTTAGAGCTCACCTTGTACAAGGTACTCAGTGAGGTATTGGCAGCTGTTAGCAGTTCAGCCAGGACAGGTCTCTGAAAGTGGATGTGCTGATGGATTTATTGCCACCTGTTATCTGGGGATGTCATGTGTACCTTTTGTCCACAAAGATTTAATTGGAACCTTAGCTCCCTGCATCACAGGCAGGAAAGCAGCACTGAAGAGGATAAAGAGAGGGGAGAAATTATCCTAAATAAAGATGAACTGGGCTACACCGTTTTTCATTCATGCTTATCTATCATCAAACACATTAACGTTTGTCTGGGTCTGAATACAAACTGGAAGACACAAGGGAACAAGGGGTACGGTTCCTCTCTCTTGTTACTTAGTCAAAGAGGCTCCACGTACCCAACTGCTTTCGGGAAAGAAACAAATCTTACAACACCTGCAGGACTAAAAACAAAAGAAAAACAAAAAACAAACAAATGAAAAAAACTATGCATATTGTTCTCAAGTATAAAAACCCAACACCTATGGGTCTCTGTGGAAGCACAGATTGCGCACTTCCATCTTTATATCCCAATACTAGCTCAAAGCCTGGCACGTGGAAGTCTCCAGTAAATATTTCTTGTATGAATGACTGGATGGATGGTTACATGAGAGAGTATGGCTCATTGTGGAATCTTCGAGTGGCCCTATAGATCTATACTCTTATGACATTAAGAATCATCAGTGGGGCAAAGAACATAAATAATTTACAAAAGAGCAAATGGAACTATTGAGCAGAGTAGCAGTGGAGATTTCCTAACTGTGGAATTTGTAGCCCCTCCTAATTGTCTTAATTAACTTGGGAACTTTCAAGTTCAGGCTTAAAAAAAAAGGAAAGCAATTTAAAGGAACCCTGGAAAGAGAAATAGGAAGGAAGCAATAGAAATAGGAGGGGAGTGTATGAGTTTGCTATTGCTGATATGACAAATTACCACAAACTTAAAGGCTTATAACAACACAAATGTATTATCTTAGAGTTCTGGAGGTCAGAATTCCAAAATAGATCTTATTGGGCTAAAACTCAAGGAGTTGGCAGAGGTGCAATTCTTCTGGAGACTCTAGGAGAGAATCTGTTACCTTGTCTTTTCCAGCCTCTAGAGGTCACCTTCATTTCTTGGCTCAGGGTTCCCTTCCACCTTCAAAGTCAGCAGCACAGCATTAATTGTCTCTCTCTCTCTCTCTTCCACTTAACTTTCTATCACTCTCTCTCTTAGCCTCTTGTCTCCCTCCTTCACTTAAAAGAACTCATGTGATGACATTGGCTCATTCAGATAATCCAAGATAATCTCCCCATCTCAAGATCCTGAACTTAATCACATCTGCAAAGGCCCATTGCCATGTAAGGTAACATATTCACAGGTTCCAAGAATATGGTGTGGACATCTCGGGGGGAGGGAGGGTCATTATTCTGCCTACTGCAGGGAGCACGGCATACGGGCTCCCTTTCACTCCTGTTGCCTGAGCCTCTCTGAAAAGAGGGCATTAGGGCCAAAAGATAGAGGAGCGTATTAATAATAAAGACATTTACAAGATTCTGGGCATAAGGCAGTGTCATGCCGGAGCCCAGATGACACTTCTACCATGATGCCCTCCAGCCTAAGTACAGCTTTGGTACTCTGAGGTCTCAAGGCAGCCACGAGCAAAGCAAAGCTGTGTGTAGAGAGCATTAGCAGAAAAGAGCTCGTGCTGAGCACCTCCACAGGGAAGAATAAACTGTTTTGAGAGACCACCAAACTGCAAGTGCCCCATAGAGTTGGAAAACCATGGTTTAGAGCAGCGGTCCCCAACCTTTTTGGCACCAGGGACCGGTTTCATGGAAGACAATTTTTCCAGGGACGGGGCCGGGCGGGGGAGGGGAGATGGTGTTGGGATGATTCAAGCACATTACATTTATTGTACACTTTATTTCTATTATTATTACATTGTAATATACAATGAAATAATTCTACAACTCACCATAATGCTGACAGGAGGCAGAGTTCAGGTGGTAATGCGAGCGATGGGGCGCGGCTATAAATACAGATGAAGCTTCACTCACTTGCCCCTGCTCACCTCCTGCTGTGCAGTCCAGTTCCTAACAGGCCACAGACCGGTACTGGTCCGTGGCCCAGGGGTTGGGGACCCGTGGTTTAGAGGAGCTGAGGGCCTGAGAGACCATGTACTGGCTAAGAATCATCATACTTTGAGCATTAATAGAAATCATAGCACCAATAATAATAGCTATCATTTATTGAGCCCCCCACTACATAGCAGACATGTTTCTACTATATGCATATATTATACATTATATATATTTCAGTTAACTGTAACCATGCTAGTATTCACAGGCTAGCCAAGTTTGGAGTGTTCTCATAAATGCCCATCACTGTTAATAATCACAGTGTTGTCTATCAAACAGAAATGAGGTCTTGGGACTTCCCTGGTGATCCGGTGGCTGAGACTCTGCATTCCCAATGCAGGGGGCCCAGGTTCAATCCCTGGTCAGGGAACTAGATCCCGCATGCCACAACTAAGAGTTCTCATGCTGCAACTAAAGATCCTGCATGCCACCATGAAGATCCCGTGTGCCACGACTAAGACCCAGTGCAGCCAAATAAATAAATAAATATTTTTTTAAAAAAAGAAAAAAGAAATGAGCCCTTATCTTCCTCCTGTTTTATTTTCTAATGTTAAAAAATAAATAAATAAATAAGGACTTCCCTGGCTGTCCAATGGTTAAAACTCCAGGCTTCCACTTAGGCGGGGGTGGGGGTTCGATCCCTGCTTGGGGAACTAAGATCCTACATGCTGTGCGGCGCAGCCAGGAAAATTTTTTAAAAAGCTGGTGTGAATATGGGGAAATGTAAATTCATATACACTATTAGTGTGCAAATAGAAATAATTCTTTTAGAAAGCAATTTGGCTTTCTATCTCTTGTCTTTCTTTTTTTCTTCCCTTTGGAAGAAGTTCTTTTTTTTTTTTTAATTAACATATAGTTAATTTACAATGTTGTGTTAGTTTCAAGAGCAAAGTGATACAGCTATGTATATATGTACTTATATATATATATAATTTTTCAGATTATTTTTCATTCTAGGTTATTACAAAACATTGTGCTATATATACAGTAGGTCCTTGTTGTTTACCTGTTTTATATATAGTAGTGCGTATATGTTAATCCCAAACTCCTTATTTATCTCCCTCCCCAATCTCTTGTCTTTCAAGTTATAAAATGTCCATATCTTTTAAACCTAGTAATTTCACTTCGTAGGAATCTACTCTAAGAATATAAAGTAAAATATGGGGGGAATGTCACAGGTACAAAATTTTTATCAGCAGTGAGGGAAAAACTGGAAACATCTCAAATGTCCAACTGTAGAAAAGATTTAAGAATATGGGTTTGAAGGACTACCATGTTGCTGTTAAAACAGAGAAAAAAAAGATTATTATGGAGGCTATATATCAACCTGGAAAAAATTATATACGTTTATACCTAGATATTACAATGGAAAGTAAAAAGGTAGGGTATAAAACTTCATGTAAATTCACAGCAGCATTGTGCATAATTGCCAAAAGGTGGAAGCAACCCAAATGTTCACTGGTGGATGAATGGATAAACAAAATGTGATATTTGCATACAGTAGAATATTATTCAGCCTTAAAAAGGAAGGAAATTCTGACACATGCTACATGGATAAACCCTGAGGACATTATGCTAAGTTTAATAAGCCAGTCACAAGAAGACAAATATTGATTTCAATTATTTGAGCTAACTAGAGTAGTCAAATTCATAGAATCAGAAAGTAGAAAGGTGGTTTCCAGGGTCTGGAGGGAGGAGGAAGTAAGTTTTTGTTTTGCAAGCTGAAAAACGTCCAGAGATTGGTTGGTTGCCCAACAACATGTATATTCTTAATGCTACTGAACTGTCACTTAAAAATGGCTAGGGTAGGGCTTCCCGGGTGGCGCAGTGGTTGGGAGTCTGCCTGCCAATGCAGGGGACACGGGTTCGGGCCCTGGTCTGGGAGGATCCCACGTGCCGCGGAGCAGCTGGGCCCGTGAGCCACAACTACTGAGCCTGCGCGTCTGGAGCCTGTGCTCCGCAGCAAGAGAGGCTGCGATAGTGAGAGGCCCGCGCACTGCGATGAAGAGTGGCCTCCGCTTGCCACAGCTGGAGAATGCCCTCACACAGAAACGAAGACCCAACACAGCCATAAAGAAATAAATAAATAAAATTTTTTAAAAAATGGCTAGGGTAATAAATTTTATGTTATGTATATTTTATTATAATTAATGTTTTAAACTTTATGTGCATTGTCATTATATATCTCTAAAAATTCCATATACATAAGACAAATGCACCTAAGTTATATTAGTGGTTATGCTAGATGGCAAAAATTATAGGAGATTTTTTATTTAATATCCAAATTATAGTGGAAAAATTTTAAAATAAAAAGTCACGAGTAAAAGTAAGAGCTTAGTCTGTGTGTAATTAGACTGGTAGACTCTGAGCCCCCAGGACTAATGATTTCTAGCCAGAGCAGCCTGTTGAGAACAGTCTAGAACTGAAATGGAACTTAGAGGCTCTTTGACAGTGGTTCTGTTATCACTCCAATTAAAGTGGCTGGAACACAGCATCCTCAGACAGACAGCTTTTTTCTGCAGACCAAATAACACGTATAACCTAACTATACTTACATTTGGCTGCGGCTGATATGGCCTGCCAGAGTGGATGGTCCTGTGACTCTGACATGGAGGGTGCTTTCGTTTCTCCTTGTTTCCTCTTTCTCTTGCTGTACAGATATTTAACAATAAGTTCAGACTTCCTCTTATATCAAGAATATGTCAGCATTCCAGCCTCAGGCTGGAGAGGTTTGGTTCCTGTCACGAGCTTCTGAAAAGAAGACCAGGGGATTTCTATCTTATGGCTATCATCTGCATGGCACTGTGGGCCCTGTAAGAGGGATCTGTGTCTAAAAACCTGGGAACTGCTGTGTCTCGTAAACTGAGGAAAGAGCTTGTTTCAGATAAGGGGAAACAAGGTGCTTTAAAAACTAAACTCAAAATGAGCTGGAACCTCATTGAATGTATTGTAGAGCAGCGATCCCCAACCTTTTTGGCACCAGGGACCAGTTTCATGGAAGACAATTTTTCCATGGACCGGGGTGGGGTGGGAGGGGGTGCTTCAGGCCGTAATGCCAGTGACGGGGAGCGATGGGGAGTGGCAGATGAAGCTTCGCTCGCTCGCCCGCCGCTCCTGCTTTGTGGCCCGGTTCCTAACAGGCCGCAGACCGGTAATGGTCCACGGCCCGGGGGTTGGGGAACCCTGCTGTAGAGAACTGGTGGCAAACTCAGCAATAAGTAAGTAGACTGGAGACAGGGAACCAGCATCCTTTTACCTCCCCACCGGCAAACCAGCATCCTTTTACCCTCAGGGATCTTGAGGAAATATAGACTTGCTTATGGAGGCAGCAGACTCAGAAACATTTAAAGCCAAAGAAGATACAGAATCTGCCCCTGAGAAACCAGCTTCCTTATCCCTAGAGCCAGGTCCCTTCAAACTCAGTCTGGATTTCCTTTGGCTAGGGCCACCAAGGGGAGCCTGCAGCTGTCCCATTACAATGTAGAACTTGGTAGGAGGATGCCCATGGTGGGTAGGACTTGCCCATGGGGGACTCTTCTGGCTGTGGCTTCTCACCTGCTACCTCAGTCTTTTTCTTTGATTCTTCAGTACAGACCTAAGCCTCATGTCCACACGCCTGGCTATCTGGAACTCTCTACCTACTATCAACACTCCTTCATCTTTTCTTCCCCGGTGAGGGCTCTCCTTTCTAATTCTTTACTGCCTCTCATTATGTCATTTCAAAATCCTCCCTTAACTATCAAGTTTCAGCCTGGCCGTCTTCCCCTGATCATCAGAGGGTACCATCTCTGCCTAGTTTGACTCAAGCCTGCTCTGCTCAGGACACACAGCCTCAGCTACATTTACCAGTCAGCATCCCCACCTCCTTTCCTTTAGTGCCCATTGCATCTACGCAGGAGTTAGTTAAGAACAAAACTGGTCAATATAGGGGCGGGGGGGGGACAAACGGATTATTATGGGATCATAATCATCTGTGTGCAATTTTTGAAACTTTTAAAGGACTATAGAATTTAAAGAATCTTTCATTCAATAAATAAAAATAGGGACTTCCCTGGTGGTCTAGTGGTTAAGACTCCACGCTCCCAGTGCAGGGGGCCTGGGTTTGATCCCTGGTCAGGGAACTAGATTCCACATGCCGGAACTAAAGATCCCACATGCCGAGATGAAGATCCCACCTGCCTCAACTAAGACCCCATGCAGCCAAATAAATAAATAAATATTTTTAAGAAAGAAGGAAAGGAAGGAAGGAAGGAAGAAAGGGAGGAAGGGGGGGAGGGAGGAAGGAAGGAAGGAAGGAAGAGAAAAGAAAGAAAAGAAAAGAAAATGTTAAAAAAAAAAAAGAACTCAAAACAAAACAAACAAAAAGAACAAGACTGGCCAAGAGCCAGATGCAGAGATATAATATTTTATGACATTTTTCCTTGAATTAGAGTTATCTGCTTCTAGACTGTAAGCTACTTAAGAACAGGTTTTTATCTTAGTCATCTTTGTATTCCACACAGCACCTGGCATCTTGCCTAGTAGAGATGCTCTGTAACTATTTGTTATTGTTATTGATGATGATAATGAACATTCTTGCCTCTCTAAGAATTAAGACTGGCTGAGGTATTGGAAGCCTGGAAAGAGACTTGTACTTTCCCAGAGCCTCATTGCTTAAGAATGGGAATAAGGAAATTCAACCTTCCATTAGAAATTCAGCTCCCAAACCTACCCATCCCTGACTGTGTGAGCAGAATTCCACAGGCAGGACTGAGAGTTTTAAAATCCACCACTAACCCTTAGAATCTTAGCCTCAGTCATGGCTTCTTATTAACTTTAATTAATAGACTAGAGTTGGAAAATCTACCATCCCACAAACCATTGATCAGACAGCCTGTGGAAATGTCCATGACTTCAGTGGGATATGAAAGGCCAGTGGTAAATTCTCATAGGAACAAAGGCCGTGTTTTCTATAAATATCTTTCTATAAATACCAGGAAGCAGAGAAGCAGCACCTGAATTAGCAGGGTTTGGGTCCTGGTTCTGCCATTTACTAGTTGTGAGACTTTGGAGAAACTACCTAATTTTTCTGTGCCGCAACTTATAGAGTTTTTGCTAACTTTGCTAATTTATAGAGTTCCTGTGAGGATTTAATGAGAAAATTAACAACAAGCACTTAGAAGAATGCCTGCAACATCATAGTGCATAATATTAGATCCTATGCACTTATCAGAAAAACAGTAACACATTGACTCTGCTCTGACTGAATGACTCTAATTGTTGGGGAAATATCCAAACACTAAGTTCCCTAAAATAAATTCCTCTTCAAAATGTACTATCCACCATGAACTGCTTCAGAGGTGTTATGTCTTTCTAACCATGAGAATTTATGCATCTTGCTCAAGAAACACATGGGACATGCAATATTGCTCCTCTAATCCAAATTGGCCCCGAATTCTGTCTAACCAAAAAGATCTGCCTTCCTGTGGAGACTAATCTGACCTCGGTACATCCTAGCTGACCTACCTCTTACCAGTTAGACAATGTAGTATGTTATCCATGCTGTTTTACATATTCTCTCTGTCAAGTCACGTGTGTTAATCTTGTCTCTACAATTTAGCCTTTAGCTCCTTAGCAACATACTTTACAGTAATGTCACCTTTGCTTTAAAGATGTGACTCAGGCCCAGAGACACTGTCTGCCTGAAGACACAGAGCCCGGCCCAATGTACTTACTACTTGAGAGCAAGAACGTGCCTTCTAGTTCTTCTGAGGTTTTCCAGTGCCTAGCACGATGCTGAGTGCATTATCAATGCTCATTCAATATGCATTTCTTTTTTTTTTTTAATTTATTTTCGGCTGTGTTGGGTCTTCGTTACTGTGTGCAGGCTTTCTCTAGTTGTGGCGAGCAGGGGCTACTCTTCATTGCAGTGCGCGGGCTTCTCACTGCGGTGGCTTCTCTTGTTGCGGAGCACAGGCGCTAGGTGTGTGGACTTCAGTAGTTGCAGCACGCGGGCTCAGGAGTTGCAGCACGCAGGCTCTAGGGCACCAGGGCTTCAGTAGTTGTGGCACACGGGCTCAGTAGTTGTGGCTCGTGGGCTCTAGAGCGCAGGCTTAGTAGTTGTGGTGCACGGGCTTAGTTGCTCCATGGCATGTGGAATCTTCCCGGACCAGGGCTTGAACCCATGTCCCCTGAGTTGGCAGGTGGATTCTTAACCACTGCTACACCAGGGAAGTCCCAATATGTATTTCTTGATAAAAAATGTCATTCAAGCTTTCACTGCACTTTCCCAATGAGTACATCCTAAGTAAGCAAGGAAATAAGGCCCTTTTCTGGCACTGGTCTGACTGATGTTGAGATGGTACAGGCACATTGCCATGACACCTTAAGAAAAAGTGGAAATGATCCAAATTAGAATAAATCCTTAGAATTTTTCCTGAGAATCCCAGATGTTCCAAGTCCAGCTTGTCCCCAGGTCATCTTTGCAACTAAAGAGGGGGCTTCAGACAGACACCAGGTCAGAGCTTGGGTCTTGGATTCTCATTTCAGATCATCAGAAGCCCCCACCTGTCTTAGAAATAATTTGGTCTTCCAAAGTTCCCCTACATGGGGACAGAACAGCCCATCTGTAACTAGCCTGCATCAGAGGGAATCTTCCAGACTTATCCTAATGTGTACACAGCTGACAGAGCCAGAACTGGGCAGCTAAGGAGGCTATGGAGCAACAAAAGGCATGGTCTAAAGTCTAGGTAGGTTAGATTGTCTTCCTAGTCCTGTTACTACTACCTTGCTTCTGGAACTTGGGAAATCACTTTACTTCCCGGAGCTTCAGTTCCCTCATTTGTAAATTGGAGAGTTAGGTCTAGTTGATTCCCAAGGTCTATTCCAAGTCTAACAATCATAAACTAGTCTTAAAGGTAAAACAATGAGTTCTCATCGAATGTTGACTCTGTGTCATCCTTCACTACTTTCTTTGCCCCAAATTCCTTCCAGGTCTCTGCAATACAGAACTTTTCATTTGCCTGACCACACGCTTATTTTACCACTAGTTGAAACTGCTGCCTGTTAAAAAGAAAACTGTAACATTTTAAACAGAAGTACCTTAATATTTCTAATTTTATTTCTGATTAAAAAGTGTAATGTAGGATCATACCAATAAAATGACAAATATAAAGAATGCAAAACATTCCATAACTCAGAGATAGATACTGGTAACATCTATACATCTTTCTTTCCAATAATTTCTCTAAGGGTATATGTATACCTATAGATAATAGAGATTATACTGTGTATGACATTTCCTATAGAATTTCTACTCAATACTGTATTGTGAAAATTTTTCCCAGGTTTAAGATATTCTTCTGTCTGTCCTAAAGTCTGAGTAATATTTCAACAAATAAATGCATCAGCAGTTATCCAACTGATTCATTTTGTCTGGAACATTTGGGATGAGAAAGGGCTATCTTCATCTGGCAACAGAAGAAAGTCTTTGACAAAGGGCACCCGGAGTTTCAAGACACTTTTTCCCACTACCAGAGAATGATACAGCCAGCACCTGGTAAGGGAACTTCCAGCCATTGGCTTCTTCTTGGGTTTATATGCTTAAACATTGCACTGTTCACACTTAAGCAGTCATGTTCTGATCATAGGGGGCCCTCTGCTGTCCCCTTTCTTTCCACAACACATTAGGGACCCTAGCGACAATGAAAGTTACATGAAATAGAACAAGAGATCTCAGTTTTCAGGAGGTCAAAGTATAGTTTCCAGCCTATAAAGCTCACTCTGCATCTGATGGTCAGCATTAGAAAATACCCAACACAGAAAGAGAAATATATATATATAAATTAATTAGCTTCCTCTCCCATCTCATGCTGAAATTTTTATGTTGATGATCTTACACTGGTTTATGCCTTGTTACATGGAAATGTACAGACCTAGTGATTTGATTTGCTGTGGTTTGTCTTCATAATGTTTTTCTTGATGAGGATTTTCCAGCAAATGAAGAAAGACACACATTATATGGGAAAAATTAGGTCACTGGCATGAGCTTTTCTTCCCCTGCCCTTCTATAATTTTCTTCCTCTTAATCATTTGTGAAAAAGAGTAAGTGTTTGCATTTCTGTTTGCACTGTTGATTTCTGGAATCCTTCTTTTAAATTCTTGAGAACTATGGCAAGAAATCTTCCCAAATGACATATGGAGACTCAGAGACAAAAGGAATTGGGGATTGGCTCAGGGTCACACTGTGCATAAGCGGACAGTCAACACTGAGACTGGGGCTGGTGACTCTGAGTCTCATGTTCCAACCACATTCCCTGCTGCTGAGGCCAGCTGGTCTTGCATTCTTTGGGATAAAATAAGGATAGGATTTCAACAAATGATAAGAGGACAGTAACCACTATAAAATCTGATAGGGTGAGTGTTCCTTAGGAAAAACCCTCCATATAGAAGTATAAAATTAGTGGAGAACTGTTCATCCTTAGGAAAGGAGAACCCCATTTGTGTTCATCTACTAGATATTCATTATGTATTATGTGCAAGTTACCTTGCTAGGTACTATAGACAGAAGACACAAGATAATTATAAGATATAGTCCCTGCTACTTCCCTGTTAGAGTAGTGGTTAGGAATCCGCCTGCCAATGCAGGGGACACAGGTTCGAGCCCTGGTCCAGGATGATCCAACATGCCACAGAGCAACTAAGCCCATGTGCCCCAACTACTGAGCCTGAGCTCTAGAGCCCGCATGCCGCAACCACTGAGCCCACGCACCGCAACTATTGAAGCCCACGCACCTAGAGCCCGTGCTCCACAACCAAAGAAGCCACTACAATGAGAAGCCCGTGCACCGCAATGAGGAGTAGCCCCTGCTCGCCACAACTAGAGAAAGCCCATGCGCAGCAACAGAGACGCAACACAGCCAAAAAAAAAAAAAAGATATAGTCCCTGCTTAATACAAACTAGTCAGGTAGCTATGCCATTTATAAAGCTCTTAGAAAAGAGCCTGACACATAGTAATTAATATGTACATGATTGATCAAAGTATACAATAACAATGCTAGTTAAAACATATTTAGCCCTTGCTATTTGCCAAACACTTTGCAGTAATCTCTTTAATGCTTATAACAAGCTTATGAAGAAGGTAGTATTATGATCCTCAGTTTGCAAATGCGACCTAGAGACAATAAACAAATAAATTTTTGTTCCAGATCATAGAACTAAGAAAACCAGGACTTCACTAAGTTGTCTGGCTCCAGAGCCTCTTAAACATAATACTGTATTCTACCCACTCCCCAGGTGATGGTCTCTGTGTGAGTGTATGAGACTGGACATTTAACATTCTAGAACAAAAAATTAGGCACCCCCCCTACCACAAAGCCCCACAATATCAATTATTTATATCACTGCACTATGTCTTCTGATTATTAGCCGTGTACAAAAGTGTTGCAATTGGTCTATATCTGTTTTAGCTCTTTTCACTCACTATTATTTTATATAAATAGTTCCATACACTTAAATTCCACTAGTTTATACATCACATGCATGCCAGTAGCCATTAAATATAGAATCCTTGTCTAGTTCATTATTGCTAGATATTTAGGTTGCTACTTCATTTTCACTATGATGAATAACCATATTGCCATAACAAGCTATAAACATATTCCTTTGGTTCATAATCCCATTATTGAGATTGCTCAAATTATTGGATCAAACACTATGAACAGTGTTGTAATCCCCAACCCATACCAGGTTGCTCTCCAGAAGGACTGGCCAGTTTACAAAGCCAGGAGAAACGTGTTGGTGCATCCCTTAGTCCCTAATCCTGCCAATGCCTAAAAAAAGAATCACTGGGTTAGTTTTGCTAATTTAACAAATACAGTAGAGCCACACACTGTTCCAGTTTGAATTTCTTCATTATTAGGGAAACTAAGATTGTTCCATAATTTCCTACCTATATTTTTCTATGTATAGAATATTTGTTTTACCCTGTCTTTCTTATATATTAAGGAAATACTTTTTTAAAAACCATGAGGAACGGTGTATAAATATCAATGCTCTAAATAACTGAGAAATTCTCATATCCAGTTTCACTTGATTAATATTTTTGAATTACCTCAACTCTACACAGATACCATCATAGGACCCTAAGACATTATAAAATTAAAATAACAGTAATTGTCTAAAAAGTTGGAGATGGTGCCAAGTAATAGCAGATATCTGACAGTACTGTACAGAAATATGATTCTATAAATGGAAATATCACTTTTCCAATTACTCAGTGATGCTCAGCTATTTTGTTTTCTTTAAGTTTCAGGCTTCTGTGAGAATCTGACAAAAACCTACAGGTCATCTCCATGAAAGATACCCATATGCATACATTTTGCACAAGGTCTCATAGATTCTTGTTTTCTTATACTCTTGACAACTTTTTTTTGGGGGGGGGTGAAGTAGAAAAGGATAGCTTTATTGCTTTACCAGGCAAAGGAGGACACAGCAGGCTCCTGCCTCGAAAAACTATGTGTCCCTACTCTTGACAACTTTGGACATTAGTTAAAAATTATAGTCAATCCCATGAATTAAAAAAAAAATGGTACCTCATATTATTTCAACTTTTTTTTTTTAAATTATAAGACATACTAAATGATGCTAACTCTCACTCAAAATTAAGGAGTACTTGCTTCAGTGGTTTGGTTCAAAAGGGCTATGGGTATATATACCAAAGGGCATGGAGATGAGATGCCCCTAAAGTAGAGTTTAAATAACTAAGTAATGATCACTTCATTTGTAATATGACACCATCATATACAGTTCAACGCCTACAATTTTCACCTATGTAAAAAAGCTTATTGTTTTCCATTAAGCATATATCTTCCCATTATATCACAATGGTCTTCTAATGGCCAAATAAAATGGATACTTGTAGTACTCCTATTACTTCCCTTCTCGTCAGTTTTTGGCATTAACAGTACAGTAATCCCTCCTTAAGATTTTCTCTTCTTTTTGCTTCTAGAACATGTGCTCTGCGTTCTCTCCAACTCTAATATCACTGCAAGTTTGATTTGATTACAAGATACTCTTCTTGGTACATCCCCTCACCTTAGTGATCTCTTAAAAGTTGGCCTTTAGTATCTTCCACAATACATCACACACTCTCTGGCTTATCTCTTCTATTTTCATATTACTAACATGGTGATAAGTTATAAATTTTGATCTTGACTTAGCCCAGATAGCTTCTCCTGGGATAGTTACCTATTTAGTTGAATAGAAATCTCATTCTGAATATTCCACAGGAAACTTAACAGATCCCCAGACAATTAGCTTTTCTCTTTTCCTCCTCTACCACCAGCAAAATTCCTCACTTCCTTCTCTGTGTTCTACCCAGTAAACAACAACACAATCAACCAATCACTCAGGACCCAAGCCTGGATTGACACCTTCCACAGCCAGCTAATCATTCTTGCATCGGTTCTATCCCTTAAATAGTTTTCAAATACATCCCACTTTGTCTTTCACACCACTACCACCACCCTAAAACAGTCCAATGTTTTTTGAATGGACACATGAGTGAATGTATTGGAAAGGAAGATGATAAAGTGAGAGAAATGATGGCACACGGTTCCCCACGTTAATATCCACTAGAAGAGGTTTTAGATTCTGTTTTTCAAAGTGTTTTTTTAGAACTTGAGTTCTCTTCATTCAATGTCATGAAAGGCCGTTGACGTTTTCTTGCACGAAGTTGCCTTTCTTCCCTCTCCCTCCTTTCTTCTCCTTCTCCCTTAACTCTTGCCTTTCTCTGGATCCCTCTCCCTGGCCCGGCGTCCTCCTCCCAGCACGCTGGTCAGCTCCTCTCGCGGAGGGCGCGGGTTTAGCCCCGCCCACGCGGAGCCCAAGTCACGAGGCCGCGGGCCGGGTGCAGCTCAGTAGGCGGGGACTCCTCAGCGCGCATGGGCGGAGCGGGGCGCGGGCTGCCCCAGCTATATCTGCGCCTGCGCGGGGCCGCTGCAGGGCCAGTCGGGACGGAGGAGACAAGATGGCGCTAAGGGTGATGCGGGGCATCGTGAACGGGGCCGCGCCTGAGCTTCCTGTACCCACCAGTGGGCCCATGGCGGGGTCTCGAGAACAGGCGCTGGCAGTTAGCCGGAACTACCTCTCCCAGCCTCGTCTCAGTGAGTATCAGAGAGCAAGACGAATCCTGTCTTTGCTCTTAGCCCAGCCCCTTGCTCCCACTCACCTGCTTAGCCAGAGGGGTGGGATGGGGGGATTGTTTTTCCCTCTCGCGTCCCCCTACTCCGACGTCTCTCTCTATAAGGCGATTTGAGTGTACCTTAATTTCCGTGCCAGGGTTGGGCTAAGGGGAAGAGCACCAACGGGAACTTTTTCCTGGGTTGGTGGTCTCCTGGCTATTGCCCCACCCTCTCCAGTTTCCCGAGGCTGGAGCATGCTCAGGCGCTTGCTTCCTGTCTCTGAGCGAAGGCCACTTCTTGCCACTCTTATCCTAATTTTCTGCTGACCTCATTTGGATCTGCAGGGGTCGAGGGAACCGCCCCTCGCCTTCCCCCTGCCTCGGGTGTGGACCTCAGGGCAGGTCCTGAGCTCCTGCCGAGGGGGACGATGTAGTGTCATCGCTGACGTGCTCAGGCCTTTCGTGGATGGAGGTCAGGCCCACAGCCAGAGGGAAATGTTGTTCAGTGGAGAAGCTGCTCCGCAGGAGGACACCTAGATATCAGAGAAAGCTAGAGCTGAGACGTACCCTGCGGGTCATCTAGTCTAACTCTCTCATTTTACAGTGAGAAGCCTAAGGTTCTGAAAAGGACAGGGTTTGCCAGGCTTTAGACCCCTAATTACTGGCAGAGCAGGAAAATTCCAGGTTTCTTAATTCTTGCTGGACCTTTTTCTGCCATTAACTTGAGTGCAAGGCTATCTTGGGGAAGACAAGCAGCTTTGCCCATATTATGTAGCATATATGCAAAGCATATGCATAAGCACGTTTAAGTGTTGTGATTGTAAAAAGACCTTAATAAATCAGGCTTAAGTGGACTGTTCAGCAGTTCTGAAAGAAATGGTTCTTGATTACTAAACAATGAAATTGTGTAGCATCAGACCTCTTAACAGTTTCCTTAGGAACCGGGGATGAGCACTGGAAGTAGACTCTTTAAAACTTAGGAAAGCACCTGATGTTTTCCAAGGTGGTGAGACTGTATTTGCATCCGTTAATTGCCACAGTACCTCTTGGTGGGTGGCTCATTGGTTAAAAAGAATTTCAGATGAAGGGTTTCAGTCTGGGCGCTCTCCTGCCTGACTGATCCCATCCTCATCAGTCACTGGGTCAGGTCATGTGACAGCACTGCAGTGTAAGGAAGAAAGAAAAGACTTGATTCTATGGTTTGCAGAGATGTGGTTTTTTTTTAATTGAAATATAGTTGATTTATAACGTTGTGTTAGTTTCAGGTGTACAGCAAAGTGATTCAGTTATATATATTATATATGTATCTATATTCTTTTTTAGATTCTTACCCATTAGAAGTTATTACAAGATATTAAGTATAGTTCCCTGTGCTATACAGTAGTTACCTGTTGGCTATCTGTTTTATATATAGTAGTGTATATATTTTAATCCCAAACTCCTAATTTATTCCCCCCCCCCATGTGCTTTCTGTAATGGGAATTATTTGCATTAGAGAATGCCTGTTCGGAGTTTACATGAGCTGAATGTTTCAAGAAATTGACAGATGTTGTATTCTTATGACAATAAATTTGTGCCTAACAGTTACAAATACTCTTTTATGAATTGCATTTGTATGCTTTGCTGTTCTTTGGGTAGAACAGATAGACATTAGTGGTGCTTCTAGAAAAAGATTATAAGGGGCAGTAGTCATTTTTCCATATAATTATTCACTCAATCTCAATTCAGAGTATCAATTGAAATAATAACATAGTTTAAAGAGTACTCCATGGTTGAGGTTGTAAACCCTTAAGGGAGATGAGTATGCTTTCTCAACATTCTGTGTGTGCTTAGCCAGTGACTGAAGAACTTCTCCAGATGAGATTCCTCCTGACAAGATTGTTGCGACATAATGCTTAAAACTGAAACTTTAGGGTTCAGGAATCCTTTTTGTATCCTCAGTGCCTAGCGCAGTGTTGGCACATAGAAGCATTGTGTTTTGTAATTGTATAACTTGCATTTAAACCCCTTGTTCTAATAGTTTAGTATATGGATCCTTAATGTGGATGGAACCGGAGTAGGGAGTTGGGGTACTTGGTTTGAGTTTCACTTCTGTGTCTGGGTTATTCTAAAAAGCACAAATGATATCATACTTAGGCTAACAGCTAACTGCATTTGAATGTCATCTTTTTCCTGTATTGCCACATTCTTGATTCTAGTTAACACACTTAATTGCTTCTGAATAAATATTAACTTCTTAATTTTTCTGATTAAAGATGGATGTTACCATCCTAGGTAAAAAGTTATAGTTATTTAATGTGTGCTTTTTGAACAAAGGAATGGAATATTGGCAGCTCCACTGTACAAATTGGGTCCTGGTTTTAAAAAATTTCAGGATTATGGGGCCGTTAACAAGAGATGGAAAATGAGATATGCAGGCTTGAAATAATCTTGAGCACATTAGTTGAATTTCTAAAGTCACAAGGAAAGAAAACTTGATTTCCTTTTAAACTTTGAGCAAGGTTCAATAATATACGCAGAGCTTTTGGATGTTAAACATTTTGGATTAGATAATCTCCTTTGTTCTTGAGATCCTAGATCAACTAATCTTACGTTTCTTATGTCATAAAGCAGAGTTAGCCTCAGTGAAAAGTCCAGTAAAGGAATGGTCGGCCTGCCTTTTTCTAGAACCTCTCCCTCCTTGCCCACTACAAAGTGTGGGTCTTTACTTTTCTTGCACAATAGAAGACGATTGTTCTGGTTTTGTTTTGCTAATAAGGTGGAGGCTGAAGGACTAGATCTCTTATTGTGCAACAGCTGTCAAATTTTCTCTTTGAAAGTTTCACAATCATTAAGTAGTGTTAGTTCTGTTGAACAATCTCATATCCTATAGGAGGAAGAGGATGTCATCTAACAAAATATGTGCTTCTTAAAATCTTTGTAGATTTTGGGTTTTAAATGTTACTCCATAAATATTTATTGTCTCCATAAATATTCAGGATCAAAGATGTAAACATGTGTCTGCTGTGTTTTCAGAAGTTCTGATCATCCCCTGCAGACCCAAGTTCTTCTTCATTTGGAATTTTCAAGAGAAGAGTGGTCATTATTGTTTGTAAACAGAAATATTTATGTAATTTGTGAATGGGTATTGACTTTTTGAAGAACAGCTTTATGTCTTTGGCAGCTTTAATCTAAAGTGTTGTCTCTGCTTTGGGCTGTTAATACTAATGGTGAGAAAAGCTGGGTAAATATTGTTGAGAGATAAAATGTGGTATTTGATATTATTTTCTCTGCTTGTTCCCCCCCAGTAGTTTTACTATTGTGGAAAGGAGCTATAGTTTGTATACAAACTGTTTTCTACTCCCTATTTGTAGTCCAAGTGCTAGGAACTGTGTTATCTCCATATTTTTAAGTTATACTGGAGACTAAGGGTCATAGAGTATAAACCTAGAATTGGTGGGGGTGGGCCACAAACAAACAAAAATAATTTTAATCTTGGCTCTTCCATTTAGTAACAGATTTCTCATAGATGTAGTTTAAGTGTGGAGTAGGTCTATCAGCCTTGCCTACCTCCCAGTGTTTTGTGAAACTGAAAAGGTAACCTATCTGAAGATGCTCTGTAAAGTGTGAAGCAGTTTTCGTTTGGTAATATTTTTTATTTAGTTTGGATTATAACATTTATTAGTTTAGTTTGCATCCCATTTTAATTTAAACCAAGCATGTTGCTTAACCTCTGGTTTGTATCTGAAGTGGTCTCCTCATGCTTTCCAGTGACAGAAAACTGCTGAAGCATCTCCAGTAGTTTCTTCCTTTACTGGTTTAACTTTTCTAGTGGCTACACCCCCACTAGAGAAAGAATGTTTTTCAGTAATGATACAAGAGTGCCTCAGACCACAAAAAATGACCAGTTCACTTTTAGAATTTGAGCTGTAGCACAGAGTCAAGGAAAAAGTGACTGGAGGCAGACTATGTAAGTTTAGATCCTTAGGCAAGTTACTTAATTTCTGAGAATCATTTTTCTCTTGTAAAACTTGGAATAATATTTGTTAACTCATAGACCTGTTATGGAGATTAAAAAAGAATTCCTGACAAGTACTTTTTAAATGTGTATTGGTAGTTTTGTTATTAATTAATTCCAATGGTTACTAGCTTTTTTAAAGGCTACATACATTGCTGCAAATTTAGAGACTGCTTTTGATGAAGTAGAATCTTCTATAGTTGAAATCAACTTGATTCACTGTTTCCGGGAAAAGCAATGACTAGCATTTCTTTTTTCTTGGTCATGCTTTTGCCTTGTGACTGGCAAAACTTCATAATTTGAACGGGCTTGAATTTAAACATGAGATTCTAAAGGATCATTGTTGTAGAGGTTAAAAGTTCAAAGGAGATGCAAATCTTGTCCAGAAAGTAAAGAGAATTTCAGAACCTGAAGCATTTTACTGATGTTACATTTTATTCAAAACAGTTGCCTGTAAATCTCAAAACTGAATTCCCACGCCCCCACTGGCCCACTCCCTACGCCCATTCCCAGCTGTTTAGGTTTTGAAAAAGTCTGTGTTTCTATAGTTTTAAAACCTGGGTGCCAAGAAAACATGTTTCTAATGTAGTTCACTTTGCCTATCCACATAGCAATTTTAGAAAGTAATTGAAAACATATTTGGATTCTTTTAAAATGAGAACAATGAGGGAATTCCCTGGAGGTCCAGTGGTTAGGACTCGCATGGCGCTTTCACTGCCATGGCGTCGGGAAGCTAAGATCCTGCAAACCACGTGGCGAGGCCAAAAATAAAAATAAAATAAAAGAGAACAATGAAGAAATTGTTTTAGGGGTAGGACTTATTTTTAAGAGTGTTAGATTATTTTAAAACAATGGGGAGGATTAACATAAAAGTAGCAGAATATATGACAACTGGGATATTTATTTGTAATTAATTATTTATTTATTTTTTGGGCTGTGTTGGGTCTTCGTTTCTGTGCGAGGGCTTACTCTAGTTGCGGCGAGCGTGGGCCCCGCTTCATCGCGGTGCGCGGGCCTCTCACTATCGTGGCCTCTCTTCTTGCGGAGCACAGGCTCCAGACGCGCAGGCTCAGTAGTTGTGGCTCACGGGCCTAGTTGCTCCGCGGCATGTGGGATCTTCCCAGACCAGGGCTCGAACCCGTGTCCCCTGCATTGGCAGGCAGATTCTCAACCACTGCGCCACCAGGGAAGCCACAACAACTGGGATATTTTTAATAATCTTGGAGGCATGATTAATTTGTTTACATTGCCATCCATTCAAGTAACTTAACATTTAAAATTTGTGACTTACTTTTTATCTCAGGTTGAAAAACAAAGAAGTAATTCGGAGCCTCTGTTGATCATTACAATTACAAATGTATTCAAGCAAATATTTAGTGTGAGGATTTAAAGGTCCTCAGTATGAAAGACTAGGGTTCGTGACAGTGCTCGCCTGCCCTGTCTCAGTGTTTCTTCCAGGGCACTTGCTTCCTGGCTAAAGAAATTATGTTTTTAAATTCTGAAGCCCCTTGAATGGACAGACTGGTTATTAAATGGTTTCCTCATTCTTGGGAGTCTACATTCATGCCAGAAATTTCTGTCTAAGACATCATAAGAAATCAAGCAAGTGAAAAATTCCCAGTTGGTTGACAGCTTCTTATACATTATTTTAGGTCTTGTAAACACTTACTTCATTTGTTTTTTCAGCTTTTCTGATCATGAAATTTAGTTAATTCTGACATTGTTAGAATTGCTTTCCTGACTGTTCTGATTTATACCTGATTACCATTCATTATACTCGGCATGTATGTAGGTGTGATACAATTCAATGACAGCTACCTCCTTTCTAAAATGAGAGATTTGGGTAGTTTGTTGCTAGGGCATAATTTGCTGTAGAAAATATAAGCTTCTACAATGACAGTAACGTTTGACTTTTTTTTTTTTAAAGGATACTTATATGATCTCTGACCTTTCATTCCATCCCCCTTCATAAACTCCTTTTTTTTTTCATAGTTTTTATGATACTATTTAATCATGGCATTTTATCTTAACAGACTACATTTTGTCAGATTTCTTTTGTGAGTTTTGTCACTTCTGCTTAAAGTTAAGGATTCCCTTCTCCTTCTCTATCTACTTTGCTAAGTGCTACCTTTTCTGTAAAGCTTTTTCTTTTCTCTTCTAAGTGAGAACCATTGCAGGGTCTTTCCTGTGCTCCCACAGACCCTCAGCACACCTCTGGTAGAGCCCTTACCTCCCCCTTCTCCATATAAAATTGTGAACTCTTGTGGGAACTCTCCCTCTTTACCTTTGTTTTTGTATTCTGGGTCCTTGAAACAATGTGACTTATAGTAAGAATTAAACATGTTTTTGGTTTGATGAAGGGGATTATGAGAAGTTGTACAGATGCAGGCATATTTTATCAATTCAATGAAAAATTTCATACTTTTTGAGTGTTCCATATAATAATAGATACGATAAAGTAGAGAGAGGTTCTTTTTGGTAATACCAGAGAGATCATTTAGACTGTTGTCCTGTTTGACAAGAACTGACTTTTTTGTGTTTCTTTCCAGCATACAAGACGGTATCAGGAGTTAATGGTCCACTAGTGATCTTAGATCATGTTAAGGTAATACCACTATCATTATCGTCTAACCATTTATGAAGTTAAAAGCATAGTATTAAGTACTGTTTAGTACACTTTAAGTTTTTTGTTATGATTCTTTTAAGCCATTCCTTGGTCGGAATGTCAGTGCTGTATGGAGACAAGAATTTTAGGTCCGAAGTCAGAAGATGGGATTCTAGTACTGGATCTGTTGTGGATTCTGTTTGTGGCTTTGAGTCCCTTGTCTGTAAAATTTAAAATTTTATTTGTTTGTTAGTCATACCTCACAGGTTTATTAGGAAAACAACAGTAATATTTGTGTGTTTTATGACTTGTAGGATATTATTTAGATATACGGTATCTTGTGGCTCTTGTCATAGACTACTGTGTGTTCTAACTACTTGTTACATTTTTGTCTTCTCTACTAAATTTTAAGGTCTTTGAGTGAGTAAACAATGTTACTTTTGTCTTTGAGGGCCTGACACTGGTATTCAAGTAATGAATAAACAACAGATTATCTCAACAGTGACTAAAACCATAAAGCAGAGAATAGTTTTTACTTATTCAGTTTGTTGAAAGACTCTTTAGTTACATGGGTTTTTTTGTTAGCCACACCTATACATAAGAATTATCTTAGAAAAAGAGGCATAGAATATAGTCTATAATTGAATAGACTTCACCCTGGGTGAAGCCTCCTGCCTGAGTTCAGTGATTAAAATATCTTCAGAGGAGATAATTTGTATAATATGCTCTGTAGAACAGTAATTCTGCTTTGGTTGTTGTTGGGAGTGGATGAGGGGGAAAGGTACACAGTTATTAGTTTGTGGAGAGAAGTAATGGCAGAAGTATGTTTGGCATGTGGCCCCCCTGGAAGCAGAAAATAAATTGAAAACCATTTCTTAAAAGAAAGGGCAAAGTGCACTGTCTCTTCAGCTTTATCACTAAGATATTTTTGTGCATGACAAGGTACCTATACAAATTAATTGCAAGATTAAGCACATAGCTTACTCCTGGCCAGTTTCATACTAGTCTGCAGTTTGATTCAAAGCCTCAGTATACAAGTTGTACAGGGTTTAAGGCAGGTGCCCGTTAATATTTTGTGAAAGGATGAAGCATACACTTTTATTTTGGGGGGAAGTATTGAAAGCATTATTTGCTTCTTTGTCCTTTATTTCTTCTTTTTTATATACTTTTTATTGGATAAAATTTTTGACTCATATTTTAAAAATATGAAGTTTTTATATTAGTAAATATATTTTCAAAAACAGTTAAAAATATTCATGCTTCAACTATGTTAAGTGCTGAACTCAGCACCAAAAATACACAATACAAATACATAAGTGTCTAATTGGTAAGTGCTATGAAGGGTGAGTGCAGGATGCTATGAGAGTCAATAGGGAGAAGGACTTAGAAAACATCTTGGGGGAAGTAATTTTAAGAAAGCTGAAAAAGTTTTATTGAATGTTTGTTTGGGGTATAACTCCAGCTGAGGAAAAACTGGTAAATAAAGTTTATGTAGTTGCAAGAATGGCTTTATACCACCAGATTTAGAGTGTTTTTTGTTTGTTTTTAGTTTTTGGCTCCTGTTTTTAACTTAAAACATACACATAGGATCAAGGAATAGATAATTTTATACAAATTGTATCAGAATAGATGATGATGGAGACTGCTGTCCAACTCATTTTCTGAAGGTAGCACATCTTTGATTCCCAAACCAGACAAAGGCTAGTATCAGAAAAGAAACAGTGTAGCTAGTCTCATTTACAAGCACAGATTCCAAAATTCTTAATAAAAATGTTCTCATGTATTGGATATTAGCAAAAATACACTTTAAAAACTCAACAGAATTATGACAAAGTAGAATTTATCCCAGTAATACAAAGATGATATTAGCAAATGTCAGTATAATTCAGGTCATTCATAGATTAAGCTAGAAAAAGCTTACACTCTTCTCAGTAAATACGGAATATGTACCTGATAAAATTACTTGTTTCTAAAAAACAAAACAAAACAAAAGAAGAAGGTGGTCTTAGAAATAAGGGATAGAACAAACTTTTAAAACCTCTTTAAGGATATCCACCATAACCTACAGCAAACAGCGTACTTAAGGAGAGACTCTAGCAACATTCCCATTTAAATCAGGACCAAGATGAGGACCCCTGTTGTCAGCACCACTATCCATCTTTGTTCTGTCTTTGTGCTTGGACCCTAATCAATGCCGTGGGGAAAAGGGATTAAAAGGAAGAGGCACAGCTGTCATCATTTCTTGGTAGTATGATTAACTAAACAGAAAACACAAGTCATTCAGTGGACAAACTATTAGAAACAATGGTGTAAAACAGTGTTGCCGGATACAGAGGATGTCTATAGAAATCAGTAGTGTTTTGTATGCCAGAAGTAACTACTAGAATAATTAGGAACTTTTTACAAAAAACTGTGAAACTTTGTTGAAAGACATAAAAGAAGACTTCAAATAACTGGAGATTCCACATTCATGAATGAAAAGACTCAGAATAGAAAAGATGTTGATTCTCTCCAGGTAACAAAATCAGTTAGAAATAGAGTAAGAATAAAGATTTGGTGAGGGAGTAAGCAGATAGTTCAGTGGAGCAAAGTTAAGATTCTTAAAACCAACTCTCCTCACACCTGAGAATTTGACTTGGTAAATGATAAAGGCTACATTACAAGTCGTGCTACTTGTAGCACAAATTACATTTGTGCTACTCAGTAAATATTGTTGGGGTATTTGGCTTCCTGTATGAAAAATAAAGATAAAAATGAGAAAAAATTACATACCAAAAATAAATCCAGATGGATTAAAAACCAAAACATGAAAAACCTATTAGAAGACAGTATAGAAGGCCATTTTTATGACTTCAGATTGGAAGGTTTTCCTACACAAAAGACACAAATCATAAAGGAAAACAAGTCATTTTATTGCAAAAACTTCTGTATGATAGGATACCATAAACAAAATTAAAAGACAAGGAAGACTGGGAGCAGATATTCGCAAAAGGATTGATATCCAGAATCTATGAAACTTACCTAAAAGTAAATAAGAAGAAGCAGATGTAGTTGAAAAGCGAGGAAAAGATATTATTAATAAGGCCATTATAGGAAATGAAGTCTGAATTGTCAGTAAACATGAAAAGATGCTCAATATTAGTAGAATCAGGAAAATGCAAATTGAAAGGTACTATTTTTTATTTTATCAAAATGGTAAAAATTAAAGTTTAATAATGTAAGATTGGCAAAGATGTAGGGAAAAGATACTTTTCTATCCTACTAGGGAGTTTGTAAAGTAACAGGTTCCTTTGCAGAGTAATTTCACATAACAATGGACACAACCTATAGCCCACCACTACGGAACCAGCTACCTTAGGGAAACTTGGGCCCACATGTGAGAATGTTCATTGCAGCATGTTTGTAGTAGTTTAAATTTGGAACAACCTTGAACACCAGTGGTAGAAGAACAGCTGAATAAAATGTAGTGTCACTTGATTTTATTTTAGCTATATCTGTTCTAACATTGATTCTAGATGCCCATTTATTCATATTAGCATCTCCAGAATCAAGTGTCCTACAGTCAGTGTTGATTCACAGATGCATTGGCAGATGTTTTCCTTCACATCACACAATGTAGTGATGCATTTTTCAAAAGATTCTGTTAATCAAATAAGGTAAATATGACTATGACAGATCCAAAACATACGGTGAAGTGGGAAAAAAACGAGTTGCAGGATGATACATTTAGTATGTTGCCATTTAGGTAAGTGAAACACTACAGTATATTTTTGGAAACATGCAATTTAAAATATTAAAAATGGATTAGAGGAATACATTTCTGGTTAGGAGAATTAGATTGAGGAGGGAATATTAGCATTATTTATTATAATAGTAATTATTTTATTGTTCAGTTGCATTTTATTCCTGTCCTCCCAAGGCACAAGGTGATTACACAGCCCAGAAGCAAACATCATTTCTGAGTAGTGGGAACATAGTTTTTTAACTTTCTGTAGTCTCAAAGCTTAAAAACATACACACAGAAGGAAAGAATTTAATTGCCGTGGTTTCATAGATTTAAGATCCTTCTCTCTGTACCTTATACTGTGTTTGCGAGTATATGTGCCAGTGATCAGTGTTCTAAGGACTTAAACTACCTGAGGATATTCTAAACTCTGGATGTATACCTGTGTGCTTCAGGGAGGTGTGGGGTCTGCATGTGCATACATGCTGTGAAAGACATAGAGCATATAGAGTTATCTTGAGGAGCTTTTAAAATGTTGGTTATTGAGCCTTTATTTTTTTCCTGTTTAGTTTCCCAGATATGCTGAGATTGTGCACTTAACACTACCTGATGGCACGAAGAGGAGTGGGCAAGTTCTAGAAGTTAGTGGTTCCAAAGCAGTGGTTCAGGTAAGCATCACTTTCAAAACCTGGCCAGTTGAACGTTTTTCTGATCACAACAAACATAAGAAACACCAATAGTTCTTTTTAGTAATTATCACATAAGTATACAGATCTTCATCAACTTATAGGTGGGGTGACATCTTGATAAACCCATCATAAGCTGAAAATATCATAAGTTGAAAATGCATTTAGTACACAGAACCTACCGAACATCATAGCTTAGCTTAGCTTACATTAAAGGTGCCCAGAACACTTAATATTAGCATACGATTGCACAAAACCATATAACACAAAGCCTGTTTTATAATAAAATGTTAAATATTTCATGTGATTTTTTTTTTTTTTTTTCTCATGTGATTTTTCTGAAGTACGGTTTCTACCAGATGTGTATTGCTTTTGCACCATCATGAAGGTGAAAAATCTTAAGCCAGGGACCCGACTGTTTACTGGCTGTGAGGGAAGAAAAGTATTTTTTCATGTTTTCTTGCTAAATGCCAGCCACCAATATCCATTCTAGCCCAATAGCTCCACTGGTAAAATGGCTTTTTAAAAAAAATTTTTTAAGGGATAAAATGAAACAGTCACATAGAAGGGGAGAGATGAAAAGTAGAATTCAGAGCTTATGGGCTGAAACCAAAACGAGATCTGAGTCTACTCCTTTAAATTGTCTCTGATAATTCCTAGTTTTTAATGTTACTGATTATAGGAAGTGCCAGTTTTCTCAAATAACATATTGCCCTAAAAAGTAATCTAGAGCAGAGGTCAGCAGAATTTCTGTAAGGGGCCAGATAGTAAATTTTTTAGACTTTGTGAGGGTTGTGCCTAAGGTCTCTGATGCATGTTCTTATGCTTTCTTTTCCTTTTTTTTTTAAAAACAACCCTTTAAAAATGTAAAAACCATTCTTAGCTTGCTTGATGGATTTGGCCTGCAGGAATGACTCTGGGTAAGAGGTTGACAGTTTGGTTCATCGTCCACCATGAACACTTCTTCAGTCATGAGGCTACAAGTAGTATATACGTTGATGTATTTTACTTTATAAGGGCTGACAAATAAATCTTAAGCGCTTATGATCTAAATTTCCTTTACCCTTCTGTTTACTTTTCTTTCTTGATAGGTATTTGAAGGGACTTCAGGTATAGATGCCAAGAAGACATCCTGTGAGTTTACTGGGGATATTCTCCGAACGCCAGTGTCTGAGGATATGCTTGGTAAACAGATATTATTATTCATGCTGAGCAGAGATCTGCTTCCTTTTTAACGTATTTCCATGAAGTCTTTTTAAAGATTGTGAACATTTGAGTCATTGTCCACTCTGTACTGTCTTGTTACTGTTTACCAGGTCGGGTATTCAATGGCTCAGGAAAACCCATCGACAGAGGTCCTGTTGTACTGGCTGAAGACTTCCTTGATATCATGGGTAGGGACAGAAAATGGATTTCTGTGTTTTGGGGAAAATAGCATCTACCTATCTTACACCTTTGTTAGAGAAAGGGTGATTTTTATGATACTTTAAGTAGATAACCAGCATACTCCATGTTTGATTAATTATGTTTTGTTTATTATTTAATAAATTTATTTTTCCTAGAGGTTATCTTAAATTTTTATATTTTATTTATTGTAAAATATCACCAGGATATATCTGAGATGTAAAAGCCATACTGGCTTTGAAATTAGGATTTCTCTCTTATTTGCTATACCTTACGTTTCACTTTACTACCATATAATTTGTGAATCTACAAAAGATTAATGGAAAAGAATATTTAAACAGTTTCAGATTTCAAAAATAACTGATTTTTTAAGAGTAGAAAGAAATGCTTTATATGCTTTATATGGTTGTAGTCTTAATGTAGAGACATATTAAAATTTTCCCTTTTGGAAATGCATTAGGCCAGCCAATCAATCCTCAGTGTCGGATCTATCCAGAGGAGATGATTCAGACCGGCATTTCGGCCATAGATGGCATGAACAGTATTGCTAGGGGGCAGAAAATTCCTATCTTCTCTGCTGCTGGCTTACCGCACAATGAGGTGAGACCTAGAATCTGTTTGGTATGAAATTTAAGGAGAAAGAATTTCCGAGTGCTTCACTCTTAGTGAGAAACCAAATATAGGATTTTCAAGGTAAATGCCCAATGTTACTGTTTATAATCCAATTACATTGACTCTCTATCCACACATATCTGACTTCTTGCTTACTCTTAGGAATCTGCAAAAATTACAAAATAGTTTCATTGGGTAAAGCCCTTTAAGACAACCCAGTTTCATTTATGATTACAGTTCCCCAAAGTTTAGGGTAAAAGTTATTTTGTTGTAGAACTATTATTTTAGATTTTAACTTGGTTCTTTTGTACTCCTCATCAGATTGCAGCTCAAATCTGTCGCCAGGCTGGTTTGGTAAAAAAATCCAAAGATGTAGTGGACTACAGTGAGGAAAATTTTGCGATTGTATTTGCTGCTATGGGTGTAAGTATTATCTTTTTCTGTTTTAGTATGAAATGTAAAAGTGCTTGTGTTCTTAGAACAATGTAGAAAACTACACATATATTATTCGATTTATCTCTAGGCAGAGAAGTTGCAAGTTGGCATTTTGGGCAAACCATAGATTAGTATTTAGCATTTGACTGTGGAATGTAAGAATAATTCCCTTTGTGCCCAAAGCAAGCTGTTTACTCTGTTGGCTTTTGTGAACGTTTTGGGGGTACTTGAACCTTTAAAAGAAGGAGCAGTGCAGATCTGTAGCTTGGCCTTCATCAGAAATAAATATTGGGGGGGAAAAAGAAAAAGAGAGAAAAAATATTGAGAATTTTTCTTCTCCCAGCACTGATGAAGTCATTGCCATTTAGGTAAACATGGAAACTGCCCGGTTCTTCAAATCTGACTTTGAAGAAAATGGCTCAATGGACAACGTCTGCCTCTTTTTGAACTTGGCTAACGACCCAACGTAAGTAAACAAATAGAGCTGTTTTCCCCCTATTCATGCAGCCTTCTGGTCAAAAATGTCACCTTACACTAAGGAGGTAGAACATTAGAGTGAAAGCTGCACAGGCCTAGGTATGAGATAACCGTATTTAAATTCCAGCTCTGCTTCTTGCAAGTTATTTGGTTTTGGGTAAGTCACTTAGGCTGTGAAGCTCAGTGTCTTCTTTCATAAAATGTGATAAATAATACTTGTCTCACAGAGTTGTTGTGCATATGAAATGAGATAATTGTGTAAGTTACCTAGCACACAGTCCATACTCAATAAATGACCTTTTCCTCTTACCTGCAAAATCTGGCCCCTACTTCTTTCATCCCTTTCTCCTCTCTCTCTTCCTTTCTTGCTCAGTTTTGAGAACTATATAGTTCTGAGAAATTATGGGGCATTTATAAAGTAAATCAATTTAGCTGTGTAGCACTAAGTAATTCTTATTATGTAAATGCATAAAAGAACTCTGCCTTACTTAAGAACTTTTAAAGTAATAATTGCTTAACCTTCCTCAATTTATGTGAAACTTTAAAAGGGAGACTGTACTATTATTTCTGAAATCATTTTGTTTTGTTTTCGGCCTTTTTGTTTGAGTGACGTAGGACTTAATGTTTCATTTCAGTATTGAGCGAATTATCACTCCTCGCTTGGCTCTAACCACGGCCGAGTTCCTGGCCTATCAGTGTGAGAAACATGTATTGGTTATCCTAACAGACATGAGTTCTTATGCTGAAGCACTTCGAGAGGTAATTTTTTTCTTAATTAAAATGAATTATCTTGTCAGGGTTATATTGTCCCTGTGCAAGTTTTCAATTTTTTTTAAATCATGTTTTTTAAAATGCATTGCTCATATATTAGTAGAATACCTTAATTAATCAGAAAAGAAAATATTACTTTTGTCAACCTAGTTGAAATGATTAGAGGACGAGATTTAAATTATTAGCCTATTTATCATACTCTCACTGTCTCCATTGATTAAGACTGGATTCTTAGAGAGAGGAAATGATGCAAGCTATTTAATCAGTTACTCTCCCAGGTAGTTCTGTCTCTGTCCAGACTGTCAGTTTTTAGCCCTTTTCAAGAATGCCATTTTTAATGATGTAAATTTTTATTTATTTACATAAGTAAAGACTATACTGTGGCAGAACCCTCTTCAGAACTTTTTTTTTCCTTCAGAAAATTCAGTGATTATTTAGAAACAATATAAGATTCTAGCAGTTACCATCCAGAAGTGTGGGGTGTTTGTTCTAATGCAAGTTACTGAAATTTTGAGTGACTTGCTCTTTAAAGTGTGCAAAAAAGGGAAGAAGACTTTTGAAGAGACAGGCTATATAAATATCTAGCTTAAGATTCCCTAAGATCCATCATCATATCTCACTCGGCTACAGTGCTTTTTCATTGAAGGACTTCTTTTCTCCCATCCATCACAGATACTTTTCTAAAAGGCAGTAAAAATAAGTATTAGAAAAGTGAAAATTTAAAAAAAAAAAACAATTTACAAACCCTTTTATTAGTATTATTAGATTCGACAGACAATTATTCTATCAAATTGCCACTAAAGTTTTCTATATGTTTATCTTGCTTTCTGCATTATCTCCTTTCACATTGATAAAAGCTGGTCTGCAGGCAGGCCACGCTTTGAGTAGCACTGCTGGAGCATACTCTTGGAGGAACCAAAGTAGCAGTTAGAAGTTGGGCTTAATGATTTACAGTTCTTGTTGGCTGTAGATTAAAATGTATGCATATATTCTAGTGTGCATGTCTCTAAGAGAAAGACCATTTATTACAATTCTTGTCTTGTGCGGTGATCCAGGGAAATCATCTGGCCCTTGATTGCGGTTGTAAGTTGGGGTTAATAACATTAACTTCCTCATAGGGTTGTTGTGAGGATTAAATTAAATAATGTATGTAAAGTGCATCAGATGATTTCTGATATATGTATTTCCTTCCCTTTTGATCTTTTCAGGATTAGCTTATGTAAATCTGGCAAGATCCATAATATGAAGGAAATCTTGTGAACTGAGAATGTTCTCTTAGTTTTAAAATGTATTACCTTTGATTTATAAAATTGCAAGCAGATTTTCTTCTAGCCAGCTATTTGAAGATTTGTGTTATGGCAGTATGATTTTAGCAAAAAAACTTCTGGTCCCCAATTGTCAACATTTTTGTTGCAGAATAATCTGAATTTATGTTGCTAGATTTTTCTAAATCGTTTCTAGAGGTGATATTTAAAACGAATAAGATGATATTTCCAACTTTGTAATTTGGCATGTTCAAACAAATGTTTTCTAACCAAGCTTTAATTTTCATTTTCTGGTATGTGATACTGTTCTCCTTGACTCACTGTCAGGTTTCAGCAGCCAGGGAAGAGGTTCCTGGTCGACGAGGTTTCCCAGGTTACATGTATACAGATTTAGCCACAATATATGAACGCGCTGGTAGAGTGGAAGGTAGAAGTGGCTCTATTACTCAAATTCCTATTCTCACCATGCCTAACGATGGTAAGTTTTGGGTCTTTGGATTATAGCATCCCTAATCGTTGTAAGGACTTTGATTTGAAGAGAGAAGACCATCTATCTTCTTGAGTTGAAATTCTTTTGAGAGTTTATCCTCCAGAAGTTTACCTTACCTAGTGATTTGTTTCTAATAAAATTTTTCATTTCAAAACTACCCATAGTTTTGAAATTTTGCATTTCAAAACTACCCATAATTATTATGCTTTTGTAGAAAAATTTTCTTGCAATTTTAATTTTTAATTTTTATTTATTAGCTAGTATTTAGTGTCTACTATTTGCAGGACACTGGTCTCGATGAAAGAAACGAATTTTTAAAAAATGTATGGGCTCTACTTAATGTAAGCCTCTCATTCTAGTTGGATATTTTTTAAATGTCTGTGCATCAGTAATTTAAGGTAGCCAAAGTGCCAGATACGGAGCACGAATGGTAAATGCCACGAGACTCTAGAGCTAGAACGATCATCAAAGACTTGCTAAAAATCACTTGGTTTTATCATGCGTGTGTAAGCGCACACTTGCAGCGCCTGCCTGGAGGTGTGCCCAGCAGCTCCCGGGTGAGACTTGCAGCATTCCCCTTGTGTTAGTGTCTTTTTGTCTTTATCTCAGTCTTTTAAAAACACTTTTTCAAACTATTTTCAGAAACAGTCATAACTCATTATAACTGAGCACTGTTCTAAGTGTTTTGTAAGTTTTGACTCATTTGATCTTCATAGCGACTTTTTAGATGCTCTCGTGTGAGGCACAGGGAGGTAAAGTGTCACAGTTAGGAAGTGGCGGCTTTAGAACCCAGGCAGGGGCTTCCCTGGTGGCGCAGTGGTTAAGAATCCGCCTGACAATGCAGGGGACACGGGTTCCAGCCCTGGTCCGGGAAGATCCCACATGCCGCAGAGCAACTAAGCCTGTGCGCCACAACTACTGAGCCCGTGCGCCACAACTACTGAAGCCCGCACGCCTAGAGCCTGTGCTCCACAACAAGAGAAGCCACCACAAGAAGCCCACGCACCGCAATGAAGAGTAGCCCCCCCACCCCCGCTCACCGCAACAAGTGAAAGCCCTTGCGCAGCAACGAAGACCCAACAACAGCCCAAAATAAATAAATTAATAAATTTTAAAAAAACCCAGGCAGTCTGAATACTACCTCTGATGTGAAAATGATTTGTTCCAAGGAAGTAGCTACAAAATTACTCTCTGTAATTTAACAGACTTAGAGATGTCTTGCTCTGTAGGACCTGCGTGGTGCTGCCTGTGTAGTGTTGCTTAACTTGTTGAGCCTCTCCGTATTTTCCATGTTGAAATGTTGTGTATCCCTCTGGGATAGCTTATGGACTGAGAATGTTCTCTCAGTGTACATCAAATTGGCAAATCTCTGCAAATGAACTTTGTGTTTAAAATGGAACTTTATATTTGGGGGAGAGAGAGCATAACTAGGAGAAATAGTACTTTTTATGAAGATAGCTAATGTAACTTGTGCCAACACATGTCTAACTGTGCTGCAACCAAATAAGTGAGACTGGCCAATACGGTAACCTCTAGCCACATTTGGCTGTTTAAATTCTAAAGTTTATTAAAATCAGATAAAGTTTGAAATAAAGTTTTTCAGTCACATTAGCCGCATTTCACATGTTCAGTAGCCACATTTGACCAGTGGCTGCCATATTGGACAGCACAGATAAAGCACTTTTCCATCATCACAGGAAACTATTTTCTATAGCACTGTTTTAAGTAGTGCAGATTGACTTCCTGTGGTTTTGTTTATATGAGATGGACACTTTAACTAACATCAGGTGTCTTTCTCTGGTAGATATCACTCACCCCATCCCTGACTTGACTGGATATATTACAGAGGGGCAGATCTATGTGGACAGACAGCTACACAACAGACAGGTATTTGAGAGTTGAATGATGCTCTAAGCCTACAGATCTATTCTTCAGTTATTCTTTAGTGACTCTGACTTTGCTCTTAGGAATTATTTATTTAGAAAATATCAAATTGAATTGTTTTTAGTATGGCTATAAAATTGTCATTTCTGTAACACTAAAATCCTGGTGTGGAAAAGAGTGCCAGAATTAAGAATTAAATTTCCACTTTCTTTATTATGCCTTAAGATGGAGTGAGTTGTCAAAGAACTTTTTTGGGTCTTCTGTTCCATAACGGTATAATCTACCACTTTTGTTATTAATACAAGAACAGATTTTTCAGAGTTTTTTCTTTTTCTTTTATTGTTAAATTTTTTTTAATTGAGGTATAATTGACGTAACATTACATTGGTCGCAGGTGTACAATGTCATGATTTGATGTTTGTATATGTTGCAGAGTGATCACCACAATAAGTCCACTTAACATCCACCACCTCACATAGTTACAACACTTTTTTTCTTGTGATGAGAATTTTGAAGAGCCACTCTTCTAGCTACCACCTTTAAGTATGCAATACAGTATTATTAACGTACATAGTCACCATGCTGTGAAAGTTCCATCCCTATGACTTACTCATTTTATAACTGGAAGTTTGTACCTTTTAACCTCCCTCACCCATTTGGCTCACTCATCCCCTGCCTCAGGCAGCCACCAGTCTGTTCTCTATCTGTGAGCTTGACATTTTTTTGTTTGTTTTTTAAGGTCCCATATATGTGAGATGATATGGTATTTATCTTTTTCTGTCTGGCTTATTTCACTTAGCATAGTGCCCTAAAGGTCCATCCGTGATGTTGCAAACAGCAAGATTTCATTCTTTTTTATGACTGAATAATCAAAAACAGATTTTTTATTGGTTCTTTAGTAGATGCCAGCTTCTGATATCAGCTTTTAGGTGAAATTATTGTTAATCTTTTTATGTGTGATTTTATGAGTCAGAGTTCAGAAGACCATTTGGATTTGCTATTGTAGGCAGATGTTGAAAATTCAGTTTTTTAATAGAATCTTGTACTGTTTTGTAGATTTTACTTTTTGGATTTGATTCTCAAAAAGAAATCTTAACCTGTAAAATGTTTCTTACTTCCTTTTCTTACCAGGAAGAGATATTAGGAATCATCTAGGAAACAAATGTAGCAGTTTTATGCAATTTAAGCAATAAAAATGAGTTTCAAAATCTTCCTTTACTACCAGTAAAGCTTGAATTTTGTACTTAAATATAATATTTTCCCCCTTCCCCTTTTACCCAAGATTTACCCGCCTATTAATGTGCTGCCCTCGTTGTCTCGGTTAATGAAGTCTGCTATTGGAGAAGGTATGACCAGAAAGGATCACGCCGATGTATCTAACCAGCTGGTACGTATGTTTTCTCCAGGATTGTGTTTAAAGAAATGAATACTTTCTCAGTTCATGCTGCTGTCTTATACCTCTTGTCTTTCTTCCATATCACTTTTCTTCTCCCCCCATCAAAGTAGAATTTTAATATAGAATATATAATATAGAATACTGGAATACAGAAACATTCATTAGAGCCAAACAGTCTTTTTCATGAGGATAACTGCTCATGACAAAGATTAAAGATCACATGCTTGAAACCCACCTCTAATGCTGTATGAGGTAGTTTTTAAATAAAAAAGGCATAAGACGATTAAGTTTTTATTAGTAACCTTTATTATAGAGTATTTCTGAAAGACTATTCCAACTAATTTTTTGTTTAACATATTAGGCAATCACCAGAACGCTAAGGGATACAGCTGTGTATATTCTATGAAATCCTTGGTTTCTATAGTCCTGAGATTGTATACCAAGCATAATTAAAGAAAAATACATTTGACCTTAAAGTAGAAATGATAAATAAACCTACTGATAACACAGATATTTTTTTTTGAATAGAATTTAGAGGTGGATTTCTCCTATTGTGTAAGTTGTGATTTTTAAATGCTCTACAAAATGGAAGCTCATTGATATATTGAGGGAGTGTATTTTTTGTAGAGTGTTAGTAATGTCTATGTATTGCATGCCTGAAGACTCCTTCCTTAGTGAGACTGCTGTATAATAAAGTCTTTCCAATACTTGCATATGTGAATTATGTTTGGAAATAATGTGAAATACTGTGAAGATAGCTACAGCAATACACTTATAATGCCCAGAGTACCGTTACCATTTATAAAGGTTCATGTAAACCTTGTTTTCTCTTTAGTATGCATGCTATGCTATTGGTAAGGATGTGCAGGCCATGAAAGCCGTAGTTGGAGAAGAAGCCCTTACCTCAGATGATGTGCTTTACTTGGAATTTCTGCAGAAGTTTGAGAGGAACTTCATTGCTCAGGGTAAGATTACTATTTTCCTATGAATAGAAACAGCATCATATGTAGTTTTGAGGACTTCTTTCCTAGTCTGAGAGAATTTACATTGGTCTCCATACAATTTTCCTTCTGATTAGAGAAGAGGTTCTTCCAGCCGCCTGCCATGTCTTTGTTCTTAGCCCTCTGGTTCCTTCCCCTCTACCTTCAATTTCTTTATCCATTTATTTAGCTCCTGTCTTATTTTTTATCTTCCTTACAACCGGCCTTCTGCTCTCCTACCTCCATTGCCACTTCTCCTCGCTCTTAACCTCTCTGCAATGCTCTCCTCTGGCTTTGGGGGTTTTGGACTTTCCCAGTCCCTCTGTTTTCATCCTCCTGATTTCTTATCTTCCTGCTTCTTAATTGTTAATGTTCCCAAAGGCTTAATTACGTGTTCTTTCTGTGCTTTTTTTCCCCTATGCTGATGACTAACTTGCTATGTATGAGCCTTTACCCTCTTTCTGAAGCTCTAATCCCACATCTCCAGCTAGGAAGCCTGTGTTTATGCCACCATCCTCTCTGGCTCAGCGTGGTGAGAACCAAAGTCTTTTCCCAACTGACCACCTGCCTAGCAATTCCCTTTTCAATTTCTGTCTGCCTCTGGCATGACCATTACCCTAGTTAGCCCAAGCTCAGGAATTGGGCATTCTTAAGCCTCTTCATTTATTCTCCAGTCATCAAATATTTGCTAATTTCCATTGTTCTCCTTTGAAACATCTTATCCTGTTCTCTTTTCATTCCTATTAAAAAAACTCAGGCCAGTGTTTCTCAAAGTTGAATATGCTTTTGAATCTACCAGGGATCTTGTTGAAGTGCAGATTGTGATTCGGTAGGTGTGGGTGGGGCCAGAGAGCCTGTATTTTGACAAGTTCCTGGGCGATGTTGAAGCTGATCTCTGACCACTCTTTGTGTCCCAAGACCTAGTCCAGACCTTTGTCCCATCATCCTTGGCCGTTAGTGCCAGCATCTTCACCAGTCTCCCTGACTCTCTATGTGCCATTGCCGGGGTAAATTTAGTATTAATTTTATTGATTGTCCTTCTGTTAAAAAGTCTATAATGGTTTTTATTACATAGCATGTGTAGGGCTTTCAAGCTGTTTTGTTTGGTCTCTTCCCTGCCACCCCTGCTAATGCTGGTAAACTCTATTTTTGACCTCAGTGATACTTACAAACGATGTGTTTATTTTGGAATAATGCATCAGCTGCACCCTTAGGATTTGTGCACTTTTCTATTTGTGTGATACATTTTTTAAGTAACATTAAAATCCCCAGAACATATGATTGTTGGGTTTTCTAAAAAAAAAAAAAAAAAAAAAATTTATGCAGAACCTTAATATCTTAAAAAGATAAAAAATTTCTGGTAGAGAAAAGAATGCAGAACTCTAGCCACTCTTAACTCCTTAGTTAAAAAATGAGATTTATTTGCAGGATAAGAATGATGCTGCTATTAAAAATAATAATAGCAATAGCAAGTTTGAAAACTTTCACGTGGACCTATTCAGGTGCTTAATTGGCATTTAAGGCCTTCTAAGTATCTGTACTAGCCTCCTTCAGGTCAGCCTGTGTTGCTGGGAAACTGCTTTTCTCACTACTCTCTGGACAAAACTCTGGGTCTAGTTTCCATTATTCCGTGGAGTGTTTTTAGATCCCACCCGTTGTTAAACACACACATGCACGCACGCACGCACGCGCCCAACGTCTCGCCTGCGGGCTTTCTCGCTTTTCTCTGATTCCCAGGGGTACTTACTGTCTAGACCCTCATTTCCACATTTGGTCACATCCAGTCCTGGGAGACCTGACTGCTTTGTGTCTCTTTTTTATACTTCATGCTCACAGTGCTAGACCCATAACAATAAATTTTGAATAACGCTGATAAGTTGGAAATACTTGGCCTTTATTCATCTAATCTCAATTTTTTGTAAGGTCCTTACGAAAACCGCACTGTCTATGAGACTTTGGACATTGGCTGGCAACTGCTCCGAATCTTCCCCAAAGAAATGCTGAAGAGAATCCCTCAGAGCACCTTGAGCGAATTCTACCCTCGAGACTCTGCAAAGCATTAGCTGCTACTTCATCGCTGGCTCGATGCTCTTGTGAAATACTGGTTCTGTTTTCTTTATTCCTTTTGCACTCCCCCATCCCCACCTTTGTGTTGGAGTTTACTGTGTTACCCTGTAATTAAAAACAAAGAATAGGTAACATATTGTGCCAGTGTTGCAATGTTTTAAACTGCTAACAGACTTTAAAATATCCCCTGTTCCGAAAACCTGGAACTGCAATGCTTTGTTTAAAGTAGCTGAGGGTTGGAGGTGAAGTTTTCTTACTGATGTGTGTATTTGTACGTAGTGGTGTACTTAGCTGCCTAGTGTCCTCATTATTTGGGTCTCTCAGACCTTCCCTGTCCACCCCCTCCAGAGTATCACTATCTGAAGTTACAATGCTTTGATCTCCAAACTAGGGACAAGATAGGGTCTGAAAGACGCTTCCTCTCCGAGCCGAGACGCTCTCCTGAGCGCTTGTTTTTAGACTTTGGTGTGCCTCTGGGTCTGCTCTAAGCAGATGGCTTTTCCTGTCCACCTGCTGTTTCCTATTTAATGAATAGGTTAGAAAAGGAGTTTCCTTTTCCTCTTTGGTGCGGATAAGTTTCAACTCCTGTGTCTTACTGTTCTCCCTCCCTCTGAGTAACACAGAATCATGCAGCTTTTGCCCAACTGGCATTGATCTGATAGTAGTGAGATGCCCTGTCTTGATGATCCCTTACTGGGTTTCCATGCAGAGGAATCATAATGAAAATAATTAATAGAATTCTTGGTTGGAAAGAGTTGGGATACAATTTTTTAAGAAAGAAAAAACCTATATCGGTTCTACATTCGGACATGCTAACAGTGGTTTTAAGTTTCTAAAGTGTTGACCGGATGCTAAAGGCAAGGTGGGGAAGAGAAAGCTCTTCTGTGTATGGAATCTTTTATATATATATAATCTATGGATATTGTAAACTCTGTTATATAGCAGCCTTTGGAAAATCCCCTATTTGGTCCTGCTTTCTGACCTATCTGCCTTTTCAGGGTAATCTTGTGGCACAAGTGATAGCATTTAAAAGCTTTAGTCTTTTAATTCCTCCTCCTTCCTGCTGCGAGCCCTGAGCTGTCTTCTATGCACTTCTGACATGTCTACTGTTTGGTCTCTCTGTGTTCTTTGTTACTTGGGTGCAGTAGCAACTTCTCTGTGCATTCCATCTTTCTTTCAAGTTGTGTAAAGTTCTTCACTTTTTTTCTCTGAGGGTGTAGGGGGTGGGGGGAGTCAGCATGATTATATTTTGATGTAGAAAATGTGACCTGGATATAAAATGAAAATAAATATTAAATTAAATGGAAGTTACCTAAAGTGACTCTGTATCTTCTAATCAGAAAAGCAATAGCAACAAGCAAATGTATAATAATGCACCTCTCTTTGATTGACAGTTTTGAACATCATAACCAGTATTGTGAACCAGCCCCTTGATTCACAATATTATGAACCATGTCCCCTTTACAGGGTCATGGCCCATGTTCTGTACCCTTGCCTTTTAGGCTGCCCTTTCAAGCTCTTTTCAGTAATACCTCTTCCAACATATTGTAGTTTGATCCAAGGTTGAGAGTTGCTAGGGTGTGGGGTTGTTTGTTTGTTTATTTGTTTGTTTTGCAGATCGTTAGTGGCTGTAAGTTCTCTGAAACTTGAAGTTTTGATTCAGGGTCCACTTAGCATTTTCGAGAGTTACTAAGGTGTTTTATAGCATTCTTTGTTTCAGACATTCTCAGGACCTCTAGAGCCTGTCTGCCATGAATGAAAGAGGGTAATAAATAGAAAATGAAATACATACTGAAGCAAGCCAAAACTTGCTTCAAATAAAATCTGAACTAGATGGTCCAGTATATAAAGGAAACATACTGGTTAAAGCACAGGGATGTGGCGTCACGGTGGTCTCCCATTTCTTTCCCCTCTTCAACTCAGAGTGACATTTAGGAGATGTAGAGGAAGAGGCTCAGTCATAGCAAGAGTAGGTAGACCTGTGTTCTGATTCTGGTGCTGCCACTAACTGTATGGTCTTGCTTAGTCATTTAACAGATTTGTGTTCCTTTTAGGGTTATTATAAGGACTAGAGATTTTGCTTTTTATATCTCTTTTTAACTTATGTTAAAAAAAAACAGTTTGTTGTATTGGCATGTGTCTATTTCTGTATTCTCTATCCTATTCATTGAACTATGTATCTATCCTTCCACCAATACCACAGTCTTACTTATAGCTCTACAGTAGGTCTTAATATCCTCTAACTATATTCTGCTTTCTCAAAATTGTTTTACTTATTCTGGTTCCTTTGCGTTTACCTTTTGTTCATACATTTTAGAATAAGCTTGTCCATGTTGACAAAAAAATTCTGTTGGAAGTTGACCTTTTATTATGTTGAGTCTTCCAATCCATGAATGCGATATGTCTCTCCATTGATTTAGGTCTTGTTTGGTTGTATCATACAGATCCTCTATTAAAATATTTATAATCAAATATTTCATGTTTTGGAAGCATTGTGTATGGCATTGTGTTTTTTTTTTTTTTTTTTAATTTTTCTTTTTTTCTTTTTGTCTGTGTTGGGTCTTCGTTTCTGTGCGAGGGCTTTCTCTAGTTGTGGCGAGTGGGGGCCACTCTTCATCGCGGTGTGCGGGCCTCTCACTGTCGTGGCCTCTCTTGTTGCAGAGCATAGGCTCCAGACGCACAGGCTCAGTAGTTGTGGCTCACGGGCCTAGTCGCTCCACGGCATGTGGGATCTTCCTAGACCAGGGCTCAAACCCGTGTCCCCCTTTCCCAAAGTAACATAACGCCAACCACACAATGAGGCTGGATTTTAAACTCTGGTCTGGCTGACCTCAAAACCACCTTTCCATTTCACTAATTGGTGGGGGTGTCAGAAATTTTCTATGCTTCTAACTTAAGGCCTATCCTAGGGGGATTTCATGGTGGTTCCACAATCAATTCAGAAATGGATTTCACTGACAGACCATCTTTGCCCCTGGATCTCCCCCCACCCCGAGGACCCCAACCCTGGTCCTACCCACCTGCTGTCTTTTTCCATCTTCATCCTTCCTTCAGGCAATACTGTATTAAAACCCACCTCCTATGACAGACTCCTGTACTTCTTGACTTAAACGGCACACATGCTGAGACACAACATTCTGGAGTTGCTAGCCATCATTTGTCACTTTTAACTAAAGCGTTCTGGCCTAACCTTGGCAGAAGACTGCTTTGGGACAAATATAAGGGAGGCGTGGACCACTTTTGCCAGAAGAGGCTAAATGGATGGAACGCATCACCACTACAGGCCTAAATGCCTCAGAGCATCGAGGGTTCAGGAACAAAGTCCCACCAACAAAAACCAAGAGCTTTCAAAGATGTGTCATAACCTTTTGAGGCCACCCAGTAACAACAACGAGATGGAACACTGGTCTGGCCCTGTGCTATCCAATACAGAAGCCACTAGCCACATGTGGCTACTGAGCTCATGAAATGTGGCTAGTCAGAAAAGACTTAATACCTCCCCCAAAGAAAGAATGTAAAATAGCACATTAATAATTTTTATATTAATGAATACTGAAATGATAGCATTGCAGATATACTTTGGGTTAAATAAACTATATTATTAAAATTAAAAAAAAACAAAAACAAACAAACAAACAAAAAAAAACCGTGTCCCCTGCATTGGCAGGCAGATTCTCAACCACTGCGCCACCAGGGAAGCCCCGGCATTGTGTTTTTAGTTTTGGTTTCCAGTTGTTCATTGTTAATATTTGGAAATATGACTAATGTTTTTGTGTTGATCTTGTATCCTGAGACTTTGTTAAAGTAATTGCCACTTAGTAATTGCTTCTTAGAGATTTCTTGGAATTTTCTATGCAGACAGTCATGCTATCCATGAGTATGGACAGTAATATTTCTTCCTTTCTAATCTGTGTGTCTTTCTTTCTTTTTCTTGCCATGCTGTACTGACTAGTACCTACAGTACTAAGTTGAAAAGGAGAGATGAAAGAGGACATTCTGGCCTTCTTTTGAATTTAGGAGGAAAACATTCATTCTCTCACCATTAAGTATGATGTTTACTGTCGGTTTTTTGTAGATATTCTTTACTGGGTTGAAGTAGAGCCCTTCTATTTCTTGATTTCTGGGAGTTTCTGACATGAATGTGTGTTGAAGTTCATCAAATGCTTTTTCTTCATTAATTGATGTGGCCATGTAGATTTTCTTCTTCAATCTATTAATATGGCACATTACGCTGATGATTTCTGAATAGTAAACCAAGCTTGTGTTCCGAGAATAGACTCCAGTTGATCAGAGTGTATTGTTATTTGCTTCCTTCTTCGTGTGTTGATTTTATTGTGCAATTTTTTTCCCGTTTCCGTGTGTGAAAGCTTAGATTATTGATCTGAGACCTTCCCTCTTTTCTATTATAAGCATTTAGTGCCATTCGTTTCCCTCTTAATAGTGTTTTATCTGGATCCTTCCACATTTTATGTGTTGTATTTTCATTTTCACTCAGTTCTATTTATCTTAAAATTTTTCCTTGAAATTCCTCTTTAACCATGGATCATTTAGAAGTGTGCATCTTAATTTCCAAATGTTTGGAGGCATTCTACTTCTTGTTCTCATTTTTATACAATTTAAAGGTTAGACTGTGGACACAGTGGAATAAAATGCGATTGTGTTTGTTTAGTTATTTTATAGAGGTTCTTCAAATATCACTGGAGTGAAGTTTTCAAATACTAGTTTTACATAGTAGTTCTCAGTCTTTTGCACTTGTAACCATAAGAGAGTTCCCTAAAAATATGTAACCCTGGCTGCTGGAGCCATGTTTATCAGGGGCAGTTCACAGTCACAGGAATAGTGGGGAGTTTGTGGGTCCCCACTACACACTTTGTTCTGGGCCAGCACACAGGGATCCAGTAGGGATCCAGGGTCCAGGAGAGGGACCCAAACTTTGGGCTCTGGTGTTTCTATTGCAGAATCAGGGAAGCCCAGGTCCCGTGTGGGCAGGAACTAGGACCAGCACTGGGACACACAGGACCCAGGTCCAGTCCCTCTCCACGGAACGAGCAGTCAGGCTGAGGGAGGCCCAGCCTCTCTCCTGCTGGTCAGGGCTGAGCCAAGCTGCGGTTGCAGCTGTATTGCTCGGTAGGCCCATGGATGAGTCACCAGCTATGACAGCCGTAAGCCCTGGCTATGGGTAGTGTCCATGAAGTCTTGAGGAAGGCCGGCCTTCCTCCTGCAGGGAGGCAGTCTTGAACAGGTTAGCCCTGCCCTGTCACTACTTCAACAACCAAAATTTTCATTACTCCCTCTTGCTCCCCAACCCCACTCAGATAAAAGCATAGTTTCTCATGGGGTGGCCAACCTTTTATTTTCCAAACATTGTCAACATCATTTCATACAAGAAAGGACATTCGAACCCCAATTAACTAAGAAGCACATATTGCAGAATAAGCTCGTTTGCCCTAAAACAAGACCCTTAGCTATTTCCATGGACCATCCTTGATTTCTCCATTATGCTGCTGAGTAGTGCAAAGTTGGTGCTCAAGAACTCCTTGGATGATGGTGTGCTATCAACAGCTTCTGTGAAAGCAAGCAGCTGGCACCCTCGGTGGCTATATGGGCAGAGGAGTTGAGGAGACAGTAGGTGATGGCTCTGTGCTATCAGTGAGGGCTGTCCTCTGCCCGCATCCCTTTTAATCCCTTTGTATCCCTACCACCTGAGGAATGAAGGCAGTGATGAGTTATTGGCAGAATTGCCCTGTCTGATAAGAGGGTCACCTGCAAGCCAGAGGGCCCAAATCCTCCCTGGAACACATCACTCCCTACCCACCACTTAACAATTCGCTTCAAACAAAGGTGCACATTTGTAATAGCTGTGCCGTTAAGATATGCCGTCTGTGATTCGGACAACTGTGACTCCTTGCCCTGTTCTTGGAGGAACATGACATTTTGTAGGGAGAACCCAGGCCAGGTGGCCAAAGTCTCTGTCAAGTCTGTTTCTTCAGCCAATACTTTGATTCAAGTTGAGGGTGGTGGAGATGAGTGGGCCTTCACCATGATAGCCTTTCCCTGGTATCACTGGCCAAGGTTCCCTTTGGTGAACATTACATACAAAAGCTTGCCCAGCACATGCCTCGCTCTCAGCCGAGCCGTGGCCATGCTGCTCCTGGGATTAGGCACCTCGTTTGCACACCCTGTGGATGGTGCTCATTTCCTTGATTCTGTGAATGGGGCATTTGTTAAACTATTATTTCTTGAGGCCTGTAAACTATTATTTCTTGATGTCTGTGCAAGTTTCAATTCTGCAATTTCTATTTCCTTCTTCTTACGGATTGAAAAACACTAGTGAAATTCCTCATCTTACAATCTCTGCTCCTTAACATTAACTGTAGTCTTCTTAAAGTCCTTGGTCTTGCTCTCTCAAAGGCTCCCTGGGGCTTGATTCCAGTGGGCTGGTGAGGTGGACACCACTGAGCTTGACAACATGCCATACTCCACCCAAGCCTGGAGACCTCGGTGTCTGGGGGAAAAGGCAGGGGCCGTGAGACAGGAGACAAGAATGGAGGTAAATTCAGGGGTAAAGCCCAGGGAAGAGTCCATATGTCAGTTGCAGGTCAGCTATGTGCCCTGTGTCCGAGAAGACGCCCCTCAGTGTGGGATGACCAGCTGCTCTCCGAGAGAGCGAGGCTCCTGGCCCCGGCTTCTCATGTGATACTGGGGCAGATCCTATGCACAGAGGCTGTGGCCTGCAGGGGGCGTGTATCGGCACCTCTGCAGGGTCGAGGGGCCAAAGGGGGCCATGGGCAACCTCTCCCAGGAGAAGTCACCTGCCCTGGGGCTGGGGCATCAGTCCCTCAGACCCACACCATCTACCTTTCTACCTGGGTTCCAAGCCCAGCAAGGCACAATCCTGACTTCCCCAGTGTAGGATTTCCCCAGTGTGTGACAAGCCAGGCTGTGGCCACCTACCCCGAGGGTATAGTTCAGCGGGGCAAAGCCCGTCACTGCCCCCTGGTGAGGCAACTACAACAGAAAGGTGAGCTTTTGAGAGCAAGGGTCAGGAGTCAGGGAGGAGAGGCAGAAACCCAAGAAAGGACCCGTCGCCTGAGCCCACATCCTTGTCCACCTCTGTGGGGTCAGTCAGCCTCCAGTGTCTGCTCTGAGATCACAAGACCCCACAGTACTGGCCATCACAACCACCTGCCTCAGAACAACACAAGAGGGCACAAGAGCAGGAGGCCCATATGATAAGTGTGGTCCGTTGAGGAGGTGCTCCCTGGGCCAAGTGACAAGACATGGCTTCTCGGGGCACAGCTGCCCCCAGACTCAGCATAAATGTCTGGGCTGTGAGCCCATTGATTCTGGGAAGGGCACCAGCACAAGGTGAACAGATGCTCGATACTTTGCGTCAGGCAAGCCAGGAGCCCAGCACTGACAAGCAGCCTGCCTTACACCCTCGTGTTTCACAGGGCAGGAGCCTCGGGGCGGGGGGGGGGATGGGGCCTGCCCTGAGGTCACAGCAGAGAAGGTTTGCTGCTGGAGGGCCACACACAGGACAGCTGTATAGAATGTGATCAAAGGCTCTCTGGTGCTTCATGCCATTCAAAACCAGGGGCTCTTAAACAGCCCGAGGGTAAGATACCGCCAACTCCTTGCTGAAATTTCTGAGCCCATCCTCAGATCCCAAATTTTGCCCAGATCGCCAAAAGTTTCATGGACTTCTGGTCCAGGACCCGATTCATCTGGACTGCTCAGTGCACAGCAAGATTGCCAGGACGGGGCCTAGGGATCTTGCCCACACAACCGTCCCTGACATTTGCTCCTGGAGAACCACCTGCTCAGCTACCGACATCTCCTCCTTCCCTCTCATCAGGCTAAATGCAACTGGGAGAAAGGCAACACAAAAGGAGGCAAATGTGGAAACATAAACCCGACAGTGCTGTCTCCCCCAGCCAAGACTAAGAGTCCATGAGTCTACCCACTGCACTCACCTGAAAGCCCCCACATATCACCAGAAGCACAGAGAGCACACAGGCCATCAGATACACCTGACCTCAATTTCCTCCTGAGAGAGCACTCACGGGCCTCCCTGGGATTTGGAGGTGTCAACAATTCACTGCATTGTGGCTTATGCCACAGAGCAATTTTGAACAAGGATTATAGTACCGGTAAACTTTAAGCACTGCTTTAAGTCCAATCACTTTATGTTTAAAGAGAGAGGAGTTGGGACTTCCCTGGTGGCGCAGTGGTTGGGAATCCGCCTGCCAATGCAGGGGACATGGGTTTGATCCCTGGTCTGGGAAGATCCCACATGCCGCCGAGCAACTAAGCCCGTGCTCCACAATTACTGAGCCTGCGCTCTAGAGCCCACGAACTACGACTACTGAGCCCGTGTGCCACGACTACTGACGCCCGCGCGCCTAGAGCCCGTGCTCCGCAACAAGAGAAGCCACCGCAATGCGAAGCCTGCTCACCGCGACTAGAGAAAGCCTGCGCACAGCAACGAAGACCCAACGCAGCTAAAAACAAATAAATCAATTAATGAATTTGAAAAGAGAGAGAGAGGAATGGAATATTTTAAACAGAGACATATGAGCCCTTTAAAGGGCAAAAACATGTTGCTTACAGCTTTTCACATGGAAAAGGAAACAAAAAGTGACTGGGTTTGCCGTTTTCCTTGAATTTGTCTAGTACTAGCACTAGATAATATTGACGATCTTCACGCTTGATCACAAACAACATGATGCTGTAATATTCAAACTGTTGGTGAAACTTTTTTAATCTCATGATTTACTCTGGAACAATTGTGTTGACGTAGGTACTGATGGTGCAAAAGCAAAGGTGGCAGAAGTGCTGGCACCTTAACCCAAATCAAGGAGTAGCACCAAACTGTACTAGTTGGGCTTGTATTCACTATCATACACTTGTATTAACAGTGCCAGTTCCAGTTAAGAATGTTCTGTCTTCAACAGTAAAAATGATTTATGTTAGTAAATCTTGACCATTGAAATTGAATATTTTATAGTGGATGATGAAATTCAACATACAAACATCACACATCTGTATATCAAAGGGAATGGGAAAAAGTTAGATCAGATACTGATAAAGAGGAAGTGGATGACACGGATGATAGATGTGAAAAATTAGCTAAAATGTAGCACAGAAAAGAAACGGTCAGAAATTATGAATGAGAAATCTATGGACCTAGAGTCTGCTGGTGGCTTGATTTTGGACTTTGCAGCCTCCAGAACTGTGAGAAATATACGTCTTTTGTTTAAGCCACCCAGTCTGCGGTAGTTTGTTATAGCCCTTTGAGCTAAGACATATTTTAGTACCAAGAAGTAGCAAATACCTAAATATGTGGAAGTGGCCTTGGAATTGGATAGTAGGTAAAGGCTGAAAGAGATTTGAAGTGCATGCTAAAAAAGAGCTGAAATCGCCATAAAGTCCTTTCAGCCTATACCTATTCAAAGTGATTCTGGTGATGGCTCAGAAAGCAAAGAGGCACACTGGAGAGAAAGTCTCCATCTTTGTAGAGAATACAGAAATAATCATGAACAGACAGAAATATGGACGTTAGATGCTATTCTGGTGAGGTCTCCAACAGAAATGAGGAACACATTATTAGAAATTGGAGGAGAGGCAATTCTTATTATAAAGTGGCAAAGAACTTGACTGAACTGTGTTCTAGCGTTTTGGGGAAGGTAGACCTTGTAAGTGATGAAATTGAATATTCATCTGAGGACATCTCTGAACAAAGTTTGGAAGAAGTAGCTTGGTTCCTCATCACCGCTCCTAGTAAAACACATCAGGAGAAAGATAAATTGAAGACCAAATTGTTAAGCAAAAAGAAATCAGAACTTAGAGATTTGGAAACTTCTCAGCCTATCCATATTTGAAAGTGAGAAAGCTTGTTCTGAAGAAACTCTAAGGGTGCAGCTGAGCAACCCTTTGAAGGAGAGATCATAGGTGTGATATTAATTTAATTAGTCATCTCAGCAGAGGCCAGGAGTAGAGAAGGGACACTGCCAGTTTGAACTAAAGGGGACAGAGAAAGCCAGGCAGAATGAGGAAGGCTGTCAGAATTCTTGGATTCTACAGAATGGGAGACTAGAGCCATTTGGCTGTGAATGTGTACTCCTCTTGACGAAAAGGGAAGAAGGACCCCAAAGGTGATTCCGAGGTCATCGGGTCTGACAATCCCACCACAGGCCCAGGGGGCCTCAGTTTCAAAGTGTGAGATTGTCGCCCTCACAGAGAGTCATGGTGTAGGTGGGGGCCCTACAGAGAGCTGCAGTGTGGGTGGCACCCCACCAAGCTGAAGGAGTGGGGCTGCCCCACCGAGCTGTGGGGATGATGTTGCCACCCCAGCGGGCCTGGAGGGCAAAGCATCAAACTAAAGAGGGTTATTCTCGTTCCTTAAGATCTAATGGGATTGGCCTTGCTAGGCTTTGGACTAGCTTGGAAACTGTCACCCCTTCCTTCTTTCCTGTTTCTTCCTTCTGGAGTAGGGCTGTCTATTCTATGCCAGTCCCAACATCGTATTTGGAAACACTTAACTTGTTTGGGTCACAGATTTACAGCTACAGAGGAATTTTGCCTCAGGATGAATAGTACCTCCAGTCTCACCCATATGTGATTTAGATGGTGTTTAGATCAGACTTTGGACTTTAAATTTTACAGTTGATGTTGGAATGAGTTAAGGCTTTTGAGGCTGTTGGGGTAGAATGAATGTATTTTGCATACAATAAGGACACGAATTTGGGGTACCAGGGGCAGAATGCTATGGACGTATATCCCCCCCACCAATTCTTATGTTGAAGCCCTACCCTTCAATGTATTTGGGGACAGGGCCTTTGGGAGGTAATTAGGGCATGGGAATGGAGCTTTCATAATGGGTTTAGTGCCCTTAAAAGAAAAGACACACGAGAGATCCCTCTTTCTCTCTGCCACGTGAGGACGCGGTAAGAAGACAACCATCTGAAAAGGAGGAAGAGAGCTCTCACCAGGAACTGAATATGGCACCTTGATCTTGGACTTCCAACCTTCAGAACTGTTAAGAAATTACCGTCTGTTTTTCAAGCCACCAGGTCTATGGCATTTTGTTATAGCCGTCCAAGCTGATGAAGACACAGAGAATATATAAGATGGTCTAATATACATATATCCAGGGTTCTAGAAGTAGAGACAGGAGAGAATGAGTAGAAGTAACATATGAAAAAGATAATATTATGTTCTAGATGAGATGAAGAATGTGTATTATCAGTGAATGAAGCAAAATAGATCACATGGAGGATACATTTTTTTTAACCTGAAACTAATCACACGTCAAGAAACTGGAGAACACAAAAGACAACAGACAGTCTTCCAAAAAACAATTAGCAAGGAAACTGATCACCCACCATGAAAGGGTGTATTGATGGCATAATTTGAAAAAAACAGTAACAAAAACCATATTCGATGGAATAAATACTCAAAGTTCTGAAAGGAAAAACTTTTCCTCTGGAACTGATTACCCTGTCACATTATAATTTATAAAAGTTCACCAACAAGGGAACTGATAAATTATTTTTAATGTATGCATACAATGCAAAATTATAAATAATTAAAAAATTAAAGAACATCTAATATATCCATTTTTCTTAAAGTAAGAATGTTGAAAGAAGAAGCCAAAGGCAATATGATTTACATGACACCATATATAACCAAAAATATTGTTATTATACATAATTTTGATTATCTACAACTCTGCTAAAAGCATAAACATTTTTATAAGATGGATATATACCAAGTTCTTGATGGTGGCTATCTTTCTCATTGTTGGTGAGAGGTGTAAGATGGGACAACCCTTATGGAAAACAATATGAAGTTTCCTCAAAAAATTAAAAATATAACTACCATGTGATCCAGCAGTCCCACTTCTGGGTATGTATCCAAAAGAATTCAAAGCAGGATCTCAAAGAGATATTTGCACACCCACATTCATCGTAGCATTATCCAAAATACCCAAGACGTGAAGAAACCCAAATGTCCATCAACAGATGAAGGGATAATGGGGTCTATAAACACAAGGAAATATTTCCTTCCTTGAAATAAAAGGAAACCATGTCTCATGCTACAACATGGATAAACCTCTAAGACATTATGCTAAGTGAAATAAGCCACTCATCAAAGGACATATCATAGCCACTCACATGAAGTATCTACAGTAGTTAAAATCATAGAAACATACAAAGGTGATTGTCAAGATCTCAGGGAGGAGGAGGGAGAATTAGGGAGTCTCTGCTGTCCCAACCCCCGCCTGGGTCCTGGGGAAGGAATCAGAACTCAGAACCGGGAGAAGAGGCTTTGGCCAGCAGGGAAGGAGGGGGGGGGGGGGTGAGGCCCAGGGCGGTCCACAAAGGATCAGAGCATCTGAGTGCATTAGGAGGAAGGGGCTTCAGAGGTGGGCCAGCACAGGCCATGACGGGGGCTAAGCAGGCTGCGAGGGGGGGCAGTTCAGGGAAACAGCAGGGGTGTGCTCCCTGCCCCTCATTGTTTGCTCGTCTCACCCTTATGAGCGGGTCATTTCCCCTGCTCTGATGATTCGAAGTCTCTGCCGGCAACCGCAGGACGGTGACTGAGGCCTCCACACTCCTCAGCATGGATCCCAGCTCCCACCCAGATCTGGGGCCACAGACACCTCTCCCCCACCCCTGCTGCCCCTGTGAGCAAGCTGTTCTTGTGAAACACGGTCATAGTTTGTCAGGAGGAACTGTTTTCTATGGGAATACAAATCAGTGTTGATACCAATACACACACATGTCCAGCCATGGGTGGAAAGGGAAGGGACAGTAGTTCTGGGGTGTCTTTGCACACCCCTAGACCCCTAAGGCCAGTCCCCACAGCCACAGCCAGATGGGTCCTCCTCCCTCAGTTGAAAGAGATGCTGCTGCACAGAAATCCCACAAGTTCCACAAAGGGGCCCAACTGTCGTTTCCCTTAGACACACCTGTAACAGGTGCCCCATGAATTTCCCCGCGCCCATTCCCCTCGTTGCATCCTCACTGGGATTAAGAGGTAGCTGCCTCAACCACTCTCCACATTGCAATAATCCCAGTGGGACTAGAGAACGCTCCCGCTATGACGAGGCAGACAGTCCTGTCCCCATGGCCAAGACTTTTCCTCTCTGGTCAGGCCACCCACATAGGAAACCCTGGATGAGCGGAGGGTCACCCCAGCGCCATCGCCTGGCCACTTCAGGGAAGCAGAGAGCAGCTCCATAAAGACAAGGGCCGTCTCCAGGCTCCGTCCTAGAAACTGGTTAGTGTCCAGAGGGCTGAGAGGCACAAAAGCAGCTCTCCCTCCCCAGACGGTTCAGGGATGCAGAAGATGCTACAGATGCCCCAGAAGGCCCCTAGCCAAGCAGGCTTTAGAGAAGCGGATGATGAGGGGGTCCCTGGGGAAAGTGAGGGCTGTGCGTTCCCAGGGGCAGCCTGAGGAGTCCTTGTCTATGTGGAGGAAAGGTTTGGCCACCTGTAGATCCATAGCTCCTGTGACCTCCCTCACCCTTCCTTCCTCTCAGGATCGCTCTCTGTGGAGCAGCTCCACACGAAGAAGATGACAGTGGCCTGAGAGCATTTCCCACCAAAACTATCTTTATTCACAATTTTCATACATCACTCCAAAGGTCCTGCCCACACCCACCTCCCCCACCTCTCTAACCCCCCACAATCCCAGGATCAGCGCTGGGGTGAGGAGGAGCCCCTAGGCTCCCCTGGGGGGCTCGCCCTGGAGGGCCGGCCCGGCTGTTCCCTACTGGCTGCAGTGCTTCCTCTTCTTCTTCCTCCTCTTCTCTGTGACAGACGGGTCACGCTTTCTCTTTCTCGGCTGTGAGGGGCAAGCCAGCCCCAGAGCCAAGGCTGGCCTCTTAGAGACCCCGTGGCCAGCCCCGGGGATGGGCAGCTTCTCAGCAGCGGCTGGGAGCCCACACAGAGCCCGCTTCCTCGACTTGGGAGCAGCTGGTGGAGCTGGGCTGGGGCCTCTTCTCTGAGGGGAGGGGGCCTGGGGAGCACTCTGGGCCCCCCAACCTCCAGGGGAGGCCAGGCCTGAGGCAGGGGCAGGTGTCTGGGACAGCCCGCAAGGCGGCAGGCTCTGCAGAGAGGCCAAGAGGGAGGTCAGGCTGGGGAGCGCCTCCTTGTCCTCACTGGACGCGTCCCTGGGCCCTCGGGCCTCCCGAACGGGAGATGCCCCTCTGAGAACAGACGCATCCCTCGGTCCCAGTAGAGGGCCAGTGTGCCTTTGACCCTGGGGAGGACAGGGCCGTCCGGCCCGAAATGGAGAGACCTGCTGACGTCCTCGAGAGGGAACAAAGACTCTGAGCACGAACGGGCCAGTGTCTGTTCGGATGGGCCTATGAAGAGCCTCACAATCAATCTCTGGTGGGCAGGCTTCATCACTGACCCCTCGATGGCGGTCTTGGTCGTGCCTCTGGGCATCTTGGCCGGCGTGGGACTCAGATGGACTTGAGCCCATTCCGGGTGCACTGTGGCTCGGGGCTGCCGGCCCACCGTCGTCCTCTTTCAAGTCCAGGAGTTGTTTCTGCACCAGCTGGTAGGAGGGAGGAGGACAGTGACAGCTCCACTCGCACGTGTGAGAGGAGAAGCACTGGGCAGTGGGACAATGGCCCTGGGGGGGAGGAGGGGACGGGTGACCCCAGGACTAGACTCCAAATACAGACACGGTGGCATTCCTGCCATCCTCCTGCACCTTATTCCCAGCTGTGTGTCCTTCCCTCCGCTCCCGGCTCCCCATCCTCTCCTTCCTATCACCCTGCGCTGCACCCGCCCCAGAGAGGGCCCTTCCCCATGCCAGGCCTCCGAGGCACGGAAGGGACGGACAGAGCCATGTGGGCCTCCTGTTCTGGGGCCCTACCTCTCCCCTGCTCGCTGGGGTCCCTCCGTGCCCTGGTCTTCCTGGGTGTCCCTTGTCTCCCCTGTTCTACCTGCGATCCCTCCCTCCTCTGGCTCCCCTGGGCCACCTGGTTTCCCCTGTCCCCTGGATCACCTGGGGTCCCCCCTCCCCTGGAGTCCCCTGGCTCCCTAAGTGTCCCTCTCCCTCCCCTGGCTCACTTCTTCAGGGGTGAGTCCTTCCTCCTGCTTCAGCTCCTCAGCAAGGGCCAAGAGATCCAGCTGTGGGTCTGGGGAAAACAGTTCTGCCAGGGATCGAGGGTGAATGACTGCCTCCACCTGGGACAGAAAGAAGAGGCTGTGAGCATCCTTGGCCAGGAGTGGCCTGTGACACAAGAAGACCAGGAGGGAAAGTGAAAAGCAGAGACCCACCCCCACTCTCCTCCACAAGGCGGGGATGGTCAGCACACACACACACACACACACACAAACATGCACATACACAGTCACACACAAAAGAGCACATATACAGATGCACATACACAGACACACAAAGGCATACACACAGACACAAACATATACACACATACATCTGCGTAAACCTCCCCTAACACCGGGCTCAGGAACAAGGAGCTGAGCTTAAGTCCCATCGGCCTGAGCAGAACCCAGATCTTGGGTGCTGAGAGTTCCATGCCCTGGCATCTTGTAGACCCCAGGCTCCAGGCCCAGCCTACCTTGGTGACAGAGTCTTCCCGGGAACGCAGCTCGTCAATGTAGCTCAAGAGACACGGGTCCAAGCAGGTGTCGTCCTCTTCCTGCTTCAGCTCATTTCCGTCCTTTCCACATTCTGCATGTGACTTGCCTCTGGCTGAGTGGACGGGCCCCACCAGCGCCTCCATCCTGTCCACATACTCCCTCACAGTCTCAGGGGGAATCTCCTTGGGCGCCTTGGGCTCCGGGGTCCGCTGGGATCTGTGTGGCTTCGGGTGCGAGGGCTGGGCCCTGGGGCCGGACATCCTGGGAGCACAGGCTGAGGCAGAGCAGGAGGAAGGGAAGGAAGGTGAGGGACTCCCGGTCCACCTCCTGACCACCGAGCGCACGTTGGTGAGGGCATTGTTTGGGGGGCGTTGATGTGGGTGTGGGAGGGGTCAGGACCATCTGAAGCCTCATGCACAGTTGGAGAGGGGAGGTTAGGGGGTCATCTAAGAGAGTCACAAGTAAGGAAGTGGGGAACCTCCAATTTTCTAGGGGTCTCCCCATCAAGCCCACTTCTTAGGCAGACTTCGTGTGGGGTCCTTTGACAGGGAGGTGTGAGAGGAGTTACAAAACTGACCAAGTCAATACCCCGTAGTGACAAGGGGCAGCTGAGACCCCACCCCCCCACCCCCCGCCTCGGTGGCTGTTTTGGTTGAAAGACCAATGCCCCTGTCTTGAAAGAAAAGGATCCACATGGGGACGGTGGCCAACCCTAGGCCCCTGTTACCTGTGCCTTCAGCTCCAGTGGGAAGCTGGTTGCCTGGCTGAAGGCGCACTTTCGGGGCTGGGGGCCCCCGAGGATCCAGCTTCGGTGGGGCTGGAGGAGGCAGGTCCTGCGCGCACTGCATCCACTGCAAATGCTGAATGTGCGTCTCCTCCTCGGCCGCAAATTCCATGAACCTGGGGGGTGACGGAGGCACAGGCCACCCTGAGAAAAAGGCCTGGGTTCTGGAGCCCAACAGAGGCAGCCAAGAATGAGGCACTGGGAGAGGATGTGCCTCGGGGCCGTCAAGGCCCTGTGCGGTGCTGTCCACAGCAGAGAGCTGCTCCTGGAAGTGATAACAAGATCTGGGACCCTTCCTGCCTCACCAGCACTGGAGGGCATGCAACAGCATAGACCCAGGTCGCTGAATTGAACCAGGTCAACGGGACACATGGCTGACCCAGGGGGCACCCTCCTCATGCCCCCGTCCCCATCCAGAACCACATGAAGGGCTGACAGCCAGAGGCTGGAACAGGCATGTGTTCCCCACAGGGGTCCTTGCCCGAATCCAGGACACTGGGCTAGGACTGAGAGTCCTGGAACATAGACCTGGAGACAGGGCCCAGGAGAGGCTGGACGATGTGGATGCTGAGCTTAGAGGAGAGGCCTTCCCTTCCTCTGAGAGGCGCTCGTTTGTTTGCTTTTGTTTCTTACACCAAGGGGATTACCATGGAGCAAACACTGGAAGGGCCGGAGACCCTTGGGCCGACGACAGCTGGCTTCCCCAGCCTCTTCAGGGATGCCAGGGTACCCACTCAGGGCACTTTTCATGAGGAGAGGTGGTCCCAAATCTATGTTAAGTGGCCGCCAGCCGCCCACCACTAAGGAAGCAGCAGGCTGGCGGGTGGAGCTCTTTCCCCGGCCCAGCCCATATGGCCGGAGTTGGACCCCTACTGGACTCACAGCTTCACCCTGCCCCGTCCTGAGACCTTCATGTCAAGGCAAGGGTAGGTCAAAATCAGGGGAAGGCAGAGCTCCTGGTGGAGGAAGGACAGAAGTCTCAAACGCTCAAGGTGAGGGCGGGGTTTCCGGGGGACAGTAGGGCCCCTGGGCTGCGGGGCCCCTGTGCTGGGTGACAGCCCTTCTCCTCTGTCCTCTCTGATGAGCACCCCCACGGCCAGACCCTGCCCTCACCCACTCGCCTCACCCTCCACGCAGCCCCTGGGCCCAGGACGCTGACTCACTTTTCGGCCATCTCGTAGTAGATCATCCGGTCAAGGTTGCTCAAGTGCCGCCATTCCTGCACGGCCCTCCGCAGTCCCTCCTCCAGCGGCATGGTGGGATTCAGGCGGGCCACGGATCGAAGCACTGGGCTGTAAGCCCTCGGGGTCAGTCTCCGGGCCCAGCCCAGCCCCCACCTGCCTGAGCCCACCCGCCCATGTGGACCACACATCGCTCAACCCAGAATGACTGAGCAACAGGAGGGTGAGAGGCGGGCGTCTGGGAGGGCAAAGACAAGCCTTCCCGGCCACTGCTGTCACCGCCTCACACTCACTCAAGGATGACCATCCACTCCCAGGCTAGAGCTGGGACATTGTGCCTTGGGGAGCTCTTTTCCTCCTCAAGGCTGCATTTTCATGATAAAAATCATCATCATCAATCAGGCATGGCATGTGCCAAGCAATCTGCTAACACTTCATAGATTAGCCCAAGGAGTCTTCGGCACAGTCCTCTGAGTGAAGTGTAATTGTCCCCTTTTTACCAGGGACCGGAGGTTTAGGATGGAAATGCCTGCCAGGCTCACAACTCTAGTGGGAGAGAGCCCACGCCCTTAGGAGAGCTCTACCATCACCCTGTTCCTCGTGGAATTCTCCACAACGAAGTGGAGGCATGCATAAAGCGCTCTCCTGGGCCCCGCGCTCCTCCCCCTCCTCTGAAGTGACCTCCCCTGGTCATGTACGCTCAAGTCCTGTATGAAAGGACACGGCACCACAGGAGAGTGCGGCATCCACTCCTGGGCTCCTCACCTTACACCACGACCCTCTCTGACTGCAAGTCTTCAGTCCATATTACCATGAGAATCATGGAAGAGCAAGCTGGCCAGACTCACAGGGTGGTGGGGCCCGTTGAGATAGGGCACATTTCAGTCCTGATGTCACGGACTGGCAGGCCCACCCATGTGACCGACAACGTGCCTTCTCATAGCATGGACATCGCCCTCACACCTTCCTTCCAGTATCCCTAGAAACCTAACGTGCGAGTCCATCCCCAGTTCCTCTTTATCTAAAAGCTCCCATAAGCTCAGGACCCCCTGAGCGTGCACTCACATGAGAAAGCAGGAGAAAGCTTCTGCATCAGGACTCAGGCGAAAGTGTCTCAGGGCCAGGGGTTTGATGTGCTGCCAACGTCGGAAGTTACTGTACTCTCTCTGGGTGTTAGAGGAGCCATCCTGCGAGGCGTTGGACTGGTTGGTGGCCAGGCGGCCCTCCCTGGAAGTGCCATGTGGCCATGGCCCAGAGTTCACTGGGCGAATGATAGGGGTCAGCTGGGCAGCTGGTGGTGGAGCTTGAGGAGGAAAGCCTGGGGTCCAGCCTCCCTTGCCAGCCTGACGTCCTCGAGAGGGAACAAAGACTCTGAGCACGAACGGGCCAGTGTCTGTTCGGATGGGCCTATGAAGAGCCTCACAATCAATCTCTGGTGGGCAGGCTTCATCACTGACCCCTCGATGGCGGTCTTGGTCGTGCCTCTGGGCATCTTGGCCGGCGTGGGACTCAGATGGACTTGAGCCCATTCCGGGTGCACTGTGGCTCGGGGCTGCCGGCCCACCGTCGTCCTCTTTCAAGTCCAGGAGTTGTTTCTGCACCAGCTGGTAGGAGGGAGGAGGACAGTGACAGCTCCACTCGCACGTGTGAGAGGAGGAGCACTGGGCAGTGGGACAATGGCCCTGGGGGTGAGGAGGGGACGGGTGACCCCAGGACTAGACTCCAAATACAGACACGGTGGCATTCCTGCCATCCTCCTGCACCTTATTCCCAGCTGTGTGTCCTTCCCTCCGCTCCCGGCTCCCCATCCTCTCCTTCCTATCACCCTGCGCTGCACCCGCCCCAGAGAGGGTCCTTCCCCATGCCAGGCCTCCGAGGCACGGAAGGGACGGACAGAGCCATGTGGGCCTCCTGTTCTGGGGCCCTACCTCTCCCCTGCTCGCTGGGGTCCCTCCGTGCCCTGGTCTTCCTGGGTGTCCCTTGTCTCCCCTGTTCTACCTGCGATCCCTCCCTCCTCTGGCTCCCCTGGGCCACCTGGTTTCCCCTGTCCCCTGGATCACCTGGGGTCCCCCCTCCCCTGGAGTCCCCTGGCTCCCTAAGTGTCCCTCTCCCTCCCCTGGCTCACTTCTTCAGGGGTGAGTCCTTCCTCCTGCTTCAGCTCCTCAGCAAGGGCCAAGAGATCCAGCTGTGGGTCTGGGGAAAACAGTTCTGCCAGGGATCGAGGGTGAATGACTGCCTCCACCTGGGACAGAAAGAAGAGGCTGTGAGCATCCTTGGCCAGGAGTGGCCTGTGACACAAGAAGACCAGGAGGGAAAGTGAAAAGCAGAGACCCACCCCCACTCTCCTCCACAAGGCGGGGATGGTCAGCACACACACACACACACACACACACAAACATGCACATACACAGTCACACACAAAAGAGCACATATACAGATGCACATACACAGACACACAAAGGCATACACACAGACACAAACATATACACACATACATCTGCGTAAACCTCCCCTAACACCGGGCTCAGGAACAAGGAGCTGAGCTTAAGTCCCATCGGCCTGAGCAGAACCCAGATCTTGGGTGCTGAGAGTTCCATGCCCTGGCATCTTGTAGACCCCAGGCTCCAGGCCCAGCCTACCTTGGTGACAGAGTCTTCCCGGGAACGCAGCTCGTCAATGTAGCTCAAGAGACACGGGTCCAAGCAGGTGTCGTCCTCTTCCTGCTTCAGCTCATTTCCGTCCTTTCCACATTCTGCATGTGACTTGCCTCTGGCTGAGTGGACGGGCCCCACCAGCGCCTCCATCCTGTCCACATACTCCCTCACAGTCTCAGGGGGAATCTCCTTGGGCGCCTTGGGCTCCGGGGTCCGCTGGGATCTGTGTGGCTTCGGGTGCGAGGGCTGGGCCCTGGGGCCGGACATCCTGGGAGCACAGGCTGAGGCAGAGCAGGAGGAAGGGAAGGAAGGTGAGGGACTCCCGGTCCACCTCCTGACCACCGAGCGCACGTTGGTGAGGGCATTGTTTGGGGGGCGTTGATGTGGGTGTGGGAGGGGTCAGGACCATCTGAAGCCTCATGCACAGTTGGAGAGGGGAGGTTAGGGGGTCATCTAAGAGAGTCACAAGTAAGGAAGTGGGGAACCTCCAATTTTCTAGGGGTCTCCCCATCAAGCCCACTTCTTAGGCAGACTTCGTGTGGGGTCCTTTGACAGGGAGGTGTGAGAGGAGTTACAAAACTGACCAAGTCAATACCCCGTAGTGACAAGGGGCAGCTGAGACCCCACCCCCCCACCCCCCGCCTCGGTGGCTGTTTTGGTTGAAAGACCAATGCCCCTGTCTTGAAAGAAAAGGATCCACATGGGGACGGTGGCCAACCCTAGGCCCCTGTTACCTGTGCCTTCAGCTCCAGTGGGAAGCTGGTTGCCTGGCTGAAGGCGCACTTTCGGGGCTGGGGGCCCCCGAGGATCCAGCTTCGGTGGGGCTGGAGGAGGCAGGTCCTGCGTGCACTGCATCCACTGCAAATGCTGAATGTGCGTCTCCTCCTCGGCCGCAAATTCCATGAACCTGGGGGGTGACGGAGGCACAGGCCACCCTGAGAAAAAGGCCTGGGTTCTGGAGCCCAACAGAGGCAGCCAAGAATGAGGCACTGGGAGAGGATGTGCCTCGGGGCCGTCAAGGCCCTGTGAGGTGCTGTCCACAGCAGAGAGCTGCTCCTGGAAGTGATAACAAGATCTGGGACCCTTCCTGCCTCACCAGCACTGGAGGGCATGCAACAGCATAGACCCAGGTCGCTGAATTGAACCAGGTCAACGGGACACATGGCTGACCCAGGGGGCACCCTCCTCATGCCCCCGTCCCCATCCAGAACCACATGAAGGGCTGACAGCCAGAGGCTGGAACAGGCATGTGTTCCCCACAGGGGTCCTTGCCCGAATCCAGGACACTGGGCTAGGACTGAGAGTCCTGGAACATAGACCTGGAGACAGGGCCCAGGAGAGGCTGGACGATGTGGATGCTGAGCTTAGAGGAGAGGCCTTCCCTTCCTCTGAGAGGCGCTCGTTTGTTTGCTTTTGTTTCTTACACCAAGGGGATTACCATGGAGCAAACACTGGAAGGGCCGGAGACCCTTGGGCCGACGACAGCTGGCTTCCCCAGCCTCTTCAGGGATGCCAGGGTACCCACTCAGGGCACTTTTCATGAGGAGAGGTGGTCCCAAATCTATGTTAAGTGGCCGCCAGCCGCCCACCACTAAGGAAGCAGCAGGCTGGCGGGTGGAGCTCTTTCCCCGGCCCAGCCCATATGGCCGGAGTTGGACCCCTACTGGACTCACAGCTTCACCCTGCCCCGTCCTGAGACCTTCATGTCAAGGCAAGGGTAGGTCAAAATCAGGGGAAGGCAGAGCTCCTGGTGGAGGAAGGACAGAAGTCTCAAACGCTCAAGGTGAGGGCGGGGTTTCCGGGGGACAGTAGGGCCCCTGGGCTGCGGGGCCCCTGTGCTGGGTGACAGCCCTTCTCCTCTGTCCTCTCTGATGAGCACCCCCACGGCCAGACCCTGCCCTCACCCACTCGCCTCACCCTCCACGCAGCCCCTGGGCCCAGGACGCTGACTCACTTTTCGGCCATCTCGTAGTAGATCATCCGGTCAAGGTTGCTCAAGTGCCGCCATTCCTGCACGGCCCTCCGCAGTCCCTCCTCCAGCGGCATGGTGGGATTCAGGCGGGCCACGGATCGAAGCACTGGGCTGTAAGCCCTCGGGGTCAGTCTCCGGGCCCAGCCCAGCCCCCACCTGCCTGAGCCCACCCGCCCATGTGGACCACACATCGCTCAACCCAGAATGACTGAGCAACAGGAGGGTGAGAGGCGGGCGTCTGGGAGGGCAAAGACAAGCCTTCCCGGCCACTGCTGTCACCGCCTCACACTCACTCAAGGATGACCATCCACTCCCAGGCTAGAGCTGGGACATTGTGCCTTGGGGAGCTCTTTTCCTCCTCAAGGCTGCATTTTCATGATAAAAATCATCATCATCAATCAGGCATGGCATGTGCCAAGCAATCTGCTAACACTTCATAGATTAGCCCAAGGAGTCTTCGGCACAGTCCTCTGAGTGAAGTGTAATTGTCCCCTTTTTACCAGGGACCGGAGGTTTAGGATGGAAATGCCTGCCAGGCTCACAACTCTAGTGGGAGAGAGCCCACGCCCTTAGGAGAGCTCTACCATCACCCTGTTCCTCGTGGAATTCTCCACAACGAAGTGGAGGCATGCATAAAGCGCTCTCCTGGGCCCCGCGCTCCTCCCCCTCCTCTGAAGTGACCTCCCCTGGTCATGTACGCTCAAGTCCTGTATGAAAGGACACGGCACCACAGGAGAGTGCGGCATCCACTCCTGGGCTCCTCACCTTACACCACGACCCTCTCTGACTGCAAGTCTTCAGTCCATATTACCATGAGAATCATGGAAGAGCAAGCTGGCCAGACTCACAGGGTGGTGGGGCCCGTTGAGATAGGGCACATTTCAGTCCTGATGTCACGGACTGGCAGGCCCACCCATGTGACCGACAACGTGCCTTCTCATAGCATGGACATCGCCCTCACACCTTCCTTCCAGTATCCCTAGAAACCTAACGTGCGAGTCCATCCCCAGTTCCTCTTTATCTAAAAGCTCCCATAAGCTCAGGACCCCCTGAGCGTGCACTCACATGAGAAAGCAGGAGAAAGCTTCTGCATCAGGACTCAGGCGAAAGTGTCTCAGGGCCAGGGGTTTGATGTGCTGCCAACGTCGGAAGTTACTGTACTCTCTCTGGGTGTTAGAGGAGCCATCCTGCGAGGCGTTGGACTGGTTGGTGGCCAGGCGGCCCTCCCTGGAAGTGCCATGTGGCCATGGCCCAGAGTTCACTGGGCGAATGATAGGGGTCAGCTGGGCAGCTGGTGGTGGAGCTTGAGGAGGAAAGCCTGGGGTCCAGCCTCCCTTGCCAGCCTGACGTCCTCGAGAGGGAACAAAGACTCTGAGCACGAACGGGCCAGTGTCTGTTCGGATGGGCCTATGAAGAGCCTCACAATCAATCTCTGGTGGGCAGGCTTCATCACTGACCCCTCGATGGCGGTCTTGGTCGTGCCTCTGGGCATCTTGGCCGGCGTGGGACTCAGATGGACTTGAGCCCATTCCGGGTGCACTGTGGCTCGGGGCTGCCGGCCCACCGTCGTCCTCTTTCAAGTCCAGGAGTTGTTTCTGCACCAGCTGGTAGGAGGGAGGAGGACAGTGACAGCTCCACTCGCACGTGTGAGAGGAGGAGCACTGGGCAGTGGGACAATGGCCCTGGGGGGGAGGAGGGGACGGGTGACCCCAGGACTAGACTCCAAATACAGACACGGTGGCATTCCTGCCATCCTCCTGCACCTTATTCCCAGCTGTGTGTCCTTCCCTCCGCTCCCGGCTCCCCATCCTCTCCTTCCTATCACCCTGCGCTGCACCCGCCCCAGAGAGGGCCCTTCCCCATGCCAGGCCTCCGAGGCACGGAAGGGACGGACAGAGCCATGTGGGCCTCCTGTTCTGGGGCCCTACCTCTCCCCTGCTCGCTGGGGTCCCTCCGTGCCCTGGTCTTCCTGGGTGTCCCTTGTCTCCCCTGTTCTACCTGCGATCCCTCCCTCCTCTGGCTCCCCTGGGCCACCTGGTTTCCCCTGTCCCCTGGATCACCTGGGGTCCCCCCTCCCCTGGAGTCCCCTGGCTCCCTAAGTGTCCCTCTCCCTCCCCTGGCTCACTTCTTCAGGGGTGAGTCCTTCCTCCTGCTTCAGCTCCTCAGCAAGGGCCAAGAGATCCAGCTGTGGGTCTGGGGAAAACAATTCTGCCAGGGATCGAGGGTGAATGACTGCCTCCACCTGGGACAGAAAGAAGAGGCTGTGAGCATCCTTGGCCAGGAGTGGCCTGTGACACAAGAAGACCAGGAGGGAAAGTGAAAAGCAGAGACCCACCCCCACTCTCCTCCACAAGGCGGGGATGGTCAGCACACACACACACACACACACAAACATGCACATACACAGTCACACACAAAAGAGCACATATACAGATGCACATACACAGACACACAAAGGCATACACACAGACACAAACATATACACACATACATCTGCGTAAACCTCCCCTAACACCGGGCTCAGGAACAAGGAGCTGAGCTTAAGTCCCATCGGCCTGAGCAGAACCCAGATCTTGGGTGCTGAGAGTTCCATGCCCTGGCATCTTGTAGACCCCAGGCTCCAGGCCCAGCCTACCTTGGTGACAGAGTCTTCCCGGGAACGCAGCTCGTCAATGTAGCTCAAGAGACACGGGTCCAAGCAGGTGTCGTCCTCTTCCTGCTTCAGCTCATTTCCGTCCTTTCCACATTCTGCATGTGACTTGCCTCTGGCTGAGTGGACGGGCCCCACCAGCGCCTCCATCCTGTCCACATACTCCCTCACAGTCTCAGGGGGAATCTCCTTGGGCGCCTTGGGCTCCGGGGTCCGCTGGGATCTGTGTGGCTTCGGGTGCGAGGGCTGGGCCCTGGGGCCGGACATCCTGGGAGCACAGGCTGAGGCAGAGCAGGAGGAAGGGAAGGAAGGTGAGGGACTCCCGGTCCACCTCCTGACCACCGAGCGCACGTTGGTGAGGGCATTGTTTGGGGGGCGTTGATGTGGGTGTGGGAGGGGTCAGGACCATCTGAAGCCTCATGCACAGTTGGAGAGGGGAGGTTAGGGGGTCATCTAAGAGAGTCACAAGTAAGGAAGTGGGGAACCTCCAATTTTCTAGGGGTCTCCCCATCAAGCCCACTTCTTAGGCAGACTTCGTGTGGGGTCCTTTGACAGGGAGGTGTGAGAGGAGTTACAAAACTGACCAAGTCAATACCCCGTAGTGACAAGGGGCAGCTGAGACCCCACCCCCCCACCCCCCGCCTCGGTGGCTGTTTTGGTTGAAAGACCAATGCCCCTGTCTTGAAAGAAAAGGATCCACATGGGGACGGTGGCCAACCCTAGGCCCCTGTTACCTGTGCCTTCAGCTCCAGTGGGAAGCTGGTTGCCTGGCTGAAGGCGCACTTTCGGGGCTGGGGGCCCCCGAGGATCCAGCTTCGGTGGGGCTGGAGGAGGCAGGTCCTGCGCGCACTGCATCCACTGCAAATGCTGAATGTGCGTCTCCTCCTCGGCCGCAAATTCCATGAACCTGGGGGGTGACGGAGGCACAGGCCACCCTGAGAAAAAGGCCTGGGTTCTGGAGCCCAACAGAGGCAGCCAAGAATGAGGCACTGGGAGAGGATGTGCCTTGGGGCCGTCAAGGCCCTGTGAGGTGCTGTCCACAGCAGAGAGCTGCTCCTGGAAGTGATAACAAGATCTGGGACCCTTCCTGCCTCACCAGCACTGGAGGGCATGCAACAGCATAGACCCAGGTCGCTGAATTGAACCAGGTCAACGGGACACATGGCTGACCCAGGGGGCACCCTCCTCATGCCCCCGTCCCCATCCAGAACCACATGAAGGGCTGACAGCCAGAGGCTGGAACAGGCATGTGTTCCCCACAGGGGTCCTTGCCCGAATCCAGGACACTGGGCTAGGACTGAGAGTCCTGGAACATAGACCTGGAGACAGGGCCCAGGAGAGGCTGGACGATGTGGATGCTGAGCTTAGAGGAGAGGCCTTCCCTTCCTCTGAGAGGCGCTCGTTTGTTTGCTTTTGTTTCTTACACCAAGGGGATTACCATGGAGCAAACACTGGAAGGGCCGGAGACCCTTGGGCCGACGACAGCTGGCTTCCCCAGCCTCTTCAGGGATGCCAGGGTACCCACTCAGGGCACTTTTCATGAGGAGAGGTGGTCCCAAATCTATGTTAAGTGGCCGCCAGCCGCCCACCACTAAGGAAGCAGCAGGCTGGCGGGTGGAGCTCTTTCCCCGGCCCAGTCCATATGGCCGGAGTTGGACCCCTACTGGACTCACAGCTTCACCCTGCCCCGTCCTGAGACCTTCATGTCAAGGCAAGGGTAGGTCAAAATCAGGGGAAGGCAGAGCTCCTGGTGGAGGAAGGACAGAAGTCTCAAACGCTCAAGGTGAGGGCGGGGTTTCCGGGGGACAGTAGGGCCCCTGGGCTGCGGGGCCCCTGTGCTGGGTGACAGCCCTTCTCCTCTGTCCTCTCTGATGAGCACCCCCACGGCCAGACCCTGCCCTCACCCACTCGCCTCACCCTCCACGCAGCCCCTGGGCCCAGGACGCTGACTCACTTTTCGGCCATCTCGTAGTAGATCATCCGGTCAAGGTTGCTCAAGCGCCGCCATTCCTGCACGGCCCTCCGCAGTCCCTCCTCCAGCGGCATGGTGGGATTCAGGCGGGCCACGGATCGAAGCACTGGGCTGTAAGCCCTCGGGGTCAGTCTCCGGGCCCAGCCCAGCCCCCACCTGCCTGAGCCCACCCGCCCATGTGGACCACACATCGCTCAACCCAGAATGACTGAGCAACAGGAGGGTGAGAGGCGGGCGTCTGGGAGGGCAAAGACAAGCCTTCCCGGCCACTGCTGTCACCGCCTCACACTCACTCAAGGATGACCATCCACTCCCAGGCTAGAGCTGGGACATTGTGCCTTGGGGAGCTCTTTTCCTCCTCAAGGCTGCATTTTCATGATAAAAATCATCATCATCAATCAGGCATGGCATGTGCCAAGCAATCTGCTAACACTTCATAGATTAGCCCAAGGAGTCTTCGGCACAGTCCTCTGAGTGAAGTGTAATTGTCCCCTTTTTACCAGGGACCGGAGGTTTAGGATGGAAATGCCTGCCAGGCTCACAACTCTAGTGGGAGAGAGCCCACGCCCTTAGGAGAGCTCTACCATCACCCTGTTCCTCGTGGAATTCTCCACAACGAAGTGGAGGCATGCATAAAGCGCTCTCCTGGGCCCCGCGCTCCTCCCCCTCCTCTGAAGTGACCTCCCCTGGTCATGTACGCTCAAGTCCTGTATGAAAGGACACGGCACCACAGGAGAGTGCGGCATCCACTCCTGGGCTCCTCACCTTACACCACGACCCTCTCTGACTGCAAGTCTTCAGTCCATATTACCATGAGAATCATGGAAGAGCAAGCTGGCCAGACTCACAGGGTGGTGGGGCCCGTTGAGATAGGGCACATTTCAGTCCTGATGTCACGGACTGGCAGGCCCACCCATGTGACCGACAACGTGCCTTCTCATAGCATGGACATCGCCCTCACACCTTCCTTCCAGTATCCCTAGAAACCTAACGTGCGAGTCCATCCCCAGTTCCTCTTTATCTAAAAGCTCCCATAAGCTCAGGACCCCCTGAGCGTGCACTCACATGAGAAAGCAGGAGAAAGCTTCTGCATCAGGACTCAGGCGAAAGTGTCTCAGGGCCAGGGGTTTGATGTGCTGCCAACGTCGGAAGTTACTGTACTCTCTCTGGGTGTTAGAGGAGCCATCCTGCGAGGCGTTGGACTGGTTGGTGGCCAGGCGGCCCTCCCTGGAAGTGCCATGTGGCCATGGCCCAGAGTTCACTGGGCGAATGATAGGGGTCAGCTGGGCAGCTGGTGGTGGAGCTTGAGGAGGAAAGCCTGGGGTCCAGCCTCCCTTGCCAGCCTGACGTCCTCGAGAGGGAACAAAGACTCTGAGCACGAACGGGCCAGTGTCTGTTCGGATGGGCCTATGAAGAGCCTCACAATCAATCTCTGGTGGGCAGGCTTCATCACTGACCCCTCGATGGCGGTCTTGGTCGTGCCTCTGGGCATCTTGGCCGGCGTGGGACTCAGATGGACTTGAGCCCATTCCGGGTGCACTGTGGCTCGGGGCTGCCGGCCCACCGTCGTCCTCTTTCAAGTCCAGGAGTTGTTTCTGCACCAGCTGGTAGGAGGGAGGAGGACAGTGACAGCTCCACTCGCACGTGTGAGAGGAGGAGCACTGGGCAGTGGGACAATGGCCCTGGGGGGGAGGAGGGGACGGGTGACCCCAGGACTAGACTCCAAATACAGACACGGTGGCATTCCTGCCATCCTCCTGCACCTTATTCCCAGCTGTGTGTCCTTCCCTCCGCTCCCGGCTCCCCATCCTCTCCTTCCTATCACCCTGCGCTGCACCCGCCCCAGAGAGGGCCCTTCCCCATGCCAGGCCTCCGAGGCACGGAAGGGACGGACAGAGCCATGTGGGCCTCCTGTTCTGGGGCCCTACCTCTCCCCTGCTCGCTGGGGTCCCTCCGTGCCCTGGTCTTCCTGGGTGTCCCTTGTCTCCCCTGTTCTACCTGCGATCCCTCCCTCCTCTGGCTCCCCTGGGCCACCTGGTTTCCCCTGTCCCCTGGATCACCTGGGGTCCCCCCTCCCCTGGAGTCCCCTGGCTCCCTAAGTGTCCCTCTCCCTCCCCTGGCTCACTTCTTCAGGGGTGAGTCCTTCCTCCTGCTTCAGCTCCTCAGCAAGGGCCAAGAGATCCAGCTGTGGGTCTGGGGAAAACAATTCTGCCAGGGATCGAGGGTGAATGACTGCCTCCACCTGGGACAGAAAGAAGAGGCTGTGAGCATCCTTGGCCAGGAGTGGCCTGTGACACAAGAAGACCAGGAGGGAAAGTGAAAAGCAGAGACCCACCCCCACTCTCCTCCACAAGGCGGGGATGGTCAGCACACACACACACACACACACAAACATGCACATACACAGTCACACACAAAAGAGCACATATACAGATGCACATACACAGACACACAAAGGCATACACACAGACACAAACATATACACACATACATCTGCGTAAACCTCCCCTAACACCGGGCTCAGGAACAAGGAGCTGAGCTTAAGTCCCATCGGCCTGAGCAGAACCCAGATCTTGGGTGCTGAGAGTTCCATGCCCTGGCATCTTGTAGACCCCAGGCTCCAGGCCCAGCCTACCTTGGTGACAGAGTCTTCCCGGGAACGCAGCTCGTCAATGTAGCTCAAGAGACACGGGTCCAAGCAGGTGTCGTCCTCTTCCTGCTTCAGCTCATTTCCGTCCTTTCCACATTCTGCATGTGACTTGCCTCTGGCTGAGTGGACGGGCCCCACCAGCGCCTCCATCCTGTCCACATACTCCCTCACAGTCTCAGGGGGAATCTCCTTGGGCGCCTTGGGCTCCGGGGTCCGCTGGGATCTGTGTGGCTTCGGGTGCGAGGGCTGGGCCCTGGGGCCGGACATCCTGGGAGCACAGGCTGAGGCAGAGCAGGAGGAAGGGAAGGAAGGTGAGGGACTCCCGGTCCACCTCCTGACCACCGAGCGCACGTTGGTGAGGGCATTGTTTGGGGGGCGTTGATGTGGGTGTGGGAGGGGTCAGGACCATCTGAAGCCTCATGCACAGTTGGAGAGGGGAGGTTAGGGGGTCATCTAAGAGAGTCACAAGTAAGGAAGTGGGGAACCTCCAATTTTCTAGGGGTCTCCCCATCAAGCCCACTTCTTAGGCAGACTTCGTGTGGGGTCCTTTGACAGGGAGGTGTGAGAGGAGTTACAAAACTGACCAAGTCAATACCCCGTAGTGACAAGGGGCAGCTGAGACCCCACCCCCCCACCCCCCACCTCGGTGGCTGTTTTGGTTGAAAGACCAATGCCCCTGTCTTGAAAGAAAAGGATCCACATGGGGACGGTGGCCAACCCTAGGCCCCTGTTACCTGTGCCTTCAGCTCCAGTGGGAAGCTGGTTGCCTGGCTGAAGGCGCACTTTCGGGGCTGGGGGCCCCCGAGGATCCAGCTTCGGTGGGGCTGGAGGAGGCAGGTCCTGCGCGCACTGCATCCACTGCAAATGCTGAATGTGCGTCTCCTCCTCGGCCGCAAATTCCATGAACCTGGGGGGTGACGGAGGCACAGGCCACCCTGAGAAAAAGGCCTGGGTTCTGGAGCCCAACAGAGGCAGCCAAGAATGAGGCACTGGGAGAGGATGTGCCTTGGGGCCGTCAAGGCCCTGTGAGGTGCTGTCCACAGCAGAGAGCTGCTCCTGGAAGTGATAACAAGATCTGGGACCCTTCCTGCCTCACCAGCACTGGAGGGCATGCAACAGCATAGACCCAGGTCGCTGAATTGAACCAGGTCAACGGGACACATGGCTGACCCAGGGGGCACCCTCCTCATGCCCCCGTCCCCATCCAGAACCACATGAAGGGCTGACAGCCAGAGGCTGGAACAGGCATGTGTTCCCCACAGGGGTCCTTGCCCGAATCCAGGACACTGGGCTAGGACTGAGAGTCCTGGAACATAGACCTGGAGACAGGGCCCAGGAGAGGCTGGACGATGTGGATGCTGAGCTTAGAGGAGAGGCCTTCCCTTCCTCTGAGAGGCGCTCGTTTGTTTGCTTTTGTTTCTTACACCAAGGGGATTACCATGGAGCAAACACTGGAAGGGCCGGAGACCCTTGGGCCGACGACAGCTGGCTTCCCCAGCCTCTTCAGGGATGCCAGGGTACCCACTCAGGGCACTTTTCATGAGGAGAGGTGGTCCCAAATCTATGTTAAGTGGCCGCCAGCCGCCCACCACTAAGGAAGCAGCAGGCTGGCGGGTGGAGCTCTTTCCCCGGCCCAGCCCATATGGCCGGAGTTGGACCCCTACTGGACTCACAGCTTCACCCTGCCCCGTCCTGAGACCTTCATGTCAAGGCAAGGGTAGGTCAAAATCAGGGGAAGGCAGAGCTCCTGGTGGAGGAAGGACAGAAGTCTCAAACGCTCAAGGTGAGGGCGGGGTTTCCGGGGGACAGTAGGGCCCCTGGGCTGCGGGGCCCCTGTGCTGGGTGACAGCCCTTCTCCTCTGTCCTCTCTGATGAGCACCCCCACGGCCAGACCCTGCCCTCACCCACTCGCCTCACCCTCCACGCAGCCCCTGGGCCCAGGACGCTGACTCACTTTTCGGCCATCTCGTAGTAGATCATCCGGTCAAGGTTGCTCAAGCGCCGCCATTCCTGCACGGCCCTCCGCAGTCCCTCCTCCAGCGGCATGGTGGGATTCAGGCGGGCCACGGATCGAAGCACTGGGCTGTAAGCCCTCGGGGTCAGTCTCCGGGCCCAGCCCAGCCCCCACCTGCCTGAGCCCACCCGCCCATGTGGACCACACATCGCTCAACCCAGAATGACTGAGCAACAGGAGGGTGAGAGGCGGGCGTCTGGGAGGGCAAAGACAAGCCTTCCCGGCCACTGCTGTCACCGCCTCACACTCACTCAAGGATGACCATCCACTCCCAGGCTAGAGCTGGGACATTGTGCCTTGGGGAGCTCTTTTCCTCCTCAAGGCTGCATTTTCATGATAAAAATCATCATCATCAATCAGGCATGGCATGTGCCAAGCAATCTGCTAACACTTCATAGATTAGCCCAAGGAGTCTTCGGCACAGTCCTCTGAGTGAAGTGTAATTGTCCCCTTTTTACCAGGGACCGGAGGTTTAGGATGGAAATGCCTGCCAGGCTCACAACTCTAGTGGGAGAGAGCCCACGCCCTTAGGAGAGCTCTACCATCACCCTGTTCCTCGTGGAATTCTCCACAACGAAGTGGAGGCATGCATAAAGCGCTCTCCTGGGCCCCGCGCTCCTCCCCCTCCTCTGAAGTGACCTCCCCTGGTCATGTACGCTCAAGTCCTGTATGAAAGGACACGGCACCACAGGAGAGTGCGGCATCCACTCCTGGGCTCCTCACCTTACACCACGACCCTCTCTGACTGCAAGTCTTCAGTCCATATTACCATGAGAATCATGGAAGAGCAAGCTGGCCAGACTCACAGGGTGGTGGGGCCCGTTGAGATAGGGCACATTTCAGTCCTGATGTCACGGACTGGCAGGCCCACCCATGTGACCGACAACGTGCCTTCTCATAGCATGGACATCGCCCTCACACCTTCCTTCCAGTATCCCTAGAAACCTAACGTGCGAGTCCATCCCCAGTTCCTCTTTATCTAAAAGCTCCCATAAGCTCAGGACCCCCTGAGCGTGCACTCACATGAGAAAGCAGGAGAAAGCTTCTGCATCAGGACTCAGGCGAAAGTGTCTCAGGGCCAGGGGTTTGATGTGCTGCCAACGTCGGAAGTTACTGTACTCTCTCTGGGTGTTAGAGGAGCCATCCTGCGAGGCGTTGGACTGGTTGGTGGCCAGGCGGCCCTCCCTGGAAGTGCCATGTGGCCATGGCCCAGAGTTCACTGGGCGAATGATAGGGGTCAGCTGGGCAGCTGGTGGTGGAGCTTGAGGAGGAAAGCCTGGGGTCCAGCCTCCCTTGCCAGCCTGACGTCCTCGAGAGGGAACAAAGACTCTGAGCACGAACGGGCCAGTGTCTGTTCGGATGGGCCTATGAAGAGCCTCACAATCAATCTCTGGTGGGCAGGCTTCATCACTGACCCCTCGATGGCGGTCTTGGTCGTGCCTCTGGGCATCTTGGCCGGCGTGGGACTCAGATGGACTTGAGCCCATTCCGGGTGCACTGTGGCTCGGGGCTGCCGGCCCACCGTCGTCCTCTTTCAAGTCCAGGAGTTGTTTCTGCACCAGCTGGTAGGAGGGAGGAGGACAGTGACAGCTCCACTCGCACGTGTGAGAGGAGGAGCACTGGGCAGTGGGACAATGGCCCTGGGGGGGAGGAGGGGACGGGTGACCCCAGGACTAGACTCCAAATACAGACACGGTGGCATTCCTGCCATCCTCCTGCACCTTATTCCCAGCTGTGTGTCCTTCCCTCCGCTCCCGGCTCCCCATCCTCTCCTTCCTATCACCCTGCGCTGCACCCGCCCCAGAGAGGGCCCTTCCCCATGCCAGGCCTCCGAGGCACGGAAGGGACGGACAGAGCCATGTGGGCCTCCTGTTCTGGGGCCCTACCTCTCCCCTGCTCGCTGGGGTCCCTCCGTGCCCTGGTCTTCCTGGGTGTCCCTTGTCTCCCCTGTTCTACCTGCGATCCCTCCCTCCTCTGGCTCCCCTGGGCCACCTGGTTTCCCCTGTCCCCTGGATCACCTGGGGTCCCCCCTCCCCTGGAGTCCCCTGGCTCCCTAAGTGTCCCTCTCCCTCCCCTGGCTCACTTCTTCAGGGGTGAGTCCTTCCTCCTGCTTCAGCTCCTCAGCAAGGGCCAAGAGATCCAGCTGTGGGTCTGGGGAAAACAGTTCTGCCAGGGATCGAGGGTGAATGACTGCCTCCACCTGGGACAGAAAGAAGAGGCTGTGAGCATCCTTGGCCAGGAGTGGCCTGTGACACAAGAAGACCAGGAGGGAAAGTGAAAAGCAGAGACCCACCCCCACTCTCCTCCACAAGGCGGGGATGGTCAGCACACACACACACACACACACACAAACATGCACATACACAGTCACACACAAAAGAGCACATATACAGATGCACATACACAGACACACAAAGGCATACACACAGACACAAACATATACACACATACATCTGCGTAAACCTCCCCTAACACCGGGCTCAGGAACAAGGAGCTGAGCTTAAGTCCCATCGGCCTGAGCAGAACCCAGATCTTGGGTGCTGAGAGTTCCATGCCCTGGCATCTTGTAGACCCCAGGCTCCAGGCCCAGCCTACCTTGGTGACAGAGTCTTCCCGGGAACGCAGCTCGTCAATGTAGCTCAAGAGACACGGGTCCAAGCAGGTGTCGTCCTCTTCCTGCTTCAGCTCATTTCCGTCCTTTCCACATTCTGCATGTGACTTGCCTCTGGCTGAGTGGACGGGCCCCACCAGCGCCTCCATCCTGTCCACATACTCCCTCACAGTCTCAGGGGGAATCTCCTTGGGCGCCTTGGGCTCCGGGGTCCGCTGGGATCTGTGTGGCTTCGGGTGCGAGGGCTGGGCCCTGGGGCCGGACATCCTGGGAGCACAGGCTGAGGCAGAGCAGGAGGAAGGGAAGGAAGGTGAGGGACTCCCGGTCCACCTCCTGACCACCGAGCGCACGTTGGTGAGGGCATTGTTTGGGGGGCGTTGATGTGGGTGTGGGAGGGGTCAGGACCATCTGAAGCCTCATGCACAGTTGGAGAGGGGAGGTTAGGGGGTCATCTAAGAGAGTCACAAGTAAGGAAGTGGGGAACCTCCAATTTTCTAGGGGTCTCCCCATCAAGCCCACTTCTTAGGCAGACTTCGTGTGGGGTCCTTTGACAGGGAGGTGTGAGAGGAGTTACAAAACTGACCAAGTCAATACCCCGTAGTGACAAGGGGCAGCTGAGACCCCACCCCCCCACCCCCCGCCTCGGTGGCTGTTTTGGTTGAAAGACCAATGCCCCTGTCTTGAAAGAAAAGGATCCACATGGGGACGGTGGCCAACCCTAGGCCCCTGTTACCTGTGCCTTCAGCTCCAGTGGGAAGCTGGTTGCCTGGCTGAAGGCGCACTTTCGGGGCTGGGGGCCCCCGAGGATCCAGCTTCGGTGGGGCTGGAGGAGGCAGGTCCTGCGCGCACTGCATCCACTGCAAATGCTGAATGTGCGTCTCCTCCTCGGCCGCAAATTCCATGAACCTGGGGGGTGACGGAGGCACAGGCCACCCTGAGAAAAAGGCCTGGGTTCTGGAGCCCAACAGAGGCAGCCAAGAATGAGGCACTGGGAGAGGATGTGCCTTGGGGCCGTCAAGGCCCTGTGAGGTGCTGTCCACAGCAGAGAGCTGCTCCTGGAAGTGATAACAAGATCTGGGACCCTTCCTGCCTCACCAGCACTGGAGGGCATGCAACAGCATAGACCCAGGTCGCTGAATTGAACCAGGTCAACGGGACACATGGCTGACCCAGGGGGCACCCTCCTCATGCCCCCGTCCCCATCCAGAACCACATGAAGGGCTGACAGCCAGAGGCTGGAACAGGCATGTGTTCCCCACAGGGGTCCTTGCCCGAATCCAGGACACTGGGCTAGGACTGAGAGTCCTGGAACATAGACCTGGAGACAGGGCCCAGGAGAGGCTGGACGATGTGGATGCTGAGCTTAGAGGAGAGGCCTTCCCTTCCTCTGAGAGGCGCTCGTTTGTTTGCTTTTGTTTCTTACACCAAGGGGATTACCATGGAGCAAACACTGGAAGGGCCGGAGACCCTTGGGCCGACGACAGCTGGCTTCCCCAGCCTCTTCAGGGATGCCAGGGTACCCACTCAGGGCACTTTTCATGAGGAGAGGTGGTCCCAAATCTATGTTAAGTGGCCGCCAGCCGCCCACCACTAAGGAAGCAGCAGGCTGGCGGGTGGAGCTCTTTCCCCGGCCCAGCCCATATGGCCGGAGTTGGACCCCTACTGGACTCACAGCTTCACCCTGCCCCGTCCTGAGACCTTCATGTCAAGGCAAGGGTAGGTCAAAATCAGGGGAAGGCAGAGCTCCTGGTGGAGGAAGGACAGAAGTCTCAAACGCTCAAGGTGAGGGCGGGGTTTCCGGGGGACAGTAGGGCCCCTGGGCTGCGGGGCCCCTGTGCTGGGTGACAGCCCTTCTCCTCTGTCCTCTCTGATGAGCACCCCCACGGCCAGACCCTGCCCTCACCCACTCGCCTCACCCTCCACGCAGCCCCTGGGCCCAGGACGCTGACTCACTTTTCGGCCATCTCGTAGTAGATCATCCGGTCAAGGTTGCTCAAGCGCCGCCATTCCTGCACGGCCCTCCGCAGTCCCTCCTCCAGCGGCATGGTGGGATTCAGGCGGGCCACGGATCGAAGCACTGGGCTGTAAGCCCTCGGGGTCAGTCTCCGGGCCCAGCCCAGCCCCCACCTGCCTGAGCCCACCCGCCCATGTGGACCACACATCGCTCAACCCAGAATGACTGAGCAACAGGAGGGTGAGAGGCGGGCGTCTGGGAGGGCAAAGACAAGCCTTCCCGGCCACTGCTGTCACCGCCTCACACTCACTCAAGGATGACCATCCACTCCCAGGCTAGAGCTGGGACATTGTGCCTTGGGGAGCTCTTTTCCTCCTCAAGGCTGCATTTTCATGATAAAAATCATCATCATCAATCAGGCATGGCATGTGCCAAGCAATCTGCTAACACTTCATAGATTAGCCCAAGGAGTCTTCGGCACAGTCCTCTGAGTGAAGTGTAATTGTCCCCTTTTTACCAGGGACCGGAGGTTTAGGATGGAAATGCCTGCCAGGCTCACAACTCTAGTGGGAGAGAGCCCACGCCCTTAGGAGAGCTCTACCATCACCCTGTTCCTCGTGGAATTCTCCACAACGAAGTGGAGGCATGCATAAAGCGCTCTCCTGGGCCCCGCGCTCCTCCCCCTCCTCTGAAGTGACCTCCCCTGGTCATGTACGCTCAAGTCCTGTATGAAAGGACACGGCACCACAGGAGAGTGCGGCATCCACTCCTGGGCTCCTCACCTTACACCACGACCCTCTCTGACTGCAAGTCTTCAGTCCATATTACCATGAGAATCATGGAAGAGCAAGCTGGCCAGACTCACAGGGTGGTGGGGCCCGTTGAGATAGGGCACATTTCAGTCCTGATGTCACGGACTGGCAGGCCCACCCATGTGACCGACAACGTGCCTTCTCATAGCATGGACATCGCCCTCACACCTTCCTTCCAGTATCCCTAGAAACCTAACGTGCGAGTCCATCCCCAGTTCCTCTTTATCTAAAAGCTCCCATAAGCTCAGGACCCCCTGAGCGTGCACTCACATGAGAAAGCAGGAGAAAGCTTCTGCATCAGGACTCAGGCGAAAGTGTCTCAGGGCCAGGGGTTTGATGTGCTGCCAACGTCGGAAGTTACTGTACTCTCTCTGGGTGTTAGAGGAGCCATCCTGCGAGGCGTTGGACTGGTTGGTGGCCAGGCGGCCCTCCCTGGAAGTGCCATGTGGCCATGGCCCAGAGTTCACTGGGCGAATGATAGGGGTCAGCTGGGCAGCTGGTGGTGGAGCTTGAGGAGGAAAGCCTGGGGTCCAGCCTCCCTTGCCAGCCTGACGTCCTCGAGAGGGAACAAAGACTCTGAGCACGAACGGGCCAGTGTCTGTTCGGATGGGCCTATGAAGAGCCTCACAATCAATCTCTGGTGGGCAGGCTTCATCACTGACCCCTCGATGGCGGTCTTGGTCGTGCCTCTGGGCATCTTGGCCGGCGTGGGACTCAGATGGACTTGAGCCCATTCCGGGTGCACTGTGGCTCGGGGCTGCCGGCCCACCGTCGTCCTCTTTCAAGTCCAGGAGTTGTTTCTGCACCAGCTGGTAGGAGGGAGGAGGACAGTGACAGCTCCACTCGCACGTGTGAGAGGAGGAGCACTGGGCAGTGGGACAATGGCCCTGGGGGGGAGGAGGGGACGGGTGACCCCAGGACTAGACTCCAAATACAGACACGGTGGCATTCCTGCCATCCTCCTGCACCTTATTCCCAGCTGTGTGTCCTTCCCTCCGCTCCCGGCTCCCCATCCTCTCCTTCCTATCACCCTGCGCTGCACCCGCCCCAGAGAGGGCCCTTCCCCATGCCAGGCCTCCGAGGCACGGAAGGGACGGACAGAGCCATGTGGGCCTCCTGTTCTGGGGCCCTACCTCTCCCCTGCTCGCTGGGGTCCCTCCGTGCCCTGGTCTTCCTGGGTGTCCCTTGTCTCCCCTGTTCTACCTGCGATCCCTCCCTCCTCTGGCTCCCCTGGGCCACCTGGTTTCCCCTGTCCCCTGGATCACCTGGGGTCCCCCCTCCCCTGGAGTCCCCTGGCTCCCTAAGTGTCCCTCTCCCTCCCCTGGCTCACTTCTTCAGGGGTGAGTCCTTCCTCCTGCTTCAGCTCCTCAGCAAGGGCCAAGAGATCCAGCTGTGGGTCTGGGGAAAACAGTTCTGCCAGGGATCGAGGGTGAATGACTGCCTCCACCTGGGACAGAAAGAAGAGGCTGTGAGCATCCTTGGCCAGGAGTGGCCTGTGACACAAGAAGACCAGGAGGGAAAGTGAAAAGCAGAGACCCACCCCCACTCTCCTCCACAAGGCGGGGATGGTCAGCACACACACACACACACACACACAAACATGCACATACACAGTCACACACAAAAGAGCACATATACAGATGCACATACACAGACACACAAAGGCATACACACAGACACAAACATATACACACATACATCTGCGTAAACCTCCCCTAACACCGGGCTCAGGAACAAGGAGCTGAGCTTAAGTCCCATCGGCCTGAGCAGAACCCAGATCTTGGGTGCTGAGAGTTCCATGCCCTGGCATCTTGTAGACCCCAGGCTCCAGGCCCAGCCTACCTTGGTGACAGAGTCTTCCCGGGAACGCAGCTCGTCAATGTAGCTCAAGAGACACGGGTCCAAGCAGGTGTCGTCCTCTTCCTGCTTCAGCTCATTTCCGTCCTTTCCACATTCTGCATGTGACTTGCCTCTGGCTGAGTGGACGGGCCCCACCAGCGCCTCCATCCTGTCCACATACTCCCTCACAGTCTCAGGGGGAATCTCCTTGGGCGCCTTGGGCTCCGGGGTCCGCTGGGATCTGTGTGGCTTCGGGTGCGAGGGCTGGGCCCTGGGGCCGGACATCCTGGGAGCACAGGCTGAGGCAGAGCAGGAGGAAGGGAAGGAAGGTGAGGGACTCCCGGTCCACCTCCTGACCACCGAGCGCACGTTGGTGAGGGCATTGTTTGGGGGGCGTTGATGTGGGTGTGGGAGGGGTCAGGACCATCTGAAGCCTCATGCACAGTTGGAGAGGGGAGGTTAGGGGGTCATCTAAGAGAGTCACAAGTAAGGAAGTGGGGAACCTCCAATTTTCTAGGGGTCTCCCCATCAAGCCCACTTCTTAGGCAGACTTCGTGTGGGGTCCTTTGACAGGGAGGTGTGAGAGGAGTTACAAAACTGACCAAGTCAATACCCCGTAGTGACAAGGGGCAGCTGAGACCCCACCCCCCCACACCCCGCCTCGGTGGCTGTTTTGGTTGAAAGACCAATGCCCCTGTCTTGAAAGAAAAGGATCCACATGGGGACGGTGGCCAACCCTAGGCCCCTGTTACCTGTGCCTTCAGCTCCAGTGGGAAGCTGGTTGCCTGGCTGAAGGCGCACTTTCGGGGCTGGGGGCCCCCGAGGATCCAGCTTCGGTGGGGCTGGAGGAGGCAGGTCCTGCGCGCACTGCATCCACTGCAAATGCTGAATGTGCGTCTCCTCCTCGGCCGCAAATTCCATGAACCTGGGGGGTGACGGAGGCACAGGCCACCCTGAGAAAAAGGCCTGGGTTCTGGAGCCCAACAGAGGCAGCCAAGAATGAGGCACTGGGAGAGGATGTGCCTTGGGGCCGTCAAGGCCCTGTGCGGTGCTGTCCACAGCAGAGAGCTGCTCCTGGAAGTGATAACAAGATCTGGGACCCTTCCTGCCTCACCAGCACTGGAGGGCATGCAACAGCATAGACCCAGGTCGCTGAATTGAACCAGGTCAACGGGACACATGGCTGACCCAGGGGGCACCCTCCTCATGCCCCCGTCCCCATCCAGAACCACATGAAGGGCTGACAGCCAGAGGCTGGAACAGGCATGTGTTCCCCACAGGGGTCCTTGCCCGAATCCAGGACACTGGGCTAGGACTGAGAGTCCTGGAACATAGACCTGGAGACAGGGCCCAGGAGAGGCTGGACGATGTGGATGCTGAGCTTAGAGGAGAGGCCTTCCCTTCCTCTGAGAGGCGCTCGTTTGTTTGCTTTTGTTTCTTACACCAAGGGGATTACCATGGAGCAAACACTGGAAGGGCCGGAGACCCTTGGGCCGACGACAGCTGGCTTCCCCAGCCTCTTCAGGGATGCCAGGGTACCCACTCAGGGCACTTTTCATGAGGAGAGGTGGTCCCAAATCTATGTTAAGTGGCCGCCAGCCGCCCACCACTAAGGAAGCAGCAGGCTGGCGGGTGGAGCTCTTTCCCCGGCCCAGCCCATATGGCCGGAGTTGGACCCCTACTGGACTCACAGCTTCACCCTGCCCCGTCCTGAGACCTTCATGTCAAGGCAAGGGTAGGTCAAAATCAGGGGAAGGCAGAGCTCCTGGTGGAGGAAGGACAGAAGTCTCAAACGCTCAAGGTGAGGGCGGGGTTTCCGGGGGACAGTAGGGCCCCTGGGCTGCGGGGCCCCTGTGCTGGGTGACAGCCCTTCTCCTCTGTCCTCTCTGATGAGCACCCCCACGGCCAGACCCTGCCCTCACCCACTCGCCTCACCCTCCACGCAGCCCCTGGGCCCAGGACGCTGACTCACTTTTCGGCCATCTCGTAGTAGATCATCCGGTCAAGGTTGCTCAAGCGCCGCCATTCCTGCACGGCCCTCCGCAGTCCCTCCTCCAGCGGCATGGTGGGATTCAGGCGGGCCACGGATCGAAGCACTGGGCTGTAAGCCCTCGGGGTCAGTCTCCGGGCCCAGCCCAGCCCCCACCTGCCTGAGCCCACCCGCCCATGTGGACCACACATCGCTCAACCCAGAATGACTGAGCAACAGGAGGGTGAGAGGCGGGCGTCTGGGAGGGCAAAGACAAGCCTTCCCGGCCACTGCTGTCACCGCCTCACACTCACTCAAGGATGACCATCCACTCCCAGGCTAGAGCTGGGACATTGTGCCTTGGGGAGCTCTTTTCCTCCTCAAGGCTGCATTTTCATGATAAAAATCATCATCATCAATCAGGCATGGCATGTGCCAAGCAATCTGCTAACACTTCATAGATTAGCCCAAGGAGTCTTCGGCACAGTCCTCTGAGTGAAGTGTAATTGTCCCCTTTTTACCAGGGACCGGAGGTTTAGGATGGAAATGCCTGCCAGGCTCACAACTCTAGTGGGAGAGAGCCCACGCCCTTAGGAGAGCTCTACCATCACCCTGTTCCTCGTGGAATTCTCCACAACGAAGTGGAGGCATGCATAAAGCGCTCTCCTGGGCCCCGCGCTCCTCCCCCTCCTCTGAAGTGACCTCCCCTGGTCATGTACGCTCAAGTCCTGTATGAAAGGACACGGCACCACAGGAGAGTGCGGCATCCACTCCTGGGCTCCTCACCTTACACCACGACCCTCTCTGACTGCAAGTCTTCAGTCCATATTACCATGAGAATCATGGAAGAGCAAGCTGGCCAGACTCACAGGGTGGTGGGGCCCGTTGAGATAGGGCACATTTCAGTCCTGATGTCACGGACTGGCAGGCCCACCCATGTGACCGACAACGTGCCTTCTCATAGCATGGACATCGCCCTCACACCTTCCTTCCAGTATCCCTAGAAACCTAACGTGCGAGTCCATCCCCAGTTCCTCTTTATCTAAAAGCTCCCATAAGCTCAGGACCCCCTGAGCGTGCATTCACATGAGAAAGCAGGAGAAAGCTTCTGCATCAGGACTCAGGCGAAAGTGTCTCAGGGCCAGGGGTTTGATGTGCTGCCAACGTCGGAAGTTACTGTACTCTCTCTGGGTGTTAGAGGAGCCATCCTGCGAGGCGTTGGACTGGTTGGTGGCCAGGCGGCCCTCCCTGGAAGTGCCATGTGGCCATGGCCCAGAGTTCACTGGGCGAATGATAGGGGTCAGCTGGGCAGCTGGTGGTGGAGCTTGAGGAGGAAAGCCTGGGGTCCAGCCTCCCTTGCCAGCCTGACGTCCTCGAGAGGGAACAAAGACTCTGAGCACGAACGGGCCAGTGTCTGTTCGGATGGGCCTATGAAGAGCCTCACAATCAATCTCTGGTGGGCAGGCTTCATCACTGACCCCTCGATGGCGGTCTTGGTCGTGCCTCTGGGCATCTTGGCCGGCGTGGGACTCAGATGGACTTGAGCCCATTCCGGGTGCACTGTGGCTCGGGGCTGCCGGCCCACCGTCGTCCTCTTTCAAGTCCAGGAGTTGTTTCTGCACCAGCTGGTAGGAGGGAGGAGGACAGTGACAGCTCCACTCGCACGTGTGAGAGGAGGAGCACTGGGCAGTGGGACAATGGCCCTGGGGGGGAGGAGGGGACGGGTGACCCCAGGACTAGACTCCAAATACAGACACGGTGGCATTCCTGCCATCCTCCTGCACCTTATTCCCAGCTGTGTGTCCTTCCCTCCGCTCCCGGCTCCCCATCCTCTCCTTCCTATCACCCTGCGCTGCACCCGCCCCAGAGAGGGCCCTTCCCCATGCCAGGCCTCCGAGGCACGGAAGGGACGGACAGAGCCATGTGGGCCTCCTGTTCTGGGGCCCTACCTCTCCCCTGCTCGCTGGGGTCCCTCCGTGCCCTGGTCTTCCTGGGTGTCCCTTGTCTCCCCTGTTCTACCTGCGATCCCTCCCTCCTCTGGCTCCCCTGGGCCACCTGGTTTCCCCTGTCCCCTGGATCACCTGGGGTCCCCCCTCCCCTGGAGTCCCCTGGCTCCCTAAGTGTCCCTCTCCCTCCCCTGGCTCACTTCTTCAGGGGTGAGTCCTTCCTCCTGCTTCAGCTCCTCAGCAAGGGCCAAGAGATCCAGCTGTGGGTCTGGGGAAAACAGTTCTGCCAGGGATCGAGGGTGAATGACTGCCTCCACCTGGGACAGAAAGAAGAGGCTGTGAGCATCCTTGGCCAGGAGTGGCCTGTGACACAAGAAGACCAGGAGGGAAAGTGAAAAGCAGAGACCCACCCCCACTCTCCTCCACAAGGCGGGGATGGTCAGCACACACACACACACACACACACAAACATGCACATACACAGTCACACACAAAAGAGCACATATACAGATGCACATACACAGACACACAAAGGCATACACACAGACACAAACATATACACACATACATCTGCGTAAACCTCCCCTAACACCGGGCTCAGGAACAAGGAGCTGAGCTTAAGTCCCATCGGCCTGAGCAGAACCCAGATCTTGGGTGCTGAGAGTTCCATGCCCTGGCATCTTGTAGACCCCAGGCTCCAGGCCCAGCCTACCTTGGTGACAGAGTCTTCCCGGGAACGCAGCTCGTCAATGTAGCTCAAGAGACACGGGTCCAAGCAGGTGTCGTCCTCTTCCTGCTTCAGCTCATTTCCGTCCTTTCCACATTCTGCATGTGACTTGCCTCTGGCTGAGTGGACGGGCCCCACCAGCGCCTCCATCCTGTCCACATACTCCCTCACAGTCTCAGGGGGAATCTCCTTGGGCGCCTTGGGCTCCGGGGTCCGCTGGGATCTGTGTGGCTTCGGGTGCGAGGGCTGGGCCCTGGGGCCGGACATCCTGGGAGCACAGGCTGAGGCAGAGCAGGAGGAAGGGAAGGAAGGTGAGGGACTCCCGGTCCACCTCCTGACCACCGAGCGCACGTTGGTGAGGGCATTGTTTGGGGGGCGTTGATGTGGGTGTGGGAGGGGTCAGGACCATCTGAAGCCTCATGCACAGTTGGAGAGGGGAGGTTAGGGGGTCATCTAAGAGAGTCACAAGTAAGGAAGTGGGGAACCTCCAATTTTCTAGGGGTCTCCCCATCAAGCCCACTTCTTAGGCAGACTTCGTGTGGGGTCCTTTGACAGGGAGGTGTGAGAGGAGTTACAAAACTGACCAAGTCAATACCCCGTAGTGACAAGGGGCAGCTGAGACCCCACCCCCCCACCCCCCGCCTCGGTGGCTGTTTTGGTTGAAAGACCAATGCCCCTGTCTTGAAAGAAAAGGATCCACATGGGGACGGTGGCCAACCCTAGGCCCCTGTTACCTGTGCCTTCAGCTCCAGTGGGAAGCTGGTTGCCTGGCTGAAGGCGCACTTTCGGGGCTGGGGGCCCCCGAGGATCCAGCTTCGGTGGGGCTGGAGGAGGCAGGTCCTGCGCGCACTGCATCCACTGCAAATGCTGAATGTGCGTCTCCTCCTCGGCCGCAAATTCCATGAACCTGGGGGGTGACGGAGGCACAGGCCACCCTGAGAAAAAGGCCTGGGTTCTGGAGCCCAACAGAGGCAGCCAAGAATGAGGCACTGGGAGAGGATGTGCCTTGGGGCCGTCAAGGCCCTGTGAGGTGCTGTCCACAGCAGAGAGCTGCTCCTGGAAGTGATAACAAGATCTGGGACCCTTCCTGCCTCACCAGCACTGGAGGGCATGCAACAGCATAGACCCAGGTCGCTGAATTGAACCAGGTCAACGGGACACATGGCTGACCCAGGGGGCACCCTCCTCATGCCCCCGTCCCCATCCAGAACCACATGAAGGGCTGACAGCCAGAGGCTGGAACAGGCATGTGTTCCCCACAGGGGTCCTTGCCCGAATCCAGGACACTGGGCTAGGACTGAGAGTCCTGGAACATAGACCTGGAGACAGGGCCCAGGAGAGGCTGGACGATGTGGATGCTGAGCTTAGAGGAGAGGCCTTCCCTTCCTCTGAGAGGCGCTCGTTTGTTTGCTTTTGTTTCTTACACCAAGGGGATTACCATGGAGCAAACACTGGAAGGGCCGGAGACCCTTGGGCCGACGACAGCTGGCTTCCCCAGCCTCTTCAGGGATGCCAGGGTACCCACTCAGGACACTTTTCATGAGGAGAGGTGGTCCCAAATCTATGTTAAGTGGCCGCCAGCCGCCCACCACTAAGGAAGCAGCAGGCTGGCGGGTGGAGCTCTTTCCCCGGCCCAGCCCATATGGCCGGAGTTGGACCCCTACTGGACTCACAGCTTCACCCTGCCCCGTCCTGAGACCTTCATGTCAAGGCAAGGGTAGGTCAAAATCAGGGGAAGGCAGAGCTCCTGGTGGAGGAAGGACAGAAGTCTGAAACTCTCAAGGTGAGGGCGGGGTTTCCGGGGGACAGTAGGGCCCCTGTGCTGCGGGGACCCTGTGCTGGGTGACAGCCCTTCTCCTCTGTCCTCTCTGATGAGCACCCCCACGGCCAGACCCTGCCCTCACCCACTCGCCTCACCCTCCACGCAGCCCCTGGGCCCAGGACGCTGACTCACTTTTCCGCCATCTCATAGTGGATCATCCGGTCAAGGTTGCTCAAGCGCCACCATTCCTGCACGGCCCTCCGCAGTCCCTCCTCCAGCGGCATGGTGGGATTCAGGCGGGCCACGGATCGAAGCACTGGGCTGTAAGCCCTCAGGGTCAGTCTCCGGGCCCAGCCCAGCCCCCACCTGCCTGAGCCCACCCGCCCATGTGGACCACACATCACTCAACCCAGAATGACTGAGCAACAGGAGGGTGAGAGGCGGGCGTCTGGGAGGGCAACGACAAGCCTTCCCGGCCACTGCTGTCACCGCCTCATACTCACTCAAGGATGACCATCCACTCCCAGGCTAGAGCTGGGACATTGTGCCTTTGGGAGCTCTTTTCCTCCTCAAGGCTGCATTTTCATAATAAAATTCATCATCATCAATGAGGCATGGCATGTGCCAAGCAATCTGCTCACACTTCATAGATTAGCCCAAGGAGTCTTCGGCACAGTCCTCTGAGTGAAGTGTAATTGTCCCCTTTTTACCAGGGACCGGAGGTTTAGGATGGAAATGCCTGCCAGGCTCACAACTCTAGTGGGAGAGAGCCCACGCCCTTAGGAGAGCTCTACCATCACCCTGTTCCTCGTGGAATTCTCCACAACGAAGTGGAGGCATGCATAAAGCGCTCTCCTGGGCCCCGCGCTCCTCCCCCTCCTCTGAAGTGAGCTCCCCTGGCCATGTACGCTCAAGTCCTGTATGAAGGACACGGCACCACAGGAGAGTGCGGCATCCACTCCTGGGCTCCTCACCTTACACCACGACCCTCTCTGACTGCAAGTCTTCAGTCCATATTACCATGAGAATCATGGAAGAGCAAGCTGGCCAGACTCACAGGGTGGTGGGGCCCGTTGAGATAGGGCACATTTCAGTCCTGATGTCACGGACTGGCAGGCCCACCCATGTGACCGACAATGTGCCCTCTCATAGCATGGACATCGCCCTCACACCTTCCTTCCAGTATCCCTAGAAACCTAACGTGCGAGTCCATCCCCAGTTCCTCTTTATCTAAAAGCTCCCATAAGCTCAGGACCCCCTGAGCGTTCACTCACATGAGAAAGCAGGAAAAATCTTCTGCATCACGACTCAGGCAAAAGTATCTCCGGGCCAGGGGCTTGATGTGCTGCCTACTTAGGAAGTTACTGTACTCTCTCTGGGTGTTAGAGGAGCCATCCTGCGAGGCGTTGGACTGGTTGGTGGCCAGGCGGCCCTCCCTGGAAGTGCCATGTGGCCATGGCCCATAGTTCACTGGGCGAATGATAGGGGCCAGCTGGGCAGCTGGTGGTGGAGCTTGAGGAGGAAAGCCTGGGGTCCAGCCTCCCTTGCCAGCCTGACTAACTCCAACAGCTGCAGCAGTCACAACGGTCCCCATCACAGGGGTTGCTAAGAATACGGGGGCAGGACATGCAGCACTCCTGCTAAGGGCCCCTGGAGCGCTCCAGTTGAGGGGGGCCTGAGTAACGACAAAGGTCTGAGTCTGGGGGGCCTGCAGTGTCCTCCCTTGTGACCTGACTTGGACAGTGAGGTTGCAAGCCCCAGGGGCACTGGGGCCACGGCCACCATTAGCCACCAAAGGCGTCCTGGGGAAAGCTGGCAGCAGCAGGCTGCTGCCAGCAGGGAATGCTGGGGTGATGGGAGGTGGCAAGTGCTGCTGCCAGGGTGGCCGGTGCTGGGCGCCAGGAATGGGTGGAGGGAAGGGCACTGCCGTGAAAGTAGACAAGGAGGCACCGGGGTTCATGGTCACATCCGTTCCCAGCACTGGAGATGCTGTTGAGGCAAAGGAAAGGAGTGAATGGAGGAGGAGAATGGGCAAGTGGGACTGAGGCTTTCTGTGGCATCAGAGTGTAAATCTCCACAGGTGAGGGACACTTGGACAAGGGAAACTGTGCAGCGTGCAAATGTCTTCAAGTGATTTTCATGCCCTGACCTCCAGTTGAGAGTTATTCCACTGGTGACCCCGCGCCCATCCACCAAGGTCCCTGAACCCTGTCTGCCGAGAAGAAATCGCCTCAGCAAGCACTGACTTGGAGAGCCTCCCTAAGGCACCCCCTGGCACCTAAGCCTCACAGGCTGTCTCCCAAGACCTGGAACTGTGTGGACATCCGCTCTGTGAGAAATGCCCCTCAGCCGGCGTACTAGCAGGTAGGGACCTTCTCCAAGGTAAGTTCTAGGCACCCAAAGGCCCTTTGTGGACAGGTATTGTGTAAAATATTAGGGTCCCACCTCCTCCTCAGTCCTCCTTTTCCTGATGCTCAGTAGAAATCCCCTCTTTCTTTCCTAGCCTCACAAAACAAAACAAAATGCTGGAAAATATCTCTCTAATGGAATCCCGATACAAACCCATAACATTGGCCCAGAATGCACCTGCATCTCAGAACAACCCACAGCAGACACGTAACATGGGCCACGTCCTGCCACCCCCTTCCCAGTGCCCAGAGTCACTGTCATCACTCAGGTGTTCTGTTCCTAGGAGGCGGGGGTGGGGGTGGTGGTGTGTGAGAAGTAGGCACGTGTCCCTTAGATTCTGTCATTTCACAGCCAGTGATGGCTGCAGAGGATTAAACAAGGGCCAGGGAATTGTCATGTTACATTGGTCATGGGAGTACAGACCGCCTGTGGTCCTTCCCCTTCCAGCTCCCAATAACGGAAAGACAATCTGAGAAGCAGGCATAAGCCAGTTGCCATGGCGATCAAATTGTCTGGAACACATCCCTGTTCAGGAGAACAAGGTACACACCACGGTGCACCTAATTAATCAGAACAGGTGTCATAGGACGTGTAATAATAACACAGAAGATCGTCTTCCTGCCCCTGGGCTACACTCCTTCCCCCTTTAAAAGAGGAAGCAGCCTTCACAGACAATCCACCCGAAACAACCCCACTCCACATCTGTCCCCTGTCCATGAAGGAGTGACAGGAAATATGAACAAACTCTTCCTCTCAAGGCAGCCTGAGGGTCCACCATGAGATACTGGATGAGATGAAGTAAGTCTGAAGAACTGCGATTCCACAAAAGGAAGAACAATTCAGAACAACTCAGGAACCTGAGCCCTCTCTTGGCTGAAGTTACACGGTTGCCCATCCCCTGTTGAATCCCAAGCAACAGTTGCCTGAACTGAGAAGTGAGCTCTGGGCTGGCAGGAGTGGACGAGGTGTGGGCTGCGGCAGTTAGAGTAACCTCCTGCCTAGCTCTCGGAGAGGACACTTCACTGCAGGTGTGGCCACACACAGCCCCACTGAATAGTTTTCTCACCAAGACCATCTCTCCCCACGGCCCCCTTAGATACAGTATGCTCCTGTTCAAATCCCTTAGAAAGATATGGTGAGGCAAGCTTCAGGTGCCTCAGGAACACAAGACAGGTCTAGGCTTTCCTCATGACCCTCCCTGTGTCACCACCAGGACATCACACATATCCTTACACACATGTTTCAAAGTGGCTTGTCTCCCTTCTAGAAAGAATCAACCTGCCTGCTGCCATCCTTTCTCCATAGCCAGGGCAATTCCTCTTGATCCGCCTCCAATGACCCCTCCTCCCCAGTGCAGTCTCAGGTTCCTTCAGGCTCCCCAGTCTCCCCAGGTGAAATGTCCTCGTGTGTCCAGGGCTCTCTTCTCCCTCTACTTCAGTCCAACTGTGTGCCCAACGTGAGGTATCACGTGTGAACCCGAAGCATGTGAGGGATGGCAGGGTCTCTGAGAACACACCCCCAGCCTATAGGCTTACCTCCTTCTGAAGCCATCCTGCAGGCTTGGGCACGGACTACTGCTGCCTGGTAGCCTCAATGAGAAAAGTCAAGACCAGGACCCAGAGAGTGACCTGCTTCAACAGACGCTCAGGATCCAACTGAAGGAGGGGCACGTTTGAGTCATAACAGTAGAATGTGGCTGAAACATTCTGCAGTGGGGGAGGGGCAGAGGGCACGTGGGTCTGGGTAGGGTGGGGGTGGGGAGACATTCCACGAGGGCTCTGGCAGGTAGGCAAGAACCGGAAGTTCCTTCCACCTCACACAGTGGCAACACAATTGGCATGTGCCTCTTTACGCAGGTTATAGACTGTTTCTTTGATTCACGGCACCGAGGTTGGACTTGATGGTCCCTTCCTTTCACTTCTTTTTCCATCAACCTAGTTTTGTGTCCCTCAACACACTCTGCTTCCTACCTGGCTCTTGACTTACTTCAACAGAGACTAGACTTTCTGAACAAAATTCAGAACTGTTAGTCTGATAAACACTTGGGTATTTATGGCCACATGGAACTGAGTATTTGAAATTAGGATTGTCTCAGCAGATCCAGTGTCTTTGACTGCTGTATGTACATCACTCCTAAGGGACTGGTCCTTGTGCTCCAACCAACATCCAGCAGGACCAGCCTTACTAATGATCCTTTGTGCTGGAAAGCCCCTGTCCATCAAAAAACCGTCATGCAGCCCCCATGTCCAAGACCAGAATTCACTAAATGTCTTTCTCATAGTATTCCATGGTTGTAAAACATTTAGTTTTTTACCTTTTAAATGATTTTAGTATAATATTTTGAGCGAGCAACACCTTCTCATGGTTCAAAATTAAATTGTGCAAATTGGAATATGCAGTGGCGAGTCCTCCTCCCACCTCTTTCCCCTGTCAACCCAATCCTCTTTCCCGGAGGAAACCAGTGTTATCTCTTTCACTAAAATCTTCCCAGAGATACGTCATGCAACTAAAAACGAAGGCAATCTGTTTTCTTTTTTAAAATGCCTTCATTTTTTTTCTAGTTGAAAATTCATATATGTTCCAATATATCTGAGGATATTTCCAATGATTGTCTTTGTACGGGTATCGTGGCTCCTCTGTTTCTGCACTAGATTCCTAGAACAAGACTTTCTAGTCTCTTAAATTTCAAAGCACCTGAAAGAATAGGGTGGCTCGATCTAGTAAAGAAAAGTAACAAATGCCTAACTGAATTTGACTTTTGAATTTCACATAAACAATGAATTCATTTTTAGTACAACTTTGTCCCATGCAACATTTTGGACATAGTTTTACTGCAAATTCTTTCCCTGTTTATCTGAAATTTACATTTAACTCGAAATCTGTATTTTATCTGGCAACACTACCAAAAAATCAGAACATACTAAGCTATTATCAGTTACTCATCCTTATGAGAAAGAGAACTTGGAGTGATGAGACTCAAGTGTGCACCTTGGCTCCAACAGAAAACACAACTGTAAACATACACAAAATCTGCAGGCTCTTTGGATGAAATGGATTTGGAAGAGCCATCATATAGCACTGAACATCTTGGCTTAGTAGGGGTAAGGATAGAAGTAAGGAACAAGAAGGCAGAAAATCTTCTTCTCTTTCCTTATGTTAAAGGGACTAAACATCCTAGAGCCCTGGTTTTTCTAGGTGTTAAAAGTCTACTACCCATGAGATGGATGTGCACCTTGACACAATGCCAAGAGTTTATCCACCAGTGTCCAATCCCCATTCAGACAAGCCCACTTCCATCTAAATCCTAGCCTGCAAGCCCTGCTTACAAGTTTGTTAATTTCCTGTCTGCATTACATACACTTGCTCTTTACAGTCTAGGCTCATCGTTGCATATGGCCCCATCTGCATGGGAATCATGGTAGCATTCCTTTTACAAAACTTGTTTGATTATTATTTTCATATTGAGAATCCATGTCAGTCAGTTTACCACTATCAAAATGATATGAAAGAGTATTCGTGTTTTGTGTTGTGAGAAGAGAGGACTGTTAGGAAAGTTGTCAAGGGAGATGAAGGCTGAAAACCTCAGAGGATGGCAACCAAATCTCTTGCGAGACGAGATTCTTTCACTGCTGTAGCTGCAGTAGAACTCCAACTGATTGTGGGGTGTTGGGGAAGGAAACAGAGGTTTAGAAGGACTGTTCCACAGTGTGAAAAAGACTCCTGTTGGTGCTTAAGAAGTTCCTTGCCCCTTGTCAGGAAAAACTGACTCAGAAGAAGATGAGAAGATAAGGTGAGAATATTTCAAGCAACATCATGGTGAAACTTTATATCTAAAGAAACTTTAGACATAAAGTTTCTAAATGAACTTTATATCTAAAGAAACTCCTGTCGGGGACTGAAAAAAATAAACAGTTTGGGAATATCGCTCAGTACTGGAGCTTTTACAATGAAGGAAAACTCATATGATTTTCAACCAATAACTTCATACTAGAGGGATGGTGAGGCAAAATATTGTACCCAGGCACTCGAGAAAGGCAGGCTTCCTTGTTGCTTCCTCCCTTTGTTCAGTCATTCAACCAATTATTTACAAGATTCTCACTCATAATTCTGATACAGTATTTGAAGGACTCTTCTCAAGGCCACTGATACAAAAATTGCACTGTGCAAAAATTAGCCAGTCCCAATTCTGCAATCACTTTTGTAATACTTCAAAATCCTACACCCCAGGGACAGAGATAATCAAATTAGCCCAAATGTAATTTGGGAAGAGCAGTCACAGAAGGGAGTATCTAAAAGTCCTTTGGATCATGATCTCTGACTATTCCTGCACAGAGGCTGCGGGCAGGCATTGACTACTGAGAAAAACAACTCTGGACATGCATCACAAGCCTCAGAAGACAGTTCATCTTCCACTCAATCACAAAACATTAAAGAAACGAAGAGATACCATGTTTGTGTCTTGTGGAGTTTTCAAGTCTGTGCACTTGGAGGCGCTTAGTGCTGTTAGATGTGAGGGGTCTTCAGAGGCATCCTGTTGAGTGAGAAATGCTCTAATCTTGCAATTGACCAGAAAGAGGATCTGATGATTGAAGTTTCTTTGGGAAGTATTACAAAGTCAGGTCAGTAAGTTGATCCCGCTACTATTTTTGTTGTTGTTGTTGTTTTTAATGCCGACTGAAAGTCTGCAAGAGATTACAAAAAAGGAGGGAGGGAAAGTAAAATTGTTCCCATACTACCTGTTGTGCTGAAATTGGCCCAGATTGTCCACTCTCTCTCAAAGTTATTTATAAAAAAAAAAAAACCGTACAAAGGAAACACCTGTGAATCAACATTTATTGAAAAACCTCCATGTATTAAATACACTGAGAAAAAATATTCTAGTAGAGTAAATGCGTTTGGAAAAACTCTAGGAACGGAGTCAGGAGACAGTATCTTAAGAGTGTTTCCCAGGTCTGAATTCTTTGCTAGAATTGTTCTTTAACGGAAACTTCAGGCTTGCTAGGAAAAAGGACCTACTGTTTTTTGAAAGGCATAAACAAGAACCAAGGAACTGCAGTCCAAAGGGCATGAAAGCACTTGCCCCAATTTGAGGCTACTGTGCTTAGAGCGGAGCTCTCCAGAACTATTTGTAGCTAAGTGCATGGGTTTCACGTGTGCAGTATAAAAATCAGGAGTGCACATCTCACAAGAGCTGGTTTTAAGAAGAGACCGTCACGAAGGTTCCCGGCGAGGAGTGTCGCCAGGGACGCTCCGCAGCGTGCCCGACACTCCACCTCTCTCCTCTCTGGCAGAGAGCTGCAGGACCAGATGCCCGCGTGCCCCGCGCCTGCACGCCTGCGCACGCCCACGGGGGCGGGGCTCTCGGGCACGCGGACCGCCGTCCTCCCACGGTTCCTGGCATCTGTTGGGGCAGTCGGCTCCGGAAGACAGGAGCGCATGCGCGAGCGCGGAGGGTGGGGCCCCAACGGCCGTCCGGCGGGGGCGGGGCCTGTCATGGCGGCCTCGAGAGTCAATTCCAGGAACCCTGAGGTAAGGGGTATGGGGACTTTTCACCCCTCAGGTGTCACCGCTCTGCGCTGTTGTTCACCCTGTGGGTTGTTTGTGCCCTTGTCCGTGTAAGGAGACTCCCCACAATGTGGATTCACGCCCCCATAGAGCTCGATTCCCTTGAGGGGTTTACCCCAGGGTTATTGGCACCACTGGGGAGCCGGCTGCATGAAGGGTTCAGTGATTGCGGGGCCTACAGTGGGGGGTAAGTAGTGTGTGTGAGCTATTAAACAGGTGCCGTTCTAGGCCGCGCGTTCTGAAGAGTACAAAAGCTAGAGGGACGTTCTTGCGAGTTGAAAACCCTCATCTGGTTCCAAAGGTGTAGCTCAGGTGATTGGAAAATGAGTGAAGATCGAAGGAACACACTCATGGTTTCACTAGTGTCTTCCTTCTTATCATAAAAACATCAATCACCACTTATGTTCAAACTGCATTTTTTTGTCAGTGATGGGAGCAACTTTGCTGAATGTGGTAATAAACATGTATTTGTAGTCTGATGTCAAATCATGATTGATTTGCAAGCATAGATGGGGTCTGTACATATTTAATTGGTTGGTGGGAATCTGATATGTAGTCAAATGTGTGGGTTGGTTTTGTCTGTGGATGTTTGTGTCTGAAGGGAGGTCATGCCTGTGTTTTTGTGAGAGTGTGTAAGAGTGAGTGTTGTACTTGGAGGGTGTTGAGATGTGACGCAGGCATACTCAAGGAGTTGGTGGTTAGGTGTTTGTAATTAGGTGTTTGGGGAATATGTTTACACGTGTTTTTTTCACCCATGAATTTGGGGATTTATGTGTGTCTAATGGTGGATTTGGAAGGATTATCTGCATATGCATAAGGGCAATGTCAGGAAAAATAGTGGTGTATATTACTTTGGGTGTCCAGTCTGTTTATTTTGTATATTTGGGGAATGTAGGATGATCATTTGTGTATTCAGGGCATGTTGTATGGTTATGGGGTGTTTGTGTGTGTGCATTTTCAGGAGCTGTCTACGTATATTTGGATGTGTAGAGGGCAAGTCTGTGACTATTTTATGGGACTGGTGGATGTTGTATATGTAGGTATGTCGTGTTTGTATGATTCTGTATTCTGCAAGATGGCAGAGTTAATTGTGTGTGAGAGGTTGGGAATGTGGGGTTATGTATATGCCAGTAGTGTGGTACTGCATGTGTATTTGGAACAAAGGGCATATAGGATGATATTATTGCATATTTGTAGTGTTCTGGGTAATTGTGGTTGCATTTGGGACTTGTGGAGAGTTATGTGTTAAATGAGTTTGTGTGTGTATTCAAGGGGCATGGCCACTTGGAGGAATATTTGCTGAGGCTGTGCATTTGTAATTTTCAGTAGGAGCCTCTGAAGCTTATGTATTTTGGGAAGTGAGTATATGTGTATCTGATAAAGAGGTGGGGTTCTATGTTTCTACAGGGAAGTTGGACAATTGCATTTCTATGTATTAGAAATATGTGATATGGGTATTTGTTAGTACTTGCATATGTGTGAGCTGGCTCCTAATAGCTAGGGATAATTTGATATATGGAAGTTGTTTCATAAATGGTTTGCTGGAGACACTTCCATGTATCTTACTTGTGTATTCTAATCTGTGTGTGTGTCCATCATCAGGTTCATGCATTATCAAAGTTTGTTCATAAGGTATGGAGTTGTTAGGAGTATTCAAAGTGTATTTCTTTGGAGAATGCTAGGGTGTTTATACATGTGTTTGGTAGGAGCAAGAGGTGGTCTGTCTATATATTCGGGGTGAGGGTAGAAATATATATATATAAACACCCCCCCCCCACATATACAGTTTATATGTTGGGGTGGTGGTGGGGAGCTTGTATTCTGGAGAGGTAGCATAACGTATAGTGTTTGGGAGGGGATCTGTATGTTCAGGGCTTGGGAATATTTGCACGTGTGTGTCCATAGGTGTGTGAGAATTGTGTATGTATATTAGTAAGACTGCAGAGGTTGTCGGTGTTTTCCTGTTTTGAGTGTGTCTGAGCATTTGGGGTGTATACTCATGAGTAGTTTGTGGGTGTGTGTATTTGTGATTTGTGAGTATATCAGGAGGCTTAGAGTCCTCTATGTGTCTATTTCAAAATGTAGTGCCTGAAGAATTTAGTGGTGTTGCTTGTTTGTGTGTTCTCAGTATTAGTGAGGTGGACTTATATGTACAGTTGACCCTTGAACAACACACGTTTGAACCACACGGGTCCACTTATAGTGGATTTTTTTTCCAGTAAATACTACAGGACTACTACACGATCCATGGATGCAGAACCACTGCATGGAGGGTTGGCGCCCTAACCCCCAAGTTGTTCAAGGGTCAGCTGTATTTGATAAGAATAGGTTATTTGTGGCTGTGTGTGTTTTTGAGTTCCTGGGGCTTCTGGGGTATGTATTCTGGGGGATGTGAGAGTTTAGTTTGTGTGTTTGGAAACCAGTAGACGGTGTAGGTTATGTGTGTGTGCAGGAATCCTGGAGTATATGTATTTTAGGGCTGTGGGATTGCATATGGGTCTTTTTTGGGTTGCACATGAGACAGTTGTGTACTTGGTGAGCCTGTGTGTTTAGGTACTCAGTGTGTACATCTGGATGGCATATTGGTTGCACGTGTTTGTTTTCAGGCCCATGTTGTGTGTGTATATATAGTTGTGAGAGTGGAATGTGAATATTCAGGGTGAGTAAGGTTTTGTCTGTAAAAATTTAGGTAGTAAGAGGTAGTCTGTGTATTTATTCAGGGTGAGGGTAGAAATGTACGTGTGTGTTCAGGATATATATATATATATATGTATATGTACAAACACATATGTGTATGTGGTATCCTTTTGGTTATATATCTGTGATGGGAGTTGAGGGTTCTACTTGGGGTGTAAGTGGATTGTGTGCACAAATTCATAGGAAAAGGTATGGGATGTGCTGGAACTGGTTCATACTATCCTGGGATAGTCAATGGTGCATATCTCTTCCCAGCTCTGTGTTCAGTGATGTCAGGTGGGTAGCTTGAAATTGGTCATGCTGGGAATATTTATACCACGTAGATAGCATAGGTGAAGTCTTTCCCACCTTTCACGGAGAGTTTTTTAGCACTTACCAGCACACCACTGATGTGCGTGTTTGGATGTATGTATGTAGGAAGCAAGAATATTTGGGCATCGGTGGGTACGTATGGGACACCCATGTGAATTGTGAGTGGGGCATCTGGGGCTATGGGCCCCTGTATATGTGCATTGACCCTGGTAATTGTGAATCATTGCATTGCTTCTATCAGGTTGGTCTGTTCTTTAGGGCCAAAGAATCCCCATAAATGTTGTTGATTCCCAGTAGAAATCATGCAGATGGATACAGGGGTGTCTGTACCTTAGGCAGGTGGACACTCCTTCAGCATGTGTGTGGTCCTAGCATCTGGGTCCCTAGAAGGGGGGGCCTGGTGGACAGATGGCCATGCAGAGCAGAACCTTCACAGGTGTGTTGTTGGCGTGACAGGCAGCAGTCAGAAAGTCACGGGGCTTCCTGGATAGGAGGTCAGATGACCAAGGGCTCTCCCAGGAAAATACCCTGAGAATCAGTTGGACAGCTACAGGCGTTACTGGCTCTTCTGGGGCACAGCTGACGTGCAAGGACACCCTCCACATGGGGTCCAGAGCCACGTGTCCCTGAGCCCAACTGCCCCAGGGTGGTGGGAACTGTTGCATATCAGGCTGGTCAACTGTATCACTAGGTCTCAACCAACCTGTCTCCATGGAAACCTAAGTCCTCAGGGATAGGCAGGACCTCTAGGGATCAGTGAGCTGACAAGGACAGAGGTGGGGAGGCTTTGTCCCCGAGGGAGAGTTGGGGACTGAGACCTGGAGAGCCTGGGGAGTCCCACTCTGAGGAGATATGGCTCTGATGTTCCCAAACCCTTTAGACATGTTCTCTGTTCTTTTCTGAAGGCTCATGATGCTTCTAGCAGTGGGAAGCTTATCTCAGTTTCATGTTTCTCTGATAGGATGAACTGACCCTTTTATTCACTATTCCACATCGAGCTGCAAACCCATCAGATGGAACCACGTGATCATTGTGGCCACCAGCTGACCCTACAGCCACCTTGTGCCTCCCTTGGACCCACCCAGGAATTTCTGAGTCTTCTTTATGGTGAGTCTTGTGGCCTTTTCTCCCTCATTGTGAATCCTCCTGCCAATAAGACATGCTGTGAATGTTAACAAAAGGAAACCTCAACTAGAATTGGAGTCTGGAAGGCCCGTAGAGGGAGCTCTCATGCCGTGTCACTCATCATCAATTACCCCAACAGGAAGAGGTCATTTACTGACCCCAAACAGGAAGTGCAACCACTTTACTACCCCAGCTGGAGGAGGGAAGACTTCCTTCCTGGCCAGCAACAAGAAATAGAAAATAGAAAGAGCTAATAGAAAATTCCGCAGTTTAGCCAATGAGAAGCCATTGTCACCTGAAGTTTCACTTTCCTCCAGTGAACTTTCATTTTTTCCCTTGATGATGACTTTCTTTCCTTGTCCCACCCTCTTTACTTTAAAAGCCTTCTGGGACTTCCCTGGTGGTCCAGGGGCTAAGACTCTGCTCTTCCAATGCACGGGGCATGGGTTCGATCCCTGGTCTGGGAACTAAGATTTCCACATGCCATGTGGCGTGGCCAAAAAACAAAAAGCCTTCCATGTTGTGTAACCCGTTGGAGTATCTCCCTTTCTATCAGATGAGATGCTGCCTGATTCATGAATCGTTTAATAAAGCCAATTTATTCAAACTTCAAAGTAAATCTTCAGATTTACTCAGTTAAATTTTTTTTTTTAATACATTGGTGGCATTCAGAGGTGGCCACTAACAGTTGAATATGTATCCCTCCAGAAATGTTCTGTATAAAAATATGTATGTGGGGGCTTCCCTGGTGGCGCAGTGGTTGAGAATCTGCCTGCTAGTGCAGGGGACACAGGTTCAAGCCCTGGTCTGGGAAGATCCCACATGCCACGGAGCAGCTGGGCCCGTGAGCCACAACTGCTGAGCCTGCGCGTCTGGAGCCTGTTCCCCACAACGGGAGGGGCCGCGACAGTGAAAGGCCCGCGCACCGCGATGAAGAGCGGTCCCCGCACCGCGATGAAGAGTGGCCCCCACTTGCCGTAACTAGAGAAAGCCCTCGCACGAACCGAAGACCCAACACAGCCAAAAATAATAAAATAAAAAATAAATAAATAAAGTAGCTATAAAAAAAAAATATGTATGTGCACTTTTCTAAAATCCACTCTCATGATTCCTCTTGCTAACAGGATGATTTTATGATTAAGTGCTTATCTTTTTAAAAAGAGAAAGATAAATATGTTCGTGGCAGTGATGGGATCTGAAGCAAATTTCTGATAACATTTGGGACAAGGAGAAACAGGTGTGGTGCCCACAACTCCTTTGAGTTCACTGTCTTTCTTGCCATTCCTGAAGGTTGTTGGTAAGCTCCTCTTGGTTTGAGCTCCATTCTCTTTGATTGAGTTTGTGCTCGCAATCTAATTGGCTTTCCTTTACAGGGCAGGTCAGTTTGGCTGGTAGAGGATTCTCCCTGAGGCCAAACCCCTAGCCTTTCAGATGGAAATTCCCAGGACACAGTAACATCTCTTGGTTATTGCCAGTATATTTTTGAGTGGTAAAGCCTAGCCCCTAATTTTGTTCCCTGGGTTCCACATTGGGCACTGCTGGCAGTGTAGTCTGCACTTCCCCATCTGTTTGGCATCAGCCCTCAGTTTCCATGCTTGGAACTGTTGGTGGCGGCTATAGTTCTCCATTTTGTTTGGCATCAGTTTGCAGTCCCCATTCCTTGGGATTTGCTGGTTGGATCTTTTTCCTCAGTCCAGGGATCCCTGGGAATTGGTGGTGGTGCATACCAGGCCTTCTTTTGGCCAGGACATAGTAACATCTCTTTGTTACTGCTGATATATTAAGGCGCAGTTCTTTTGTGTGTTCTTTTGGGTTGACAAAGGCTAGCTAAGGAAATGAGATCCTTTATCACCAAAGACTTGAGAATGCCAGCTTCTGGCACACCTGCTTATTTTATATTTGAGAACTATGGTCCTGGAGGCTGTAGATATTTAGAAAGATGGCAAAATTATACTAATATTGATCTAGAATTACAGTGGTCATTGTGGGGAATGTTCCAGTTAGACAAGATTGTTCATTTGAGGAAAACACTGGAGAGCAAGGGTTCCCAAATTGGACAGGGAGAATGAGATGCCTGCTTTAATTGGTATGTAAAAGTTTACAGAAGGTTTCAAGATTCCAACATAGCTTCGTTTAGAGACTTAGAACAGAAAGCTAATGAAAAATTACCGAGACAAAAGGTACCTGAAACAAAAGACCATAGGACGGATGTGACTGCAGATTTAACTCCTACTGTCCCCCCCTTTCCTTTTTCACCTGAGTACTCTTGTTTTACTCATTTTCTGTCTGAAATACTTTTCTTTCCCAAGAGAATATTTAACAATTGCCATTTAAAGTAAAACTAGCTGAGGTTGCAGGTGAGCCCCCTCAGGTGTCCTTTACCCCTTGGTCAAAGACTGAACTGAGAGCTATAGTCAAAGAATTCTCTAAACCTAGGGAGGAACTCCCAACATTTTTTGAAGAATTTAGAGTCACTGTCACGGCCTATGTCCCCAAACTGCTAGATCTTTATCCGCTTGTACACATGTTGGTAGGACTGGGGGAAGCCCCAGAATGGACGTGGGAAGCAAAATGACATAATCCCTAGGATGATATTCAAGATCCTCAACCTAAAAAGGCTTGCAGAATAACAACTAACCTTTTATAAGCTATTCCTAAAATCTTCCCTGCTCACACTTGGTCTATTATTAATTGGCCTAATAATGATTGGCCTGTTATTCACTCATACAAACGAAAGAGGGATGAATCTGTGGAAGACTTTAGAGCCAGTTTGTAGGCTCTCTTTTTACAGCATTTGGGGTTGCAAGCAATAAAAAGGCCACTCAGCCTACTTTAACTGCCCTCTTTGTAAATGGATTATCTTCTGAGATTTGTGGATTGATAAAAGGGCAGAAAATAGGCTGGGAGGCTGTAGGCCTGACTGAACTCCTGACTATAGCTGAGCATTTTGAAAGGACCTTGGAGCAAGATCACAAACAGAAATCCACCAAGCTCATAGCCTTACAGTTACAACAGCTCTAAGGCAAGAGACACAAAATAACACCTAGGCCTCCCCCATTACAACCTCCTAGGGGTCCATGATCAATTCAATGACCCGAAGTTGATGTTTCATTTGTAATCAGTGAGGACACTAGAAAAAAAGGTGTCCTCAAAGGTCCTATGCAAACTCTTCACAAATGCTCTCATATCTGTCTCAAAGGGAGGGCCCCCCCATGACCCTCTCCCCTAGTTGGCAGAACTCCAGAGGTTCTCTGGTAAACTATTACCAGCAATTACCTTAAACAGCCCAGAGGAAAATAGAATGAAAATTGATGAAAAACTGCCAAATTTCAGTTGATACTGGAGCTATGCTTTCTACTTTAAACCCCACTCTCATATTTTACTTTGAAATCTACATTAAACCCTAACCCTAACTGTAAACATAATTACCTAACCCTTTAACACCCTGTCCCTAGCCCGAACCAGAGCTGTGCTTTCTACTCTAAAGCCCACCCTCAAAGAACAACAGGTCCCTCTGAGTCAAGAGGATGTTTCCATAGTGGGAGTACCTAATAAAGTTCAGAGAGAATTTTTATCTCAACCAAGATTCCTTTTTGCTATGCAATATAGCCCCAGTTAATCTATTCGGTAGAGATCTCTTTTCTAACTTAAAAGGGCCAGTACATTTTGCCTCCAGTGGAGATCTCACCTTAAAATTTCCTGATCAACCTGAACCTGATTATTTATGTTCTTTACAATCTGTCCTGGACATAAAAGAGGAAGTTCAGCAAAAGTTCTCTAATTTGGTGGAGATGCCTGCAAATTTGGGGGCTACTTCTGACAGTGTTAACATCAGAAGAATAAAAAAAATGCAAACCTATAAAGATTCAGATAGATGTAGCTAAACCTCTCCCTAGGTTTCCTCAACAACTATTAAAGCCTGCGGTCATACAAGGTCTCACACTTATTGTAGAAAACTTAATTTCCCGGGAGGTAGTCATTCCTGTACTCGTCCCTGCAGCATGCCAATCTTGCCTGGTTGGAAACCTGGCAGGATGGCGATTTGTCCAGGACTTGGGAGCTGTTAATAAAAATAGTTATTCCCTGTTTTCCTGTTGTTCCAAACCTAGCCACCCTTCTGTCACAAGATTCAACTGACTTGGAATGGTGTACTGTTGGAGACCTTTGTTCACCTTTCTTCAGCATCCCGGAGACCCAACAGCCAATATCTATCTGCCTTTACTTGGAACAATCAACAATATACCTGCACCTTTATGCCTCAAGGGTTCACTGGGACCCCTTCTTTTTTCTCCCAAGTACCTCACCAAGATTTAAGTACCCTCTAGTTCCCTGAGAAATCAACCTTTTTACCATATGGAGATAACCTCCTGCTGTAGTCAGCTACTGTAAAGATTCCATAAGGCATGCATAAAAGATTCCATTTATTTGCTGCAACAGTTAGCTGAGAAAGAACACAAAGGAAAAATTACAATTATCTCTAGACACTGTTCATTACCTAGGACATAATCTAAGCACTGAAGGAATTCAGCTATCTCCAGAGAGAATTAGGCTGATACAGGAACTTCCTAGACTCACAACTAAGTGCTAGCATTGTGGATTTCTAGGTTTAGCTGGTTATTGCAAGCTCTGGGTTCCAAATTTTTCTCTGTTACCTCTTCCACTCTATGAACTTATTAAAGATTTAGTCCCTGTATCCTTTGCTTGGGAAGATAAACATAAGCAGGCTTTTATAAGGCTAAAACAAGCACTGCAAGAGCTGCCTGCCTTAGGGTTACCCAAATGATCAGGTTCAGGTTGATCCGGAAACTTTAAGGTGAGATCTCCACTGGAGGCAAAATATATTAGCCCTTTTAAGTTAGCAAAGAGATCTCTACCTAATAGATTAACTTTAGGTTATTCAAAACCTTTTACTTGATTTGTGCATGAATGGCATAATCAGGCCCCGCGGAACTATGTGAGCATGGTAGTAAACATAGGCCTTTTGCCTATTATAGCATGCAACTTGAGTCAGTTGCTTATGCCTATCTCAGTTGTCTTAAGGTTATAGCCACAACTGCAAATTTAGTGGAAGCCTTGGCAGATTTGACTCTAGAAAATGAAGTTTATTTGCAAACTCCACACATTGTCCACAGTCTTCTTAACTCTGAATTGACAACGTTTCACTGCAAGTGTCACTAGATTCACTTCCTGTGAAATCCTGCTTTCACCACCTAATCTTTATCTTAAACTTTACAACGTTCTCAATCCTGCTACACTACTACCTCTGTCTCACAAAGGTGAGGACCATGACTGCAAGGTAACAGTGTCCCATGGGAATTCCCTGGTAGTCCATTGCTTAGGACTCCGAGCTTCCACTGCAGGGAGCGTGGGTTCGATCTCTGGTCGAGGAACTGAGATCTCACAAGCCACGTGGCGCAGCCCAAAACAAAAACAAACACAAAACACAAAAACAAAACAAACAAACAGAAAACAATGTCCCATTTTGTGACACCGTGTCCTGAGTAAAGATGTTACCAAGTCCAAGCTTGCTGTGCTTGCCGCACGACAGGCCAATAAGTCGGAGATGAGGTGTTGAGGCAAGGAATATGACTTTATTCGGAAAGCCAGCAGACCGAGAAGACGGCGGACTAAAGTCTCAAAATAACCAGCTTATCGGGGTTTGGATGCCAGTTTCTTTTATAGCACAGAGATGGGGAGGGGATGAGGAGGTAAAGTAAAAGGGCCATAAGTTTTGCGAATATCCCCTGGAATGGCCAGCCTCAGGGAGGGGATGTGTTCATTTCTTCTTAATTGCAGCCAGCCACAGGTGGACAGAGTCCGTATGTTTCCCTGAACAAAGGCACTTTGGTTTAACATTCAGGCAGAGGAAGAGGGTTCCCCGAGGCAGGCCATTATGTACAGACAGTATGCTTTTAGTGAAAAAAAGCAGCGGAAGGCAAAGGTTAAAGTAAAAGAAACAGATCCAACGTGTAGTCAGATTTGGCTCCTCCCTGTTCCAATTCCCTACTGTCAATGTCCATTCCACAGTCTTGTGGAAAAAGGGGTGACGGCCCTTCTAATTGCTTCGTCAGATGGAACTTTCCGGGAGTGTCCACCATCGGTGCCAGTGTTCCAAACGTTGTTTTGTTTTTTTTTTGTTCCTCTCTGGAAAGTGTCTCCTTTACACCTGTAGCCTTAAAAAAATATTCTCAGCCTAAAAGTTGAGAGTTATGATCTATTTGACGGGAATTTTGAGAGCTTCAAGCCTGGGAAGCAGCATCTCAAGTTAAGGAATTTGGCAGTTTTCTATGTATGGGAAGATGCAAGAGTCTGGGCTCACTGAAATCATTCATTTGATATGTACCTCAGCTACCCGGGGCCTGTATCCTATATTCTCATATCCTGAGTTTCGTCAGGGCTCACCGGCTCACGTTGGAGGGCTGCAATCGCTAATGACTGATGTGTCAGGCAATATTCCATTTCTCAGATCCTCTCCTCTTGGTCAGGATTTTGACCAATATTTGGGAGACATTTCAGGATCAAATTTTGTCCCACGGTGCTGGGAGGCTCATCCCAGGTCAGGGGAGAATTCTTGATATGCCACTCCAGGTGCTAGTTTTTGGACTAGGCCCTATTGATAATTAAAGATCCTCTGGATCCTCTATCTAATTATGACCCAGGAGACATTTTCCCTTGTTGCTTCCTCCCATACCTAGAATCACACTATTACAATTATTTTATGTTATAAATGTGATCTATTTCCTCAAGATGTTTAGCCATAGAAATATTGTTGGAGGCCTGGTTACATACTGGGTACTGTAAGAGACACCAATCTTATAAAATAGACAGGATATAAGTAATGCAGCTAGTAACGTTAACAAAGACACAGTGCAGCAGGGAGACACAAAGAGCAAACAATCTGGAAACAAAGAACAATGATCAGTATAACTACTTGTAATCCAATTGCAATAGCGAGCGACCAGAGGTACCATAACTGAGTTAGTGAGCCATCCGCTGTTTCAGTGTACCAGCAGTGCATACTTAGACATGCACGGCTTCATCTTTGAGACAAGCATACGCTACTGGCAGGATCAACCAGGTAGAGAGAAAAAGATAAATGTTTCAATTCTGCTTACAAGGGTATAATTTAACAAATTACTGTAAGTCATAATTAGTTTAAGGGGAGAGTTTTGCTTACACCTGGAAAACACAGATTCAAAACAGTCATTTTTCAGATAGAAACCATAAAAATTATAACCATAGTCACCAGTTTACCCAGTCATGTGCAACTAATCGTTTTTGTTAACAGCTTTATGAAGCCATCAGGTTTCCCATTAGAATTCTTCAAGATCTTACCCAGTTCACCTTTATGGTCTGAAAACCAGAAACTTGTATTTATCCGAAGGTCCCTTCTATAAATCTTCTTGAAGAGGAAGCATTTTTGCAAAGGCATCAGAGTGAAACCATAACTGTGTACAATGACGAAAGACTTAAGAAGGCACTTTTTTTGGGGGGGGGTGTAATTCAGATTTTATTGCTTATTATGTCATTCCATACAACTTTAGGTAAACACGTTGAGAAAATATACTGGGAGTATTAAACAGATGATGGCAATATTGATGAAAATGTTCAAGTGTTTTACATAAGGTAGTTAAGAGGCACCGCTGCCACCATCAACCCCCCCCCGAAATTTGTACATTTCGTATAAAAAGAGTAAAAATAGTTCATTGGCATTTAACTAGCATTATTCCTTGTAATCTATGAACCATGATATGCCTGAATAATTTCAGAATCTTCAGAGCAAAACAAAGCATTTTCTTCCACTAGCAGACATAGCAGTTTCAGTTTCTTTAAAAAACAAGCAAACAGGGCTTCCCTGATGGCACAGTGGTTGAGAATCTGCCTGCCAATGCAGGGGACACAGGTTCGAGCCCTGGTCTGGGAAGATCCCACATACCACGGAGCAGCTGGGCCCGTGAGCCACAATTACTGAGCCTGCGCGTCTGGAGCCTGTGCTCCGTAACAAGAGAGGCCGCGATAGTGAGAGGCCCGCGCACCGCGATGAAGAGTGGCCCCCGCTTGCCACAACTAGAGAAAGCCCTCGCACAGAAACGAAGACCCAACACGGCCATAAATAAATAAATAATTTAAAAAGAAAAAAAGAAAAAAAAATCAAAAAAAAAACAAGCAAACAAATCAGCACAACAAAAACTATACACACAACCCCAAAACAAAAAAGTTGGCATATTCTAGTGGTCCGGAATTTTGACGTTTCTGTCGCATTAATTCAAGAAATAAAATGTGATTCAGCATTTAAAAATGAGACAAGCTTCTTCACCATAGTTATACTTACTTTATAATTGAAACGATTTAACTGAAGCCAATGTTAACCCAGCAAAAACCATGGCTATAACTCAAACTGCTCTTTTGATAAAGAAACTTCTTTAAAAGTTTACTATTCTTTAAAAACTCAGACCCGAGCTGCACAGGTGTAATTGAGGAACCAACAACTGACTTTTCCTGAAACAACAGCAGCAGTTCTAAGTGTTTTTGAAGCTGGGGAGTATATACAGAATCCCTGTAAACGGCACATACACATCAGTAACTTCCTGCTAAAACAGCATTTGAAAGACTTCTATGTCTATTTTTACAAAGATGAGTGGGCTGAGACCTACATTTGGCTACTTGAAAAGAAACAAAGAGAAGGCACGTTTAAATCTGATTACGATGCAATTGACAAAGTAACATGGTTACTGCGGTGACATGCAACACTTTCCGATAATAAAGAGAATTCTGACTGGTAACATTTTACCAGGACATACCAAATTTTAGGAACTCCATATAATCTGTAGAATACCTGTATCATTTGGCATACAATGTAACCTAAGAAGATTTATTGCTTATTTGACAACACTTCCCGTGTAATTCAACATACCAAGTCAACCGAATTAGTTAATATCTCTCTTTGGGATGTTTCAGGGGCCCTTTGAAGCACCCCAAAGTTAGCTAGAGCTCAAAGGAACTTCATTATAATTTGATTCGGGAAGTTTTGTCCGAAAAATAAGAAAAGGGTTTAAAACTGTCAGATAGGATCACATGTCACTGTGAAACAATAGTTATTCAGTTAGCCCAAGTAACAATAAAAGATTTCAAAGGCAAGTACAGAACAGATCTCTTAAAAGGTAGAAAAACTTAAAATCTGGTATCAAAGGCAGTCCAAAATCTTAAGAAACCTTGTCTTCTTAACAGAGAGAAAAGCGAAATTCAAGTTTTGCACCAGCTTACTTTTAAAATTTATTGACTCAATTAAACTTATTTTAAACTTAGTCAATCCTGACCACGTACAGAACTCTTTTTTTCAGGGTCCACTTTCCATAAACCTTCTGTCACTTATTTTAGCACAATTCTGACTTTCAAGTGGTCAGATATCTGGAGAGACTAATTTTAGATAGACCTTCCTAAAAGATAAGTATTTTAAAAAGTTCACCTAAAGCTCTTATTTCATTTGCATTTTCTTTCCTTAAAAGTTTCTTCACATCAGGTTATTTCCTTGCTGACAAATTTGCAATAGATATAACAAGATTTTATTTAGCTTATAGTAAACCTAGGCACAATAAAAGTATTATACTTAATGTTGATGACTCTAACAGCATGTCTATATTAATTAGATCAACAAACGAACTTTAGTACCAGGTCTTAATTAATACTGAATATTTCCCAGTTCACATGAACCTGAAGCTCATTTAGCTCAGTTTCTCTTGTATTTAGAATAGTTTGGTTTGTAAGTGCTCACTTTTCTTTAAGCCAATTAAATAGAGCTCATCCACAAATCCACCTCAGCAATGTTATCCAAAGACAAAGACACATACGAGGACACAAACATACAGAGACGTCATAGTTGTCATTTCCAAATTTCAGCAGGGAGTCAGGTACAGCCATGTGAAACCCATCAGTTTACAAAAAGAGGTTGGATTCAAATTAGGTTTCTGACAGATGGAAAAAATCAAACTCTCTTGTCTAGATGGCTGAATTTTTACAGAAAAGACACTTAGGTTTTTTATTTATCCTTGATAAGTCAATTTCTAAATTACTTTACTCTCTTTTAAAAAGATGCATTTTAAAAAGATGGCAGAGATGAGGGTTCCGGAGAAGACCAGAAAGGACGTTTGCATCTCAAAGATACAGGCAAGTTTTACCTAGGATGACTTTGTTTCCCCTTTGTTTAATATTTACAAGCCTCTTAAGATAAACAGGGAGGGTTTGGGGAGTGGTATCTATTGGAGAGTCAATCAACTCGTTCCCCACTGTCAAAGTTCCCTGGGGCTCCTGTGGGAAAATTGGAATCGGACGCCTCAAGTCCAAGGGCGTCGCCTGGCCTCTTATAGGTTGTCAGCACAAGGGAAATTGCCCTGCTGTGGAAGTGGCTCCCGGTCCAAATTGGGTGGCCTGTGGAGTCTTAGATGGTGATACTAAATCCGGCTCCTGTGCTCTGGGGGTTAACACAGAAACGTCTATTTGATCCCCGTGGGTAGGGGAAACAGGAGGTGGTGAATATGATGGCGGCATGGGGGGAGGGTGGGCAGTTGGAACAACTGCCGGTGCAGCTTGCTGTTTTGCAAAACACTTGTAACTGCGAGATCCTATAAAAGTTGAGTGAGCCATTCAGGGGCTACCGCCCTTCTGATCCTATATTTTGGGTCCGCACCCTATTACAATAGTATATCATGTGTTTCTTAGTCATAGGCTCAGGGCTATGTTTCACCCATTTATCTAATATAGGCCCCAAAGGGCTCTCCTTCAGGGTAGATGGAGTATTTCCCATTGTGTACACCAAAACACAAAAGACGCAAGCAAACTCTGGCATCAGTGCACACCAAACCAAGACCAAAACCAACGAACCAGTTCCCAAATCGGTTCTGAGGGGGTGTAGTGGTGTAGAGAGCAGCCGTCTGGTCCAGAAGCCCACAGGCAGCTAGGAGGAGCTGTGTTAGTCCAAAGGCTCCGGGACACATAGTCCATTCTCAGCCCAGAAGGAGCAGCCAGGGGGAACCAGTGGGAGGGCTTGACTAATTGACCTCTGTGCCTGCTATAAAGCTTATTGTTTAGCTCTTCGCCAGTAAAATATGGAGAGTTTGTACGTGGCTGCATAAATGGGTCTACGAATGATGGACAAGTGTGGTATTTGTTGCCTCCGAAGTGTGAAGAGACCTAAGTAAGACGAGTTGGGCTTGCTAGAGTGTGTTGGGGGGCTGAATAGTTAACAGCTGAGGTTTAGCTGCAAGAGGAATTTCCTGGCTTTTAGAGGATCAGTTAATGCCCAGAAATGTAATAGTTGTGGACAGCCCTTGAATTTTCTGTGGGGCAGTAGCCCACCTGTATGTTATAGATGGGTCATCAACCATGTTAGGGCCTCGTGCACCAATCTCCTGAGGGGCTCTGGATTAGAACATCAGTATAGTGCCAGACGGTGCAAGGGGACACCAGGTCTTGCCAGCAAAGACTGTGGGCAATAGCTGGGCTGTTAAGATAGCCAGTAGGCAGACAGGTTAGAACACACTGGGTGCCTTCTGCAGTAAAAGTAGACTGCAGCTGGGACTCCTCAATAACTGGTACTGAATAGAACATAATAGCTAGATTGTCACAGCAAAGTAATTCCCTGGAGCCCTTTGGATATCCTTAATTAACTGGACAGTGTTGGAAATGGGAGCCTTAATAGTGGGGATCAGCACTGATATTTCAGTAGTTGCTTATAAGGCACCACTCATTAATAGCAGGCTTTAATAGCAGCCAAATGGGGGAATTGAAAAGGAGAAATGGTGTTTTTAATGACTTCTTCTTGTCATAAATTTTGAATTTTGGGCTGCAATCCCACAGCCCCCTGTCATACATGTTATTGGGGGATATTTGCTGTCTTAGGTGGCAGTCGTATGGGCTCCCAATATTCAGCTTCCACCAGGAAGACCAGGGATTTGGGTTTGTTCCAAATGGCGTTGCGGTACATCAGGGCATCCGTAGCTGTACCGGGAAAGGGTAGGGCCAAAGGGGCTACCACCACTACAAGATTTTTAATAAAGATTGTTTCAGTAGTGACAGTCAATGGAAGCTGAATGCTTTCCACTCCCCTGACTATTATGCGTTGTAATCTAACGTGTGGCCCTTGCTTATAATTGGAGGGTTTCCCAGGAAGCACTGTAATTTGAGCTCCAGTTGTCAATGAGAGCCATAAGAAAAGTTGTTTATGTGTGTCCCAAGGATAATTAGAGAAGTATATGGGCAGTTGTCCCAGAGGAGGGCCACGCTCCAGGGATCTGCCAGGTCCCTAAGGCAGAGGCCTTGGCAGAGGTCAGGGTACAGGATTCGGAGAGGTGACAGCTGCCCATCACTCCAGTCTGCTGAAGAGTCTGTAACGCCTGAGCAAAAATTTCTACCTTGTGCTTGGGCTGTCCCAGGGTTACGTCATTAGGGACCCCGATCTCCAGAGCTGCCAATACAGGGAGGTCTGTTAGTCATTCCATGAAGGATGGAGCTGTGTGAAGCACCACCCCTTGGTGGAGACCAATAAGGGTCCCAGAAGTCCCTCCATCCCTTAAGGGTCCTCTGTTGGGTTCCTGGCCGATGGGGCAGTGGGGCCCATGTGCCTTTACTGGCAAGTGAGATTTGGGGCTTCAGAAAAATTATCTTTCTCATATCTAGCTACAACATGGATGCAGTCCAATGCCTGTTGTACTGTATCTGACGTTTCTTTGAATTGTAACAGCATGGCTTTATAATTAGGGGGAACACAGTTCTCCCCCTTCCCTTGGAGAAATTTTTTCTAGAAAAATTTGCATTTCTATCATGGTATAGTTACATGTCTCTGTTTCTTGTTCATGCTGGTCTTCCGATGTTTTGGTGCAGTGGATGGTGACAGGGAATACCTGGGAGGGAGTTTTCCTCTTCCCTGACTCATATGCTGCCACTTCCCGTTTAGGGTGTCCCAGTCAGCCTCGGTGGGGTCAAGGGATGATTTGCAACAGCAGCAAGAATTGCAGCAACATAGGAGGCACTTACCTCAGCGGCATTTGCCTGCTCGGGGTGCCATGATGCCCCTGGTAGAGCTGCCTCTGTCATGGGTTAGGGCTGTGTGGGGAGCTCATGGATGTATGTTTGGGGTATAGGATGGTTTGGGGTAATAGTAAAGCTGTGTAGAGACTGTGTATGTGTGATCTGGGGAGAGATGAGGGGCCTGAGTGCCTTTATGAGTGTACGGTTGGTGTAGCACGGTGCGGCTGGGTGGTGGGGCTGGTTCTGGGTGTTTTGAGGCTCAGTGTGCAGGCATTTGAGAAGAGGTAGGGGTATGCATTTTAATGTTTTGTGTGTTGGATCTGTGTGTATTCAGAGTATAGGGGTTATACATATGCTTATCCTGTAGGGTAAGAGTTTAGGGAGTGTATTTTTGGTGTGGAGGAATTTGCAGAGACTGGGGTTGTCAGTGTAAATTGGGGTTGCTAGCTGTGTGTGTATAATCAGGGGATGTGACAGAGGCTGTTTATAGTATCTCAAGAGGGAGATGGGTGTATGTTTGTATTGGGGGTGTGAGTTCATCATGTGTTGTGGGGGGAGTATTTAGGAGAAGGTTGGAAACATTGTGTCTCTCTGATGGTATTTTGTGTTTGTCTCAGCTTCTGAGGCATTGTACATACGTGGATGTTCACAGCTGTGGGGGGACTGTATGTGTTATATTTGGATTTGGGGGGTTGTGTCTTATATTAAGAAGTATGTGAGTTTGGTTTGAATGTATTTGGCTATTGTTGAAGGGTTTGTGTGTTTGCATTGGGGGGTTATATGGGGTTGGGTGGATTTTTGTGGGATATGAGGATTTAGGTGTTTGATTATCGGGGGCCGTTGGGGGTGTGTTTTTGTATTCAAGACTGGGGCTGTGATTTTATTGGGGTTTGTAGTGCATGTATATTGGAGCAGGAGGGTTCTGGGCACACAGGCATCTTCTTACAGGTAGGGAGTTTGTGTGTTTGAGGATGTTTGGAGCTCTGTGGGGCTGTGTGATGGTGGCACAGGCGACTGTGGGCAGGTGGAGTGTGTGTTGGGCTGGAAGGGAAACTCGAGGGCATGTTGGTGACTGTGAGGCGCCCATGTGAACTCCCACGTGGACTGACCTTTGTTCCTTCTGACCTTCTATGGCTTGTACCCATCCTGATCTTCTGTGGCAGCTACTCCCCTGCAATGGTCAGCAATACTCTGCTCATTCTTAGCCAGATGAGTCAGGAAATGTCACTTCCTCTGGCAGCTGGATGTGTCTCTTGCAAGTGAGTGGTCCTGGAGTCCAGGGTGCAGGACTGGTGGACAGATGCAGAGTGAGGCTGATTCCCCCATGAGCCCTCTCCTCAGTGAGGTGGCCAGGAGGTCAGGGCTGTATCTCCAGAGGGTCAGACATGGCCAGTCCTCTCTAGAATGTGCTGGAGGGGCCAACTCATTGAACGGACCCTGCCAGGAGATAAACAGACCCCGAGGACAATTCCTAAGGGAGAAGTCTATACCTACCCATCTTCCACTTTCTCCTTTGGATGGCCTCTACCACAAGGTAAAAGCTAAGCCCCCTCACACGGCCCTTCTTGGCCTAGTCTTACTGACCGGCCAGTCTCTCCCCACATCCTGGCTCACTCTGGGCCCTCTGGTGATACCAGCATGAGGCCCCCCTGCATGTCAGTTCTCACCTCCTTGCCTTGGCCCTTGCTGCCCTTGCTGTTTGTCCTGCTCTTCCTCTCCCAAGGTCGTGAGTCACCTTCTCCAGGTGGGAAGGATCCACTGAAAATGGAAATTTGGATAATTACTGCATCACCTGAGTCTCTAGCACGTGCCAGGCACTATGACGCTTGCCAAATCCATAAAAACCCCACAAAGCGGATGTGCTATTAGTTGCACGTTGCAGGTGATGAAGCTGAGGTTCAGAGGTGAGCAACCATTACCAAGTACCCTGTATGTACCAGAATAGCAATCAGACTGGTCAACGTATCCAATAAAGCCAAACATTAGTCTGATCAGGACGCTTAGATGCCAGGCTGTAAAGGCGCAAAATATGTCCCAGCAAGAGAAGGAGCAGTGCCAAGTACCCCAGCAAAGAAGCAGAGTTCATATCCTGCTTTCTTAATCAAAATAGCTGCAAATCAACCCACAGTTTCCTACTCTGTTAATAGGAGGAAAATACCAATGTGCGTTGTCCTATAAAACTACCTTAAGATAGTATGTATGATCCCGAGTGCTTTGGTAATGACCCCAAATCATCATCATGAAGTTGGGATACTTCTTAAAACACTGCAAGTCTTACACACTGGCATATAGAATCTGTAAAGTCAGTTCTTTGGGTAATTATGGTAGATAGAAGTGGCCCAGAAGGACAGAAGACAGAAAATAGAGCAGAAACTATTTGTCCAGAGGTGACAATGGGTCATAGCCAAGGTTCAAGCATTACTAGGGAGGTGGTGAAAATAGTAATGGGCATAGAGTGTAATAAGTCAAGGATATCTAATGTAGTTTCCAATAAAAGTTTGTGAAAGACATATAACTAAAAAGATAATAGGCTGGGAGGTGAAATAGTACAAAACATTTGATATATTTTTTACAAGGATAAAAGAAGATAGAAATGAACATTAAAGAAGTAGGTCAAATAGAAAAACTGTAAGATGGTAATAACCTCACAATATGATGATGAGGCAACTTAGATTTATTTTGTTTAAATAAATTGGTAGACTATATTTAGAGTAGTTTTAAGTTTAAAGAGAATTTGAGCAGAGTATAGAGTTCCCATACACCCCCTCACATCTATTCCCCAAACCAAAGTTTCCCCTATTATTAACGTCTTGCATTAGTGTGGGGCATTTTTTACAATTGATGAGCCAAAGTTCATACATTCCTATTAACTAATATCCATAGTTTACATTACAGTTTACTCTGTTGCATATCCTATGGGTTTTGACAAATGTATGACAAGCATTGACCATTACAGTATCATACAGAATAGTTTAAGTGCCCTACCTTTTCCAGGATGTCATATAGCTGAAATCATACAGTATGTATCCATTTCAGTTTGGCCTCTTTCATTTAGCAATATGTGTTTAGGGTTCCTCCATGTCTCTTCCATTTAGTACTCTTATAGCTCAAGCTGCCATAACATAATACTATAGGCTTGGTGACTTTAACAACTCACAGTTCTAGAGGCTTGGAAGTCTAAGATCACGGTGCTGGCCAATTCAGTGCCTGGTGAGGGCTCTCTTCCTGACTTGCAGACAACTGTCTTTTCACTGTGTCCTCACATGGTGGAGAGAGACAGAAAAATCTCTCTGGTTTCCTCTTAAAGGGGCACTAATAGAGCCTAATCCTCATGACATCATTTAATCTAATTACCTGCCAAAGGCCTCATCTCCAAATACCATCACTTTGTTAGAGCTTGAATATATGAATTTTGGGGGGACAGAATTCAGTTGCTAGCCTCATTCTTCTAACAGTATAAAATATGACGAATAAAGAAAGCTCATCATTAAATTATCTCTTTTCTAGAATTTCTGTCCCCATGTAGTTATCAACTCCTGGGTAAGATAGCCTAGGAAAGCAAAATTTTAAAAAACACATGAACAAGTTTTTTTGAATCTCAAAATGATTTGAAGGCAAGAAACAGTGTTTGAGAGAAAATTGGGGAACCTTACTTGCATAAGAAAAGGTGATATTCCTGTTCAGAGTTGAATGCCATTTTGGAGCCAGTCAAGCCAGGCTGAGGAAGCACATTCTAAGCAGAAGCAATAAAAATTGTGTGCAAAGAGCCAGGCTTGTTCTAGAAATTAAACAAGCCCCACTGTGAATATGGAAGAGTGAATGAAGGGATGAGAAGCAGGATAGGTGAATGGAAACTAGGTTACAGAGGCCTATGAGTACAGATGGGCATATGCATGTAAGAACACTACTCATGGCAGGGAAAGAACCACCTGGATGTATCAGAAGGAACAAGTTCTTAACACTCACAAAGGGAAAAAAAAAAAAGAAAGCCTGGTCTTCCCAGCTAGAATGGAAAACTGTTTAATACATGAGTATTCAGAATAGTTTTCAATCCGGAAATGTGGGGAAAAACTTAACATGGTCTAAACATTACTTGGGTTCCACCTAAAAAGCTTAAAAGCAAGACTCAGAAGGATAAAATTATTTTTAAGTAATTTAACTGTATCCCAGAACAAAGTTCAAGAATATGTACAGAAATACTAAAATATTTAGCACCAGAAAAGGAAAATCTACAGTGACTGTCATCCAATAAAAAAATTACCAGGTATATCAAGAAGCAGGAATATAGAACCACAATGAAGGGAAAAAAAAGCCTAATTAAAACTGACCCAGAAATAGAAAAATTAAAGCATTAGTAGACAACAAAACTAAAGTAGATATTATAATTATATTTCATATTTTCAAGAAGCTACAGGAGGGATTGGACATGTAAAGGAAGGTATTTTTTAAAAAGCAAATCAAAGTTTTAGAGATTAAAACTAAAATAGCTGAGATTAAAAGTACATTGGATAGAATTAACAGTAGATTAGACATTGCAGAAAAGAATTAGTTAACTGAACAAAAAGCAATATACATTATTCAAAATAAACACACAAAGAAAAGAAAAAAAACTTTAAAAAGATATGAATATCAAGAGAATGGGAAGTCAAGTCATAGATGGGGAGAAAAAATTTGTAAAAGACAAATCAGATAAAGGATTGGTATGAAAATATACAAAGAACACTTACTGCTTACCACTAAAAAAAGAGGACAACCTGATTAAAAGTGGACAAAAAATCTAAACTGACACCTCAGTAAAGAAGATATAAAATATCAAATAGGCATATGAAAAGATGCTCAACACCTTATGTGTTTGGCGAACTGCAAATTAAAACAACAATGAGAAACCACTATGCAGCTATGAAGAGGACAAAAATTCAGAACACTGACAACACCAAATGCTGGTGAGGATGCAGAGCAATAGGAACTCTCATGATCGCTGTAGGGAATGCAAAATGGTACAGACTCTTTGGAAGACAGTTTGGCAGTTTAATAAAAGAGTAAATATACATTTACCATAAAATGCAGCAATCAAGCTCTTTGGTATATACCCCAAAGAGCTGAAAATTTACGTCCATACAAAAGCCTGCACATGAATGATTGTGGCAGCTTTGTTCATAATTGCCAAAAATTAGAGGCAACCAAGGTGCCCTTCCATAGATGGATGGATTAAAAACAAACAAACAAACAAACAAAAACCTGTTCCACATTCATACAATGGAATATTATTCAGCAATAAAAGGAAATAAACTACCCATGAAAAGACATGGAGGAACTTAAATGCATATTACTAGGTGAAATAAACCAATCTGAAAGGGCTACGTACTGTATAATTCTTAACTATATGATATTTTAGAAGGCAAAGCTATGGAGACCGTAAAAAGATCAGTGGTTGTTGGGGGTTTGGGAGGAGGAAGGGAAGAGTAGGTTGCATAGGTGGAACACAGGGGATTCTTAGGTCAGTAAAAGTATTCTGTGTGATATTACAATGGTGGATACATGTTGTATTAGTCAGAATTCTCCAAAGAAGCAGAACCTATAGAATACATGCATGTGTTTGTAACAGGGAATTAGCTCTTATGATAATGGAAGCTGAGAAATCCCACAGTCTGCCATCTGTAAGCTGGAGACCCCAGAAAGCTAGTGATATAATTCAATCCTAGTCCAATGGCCTGAGAACCAGGGGAGGTGGTGATATAAATTCCAGTCTGAGGTCAGGAGAAGATGAAGTATCTCACCTCACACCATGAGGCAGGAAAAAGGGGCAAATTCTTCCTTCCCCCAGCTCTTGTTCTATTCAAGCCCTCAACAGACTGGATGATGTCCACCCACATTGGGGGGGGGCAATCAACTTTACTGAGTCCACCAATTTCAATGCTAATTTCACCTGGAAATTCCCTCACAAAATATACCCAGAAATAATTGTTAATCTGGGTCCCCCATAGCCAGTTAAGTTGACACATGAAAGTAATCATCACAAGTCGACCCTGTGTCAACATGACACCCATATGCATCTCCTCAAATCTTACTTAATCCCCAAATAAGACAATAACAAGGTCTTAATTCCACTTAATATGATACAACAATTCTGAGTCCAATCAAAATACACTAACCCTATCCCCAGAAGAGGAGGTAAATCCTTGTGATATAACTTAAAGTACTATAATGTAAAATTAAGAGTACTTACATATTATGATATAAAATCAATACAACTCATGTTACATAATAAGGGAATATGAGAGAGAAAAAACAAATAGACACTTAACACAAATATATTCATAGCAAAAAAAAAATGGTGTACTCATGACAATTACAGTCCTGGTTTCTGTAAGTGGTCAGTTATAGCTGGTCTTTGTAACTACTTTCTTATACCCATTCTGTATTCTTTCTATCTTCAGCAAGCACCTCAGCAGATCGTGGTTCTTCCCTGGTGGGTGACCAAATCCTTCCTTCTTGAATAGTCTGGGTCATTAGTAGCCCTGCCTAGACTGGGTTGTTGTAGTTTTCCACTGAGCTTAATCAAAGAACATGGTAATACTAAGGGATGCCTTAAGCGATCTACTATATCCAGATACACTTTTCCTTACTTCCGTGTGGAAGAGTAGTCCGCAAGTAGTATCCTTGTATCAACAAACACTTTCCTTTCCTTCTTTGTCTGTTGATTCAGAGGCATGAGGAGCCCAAGGTAGCTGGGTGTTAGTCTTAACTCCCAGTTCTTTGGAATCATTGCTGTGTCTCCTGGTAGAAGCATTTTCCCCTTTGGAACTCAGACCAGCAGAGCATAAGGTCACAGGAACAAAAAGCAAAAATTTGATAGTGGGTCACTAGGGATAATACTGAAGAGTTGAAAATAACTCTTCTCATTTTTGTCCCTTAAAATTCCTGGACCCGAGAATCCTGGCTATGGAAGAAAGAGGACCATATATTGGACTCCAATTCAGAGCATATACAACCCTCTGGAGAACCTTGCCCTGGGACAAGCAGAGGTATTGTCACATAGCCAGCCCTGTAACTGAGTCTTCAGAAGGCCATTCCACCATTCTATCCAGCCTGCTGCTTCAGGTAAGACTAGTGAATTCCAAGGGCCCATTGCCTCACTTCATCTGCTGTGAAATGTATTCCTTGATCTTGAGCAATGCTTGCAGAATCCCATGACAATGATAAGTCATTCTGTAAGATCATGGATGGTAGTTACGCAGAAGTGATGTATGCAGGAAAGGCAAATCTGTACCCAGAGCAAACGTCTATTCCAATAAGAACAAAATACTGCCCCTTGCACAATGAAAGCTGTCCAGTGTCATCAGTCTGCCACTGACTAGCTGGCTGATCACCCGGGGAATAACACCATATTGAGGGCCCACTGTTGGTCTCTGCTGCTGGTTGATTCTTTTTGATTGGGAATTCAGTAGTGGCTGTAGCCAGGTCAGCCTTGATGAGTGGAAGTCGATATTGCTGAGCCCATGCATAACCTGCGTCCCTGTCACCATGGCCACTTTGTTGATGAGCCCATTGGGCAATGACAGGGGTGGCTGGGGAAAGAGGCTGACTGGTCTGCACAGAACAGGTCATCCTATCTACTTGAGAATTAAAATCCTCCTCTGCTGAGATCACCCTTTGATGATGAGCATTCACATGAGACACAAATATCTTCATGTTTTTCAACTATTCAGAGAAATCTGTTCACATACCTCTTCCCCAATTTTGTTTATGACCAACTTTCCAGTCACGCTTTTTTCAATTCCTGACCACCCAGCGTGTCTGACCATTTCTCCTTCCAAGTGTTTCTCCCTCAGCCAGGTGCATGGCCTCAAGTTCTGCCCACTGGGAGGATTTCTCTTCACCACTCTCCTTCAGAGATGTCTCAGAGAGGGGCTGAGGGCAGTAGCTATCCACTTTTGGGTAGTGCCTGCATATTGTGCAGAACCATTTGTAAACCAGGCCTGCCTGAGTCTCCCTCCGTCAATTAATAGTAGGGAAGTCCCCTTGACGTCATAGGTGCAGGCTGGGAGAGAAAAGGTAGTGTAGCAGAAGTGAGGACTGTGGGCCTTTGAGCTCCTTCTTCATGGAACTTACTTGTGCCTTCAAGACCTGCTCTGGCCTGATCACATATATACCATATCCATTTGACGATGGAGTGCTGCTGTGCATGGCCTCTGTTATGGCTTGGTGGTTAAGATTCCACTTAGTTCATGCTGGGCAGCTCAGGTCACATGGTAACTTGATGGCCCAAGGTTAAGTGTTCAGTCTCTACAAAGTTCAGTAGCAGACCTCTTGTTTCTCAAAAGGAGACTAGTTACCAAAATGATGGAAGGGCCTTGCTCCACAGTTCTTAAGGCCTGTGCTTTGATTCACCTATGCGGGCCTTCAAGAGGCTCCAGACAGCATCCTTATTTGCCACAGACACGTCAAAACCGTTGTGTCTTCTGGATCTTATGGCCCAAGTGGCAAAGCAGCTTGCACTGCAGCCTGGACCTGTTACACAGCCTTCTCTTGTTCTGGGTTCCAGCCTAAACTAGCAGCTTTTGGAGTCACTTCATTAAAAAGTCTGGAGTAGCACATCCAGATGAGGAATATGTTGCCTCCAAAACCCAAAGAAATCACTAAGAGCTGTGCCTGTGCTTTGGTTGTAGGAGGTGTCAGAGACGACAACTTATCCTTCACCTTAGAAGGGATACCTTGACATGGCTCATACCACTGGGCCCCTAGAAATCTCACTGATGTAGGAGGCCATGGCATTTTGTCTTATCTATTTTCTGTCCTCTGACACATAAATACCTTACCAACAAATCTAGAGTAGTTGCTACTGCTCGTTCACTAGATCCAACCAGCATAGTGTCAGCAATGTAATAGACCAGTGTGATATCTTATGGAAGGGAGAGTCAGGTGTATTTTCTAGCAAACTAAATAATGGCATCAGGCTGGAAAGTTGATATACTCATGAGGTAGGACAGTGAAGGTGTATTACTGGCCTTGCCAGCTGAAAGCAATCTGCTTCTGGTGGGCCTAATGGACAGGGATGGATAAAAAGGCATTTTCCAGACCAAATACATATACTTACATACCATTTACCAGGGTGAGTGTTAACTTTCTCAAGCAATGAAACCACATCTGCAACAACAGCTACAATTGGAGTCACCACCTGGTTAAGGTTATGATAATCTACTGTCATTCTCAAGATCCATCTCTCTTCTGCACAGGCCAGATAGGATGTTGTAGGAATCACCACCCCTGCCTCCTTCAAGTCCTTGATGCTGGCCGTAAACTCTGCAGTCCCTCCATGAATGTGGTATTAAATTTTATTTATTGTTTTCCTAGGTAGAGGCAGTTCTCCTGGCTTTTACTTCGTCTTTCCCATCATAATAACCCTCCCTCCACAGGTCAGGGAACAAATGTGGAGAATCTGCCAGCTGCTAAATATGTCTATACCAAGTATACATTCCAGAACTGGAGAAATAACCACATGATTGGTTTGGAGAACCATTGGGCCCATGGTGAGACAGAACTGAGCTAAAACTCCATTAGTCGCTTGACTTCCATAACCTCTACTCTGACTTTTGGGCCCCTGCAATGTTTTAGGTCTCTTGGAATTAGTATCATTTCAAAGCCAGAGTCCGTTGTTCCCCAAAAGGTCTAATAATTTCCTTTTCCCCAATGCACAGTTACTCTGGTAAAATGCCAAACATCATTCTGGGGAAGGCTGGGGCAAGAATTGACAGTATAAACTTTCAGAGTGCACTGGGGTCCTTCCTCAATGGGGCCCAGCCTCTCCTTCATTCCAGGGGTTCGGGATCCATAAACTGGCTCATGTCTAGGAATGTATTGAAGGGATGTGACTCTGTTTTTATGATTTAGGTTCGACTTTTATTCACTTGACCTAGAACTTTTCTGCTTATACAGATAAGTACAAATTTAGTAGGCTTCCTATCTATTTCACTTCTAGGAACACCATGATCAATTAATCAACACCATAAGTCAGCATGAGTCAGACTATTCTGATTGCTGCTTTGACTCTGCTGTACATTAAGGTAACCATGTCCACTTTGCCTTCAGTGGTTGAATATTGTCACTTGGCCCCTACCACCTCAGGATTCAATTACCCTCTTTGCATTTAGGTTTCCCAATGCAGTGACTGCATTTCCCACTGTGAGGTCTGATCTACAGAGAAAGCAACCATAGAGTATTCAAGGTGTCAACTGAAAAAAAATGCACAACTTAAAAGTTGAAAATTATGTTGCATTTGGAACCTAACTGAGGACTTAAGCCTGGGATACAGCCTCTCAGATAGCTCTGGGGACAGTTCCAAAGAGAAACAGAATATATAGGAGTTTTGCCAAAAAAACCCAAGTAATCAAACATCAAAACTTTCCTGCTAATTAAAGGAAAACCAGACATCTCAAGTTAACGATTTTAACACTTTTCTATGTATGGGAAGATGTAAGAATCTGGGCTTAATAAAATTATTCCTTTGATATGCACCTAAACTATCTAGGGCCAGTATCCTGTTTTTCTACATCTTAAATCCCCTCAGGGTGCACTATCAGGGGTGGCTGCAGTGACTGGTGGCTTGGCGGCTGCAAGATCCTTTGTTTACTGGTATGGCAGGTGACATTCTTTGTCCACAAAGGATATTGGGGATCCTCTCATAGATTTATTCCTCACAGTATTGATGGAAGGTAAAACTTCTGGAACCCCCCAGTCAGGTGAGCAGGTTTTAAGTGACAAATCTACTCTAACATTCCTCTATCCCTAAGCCTCTGAAGTTCTTCTCTAGCTTAAACTGAGGCAAGTCCAGCATTTCCAGGGTACTCATGGGGGGCCAACTTTTGGCCTATGTTTCAGCCAACCAACCAACAAAACTGCTAGAGCCCTTTCTAATTCCTCAAGCTGCAACAGTAAATGCAGAAGCCCTATTTAGTGAGCCCATACATTCAGCCTCATTCAACCTTATAAGGAATTCCTTCTTCCATTTTCCCACACCTTTAGTACTTATTCCCACACATTTCCCAAGATTTTGTCTGTGTAACTTAGAAAATGGAAGTCATTATTTTGGAATGTAATGCACTTCCTCATGAGTCACAGATTGTATCCCACCTTTAGGGACCTGCTGAGCTTGAGTCTAGTTAAAGGTCCAGAAGTAAGGTGGGGTGGTAGGGGTGGGTCCTGAGGAGACTAATAATTATGTTACATGACAATTGCGTCAGGGGAGGCTATGACCCTTTCCTCAGGCAATGCAGGGTTAATCCCCTCAGAAGGAGCTGGAAAGGCTGATACCCTGTATGTAGAGAGGCCGCTTCCACTGGGGTTGAGGAAGCCATCTCTGCTGGGGCCGGGGAGGCCAATACCACTGGTAATAAAAGATTCATCACAATTTAGGGGCTCAATATCCCCAGCTTCATCAGGATCTTCCCACGGGTCCCCATCCCAACTTATAAGATCCAGTTCTTTCCCAATCAATGCCCTCACATTGATTCAACAGTAGATGCCCTTCAAAACTGGGAGTTCAACTTGCATTGTAATTCAACCAGTTGCACGATGAGGTTCTGTGCTTGATTTCCAGCCCTGTAGCTACAGGAGACAGTGGTCTCCTTCAGGGCACATGGTCATTTATGTGGCACTTGAGCTGGGAGTTCAAATCACCAAGTTCATCCTTTTCTTTCAGTGACATAAGAAGCAACAGAACAACATAATTATATACACTGGTTTTCCAAAAATGTTCAAAAGTATCATATACGTTCATCCCAGAGAAATTAAATTTTATGTCCATGCAAATATCTCTACATGATTGTTTCTAGCAGCTTTGTTTGTAATAGTCCCAAACTAGAAACAATAAAAATGTTCTAGAATAAGTGAATGGTTAAACAAACCGTGGTACATTAATACTATGAAACACTACTTAACAGTAAAAAGGATTAACTACTGATACATGCAAGTACTTGGATGGATCTCAAAAAACATGCTGGGTGAAAAAAGCCAACATTTGAGGTTGGTGTTTGAAGGTCACATATTATATGAATACATTTATATAGCATTCTCAAGATGACAAAGAAGGAGACAGATAAGTGGTTGCCAAGTTTTAGGGATGGTGCATGGGGGCCAGGGTGGGAGGAAGGTAAGTGTGACTATATATCGGGGTAACAGGAGGGAGATCTTTGTGGTGATGGAACAGTTATGTATCTTGATCTTGGTGGTGGCAACACATGTGATAATGTGGCACACATATACCTTGTAGCAATGTCAATTTCCCAGCTTTGATAGTATCCTATTGTTACATAAAATGTAACCAATTAGGAAAACCGGATGAAGATTACTTGGGTCTTTACTGTCCTATTTTTGCAACTTCCTGTCAGTTTATAATTATTTCAGAAGAAATCATTAAAAAAAGTAATGTGTTCAAATAAGAAAAAGTCTATATAGAAGTGTTTTTTTGAGGGTGCTAAACTCTTCAAGACAACTTCAACTTTCAGGCAGTCATTTTATCATTTGTAACATAATAAGAGAAGCAAAAATTGTATTAGGGACTATATCTTGGGGAAAATTTAATGTAATTTTTGACACACTGTATTAGAAACATTCGTTTCTGCTGAATAATATTTGCTAACTTTTGAGATAGGTTAACCACAGGTAGATAAGTCTAGTAACCAATGAATAACATGAACAGAAAGGCAGTCTCTTAAGATACGTGATATCATGCTCTATGGAATTTTTCATTAATTTAGACAATTTTGTAGAGCTCCGATGTCAAGGTAAGTGACAAGTCCAAAGCTGCTGAAACCTAATGAGAATTACAAGAGGCTACATGGTAAATTGTGACAAACCGATTCCAGCGGTCCCCAGCTTTTTTGGCACCAGGGACCAGTTTCGTGGAAGACAGTTTTTTCCACGGAAGCAGGGGGGATGGTTTAGGCAGTAATGTGAGCTACAGTGGCGGGCGTGATTCAGGTGGTAATGCAAGCAGTGTGGAGCAACAGATGAAGCTTCTCTCTCTCTCTCTCACCCACTGTTCACCTCCTGCTGTGCCCCCTGGTTCCTAACAGGCCTCGCACAGTGGGTTGGGGACCCGTGGATTAAGCGATGAAAATAAAGAGTTACAGAGCTGGTATAGAATTTAAAGACTTCACAGTGACATATTGTTTGAGAGACTCTGAAGTGATTTCGTGGTGTTTCCAAGTTTGCTGGGGACTGGGGACCAGGCCCAACCCAGACTATTTGGCCCCTGTACCGTGATCTTCCCTGAGAGCCAGGCTCTGTTGCTTTCCTGCACACTCCCCGCTCTTTCCTCACAAGTTGTCTTCGTAGCACTGTGCAGCTTTAGCCAGATTTCAGGGCACAGAGAGCCTGCCTTGAACTGAGAGCATCTCTCCCACACATGCACTTGAGGGCAGCCTGGGCTCTGCTCAGCTCTGAAGAGTCAGAGCTCTTCAATGAACCCTATTACAGTTAAGGAGCTTCTCTGTAGCTTAAAATACTTGAGAAAGAGGAAAGAAAACTATTTTAGAAAGTATCTAATTGGAGCTATCCCAATCATATTTTTCATCAATGACTTTTGTGATTCCAGGCTTTTATAAGCACAATGATTCTGACACATTTTTAGGGAGAAAAGAGAGTGTTCTTTCCTACTTTAGTTATACTCTTTCAGTCACTGTAGTTTCATATTATTGAATGTACAAGACCAAAAACATCCACATATTCATATTCGCATTTGGAAAGATGTGCTTTAAAAATGTTTCTTAAATGCATTCTCACTATCAAAGTCACAAGAATACCTTCGGCAATAGGGAGGAAAAGGTGACTTATTTCTCTGTAAAATCAAATATGATACAGACCAAGTGGTAGGCATTCAATGAACGTGGCCCCTGAGACCATGTGTGGTGGTGATAAAGCCCTGGGATAGGAGTGCTGGCCAGGTCCTTGGTCTCTGGGTGAATTCTCTTCATCTGTTCCATTAGAGGACTGGTCCAGAGTCCTTTCAGCTTACGCATTCAATGATTCTGTCCCACTAGTTCTTAGGCAAAATAAAACAGAACAAAACAAAACAAAATCAATAAAAACCACTTAAAAAGTAAATGAGAAAACTCTGCCTGACCTAATGTGAAGGAGTCACTCACTGTTCCCTACTTTGAATGGTATCCTTGTAATACCTGTAAGTGGTTATCTATCTGGGTATTAAAATGTTTTCATAAGGACCTGCTGTACAGCACAGGGAAAACACTCAATATTTTGTAATAACCTATATGGGAAAAAATCTGCAAAAGAATATGTATATGTATATGTGCATATATATATATATATATATATATATGTATGTATAACTGAATCACTTTGCTGTACACCTAAAATTAACACAACATTGTAAATCAACTATACTTCCATAAAATAAATAAATAAATTTTAAAAATTGTGTTTTCATGAGTAGATGCTCCATGAGCGAGCTGCTGGCAGGGGAAAATGCAGTGTGCTGCATCCGCGTGCTTTTTCTGTGCCAAGTATTATTTGAGGAAGGAAAAAAACCTGCAACAATTCTGCTTTTGCAACATGATTTGAATCACCAGAATGTCTAGAATTCCTGTGTTCTCAAGGTGCTATCTTTCAGTTAGCATGGAATTAAGGAGATGAGGGGAATGGAAGTCTAAAATTCAATCCTTAACTCTGGAATGCTTATTAATGGAGGTACATAAAGCTTAATATATTGGAAAGTGTGTGGACTCGGTCATTTAGTAAAAAATATTTGGGGCTTACTATGTGACAGGCACCGTGTGACTTGCGGTGGATGTGTAAGGCTTGGATGGTGTTCCCAGGAAGCTCAGTATTTAGTGTGGCATCTTCACTCTAGTTCTGCCAATAATTAACCATGTGAGCACTTTGGAGTCTGTTTCATCGGCACTAAAAAGGAAAATGAGAGCACAGGGCCTGAGTCTCTCAGGGGTCCCTGTTTGCTTCTATGAACCTGCTGAGAGTAAGGAATGTATTCATGTGTCAGTTGGAGGATAAACTGTTACGTTCTCTTCTTCTTTTAATGTATGTACATATGTATGTATGTGTTTATTATTTATTTATTTAACTGAAGCTTAGGATTCTTTTTTTAATTTGGTTCTTCAATTATACTCTAAATAGAATTTGTTTACAATAGGCTGTTCCTTGACAGCTTTCTTCTGGGAAGACATGAAAATACAACGATTAGGTGTATCAACTCATTCAGAATGACAATGAATGAAGGGAGCAGATTCCCCTTCCTGGTGCCCCTGGCAGCCAGTGTGAGGGCCTGAACCTTGGGCTCAGCCATTGGGATCCTGCAACCTAAGACTGAGAGTCGTGAAACAAGTGGGGAAAAGATTAAGAAGCAGTCGGACTTTATTGTTGTGATTGCAGTTGTGGAGTTCTTGGGGGAGGGGGGCACCACAGCAGGCAGGAGCAATGGCCTGTCCAGCTATATGGATGGGTCCAGGGCAGCTGAGCTAGAGTTCTTCAGTGGCAGAAGCAGTACCCTGGGTCACATCTTTCTTTTTTCTTTTTTCTTTTTTTTTTGATTGGTATCATTTATTTTTGTTAATTAATTTTTATTGGAGTATAATTGATTTACAACGTTGTGTTACTTTCTGCTGTACAGCAAAGTGAATCAGTCATACATATACATGTATTCACTCTTTTTTAGATTCTATTCCCATATAGGTCATTACAGAGTATTGAGTAGAGTTCCCTGTGCTATACTGTAAGTTCTTATTGGTTATCTATTTTATATATTGTAGTGTGTATATATACATCTTGACCATTTCTATGACACATTGTTTTATAGGACCTGACTATTCTTCTGAACTTGTGACCACTTCCACTTTCACTTGTGAACCATTTAATGACCTGCTTACAAACCCTTTTCTTCCTGTCACTAAGTGACGACTCTGATTACTTAGAGATGGTCTGACCCATAGGAGGGATGCGTCCACCAGCTGGCACAACAGTGGCTCCACTGAATTAAAGCTGATGCTGCCCCTGGCATCCTGGGCTCTGCTGATCACTAGGCAAGCTGGGAAAAAAGTGTTATAAGATGGGTGGGAGAAATCCTTTCTGATGATCAAAGGGATCTTGTGTCCTGCCTCCCTACATCTATATCTTATGAAAATTCAAGAGGCAACAACACCACATTGGCTGGGCTGTGAAGGTCTCAGTTCCTTCAGAAATGAAGGTCTGGATCATGTCACCAAGTGAAGACACCAATGAGCCTGGTGCTAGCTGAGAACAAGGTGACCATGGAGCAGAGAATGGCTGAGGGACGTCACAGTATCACGAATGATGCAGAAGCACATGCCTACACATGTTTCCTTCCATGCTCCATAACTCATTTTCCTCCCCCATCCCTTTCCCTTGTCAGACCATTTTATATAGACCACTATAGTGATGGTTACATTCACCATTACTCTGTGGGTTTCTGATGATGTAGATGTGCCTGTGACCATCTTAGAGGAGGATTAGACAACATCCAGAGACCCTAGGATTGGGGCTGGATGCAGAGACTTGAGGTTTTCTGCCTTTGGTGAGTGGGTGGTACCCTTCCTTATCTGAAAGAGAATTGTGTTCAGCAAGACTTACAATTTCTGGAATTTGAAGTGTGTATGTTACTGACCAGGGTTCTTGGCCTCCTTAATCAATAGAAATTGATCAGAGACCAGACAAGTAATTCAGGCAAAGCTTTATTGGGACCCCTGCTGCATCAGGGGGAGCGAGAACAAGCAACAGGTTCCCTTGCTCGCTTCCTGGGGGTGGGGGTGGGGGTGGGGGCAGCTGGTTCCTTATATGGGGGGGAGGTAGTGGTGTGTCCCAGGGTTGGGCCGGAGGGGTGACTTAGGTGGTCTGCCCACCCCTTTGGTGGTGTTGAGTGCAGGGGGCGTGCGCGGAACCCAGCCTTTGCTCCCGACCCCCGTTTTTGCTTCTAGCTCTTCAGAAGTGGCAGTTGGGCTTTTTTGGTCTTTCTGTATCTTTTGTCCAGAATTTGCCCCAACTGTGCATGCACGCAGTTATTTTTAGTCCCTTATAGTTTCTTTGCATTTTGTTGCTCTAAGAGACATTTGTCCAGGTGCAAGCACTGCAGCACTGCAGCAAAGGCTCCCAGGTCCCAGCCTGTTTCATGTACATGAATAGATGTAAATCTGGGAAACTGTGCTTGTTATTTTTCGACTGTCCAGCACCCACCCGCCCCTGACTCTGCGGAATTAACCCAGATGTGATTTCCTATTGAGAGGCAGCGTGTTTCCTGCTACTGTGGAAACCACTTCACCTGCAGATGAGAGTGGGGCTGTGACCTGCACTCTGTGTTAAGCAGGTTGTTGTTCTTTTCTTCCAGCCTTTTTCTTCTCCTTCTTCTTCTTCTTCTTCTTATTATTATTATTATTTTGGGATAAGAACACAACGTAAGATCTATCCCCTTAGCAAATTTTTAAGAGCACGTACAGTGTTACTAACCAGAGGCACTATTCTGTACAGAAGATCTCTAGGACTTATTCATCTTGCATAACTGGAACTTTGTTCCCTTTAACTAACACCTTCTCTTTTCCCCCTCCCCTCAGCCCCTGCCAACCACCATTCTACTCTGTGCTTCTGTGATTTGACGATTTTAGATTCCTCACGTAAGTGGTATCATGTAGTATTTGTCCTTCTGTGTCTGACTTATTTCACTTAGCATAATTTTTCCATATCCATTCATGTTGTCACAAATGGCAGGATTTCCTTCTTTTTTAACACTGAATAATAGTCCATTATATATATCTCACATATCTTTTATCCATTCGTCTGTTGATGGACATTTAGGTTGCTTCCACATCTTGGCTATTGTGACTAATATTGTTGCAGTGAATGTAAGAGTGCAGAAATCTTAATGAGATCCTGATTTCAATTCCATTAACTATATACCCAGAAGTAGGGGAGGTTCCTCAAAAAAAACTAAAAATAAGAGGATTGTTAGCTCTTGGTTGGTCCTGAACAGGCAAAAATAAAGGGGGCAGCAGGGTCCAACCAAAAGGCAAATATGGTCCTGCCCCCTCACCCACTCCCACCCTTGATCCAGGGGTATTTGGTTTCTACTTATTTCCCAAGCCCAGTCCTTCAGCCTCTTATTGATTCTGTGAGCCCATAAGATGCTTTAATAAATTCTCCGTTTCTTAAGAAAAATTGTCCAATAATGTTGCTCCCAACAAAGAATTATGCTACTCCTTACTGTCAAAAGGAATTTTAGCATTTATAATTCAGAGTTTACTGAATTGCAGTATAGTGCAGGCCTTGTAGTTTCATTACGAAGGAAATCCTGGTTTACTCCATTAAAAATCTGAGACCTAAAATAGAAGTTGAGTCAGATTTTTATTGACTCAAGCAACAAAGAAGAGTTCTGTTCTTGTGGAGTTTTGATAAATGCCTTAAGAAACTTAAGGATATCAAAGTGATTTAGAGAATTTCAGTAACCTTCCCAAAACATGTTCATACATGCTATCCTTATTCTAAATTGAGAAATGTGTAATGCAGTTGTATTATTTTGTGTGTTGATATTAATAATACATAGAGGTTTTTCTTTACTTTCTGATCATGAAACTCCACCCCTAGGGAATTCTGGCCTTTCCATGAAAACAAAATTCTCCATTAAAAGCTGTGGGGTGGGACCCTGGGATCCCACTCCAGCAGATGCCTTTATTTGATTTGATTACTTGTGTTGTTCTTCATCCCATTAGTTCCTTGCAATAAAAATTTCAAATGTTGCTTGTGAGACTGAAATGCCAATTAGTTGAATCAGATGAGACTCTGGGTCGATGGTGATGAATCCTTAATACCCTTCCCACCTCCTAGGGTGTGAAATAGGCAGTTATGCCACATGGTATTTCCATATAAACTCTATCAAAACATAAGCTTATAAGTAATGACAAAAACTGAGACAATGACTTAGCTCTATAAAATATATTTTGAGATAGAAAGATATATGTGTAAGTCCAGCTGTAAATTCAGGCTCAATTCTGAAAGATGATTATTATTCAGACCCTGAAAGAGTTTTTTGTTTTAATTTATTTTTTTGAAGTATAGTTGACTTTACAATGTTGTGTTAATTTCTGCTATACAGCACAGTAATCCAGTTATGTATATATATATATACACACACATATATATGTGTGTGTATATATATATATATACACACACATATATATATGCGTATATGTATATATATATATATATATACATATATATATATATATATATGCATTCTTTCTCATATTCTTTTCCATTACAGTTTATCACAGGATACTGAATATAGTTCCCTGTGCTATATGGTAGCACTTTGTTGTTTATCCATCCTATATGTACTAGTTTGCATCTGCTAATCCCAAACTCCCAGTACTTCCCCCCACCCCCCCACATGGCAACCACAAGTCTGTTCTCTACAGACCTTGAAAGTGTTTTGAATATTTTGGATTAGATAAACAGGAAAACAAACATTCCATATTCTATCAAGAAGGATGAGAAAAAGGAATCAGGTAGATGTGTTCCAAATTTTGAAATTTTAACTTCAACTAAATATGAATGCATATCCTGTGCCTCCCCTCAAACAGATTTACATTTAATTGAGAGTAGGAGGAAAAATTCTGTTCTGAAAGAGACAGAGACTGTTTATGGGAATCGAGACGATTACTTCTGAGGGTGGGAACAGTAATAATAATAGTTGAATCTATAAAGATCCTGCTATGGCCAGGCATTGTACCAAGTCTTTCACATGCGTTAATTCATTTAATCCTCACAGCACCTCTGTGAATCTGACATATTATTATCCCCATTTTACAGAGGAGGAAGCTGAAGCACAGACAGGTAAATGACTTGCCCAAGTTCCACAGCTTCTGTGAAAAGCTAATTTTCAAAGTAAACATTTTAGTGCTATTTGACTTTTTAAACTATGTGCCTCTATTAATTTTGTGACTAAAATTTAAAAATTCCAATTGAATAGAGATTTTTTGCTTCCATTATATTTTTTTCTGGAAAAAATATTATTAAGTTTGCCCCCAAATACCACTGAATTATAAAGTTGCTTTTTACAGTTTTACATCCAAAACTTAATGCAAAATTGAGATCTAAAGATAATAGGCAATATTTTATATTGGTGTTTGTAATATCAGGGCACAAACTTTTAGAAGTGACTTTGTTAGCCAGCCCTCCTGTAACTAAATCTATTTGGAAATCTCAGCCTATTATCTTAAGGTGTCTTTAAAATGAATTATCAGAGTGGCTGGGCACATCTGTACTTAAAACACTATTTGTCTAATTGCTTCTACTTAAGTAAACATTACATATTACTAGAGATTTCAAATTGATTTTAAATTAAATAAGATCTAGTAAAACAAAGAGCAACATAAACTGTTTTAACTTGCCCCTTGCTTTTGTTGTTTTGTTTTGTTTTTTTCTTCTTTTCAAAGAGTTTCTTACCAATTTCTTCAAAGGAAATCAGGAAACTCTACATGTTTAGATAAAGTTCTATCTATATCATAAGACCCAGGACTTCAGATGAAAAAGGTTTTATAGATAATCCTCCTCCTCTTGAAATATTTATAATAATTCAGGACATACCTTCTGGTCAATCATATCATCTAGATAAATACTATTTTTAGTTTTTATTACTTATTCAGTACCTATGGAGTATTACATAATGCAGTGTAGTCCAATTTATATATGAAATACAAATTTAAATAACTGAATTTGGTGTATAGTGCACCTTTATTTCTTTTAAACATAGACATATTTTAAGAGGTGAGCTTTATTAACTTTACATGGACATATCTTTTTGGAAGTGGAGTATTAAGTTTGAATAGAATAAAGGTTTACAAATGGATATTGGTTAATATATGCATTTATATATATACATATGTTATAAGAATAATTTTGTTTTATTCTCTAAAACATCACATACATGTTTTCACCCTGGGAATCGTTCCTATGTAAGTCAGTGCCTTAAAATATATATGCTAATAAACAATATTCAATGTGCTACAAAAATAATTCAGTTAAATTTTTAAATGAACTTACCTTCTAGTTACCTCATTTCAATATTTATAGATTATAGGAATGAAGTACAGGAAACTGAATTTTACCTTATAGGGAACTTGCATTCAGGAGCACCATCAATTTTAGCCTGCAATGATTGTGCAAATATGTCTAAGAAAAGAAGCATGCACTTAGATGCAGAAATTCTTCCATCTTACAGCTTACAGTGTTTAAGAAGTTGATCTATATGCATATATAATAAGAAAGCTTTTAAAAATATGCCTTTGAAATTCAGTTGTTTATACAAATATTTTTAGGACAATAAGTTTGAAGAATATGACAAGAATTTAGAGCACCAAACTGTTTTGTTTTGTTTTTTAATTGCCAGGTGGTTAAACATCTTTGTCATAAAGCTACAGTAAAGGCACTCATGTGAAATGTACATGTGTGAGGTGTAAGAAGGGATCTCCTCTCTTGGTTACACTATTGCCAATAGCTATTTCAGTCTCGTGAATTCAAACATAATTGGTGGATGCTCCAAGCTTAGAGTCCAAAATCATCCACATGTTTTTGATTTAAATCTCCCAAGATCTTAGATAATACTAAAACAAGGGTGGGAAGATGTTATATGGAGAACAAACGGAGCACAAGTACAATGAAATGTGATTTTTCACTTGATGAAACACAGGTGAATTAGAAACTATAGAAGACAATGTACAAAATACCCCAAATAACAGCGATCTAAAGTCCCTATTAAAAGCTAGGTTTTCATAGGATATTTTAAAAGAATCAAAAGAAATCATTTTTTTTGGTTTTAGTTCTTCAGCTTTTTTTTTTTTTTTTTTTTTTATATTTGTTCCTCTGTATGTGTTGTGTCTTTTATTTTCTGGATATTTTAAAGATTTTCTCCTATCTTTACTCATTAGTAATCTGAGTATGATATGCCCAGGCATGGTTTTCTTTGTATTGATATTTATCATGTTTGGGGTTTTCTTTTTTTTTTTTTTTAATTAATTTATTTATTTATTTATTTTTGGCTGTGTTGGGTCTTCGTTTCTGTGCGAGGGCTTTCTCTAGCTGCGGTGAGCGGGGGCCACTCTTCATCGCGGTGCGCGGGCCTCTTATTATCGTGGCCTCTCTTGTTGCGGAGCACAGGCTCCAGACGCGCAGACTCAGTAATTCTGGCTCACGGGCCTAGTTGCTCCGCGGCATGTGGGATCTTCCGAGACCAGGGCTCGAACCCGTGTCCCCTGCATTAGCAGGCAGAGTGTCAACCACTGTGCCACCAGGGAAGCCCCCGAGTTCTTCAGCTTTTTTATAAGATAGCCTCAATTTAAAATAATTACACTAATTAGTTTCACTCAGTAAGAGAATGCAATTCTGTGCTATCAGTTTGTCAGACATATATCACAAAATAAAACAACCGAATAAAATAATTGAGTATCCCTTCTCCAAACCGTCTTCCTCTCTGTTGCTCTCATGTTCCCTCTTTCTAACACCTAATTTCTATTCGTGGCAAGCCTTACACCTCGGGTGACGCTTACTGTGTAAGTCCCCATAAACCAGACGTCCATCTGTTCTTTCTTTCTTTCGATTACTTCCGATGATAAAGCCACTCCTCTGTTACTGAGGTGGTGGCAACAATGGATATTTGTAGTGCGCTCCATCTTTTGTATGCCCTTCATTGAAGGCTGCTGAGTTGGTAGCTTCACGAAGGAGGATGCACTCTTCGGCATTTGTACGTGTGTGTTTGGGGAAGAGGGTTTGGTCATCGTTTTCATTCAAAAAGAAATGCTGACAGCTTCACTCCAAATTAATATTGTATACTTTTCCATGCCATCAATATTGACATTTGGAAATCTTATTCATTAGTCCGTGATCTGGAAGGAAACTATTTTAATGGCTCTTGGCCCTTGCATCTGTGATTCTCTTGTCATTGAAATCTGTAAAAAAAATGATATTAACTCTGAAATATTATACTTTTAAACATTATTGACTTCCTGGGAAGAAGTCATATGTTAGAACCTTACAGCATACACTTCAGCAATAGAAAAACTATTAAGTGCTGTTTATTTAATTTAATAACACAGTCTAGGCCATTTAATTTTTTAGCCAGATTTATTAAGATACAATTCATATAAGATTATAACTCACCCATTTAGAGTGTAAAATTCAGTCGTTTTTAGTATATTCACAGATATGTGCAATGATCACGACGGTTAATTTTAAAACATTTTTGTCACCTCAAGAAGAAATCCCATACCTATCACCCTACTATCCCCACAAGCCTCCTAGCCCTAAGCAATCACTTACTGCATTTTTGTTAAATCTCTAAAACCTTCATGAATCAGCACTTTGCTACAAATCTACAACTCTCTCTGCCACTATTTCTTTAATTAGAAACTTTTTTTTGAGCAGTGTTAGGTTTACAGAAATATTAAGCAGATATAGAGATTCCATTTATTCTATTCTCCTGCCAACGCCCCATTCCCTTTTCCCCAATTATTAACATCTTGCATTAGTGGTACATTTTTACAATTGATGAACCAATACTGATATATTCTTGTTAATTAAGTTTTACATTAGAGTTCACTATTTGTGTTGTATGTTCTGTAGGTTTGGATAAATGTATAATGACATGTATTGACCATTACAATCTCATACATAATAGCTTCACTGCCCTAAAAATTCTTGTAATCTACCTGTTCATCATTCCTCTCTTGTCCCTAATTCCTGGCAACCCCTAATCTTTTTAGTGTCTCCATAATTTTGCCTTTTCCAGAGTGTTGTGGAGTTGGAAGATTTTCTTCCATGTTATCTTCCAGAAGTTTTATAGCTTTGTGTTTTATATTTAGGTCTGTGTTCTATTTTAACTTAATGTTCGTGAAAGGTGTAAGGTTTGTTTCTAAATTCACTTTTTTTTTTTTTTTTTGCATGTGGATGTCTAGTTATTCCAACATTGTTTGTTGAAAAGACTATCTTTGTTCATCATATTGCCTCTGTTCCTTTGTCAAAATCAGTTGACTGTATTTGTCTTGGTCTGTTTCTGGGCTTTCTATTCAGTTCCATTGATCTATTTGTCTATTCTTTTGCCCATACCACACTGTCTTGTTACTGTTAACTTTATAGTAAGTCTTGATTTTGGGTAATGTTAATCCTCCAACTTTGTTCTCTCCCTTCAATACTGTGTCAGCCATTCTGGGTTTTTATAAACTTTAGAATCAGTTTGTCAATATCCACAAGATCACTTGGGATTTTGATTGGGATTAATTAAATCTGTAGATCAAGTTGGGAAGAACTGACATCTTAACAATTTTGATCATCCTATACATGACCATGTAGTATCTCTCCATTTGTTTAAATTATTTGATTTCTTTCATACAGGTTTGTAGTTTTTCCTCATATAGATATTACACATATTTTCTTAGACTTATACCTAAGTATTTCATTTTTGGGTGTTAATGTAAATGATACTGTGTTTTTAATTTCAAAACCCAGTTGTACATTGCTGGTGTACAGGGAAGCAATTAATTTGTATATGTGAAAAATGTATCCTGCAACCTTGCTATAATTGCTTATTAGTTCTCAAAGTTTTTTGTTGATTCTGTGAGATTTCCTACATAGATGATCATGTCATCTACAAAAACAGTTTTATTTCTTCCTTTCCAATTTATATACTTTTAATTTCCTTTTTTTGTCTAATTATATTAGCTGTGAATTCTAGGACAATGTTGAAAAAATGTGTTAAGAGGCGATATCCTTGCCTTGTTCTTTTTTATTTATTTATTTATTTATTTTTGGCTGTGTTGGGTCTTCGTTTCTGTGAGGGCTTTCTCTAGTTGCGGCGAGCCGGGGCCCCTCTTCATCACGGTGCACGGGCCTCTCACTGTCGTGGCCTCTCGTTGCGGAGCACAGGCTCCAGGCGCGCAGGCTCAGTAGTTGTGGCTCACGGGCCTGGCTGCTCCGCAGCATGTGGGATCTTCCGAGACCAGGGCTCGAGCCCGTGTCCCCTGCATTAGCAGGCAGATTCTCAATCACTGCGCCATCAGGGAAGCCCCCTTGCCTTGTTCTTAATCTTAGTGAGGAAGCATCTAGTTTCTCACTAATAAATATTATATTAGCTGTAGGTGTTTTGTAAATTCTCATTATTAAGTTGCAATAGTTCCCTTCTCTTTCTAGTTTACTGAACGTTTTTGTCATGAATGAATGCTGGATTTGTCAAATGCTTTTTCTGTATCTATTAATAGGACCATATAGTTTTTCTTCTTTAACCTGTTTATATGATGAATTACACTAGTTGGTTTTCTTATGTTGAACCAGCCTTGTATACCTGGAATAAATCCCACTTGCCCATGGTGTATAATTCTGTTCATACATAGTTGGATTTGATTGACTAATATTTTGTTCAGGATTTTTGCAACTATATTCATTTGTCTGAATTTTTCCTTTTTTTTGTAATGCTTTGTATGCTTTTGGTGTTAAGATAATGCTGGTTTCATAGAATGAGTTAGAAAGTATTCATTCTAGTTCTATTTTTAGAGAATAAGCATACATTTTCCCTAAAATATTTGTTAAAATTCACCAGTGAACCAATCTGGCCCTAGTGCTTTCTTTTCGGCAGGTTATTAATTATAGTTTCAAATCCTTTAATAGATATAGGCCTATTGAGATTGTCTGTTTCCCCGTGTGTAATTTTGGTGCTGGAACAACTGGACAGCTACATGCAAAAAAAAAAAATGAATTTAGACAAAGACCTTACACTTTTCATATACATTAAATGTATCTCAAAATGGATCATAGAACTCAATATAAAATGCAACAGGACTTCATTAAAATAAAATAATAATAAAATAAAATGTAATGCCCCCGGTAAGCCTTTTTAGATTCTTAAATCATGTGTTTCTCCCTAATTATGCCTTAATTTCACCTGGTTTATACCTCTGCAATATTTATAAAAGAAATCTTGCATGTTATATGTACATGCCTATCAACTCCATTGGACTGTGACCTCGTTGAGGGCTGGTAGGATGTGTCATTCATCTTTGGTGCCAGTTCAACATTTGTTCTGGTACAAAATAGTAAGTAGAATATATCCTTTGAATTGAACAATGCAGAGTTTTTGTTAATTGAAAATTCAGTTTCACAGGCCTACAATTACTAAATGGTATAGGGACACAAAACTCTTTATAACTAAAACATTCACGAGTACATTTATGAAATCAGTGTCCTCTCAGCTCTCCTTTGCTCATCATAGTGGAATTGATCCCCACCCACCAGGTCAGGTGTTTGATTAGTTCTTTTTGATAGGGGAATGGTGCCAATAACCACTAATCAAAACAATTGCAATGAAGTTGACTGCCAGGGAAATAGTCCCATCAAAGGAGTATGATTAGACTTGGTAAAAGTGGGGCAAAGGGAAGGGAGAAGGAAAAGCAGAAGTGTACAAGCAATCTCCCCAAGTAAGGGGGAAGACCAAAAAGAAGGAAGAGTGGGGCAGTGGTGGAGGTTCTCCCCAGGTTCTCTCCAGGCAGACAGCAGGAACAAGCAGGGCAGGGAGGTGGTGGTGAGTAAGGACACCTCAGTGTTGTAGGTGTAAGGACACCTACAGTATGGAGCTGCAGGCTTAAACTTTCCAGAATAAATCTCAGCTTTGGATAGGAGCCTGTTATCAGACCCACCCTCAAATCACTAGGCACTAACTATCCTATGGAAAAGGGCAGAGTCCAAAATTTTGATTAAAAATAATATATGAGCTTAAAACAAATATAAGCCTACATATTTTTAACAGAGAAACTTAACATATCTACTAGATATTGGGAAATCTGAGCTCTTATGAACCCAAATAAAAGCAGGGAAAAGATAGCAGAGATACTGTTTGAAAGTGACTGGTTTTTTGGTGTGTATGTCCATGCAGGTAGCCCTTACTTTGTGTGCCCATGGTTTGTTGACTGGTGCACATTGTGCTACTCACAATTGCTCCTTGTCAAAGTATCATTTTCATAAATTAAACTCATGACTCATGCAAATGTAAAATCAGTATATGGCACAGATTTAATGAACCCATTAATAAGAGAACTGGCATGATGGTAGTGCTGATTCAAAAGAACTAAATGGGGTAGAAGCTTTTATAGTAGCTGGAAGAATTCTTAAATAGGATTACTGATTTTAGATAAAAAATAGCTAATGTTCTGTAGGGAAAATCAGCTAACATTCTGAATTTTGGAAATTGTATTTTCCATCAGAAAGGAATCATTTGCATCCCTACTGAACAGACATTATTTGTATTGCTATCTGACAGAAATCAAGGTACAAATTAACATCAACCCCTTCAGAATTACAGCATACCTTTATCAATAGTAAATAACAAGTTAAACAAAGATGCAAAGGTACATGCCTAGAGATTCAGATAATCCGCAGGCAGGCCTGATAATCAAACCCTAGCATAACTAAGAAAGAACAGGCAAAAGTCCCTTTAGTTTTTTTCAGGCTTTTGGATAATTTTCCTTAACACCATTTTACAAAGGTTTTTCTCTTCCATATCTTACTGATGTCAAGGAGACTAGAATTACTGGGAAGGGTATTCTCAGATATATTATCAAGTTATCCCATTGTAAAAAATACCAAAAACCAAAAAACGAATCTTGAAGCTATCCACATGATTAAAGAAAAACTATACCATGTGGGGGACAATTTTGAGTGAGAGCAGAAACTGCTCTTAGAAAGCATAGTATTAGTGAGTTCTTACAGGCTCCCAGGTAGCTACATCATCAGAGAGAAGGAAGCACCAGAAGAGGTATTTTACCCATGTTTGGTCAATACGAGGGAGTGCAGAATTGCTTTTGACACAGTCTAGAGGCTGACATTGATACCATGCCAGAGACCCGTAAGCATGTTGTGCTTTCTCAAAGGTCTTCTCTGTGAGCTGAGCTGCCTTCGAACTTAGAACATGAATTGTATGGTTTTACCTTGAACAAGATTCTGGAAATAGTTTATAAAATAATATCTGCACATAGGCCTCACCTTGGAGAGAGCTCATGACATTCCTGGGCACTGCAGTGCTACCAGATACCATGAGAAATAGAGGCAGGACAAGAATACCAAGGGAGGGTTGCTCAGCATAGATGACTGATGTGACCATTGTGATGATCTGACCAACTCCAAAGTTCATTCCCATGTCACCACTAAAACATTTTTTCCCCTTCATTGCTGATGTCTGAGAGGAAATTTCTTTCCTCTACCCTCTTAGGTTTATTCTTAGGGGCCTGCAAAGTAAACTGACAAACGACAGAATAATGGAAGAAAAAACATAAATTATTTAATTAATATTTTCTGTGTGAAAGAGTCCAACAGGAAGGAAGTAAAACTCAAAGAAGTAGTTAGACTTGGGGACTTGTATTCCATTTTTAAGAAAGGAAAGGGGGTTTGGAGGAAAGTGAGTAGGAAATATATGGGGAACCTGATGGGAGATAAGCGCTATTTTCATAAGGTTTGTTTATGTAGACTCATATCAGTGCCCATTCTCCACCTTTGGTGACAAGAGTCACTCTCTTCTTCCTGGTTCGGGAGAGGGGGCCCCCGTCTCAGGGAAAATTCATACCCTGCTTTTAGGGAGAAAAGGGGAGGGAAGATTTCTTCCTGCATCTGCTGATTTTCAATTGCTTTCAGCTCAAAACCATATTTATGCCAAAGTGGCATATTTTGAGGTGGCATTTTTTTTTTTTTTTTAATTTATTTATTTTTGGCTGTGTTGGGTCTTCGTTTCTGTGCGAGGGCTTTCTCCAGTTGCGGCAAGTGGGGGCCACTCTTCATCGCGGTGCGCGGGCCTCTTATTATCGTGGCCTCTCTTGTTGCGGAGCACAGGCTCCAGACGCGCAGGCTCAGTAGTTGTGGCTCACGGGCCCAGTTGCTCCGCGGCATGTGGGATCTTCCCAGACCAGGGCTCGAACCCGTGTTCCCTGCATTGGCAGGCAGATTCTCAACCACTGCACCACCAGGGAAGCCCTCCCCAAAGATTTTTATTGTTCCTTTATAAACTTGACCTCCCACCCCTCTTTGCTCTTCCCATCAACTGACCATTAGACATGATGCCATTAGACGTCAGATTAATTTGCATATAGAATTTTATATAAATAGAGTCATACAGTATATATTGTTTTTTGCCTGGTTTCTTCCACTGCATAACTATCATGTAATTAATCCACATTCTTGCACTTATCTATAATGTATTTATTTTTATTATCGACTATTCTACTATATGGATTTACCACAATTTGTTTATCCTTTCACTTACTGATAAATATTTGTGTTGTTTCCAGCTTAGGCATTATAAATAAAACATTTGCTATCATTAATCTTTTTAATTTTAGCCATCTAATAGGTGTGTAGAAGAATACCATTGTGACTTTTGTTTGCATTTCCCTAATGACTATCATATAGAATAGCTTTTTATGTGCTAAATTGCGTTACATATGTCTTTGGTAAAGTGTCTATTCAAAATTTTTGGCCACTTTTTCAAAAGGTGGGTTTTTTAATTTGTATTATTATTTTAAAAAATTAAAGTATAATGACACACATTATATTAGTCTCAAGTGTACACATAATGATTCAAAATTTGTATATATTGCAAAATGATCATTGCAATAATTCTAGTTAACACCCGTCACCATGCATAGTTACAAAATTGTTTTTTTTTGTATTGACAACTTTTAAGATTTACACTCTTAGCAACTTTCAAATATGCTATACAGTATTATTAACTATAGTCTCAGTGCTGTAGTTTACATTCTAATGACTTATTTATTTTATAACTGCAAGTTTGTACCTTTTGATCCCCTTTACCTATTTCATGCATACCACCATCCCCCACCTCTGGCAACCACTAATTTGTTCTCTAAATCTATAACCTTGTTTTGTTTATTTGTTTGTTTCTGTTTTCCTTAGATTCCACATATAGGTAAGATCATATGGTATTTGTCTTTCTCTATCTGACATATTTTTCTTAGCATAATGCCCTCAAGGTCCATCCATGTTATCTCAAATGTCAAGATTTCTTTCTTTTTTTATGACTGAATAATATTTCATTGTGTATATATACATTTTTTTATACATTCATTCATCAGTGGACACTTTGTTTCCATATCTTGGCTATAGTAAATAATGCTGCAATGAACATGGGGGTGCATATATCTTTTTGAGTTATTGTTTTTATTTTCTTTGTCTAAAAACCCAGAAGTGGAATTGCTGGATCCCATGGGAGTTCCAGTTTTAATTTTTTGAGTAACCTCATACTGCTTTTCACAATGGCTATACCAATTTACTTTCCCACCAAGAGTGCAGAGGGGTTCCCTTTATTCCACATTCTTGCCAATGCTTATCTATTATGTTTTTGGTGATAGCCATACTAACAGGTGTAAAGTGATATCTCCTTGTGGTTTTGATTCCCATTTCCCAGTAATTAGTGATATTCAGCATCTTTTATGTGCTACCTGTTGGCCATTTGAATACCTTCTTTGGAAAAATGTCTTTTCAAATTCTTTGTTCATTTTTTAATTGGATTATTTGACTTTTCTGCTATTCAGTTGCATGAGTTCCTTACATATTTTGGATATTAACTCCTAATCAAATATGTGGTTCACAAATATTTTTTCCCATTCCATAGGTTGCCTTTTCATTTTGTTTATTATTTCCTTTGGTGCTCAGAAGCTTTTTAATTTGATATAGACTCACTTGTTTGTTTTTTATTTTGTTGCTTGTGCTTTAGGTGTCATATCCAAAAAAATCATTGCCAAGATCCTTGTGAAGAAAGATTTTTTTTATGTTTTCATCTGGGAGTTTTATGTAAGCCTGGTTTCAGGGCTTACATTCAAGTCTTTAATCTATTTTGTGTTAATTTCTGTGTATGGCGGAAGACACTGGTCTTGTTTTATTCTTTTACGTGTGGTTGTCCAGTTTCCCCAGCACCATTTATTAAAAAGACTGTCCTTTCCCCATTGTATATTCTTGGCTCCTTTGTTACAAATTAATTTACCATATACATGTGGGTTTATTCCTGGTCTCTCTATTTTGTTCCATTAATCAATGTATCTTTTTTTTATACCAATATATATCATAGTTTTGATTACTATAGCTTTGTAATATAATTTGAAATCAGGGAGCATGATGTCTCCAGCTTTGTTCTTCTATCTCAAGACTGGTTTGGCTATTTGGGGTCTTTTGTGATTCCATACTAATTTTAGAATTTTTTGTTCTATGTATGTGAAAAATACCATTGAAATTTTGATGAGGATTGCACTGAACCTGTAGATTGCTTTGAGTAGTATGGACATTTTAACAATATTAATTTTCCCAACCCATGAGCACAAAATATCTTTTTCTTTGTTTCCTCTTCAACTTCTTTCATTAATGTCATAGTTTTCAGTGTACAGGTCTTTCACCTCCTTGGTTAATAAAAGTGTGGGCATCCTTGTCTTGATCCTGATCTCAAAGGAAAATCTTTCAGCTTTCCACCATGGTGTATGATGTTAGCTGTGGACTTGTTATATAAGCCCTTTATTATGTTGAGGTATGGTCCCTCTATACCCATTTTGTTGAGAGTTTTTCTTAAATGAATGTTGAATTTTGTCAAGTGCTTTTTTTCTGCATCTATTGAGATGGTCATATGATTTTTATCCTTCATTTTGTTAATGCAGTGTGTCACATTGATTGATTTGTGGATATTGAACAATCCTTGCATCCCTAGAATAAATCCCAGTTGCTCAGGTATGTGATTCTATTAATTACTGTAGAATCTTGTTTGCTAATGTCTTGTTGAGGATTTTTGCATCTATGTTTACTGTTCATCAGGGATTAAATCTTTGGGAAAGAAATGGGTGATCCAAAATGATTAGGTTATAAAACATGTTCTTATTAGATTCTTGTATTTATTTTTATTAGTCATTATATGAGCCATTTATTGATTTTATTTTTTTGGCATCCTTTTCTGGTTTTGGTATCAGGTAATGCTGGCCTCCTAAAACAAGTTTCAAAGTGTTTCCACTTCTATTTTTTGGAAAATTTTGAAAAGGATTGGTATTAATTCTTCTTTGAATGTTTGGTAGAATTTACCAGTGAAGTCATCTGGTTCTGGACTTTTTTGTTGGGATATTTTTGATCACTAATTCAATCTCTTCTTGGTTTGTTCAAATCTTATTATTGGGTTTTAAGAGTTCTTTATATGTTCTTTATAGATACAAGTTCTTTATCAAATATGTTACTTACAAGTATTTTCTCCAGTCCATGGCTCCTATTTCGATTTTCTTAACTGTGAATGCTTTTTTCAAAGAGCAGACATTTTTATCATGATGAAGTCCAGTTGATTGATTTTTTCTTTTATGTATTGTGATTTTAGTGTCATATCAAAGAAATATTTGCCTAACCCAAGGTCACAAAGATTTTCTCCTATGTTTTCTTGTAAAAGTTGTATAATTTTAGGTTTTACAATTAGGTCTACAATCCATTTTGAGCTAACTTTTGTATAAAGTGTGAGATATGAATGAAAATTTATTTTTCGTTTACACAAGGATCAAATTGCTCCAGGACTATTTGTTGAACAGACGATCTTTTCTCTACTGAGTTGCCTTTGTAGCACAAAATCAAAACTATTATGTCATGAGTTTTGCCCAAACCCAGTCAGATTCCCATCTTGAAAATCCACCTTAAACCATTGGAGTTCAGACCCCTAATCTTGTAAATATGTTCCCACAACTCCTGCTTCTGATAACTGCTAAGATTCTGCCAAGGTGGTGTTCTCACTCGCTGATGGAGGTTTAAAAAACTTAGCGGTGCTTCATGGAGAGATAACCAACTGACAAATTCCAACCCAATCTGATAATTTCTTTATTTTAAATTGAAATAATTATTTAAGAATGTGTTTAGATAGGAGATATTATACTTAATTAGGGTTCATTTTGTCAGGTGTGATTTCACAAGGAATTTTTTTATCATAACTTAAGATTTACTGTTGTGAAAAATATTTGACATTAGCTTTTGAAAAGCACAATTAGTCAAATTTGCACTTAAAATTATAATTCTTTTATTTTTAAATTAGAACTGTTTATCCTTTAATATTTAATAAGGGCTTCATAAGAGTGCTTCTCACTTTTGTTTATTCATACAAAAATTACTTTTGGGAAACATTAGTTTGTAACACTGCAACAAGAAACTACAGGAACTATAGGACTAAAAACAGTAACATTTGGTCACAGCAACTCGTGGCAAACATAATATAAACTACAGCTTAGAGACCACGATGGTATAGATTAAATCTTTGGGATAGAAATGAGTGATCCAAAATGCATTAGGTTATAAAACATATTCTTATTAGATTCTTGTATTTATTTCTGTTAGTAATTATAAATATAAGCCATTTATTGAAGTCTCATGATATTTCTAGCCATGATCATTTTCCAGGAAGTGTTTTTATAAAATACACATGATTTTATTCTCATATTAAAAATGTGGATACTGAGGGCTTCCCTGGTGGCGCAGTGGTTAAGAATCCGCTTGCCAATGCAGGGGACACGGGTTCGAGCCCTGGTCTGGGAAGATCTCACATGCTGCGGAGCAGCTAAGCCTGCAAGCTACAACTACTGAAGCCCGCGCCTAGATCCCGTGCTCTGCAACAAGAGAAGCCACCGCAATGAGAAGCCTGCGCACCGCAAGAAAGGGTAGCTCCCGCTTGCCGCAGCTAGAGAAAGCCCACGAGCCCAAGGCAACCAAAAATAAAATAAATAAACATAAATAAATTTTTTAAAAAATGTGGATACTGAGATTTAGAGAGCTCTGGTGAGGAGCAGAGCTCCAACGCCTTCCTTGTCTCCTATCCTGTTGGGCTCTGTACCCTCTCCTTCCCTAGGTCCACAGAGCCTCAAGTCTATTGAAACTGATTGGGTCCTCTCTGCTCAATGTCAACCTGCCTGTTTTCTTTGTTACTTCTTTGCTCTAATACACTACCCAGATCGTGGCTTGGAGGATTTGTATGCAGGGTTATTTACCATCCACAATTAGGAAACCCCTCCCCGTGTGTTCTTCGGTCTCTGGCCATGGCGTTGGCAGTAGTCTGGGCTCACTCTCACTTATCACTGAGCCTCTGATTGGAGTCCTGGCGGCCGAGGCACTGTCACTCATGACAGCACAGCCTTTCTCCTTCGATACTTTCATAATCTGAAAATGAAATGCACATCTTTCACTGGTAGATTAGAAATAGAATTTTCTTCTCTACTTTTCGTTTGCAGACTAGGTTTTAAAGCCTCAAGTGACTGTGTGAACTTTATCTTGTCTCTGCCAGCTGTCTGCATCAGCAGCATGGGATGACTTTGGTTGCCAGACCTTTCTCATGCTATCCACCCATCAAATGGCTTCAACCCAGGGTCCCAGGAGTGTGCTGGTTTCCTGAGGAACAAAATCCTATCTTCCAACAGAACGCTTACTTCCAGCTACTCACTGGCACATACAGAGTCATACAGAGTTTGTAAACCTAGCTTTTCTTCTTACTACTTGGAGATTAATCCTATAATGCCCTCATTCTTCCAGAACAATAGTTCTCCACATGAGAATTAAACAATTGCTTCTTTAAGCCACATTGAGCCACATCTGGCAGGAAATGTTGTACTGAAAATTGGAAGATCTAACTGGTGGCTGGATTTGACATCGCTGAGTCTTTTGTAATATTCTCTGCTTCATTTTGCTGAGAAATGAAAGTTTGCATTAGGTGGTCTGGAGTTGTGAAACACAAATGTGGACATATGGAAAAAATTCTCAAAGCTCTTTTTATTTTTCTTGAAGTGACAATATTGCCTTATGTTTAAATCCATTGAGTAGAATAATATTACTTATTTAAAAGCCTACATATTTTCAGCTTTATAATATCAGGCATGCCTATGGAAAGAAGCCTTTCATCAGAGAGGGGAAATAGTATTTAGAATGACAATTGTAATTTTAGCAGTTTAACTGGGACTTTTTATTTTTTATTATTTGGTTAAAGGGCCAGATAGTAAATATTTAGGCTCTGTGGGCCTGCAACTACTGAACGCTGCCACTGCAGAGTGAAAGCAGCCTTGGACTGTACTTAATGAATGGGTGTGGCAGTGTTTTCAATGAAACATTGTTTAGACAGGAACAAAGCAGATTTGGACCTCATGCCAGTTTGTTGACCCTTACCCTAGAAAAAACTCTGAGTTTCACATTCTTTTTTTATATCCCCATGACCCTCCTTTCTAAAATCATCTGCCATCTGTACCGTGCAGTGCAATGTTAAGTTGCCAGATTTATATTTGTTGATTGTAAGTATGTCTCCCAAACTATATATTTATATGAAATTCAAATTTATCTGGGCATGGTGTATTTTACCTGGCAACCCTATCCCAGTGACCTTTTCCCCACATATTCCACCTTAATTTGGAGCTTGATGTCCTTCCCTAGATCAAAATCTTCTTTGGAAAATGTCTGAAGTTCTTAAAGATCAGCTGAGGGGGAATTTAGGGCCACACTGCCTTTCCTACAATTGCCTTTGTTGCATGTTAGGAACAATAATGAAGGAAAAGGAACAAAGTTTTTGTCTCAGGCTAAATACAAACACATCTGTACTTGTGCAAGAGAGGTTTGGTGGAGCCGTAATTTCCTTTCCATTCCCTGAACATCTGCCCTGGTCACAGGTTACCTATTGTTTCTAGGTAAGTGAATCCTGATGGAGTCAACATGGAGGACGATATTCAGAGAGGAGGGGTCTTAAAGGGATACCTATAAATTGTTTTAAATTTTAATGTTTGGTGGCATTATGATATGATACAGAAGAGAACCTACCTAGTACAGAGTAAATGCTTCAGTGCATACATGTTCATTATCATTCCCTAGTCCTTTAACATCCCAATTATTTCAATTCATTCAATATAAAATATTCAAAGAAAAATTCTGCCCATATCCTCTGTACTTGCTTAATAAATAAGCATCATTAAAGTTAAAATTTAGAAGAATGAGACTATACAAGTCACAAGATCAAGGTATTATTTCAGTCATTCTAAATGATGTTGGTATTTGAGTTCAAATTACATTGCACGCTGGCTCTGAAAGGGGCAGAATTATTTTCCAGAAAATGTTGGCAAAGATCTGCCAGGCTGTGAGAAGTTGGTTCTCATGTACTCTGGGCTGTGAGAGAACACTGTGTCTTTTCCCATAAACACGAGGGAAGGTGAACGGGCTCTGGGGACTTCTGATGGGGAAGATAATGAAAGGTGCCTTCATACCTCAGCTGTTCAGCACCATTAACCTTCCCAGTAATTGAAACACACAAAAGGGGGTGATAAGTGAGAGGCCTCCCTCTCGTCTATTACCTGGCAGGTACAATTACTTAAGCCTTCAAATAAAGGAACGACTTTAGGTTCCTTTTCAACCATTCTTTACACAAAAATCAACCAAAGCTTTTTGTTTTTTAACTCTAATGTTATAATCATTTCTTTCTTTTGATTTGTGCCTGTGGATTAAAGCATACCCAGCTCAATAAGGTGGGCATTTGTTATTTAATTAATGTAACTAATAAAGTCCACCATGTAGAAAAGGTTACAGCAACAAAAAAAAGAGGTCTTAAAGGTTTACCATAGGAGACCAATTTACGATTCAAAGTGGTTTTAGACTGACAGGCAAAAATAAGATTTCATTTTCCACATGGAAATGAAAAATATAAATGCAAAATTTTAATCTAGTTCAAGCTGAGGAATAACATCATATTGTAATTACAATACAAGGAAAATGAACCTAATCCTATAAATGTGTGTATGGACATGAAGGAAACTAGTTTTCATCAGTTATGTCAATGACATAACAATAGAGCAATGGAAGTGTGTGTGTGTGTGTGTGTGTGTGTAGGGAGTTGTTATTAACACTTCTCTATGCGAATTATACATGTACATATAAGAATGTATTTCTGTGATAAGACAAGAACATCTAGAAAAGCATTTTACAAAGTAGTTATCTTTGCAAAAGCTAAAAGTTCCTATAATTAAAAAGCAAGTCATCCAGCTCCTGTCACATACTCACAGTATCATCCAGTGACATTTATATCAAAACTTGCTATTATAAGTTAGATTCTATTTGCTTTTGAATCTACTTGAATTATGCAGCCATTATTTGAGCTAAATTACAAAAATGTTAAATGTTTCTATTATCTAAATCAAGATGAAACAGAAAGATATTTCAAAGTTTCTGATACAATTTTTTTTTTCTTTTTTAAAGGGGAAGAGGAGAAAATGAGGAGTCTTTTTTTTTTTAATTGACTGATTGATTGATTGCTATGTTGGGTCTTCGTTTCTGTGCACGGGCTTTCTCTAGTTGCGGCAAGCGGGGACCACTCTTCATCGCGGTGCGCGGGCCTCTCACTATCGCGGCCTCTCTCGTTGCGGAGCACAGGCTCCAGAGCGCAGGCTCAGTAATTGTGGCTCACGGGCCTAGTTGCTCGGCAGCATGTGGGATCTTCCCAGACCAGGGCTCGAGCCCGTGTCCCCTGCATTAGCAGGCAGATTCTCAACCACTGCGCCACCAGGGAAGCCCTCTGATACAATTTTAAGTGAAAATGGTGAGAAAGTGAAGCTGCCAGATGGCATATATTTAATTTCTGCTCAGTTTTCTTCCATCACAAATACCCTGTGCTGGGCAGAGACTGAGGTCTAAATGGTCCTCATTCTTCACGCTCCTGGATTCACCCTCTTTGCCACATGGCTTTTCAGCTCCTTTTACTGAAGAGGCAGAATCTGTTCTCCCGACCCTTGATCCCGAGTTAGGTTATGAGATTTACTTCGGTCAATGGAATGCCAGCTGATGTGACACACGAAGATCAGAACAGACTTGTATTTTTCTGCTTCTTCTCTTAGTTCTGTGCCACCGCTGTGAGAGGTGCCTGGGTTTGTTTGCTGCGCAATGATACACAAGTCCAGTCATCTCAGATGGGGCCATTCTCCATCAGCGGACAACAGCCTCCCCAAGGCAGGTGCGCAGGAGACCAGAACACCTGCTGAGCCAAGAGTGTGGTCTTGAGACCCCTGAGCTCAGTAAAGTGGTGTCTGCCACTGAGGTTTCTGGTTGATTCACAGCATGATTATGGCAGTAAATAACGGATATTGCTGCTTATGTTTTTTAACTCCTATTTTTCAGTTACATTTCTCTTTGGAATAGTGTGGTAAAGTAGATGTCAATGGATTCAATGTTTTTCTAGAGTTTCTGTATTCCTTTTTAAAAACAGCTTTGAGATATAATTCACCTACTGTACAATTCACCTACTTAAAGTGTCCAATTCAATTGTTTTTTTGTATATTCACAGAGTTGTGCATTCATCTCCATAATCTATTTTATCAATTTTATTGATAAAAAAAATTTTGGAAATTTTATCAATTTCCAAAACAAGAAATCTTTCTTTTTCTAGCCTACAAGTCTCCCATCTCCCACAGCCCCAAGCAAACACTCATCTACTTTCTGTCTCTATAGGTTTGTCCTTTCTGACATTTCATATCAATGGGCTCATATAATATATGGTTCCTTATGACTGACTAATTTCACTCAGAGTATTTTCAAGATTCCTCTACATTGGAGTACTTCATTCATCAGTACTTCAGCCTAAAAAAATATCACTGGAATTATGGAATAAACTTAATCCTTAAGGGTGTATTTTTTTAATTATCCAGCACTATTACGAGTTCTCAGTCTTGTTTTCAATTTAAAAAGACTTTTAATGATAATCATTAAAATGCTTATGGTTGAATTTAGATTCAATTCTGTGCAATAAAATCAAATTGGTTATAACACAATAAAGGCCGTATATGAGAAGCCCATAGCTGATGTCATACTCTGCGCTTTTCCTCTAAGATCAGGAATAAGAGAAAGATGCCCACTCTCGCCACTTTTATTCAACATAGTATTAGAAGTCCTAGTCAGAGTAATTAGGCAAAAAAAAAAAAAAAAGAAATCAGCAGCACCCAGCTGGAAAGGAAGAAGTAAAATTGTCAATATTTGCAGATGACATGATATTATATATAGAAAACTCTAAAGACTCCACCAAAAAAACACTGTTAGAACTAATAAACAACTTTAGTAATGTTGCAGAATACAAAATCAATATACAAAAATTGGTTGCATTTCTATATGCTAGTAATAAAACAACACCACTTACAATTGCATCAAAAGAATAAAATACCTATGAATAAATTTAACCATGGAGGTGAAAGACCTGTACATTGAAAACTATAAGACACTGATGAAAGTAACTGAAGAAGACACAAATAAATGGAAAGATATTCTGTGACTCATAGATTAGAAGAATTAATATTGTTAAACTGTCCATACTACCAGAAGCAATCTACAGATTCAATTCAATCCCTATCAAAATTCCAATGGCATTTTACACAGAAACAGAGCAAAAAAATCCTAAAATGTGTAAGGAACCATAAAACACCCTGAATAACCAACGCAATCTTAAGAGAGAACAAAGCTGGAAGCATCATGCTTCCTGATTTTAAGTTATATTACAAAACTATGGTATGGTATTGGTATAAAAACAGGCACATTGATGAATGGAGCAAAATAGAGAGCTCAGAAATAAACGCACACATATATGGTCACTTAATTTATCACAAAGGAGCCAAGAATATACAATGGGGAAAGGACAGTCTGTTCAACAAATGGTGTTGGCAAAACTGGACAGCCACATGCAAAAGAATAAAACTAGACTACTACCTTACACCATACAAAAATTAACTCAAAATGGAATAAAGACTTGAATTTAAGACCTGAAATCATAAAACTCCTAGAAGAAAACCTATACAGTAAGCTCCTGGACATTGGTCATGGCCATGATGTTTTGGATATGACACCAAAAGCAAAGGCAATAAAAGTAAAAATAAACAAGTGAGACTACATCAAACTAAAAAGCTTTTGTACAGTAAAGGAAACCATCAAGAAAATGAAAAGGCAACCAATTGAATGGGAGAAATATTTGCAAATCATGTATCTGATAATGGGCTAATATCTAATATATATAAAGATCTCGCATAACTCAATAGCAAACAAACAATCTAATTAAAAATGGGCAAAGGATCTGAATAGACATTTTTCCAAAGAACACATACAGTTGACCAACAGGTATAGGAAAAGATGCTCAATGTCACTAATCATCAGGGAAATGCAAATCGAAACCACAATGAGATATCACTTCACACCTGTTTGTATGATTATCATCAAAAGATAAGAAATAACAAGTGTTGGCAAGGATGTGGAGAGAAGGAGACACTTGTGCACTCTTGGTGGGAATGTAAATTGGTACAGACAGTATGGAAAATAGCATGGAGTTTCCTCAAAAGATCAAAACTGGGACTACCATATGATCCAGCAATTTCACTTCTGTGTATTTGTACAAAGAAAATGAAAACACTAACTCCAAAAGATATATGCACACCCATGTTTATTACAGAATTATTTACAATAGTTAAGACATGGGAACAACTTCAGTGTTCATTGATGGGTGAATGGATAAAAAAATGTGATACACACACTGGAATACTAGTGAGCCATTAAGAAAAAGGAAATTTTGCCATTTGTGACAACATGGAGGGACTTCGAGAGCATTATGCTAAGTGAAATAAGTTAGAGAAAGATAACCTATGGTCTCACTTATATGAGTAATCTTAAAAAGAAAAAAAAGGAGCCCATAAATACAGAGAACAGATAGTTGGTTGCCAGACTGGGGGGTGGGGATGGGGGTGGGAAGTAGGTGACATGAGTGAAGGGGGTTCAAAAGGTACAAATTTCCAGTTATAAAATAAATAAGCCACAGGGATGTAATGTATAGCATGGTGAATATAGTTATTAATACTGTATTGCATATTTACAAGTTGCTGCAAGTAAATCTTAAAAGTTCTCATCACAAGAAGAAAGAAAAAAATCTGTGACTGTGTATGGTGATTGATGGTAACCAGACTTACTGTGATGTTCATTTTGCAGTACACACAAATGTCAAATCATTGAATTGCACACCTGAAACTAATATAGTGTTCTATGTCAATTATACCTCAATAGAAAAATTCTTATGTCAAGATCAGATGTTGATTTTAATTTTAAATTAGAAAAGGACTTTTAAGGATACACTCAACTCTGCCTCCCTCTTCCTACCCCAAAGAAGTAAAGAAAAATTGTGACCTTTTATGCCTTTCATAAAATTAGAAATTTTGTTTAAAGGGTATAATATATCTCAATTTAAAAAGTTTAAAAAAAAATAATTTTTTTTCCTGGACACTCATGTAGTTGATTCTGTGAATTTATCCTTCTTTGTGATATGATAGAAGGAAGTTCTAGAATCTCCCTTTTCTCTATATGTATGCACCTCAGCTGCTGCCATCAGTGGACATGTGTGCAAGATGATATTGGAGACTGTGGTGCTTGAATTGGGTAGAATGCTGGACAGCTGACTCTGCACTTCATTTTAACGTTAAGCCTCTCTGATTCTACTTGTGCCAGAATGCCAGGAAAAGTGTGTTGTTTATGCACAATCCTGTGAAATGTTTATTAAGCACTTTTGGAAATACCATGCAGTATTGCTTTTTAACTTCAAGTTCTTAGTTGTGGTTTGTTCTATCTTAGATACCAGTGTTTGTTAGTCCCCAAAAGTCCTCCTGGGTTGAAATGGGCTGAATTGGAAAGAAATATTATAAGCAGATAAGGTAGGGGGTCTATGGAGAAAGGAAACCAGGCATGGCTTTCTGGACATAAGAGAACACCTATTAATTTAGTACAAGCCATTTTGTGATCTAAGCCTGGCCAGAGTGCTTGCCCTTGAACAGGTCTCAGTAATCAAGGATCTTAAGGGAAAACAAGAATGCTGACTGTTATCAGGCAAGACAAGTAGCAATAGTAATAATGTATCAGTTGTAAAGACTTCCAGTTCTGTTTCCATGGTAAAGATGAGCCTGAAGCACTCAACCACCAGGTCAGAGGGAACCTAAGGGATGATGGCGTTGACCTTTTCTGATCCTCCGGATTTCAATCAACTAAAGCCTGGGCTCTGCCTACCTCCCAAGCCCTTTCATGAATATACATGTACCCTTAGCTTAAAACTTCCCCAGTTTTGCTGTTTGGGGAGACACTGCTTTGGGAAAGATCCCTGGTGTTCTACTTACTTGCTGCAAGTAACAAATCCTTCCTTCTCTCACTCTTTGTCTTGGTTGTGTCTTTTGGCTCGACACCCACCAAGAGGCGAACCTAGTTTTTCGGGTAACAATATGAGGCTGACTATTCTCTAGCTGAGATTTATGTAATTAGGTGCATAATCCTTTGCTTGTTAAAACCGGGGCTTCCAAGGGCTAGTTATAGGGAACATAGCTCATCAGAGATAACCTGCAAAGACACCGTGCAGTGTGTTTTTTATCACACATGTGACAATCCTTCTCCCTGCAGTCTGTCTCTCCATAATTGTTCTTCAGGATTTGTTGCCTGGGGGCTTATGGGAAAAATGACTCCTAATAGAAATACTATTATATTTTATTCACAGTGTTCTTTCAGAGGATTTAATGATAAATCTGTTCCCATTACAAGAGTAAAGTTAAATGTATTCCCAGATTTAGATAAAACACGCAGAAATAATTTACAGGGAGAAAACTGCTGAATAAAGAAGAAAAATGAATGGAGTCATGTTTTGATCTACGGAGAGCATTGAGAAAGGATTTCATTCGGGTGGGGTGAGTTGATCCTTCCTCTTCTCGGTAGGGAATCCTGAGTGCACAGACTGCTCCCAGGTGAGCAGGAAAACAGATGACTTTGGTCAGGAAATGCCAAGGGTGTAGTTTCACTTAGAATATACTTTCCTAGGCAGCCTGTCTGCACTTACACATATGAGGGTCCACACACTTCTGAACATCGGCAGTTGATTTCTTGTCTTTTATTTGTGACGTGTGCTGATTTCAAGTTCTCTTTTGTGTTTGGTGTGAACTCTGCAGACACATACATATATGCGCGTGCGTGATTTGTGGGGTTTTAATCATCACTTATAGAAATGTGCAAGATTAGATCTACACATTTTCTTCACCTTTCCTTTGTTTTGATTTTTTAAAATTTAATTTAATTTTATATTGGAGTATAGCTGATTTACAATATTGTGTTAGTTTCAGTTGTACAGCAAAGTGATTCAGTTATACATATACATGTGTCCATTCTTTTACAGATTCTTTTCCCATATAGATTATGACAGAATGTTGAGTAGAGTTCCCTGTGCTATACAGTAGGTCCTTGCTGATTATCTGTCATCTTTCTTACATAAAAGAGCAAAGGGCTGTGGAAACAGGTCACAGAATGCAGCGGACTGCCCCTGACCTGCAGGGATTTAGCTTGGAGGCCTTGGCGGTCCCGTTAGGCATCCTTTCTCCTCTGAGCCTGGAGCTCTAGCATCAGCCTACCTGATCCAGCGCCCTGTGGATGAGCATGGTGTTAAGTACTTGACATTCATTCTCTCCTGTAACCCTTGGATCAGTTCTCTGCTGGTAAGACTTCTATTATCTTATGAAACAGACAACTAAGCTGAGGATCACAGATGCTGAGCAGCTGCCGGGGGTCTCACAGGTGGGTACCAACTCCCAGGGCAGCTCTGGGTCTGGTACGTGGAATGCTCAGCAGTTTCCATCCCTTTGTGGGGGTTTCAGACCTGTAATTTCATAATGGCTCTATGACTGGCTATCATCACCATTCTACAAACAAGAAAAGTGAAGCACAAAGCCATGAAGTCTCCAGCGAAAGAAGGCAGCTGGAAAGGGGTAAAACCAGGAGTCGCATCAGCTGTCTGCTAGCAAGTCCCTGCTTTGGGCCCTGCTTTGCCTGGTCTCTTCACGCCTCCTCACCTGGGGCTGCCCTTGTCTTGGAAGATCATGTAATAGCCCCAGTGCTGTCCAGTGGTCAATGCTGTGCACTGCACAAGGACATCTGCCTGCAAATCTCAATCCCTCGTGTGCTGTTTCATCTCTGACTTGTGAAAATCCATCCTGAATGTCTGCTCAAGTAATTTACCAGCATTGTCCTTTTTGGTTTTAATTGACATCAATTATTGAGGCGCCTTCTAACCCATTTTAAATGGATTTCCCATGAACAACTGAATAGAGTTTTCCCAGGTGACAACTTTTCTGTTTCAGAGACCTGAGGACCAGTGAGAAGGGGTTTCAGAGCTCAGCTGACCTGGTCCAAGTCTGGCTTGCTTTGTGACACATCCATTAAACTCTCTGAGATTAGTCTGTCTATCCATTAAATGGGCATAGTAACATTTACTTCAAAGGAATGCTGTGACCATTTATTTAGATTACACACACACACACACACACACACACACACACACACACAGACTGTCTGTTGTATAGGCTTTAAAAAATATTAGACACTTAATGTAAATCATTAATTTATATTTGCTTTAAAAATTAGAAATACCATATTCAGGTTCTGGGACATGTATTAGGCACTAGGAAAATGTCTGACTAATAAATGAAGGTCACTCTACCGCTTGTGGCTTTTTTCAAGGTTCTAAATGCACCCTCCGAGCAAGCTTTGCTCAGTGTTTCCCAGGACTGCTGATTGATGGGGTGGGTGGGAAGAGTTCCTGATTCCCAGGGGCCCTGAGTAGGAGTGGAGAAAGCTGGAAAGTTGGGATCAGAATCTACATATTTGGGTCAAATTCTACTTGTAAATTCTGTGGCCTTGCCAAGCTATTTACGTTTTCTATTCCTGTTTTTGTTTTTTACCCAGGTTGCAGAATAGAAATAATAAAAACAGCTTTTCTGCTTTGTTCTCAGGCATATAATGCCCTACTCAAGGTTAAAGTTACTTTCATATTCTGATCACTTTGGATGGTGCAAGAATGCCTGGACACTGTTCCTAAGTCTCAGCACATTTGTCATGAGTCTGGTCACAGTTTTAGGAGAGTATTGATCCTAGTGATGCCATGCTCATACCTCCTTCATTTACATCTGCTGGCAGCCTCTTTAGGAAGTAGAGGAGGCCATGTGACTTACCTCAAGGTCATGGATCTTGAAATCCTTCTTCCTCCATGGGCCATCAGGCCTCTCTATCTGTATACTCTGAAACAATTTATCTATTTATCTGCCTATCTATCTATCCATTTATTTATCTATCCATTTATTTATTTATTTAAGATGCCTTTTATATTCCATCATTTTTCAATATGAACTTTTGGGTAATTGTATTAAAGAATTTGAATGGAAAGGAATACACATACAGTATATAGAAGTTGATTCAAAACTCTTCATTCTTCAATTAAGTGTATTCAGTTTACCTACTTAACATAAGGTCACTTCCCTGATGATATTTGGAGTAAGATTCCTTCTCCCAGGATGCCAGTTTTTAGTTTTATATATCTGCTGACCACAATTCTCAAATCTCCAAGTAGGAATATACATAATAAAATGCTGACATTATAGTAGAAGTCGGGTCGGTGTTTTAATTAATTATTTTTTAATTTTAATTTTTTCCAGCTTTATTGAGATGTATTCTGACACATAACACTGTATATATAACCGTATATATTTCGAAATGATTACCATAATAAGGTTCTTTAGGTTTTTATTTTTAAATATGAATCATTAAATGAGTTGAGAAAACAAAAGCAGGCTTTTTTACAACAGTTCTCAGTACATGTAAATATTTTCTTCAAACCGGATTAGTTACTTGTCCTAACTTCTTTTCAACCAAAAAAAAAAAAACTCACATCTTTCCTAGCATCAGTGTTAATGCTCAAGCATCATCAGCGTGGTGAAGCTCGGTCTCAGACTGAAGTCCACTGAACTGCTCAGCTGTTCAGAGTGGGAAACCTGCCGGTGAAGGAGCTAGGACCGCGGATTCGGATTCGGAGCGAGCGCAGGTTGAAGACCTTCACCGACTTGACTCGCACTTCCTCCCGCCACCGCCAGGAGCGCCCGGGACGCGTGGGGCTCGCAGCGCGGCGGGAGCGGGTGGGGGTGGGGGTGGGGGTGGGGTGGGGGTGTGGCTGCAGGTTGGGGCTCCCGCCCCGCCGGCTGCGCGGGTTCGCCGAGCCCGGAGGAGGGAGCGCTAGCTACCCCGAGCGGGAGGGAGCTTGCAGACTCTGGCTCAGAGCAGCTGTCTGGACACCTTGGGTTTTGGGGTGGGGAGCCCCGGCGACTGTGAACATGGACTCCGCCGCGGGAGCCTGTCTCAGGATGCTCTTTCTTTTGTCTGCCCAGCCCTGGAGTACATTAGCAGCAGGGAATACTTGTGAGTACAGCAAATCTTTTAAAACTTATACTGTCAACTGAGAATTCGTGTTTTTGAAAAAAAATAATTGAATTTTACAAATGGAATCACTGGTCTGCTTCTGAAAATGAGGCATTTAAAAAACATCGCAAAGTCCCAACGCTTGGATAGGATGGTTTACACTGGTTTTTCCACTTGTCAAGTCTGTAATACACAAAGCCTGTTTTGACTTGTCTGTGAGCTGAATTTTGTCTGTGTGCTCTTGTTTTGAATATTCATTGAGAAAGCTCAAGTTCTAGTAAAACCTAAAATTAGCATGAGAATATTGAGGCGGAGAGAGACCAGAGAGAGAGAATAGCAGGAGATGAGGAGAGAAGAGCATGCCAATATGTCATTTATTTCTTTTTACTATGAATACATTTTGGAGGATTTATGTCAGAAAGGAAATCGTTGGCCGACCTGGCCGGGTCCTGCATTAGCGTAGATGTTTGCAGTCGGCGCCCTGCGGAATCGGGTACCAAGAAGTCGGGCGCTGCAGCGGCGGGCAGGCTCCGCAGCAGAGCCCAGGCGGCAAACCTGGTGAGTCCGCAGAATTACGAGAAGGATCGACCCCTCAGAATTAGAAGGCTTGTGCTTACAGGAAAAACATACCCTGCCATTCAGGTTCATTTGCAAGTGCACATGCTTGTATATCGTGATGTGCTGTGTTTCTCATTTTGTTGGTTCAGTGAAGATGTATTAACCTCTCAGTTCTGGACTGGCAATGTGAGTCTGATCTAAAGATGCTAGCCAAATTGATTCAGCCGACCTCAAGGCATTTTAATCTGGAAATCGGAAAAAGTTTTCGAAGTGTTATTCAGATTGAAATCTCCATCATAGGGCTTTTCTTTCCTTGAGGGATTTGAAGAAAGCCCCCTTAGTCCTACATCCACACCCCATCCCCCTCAAGAATTTTTTTTAAATCAGGTTGTAGGGAGTAAGGCAAGCTATTATGCATTTCAAGAAAGTGCTAGTAGGCATGTTAGAAACCAACCTTGCTGCTGGGGGTGGGGTGGGCTGGGGAACTCTGCCCTTACCAGGAAGTTTGTGCTAAAGTGAAAAGCATTTTGTACAAATAGTTACCCTTCCAGCATTCATCCATATATGCCCCGAGGCTGTGATAAGTTTGTGTTGTCATCATTTAGTTTCAGCTCATTTAATGCCATATTATATGAGTCACTCCTGAAAATGAGCCTTAGTCTCCTTTAAGAAAATACTGCCCCGTGTTTCAGACAGAATTTTAATTTAGCTTTGGGCACAATTTCCATGAATTAATTAAAATGGAGGCATTTACATGAAATCCTTAGGTCCTGCAGTAAAGCATTTATCACTTTGCTAAGAAATTAAAAATGTAGTACTAAATGATTTGCTAGTATAAAAGAATTATAGAATAACTTAACATAGTACACTGAGGTGCAATTAAAAAGTCACCAGAGGTCACTCTTACTTAAAGGAAACATGGCTTCAAAAATCCTTCCCGTATAAGAGAAGCAGAGTGCTGTGCTGCCTTTCTTGTCTCCTTAGTTGTGATTACAGGATATTGCAAGATCGGTTATTTTGATATTTCTTTATTTTCTGTTTGTATTTTATTCCCTGAAATCCACAGAGGTATCATGTGCTTCATACTGAGCATCTTTTTTAAGAGTCACATGCTCTGAGGTGCTCCATGTCTGAATCTCCAGGCAGATATCCTTTTCTGAATTGAATATATCTCTAAGCTCAGTTCGTCTGGGTCTCTGGCTGACTCTTCAAATGTCAATGCTAGTTTTCACTTTTCAGCCTCTGTTTTATTTAGATGTGCTTAGTACTCTGATGAAAAGTTCAGTAAGTTAAAAGTACCTATGTAAATTTGCATGGCTAAGAACATTTTAGATACTGTAGAGTCCTTGATCACCGCAAAGCTGGCTACTATAGTTGTTCAAGTGTCAAGTATATATTTAAATGTCTTTGCAGACTTAAAGATTCATAAAGGGTACACAAACTGTGTTTGATAATTGCTTGCTAATCTCATTTGACAGTATCCTTTGTAGCAGTAGAAGTAATGGTGAATGAATCTTATTATAGTCTAGATTAGCTAATTTGACCAATTGGATTTTTCCTTAACTCTCGAATATTTGGGAGGTGTTTGTTTGTATGTGTAGATGTATATACAAGCAAGGTATTTCAAACCCATATTTGAAATTTGTTACTACATAAATCAAGGTAGAGGGTTCTTTTAGTCCTGTCCCATCATTTGAGAAATTCTAAAGAGGAGTTTGCCAGCAGGATGGGATTTAGGCTACCAACAAGAAATCACGAACACCAGCATTTGCTCAAGTCTTTTGATCGCTAACCTTTTATTCCTAAGAAGTGTTTTAAGAACTCAAGTAATCTTTGCAGACAAGACTTTAAAACTAACAAAAATGAAATATTCTTAAGCCCTGATAAAATAATGAGAACTGTATGTAAATTTTTAAAAAGGTAAAGATCTTCTCCCCAAAAGGATACAGTGACATTTTTCCTCTATTTACAACTGGTTCTCAGTAGTAAATTAGTCAGACGGGGGTGGGGGGGTGGGGTGGGGGGGGGGGTCAACCTGGGTGAGGTTCTGGCATAAGACATACTCTCATACAGGACTTGGTTGAAACATTTGACATCTCAGAAATTATCCATGTTTTGACATGAATCTTTATAATTAATGGGAAATTTTAAGTCAGGAGGAGTCTACACAGGGCGAGAGTAATGTTTCTAAATAGCCAAAAACATGGGCTTTTTTTTTTTTTTCTCTTATTCTCTGTCTTTTTGAAGATAAAACAAATTGAATGGACAGCATCCTCTAGGACCTGATATTTAAAAATTGTGCATCTCTACTTGGTCTGCCTTCTAGAACTCTTTGTATTTAGTCAAGGTGAAAGTGTTATTCTAATGGAGTTATCCTCTTAAATGGAATGCAAGAGGAAAGTTAGAATATAGATTCCAAGTTAGAGCCCTGTTTTCCAGAAGTTGTTGTGCAGACAGTGGTTGGTTTGCTCACTTCCTACCATGAGCCACAAGTGGAAGAGGGCAGTAGCTCTCTGTTTTAGGATTATCCCTGTGAATCTACTATTTGTTTATGAACTTTCAGATCTTTTGGGGGGGGGGGAGGAAGAAGAGATATAATCTGAATAAGAAAATGTCAGTATTTTGGTTGATATTTAGATTGAATTACTTATGTCTACCTATTTCTGAAAGGCATTAGACCATATGTAATATGTTCCTTGGTTTAGGGAGGGAGCCTATCAGAAGATGTGCCCCTGGAGCAGGTGAATGGGGAATCCATTCGTGATTCAGTGAAACATGTTGGGGAAAATGAGCATAGAATATGGAGAGAGGTATTTAGTAAGCACTGGAGCTTGGACTTGTTGGAAAGAGTCTTCAACAAACTGGTAAACGGACCGTTTTTTTTTTTAAATCATATTTGAATAAACTTCCCAGAAATACTGAGGTCAGAATATTTTTGAAAACTTCGGGAAAACAACAACATTTTTTTCTCCAAAAAAACTTACAAAGTCCATGTGACTATCAACACAGAGTGACAGGCAAGGCTAGAGCTGTGAGGGTCCTGAAGCTTATGCAACTGGGGGAGACTCTTTAAGCAAACAAACAAACAAAATGACCCTAAAGCCACATTATCAGTGACCCTCCCACGCCTGAAAGCCTGTTCTGGGGAGAAGACTGGAGCTCAAGAATGTCTGCTCCTTTGAGTTGATTTGGAAAAAAAACCCCAAATCATTCAAGAGTACTAAATAAAGGACATATTCACTGACAAAAATCTCAATTAACTGAGCAAATTTGAATTTGAATTTTTCTCTTTAAATCAAAATCAGAATTTGAATATAAAAGCATACTTATAAAAGAGTTCAAACAATTTGGAATGAATAGATCCAGGGTTTACCTGCAATTCTAATTCTAATCCTGAAAAACAAATATGAAATTAACCTCTGGATCTTCTCCCCACTTAACTTTTCAGAGCCTTTAAAGGCTTGGCTTCAACATACAAAGTTCTTCAGAGTAACTTCCAAAGTGTCCCCACTCAATCTGCCTGCCTGGGGCCCGTTGCGGTGCTGATTGCTGTAGGCTCTGTTGCATCATATTGAATAACTTTTAAAAACTGAATTATTTATGTCTACCTATTTCTGAGAGGCAGGAAACCATATGTAATACGTTCCTTCAAAATATCATACTTGTTTTTTCCAGTTTGAGTTCTATGGCATAAGGTTAAAATCTGTGTGCTAATTAAAAGGTTAAAATCTGTGTGCTAATTAAAGTTATACACAACTTGTAAATACTGTAAAAACTAACACAACATTGTAAATCAACTATACTCCAATGTAAGATAAAAAGTTAAAAAAAGAGAGGGTATGATAGAGTGACCTTTTGACATTATGCAGGAACATTGTTTAATAGGCCCACATGATTGTTTAATTACCTAGAAGAATGCACCCATGTCTGACTTGGTCATTTACCATTTGATTGGAGTTTAGACGCTGAAATTGATGAATTCTTTTTTTTTTTTTTCAGGTACATATGGTAACTACAAAGGTTTTATTGCCCTGTAGGACATTGATCAGTTTTTTTGTAACCTAGCAATCTCATTCTAATGTTCTTCTATAAATGCCTGTAAATTCCTAGTTTCTCAAAATGCTCTTTTACTGGATTAGTCATTAATGAGTTTATGATTCTTTGGCATGCATTTGTTCTATATTTGTACGTGTTGTGTTTTTAACTTTTTGAAAATAATGCTTTGACATAGAGATTGCACATGTCTGGTAGGTGTACACATAACCTTGTGTGATAATACATGTGCTTAGTTTGAGTGTTGCTTTACAATAAATTTCCTTTCTGGTTCATTAGAAACTTTACTTTTCAATAATAATATAGGGAGTCTGGTTCGCCATAAAAAATAAAAATATTCTCCTTAGTTTCCAGGTAATGGGTATTTTCAGTGTACTGATTTGAAATAGAATTGAAACATAAAGTACTTGAAATTTTGAGTAGTTTAAAGTTAGAAACTATATAATTTTTATTTAAATATATGCCCGTTTAATGGACCAGTTTAAAAAAAAACCTCCCTCCAAGGCTGTTAATCACAAATGAAAAAAATGATATATTTTATCTAGGCTATGGCTTTTATTAAGTTTTTACTCGGTAGTACATCAGGAAAAGATACTCATGGAGGATGTGCTAGTTATAGCTAACTCATGGAGAGAAACTTGAAAAAAGTTTGTTTTTTAAACTGGCAAATATGATCCTTTCGGATGAGTCATTTTAGGGATATGGTAAATGGTGTATCAGATATTTAAATTTATGTGTTCCTAAGTTGTATCACCAGTGGTTCCATCTCTGGCCTTAGTGGCTGTCACCTGTGGAGAAGGAATTTTTATGCCACGTGTTCACTGGACCACTGTGGGAGGAAGGGGCTGGTGAACCTTGTTTGGAATCAGTGGCAGTTTCGATAACCTCAGAAGCCACTTAACGCTGTGGCATAGACCTAGGGTCCCCACATGATCGTTTCAGTAGCATCTCATTACTTGGGGTGTTCGAGACCCAACAGAGGGTTTCTCTGGAGCTTAGGAGCAAGCAGTGACATTGCTGCTTGGATGATGCAGGAGAGACCTGCTGCCTTGAGACATAAGACCAGGTGCCACCTGCAGTTCTCAAGGTTGTAATTAGTTTTTATTTTAACATTTATAAATCCTCAGGCAGCCAAAGAGCTTGATAAAGTTAAGCTAAGTACACTCTTCCTCGGAGTGGTGAATTGGTGGGAGAAGTGGCAGAATGAACCATGTGTGTGTACGTATGTTTGTGTGTCTTAAGGGAGGCTGGTTGGGTAGAGAGACCTGCTGAAGGAATTAAAAACCACTGTCAATAGTTGTAAGAGAGGCACAGATTGGATTAGGTGACGATCCAGTTACGTGGGACTGAGCTATTTCTTACTTGTTACCATGCAGAACGGATATTCTCCACTTTGGATTTCTGAGCATGTGAGCAATCAGGAAATACAAAGCCATCTGCCCTGACCCAGTTGAAGCCCAGTTGAAACTATTGGCTTCACGTGTCGGAGGGGTTTTGTGTTCTAGGATATTACTGTGCAGCCACCGTTAGAACCAGCAGCACTTAACCTGCCTCTGAGGCCTTGCCAGGTCCTGGTTCCTGTTACTACAGTTCTAAGGAATGGCTGGTAGGATTTTGATTTAAAGGCGAGTAGATATAATAAAGGGAATCTGATTAGCATGCGAAAATAATTCAGTAATTTGATTCAGGTCAAAGAAAGTAATTTTCATATAAACTTCTATTATGGAAGAAAATATTTTAAGAACTGTTAACTATTTTAATGTCTCAGATTTGGCTGATGTAAGAAAAATAATATGTTTCTATAGACATCTGTTCAAATGTTTGGAGATTATCAAAATTAAGGATTTGTCATATAGCTTTACGTTTGCTGTGTCTTTGATGATTAGAAACTTGAGAATAAGGACATTGCTATACACTAAAAGTATAATAATACAACATAAAAAGAAAAATATAGCTGTGTAAAGTCATCAAGCTGGCTAGCTGCTGTGTGTCTGTGATTCTTAGGCTTCTCTGCAACGTTGTGTTAATTCATGGAAGTTTTCTTTTTTTAATTAATTAATTCATTCATTCATTAATTTTTGGCTGTGTTGGGTCTTCATTGCGGCACTGAGGCTACGGGCTTTCTCTAGTTGCGACCAGAGTGGGTTACTCTTTGTTGTGGTGCGCGGACTTCTCATTGAGGTGCCTTCTCTTGTTTCGGAGCATGGGCTCTAGGCGCAAGGGCTTCAGTAGTTGTGGTGCGTGGGCTTAGTTGCTCCGCGGCATGTGGGATCTTCCTGGACTAGGGATCGAACCCGTGTTCCCTGTATTGGTAGGCGGACTCTTAACCACTACTCCACCAGGGAAGTCTCGATTCACGGAAGTTCTGATAAGAAAACCTGTGAACCTTGACATTTCAGAGCACATCCTTTTCTATGGTGTGAACCATGCCGTCATTGCGAGGGGTTAAAAAAATTGGGGGACTGAAAGAGGATACGTTGACTAGAGTTTAGTTAAGGTATGTATAAGAGAGTTTAAGGGAGCAAACTCCAAATTACTCTTTGCTTTCTTAAAGTGACAAGGAACATTTCTGAAAAATATTTTTTCTGGCATAGAATACAGTAGAATTGACAGATCTCAGAGTCAATTACCTATTAGAGGTAAGTCAAATGATCTATTTTGAACTATGGTACAAGGTTAACAAACATAATATTGATTTTCCAGATTATAAGAATAAATTTTGGATCATAATTATTTACTATTCTTTTGTCATGATGAACTACTGATCTATTTTAAGAAACCTGAAAACCTGATCTTTGGGAGATTTGCATCGCTATGGACTGATTTCACTTGTTCTTCTTCTAAGTGATAGGATTCATTTGTTGGAAGATAGCCTGAATGTTTGCCTAGGAAAAGTTCCTTTTCCTCATGAATATTGCTGCAAGGTGAAGCAGGAGTGGGGAGATACATCCTGCAGGCTATTGCGCATTTGAGCATGAAAAGGACATATGTTGTATCTTAATCACCATCCCAATTCCCTAGGGATGAGACTGGCTTACCCACCCTCCCAAGGCCTCCTTCCCAACCCCCAGCATCAACATGCCCAGAACCTTCATGAGCATCTTCTTCCATTTTCTTAGATGGAGGTGATGCCGAATGACTTCCTGAGTTGACTTGCGTGGATTAGGCCAGCCAAAGAGGTGTCCTTCCTCCTTCACTACTTCCTGTGGGATCCATCCCCCTGAGGTCTTCCACTGTTATTCCATTTCCCAGGTGTAAGAGGGACTGAAGTGGGAGGGTGGCAGTGAGAATGAAAAAGTGACACTGCACACAAAGAACACTTTCAGGACTTAATGGTTGTTTGATTCTATGTGGAGTAATAAGAAATGGGAGTGTGAAGGACTGGGGTATTGGCAAGTGACTTAAACAAAACGGGCAATTGTTGGTTCACATCATTTCATTTCAGGCAAGGTTAGATCCAGATGAGGCTGTGCCATCAGGATCAGCCTCTCTTCATGTTTCCGCTCTGTCTTCCCAGTGTCAGCTTGATGCTCAGGCAGGAATCTGCTTGGTAGCTCCATGTCCAAGGTCGACCTTCCTAATCACAGTGATAGAATGCTTTCCTCTATTTGGACTTTGGTTCTTATTACCCTGAAGCACTAAGCATGTATTTATTTGTTTATTCCCTCAACTCAAGCTCCAAGAAAGCAGAGACTTCCTCTTTCTTTTTTGTTGTTATTCCTACTTCCTAATCCCCAGAGCACAGGGATGGTCCTGGAAGACAGTGGGTTCTCAATACATATTTGTTGGATAAGTAAAAAGGTGAATGATTCTCTTTCCCCAAACATCCAGCAAGATCCCCAGATCTGACTTCCACTGTTTTGTCTGTGTTGTGACTGCTCTTATCCAGCTACTGTGACAGGAAAGGTTGGCCCTCATGACCAGTGGTGGAGCCAGGAAGCGATTGCAACTTGATCCTTGACCAGGTGCTTTGACTGCATCACTTTGACAAGAAAGCAAAATGCACAATCCATTTAGGTAATGAGTTTAACATCTATTATGAAAAGCACTAGCTTTCAGGCTCTTACTGGCTTCATAGAACAGATGCTTGGTTACATGTCTCCCTCCTTAATCAGATTTTAAACTTCCTGAAAACAGAATCGCGCTTCTTTGTTCCTGCAGTGCTTTGCTGATGGTACTCAGTAAGTACCAAATAAATGGAGAAAGTAATATATTTTAAATATGCTACCTTGAAAGTATATAGAATATCTGCAGAATCCCCCTGTGTATTTTATAATCATTTTTTAGGTGGCCTAATAAAAATGAATTTTTATGTGACTATCCCTGAGCTCTCTACTAGCCAACTGATTTGTTCATGGAAGGATCCATTGGCTGATTTTGAGTGTTTTGTTTTCTTCCAGTAGGAAAATGCCTGACATAACTTCTGACCCAAGGCTTTGATAAAAAGCATGGTGCCTGTTCTAAAAGTTGCTGGGAAGCCCTGAGGGAGAGCTTGAAAAGGCCAGGTGTCAGGGGAACTACCAAAGACCAACAAGCAGCAAAGAGGAGGCCTTCTGGCAGGTATTATTAGGCAAGATGACTGTTATCTAGGGAGATCTTGATCAAGTCTGATCTCAGCAAGTCTCCATATTCAGGAGGAGCCTGAAACAGAGGTGCCTGGGGGCAGTGTGTAATTGGCATTCTCCACAAGCCTGGTTCACAGTGTCTACCTGATACTGGAAGCAGCATCTAATCCAGGTGGGAAAGGCTCACTGCACATCAGGGCAGAGGGCCTGCAGGTGCACAGGTGGCCATTGCACTTCAGTGTAGGTGTCCAGTTGTCTCCTTGACACCCATGAGGCTAAATTCATTTGGGTCACAGCTGCCTCTGGGGGTGAGAACCATGGACTCTGTGTCCAGTAACCTGCAACATCAAGTGGAAGCTCCCATTGTGCTTGCAGACTTGACCCCCTGGTCTAGGGTGAGGCATTTCTGAGTCTGTTTATGGCTGGCCATTATTGTCAACAAAACCTGTTACTATCTTTGAGAAGTTTTATGACTAGCTAGCTCAAAGGCATGACAAAATGCACATGCTATCACTTAAAGACTACCTCTATTTTCAAACAAAGATCGTTCGTATTTTCACAATTACATAGAAGGGCCCAGTGGAGGTATATAAATGAAGATGATTCCAGCAGCACTCCTTCAAACAGCATAAAACTATAAAATTCAACAAGATGTACTAACATAATGAGTCACACTTTCAGATAGGCAGTGGAGTAGAGTGGTTATGAAAGGAATGTTTGGATTAGGTTTCTGCTTCCACTGATTAATGCCAGCTGTGTGACCCTGGGTAATTTGCTTATCCTTTCTGTGTCTCAGCTTCCTTGTCTCCAAAAATATAAGTAATAATTATAACCCATCTCATAGACTTGTTATGAAGATTAAATTAATTAATATATATAAATAATGCCTGGAACATAGTAAGTCCTCAGTGAATTTTAGCCATTACTATTGCTCCTGTTGATCTCAAGTGTAAAATCAGAAATGTGACTTTGGTCCATGACTTTGGGTAGAATAATCAGATAAGCAATTTTAGGGAAAGGCATTTATACTGGGTATTTCCATTATTCAAAGTATTATCACTAATACTGCACGATTAAGACAATATTACAAAAGAAGAATATTTAAAAATAAGTTTATGTCATAGAATTAGAAACTCTAACAGTACATTGATATGTTTCAGCTTTCTGTAATATCTCTCTAAGCAATAAAGCTTTTCAGATTAAGCTATTTGGATTAAATTGTCACTAGCAACTTTGACTCTCGGTTTTATATATTTTTCCATTAGCTGAAAAGGACTCCCCAGATCAAGACAATATGCTCCTGAAACATATACTGCTTGTTATCTGGCTGTTTTTTATGAAGTCTTCTAAGACATATAGTATCTGACCATCAATATGGGTTGTTTGACATTTATGATAGTGAAATGAGTGTTAGTGTCCAAGTCAAACATATTTTGTATGCTTTGGAATGTCATCTCACTTAGAATGGGTATGAAAACTTTGGTGTGGATCCTTGGAAAGAGAGCATTACTGTTTGATTGTGAAAGGTTAGGTTTAGCCCCATCTCTTGAATTTTCTCATGTCCCCTTTTCTTCAGTCATCCCATCACTGACTTATTCAAACCCTCTAAATCTCTGGCATTTACTATTGTTGTCTTCATGATTTTCCTGTCTCTACCTCACCTCCTTCTGATCCATTTGCTATCCTGCTGCCAGAATAATCTTTCTAAAGACCACTTACCTGATGATCTTGCTTTTCTGGGTAAAGATTTTCGAATCTTCCCTCACATCACACACACACACACACACACACACACACACATTTATTCCTTGAAAGGTCCCTTCCCTTCACTTACTGTTCCTAGTCCCTCCTTTAACTGACCCTAAACTACAACCACCACCTAGCTACACTGGCATTCTTCCATCAGGACTTTCAGTTACCCCTCCCTCTACTTCTGGCACTTTCTCTCCATGTCTTGTCTTCCTGTTGAATATAGTCATCTAGGCTCTTACAGATCCATTTCCAGGAAACATATGCTCACAATAAAAATAAAAACATAAAATGCAAGAGGAAGAATCATCAGAAATAATAAACTACAGAATTAGACCAAAACAAATGTATATATTGAAATAGATTTAGGATATAAAATTTGTTTTATATGTATAAAGAAATAAAAGAGTAGAAGAATGGAAAGAATAAGAGACTATCAAAATGATCAAGTAGAATTGAAAAAGAGTAGTATTGAGAAATGAAAAATGTAATCACTGAAATAAAGAATTTAGTGAATGCTGAAACAGCAGATTAGACACAGGTGAAGAGAGACTCAACAAATTAGAAGACACATTTGAAATAAATAAGCAGCATGCACCACAGAGAGATGAAGAGATGGAAAATATGAAAGCCAGGTTAGGGGACAGGGTAAAGTGACTGATTTTTGTATCTTATCTGAGTTCTAGAAGGAAGAGCATGTGGGAAAAAGAAATACTTAAGAGATAATCTATGGGAATTGCCCAGAATTGAAGAGAGTCACCAATGTTTAGATTCAGGAAACCTCTCAAATCCCTAGTGATACAAAGGAAAATAAATTCCCACCCAAAACAACACTTTATATTGGAACTGTAGAACACCAGAATCAAGAGATGTTAAAAGCAGATAAAAGATAAGTATAACAAATAAACAAACAAAATCAGAGACAAGAACTGTTCAAGTTCTGAGAGGGAATAATTACCAACCAAGAATTGTAGACTCATTGACTTTCTCTTTCTTTCTCTTTGAAGAATGAAGGTACGATAAAGCCGTTCACAGAAATATAAAATCAAAGAGCATTTAAGGCCAATTAACCTTCACTAAAGAAGTGTTAATGGATATACTTAGCAAGAAAGAAAATTATTACAGAGGGCAGTTATGAGTACTTATAATCTAGTAGCTAGAAACAAATGGCAGGTCCTCAGGTAGAATCACATATTTGAACGGTAATAAAGCTGTTTGTACAACAACATCTTTATGAAGTTGATGGAATTCAAAGGAAGAAGACAAGATAAATCTAAGTGAACAATTGAAAATATAGTTGGAAAAGGCTTACCAGACTTAAAGCATTCTAAGGTCCCTGCGTTATTTTGTTTAATTTTAGGCTTTGTTAAATTGTTCAGCAGAATGCAGTGTAAAATTTTAAGGATGACCACTTAAAGAAGAGTAATAAGACATATACATTTCAAACCAGTAGGAAAAATGGAATGGGATTGGGGTAGATTTCAGTCTGTTCAACAGAAAGGAAGAAGAGAGGGGAGGAGAAAATAACTGAGAAAAAGAGACAAATAAGCATAAAATAAAATAAAATGAAGTGATAAGGATATAGAGATTTGAATAAATTATTTCCAACTTTGATTTTAAGGATATATATATAACAGTTAGAAAATATTATGCAGACTTTTCAATTACATGTGGAATATTGACATTTTTACTTAACCATAAAACCAGTTTCAATAAATTTAAAAGAATTAGTAACATAAAAATAAAATTTCTTAAAACTGAAAAGCAATAATGTATCTCACTTATAAAAGCTCATATTGTGCTGAGTTAGATGAATGGAAAACAATAATTTAAAAAAAAACACCTAGAAACATGGTCACATTTTAAACCACCAAAAATAATGATGATATAAACTTATTTGCTATAATGGAATGAGAGCTAGTTTAACTTCAGCAGAGCTGTAATACAAGAAGCAAAAAGAAATATAGAAACAAGTATAAGTTCTGAAGGAAAATAACTTTTTTAAGAGAAACTATTATTTAAACCATCGTAAAACATGAGTGGAGAGGATGAAGAGGGAGACTAAAATCTTGCTAATGTTCTTTGAGACATAAGTAGAATTTAACCATGGACATTGTTTAAAAATTGAGATAAAGTACTGCGTTATAAATAGAAGGATGATCAGTAGAAAATAAATTAAATGTGATATTTTGTGTGCTTTTCAAAATCATGAAACTGATTTTCCTCCTCAGAAAAAGTCCTGTTTTCTGTTTCATGTTTTAATATGACTGCATGTTTTTTCATTCATTGTTCTTTCATCTGATAGTGAGAATATTCTTGGTTAAACAGTGAAAGTTTGTTTGTACTTTAGAATAGGTGTATGAGGCTGTTTAAGCATGGGGATTTTTTTACCCAATCTATTTTTTTTATAGACTACTGTTGGCTTGCGGAAGCAGACCTGTGAAAACTGTTAAGGATGATGAGTAGCACCACTGGGTGGATTTCGGTGACACAATATAATTCATGTCCTTAACATCTTACTATTATTATACATAGAAACGTCCACCAATTATTGTTGCTGATAAATAACTGAAACATTTTCCTGTAAGTGATTAAAATATTTGTCGATTTCTCAGATTTTTAAATAGAATGAAATTGGATCTTATCATGAATTTTCTATAAAAATCTGGAGTTCCTTTTAGGTTAACAGATTTGTATCTTTTATAAACTAATTTTAAGTTCTAGAATCTTATATAATGCTTATATGTAGTCTTATGTATAATATACATATAGTCAGGTTTACGAAAGAGAAGACCATTTCCATACCTGGTATAATTCAACAAATTCTGTGAATTTTTAATTTCCACTTGCTGCGGAATTAAAATGTTTCACCTTCTATTTGACATGAGTGCTGTACACCAGCACAGTTTGGAAGTTTTGTACAGAAAGAGAAAAAAACACCCTCTTCAGAAAAATTTTTAAAGAAATGTTTAGTTGTACCTTGTGAAAATAATACCAAATAGCTATTTTATCTTTTTTTTTTTTTTTTTGCAAATATGGACATTTTTTTTATCATCTTTTTTGGAGTATAATTGCTTTACAATGGTGTGTTAGCTTCTGCTTTATAACAAAGTGAATCAGCTATACGTATACATATATCCCCATATCCCCCATATCTCCTCCCTCTTGCGTCTCCCTCCCTCCCACCCTCCCTATCCTACTCCTCTAGGTGGTCACAAAGCACTGAGCTGATCTCCCTGTGCTATGCGGCTGCTTCCCACCAGCTATCGGTTTTACATTTGGTAGTGTATATATGTCCACGCCACTCTCTCACATTGTCCCAGCTTACCCTTCCCCCTCCCCGTATCCTCAAGTCCATTCTCTAGTAGGTCTGCGTCTTTGTTCCCGTCTTGCCCCTAGGTTCTTCATGACCATTCTTTTTTTTTTTAGATCCCATATAAATGTGTTAGCATACGGTATTTGTTTTTCTTTTTCTGACTTACTTCACTCTGTATGACAGACTCTAGGTCCATCCACCTCACTACAAATACGTCAATTTCGTTTCTTTTTTAGGCTGAATAATATTCCATTGTATATATGTGCCACATCTTCTTTATCCATTCATCTGTCGCTGGACACTTTGGTTGCTTCCATGTCCTGGCTACTGTAAATAGAGCTGCAATGAACATTGTGGTACATGACTCTTTTTGAATTATGGTTTTCTCAGGGTATATGTCCAGTAGTGGGATTGCTGGGTCATATGGTAGATCTGTTTTTCGTTTTTTAAGGAACCTCCATACTGTTCTCCATAGTGGCTGTATCAATTTACATTGCAAGAGTGTTCCCTTTTCTCCACACCCTCTCCAGAATTTATTGTTTGTAGATTTTTTTATGATGGCCATTCTGACTGGTGTGAGATGATATCTCATTGTAGTTTTGATTTGCATTTCTCTAATGATTAATGATGTTGAGCATTCTTTCATGTGTTTGTTGGCCATCTGTATATCTTCTTTGGAGAAATGTCTGTTTAGGTCTTCTGCCGATTTTTGGATTGGGTTGTTTCTTTTTTTGATATTGAGCTGCATGAGCTGCTTGTAAATTTTGGAGATTAATCCTTTGTCAGTTGCTTCATTTGCAAATACTTTCTCCGATTCTGAGGGTTGTCTTTTCGTCTTGCTTATGGTTTCCTTTGCTGTGCAAAAGCTTTTATGTTTCATTAGGTCCCACTTGTTTATTTTTGTTTTATTTCAATTTCTCTAGGAGGTGGGTCAAAAAGGATCTTGCTGTGATTTATGCCATAGAGTGTTCTGCCTATGTTTTCCTCGAAGAGTTTGACAGTGTCTGGCCTTACATTTAGGTCTTTAATCCATTTTGAGTTTATTTTTGTGTATGGTGTTAGGGAGTGTTCTAATTTCATTCTTTTCTATTTAAAAATCTGAGAAATCGACAAATATTTTAATCACTTACAGGAAAATGTTTCAGTTATTTATCAGCACCACTTATTGAAGAGGCTGTCTTTTCTCCATTGTATATTCTTGCCACCTTTATCAAAAATAAGGTGACCGTATGTGCTTGGGTTTATCTCTAGGCTTTCTATCCTGTTCCATTGATCTATATTTCTGTTTTTGTGTCAGTACCATACTGTCTTGATTACTGTAGCTTTGTAGTATAGTCTGAAGTCAGGGAGCCTGATTCCTCCACCTCCGTTTTTCTTTCTCAAGATTGCTTTGGCTATTTGGGGTCTTTTGTGTTTCCATACAAATTGTGAAATTTTTTGTTCTACATCTGTGAAAAATGCCAGTGGTAGTTTGATAGGGATTGCATTGAATCTGTAGACTGCTTTGGGTAGTATAGTCATTTTCACAATGTTGATGCTTCCAATCCAAGAACATAGTATATCTCTCCATCTATTTGTATCATCTTTAATTTCTTTCAACAGTGTCTTATAGTTTTCTGCATATAGGTCTTTTGTCTCCCTAGGTAGGTTTATTGCTAGGTATTTTATTCTTTTTGTTGCAATGGTAAATGGGAGTGTTTCCTTAATTTCTCTTTCAGATTTTTCCTCATTAATGTATAGGAATGCAAGAGATTTCTGTGCATTAATTTTGTATTGTGCTACTTTACCAAATTCATTGAATAGCTCTAGTAGTTTTCTGGGAGCATCTTTAGGATTCTCTATGTATAGTATCATGTTACCTGCAAACAGGGACAGGTTTACTTATTCTTTTCCGATTCGGATTCGTTTTATTTCTTTTTCTTCTCTGATTGCTGTGGCTATAACTTCCAAAGCTATGTTGAATAATAGTGGTGAGAGTGGGCACCCTTGTCTTGTTCCTGATCTTAGAGGGAATGGTTTCAGTTTTTCATCATTGAGAAAGATGTTGGCTGTGGGTTTGTCATATATGACCTTTATTATGTTGAGATAGGTTCCCTCTATGCCTACTTTCTGGAGGGTTTTTATCATAAATGGGTGTTGAATTTTGTTGAAAGCTTTTTCTGCATCTATTGAGATGATTATATGGTTTTTATCTTTCAATTTGTTAGTATGGTGTATCACATTGTTTGATTTGCATATATTGAAGAATCCTTTCATTCCTGGGATTAACCCCACTTGATCGTGGTTTATGATCCTGCTGTTGGATTCTGTTTGCTAGTATTTTGTTGAGGATGTTTGCATCTATGTTCATCAGTGATATTGGCCTGTAGTTTTCTTTCTTTGTGACATCTGTGTCTGGTTTTGGTATCAGGATGATGGTGGCCTCGTAGAATGAGTTTGGGGGTGTTCCTCCCTCTGCTATATTTTGGAAGAGTTTTAGAAGGATAGGTGTTAGCGCTTCTCTAAATGTTTGATGGAATTCCCCTGTGAAGCCATCTGGTCCTGCCTGGGCTTTTGTTTGTTGGAAGATTTTTAATCACAGTGTCAATTTCAATGCTTGTGTTTGGTTTGTTTATACTTTCTATTTCTTCCTGGTTCAGTCTTGGAAGGTTGTGCTTTAATAAGAGTTTGTCCATTTCTTCCAGGTTGTCCATTTTATTGGCATAGAGTTGCTTGCAGTAATCTCTCATGATCCTTTGTATTTCTGCATTGTCAGTTGTTACTTCTCCTTTTTCATTTCTAATTCTGTTGGTTTGAGTCTTCTCCCTTTTTTTCTTGATGAGTCTGGCTAATGGTTTATCAATTTTGTTTATCTTCTCAAAGAGCCAGCTTTTAGTTTTATTGATCTTTGCTATTGTTTCCTTCCTTTCTTTTTCATTTATTTCTGATCTGATCTTTATGATTTCTTTCCTTCTGCTAACTTTGGGGTTTTTTTTGTTTTTCTTTCTGTAATTGCTTTAGGTGTAAGGTTAGGTTTTTTATTTGAGGTGTTTCTTGTTTCTTGAGGTAGCATTGTATTGCTATAAACTTCCCTCTAGGACTGCTTTTGCTGCATCCCATAGGTTTTTGGTGATCGTGTTTTCATTGTCATTTGTTTCTAGGTATTTTTTGATTTCTTCCTTGATTTCTTCAGTGATCTCTTGGTTATTAAGTAGTGTATTGTTTAGCTTCCATGTGTTTGTATTTCTTACAGATTTTTTCCTGTAATTGATATCTAGTCTCATAGCGTTGTGGTCGGGAAAGATACTTGATATGATTTCAATTTTCTCTAAATTTACCGAGGCTTGATTTGTGACCCAAGATATGATCTATCCTGGAGAATGTTCCATGAGCACTTGAGAAGAAAGTGTATTCTGTTGTTTTTGGATGGAATGTCCTATAAATATCACTTAAGTCCATCTTGTTTAGTGTATCATTTAAAGCTTGTGTTTCCTTATTTATTTTCATTTTGGATGGTCTGTCCGTTGGTGAAAGAGGGGTGTTAAAGTCCCCTACTATGATTGTGTTACTGTTGATTTCCCCTTTTATGGCTGTTAGCATTTGCCTTATGTATTGAGGTGCTCCTATGTTAGGTGCATAAATATTTACAATTTTTATATCTTCTTCTTGGATTGATTCCTTGATCATTATGTAGTGTCCTTCTTTGTCTCTTGTAATAGTCTTTGTTTTGACGTCCAAATAGTTATTTTATCTTTATATATGTATCTAATGAGATACCTGAGAATGCACTGCTTTATTCATTAGTAATCTAATTTTTTATTTACTTGTTAAATATGTGCGTGCACGCATGCGTGTGCATGCGCACACACACACACACACACACACACACTTCCTAAAATGATTGGGTTTTCTACTCTTGTAACAGCAGTGGCCTGTATTTTTGAATAAACATGAACAATTAAACATAATGATTGTTTTATGGAAACTTTTTGGTCAGAGACCCAAGTTTTCAGTGAACTGTTGCTATTAATAATTAAATAATTTTTAGGTAAACATTACATTAAACAGCAATGCTGTATTATAATAGTGTACCTCAGTAGATTAAACCTGAAAATATTTACCAGGAATTAATTGTTTTAAAACTTTAGGTGTCATTTGGATCCAAATTCTAAAATATAAAATTTTCCTTTTTCCCCTATATATTTTGTGTATATTCTTGAAACTCTACAAAGAAGGTACTGTCTTGTTTTTTTTCCCCTCTGGCAAAATGAGAAAAGTGGTATTTTATGAAGGGATCATTAACAGGTACTTGTGCTTTGAATGGATTGATTGTACTTGCTGCCTTTAGCTATGAACATCTTTTTGACAACTGTCCCCTGTTGAATATCTTGGAGAAAAGAAGGAAGAGAGGAAAGGAGGAAGACAAGGAAGAAGGAGAGGGTGGGAGGAGGAGAGATGGATGGACAAAAGGAAAGTATTTCCAAATTGCAAGACAGCGTATGAATGGAGTTTTATCCTAGTTAGACAAGCTTTTTGAAACTCCCAGTTGATTATTTAAAGCACCAAATACACATTTCTTTGCAATGATGTGTATTCTCTTTTCTCATTCTACCACAAAGCAGTGAATCTTTAGCTTTGGAATATGTTGGTTATTTTATTTTAAATGTTTTCCAGTGAAAATGCCCAACTTACCAAACATAGTGTAAAAATTTCTTGTGTAACTTAAATCTTGTCCTAAAATTTTAACAATTGTTATAGTATTTATGGATCAAATATTATAGTATAGGTGTTATTTTTTTGTTAAATTTTGTAAGTTTTTAAAGTTACATGGACTTTTAGAAGAAGCACTCCTGTAAATATAAAGGAACATCTAACCCTTTCATGTTCATCACAGGTTTTTAAAAAATTTGTGCAGCAGTTTTTAACTCTTCTACAATCATATAATACAGAAAGAAATACATAATTTTGTCTCCAATTTTTAGTGGAGAAAATTGAAGGATAAAAAAAAATCTCTAAAGTTTCAAAATAAATTATTCACTCAAAAAATATTTATTAGGGGGCTTCCCTGGTGGCGCAGTGGTTGAGAATCTGCCTGCCTATGCAGGGGACATGGGTTCGAGCCCTGGTCTGGGAGGATCCCACATGCCGCGGAGCAACAAAGCCTGTGAGCCACAACTACTGAGCCTGCGCGTCTGGAGCCTGTGCTCCGCAACAAGAGAGGCTGCGATAGTGAGAGGCCTGTGCACCGCGATGAAGAGTGGCCCCCACTTGCCGCAACTAGAGAAAGCCCTCGCATGGAAACGAAGACCCAACACAGCCAAAAATAAATTAAACAACAAAAAAAATTTATTAGGTCCTTGCTCCATGAAGCAACTTATATAGCAGCAACATTTGTAGAAGAAAATTATGTGATTTTGGCAATTACAGTAATTTGGTAATTCACGTGAACAATGTATGAACAGAAAAATATAAAATTGCACACTTTTTTATTGAGTAAATTTGACTTGTAACATTGCATATGTTTAAGGTATACAGTATGTTACTTTGATACATTTATATATTGTTAATGTGATTGCTGAAGTAATATCACATTATATAATTATAATACACATGATCACATTATATAATTATAGTACAGTATTACTGTCTATTTATTATACTCTTCATTAGATCTTCATGGCTCATTTACCAATTCTTACAAGTTTGTACCCTTAAAGACCATCCCTCTTGTCCCTGTCCCTGGTAACCACCGTTTTATTCTGTTTTTCACAGGTTTAACTTTTAGATTTCACATGTAAGTGACATCATACAGTACTTGTCTTTCTCTATCTGACTTACTCTCTTAGCATAATGTTGTAGCAAATGGGAGGATCTCTTCCTTTCTCATGGCTGAATAACATTCCACGGTGTATGTATACCACATATTTTTTTACCCATTCATCCACTGATGGTCTTTTGGGTTGTTTCCATATCTTGGCTATTGTGAGTAATGCTGTGATAAACATGGGAGTGCGTATATCTCGTCAAAATCCTATTTTCATTTTCTTTGGTTGTATACCCAGAAGTGGAATACCTGGAGTATACGATAGATCTACTTTTAATTTTTTGAGGAGCTTCCATCTTGCTTTCTATAGTTGTTAGACTAATTTACATTCCCACATCCTCACCAGCATCTGTTGGTCCTTGTCTTCTTGATGATAGCCATTCTCACAGGTGTGAGGTAATGTTTCACTGTGATTTTGATTTGCAGTCCACTTAGGATTAGTGATGTTGAGCATCTTTTCATGTGTCTCTTGGCCATTTTGATGTCCTTTTCAGAGAAATGACTATTTACTTCTTCTTCCCATCTTTTAACCAGATTGTTTGTTGTTTGTTATTGAGTTGACTGAGTTCCTTATATATTTTGGATATTAATCACTTATTCGATAAATGGTTTGCAAAATTTTTCTCCCTTTCTGTAGGGTGTCTTTTCATTTTGTTAATTAATTAATTCTTTTGATGTGCAGAAGCTCTTGAGTTTGATGTAGTCCCATGTTTTGATTATTTTCTTTTATTGTTTGTTATTTTGGCATCATGCCCACCAAATTATTGCCAAGACCAATATCAATAAACTTCTCCCCTAACATTTTCTTTTAGGATTCTTATGGCATCAGGTCTTATGTTTAAGTCTTTGACCCATTTTGAGTTAATTATTGTGAGTGGTGTGAGATAGGGGTCTACTTTCAGTGTTCTGCATATGTTTCTCCAATTTTTCCAGCACCATTTGTTGAAGAGGCTATCCTTTCTCCACCGGGTATTCTTGGCTTCCTTGTTGAACACTAGTTGACCGTATATGCCAGGGTTTAATACTGGGCTCTCTATTCTGTTCCGTTGGTCAATTTGTCGTTTTTCCCCCCAAGTACAATACTGTTTTTCTACTATGGTTTTGTGGTATAGCTTGAAATCCAGAAGTGTGGTATCTCTGGCTTTGCTCTTTTCTCTCAAGATTGCTTTGGCTGTTTGAGGTCTTTTGTGGTTCCACACACATTTTAGGATTGTTTCTTCTATTTCTGTGAAGAATGCCTCTGGTATTTTGGTGAGGACTATGTTCAATTTGTTGATGGCTTTAGAACTATTGATATTTTAACAATATTAACTCTTTGGATCCATGAACATTTGTTTGTGTCTTCAATTTCTTTGATTTTGTTTGTGTCTTTCCATTTGTTGGTGTCCTTGATTTCTTTCAGCAGTTTTGCAGTTCTAATTGTACAGATCTTCCACTTCCTTGGTTAAATTTATTCCTAAGTATTTTACTGTTTTTGATGCTATTGTGAAAGGGATGGTTTTCTTTATTTCTTTCTCAGATGCTTTATCATTAGTGTAGAGGAATGAAATTGAGTTCTGTACGTTGACTTTGTATCCTGCCAATTTACTGAAATTGTTGATTAATTTCAATAGTTTTTTGGCTGATTCTTTGGGATTTTCTATATATTGAATCATATCATCAGCAAATAATGACAGTTTTACTTTTTCATTTCTGATTTGGATCTATTTTCTTTCTTTGTCTTGCATAATTGCTCTAGCTAGGACTTCCAGTACTATATTGAAGAAGAATAGTGAGACTGGGCATCCTTGCCTTGTTCCTGGTCTCAGAGGAAACACTTTCCATTTCTCTCCATCAGGTATAATGTTACCCTTGTGTTTGTTATACATGGCCTTTATGTTGAAGTATGTTCCTTCTATACCCAGTCTGTTAAGGGTTTTTATTATGAAAGGATGTTGTTTTATGTCAAATGCTTTTTCTTTCTCTATTGAAAAGATCATGTGATTTTTATTTTTTCTTTTATTGATGTGATGTGTTGGATTTATTGATTTGCATATGTTGACCCATCCTTTCATCCTAGGAATAAATTCCGCTTGGTCATCGTATATAATTCTATTAATGTGTTCTTGAATTTGGTTTGCTAATATTTTGTTGAGAATTTTTGCACCTATGTTCATCAGGGATATTGGTCTATAGTTTGCTTTTCTTGTGGTATCCTTATCTGGCTTTGGTATCAAGGTAATGCTGGCCTCATAGAACAAGTTTGGAAGTTTTTTCTCCCCCTCAATATTTTGAAAGAGTTTGAGGAGGATTGGTATTACTTCTTTAAATGTTTGATAGAATTATCCAGGGGAGTTTTCTGATCCTGTAGTTTTCTGTGTTGGGAATTTTTAAATTACTGATACAGTGTCTTTACTCATTATTGGTCTGTTCCTACTTTCTATTTCTTCCTGATTCAGTCATGGTAGGTTGTGTGTTTCTAGAAATGTATCCATTTCTTTTAGGTTGTATAATCCATTGGCATATGATTGTTCATAGTAGTCTCTTATGATTCTATGTATTTCTGTAGTATCAGTTGTAATGTCTTCTCTTTTCATTTCTAATTTTATTTATTTGACTCTTCTTTTTTTTCCTGAGTCTAACTAAAGGTTTGTCAATGTTGTTTATCTTTTTGAAGAAACATTTTGTAGTTTCCTTGATCCTTTCTATTGTTTTTCTGGTTTCTATTTCATTTATTTGCATTCTGATACTTACTATTTCCTTAGTTCTGCTAACTTTGGGCTTAATTTTTTCTTCTTTTTCTAGTTCCTTGAGGTATAAAGTTAGGTTGTTTACTTGAGATTTTTCTAACATCTTAATGTATTTAGTGCTATAAACTTTCCACTCAGATCTGCTTTTGCTGCATGCCATGATATTTGATATGTTGTGTTTTCATTTTCATTTGTTTTGAGATATTTTTTATTTCCTTTTTGATTTCTTCTTTGACACAATGGTTGTTTAGACGTGGGTTTACTTTCCACATGTTTGTAGATCTTCTCATCTTCCTCTTGTTGTGGACTTCTAGTTTCATACCAGTTGTGGTCACAGAAGATAGCTGATATGATTTCAGTCTTCTTAAGTTTGCTAAGATTTGTTTTGTGACCTATCATATGATCCAGCCTGAATGTTCTATGTGCACTTGAGAAGAATGTGTGTTCTGCTACTGTTGGATGGAATATTCTATATGTGTCTATTAAATCCATTTGTTCTAAGGTGTGGTTCAAGTCCAATGTTTCTTTGTTGATTTTCTGTCAAGACAATCTATCCATTGCTGATAGTGGGGTATTGAAATTCCTGCAATTACTGCATTGTTGTCTATTTGTTCCTTAATATCTATTATTACATACTTGTATATTTCAGTGATCAGGTTTTGGGAACGTACATATTTATTATTGTTATATGTTCTTGATGTAGTGACCCCTTTACTGACCTTCTTTGTCTCTTCTTACCTTTTTTGGCTTGAAGTGTGTTTTGTCTAATACAAGGATGGCTATACCCACCTTCTTTTCATTTCTATTTGCTTGGAATATCATCTTCCATCCTTTCACTTTGAGCCTATGTGCCTTTAGAGCTGAAATGAGTCTTCTGTAGAGAGCATAGAGTTGGACCTTGTTTTTTCAGCCATCCACCCACTATGTGCCTTTTGATCGGTGAGTTCAATCTGCTTACATTTAGGGGTGATTATTGATATGTAAGAATTTACTATTGCCATTTTATCTTTTGCCTTCTGCTTATTTTGTCTCTCTGTTGTTCCTTTTTTCTTCTCTTTCTGTCTGCCCTTATAAGTTGGTGGTTTTCCATGGTGATTTGCTCACTCTCCCCTTTTTTATGTTTATGTTTCTGCTCTAGATTTTTGCTTGTGGTTACCATGAAGTTTACATAAAACATCCTACAGGTAAAATAGCCCCTTTCCTGCTGATGCCAGTTTATCTTAATTCACCTATAAAGGTTTCATCTGCTTACTCTTCCCCTTTTCTATTTTTAATGTTAGAAATGATCTCTATGCTGTGATTTCATTACCAAGTTGTAGTATCTATAGCTATTTTTAATGCTCTTTTCCTTTAACCATTATATTATAGTTAAGAATTTAATATACTGTTCTAGAAAAGATTTACAGTATTCTAATTATGAGTATTTATCATCTTAATCAGAGTTTTGTGTACTTTTGTCTTTTTGTTTCAGCTTGAAGAGCTCCTTTCAACATTTCTCATAAGGCAGGTCTAGTGGTGGTAAACTCCCTCAGCTTTAGTTTGTCTGGGAAAGGCTTTAATTCTCCTTTATATCTGAAGGATAACTGCCACATATTCTTAGATGGAAATTTTTATCTTTCAATATTTTGAATATGTCATTCCACTATCTCCTGACCTTCAAAGTTTCTGCTGAGAAATCTACTGTAGCCTAATGGGGGTACCTCTGTAGGTTGCTGTCTTTTTTTTTTTTCCCCCCTGGCTGCCTTTAAAATTGCTTCTTTATAATTGAATTTTGACAGCTTCATTAAAATGTGTTTTGGAGGTCTTTCTGTGATGAGATAACAAGATATTCTGTTAGCTTCGTGGATCTGTATATTCATCCCTTCCCCAGATTTGGGAATTTCTCAGCTATTATTTCTTTAAATAAACTCTGTCCCCTTCCCACTCTCTTCTCCTTCTGGGATGCCCATTATTCTTACGTTTCCCTTTCCAATAGAATCAGATATTTCTCATAGGCTTCACTTTTTAAAAATCTTAGCTCTCTCTTTTCTTCCACCTGAATTATTTCTATATTTCTATCCTTGAGCTTGCTAATTCCTCTTCTACCTGATTTGCTCTATTTCCAGTGCATTGTAATGCATTCTTTATCTCATTTATTGAGTTCTTCAGCTCCAGAAATCTGTCTGATTCTTTTTTAGAATTTTAATCTCTTTGGTAAAGTATTCCTTCTGCTTGTTATTTTCATTCCTAATATCATTGCATTGCCTTTATGAGTTTTCTATTGAATTTCTTCATAACAGCTATTTAAAACTCTTTATCAGTTAGATCACAATATTCCATACCTTTGGGTTTGGCTACTGGAAAATTGTCTTTCTTTTTTTTGCGATACCGTATTACCAAGATTCCCTAAATAAAAAATGGAACACCATTTTTATTTAGGTAAGACTTTACTTTGATCCTAAGAATGCAACAGGTTGGTAGTTAGGAGCCTTCCTTTCCAGAAGGTGGCGCTATGGCACAAGTTTTTGGTTTCTCTTACCAGCGTTAACTAGCGGCTTCTAAGATTGGGAACCCACACAGTTAAAACAAAACAAAACAAAAACAACAACGACAAAAACAACGCGTGGTGGCAGAATGTGGACGCAGGGGGGAGGTGTGTGTACTTAGCACTTGGGGCTTTGTGGGTGTCCATGGCCTGGTAGAGGTATCCTCAAGTTGGGATGGGGGCGGTGTCCCAGGGGTCCTTGGGTGGTCGGTCCCCTTGCCTCCAGGGGCAGACAGCAGGAGACATTTTACTTCAGTTCTCTTTGTCTGTCTACTTACCTTTCCTTTCCCTCTGCCCATTCACTGCAGTCTCTCCTCAGAGAGAGCAACTGGTCCCGCCAGCTGTAACACACGTGGCTGGGCAGACTTCCAGTCACTGCCTTCATCCTCCAGCTCCTCTGCCGGAAAGGTGGTGCTGGCTCGCTGCCAGAACAGCAGCCGCCTTCTGTGCTGTCACAGCCTCCTGCCACCAGCTCTGCAGCCACTTACCTCAATCCCTGCTACCTACTCCATGGTCCAATCCACCCACTTTGGATGCACAGGTGAATGGATCTCTTGGATGTCGTTGTATGCTGTGGATAGGTGCTTTTTTTTTTTTTTTTTCTGGTTATGGACGTCCTAATAGTTGTAAATCAAAGGAGAGAGAGAAAAAAGGAACGATTCACACTATCATGATACTGACGTCACCCCAAAACTGCATATTTCATTGCTCTGTGACTATTTCAACAATTTGAGTAAGTTGTGTGGAATATTAGACTTTGCCCCTTAAATGGATATTTCAGATTTATGTACAAGCAAGGAAGTTTTCCAGTTAATGAGCTATGGATAGTGAAAGTCTTTTTAAACTAAATATTTAAAGTAATATCAATACTAATATGAGTCAACAGCTGAGTTTCCCAAGTGCATCTTTCTGGGCACTAGCGTGATAGGGCTTCAGATTTTTGAAAGTATGTCTTTTACACTGCCCAACTCTCCAAATCTGGTTTAATAACCACAGAACATAATACAGATACCAGGGCTACTCATATGAAAACTGCAATTTAGTGCACACTCCTGGTGGCCACGTTGAGGGTCTCTCCTGGCACAGTTGAGGTTTTCATCCACTGCAGAGATCTCTCAGCTCCTGTCCCGAGTGTTGTACATTTCCTTCTCTGAAGAACAGAATGTGTCTGCCTTAAGTACACAAATAAATCCTCTCACTAAATCAGAATTTCAGGGGCAGGGATGGGGAATTGCCCCTTGGGTATCAGTGTCTGAAAAACTGCTGTGTCTATTTCTCCCCTGAATTTCATTGCACAAAATTATACAATCTTGATAAATCTAGACATGTTACTTCTAACACAGACATGTTCTCATCTTTCCATTTGTGAATTATTTTTGAAAAATACCTGAGTGTGTTGGATTGCTGAATTTTACTGACATGCCCTGTTTAAGCAGGAATGAGAATGCCTTCTGAAATGAATACTTCATTGGCAGTCCCTTCCTATTAGTGAGAACCCCTCTTCTCTATCTATATTTTCCTGGGTCCCACTATCACATACCTACCCCACACCCAGCCTGGAAATTAAGACCGCATGATTTTTCTGTTAGGATGAACTTGGCTGTTTCAATGTTTTAAGCTCAATATATGTCAGGGTTGAAATATAACTTAGATATGGAGATTTAAGAAAGTTGCTCTCGGACTTGTGATCAATTTAATTCAACAAACATTTATCAAATGCTTACCATGTGCCAGGCACTGTGATAGAAGCTGAAGAAATAAAGATAAATAGTGGTTCTTTAAAAAAAAAAAAAGTGCTGTTCCTGTATGAGAAGCAGTATGATTCATTAAACTGGCACAAGTTATAATTTTAGAAACACTCCCACCACTGGGAATCTGTTCCTTTTGTCGAATATAATTTTTCAGCAGTCATGAGTGAATAATAATTGGAATAATTAAAATTGACCTTTAAAACAGATCTAAATCCTTGTCTGCTTAGGGTGCTGAAGCAGGACAATCCATGAAAAACTACAGCCATTCTCCCTCCAGATATTTGATTCCTCTGAAGGCTGGTAGAGTCACACACCCTTGCACAATTTTAAAACCATGAAGGGATAGAACTAAGTTTTATAAATGGGCTCCAGGATGTATAACTGGGGAAAAAAAACCCTGAAAGTTTCTCTTCTTTCTCAGTAAGTTATTTAAATCATAGCACTTATTTTTAAGTGAATACTCAGGGTAGTTGATAAAGAGAAAGCCCCCCTGCCCTTTTTTAAAAATAAACTTTATTTTTTGAGCAGTTTTAGGTTTATGTAAAATTGAGCAGAAAGTACAGAGATTTCCCATATACCCCCTTCCCTCACACATGCTTAGCCTCTGCCATTACCAGCATCCTTCTCCAGAGTGGTGTTGATACTTTTTTTATTTTACAATTGGTGAACCTGTGCTGACACATGATAGTCACCCCAAGTCCATAGTTGATGTTTCACTCTCACTGTTGTACATTCTGTGGGTTTGGACAAATGTATAATGACATGTATCCAGCATTATATTATTATACAGAATAGTTTCACTGCTCTTAAAATCCCTTATGTTCCTCTTATTCATTCCTCTCTCCCATCTAAACACTGGCAACCACTGATCATTTTACTGGCTTCACACTTCTGTTTTTTCCAGAATATCATATAGCTAGAATCGTATGGTATGTAGCCTTTAAAGACTGGCTTCTTTCACTTAGTAATATGCATTTGGGTTTCTTCTGTGTCTTTTCATGGCTTGATGGATCATTTCTTTTTATTACTAATGTTCCACTATATGGATGTACCACAGTTTGTTTATCCATTCCCTACTAAAGGTGTCTTGGTTGCTTCCAAGTGTTGGCGTTTAATGACTAAAGCTGCTATAAACATTTTTGTGCCTGTTTTTGTGTAGACATAAGTTTTCAACCCCTTTGGGTAAATACCAAGGAACAGATTTTGGATTGCATGTAGGAATATGTTTAGTTTTGTAAGAACCGGCCAAACAGTCTTCCAAAAAGGCTGCACCATTTTGCATTCCCACTACCAATGAGAGCTCTACATCCTTGCCAGCATTTGAGGTCATTAGTGTTCCAGATTTTGACCATTTTCATAGGAGTGTAGTGGTATCTCATTGTTGTTTTAATGTGCATTTCTCTGAAGACATATGATGTGGAGCATCTTTTCATATGCTTCTTTCTCATCTGTGTATCTTCTTCGGTGAAGTGTCTGTTAAAGTCAGCTTAGGACCATTTTTTAATTGGAGTTGTTTGTTTTCTTATTAGTAAGTTTGAGTTCTTTGCATATTTTGGATAAAAGTCATTTGTTAGATGTGTATTTTGCAAATATTTTCTCCCATCCTATGGCTTGTGTTTTCATTTTCTTGACTGTCTTTTGCAGGGCAGAAATTTTTAATTTTAATAAAGTCCATCTTATCAGTTCTTTTCTTCATGGATCGTGGCTTTGTATCTACAAAGTCTTTGCAGAACACAAGTTCATCTAGATTTTCTCCTATGTTATCTTCAAGGAGTTTTATAGTTTTGTGCTTTACAGTTAGATCTGTGAACCATTTTGAATTAATTTTTGTGAAGGGTAAAAAGTCTGTGTCTAGATTCATGTTTTTGCTTATGGAAGTCCATTTGTTCCATTACCACTTATTGAAAAGACTATCTTTGCTCTATTGTATTGCCTTCGCTACTTTGTCAAAGGTCAATTGATTATATTTGTGTAGGTCTACTTCAGGGCTCTCTGTTCTGTTTCACTGATCTATTTGCCAGTTCTTTTGCCAATACACTGTCTTAATTACTGTACCTTTATGGTAAGTCTTGAAATCAGGTAGTGTCATTCCTACCACTCTGTTCTTCTTCAATATTGTTTTGGCCATTCTGGGTCTTTTGCTTTACCAGATAAACTTTAGAATCAGTTTGTTGATATCCACAAAATAACTTGCTTGAATTTTGATTGAGATTGCCTTGAATCTATAGATCAAATTGGGAAAAACTGAAATCTTGACAATATTGAGTATTGTCCATGAACATGGAGTATCTCTCCATTTATTTAGCTCTTCCTCGATTAATTGCTCAGAGTTTTGTAGTTTTCCTCATATAGATCTCATGCATATTTTGTTAGATTTATACCTAAGTATTTTATATTTTTTAGGTGCTAATGTAAATAGCATAGTGTTTCAGATTCCTAATTCCACTTGATCATTGCTGGTATATAGAAAAACAACTGACTTTTGTATTTTAACCTTGTATCCTGTGACCTTGCTATAACCACTTATTAGTTCCAGGAGTTTTTGCATAGATGATCTTGTCATCCATAACAAAGACATTTCTTTCCTAATCTGTATCCCTTCTATTTCCTTTTCTTGTCTAATTGCATTAACTAAGACTTCTAGTAGGATGTGGAAAAGGAGTGGTGAGAGGGAAAATCTTTGCCTAGTCTTGATCTTAGTGGGGAAAGTTTCCAGTTTCTCACCATTAAGTGTGGTGTTAGCTGTAAGTTTTCAGTAGATATTCTTTATCAATTTGTGAAAGTTCAACTCTATTCCTAGTTTACCAAGAGTTTTTACCATGGATGGGTGTTGGATTTTGTCAGATGCTTTTCTTCATCTATCGATAGCACCATGTGATTTTTCTTTGTTAGCTTGTGGATGTGATGGATTACATAAACTGATTTTTGAATGTTGAACCAGTCCTGAATACCTGGGACAAATTCCACTTGTTTCAGTATGTAATTCTTCTTCTATTTTTTAAAAATCTGTTAAAATTTTTATTTTATTTTACTTTATTATTTTGTTTTTGGCCACACCGTGTGGCTTGTGAGATCCTAGTTCCCTCACCAGGGATTGAACCCGGGCCCCCTGCAGTGGAAGCATGGAGTCCTAACCACTGGACTGCCAGGGAAGTCCCTGTAATTCTTCTTATACATTGTTGGATTTGATGGCTAATATTTTGTTGAGGATCTTGCATCTGTGTTCATGAGAAATATTGGTCTGTAGGTTTCATTTCTTGTAATATCTGTGATTGGTTTTGGTATTATGGTACTATTAGCCTCATAGAATAAGTTAAAAAGTATTCCTCTGTTTCTATCTTCTAAAAGGGATTATGGAGACATGGCATGATTTCTTCCTTAAATGTTTGGCAGAATTCACCAGGGAAGCCCTCTGGACTTTGTGCTTTCTGTTTTGGAAGGTTATTATTATATTATTAAAATAATTATTTGAATTATTGTTTTAAATTTTTTAATAGATATTTGTCTTTCTCCGTCTGACTTATTTCACTTAGTATGATAATCTCCAGGTCCATCCATGTTGCTGCAAATGGCATTATTTCATTCTTTTTAATGGCTGAGTAATATCCCATTGTATATATGTAGCACATCTTCTTTATCCATTCATCTGTCCTCAACAAAATACTAGCAATCCAAATCCAACAATACATTAAAAGGATCATACACTATGATCAAGTGGGATTTATCCTAGGGATGCAAGGATTTTTCAGTATCTGCAAATCAATGGCTGTGATACACCACCACAAGTTAAAGAATAAAAACCATATGATCATCTCAATAGATGCAGAAAAAGCTTTTGACAAAATTCAACACCTATTTATGATTAAAGACTCTCCAGAAAGGGTCCTAGAGGGAACATATTTCAAAATAATATAGACCATATACAACTAACCTACAGCTAACATCATACTCAACAGTGAAAATCTAAAAGCATGTCCTCTAAGATCAGGAGCAAGACAAGGATGTCCACTCTCACCACTTTTATTCAACATAGTTTTGGAAGTCCTAGCTGTGGCAAACAGAGAAGAAAAAGAAAAGGAATCTAAATTGGAAAAGAAAGAAGTAAAACTGTCACTGTTTGCAGATGATATGATATTAGACATAGAAAATCCTAAAGGTGCTACCAGATAACTACTAGAGCTCATCAATGAATTCAGTAAAGTGACATTTTCTTTGCTGAGGAATTTTTAGTCTACTTTAGAACATAATGCATATTGAAAAGATGCCATTTATATACAGTTGTGTATAAACTGGATTTGAAAGTTCTGAAGAAACTAAGAGCATGCATCACCAAGGAGCTGTAGTAATCCAAAGAGGTTTGTCTGGGACTATTTTTTATTTATGGAGGGGGTAGATTTAAGTAGTTTTAGGAGGAGGTCAAGGGTCTGGAAAACACTCAGATAGTGTCACTTAGATTGAGAGGATTAAGGCAACTATGTTTTCCCCAGCTATGGGAAGTTCCAAATTTCTAAGATTTTACCTGGAGAAAAGAATATATATATAATTTTTAAAAACAGAAGCGAAATATTGTTTAATAATTTCAGTATAAAGCTGTTCTGTTGGCAGGACAAACAATAGGCCATTGATTAAAATGATGTTACAATAGGTACAACTACTGAGACAATGTTTGCTCATTTAATACATAAGAACGTATTATAGAAGCATGCACACAGGGATGTGCCGAGCACTCTGATCTGAATCATACATAAATCATGAACAATTACGGTGTGTCTGTATTTTCTATAAGACACGTTACAATGGATCCTCAGTTTCCCTTTAGAGTTCCTAAGTTTTTCTGAGAACATTTGAGCTTCTGAGTACATTTGAACTTTTGAAGGAATAAGTGCATTTCAAAACTGAGATTATTTCATAGAATAATTTCTTATTAATATGAGTGTTATTATGAAGAGAAATAAACTTGCTTTAGCCTATTGAACTGTAATATTATCTGTCTATTTTCATTTGTTAATTCTTACAAGATTATTACTTGTACTCACCTCATTTTCCCCCTAAGTGCTAAATAGTTGTACTTTTCAGTTGTTTTGCCATCTCGTTTGTTAAAACAATTATTTATGAATAATTGTTGTAGCTTTGAAGCATTTCAGGATTCATCTTTTTTTTTTGGATAGAAATAGTATGTATCAGACTATTGATAAGAATAATATTCAGTGGAAATCAAATACTTTTTAATGATTCCAGAAAAAGAAAATTAAATTGTGTCTTAACAAGTTTGGCTCCAGGAATCGTAGTATAAAATATAGACATTTCAGATTGAAAACAATGGTTAAGGAGATTTTTGGGTGGCATCTGAGACTTCACCTTACTTGAATGTAATTTAGTTAAAAACACAGTGAATGTACTGAAAACACTGTCCAAACACAGAGCCGCTCTTTTCCAAGTACCTTATTGGACATGGTCACGGTTTTTGATCACGTGCATTCTCAAATTTGACTGTGTGGAAGTGAATTGGAACAACCAATTAGGGTTGTAAAGAAAATGATCACTTTTAAAATTGTTTCTCAAAGGCAAAGATGACTTCATAAGAGCGAGTACATCTTACTCTTTTTTTTTTTTTTTTTTAAAGACTAAGATTCATATGCCTTCTTTTGAGGAAAGAATAAAAAATGAGAATATGGCTTGGAACGTTGAATGCTGCCTTCTATATCTCTCTATAGGGAAAACGTCCTTATAGAATATTTTGAAGAAGCTTATGTGATGACTTGTCTTACCATACTGAAAATAATAAAAGCAAGCACTATTAATCCTCATAGAAACCCTATGAATTGTGTGATTCCCCTTTGTCCAGTTGTGTGATTCAGTTGTGTGACATCCTCATTGTACAGATGAGGTAACTGAGGCTTAGGGAGGGCCAGTGACTTCCCAAGAGTAGGCAGCTTGGTAAATGTCATGCCCACACCCTGTCTGGCTCCAGAATCTACACTTGGTCCTCACTGTTTCCAACCCAGAAAGGAGAGACCCCAATACGGTGAGATGAGAAAGATGTGAGCAGAGGGGACTGAGTGGGGAGCGTCTGGGGAGACTCAGAAAGGAAGCCGTGCTGAGGGGGGTGGGGGAGGCTGGGAAAGGAGCAGGCTTCCCAAGCTAAACAGTTGATGGAGATAATCTTCACTTAGCCTCAACCAGCTCTGTGACTTTGAGCAGGTTACTTAGATCCCTGGGACACCTTTACCTAAAGGGGGAATGATGCAGGCCTGGTCTGCTCAACAGGCAGAGAAATTGTCCCCTGAGAAATTGTCACGTTAACATTCGAGTTAGCACAGCTGACTGTGGATTGTGGATGATCCCAATCTTCTGGAATTTTCTGAATGGCTAATAATGCCCCAGTAATGTCTCAACAGCTCTGTACTTGCAGTGCACACACTCACAACGGGTGTTTCTTTGCTCTTCCTTGTGCCAAGGACCCTTCGGGTACTTTGCTGAAGCCTGACCCCTTCTCACAGCAATGCTTGTAAATGCATAAAATGTATACATAGGGTTACAAAGTAAATAGTTATATTGAAATGCTGATATCAATGTACTAGAAATTGTAACATAGTGTCTTCTTAGTTATTAGCGCATTCAAAAACAAGATCTAGTGGTGACTTTAATAAATACTGTTATTTTGAAGTAAAGGGGACCATAAACAATATTTCTAGATGTCTTGGACAACGATTGCTATTAAAATATCTGTAACTTATGTTGGTAACATATGCACGGGCACTGGTGAATATAGTCTGGTTTGTCTACCTTTGTGACTGAAGAATATGCTAAATTTTAGCTAGAGGTTAGTGAAAATAAAGATGTAATTTTTTTCTATTCATCTCAACAGACCCCCTATATCATATTTGTACCACACGTTAAGAACCCCTGAGCTGTGTGGTTCACTGCTTCAAGTTCTGTGAAAAACCCTCCTGAGCTTTGATTGAACTTCTAATGAATCTTTAGATCAAGCTAGGGAAAACCAGTACCTTAAAAGTAGTCTTCCTATTTGCAATCATTGTAGTCTGAATTTATGTAGTTTTTCTTTAATGTCTTTCAATACAATTTTTATAATAATCTCCATAAATGTCCTGCAAATTCTGTAAGATTCATTCTTAGATCCTTTATATGTTTTGTTAGTATTTGCTATTCTATTTAATTTAATTTCTAACTATGGATAAGTTTAGAAATACTATCAGCTTTTGTATAATGAATTGTTAAGCTAGCCAATGACTTTCAGAATTTCTACCTCCATAATCATATCATCTGGAAACGATAACGGTTGCTCTTTTTTATCCAATTTTGTGCTTTTAATTTTTAAATTTTCTCTTACATACTGATAGGACTTTCAGTGCAACGTTCAATAGAAACGGTGGTGTCTGTGAAAGTGTTCTTTCTGATTTTCAAGGAAATACTTTTAATATTTTCCCATTTAGGAGTGATGTGCTGGAACCAATTTTTAGCAGCTAGCAAGAGCCAATCATTAACTTTTCATGAATTTTGCATGAAAATACAATCATTATTAAAAATTAAATTATATAAACATAATTAATTAAATCATATTAAAACAAAAGTAATACATTCTGAAAACTCACCACTTCCTACTTTATTTTATTTCATCTTGCTGTTATCAGTGCTCTTGAGGTTATTTACATACCTTGTGTCTGCGTGGTGAAAATACTATATAATGATTCTTTTTCCAACTTCCTGGTCAGTGACATCACGCTGATAGCTGTGAATTGGCCATGGTATGAGTACCATGTTTGCCACAGGCTCTAGCATTTTCCTAGCCTGTTAACTAAAAAGAAAGGAAATTAAGGAAGAAGAGAAGGGAGGGTGGCAGGGAAACAGGAAGGAAAGGAAAGTAAAAGGGAAGGAAGAAGAGAGGAAGAGAGGACAGGAAAGCTTTAATCAGTGTATTAACCCGCACGTGGTGTTTCCCCCCAGATAGCTGTGACGCTCCTCTGGCGTCTGCCCTGCCCCGGGCTTCCTTCAGCAGCTCCTCAGAGCGGTCCAGCAGCCACGGCCCTGGCTTTGCAAGTCTTAATCGCAGAGACGGTGAGTCTGCAGCTGTCTTCTTGTCAATCCACCCTGATTCTTTCCCAGAGAGAATTATTTTCATTTTTAGTTCATATTCCTTCTTATAGGTCAAAACTTAATTACATTGAGTTTAATGAAACTGAAGAAAGCAGCAGGTTCATCATATCTGCTAGTATTCCTCTGCTAGCTTTCTTCTTGCTTATGATCCATTTTTTGGTTTGTTTTGATATCTTCCTTCCCTATTGATTGCCAGCAAATGATCATCAATAAGATTTATGAGAAGGGAATTATTGGAGTCTAGATTTTTTCCAGGGTTATCATCCCTTTTTAGTTTTAGGACCGGCGACAGAAGGGTGACTAGTCAAGTGCGCTGGTCATGAATAACGACAACAACACAAGAAGGAGCCAGTGCTGCAGCCACTGGGGAAGCCTGATGTTTGCAAGATGTGAAGCTGCCAAAGGATGTCATGGGAAAATGACTCCATTCCCAGGACTTGGCCTGGGAGGAGACCAGGTGAAGGCTGCTACTGAAAATAAAGATTCCCTTCCTATTAGTGGGAAGGGAGTTAATGACTTACTTTTTGGAAAGGTCCATTGTTGCTACTTGAATGTTGTCGAGTGAATTACCTCTTCTATTGCACAAATACTAATTCAGTGGATTAAATAAGTGAATACATACACTTCAAATTCAAATGCTTTGCTACTTTTTTTGATTAACTGTCATTGGAGTATGGTTGCTTGACAATGTTGTGTTAGCCTCCACTGCACAACAAAATGAATCAGCCATACCCATACAGATATCCCCTCCCTTTTGGACTTCCCTCCCACTTAGGTCACCACAGTGCATTAGGTAGAGCTCCCTGTGCTATACAGTATGTTCCCATCAGTTGTCTATTTTATACATAGTATCAATAATGTATATATGTCAATCCCAGTCTCCTAATTCCTCCCACCCCACCCCTTTCCCCCTTGGTATGTTCTCTACGTCTGTGTCTCTATTTCTGCTTTTGTTTTGCTACTGTTTTAAGGGATAGATTTTTTAAATGAAAGATGAATTCAGAAAGTAAAAGTTAAAATTAACTGTGTCCCATGTAAACGCACTGCTGTAAATTCTGGAGATACTACTAAGGAATTGAGTGTTTTCCTCCCTTTCTTTGACATTTCTAAGATCAGAGTTAAAGTCTAGCTTGAACTTTACTGTGTCCTTAAGGATCAAATTTGGGAACCTAGTAAGTGATCAAATAGATTGGCAGGGAAGAGTAAGAACACAGGTGAAGAAATTCAATGAGTTCAGGATGGGAAGGCATGTCCATTAATTGTCCACCTTCATGGTCTTTTCCCAGGAAAAAGCATTTTGTGGCCAGATATTTACTCCTCAAAGCATCATTCATAATCATTTTTAGCACCCCAGTAAAAATATATTCTCATTGAAACCAGATTTCAATGAGATCAGTTATCAAATTACCCATTTTCGGTCTGGTGGTTATTCTAATATCAGCTTAACATCTAAACTTTCCAGTGGTTTCCCTAAAATTGTAAAAACTAAATAAACCATATTTAATTAGTTTAAAGAGGCCCGAGGGGCTTGTGTGTTGTGTTTCTAATTTGCATGTGTAGAGTGTCTTTATGATTCAGGCCTCCAGTGCTATCAATATGGTGGCACTGGGAAGTTTATAAACATTAGAAGGGAAAATCCTGAAGCTTAAGATGAACTTATTTCCATTATATTTAATTAAAAAACTAATAACTCAGAATATTATAAGCCATCATTATAAAATGGTAAGTACAAAGCTTATCTTTTATATTTAAACTACTCTCTTTGCAAATTTAAATTAATTATTTTAAGAGTGGCAATCAACTGATGAGGGTTTTTTTTTCATGGTTGTTGCTACTCTGATTGCATATAGTGTACATTTCACTAAATATCCCTAGATATTACCACCTGATTTCAGACCCATTTCTAAAGCACGCTTTAGACAGCACAATTTATCAATATTCCTTCTGAAGGATTATCTATATGTGTTTTCTGTTAAAAGCCAGCATCCCAGAGTCTTCATTGACATTTCCTTTGCCTTGGTAAATGCTGGAGAACATATTAGTTCACTTTAGTTTAGATTATTATGATGTAAAATGTGGATAGTATGAAATGTGGATGAATATAATGAGGGTGATGATTCTTCATATATAGTAGTTTTAGCTTTTTTGAATATTTTGTGTATGATCTAGTGAGGAAAATCATGTTAGACTCCCTGATTGTATGGTTAAAATTTCCTTGGTCTGTGTTGTGGTATTTGGAAGTTTTAAAGAAGGTGGTCTGTCTTACACCCCTAGTTTCTTATTTTGCCCATAAGTCATTGCGCTTCTAGAATGTTCATTAAGAATTAGAAATGTCTCAAATATCACAGCTTCCACCAAGAACTTTATACATAGCAGCTGATCAATTCATCTACCTGATACATAACGGTAGTAAGAGAATAGTCTATACATAATTTTTGATTGTATGTGTGTGCATATATATAAATTTGACCCACTGTATAACCCCCCAAAGCCAAATAATTCAAACTTTAAGGCATTTTATGATTTTAAAGTACTTCACTGATTCAACACATAACAAATGTTAATTAATTGACTAGAACTTATTGCACATTTCATGTTTTCTCTTTTACATATTTTTTACTTATGCAGTTTATGTATTTATTTTGTTTTCTATTAATTTATGAAAAGTAGTAAAATATTTCTTAGGAAAGACTTTGCAATAAATAGAAGAAAGAAGTCTATGAAGGATATTAAGAGGAATGAGCAGAGAAGTTAGGAGGGATCCAGGCGTTTCTAGGGACAGGTGGGCCAAAGCAGAGAGATGCAGACCTTGCATCTTTGAAAACCATGATTCCTGTTACCACCTGTTTGCCAGTGTTTTCTGTGAGCTCCCTAATGGAAGTGTTGGTTATTGTAGAGATAGGAATGGGCTAGTATCATCACTCAACATTGGACTAAGTGCTCCTGGAGTTTACTTCTGAAATTTCTAGTCTGGTTCCTCTAGCATTCCCATTTTGAAGTCTGGGATTGGGTTCCAGATAATACATTTAACAAAGTATCCCCTCTGAGGTCATACACCTTACCTTTTTATACAGAGAAACACAAATTACTGGAAATGCCTGAATGTATAATTTTTCAGAACTGATGGATTTTTTTTAAGGGGTAAACCACAGACACGTACATGTATTCATATACCTATTCAAGGAAATTGATGCCATTAGATAAAAATGTAAAGTTCTTGAAGCTTTACATCTTTACAGTCAAATTGGGTTTGACTATTCATATTAGCTGAATTTGTTTCCATCAATATTAAATTGATATTTCCTAGAATTACAAGTGACCTAATATTTCTCATATAAAATCAAGATTGCTGAAATCTGTGTATTCTAAATAAGAACATGCTATAATATTGACTTCATTTTTTTCTTCTCAAAAATCTCCTAAAGGAACTTTATGCAGTTTATCCAAGTTTATTCAAAACAAAAGTTAAAAAACCAAAACCAAAAGTAAAAAAACTACCTTAGAGTAAACCACGCTGGACTTTCATTCTAGATCTTGCATGTGAAAATAACCTTTTGTTTTTACAATTATTGTTACTGTAGGTGACCCTTCATGAAACTGGCTTTAGCATTTCAGATGCTGCTTTCCAACTCCGGATAACATGTTCTTTTTAGCCACGTGACGTGTCCTCTTTAGTCACCGCAGGCATGGTGGTGAGATGAGTGGTCTGGCCAGAGCTGATTGAGATTGATTAGGAGGAAGTGTACACACATTTTGTTCTCCTTTTTTGTTCCCCCAAAGTGCTTGCATAAACAATCATCCCCAGAAAGAGGGACAACTCCATTCATGGCCCAGATGCTGAAAATCACGCCCTCTAATGCGGCAAGCCACTCATCACTGACAGTGCAAATGAGACTGCTTTAAATTTAACTTGATCAAAAATGGCATATCAGATTACTATATTGTGTATTGCAAACAGAAAGTAGATGGAGACAAGCTGAACTGACTGGATGTTTTCTTTTCTCTTTGTAATTCTTCACCTTTCCCGTACCGAGACATTGATCATATTTCCTCACGACAGACTTATGTGTTGGTGGAGCCAGGAAAGATTTTGTCTAATGCTCCCAATACAATTGATGGCTGAGCATATTAGCAACAATTCTCAGCGTTAAGATATTTATTTCTCACTTTAGGAAGTACATTTACTAGTACAAGTTAATACTCCAGGTTTTAGCAGGAAATAAATACACATGATTAGATTAGCAGAAAATGCTTAGGCCTGGGCATCAGACACTAAATATTTTCTTATAACCTGGAACGTCTGATTATTTGGACTCTGCAATATCCCAAATAAGCTGTGATGTAAAATTCACTGTTTTTTACAAAGAAATGTTAGAAAATGGAAAGAGTGAATAATAATTTAAAATATCTAGACGTATATCAACTCCTGATATAAATCAGAATATTACTGAATACATCAAAAATGTTTGATGCAAATCTTATAATAATAAACTTGTCCCTCATATTTTTTCATAAAATCGTAGTTCTCCAGTATTTCTATCTTTTATTCACAGGCTAGGTGCCTGGTAGAACTGGTCAGTATTCCCAAATACTAGTCTGAGCAATTCAGATGGCAATAAAAGGGCTTGCAAACCAGATTTTTATAAAGGCATATGAATGTACTGGGGAATTTTTGCCTCTGAATGTCAGATTTTTCATTCTGTTTATCTGTGCTTCCTAAAAGTTTTTAGACCTATTAGGGCCAAGACACATTCTTTATCCGATTTTTCTTAACAAATGATCCTGCAGATGCAACTGTGGGTATTGAGTGCAGTGGACAGGCCAAATGTAATAGCATCCATGTAAAATACACCCATGTACTAAAGCACAGAGCACTGTCTTGGTGACCATGCAACTTTATTAAATCACGGCATGATGGTAGCATGTGAGAGGAGAAGCCCCCAAATCCCAGGGTTCGTGCAGACCCTGCCGTACAGTTGTCACACAGAACTCATCTGCTCAGATTTTCCCATGGTCCTTTTCAAGGTCTGGAGTCTCCAGGTTACCTCCATAGAACCTAAGATGCTAGATGAGACAAACCAGAACAAACCAAACGTTTTTTTCAGCGTTGTCAACAACCTTCAGGGAGGCAATGTTGTCATTTCTCTCTACCAAGTAGCCCAAATTATAGCACTACCCCCAGAATAAGGCAATCCTCAGTCTCTTTTGGATTCAGTGGACTCTTTTGAATGGGTGAGCATCTTCCAGGGATGCTCAGATTTCTTTGTTCCTGCTTCTTTCCAAGACAGTGTTTGGGTTTACAGAAGGGCTGGTGCCCTCATGCAGCTGGATGGTGGGGCTTCTCACGTTGGGGCTCAGCTCCTTGCTATCTGCTGAAGGGAGTTTGTCTGCTTTTAACGCTGAGGGTTACTTGGCACCTGCTCCTGAAGCCTGTGGCGTATTTACCTCTTGGTAAGACCGTGTTCCCAGGGAACAGGTCATTGTCCCTTCCGGGATCTTTGCGATGTCACTTCTTGCCTCCCTGAAGCCTGACCATGAGTCTCATTTGGTTTCCAGCCTGAGCAGCCTTGGTTACAGGCTTAATTTGCCTTTGCCAAGTTGACCTTCTGTTCAGATCCAGTCAGACTCTCATCTCACTTCTGTGCCCCCTTTTGATGGCCTGTGGGCAGTCTGGTTCACCATGCCAAGGGGAAAAAGATCGTCAAATGGTTTTGTCCTGGCAGTTTAGTACAGAAGTAACCTATCACTTCCACTCAGAGCTTGTTGGCCAGAGCTGGTCACATAGCCCCACCCAACCACCAGGGGGCGTGGAAATCGCAATCCTCCAAGTGCCTGGAAGGTAGAAGAAGGGAAATAGTTGGCAACCATTAGTAATGACTACACAGCCCCCTACAAGGTGATCTCCCAAAATTCCAAATGGAAGCCAAGACAAAGCCTTTCCACAGCTTGCTTATTCCTCTCACTTTTCTGATCCCCCTGGGACTTCGTTCCTGAGCAAGGTGTCTGAATCACCCTCCCACCACCTTTTACCCTTCCTCCATTTCCTCTCTTTCCCACGATCCTCTGGGTTCCCATCTCTTCTTCCTGCCAAAGAGGGAGACATCACACGTCCTGTTTCCTATTTTCTCAGTTGGTCTTTGCCCTCCCTGGCTTCTCTAGGGCTTCATGGGATAATGATCACCGGCTAACAGGATTTACCGGAGAGGAATGAAAAACACAACAGTTTATCCTTGCAAAATTATGTCTGTGTTTATAATCTGCCCAGTAAGTATCTTATGGTGGCCACAATTTTGCCATAGTATTTTTCCAAGAGTCAGTACTGCCTATGACGTACTTGGCAACTTCCCAAAAGGTATGTGGAAGCCCTTCTAAGCACTATCCAAATTCAAAAATAGTTGTCTAGCAAATTCCACTCTGTTCTTTTCCAAAGTAATCACTTTTACATCATGTATAATATACAGAAATGTTCATGAACGTTATTTATTTAACAGTATGTATCCTTGACATACACCGTGATGTCTTTGTGTACTCCACTTTTAATAAATATTATTGGCATCCCTATGGAGATATATTTTATCCCGTTACATACTGCTTTACTCATCCAATGCAATTACATTGCCTCTTGTAGGGATAGTCCCTTTTTCTTGTTTGGAGTCACTGATGAAAGACGTACCAAGTGAGGTGACCTTCAATCCTGCCAAAGGGGTGAGGTTCAATTAGCAACCTTTCATGAGGCATCTGGGATCACTGATGATACATGGATCCTATGTTAAATCAAAGCACACAGGAGTCTTGAACTTCTGGTTTAACTTGTGGCACAGAGACAGGTCCAGGAAGACCACAGCCAGTGACAAAGGCTAATGGAATATCTCAGTGGACCCTGTGGTCAGCTACTCCCACCTTTGCTCTGAACATTAATGAGGAGCTTCTGGACTAGGGGCTGACTGGAAGATGGTATTTCAGGGGTTCCCTGTTCTCTCTGTCCTGTGATCCTTGCAGTAGACTCTTCCCTTGTTGCCATGTTTCCTCCAAGGAAATCCAGTGGAGCAGGCTTTTCTCCGACACAAAATAATGCCATACTTTGCTGGGGATGAATGCCTACACCCCAGAAAAATGCACGTTTGTCAGTAGTATTTACATTTTGTGATGTTTAGACCTCATCCGTTTTGCATTCTCATTTTACTACTCTATTTTGTATAGCAGCTCGTCTGTACATATCTCTTTTTATCCAAGGCTTCCACAGTGTGCTTACAAATTGTAATGAATTCAGCTACATAACATCACTAAAGAAAATGTAAGTTTTACCATCAATGGACTTTTTTTCCAAAGGCTTCTGGCTAACTGAGCAGTCAAGTATGGATGGATAATTTAGTACTCATGGTTTTATTTCTAAGCATGTCACCCTTGCATTTCCTGACATGATCCTACACTGAATTTAATTAAAAAGAAAAAGGAGCTCTTGCCTTAAGAAGAGTAACGGTGTGTCCCTGGGAAGTGGTGGGGGCCTTGGAGCAGAGTGCCTGGCCTCCTGCCCTTCTGGGCATCCTGGATTCCCCACTGCTCTCTACATATCAGAGGGAGATGCAGCTATTCTGAGTGGCCTCAAGAATGATCTGGAATCATATCTGTTCTGAATAACTCAGGGGGCCTCTGAAAGATGCACAATGATGCTTTTATAGAATTAGACCAGATCTCAGAGCTGCATCTCTCATAAACATGAAGATTTCACGGGAGATGCACGAATAAACTTGGTCATACATTTTATTCAGTCATGCATGAGGTATTTAGTACATGTTCGGATGGTTTATAGGCTTGCTGGGCAATTCGTATTTTATTTCTAAGGTGAGAAATTAGCAAAATCATCTTATAGTCTTGTCAATACAGAACTTCAAACACATAAGAACTGCAAAGCCTGAGATCAACTCAGATCTGAATGCCTCTCTACTGTGTGTTTCTTTAAAACTTGGTCAGGAGTGTCTATGAGAGAAGCAAAACAAAACACACAGTAGCAATGGATTTTTGTTTATTTTATGCAGAAAGAGCTGCAGCGATGAATGTTAATTGCCAAGGGCATTGAAAGTTGTCCCTCGGGACACTGCACACAGAACTTAAGGGAGTCACGTGTGAACAGTCACACTGTGCTTTTTTTCTTTAATATCACTGGCATTTAATTTGAATCACAAATTAACAAGTATACACTTATTTTTTATTTAATTTTAAATTGTCTGTTTACAAAACCATTATAGGGTATGTCTGCATTTAGTACAGGAATCTGTTTTACAATTAGGCAGCTCTGTGTGATTTTTTCATTATGGATGCACTTTTTGGAAAACTACCTGTTATCTCCTGCTCAGGCTGCTAGCAGACTGCAGGAAGCACAGCAGAAAGGGAATCAGAGGTTACCTAGACAGGTCCAGAGGGAGGATTTCTGCATTTTTTACATCCTGATAGCCAGAAATGGTATATGTAGATAGTTGGAATTGCTCCTTAAGAAATCAGAGCTGGAGCAAATGCTTAAATTTCCCTCAGCAATGTAGGCAGGGTTGTGACAAAAACACCAATATATAAATCCCAGAGATCTCTGAGTGGGATGGTCAGGGAGCATCCCCAGGGCCTGCCGCCCTATGGCCCCTTTTTCCTGGGAACATCTGTTACTCCTGCTTATCTCACCCTCTCCCCACTCACCCAGCCCCGCCTGGAATCTGGAATGAGTTTTCTGTGAATTAAGATGCATTTAAGTGAGAAAAGAAATACACAGAGCTTGATGAGCTCCCATTTGAGACAATGTAATGAAGATCTTGGAGGGAAACTTCCCTTGATTACAGTTTCAATTTAGCCATTTACTTGCTCGACATTTAGATGCCCTGGAGATAGGTTAGTCTGTTCACTTCAAATTATCCACTTGACTTTGCTCCCTTTGGTATCTTTCTGCTCTGGACCTTGTTCCAACTTGAAGAAGGCATGAGCTATTCTCCTTTTCAACTCTGGGTAATTTCTACCTCTGGGTAATTTCCCCCTCTGCACAAAGCTGACACTCATTATGACAGTGCATGCCCCGTGGCCACCAGGGGCAGGGGTCATTTTCATCTTGATTAGTGACCAGAATAATTAAGGCCCTAGCTGAGAGTTTCCTGTTCAGCCTTTCCTCTCCCCAAAGACACAAGTCACTGCCTGTGTCTGAGCCAACGAAAGGTGGGGGAAACAATCACACAGGGATAACTAGAGACAGAAACCTTCCAATATATCTGCCAGTATATCAATATAAAAGACAGTCTGGTATTGATAAGCAAACAATACTGAATAACTGACAAATCGCAGGGATATGTTCTTAGAAGGGGTACAGAATGAAAAGGGAGCTAAGCTTTTATAAAATACCCTCACCTGAACCTAAAATGATTGTTTTTTGCTTGTCTGCAAAGCAGAGACTGTAACACCCGTCCCACTTGCCGGGTGCATGGAGGAGTTGTGAGGTAGCACTTAGAGCATCTGGGAGGGTCCTGAACACATCACATGCTTGTGACAAGTTTTGGCTTTCCTCATTTTCTCTCCTTTATCTAGTATAAAGTGGCAGGTAACGGCCCATTCAGTAATGAAAAGACTGCAATGCCCCACACTCTGGATGTCACCCCTCTTTCACCATGACTGTCTCCCATCTTGCGATCGTGTATGGGAGAGAAAGTATTGTGCTAGATGCTCTAACACAGCTTCTTGTTGAATTCTCATTGCAGCCCTAAAGCATACCTATCACACTTTGCTGGGAGGGATGTTTTGTGTTCAGTGTCCTAAGCTGTGGAACCTTGTTCTGTGCAAGTCAGACCCTCTGGACATGTTTTCCTTTGTATGAATTGTGACACTTTATTCAACTAAGGGGCTGAGGCAGGAGACAGGACGGTGACAATGGAAAAAGACAGTCTGTGGTGTGGTCAGGGGAAGAGCTGGGTGGGAGGGCAAGTGCCTTTCTTGTGGGTTCAGCACTGGTGACTCCAAAACAGTAATTGCAAATCCCTGGGCTCTGTTTCAGGGGGTGTTGGTTCCCAGGGGGAATTTACTGAAGATTTGCAACATTGAATAATGCAGGCTGATCAGTTTCAGAACCACTGCTCTGCAGCTAAGAGCTGGTGGGGCGGCTGTGCTCAAGCATACCCACTTTAATGTTGTTTCAGTGTATTTTGTTTTGTTTTCCATTACAGAACAGTATCTCCCTTACCCGTCAGTAAAACTGTTCGGGGCTCCCTAACAGTCCTCAGGTTATGTTTGTGCATTTCCCACTTTTTCCAGTCATTAGAAAAAAGGGCATCTACCCCGGTGGACTGCGTGCATGGGCGAATGCACAGTAATTCAGCATCATCACCCTACAGGGGTCTGGGGATTACGCCGTGGCTGTGTTACCCAGCTGAAATGAATTGCTTTGCAGCACAGGGAATTCTGCAGTTTCATTACTTTATCAGAATACCTACTTAATCATATAGCTTAATTTGCATACCAGTAGCACCTTCTCACCACAGGTAAGGAATGTGAAATGTTCAAGGTTGATTACCTGCAGATGGTGAAGAGTGGTTGACAGAGACGTGGCTGCATCTGTGGGAGAGGCTGGTCCCAGGGCAGATGCTGGAAGCATGCTGACGCTTTTTACTCTGTTGCATTTCTGTACATGTGGTACCCGTGTTGATGATACTTCCCGCTTCAAGAGAGATTAAAGATGACAGAGAAAGATTGTGAAATGCAAAAAGAAGAAGTATCTTCAGTACATTCTTTACAACCTTGATACTAAGAATACAGGACATTTAGCAGTTTCTCAGAGATTGAAACTGATTCATATAACTCTTCAAATGTAGAACCTTTAAGTTAAAATGATCAGCTAAAAGCCAACACCTAATTTCTGACTTCTTTTGGCAATTATTATAAAATTACAGGCAGTTGCAGAGTAATGTTACTTGGGACTGTTAGTTAACCCTCAGCTAGAACCCAGAAGGACTTAGCATTCATCAAACATTAGATGGGACCTTTGCACAAATCAGTAGAAGTAGCAGGGAGGTGTTGGGTGGTGATCAATCTTGTTATTAAAGACAAAGAAAGACTGAAAACTATCACAGGTTGGAAGACACTAAGGAGACAAGGTGACTAAATGCAATGTGGGATCCTGGAACAGAAAAAGGGAGTTAGTGGAAAAACTGGAGACATCAAAATAAAGTTTGTCATTTTGTTACCATTGTACCAGTGTTAATAGCTTAGTTTTGATCAAAATACCATGGTGATGTCAGATATTAACATTAGGACACACTGAGTAAAAAGTAGACAGGAACTCCCTATCCCATCTTTGCAACTCGTTTGTAAATCTGAAATTATTTCAAAATAAAAAGTTTAATAATGCATTACAGAACAGCCAGAGTTGTGGCATGTTTAAGATGTGGATCAAAGGAAAAGACATTGTGCTTGTGGTTGAGAGGAAGTTTTGGAATTTTGGAATAAAGATTGCAGGAAATGAGGAAATCTTAGAAAGAATCTGAGTTTTAAAGAATTTGTAAGCTTTAAATTTTGCTAAGGGTTATACACGTAGTGCCGTTAGCGGAGGACATAGTGAAGCAACAGATGTGCCCACTTGCTAGTTTCACCTCCACACCCTGATGTAAGCGCTCCACTTCCATTTTCCTTTGAGCTGTCTTGTAACCATGTCACACACCTCCTGACATGTACTTGGTCGTAACAGCTTTTGTAAACAGGACATGGATGTTAATAATAGCCCCTAATAAAAAAGATAATAAATGTTGTCTAAAGTGTCAGACCTTATTATGAGATCCTCAAATTAGATGTCAGGACAATGGGGAAAATTTTTTTTAAAGCTAGTTTTTATGTGTTAAGGACTGTTTACATGACACTGTGTTTTCTAGACATGGATAATTAGCAAAATATCAGTTCCAGAATGCATTTCAAACCTGTTTCCCAATTTTTATATTGCATAATAATTTAAATTCAGAAAATTTAATATGATATCTAAATCCAAATTCAAAACTCATGTTTCTGTTAAACTAGAAGAACAAAATATATCAATAATACATTCACAGGTATCCCTAATTCTTCGGGGTCTCACAGGCACTGGAGAAAACAAAGCACAGTAATTTCCACTCTGCGCCTATTGTCTTGAATACCTGAGAAACTCCTCCCCATTCACTTCCTCTGGGTTCTCGCTCACCCTCCTTGCTGCCTTTTTAGAACTCTCCCTCCCTGCACAGAAATCACTTTCTCCTCCACCCCTCCCATATTGCATTTCAAATTGTTCTTTGAAATGTCTGCTTCTCCTATGAGTCTGTAAGCACCATGAGTGTAGGGCTATGCCATAGCCATCTTTGTTATCCCAACATTCAACATTGTACTTCCTCATGCTGGGAATCCAGAATTAAGGTTTTCTAGCTTTATTTTCCAACAAAGGAAAGTTTGTTATTTTCCAACAAAGGAAAGTTTACCCTTTGTTTATGTCCAACAAAGGGCAAGTCATGCATTGAAGCCAGTAACGACACTAGTTCCAAGCACTGATGTAATGGCATGGTGTTTAGTTGTCCACCTATTACATTAAGCAATTTCACTTAGCGGGACACCCCAATACCCGAGAGTCAGGGGTTATGAACTAAGAAACAAAACAATTAATATAGGCTTCATCCATTTACATTTAACCTGTGTTTTTATGTTGTGTTTGTGTGTGTGTATGTGAGTGTGTTTGTATAATTATGAGGCATTATATAATGCAGAATTTGAAACTATGATTTTCATAAATCTTATTTATGACCCCATTCTTACAGGTTAATATAGATTTCAAAGATTTCTCTGTCTTTACCGGTTTTCTTATTTTTATCCCCACAAAAAGGAGCTGGTGGCTGGTCTCCCCTTGTGTCAAATAAATACCAGTGGCTGCAGATTGACCTTGGAGAAAGAATGGAGGTCACAGCTGTGGCCACCCAGGGAGGACACGGGAGCTCCGACTGGGTGACCAGCTACCTCCTGATGTTCAGCGATGGCGGGAGGAACTGGAAGCAATATCGACGAGAGGAAAGCATCTGGGTATGTGCTTTATTGAAAAGCAGTCTGTCGGAGTATGAATTATGCCAGTTACTGCATGTTGCTGCCCATCTGTCAGATCAAGTATAGAACCAGAGCCTCCTAAGTTACTTGAAAGTGTTTCCACTGAATGTAAGCCACATGTGACGTTCCAGAAGACACCGTCCATGGCTAATTTATGAAATAAGTAAAACAATTTTATAATGTAGCGAAATATTGAAAATGTCTTCCCATTATTCCTTTAAATAGTGTGAAGTCTAAGGAATAAATAAGTCACATACGACTGATTTTATTTTTGTTTTATAACAAACACAATAGTTTATATTGCCTCAGCATTTTTAAATAAAGCGAATTCATTTTCTTTGTGCCCTCTGATAAACTGAAATTTCTGAAAGACCCTGAACATGTAAAAATAGATGTAATGGAGAGTCTCTCTGTGGAGGACTTGTTGAGGGATATGTTGAGTTCCTGCTCCAACAGGAACTTGGGCACCATGTGGCACCTTGTAATTTATGGACAATAGATCCCTAGGATTCTTTGGAATCATAACTATTTTACATCAGTGACATAGTTCCTACTTCTGATTACATATCCATGCTTCTTTTAGAAGAATTAAATTTTGTTTGCTTAACTTTTTGAATATTAAAATTTATGTAATTTATTCTTTATTTAGCATTTCATATCTTTAAATCACAGTCTGCTCTGAATGAGAAGCTCTAAAAGTAGAGTGTTGTAAAGGTCTGCAGCAGGTTTGCAATTGGCTGATGGGGTGTGGCCTGAAGAAGATTCATCAGGTGGAGAAGAAATTACTTTTTTCTTCTTCTTAAAAATATAATTTAGATGGTTGCCAAGAGCCAGGGGAAGGGAGTAATGGACTGTAAGTGTTTTAATGGAGACAAAGTTTCAGTTTGAGAAGATGAAAAAGTTCTTGAGATGGAAGGTGGTGGTGTTTGCACAACAATGTGAATGTTAATGTCCAGAACTGTACACTTAAAAGTGGCTAAAATGCTAAACTTTTTGTTATGTATATCTTACCACAATAAAAAATACACAGTGTATCTTCCATTTAATTTAGGCTAAGAATGTTGTATAACTTAAAAAAATTTTTTTCTTAATTGTCAGGGTAAGAAGAAAATTGTCAGCTAAAAAGCCGTTATGTCTTAGCACGTAGCTTATCTATAAAAGTAACAGGCAACAAAATGATAATATTTGTTGTGTAACAAACTGCCCTCATTTAAATTTCCTTAGAACTCTGTAACTTATTATAACTTAATAGATTGTGGTCTACTTAATTTCTTATCCCTGGAGCTTTTATTAGTTAGTCAATAAATGTTGATGCAAATTGAATCAAGAAAAACTAGTTAGTTGTCTAATACTAGATAAAAGAACAAAGTGGGAAGGGCTATGTGAGTGTTTTTAGGGCTGGCTGACCTAAGGTTTCCAAACAAGTAATTGCCATGTGTATGATCCGAAGCAGATATTAATGTTGTGCTTATTCTAAGAACACCAAGTCCAAAGCAAGGTTAAGGTCAACATTGCTTAAGTAAGTTAAAGCTTAATGAAACATCTACTTACATAGAGAACTTTTTTTCAAAATTAAATATTATTTTTCAAAATTAGTTAACTAATAGTTAATGCCTACTTATTCTTCATTGTATTAATTAAGGTTCATATTTTCGCCCCGCTCCAATCCCATTTGATTGAGCAACTCTAACAATTCTTGTTTTTAGTTAAGCAGGTTGGAGAGGAATCATATGTAAGCATCACCCTCTGCTGATTTCTTTAAAGGTCAGGCACCCTTGGGGAAGTAGGGTCAAGAATATAGTGGCATTATTAACCCTAGATCATGCAGGTGAGGACAGAAGTGGACCCCTCAGTCCTATCCATCCTATCACACAATAAACATGGGTAAAGTGGCCTGCCTTACACTCCTGCTGAGCTTGCATCCCTCCCTGTGTCCCCAGCACTTCATGGTGCCTGGGGCCGAGCACGTTGGTAAATGTTTGCTGAATTAAAACGAATGAGTGGAATCTACGTTCTGGCAGGATGCCTTCCTTAGCTCCCTGCTCTGTGCTTCTCTGTAGCCCTTGGTCTCAACTTAGTGATCCTTGAAGCTCCAGTGGAGGTGTTTCTCCTCTCTTACATTTTGAGCTCCTTTAGGAAAAGGGCTCATCCTCACATCTTCTGCGTGCACCACCATGGGTTAAGTGAATTCATCTCCTAATCTGGGCCCAACTATACACAACTGGCATTGACAGCAGTAAATCACACTAGTTGATGATTCTGACATTATACTCACAGTTTCTTTAAAAATTGGGCTGGTTTGGCTGCTTTCCAGACCTCTCACAAAATGTCAGCTGCTCTTAAAAATCAACCATACACTTTACCAGAGGTTCTACCCCTTCTTCACGTGGTTGTTTTAGATATGAATTGCTGATGTTAACTTGAGAATGAATTTAAATTTTAAAAAATGTCCTTGAGATATTATACTCTTCATTAGTGAAAGTAATATGTTTATTCATGGTGCCATTTACTTAATTTCCTATCACTGCTTTAACACATTTTCATGGATTTAGTGACCTAATACAAGAAAGAGTTATTATGTCATAGTTCTGTAGGTCTAAAGTACAGTAGACCTGGCTGGGTTCTCTGCTTAAGGCATTTTTCCTGGAGACTCTGGGGAAGACTTGTCCTTCAAGGTGTCTGGAGATTCCCAGAACCTTCCCCAGGTTCCATGATTTGCTGGGAGGATTCACAGGACAAGTGTGTAGTCATACAGCTATGATTTAGCACAGTGAAAGGACACAGAGCAAAATGAGCAAAGGAAGAGGGTGCTTGGGGTGAAGCGCAGAGGAAATCAGGCCCAGGTTTCTACAGTCCTCTCCCAGGGAAGTCATACGGGACTAGCTTAATCCCCCAGCAGTGAGTTATAGAAACCCACATGGAATATTACCAACCAGCTGAGCTCATGTACTGGGGGCTGGTCATGTAGGCACCCTCTGCCTTGCATGTAACAAAATCCCAGACTCCCAGAAGGAAGGCAGGTATTGAGTATGAACCACAGTGTTTGAACAAACATTAGGCACAGTAAGCCACCTTTATCATTAGAGTCTTGGGAATGGGCCAGCCTTGCAAGCAGGCCTTTCAGAGGGCAGCAGTCAGGACTGCCCTCCTGATGCTTCTGCATACACACTCACTCACTTCCTTGTGGGTGTAGGACTGAGACACTGATCTCCTGTAGGTTGCCAGCTGGGGGCTGGTCTTTGCTCCTAGAGGTTTCCCACATCCCTTATGCTTTCTGTGTGGCCTGTTCTTGCAGCAGGGGGTCAAGTCCCTTTCATCTTTAAATCGCTCTTTGTTCTTGTTCTCCTTCTGCTGCACCTCTCTGATTTCCTCTTCTTCTAGCTGGAGAAAGTCCTCTACTTTAAGGGCTCATGTGGTTAGACTGGATCGACTTGGGTAATCCAGGACAGTCTTCCTAACCATAATCCCATCTGCAGAGTCCCTTTTGCCATGCAAAGTAACATATTCACAGTTCCTTTCTTTAGGGCCTGGACATCTTTGAGGCCTTTCTGCCCACCCCACTGTATTTATACATCTCTGATTTTTTTTTTCTTTCTGCATTTGGTATCCTTTCCTAGCAAACACATTTCTCATTGGATCTGAAGATGTTTTCCAGAGTCATATGAAGTCATGTTGCAGGGGTATCTGAGCACCTGCTCGCAGTTGGTGTGTCACAGGTGTTCCCCCTGAGAGGCTGCTGCCCCGCCATCACTAGTGTAGCTCTCACCCACAGCAGCGTCCCCAGCTTGTGGCCTCGCTGATGTAACCTTGACCCCCAGCAAGAAAGACTGTGTATTGGCTTTCTTCTCAGGAAGCCTCCTTCTACTTTTATAAGAAAGTCCAAATCAAGCACTCCTTCTCTGGCGTTAAAAGTTTTGTGGATGTTCTCCCTGTCATAATTATTTTAAGTGACTTTTCTTGTTCTTCTGGGTCTATCTGCTGTCTGTGCTAACTTTGTCCACTAATACATGTTAACTCTTTCCAAATTCCGAAAACTCTGAGAAAAAGGTCTATCCTAACTCCTTACTGAAAATGGACATGAGATGATAATAAGACAAAAGGTCTTTACTTATGTTACTTTGGGCAAGTTGTCCATATGCTTTGCCACATGTCTGCCATGGAATATTAATTAATATGTGACATGCAAGGTATACCTCTCTAAATTCTCAAAATTATGAAATTGAGACATGGCTGGCCACAAAGTCTTTGACTAAAGGATTTGAGGACTGCAGGTCCAGTTACTGAAGGCTAGTTATCCAAATTGACTTTCTTAAAAAAAGAAATTATGTTCTTCACTGGTGATATGTTCCACTTTAATATTTTTTCTTAATGAGTGACTGCTTCCATGGCTGAACTGGATTTCTATGTGAAAATAACCAAAAAAATTAAACAAATACTCAGATCTGTGAAATACATTCCAAAAGGGTTTTATTTAAATGGAAATATAGGCATGTGTCTTACATGACAGAAAAGGCATCACCATCTCTCACCAAGGGATGCACTACATCTCAGGACATACAAACTCTTTTGATGTGCAGAGTAAATGTCCTCACTTGAAATGTAGTGGAAGAAGTATCACTGTTTGAACAAGTTTAGAAGGGGTGCATTTCCTATACGATGTGAACAATCATGGTTTATATCGGTCATTTAGTAAACCAGGTGGCTTGACCAAGCTTGGTGCTAAACGTCCATAGGACTTAGAAGATGAGTTTGCAGCTTCAGCCCAACTAAATCAGGAAGTGGCCAGAGTCTTAGGACGCTGAGGATCATAGACCAGCAGTGCAGTGAGCAGTGTAGCAGATCGGTGGTCACTGACAGAGCTCACTAATGTTGATTTTCTACTGTTTATCCCTGAGAATATGTCAGCCAACACTTACATCAATCTACTGTGACTCTGAGATTCATTACAAGAATTTTGTGGGGCAGCCCTTGCGAACCAGGATTCTTACCTGCAAGCTAATGTGAGCTCTGAGCTCCCTGGGGGCCTCTGGACCGGGCTGGGGAGAGGTGTGTGCGCCAACCACTGTCCTGCTCTGAGTCTGGGTCTGTGAGCATCCCTGGTGGGCAGGAGAGGTCTGTGAGTGGGCAGCCTAGAGCGCTGGCAGTATTCTAGAGGGGTGTTGGGGCAGCTCCATCACCACCCTCCTGGGCACCTATTTGGTCTTCTTGGGACCCTCTAGCAAGCCTTGTCCTTCCCAGACCACCTGCCTGCCCTGACGCTGTCTCTTCTCCCTCCCCGTTCCAGTTGTTTGGGAACAATGGGCTGACTCAATGAGAGCCAGGCCAATACCCACCTCTCCTCTCGGGAGACCGTGCCTAATGGTGTCCACTGCAATGGTGTCCTCTGTTGAGGCTTATCTGGCCCAGGGACCACTGGGTCCCTATTGGCCATGGGGATCTTTCCTCCTGCAATTCCTGGGTGTTTTTTCTTCTATTTTATCAATACTTTGTCTTCATTCTCATCTCCTTACTATTTCTCCCTCTTCTCCTCTATCCTTCTATTCTTTCCTTATGTATGTTTTTCACCTATCATTAAATACTTTTCTCCTTATTTCTCTCTTCTCTCTCCATTTTCCCCTATATCCCTCTTCTATCTGTATTGTTACAAATTCTAGAAAATCCACTTGAATCAGCCTAGGTAGTTTGGGAATCCGAGCACACGGAGAAGGGGAGGATTTAGCTGGGTCTCTGGAATGGCTGTAACTAAGAGGCAGCCCTGCCCTGTGCCTTCTGTGGATTAGCTTCTGGCATTCATTTTCCTATATTGGTTCAAAAATCTGAGGAAATGCTCGGACTTACTTGGTTCTGGCTGAGGGGAGTCTCAGATCTCACCACCTGTGAAGAGCTGATCTGATCAGGACGGCTCCCAGGCCACCCTACACTTAGCACCGAAGCCCCTGGATTGGGGGGTGGGGCCATGTAAAGACTTGATGTCCACCCTAATGGGGGCACTTAGAAGGGAGGGATGCTGGGAGGGCCATATTATCAAATTTCCTGTTCTTTGTCTCTCTCTCTCTCTCTCACTCTCTCTCCATGACCTTTTGCTTTCTTTTCTATTTCTCTGCTTTCCTCTTCTTATACATCTTATCTTTCTACTCTTCGCCTTCCCTTTTTCTCTATGAATTAAAGGACCTAGATTGCTATGAGTCCTGCTACTCAACATGTAACCTACGGACCAGCAGCATCACCTGGGATCTTGATACAAATATGGAATCTCAGCCTCCACCCCAACCTATTGAATAGAATCTGCATTTTAACAAGATGAGCAGGGGATTCCAGTACAAGCTAGATTGTGAGAAGCACTGACTGGGATGAACCAAGTCCCATCTGTGGGGGAAATTGTTTTGCCCCTTAACCATCCTCCAGCTGCCTGGATCAGAGGAGACTGTGCCGCCTGCTCTAGGATGCAGCTTATCCCACGCACGTGTTAGCCTGAACAGGTGATGCTCTCTGTAACAGGGCCTCAGGAAGCTTGCTCCAGTGCCCTCTGACTGCAAGACACCCTCTTTCTCCCTGATAGTCACCAACCTAGGGGGGCGGAGCCCAGGTACTTTCTCATTGTTATCAGTGAATAACAATCAAGTGGTTAAAGTTAGTCCTATCTTTGAGAACTATAATATTTCCTGAATCGCTATACTCTGCATTCATTAGGAGTTTATTCTTCATATTAAAAACCCATCAGAACTCTAATTCAGAAGTTATATCCTTTATGAATTTAAGATGGAAATTGTTATTCAAAATGCATTGAATTAAACTTAGAATTTAAGTGCATTTTTCTTCCTATGCAGGCCCTTTGTGTGAAAAAGGCATTCTTCTAGGAAAGGACTGGCAAAATATATTTGAGAAAAATAAGAAAAGAAATTACTTGAAATAAACATAAGTTCTAGTATAAATAATTCTATTTAATAGATTTCTTTCGCCTTGAAAAAATAGGTAGCAGTAGGTCCTTAAATGAATATAAAATAGACATAGCAAATCGTTTGAACCTTTGTTCTTCTTTAGATCATTTCCAACCTAGAACACCAAGTAGACTAATTAATAAGGCTAATTAATATTGTATTGAAAGATTCACAACAATCTCACAGTGCTCTAAGAGAGCAACAAGGGTGACCCCAAATTTGCAGGGCAGAAAAAAGACACGGAAATACTGGAAGCATGGGGGTTGGGAAGGGGACTGTTTGTTATACCTGCACCACTTCATTTATTTAAGAGAAAGAGCTGATGCACATATGGCAAAATATTTACCTTGTTAAAATAAATCTAGATTATCAGTACATGCATATCTGTTTTGGGGGGATGTTTGAAATATTGCATAATCAAATTAATAAAGTATATTGGATTCAGGTTTAAAAGAATTACGTTTACTTGGTATAAATAGAAAGATCATATGACTGTGTAGTTTCAGAATAAAGAGGGATAAGAACAGTGTCAAATCATAATAAGAAAAACTGGACTCAGAGATAAGGAGGGTTTGTATGTAAGGAAGCAGACACTCTGCTAAGTGTGAAGCTCTATTGGCAGAAGGAGCGGAAATTCTCCTGACAGAAATTCCTGCTAATTCAGTCATTTAAATATATGTTGGTTTATTTCAGGTCTAGGTTAATACATTTATTGCTAAATGTATTGATGAGTTGATGACTCAACAGAGCCAAGCCCCACATCAGGTAGGAGGTTGCAAAGAAGGGTCCATCCTACCACATCAGGTAAGAGGTTGCAAAGAAGGGTCTGCAGAGTGTGCCTTGGCTGTCTGAGGCTTGTGCCAGCTCCAGGCTTGCCGATTTCAAGTTTGGCTCTGAGACTGGGTGGTTTTGGGCAGAATAGGAGCAGCATTTCAATGATTCTGTATCGATCTCTTCCATGTACTTGACCTTGTCAGGGACACGGCCCTCTCCTTCCTAACCATTCACCTCATTACGTCAAGCGCATTGATCCCCGAGGCAGTGACTTTGTACCATGGACAGTCTTGTTGATTGCACTTACCATTGTGGACCACAGTCGAATTTTCTGTACATGTCTCCCCCTCCTGGGCTCTGAGAGCCGTTAGATCAGGGGTTAATCTCCTCAGAGGGCCAGGCCTATTACAGATTCTCAATAAGGATTTGTTAGATTGAGTTAAGGAAAAGTTGCTGTTCTCAAACAGACCTCAACCCAGATGGTTAGTTAAGTTAAAACTTAGCCAACTGTGTGATGCTGCTTGTGTGATGGGAGGCTTTCGGTACCAAGCCTAAGTGTAACAAGAGGCTTAACACTTCTTCCCCACAAAGTTGTACAAGGACGATGCCCTACTGAACCTGAGAGAGAGGTGGTTCCATTTGCCCTTCATTGCAGGTCTCAGTGACAATAGAGATAAAAGCTGGATTTGGTCTGTCGAAAACTCTCAGAGCAGCTGAAAAGGTTGAGGCAGAGAAGTGAATGAGACACCTGAGCAGCTACCACAAAGTAACCGATGGGTCCCTGGAAACCCAGGATCCAGTAACAACTGCCTCTTGCCAGGGCCAGCTGCATTCGGTGGGTGTGGAGCGTCCTTCCTTCCATTTGTCGATTACAATCCTTCCCAACTTGAAAACCTTCACTCAAATCCCTTTTACTCTGTACTAAAATTGTGTAGACATGCCCTTCTTTTTCTACTCCTAGGATTGTTCATTTTTATTTCTCAAGTATTACTTTTCTTTTGCCATATTTATTCACCTCGTGCTTATTTCACATCAATTCTGGCATCAGGGACTACAGCTTGTTTATCCCGATATCCTTTGTACCTACTTTATTGCTTTGCAAAAGTAACGATTTTGCTCATTTGAATTGCCAGGTGTTATCAGGTTGGGAGGGAGGGGTGTGGTGGTGAGTAGAATTTTAAATATGCAGCAGGATAAATAGCAACTCTTGAGACATCTTACAAATTACAGTTTTACTTTTCCTGGAATGAAGTAGTTCCAGAAGTGGTGTTATTAGAGATATATGGAAATTAGGATATATTTTATGAAAAAGGTAAATCTTAAACAGTAATATGAACAGAGTATGGCAGAGTTGTGGGGGAAATAGCTTTAGAAGTAGACTTTTTTATTCATTTGGGAGATGGCAAAAGTATTGTTTTTGATCAAGAAAAGTAAATGATGGAAAAAGTGAATTTTTACCAAAAAAGGTGCTCCGGCAGCAGACTCATTGAAAGGAAGTGCTGCAGAGCCAAGTTTTGGGAAGGTGGAAGGCAGGACAGCCCAGGGAGCATCTCACCAGGGTTTCATGGAAATTCTTCCTCGTGACTGCAGTTCTGGCAGCTTAGCGTCATAGGATGTTGTACTAATAGTGGGTCTCATAGGGAACGACAGGCAAAGTCTACAAATTCTACAATTTGCACACATAATGTAAATGTACAGAAGGCACAGATACGGTATGTACTTCAGGCTATTCATGGGTGATTTCCTGGGTCTGTTGTTTTGACATAAAAGACTCAAGTGGTTTGGTACCAAACTAATTGGGATCTTGCGAAAATGGCCCCCAGCAGAGGTGGAGTGTTTCGAGCACTGCTGTGTTCACAGCCCTTGATAACTCCTGTGGTTTCTGCACTCTGCAGTCCTATGCCACTTAACACTTAGAACAATTTTCTGCCTTTGATGCAGACCACATTTTATATATTTGTATAGACAAAAGCAATGATGAAAGTTTAAAATTTTGCAAAACAGGAAGACAGGCTTTGAGTACTTTTTTTAATATTAATATCACAGTCTCAAAACTCTGAGATGTTGAGAATTTCTGATCAGCAAACCTCAAACTTTCAGAGTGGCTAAGATTGGGGCAGCAGTTGAGAAGCTGGATGCTGTTCAAGCATGTTTAAGGGTCTCAGACAGAGAGAAATATTGGTTTAGACCAGGGGCCAGCCAACTTTCTCTATAAAGGGACAGATAATAAATATTTTTGGTTTTGTAGACCATGCAGTCTCTGTTGTGACTGCTCAACTCTGCTGTTGTGTGAAAGTAGCCAGAAGCAATATGTAAATGAACGAGTGTGGCAGTGTTCCAATAAAACTTTATTTAAAAAGCCACACAGCCAGCTGGTTCTGGGTTTAGGTTGCTTACCCCTGGTCTAGTCCACTTTGTATCTATTTAAGGTATGATGTACGGCTTCAGTATGAAGAAATGAAAATTACAACATCAGTGTGACACAATGTAACCTCTCACACTTGAACTCCACAAAACCTTTGCTAATACTCTTGCTTAGGACAGTCCTTTTCAAACTGTGTCCTAGAAAAACTTTCTTTTCATTTTAAATGTATGCATGTAATTTGATGTCTTTCAGAATAAGATATAGATAGTATACATCTGATCTATGATATTATTACATAGCATTTAGCATAAAACTAAGGTTAAAAAGAGAATCAATTTAAAGAAAACTATTAAACCAATAAGAAGTGTTATACTGAGTACTTAGTGAGTGCCTGACACTGCTTCATGCGCTTTATACATATTTATTAAACACATCCTCACAACAGCCCTCTTATGCCCAGTTTACAGAAAAGGACACTGAGGCATGAAAAGTTCAAGTTCACTATCCTCAAATCACAGAACTAGTTAGTGATGTAACAAGGATTTGAACCCTAGCTGTCTGGCTGCAGGGCCCACACTCAAACCACCTTAGCACAGTACAGAGGATTCATGTTGGAGGTGAATAAAGTGATGATACAGGATGGGGATCCTCTTCCTCAGGGCGTGGGAAGTAAGCACTCTCAGACAGTGCTGGTAGGAGCATAAAATGGCATAAGATGGGGATATGCCCAAAGCATATACCCAAAGCGGGATCTTGAAGAGATGTTTGTACACCCATGTTCATCACAGCATTATGCACGTCCTTGGAGGACAATTTCTATAAACTTAAGTGTTCAAAAGCACCCGCTATTTAGAGCGCTGGAGATGACAGCCCAAAAGGAGTAATGCTTTTAAGTCCTGTCAATATATCGTCTACACCAAGTAACAATTCCACTTCTAGGAGTTAGTCCCACAGGAACACTCAGAGGTGCACAGAAAGTGCCTGTAAGAAAACTAAGTGCATTGTTTACAGTCAAGATCCAGTTTTCTGTCAATAGGTGAACACAAAGAAATTACGATACTCCATTTTATGGAATAATATAGTATTATATGGAATTCATTCCTTTGAAAACAATGAGGTTATTTAATTAATTGATCTGTTTATTTATTTGAGGTAACGCTGGTTTAAAACATTATATAAGTTTCATGTGTACAAGATTATCAAATGCATTTATTCATAATGAGATTTAAGAAACATTTTTTTTTTACAGCTAGGAAAAGGGATGTATTTATTGTGCTTCCCTTAGAAATTTCCAAGATGAACATATACGTATGTGTGCATGTAAATATAATTAGACTATTTCTGGAAGCATACAAGATAAATTATTAATAGCATTTCTCATTCTGGGTAAAGATATGCCATGAGTACGCGATGAATGGTATTTTTAAACTACATGCGTATATTGCTGTTCAATTCAATACCAGGTTTTGAAAGGATTAGAGGAAAAAAAGCAAAGGAAATACAAAATAGTTTTTTAAGTGTGGTAAAAAAAACATAACATTAAATTTACCATCCTTACCATTTTTAAGTGTACGGTTCAGTGGTGTTAAGTATATTCACATTGTTGTGGAATAGATCTCTAGATCTTTCTCATCTTGTAAAGCAAACTTAAACCCACTAAACACAAATTTCCCTCCCCATCCCCTCAGCCCTTGGCAACCATCTCTCTACTATCTGTTTCAATGATTTTGACTACCTTAGATACTTCATATTAGTGAAATCATACAGTATTTGTCCTTTCGTGATGGTTTATTTCAAGTAGCATAATGTCCTTGAGTATCCATATTATAGCACAGGACAGAATTTCCTTCTTTTTAGGGCTGCATAATATTCTATTGTATGTATATCCCAGATTTTGTTTATCAGTTGCTATGGTCTGAATGTTTGTATCCCACCAGAATTCATACGTTGAAATCCTAACCCCTTAAGGTGATAGTATTAGTAGGTAGGGGGTTTTGGGAAGTGACTAAGTCTTCCACTAAGAAAGGGCTTAGTGACTCATAAAGAGGCTCCAGAGAGATCCCTACCTGATTCCAACATGAGAGAATGCAACAAAAGTCTGAGACCCAGGGCTTCCCTGGTGGCGCAGTGGATGAGAGTCTGCCTGCCAATGCAGGAGACACGGGTTCGAGCCCTGGTCTGGGAAGATCCCACATGCCGCGGAGCGACTAGGCCCATGAGCCACAATTGCTGAGCCTGCGCGTCTGGAGCCTGTGCTCCGCAACAAGAGAGGCCGCGATAGTGAGAGGCCCGCGCACCGTGATGAAGAGTGGCCCCAATTGCCGCAGCTAGAGAAAGCCCTCGCACAGAAACGAAGACCCAACACAGCCATAAATAAATTAATTAATTAAATTAAAAAAAAAAAAAAAAAAGTCTGAGACCCAGAAGAGGGCCCTCACCCAAACTTACTGGCACCCTGACTTCAGACTGTCAGCCTCTAGAACTGTGAGCAATAAATTTCTATTGTTTGTAAACCACCCAGTCTGTGGTATTTTTTTATACCAACTTGAATGGACTAAGAGATTTATTCATCCATCTACGGGCAATTGGGTTGTTTGCACCTGTTGGCTATTGCGAATAATGCTGTGGTAAACATGGGTATACAAATATCCCATCAAGATCCAGATTTCAGTTGTTTTGGACATATACCCGGCAGAGGAATTGCTGGAGCTTATTATGCTAATTCTATTTTTACTTTTTTTGAGGAACCTTCATATTGTTTTTTATAGTGGCTGCACCATTTTGCATTTCCACAAGGGTTCCAATTTCTCTGCATCCTCCCCTAAATAGTGTTTTTATTTGGTTCCCTTACCCACTGAAATAGCCTCAAGATATGTGGGGAGATGCAATCCACATGGACCCTGAGCGCTTGTGTGCTCTTTCTAGATAGGCTAAGAGTGAGGGCTCTAGCTGCATTTTATCCAGGCCATTCTCAGGGTGTGCTAGAGAAACAGCAGTCCTGAGAGATGAGAGGCCAGCCTCCCCCAGGCAAGGAGCAGGTCTGCATCTTCTCATTACAAGAGCAGTGAATCCCCCGAGCGTGGTGCTCGATCCTCTAAGGCAGCCCACTGCCTGCAGCATCATCTGTCCTGGACCCTTTGCATTACCTGTAGCACATAGGGAGGTTCATGGGAAACCGAGGCAGTATTCACTAAGCCGTGTCTCTGCCACGTGAACAGCTTCCAAAATGGTGCCATTTCTCAGATGCCTTTCTGGATGACCATGAACTATACGACGCTCAGTCTCTCTGTGCTGGTGTTTGGAATGCTTTCAGTTATCGTCTTTTCTCTTTCATGGTGCTTTTGTGCTGATCTTGTTTCCCAGATTATACACTCGACCTAAATTATGTCAAATATAAGATCTGTGTACTAACTGTTAGAAGTCAAACCATTTATATGGCCTTTTTATTAAACATAAAAAATATAAAAATATGCTCATTACTTACTTGAGATTTTCAGCTCAAATTGGGATTTAGACTTAAGTTTCCTTCATGTAAGTAGATTCTAAGTCATTTCCACAGTGAATATATTCCTAATACAGGCTTTTAGATGATATAGATAAGAGTAAGTACTATTTCAACTTAAGAAAAACTTTTTTGGGTGACTTTCTTCTTTTTTAAAAATTAATTTTATTGAAATAGAGTTGATTTACAATGTTGTGTTCATTTCTGCCATGCAGCAAAGTGATTCAGTTATGTATATATACACATTCTTTTTCATATTCTTTTCCATTATGTTTTATCACAGGATATTGAATATAGTTCCCTGTGCTATACAGTACGACCTTGTTGTCTATCCATTCTATATATAACAGTTTGCATCTGCTAATCCCAAACTCCCAATCCATCTCTCCCCCACCCCTCCTCACTCTTGGCAACTTCAAGTCTGTTCTCTATGTCTGTGAGTCTGTTTCTGTTTCCTAGATAAATTCATTTGTGTTGTATTTTAGATTCCACATAGAAGTGATAGCATCTGATATTTCTTTTTCTCTATCTGACTTACTTCACTTAATATGATAATCTCTAGGTCCATCTGTGTTGCTGCAAATGGCATTATTTCATGCTTTTTATGGCTGAGTAGTATTCCATTGCATATGTGTACCACGTCTTCTTTATCCATTCATCTGTCGATAGACATTTAGGTTGTTTCCATGTCTTGACTATTGTAAATAGTGCTGTAATGAACATTGGGGTGCATGTATCTTTTCTAATTATAGTTTTCTCTTGATAAATGCCCAGGAGGGGGATTGCAGGATCATATGGCAACTCTATTTTTAGTTTTTTGAGGAACCTCCATACTGTTTTCCAGAGTGGCTGCACCAGTTTACATTCCCAGCAACAGTGTAGGAGGGTTCCCTTTTCTCCATACCCTCTCCAGAATTTGTTATTTGTAGACTTTTTAATGATGGCCATTCTGACTGGTGTGAGGTGGTACCTCACTGTAGTTTTGATTTGCATTTCTCTAACAATTAGCAGTGTTGAACATCTTTTCATGTGCATGTTGGCCATTTGTTTGTCTTCTTTGGAGAAATGTCTATTTAGATTTTCTGCCCATATTTCAATTGGGTTTTGTTGTTGTTGTTGTTATTGAGTTGTATGAGCTGTTTGTATATTTTGGAAATCAAGCCCTTGTTGGTTGCATCATTTGCAAATATTTTCTCCCAGTCCGTATGTTGTCTTTTCATTTTGTTTATAGTTTCCTTTACTGTACAAAAGCTTGTATGTTTGATTAGGTCCCATTTGTTTACTTTTGCTTTTATTTCTATTGCCTTGGGACACTGACCTAAGAAAACATTGGTACTATTTACGTCAGAGATTGTTTTGCCTATGTTCTCTTCTAAGAGTTTTATGGTGAGGTGGCTTTCTTCTGGCATATATAAGGGTAAGCTAGGGCTTCCCTGGTGGCGCAGTGGTTGAGAATCTGCTTGCCAATGCAGGGGACACGGGTTCGAGCCCTGGTCTGGGAGGATCCCACATGCTGCGGAGCAACTGGGCCCGTGAGCCACAACTACTGAGCCTGTGCGTCTGGAGCCTGTGCTCCGCGATGGTGAGAGGCCCACGCACCGCGATGAAGAGTGGCCCCAGCTCACCGCAACTGGAGAGAGCCCTCGCACAGAAACGAAGACCCAACACAGCCAAAAATAAATAAATAAATTTATTTTTTAAAAAAAGGATAAAATCAATCAGTTCAATTTAAAAAAAATAAAATAAAAAAAAATAAAAGGATAAGCTGTCTCTGAGATTATATTACATTGGTTTGGATGCATGGACAGGAGTGCATCTGTCTGCCATGCACCCTAAATCCCTATAGGGTGAGCTCCGGACCTGAAGCACATGACTCATCTTCCAGTCATTTTCCCAATTACCCTGTGGTATGCTTGAAAACCTCTGCTTATTTTATTGGCATACTCTACCTTTCACTTTGTCCTTGAGGAGGGATCAGTTAAGAGCTAAGGAAGAGCAGTTTTGAAGAAGAGTCGAAGGTCAGGGCATTTTTCTAGAAGGAGCTGTGCATAAGAAAGAAGAAGGGCAGGTGGTGGAAATACCAGAACTTAGCCTCACACTACAGCTATGGCCAAGGGAGAGAAGTTCAAAATAAATAATGTTTGATGTGCATTAGACAAATGAAGTTTATTTGGATTTGAACTCCTGTCTTCTCTTTTGTGTTTTTTAATGTTCTTAATCATTCAACCTGAATGGCTTATCTTCCTCTCAGAGCTTTGAACATTTTAATGATTCAGTATCCTTCTTTTTTAGAAGAGAGAGAAGAGAAAAATCACTTGAGCAGTGGAAAGAGATCCCTGGGGAGCTCTTGTGTATGCTGCAGCAAATGCTTTATTAGCTAAAGTTCCCACTGATGGAAAATTCAGACATAGGAAAAGCTCCTACATATTGGAAGAAAAAATTTGAGAGTTACCAAAAAATATCGTCAGAATGGAATGCAAAATTACTGTGGCAACACTTTTTCATCCATATATACCCAAGTAATAATAAGTGAAATGGTCAGTGAATTACATTGCCAATAAGTTTTCTATCCTTAGATTAAATAAATAATAAATACATGAGTCACTTATTAAAGGAACCTGACTGTGATATCTAGGGTCTTTTGAAAACCCTCCCCTGTCAAACAGTACAGGGCACCTTTAAACTGAAAGGAATTAAATCTCTCCCTGTATTAGTTTCCTAGGGCTGCTGTAACAAAGTACTGGAAAATGAGGGGCTTAAAACAACAGAAATTTATTCTCTCATAATTCTGGAGGCTGGAAGTCCAAAATCAGTGTCTTGGCAGGGCATGGGCAGGGCAAGGGTCTCGGGAGAATCTCTTCCAGGTCATTCTCTTAGTTTATGATGTTGTCAGTAATTCTTGGAGTTCTTTGGCTTGTAGATCATCACTCCAATCTCTGCCTCCACTGTCATGGGGTGTTCTCCCTCTGTGTCTTTATTTCATCTTCCCTCTGTGCATGTCTCTTCTCTTCTTGTAAGGACCCAGGTCATATTGGATTAGGGTCCACTGTCATGACCTCATCTTAACTTGATGACTTCTGCAAAGACCAGATTTCCAAATAAGTTCACATTCACAGGTTCCGGAGTAAGAACTCCAATATATCTCAACGTGAACATGACAGTGGCCTGGAAGGACAGAGGTGGCTATAGTCAAACGATGCTTATCGTAAAGGAAAAGAGGCACTTTCTCATTTTGTTTGTTGTGCCCACTTTTTGTAAGGGAAGAAGAAGATTAATCTGGAATTGATGAGAAATTGATAAGAAATGCTCTGGACACCATGGCAAATGGAATGTGAGAAAATGAGCAAACAACACCCCTGAGTACTACAAGGAGTGGCATCTAGAAAGGGAGGCTGGAGTTTGTGTCAAGGTTAAGAACCGTGGTTGGTGTCTGACATTTACTGAGTGTTTATTGTGAGCCAGGCATGGTTTTAAGCATTTCAGGTGCATCATATCATTTAATCTTTCTCCATGAGTGTCTTCATTTTACAGACGAAGAAACTGAGGCTCAGAGTTACACAATGGTCAATTTCTGTGTTACTCTGGAATATTCTAAGGTATGATCGAAGTAGCCCTTTATTTTCCTGTTTATTATTATTATTAATTACGTGCAGTGAGATAGATTCCCAGAGCACACAGAAGAAAGAGAGGATGAGAGGGAGGAAGACTTTACAACGCAATCGTGTTCTTGGTGGGGCAGAAGCAAGTCTGGGTCACCTTAGGGCTGGGTTTAGGAGGTGAGGGTGCACCCAAGGGCAGTGGTCAGAAAAGACCTGGAGAACTGCTGACCTCAGGATCCTGAATGGACACCTATGTGCTGTGGTTTTGCTGTTGTCCCAGCCCAGGCTGTGGCTCTGTTCTTAGGGATCTGCCATCTTTGCTCAAGGTTCCACATAGAAACAAAGATGCTGGATTGTTTGGTGCCTTTGTGAATTCTGTCTCCCTACTGGGAGTGAGATGTAGAATAGACACAGATGTTCCTGCCAGGTTTGGAAGCCAGCGATGAGGAGTTCAGCGTTGGACAAAACGCATTCCCTGCTTCATAAAGGGGTGTGGACTTGCTCAGCTCAGGACCTGGGGCGTCTTGGTTCAGGGAAATGAGAGACAGAGCAGTTCCAGGCCAGGCTTTGCTTTTCTGCCCTCTTATCTGGACACAACCTCTCTGAGCATCAGTTTTTCCTGAGTCTTTGTCCTTTACTGGTCCTTTGCTCGGTCATAGGAAGCCCTCAAGATGCATCAAGATGTATATTATTCCCTAAATCAATCTGAACCCAATGCTTGGTCCTCAAGAACTACCTTAGGCCAAGAATCAACCAGGGAAGGGGAGGAAGGATGAAAGGAGGATGCAGGGGAGAGGTGCACAGGTAAGGGTCCTAGCTCAGCTGTCACCTGCAGAACAGAAGCAAGTGGCCTTGATTGTTCACACCTCACTTTACCTGCCTCCAGATTGGAGCCTGAAGAGCTTGACTGAATTCAGTTCTCTCTATTAGAAAGTTGTTAGGTCATTTTCAAATTTCATTTTAATTTATTTTCTCATTTACACTTACTTTGGTTTTGCTTTCTGCTTTTTTCTCCTGATTTTGGCTTTATTACTTTCAAGTAACACTTTTCTTTCAATCACCATTTTCTTCTTCTTAATGCCAGTTTATGTTGTTTGCTAAGGGCTGATTTTGTTACCTTCACTCCTGTTTTGTCTATTTGACAGCCCCCTGAGATGAACTGTTTACTGCACTGTGTTCCCCAAGAAACAGTGGGGAAGCTGCCTAAAAGACAATCTCCTGGGAGACTTTCCGCTACCCGTTTTCAGTGGGAAGCAGTTTCAGTCAGAACTGGCTCGCTCATCATAGCTGGGTAATATAAGCATCCAAATCACAGGGGGTGGGAGCACGTGGCCTCTCGGTGTTTATCTTGATTGAATCATGGGTGTGTAACTTTCCGTCGTTCAGCTTTTGATTTGTATTAATGATTCAGAGTTCATTACCTTAAGGTAAAAAAGGTGTTCCTGCTGGCAAGAGCTAGATAAGATTGTGGGCAATTTGAGACTCTCACTGTGTGAAGTTGATGATGACTATATTCCCTGGTAAGAACTGAGAAATTCTGTCCTGTCCTGCCACCGCGTGACACCAAACAAGGTACAGTCGCAATGGGCTTTGTGTCACTGACATGAAATTGAGGGTGGGCGTGGTGGCACCCACCCAGAGTGCCCAGGAAATCTGCAGCAGTGGCTGGGACGAGTAGAGTTTACCATTACCACAGGGAGTTCATAGGCAGGAAACTTTCTGTTTCTCATTGTATCAGTCTGGGTCTCATTGCTAACATTTCACCTAAATGAAAATGCACTTTTACTTTGTTTAAATTTTTCTTGTGGTAAAATATACATAACATATAAGTTACCCTTTTAAGTATTTTAAGTGGCATTAAGTACACTCACATTGTTGTGTCACTATCACCCCACTATTCATCTTCAGAATTTTTTTGAGAGGTAAAACAACTAATATTTACTGTGTATATTTTTTATACAATTTTTAAAGGTTACACTCCATTTTCAGTTATTACAAAATATTGGCTATATTCTTCGTGTCGTACAATGCGTCCTTGTAGCCTCTCTTACACCCAATAGCTTGTACCTCCCACTCCCCACCCTTTTTTTGCCCCCCTCCCCCCGGTAACCACTAGTTTGTTCTCTATATCTGTGAGTCTGCTTCTTTTTTGTTATATTCACTAGTTTGTTATAGGTTTTAGATTCCATGTGTAAGTAATATCATACAGTGTTTGTCTTTCTCTGTCTGACTTCTTTCATTCAGCACAATGCCCTCCAAGTGCATCCATCAGAACTTCTTTCATCATCCCAAACTGAAACTTGCTACCCATTAAAAACTAACTCCCCATTTCCTTTCTTTCTCCAGGCGCTGGCAATCACCATTTTACTGGCTTTATAAATTTGAATAGATACCTCATATAAGTGGAATCATATAATTTTTGTTCTTTTGTAACTAGCTTATTTCACTTAATGTTTTCACGGGTCATCCATTCTGTGCCATGTGTCAGAATTTCCTTCATTTTAAGGCTGAATAATATTCCACTGTATGTATATCCCAGATTTTTTTAATCCATTCATCTGTTGGTAGATATTTGGATTGTTTCCACCTTTTGGCTATGGTGGATAATGTTGCTGTGAACGTGAGTGTACAGATATCTCCTTGAGACCCTTCTTTCAACTTTTTTGGATATATACCCAGAAGTGAAATTGCTGGATCATATGGTAATTCTATTTTTAATTTTTTGAAGAACTGCCATAACGGTCTTGCAAGTGGCTGCACTGTTTTACATTCCTACCAGCAGTGCACGAAGTTTCCTATATATCCTTGCCAACACATCTTATTTTCCATTAAAAAAAAAAATAGCCAATCTAAAGGTAGTGAAATAGTATCTTACTATGGTTTTGATTTGTATTTCCCTAGCAAACATCTTTTTCTATGCTTATTGGGCATTTGTGTATCTTCTTTAGATAAATGTTTATTGCAGTACTTTGTGCATTTTAAAATCAGATTGATTTTTTTGTTGTTGAGATGTACAAAGTTCTTTATATATTCTGGATTTGAACCCCTTATCATATATATGATTTGCAAATATTTTCTGTTGTTCCATTGGTTGCCTTTTTCACTCTGTTGATAATGTTCTTTGATGTATCCAAGTTTTAAATTCTGTTGTTATGTTTTGATATTTCTTCTTTTTCCATGTAAGCATTTATAGCTATATGTTATATTGTTATCTATTTTGGCTTATGTTGTCTGTACTTTTGGTTTCATATCCAAGAAATCATTGCCAAATCCAATGTGATGAAATTTTTATACTATGTTTTCTTCTAAGTGTTTTATAGTTTTAGGTCTTATGTTTAGGACTTTGATCCATTTTGAGTTAATTTTTGTATATGGTGTAAGGTAAGGGTCCAATTTTATTCCTTTACATGTGACTATCCAATTTTCCCAGCACCAATTGCTGAAAAGACTGTCCTTTCTGAATACATGGTACCCTTGTTGAAAATGATTTGTAGATCACTTTGTGAAACATTGACATCTTAAAAATATTAAGTTTTCTAATCCATGAACACAGAATGGTTTTCCATTTATTTGTGTCCTTAATTTCTTTTAGCAATGTTTTGTAGTTTTCAGAGTACAAGTCTTTTGCCTCCTTGACTAAGCTTATTCCAAAGTATTTTATTCTTTTTGATAATGTTGTAAATGGAATTGCTTTCTTCATTTTATTTTTGGATTGTTCCTTACTAGTGTATTGAATTGCAACTGATTTTTGTGTATTGATTTTGTATCCCGAAACATTGTTCCCTGATTAGTTCTAACAATTTTGGGGGGGGGGTGGATCTTTAGGGTTTTCTACATATAAAATCATGTTGTCTGCAGAGATAATTTTACTTCTTACTTTACAATTTGGATGTCTTTCATGCCTAATTTCTCTGGCTAGGACTTCCAGTATTATGTTGAACAGAAGTGACAAAATCTAGCATCCTTGTCTTGTTCCTGATCTTAGAGGAAAAGCTTTCAACCTTCACCAAAAATTATCATGTTCAGCGTGGGTTTTTCATATATGGCTTTTTATTATGTGGAGGTAGTTTCTTCTATTCTTAGTCTCTTGAGTGCTTTTATCATGTAAGTGTGCTGACTTTTGTCAAGTGCTCTTTCTGTATCAGTTGAGATGATCCTGTGCTTTTCCCCTTCATTTCATTAATACTGTATATGACATTGCTGGTTTTCTATATATTGAACCACCCTTGCATTCCAGAAATAAATCCCACTTGGTCATGGTGCATAATCCTTTTAATATGCTGCTAAATTTGATTTACCAGTATTTTGTTGAGGATTTTTGCATCATTGTTTATAAGGGATGTTGGTTACAGTTGTCTTTTCTTGTAGTGTCTATGTGGCTTTGGTATCAGAGAAATGCTGGCCTCAGAATGAGTTAGAGAGTGTTCCTTCTCCTTTAAGTTTTGTAAGAGTTTGAGAGGATTGGTGTTGGTTCTTCTTAGTTCTTCTAAATATTTGGTAGAATTCATCCATGAAGTCATCTGGTCCAAGGCTTTTCTTTGCCAGGAAACTTTTGGTTACCAATTAAATCTCCTTACTAGGTCTATTCAAATTTTCTGTTTCTTTTTGATTTAGTTTTGGTAAGTTATGTGTTTCTAGGAATTCATCCATTTCACCTGGATTATCCAGTTTTTTAGTGTACAGTTCATAGTAATCTCTTATAATCCTTTTATTTCTGTTAAATATGTAGCCATGTCTTTGTCTTTATTTCTGATTTCAATTATTTGAGTCTTCTTTTTTTTATTTTCCTTAGTCAATCTAGCTAAAGATTTGTCAATTTTGTTGATTTTCAGAGAACCGACTCTTGGTTTCATGGATTTTTTTCTATTGTTTTTCTAGTCTCTCTTTGTTTATCTCTGCTCTAATCTTTATTATTTCCTTCCTTCTTTGAGCTTTCAATTTAATTTGCTCTTCTTTTTCTAGTCCCTTAAGGTGTAAGGTTAGGTGGCTGATTGTGATATGTTTCTTCTGTTTCAATGTAAGCTTTTACATTATATTTTCCTCTAAGTACTGCTTTCCCTGCATCCCATGAGTTTTGGTAAGTTGTGCTTTCATTTTCATTTTCATTTCATTGTTTTCTTGATTTCCTTTAGTTCTTTGTTGGTGTATTCCTTTAACGTTTTGAGCATACATGAGATAGTTGTTCTAAAATCTTTTTCCAGTAAGTCCAAAACCTGTTTCTTGAGGTATGGTGTCTGGATATTTATTTTGTTCCTTTGAATGAGCCTAGTTTTACTGTTTCTTTGTATGCCTGGTGATCTTTTGTTGAAAACTGGGCATTTTAAAAAACAGCCACCTCTCCCAGTCTTCTTATACTTGCTCTACACAGGGGAAGACCTTTGTAATCAGCCTAATGTGATGTCTTAGGGTCTTTTCAGGCCTGTGTTGTCTCTGGACCAGTGTGTGTGTGTGTTTTTTTCCCCAGTTCTCCTATTTATACATCTGCTTTTAAATGTCTTGCTTTTCTAAGAGTCTCACTCCTGCTTACTCTTGGGGCCTTAGTTGTCCTATTGTACTCCTCAATCAGTAATCTCTTGTCCTTGGTGTCTGTGGGTCTATAGTTACCTTTGCAACCGTTTTTACAAATCATACCCGCTGCTTCCCATGGCTCCCTTATTCTGAGATCTGAGCCATTTTTGTTTGTCTGAACTCTGAGTTAGGTGTCAAAAGACCAGTCCTTAGGCAGCCCACAGACAGGTTAGAACATTGCAGATCAGTCTGCTCTCTCTCAGGTTTGCAAAAGGGGGCTGGGGATCTGGCTGCCACTTTCCTCAAGCTGCACTAAAAGGTGACTAAAAAATGCCACAGGTTTCCTACCCTTTAAATGTGACATTTTTTTGATGGTGCGTTTGCTTGGTTGTTGTAGATCTTTGACTCATTTCTATAGTTTCTATAATGCCTTTTTAGTCTGTTTCTGGTTATGTACTTAAATCAAAACAGGAACATATTCTCGTCACTGCTGGAAGAAAAGAGTCTTTGCTCTGCCAACCTGTCACATGTGATGGATAAAAGGGCCCTTAGGACTGCACGTGGACACTGTCACTTTTTACAGAGAACCAATTGACCTTGTATAACTGGAGATGCTTCCCCTCAAACACAGCTCTGCTCCCTCTGCTGAGGGTGGTGTCAGTCTCTCCAGATGCTGCTGGAAATGGAACACTGCATGCCTGGACACCCCACAAAAATAAAGGGTACTGACGTGCTCCCAGGCCAATACTTGTTCAGGAAGTGAGAGAAGTACTGTAGATATAAAAACATGCCAGTTTCTAAGGCAGCCTTCACTCCACATAGGAAGTACATGGCCAGGATTTGATTTGATAAAAAATTAGTATCACAGTTAGAAACCAGACCTGACCCTGAGCTCCCTTAATGACTTCATCTAATGTCTCCCTGTTGACCCACCCAGGCCTTATCTTATCCTGTGTCTGGCTATCATTGGCTCTGCCATCCCCTAAGCCCTTCCCTGCCCCAGGATCTCCTCTCTCTAGGTGCACTTCAGGTGACCTACACTTACCAATTTCTATCAGATGTTTCCTGAGGGCCATCTGGATGTGATCCTAACAACCCGGGCTGAGTGATGCCACTTTGTGGATTCACTAAATGACACATTTCTGTGGGTCACGTCCTCCCAGCCCAGCGGCCCGAACAGGCACCAGCACGGAAGCTGCTGGCAAACGCTGGGAGGAGCCCTTAGTACTGCAGGGAGCTGCCGGGGGCAGCCTCTCAGGGCCCCACACCCAGGGCTCATCCCAGGAGACACTCCTGAGGAGGGGAAGGCAGGGCTGTGCCCTTGAGGAAGGAGGGACCGCTCACCTCTCTGACCTCGGGCTGGAGAAGGACGAGGGCTCGGGACCGCGGAAGACGGCAGGGAGCTCGCCCTCCTCCCTGAGAGCTCGGTGAGCTGCATCCAGGCGAGGAGGTGAGACCCTGCTCACTGCCCCTCCCTCCGGAATGCAGTCACTGCTACTGAGAACTCTACCCCAGCCCTGATTTCATTGTGGCTGGTTAGAAAAAAGGGAAAACAAACAAAACTAAAACCAAAACCTGACTCTGCACCAGAAGATAAATGAACTTCCATGTGTATGTAGCACCTTTTAAGGATTTGTCTAATTCCAAATGAAATGATCTCTATTTTAACTCCTTACTGATTACTAATTTTCTTCATTTCAGATACCGTCTATAACAGTAGATTCCCGTCTGTGTTCTGAAGCAAATCCCCCAGCCTCGCCTCCCACCCCTGTGGGGCCTGGGGAGGGGGGAGGCATCTTCCCCCAGAGAAGGTGGGCATATTCCCCCCTCTCCCCCGTGCCTCCCTGGGCACCCCCTTGCCTGGGGACTGCGGTCTCCCTTCCTTACTCTCACACTCAGGGCCCCTCACAGAGTGGCCCTGACCTGACTCCCCAGACTCTTCTCACCATCCTGTTTCCTAAACTTCAGCCAAGTTCCGCCCAGCATCCTGCTTGTCCGGAGAGTGTACCGCCTTCTTCCAAGTCCAGGCCTCTGCATGGAGGTTTGCTCTACCAGAAATGCCCCTCCTCTTGTGGCAACAGTTTAAATTCCTCGTTATTAAATTACAAATCTGCAGCCTCCTCCTCCTTGAGCGTTGCCTGATTTCCCAGCAAACGTATCTGCTGCAATTCCCTGCAGAATCACGTCAGGTCAGGGGCCACTTGGTGCTAGTTTCGGTTACTGCATCCCAGCCCGTGCATCCCTGAGCGCACAGCTCCGTCTCATTTGTCGCTGCCTTGGGTGTTTCCTCATCAGTTAGTCTCCGTAAACGTTGTGAGTGAAGTATTTTCTACATTTCCGGGTATAAGCAGCTGCCATCTCATAAGATAACTTTCTTAAAAGAAGTGATTCACGGTGTATAGAGCATATTGTAGTTTAACCAGTGGTGGGGGGCAGGGTTGATACAAGTTTCTTCTCATTATTCCTAATACCAGCTCACCAGAGTGATGCTTAAAGGCAAGGACAGTTATGCTAATTTTTGCAGAATAATTTTTAATTCACAAAAACCATTAATTCTAAGACTGAAAAGTTGTATGTGAGATAAGCGTATGGTTAATACATCCACAAGCAAATTTTTACAGCCCTGGGACATTATGATGCCCTTAAATCCTCTTGGAACAGGTTGAAAGTTAAACTGCATTGAGGATTTCTGAATTGCTGATAGTATGATATACCACAGTTCTATAGTTCATCTAAATTAATAAAATGAGATTTAAAAATCACATTCAAAATTGAGCAAAAGCCAAACTAACTCTTTTCATATTAATTAAATGATAATAGTGGGAAGTATGATTGTCCCTTTTGTAAAACATACCAAAATTATACGTTAGATTACATTCACTTAGCACAAAATGTCTTTCAAAAATAAATTGTAAGCACTAAACAATCTGAGGGATACACCTGTACAGTTTTAGTTGCATATCTGCGTGTACATGACTGACATGCCTGACAGCTTGTAATTCATGTTTTAAAAAATGATTCAGTATTTTAAAAGAATATAGCAGAAGGATAGCTTCTTATGCCTAAATCACCTGTTGTGCAAGGTCCTCACTCTACTGCATTTTACACAATAGGGTTTTATTAGTCATAAACCATGGCTGACAGTCATAAGCGCCAGTGTAAATGGGGAGAATGAAAATAAAGATGGGGCCTGAGAAACTGAGCTATTGTGAGCCAAGGTCCGGGAAGCAGACTCTCTAATAGCTTATTGGGTGTCTAGGAGCCAACAGAACCTTCTAGATAGTCTGTATAGGAAATCATCTAGCTTTCCCAAACTGCATACATTTGGAATTAAAATTCCACTTGCTGCCAGTATCATTGTAAATGGGGGAGTAAGTCCCCCTTGTAGGGTCTTTAAGGGCCACTGCAATATTTCTGCAGAAGAAATTACAGGGTTTATTATACTCACAGGTCCTAGAGGAGAAGACAGGGCGCACCTCACCATTCAGCAGCCACCTAGCAGGTGGGGAGTCGAGAGAGAGTGAGGATCTTGGGCAAGTCTGGGTGGAGCAGAAACAAGGCTTGAGGAGATTTCATTGTTTCTTGGAATGTCTAGGTCACAGTCGGGGAGGGCAAAAAGGGAATCTTGCGGCAGGAACCAGCCTGGGCACACCCACGCACCTGGTCCCCTGGGTGTTGAGGCAGCAGGAAAATAGGAAATTAAAAAAAAAATTTACAATCCAATCATCTTCACTCTTTATTCTCATTTTCAACCTTATTTTCCAAAATATACAATCCTTAGTTCTCCGAAAGTTAGGGAGAGGAAACTGGCTTCCTATTAGTTAACGGTGATGCAACATTGAAACGCTAGACATCCCGCTGAGGTTTCCATGGTGTCCGCTGGGCTCTGCAGCACCCAGCTCCTGGAACTTTTCAGACTCCTCAGTGAATTCATTATTGTTTAAAAGAAAAGAACACCCCGTCTTTCTGTTTTTGTTCCTTCTGTCACTGTTTTTATTCTACCTTGCCTCATTCTACAAACCATCGGCCATGGAACTCCTGTATAGTTTTTCATTGTACATAAAACACCAATACATCTTCCATCGTGGAGGTAGTCAGGGCAATCACTGTTACCTCTCTTTTGCGCAGAAAAATGGAGGTTCATGGAGATTAAGAGATGTATACAAAGTTGGAATCACAACAGGTCAGAGACTCTAATTTAGTTCTTTGGACTTAAAAAATATTGTTTTCTCCACAAATTCATCACTGCCTCACTAAGTTTATATGTGCAGCAAACATGGACAGAAGGCTCTTAGGTCTGGGCATTCATCACTACCTCCAGGGAGGGAGCCCAGGGGCAGCGGTGCTGAGAGCTCTCACTGCCCTCAATCTCCCCCTTTGCTCCCCTGAGCTCAGGTAGGACCCTGTGGGCAACTCATATGGTCCCCCAGGGCTCTCCTAATGGGTCCAACATTGAAGCCAGGACACAGACCCCATGGGGCCTGTAAACTGCCTGCCCATCTGCAGGAGGATGAGAGGCAGACTCAGTGATGGGACAGGCAGAGCCCACACAGAAACAGTAAGGAAGTCACCTGCTCCTCTGTGCTTCATTGAACCTTTGAGAGACAGGCACGGAACCGAAAATGCCATCCTTGTATCAGGACACCTACCACACTTATGTCACTTTCAAACACAAAGTCAAAGAGACTTTATGTCACTCAAAAACACAAAGTAAAAGCTTCTTCAAGACAGGAGGTGAACAGGAGAATTCTATCTTTGAATATTCCTACAATATTTGTAGTGAGTATTTAACATGAAAAAAGTAGTCAAAGTATTTTTCTTAAAATCACCTCCTATGCAGCTATAAAAATCTTTAAGAAAAATAGTCCAGGATAGAAATATAATAGAGACTGCACACATTCATGAATTTATCTGCCTCCTAACAAGTCCAACTTGTGAAGTGTAGAGCATTTTATATGTTAGAGGCATCATTATAAATCGCTAAAATACCCGCTTGACCACACTGCAGTACATTGTCATTGCTTTACTTGAATGCTCACCTAAGGTTTTTCTCTGAAATGTACTCAGAGCAGAGACAGTTATACAATGAAAGTGAGAAATTGTAAGAGCATAACACTGTCTTAGAAATAGTCCATGTAGAAACCACTTACCCCAGCACAGTCTTGCCACATGTTTTATGTTCTGTCCACAGAGCCAGCCCATGGCAGCTCATAGTAAGGTGGTCAAAGAGAGTGTTCTGTCCTTTCCCTCTTACCTACTCAGACATCAACATTTTCTCCTGCTCTTTCTGTGTCAGCTGCTCTCAGGTGAGAATAAAGGAGGTGAAAATGTGAGCTTTCCTAGGAAAGCTCTGCCTCTGTCTCCCATCCTCTTCAGAGCCTTACACGGTGCCTGCTGGCAATTGTGGTGCAAGTAATATTGTTGGATGAATAAACGGATGAGAGACCCTGACTTAAAAGATTCACTTTGTTGTACAACAGAAACTAACACAGTATTGTGAAGCAATTATACTCCAATAAAGATCTATTTTAAAAAATAATTAATTTTTTTAAAAAAAGAATGCCACAAAGGGTAGTTCCATTTCAGAAAGACACTTCTTAAGATTGAAAAGTCTTTGAGATTCACAGTAAATCAATATTTCAATGCCATGGTGGCCCCTTAGACACTATGGGGAAGACTAGAAGGGATATTTTGAAAGACACTGACCATTTCTAGTATATTTCAAATCGTACCTCATGGTTTGCCCAGTGATTATAAATTTGATGCTGTTCATCATATAGTCCTTCTTTATAGTGAGGCGAGCGGGGGCTACTCTTTGTTGCAGTGCGCGGGCTTCTCATTGCGGTGGCTTTCTCATGTTGCAGAGCTTGCGGGCTCTAGAGCACAGGCTCAGTAGTTGTGGCGCACGGGCTTAGTTGCTCTGCAGCACATGGGATCTTCGTGGATCAGGGCTCAAACCCGTGTCCCCTGCATTGGCAGGCGGACTCCTAACCACTGCGCCACCAGGGGAGTCCCTGTAGTTTGTCTTCTATAGACGTTTATTCATCTGTAGTAGCCTGTAGTAGTCAGGTATTAAGTTTAAAGCATTAATTCTGCTATCTTGCTTTTTTAGCAGTTTTGTGAATGAGATAAATCTTTGCTTTTACTTATTTGTAAAGAGTATATTACATTATATTACATTATATATTTGCATTTCTGAAATATTTATAGCTAAGACATGATAAAAACATGGGAAGATCTGCTAAACTAAAATGGGGAATTTTCTTCTAAAACTTCGATCTAATGTCTGTGAAATAATCCAGAAGAGAAGTAATAACAAGCAGTTTTCTTTATAAACCAGGGAACATCAGTGAACTCTTCCTTGCATTTCAACCAGTCAGACTGATTGAATTCATATTTAGGTGAGAGTGATTACACTGTCGAGACAATTAAGTGAGGTGATCTAAGCCAAGTGCTTGGCTCAGGGCATCATTTATGGGAAGCTCTCCACAAACACACAACATCATTATCATTATTATTTCATGAATAATTTGATAATATATTTGCTCCTGGCTTGGATTCTTCTCTCTTGGATACTTTTGCTAGCACAAAATTTGTTTTCAATTATTGTAAATTTCCCTAAATTTTGGAAACTGATGATCTTTTGTTGCCTAATGGTAAAATACCATCGGATTCTGATTTGAAATGGTACATAGAAAAACTCCTCTCTCATGCAGTTAAGAAGTGATTAGTTAGCAATGTGCAAAACATTCAGGTAGAAATAGTGCCTCCAGGAGTCTCTATTTCAGAATTCCCCAGATACAGGTAAACTCCCTACTCCCTCATGTAAACCGACATGTTCATGTTATTGTAGCATGGTTTGTCATCCCGTTGGTTTGGAAGGAAACTAGGATGGTAGAAAGAAACATGCAGAAAGATGCAGTCCAACTTAAGTAGAACCTGTTTTTAAAAAGTGACCCTGTGATACTAGCCCATTAAAAGCTCCCTTAGAAACCTCTGACATCTCCAGGGTCAAACGTGCCTCATTCAGTGGCTGTTTCATTATCTCAGTCCAGTGGGTGTCATCCTAGGCACAAGCTCCACCATCACCTTTATTTTTGTTCTTCACTCTGCCCAGATCAGAAGCTGCAAGTTGTTAGGGAACCAAAAGTGCAGCCCCACTAGAAATGGGTAAAAAAAAAACCCCAAATGTTTGTTTAGATGATATTATCTATCAGAGCTGGAGAGACAAGAAGCCAATCATGAGAGAAGAGTCTCTGCTGTATATTAATGTGAACTTTTCTGGAACAACATGCTCTCTTTAGCTTTTCCACATGTCTATAATCACTAAGGGCTTGTCTAGCTACATGAAAAAAACAAAACCAAAAGCCCCACAACTGCCTAGAAGCTTATCAATATCAGAAGGGTACATCATTTTAAGTCCATTCAGTATAACACCATGCAGCTGTTAAAAAAGAATGAGCAACACTGAGATGTTCTGACATGGAAAGATCTATAAGACTTGAGTGGTTTAAATGGAAACAGGAGGTTGGAGAATAATTTTCAAAATATGATTCCATTTCTGTTAAAATGCATGAAGACAGCTCATGAGTGTTTGCACAGATTAAAAATATGTATGATTATGATGGTAAAGGACTAGAAACACATCCACTGATGGTGACCCCTGGGAAGAGGGTGGGCAGGTGGGTAAGAGATGATTTACATGTTTTACTCTGTACACTTAGTCTTGGAATATTTTATAAGAATGTGTTGATGTCTATAAAGTAAATAATAATAAGAGCAGATACTTAGCACTTACTATGTGCCTGGCACTGTTCCTCAAAGCATGCTTCTGAAGTGAGTACTGTAATCATTTTACAGATGGAAAAACCGGGACACAAATGGGCTGAGAAAATTGTCCAAGACCCCCCATTTAGTGATTGACAGTGAGGTAAACAAATTTATTCAATAGCCTAAAGAGGGTTGGATCACATGAGCTCTAAGATCTCTCTTATTTTTTTTAAACGTTTGTTGTTGTTCTATTTTAGTTTTGGCTGTGTTGGGTCTTTGTTGCCACGCATGGGCTTTCTTTAGTTGCACCCAGCGGGGACTACTCCTCGTTGCAATGCACGGGCTTCTCATTGCAGTGGCTTCTCTTGTTGCGGAGCACGGGCTCTAGGCATGTGGGCTTCAGTAGTTGTGGCCCACAGGCTCAGTAGCTGTGGCCCACGGGCTTAGTTGCTCTGCGGCATGTGGGATCTTCCCGGACCAGGGCTCGAACCCGTGTCCCCTGCCTTGACAGGCGGATTCTTAACCACTGCACCACCAGGGAAGCCCTCTAAGATCTCTTGAGTGATCATGACTCAAAGGGCTAAGAGGCTGGGCTATGGATTCACATGTCCCTTGTAATAATCCAGCTCTGAAACTGGCTAGTTGTTCACCGGGGGCAGGTAACTGAGTCCTTCTGAGCCAGTTTCCTTATCTGTACAAGGTAGAGTAGGCACTGCCTCACAGCATTACAAGTGAGGACATATAGGGAGGAATGCCTAGAGACCCAGTTGGACCCTCAGAGTTGGTATGGAGATTATTTTAAGCTCAAAACATTTGGGAATCAACAGATGCAGAAAGAGCTTTCCTTATTTGACTAAAAGCAGACATTTCTGAGAAATGAGGCTTCTATGATTCCCTCTTCAAGACAGGTCTACTCGCAGGAGAGAAATCAAGAGTAAACCTACCACAAATCCCCTCTCTGGGGAGATTCGCATAGAAGAAGGAAAGACCCCTTGAACGTGCAGACACAAAATAATCACAAAATTACTTATCGTTCATTTATTCTTCTAAAAGAATAGAAGTCCTTTCTTCCACTTTCCTTTTCTCTGCTAAGTTAGATATATAAACCTCTAACTTTAAACATTTAGTGAGATAGTTACTTTTCTTGTTAGCTCCCATATATATGAATAAACTTCTTCTCCTGTTAAACTATCTTTTGTCATTTTAATTTGCAGGCCCCTAATTACTAAACCTAATAGGGCAGAAGAAAAGTCTGCTTCCTGACACTAGCAATTGGTTGGTGAATGATACCATCATTGCCTGTGACTCTGAAATCACAAGATCATAGATTAATCTGCATATCTAAAGAGTCCAACCTGTACTCTGAGGTTAAAAATAAGATCATCAAAGCATACTGAAGTATGGATATAAACATTTCGAAATGATAAAGATCTGGCTGTACACATAACACGTTTCTTCAATTTTGTAAAATTTTATGTAGGTGGAAATTTTACTGCAGAAACAAACTCAAAGACTGAAATTACATGAATAGAATATGGTGTAGCAAAATTTAGAGCTGAGCAAATGTGACATATAGTTAACGAGATGCATGCTTTTTATTATGTCACATTTTAATTAAAAATGAATGGTAATCAGTTCACAATATTGACTTCAGTTGATCCTGCTTCTAAATGGTTAAAGCAAAAATAAGCTCTTGATCTGCTCTTCAGAAGATTAACTAGGGCCATGGTAGATCTTTTTCTCTTTCCCTTTTGGAAGAGAAAAGGGGAGGGTGTCCCCAGGTGACAGGGACTGGAGTCTTGTGGGCCCAGCACACTTCCCTGTTGGGAAGAGGAAGGAGGAAGTATTTGCTTACGTTTTCCCCAGTGCCTGGAACCTAAGCTGCAGCTTCCCTAGAACATTGTTAATGATGAGAAGGATCTCATGGCAGAGGGATGGTGGCCACCATGCCTAAACCAGGAACCTGATGCCTTCCCTGTCTTAGATTGTGGAGTTTCCTACCAGAAAATCTGAAAAGAAAGGATTTATGGGAAGCAGTAAATGCAGAAGTAAAAGACAATTTTTTTTAAGCAGATATTCATTTTTAATTATTTAATTATTTATTTATTTATTTTTGGCTGTGTTGGGTCTTCGTTTCTGTGCGAGGGCTTTCTCCAGTTGCGGCGAGCGGGGGCCACTCTTCATCGCGGTGCGCGGGCCTCTCACTACCGCGGCCTCTCTTGTTGCGGAGCACAGGCTCCAGACGCGCAGGCTCAGTAGTTGTGGCTCACGGGCCTAGTCGCTCCGCGGCATGTGGGATCTTCCCAGACCAGGGCTGGAACCCGTGTCCTCTGCATCAACAGGCAGACTCTCAACCACTGCGCCACCAGGGAAGCCCAGACAATTTTAATAAACCATAAAAATGGTTAAGTTGGTGCTGGGTTGGAAAGAGTGGCTTCTGTGTTCTTTAAGCTTTTCTGTACTATTTGAATTTTCTAGCCAAGTGTGCCTATGTCTATTATTTATTTTTTATGTCACCAGGGATTTTCTGACTAGTGAGACCACAGACTACATTTTTTTTCATTGTTATTTTCTATCAAAAAACAATGCAATACATACCATTTTTAAAAAGGAAACAAAGAAGAATTTCTAATCATGCATCAATAAAAAACAAAAGAGCACAAACATACATATATATTTTAACATATTGAGCAGATCAATATGTTAAAATATATAAATGTTTGCATAGTGACCTGAAATAAATAGATTATTTAGTCATAGACCTTTTCATATGCATTCTATAATAAGTCTTCTGAGAGATGAACTTTAATCTTTCCATCCAGAACTTTGGAGTATCTGAGATTTTGCCCTATTTGCAAGAAGTTAAGCTGCCGTTTTCCATGGATGCAGGTAGAAGACAGAAGCTTATGGGTCAGAAACAAAGGACTCTATTACTTACTTGGTTACTCATAAACCACTGCAGCCGCATGGGCATCCGAATATTTGCCTTGGTTCTCCTTGACCCTGAGTCACACAGGGGCTGTGTGGATAGGCCCAGAGGGATGCCTGCACACACAGTGGGTTATAATACAAGAGTTCAGGGCATCAGAATCTTTTGGGAGGGAAGCATGCTTGCCCTTACCTCTGGAAGAAGACATTATCTTGCAAGGCTGTTTTCTATATAAATATCCTTGGAAAGATAGCTGAGAATAAAGGGCTGTCTGTGCTTCTGTTTGTAAGATGTGCAGAAATGTGAGAAACCCATGGAGAATTGTCTTACCTCTGCTCTGACTAACACACAGCCTTTTACTTTTCTTAGGAAATGGCAATTATATGTTGCAAAGGACTTATTTCACATTTACTTAAACTTAGTTTTCAAATATATATTTCTTTGTCCTATTCTAAGATTAACTTCTCTTGTGTAAGAGTTAATTTTGAAATTACAGTGTGAACCGTATGACCCTAATCATTTTGGTTTAACAGTATTGCTAACTCAAATTTAAAATGCTGAGAAAAAAGCATCTCTATTTTGTCACTAAAACTACCAAAACAGCTTTAAATACACAATTAGTTTAAAAACAGCTGTTTGATCTTGACATATTTTTTTAAAGAGCTTTTTCATATGGACCATTTTTAAAGTCTTTATTGAACTTGTTACAATATTGCTTCTGTTTTATGTTTTGCTTTTCTGGCCCTGAGGCATGTGGGATCTTAGCTCCCTGACCAGGGATCAAGCCTGCACCCCCTTCATTGGAAGGCAAAGTCTTAATCACTGGACCACCAGGGAAGTCCCAATCTTGACATATTTTTAAACATATTTGGCTAAATCCTATTTAAGTTAACACTTCCTCTGAAATCGAAATTGTGACAAACACTGTAAGAGAGCTATTTTTTGCATAAATGAGAGCAAAATCTTGTGGTAGTAAGTATGTTTCCCTTACAAACACAGTGTAGGATAAATCTAAATATTCTGATTTGAGAAGAAAATTTTGAATGGAGGAATTTTTCATTCCACTGTTGCAGGATTGTCTACTTTTCCCTAATATTAAAATGGACAGTTAGCCTCTTGAAAGAGGTTAAAAATCCATACGGAATGTCTCAGAAGGGTTTAGTTGTTCAGTGGCTTTCACTCTTCCTCACAAATTATTTAAAAATGGAATTTTTGTTCAAGATGTGTACCATTAGCGTGAAATGTATTTTCCAGTTTTATTGAGACGTCATTGACACATGACACTGTGTAAGTTTAAAGTGTACAACATAATGATCTGATGTATGTATATATTGTGAAATGATTACCACAATAAGTTTAGTTAACAAACATCACTTCACATTGTTACACATTCTTTTTCTTGTGATGACAAGTGTGAAGTTTGATGCTTACCTGGTTCTCTTCTTTTGGACTTTGGCAAATCTAAGAATTAATCCTACCACACATAGCCTATACTAGTCTACCCAAATCTAACAGTTTGTACAGACATTAACACATTTATTTGTTTGTATGTTTTATTGAGCGCAAGATAATAATCTCATTCTCAGAAGCAATGAAATCACCGAAAGAGCCAAATCTTGAGAAAGCCTCGTAGAGTTGCCCTGTTACTAGATAAAGCGCTTGGAATATATAAGTATGTTGTGTCACGCGTCTTCCTGTGACCTGTGATTGTTACTTGAAAGTGTGGAAATGCAGAACAGATCTCCTGTTATTATGAAAGGCCCATCTGTGACAGGTGGAAAGGAGGACGCTATGTTAAGAGCTTGTTCTGTGCAGTTCTCATGGAGGTGACTTGTGTCCTATAGGGAATGTCTCCAGGCTGCATTCCACTCTGGGTTCTTTGCCTCTGGCAGTTCTCCGTGATCACTCCTGTATTGGGGTCCCCCACGCCACTCCCAGGCTCCATGATTCACTGGAAGGACTCATAGGAATCAGCCTAGCGTTATATTCACAGCTGTGATTTATTACAGCAGAAGGACACAAAGTACAGTCAACAAAGGAAAAGGCAAGTGGACCAAAGTCTGGAGGAAACCAGAGGCAAGCTCCCTCGAGTCCTCTGCCAGTGGAACCACACAGGACACGCTTAAGTCCTCCAGCCATGAGGACAACATGTGTGAAATGTTGCCAACCAGGGGAGCTTAGCCTCAGCCTAGGAGCCCAGGCTTTTATGGGGGATGGTCATGTAGGCACCCTCTCCCTGGTACATATCAAAATCCCAGATTCCAGAAGGAAAGCAAGTGTTCAGCACCAACCACATTGTTTGCATAAACATCTTAGGCAGCAGTGAGCCACTCTTATCAATTCTGGGAGTGGTGAAAGCCCTCCCAAAATTCAGGTGCCTAGACACCAGCAAGCCTTTCTCAGGATGGTGACTCAGGCCTGCGGATGTTATCACTGTTATCTCTTTTGGTTCTGATTTTTTTTCTTCCTTTCCTTCAGTCTTTCTTACCTTCAATCTTATATTCTATTATTTTAATAAGATGATCTGATTTAACACCCTTAGTTTCTTACATGAAAATACCAGCATGGTCCTGCGCTAAGGTGGACAGAACACACCAAGTCCTTCTGAAGCTCTGGAGGCTCTGCTCCCGAGGAGGGCACGACCAAGGCCCTTCATTCATTACCTAAGAAATGCTCATTCCCTAGTAAGGCGCTTAATCTGTCACATTTCAAAAATAAGTGATGCCACATTTCAAAAATAAGGACTCAGGGTAATTTCCCTGAGTCCTTAAGAGTGGTGACTCATAGAGGACACCCCTGAACTGGCCCTCTCTATAGGAGAAAACAAGGAGCCTGCGCTAGAAAGAATGGAAAGGCCTAGAAATGACCAATTGGCCCTGAAAATTGAGTCAGTGAACAAGTGTCTGTTAGGCACGGACGGTGTGGAATGTGGTTAAGGATGGTCTGAGTTAGCTAGGAGGTACCATCGTGGTCCTTCTCAGACACATACTCTTCCAGGAATTCAACTGGCAGACACAATTAAACTTGAAAACTTCCTGAATTTCAACAATGCCACCGAGTGCCTTCTGCTTGCCAGAACTAGACTGGTCAGTGATGATCTGAGGAGAAACTTAAACTACTTTGAAAATAAGGCAGACTTAGAGAGTGGTAGCGAACATGGCACCCACCTAGCATACAAACCTGTGAGACCCTGAGGGTCATGAGTATAACGGATTGTGGCTGAGCCGTAAGGGACTCACCGATCCAAGTCATTCAGCAAGGCCACCACAGGCCAATCCAGAAGCTAAGAGTATTATTTTCCTCGGGCTGCAGTAACAAAATGCCACATTCAGACGGTTAAACAACAGAAATTTATTTTCTCACAGTTCTGGTAGCTAGAAGTCCCAGATCGAGGTGTTGGCAGGGTTGGTTTCTTCTGAGGCCTCTCTCCCTGGCTGACAAATGACTGTCTTCTTGCTGTGTCCTCACATGGTCTTTCCTCCGTGTGCACACTTCCCTGGTGTTTCTCTGTGTCCAGATTTCCTCTTCTAGTAAGGACACCAGTCAGATTGGATTAGGACCCACCCTAATGGCCTCCTTTTACCTTAATCACCTCTTTAAAGACCCTTTCTCCAAATACAGTCACATTCTGAGGTACTGGGGGTTAGGGCTTCAACATAACAGTAGGTTAAAGGAATTCCCTACCATTTGAAGTAGTTTAATGTTGAACTAAACACATATTGGTATCACTTTAAGTCAATGGAACTTCTTAATGAGAAATCTTCCTAAATTTTGTACAAATGACCCAATTTGCATATTACTATTTTCAACATATACAGGAGGCCACTGGGTTAGTGCTATTCTCCCAGTAGTCCTAAAACAGTCTAGACTCACAGTTAAATACTTTAATTCCTTTAATTTCATTAATTTATTTAATTCCTTGAAGCTGCTAATAGAATATGCCCACTACCCAGCACTCCTTTGAGGCATTCCTTAATAACACTAACCATACTTCATTTTCTTCTTTTGTGTTACTCTTGAAGTTTAGAAGCCAATTCATTTGTCAGAACTAAATTTGTGCCATGTATCAAATAACATACTTTTATTTGCAGTGTTCTAGTATTGTTTTCAACAGCCATATATTGATTTTGAGACAGGCTGGGACCTGGGACCCTTTGCTGGGACCTGGGGCCCTTTGCTGCAGTGTTGCAGTGCTTGCACCTCGACACACCGCTCCTCGAGCAACAAAATAACAAAGAAACTGTATGGGACTAAAAATAACGACGTGCTCGCCCAGTTGGGGCAAATTCTGGACAAAAGATACAAAGAGACCAAAAAACCCAACTGCCACTTTTGAAGATCCCAGAGCAAAAGCAGGGTACTGCACGTGCCCCCTGCACACACCACCACCTAAGCGGTGGGCAAACCACCTAAGCCACCCTTCTGGCCCGACCCCTGGACACACCCCTGCCCTCACGCCATATAACAGGGGTCCCCAACCCCCAGGCCGCAGCCTGGTAGGAATCAGGCTGCACAGCAGGAGGTGAGTGGCAGGGGAGCGAGTAAAGCTTCACCTCCTGCTCCCCATCGCTCACATTACTGCCTGAAACATCCCCCCACCCCACCCCCTGCCGGTCCGTGGAAAAATGGTCTTCCATGAAACCGGTCCCTGGTGCCAAAAAGGTTTGGGGACCACTGCCATATAAGCAGCAAGCTCGCCCCCGCTTAGGGAGCACGCAAGCAAAGGAAACTGTTGTTTGTTCTCGCTTCCCCCTGCTGCAGCAGGGGCCCCAATAAAGCCTTGCCTGAATTTCTTGTCTGGCCTTTGATCAATTTTTATTGTTTAAGGACGCCAAGAACCCTGGTCGGTAACAATTTCAAAATATGGTCTTGATGTCATTGGAAGTAATTTTTTTCTGACTTTTTCTCTGTTTTCAACATCTTTGCCAGCAAAAGATATGTTCCCAGATGTCTTCTAAAATGTTTTCTTCCTGATCATTTAGAAAGATTGGGAAAGAAAGAGTATTGAGAAACTTGAGCTGTACTTTTGCTGCACAGGAAGGGTGAGCTGTGTTCCATCCTAGATTAATAATATTTCAAGCAGGAGGGAAAAAAAAAAAAGTAAAAGCCTATATCTTTAGCCATGTGTTTGAAAAAGACTTGATTTCAACAATGTTTCTATCATGCTTACGTTGCAGCTGTCTAAACAATACAGATAACAAAAGCATGTCAATTAAAAGCAGCATTTAGGACCCAGTTTCACAGATCTGCATTGGCCCTGGGTTTCGGATGATTTCAGGGCCAGGCGCTGGGAGTTCCTGTGTGGTGTAGTTGTGCTCAGCCATGGGGCAGGTGGGTTCCCTCTTGCTGTAGGAGAAGGTGGTGGGACACACGGAGATGGTTATCTCTCTCTGCTTTTGACTCTACTGACTTGCTTCCACCAAGAGGCCATAAACCCAAACTGGAAATACTGATTAAGTGCATACTTTTTCCAACACATTGACCACAACTTGAGATTTTCATGGCGGAATACATTACATAAATGTCTGGAAAGCAAATATTTTAAGTGCACTTTAGGTAGATGTTTGCTTACTTTAATCAAGCAGAAGGAGAGATTATTCTTTTACCTTCTGGAACGTGTTGAGGTAACCATATCTACAGAAGGGAAAACTTTAGAGTTCACCTGGTACAAAGCACCCGCATCCGGATAAACGAAGGTTGTTCCCGAGTCCAAGCTTGCTGTGCTTGCCGCACGACAGGCCAGTAAATCAGACATGACGCATTGAGGGAAAGAATACGACTTTATTCGGAAAGCCAGCAGACCGAGAAGACGGCGGACTAAAGTCTCAAAATAACCAGCTTATCGGGGTTTGGATGCCAGTTTGTTTTATAGCACAGAGATGGGGAGGAGATGAGGAGGTAAAGTAAAAGGGCCATAAGTTTTGCGAATATCCCCTGGAATGGCCAGCCTCAGGGAGGGGATGTGTTAATTTCTTCTTAATTGCAGCCATCCACAGGTGGACAGCATCCGTATGTTTCCCTGAACAAAGGCACTTTGGTTTAACATTCAGGCAGAGGGGCAGGGTTCCCCGAGGCAGGCCATTATGTACAGACAGTATCCTTTTAGTGAACAAAAGCAGCGGAAGGCAAAGGTTAAAGTAAAAGAAACAGATTCAACATGTAGTCAGATTTGGTTCTTCCCTGTTACAAGGTCTCAAAGAGTGAGTGACTCCCTCCAGGTCACATATTTGGCATCACAAACTGTATTACTGAATTTTTAGTTCACTTGATAAAACTAAAGTGAAAGGATACTTTCCTCAAGTTTATTCATGTATCAATGTCGTAGTATTTTGCAGTTCAAGAAAATATTAAAAATAATTAACAAGACCATTTGCTTTAAAGCAATTTAGTACAACTTTTTCACTGTCTCATTATAGGAAGTAATTTTAGTATACTTTTTCATGGTTTGTGAACCTCTGGAAATAACAGGAACAGAGTATTATTATTTTTAACAATAATACATATTATTGTTCCCACATTACTCATGAAGAAGCTTAGAGTTGGGAAGATAAAATGTTTTGTCTAAGATCTTCACGGTCCAGCAATTAAAAAGGCCAGAATTAGAACATGGGGATTTCTGTGTGCCCTTTTAATCCCAACAACATCCTACCCCTTACCTCAGAGGTGGTAAAATACTCTTAACAGTGTGCTTGAATTATGAATCCCTGATTTCCTAGTGACAGAGAGTAGAGACAATCTTCATTAATTTTTAATGCATTGAGACCTATTGCTATAAGCAGTGCCTCTCACATTTTGAAGTAAAGAATTGATGTAAAAGTCTTTCTTAAGTCACAAATACTTCAAACTTAAACTGATAAATGCATTATAGGCATCTTGAAGGTCATTCAATACAGCATTGTGATGACTCAACATTACACCAGAAACCATGGCCTCATACCGATCCTTTCTCATGATTGTTTAGATGCCACTGATGTGATTGCTAAACAAGCTAAATGAGGACTTGGCAGCTTTTCAGAAGCATCATCAATTTCTAAATAAATTATTTTGGAAATACATTTATAGCATGTGAGTGGACCACAAGCCACAGACTCTAGTCACTTTCGCATGTAGCTAAAAAACATGCTTGTAGAAACTGAAAACTTTATCAAACAATATTTGTTCTTGATAGTGGATAAAATGTTCGATTGTGATGTCCTTAAGCTATTGACTATTGAGTCTACATCAAACTGAAGTGGTTCTGGTGATCAATAGTGCGAAGAGTTTTGTTGCTTTGTTTTTTTAATTCTGTAATAGCTAACAGAGGAATGCTATAAAGGAAATGGTTAGATTGTAAGCCTATAAAATTCCTTACACTAACTCATCAAAATTCCAGGATAGAAGAGTCTTGTTCCTACTTTACACATGAAAATGCTGACTTCCCCAAGGTCACAGAGGTAACAAGATGGAGAAGGATTTTGTGGAAGCTGGTTGCCACAGGTTAGCTCTGCATAGGACTGCCTAGTCCACTGTTGAAACTCTGAACCTAGAGTAGGGCTGCTGAGGAAGCATTGGTGGCTCTTCGCTTCCATGGAGGACTTTTCTTCCTATTCCTACGAGCTTCATTATTTCACTTGTTAGAACAAAGCAAGAGTGGGCCTTTGTTCCCGACATTCTATGCTCAGCCTGTACATTTATGTCTGTTCTAGAAACACCAAAGCAAAATTATATAATCCAAATAATAGATAATGCCACATTTTTAAAAGATAAACATTAGCTTAGTAAAAAATATGAGATTATTTCAGTAATAAGCCCCAAATGTCTGAGTGGCATGCTAGTAGAGATCCCTTCTACTCCAAACTCATTTCATTTAAATTTCTGTATCTTTAAAAAAATGTATCATTTATTTATATTCAAAGGAACTATTGATAGTTCTGTATAGGACAAAAATAATGTAATTTCTTGAAATTAGAATTAATTAAGATAATCATATAGGTATACATATATGTATACATAGGTACATACATTTCAAATATTTGATTGTGATTAAAATCACATATAATGAATGTTTTGTGTGCAGATCTCAGAAGTTGTAGAGTGTGTTCTTCATCTCCTCTATTCATATACTATTAACATCGATTATTCTCACCTGAAATATTTCTTGAAGCGTACTCTGTCTCAAAAAAAAATGAGTATTCTGTCTTAAATATCATTAAAACAAAAAGAGAAACTCCTTTTGCTGTAGGGCATTGTCATCACACCAAGCTGAGGTACAGTTTTCAGAGTTTGTATTCAATAAACAAAATACTTCAGAAAGAAGTAATATTATATAAGGAAAATAAAACAATTTAAGTAGCATTCCTAGGAAATAATTTCATTATGTAGTTCATGCTGAGGTTTACAAGTTTTGTCAGCTACTAAAATAAATATCAATTTTACTTCTTACCTTGAATTATAACCTTAGAATTGCAGCAAATGTAAGAGGCAATGTTCCTCTCCTGACTGTTTATCTGGAGGTCTTGGACATTGAACCTGAGATTAAATGTAAAGACGGGATGCAGAGTCTGACAGATGAGGTCTCTCTACCAAATGCACCAGTAATAACCAAAACACCAGCCACAGCCACAAGCAGGGCATCCGCCACTCCTGGAGCATTTACCTCCAGGTGGGCAGTGGGTGGGTTACATTTCAGACATTATCTCACTTAATTCGTACTCAAATCTTTAAAGCAGGTTTTACCAAACTGGTTTTGTAGACGAGGGAACTGTGACTTGCAGCAGATATTACCAGCTTAAGGCCACGCCTTAGGCAGCGGTGGAGCTGGGAAAACGCTGCTTCTACCCACATCAGCCTGGGGTCCAGTGTAAAGACAGGGAGTGGACATTCTTGAGTTCTTCTTTGGAGCATAGAGGCAGTGAAAAGAGCTTGCTTACTTGATATTGGCACAACGGTTGTTAACACTTGAAAGAAAAGATGATGTAGGTCAAAGATTTCACTTTCATTGAACAAGAGAAATGATTGAGTGCCTCCATGGTGGTGTTTCATTCATTAACCAAGAAGTTTGTTCTAACATGTGAAAAAATGAAGCTCGTAGGAACAGGAAGAAAAGTCCTGCATGGAAGCGAAGAGCCACCAGTGCTTCCTCAGCAGCCCTACTCTAGGTTCAGAGTTTCAACAGTGGACTAGGCCGTCCCATACAGAGCTAACCTGTGGCAACCAGCTTCCACAAAATCCTTCTCCATCTTGTTACCTCTGTGACCTTGGGGAAGTCAGCATTTTCATGTGTAAAGTAGGAACAAGACTCTCTATCCTGGAATTTTGATGAGTCAGTGCAAGGAATTTTATAGGCTTATAATCTAACCATTTTCTTTATAACGTCTGGGACACGCGCTCTCATTACATTTGAGTTTTCTGGGTTTTTTTAGTTGCATCTATTTATACCAAGGAAATCTCCCTGGTGGTCATGATTCACAAACTTGATTACTGGCTTTGTTTGGTCTGGTTGTTAAACCTGGCTCAGCATTTCACAAAGCTAAATAACTAGGCAAGCACCATTTCTTGTAGAACTAAAGAGTCTTGCTCCTGGGCTGTGTAATTGTATCTGGCTGTTTGTATTAACTGCATGGCAGGTAGGTGGGTTTGTCCCCCTAGTGCAAGTGAGCATGAGAAAGCATCGACCCCTTTTGTTCCCTAATTTTATTACTATTAAATGGAGAACTATCATGTGAACACCTTTGACTTCTGGATAATAAAAATTTGTGAAATCAAAGAGTGCAGAACTTGAAGGTGACCCATCCCAAAATATACTACATTTTATGTTTTCACTGTGGGTTCCAAAAAATTGGTGAAATTTAGATAGTTTTTACATTTGACAGTAGATTTCAGAAGAGACCCATACCTGAGAGCCCTTACTCTGTTTTCAGAGCTTAAACTGGTCCGGTCTTGGATGGGGCAACGTTTTCTGTTAAGATGCTATATGTACAACAACATCATGCATTCTTTGTTTTCCCTTCTTGCTGATATTTACATTAAAAAGAACACCATGAAAAAGAAGTCACACTCCGTATAACAAGTTTCTTTGCTCTCATGCTGACCCCTTCTAGCATGAAGCCAAATGACTGCGGCTAAGAAAGCACACCTCTGTCTTGTAGCAGGTGGCATTGATATGTTTCTCTAAACGCTGATGACTTGGGGCAGCCTGACAACACACAATGAACACAGGGATTGAAATCCGAAGCCCCAGGATCTTGTCCTGGCCATGCTGGATAATAGCTGTCCTGCCTCCACAGAATCTTTTCATTTTCTCAGGCTTGAGTTTTGCATTTATAAGTTACAGGTTTTGAACTAGAACACTGATCAGGTTCCCCCCTAGATCTCAAATTTTTGGATCTAGGATTCTTATCGCAAAGCCTGCAGGTTACCATTGTGCTTGATTGTCCTGAATGTGAGGTTGCTTGTGAGTGTCTTGATTGCTTGGAGGTTAGGAAATGATTTAGGGGATGAGTAACTTTCTAAAAGCAAGCCTTCAAAAGTAGCAGGTTTATAGCTGGTTTAATTTTGCCATTGAAACTTAAACTACCCTGCAAATAAGGAAAATTTAGATGATGGTCACTAATCCAGGCATTGAAGAGAGGTTGTCACATCCCTCTTAAATGTTAGCAGAGTTTCTCGAAAGCAAGTATCCATTTGCATATTAACAAAATGAAGCACTGATCGCTCATTAGCATGTGAAGTGACAACAGGAAGAAGATATTCTGCAGACACATTGACGCCTTCTCCATTTTCTCCCAGGGTTTCCCAGGAAACACAAATGCAGACAGCGTGGTGCACTACAGACTCCAGCCTCCCTTCGAAGCCAGATTCCTGCGCTTCCTCCCCTTAACCTGGAATCCCAAGGGCAGGATTGGGATGAGGATTGAAGTGTATGGATGTGCATACAGTAAGTGGTGTTTATTCCCCGATGGAAATCGATGACGGAGTGATGTGTTCTAAACACCAAATTGAAAACTGAACTTGACTTCTTCAACCTTTTAAATACCTGTGCATGTAGAACTGGGTTTATGGAAAGTCTTGATAATATTATAGTTATTTTAAGGTTGAATTCAGAGGAGGACCTGAAATGAGCCTTAGAATCTTAGATTCGCAGAGCTTAGCAGAATATCTGTTTCATAGCAGGCAGTTCATAGAATGAACAAAGTTCAAATCAAGAACAGTTACATATTGTGACTGATGGTGCCGTCTTCTGACACTGGGATGATCCTCCTGTGGGAACACAGGTGAGTGCGTGTTCCCTGTTCCCCATGATGACTCACTTTTCCCTCTACTTTACTTGCATCGCTGTGGAACCTTCTTTTGAACATCATTTATGTATTATGTCTTCCCTCTTTTCCCCACTGATGATAAAAGTAAAAGAGCTGGCAGCCAATGTGAGCATAAACGTGAGCATAAAAGCATTCAGTGAAATATATAGGGGATCAACTCTACAGCTGCCATTTTGAAGGTCCAGAATATACTGGTATTTCTTAAATTAACACAAAATGAAAAAATTAATTTAAAAAACAATATTCTAGAAAACTGGAGAATAACCCAAAGAATAAGTTGGATGGGAACATCTTGGGTTTTTGATCACACCTCATTCTGTACCTGATCAGACCATTAACTTTGCAGGAAAGTGTAACCATAAAATCTACCGTATACAGGATATTTAATGTGTCAGATCCTACCTCCTACAGACATTTTCTCATTCAACTCCCACACCAACCAAATGAATTCAGTATAGTAGTAATCTCACTGCTTCAGAGAAAGAAGAAACTGAACCTTGGAGAAATTAAGAAGTTTCTGGAGCTATTACATATTGAATCTAAGATTTAAAACTATCTGTCTTTTTTCCTAATTTTGTTTTCATAACTACCACACTCTTCAGACATTGATTTCTTTATTCCCTCACTTGTCATATATGAATTTATTTATTTGCAGAGAACTGTATTAGATGTGGGTGATGCTTCTAAAATTATTTATTTCTTTGTCAGGATTTTATGAGAAGTCATAAAATTGTACAAAACAAATATAAAATGTTGTAACATGAACATGGGGCATGGGGAATAGAGTATTCAGTCAGTTGGGTGAGAAAAGGAAACTTTCCAGCAGTCGGTTTTCAAAGTAGAGGGCATGGGCAGTGAGACAGGAGGCAGGGATGGTGCTTGTAGGAAGAAATAGCATATATAAATTGTGGGAGCAGGAATTTAGTGTTCTCGTGGTACAGGGATAGGGATAGGGGTGGACATGAGTTGTTTAATAGCAATGGTATCATTTCCACTTTGGTAACCCAACAGACAATGGGTGGTTCTGGAGGTGAGTCTCACCAAGCCACCCATCCCATATTCAAGGGTCACCTTCAGCCTCTGTTTCATACCCCTTCCTAATGACCTGTCCCACTTTGGCTCTGCTTCCTAACCCTGCCTCTGCTCTCTAGTGTTTATGAGTCCATGGAACATTTAGCATAGATCGTGTTGCATTGCTATGAATCTATTTTCCCTCTTTCCATTGATCATTAACTTTCATTCTTTTGTTTCTGGGATCTTTTGGTGTGCTCACTGCTGCAATGGCTAGGACACCTGATATTTAGTGTTTCTCTTTGATCCCATGAAATTAGTGTCTCCTTTTCCCATTACTCTGGAAATAACTTGAGGTTTACTGACTTCAAAGCAGAACGTGCTGTTTGATGGGGATTTGCCATTAGCTTGACGTTCTTCGTGAGGAGATATTACTCTAGTTTCTTGGGTTAGAGGTCGGTACCAGGAAGATCAAAGCTGCGTGTCTGATCCCCTGAAGGGCCAGTTGGCTGTACAGCTGTCATGGAACCTGCGTGCATCCTAAATTGAGCAAACACGAGCTGTTGGGCTTAAGGGACTCCTAGCATAAAAATGCAAACAGAAAATAATCACCACTATTTGTAAAACAACACAAAATACATTCCTCAATAGTAGTGGCTCTGTTTTGTCTTCATTCTTATTATTAATAATTATTCAAGTGCAGCACTTTTCATTTTTATTTTTGGCAGTAATTTAGTGTGATATGGTTTACAGCTCAAAGTGATAATTACTATCTTTTTTGATGTGTATTTCCACTGCTCTGTTGATAGTGAGAGAATGTCCAAATTGCTTATCTTGGCATTTAATGTCTCTTATATGCAACTTCTCTTTTCAGTTTCATCTCTTTACATTCCATTTATAATGATATTTACTATTCCTGTAAAAATTGCAGATTTTCATGGCTTCTTGGCTTGGCATATATATTTTCACTAACTGAAAAGCCCTTCCCCCATTTCTAGAGTAGAAATGGAGTGCATGGGGTCTCCTTAGAGCCCCTGTTGACCTGCATACCAAGGCTAGTGTCTGGCATGGGGTTCCTCACTTTCCCTCACCCCGCCCCTCTCTAGCAGTCCCCTCCATCCAGTGTCAACATTCCCTATGTACTTGTTCTAGGCTTTGTATTCCACTCTAAAAGGGTTTCTCTTTGAGTTTTAATCCACTTTCTTAAGTTTTCAACAACATTTACATACTGTGACCAATTCCAAGTTGACATCCTTGACACAGGTATCTGAAGCCCCGCACATCTGAATAATTATCCCCAGTTCCACCCTCATTTCTTTAATGAGGTTGTTAGTCATCTTTTGGGTCTCTTCTGTCCCTTCTTTTCTGCCATCTACTTTGTCTCCCCATGTTCGTGCTCCATGTCATTCTCAAGTGTTCCTTTGTCATATTGTGTTGTATTAGCCCCACTACTGTAATGTAATTTTATGTTTATCACTGTGTTTATTGTTTGAATAAGAGAGGGAAGGAAGGAAGACAGGAAAGGAGTAGGGAAGAAAGGAGAGAAAGAGTGCATAAATTGTTAGAAACGTGGACTAGATATGCACAGAATGGTAAGCCCCATGGGGGTCTATCAGTCATCCATGTGGCACTGTAGTCCTGTGTCAAATCAGGCATTGAAAATCAAATTGGTTAAGAGGGAATAGAAGAAGGGAATAGAACATATAATTGCCTGTTTTAAAATCTTGTGTTTATTTAAAAGAATACATAAATCACAGCAAGATCTTTTTTGACCCACGTCCTAGAGTAATGAAAATAAAAACAAAAATAAGCAAATGGGGCCTAATTAAACATAAAAGCTTTTGCACAGCAAATGAAACCATAAACAAGATGAAAAGACAACCCTCAGGATGGGAGAAAATATTTGCAAACGAAGTAACAGACAAAGGATTAATCTCCAAAATATACAAACAGCTCAGGCAGCTCAATATCAAAAAAACAAACAACCTAATCCAAAAATGGGCAGAAGAACTCGACATTTCTCCAAGGAAGACTTACAGATGGCCAAGAGGCACATGAAAAGATGCTCAACATCACTAATTATTAGAGAAATGCAAATCAAAACTACAATAAGGTATCACGTCACACTGGTCAGAATGGCCATCATCAAAAAATCTACAAACAATAAATGCTGGAGACAGTGTGGAGAGAAGGGAACCCTCTTGTACTGTTGGTGGGAGTGTAAATTGATACAGCCACTGTGGAGAACAGTATGCAGGTTCCTTAAAAAACTAAAAATAGAACTGCCATATGACCCAGCAATCCCACTACTGGGCATATACCCTGAGAAAACCATAATTCAAAAAGTCACACGTACCCCAGTGTTCATTGCCGCACTATTTACAATAGCCAGGACATGCAAACAACCTAAATGTCCACTGACGGATGAATGGATAAAGAAGATGTGGTACATATATACAATGGAATATTACTCAGTCATAAAAAGGAATGAAATTGGGTCATTTGTAGAGATGTGGATGGACCTAGAGTCTGTCATACAGAGTGAAGTAAGTAAGAAAGAGAAAAACAAATATCGCATATTAACGCATATATGTGGAATCTAGAAAAGTGGTACAGATGAACCTGTTTGCAGAGCAAGAATAGACACACAGACGTGGAGTACAGACGTGTGGACACAAGGAGGGAAAGAGAGGGTGGGATGAACTGGGAGATTAGGTTTGACATAAATACACTACCATGTGTAAAATAGATAGCTAGTGGAAGCCTGCTATATAGCACAGGGAGCTCAGCTCAGTGCTCTGTGATGACCTATATGGATGGGATGGGAGTGGGGAGGGAGGTCCAAGAGGGAGGGGATATATGTATACATATAGCTGATTCACTTCATTGTATAGCAGAAACTAACACAACTTTGTAAAGCAATTATACTCCAATAAAAAAAAAAAAAGAATACATAGACTGTTGCAGTGAAAAAAATGTAGGTTTTACATAACAGCATCAACATGTGTCAATATTTATAAATCTGTTGTTAACATTCTATAAAAATAATGTGTATTTTGAAATATTTAGGGAGAATATCAAGAGAAAAGTCTGCATATGGAACTTCCTTCTGTTCAGTACTGGTTCTGCTCTAAGTAGATTTCAGCTTTGAAAATGCATTAATAGGAACAGAAGAACATAGGATGAAAGGAGAAATAGTCACCATGACAAAGAAAAACTCTGGAAGTTAATAATGGTCTTTAGTCATATGAGAGAACACTGATCTGTATTATCCATTCCAATTATGGCAACAGTAGAAAATACTCAAACTCAATTAGAAAAAGTGTCAGTTCAATTCAGTACGTGTTTACAGAACTTTAACCCCATTCAAGGCCCCCCACTGAATAAAAGAGTAAGGCACAATTTCTGTCCTCCAGGTGCTAAGGAGCCAGTGCAGGTGAGGGGAAATGTCAATATTTTGTAGACCAGCTAAACTTGGGCATAGGTTTCTCATTCTCAATTTATGTTCAAGTATAAATAGAAGATAGATTTTTATCTAAGGGTAAAAACGATAAATTTTGCTAAACTTTGATAATATAGCCTTATGGTTTTATCTGATATTAAGTAGAAAAATATTAAAGTTAAAATAATATTAACCCTAAAATCATATGAAACAGAACAGCCTCTCATATTTTTGTATATAATAGACATTTGTTTAGTGCTATTTTAATTTATTTAATTTCAATTAAAGTTATTACACAATTACTCACTGATTTATTTTTAATCACCTCCCAAATTATTGCATCTAAAGGAATACATGTAAGGCTTTTGCTGAAAGTAAATATTGAAAGACATACCAATACACACCTAATAAAGTGCAGCAGAACAAAGTGGGTTATAGTAACTAAATTAGTCTAAAGGAATAATTTCTAGGCATTTAAAATGTTATAATTTGTTACCAGAATTGTAATCCTGAAATGACCTGTGATGTTTGAAAAACCTCAGAGTTGGACAATAGGACCAATTATTAAGAAAACGGAATCAATCTCTTATCAGGAACATTGTTCTTTCACAAGTACATAAAACTTAGTGAGTTTCAAATTGCTTTCTTGACCTGATTCACCCCACCCCTTAACCTATTCTTCTTCTAGTTTTGCTGGTCTTGGCTAATGATTCCATCATTCGCGGGAACTTACACTAGAGACATGGGAGTCACCTTTGACACATGTGTCCCTACACATCTAAAGAATATCAAATTCTGAATATGCTCTCTCCAAATTATACCCTAAGTAATCTCAAATCTCTCCAACTCAACTCACCCACATAATGCAACTCAAGACTTGCCAACAAACTCTTTTCTTTGCGTAAGTGGTTTACTTGGCTCGAAATGCTTCTTCCCAAGTTTTTCACCTGTCTGTCCACATCCCATCATTCAGGTCTCCACTTAAATATCTCTTCCTCAGAGATGTATTCCCTGACCGCTGGTACAAATTTGGTTCCTCCAAATTCCTCTAAATTTGTTAAGTGTCTGGCTGGTCAGCCTGTCAGTGCTTTACCCCCAACAGCATTGAACTCTCAGGCTGGCTGCAATGTTGGCCTTCCCTTATTGCTTGTCACTGAGATAGCTGTTGTTGGCAGTGTCCCTTGGGAAGGAATTTTCCATGTGCTTGGCTACGCAGCCCTGGTAGAAGTTCAGTGCCGAGGGGCTGGGGGTGGAGCAGCCTCTAGCTGAAAGAACACAGATTCCCACTGTCCTTATTGAGGTTCAGTAGATTTTCTTGAATGTATGCTTCTAGATCTGTTGTATGTCTGTGGTCAGTTTCCAGTGTCCTTCAGTTGTTATCCTTAACATTTTTTTTTCAAGTTTTATCATTGCTTTTGAGAGGTAGGATTTGCCGGGCTTCTCACTCAGCCATTTTAGAAGTCTCACCCTTTCAATTATTTTTAAAAGACATTTAAAATCTACATGATAATTTCCTTGTAAATTCTGGTATTCTTCATTCCTTTGTATTAATCCATATTTCCATGTATCCTTTTCCTTCTGCCTCAAAGACTTCCTTTAATATTGCTTGTAGTGTGGATCTGCTGGTGAGAAATTCTTTCAAATTTTGTATGTCTGAAAAAAGTTGTTATTTCACCTTCATTTTTGTAAATTGTTTTCACACAATATAGAATTCTAGGGTGACATTTTTTCATTTAGTACTTTCAAAATATTGCTCTGCTGTTTCTTCACTTGCTTTTCTTCTGGCGAGAAATTTGCAGCCATCTGTGTCTATGTTTCTACGAGTGTGACATATCTTTTTTTCTCTAGCTGCTTTTAAGGTTTTGAGCAATTTGTTTCTGATGTTCTTTCGTTTTGTTTTATTCTGTTCCTCGTGTTTGGAGTTCATTAGGCTATTTGGATTGGTGGTTGTATAGTTTTCATCAGATTTGGGAAGTTTCAGTCATTGTTTCTTCAAATATTTTTTCTAACGTCCCCGGTCTCTTCTTCTTAAGGGACTCAATTACCACATATATGAGTTAAAGCACATATTAGGTTGCTTGATTTTGTTTTGTCACACACCTCACTGATGTTTTATTTATTTTCTTAAATTATCATTTTTCCCTTTTATTTCCTTTCAGAATATTTCTATTGCTGGCTTCAAGTTCACTAATTTCTTCTTCTGCAGTGTTTAACCTGCCAGTAATCCCATACAGTGTATTTTTTCACCTCAGACATGGAAATTTTCAAATTTTAGTATCTTTTGTGTATCCATTTGACTTGTTGAACATATGGATGGATGTTATAATAACTACCTTATTGTCTTTCTTTGCTAATAATAATCTGTGTCAATTCTGTGTAAGTTTCAATTGATTTTTTTTCCTTAATATGAGTCATACTTTTTTGTATGCCTGGAAATTTTCAATTAAATGCCAGACATTTTGATTTTTAGCTTATTGGATATTTTTGTATTCTTATATGTTTGAGCTTTGTTCAGGAAACATTGAATTGAAGGGGATTTGATCCTTTTAGGTCTTGCTTTTAAAATTCGTTAGCTCACACCAGAACAGTGTTTAGTCTAGGGCTCACTACTGAGGTAAGACCCTTCTGAGTACTCTAACCAAGGACAGTGAGCTATGAGGTTTCCAGTCTGGATGATATGAATGGGCACTATTCCCAACCCCATGTGCATGTTAGCACTATTTCCCAATTAATCCTTTCAGATGGTTCTTTTCCCAGCATTGATGAGTTTCCTTACTTGCATACACTGATCAGTGCTTTGCTGAAAGCTCAAGAGGGGAGTGTTGCAGATCACCAGTGTTCATTTTTTCCTCTCCAACCTCTGCCTATGGACTTCACATGCTTTGTTCTTACCAGGCTCTTGACTCTGTCTCCTCTACTCAGGGAATCTGCTGGGCTTTGCCCCAGTTTCTCCTTCCTGCTCTGTGAGATGGAAACTCTCTAATGCAGTGCCCCAAGGAGTTGTAGGGCTTATCTTGTCTGTCTCTCTTCTCTGCAACATCACTCTCCTTTATTGCTTGAAGTCAAATATCTTGAAAACTATTGTTTTATGTTATTTCCTTCTTTTTTTTTTTTTTTTTTTTTTGTTGCTTCAAGTGAGAGAGTAAATCTGGCCCCTGTTACTCCATCTTGGTCAGAAGCAGAAGTCATAAATGCAGTTTTAACTGTTGTTGCACCTCCTTTTCTTTGCCTACTGCTCTAACAATAATCATGTAGCTAATGTCCACTGTGGACTTGCCATGTTTCAGGCACTGCTCTACACACTTTATAGATATTAAGTTGTTTCATAATCATATTAGTGTTATGTGGGAGAGACTTCTTTATCCTTTTACAGTTGAGGAAACTGAGACACAAAGAGGTTAAGTAAGTTTTCCACTATAGAACCAGTATTCAAACCCTTATAGGACAATTCCATAGTCCTTTCTCTGAGCTACTACTCTGTGTTATGCAGGGCTATTTGTGGGAACAGACCCAGAGGCTGTAAATATATCAGCACAAATTTAGTCGCACTACTGGTAAAATAGATTTCCTTCCCTAACTGGCAAGTATGTGTGGGGTTTACTTTAATAATATTGTTAGTGATGCAGTTATCAAAATATAACCTCAGTTAATAAAACTAATGATTATAAATTAAAATCACGTAAAATTGGAAAAACACTTTCTACTTTCAACTAAGTATCACATTTCCTGCTACTCTTTTTAGAATGTAGGTTCTGTACTCTTACAATAGGGGAAACTATCGCTTCCTATTTCAGTGCATAATAAGTGACTTCTGTGTCAAGTACCCCAATTATTTAAATAGTTGAATTACATACAAGAACATTTTTCATGCGGGTTTCTTATAAAAGTTAAGTATGTTGCTAAGTGGTAGTTTAATGCATTATTTTGGTGGTTGCATTCAAATAAATATGATGGATTATTTGTATTAATTATGGACATATAAAATTTTATTTGTTCTTACAACAGTCCAATAGCAAAAATCTCATGCTAGTGGACCGATAGAAACAAGGTCACCTTAGCATTCATTACCAGTGACCTCTGAGACTTGAAAGTTGGCTTCTCTAGGTCACTCCATGGTCAATGATATGAGGGTCAAGGAAGCCTCTACTTAGTGGAGATTAAACTCAAAGGGGGCCACCTGGGGCTCTCCCCCATCCACACTTGGAGAGCTCACTGTTGATGACCTACTGAGCAAAATACTCTCTATCCCAAAATATGAGTATATTTTTTTAATTTACATTTTTTAATCTATTGCTTTTACAAATCATGTTTGAGTAAATAGCGCTAATTTTTTTTAAATTGTATTTACTGACTTGCCAATTTGTTTTCAAATATTCGGGTTACTTTATGAACATTTGTAAGTAAATGACATTTTATAAAATGGATTCTCTATGATGAGGCCTATAATTGACTTTCCAATCTAAACATTCCTGTTAGAAATCATCTTATGATAATGCATATTCTTATTTATTGTGTGGGCTTAACTGGAGAGCTTCTTGATTAACAGTGTAGCCCATTTTTTGAAGCATTGTTGGCTACTTTCTGATCACTATGTGTAAATTTTATGTGAAGGGTATTGTGTGATGATACGATACCTAGATTACCTTGATATTTTGCATTCTTTTCAAACATTTTCACTAGAGAAGAGCCTTTCTTTCTCCTACTTCCATCCTAGGCTGTAAGCTATTTCCTTGTCACTGTAGTTTCCTAGCAACCCACAATAAGACACTAGGATATCACAGGTGCAATATGTTTTTTCACGACAGTAGAAGTGAGAAAGTGAGGGAAGAACCATCAGCTCCAGGAAGGCTGGGCCATGTCTGGCCATGTTTTATCCCAGCATCCAGCAGAGTTTGTGATACTTAGAAGGTGCTACATCAATATCAACTGAAAATAAAACTGTACTTGTGGAATGGATGGAAATTGGGTTGGGGTTGGGGGAGAGGGAGGATGGAAAGAAAATGGTCTTTTAATAACAAAACTATATTACTCCAAAGCAAAATGCTTGCCAAAGTAGAATTTGAAGCTATGGAAGACTGTATAGAAACCAATCTTTAATATTATACAAAAATTATGTAGCCAGGATCTGAAGTATTGACCTATTCTTTACCTTATAAAATATTCAAGAATAGCCACAAGGTGTATTGAATTATGCAACACGAAGGTCAAAAAAAATAATGAAATTTGTGATTTCCTATATAAAATAGGGTTTTCGATTTTTCAATCATAGAAAGATGGCAAAATGTCTGGTTGTGAGCTCATTCTTACTGCTTAACAATCAAAAACCAAGCACATCAACCATCACTGGATGGTTCTGCAGATTGGGGGATGGCAAACCTCTTCTGTAAAGGACTGGCCAGCAAATATTTTAGGCTTTGCAGGCACGTGTGCTCTCTGCCGCCTACTCTTGGTTTTTAAGCTCGTTTTTCAACAAATCTTTAAAAATTAGCTTATGGGACTGTACAATAACAGGCTGCAGAGGGATATGGGAAGCTTAACATTCCGGACTTCTAAAAGCAATTCCTGAATTTTATCTATCTCTATTAAACCTCTTGAATTGAGCTTAAGTTTATTCTCATTTAAGATTTTAGTTAAAATCTCAGGACTGTTACAAAGTACATTATTTTTAAGTGGCTTTGCTTTACTCAGTTGGCTACCTATCTATATTATAATTTAGTCACTTTAGGCTTAAAAAATCTGTCAAAATACATGTTGAACCTGCCTCATAAGATATAATTTGATGACTCACATGTGGTTAATTGTTCTAGGTACAAGTGTTAGTGATCACATTAGAAGGAAAGTCAAAACATTAGGACAAAAGAGTTTTTTTAAGGCCATTCTTTTGCGTTTCTGTCACCTAATAAATGTTTCACTACTCCATTTTGCTTGAGGGGAATATTCCAGGGAATATAATTTAGGTGCTTTAGAGCAGTGGTTCTCAAAATATAGTCACAGACAGGCAGTATCAACATCACTAGGGGACTTGTTAGAGGTGCAAATTCTCAGGTCCCACCCCAAACCTGGTTAGACAGAGACTCTGAGATGGTGCCCAGCAATCTGTGTTTAACAAACACTCCAGGAGATTCTGATCCCAAGAAGATCAATATTACTATTGCAAAGCAAAAGAGCAACAGGGAAGATGAGGACAAAAATTATTCGATCAAAATAACCCTGGCAAAATCATTTACGGAAAAAAATTTTTTAGCTAACTGCAATAATAAGCCTTAATTATTATCATTGCCTTTCAGTGACACATAAACTGTACTGCAAGAATGTGAAAGCATTTAAATTCTTTCTTTATTATCAAGTTTTTATTAGTTTGTCATCTAATACTCTAAGGGACATCATTTGAATTTGACAGAGTTATGTTTTTATCAGGCATGTTTATTTCATTATGCAATGAAGAATAATTATTTGCTTACACAACTTATAGACAGAGTGCAGTGTTTATATATTTTACACTATGTATGTGAATCAAACTTCTGAATTTTCAAAAGGTAGCTGCATAAAATGGATGATTCTTCTAAGTTGTGAACATAAAGGGTTTTCTGGATATATTTTAGTTAATCTCAATGAAATGCAGGTCCAAGTATACATTAGTCACAACTTTTTGTGAAATTAAATAAACAACATCCTATCATTGGCTTGAAAGACATCAACTTCATATTTTATTGGCTTTCTCTTAGACCTTTATTTATGACACAAATGTATTATTAATTAAAGGACAACTATGTCTTTTCTTTTTACTTGTGAAATAGGAAAAATATGAGATTTTTCTGAGTAATAAAAATGACTTTGTGTGTATCTTGTTCTGCCTTCAGTTGGTTTCACTGTCTTTTTTATACTAATGATAAAATATAACTACTCAATATAAACTGAGTGCAAGTGACCTTGATAGTTGGAAAGATAAGACACTGTCAGAAAGTCGAGAGAACATGGCAGCAGTGTAGCAATGGCCTGCTGCAGCAGAAGAATTTTCACAGTATGCTTAAGGTACAACACAAAATAGGTGTGCCCTTTTGTGCTGTCACTGGGCCAAAATGTTGGGAGAAAAATACATCCTGTTAACTGAAGACATTTTAATATGAGTTTAGAGTAGTATTTAGTATGTCTGGCGTCTTTATGTGTGTCTTTTATGGACAGACAAAAGTATATCAGAGTGACTGCTTATGTGGAAATTGTTAAAAGTCAAAGCTGCTTGTTCAGAAACAATTAAGCCATTTACATTGAGTGACACTGGTATTTTACCTCTTACCAGTGTGTGAGAACTATTATAACTTTTCAGAAAAACAGAAATGTTGAATGATTGTTAAACATGCAAGGAGACTTTATTCAAGGGAGATTGACTTCAGCTTTTTTCCTGATCTTTATTATTTACAGGATGAAAATAGGCCAATAAAAGACAGGAGCAATTAGAATTATTCAACGAAAGTATTTCTAGATGATACATTTTGGGGACAATGTCAGAAAAGATTAAGAGTGGAGTTCAGATATATCAACTACCAGTATCAAGAGAAAATTGGCAGTAGAGTTTTTTCCCCCTGCATTAAACAAACCAGAGATATGCTATGTATGTGTATGTGTATGTTGACTTACACGTTTCAATGCACTAATAAGAATATATTATACTTAGACCACTTTTTAATGTCTTCCACTGTAGGATCTGAGATGGTTCATTTTGATGGGAAAAGTTCCTTGCTGTACACATTTAATCAGAAATCCATGAATCCAACAAAAGAAGTTATTTCTTTGAAATTTAAAACCAGAGAGAACAATGGGATTCTACTCCACAGAGAAGGACCAAATGGTAAACATATCACCCTGGAGTTAGTTAAAGGAAAACTCATCTTATTCCTTAATTCAGGTAAAAAATTACAAGGTGGTGATTTTGGAAATACTATTTAGACGAAAGTATCTTTTTATGATGAATTCTTTCACAGTTAAGTAGTTAATTTAAAACCAGAATACTTTTGGATGTGAGGGCGATCTGGCTGTGACATCTGTCACCCCATTGATCGCCAGGGTTGATTTGGCTGATCTGGCTGTCCAGGCAGGTGTCCCCTTCCTCCCTCACTGCTCCATGTGTGTCCCTCCCGAAGCTGCGGGCTCGGTCGAAGAGAACGACCTTCCCCGATAGAGAAGTACCGTTCTTCAGTCAAGGTTATACGAGTAGCTGTGCTCCCCTGCTAGAACCTCCAAACAAGCTCTCAAGGTCCATTTGTAGGAGAACATAGGGTAGTCAAGCTTCCAAGACTCCAGACACATCCAAATGAGGCACTGCATGTGGCAGTCTGCTTTTCTTTAAATTAAAAAAAAAAAAAAAAAACTTTTAAGAAAGAAAGCAGACCCTATAAATAATTACTCTGAAGACCGGAACTGTCCAGGCAGATGGAAACATGGTCACCTACAAGTGAGCTATACTAAGAACAACATGTGTGTATCTTGAGTACGCCTTTACGTAAAAAGTTTTATAGCTTGGTAATTGTATAAGATCAGTAGCAGATGCTCAATAAATAACCTGATAATATCATAAAGACAAGAGTGGCTTATCGTAAATTTTTGAAGTAGTCTTGTGAATGAGGTCCTAGAAAGAAAATATTTTCAAGAAAAATGAAAATTCAGTGCATAATAATAATAAAACAAGTAAGATAGAGTATGTTACTCAAGATCAAAAGAAGATTGTATTTAAGACTAAGATAAAAGCAGCTGACCAGTTCATGGGATAAAAGGATGTCAGGAAAGTGTAATTGTGAGAAGTGCTGAACTTCAAAATATTGTAGAAATCTTGGTATTGAACTGGATGGAACAGGGCCTTTACCCTTCCTCTCTTTTCAGGCGATGCTAACCTGCCCTCCCCTGATGCCCTCGTGCTGGGCAGCCTGCTGGACGACCAGCACTGGCATTCTGTCCTCATTGAGCTCCTCGATACAGATGTCAACTTCACCGTGGACACGCACACTCATCATTTTCGGGCAAAGGGAGAGTCCAGCTATGTGGATCTTGATTATAAGGTGTGAAAATGACTTTAAGTATTACAGATTTTATCATTTAAATGCGAAGTAACCTTCTAGAGAAAATACTACTACATAGAGAAATTTCCTTTCCTAGTAATTCAGAATTCTGGTAAAATATTCCCTATGGGTGATAATTGCACAGTGGGAGATGCATGCTTGAGCTATTGAGACATTTTATCCCTTACAGATGTTAGTCTTCACATGAGAGTAAATAGTCATTAAGTTTAGGAAATCTATACCTGAAGAGCTACCAATAAAACAAGGAACGTTTTTAAATGCAATTGTTTGCACAGTTCTTCTGTATTCCATCTGGTGTTTGGCTGTGAATATTACCTTGGAGATTTCTGTGTTTTAGGGCAATCCTAAACAGGAATAGCTACCTAGGATAACTTGGAGAAGTAATCACCGTATATTCCAACCTGATTTTTTAAGTAACAAGAAAACCAAATGCACACAACTCAGAATACTGTTTCTTGGGATTTTTAAAGGCCTAACAATATTTGCAGCATGTTGCCTATGTGTGTCTAACCTACACTGAAATGCAGCATTTGTTCGGCCAGTTCTGCTCAGTGCATCTCTCAGCAAGCCAGATTTCAACATTCATTTGGTATGAGTGTCCTCAGCAGCAAAGACCAGCTGGAGATTCTGGTCTTGAATGATATTATCAATGGCTTTATTATTCTAACCTATCAGAGTTATGGCAAAGACCAGGATCCTACAGGCTGGTTTATAAAGTAGAATATCATCACAGTAGGCTGCATTGTCACACAAATCAAGATTTACCATGGACATAAGGATGCAGCATTCTTCATCAACAAAAATGACAGAGCCATATGAGCAGCAAATTGTAAGAAGGATATTTAACTTATTTATCTAAATGTAATAAATAAAACATTGGAAAATCTGCATATGAAGCTTCATTTGAAATTAACATGATAATGTAAAATAATGCCAAATAGATTTGAGACAATTGTCACTATACCTGCTAATCATACATGTTTAGGCAGATACTCAGAAAATCATTAAACAATATTATTTATGTCATTTTTTTCTTTCTAAGATCAGCTTCGGAGGTATTCCTCGACATAGAAAATCAGTGGCGTTCCCACATAAAAACTTTCATGGCTGCTTTGAAAATCTCCGTTATAATGGGGTGGATATCATTGATTTGTCCAAGAAACACAAACCACAGGTCCTCATCGTGGTAAGAAAGTCTATATGCAAGTTCAAGAGAAAAGGGAGCTGTAAGTTTTTTGATTGATTCAGCTTTAAAATATACCTCTTCTGAAGGCAGGGAAGGTACAAATCATATGTACAAGTATCCTTGGGGGATTGGTTCCAGGACCCCCCTATTGGAGCAATCCAAGAATGCTCAAGTCCCTTGTATAAAATAGCACAGCATTTGCATATAACCTAGGCACATCCTCCCACATACTTTAAATTGACTCTAGATTACTTACAGTAACTAATACAATGTAAATGGTTGTAATACAATGCAAATGATATGTGAATAGTTGCTGGTGCAGGGCAAACTCAAGTTTTGCCTTTTGGACCTTTCTGGAATATTTTCTCTAAATATTTTCCTGGTTGGTTGAATACGAGGATGCAGAACTCGGCATAAAGAGAGCCTACTGTACTTTTTCGTTCATGTTTGGTTTAATTTTTATATAGGTATGGAAACAGATGAATACTTTCACAAAGATGTTAAAGTACAATCATATAAAGCTTTTTAATGCAGTGTCTTTTTTTTTTTTTTTTTTTTTTTTTTTTTTGGCTGTGTTGGGTCTTCGTTGCTGGGCGCGGGCTTTCTCTAGTTGCAGCAAGCGGGGGCTGCTCTCCGTTGCGGTGCACGGGCTTCTCATTGCGGTGGCTTCTCTTGTTGCGGAGCACGGGCTCTAGGCACGCGGGCTTCAGTAGTTGTGGCTCACGGGCTCTAGAGCGCAAGCTCAGTAGTTGTGGTCCACAGGCTTAGTTGCTCCACAGCATGTGGGATCCTCCCGGACCAGGGCTTGAACCCGTGTCCCCTGCATTGGCAGGCGGATTCTTAACCACTGCTCCACCAAGGAAGCCCATGTCTTTTTTTTTTTAATTAATTAATTTATGTATTTACTTTTGGCTGCATTGGGTCTTTGTTGCTACATGCAGACTTTCTCTAGTTGCCGAGAGCGGGGGCTACTCTTCATTGCGGTGCATGGGCTTCTCATTGCAGTGGCTTCTCTTGTTGCGGAGCACATGGGCTTCAGTAGTTGTGGCACGTGAGCTCAGTAGTTGTGGCTTTCGGGCTCTAGAGCGCAGGCTCAGTAGTTGTGGCGCACGGGCTTAGTTGCTCCACGGCATGTGGGATCTTCCCGGACCAGGGATCAAACCCGTGTCCCCTGCATTGGCAGGCGGATTCTTAACCACTGCACCACCAGGGAAGTCCATGTCTTTCTCTTTGATTGGTTTCCTCTTCCTTCTTTCTCCCTTCTTTCCACATGGCTAGTCCCTCCATCAAGCTGAGATGTTACTAAGCTAGCATTTGTCCTTCCTTCTTTGGTCCATAATATTATACTGATCTATAAAGGAATCCTCTATAGATAGGTAGACTCATACTCACACATGTATTTATGAATTTATATGCCTCCGCATTTGGCATTGTTTAAAAAAAATCATTTTATATAAGCTTTTCTCCATCTTGATTTTCTGATTCAACTATACCTTGTAGGAATTCTTTTCAGTTATCAGGAATAGTTCCACGTTAGAATTTCTACGTCACTTTCCATTATGAAAGTGTACCATTATTTATCTAGTCATTTCCTACCCAAGGCATCTGCTTTATCTCTACTTTTTCACAACTACAAGCTCACAATTGCACATGTGTTTTCAGATACTGGGGGCTTTCATTTTGATGGGACAAAGTTCCAAAAGTAGAATTTCTTGGTTGGAAGTTTGAAACAGTTTTAAATTTTAATAAATGTTTGGATTGCCTTCCAAAAAGCTATAACATGACACTCCCCACCAGCAACGTATGATAGAGCCCTTCCATTACATCTCAGGCAGCCACATGTTCCACATCTGTTAGACTCTTGCCAGCTCAAGGAACATGAACTAATATCTCATTGTTACTTCATGTTTATGTGACTACTGGTGAATTAAATAATCTTTTCACTTGTTTCTTGTCCATTTGGATTTGCTTTTCTGATCATTGTTCACTCTTACTCTTTTCCCTATTTTTTATTTTATTTTTTTAACTTTTTGTTAATTTATAAAAGAGTTTTATATTTGATAGATAGTCCTTTGTCATTCATAGTCCATATATTTTTTCAGATTTATCAATTTTATATTAAACATTATATGATATGTTAAGTATATAAATATTTTTCTTTGTATGTGGTCAGTAGGTCTGTGTATTTCTTTATAGCTTTGGAATGTCTCTAAAATCCTATAACCTATACATGGTCTCATGGATTTTCTTGTAAGAATTTTTAATTGGTTTTATTTATCTATTTATTTTTAATTTTTTAAAAATTAAGTCTTTGTCTGATATTTATTCTTTATGTGATATATGATAAAGTTTAATTTTTATATGCTGCCTTATTGATATCCATTTGTTCCTACACTATTTAGTAACTAACCCAAACTTTAGCCCACATAGTTGAATTTCATTACATACTTACTTTACATATATTCTCAGATCTTTTTGTGGGTCCCTTATTCTGTTCCACTGCTATGTCTATTCCTGTAGTAATAACACAGTGACTTGATTACAGTGACTTCATAGTATGCTTTGCTATCTGGTAAGTTAAGTTCTGCCTCACTGTTTTTCTTTGCATTGTATTTTTTGGAGAGAAAGGGCAATGTTTGGGCATTTATTCTTCTATCTGAAATTTATGAAATTTTTTTTAATCACAGGGAAAATTTTTGTAGAGAGCTTAGTTGGAGTTACATTAAGTCCTTCCCATCCAGACACTATAATTAAAAATAGTTTGTTCTTGGAGCAATAGAGGTATCCTAGGGATTAAAAGCGTCTTTAAAAACAGAGTTATATAAAAAATAAAAACAACCTGCTAGGCAGGTCAGATCTTAGGCTGACTGATCGCCCTGGGTGACTTGGATTGCGAGAGCTTCGGAGACAAAACCAGCCTGCCTATGGCAGGACCAGCCTGGCCATATCCTTTTCTTCAGACGCACAAAAGCGCATCTCCTACCTAGAGTAAGATGTATCTGTTACCTGAGTGACACACTTATAATCTCATTTACATAACCAAGGCAAGTACAAGAAAGTTCCTGGTGTAAGTTATGCTTGGTGCTAGCCTTCACATTGGATAAAGACATCTATCACCTCAAGGGAAGAAAACTGTCTCTTCTACTCTTGTATCCCACACCCAGCATTAGGCCTGGGAGAGATGTGGCTTGGGATTCCTTTGCAAATGCTGAGAAATGGAGAAGATGGACAATTTCTAAGAGACTCAGAAATAGGTTTGCCCAGCTGAACAGTGCTTAGAGGGACCTATAAGGTAAATCTAGATTTAAGTTTCATGGGGAAGCCTAATTTTTAAAGGCCTAGATTGCTGGATCATTGATAAGAAATTCTGTAAATTTTGGAAAATCTGTTGTCAATGAAATGGAAACATCCCTCCTGTGCCTTCCTAAAGCCTCTTTCACTGTATTCACAGGGAAATGTGTCCTTCTCCTGCTCGCACCCTCAAACTGTCCCCATGACTTTTCTGAGCTCCAGGAGTTACTTGGCTTTGCCAGGCACCCCCGGAGAGGACAAAGTGTCTGCCATCTTCCAATTTCGAACGTGGAACAGAGCAGGGCTGTTGCTGACCAGTCAGTTTCAACACAGGTCAGGAGCTTTCATCCTTGTTCTTAATGATGGAAAACTCAAGCTGAGTCTCTCCCAGCCTGGACCTCCAGTAAGGGATGTCACAGCAGGTAATAAACGTCTTCTCTGAGATGATGTATAGGTATTTGCCATGACTGTACCTTCTTATATGTAAACCTAAGATTGGTGATCTCTAAAATAAATGAATGACTGAATCCATGAGATATTCATAATCCTACTAGAGGGAACTAGATTCTTTTTTCCTTTGAAATAGGTAACTCTAGGCTGTTGGTGTGTCAGTCAATGTGACAGAAGTTTACCTACATCAAAGCATAATTATCAAAAAGTTTAAAAATAAATGATTATCAGCTTATGGTTACCAAAGGGGAAGGAGAGGGAGGGATAAATTAGGAGTTTGGGATTAACAGATATGCACTGCTATATATAAAATGGATAACCAACAAGGACCTACTGTATAGCACAGGGAACTATACTCAATATTTTGTAATAGCCTGTAAGGGAAAAGGATCTGAAAATGAATATATGTATTTATATATGGTTGAATCACTTTACTGTACACCTGAAACTAACACAACATTTTAAATCAACTATACTTCAATAAAAAAATAAAATTAAAAAAAAGAAAAAAATTTATTTATAAGTTTGTGGTCAGTAACTAGCAGTAAACTTGAAATACTAGAAGACATTAGGCTAATCCCAAGTAGTCTTGAGAAAATAGATTTCTTTGAACTGCCTTTTAAACCTATATACACATTGATTTTCAAAATAATGTAAGTTATTTTTCCCTCTTACATCAGAGCCACTGCTTCCTTTGTACCTACTTGTTTTTGATAAGGCTTCTACTAACTGGGTGAATGTTCTGTAGTTTTCTGAGAAGAACCTGTTTATCTCTAGACTCACTTCTAAGTCATGTTATTTTTGAACTTTGGGGACTGCTTTGCATTTAAAACTGGTAAAATTTAAACCCAAGCAGGACCATGACATGTCATTCCCTGAATGTTGAATGTGAAAGGAATATCTTGCCTGACCTATGGTTATCAGTTTTGGACTGAAAAGCTGGGAATGAAAATTAACTTTTCCCTTCTTTTTATAAATAAAAAATATATGATGGTCAGCATGCAAATGAACTGAGTTGATAGTGTCAACTCAGATTCAGTAAATTGCCTAAATCTTGGTTTGTGTAGATTTATAATTTATATGTAATATGAGCTAAAAGAGATAGCTTTTTAGTGTTGTTTCACGTGGGTACACACCACCCTTCCTCCCAACACACATATATATTAGTTATTGAATTTTTTGTAAGCTGGCACTGACACATTACATAAATATTTTATTGCACCAATTTTTAAGGTTTTACAGTGTAATGTGCTATTTTTCAGAAGCAAACCAAAGAGAAATTACTCATGATGCTTGCTGCTTGCTTAAGTAGCATTTAAAGGGGAATCTTTTATGCATTTGAAATAGTTGAAAAATAAAACAGGCTGCAGTTTATTTCACTTTAAATCTTGTATCAAGTACCCAACCCATGTATCAGATTGAAACTTAAATTTCATTCAATGACATTGAAAAGACATCTTTTAGCGTATTTCCAGGTTTTAGATAATTTTTCCCAATAGTTATCTCAAGATAGTTCTGAAGAGATTGAGAAATGTACCAGGAGTGGATAATCTGGTGCATGTGTGTTCATATGGCTGGGCCCAGGTGGGGGAGGGTGGTGGAAATATAGGAAAAGTGGGAGCAACAGAGGAAGAGGGAGAAAATGAGTGTGCATGTTCACCGATGGAGTTCCCTTTATGTAAGAAAACACACAGTTCCACCCTTTGCCAAATTGTCTCTACTGCCGTGGTCATTATCTCCTATTATCAGAAGAAATTACGTGACTTAAGCAAGTGAGAGGGGTGTACGAGAGGACTCCCGTCCCACGCATGTTTCTAAGTCTGCCTCTGCTCCTTTGATATGTAGCCCACTTCTTCTCCTGAAGACTCAGTGTCTTCATCTTTAAAATGACACTAATATGAGTTATGGTGAGAATCCAGGGATATAACATATACAAACCCTTAGCACAGCACTGTTTATTAACAACTTCTGGTTATTAGTATTTCAACACTAGTCCCACAACCATGGCATCCCCCCAGATTGAAGCCTTTCGAGGGGCTGGAGGATTGTGATAGAGTTAGCATCATCTTCATAGTAGCAAAAATCAGAAATACAAAATCTACTCTCTGGTCTCCATCCAACCTTTGACAATAGTGTTGCTTGGGAAACAGGCTGTCCTTTCATCCGAAGTGGGCCGTGTTGAAACCACACTAAAGAAAAACAAAGGATGAGAATTATAATGGATAGATGGAGAAAATGAATCTAAGTGCCTGCATTTTATTTTTAAATTAGAATGACCACTTTTTCTAAGAACAGTCTTGTATTATGTAGGCGAATGGCATCTATTACAAATTCAAGGAGATATTCTGAGGACTTTCTGCAAGTTCTCCCATGAAATAACTCTGTATGCTAGATAGGTAGAGAGGGAGAGAGGGAGACAAAGGAGGGGCGGGAAGGGGAGAGAGGGGGAGAGAGAGAAAGAGAGGAAATAGTTCGCAAAATCAAACTAAATACTGGGTTTTAATGACAGATTTTAAGTGGACATAGTTATCATACTGACAGGTGTACTATGTAGCCTTTAAGAGAAACAGCAAATGATAAGACTGGAAGGAACATTTAGAGATTTTTGTTGTTGTTGTTCATTTTCTTTAGATCTAGGATTACAGAACTTCTTTCAAAACTTTATTTCAATTTCATAATATATGTTTTAAGTGTCTAACCTAAATCCTCCATATTCTAGTTCTCGGCTTTTCTCATGATCTTTCATGAACCAGTGTTGAGTCTTTGAAAATGTTTCTGGCTTCACAAATATAAAACAAAAAGCAAGAGTCTAGCATTTTTATTGTGTGTACATGTGCACGTGGTAGAAGTAACTGGTGACTTTAAAACTGTCCCCTCCCTGAAAGTGAGAAAGTGTTGGGAAGTATCATAACTAATATTTCTGAGAAAAACAAAGTTATAGCTGTTTTCACAACAGGATCTTTGACCTTCTGGGTCATGTTAGAAAATTACCCATTCAGGTGGATCTTGAGTCCACGTCAAAGTCATTAATGAGAGATCAAGCAGAAAAAAAAAAGCTGGTTTGAAGAGCATTTGAGGGACATGGATTCGCACGGTCAATTGGACTATACATACCAAAATATGATATTAAATTAGATAGGATGGGTTAACTTTCTACCAGAAATACCACCATATTTGGGGGGGGTGGTGGCTAACATCCCCATTGGACTCTAACGTAAATTCCCACAGGTTGACTTTTAAACTTATAGAGCTGTAAACAGTCTGTACCTTTATCATTCATAAAATATATTAGTTAAATATATTGGGACATTCCCGAAGATGCTCAGATTAGAGTCATGCCATCTCACTAGCATGCTCACGCATGGCCTCAAAAAATCAAGCAGTCATCCCACTGTTGTTTTTCAGTGAGTGAAAGTATTTCTTTATGACCGCCTTCCCTGTTGACCAACATAATTTCTAAAGATTCCAATTATTCCCCGCCCCCCTGCCCCCTTAATTGAAACATGCATCTCTTGGGACTGCTGTGGGAGTTGCAGTGGCTTCCTGTAAGGGGAGGAATCCCTTGCCCTTGGCCAAGTGACTCATTTTGGCCAATGGCACGTGAGCAGAAGGGGCCTGGGCCGCATCTGAGTAGAAGCTGCCAACGCCATAGCAAGATTCTCCCAAGTGCCATTTTCTCTAAGTCGTGAGACAGGGATGGGGGCTGTGCATTAGCCTTGGTCCTGCATGAATAAACACCTGGAACACAGAGGACAGAGATCCAGCTGGCCTAGGGCCAGAGCAAGAAACAAACCCTAGTTGTTACTCATTGAAACTTGGTGGTTGTTTGTGTCCACAAAATAACCTAGTAGAAACTAACACAAATTGTCTGGGTGCGTGTACTGGGACACATACTGCTTATTGATTTATCTGCATGACACAGCATCGGTTTTTCATTCAATAGAAGACCCAGCAGGTAAGTCTGTAGGAGAGTCATGCACAGTTGGTAGCTGGTCAACAATTCAACTAATTGACCATTCTCAACTCCACCACTTGAAGAAAATATAGATATTTCTTCTCACGGATTCAAGAGACAGTGCTGCTTTTAAAGGACTGATAATCTTTTTTTTTTTTAATTAATAATGTAATAATAGCTTGATATACTGTATCAAATTTGGAAAAAGAATAGAAAATGTAAAAATGACATAAAATGAAAAACACAATCCCCTCATCCAAAAATGAAGGTTAATATTTAAGAATATTTCTTGCCACTCTTTTCCATGTTTATGTAATGCTTGAATATGTACCCACACACATACTTTAATGTAATGCTTTTATAACTTTATATTCTATGAATTTTCATGTTTTTTTAATACTTAAATTATTATTTTTAAAGACTGCCAGTATATTTTTTTCTAAATAGTCTACCCAGATGATTATAGATAATGACAATATACGAAAGTAAGAAAAAGTTTTTATTTTTATAACTTACATTTTTGGAAAATACCTGTACTTCTCGACATCTCAAACGAGATGGACTAGGTGAGGCTGAAATATGTCCGATGCCATGCAATTGGAAATATTTTATCATTTCATGATTGTTCAGGGTCATTCATGGAAATTGTATTCAATTAAGGCCCTAAGACTTGAAGAAACCAATGCTGCACTTTCCAAGGCAGAATGGGCGATCCACTCTTGTTTCCTCTTTACCCCTTTCATTCTGATTTCTTTCTTTTCTTTTCTATTTGCACATTTCTGACTAAACTGAGTGGTGAGAAAGTGAAAAACACCCCTGGCAGTGTGCATATAGGCCATAATATTCCTAACTGAACATAATAATTTTTGTCATTACATAAACAAGTACCAGACAGGCCAGTCCGTGACTGTGGTGGATAAGATGCAAGGACCCTCTGCAATTACAAAATTTATTCAACAAGCCCCTCTTCCTACTGACATGGGTAGCACTTTCCTCTAGATTAGAGTGACCAGCATACCACATCACCTAATTGCCTACTTAGAGCCCCCTAGCCAAGCCCACATCTACCCTACACCTCTCTCTGTCTCTCTGTGTCTTCCGTGGTGCATTCTCCATTGCCCAGCCAGCCAAATGACCTGGGTGGGCTTCAGGTGAGTTCTTGGTGGTCTGTGGCAGGTGGTCCAAGGTAGGTATCATATTGTTTTCAAGTACTTGCTCTGTTTACAGGCATCTGTAGGGTTTATAGGAATCTCTTTTAACCCATTTTGTTTACTTCCAGGTGCTGGATTGAATGATGGGCAGTGGCATTCCGTGTCCTTATCTGCAAAAGGGAATCACCTGAGTGTGATGGTGGATGGTGAGGCCGCCTCCATGGCTCATTCCCTGCGTGGGCAGATTGATTCAGGCGACACCTATTATTTGGGGGGTAAGTGAAAGGAACTGAGCTACACTGGCAATCAAACCATCTTTATCTTTCTAGCTCCTGCCTTCTAACCCATGTTGTTAAATGAAAATTATTACCGAAGAATGATTTTTCTCTTTCAGTTGTAGTCATTGGGAATGCTGAGTGGACAAAGATGATAAATTATGGTCTAAAATGCAAGTCTACTAGTTGGCTTTGTTTAAAAGTGCACGTAATAAGATTGGTTTTAAATTCGGCACTTGTTTACAACTATGGCTGCACATTGCAATCACCCGGAAAGCTTCAAAATTCTGATGCCTGGCTGCATCCCCAAAAATCCTGATTTAATTGGTCCCGAGACCTGGACAACAGGTTTCCTGATGCTCTCTGGGTGATTCTATGTGCAGATAATATTGCGGGTCATTGCTCTCTCTCTCACCCTTAATACCTTGCCATAGGGAATTTTCTTAATGCCAAGTGACCCTTGTAACCTTTCCTTCAGATTTTATGTGCCAAGTTTATTGCTGCATGTGGGTGTTCTTCTTCTGTCTGTTGGCTTCTCTTCTGCCTGGAGCCTGGCTACTCACAGTGTGGTCCATGGACCAGCAGCATCAACATTACCTAGAAGCCTCTTAGAAATGCAGATGCACCGTCCCTGACCTCCTGACCAGAATCTGCATTTCACCAAGATCCCCAGGTGGTCTGTTGCACTTTAAATTTAAGAAACATTCTATTCCCACTGCCTGTACAAAGGGCATCATCATATACAACAGAGGAAGAAATTAATTTAATGGCTATTAATATGTCACTCATTGCTTAGTGATGGATTTTACCAAGACCGCACCAGGCCATCTCCCCGGGACTGTAGTGCATGGGTGTTTGCTTGCTTAGTGGACCTTGATTGAGTCCATCCAGGATCTTTTCCACCAGGGAGGGGGAGCTTCTGAAGGTAATAAATCTCCATCCCTGGGGCATTCAAGTGAAAAATCCTGAGCCATTGGAAGCTTAGAACTGTCACCTGTAAGACTTATTTTTTAATCTTGGCTTGAAGTCCTCTCTGACGTTATTGCTGTTTTGCACTTTATACTTGTTTTTTTTCTAAAATAAGTTTGGAATCATGGTGGAGATAGCTTGATAGCCCAACAAGAAAGTATAAAATTCTCCCTTAAGAACTGACAACAAGCACATCAACCATGAATCAGGTTGTTTAATCTTTCAAGTCCCCTAAAGCAACCTTTACTGTGAAAGGTGGAATTGTGCCAGCAGCTTTAAAAGATCAGATTGCTTTCTTTCCTTGCCTGTTAAATGTGACGCATTTCTGACCCGGATACTCTTTTAAAACTTTACACTTCTGATGGATTTTGTAGCTCTGGAGAGAAACAGATTCCTTCAAAACTAAGTAAAGAATTTATCCAAGAGCTATAATTTAAAAGTTAAAAGATTTTGAAGTACTAAAAGATATAGAAAGAACAATCTGTGCTCTAGTGTTTAATGACACAAAATAAAACACCTTTAACATTTTGTATTGAAAAGTAAAAAAAAAAAGTACTTTTCGAATCATCTTTCATGTTGAACATTCTACATACTCAGAATGTGGAATGCACAGCTACATGAGAGTAGGTACTTGCCATAAATATTTACATACTGATGTGACATGAGTCAGTCGTTACTATGAAATAGATCATATGCACACATTTTAAGAAGACTACTATTGTTTCCTAAAAGAATATATGTGGGTGCATCCCCTCATCTACAGAATTAACCACTACAACACATTTGAATCTTCCCTTGCTCCTCCAGACTTTCATTCCCCTCGTTAAGTATTACCCTGCTTTTATTAAACCAATCTTTGTATTGCTTTTCTTTGTAATCTATCATGTATGTAGGTAACTTTAAACAATAAATTGTCTTGTGTTGCCTTGCTTTTAACTTTATGAATAGGATAATCCTGCATTCATTCTTCTGTGACTTGCATTTTTTTTGTTCTACATTAGTTTTTGAGGTCCAGCGATGTAGATATGAATAGCTAATCAATTTTCATGGCTGTATGCTTTTTGATGCATATTATACCATGTTTTACACATCTATTTCACCATTTTATGTTGATAGACATTTTGATTGTACCCATTTTTTATTATAAAAATGTATAAATATTGGTACAGCTGCTAAGAACCATCTTACCAGTGATTTTTAAATTTTCCTTATGCACAAACTATCTGACTTTCCTAATAAGTACAGTCAATTTAGTGAAACAACAGTCAGTATCATGGTTTTAGTGGCACGCTCCAATGGTTAAGATGAATGAATGCTCAAGAACCCACAGTTGTCACATTGGTTGTGCACATAGACCCAGCCATTGGCTCCACTAATATCTATGAAAGGACCCTGGAGCTCTAGAGAAAATGTGTTGAAAATGTATAAAGAGCCTTTCTTGTGTATTTTCATAAAATTGTGCTGATGTGCAGGCTGTCTTGTTAATATAGTTTCCAAGAAGAAAGTGTCCCTAAGATGAGTGGAATTACAAAGTTTAAACATTCCATGAGACAGTATAATGACTTTTCTTCATTACAACTTTCCTATTTTTCTGATGTAATTCTGTGTTGGCACTGAGTGGCAAAAACAGAACTTGCAGTCACAGCACTTTCTTCCTAACCAGTGTATAAATTTAGAGTGACCTCTGTATGCATGGCTCTAAATATCCAGTTGATTCCTACAGAACAGTTTCAGCCACTGAGTCAAACGAACTTAGTCAACTGTACATTTTATATCGACACAGCAACATCTTTTTTTCCTAGAGAAAGAATATATACTATTTAAAAAATTCAAGTAATGCCTTTGCCAAACTAAAACAAACAAAACCAAAACACACTAATTTACTAATGTTAAATAAAAATGTGGATACTATTTTTACTCAAGGAAAACCAGGAGAGGCAGGTCTAGGACCAACAGGCATGGAGTTCTGATTCTCAATAGATTTATTATATTCACAAGTTTTATGCACATGTAGAACCCTTGCTCAGGGCCCCTTTGTCTGCATAATTCATTGGATGTTCCAGCCCTGTTCTGGGTAAAGTAGGACAGGTCAGCTACAGCTTGAGTGGAAGCTCTACCCTGAAAACTCCAATGTCTGGGTAATTTATTCAATCCAAAGAGTAGCTTATGTCAGTATCTGTTTACTTATCTTTTTGATTAGTGTCTGTCAGTACCAGAATATGTGTGATGTTGACATGGAAGTGAACTTCATCCAATCCGTGCTTTCTAGCAATATTTGGACTAATAAAGCCAGTGTTCCTGGGTCAACTAGGTGAAAGCCAGTTAATGATATCTGATTTTTCACGGAAAACAATACCCCGTGTTCTGAAATACTCCTTGACCAGGTTTCCTTCCCATTACTGGTTTTCCTGATGGATAGTCAACTGCAAGTTTCCAATTATCATTATATGATCAGTCAAATTTCGTTGCAATGCTTCACTGTAAAAGCAGACTAGTACGGCTTGCTGTTAGTTAGGGTGACCGTATAATTTCAGGACACTTTAGCAAATGAAGGAGATGATCTCAGTGATTATTGCAGGACAGAAGCATAAACCAGGGCTCTGTGGCTACCTGGAAGTCTCTATTTTGGCCTGGCAGTCTCAGAGCACAGCTTTCTTACCGTGAGAAGGGTCATCTATATACTAATAGCAGCATTTCTTAAACGTCCCATGAGGGATCTGTGATCTAGATATCTCACTTTCCTTTTCTGCCTTTTCTTAATCTGTGCTTTTTTTGTAATTTGTCTTTCAACAGCAGTTTCACTATAGTATACTGTACACAGATTTTTGGTGCCTGCTATTAAGGGTGGTGGAAAGTTAAGCTCTTAATAAATTCCCTTTTATGGAATCTTTGTACTACTCAATAGCATACTTGAACTGCGGAGTCAGGGAATATTAAGCTATGTTCAAAACCCCCCAAGTGTCCTTCTGTGAAACATCAGCAGGCCAACAAGCCTGTGACAAGTCTAATGAAGTCTCATCTGAGGACCCATTCTGGTGCAGTGACATAGTGACAATTTAACTGTCGTCCTCAGAGGTACTTAAACTTCTGAGTCCCTCAGTCATGATGGATATCTTTCATTAATTTAGCAATAACTATTCAATGTCCATTTCACTCTCCATCCCAAATCAGGTCATTGATGAATGGCCCTCTGCCATTTTATCACCAGGGCTTCAGGGCAGCCATCTGTATGGACAAATGAGTGTCTCCTACCCTGAGCTTCTCTTGGGCTCTGATACCCTACTTCCTGACCTTTATGTCATAACTGAGAATTGAGCACTCAGGGCTCAAACTTTCCTTCTTTAAAGTTTCGCTTTCAGAAAGCTTTCCTCGTGACAACTGGATATGGTTTTGTGTTCTCCTAACAGATATAGTTAGATACTACATTGTATTTTGGATGAGTTTGAGGCTGGTGATATGGAGAAAAGGAAGAAAACAGAAAAGGAATAACAGTGATTCCACAAAACTATTTATTGACTTATGTTTCCTATGTTTTATCCTAACATTCTTAGTTACTAAGTGCGGTAAGTACAAGTCACCTATAAGATATAAAGATATACCAAGTTTCTCCATTTCCACTAAGATCAGGAACAAGACAAGGTTGCCCACTCTCACCACTATTATTCAACATAGTTTTGGAAGTTTTAGCCACAGCAATCAGAAAAGAAAAAGAAATAAAAGGAATCCAAATCGGAAAAGAAGAAATAAATCTGTAACAGTTTGCAGATGACATGATACTATACATAGAGAATCCTAAAGATGCTACCAGAAAACAACTAGAGCTAAACAGTGAATTTGGTAAAATAGCAGGATACAAAATTAAGGCGCAGAATCTCTTGCATTCCTACACACTAATGATGAAAAATCTGAAAGAGAAATTAAGGAAACACTCCCATTTACCACTGCAACAGAAAGAATAAAATACCTAGGAATAAACCTACCTAAGGAGGTGAAAGACCTGTATGCAGAAAACTATAAAACACTGGTGAAAGAAATTAAAGATGATACAAACAGATGGAGAGATAGATATACCATGTTCTTGGAATGGAAGAATCAATATTGTGAAAATGACTATACTACCCAAAGCAATCTACAGATTCAATGCAATCCATATCAAACTACCAATGGCATTTTTCACAGAACTAGAACAAAAAATTTCACAGTTTGTATGGAAACACAAAAGACCCTGAAGAGCCTAAGCAATCTTGAGAAAGAAAAATGGAGCAGGAGGAATCAGGCTCCCTGACTTCAGACTATACTACAAAGCTACAGTAATCAAGACAGTATGGTACTGGCACAGAAACAGAAATATAGATCAATGGAATAGGATAGAAAGTCCAGAGATAAACCCATGCACATATGGTCACCTTATCTTTGATAAAGGAGGCAAGAATATACAATGAAGAAATGACAGCCTCTTCAGTAAGTGGTGCTGGGAAAACTGGACAGCTACATGTAAAAGAATGAAATTAGAACACTCCCTAACACCATACACAAAAATAAACTCAAAATGGATTAAAGACCTGAATGTAAGGCCAGACACTATAAAACTCTTAGAGGAAAACATAGGCAGAACACTCTATGACATAAATCACAGCAAGATCTTTTTTGACCCACCTCCTAGAGAAATGGAAATAAAAACAAAAATAAACAAATGGGACCTAATGAAACTTCAAAGCTTTTGCACAGCAAAGGAAAACATAAACAAGATGAAAAGACAACCCTCAGAATGGGAGAAAATATTTGCAAATGAATCAACGGACAAAGGATTGATCTCCAAAATGTATAAACAGCTCATGCAGCTCAATAGTAAAAAACAAACAACCCAATCCAAAAATGGGTAGAAAACCTAAATTGACATTTCTCCAAAGAAGATATACAGATTGCCAACAAACACATGAAAGGATGCTCAACATCACTAATCATTAGAGAAATACAAGTCAAAACTACAATGAGGTATCACCTCACACCAGTCAGAATGGCCATCATCAAAAAATCTACGAACAATAAATGCTGGAGAGGGTGTGGAGAAAAGGGTACCCTCTTGCACTGTTGGTGGAAATGTAAATTGATACAGCCACTATGGAGAACAGTATGGAGGTTCCTTAAAAAACTAAAAATAGAGCTACCATATGACCCAGCAATCCCACTACTGGGCATATACCCTGAGAAAACCATAATTCAAAAAGAGTCATGTACCACAATGTTCATTGCAGCTCTATTTACAATAGCCAGGACATGGAAGCAACCTAAGTGTCCACCGACAGGTGAATGGATAAAGATGTGGCACATATATGCAATGGAATATTACTCAGCCATAAAAAGAAAAGAAATTGAGTTATTTGTAGTGAGGTGGATGGACCTAGAGTCTGTCATACAGAGTGAAGTAAGTCAGAAAGAGAAAAACAAATGCCGTATGCTAACACATATATATGGAATCTAAAAAAAAAAAAAAGGTTCTGATGAACCTAGGAGCTGGACCGGAATAAAGTCGCAGACATAGAGAATGGACTTGAGGACACGGGGAGGGGGAAGGGGAAGCTGGGACGAAGTGAGAGAGTAGCATTGACATATATACACTACCAAATGTAAAGTAGATAGCTAGTGGGAAGCAGCCACATAGCACAGGGAGATCAGCTCGGTGCTTTGTGTCCACCTAGAGGGGTGGGATAGGGAGGGTGGGAGGGAGACGCAAGAGGGAAGAGATATGGGGATATATGTAAATGTATAGCTGATTCACTTTGTTATACAGCAGAAACTAACACATCATTTTAAAGCAATTATACTCCAATAAAAATGTTTAAAAAAAAAGATATATCAAGTTTTTCCAGATACATCCAACCCTTCAGTAATTTTCTTACAAATTAAATGTGTGCATTTTCACATAAGACAAGAAAATGGTAAAGGAAAGCTGTAGAGTTAAACAGTTTTTTATGACATAACATTAAATTTGAAATGTCAAAATCCCATTGAGGTTAATTTATGAGGTTTCATTGTGCCTTTAATGGTTTCAACCTGATGCAGGCCTTGGCTTATTTTGAATTCTATTTGTCAGAAATACAAAACATTAAAGCCTCAGTCACTGAAAGAAAAGTAAAGATAAACTGTGTGTATTTTACGAAAATTCTTAGGTAGAAAGCTAGTATCTATTATGCAGGAACAAGAAGAGGCTCTATCTTTAGTTTTTGTTCTTTGAAAGTACACCAGTGATTTCAAGACAGAAGTACAAAGAGAGATGAATGAAAAACACATAAGTACAATGAGCAAAATCTTTACTTTATAAAATTACTTATTCCATTCGATTTAAAAAATAAGAATCTGATAAAATAACCTCAAACCCCAGGCTGTAAATATTAACATAAGTATTCCTGAATATTTAAATGATTGGAAAATACAAAGCAAAAAGACAAATAATTATGACATTGTATCTAAAAAGTTAAAACAGTTCTGGAAATGATATAAATGAAACATAATTTTATAAAGCAAAGCATAAATAAAATAGGTAAATTTCGTGTGAAACAAAATTTACTTGACAATTTTTGGGAATTAAAACAATGTTAATTATTAAAAATGTTGTGCTTCTTTCATATTTGCACATGAAAATGAAGTATTCAGTTCAGTAAATGCTTTGACCTTTTGTCCTATGTAGGGCTGTTGGTGTGTTCCCTAGGAAGCTGCCTCTTCATGGGAGATTTGCGTGTGGGTGGTTGAGAGGGGGTAATTCTTGGGAACAACACCTGGAAGGTTGAAAGAGCAGCTGGGATGGGCAGAGAGACAAGTTGAACTGCAGTGCAGTTGCAACAGAAGTCTCTGAATACCCCAAGGGGGAGTCTGAAGCAGGGATGCCCTTCACGGAGGTCCCAGTTGAGAAAATGGGTCTCTGCCACTGCATTGCATCACTCCATTGTATTCTTGGGCACCGTTGTCCCTGGGGAGGGGCACAGCCTTATGAGAGTCAGCTCCCTTCAGCCTGGCAGATCCTGGGGAGAACCTCAGTCTTGAATAGGGGGGAATAATGGAATCTGGTTTCTGTACAGCAGATTTCCCTAAATTGTTGCCTTTTACAGAAACGTTTCACAATGACAGCATTCTCTTACCCTAACTTTCTTTTTTTTTTTTTTCTTTATAAATTGTTTTCTTTAATCCAAAAAGGAGTGGGAAATGGGGGGGGGGTTCATTTAATTATTTAATTTTTTGAGGATCACCTAAGCCCCTCCACCACTTTCTATTATGAAAAGTTTCAAGCACACAGAAAAGTGGAAAGCAAAGTACAATGAACACCCATGCGCATACCACTGAGTTTCAATAATTAACATTTTGCTATATTTGCATTTTCCCCTGAACCATTGAATATAAGCTACATACATCATGACACTACACTTTGAGATATTTCAACATACATCTCCTAAAATATGGATATTCTCCTACATAGTATCATTTTTGCTCTTAACAAACTTGACAGTAGTTTCCCAAAATAATCTAATACCAAATCTATAATCATCCCAATTGTCCCCAAGATGTTTTTATGGTTTTAAACATTTGAATCAAGATCCAATCAAGCTTCATGCAACGCAAACAGCTATGTCTTTTTAGTTTATTTTAATCTAGAAAAGTCTCCCATTCCACCTCTTCCCTCTGATACTGACTTTGAAAAGCCTGAGCCAGGTGTGTTGTAAAGTGTCCCATATTATGCTCTTACCCTAACTTTCCCCTTCCTCTCTTACATTGCCAATCTTGCTGTAGGCAAATTTAAGAACCTGTGATTCCTTTAGGGGACAACTAAGTGGAGGGTAGGAGGGCGCTCAAAACCCTGCTGGCCCCCCATGTGAAGAAGGTGGTTCTAGACCCCATCTTGCTTTGATTTTGATTTCAAAGCCATGTGCTTGCTCATAATCATTATAAGAGCATTGTCTCTTGGGAAACCTAGGAGGATAAAACAAAACCACTCTATGAGAATTGTGGTGGGTGAGTTACAGCAAACCAATTAATGGCTGTAGCAGAACTTGTAAAATTTAACTCTTATTATTGAAATTAATCAAAACTCATTTCTTTTTTTTCATAGAATATTCTGTGTTGCTTATTTTTCTCCATTATTTGCAATGCCATATCATTATGAGATATTGTTAATTTGTCTACGTGTTAATGTTGAAAGATATTTGACTAAAGTGCCTAATTAAAAAAAGAAAAGTAAATATAAATTGCTATTAGATTTCTTAGACCAGTTATTATCAAAAGTGTTTTAAAATATGCCTGTGCATGCACACACATGCACATACAGAGTGGATATTTAACAGTTTTTAGATGAATGGAGGGTGTCCAGGTCAATTCTCAATTTAAAAGTATTTTTCAAGCATTTTAAATTTAGCAAGTCCTATTATGCCTGTAACTTTTTTTCTGATTCTACTATCACATGCCCTTAGTTCATCTAATTTAACATCATGCTAAAAGGAGTGATTTCTTGAGTATGCTTTCAAAAAAGAAATCAAACTGCTTAAATTAAATGTACAGTAATTCTATTTGTCAGATTTCACATCTTCCCTTCCTTTCATCTCTCCATAAGCCTGGCTTTAGTTATTATTTTTACACGTTACCAATACCAACAAATTTTGTTCTTGTCAGCTCTCCACCACCCTATCCATGGGTAATGTGACCTTCCCAAATGGTGTAGGAAGTCTAATCTTCAGGTGTCTGCAAACAGGGGGAGGTAGCAATTTTTGCATATGAGAAATACCGTACAATATTTTTTCATAACTATTTATTTTCTCCTGTGTGTGTCTCCATGTTCATTCAGGCTGTCCCGACAACAGCTCTGACCCTGGATGTGCAAGTCCCCTGGATGGATTTCAGGGCTGCCTGAGGCTCATCTCCATTGGTGACAAAGCGGTGGATCCCATCTCCATACAGCAGGGGGCGCTGGGGAGTTACCGTGACCTCCAGATAGACACCTGTGGCCTCACAGACAGGTAGGCAATCTCATGTCAGCATGCCTGTTTTCAATTTTTTGATAGTAGATTACAAACAAATGAACCGCTGGAAAAGAGCATATTCTTGCCCCTTCTCTATTACTGATATCCATTTCATAGGGGAAAATTATATTTACATTGAAAACAAAAATGACAAACTTTAAATAATTGCTTCTTTCCAATGATATTTTCTTAGAAGACACACTCTCATGAATCTTCCTTGTGTATGCCTCCAAGCTCCTTAATTCACACAGAATACTATTGATGCTGTTATAATTATTGATTAGTATATACTTTAAAAAATTCGAACATTGCACAAAACAGATTAGAATATTCTAAAGAGATCATTGAGGACCCGGAAATAAAAATTCTATGTGGTCAGCTGCATTCACCTTACACTCCCTATTCTACAGGAAAAGTGAAAAGTAACTCTTCCTTTGAGAAAGGTTGAAGCTTTGGGGATTTCTAGTGATGTTGTAAACACAGTAAAGAATGGAGAGAATTCAGTTACCACATACTGAGCATGGTACCACTTCACTGAAGAAGACAAGAAAGGCAAAGCTTTAAAACAATAGCATATTAAAATTGATAAGCATTGCAACTTTACTGCAGTTATTTGTTAGTCATGTCTGACTTTTAAGTAATTTTGGCTAAAAGGGATGGCTTAACCATCACACATTCAAGTTTTTTTCTGTGACTGGTATGTCTGACTTCTCTGCAGTAGGAGTGCATTAAGTTCGTGTTGAATAAATATACACACTCCAGACATCCTCACACATCCATACACGGGCACCTTTCCAAAGTTCACACTGCACAGAGTCCTTTGTGGAGTAAATCTAATCTAAATTTAACACTAATTGAAATTCCCTGTCATGTCCAATTAACTACAAGTTACAGTGCAATCTAGCAGTGTATGAGAAGATCATAAATTCCCAGTATGTCAAATATTGACTCACAAGAATTTGAGTTCTTTAATGCAAATGTCCATGGCCATATGTTCACATTCTATTCATTTGTAGAGGAAAAAAAATGATTTAAAGAATTTAGAAAAAACTCTCTACCCTAATTTTCAGATTATAAAAATTTTTTTTGGCATGGAAAGTATAACATCATCTGCAAGTTATAATTGCAGCCAGCTCTGGCATCCTGAATCTTGGTATTGGGAGAGGGTTAGAGATGCTCTCTTGGAAGTAGAGTACATCCTCTCACCCATGGGAATGGCTTTTAGTGGGTCAGGAGGGTGGGAGGTCACAGCTCACTGCCAGTAGCCTGGTTGTCACTTCGGTCGGGAAGCTCACAGAAAGTTATATTAGTGCTTGGAGAATTCCATCACAACACGTGTGTAATCACAATATTTATCTCACATAAAGGTTGCCTGTTTGTGCATAAAGGTCTTTATTTCAAAAACAGAACAAAAAACCAATGTATCTGTGTGTGTGTGTGTGTGTGTGTGACCAAAATAGAAAAATAAAATAAATTTCCACATCACATTTTTAAAAGATTTTCAGGTATCTGTGCCAGTCTATGGAGACATCTGTGGTATTAAGTTACCTTCTATAAAACTGAGGCTCATGGCAACTTTGTAAGTGGTTATAAACATAGCTATTGGCACTTTGGATGGCCTATATATTCACTACTTGTAATTTTTTATGGTTCAACATCTAAAGACATATCCTTACTCTCCATTCTTCTTAATACTAAAAATATTCATTTTTTCTCAACCCTTTAGTCCGTACCTACTAACTGCATGTCCAATGCACCATGAAATAGATTCACTTAAAAGTGCAGCAAAGCAGACACTCACACCTGGGCTGCCTTCGGGCACTGGGCACTGTACACAGCCATCCACCCAGCCCACCACCCTGCCTGCCCAGAGCAAGTCCTAATGTGCTCAAGTGAATCTGAGATTTATTATTAAAATGCAGCTAGCTTTATAACTTCTATCCATCGGTCACAGGGATTAATAATTCATGATACATAGCAGCGTTCCTCACACTGTAAATGCTGAAAAGATGTTTGAAATCCTAGGGGTACTTAGGAAACTTTTCTGAGCCATATAAGGACTTGTGCATGATGCTCTGTCTTCCTGTGGCTCAGATGACACTTTATAGGGAAGGCAGCGCAGTCCTTTGGGACAAGGCTATGGGGAGGGGAGAGCAGTGAGGAGGGATCCTGTCTTACACCCTTTGGGTTTTGGACATTAGGATTTCATGTCATGTGACTCAGGCTGCATAGCTCTTTTCAGGTTCTTTTTGGGCTCAGGTGTTTGCTGTCTAGAGCACCCCCAGCCAGGGATGGTGCTGATGGGGTTACTTTTCTCACTTCCACTGCCTTTGGCCCAACATTAATCTTCTAGATGCTAAATGTGACACTGTGCATCATACATCTTGGGGTTCTTTTTAATAGAAAATAACGCATTTAGAAGAAAATTAATTACCACAAACTTTAAGTTCTTATTTATGAAAAAAAAAATCTTATCCCAAAACATTTCTAGGTGAACTATGATATTCTTTATCACAGAGCAGTCATTTTCACTGCGTTAAAAAGTATGGAATCTATTCTAGTATGATTTTAGAGAGTTCCAACGTGTCAAAATGAAAGGCAAGAAGTTACTTTGTTCAAACAAGGGGTAAAGGGGATGGGCCCTGCTCGGGTCAAGCCACCCTTTCAGTCCAATGGGGTTCTTCGGTAACATGATCTGAAATGCCACCACTCCTAATAGTCTGTGACTTTGCTATAGACTGTCCTGTTCTTTGACTGTTGTAGTAATTTGCTGACTGTCAAGGTATGGATGCCCCATCGTAAACCTCTCCAGAAAGATAAATAAGTCGGGCACCATTTATTCCACACGTGAATCCCAACTGGCCCAAGCTGATTTTGAAATTCACAGTCTTAAGGTTGACAAACTGTTCTGAAATTTGTCAGAAATTAAAAATAAGCAGATCCAGGAAAAATTTCAAAAAATCTATTATGTATCATTTTATTTCTTTTTAAAGTAAAAGTGAGTTTGCCTATTTCCAGTTCTTACTGACAGTTGAAATTTTTCCATATTTTTCCAAAGAAAACCAAAATAGTTCTTTGGTTAGATCTACTGGAATTTCAGTGTCTGGGAGTGTAATTTGTGCAGTATTAGAGGAGAAAAAAATATCATACAATAGCCCGATGCTCCCTTTCATCTTTTGTTTTTCCTACTTTCCTTTTAACGATGTTTGTTTTACCTTTTCTGATTTGCAGATAAGTGGCTGTTGGGGAGCCGACTGGGATGAAACAGGGGTGTACGTTGCTCTCTGGGTTCATTCTGTACTGTTTTCTAAGCAGAGATCCTATCATTGGTGTGAATCTCTCTTTTTCTTAATACACTTTGTGGTAGTTTGTTATGGCAATAATAGAAAAATAATATAACATTTATATAAAATTATGTATAAATTTATAAATCTATACACACACATATTTTCTTTCTCTAAGGTGAGATTTTGTATACATTTTAGTTTTATATACTTGCCTGTATTAAGTCCCTCACAATGAACATTTTTTAATTAATGCACTTTATTTTTTTTTTAAATATTTTGGGAACTGGTGGGTTTTTTAATTTTTTTTTAAGTATTTGTTTATTTATTTATTTATGGCTGTGTTGGGTCTTCGTTTCTGTGCGAGGGCTTTCTCTAGTTGCGGCGAGCGGGGGCTACTCTTCATCGCGGTGCGCGGGCCTCTCACTGTTGCGGCCTCTCTTGTTGCGGAGCGCAAGCTCCAGACGCGCAGCCTCAGTAATTGTGGCTCATGGGCCCAGCTGCTCCGCGGCACGTGGGATCTTCCCAGACCAGGGCTCGAACCCGTGTCCCCTGCATTGGCAGGCAGATTCTCAACCACTGCGCCACCAGGAAAGCCCAATACACTTTATTTTTTAGAGCAGTTTTAGGTTTGCAGAAAGTATAGAGAGTTCCCCTTTATCTCCTCTCTTCCCAGTCTCCTCTCACACAGTTTCTGTATTATTAACATCTTGCATCAGTGTTGTACATTTATTACAATTGATGAACTGATATTGATACATTCTTATTAACCAAAGTCCATAGTTTACAAGTTCACTCTTTGTGTTAAACAGTTCTATGGGGTTTTACAAATGCATAATGTTATGTCTTCACCATTACAGTATCGTACAGAACAGTTTCACAGTCCTAAAAATCTCCCATGCTTCACCTACTCAATCCCTCTCCCTTCCCCCAACCCCTGGCCTGGAAATCACTGATCTTTTTACTCTCTTCATAGTTTTGCCATTTCCAGGATGTCATATAGTTGGAATCGTGCTCTACGTAGCCTTTCATTTTGTAATATGCATTTAAGGTTCTTCCATGTCCTTTGTGGCTCATTTGTTTTTAGTGCTAAATAATATTCTGTACCACAAGTTCGTCCATTCACCTACTGAAGGACATCTTGGTTACTTCCAGGTTTTGGCAATTAACAAAGCTGCTGTAAACATTTACGTGCAGATTTTTGTGTGGAAGTAAGTTTTCAACTCATCGGAGTAAATACCAAGGAGTACAATTGCTGGATCATTTAGTAAGAAGATGTTTAGTTTTGTGAGATACTGCCAAACTGTCTTCCATTTTGCATTCCCACCAACAATCAATGAGAGTTTCTGTTGTTCCTCATCCCTGCCAATATTTGGTGTTGTCAGTGTTTTGGATGCTTGCTATCCTAATAGGTCTATAGTGTTATCTCATTGCTTTAATTTGCATGTCTCTACTGACATATGATGCTGGGAAGCTTTTTATATTTTTATTTGCAATCTTGATACCTTCTTTGGCCAGGTGTCTGTTCAGATCTTTTGCCCTGGGTTTTAATTGGTTATGTCCTTATTGTTGAATTTAAGAGTTCTTCCTATATTTTAGATACCAATCCTTTGTTAGATACGTGTTTTGCAAAAGTTACCCTTTAGTCTATAGCTAATCTTTTCATTCTCTTAGTGTCATTCATAGAAAAGAAGTTTTTAATTTTACTGAAGTCCAAATTATCATTTTTTTCTTTTGTGGACTGTATCTGAAAAGTCATTGCGAAACCAAGGTCACCTAGATCTTCTCCTATGTTATATTCTGAGAGTTTAACTGTTTTGCATTTTACATTTTAAAATTCTAAGATCTAGTTTGAGTTCATTTTTGAGAAAGATGTAAAGTCTGTGTTTTTATTATTATTTTTTGTGCATGTGGAGACCCAGTTGTTCCAGCAGTTATTTGTTGAAAAGACTGTCCTTTCTCCAGGGAGTTGCCTTTGCTTCTTTGTTAAAGATGAGTTGATTATTTTTGTGTGAATCTGTTTCTGGGCTTTCTAGCCTGTGCCATTAATCTATTTGTTCTTTTGCCAGTGCCGCACTGTCTTGATTTCTGTAGCTTTGTAAGTCTTGAAGTTGGGTAGTGTTATTAGTCCTTTGACTTTTTTCTTCTTCAATATTTTGTTGGGTGTTTTGCCTTTTCATATAAACTTTAGGATCAGTTTGTTGATATCCACAAAATTACCTGCAGGGATTTTGACTGAGATTCCCTTGAATCTATAGATCAAATTGGGAATAACTGAAATCTTGCCAATTTTGAGTCTTACTATCCATGAACGTGGAATATCTCCACTTATTTAGATTTTCTTTGTTATACTTCATCAGAATTTTGTAACTTTTCTCATATAGATCTTGTATATGTTTTGTTAGATTTATGTCTAAGTATTCTATTTTTTGCATAATGCTAATGTGTTGTGTTTTTCATTTTAAATTTCAATTGTTCATTGTTCATTTATAAGAAAGAATCCTGCAGCTTTGCTATCATCACTTATTAGTTTCAGAAGTTTTTTGTTGATTATTTGAGATTTTCCACATAGACAGTCATGTCATCTGTGAACAAAGATGGTTTTATTTCTTCTTTCCCAATCTTTGTACCTTTTATTCCTTTTCTTGTCTTATTGCATTAGCTAAGACTTCCAGTATGATGTTTGAATAAGAGTGGTGAGGGCAAATCTTTGCTTTGTTCCCATACTTAGAGGAAAGCATCTAGTTTCTCACCATTAAATATAATGTTGCTGTAGGGTTTTGGAGGTTTTGTTTGTTTGTTTGTTTGTTTAATCAAGTTGAGGACGTTCCTCTCTATTACTAGTTTGCCAAGGTTTTTTGTTTGGTTGGTTTTATTTTTATTTTATCGTGAATCAGTGTTAGATTTTGTCAAATACTTCTTCTGCATCTATTTATGTGACCAAATGGTTTTTCTTCTTTAGCCTGTTTATGTGATAGGTTATAATAATTTTCAAATTATTTTTTTCAAATTTTGGAGCAGACTTGCATACCTGGAATAAATTCCACCCAGTTATGTTGTGTATATTTTTTATACATTTTTAGATTCAATTTGCTATTATTTTGTTGAGAATAGCACTTATTTTTGATAATGAAAAAATTAAGTAACATTCTTGCAATTAAAAATTTTAATCTTATAAACAAACATTAAACTCTCACTTTCAGTTTCAAAAAGTGAGATGTAACAATGTCCATGAGATATAAGTGGTTATTTGGTTTACCTGAGTGATTTTGTGGTTTATTCAATTAAGTGGGGGAAAAAATAACAATAAATCCCTTAGTCTTAAGTGATCTCTAAATCTAATTCCTAGAGGCATCATCAGTCTGATCTAAAGTACATGACATTCAGAACCCCTGGCACTGTGATGCTATATGGATAAAGAGTTTCTTCTTTTTCCTGACTTCCTTCCTTCTCTTTAAAATGTTTCCTTATGTACTAAGTCAACATGGTAACATATTACAATGTGGTATACATATATCAGTTAGCTTTGGCTGTGCAATAAATTATCTTTAAAACTTACTAGCTGAAAACAACAACTGTTTGTTTATCTCACAATTCTGTATTTGCTGCTGGGCTCTCTCTCATGCATCTGTGGTTGCCTGGGGGATCAGCTGGCAGCTGGTTGACTTATAATCCCCTCAGTCACTTGTCCTGTGGTTTGAACCTACAGGGGTGACTAGACAACCTGAAAAAGCCCAGGTTTCTTCATGTGGTTGTGCTTTCAGGGTTCAAAACTCAGTAAGAGAGCAAGCCCACTGCCCAAGCACTTTTCTAGCCTCTGCTGTGTTAGTTTGCTAATGCCTCATTGATCCAAGCAGGTCATATGCCCAACCCAGATTCAAGGTGAAGTAAGCTACACTTTTTGATGGAAGTATCTATAGGTCACACTGCAAGGACATGGAAGCAGGGATGGGAAATGGGCTGTCTATGGCCATTGCAAGCAATTTATATCCCTGTCATGTATGAAATTAATCTTGCCTTATTTGTGAAAAAGCAAACACATTTTCTGATGTAATGAGATGTGTAGAAAATTTGTCTGTCACAAATACATGACAGTTGGTAGCATCTAATGGATTTTTTAGTCTATGATTGATATTACATTTGGAAACCTTGATGACAGACACAACAATTTTTGTTCATGTTGAAATTTTTCTGGTCAAGTCACTGTTTTTATCTGTCTTTCATTACAACATATTAATATTAAGATACACATTTATCATGACCAAGTGTGGGAAATAGTGCTGTGTCTGTCTTCTTCTAGGTGTTTGCCCAGCTATTGTGAACATGGGGGTGAATGTTCCCAGTCCTGGGACACCTTCTCCTGCAACTGCGCACACACTGGTTACACCGGTGCAACCTGCCATTCCTGTAAGCCTCACACTTCATTCATTCTCCTTTCTGTTCTGATTGCCATGTAGTTCTATTTTTCTTTCCATTATTTTGTGTATATGTGTGTGTGTGTAACCATGTGCTAGAAAGCAACAACAAAAAATAATTATTTTAGACACTAATTTTTGTCTGGTTTATTTTTAATCAAATTTATTTCCTATTGATGATAAGGCAGCTAACAGAAATACATATATCATAGGATAGAAAAAAATAGTAGGCAAAGGAAAATAAGTATAGGAAAATAAAATATAGTCAAAGGATAAATTAAATCTAGATCTCATGATATTATATCTTGTTCTCTTCCTCGAGCAGAATCCAACTTTAGTTCTCAAGCCCTGTCTACCTAAGTAAAAAGCATGAGTTAGTAGATTCTCGATATTTATAAAATTAAACAAGAAAAGTCTCAGAAGAAGTGCAGGATGGGAGCTAACACGGTAGGGCTTCTAGGCATCAGTGACAAACCAGGCAAATGCTCAGGTCCGTTGCAATCTTGATGTTCTCTGATGATGATGGTGGTGGTGATGATGATGATGATGGAACTTACTGGAACTTACCATGTACTTGCACGATTCTAGTTCTCTGCATGTTTCAACTCCTTTAATCCTCAAAACAACTCTAGGAGGTAAATGTATTTTTATCTACATTTTACACCTGAGGAACGAGAGAGGCTAGGTTGTTTACCCAAGGTCACATTCTCCATCTCCTCTCAGTGTTGTTTCTTCTGTCTAGAACACCAGTCTCTTTTCTGAAGAATTATTCTTTCAACTTTAAAGCTAACAAAACTTTACTGACCGCTAATCTATTAGCTTATGACAGAGCCTCTGAAATGCCCTTGGTCTTCTAATTATTGGCTCTTGTATATGTTTTTCTTTTAGTTTTTCCCTGTGTGTCACTGCTGATATTTCTGAATCCCTTCTCTCGTAACACCCCTCTCTCTGGGTCTTTAGAGAGAGAGAGCATGATATGAAAATTCACAGATCTCACCATGTTCAGTCCCTTGTACTGGGAGAATACATTGCACTTTTAAAAACTCTTCCCTGTGAATTGTTTAATTTTATTTCCACATATGGGAGAAAAGCAAGAGTTTGGACTGACATAAATTTGTCTTTATGGGAAGTGAATCCCAGCGAGGCAGGCATCGGTGTTGGGATGAGAGCCCTGCGTCCTCAGCCCTGAAGGTTCTACAGAGGAGCTCAAAGCATCTTAGAAGACAAAGGGAGGTGACTTATGCCCTAAACATCCCATAAGTTCAACCAGAGCAATTCCACCTGCAACTCTATTTACTGTACTAGTGCCAGGTGAGAATTTCCCGAGGTAACTCTTCATTTGAAAAGAGCTGGACATCTGGGAAACTTGAGGCTAAGTGACTTGGCCAAGTCACAGTTAGGAATGGGGTGATCTCTTCCTTAGAGTGTCCTCCATCATACTTAGCAAGGTGTCTTCTATGAAGCAGATATCTGCTGAATATTAATGAGTAAGAAATATGGCTAAAATTCTATCAGTAACTGTGATCTAAACATCATTCTAAACAACTCTGATTTTAAAACTAACATATATATATATATCTCTGTTATATATATGTAGGGTGTTTCATTTGTGCCCCATGATTTGGTCTAATAACTGAATTGACTTTATTGGGATCATCTAACTGGTAAGCTACATGAAGATGAGATATTGCCAAATCAAAATAAATGATCACGAGACCATTATTTTTGGGTCTAAGTGCACAATTAATACATGTGTACATTCGTGTTTAAAGCAAGCTTTCTCCTAGTCATTCCTCCTCTACTCTTGTTTCCTAGGCAATTCCAGCCCCAACCCAAACACAAACACTGCTATCAATTTTCGTGTATCCCTCTGGACACTTTTCTAGGTGGTCATGAGCATATGTATTTATAGAAATGTAAACATGAGCAGCCAAAATGCACGCATGGTGGAAAAGCAATCCATATTGTCTCTGTGTCCATCAGTGTAGACGGTAGTAGCCGTGACATTGATTTGGGACAATCTGATACATTTGACACTTGGCCATGTTTAACAAAAGGATGTTTACCTTTGTAAAACCTCTGGACAAAAAGCATTCCCTTCATGTTCTTTTTCTTTGAGATGAGAGAAAAACAACCCCTCGATCTCTCCCTGGGTTTTTGTTGATTATTTGAAATAGGCAAAGTTAGAAGTGTAGATAATTCAGTCATTGTAGCATGGCATAAAGCCATATCCTACTCAGATCACTCCATTTTGGGGATCTTGCCTAACCACCACCTGAGTCTGTCTGTGTGGATGCCGAATCTGATTGTTAGAGCTGGCTTAAAGATCCAGTCCATCACTCTGCCAGAATCAGTGCTGCACTTCTGTCCCAGCAGCCATTAGCGGCTTTTCTGGTTTTCAAAGGGTTTTTCCTGTCAAGGCAGCGAGTGATGCACACTGGAGATGTTACTTGGTTGATCACTCATTTAAATGTCTTCTGAGTATTAACTGAATCCATCATCTGCAGATGCTAATCACTTGCCTTGTACACAGCAAAACATTTATTGTACATGTGGAAAATTCAATTATGAATTAAGATAAATTGAAACTATAAAGAGATATTTCATAGATATTATATATATTTCTTTGAATTTCAATTTTCTTGATTTATTTGCAAAGCATTTAAGGATGTTTCTTTATAAAGCAAACTTTAAAAACTGAATGAAGAAGAGTTGCTGATTTGTGAAATTCATCTCATTGAAAAAAATGCATTTCACATGTAAATTGTTTTAGGTAAACAAAGGGTATAATTAGAGTAATTTATAAAATAACATGATTATTTAGATAAAAACGGATGATTTAGGGAGATTAAGCCAATGCACTTCAGGTGCTTAGGTATTATGAAACAAAAAAGAATTAGACAAGAGTAAATCCAGTTACCACAATTTTGAAAAGAATCCTGTGTTTCTAGAACATACAGGATTCAGATCCACATGTCCCACAGTGATACCTCCTAAAATCTTTCACTCTGTGCTGCAGAATCTTCACTCTATCTGACTGAAACAGGGAAACACTCCTCTAAAGAAAACGTCCCTGAGAGCAATGCAGAATGAGTGTCACTGGGGAAAGTATCACTTAATTCACAACATGGAGGGATCCATCCCACTGTAGCTCCTGTCTGAAACCCGTGTTCTTTGCAGCTCTCTACGAGCAGTCATGTGAAGCCCACAGGCACAGAGGAAGCTCTTCAGGGCTCTACTATATCGACTCAGACGGAAGTGGCCCGCTGGGACCATCGCTTGTATATTGCAACATGACAGGTATGCTAGTAAGCCTTTTTTATGACAGTTAAACTCATGTAAATACTTGCTGTGCATGAAAAACCCAGATGGGGAAAGTAGAGCTTACCTACTGGCAGCTTTATGTAGATGTGCATTTTGATTGTAATTGTAATATGATTGCTCAGAAGTATTAAACATAATGTTCTAAAATAGTTAAGAGGTGGCAATTAAACGTTATGTTCTTTCTTTGTGCAAAATTAACAATAACTCTTTGCTTATTAATCTGAAACAAAAAAGGATAAACTTTATTTCTTAGTTCATGTCAATAAATGCCAAAGACTTAGGAGAATATTCACTTTTCAAATTTATGAAAACATCCATTTGTATTCTTTTGAATCTGTAATCACATGAGTTAATCTAGGAGATAATAAATGTTTCTAAAGTGTATATACTTCAAGTAATAATATTATTCTTGTGCAACTGTATAAATAATATTTTATTTTCCTTAGAAACCTAATTATATGTTAAAGGACTTGTTTACGACATATTGTTTATGATGCCTTTAATTCTTTGAAACTTTTTAATTTAACATCTCCGCCTAAAGCATAGGACCACAAAGGACCAAAGCATCCACTTTAATGAATGACAGCTGCCCTGATGGAATTAATACAAATTCTTTATACCTCTTCTGTACCTGTATCTATGTGTGTCTGTACCCATAACTTTTCCTCCATGCTCGCATAACATTTTACCAATAAAAAGAGGACAAACCTCCAAGAAAACTTTCTGTTACTCTAGCAGTGTAGACCTAACAGGTACTTCAACAAGCACAGAATTTGACTCTGCAAATTCTGAGCTAATGATCAGAAAAAAATCAACTATAGATGGTTCTAAGGCAACTATAACTTAGTTATAATTTTGTTCTTCTGTTATTATGGCTACATGTCACCCTTACAGGGTTGCAATTCTCACAAGGAGGGAATTATTTATGGGTAAATTTATGATGATGCTTTGTGAGTAGCTTACAATCCTGGTGTGGTTTTTTACCTACTACCATTTCATACATGAAACAAAATCTGAGCATTTTGGCAGTGGTTAATCATACGATTAGATCTGAATTCAGTCAAATATATCTTCCAGTCCCAAAACTACCCCCAAAGTTGGTACAGAAAATGCAAGAACTTGCAGGGCATTGCACTAGGTGTGAGTATGGCTCTTTTGGGCTTTGGGGTAAACATTTTATCATAAATACTGACCAAAATATGGCAGTGTGATGACAGAGTTAAATACATTGGCTTACCTTTACTGAAAAATGTGTGATCAGTGAAATATGTTAGGAAACAGCCCAGGGGATCATTCTAGATATACTGCACTCCAGTGGTTTATAACAGGCCTTCAAGTGATTTCAATTCCTGCTTTGATTTTCTTTCATTACCATGGCTCAAGCGAATGCCAAGAACAAAGAAAGCTAAATAAAGTTGCTAGCATCCCAATAAAACATTTCCCTTTATCAATTAAGTTCTTAATTATCACAGAAGTCTAGGGCATGTTAAAGATTTTCATACATTTTATCTTGGGTTAATCCTATGAGCAGAGTTCCATACACACTGAAAAATTCCAAGATTCTAGAAAGGTGGAAATAATCCCAACTGGCACATTCCAAAATGAGTGAGGTTTCAATGACTGAAGCTATTTTGTTAATAGTTAACTATTGGCAGGCTGAGGTCAAGTTTATAAGGAAAGGTATTTGCTGCGAAGAGGAATAACCAAGAGATGAGGGCCCGATCTTCTGCAGTTTATGGTTGTAATAAAAGAAAGATATTTTAGTAATGCTAGTGAACACGCGGTCTAGGCTTCCCCATGAAGCTTTAGTTGTGCATATTTATAAAGCCCCTTTGGAATGTATAACTATCTCAAAGGTGTTTTGTTTTAATGCTAATTTGATACCATAGCTGATGTATTTTGATTCCCTGCAATTGCTGTTACCTTTTCAGAGCGAACCTTGGCCCCTACCACCAGAGACAAGAGTAGTTACCATCAAAATGCAAAGAGCCAGTAAAAACAGATGCCCAGCTTTTGATTTCAGGTAACTTAGAATAATACCTGATGATATACAAGCAGGTTTTTCTTACATTAGAGATGAGAAAGAACCTCTAAATAAGGGAGGGAAAAGGCGAAATCTACTGATTAACCCTCCTGGTCGGTTTAGACACACGATGGCCTTGAAAACTGTCTGCTGAGGATGTGAATCATTTCCTTCTCCGGGTGACCTGAAGAAACGTCCAAGTAAAGTCACAAAACTGAAGAGTTGCAAAAAAGCTTCTGACAACATTGAACACATGTGTACTCAGTGCCTGCCCCGAGCCAGGCACGGCTGTGGCCACAGCAGGGAGTGAATCTGAACACCTCCCTCCCCTGGTGGGGGGTGCTTTCTGGGGTGGGGAGCCAGATCATTGACAGAAGCGAATCAAATACTTGGCATGTTGGAAGGTAGCAGGTGTTGTGAAGAAGAACAAAGCAGGGAACAGGGTCACAGACTGTAGAAGGATGGGTTACAGTTTTAAATAGAGGGATCAAGAAAGGACTCAGTTGGAAAGTGACATTTGTGCCAACCACATCAAAGAAGCGACCCTGAGAAAACCTGAGGTGAAGCCTTCAAGGGGAGGGAGGAGGCAAGTGCCGAAGGCCTGCAGCCATGGGGAGCTGGCATGTGGGACAGACTCAGGTGGAAGGACTAGAAAGTGGCCTTTCCTCAAGTCACGTGGCTGGAAAGGGGCTGGTCCAGGATTCACACCAGCTGTGCTGTTTGGGCCTTTAACCATCACGGTGCACCAAGAGGAAGCAGGGAGACTAGTTAGGACGTTGCTCTAGTAATTGAGCCAGGATGGTGGTGGTGGGTAGCAGGCTGGGAGCAGAGGAGGAGGAGGAGAGACATGTTGAGTTAGAGCCCGTGGACTAACCGATGGAGAGAAAGAGAGGCATCAAGCAGGGCTCCTGTATTTGGATCCAAGCCCTGGAAAGAAGGTGCAGGTATTATTCACAGAGACGGAGAATTCTTGGGAAGGACCATGTTTGTAAGGGAAGACCAGGATTCCAGTTGTGAATAGGTGAGGTTTGGGTTGCCTATTGGTCATTTAGTTAGATAGTGGAGATCTGTTGGTTATAAAACAAGTGTAATGTATCTTCTTAAAGCCTACTGGGTGGTTATAACATCCTTGGCAATACAACCTTTTAAAAATATAATTTGGAGTGTGACTTTACAAATTAATTTAACCTGACCAGAGGGCTCCTGTTTGCTTTACTGTCACTATCCAGCAGGATAGAGCTTCTCCAGGTCCCTACATGTTTGTTCCCCAAGGGGAAGCTCTGCTTTCCACAGCCAGATTCTTCGGGGCGGCATCCCAGGAGAGGCTGTATTATTATTAAGCTTCTCTAGAGATGCTTATGTGCACATGGGTTTAGAAAGCACTGTCGTGTAGCTGAGGATCTTTGGTTTTAGCGGGCACAGGCTACTCTATCGTCCAAAAAATTAAAATGGAAAGGGAACAAAGGGCATCACAGAATGGAGAAATAAAACCAATGCAGATGTAAAATTTTGGTGCCGCTACTCATTTCACAGTCCAAGCAATTATCCTGTTGTTCCTATTTATATAGGTTGCTGTGGGTGAGGTTTAATGATCCATCACTGTATCCCTGTGGCTCTGATGCATCCACAAATGCAACAGGAATGGTTCACGTATATTAAGATAAAGTATGAGACATTAATTCTCTAAATTAAATATCTTCTAAACTCTCTAACGTAATCTTGGAAAGTTTTAAGAGCTGTAAGATGTGTATGTGTGTGTATGTGTTTGTGTAGGGATTCATGAAAATTATTGCTAATAATTTAATGATTTATATTGATGTGTAAATGTCTATTATTAAAGCATACTTAATAACTATATATCTTCATATTACATTGCAAATGAACAAACATTACATAGAGATTATTGTATCACAATGCATTTTGAGTAATTAAAGGTTTTTAGAGAAGTTTATAGTTGCCTAGCTCTCATGTAAAACTCCTGAAATTAGTATATTCTTGTTCTATGTGAAAAGATCAATGTTGTAAGGGTTCCATAATTATGACTGAGATGGAACATCAAATGGATTATGAGACACACACACATACCCAAGATGGAGAGCAGGAGTTAACTACTTCAGTGACGATTTCCAAATACAATTAAATACCAAGGATTTTTATTAAACTCAACACCGTAAGGAAAGCAATGTGCTGAAGACAGAGAAACACACAGGCCAGTCCAAAGACCAGTGACTACCTCCAGCAGCTAGACAACAAAATATTTAATGAAAATTTTTTTAAAGCCAGATTTTTCCTGGGGAAAATCCAAGGAATGAACCAAAGTTACATCTAAATGGTCCTTACTGCCCAGGGGTCATATGAGGTGCCCCCTGACAAATCTGCTTATTGATAGAGGAAGATCTTAGGGTCCTGATTCTGTTCTTCCAACCTGGAAATATGTCCACTATGAAAAATTTGCCTTCTCCATGATGCTGTGATGCCTGTGGACAATTAAACACCCTCTAATTATTAAAAAACAAGTACTAACACTTGGAAAAATATACAAAAAACAGAATTCTAAACCAATGGTTAAAATTATATCCTTGGGATAAAGATGCAGATGTAGAGCATGGACTTTAGGACACAGGGAGGGGGAAGGGGAAGCTGGGACGAAGTGAGAAATTGGCATGGACATATATACAATACCAACTGTAAAATAGATAGCTAGTGGGAAGCAGCCGCACAGCACAGGGAGATCAGCTCGGTGCCTTGTGACCACCTAGAGGGGTGGGATAGGGAGGGTGGGAGGGAGATGCAAGAGGGAAGAGATATGGGGACATATGTATATGTATTCCTGATTCACTTTGTTATACAGCAGAAACTAACACACCATTGTAAAGCAATTATACTCCAATAAAGATGTTAAATAAATAAATAAATAAACTTAAACTTGCCTAAAAAAAAAATCAGATTTCAGAATGAAAAAAAAAAATTATATCCTTGGTAATAGCCTTCAAAAATGTAGTACTAGGACACACTCTGCATGTATTTTTTAGTACCTTTAGTACAGAGACAACCAAAACAAGACAAAATAGTAAGCTATTTTGAATGGACTGCTTGTGCAATTTGTTGACGGACCTATTCCCTTTCTAAACTGAAGAAACAAAACATAACTTCTTTGATGGCAAGATGAGGAAGGCCAATGGCTCTACTCACTGAGAGAGATAGAACTGTTTGTGCCCACCCTAAACCCAGGGTAGTTGTTTGCTATTTTCATAGTTGTGAGGTTCAGAAACTGCTTCTCAGACCTTGCATTGTGAGAATGATCGTCACAGAAAGAAGATAGGTTGCAGTCAGAGCAGTGATTCAACGTCCAGTCCATAAAAATCACCTGGAGGCTTGATGAACAAGCTGAGGACTGGGTCTATGGCATCCCTGCCCATTGCGCCTTCGGATCTTGATTTATTGACTCAACAAGTTAATAATCCAGATTTTTTTACTCATTATTATTGCCGAGTCACTTGCCTTTATGCAAACCAAGCAATTGTGTTTCTTTTCTTTTTTTTTTAATTGAGGCATAGTTGATTTACAATGTTGTGTTAGTTTCAGGTGTACAGCAAAGAGATTTAGTAATACATACATATATATCTATTTTTTCAGATTTTTTTTTCCTTATAGGTTATTACAAAATATTGAGTATAGTTCCCTGTGCTATATAGTAGGTCCTTGTTGGTTATCTATTTTATATATAGTAGAGCGTAAATGTTGAATCTAAAAAAAAATGATACAAATGAACTTATGTACAAAACAGAAATGGACCCGCAGACATAGAAAACAAACTTATGGTTACCAAAGGGGAAGAGGGGGGGATAAATCAGGAGTTTGGGGTTAAAATATACACAATTGTGTTCCTTAAACATCCTTTTCCCTGTGTCAAAAATTGTGTCAGGCCTCCAGCACTGTGGTTTAGCAAAGGGCAGTCAGCCCAACTGCTTTACACATAACTCATGTCATTTTTTTAAAAGCCCTCTATAGAATGGGTACTGATTCATACACCTACACTGTGAACCTGCATCTCTTTTATCCTGGCTTTTGCCTAGAAAGAACCCTTCCTGCCCCCACTGGGGGTACATTTTCTGGCCGGCCTCCTGCAGCTTGTAAAGGTAGTTCCTAAAACAGGCAGCCTAGCGTGGTTGGCAATGCAGAGTTTCTAGAGCAGGTCCTGTCACTGTGCCCAAAGGGAAAAAAGACAAATGCTTCAGGAAAGTTTATTTTCCTGCTTTTCTGTCAGCCACACAGTCTGCCCTGGCCTTATGGGTGGACAAAGTGAATGGTCTTGATGAACAATAAACATATAGATGTTCAGAGAGCAGTTAGGCCAGCAGCATGCTTGGTTCATTGCCTTAGCATTCAAAGGCGGCTAGACAATAGCGTTCAGTCTTTAGATGCTGCCTGGTCCACTTTCCCCATTTACCAAATATGGAATTGGAGGCTCAGAGGATTTTTTTGACTTTTCCAAGACCATCGATTGTAACCCATATCTCTTATTGACCATGACCCTGTACTCTGTCCATATCTAATTTTATAAGTGCATCTATAATGTACTCTCTGAGGAAATTACTTTGCTCTTGTGCTGTGTGGTAGGCTGATAAACAAGGGAAAGCACTAATAATATCTCCCAGTAACTGAGCTCTTGGGAGGTTTCAGGCACGGGGCCAAGCACACATACATGTTGCCTCAAGACAATATATGTCGTGTTGAGTAAGTGTCAGTTCATGTTAAATAGCAGATGCCTACCCTTATGAATGAGCAGACACACAAAATTGTATTCAGTGTGACCTAGTAAATGAAAAGATCACCCTCTGAAATCCTAGGGAAGAAGGCTGCGAAGTAGCTGCATTCCCTTGAGGATATCCAGTTGTATCTTATAGCATTTTCTTGTGTTCAGAATATTAAAATAAATCATGAAAAGCCTCAAGGCCCCAGATCTGTGGCAGCCCTTATGAGGGTCTTCATACAAATAGTGATCAAGAGGGCCCACAGGTGTGGGGCTGGGATGAGTGCCACCTCCGGGCCCTCCCAGGGCCTGGAGACTGTCTGCTTAGAGCTGTCGTCTCTCCCCTTCAATAAAACACACACACCAGTCATCCTTGGCTTTGACAAACAGATGACATGGCAGGGCCCAGGGCCTCTGAGATCTAGGGCAGGGCCAGGTGAGAGCTGACCATTGTCTTCCTCAGGGCACCCATTGGACATTCAGAGCAGCGCAGTTGGCCATTCCCAGCACTGTGGGCACATAAATGCCCAGGATCCAGTTCTATTTTCTTCTGGAGTTTTTTCATTGGAAATATAGTAGAGGGCTCAGATGGGTAAGGCACTCTGGGAAGGTTACAGATCTCAGCACTCTTTGAAAACTTTACCTACTCAGAAAGCTCAGCGACTCACACTGGGTTGCTTAGAAATGTGTGGCAAAGTTACATAGTTTTGTGAAGTTGGGCAAGTGAATTTTTCTAGACTTCCATTTCCCTTATCTGTGTGGCCAGAGGGTTGGGCTGGATAAAAGGTTATAACAGTGTTTCTCTCTGGATAGTAACACAGGGGGAGAAATTCTGAGAAGGCTGTTGTGGGTCTCTATTGTAATATTCAGATTATTTTTGTGGATCCAGGAATGGCTGCTAGTGTTTACATCAGTCTGTCCTTATTTATCATCCTGAGTGCATCTTCTTGACCAGCTTTATCTGGAAATAGATGTGACAAGTTAAATCATTTGGCATACTGCCTTCCCAGTCTTCTCAGAATGTGTACCCTCTTCCCATCAGAAGAAACAGAGGCAGCTGGCTTCATTTCCAAAGAGGTGGTGTTTGGACACAAATTGGACTTCATTTCAGGCATCTGTGGGAGAAGGGATTTTTGCCTTTACTTTCCTCGAGGTCAATTTCCAGATCATGAGCGATGGTCCCACAAAGTATAAAGGCATCATATTTTTCGTGAAGTCTTTTTTTCTCAGGGAGATTGAAATAAGCATAGCAGATATGCTTTCAATGTGTGTTTACCTGAATCTGTGGAATAAAGATCTGGTTCTTTTTCCATCCAACCACTTGTTTTGCTATGAAAGACTCCTTGTATAGTTCAGAGGTCTATTATAAAGTGTAGGAAGCGTTGCCAATTGCAAAGTGGATCTAAGTTGGCAAAACAAACAGAAGGAGGAGGATGTCATATGATATGGTAAGTCAATGTCATTATTTATATCCTGCTTACAAAACCAAACCAGCAAGTTAACTTGGCTGCAGGTTCATTTGTCTGAGCAAACGGTCAACCAGGTGCCACCAATGGTCACCCTGCTCCTGTGCAGAGGAAAGGCTCCAATGAGTTGGATGAACACGTTCTGATAGGGTCTAATTCAACAATAGTTCAAAATTCCTGTGTAAATTTGACCACTATTAAAATTAATTACCTCAGATCCAAAATTATGCTTCAGACTACCGTGAATAACAGCTAAGTATTTTTCCATCATGCTGGTCACTTAAATTCCTTAGTCTGTCCCCTCGTGCTTGAAGGCTAAGATTACGTGTCATGTCAAAAGTTTCCTTTCTACTCATAGTTTTGAAATAATATGTTGTGGAATATTAGGGAAACAATGTGTCTTTGTTGGGGTCTTTTAAATAATATTTCTAGAAAGGGCAACCATTTAAAGTATTTTTTCAGAAGGGCAGTTTTGAGGTTCTTTTCAACCTGTCCCTTCTCTCCACTTCAAAAGATTTCTATTATTACACCTTAGCCATGCAAGACCATAAATTTATCATACTGACCACTAGCCTGTATGAACTATTCAGGCACATCATTTTTCTCTGTGCCCTAAGCCATGAAAATAAATGACACAGTGGCATGGGAACTGATGAACTCCTAAGCCTAACACAGTCTTCTGCATGTCCCTGTACCCTCATTTCATTTGATGGAAGAAACCCTGAGGGTGAATGGGAGTAGGTAATTACCAAAACTAATGCCAGACGCATTTAAGTAATTTTCCAGGAAAATGTTGAAATATAAAATGTCTAGTGAAAACATGATTAAGGGAGAAACACAATCTATGGATTTCAAGTTGCCATAGGAACACTCACAGCGCCCTTTAGTGAGCAGAGAGGCAGGTGATCTGTTAAGTCTTTTTTCCTAATTGAATATAAAACTGCATTAGTCATGCTGACTCACAGTTTGTTCCTTTTCTTGCTAGTTTTTGCATATTTTGTGATGTTCTTTTCCATAGGCTTTGAATCGGAGGTTTTTCCATGGCCCTTAGCGTTCTTTTCCCTGGATCTCTGGATGTATTTGATGTGTTAAGGGTTTGCAAACACCAGCATGGCTGTAGGTTTTTCCCAGACCCAAACTCTCAGGGCAGGAAAGGAGCAGGGATCTGGGCAGGAAAGGAGCAGGGGACCCCTCACTGAGTTCCATTCAGCATTGTTTTGATTTTTGAACCTTGCTCATGTATTAGCTATTAAAAAATAATAAAAAATAAACTCCACAAGACTGTTTCCTGCCCTTGTAATATGGCACGTTTGTGTGGATACTGATCATTTTATCAAATACATATTACAGAGGAAGTTATATGACATGACATTATAAATATAGTTGAATTAAGGCAGCTTGAACTCAGCCTTTTAGCCACTGAGCCATGGGCCTTTTATACTGTGGGAGCTTCTATACATTCATGGTGGGAGGTTATTTTGGGGAAGATAAAAGAAGTCAAGGTGTTTTTCTTCTGTTATAAATATTGTGGAGTGTGCATTGTTTTTTAAATCTCTTTGAAAAATATAGGTAATCAATGTAACAGAAATATGCCAGAATTTTCCAGCAGGCATTCATGTAGCTATGGTTACTGCTGGAATTGTTATATTAGATATCCCAAGGCACTGTGTCTTTTAGTGCTGGCCATTGAACAAGTTGCTGACACACTATTAGTCAATTTTTGTCAAAAATACTTATTTTCCATTATTTTGCATGATCAAAATAATGGTTTTGTGGGCTGCTTGTTCCTCAAATGTGTCTTTTACACATTTCTTTGATTATCAGAGGAAAAGACGCTCAGTGAGATGAGGAATATGCTTGTTAAAAACGTAAGTATATACGCGATAATCTTTCGCTTTCCTCTTACAGTAATGGAAAGACAAAAATAAAAGCCAAAAAGTTCTGTTTATAACTTTGAGTGTTATAATACAGAATTTAAAAAATTGACCCCCTGACAATGTTGACTATAGTAATGGTAATGCAAATTTCAATAAAGAGAATCCCTACTGTTAACATTTTAAGAATTCCACTCGCTGATTCCGACGTCAAAGAGATCTGATTGCTCCAAAAATAAAAACCTTAATTCAGATAAAAGATGCTTCTGATTTCCATATTTATGTTTAATGATTCCATTCTCATCACAGTCTCCTTTCTCCCTCCCAACCTCTCTTCTGCCCACCAGACACTGCGTGGACCTCAGTGCAACACAATGGCTCCCACTTGGTTAGTGTCAAAAGCTCGAATGGAGAAAGTCCCCATCCTGTGTTTTTCAAGTACACAGCCAGCATGGACCAGCTCCAGGCCATAATTGACGATGCGGACCACTGCCAACAGAAGCTGACTTTCCACTGCAAGAAGTCAAGGCTTTCAACTCCCCATGGTGAGTAATCAGAGTAATCAGACATTGTGGGCTGTTGTCCCCACAGGTCACAATGGCCTGCCAGAGATGCATGAGAATCTGTGCCCATAGTGCCCGGATCACATCTGAAGTGACAGGGATACCCTTCTTTGGAGCAAAGACCAAGGTCTTTGCTCAAAGCCAGGAATGATCTGAAGTTTCTCCCTAGACTCAGCTGGGCAACTGAGCAGTCAAAGCCTCCTACGGAGGCCCCTGGAATGCTCGGTGCTCATCTGCCATGAAGGGCAGGGACGTCTTAATTCTGTTTTATCTTGGGAAGGATCGCTAACAACAACATGGCTTAGTTATCTGGAGGTGATTATCCCATGAGATTCTTTTTCATAGACAATGCAATTAGTGTCTGGGCTAATTGTTAATTAGGGAACAATGTTGGTATCAATGGCTGTTTCACACAACGTTAAGTGCTAATAGTTTATTTCTCATATCTTTTCGTCTTTTGAAAATTCTTATTTTTAGTTTTATATTTTCTTCCTTTGAAAAATCCCATTTTGTTGGAATGTGCAACCTCACTGCCTTCATGAAACTGCTCGGTTTTCTGGAGGCCGACCTGCCCCTTCTCTGGTTAGGCATCTGGGGAGTGGAATGAGTAGGGGGCAGTAGGCAGGTCCTCTGAGTTCAAGCTCTTAGGACTTAGACAAGTCCCTGCCACTCAGCAGCTATGGGACTCAGGAAATCATTTTCTCTTTTTTGAGTCTTCAGAGCTAAGACACTGACCTTGCCAGAACTTAATTGCACCACGTCTATAAATGGCATGAAGTAAATGCTACTTATTTGCATCTCTCCAGTTTATTGAATTTATAGTTAGTGCTAGTGGGTTTAGTACTTACTGTTAGTTGATTGATGCCAAATAGATCACCGAGCTAAAATTGTATGTCCCCAGAAGAATGAGAAAGCTGCCTCCAGGAGAGTAAATTATTGTTATGGGTTGTCTAACCAGGGAAAACAAGGCAAAGACAGAGTAGTGTTGGAACCAACCACTAACAAAGTCATAAAACAAAACCACCCAGTGAGTCATGGAGCAAACTCATACAAACTAGCAGATGGTCTATTCCAGAACCCGGACACGACCCAGATCAGCAAAGGATTCCCGCCTGGAGGGCCAGTGTCTGCCTATTGATTTGCATGTGGTTGCTCAATTGTTAGCCCTTTGATATGTTAATAAATATATAAAACAGCAACAGCAGCAACAAAAACAAATATTTCAACAAGTATTTAATTGGGGCTAGGGGGGAAAGATGGAAAGAGAAAAGACTTATAAACTTAATAAACACCTGCTAAAAAAAACAAAATAAGGGACTTCATTAACTATACATGCTCAAGTTATTTGTATTTCTTATATGCTGCTACTGGAGGATTGTTAGTACAAACTTAATTTAAACAAATTCACTACAGACCTATATATTTCCAGAAGTGCTTAATTAAGGTTGAGTTGAGGCAGGCAAATAGTGTAGCCCAATACACCTTAAAATTGTTGCACTAATTTGCTCGGTATTATCAATAGACACAAATGGGTGTGCAGAGCTTTGATTCTACTCTTGTGCGGAAGGAGTGAAAACAGCAAAGCCTGGGTCCCTCATTAGAAGGTTGCAGTGTGAAAACAGTACAAGGGGACTGCAGTGTGGGGAACAAGTAGCTTAGGAATTTTCTAGGGTAGGTTGGGGAATGTCAGTCAAAATTCAGTTTTCTCTCAAGAATTTTCCACTGTTCGAATTCTCAGAAGTTATCAGGAGACTGAGGTGGTGGTAATCTTGAGAGGAGATATAGCAAGTCTGGGGCCTCAGTGCAGCAGCTCTTGTGTAGGTTTTGTTTTCCAACAGGGCCAGGGAGGGGCAGAGGGCCTAGGATCTTGCTAGGGTTCTGAAACATTTTTCCTTCAGCATCTTTAAGGTCTCTGTGTTACATATAGTTTCAGGGGATATGATTACAGGTGGCTAAAGTGGAAGTTGTATGACAGTAAGTGTTGACTCTAGGAAACCATTTGGTTACCATACTATGAATGCTTAAGGTCATTGAGGATTGTAGCTGTGGCTGGAGAGAAGGATAGTGAACTATGGGCTAAAATAATTGAGGAAGTGGAGCCGTGCACCCTGGTCATTGATATCTCTCCTATTCCTTTTCATTTCAGCCTCTAATTCTTCTTCATATTATGCCTAATTATTTCTTATGCAAATTCTTTAAGTTACTCAAAGGAATCTTGAATGGAGCCACATGCATTTTGTACCTTTAAAAACACTATGGTTTTCACTTTAGAGAGAAAAATGTAAACACACAGTAACACACTGGCATATAATGATTTCTCTGCTCTTCAAATTGATGAAAGAGGATGTTGAATAATTACATTTTTAAGATGGAATTTTGAAAAATATCTATTACCTACCTATAAAATAATACACTAAAAAGATATTCCACCCCCTAAAGATAAGTTTTCAACACATTAAAAAAAAAAGATGGTTGATATTGATTTCTTGGCACACATGGCACCCACTGGGCCTGCAGTGCGTGGTAATGAATGCAGTCCATGTGTTTACCAGCTGAGAGGTTGTCAGCAGAAGCAGAAGTCTCATTGAACAGGGAGCCGTAATGAGCAGTGGCGATTGTAAGTTAGGGAGAAGTTGTTTCAGATTCTTAGTAGGGGCGTAATGGGGACAATTTAAGAGATTGAAAGAGCACATGAAAATGGACGGGCATCTTTGCAGAATTGATGTCACTTCCGTTTCCCCTCCTGCCCTGATTCTCTGTTTACTAGGGACTCTTTCCCCTCCACCCTCCCGTGTGCGCCCTCCTCCCTGATCATCCTGCCCCAGGTGTACTGTAATCCCACACTGGGGCTTCAGCAGCATCTTTAGCATAAATGAGCAGTCCTGCAGAGCTGAGGCAGCCTCTGGCCCTGTCACTTAATTATACGTTGCACTGAGGAGGGGAATGTGCTGAAGAGCTGGGTGTAGTTGTCTCGGACCTGCTCAAGCGGAAGACACCTCAGGCATGAAGAAGGCTTATCAGTGCCATTTCTTCAGTTTCCAAACACAGAGCAACCCATTCAGTGTAAGAAGAAGCACGTCTCCAAGAAACTTTTAGGACATGCTAGGAAGTGCATGTCTTAAACACATGCCAGTGTTTTTAGCTAATAAATAAAGTGAAAGAAATCCATATTTTGCATAATAACAGTAAACGTTTTAATGGTATTTTAGGATCTCAGATTTTAGATTCAGTGTGTAAATTACTGTGGTTTTTATTTTGATGACAATTCTTTCTTGAATGTTATTTCCAAAGAAATTATGTAAGTGGAGTCCTCAAGAGAAGTTTGTAGATATCGTGCCTGAATGAGTTAGGGGCTACGTGCTCATTTTCTGATAAAAGAAAAAAATTTGGTGACAACGTAAGTTTTGACATTAAAATATATTTTTTTAAACAGTTGGGAGTCCTCTTAAAAATGATCCTATTGCAGAGTTAAAATATGCTTACTTCTAAAATAGTCTCTCTATGTTTTAAATAGAGGGAAGTAAAGGAACTATATTGGGGAGGCAGGTAGTGGGGGGCAAAGTAGGTGTCACCTTTCTCATACTTGTCTTTCAGATGGAACCCCAGTGAGCTGGTGGGTTGGAAGAACCAATGAAACACACACTTACTGGGGAGGTTCTCTGCCTGATGCTCAAAAATGTACTTGTGGATTAGAGGGGAACTGCATTGATTCTCAATATTACTGCAACTGTGATGCTGACCGGAATGAATGGTGATTTCCATATAATTTCCCTGTGCAAACTGTAATTTTTTTATTGCTTAAACTATGTACCTTAGGCAGACATTGGACACAACAGCATAATAAAGAGAGAAAAATTAAAGTATTCCCTAGCAAGTTAAAAGTATAAGCTTTGATGTGTATGATATCATTAATCTGAAGCCTAAAATATTAGGTAGCTATTTTTGTTTACTTGTGAGTAACTAATCATGTCCATTTTATTTTTCTAGTAAGACAAAATAGGAATTAATGTTTCCCATTCACTGAAAGTGAAATATCTGACTTCTTAAAGTTAAGTTAAACCAGTTAATAAGATGACCACCCCTTGGCTGACCCAGGGCTGTTTGCTGACCTTCCTAATTTCCAGTTTCGTTTTCTTAAATGGCCACACAGGGGAAACCAGACAAGGCCTTGAGTCCATGAAAGGGGATATACAGAATACAAAACTCTCCATGCAACTGGAGGTCTCAGAAGGCTGCAAACCCAAAGAAAATGTAGACAAGGACAGATCTTCCAGTAGGCACTCTGGGTAGAAAAAACTAGCTCCCTGAAAACTCATGTCTACAGACTTGTCCTCACACAGATTTGGAGCCCAAATTTATATAACTTGGATGGTCCTCAAATTAAGTTAACATAGCCACAGGTTGGCAGCACCACTGGCTCATCATAGGATTACATGAGATTCTCACTGGAGGCCTGCCCTCCCCCTTCACACAGACCTCAAAGGATTCCCACAGATAAAATGCCACCAAACATGAGCTCACAATCCAGGATTATACAACACCAGAGGACAGATGTGGGAGGCAGAAGAAACTGCAAAGTGTAGATGGGATGCCTAAAAGTCTCAGATCATGGATGCATTCAAAACATAAGATAAAATAAATATGTGAGCTGCTTGAAAAATCAAAACTGGAATTGAAACATGAGAAAGTGATCAGATCCTATTAACAAAGATGATTGTGATTTGCAAAAGAATATTAGCCAATGATAATATTTACCCAATTTAAGATTTGTTGGATCAGATATTAGATACAAGTGATCAGAAAATTGGCAAAATGGAAAATATGTGTAAATAAATGACAGAGAACAGATAGAACAGAGAGAAGCAAAATGGGATCGAGAAAAGCAGTGACATGGAGGAGTCATGTGGAGAAGATTGAAAATGTGTCTGATTAAAGTTTCAGAAGAGAAGATTTGAGATAATTAAGAAGAGGCAATATTCAAATAGCAGAAAAATGTCCAGATTTGAGAAAACATTAGAATACCAAGCAGGATAAATAAAAGTAGATCCATATCTAGACACACCATGGTGAAATCAAAGAACACCAAAGAGAATGTTAAAAGGAGCAGAGATGAAAGCAAGACTCTTAAAGGAAGGACAGCCAGCCAGCAGACCTCCCCTGAACAGCCCAGGACCCAGCCCACAGAGGGTGGGGCACACCCCTCACAGGGCGGAAGTGAAATAACTGTCAAACTCCCAGTGTTTACCCAGCTGATATTTTTAAAAGTGGAATAAAATTAAAATCCAGACAAACAGACACTGAAGAAATTTACCACTAGCAGACTCCACAAGAGGGAGTTTTAAGAATGGTTTTCAGAATGAAAGAAAGTGATCTTATAAGGAAGGTCCCAGAGGCAGGAGGAAATATTGAGGAAAAAAAATTGTAAACTCAGAGGTTAAAAACTAAAAGAAGAAAATACTAGACACTGATAACATGTAACTATATGTATGAATTTGAAACACGAGAAAGCAGTCAGATCCTGTTAACAGAGATGATTGTGGTTTACAAAAGAACTGAAAGAATGTTTAGAAATAAAAATATTATTGAAATTTAAAACTTGTTTTGTAAATATTTATTAGAATTAAATTGCTTAAAGTTTATGTCTTAAAATTTGTGTAGCCTCTAAAGAATAGAAACAAAGCATGTAATATTCAAATCAGTAGAGGGAAGAAAGAAAAAATGGGATTTTAAAAACTTAGTTAATACAAAAGAAGATAGAAAGTGAGACTTTAAAAAAAGAGAAAGCAACAAGTACAAGATAAAAACTGTGTGAGTAATCATGCACAATAAATGTGACAAAAATAACCATTTAAATCCAGATGTCATATTGAATTAAAAACAAATATATCTTGTTTGTAAACCTAGGCATATTGAAAGCAAAATGCCAAAAAAAAAAAAATTACCAGGCAAATATACGAAAAAGTAAGTAAAGTTTTAAGGTTTAATGTGGACAAAGGTCACTATTACTATAAGATATTGCTTAATTTCACTATAAAAAACCAACAATGCTAATAAACTTGTATGTTTCTAATAAAAATGACTCAGAATGTATACAGAAGAAAATTGACAAAACTGAATGAAGAAATTTACAAATCAACCATGATAAGAAGAGGTTTAAATGTACATCTGTTTGTAATTGGTAATCAAATGAACAAAAATTAGTAAGATAGAATATTTTCAAATGAAATTAACAACTTGATTTGTTGGGAACATAAAATTGTAGAATACATAATTTTCTCAAGCACGTGTACTGCGTTTTTGCAAACTGATTTTCCCAATATTCCATAAAGCAAAACTCAAAAAATTTTACAGTAGTTGTTATCCTATGGGCAGTTTCTCTGATTACAATGCAATTAGGTGAGAAATGAATAATAGAAAGATAAAAAAATATACATGAGGCAATTCAAAACCACAATTGGAAAGACTGGAAACAAGGAAATAAAGATACATTACTCATAGAAAATATGGTTGTCAACAAAGAAAACCTAAGAACATACAGAAATATTATTGAAATTAATGAGAGTTTGGTAAGGCTACTTACTGAACCTTAGAATAACTGGATTCTTATCAAAAATGTGTTACTATAAGAAAATATAAAAACCACTAGCAAAAGGAACAAAAGGGTATAGTACCTTGGAATATGCAAGACTTTTATAAAAAAGACATCATAAAACTTTATTATGAAAATACAACAAGACCTAAATAAGTGGAGACATCACACCACTGCCATGAATAGGAAAACTAAGCATCTCTCCTCCAAATAATTTTCTTGATTCCATTTAATTCCAAACAAATGCTAAACATTTGTTTATTTTGGGGGTAGTGACAAACTGGTTCTAAAATTTATTTGGAAAAGAATGGTACATGAATAGCTAAGACGATTCTGAAAATGGAAACAATGTGGGGAGACCAGCCCTACAAGACGTGAATAAGTCTTATGATGCCGCAGTAATTAATACAGTGTGAGTTTGCCAAAGGGATGAGCCAGTAGAACAGCTAACCCCAGAAGAGAGCCTGGGAGCTTTCAAAATGTGTAATTCTGGGTGATGAAAATTATGCTGTCGCCAGTCCCTCTTTCTCCCCAGCAATTATAAAACTTAAAGTTGACCCAGTGCTTCTCCCCTGCGCCTTTCCCAACAACTCAAAGTAGTCAAAGCTCCATTATACCTCAAAAAAGTCTACTGAAAAACAAACAAACAAACAAAAAACCCAGAAGAATTTCTAGAGCATTAGAAACTAAAACCAAAAAAGGTGGATTTGGAAGTTCTCTTACTGAATGTTTAAAACTGTTTGTGAGAAATTTTCATACCTAGATATTCATGCAATCTTTACAAATTTTGGAAAAAATTGAGAAGCAAGAAGAAAACAGATATAACTAAAAATTAGGCAGTTTTGAATGAGTCTGGTGAACATGGCATATAATATCTTGCATAAAGCATGGACAGTGGGAATGACCTGTACTAATAAAGAATTTTTAAATAAGAAGAGTTTAAAATTTTCTCAGATTCAGGAAGGTACTTTGCAAACAACAAAAGGACAAAAAGACTTTATGATGCTATCTGCCTTAATGCACACTACATGCATTATGATTTTTTTAAAGTTTTTTTCAGGGCTGTGAATGCATTGTCAATGTTAAAAACAGAATTAAAATGTAGCTTTTTGCGATATAGAAAGTGTAGCTTTTGAAAGGTTCCTTAAAATTCAGAGGTCCTCAATGAAGAACTTACGCACTTGCATTTTTCCTCTAAGATGTTCTACCAAAATAGCAATCACGGGAATTAAAATACTATTCGTCATGTTTACTGATATTTAATACCAGGAATTGATTTGGTGTGCTCTCCCTGTGTTTATAACAAAATAAGTTTCCAGACTGACCCCCTCCCCATAATCCAGTGGTACCTTCTAGCTTGTGAATACTGTTCCCAACAAAGTCAGGTGTTATGTGCTTGGGATGAAACCTGTGTACTTCTAACAGCAGGACTTGCAGGGGCTTCACCAGATAAAGCCATGTTGTTTAATTCAGTCTGATTTTTTGATGCAATCTGATTTTTAAAAATTGTTTCTTAAATGTTAGGGCTTTATTTCATATTTCTCATATCTTACCATATGCACTGCCAGTCACTTTGTTCAAATTTTTAAACAAAATAAAAATCTTAATAATTTTACATTTTCTAACTTAAAAGAATATTTTGATATTCTGCCTAGCAGAATTGGAATGATTAACTATTAAGTTAGGAAGATTTTTTTGCAGGAAAGCTGTCAGGTTGAACCGTGTGAAACAGCTGATTTTTTGACCTGCAAAAGTGGCAGTTTCAAATGTTTCAACTTGTACATACAGGAGTGAGTGGTGGCTTTGTAATTATTTGGAATTAAAACTTACTAGGTTCTACACAGAACAATAAATTAGACAAACTAGTATTTGTTCATAAATCAGAAGCATGTATGTAATTGAAGTATACAATGAAAAATATGAGCAGCTTCCAAGGTATAGAAAAATCTTCCTACTTTGTCCAGAGAGGACGGTGGTGGTACAGCCAACTTACCAGCCAGGTCCTCTGGCTCCTGTTCCAGTCCTATTGTATTAAACCATAGATATTAATATGTCCTCAAATAGTCACTGACATGATGATATTATTAGTATTGTTATTGTTATTATTTATAACATCCACTGGGGGGCATTGATGGTGGGTTTTATGTTCACATCCCCAACACACAGGGCCTGGCAAATAGAAGATGCATAATAAGTGTTTGTCGAATGAATGGATGGTGACAATCTTTGGCAAAGCACTTTCCCATGCATTAGCCCATTTATTAATTTTAAGAATATATTGTATCATATCTTCATCATGGTTTTGAATCAGTATTTTGTTTTGATTTTGTTTTTAAATTTACGGCTTCAACAAATAAGGAAATGCCTCATAACCACAGTAGGAATTTCTGAAACTTTAGTAAAAAAAAAAAGTCCAAGATTTGAAAACCTAAGTTTTGTCAGTCAGGTGGTTTTGCTTTTTGTCTTTTTTTTTTTCTTTTAATGAAGGAAGATTGCTCTTGCTTCTGTAAATTCTGCATTTAAGTATTACACAGTGGCTGAATTGGAAAGAGCAATGAGCTGCTAATTGCACTGAAATGTAATCTCATGCCTGTATCCATGACCATAATTTTGGACCTGCCTGCTTTCTTCTCTATGGTCACGTAGATGAACAAAAGTCTCTGGTCCTCAGAAGACCTCATTCAATATATCAGTATGTTTGTAAGTGTTCACATGAGATGTTTGATTTCCCTACTGTTAGGTATTTACAAATTTAGCTTAATACCCCTTGAACTGCAATCAAAGACTGTTACTTTTCTGTACATTATTCAGAATAATGTTAAGGTGGTTGTATTTGTTTTCTAGGACCAGCAACACAGTAGTCCTTTCCCATAAGAAGCACTTGCCGGTCACTCAGGTTGTGATGAGAGACACAGGGCGACCACATTCTGAAGTGGCTTATACATTGGGGCCTCTGCTCTGCTCGGGAGACAGTAAGTAGTGGCAAGGGGAACTGTCTTCATCCCTGCTAATACATTTCAATGTTTTAAGAGAAATCGAACTGCCTGGGTTCATAAAAACACTGTCTATACTGATAATCTGTACTTCATTAGGAATGTATTAACTTTATAAAATAAGTGTATATTGTTAAGGTAATTGAGAAAAAACATATTACCTCTGGATTATGTAGAGGTATCTTTTATATGACATTTACATGAGACTGTGCTGCAAAGATTCATGGAATCATCTGAAATATCATATCATTTGTTCAGCAAACATCTAATATGTACCTACTAAGTATAAGGCACTTTGCTGAATGCTGAGATGCCTGAAATTGGTAAGATAATGCGAAAATGAGAGGACAGAACCCATCAAGTGTATCTAGTCATTAATGCCTTCTGGCAATTCTGAATTTTTACACAGGAAGCCTCGATGATCCTAACTCCACTTACCCCTCCAACTGCATCTGGATTTCTTGCATATCCTTCATGCCCCCAAAATAACTGAAATAAAATATATGAGTTCTATCTTTAATTTTCATCCTTCTACTCTCTCTTGAATATCAGGCCTTCTCCTCCATCTCGTCCATTGCTCCCCAGAAACTGCTTTTTCCAGGTCACCAATGAGAACTCAACATTTCTAAATCCAATTCTTATTCTCTGATATCATCTGAGTTGACCTGTCAGCAACTTTGGATTCCTCCCATGATTCAAACTTCTTTAATTCACTTTCTTTACGTGGTGACCAGCATACCACAAAATTTTCCTACCCTCCTTTCCCCAACCTTCCTTCACCTCGCCAGCGGGATAACTTTGGGGTTCCCCAGGGCTCTATCCTCCACCCTCTCTCCTCTCTCCTCTCCATTGGTGATCTTCTCCCATCATCTCATGGCTTTAAATACCGACCGCATGGGCATCAATGACCTCCACACCTATACCTATACCCAGTTTTCCTGAACTCCCGACTCCTGCATCCAACTGGCTATTCTGACCTCTTCATTCCAATTGGCATTTCAAACCCAACTTGTCAAAAAAATGAGAAAAGAAAAAGAAAGCATTTCCACACCAACCTTCCTCAAATCAATGCATAGCAACTCCATTCTTTCTGTTGCTTCTTAGACTGAAAACATCACAGTCACTCATAACTTCTCTTTTCTGTCATAACCCACATCTAATTCATCAGCAAATCTTATTGGTTCTAACTGCAAAAGTGGATCCAGAATTTATCTCCATTACCTCCTGTACCTGGATTATTGCTGTGGCCCCGTAACTGGCCTACCTGCTACTGTCTCTGCCCACTTAGCTGATACTCCATACAAGAGCCAGAGGGAATAAAATCAGGTCATGTCAGCCCTCTGCCCCAAACTCTGTACTGGCACTCCTCTCAGAGGAGAGGCCAAAGTACATCGTCCACCAAGGCCACAGTGGCCATGTTGCCCTATGAGCCAGGCAGGACCACAGTGGGGCCTGTGGAACCACAACCCTCCCTGGGGCCCCATAGGAGGTGTTGCCATGTGAGGGAACCCTAGCATTTCTGAACCTTGCTATTGGAAAAAAAAAAGAGGGTCCTATTTCAGATAATAAAAATACTGAGATGCAGATAGTCAAAATATAGAAAGCCTATGAACGTGCCTTGACTCTATGATAGTATAGTTATTTTTCTCACTCATAACATAAATATGCAAACCACAGTTCTCTTTCTGGATAAGGTGAAGCAAGTACAACCCACCCCATCTCTCTCACTGAACTCACCCATAAAACCTGGACAGAATGCATGAAGCAGTTATCTCAGGACTCTGGAAAGCAAATAGCAGCAGGGAAGAGAAAGCAAAATTCACCATTTATTTTTTCCTCCAGTATCTCTCAGCCGCTGGGTCCCAGATGGAGAGAGTCCCAGGAGAAGTCCTCTAGTCCTGGTTGGAGGAGGGGACAGGGAACTCCTAACTGTGAGAGAGCACAGTAGTCTCATTTCTCCCCTTCTCTCTGTTTGCTGAGGTTCCAGTTCCCAGGCAGCCCCATGGCAATAGTGGTAGAAGCTGCCTCAGAAACATACAAGAGCCAGAACTCCGAGGAAAGGCATCTTCTGCTCTGGACAGGGGAGCCCTGACTCTATGACAGTGGCAGACTCATGTTACTTTTGTTTTCTTTCTCTGTTCACCCATCACTAGGCAATGGACATATGTACAGGTGCAGGAGTGAATAGGAAAGCACAATAAAGCAGGCTGAATAGAGCCCTAGTTTTCTGGTTGTATGATTGAAAAGGGAGCTGCAGGGAACTGGAAAGTATCTGGAAGAGCACAGAGAGGGAAGAGTTCAAGAGAGTGATGCCACAAGTTGTCTATGAAGTCCTGGGTTCAGCTCAGAGCTACACGTGCCTGGATCTGGTCCTAATTATAGACCAAAGTTGAGAACTGAAGAGGCTACCATCCAGGGCTCAGACTGGCCACTGAGTGGTGCAAAAGTGAGGCAGAGCTGAATAGTACTGCAAAAGCTTTGAAAACTGGACAGCCATAGGAGCCATGGACCATGCACGGAGGGCAGGTTGGAATGTGTGGCCAGATCCTAACCAGGACAGCTGCCTGCAAAATAAGAAAAATATCAACATGCACTTTGAATTTCAGCAAAGTCCAGAGTTTGTTAACATAATATTTTAAAGATCTAGGAAATAGTCCAAAATTACTTGGCATACAAAGAACCAGAAAAATCCAAGTTTGCATAAGCAAAGGTAATCAACAGATACCAGTGACACAGAGGTTAGAATTATCTGATAAAGACACTAAAACAGCTATTACACAAAAACTCTAACAAGTAATAATAAATGCTTTTGAAACAAATAGAAAAAGAGAAAGTTTCAGCAAAGACATAAAATATATAGAGGAGAGCTAAATGGAAACTTTAGAAATAAGAAGTACGGTGATGGAAATGAAAGATGCACTGGATGGGTTAAATAGCAGATTTGAGGTGAAACAGTCAATGACACTGAGGATAGATAAATAGAAAGTATCCAATCTGAACAAGAGAAAGAAAAAAGGTTGAAAAAAAATGAACAGGGCCTCAGGGACCTGTGGGTTAATAATAAAAGATATAACATTCATGTAATTGAATTTCCAGAAGAAGAGAGGAAAGAGTGCTGGTGCTGAAAAAATATTTGAAAAAATAATGGCTGAAAACTTTTTAAATTTGGCAAAAGAGAGACTTGAGAAGTTGAATGAACCTGAAACAGTATAAACTCAAAGAAATTCACATCTAGACATATCACAAACAAACTGCTGTGAAAACTAAAGACAATGAGAAATTTTTTGAAACCAGCTGGAGAGAATAATGATGCATTGCCTATAGCGAAACACCAATTCAAATGACAGTAAGTTTCTCATCAGAAATATAGAGGTCAGAAGGAAGTGGCAAAACATTTCTCAATTGCTGAAACTAAAGAATTGTCAGTCCAGAATTCTATGTTAAGCAAAAATATACTTCAGGAATGAAGGTAAAATTTTAAAAAATTTCAAATGAAAGAAAACTGAAAGCATTCATCGCCTGAAGACATCCTTTAAAAGAATTTCTAAAGGAAGTTTTTTTTAGATAGAAAGGAAATGATATCAGAAGGAAATTTTGAACTTTGGGAATAAAAAACTCAACATTAGAAATGGTAAATAACTGGGTAAATTTAACAGATTATTCTCCTATTGAGTTATTTTAAATGTATCTGAGCATTGAAAGCAAAAAATACAACATTATTTCACAGGGTCACAGGGCTTTAATTTTATGTAGATATAATACACATGGCAACAACAACATAAACAGGAGTAGGTAAAAGGACAAAATTGTTGTCAAGATTTTTACAAATCACTTGAAGTGGTTAAAACATAGATTCTAAGCATACTAAGAAAGGTAAGTATATATATTGTAATCCTTAAAAGAACCAATTAAGAAACTGCTATACAAATAGAATACTGAAAAATGTTTAAATAACCCAAAAGGAGACAGAAAAAGGAAAACAGAAGAACAAAAAAATAGAACAAATAGGAAAAAATAATAAAATGATAGAACTAACATATCAACATTTGTATTTAATGTAAGTGGTCTAAGTAAACCAATTAAAAGACAGATTGTTATGACTCAACTAAAGGCTGTCTGTAAGAGATTCAATTCAAATATAATGACATAATAAAAGAATATGATGGAGAAAGATATACTACACAAACATGAATATAAAGAAATCTGGAGTTTCTATATTAAAATTTTTGCTTGCAAGCAAAGAAAATTAATACATATAAAAAAGGACCAAGAAGACTGAAGAATCTTAAATGTGTATGCTAATAACTGAACTTCAAAATACATAAAGCAAAAACTGACAGGGTGGAAAGGTGAAATAGAGAAATTCATAATTATCATTAAAAAGTCCAATACTGCTCTCTCATTAACTTATGGAACTAATAGAGGGAAAATCAGCAAGGATATAGAAGACCTGAATGTCACCAGAAAACAAATGAATCTAATTGACATTTATAGAATACTCTACCAACAGTAGAATACACATTCTTTTCACATGCACATGAATCTTTAACCCAGATACAGCATATTTTGTGTCATAAAACAAACTTTAGCCAATATTAAACAATTTAAATCTTAAAAAATGCAAGATTTGACATAATTGAATTAAATTAGAAATAAATAAAAAAGATAGTGAGAAAGTCTCGAAACACTTAGAAATTAAACACCAAACTGTCAAATAATACCTGAGTCAAGGACAAGGTCTCAATAGATATGATAAAATATATTGAACTGAATGAAAATTAAAATACAGCATATCAAAATCGGTAGTATGCAGTTATAGCAGTGCTTAGAGGGATATGGATAGCAATAAATGCTTATATTATGAAAGAAAACAGATCTCAATTCAATAATGTAAGGCTTCACCAAAAAAAACAACAACTGGAAATAGAAGAGAAAAATAAACCTAAAGCAAGCAGAAAGAAGGAAATAATAAAGAATAGAAATCAATTAAATTAAAATCAGAGTATATAGAGATCTATAAAAACCAAAAAAAAAATGATTCTTTTAAAATATTAATAAAATTGATAAACCTCTAACAAAACTATCCAAAGAAAAGAGAAGATAAAAATTATCTATGTGAGAAATGAGAGTTGGGATAACACTACAGACCCCGCAGACATCAACAGTATAGTAAAACTACACTACAAACAACTCTACGTGTATTAATTCTACAACATAGATGAAGTGGACCAATTCCTTAAAAACCGCTAACAGCCAAAACTTTCTTAAGATAAACCAGACAACTGGGATAGACTTAATAGTATTAATGGAATTGAATTTGTAGTTAAAAACCTTCTGAAAAAGAAATCCAGACCAAGATTGTTTCACTGATGAATTCTACCAAAGAAATAATACCATATCTACACAATCTCTTTCAGAAAATAAAAGAGGAGGGGCTTCCTTGGTGGTGCAGTGGTTGAGAATCTGCCTGCCAATGCAGGGGACATGGGTTCGAGCCCTGGTCTGGGAAGATCCCACATACCGTGGAGCAACTAGGCCCGTGAGCCACAACTACTGAGCCTTCATGTCTGGAGTCTGTGCTCCGCAACAAGAGAGGCCGCAACAGTGAGAGGCCTGTGCACCGCGATGAAGAGTGGCCCCTGCTTGCCGCAACTAGAGAAAGCCCTCACACAGAAACGAAGACCCAACACAACAAAAATAAATAAATAAATAAATAAATTTATTTTTAAAAAAAGAAAATAAAAGGAAATTCTTTCCAACATTTTAAGGAGAGCATTGCTTTGATATCCAAACTAGACAAAGAAAGTGCAAAAAAATGATAAGTACTGATAATGTTATTACCAACATAGATGCAAAAATCCTCAACAAAACATTAACAAATAATCCAGGAATATTTTTTAAAATGCACCACCACCAACTGCAATTTATCCCATGATGCAAGGCTGATTCAGTATTTGGAAGATGATCAGTGTGATCTACCACGTTAACAGTCTAAGGAAGAAAAATCACTCCAGATGCTTTTTCTGTATCAATTAATATGAACATTATAATTTGAATTATTATGATAACAAATTCAACATGATAATTTACATCATAATAGCATTTATAATAAAATTCTTAGCAAACTAGGTATAAAAGGAAAATTCTTAAGCTTAATAGGACAGTATCTATACAAAACAGCTAACATCATAATAATCAGTGAAAAACTGAATGCTTTCCCCCTAAGGATGGGAACAAAATAAGGATATCCAATCTCACTATGTCTATTCAACAACTTTGATCATATGGGAAGCCCTAGCCATGGCAATAATGTAAGAAAGAAAAGTGCATACAGGCTGGAAAGCAAGAAAGAAAACTCTATTCACACGTATATACATACAATTGCCTACATAGAAAATCTCAAGGAATGTACCCCCTCCCCCCCCCCCCGGCAAAAACAAAAACAAAAACCCTACTAGGTCTTATAAGTGAGCTCAACAAGATCACAGGATACAAGGTCAACAGCAGACAAATGAGTCATATATGCTAGCAATGTATAAATGGAAACCAAAATTTATAAGACAAAGTCATTTTCAATAGCTCGAAAGAATATACTTAGGTAACAAAAACATGTGTAAGATCTGTAACTCATCAAAAAGTGACTAAATACTGAAGAAAGGAATCAAAGAATCTAACTAAAGGGAGAGATATACTGTGTTCATGGATTGGAAGACTCAATATAGGAAAGATGTCAGTTATCCCCAAGTTGAAAACACACTTCACCAAAGAGGATATAAGAGTGGCAAATAAGCACATGAAAAGATATTCAACATCATTACCTATTAGGGAAGGCAAATTAAAACCACAACGAGATACTACTACACACCAATTTGAATTGCTAAAATAAAAGAAATATATACTCACAATATCAAATGCTGGTGAAGATATGAAACAGCTGTATCTCTTATACATTGTTAATGGGAATTAAAAATGGTACAGCCACTCTGGAAAACTGTTTGGCAGTATCTTATAAAGTTAAACATATACTTACCATATGACCCAGGGATTATACCCCTGGGAATTTACCCTAGAAAAATGAAAACATATGTCCACACAAAAACCTTTACACAAATGTTTATAGCAGTTCTATGTGTAATTGACCAAATCTGGAAAGAACCCTAGTGTTCTTGAGTGTGGACAAATAAACTGTGGCAGATCCATATGATGGAATATTACAGAGCAGTAGAAAGGAATAGATATTGACATGCAACAGCTCGAATGAATCTCAAAGGCTTTATGTTGAATGAAAGAAGCCGATCTCAAAGGGTTGCATACTGCATGACTCTATTTATATGCTATTTGGAAAAGGCAAAGCTATAGGGACAGAGACTAGTTCATGATTGCCAGGGCTTAAGGGTGGTTGGAGGTTGTGACTTAAGGAAATAGCAAGAGGGAGGTTTTTAGGGTGATGGAACTGTCTTTTATTCTGATTTTAATGATGGCTATGCAAATCCATGAATGTATTAAACGTTATATAACTGTATGTCCCTAAAAAGTCAATTTTACTTGATGATAATTCAAAAAATAATATTGTTTTTAAAAACACACGGGTGTCATTTCCAAAGTGATTGTCCCTCCACTCAGTTGCAACCATGTCCAGGTTCTTAATCCTCAAAAGAATCACTGTTTGGACATTCATGTCATGGCTACATGTTCAGAAGAACCACAAAATGAAGGCTTTTAAAGATAAATAATGCACTGAATGGTAAAAATCCTAGAAATATAAAAAGTAATTGTTGTTTGTTTTGTTTCATTGCTATTTTCACTGTCTTTTTTTTTCTTTTTGTAAACAGATTCATTTTGGAATTCAGCTTCCTTCAATACTGAGACTTCATACCTTCATTTCCCTACGTTCCGAGGAGAGCTTAGCGCTGATGTGTCTTTCTTTTTTAAGACCACAGCTTTTTCGGGGGTGTTTGTAGAGAACCTGGGGATCACAGACTTCATCAGGCTAGAGCTGCGAGGTGAGTTGCCCACCCTGGGCAAAGCCATGGGGTACTCAGTTATTAACAATAACCTCGTTAGTAACGTAATTTCTGATGTATTGCCATGCTTCCTTTGTCAGTTGTATTTCTTGATTAAATGCTAAAACGCTATGATTTTAAATAATTATTTTTAATAGAAAGTAAAACAGTGATTCACGTAACATACAACAGTCCATACAATTCCTTGTTGTCTTAATTCTATGTACAATCAAGATATTAAACCAAACTGGTCAAATAACTGCTGACTAAATCACAAAATTATGTGATTTAATTGACTAGTCATCTTGTTTATGTATGTAGGCAAAGCTTAATTTCTTACTATGTGAATTTCACATAGTGCTTTTAAAACTATATTAAGATTTAAACCACCTTTAAATAAACTCACTTATACCTATGAAGTCAGATAAAATGTTAGTTTTATTTCTATAGGTAAATATCTCTATTGCTTAGGGCTTAGCAAGATGAATAGTAGGTGGATGGAGTTAGAGTCTGTCATACAGAGTGAAGTAAGTCAGAAAGAGAAAAACAAATACAGTATACTAACACATATATATGGAATCTAAGGAAAAAAAAAAAAAAAGTCATGAAGAACCTAGTGGCAAGACGGGAATAAAGACACAGACCTACTAGAGAATGGACTTGAGGATATGGGGAGGGGGAGGGGTAAGATGTGACAGGGTGAGAGAGTGGCATGGACGTATATACACTACCAAATGTAAAATAGATAGCTAGTGGGAAGCAGCCGCATAGCACAGGGAGATCAGCTCGGTGCTTTGTGACCACCTAGAGGGGTGGGATAGGGAGGGTGGGAGGGAGGGAGACGCAAGAGGGAAGAGATATGGGAACATATGTATATGTATAACTGATTCACTTTGTTATGAAGCAGAAACTAACACACCATTGTAAAGTAATTATACTCCAATAAAGATGCTAAAAAAAAAAAAGATAAATATGTGAGGTGATGGATGCATTTACTATATGGGGGAATCCTTTCACAGTGTATACATATAACAAATCACCATGATGTACACTTTAAATATCTTACAATTTTATATGTTAATTATACCTCAGTATAGCTGAAATTTAAAAAAAAAAATTCTCTAAAAAAAAAAAAAAGATGAATAGTAAACTCTAAGAAGAAATATGTTAAAGTCAGCTTTGCTTTTTGCTTTTGCTTTTGCTTTTTTTTTACCAACTCAGAGTGACATTTGTCTGCATCAATATCATGGTCTTCTTTCATAAGGAGGATGTCATGTCTACTCAAGACCAAATTTTCTCCCCTGTGAATGAACTTGACCAACTCTCATATCTTTATTTCCAGCCCCTGCAGAAGTGACCTTTTCCTTTGATGTGGGGAATGGGCCTTGTGAGGTCACGGTGCAGTCCCCCACTCCCTTTAACGACAATAGATGGCACCATGTGAAGGCAGAACGGAACGTTAAAGAAGCATCCCTTCAAGTGGATCAGCTCCCTAGGGAGACCCAAACTGCCCCAGCTGATGGGCACGCCCGCTTGCAGCTCAACAGCCAGCTCTTCGTGGGTGAGTGCTGCTAGCGGCTTGTAACTGAGCTGTACTGTGAGTGCAGAGGTGGACCGAGAGAAAATCACAGCTACAACAGTAGTGATAATAGCAATTGCCACAACGACTACTATCAGCCCTGGTGGGAGGCAGAGATATTGAATAAAATCCTCTGAACTGAGAAGGAACTTTGGGACTGAAAATCGAAGCAGGCAACTCCATAAAGTGCAATTATGAAGTTTATTGTGGGTAACTTACATCCAGGGGACGATGAGCCAGAGACATTCACAGCTGCACTTCGTGCCATGGAAAAGGCTCCTGGGGGATTTAAAGGGGCCAAAACTAAAAATAGAATCTGACTACCAAGTGAGAAGCACCCATGGTCAGGAATCGGGATTTTTTTCCTCCCCAAGGGGGTCTCATGACCACATGCATCAGCAAAAGGCACTCTTCCAGTTTTCCTATCAGGTGAAGGCAAGGGTAAAGGTTGATAAGGAACTTATCTGGCTGGGATGCATTCCTTGTGAGTAAGCTAAAGCTCAGTCACCCAGAAAGAGGAGGGGGTGGGACTGCGGGCCTCAAATGGAGCTGACAAAAGGGAGTCAGTGTGGTTCAGCCACACAGACACTATGCACCAAGAGCTCATGTAATATAAATATCTCTGCTATAGATTATTGTACCCAATTTGCAGATGAGATCATGGAGGCTCAGAGACATCAAGGGACTTAACCATAGAAACCCAAATGGAAGGAAAATCCAAACTCATGTTGGACTGATTCCCAAGCTTGCACACAATATCATAGACGATTTATGTTTGTTTCAATTACTTCTTATCCATACTATTTATAAAACAATTAGCCATTTTTATCCATTTCTCTCACTTCACTTCTCAGTATAGTTAGAGAACCAGTCCTGTAATTGGGATAAAATCCTCCAGAGTCCCCTGAGAAACAGGCCATAGGAGCCCAGGTAGGCTGAGGCCGCCTCCTGTGACTGGGCACAGCAGGGCTTTCCCCAGCCCAGCACCTGGTTCTTCTCAGTCCTGCACCCCCTCTGCTCCTCTCTTATTGCAAATGCCTTGTTTAGACCCAGAGCTGGCTCATTATTCTGCTGTCCATTCTTTAAAGATTAAAGCTCTGGGTAGTGGGAGTCTTCCCTCTAACTTACCTGCTTATTCTTTATTATTGTTTGTTTTTCCCAAAGGGAGAAACAAGTTTTGCTACATTACTTTTTAGATAACTCTATTCTAATTTGGAAACTAAGCAGATTAACGAAGTAGCTCTTACTTGGTCTTTCCTCACATTTTAAAGTAAATAAGGACACAGTCCAATTAAAACTTGATATAAATCACAAATTAGCACACAGTCTGCTTTGCCAGGTGATACCTACTGCCGTGTCCAGGAACTAATGCTATTCAGTGAATTTAAGTGTGTGTGTGTGTGTGTGTGTATACAGCCCATGGCACCATAAAACAGCTTCAAGCACAGTTAGTTCTTACTGAGTTGAGGCTTCATTTTAAATTATCAAACTGCAAATCAAATTAAACAACTCTATTTTCTGATTTATAATCCCGAGGATTAATTAGCAGAATTTCTAGGAATAAAGGTTGGATGGAAATCTACCTAGAACTAGTGTTTCCACTATGGTAATGTTTCTAAAGCCTGAGGAGTTAGTTAAAAATTCAGATTTGGGGTACCTTCCCCAAGCCCACTGAATCAGAATCTTTTGGAATAAATCCAAAATCTGTTTTTAGCAAACACTCCAAGTGACTCCTGTGCTCCCATATTTATTATGCTCACATGAGAAATGATAGAAATATAGGGAGATATATATTATTTGGTTAATGTTATACCACCTGACCTCAGAGCGGCCAGGATGGAGTATGAAAGGCCTGAGGGCCTAAATTTTGGTTTTACCCCTTCTGCCTTCTTTTTCTTTGTTCTCGCCTCAATTCCTTTTCACAGCTTTATTAGTGAGAGCTCTTCTAAGTAAGAATTAGTATTTTATATGTGTGTAATACATATACTATACAAATATATATACAAATTTGTAATATATATTATATTAAATACATACACAAATTTATGTATTACGAATTTATAATATATATTACATTGCAAAGATTTTCAACTGTGTAACCTTTATTATGCATGTCATTGTTTGTAAAGTTAAACTTTAAAAAGATCAATGGTGTTTATTTTGTTCTTTAAGAAAGAAACAAATGTAAAAAAAAGTCTTTCTAAATATAACTTGAAGAAGTATTTTTAGAACAAATATTTACCAAGTTCAACTTAAAAAATATTTTCATTAATGGTTTATTCAGTGCCATTTGATGATTCTTAACTTTTGACCACAGCCAACGTTTTCAGAATTATATTTGTTCATAAAACCTTGGACAGATGAATTTTCGTTATATGGCCTCAGTTCAAAGTGGAGATGAAATCCCGCAGAAGACACCCAGGAACGTGTTTGCATTTGCAGTGTTTCCTTTGTAGGTGGAACAGCAAGCAGACAGAGAGGCTTCCTGGGATGCATTCGGTCTCTGAGGTTGAACGGGCTGGCCCTGGATCTGGAAGAAAGAGCCAAAATGACGCCAGGAGTGGGGCCAGGGTGTCCAGGACACTGTAGCAGCTACGGACACCTGTGTCGCAATGGAGGGAGGTGTAGAGAAAAACGCAGAGGGATCGAGTGTGACTGCACCTTCTCTGCGTATGATGGGCCATTCTGCGAGAATGGTGAGTGTGGGAAAGGATGGAACATTTGAACTCTATGAAGACGTTTCTGGCATTTGACACTGTAAAGAAAAGATAAGGAAGTTCTCTGTAATTAGCTGAAATAGAATTGTTTCTGTCCCAAATGCCTCCATTTCACTTGGCAGGAGGTATGATTCTATTCTTGTGAAGGCCGTTGACTGCTTCTGTTAGATCTGATGTCATCCCCTCTGGGTTTCTCAGAGGGTCATCAATGCAACACTTTGAGGAGAGCAATAACCTTTTAACTATATGTTTACACTGGACATTTACTTTTCTGTAAACTTAAGATGAAGCCTTTTGGAGGTAATAATAAAATATTGTTACTCAGTTTTGGGTTACGGGAATATGGAGAGATTAGCTTTGTATTTATCCTTTATTGTTTTTCATCTTAAATTTTTAAATTAAAAAACAGCAAAGCATACCATTATTATTTTCTCTTTTGAGATATTTAAGGATTAGAGATATTCTTTAAATATACAGAAATGTACATAAAACAAGACACGTGCACTTACATATTGCTAATATAACCAAAAATGCATGTCATTCCAGAAATTTCTGCCTATTTTGGAGCTGGCTCCTCAGTGATTTACGATTTTCAACATTACAATGACACCTTCAGTAAGAACTCTAGCTCCTTTGTGGCTTTATTTCATGAGGATCTGACATTGACGGGAGAAACGGCCACACTGAGCTTCCGGACCACAGAGATGCCCAGCTTACTGCTCTATGTGAGCTCCTTCTATGAGGAATACCTTTCAGTTATCCTTGCCCCGAATGGTGAGTATCTTTACCATATGAACAAGAAGACCGACTTAGGAGAAATCAGGACCATAAGGAGGGGGGTGCTAAACTACAAAGAAGAAAACACAAGTGCATCCCTGTGACACCCATGTTATTAGGGTTGGTTTGTTTCTATGATAACCCCAAATGTTTCTCACTAGCGTTACCATTTCAGTGATTAAATTAAGATGGCTTTCTTCTATAAATGTCTGATCATTTCACGTATCTGATGTTCAACTGTGCTTCTTGTTATTGGTAGGGAGTCTTTCCTTCTGTATGTGAATAAATTAGTGTCACAGTTCATTTTGAAAGAAGGTATTTTATGCATGCAAAATATTTCCTCCTTCTTGGAAGGGAAGTAAAGAAGTGCATTAAACTATATAAAAGCCAATTTCCATGAGCATCAGATAAATATGATTGTTCTTTACCCATCAGTGTTTGGGAAGTCAGTTATGCCCTATCTGCATACAAAGAAAAGTGGGAAGAGAGTTACCTAACCCATGGTCACCAGTAAGAGAACAGAACCAAGACTTTCCAAGTTAGAGAGCAAAACCAAGCTTTAACCTTTTCTCATGGAGAATAAAGGGAGAAACTTAACTTCTGGAAAAGATTTCTATGATCACTGACTGATAGGATCCATTACAGGTGGTACCAGAGTTACCAGGTAGAGGGTGCATCTATGAAGGAGAGCAGTGTGTGGATTGGAAGATTTGGATATTGTAGCAAATCACTCACTTCTGTCTTTTTGCTGCTTCTTGATTACGGCAGAAACCTTAGAAAACATTTCTGGTTGTGCAAAAAAATATGTATATATATGTGAATGTCAGTGATACATTAAAATGCATTAACATAAGTCACATTAAAAGAAGTTATGCTTATAGAAACTGAATGTTAATATAATCTTGCTTGAGGTTTTACCATTTAATAATATGAATGCCACATGAATAATTAACTTCAAGCCTAGCTTGGCATTTTCATATGCTTAACTTAGACTTTTTCCTCTGGTTAAGGAAAATGGAAGAACTTGGAAAAAGACCATTTGGTCTTGACTTTTAGGACTGTGTAATTGTATTCTGAATTTGGCCCCAGAACATCACATAAATGATTACTAGTCCAGGAAAGGTGACTATTGTGCACTCAAGTAAAAGCTCCATAGATTCAAGTTATATTAATTTTTTTTTAAATGTGCCTTAGAACCTGCATTGGCGGTTTTTATAAAATTCTATTTCAGTTTAAAATGTCATTTTTCTCTTCTTTAGGAAGTTTACAAATCAGGTATAAGCTAAACAGACACCGAGAACCTGATGTTTTTAACTTTGGTTTTAAAAACCTGGCTGATGGACAGCTTCACCAGGTGAAGATTAACAGAGAAGCAGCAGTGGTCTTTGTCGAGGTAAGGTTGTAAATTCAACAGCAGCAACAGTAATCAAAATTGTGATGCTCAGAATGTATGACCTAAAGCAAAAATTTGATAATAAATCCTAGTAAAAGAAATGCACACCTGGCACTCTTCTTCCATAAGTCTTGCTAGGTCAAGGTGTTTTGTTTTGTTTTGCAATGTCTGTTTGTTTAGCAAGAGACTGTCAAAATTATTATTAATATTTGACCATTTAAAATGCCAAGCTGTCCTCATTGGTTTTACTTTATTTGGTTGGGAAATATTGCCTAGTTTATCATAGTGACTACTGGAGGTATTTCAGTGGGAACCTATTCCCATTGGGTTACAAAAGAACAAATGCTACAGAAATTTAAACACAAGGGAAAAAGCAAGATCTTGCTTAAAGTGGGAATACATTTAGAAAAACATCGGAGTCTTTAAGTCACACATTGTCACTGGGTTTTGAAGAATAATCTTTTATACTGAATCTGTATGAATAATACATTTTTCTGCTCATGTTACAGATTTCCTCTAAATAAGTAAAAACTTTGAGGTTCAAAGTAGCTCTTGCATTTCTTTGTGGATTGTACCAATTATAGATACTTAAATCATAAAGACAAGTGTAGGGGAACAGGATGGGCAATGAGGTGGAGTTGAATTTGAGGTGTTACAAGACTTGTTTATAATACACTTTTCTCCTTTAACCTTTGTGATAGCAGGAACATATGGCTTATTTTTTTATCATTTTTCTTGGTCTTCCTTTGATTCCCATCCTCTTATCATCAAAATTGCTTGACATTTTGATGTTTGTATCATGTGGAACATTTAATAGGTTAACCAGAATGCAAGGAGACAAGTCATCCTGTCTTCAGGGACAGAATTCAATGCTGTCAAATCCCTCACGTTGGGGACAATTTTAGGTAAGTGGAAGAAAGAGAGCCCCCTTCCCCCACCGCCCAGTGACTGGGATTGGAAGTGTTAGTTTGCAAACACGGGAAGCATTCATCATGCTGAAAGAAGCTCCTTGATATATGCATGATTTCCCAGTGAGTGACAGTCAAGGTAGAAGCTTGTACTCTTGTCTGAGTGCGCATATAATCACGAGTAAGTGCTGCTTGCGAGTTGAACAAGGGCGTTCCTTGAAAAATGCCTCCACACTTACCCTCTCACTTGGCAATCAAGCATAATGAAACTTTGCATTTTTCTAACAATTCAGGAAAGACAAAATCAAAGCAGATATAAGTTCACAAATTCTGTAGTAATCAGGGGTCAAATGCAGAAGTCATTTTAATGATAAATCTAGATTTATGTTTAAGAAGGAAGAGAAAAGGCTGCTTATTTTCTCTTAGCAAACAAGCTTTGGGCTGTGGTCTGGGCCCTGCCTTGCCTGTGGGCTGAGGTGAAATGTGTTCATTGCTCCCAGCTACTCTTGGAAAATCACAGCCTAAATATCCTACAGACATCCTTTATGGCTGCCAGTTATTAGACGTCAAACTCTTGACGCCTTTTTTTTCCCCTTGTCACCAAGAATTACATTGAAATAAAAACAGATATTGAAAGTCATTTCTTTTATTTTTGATTGTATATAAACTGTATGTTTTATTGCTATTTAAATGATATCTAGGGGAAATCCTCTTGTGGCATGTTTATTATTCCTCCTCTGGTACTTGATACTCATATGGCTATGTTTTGTCCTAAATAATCGATGGAAACTTATTAGGTGTTCAGCCATTTATACATTGATTCTTTCGGTCATTTCTTCTACCCCACAGATATATATTACATCACCAACTTGAGAATGTTAGAAAAGGCACATGAATGGATGTTCAAAATATGTCGAGAATCACAGTAACTATTAAAGCTATCACGTCTTTCAAACAGATGATGGGCAATGAAATGATGACTTCTTATTTTTCAGACAGAGGAAATGTTATGAATCCTAGGGCTCTCCAAGGGTGCTCTTGTAAATGGTAATAACAAAAGTGTAACATTTAGACGCTGCAGCCTAACTGTTAAAGCAGCCCGACTGTTAAAAAGGCAGATTAAGCCAGTGCTCCTTCACTGGTAAGAATATAGTTTTAGCATGGTACGGTGAATAACAACTTCAGGCTGAAGCGGTGGTGGTCCTGTCTTGTAATCATGCCTTAAAGGTAGATAGAGAATCTGGCCTTGACGATGTATTGACAGAGTGGTAGCTTGTGCTGAAGGTCCTTTCCTGTGGTTCATTGTTCTAGTCGCGCTTCCCACATGTGGGATAGTAATGGTACGGTTACCACAGAAATAAAAATGAGAACATTTGTTTCCCACTGAGTGCTGGGAGATGTTTATACCTACCACAGCCCATTGGAGAGGTGAGTATTCCAGTCTCCAATGGGTGGTCTCAATGTTTCTCAAGCATTTCTGACATCCCTGTTTTCATGATATTAGTAGATTTTTTTATTCTATTTAAAACTGTGGCATAATCTTAAAAGAATTGGAAAAACAAACAAACAAAAAAACAAACCCCCCAAAAAACAAAAACGAATTGGAAAAACAATTCAAAGGAATACTGCTCCTTCAACTTTTGTCCCTGAGAATAACAGTATATGTTTAAATAGAGATTATGAAATTCCTAAAAGTTCAAAGACCACGTTGAGCTTTAGAGAACAGTGAGATAGAACCCTATCCTTGGCTGTCAGCCCAACAGTTATAATTGTTTTTAATATCCAAATGGAGAAGAATTTGCTCTCTTTTTTATCTGATATTGACCTCTACTCTCTGGCCCGACGGATCCTTGGTCTGAGCAGTGAGTAATTGATCGCCCAAGGGGTGTGCAAGCTGCAGAGCTGAATTTTTGTTGAGTGGGTGCAAGCTGTGTGTGGAATGATGGTTCTGTGTGCCCCCAGATCTGATCCCTCCTCCACTGCCAGACAGAAGTCCGTGTGTACTCTTTTTCCCAGCCCGGAGGACAGATATGGTCAATAAACAAAACAAACACAGACCACACACAACTTCATGCCCTCAGTGACTCCAGCATCTGACAGGAGAGATGAGGCATATTCAGAAATGTCTGTCACCCAAAGTATGAATAGAAAGTTGCCATCAGTAAGTGTGAAATTGACAAAGGAATATTTTTAAGAACAATTTGGCTTCAAACGATGATCTATAAAGAAATAAGCAATAGATTACAGAAATCGACTTAATCACTGAACTGCATTATATGAAGGGGATTGTTTTAATAAAAAAGTAGAATAAGAAAATTTTGTTATATAAATTTTTATTTTCCTATAAGTTAATATATAGAGGACAGTAGCATGGGACTGAAGGTGTTAATGTTTTTATTCAAGGATGATATATTCAAAAACATCTCTCTCAGGCCACAAAAATTAAAGTTGAAACTTAGCAATGAAGTTTATAGCCTGAAGCAATTGAATCTAATAAAATTATAAATATTCATTTCATCTGTACCTAGAGGTATATATCTTGATCAAAGGCTAATAAAATGTTTCATGTTTCGGATAACTTTATTTTAGGATGGCTTCTGTTCTGCTGCCACTCTCAAATCAGTTACTGAGTATAAGAGGACTACAGTTTTGTGTTCAGATTTGGCGAGTGTAAGCAGAACTGCCTTTCACTAACTTATAGTAAAGTAGACCAACAGATTGGCTAATAAGGAGCTATTAATTTCCCAAATAAAGTAGTCCCAAACTATGACAAGTCATCAAGTACTTATTTCTTGTTAGCTATTTTGACTCATTGACTTATCCATTCATTCAGAAATGTTTGGTGGTCCCTAATACGCACTTATATTTCATTGGACATTTCAAATGCCTCATAGCAAAATATACTACTGTACCTGCCCTCAAAGCACTTGTGGTATAATACAAGACATAGACAATAAAACAGTGTTCTAATGATTAACTAATCTAGTTAGTCATTATTATTATTTACCCTAGTGTGCTATGGAAAAATGGTTCAGCATCGTCTTCTAATTAACGTGCTCTTGTTCTTTCCATTCTTCAATCATCTTATTAGTGATGACCAATCAGGTTAAGTTTTCCCAATTACTATAAAATAATTTTAGTATAATCCTACTTTAATGTAAATCTTTAGATTTCTAGTGTTCTATGTAGTTTTAACTCTGATAGGATTTATACTCCCAAAGTATGAGAGCTTTAAAATACCAAGTAAGGCGCCCTAGCATTTTTGCTAAATTTTGTTTCTCTAAAGACCTTTGTATATTTGGTATTCTATTCATTTTGTTTTTTGTGCATTTAAAAAAAAACAACAAAAATAACAAACCCAGGGCTTCCCTGGTGGCGCAGTGGTTGAGAATCTGCCTGCTAATGCAGGGGACACGGGTTCGAGCCCTGGTCTGGGAAGATCCCACATGCCGCGGAGCGACTAGGCCCGTGAGCCACAATTGCTGAGCCTGCGCGTCTGGAGCCTGTGCTCCGCAACAAGAGAGGCCGCGATAGTGAGAGGCCCGCGCACCGCGATGAAGAGTGGCCCCCACTCGCCGCAACTGGAGAAAGCCCTCGCACAGAAATGAAGACCCAACACAGCCATAAATAAATAAAATTTAAATAAATAAATAAATAAAGCAAATAATTTAAAAAAAAATAAAATAAAAAAATAACAAACCCAAAATATCAAAGCAAAACAAAAATCTGTTTTTGAAGTGTACAGACTAAAGATATGTCTTCCTATCTCTTCCTGGGGGAGAATACAATTCACATCAATATAGTCATGTGAGTAAACCTTAGTAGGCCAATTATCTGTGGGGGAAAGAAAATCCACTGAAGGATTGTATGTTGAAAAAGAGCTCCATATATGATAATTGGGTAATAAATCATTCATGGAAATTACCTGCTGAGATCTGCATAGAGAGACTAGAGTTTAGATATTAAAAACTCCATTGACTTATGTGACATATATTAGTCTTTCCTATGCTCTAAGAATTTATCTCATTTAGAAGAAATTCACATAGAAAGACACAAGGAGTTTATAAAATTTCAGGAATATGAATGTAAATGCAAAAATCCTCAACAAAATATTAGCAAATCTAATGCAGTAATGTATAAAAATTATTATATGCCATGACCAAATAAGATTTATCCCAGGAATTTAAGGTTGGCTCAACAGATAAAAATCAATGTAATGCACCATATTAATAGACTAAAGGACAAAAACCACATGATCACCTCAATAGACACAGAAAAAGCATTTGAAAAAAATCCAGCATGCTTTCATAATGAAAACATTGAACAAATTAGGAATGAAAGGAACTTCCTCACATGGAAAAGGGCATTTGCAAAAACCCCACAGCTATTATCACACTTAATGGTGAAATAATGGAAGTCTTCCCCTAAGATCAGTAATGAGATGACGACGTCCACTCTTACCACTTTTGTTCAAGACTGTAGTGCAGGTTTGAAGGAGGGCTGTTAGGCAAGGAAAAGAGTAAAAAGTATCCAGATAAAAAAGGAAGAAGTAAAATTATCTCTATTGGTCAAGGACACGATCGCATAGGGAATCCATGAAAAAAGCTATTAGAGTTAATAAACAGTTTTGGCAAAGATACAAGACCAACACACAAAAATTTACTATATTTCTATATACTAGCAATGAACAATACAAGAATAAAATGAAGAATGAAATAATAGAATAAATATTCTATTTACAATAGTATCAAAAAGAATCAAATGCTTTGGAATAACTTCAACAAAAGAAGTGCAAGACATGTACGCCAAAAACAACAAAACATTGTTGGAAGGAATTATGTAAGACGTACATAAATGGAAAGGTATCTGTGTTCATGGACTGAAAGACTCAACATTGCTAAGATGGCAGTGATACCCAAGTTTTTCTACAGATTCAACACAATTTCTATCAAAATCCAAATGGCCTTTTTTTCGCAAAAATTGACAAGTTGAACCCAAAATTCATATGGACATGCAAGACAATCTTGAAAAGAAGAATAAAGTTGGAGGTCTCACCCTTCATGATTTCAAAAATTAGTACAAAGCTACTGTGTAAAGTAAAGACTGTGTGGTATTGGCATAAGATAGACATATTGGTCAGTGGGCTAGATTGAGAGTCAAGAAGTAAAACTATATATTCATGGTCAGTTGACTTTTAACATTGGTGCCAGGACCATTCAATGGAGAAAAAATAATCTCTTCAACAAATGGTGCTGGCCCAATTGGATATCCACAACTTTAAAAAATCAGGTTGGACCCCTACCTAACATCATATACCTTGGATTAGGCAACGGTTTTTTTAGAGAAGTTTTCTTAAAAGCCTTGGGTTAGATCATGGATTCTCAAAAGCGCAAGCAGCAAAGAAAAATATACTGGATCTCATCAAAATTAAAAACTTTTGTAATTCAAAGGACACTCTCAAGAAAGTGAAAAGACAACCCACAAAAATGAGGAAAAATATTTGCCAGTCCTGTATCTGATAAACAGAATACATAAAGAATTCTTATAACTAAACAGTAAAAAGACATAACCCAATTTAAAAATGGCCAAAGGATCTGACTAGACATCCTTCAAAGAAGATATACAAATACGAACATGAAAAGATGTTCAAAATCATTTGTCACCAGGGAAATGCAAATCAAAACCACAAGATAACCATTTCACAACCAATAGGATGGCTATGATCAAAAAGACAGACAGTAACAAGTGTCATAGAGGATATGGAGAAATTGGAACTCTTGTCCATTGCTGGTGAGAATGTAAAATTGTGCAGCTGCTGTGGAAAAACAGTTTGGCAGTTCCTTAAAACGTTAAACATCGTTACCAGGTGACCCAGAAATTCCACTCCTAGGTATATACCCAAGAGAATTGAAAATATATATCCATACACAAAAGGTGTACACAAATTTTCAGAGCAGTATTATTAATAATAACCAAAAATTGGGAACAACCCCAGTGTCTGTCAACTAAGGATTAGGTAAACAAAAGTGGTGTACAATGAAATATTAGCCATAAAAAGTAATGAAGTACTCATACATGGGACCACGTGGATGAACCTTGAAAACATTATGCTAAATGAAAGAAGATAAACACAAAAGACCACATAATGTATGATTTCTTTTATATGAATGTCCAGAATAGGCAAATTCATAGAAACAGAAAGTAGTTTAGGTTTTCCAGGGGCTGGGAGGGAGGTTGGAGTGGGGAGTGACCACTAATGTGTATGGGGTTTCTTTTGGGGTGATAGATTCAGCAATTACATACTGGGAAAGGTTTTAGAACTCTGTAAAAAAACCCACTGAATTGTACACTTTAAAAGGGTGAATTTTATGGCATCTGAAATGAATCTCAAAAATAAGGAAAAAAATCCATTAGAGATTTATTTCTTTTGCTAATGCCTTTTCTGCACATGTACCTGGGAGAGTTAGAACACTGAGTCATAACTGGACATTTATTCTCTAGTGTGAATGAGTTTATTCAAGAACAGGGTTTGATGGGAAATAGAGGGGGAGAACTGGAAAGGCCCAGGGTTAAGGACCTCTGAGATGGAGTGAGGGCACATCAAGAGAAGGCTGGACAAGCCTAGTCACAATTTTAAAAAGAGCTGATGAGCTAAAAGCAGCAAACATGTAGATTCTGACATTATTTCCTTGTCATGTGAAAGGGTGGCAGAGACTATTGAAATGTCATTATAGGAAGAGTTGATATAATTTACTAAAGAATGTTCTTCCAGTAAATACCTGCTGGGAGTGCTTGTTAAAGTGCATAGGGCCCCAAATCACCCCTGATTTCTGCCCAGGTATTGGTTGCAAGTGCCAGGGATAGTTTGGTGTGGTGGGGTGGGGTGCAGGGAAGGGGGAATAATTCACTTCTTTCTGACTCTGAAAATCAGGTCCCTCCAACCCTGAATTGTTGGAAAGACAAGACTGAAAAAGTCTGCCTAGCATGATTTTCTAATTAGGTCATTTATTTAGCTAGCATAAAGGAAGTTCACTCTGGTTTCATCAACTCCAAAATAAATAGCAGGTTGATATTTATATTCAGTGTAGCCAATTTCATTCACTAAAATGTTTTTAACATTCATCCATGTTGTTGCATGTAATAGTAGTTCACTTGCTCTCTTTGCTGGATAGTCTTTTATTGCATGAGTATACCACAGTTTGTTTATTCTTATGTTGATGGGCAGCTGGATTGCTTCCAGTTTGGGACTGTTAATCTCCTGTATTAGCTTTATAGTTGTACCTCTTTGTATTTTTTTATCAGTTACTCTTAAGATTAATTATTCATCCTTGATTTATTATATACTACTTTGAATGTACACTTCCCAAACTATGGAAAAACCTTATTTTTTTTCCATTTTACTTCCTCTTCCACCCCTTTTGCCATTGTTGTCATGTATGTTACATATTATTTTTTCCACAAGACATTATTATTGCTGTTGTTTTAAACAGTCGATATTCACTTCAGTTATCTACGTATTTACCCTTTCTGATGCTCTTCATTGCTTCCTGCAATTCCATGGACAATTCACTTTTCCTGATTCTTGTTTGCGGATGAGAGCTTCAGGGAATCTTGGAAATGCTCCTTTTGCTGTTGCACTGTTTACTGCCGGTGCCTTTCAGAAACACTGCTCATTGTGGGTAGCAGAAAGCTCTTCACACACATTTTAATTCTTTGTTCCTTCCTTTTCCTTGTGAACCTTTTGTTAACATGCTTGTTCCTCACAAAACCAGAAATCATCTCGTGTGTTGGAATGCATGGCCTTGGCAATATATTTTAAAGGCAACACTACCCAATACCTGAGACAGTTGAGAATGTCTATGTCCTGAATTGTTGGAAATTTGATGGTGCTCTCAAGATTTCATACCATAGACATTTTTTAAGGGAAAAAATATATTAAATCTGTTTTTATCCAAAGTGATTTAAGGGGTTCTACTCAAAATTACAGTAGAAGTGAACTTTATCCTCAGCCCTTAGCTCACTTTTTCCTAAACATGACTTTTCTTCACATTCACGCTCAAACCACTTTCCCTTCCCCTTCTTTCCTAGCATGAAACTGCACCTGATTTCCCCTTACTTTCTGTTGATGCCTGTGTTCTCAAGCTAGAGGTTTATCAGACATTTTCATCCTGACGTGTAAATTTCTAATAATGCACTAAGTATTCTCCTAAGGTTCTTCCCCCACCTTTTTTTTCTCTTTACACTTTAAAGGGAAGAAAATTTTTGAGCCAAAAGGAAGGAACTTAATGATGGAATTTCAGGAGTCAGCTAACAGGGAAGATAGATTTGCACTCATTGTCTTCCTAAGCACAGTTCTATTAATTCGGATGCTGACTTTGTGTGGACCTGTTTCTGGGAAATGCAGCTTGGACCATAAGACTTGCCTCTACTCCCAATGCAGCTTGCTTGTGCCCCTGAACCTAGGAACTATAGGGCCAGCCCAGCAGGCAAGAGGAGGCAGGAAAGTGTGAATGAGAGAGCTGGGGTAGGAGTTTGCCCTCTGGACTGGAGGAGGAGTACATAGCAGAGTCTTAGGGTGGTGTGTGAAGACTGTGGATCCTGGGGAAAGTTTGCCTTGCAGAGAACTCAAGACTTCCAAAGGGAAGGTCAACATTGCTCCACATTACCGTCCCCATCCTCTCTGCTCCTCCTGGAGCTGAGAAAAGGATGGATTATCGGGCCACATCCTTCCTACCATGGTGAGGCTGAGGGTGAGAGACCTCTTCCTATGCTTTATAAGAAGTCAGATAGTCTGAATGCAGGTCTGCTGCTGACTATAGAGCAGAGAAGCTGCACTGTCCACAGTTGTCATGACCTGTGTATCGTATAACACCCTTAACCATGGAGTCCCAATAAGCAGTCCCAATAAATAAATAAGGAAATAATGATGCCACCACTAAGGGAATCTAAAAGCAAGAGTAAGGGTAGAGAAAGAAGAAAAAGCAACAAATAAAATTTCTTGCATCAAAATAGGGCTATTGAAGAAGACAGAAGACAACTAGGATGAAACTTGGCACTCAAAGAGATTTTAATAAAGTCACACACACAGACACAAGCACCAACTCTGGGAATTAAAATAAATATGATTTTTCAAAATTTCACTGGGTGATCTAAAGGAGAGAATCATCACCGGTTATCCTTAAATAGTGGCACGGAGTATCATGTAGATGAAATGTCTCAAGCCACAGAGCAAAATGATTAAGACGTAGAAATTAGGAGGGAAAAATAAAACAGATTTGGAAGTTAGATCTAGAAAACCTAATATGAATAAATAGAGATCCAGAAAGAGAACTAGAAGCAAAGACAATACTTATGTATTAAAAAAATTTCTCTGAGCTAAAGGACAACCTGAGTTGCAGATTGAAAGGACTCATTGATTCTGATGAGAAAAGACACACATCTGGGGAAATTCTGGGAAAATCTGTGAATTACAAAACCATAGAGAAAAATCTTCCAGACTTTGTAGACAGAAGTTACTACAATGGAAAATAATGATATTGACATCAGCATCCAACTTCTCATTTGCAACAATAGAATAAAAATGATAGAATGATATAGTTATACTGCTAAGAAGAATGGTTGCAACTCATGCATCTAATGTATAACTTATCTGACAAGGTTAAAAAAAGATATTTTGGATAACAAGGAAAGATTGAGATTAAATACTAATCAAGCTTCCCATCTTAAGAAAATACTAGAGAATTACTCCAATCAAAAAATGAATCAAAACCATGACCTCAGGATGGAAAATTGACAGGAAACTATGAGCACCAAACCTTTACATATATTTATACCCACATGTACATGCATAACATAGTTACAGCTACATGATTAATGATAGGCTATCCAGGTACGTATAAATTCACCCATACACACTCACAAATCCACATATATGTATAAATATTAAGTACAGAGTCTTGAAATACAGGAAAATATAATGTGATATGATACGCTACTGATGTTTCTTTCCTTAGTAACAAACCTAAAGACATGAAGTTAGGTTATCTTTAAAAAATAAATTCCACAAAATTGGCCTAATTCATTATGATAAATGTCTGCCCGAGATTCCTTCTGTTACCCTTGCCTAGTAGTGCTCAGGTCAGACTTTGACCAGGAACAGGAAAGCTAGTGTTTGTCCAACAGCTAAAACTTTTATTTTACCTGTAATTTTTTTTTCCAGATGTTAGCCTTGCAAAAGTCCTGTGTTACTATTGCAGTGTCTCCCACTTTATTTCTTCTTGACATTGTCTCAAGTATACATAAGCAAGGGTGCCTTTCTTTAAGAAATAGATAATATCTGAATGCAAAATTTAAAAAGTAAAGTCATCTTTAAAGTACCCTTTTAATTGATAATCCTTTAGTTGGGTTGTGCCTAGCTCATTTTACTTCAGTGTACTTAAGGAGCTACCTGAAATTCCACGTGCATAAAGCTCTTTGATGTCTCATATAATCAACTTGGCCAAGGTAGCTATATGTGTCAGACAGATGTCTATTACGATTATAACAATGCAAATGCATGCCCCCAATTTTAGTTGTTTTTAGAGGTCTTTTCCATAGCAAACATTTACTTTTGCAACTTTAAAATCATGAACAGAATTTTGTAAGCCCAAGTAACTCCCAATACATTTGCTGAAAATCTCAAAGTTAGGCCATTTTTCTTGAAGGTACAGCTCTTTTCCAAGCCAGAAGAAATAAGGCTACAGAATATTTGGTTTTCCGGAATTATAGACTGAAATAGTGAGATGAAGTTTAATAGGAAAAACGGTGAGACCTGTAATAAGAGTTAGGAAATCTACCCCATGAGTTTGTATGGGAGACAACACTTGACCTCTCCTCTCTTAGGGGCTATGGCTGGACCTGAGAATTAAATTGACATAAGACAGATTAACAGGGGAAAAGCATACAGATTTTTAAATGTACATGGGAGTCCCTACAGGAAAATGAAGACCCAAAAAGCAGATAGGCCCAAGTGTTTATATATGAGGTTGAACAGAGAGTGGTGATTGTGAAAAAGTAACTAAAATGTATGAGGAGATGAAAGGAAGATAGGGGTTATTTTAACAAGGTTTGTATGTACAGATTTCTCTGGGCTGGTCTCCTCATCTCTGGTCATAAAAATGTATTTTTCCTCCTGGTACAAAAAGGGCAGCTTTCCCATAACAGTTTTATCTCCTGCTTTCAGGAACAGAAAGCGGATGTCAGTGTCCTTGTACCTGCTGTTTTTCAAGAAAATAATCCTTATGCCAAAATGGCATATTTGGGGGTGGCATATTCTGCTACCCTTTGAATAGAAGCTTCAGGGTATGTTGTTTAACTTTAGCGACAATGAGGATGTGTTTAGTTACCATGACATTCAGTAAAACTCAGTGGCATAAGATGGCAGCCAACTATGGACGTACATTTTTAGCTGGAGCCAGTGCAAATAATCTTTTATCACAAGGTCGGTCCTCTGAATTTCTCAGGTCACACCTTGAGAGTGACACATTTTTAAAAATTCCAGTACCCAAACTGTCCACAGAAGGGTGGTAATGGGACTAAATTTATTCTTTGATTATAAAATATATATTGCATGCATCCTATGTAACAGACATTAAGCTAAGTGCAGGGGAAGGCAAGAATAAAACACACTGCCCACCAAGGGCTTTCCACATGTTGCATGAGAGAGGGATGATCCAAGGAGAGTGACCTTCTGCAACTGATGCACCAGGCAAGGCTAGCTGGAAGTGTGGTTACACACCCCTGGCTTCAGAGTTCAAATGCCACTATTCAAAAGTCTATAAATCGCTTAGCACAATGCCCAGCCTATGGGAATCATTTGGTAAATTCTTGGTAGCTGTTTATGATTGTTTGAAAAAGAGGAGGCAACGAGCCTTTCTACACAAGGTGAAGTGAGAGGGAGTTTGACAGCAGATGCCAAAGTTGCCTCATACTGATGTGGTTTCCTCTGTGGGGGACATAGAAGCTTCCCAGACTGACACATTTAAACTTGAAGTCTACAGCTAAGGGCCTTTGGTCAGATTTCGTGCCCACAGAGCAAGCGCACTGCGGGATGTAATCATAACTGAAATGAACGGATTGATGTTCTCTCCTGTGTCAGTCGCTGCTCTTGTTCGGTCTTAATAACCAACTTCTGTCAGTTGGGGATGAGGGCGGGGATCAGGAGGGGGTTGATGGGGGCAAAAGCCTTGATTTATGGACCCGGGACAGAGACCACCTTTGTGAAGAAGGGGAAAGGAAGTGTGGTGCTGAGTTCCCAGGGCAGCACTTGCAGTTACGGAGAGGCCCTCTCTGTGGGGGTCAGAACAGTCAGCCTGAATAAAGTGTTAATTGTGAGGGAACTGCAGAAGGGATTCCCAGAACGCTGCTGTCCCCCAACCCAGGAGACCTAGATTACCGGCCACAAATCCTGGTAAAACTATTTTGAAAAATGCATTGGCGGAGGATTTCATTCGTCAGTGCCCCGTGACTGCATCCAAAGAAGAAGCTCCACTTGACTCACACGGGGAGTGAGCACCCGCAGGGCATCAACCAAGGCGGCAGGTACCGACTCTGGCTCTTTCCTAAAAAACGAAGGGCTCGGAGGGAAGTTCAGTTCATCACTGCTGCGCAGATGCAGGCTATTCCTGCGTCCCCGCCAGTCGCTCCTGAGCCCTAACGGTGTGTCCTACTTCTTTGCCCGCAGGGCCTCCCGGCGCGGACCGCGACACGCTGCGGGCTGGCGCGCACGGCTTCACCGGCTGCCTCTCGGCAGTGCGCTTCGGTCCCGCCGCCCCGCTGAAGGCGGCGCTGCGCCCGGGCGGGCCCGCCCGGGTCACTGTCCGCGGACACGTGGCCGCCGCGTCCCGCTGCGCGGAGGGGGCGGGGCCCGGAGCTCCAGCGCGGGAGGCGACCCGACCGCTCGCAGGCGGCGCAGGTGCGTGGCCCTCCGCCCGCGGTCACTCTGCGCCCGCTATCTTCCACCCAGTCTTCATCCCAGAGGTTTCCAAAAGTCCTCTGTTCGTACACCTTCCCATTCCCTGGTCTTTCCATTCTCGGTTCTTCGTTTCAAGTTCATTTCTGTCACTGCGTTGTCTGCTCTTCTTTCAAATGTGGATTTCTCAAAAGTTCTCCTTTCCACTCTCCTCTGTCATTCTTCCTTTTTCTACTGTAGGTCGTTCTGGAGCAACAGATGAGGGAGAGCCCTTAGTTAATGCGGACAGAAGTGACTCCGCGGTCATTGGAGGTAACGAGGCCGCGAATGACCTCGTCCTTGGTGTTGTTGTCACTGTTAGCAAAGTCCAAAAAATATCCGTGAGAATCCGTGCTGATTGTGAGGTCAATGGCAGTGGCAGGCCACATACAATTGCTCATGTTCTTGACGTGATTGTACCGAATTCAGCTCCTTTGGAGATACTTAGAAGAAGGAATCGATCGCTCCACTGAAACACTTTTTAAAGGATGGTTGCCAAACTAAAGAATAATAAGAGGATTTTCGTTTGAATATAGCCGTTAGTATCTCTCAGGATATATACATATTTAAGGTGCATTTACTTTTACTTCTTTGTTTTAAAATAGCCATGGACCTCTCAGTCCCTTAGCCCAAAACATTTAAAAATAAGATTAAAAATAAAACATATATTGGGAGAAGCACCTAAACTGCAAATTGTCATTTTCCTGAACATAAAGATATAAAACTGTGTCTGGCATCAAGCTTATTTTAGGATGGAGAGAGAGATAGATTAGATAGATAGAGATATCCATCAAATAAATCCATTCATCTATATGTATATATGTGTATATATATATATATTTGAAGAAGTAATCGCATCTTAAATATCTTCTAATATATCCTTTGAAGCAAAATTTATCCAGGTCTGACTAAAAAAATTAATATTCAATTCTCCCTCCTTATCATTCAAAGAACGTTTTAATTTGTTTAATTAGGTTATTGAAATGTGAGTAAGTTGCAAACTCTGCTTGGTGAGTAGAAGTAAACTGCTCTCCATTCCTTGCTACCTCAAAGTGAGGTAATTACTGCTAGAGTTGGGTGATAGGACTGGGGGTCCACTGTTCAGGCCGGCTACACACCTGCTCAGATTGGATCTGTTCATTTTGTCTGTATCCATCCAGACACCAGTATTCTCCAGACAATTAGGAAAGTATTCAGACATTTTAAAATGCTGACCAAATCTATGTAAGAATTTTAACATTTCCAGTTCTGTCTCAACTACTTTTATTTTTGTAATGAGTGAGAAATATGACCTCCATTTTATAACTCCAAGAACAAATAAGAACCATAAATGTTATTTAGAATGCATATCTAAAAGGAATAACTTTTGTGTTAAAATTTAAATTAAACCTTAATCCTAAATCATTCTAATTTATTTTTAGTGAGAAGACTTCACTATAATGCCAAAGCTAAGTGAAAATAAATCAACTTAAATGTGATTAACATTTACAAAGTAGGAATCCAAGTTCAAAATTTCACAAATTATCATAGTTTGTTCCCTTTTATTAGCAAGACCAGAGATAATAGTCAAATTGATGATAGAACAAAGATGTGGTCCTTAGAGTTTTTTTGCTCTTGCTGAATATCATTGGCAAGATGTAGTGTCATTCTCCTGAGAAATCCTACTTGGTTCCTGATACATGGGATGGAGAATGAGGGCACAGAAGGTCTTAGGAACAGGATGGCTCATTTTACTAGGCACACAATTCACTTGAACCTGCCTTCCATCTGTGTGGTGGCTGATTGCTGGGTGGTTTGTCAGTTACTGAGTATATAGACCTCCAGTGTATTTTTCCAAAAAGAATTATCAGACTTTTTTCTAATTGATCACAGACTGCACCCACGTGTGAAATATTTGTTCTGTTTAAAGGATTATGCCAATAGGTGGATTTCTTCATGTTCTGCATTTTGCATCATTATTTTCTCCTCTTGTAAACAAAGAGAGTGTTATAGGAGAGGAGAATCAACCTAAACAATATTCAAACTTGGTAAGCCAGAGATCACAGAGGGTTTCTTGCCAAGGGATCCATATTGTAGATGGGCAGGTGGATGCATAGAGAAGGAGACAGATGTAGATAGACAGAGACACAGGCAGACATGAGCGTTTGTCAAAAACACGCTTACACTGGAGTTGCTGATAGGAAGGTTATAGAAGGCGTCAGATGCATTATTCAAATTATCTCAATCTCTTCAGATAGGGGGTAGAGATAGAAGCTTTGCTAGGATCCCACCAAACCTCACGAAACAAAAACAAGCTAGAGTTAGACGTGATCAATCACATACAGAAAACCCTGGATGTATAGGTGGGTCAGTGTAATGGTGAGAGTCATAATATAATCAAGTGGCTTGATCAATGTTATTGAGAGTTACTGGTCCCTGACACTAAAATTGGTTATGATACAGCTCTTAAAGCAAGGTCCTATAGCTAAACATAAAAATAATTAAAGTAACTGTGCTGTTTGTTCCCAAGTGAGATGCAAAATATATTGAAAGTAATGAATATTCTACTTATGAATACTTAAGAATATTCACAAAATAATAAATATGCTACCTCCTGTCAGGTAAGAAGGGGTCTGGGTTCCTGATATCATGTGCCCAGGAATCTCTGTGACCAGTTATACCCAACCAAGCTTTGAGTTTGTTGGGCTCCATTACACTTGCTTATGTCTGTCCCAGAGTATAATGAAGAACCCTCATTTTGCAATACAAATTTTGATTTATACAACTAAGCAGTAACATATGTTGGCTTACATTTGTTAAATGGAGATATTATTTAATGCCTGTGTCCATCATCTTAAAACTATATTCACTAGTGAATGCTTCTTTTTATCTATTTGTTTCAGAATGGATTCCCTCTTCACTAATGTGATATGGCTTGAGTAAACATTCCTATGGCTTAGCTTGACAGTCTCAACCCTGATGGTGCATTAAAATAATCTGAGGAGCTTTTAAAATAATGCTGATACCTAGGCCTCCCACCAAAAGATTCTGAGTTATTGTTTGCTATGCAGCCAAGGTTGAGAACCGCTGGCAAACCTAATGTCTTCAGTACATTTCCAATAAAAGAAATGTTTTCCTTTTACTTTCCAGATAACTGAATGTTATTAATATGTCTACAATTTTTTATAAAATGGTATATTAGTTATCTGTTGCTGCATGACAAATTACCACCTATTTAGCAGCTTAACACAATCCACATGTATTATCCTTCAGTTTCTGTGAGTCAGGAGTTTGGGCACATCTCAACTAGGTCCTCTGCTTAGGGTCTCACAATGCTGAAAATCAAGGTGTCTCATCTGGGGTCTTGGGCTGGGGTCTCATCTGAAGGTTCCACTGGGGAAGGAGCCACTTCCTCAGTTGCATGGTTGTTGGCTACATTCAGTGTCTTGAAGAGGTAAGACTGAGAGCTTCTGAATTTTTGCTGGCTCCTGGACAGAGTCTTTCCTTAGCACTTGGAAGCCATCTGCAGTTCCTTGTCATGTGGGGTTTCCCACCATGGCTCTTGACACCTCATAGCCAGCAGGAAGAAAGAGACTCTAGCAAGAGAGATACTACAAGCTTATATAACATAATCACGTAATCATGTACAAATAATCAGGTACAGCCCATCACCTTTGTCGTATTGTTTCGGTTAGAAGCAGGTCACAGGGGGATCACACAAGGGTGGGACCCCCCAGAGGCAGCAATCACTTAAGACTCTGTTGGTCTCATAGAGATAGATGGGATACACACCACATTACTGTAGTTCAACTGTGTATCAGCATTAAAATTTAATCGAATTTTCATTAAAATACACATAAGCATTTAATCACTCTGTGGTGGGGCTACACACTCTATACTTTTAAAATAATAAAAACCTGCTTGCTCAATTAGCATGAAGTGTAAGCATAATCTAAGAGACCTCATTGTGTTTCTGCATTTTAGTGTGAAAGCATTAATTGAAATCCAATCATGGTATGTCTTTAGGATGAAGGCATAAAACCTCTGTGTCTAAACTTTGCATGGACTTAGAAGTACACTTAATGTTATAATACCACTTGGTTTCAAATTTTCTGATGATAAATGATGCTAGGGTAGATTCTAGCTAGGCTGACATTTACAGTTTATAATTTGACTTTGTGTTTTCCTTTCTCTCTAGGTGTGATAGCAGTTGTGATATTTATCTTGCTCTGCATCACTGCCATTGCTGTACGCATTTATCAACAGAGATGGCTATATGAAAAAAATGAGTCGAATATTCCAAAAACTGGAGACAATGCTGAGACTGCTCTGAAAAGTGAGCTCAACATGCAAAGTACAGTCAGTGAAAGCCAGAAAGAGTATTTCTTCTGATCAGCAGTGGTCGTTTACTTATTTCTATGATGATGTGACCGTCTTGCTAAGCCACAGGCTCGCAGTGGATGAAGCCCCCCTCTTGGCCTCCTGGGACAGACGGTAGGTGTGCAGCGCCATCAACTTGCTCACGCATGGTCCCTGGAGGCTCTGCTCAGTGCTCCTTCTTGATCTACTTACGTAACAGTGACTTAGGTGTGCTCATTAATCACTGTTTGGCAGTTTCTGACTGTTCTGACTTTATCTCTAAAATTGAAATGTATTTTGCATAATTACTTTGGGTTTTAAGTGAGAGTAAGAATTTGAGCTGTGGCCCTACTCTTAAAAATTCAACACGGAAGTTTATGAAAGTCAAAGTTGGACTCTGATGTTTTGTGTTACATGGAAACCTACATTATGCTTCCTTTACCAATCACCTACTGACATTTATAAACCAGGAAGTGCTTCTCGGATGGCCTTCAGCTGCATTCCCATATTCCTGTGAACCAGAGCCCAGTGGCCAAAAATGCATTAGAAACCTGAAAAACATTTTTTTGGCTGATTGTTTTTACTATTTGTCTCTTTTAAATCAGTTTTGATGCATTTTAGTGATGAAATGAGTGTTGAATGTCAGCTATGAAATTCTGCTAGTAAGTTCAGATACGGAACAGAGAATTCATAGGTAGAAAAATGTGTAAATGATTTCAATCTGTGATAATTTGCTTATCTTTCTTTGTAATTTGTCATTATACTCTTTGTAAATTGTAATAACGATCACCTAATGAGCTCACAAAAAATGTATATTTTCTAACTAAACTTGTGCCCATATATAAACTCTATGTTTAACATTGGAAATGTATCCTCCATCCACATCTGAATGAAATATAATCCTAAATTTATTTCCTTTATATATGAGGTGATTAAGTCACTTCACTTTTCTTTGTAGTCCTGTGATTTTTTTTTCTGAAGGTTATGTGAGCAACCCTTTGATTTCCTGTGACTCTCTGGCCATTTATTAGGGAAGAAGTCACATTTTGAACCAAATATCTTCATTTTCCTTTCTAAATTTTGAGCCGATCTAGGAAAAACATTCCCTGAGTTATCCTCTCACCTTGTTACTACTTGGAATATCAGCGGAAGGATGCTTATGTTAAGGGAAGATACAGGTTATATGATTTGAACTAAATTTGTCATTCCAGTCAAGATTCTAGGATCTTGAGATACGTTTCCAATAGAGCACCTAAAATCAACTAGTTCATTTTAAGGGTATATTTGAATACTAGGAGAGCAAAAAATTCATATTAACTCTGGGGATTGATCCAATAACTACTTTTGTGGCAGTGGTCATTAGATAATTGCATGGAGTCACCATTTGTGCTGAAAACCCAGTTATATTAAAAATGCACTGCCTTCTCTATGTCCCACCTGCCATGTGGCTGCCAGGTACTTTGACCACAATAAGACTATCTGGATTTATATGCATTTTGCCTTGCTATTACATTTGAGTGTATACCTACTTTTCTGTGTTCTTTTTAAAGAATGGGAAAAGAGATCCTTTATATTGTCTTTTCTCAAAAAAATTTTTCTTATGGTTTTGTATTAATTTTCTACACAGTGTAACAAACTACCACAAATTTACTGACTTAACACTACACACATTTACTATCTCACAGTTTCTGTGTGTCAAGATCTGGGCATGGGTTCACTGAGACTTCTGCAAGGTTGCAATCAAGTGTCTCCCAGGGCTGTGTTTTCACTTGGAAACTCAGCTAGGAAGGGATTTGCCTTCTTGCTCCCATGATTACTGATAGCATTCCATTCCTTACTGCTGGAGGATTGATGGAAGCTTGCTTCTTCAAAGCTAACAGAGGAGAGAGAGGGACTCTAGAGCAAGTCTGCTAGCAAGAGGGAGTCTTGTATAATGTAATGTGATCGTGGGAATGACATCCCATACCATGTGCCATATTCTGTTGGTTAAAAGCAAGTCACAGGTCTCACCCATACTCAAGGGGAGGGATTATATAAGGACCTGAACCAGCAGGCTGAGATCATGGGGACCCCTTTAAAGTCCATCTACCATGGATGGTATAATCCATGGTAGATAATATTGTATCTATATTCAGGTTTTTTTAAATAAATGATAAAAAAAGTTTAGGATGTCACTATAGCAATATATAAAGGACCTACCTTGGTAAATGAAAAACTACATATATGTAGTTTTTTTCCCAAAGGAATGTGCAGTTTGGGGAAGGATTCAACACAAAAATTATAGGCTCCATTAAATGCATAGCTGAGTGTAAACATCATTAAATCACTGCAGCTTTAACAAGTGATCACCTTATGTTCCAAAAGAATGCATCACTTTGGTACCTGAAATTTTACAGATTTATAGATAGTGAAATCCACTGCACCATGCTCTCTTTTCTAAAGGGAAAACTTTAAAATATTTTTACCAAACTTCAGTGATGCATCATCCACTTTCCCTGACTGATTTGTAAATTTTTCCTGCTTATTTATTAATAAAATAACATTTTTGAATTAAATTAGGAAAATATTTTAAGAAAAGTTGACTGAAATTTGAATTATGAAATTATATTGTTTCTCCCTTAAAATATTAAAAAAATATGCAAATGTATACATTCTGTAGTGGTGTGTATATTACTTTATCTCTACTGTATATATAGGGAATACCGTGATCTGTTAATATTATTTATGGTGGTATTTAACTTATCATACGAAAAGTGAAACACAAAGTAATGGATATTTACTGACTATTACTACAGCTTAAAATACCTATCAATATAGATATTTAAACCTTTGCCAGAGAACAATAATTTAACAATCACTAGGTTATTTGTTGAATGTTTACTATATACTCATAACTAGTTAAACATGATTTTCCCCAGACAGTTGGGTTTCTAGAGCACTAATTATATATACAGATTCCAGCAAATAGCATCCTTCTATGAAATAAAAGTTCAAACATAATAATTCCTCAAGTTTTATTTTCAAATAGAAAAGGAAAATAGCATATAATTAACACTCATTATTGGGGCTAGAATTTAGGAATTTCTGTTTACTTCCTTATGAAGTGAACCCTTCCCCCACTACCTCCCCAGTATTATTTAGTAATGTAGAAAAACATTGGGGAATTTATATTCTGTTTGTCTAAATACACACTGCTTCTGGAATTTTTTTTCAATTTCTTTCATGTAGAACATTTGATGGATAATAGCTTTCAATGGATTTTTAAAAATAAAATATGATGCTCATGGTCCTTGCCTTGAAAGAAGACAAATATGATTGAAGCACTTTCCATCTAGTGTTAAGTCTGACTATGCAGTTGCATTATCAAGCCATTCTTTAAACAAAGGAGATGAAATGGACATATGTTAAATAAAAGCATGTTTATTGGGTTACTTAATCTACTGTTTTGCAATCCATGTACAAAAATGTTTGAGTCCCTCTGTACCTTCAATAGATCCTGGCTGTCTCTTTCCCTTTTTAAGTGTGTCTTATGGTGAGTGGCAACATGGAAGAAAGAATGAAAAAGAAAGTGATAGACATAAAATGGTCTGCACACAAAGTGGTGGGGGAAATGGATTTGGTGTTTATGTATACCCACAGCCTCACAGGTGCCCATGGGCACATTTATAGGTTGGGGGATATTAACAGATTTTGTGCACATTGAAAATAACTTACTACTTCAGCTGAAAAAAAATATTATTAATGATAGATCTATGAACTACCTAAACCTACATATGACTATTATCACTTTTTGAAAGGATGAAAGTATTCATAAACAATGGTTTAGCAAATTTAAGTTCAGAAAAAAAATCAAATTTTTATCAAAAACAAAAAACAATTCATATTCTCAGAATCATAGAGATTGTCTGTTGGCAGGAGCATTAAATATCCTGCCATCCAATCTTTTCCTCTCCCTTCACAGGCCTTCTAAGCCAGTCTAAGTTGCTTCGTCCAGGGTAACAACCATTTATCAGTAGTTAAGTTCGGTTACCTGAGCCTTGTTTTGCTCTACAAGTTCTCACAGGTGCAGCTCTTGCTAGTTACTGCTGAAAGTTTCATCAGAACATCAGCCACTAATATGTGGTGTAAGTTTAGTACAAGTATGGGTGGTGTTTTAGGAAGATAGGTGTGTGTGCCTAAGATGTGTGGCTGAATTTATCATATATAGATCAATCACATTGCTGGGAAAATAAGCTGCTACTTCCTATGAAACCTCTGTTTCAGAATTACTAGTAATGCAGTACATTTGCCATCCTTTGATTATGACTGAAAAATGACGTATATTCACTTTATTGTATTATTGTTTGTGTTAAAAGTGTTACCAAATGCAAGTTTGTGTGCCCGGTGCACAGTGAGGCCAAACAAACTGAAGTTTTGGAGTAGATAACCGTTTATTGCAGGGTCATACAAGGAGATGGGTGGCTGGTGCCCAAAAACCCACAACTCCCTGAAGTGTTTCAGCAAAGCATTTTTAAAGACAAGGTGAGGGAGGGGCATGGTTAGTTGTTGCAAACTTCTTGGTGTTGGAATCCTTTGTTCCTGCAACTGTGCATGTAGGTCAGGTCATGATGTTCCTATAAACAGCTAACAAGACAAATGTTATCCTCTCTTCTGCAACTTTTTATCTCTATATAAATGGAGAAGTGTTATACTTTTAAAGGTCAAAGCCTTGAGAATACAGGCTATCCTGTATATTTCAGGCTATAGGCAACATTCTTTTACAAAATGTGCAGAGCCAACATGACTAAGCACAGGCAACAGAGCACATAGGTTAAAGTAAAAGGAACAGATATAATATGGAGTCTGATTTGTTCTTCTCTATTAAAAAAGGATGAGATGCTGGATCCAGAGTTTATCACTGACTTTGTAAATACACATGCTCTCAGGTCTAAACTTGCCCTTTAGATTTGAAAAATGAAATTTTATAAACTACCTAACATTTAAGAAATTTCTTAACATAGAACATCTATAACTGAATGTAGCACTTTGCATAACTAATCTTTGACTTTAATTCTTAAAAGCAACCAATGAGGTAAAATGTTTATAATTATCCCCTCTTTACAGATCAGACACCTGCAGCACAAGGGCTTTCTTTGCTTAGATGAGTGTCACACAGATAATTAATTCCTGATAGACACAGTGTAATGCAGGTCCTGACATTTCTAACAGTTGACTTGCTCCCATTTTCTGCAGCAAGTAAATATAAACCGTGGCTAGATTTATCTTTTGTTTCAATCTTTGAAGATATGATTTATATGTTTAAAAATATGAAATTCAAACTGTTCTGCCTAGGAACACACTCACACTGACACACAAACACACACACACACACACGCAAGACTTTCTACCTACCGGTGCCAGATTTATTCTTTGAATGTTTCCTAGAATGTTTAATGTGTATAGAGAAATACCCATGTTTTCTTTACTGCTCAAAATTTTAAGCACATATGAATCTATCAAATAGAATTTTTCTGAACATTTTATATACTTCCACAATATACAAATTAGCTTATAAATATTAGCTTTATAAACAAAATTACTTTAAAAAATTAGCTTTATAAATAAAATCAGGCTGACTAAAACCATCATCAAATTACCTTAAACATTTTATTACTTAGAATGTTTAATATGTCAGTTTCTCCTAAATTTTTAAATTAACTTTAAAATCAGAAAAAAGAACACTCAAATTATGAATGTGATTACAAAAATTTTTGTAACACTTATGCCCAACCTATTACAAAACCATTGGCAATGTGGTTTATATTCATTTGTATTGTTTTCAGTGTTTCTACTTTGCTGAGGTTATAGCAATATTTATGCTCATACCTTCTAGGGGATTTAACAATTTGCTTCACCTAGAATAAAAATACATCTCTCAGACCAGCCAGGGTGCAAGGTTTCAGCTGCCAGCCAAGGATTCTTGGCCAGGACGTGTACTGGCTGTATCTTCCAGTGTCTTATGAATAGACTGTGAATTCATTATTTTGCCATGCTGTTTGACCTGATAGCTATTTGGTTATTTTATGTGATTTTCAGAACCTCTGTTTGGGGGTAATAAATTACTTTTTTTAAAAAACTCATCATAATTTCATTTATTCAGCCTTTCCTACTTCTATACATAAGCCTATAACAATTCCTTAAATACAGAGATAAACTAAATTAAGCAGAAAATTCACTGATTGGTAATCTAATTCTAATTAGAATTATTTCTACAATAATTTTTAATAACAACTATATTTTATCTCCATCATATCAAGTTTTCATTAAATGGATCTTTACAGTCTCAACTTGTTCAAAGATCTATAATTAGTATGATAATTGGTATTCTCTCTTGTCTCATCAAATTGAGTCAAATGGAGTCACCTGACTCCATCATTCTTCCAGAATTCTTCCAGACTTTTTTTTTTTTTAAAGGATCCTTGCTTTCTGTTCACAACATGATGTTCCATAACATCTTGCTTTACTCTGTCCTAAGACAAGAAATTAACTACCCTCAACGAGTTATCTTTTCATTTAGTAAAGTATTAGAAACTGAAATAGAAACAATATGAGAATGTTTCTCATGCATACTGCTGAAAGGTAGGATTGCTAAGTCACTTTAAAGACAAGGGTGGAAAGAATATTTTAAGGTAATCAATTCAAAGTGATATTCCCAGTTTAAGGTTAATGATGCACATAGATTTTTCTAACAAAAAGTTAAATTAACCAACCTATATGAAGGGCTTAGCACAGCCCCTCACCCATAGTATATGCTATTATAATTTACTGCTTTGGTTGAGTCAATTGATACTTTGGTGATCTCATATATATCAAGTAAGCGGAAATGGAATTTAAAATGATTATTTGGCTATTTTTTCAATATGAGCCGTGGATTCAAATATTTTAAGCCCCATGGGGAAACTGCATCCACTGAAAGTAACTAGTGGGACTTCCCTGGTGGTGCAGTAGTTAAGAATCCACCAGTGCAGGGGACATGGCTTCAATCCCTTGTCCAGGAAGATCCCACATGCCATGGAGTCACTAAGCCTGTGCGCCACAACTACTGAGACTGCGCTCTAGAGCCCACGAGCCACAACAACTGAGCCCGCATGCCACAGCTACTAAAGCCCGCGCATCGAGAGCCCATGCTCTGCAACAAAGGGAAGCCACCGCAACAAAGAGTAGCCCCTGCTCGCTGAAACTAGAGAAAGCCCACACACAGCAATGAAGACCCAACGCAGCCAAAAATTAATTAATTAATTAATTATAAAAAATACACATTCATTGAAAAAAAGAAAGTAACTAGTTAATTGCAATTTTATCTCCATGCTGGAAACATTTGGGCCATTATCCCTATGAGCATAGAGAAGTAATAGAAGTAATACAATGCACTATTACTCAGCCATAAAAAGGAACAAAATTGGGGCATTTGTAGAGACGTGGATGGTCCTAGAGTCTGTCATACAGAGTGAAGTAAGTCAGAAAGAGAAAAATAAATATATATTAATGCATGTATGTGGAATCTAGAAAAATGGTACAGATGAACCTATTTGCAGGACAGGAATAAAGACACAGATGTAGGGAATGAACCTGTGGACACGGTGAGGGGGGTGGGATGAATTGGGAGATTGGGATTGGCATATGTGCGCTGCCATGTATAAAACAGATAGCTCGTGGGAACCTGCTGTATAGCACAGGGAGCTCAGCTCAGTGCTCTGTGCTGACCTAGATGGATGGGATGGGGGGAGAGTGGGAGGGAGGTCCAAGAGGGAGGGGATATATGTATACATACAGCTGATTCACTTCATTGTACAACAGAAACTAATACAACATTGTAAAGCAACTCTACCCCAATTAAAAAAAAAAAAGAGAGAGAGTGATGTGGTCCTCCACATCAGGAGAAACTCACAGTTACAGGAGCAAGGACACCTGAGGGCCAGGCCCTGATTGCCCCCCACATTTGGGGCCTGCACACCAGGATCAGATTTTTAAGCTGTATGATTACTAAAGTACCAACCTTTCTCTTGTATGCAAATACAGGCATTCAACCTAGAATTCTATACTCAGAAGATTTTGAAAAAGGAGGGCAAAGTCAAGATATTTTGGATAAACAAAAAATGAGCAAGTCTGTCCCATTAAGAGCCTCATTAATGAAATTTTAATTAATTGTGCTGCTCAGTAGAAATTTCTAGGAGGATAGAGAAGTAGTTACCAGCCACACTGAGCATGTGAAATACGGCTACTCTTGTAAGCAGCTCTTCACAGGAAACGGCCCTCAGCAGGAAGCCCCTTTCCTTGCCACTTTAGCAAAGCTATATTGTAACTAACTTTTAACCAGTCACCCCCACGCTCTACTTTTCTCCCGCAGGAGCACTCCTTTCAAATCTTTTAATCACACAATACCTTGCCTATCTTGTTGGTTCTTTCTGTAGATCAAAAGAAGTAGGAAGGAAGAATAAGTAATTAACAGAGGACCACATCTCTTCCCTAGCTTCCTGTTCAGTAATCTCAGGAGCAGACTGTGTGACCAAACTGTGTGAACAAGGTAACATCTAGAGGAAGATCACAAGAAGTCCACGAGCCTGCATGCAGTGGGGGATGGCTAGGGCTCTGACCCTCTGTGTAAGTAATTAACTGAGATTACTTCCCTTCTCTCCTTTAAAACTTTCATGGCTGAGCAGACTCTTCGGAGGTGGTTTTTTGGAGACAGAGTCCGCCATCTCCCCAGATTGCCGGCATTCTGATTAAAGACAACTTTCCTTTCTACCAACGTTTTTGAGTTTGATTTTGTAAGCAGCGAGCCGCAGGACCCGATTCATTCGATAACACTCTGACTTAGGAAGTAAATTTTAATTTTGTTTAACGTTAATTACTTTAAATTTAACTAACCACATGCGGCTAATGGTTACCATACTGGATGGCACCAAAAGATGTAAAACAAGCACAAAGAAAGCGTTCCTAGGAACTGTAGGGTCTGAGATGCAAGAAGGAATGAGGGGCACAGAGTTAAATATGTGAATAAATCAGAATAAGAACTGAATATACAAAATAACAATAATAATAATGTTCTTGTGGAACTTTTAAAAAGAATGAATAACGTCAATAAGATGGTGAATCTATTAATATTCAGATAAACTTAATAACATGGTAATTGCATACCGTTCAACTTAATTTGTTCTAGGTTCTTACATTGTTAGGGAAGAGGGTAAGGGCATGGTTAAAAAAGAGAGACTCTGCTTTAGAAGACCACTAAAGAGCCAAAGGAGCATGGGTGGGAGAAAATTATCTTAGTATTCTGGATTGAGCCCTTTGTATTTCGGGGCAGACTGCTGGCCACTGGCATCTCCAACTATCCAGCAACCCTTTTAAAAAGGGATTAAAGGGTTCAGGGAGCAGAGACACATGAGACATTTATACAAAAGCTATCCTTTGTATCTGATTCTTCCTTCCCACCTGAGCAGTGGGGTGTTACAGAGTGTTTGGAGCTGTGTGGTCCTTTCCTCTTAGATAAAGTGTCCCAGGCAGGAAGAGGATCCCAGACATCAGCAGTCAAAAATCTTTTCACAAAATGTCTAAGTCCTGGTGGACTCAAGTTCTTCACTTACTCAAGGAACAATTCCTCCAATGTAACACAAAATATTTCAGGATAAAGAAGCACATTTGTGATAGCAAAGCCAGACAAAGATAATATAAAAGATAGGTTTAGATGATGGCTTGTTGAAGGCTGTACCCAAGGAAAGAATGTTGAATCTTGTCAATGCTTTTTCTGCAACAACTGAGATGATCATGTGGTTTTTGTCCTTCATTCTGATAATGTGGTATATTATACTGATTGATTTTCATATGTTGAATCATCCTCGTATTCCAGGAATAAACCTTCCCTGGTCAAGGTGTATATCCTTTGAACATACTGTTGAATTCAGGTTGCTAGTATTTTGTTGAGGGTTTTTGCATCAAAATTCATCAGGGCTATTGGTCTGTAATGTTCTTTTCTTGTTTCTTTATCTGGCTTTGGTATCATGGTAATACTGGCCTCATGGATTGAGCTTGGAAGTGCTCCCTCCTGTTCAATTTTTTTGAAAGAGTTTCAAGAGGATTAGTGGTAATTCTTCTTTAATTGTTTGGTGGAATTCTCCAGTGAAGCCATCTGGTCCTTAGCTTTTCTTTGTTAAGAGGTCTTTGATTACTGATTTAATCTCCTTACTAGTTGTTGATTTGTGTAGAATTTCTAGTTCTTCATGATTCAGTCTTGATAAATTGTGAGTTTCTAGGAATTTTTCCATTGCTTCTTGGTTATCCAATTTGTTAGCATACAACTTTTCATAATATTCTCTTACATTTCTTTTTATTTCTGTGGCATTTGTTGCAATGTTCCCTTTTTCATTTCTGATTGTATTTATTTGAGTCTTCTCTATTTTTTTCTTACATAATGTAGCTAAAAACTTGTTGATCTTTTCAAAAACTCAGTATCATTGAAAAATTTTGTCATGTGTTACAACATGGATGAATCTTGAAGACATTATGCTAAGTGATATAAACCAATCACAAAAAGATGACTACTGTATGCTTCTGTGTATATGAAGTGTCAAAATTATTTAAATTCATAGAAACAGAAATTATAATGGTGATTACCATGGGCTGGGGAAAGGGGGAAATAGGGAGTTTTTTGATGGGTATAGAGTTTCAGTTTTATAAGATATAAAAGTTCTGGAGATCCGTTTCACGGCAAGGTGAGTATACTTAATACTACTCAATCTGAATGCTACACTTAAAAATGATTATGATAGGAAATTTTATGTTGTGCTTTTTTTTACGATAATTAGAACACACACATCGCAATGAAAGCCTATTCTCTCTAGTCAAAGGACACAGGATGGGCAGCCTACAAGACAGAAAGCTTTTAGACAAGAACTGCTCTACTCCAGACAAAAAAATTTTTGAAAAAATTTTGACTGTGCCGTTGGTGATGTTTTAAATGAAGTTCCAAAATAGGTCAATCCTCTCCATTGGCTGTGAGACTGTCAGTGACTATCATGCCACTGAGCTGGGGGTGGGTTGGGGGGAGGATGGGAATTAAAACACTCTGAATACCATTATCATACCAAGGTTCAGTAGTTTCTTTTGGACAGGTGGTTTTCAGTTTGTTCTGTGGCTTGGTTAATTTTCAGAGCTCAAAAATAGTTAAATTTAAATGTCTCACTGTCATTTTGTTGTTTTTTCATGGGAGAGCAGTTTGCCAAAGTCCTCACTCTGTCATTTAGGAAACATGCATTCCAGTGTGTTTTGTGGTTGGACTAGGTCAGTGGTCCTCCTGCAGTGTTCCCACAAGCTGCTCTGGTTCTCCTGGTTTCTGACAGTTTGTGATCATGACAAAAGTGCTCTGCTACGAACATTGAAAAAAGTGATATTTTCCTAATTCATAGGAAAAATACATTTCCTCTGTTAGGTTTAATTTTGTTATACTTTTGGCATTTAACATCACCTTATTATTTAATATCAGCTGACATCTGATCTAGCACAAATGATATATTAGAGTTACTCCTGGTTTACTCTATCAACGATGCATGTACTCTTCAAGAATATTTTTAGAGGTGGGTGAGCAGGGCCTGCAATACGACTCATTATTTTATACCCTCGAGCATATATCTTAATAATTTGTATTTAGTGGAAGTTCAATTCGTAAAGAACTATACATAGAAACAGAAAGAGGCAATTATAATTCATTGTAGGAAGTAGAATGAATCGACACTTTCTGGCTGAGAGAAGTATGCAGACAAAATACAGTGAGGCATAGCTTGAATTCAAGGCATCACAGGAAGTATGGTTTTAAAAAATAATAATAATTGTGTGCATTCATAAACATATTAGTCCAGGTCTTTGGCTGTAAAGATTCCAGGAAGTTGGAAGACTCCTGGGGTGTCCAATGTGGGGATTCCAGAGCATGATTTGGAGGGATCCTTTTGTTCATCAAGCTACTGAGAACCCACGTGACAATAATGTCACTAAAGAGACATGGAAACCACTTGAAATGATGGTAAATGTAGCACAGCAGTATGGACAGAAATGCGGGAAGAGAACCAGAAAGCAGACCAAGAAGCCTGAGAACCTCCAATGATTATTTCCATCTTTGTTCATCCACTTTTTCAAAATACCTGGCATTTTTTTCTTACTGTCATCTGTTCTGCAAAGATTCTTCAGAATCTTTATGCTGCTGATGATTTGGAAAGTTCATGCCCCCGTGAAAGAGAGAAAGAGGTCCCCCTTCTGGAGCTGGGGTTTATCTGCATCTTTTCTGATAGACCATTGGTTGTCCAAGCCAGAGAAGGAGAGGCAGAGCAGGGCAGGTGCTTGGTAATGCAAAGCTGACCATCCACAGTATAAACATATTTCCTGCTCTTTGTTTTCCAAATTGTGACAATTCATTCTTTTTTTCTCATAAACAGGTGGAAGCTGCTTTGTTTCCCTTCCCTCCAACTCCGTGTCTCACAATTACTGGTAGGGAATTTACATTTTAAATTTGGTCTGTAAAATATGGTTCATAATAACCATTTTCTCTTGCAAACCGAATTGTGTCCATGTGGCTGTGACCCTGAATGGTCACAAAGGAAAGGAATGGTCACTTTACATTTCTAGACCTCAATATTATTATTGACTTGGGCTTATTTATATAATGAGTTTAAAATCATTTAAACATAGGTTTTGTGTGATCAACTTCCTGGTCATAAAGCACTGCTTATTTAGAATAAAACTTTTCTGTTGGAAGGCTTTCTGATACTTTCCTAGTCATCAGTCGAACATATAATTTTATTTTCTTCCAAAAAAACTGTAGGTATCCAGACAAAGGCATGCTCTCATGCATCTCCTCTACTTCTTGATTTTCACATCTGCAGAATGATTAGCAACTCAGTACTGAAGAGACTAAGCACAATTTTAACACTAGTGCCCCCCCTTCACCCCCAGAACATATGTGTTAATTATTCTGATTTTTTAAAAAATCCTATAGTATGTTTTCTGAACACATGACCTAGACATCTGTGATAAAACCCTGGGGAATGAAAGAGCTCATTGTGAGGCCATCATATGGTCTGCATGCATGTGAATATTTCAGACATCATCATCTGCATTTTATAGCTGTGCTATGCATACGTACTGGTGCGTTGCTGCTAATACTCTCTGCACACTGAAGTCCAGTCTGTAGTTTTCTTTATTCACCATGAGGATGTTATGCTGGGAGAAACTGCATGGAGCCTTCCTTCGAGAGACTGATATCTAAAGGAATTAGAATTTCCTTCCATAACAGTGACCAGAACTAAAAGCAGAAGCGCTTCTGATGTGCCATCTGGAATTGTTCAAACATCTGTCATCGGAAGGGACCCCAGGAGCTTCTCACAGATTTTGGAGGGTCTCTGTGGAAGAATTCATACCCTGCAGGCACCAGCCTGTCATCTTTAAAGCCTGGCGGGCAGGCAGACAAGACCCACTCAATATCACACCTGTTCACTGCTGCACTGGCCACCTGCTGATACCTCAGCCAAGGGATACAGGAGGAGAGGCAGTACAGAGGGCAGCAGCAGATTCCACATGACATCCTAATTAGGTTCACTCGTGAGCATTTCTGAGACGTGGGCTGTGTAGGGAAAGGGTGTGCCTCGGTGGAAAAGTGTGCATTGCCTGCATAAGACAACTTTCCGGGTAATCTGATGCTGACTCCGTAGGAGCTATTGTACAGCTCTGCAAGTTGTAGGTAACTGTCACCAATGTAGAATAATTCTTGCCTATAGACATGCAAATGAAATGTCTGGAGGGACAGCCCTCCTATGAAAAAACTGTTTTGCCTCCATTTGTGCATTCTGCTTCGTTCTTTCATTTAATTAATAAGTTAAACAAAATCTTTTTTAAAAAATATCTTCATTGGAGTATAATTGCTTTACAATGTTGTGTTAATTTCTGCTGTACAACAGAGTGAATCAGCTATATGTATACATATATCCCCGTATCCCCTCCCTCTAGCCTCCCTCCCACCCTCCCTATCCCACCCCTCTAGGTGGTCACAAAGCACCGAGCTGATCTCCCTGTGCTATGCAGCAGCTTCCCACTAGCCATCCATTTGACATTTGGTAGTGTATATATGTCAATGCTACTCTCTCACTTCGTTCCAGCTTCCCCTTCCCTTGCTGTCTTCAAGTCCATTCTCTATATCTGCATCTTTATTCCTGCCCTGCCACTAGCTTCATCAGTACCGTTTTTTTAGATTCCATATATGTACTTAATCATACGGTATTTAAACAAAATCTTTAATGCATGTTTATTTTATATGTTTATGAGAGTCATGATTTTCTCCTTTCTGGAAATTATCTTTAATAACTGCCAGGAGTGACGTCACCAAGAGGGAGATATAGGTTGCTTCTGACTTCACTCCCCTTTGCAAGAAGAACAACTAACAACTATTCATGAACAAGATATGACTGAGAGAATCCTAGAACACTGGAATGAGGCTGAAGCACCCCCTGTACCACAGAGACCAAGACCGACTGTGTTAGAAAGTTAAGAGGAACACTGACTGCATTGCCCCTCCCACAGGACAGGGCAGCCTCACACAGAGAGGTCTACCCTGAGCCTATTGTTCCTCTAGTGGCAAAAGAGTCCAGGGGGGTCAACCAGCACACCCAGCATTGTGGGTTGCTTTGTGGGAGTCCCTACTGTGGTCTCACCCCCATGGGGATTGTAGGGGATTTGCAGAGCTCAACCACTGGGAATCTGGCTATGATCAGAGAAAGGGGGCAGGGGCTTACAACAACCAGCACATGGATCTTGGCAGACTGAGTCCATACCGGCAGTGCCTAAGTAATAATCCCAACAAGTGGCTTTGCTAATCTGCAGAACCAACTTGGTGGCAGACTCTGACCAGAGAACTCATTGGGGTGCAGAACTGCCTGCTTCAGGTCCTCGAAGGAAGAATTTTGCCAGCCCTGGAGCCTGGTTTGCCCATCATCCAGCAAGGAGCTGAGTCATAGCCCCATCCACTAGGGAGAGTGTCTCTTGGCCCCATCTGGCCAGAGGGCTGGTGAAAGCCTCTGGAAGCTGTGTAACCAGCAATGCAAAAGCCAAGAAGTGGGCAGACAGTGTTGATCAATCCCAGAATAAAGCCAGTACTAGGCGTGGAGGGTTCCGTGGCTATAACCAGAAGGGAGATTAATTTATAGTCAAGGCTGAGGGTAGCTCTTGGCTCCCCCAAATGGGAGAGGCCTGGAGTGGCCTTTTTCCATCCTGCCCAGGGAAGGGAACTTATACAGCCATATATATACTTATACTGTAAGTATACTTATACTCACAGTATAAATATAACTTATACAGCCCCACTTGCTGTGGAGAGTGTCTCCTGGACCCACCTGATCAGAAGGGCAGGTGAGAACACCTGAAAACTGTGTAAGCCAGCAACACTCAAACCCAGAGACATGCAGGCAGAGCTGATAATGGGCAGACCAAAGCCAGTGGCCCTGTTCCATCAAGGAACTTGGGGCATGGATTGGCTTGAGGTAAGACAACAAAAAGCTTTACCAGCTTTAGAGCTGCTTCTCCCACTGATTTTACTTATTAGGGTTTATCCTTTTTTTTTTTTTGATGAGTCTGGCTAAAGGTTTATCAATTTTGTTTATCTTTTCAGATCTTAGTTGCATTATCTTCTATTTTTTTTAGTCTATTACACTCTGATATTTATTATTTCTTTCCTTCTACTAATTATGGGTTTTGTTTCTTCCTTTTCTAGTTCCTTCATGAGTAAGGTTAGGCTGTTTATTTGAGATTTTTCTCATTTCCTGAGGTGGGCTGGTATCACTATAAACTTTCTTCTTACAACTCCTTTTGCTGTGTCCCATAGGTTTTGGATTGTCCTGTTTTTGTTTGCATCTTCCTCCAGGTATTTGCTGCTTTTTTCTTTTATTTCTTCAGTGACCCAGTGGTTGTTTAGCAACATATTGTTTAGCCTCCACATGTTTGTGTTTTTTTTAACAGCTTTTTTTTTCTCGTAATTGATTTCTAGACTCATAGCTTTGTGGTCCGAAAACATGTTTGATATGATTTCAGTCTTGTTAAATTTACTGAGACTTGTTTTGTGACCTAGCATGTGACCTATCCTGGAGAATGTTCCATGTGTACTTGAAAAGAATGTGTATATTCTGCTGCTTTTCTATGGAAGTTCTACTTCTATCTATTAAGTCCATTTGGTCTAATGCATCATTTGAGGCCAATGCTTCCTTATTGATTTTCTGTCTGGCCAATCTATCCATTGATGTAAGTGGGGTGTTAAAGTCCTTATTATTATCGTGTTACTGTCACTTTCTACCTTTTTGTATGTTATTTGCTTTATGTATTTAGGTGCTCTTATGTTGGGTGTATATATTTTTTCAATTGTTGTATCTTCTTGGATTGATCCCTTTATTCCTTCTTTGTGTCTTGCTACAGTCTTTGTTTTAAAGTCTATTTTGTCTGATATAAGTATTGCTACCCTGGCTTTCTTTTTTCTTTTTGTGTAGAATACCTTTTTCCATCCTTTCACTTTCAGTCTGTGTGTGTCTCTGTGTGTCTTTAGGGCTGAATTTAGTCTCTTGTAGGCAGCATATATATGGGTCTTGTTTTTGTAGCCATTCAGCCACAATGTCTTTTGACTGGAGCATGTAGTCTATTTACATTTAAAGTAATTATTGAGAGGTATGTACTTACTGCCATTTTAATAACTATTTTGGGATTGTTTTGTAGTCTTTTTTGTTCTTTTCTTCTTCTTTTGCTCTCCTCCCTTGTGATTTGATGACTATCCTTAGTATTATGTTTGATTCCTTTCTCATTTTTGTGTATGTATCTATTATAGATTTTTAGTGTGTCATTACCATGAGGTTTATATATAGCAATCTACATATGTACACATGTGATTATTTTAATCTACTGATCTCTTAAGTTGGAATTCATTTTAACAGCCCTGCATTTTTACTACCCCTCCCTCCCAACATTTAATGTATTTGACATCATATTTTACATCTTTTTGTTTTGTGCATCCCTGAAATATTTATTGTGGATATAGATGATTTTACTACTTTTGTCTTTTTAGCCTTATAAGTGGCTAATCTACTACCTTTACTGTATAATTGCCTTTATCAATTAGATTTTTCCTTTGTAACTTTCATATTTCTAGTTGTGGCCTTTTCTTTTCCATTTAGAGAAGTCCCTTTAACATTTCTTGTAAACCTGGTTTCATGGTGCTTTTTAGTTTTTGCTTGGTGGTAAAACTCTTGATCTCTCCCTCAAATCTGAATGATAGCCTTGCCAGATGGAGTATTCTTAGTTGTAGGTTTTTTCTTTTCATCACTTTAAATGTATTGGGCTGCTCCCTTCTGGCCTGCAGAGTTTTTGCTAAAAAGTCAGCTGATAGTCTTATGGGAGTTCCCTTGTATGTAGCTAGTTGCTTTTCCCATACTGCTTTTTTTTTTAATTTTTAAAATATTTTTATTGAAGTATAGTTGATTTACAATGTTGTGTTCCATCACTGCTTTTAATAGTCTCTGTCTTTAATTTTTGCCATTTTAATTAAAATGTGTCTTGGTGTGGTCCTCTTTAGGTTGATCATGTTTCAGATTCTCTGTGCTTACTGGACCCAGATGTTGGTTTAGTTAGTGATGTTTTCAGCTAATTATGTCTTCAAAAATATTCTCTGCCCCTTTCTCTCTCTTTTCTCCTTCTAGGACCCCTATAATGTGACTATTAGTATACTCAGTGTTGTCTCAGAGGTCTCTTAGCCTGTCATAATGTTTTTAAAAATTCTTTTTTCTGTTCAGCTTGAGTGCTTTCCCCTCTTACCCATTTCATTGTAGTTTCTTCTTTATATCATTTCTTTCTGCTAGTCTTCAGGTTGTTCTCATTGATAGTTTCTCTGTAAGTAGTTGTAGTTTTGATGTGTCTATGGGAGGAGATAAGCTCACAGTCTTCCTGCTATGTCATTTTGGCCTTTCCTCTCCTTTTGCAATAACTTCTTTGATGCAATAAATAAAATACATTTTTCATTGTTGATATACTCATTTTCTATGTAGATATAATAAAATTTAAAGTATTTCCTTATTAGTCAGGCTTCAGAATTTTTTGGAATTTATTAATTAATAAGCAGATTATTTATAGTTTCTATTTAGTGCTATTCTCTACTTACAGGACACTATAAAATTTGCATTATTTGGGTCAGGGAAAGCAGTATCTAAACAATAAACTCAGATTTAGAAGTAAAGATAACATATACATTTCTAAATAGCATAACTGCCCTGGTTAGCTATTGGACTGGGTCATGAGTCATGGAATGCATTCAATTGGTTGTGTTAATTACAGTTTGGCTTACTTTACTTTTTAATGAATGATTTGTATTCCAACATCTTAAATACTTTCTCTACTCCTGGAATGTGAGTTGCAAAGGACTGTAATTTCTAATTAAGCTCTCAAATATTAGCAATTCTTCTTTTTTTTTTTTTTTAATTTATTTATTTATTTTTATATTTTTTATTTTTTTTTGGTTGTGTTGGGTCTTTGTTTCTGTGCGAGGGCTTTCTCTAGTTGCGGCAAGCGGGGGCTACTCTTCATCGTGGTGTGCGGGCCTCTCACTATCGCGGCCTCTCTTGTTGTGGAGCATGGGCTCCAGACGCGCAGGCTCAGCAGTTGTGGCACACAGGCCTAGTCGCTCCGTGGCATGTGGGATCTTCCCAGACCAGGGCTCGAACCCGTGTCCCCTGCATTGGCAGGCAGATTCTCAACCACTGCACCACCAGGCAAGCCCAGCAATTCTTATAAATTATTTATAGTATGCCTGTTGGATGCAATCTGGATTGATGAGATTTTAGGAAACACTTGAATAATATTATTACCAGTCATCTGAAATCTGGGTTAGGCCAACAGAGATGCTAAACTCTTAAGTGATAATACTCACATCATCTGGATTCAGCAAGTCCAGAATAACTTGCTCACCAGATTCTGGTTTTCATATTAGAGTCTTGCTGCTCCTTCTAAGTTTTCTTTGCTGAGTCCCCTTCATGTAACTGCTGAGTGTCAGAGGCCCTCAGTGCCACTTGTGAATCTTCTCATGTAGCTATACTCTCTCCGTGGGTAATTCCACTGCCTCTCAATAAATTCAGTTTGAACTTCTCCAGACAAGTGTGTTCACTTGTAAGTCAAAAAGATAACTTAAAATATAAAAACATCCAAATGGAACTCTTGGCTTCCTCTTTCCCCTGTCCTGACTTCCTCAATATTTTCTACACCAGTCAACACCACTGCTATCTACTGAGTTACTCCAGTCCAAGACTCACATCATTCTTCTTTGGCCTCAAGTGTCTGGCTTACTGTTGCTTTGTGGTCCTAGAATGTGCATGGCACATAGGAGGTGCTTGCCCCTCTGTCACTGAAGCATTCAATGGGACATATTCCCTGAAAAGGCAGGAGAGATGAGGGTCCTGCACTCCATGGTGGGACATGTTAGGACTGTCCTTTGATCTGAGATGAAATGTTTCTTTTTATAAAAGTTGGAAAAAGGGAGAGGAAAGTAAAGGCACACATAGATGTGTTATTGTGCTACTGAAAATATGACAAAGTCTTTTCTCAGTGAAGTGTGAACCAAGGACAGCTCATGTAGGTAAAAGTGACTTTAGGTTGGGATAGTTGAAAAAATTAGACAATATATCAAAGTGTATTCTATATTAATAAGAGATAGAGCTTACTAGAGCAATGTAGTAGGATTGCTGGGCACTTCTGAGTGCTCATTTAAGATGGTTGTGAATTAATTACAGTGATGTCACTCAGCTTTTCTAATTTTATCCAGTAAAAATCAGCTACTTGGAGCTGGCATGAGATAGTTGGCTAAGTTCATTTTGATAGGAACTTGCAGAGTGAGTTTGAAGGAAGAATGAGGGGTGAGGAGCAAGCCTGCCCTTTGCTGATTTTACTGTTAACCAGTCAGTCTTATTGTAATTGAGTGGAAGTCTATATTTTCAATAATTTAAAATCATACCTCTGCAGAATGCTGGGTCTTCCATAAATCCTATTATAGACTATAATATATAGATCATAGAATATTCAATAGTAATTGATAAGGGATCATATCAGGGTTCCTGCTGACCATTAAGACCTTAGCAATGAACCCTATTAACCTGGTTTTACTTGGCTAGGTGCTTTCTTTTCTGCTTTTGAATAGTTATTAAAGTAAGAGAATATGGCATATTAAGGTGTACTAATCAGCTTTGCTGTCACAATAAACCACTCACAAACCTCAGGGCTTACAACAATAAACGTTTATTTCTTGCTATCTCTTTGGCAGTGGCTGTGGGTCTGCTCTTCACATGTGTTTTTCCTCTGACTCACTCATTCTCCTGCCTCCAGGTCCCACTGGTACTCAAAACCACCAGCCATGGCATGGGAAGAATTCAAAGTGACCCAGCTTATTGCCTGTTCACCTGTGCACAGACTTGGAACACCTTCTTGTTTGCCCACACATGGAACAGGAGGTAGATCTAGATCAGCCCTTCCCCATTCACACAACAACTCTTACCCTATGCAGTGGTAAGGGAGGGGAATTTGAGATAAAGCGTAAGAATCTTGCAACTCCCCTGGAACTGTGCTAAGTCAACATTCACTGTGGCAGTGCCACATCCAATGGATGTTTCTTTGACTTTACGTGGTGTTTCTGCTGCATTTAATAATTAGATGTCAATTTCATCCTTCTCAAAATTTTCATTTCATGACATCATTTTCTTTGACAGCACTCTCTCCAGATTTCCTCTTCTTTTCTGGTCTCCCTTTTTCAGGACCCCTACAGCCTTCTTTCTCCTCTGTTTTCTATCTTCAGCCTTCACAGATACTTTGAGTGAGTCACCAGATTTATAGCTGAACTTTCAATCACCATTTCTTTGCTGATAACAATAAAATTATCTATCTATCTATCTATCTATCTATCTATCTATCTACCTTTCTATGTATCTCTCCAGATCTCATTCCTTAGCACCAAAGCCACATCCATTATTCGTTTATTGAACAGGTACTTTCGAAGCAGTAACCAATAGGAACTGTAGTGAGCATTGGGGATAGAGCTAGGAACAAAACAAAACCTCTCACCTTATGAGGCTTATATTGCAGTAAGGGGAATGATATAAATTTAAATAAACAAATGTATAACATGTCAGATAGCTATAAATGCTTTGAGGAAAAATTAAGCAGGATAAAGTAAGGGCTGGACAGAGTGTCCTGGGATGCGAACTGAGGTTTGTCGTTCAATTTGGGGTGGTCAGCAGAGATCTGATCCCTGTAGAGCATCATATGATGGTAAGGAACACCGTAAGAATTAGCTTTGATCTTACCTTTGTTAGGCAGTTCAGAATCCCAGATCCTAAGTATGGAAATTTTATGACAGTGAGGTGAATAAAATCACAAAAAGGCAACAATTCATTCTGTGATTCAGCAGGCATAGTACAAGTGATTAGACCTTTGTTTCAATATTAAGATACTTAGGGAATCATCATTTTATCATGTAATAATAAATGCATTAGTCTAGCATTGATACATACACCAAAGTTGAGTAAACATAAAAAATATAGATATTATTTAATGTTATGTAGAGTAAAAACATCATAATTATTTAATAAGTAAATTATAAACATTACCCAGCTAGTCCCAATGGCATGACTTTCTCACAGTGCAGATAAACAATATTTTTTATTTCAAACTAAGCTCCTGTATTAGTCAGGTGGGCAACAGGAAACAGATGACACACACCAGGGAAGATTCTTCAAGGAGTGTTTATTTACAAAGAATCTAATTACAAAGTGTGGGCAGGCTTCAGGGAAGCCACTGAGGACAGTACAGGGACCCAAGGCTGGAAGCAGTAAAGCTGCCATGACCCCTAGTCAGAAGGCACATGGGGAGAGATTATCAGAATCTGGAAAGAGGAAGAGTGCATAGAACAGGCGACCTGAGAACAACAGTGACCTTCTATCTTGGGACACAGCCTGAGACAACCACACAGAGAGAGAACTAGGAAAATGACACCTAGGCCTCTCTCCTCCTCTCTTTATTCTCCTGACAGAGCTCCCCACTGGCCAGAGGGCACAGAAACTCATTGCTGTCATCCACACTGGTTATTCTCAAGCAGAGGGCAAGGTGCAAAAAAGTAGAGAAGGTACCTATAAGTCCAAGAGCCTCCAGGATGAATCAATGAGATGGAACTGTGTAAAAGTTGTGGGCTCACTTTTTAATATCTAGGCTTTGGAAATTGTAAACTTGGAAATTTATGTTTAGAAAAATACTAGTTGGTATCTTTAGACATAAGTTTATCTTTTTAAAATCCAAGTAAAATTTAACTTATGGCAAATTCACAAACTCTGGGCCCATCACTGAATAATCTGGTGGAAAATGGTAGAATGAACACCTATGTATGTCTTCTCATTCTGCCATGAACATATTTCTGTGAAAATGTATTCAAAGAGGAGTTTACCTTTTACAGTGGTGATCCTGTAATTGGGGCTCAGCAGTTGAGTTTCTGTAGCATAAAGAGCAACATGGTGAAGGGGCTTCCCTGGTGGCGCAGTGGTTGAGAATCTGCCTGCCAATGCAGGGCACACGGGTTCGAGCCCTGGTCTGGGAAGATCCCACATGCCGCGGAGCAACTAGGCCCGTGAGCCACAACTACTGAGCCTGCGCGTCTGGAGCCTGTGCTCCGCAACAAGAGAGGCCGCGATAGTGAGAGGCTCGTGCACCGCGATGAAGAGTGGCCCCCACTTGCCGCAACTAGAGAAAAGCCCTCGCACAGGAGCAAAGACCCAACACAGCCATAAATAAATAAATAAATAAATAAATAAATCAATCCCATTTAAAAAAAAAAAAAGAGCAACATGGTGATGGAGATGACCTAGTGGGATATATCCATCCAGAATTTGCAGGATGGCTGTAGTGGATCAGTGAGTCATTCAAGAAGTTCTTAGAATTCAACATAAAATTCATTGCAACTTTTATCATCCTGGTCAAGGGTTTCTTGGAACTACGTTGATGAAGACAGTGGAATAGTGAAGGCACATTAATGTAGACAGTAAGATGGGCTGGGTAAATAGTCTTGGTTTTCAGGTGTAGTATTTCCAAAGAGTTGGTACCTCAGTTAGAGAAGTTAAGGCAAGCCTTATTATTGCTATGTCCAGCCTCTATCAACAGGGTTTCCAGGAAGACTTATAACTTGGAGAAAGGATTCTTGGGAAAAATTCTCCCTTCAGAACAGCAAAGGAAACCTGTGCCACCTCACTTATAATTATTCAATGGCAACTCTCGTGGGGGACTTGGGGACCATGTCTCCGCATTACCTGCATAAGCCCTCTTCTGCATATCAATCTTGTGATGTGCTGGGCAAATGTAACTTCAATTCTTCTCTTCTCAGTTTGATTTATAATCCTTGATTAAAAATAAATAGGGCTTCCCTGGTGGTGCAATGATTAAGAATCCGCCTGCCAATGCAGGGGACATAGTTTCGAGCCCTGGCCTTGGAAGATCCCACATGCCGCGGAGCAACTAAGCCCGTGTGCCACAACTACTGAGCCTGCACTCTAGAGCCTGAGAGCCACAACTACTGAAGACTGTGCACCTAGAGCCTGTGCTCTGCAACAAGAGAAGCCACCGCAATGAGAAGCCTGCACACCACAACGAAGAGTAGCCCCCACTTACCGCAACTTGAGAGAGCCCACGCGCAGCAATGAAAACCCAATGCAGCCAAAAATAAAATAAATAAATAAATATATAAAAATGAAAAACACTGCAGCAAAATATTTTAAAGATAAATAAATAAATAAATAATGGTACAACCAGAGATTACTAGATATATGCAGAAAAGATGAAAGAGAAATACAAAGGTAGGGAAAATAAAAAACTAATTCCCTAAGGAAAGATCAATAATCCAGGAAACAGAAAGAATTGTGTTATTAAAAATTCGAATTAGGGGCTTCCCTGGTGGCGCAGTGGTTGAGAGTCTGCCTGCCAATGCAGGGGACACGGGTTCGAGCCCTGGTCTGGGAAGATCCCACATGCCGCGGAGCAGCTGGGCCCGTGAGCCACAGTTGCTGAGCCTGCGCGTCTGGAGCCTGTGCTTTGCAACGGGAGAGGCCGCGATAGTGAGAGGCCCGCGCACCGCGATGAAGAGTGGCCCCCACTTGCCGCAGCTAGAGAAAGCCCTCGCACAGAGGCGAAGACCCAACACAGCCATAAATAAATAAATAAATAAAATTAAAAAAAAAAAAAAAAAAGACTGTAACCTTTAAAAAAAAAAAAAAATTCGAATTAGTATTTTCAAAGCGATTCAAAGAAATATTGCATATATAAAATACTTTCCCAAACAAGATATTAAGAAAATGAAAATAGTTAGAAATTAAAATTGCACTTGGAAAATATTTTTAAACATGAATTTACTAGTTGAGCTGGAGGATAAAGTTGAGTCAATTGCCCAGGTTCTCTCACTGTCAACAAAAACAATAAAAGGCCAAATCTGGAAAATTTGATATCGATTTAAGAGGTACCAACTAAGGAGTGATACTCACCATCCAGCTCAACAAGGATTGAGTCATGACTGGAGTTGCTGACCTTCAACACACCCTAAAAGGAGTTCAGGGTGAAGATCAGGAATGAGGCACACTGTTCTAGGAAAACTGGCAGAACAGATCTTCAGATAGTTAGATATTTTCAGGAGAAAATTTTATGAACCCAATTTCTTGCACCTTCCCACACTTAGGAAAACACTAAGATCATTAACTAAGATACCTGTGCCTTGTGACTAGCAGCATCCTTCTACAGAGATGTGTGCTTGATTGCACATAGCCCTTCTCCAAAATCACGTGTATGCTGATTTCTCCCTCTACCTTTTTGGAGCAGTTCCTCAGAGCTATATGAGAGGCTGTCCCCCAGGCTGTAGTCTTCAGTAAGTTCCCAAGTAAAACTGAAACTCACAGCTCTCATGTTGTGTGTTTTTGTTTCAGTCAACAGAGGTGACAGTGTTGAACCTATCTAAGACTGGTACTCTAGATACCAGTTATAGTTGAGGAATTTGCACTCTTTTTGCATACTGGGAAATGACTAACTACAAATAACACCCTACCCTTCCCTATCTCCTCTCAGAAGAATGAATGAAAAATTTCCCACATCTTATTGTTGTGGTTTTTGAAATCTCAACATCCTCATAAAATTTCAAAACAACAAAGATATGTGAAGATTAGATGGGTCCTCCCTGGAAAAAGCATCTTTAAAAATTAAGTGGATGATATATAATAAAAAATGGGATTGAGAGGCAGAATAATTTTGATGATGTGTTGAAGTCATAGTAATCTTTGTCAAAAAGAGAAAACGAATAATAATTAGAAACTCTAGAGAAAAAAAAATCTGAAAAAGAAAATAGTGGTGCAAATGTGATGCAAATTAAAATGAAGTGTAATTTGAGTAAGTAGTAGAAAATGAGAAAATCTAATTTACCTTGGTGCTAGAACCATTTTTCTCTGAGTACCTAGGAATCATGACCTTAGATTAACATAGGAGTATTTGATGAGGCTCTATAGCAGAGAATGTTTACATGCAGTTGTAATACTAATAACTTGGTTTGGATCAGAAAAAAATAATTACCCTATGCTTATATAATAAAATAGATTTTAAAGACTTTAAGTAAAGTCTAAGATACAGTTGAAAGAAGTTGAAATGTGTGGCGGGGGGAAAGAGGAAGAAGGGATTATAAGGGCACTTGTGTTCTTTCTCATCTCACCTTCTGGGATTTCAGAGGTCTAGAGATGAGAAAAACAGATACGTTTATTACTTAAAATTATAGAAATAAACAGTATAAATGTGTAATAAGGAATATGGCTTTTCTCAAAGAGAGGTATGGCCTTTGTTCCCAATTAACTTCTACTCTAATAATTCACTGAGTGATGGGAGCATTTTTGTTATTCATGGTGGCCTCCTGAGCTACACTTGATGGTTTTTCCTAACAAGGTGATTTAGGGTGGGTCCCTTGGGCCCTGTGATAAAGCATGACCTCCAGGGAGGGGAAAGGGGGTGAAGATTTAGTTCAACAAGATGGGCAATGAATAAATCAATTATGCCTATGTAATGAAGCCTCAATAGAAACTCTGGACTCAAAATTGGGAGAACTTCCCTGGTTGGCGATAGTCTGTGTGTATTGTCACCATTGTGGCTGGGAGGGAGTGTTGTCATCCATGACTTCATGGGAGTTATGGAGTCATGGCATTCTGGAAAGCTCTGCATTTGGACACCTCTCAGATTGCTGCCCTGTGCATAGCTCTTCCCTTGGCTGATTTTAATTTATATTTTCTGCTACGCTTAAAACTTTATTCATTAGTATAGAGCTTTTCTAAGTTCTGTGACTCATGCTAGTGAGTTTTCAAACCGGAAGGTGATCATGGGGACTCCCAAATTTGTAACAAGCTGGTCTGAAGTTGAAACTGAGCAGGTGGAGGATGGCAATTTCAGGCTCAACAAAAGATCCTAGAGCACCAGCCTCTTTACTCACCACCAGCCAATCAGAAGAAAGTCACACACACCTTGCAGTTCTCACCCCAAATTTCACCTATAAAAACTTCCCCCTGAAAACCATTGAGGAGTTTAGTGTTTTTGAGCATGAGCCACCCGTTCTCCTTGCTTGGTCCTGCAATAACCTTTCTCTGCTCCAAACTCTGACATTTCCATTTGTTTGGCCTCACTGTGCATCAGGCACACGAACTTGCATTTGGTAACAAAGTGAGGGTGGTCCTGGGCTTGCTCTGAAGTGAGGGTGTCTAAAGCCTTGGATATGTTAGGGGAAGCACTGACCAAAACTGCCCCCCCTGGCCAGGCAAGATAGTAACCACTTGCATGAGTTATCTTACAACAGGAGGTCCTGGTAAGGAATGTGGAACTAACAAGCTACCACCAGCCAGAAGAATTCGGGAAAGGTCAAAAGGAGAGCGGAGACTCTAGTCCATATGTCCTACCAACCTGCCAGAATCCTCCTCACTGGAATCCATCTTGGCTGAGTGATGCATGCACCACCAGGAAAGACCCTGAATCAGAATTGGCCAGAGACAACCCAGAATCTAACCCCATTACCATAAAATCCGAGACTGCAAGCCATGTGGCACAGCAGTTCTCCTGGGTTCCCTTACCCTGCTGCTCTCCACCCGGGCACCCCTTCCCAATAAAGTCTCTTGCTTTGTCAGCATGTGTGTCTCCTCAGACAATTCATTTTTGAGTGTTAGACAAGCCCACTCTTGGGCCCTGGAAGGGCAACAGACAGACTTGGCAGACGGGAAGATTGTGTCCTCACCCTTGAGTTTGGCTAACTCTGAGTAATAACTAAAGAGAAAATAAGTCTCAAATTTTAGGAGAGAAGTTTCAAAGTTATCTAACGAAAAAAAATTAAGAAATAGTAAACCAAATTATTTTAAGCTGCATTTGTAATCACTAGAGGACCTAAGCTATATATGTTATAAAATGGGTTTAAAGACGATTTTCAAAACAAGGTGAAAAGATAAAATCATATATCTAGTGAAGATATAACATAAATATGTGTTAAATATTTTATTTAACTTAGTATTAATGAGTAAAGTAGGAAAATGTTACAACTGGTTCAAAGGAGAATCCCAAAATAGACATATTCATACATCAGGAATATTGAAATAAAGTTTTTACTGGAGGCAAAACTGGCTTTTTCCACTTTAGGGGAGAAAAATAATTTTCCCTCTACCCTTCTAGGTTCTTAACTAAACTCCCCACCGACAAAAAAAAAGACAGATTAACAGGAGAAAAACAAACAGAAGTTTAATGACATGTATACCTCCTCTATACCTCCTTTCGTACTCAGAAAAACAGTAACTCCCCCAAATGGCCCAAGTTACCTCCTAAAATACCATCTTCAGCTAAAGAAAAAAGAAAGAAAGACGTTGGAGGGCGGGGGAGGCCAGTTATGGGAGGTTATCAGGCAAGGCACAGTAAATGAGGGCATGGTTGTTATGCAGATTTTTTTGTTTGTTTTAAATTAATTAATTTTTATTTTGGACTGCATTGAGTATTCGTTGCCGCGTGCGGGCTTTTCTCTAGTTGCGGCGAGCGAGGGCTACTCTTGGTTGCGATGCAAGGACTTTTCATTGTGGTGGCTTCTCTTGTTGCAGAGCACGGGCTCTAGGAGCGCAGGCTTCAGTAGTTGTGGCAGGCAGGCTTAGTAGTTGTGGCTTGCAGGCTCTAGATCGCAGGCTCAGTAGTTGTGGTGCACGGGCTTAGTTGCTCCGTGGCATGTGGGATCTTCCCAAACCAGGGCTCGAACCCCTGTCCCCTGTATTGGCAGGCGGATTCTTAACCACTGCGCCACCAGGGAAGTCCTGTTATGCAGATTTAAGTCCTAGCCTTCTTCAGTGATAAGAGTTTCTAGAGATTTAGTCATTCTCCTCTTCCCTTACAAATGGAGATTTCCCTTGTAAATGTAAATGTCTCTTACAAAAGGGTAACTTTTACCAGTTTTCAGAGCTTTTCCGGTGTCTGCAGTTTAAAAAAAAAACAAACATCAGCTCAAGATAAACCTTATGCCAAAGAGGCATGTTTTGGGTGGTATATTTTGTTCCCCTTCACCACAGTGGGTCGGTCAATTGAATGCCCACCTTAAAAAGTTTATTTGCATGTCTATAGACGAAAATAATTTAACATTGCTGTTAAAAACTTTCCCAAATGTTAAATAGTTGAGAGGCTATAAAAGGATCAGAGCAAGCACAGAATTAGTCACATAACCTGGAAGAATGTGCTCTAAACAACACCTAATTTTCCAATGAAGCACAAATTTTTACCATAATGGGTACATCTGGCTGGAAGAACTGAGAGTAGAAATTTATGAGCTTGGGGAATTTCTCTTCATTATAAGCATAGCAGTTCTAATTTATTATTTTTTTACATGTCATTGTGAAAAAATTTCATGTGAAAAGCCTAATGCAAAAAATATGAAATAAAGGAAACCTTATCTCAGACTTTGCAGCTAAGAAGTGCAGAAACAGGTAAACAATTTCTACAAGCTCCCTAGACTGTATTTTTCATAACTATTCCTTGAGCAATTATGGATAGAGGTAAACCCTAAGCAAAACAAGGTATTTAAAAATCTCTCTTTCTTTTTTTTTTTTTTTAATTTTTTTAAAGTATTTATTTATTTATTTATGGCTGTGTTGGGTCTTCGTTTCTGTGCGAGGGCTTTCTCTAGTTGTAGCAAGCGGGGGCCACTCTTCATCGCAGTGCGCGGGCCTCTCATTATCGCGGCCTCCCTTGTTGCGGAGCACAGGCTCCAGGCGCGCAGGCTCAGTAGTTGTGGCTCACGGGCCCAGCTGCTCCGCGGCATGTGGGATCTTCCCAGACCAGGGCTCGAACCCGTGTCCCCTGCATTAGCAGGCAGATTCTCAACCACCGCGCCTCCAGGGAAGCCCAAAAATCTCTCTTTCTTATATGTCCTTGCTTCATGTGCATGTCTTTATCATAAGAATTGTGTTTGTGAGCTTTACCTATGTAATTAAACAACCCAGTTGAGGCAAAGAAAAAAAATCAAAACTCTCCCAAAGCAGTGACAAACTTGCAGCTGAGCTCTGGAATTGTCATTATAAACAGTGAAGAAGCAATGAAAAGAGTGGCTAGAAAAATTACAAGTTACGAATTGGGATTTACAGGAGCTTAATTTAATTTCCCTAATGCCTTTTTCTATTCTAATATTCCTCTCCAGACCACAGGAGAATATTCTGTATTTGAGATAACACAAGGACAGTTCTGAATGTTGCCTGGCAAGACATTTTGTAAAGTATAATGAGCCTTCCAGATTATAAAAAATAAAAATGAAAAATAAAAAGAGCTCTGGGACTTTAACTCTAAATATAGCATTGGAAATGGAATCCAGTGAGCTCAACGAATTGTTTAATGCATCTGCTCATGGTATGGCTGCACCTCTTGTCCCCTAAGAGATTTTTTCAAGCAGGATCCCGGATTGCTGCTCAGTGTTCTGTTAAAAACACAACAGACTCAAAATGGAGTCGTTTGTGCTAAGCCCCATCTCACCAAACCAAGACTTAACTTAATTACAGTTTCAACTCTCCCAGAAATGGAATCTTAAACCAGTCAGTCAGGAACTGCCTAGTCAGCACTAGGGGTAATCTGCCTGATAACCCTCTGCCATCCCCTTACACCTTACTATAACAAACCTGATTTTTTTTTTTTTTTGTCTATTATAACTTCCTTGTTTCCACTTCCTTCTGCCTAGAAAAGTCTTTCACTTTGTACAGCTCCTAGGAGCTCCTTTCTATCTGCTAGACTGGATGCTGCTGGATTCAAATTGATTTTTGCTGAAATAAAGTCTTAACAGTTTTAATATGCCTCCGTTGAGTTAAACTAAGTTTAACTCAAGTGAAAAGTTTTAACAGTTCCTAACACTGAAGCTGTCGACTGTGAGGGACATGCTACAGTTTTACAACTCACCTTTGCCATCAACAGGTGCAGAGACAGATTCACCTGGAGGCTAAGGAAGCTTAAGCTTGAGGCTCCCAAGTGTGCCAGCCTGTTCCAAGGCCTGTATACAAATCTCTATTGCCTGCTTCACAGAGAACCCCAAATGGCTTTATAAAACCTGGACCTGCTACATCCATAGTCCGACTAGCAAAAGTCACAGTTGCATTAATCGCCCCCTCCTATCTATTCTGATACTCAGCAGGACCCTGTAGGGCTCCTGGGCACAAAAGCCTTTCTATGTCCCCCATTTCTTGATTACAGGAAATAGGCTTCATTCAGCCTCCATGACCTTCCCTGAGTTCCAAGGAGCAGATTGAAACAATTACTAATTAGGGAAGGTGGGGTGGGGTGGGGGGGTGATGCAGAGACCAGGGAGGAACAGTCAAGAGAAACAATAGTGCAGTCTTAGGGCAGGGTCCTGGTTCCCCCTAGGGATATACATAACAGTATCTTTGGGCTGTTTTGCAGATACTGAAACCCACACCAGGTGGGAGAAGTTAACAGTTTGCTGCCCACAAGCATGTAGACCCCAGACAGGTTGGAACCAGGTTGATAACGCTGACTCCCATTTACCTCACCACCAACCAGTCAGAGGAATATCCACAAGCTGATCACACCCTCTTTGAGCCATTACTATAAAATTCCTCACTACCCCCTGCAGGTTGGGACACACAGTTTTGGGGGCAGTAACCTGCTGCGGCCCCCTTTTCCTGGCAAAGCAATAAAGCTATTCTTTTTTACTTCACCCAAAACTCTGTCCCCGAGAATTAATTCAGTGTCGGGGTACAGAGGCTGGATTTGGCTTCAAATCCATCCCCAGAACAAATGTTTTACTTCTCTACTTCCTTCTTCTTTTTACCTGCTTTACCTCAGTTAGGTAAAACAGGCCAACGGCAATTGTTTCTTTACTCTTAGGAATCGAAAGACTTAAGAATGCAGAGTTCTGGATTCTCAGTCATGTGTGTATTCAATCGCTCAGCAAAATTTATTTCTCACTGCTTTGGCATGTGCTGAGCATTAACAATGCCAAGGTAAATTAGACATGTCCCCAGACAGCAAAGGAGCAAGCCATCTGGTAAAGAGAAACAGACACACAAATAGGTCCTAAACTCCTCTAAGATTCCTCATCCCAATGAGAACAACCAAAGGCTATTTATTCAGTGCTTGCTAGAGCAAGGAGGTCAGCCGCCATCACTTGCATTTGGCACAGACTCAAAGTCAGACAGAAGAATGGAGACTCTTGAGAGTGGGAAAAATCAAAACTTCCAGGTAAAATGTTGTAAAAAGTTAATAAACAGAAACCTCAATTAAAATATAGTTGGAGACCAGAAAGGGGAGCTCTCACACCCTACAAGGATAGCAGAGCCCAGGAGGAAGATGAAATACTTCCTCTTTTTGCCCTGCAAGAGCTCAGCCAATGAGAGACTGTCATAACTCAGCCAATGAAAAGCAACCATACTTTCAACTCTCAATTCCTCCAGTGCACTCTGTTTACTATGGCCCTCCCAACTTCCTTTTCCCCTCTATAAAAGAGTTCTCCTCTTCATTTTTGCTGGGAGACTTTCACATGGCTTGCCACGGTTACTAATCCTAAATTGCAATTCTTTGTTGATCCCGAGTAAACCTAATTTTTTTCTGGAAAAATAACTGGACATCTATAGGTCAACATTTTCGTGGCCCATACAGGAATCCAGAGAAGACCCCCAAACTCTCCAAGGCTGGTGAGCAAACAGGTGCAGTACCCACATTGAGCCCTTTGTTGCTCACTCTTTTTCTTGCCAACCCTGGGGTTTGAAGGTAAATCTTTCTCCCGGATCCAAGCTTTGGCCCTCATTGCATCTTGAAGCTTTTCAGGTTTTATTCGGGATGTATTTTAAAGTTTTTTCCTCTCTGGTTAAGGCTTTGTTCTATATGTGAGTATTCATTTGACAGTTTGACCTGATTTTGAAATCAGATTGTTCCAATTGGACCTTGCTAGCCTTTGGCGCATTCCTTTTGGAACAGGGGCTGTTCCTCTGGGAGCTGGCTTGTCTTCAACCCATTCCTTTGGGAACAGGGGCTATTTCATTGAACTGTGCCCTTTCAGCCTTAGGCCAAATTCCCTTTGGAATAAGGGCTGTTTTATTAGAACCGTGCTGAGCAGTTTCAGCCTGGCTCCTCTGGGATCAGACTGTTCCCTGAAAACTAACTGGTTTTAGGCCTCAAGGCTATTTGGCCTATTTGAGCTGTTTAGGCTATTTAAAAATTATTCTCTTACTGTAGAGAAAGACTTCTGAGAAGCTGGATTCTAGTTATATAAATATTTTGAGGGTGCCCGCCCCCCTTCAGGGACCATGACCAGTTTTTGTGTTTGAAAACCATTGTCCTTCTTCATGTTCATTTCTTACTAAATGGACTGACTTGACCAAAGGCAATTTAGAATATCAATGGCCATTATGAGGGACTTTCGAAATCCCTAAACTTACTTTAAAAAAATAAGTAAATTGAATAACCATAGCTCTCAAATTTCCAAAACTGAATGGAATGCCCATTTCAATGCCTTCAAAAAAGGTTTCCAAATGTTATTGAGCCTAAAATTGCCTCTCTACAAAATAAGATTTTAAGATTAACTGAGGCAAACAAACAATTAAAAAAAGATAAAATGGCTTCTGAAGTGTCTTGCTCCCCTTCCTTGGTTTCTTTGCCTCAGGCTCACCTCCAGCACCATCTTCCTCCTTTCCTTCTATGCTGCTGCCACCTCATCTATACACTCAGTTCCCTCATACTAATTCTTTTATCAAGCTTCCCTTTTTCTCTGAAACTCTCCCCACTCCCTTTTCCTCTGAACTTATCAGAACCTCTCCCTTTAACTTAAAGCCTTCTGAGGACCCAGAGGCTAAACCCTTCGTTTCTTATATTTCCTGGAGTAAAAAGCTGAACTGTGAGCCAGAGTCAAAGATTTTCCCAAAGTAACCAAAGATCCTCGCAGACTTGCTGAGGAATTTAATATAGTCATTCACACTTATTGACCTGGTTTCTCTGACTTATATCAGCTGGTTCATATGCTTGTCAGTGAAGGTCAGGCCCAGCATTCAGTGAAACTGATCACTGGGAAAATTCTGAAAGGTCTCTAGAATTATTTACAATCGGGAGACCAGCCTGGTTACATGATCAGGCTTGGGCAGTGCCAGGCAGTTTCATCAGGAAATTCCCAGGGTTTTTCCAAAGCCTGATAACTAGAACAAAATTCAGGCTCGCACACAAAAATCTGATGAACCTGTTCATGACCATTAGAATTGACTTCAGATTGTTTTTTTTTTTTTAATTAATTAATTTATTTATTTATTTTTGGTTGTGTTGGGTCTTCGTTTCTGTGCGAGGGCTTTCTCTAGTTGCGGCAAGCGGGGCCACTCCTCATCATGGTGCGCGAGCCTCTCACTATCGTGGCCTCTCTTGTTGCGGAGCACAGGCTCCAGACGCGCAGGCTCAGTAGTTGTGGCTCACGGGCTTAGTTGCTCCGCGGCATGTGGGATCTTCCCAGACCAGGGCTCGAACCCGTGTCCCCTGCAGTAGCAGGCAGATTCTCAACCACTGCGCCACCAGGGAAGCCCGACTTCAGAATGTTTTTAAGGAAAATTCTGGTCTTCCTTCAGACATTGATTCCAGCCAGGTAGCTTTTAACTCTATGTTTATTAATGGGCTGAACTTGGACCTCCCCCTTCTAGTAAAAAGGACCATGATGGAATGGGAAACCATATCCACTGAAGATTTAGTTAATCTGGCAAATCAGTTTTCACAGTCTAGATGAGTCACCTAAAAACAAACAAACAACAACAAAAAAAACACTGCTAAGATTCTTAATCTTCAATTCTAGCAAATGAAGGCTCCTAAACAAATCAAAACCCTCCCAGTTTCTGTTATTGTTGCAAAGGACATTGGTAAAGAGATTGTCACAAATTCAAGTGCTTTATGTGCCTTAGGCCCTCTAACGAGCCTTTCCAATGTACTCCCAATTCTCAATGGAGGGGCTCCAAGGACCTATAGAGTCTCTTCCAATCCTTCCTCTTAATCAGTTTGGAGAAATATTTCTCCAGATTCGGATGAATCTCTTCCAGTTCTAATTGACATTGGAGCCACAGTCTCGGGGCTCAACCCCACTACTCTAAAACAGCCCCTGACTCAGAGTACTAAAACAGTTCAAATGGTGGGGATCTCTAATGAACCTCAAGAGGTTCCTGTCTCTGAACCTATTGCCTCTTGTTTAGGCCCTTTGAGAGATACATGCCCTTTTCTCCTTTGTTCCTCTGCCTGTACTTATTTATTAGGCTGACACTTCTTAGAGAAGTATCATGCCAAAATTTCTTTCTCCCAAAGGGGGTAAATAATTCTAGAAATTGATAGTAGTCATCTAAGTAACCAACCAGGTGACTTAAATGATCCTTTGACATCTTTTATTTTTTCTGTCTCTGATGGTACTAGAGCTGATTCTGGAAACACTGATCATTTGTCCCTGTTGAATCAGCTACCATTTTCCTTAGAATGAAAATCTCCAATTGAGGTTGGCAAATTCCCCAGTGCACCTCCCATCCAAATTTAAATAGACCCCTTAAAAATTTCTTCCTAGAATTAATCAATACTCTTAAGAAGTCCTTCAAGGGAGGAAGCTAATAATAGAAGATTACAAGGCTTAAGGTCTCATTTTACTTTGTACTAGTCCCTGTGACACTCCCATTTTACTGGTGAGAAAACCTAAGTGCCAAGGGTAGAGGTTTGTCCAGGACCTCTGCACAATAAACAACATTGTTGTCCCATGACACCCTGCTGCTCCTAACTTTCATCTGCTACTAACATCTTTTCCCACTGGAAGCCAGTTCTTTACTGTAACTGATTTAGGCATTTTATTCTTTAGTATTCCAGTTGATGAAGCTAGCCAATACCTTTCTGCCTTCACTCGGGGAAGAAAAACAATTTTCCTGGACATTAATGCCTCAGGGTTTTACTGAGAATCCTTATATCTCACAAGCCCTGAAGGCTGATCTGGATGATACAAAGTTCCCTAGAGATTCTACTTTGTTGCAACATAGGATGATTTGCTTCTTTGCTCTCCTTCTCAAGTCTCCTCACAGGAAGACAGTATCCACTTGCTAAAAATGTTTAGCCTTAAAGGGACATAACATCACCAAGGACAAATTACAGTTTGCCCAAATCCAGTTTTGATATTTAGGGCATCTGATATCAGAACAAGGGCTACACCTAGATCCAGATAGGCTTCACTGTGTCCTAAGTTTCCTAAAACCCAAACATGTGGTTTTCTCAGGTTAGGTGATGATTGCTGAAACTGGATTCCAAATTCTCTCTTATGGCCAAATCTCTGTATATTTTGCTAAAGAATAACAACCCTGGCCCAATTTTATCTGGAAAAATCAGATGACATTGACTTTAAGGCCTCAAAGGAGAGTGTGATGAACCCATGTGCCCTTGGGCATTCCAATTATCACATTTCCTTTTCCTTTGTGTGTATGAAAAAGAAGGAAATGTCCTTGGGATACTCACCCAAAAACATGCGGGCCACCATCAACCCCCAGGATATTATAGCCAGCAACTGGACTTGTACATGGGGATACCCCTTGCCTTAGAGTCATTACTGTCGCTGCCCTTTTGGTCAAGGCCACTGAGAAAATCATTGTGGGATCCCTTTCAACCACGTTTGTACCTCAGGCAGAAGCCTTCCTGAATTCTTATCACACTCAACGTTTCTCAGTCAGGTACCTCACCTGCTATGAATTCCTCTTGTTAACTGTTCCTCATTAACTCTTTTATGTTGTAATAACCATAACACTACTAATCTCCCCGCATCCTGCACCACTGCATAATCCTGATGAATCGCCACCTGACTCATCACGATCTGCAGGAAATTCTTTTCAGTAATGCTGACTTCTCGTAGTTCACTGATGGTTCTTATTTAAAATGTGACAATGGCAAATGAGCTGGGTATGCTACTGCAAACTTCTTTTAAGGTTGTTGAGGCAGCATATTTACCTACAACGCCTTCAGTCCAACAGGCTGAATTATACACTTCTATGGGCCTGCACTTTAGCCAAGGGCAAAACTGCCAATATTTATACTGATAGTTTAGTATATATGCTTTTGGAATAGCTCATGATTTTGGAATGTTGTGGAAGCAACGTGGCTTCCTTATTTATAGTGGAAATTAAATTTAAAATGGTCCTTATGTTCAGGAATTATTGGATGTAATATTTTTACCTGCCAATTTAGCTACTATTAAGATTCTGGAGCATTCTAAACTTGACTCTCTGGAAGCTAAGGAAAATCACCTTGCTGACATTTCTGCAAGGATTTCTGCCCTTAAAGGAACTGACAGCAGCCAAAGCTCTGTCATGGTCCAAAGGGATATTTCCCCAAATGATAACTTAAAAAAACTGGCTATAGAAGCCTAGTTGGCCTCAGAAAAGGAAAAGCAATATTGGAAATTCAACAACTGTTTGATAAAAAAAGAAAGCTCTGGTTCTGACCAAACAACAAGCTAGTCCTACCAGAGAATTTAATATTCCCATTCCTCACCACTGTACATACATTAAACCATTGGTCTACTGACAAAATGATAGCATTCATGAATCAATATTGGTGGGGAAACATTAACAAGTGCCTATCTCAGTTGTCCCATTTGTCTGAAATTCAAACCAGGGAAACCTGTTCATACTGCTCCCAGATATTTTAAACTGCCTAATGGACCGTTAGACCACTAGGAATCTGGCAAATGGATTTCATACAATTTCTTCTCTCTCATGGATATACATATCCATGTCTGTAAGTTTTCACACTAAATTGAAACCTTCCGTTGCAGACAGGCCACTGCATCTTCTGTGGCCAAAGTCCTTTTGGAAAAGATTATCCCTGCCTGGGAAACTCCTCTCAAACGTCATAGTAATCAAGGAACTCATTTCACTGGCCAGTTGCTTCAACAAGTCTGTGCTGTTTGGCTGGTTTTACAACACTTTCCCTGTGCTTACCATCCTCAATCCTCTGGTTTAGTTGAACACACTAGTGGCATTATTAAGACTCAACTGGCAAAATTTGTGAAGGCCTTCCAAATACCTTGGCCAAAAGCAATGTTGTTGGGCCTTCTAAATCTCAGATCTACCTGATCTACCCATTTTGGAACTCATAAACTCTTACCCTTTGACATAGTCACAGGGCACTTGATGCACTTGGCTCCTACTTCTTTTGACCCATAGTTGATAAAAGAAGAGATACTCCAGTATTGTAAAGGCCTAATTGCTTCTACTAAAAATAACCATGCTTTGGTAGAACAATCTTTTCACAGTGTGCTTTCGGAAGATGAAGTACTTAAGCATCATACCTTGTACCTGCTGATTTTGTCCGTTGAAAAAGAGACCTCCAGAAGGACTCTCTTCAACTTCTTGCTGGAAAGGCCCCTATCAGGTACTGCTAACCAACCCTTTTGCTGCCAAACTCCAGGGAACAAACTCTTGGATTCACAAGACACAACTAAAGAAAGCACCAATCTCTGACTGTACATCACCTGGTGACCTGAAAATAAAGATTTCTCAGAATTGAAGCAGATGCCATCTGATGAGACAGATTTCCCAAGATATCCGGACCAGGTCTGTTGGAAGTTAGTCTGCCAAATCACTGATGATGACATGATGTAATTTAGATGATCTCCAATGTCTATGATCTTGATCACAAACGGACTTTAGAAAATAAGTACCTGAGAGTTTTTTCTTCTACCCCTCCTTGTTACTCTAATGTAACCCCAATATATTTCCAACCTGTGCACTTTCCCTCCAGTGTTGGATGCTACACGGAGGAAAGTTCCTTTGTGGCATTGATGGACAAAAAGCTGCTGAAATCAGAATACATGTGGCAACTGCCAAATCTGTCCTCTATCTTTGAGCTCTTTCTCTCTCTCTCTCTTTTTTTTTAGATTCCAAATATAAGTGAGAGCATTTGACTTTTTCTTACTTCACTTAGCATAATGCAGACTTACTTCACTTAGCATAATGCATTCAAGGTCTATTCATGCTGTCACACATAGCAAGATTTCACTTTTTTTTAAGGCTGAATAATGTTCCATTTAATAGATTTATAAGATATTTCCTTTGTCCATTCATCCATTGATGAACACTTAGGTTACTTCCATATCTTGGCTATTGTGAATAAAACTGCAATTAACACAGGGGTGCCAATATCTTTTTGAGTTAGTGTTTTCATTTTTTTTCTTTTTGAACAAGTACCCAGAAGTAGAATTGCTAGATCAAATGGTAGTTCTAATTTTAATCTTTGAGAAACCTCCAAACTATTTTCCATAGTTGCTGGTACCTATTGACATTCCCACCAACAGTGCACAAGGGTTCTCTTTTCTCCACATCCTCACCAATACTTATTATCTCGTCTTTTTGATAACAGCCATTCCAACAGGTGTGAGGTTACATCTCACTGTGGTTTTGATTTGCATTTCCCTGATGTCCCATGATATTGAGCTCTTTTCATGTACCCATTGACCATTTATATGTCTCCTTTGGAAAATTTTCTATTCAGGTCATCTGCCCATTTTTTAATAAGACTGTTTGAGAATTTTTGCTATTGAGCTGTATGAGTGAATGTGCATTTCTTTAAAAGAAATTTATATTTGAATTTCTGACAGGGCTGTTTAAAAGACATATTTATTTGAGTGATATTTTTCTTAGGAATTGAATCAGCTCTTTAAGCAGCCAAACAATGTAATTTGTTTACGCTAACATGATGATTAATAGTTACAAGAGCAAGGTGTCAGGAAAATTGTAAATGGCTTTGAATTGGCTGTCCTGACGGCACCTCCATTGGAGTTTCTGCCTTCTTTCATTCTTTTGAGCTATTATGCATTCTGTGGGCTGTAGATAACTTATAGCAATGCAAATGATTCTTGTTCATAGACACACAAATGAATTGTCCAGTGGAAATGCAATTGATTTTCCTCAGCCAGTTTTACATCTATTAAGCAAATTCCTTTTAGCATTCTTAATATTCTTTATATTGTCCGCTCTTTGGATTCTTTTTCAAATTGCTTATTACATTTTGCTGGCTCCCTTATTAATTAATGAGCTAAATAAATCTCTACCACGTGTTCACTTTGTATTCCTATGAGAAAAATAATTTTACCTTTTAAAAAAAAATCCTGGGGCTTCCCTGGTGGCACAGTGGTTGAGAATCTGCCTGCCAATGCAGGGGGCACGGGTTCGAGCCCTGGTCTGGGAAGATCCCACATGCCGCGGAGCAACTGGGCCCGTGAGCCACAATTACTGAGCCTGCGCATCTGGAGCCTGTGGTCCGCAACAAAAGAGGCCGCGATAGTGAGAGGCCCGCGCACCGCGATGAAGGGTGGCCCCCGCTTGCCACAACTAGAGAAAGCCCTCGTGCAGAGACGAAGACCCAGCACAGCCATAAAAAAAAAAACAAAAAAAAAAAAACAAAAAAACCCCACCTGTAACAAAGGGAATTTCATAAATACAGAGATAAAGTACTTCTTTTTAGATAGAATTACTTTCTAAGTTGGTGTATTCTCTTGATATAAACACTGGTTGTGAGTCTTGACAGTTACAGGTAAATGAAAATGGCTATATTCATCAATCAATGAGTAAAAATATACTTGTGAAGAACCCAACAGATGTGTTTAAGTGTTTCAGGCAAGAAGATAAGGAGCATTCCTTTCACATCAATGCAGCATATGTGGTGTATAAATATTGAAATGGCCAAGAGAAAATCTACACACAGATGCCTTTTGAGATCTGAACAGCATTATACACTTTCTGTTTGTAGCACAGTTGTTTCATCTAAAGAAGTTCCAATTAAACTTCAGGATATGCTTTAAGCTTTTAATATATTTTTTTAGAAATTCAAGGCAAGGAAAATAAATTTTGTTCTTTTATTAGTGCCACCCATATACCTAGATGGATTTTTATTTTCAATTGAAATGGCTTGTTTTAAACAGATGTTAAGTGCATGTGACTATACATTGCTTTATGCAGCTGGTATAAATATTGATGCATATTCTAAATTATGGAATAATGAGGAAGATGATAGTTTTAGATTTTTGATCAGAAACTTATTAGTAACCATTTCTATGGGTGATGTAAAAGTATTCCTGGGGTTAAGATATTTTTCTATGTAGACTATTTCATGCTGCATAACAAGTCTGATGATTTATATTTGTTAAAAATAACATGGCAATTATAGAACGTGAACATACATAAGAATAAATTTCAAACAAACCTAACTCAGTGTAAGTTAAAGTGAATATATTTAGGAATTCAGATTTAAGTAGGACGTGGTTGGTTATACACTTGAACAAAAAAGAATAGGGGGTGCAAAAAAGTAGTAAAGAGTTACTATTGGTTGATTTGACAAGGGACAGATACACACAGAATCAGTCTTGTCACCATATATTACTGATCACTTTTATTACTGTCATATATCAACCATACTTTACAAGCATGGAACCAATTTGTAGTGAAAATGATAATGTTGATGTACAATTATATTTTTCAATAAAGCATTGATCTTAGGTTGAACCACAAATTGCTTAACAATTGCGTGATAATGTGCACATTTCCTCAAAGAGCTGACATGTTGATAGTTGTAGGAAAGTGTAGCATGGGAGTACATGATATCTACTTAATTATTTTTGTATGTTTTTATATGTTTTTTCAAAACATCTTCACAGTTTAATTATATTACCATAAAGATAAATAACACTTCTTGAAAACTTTCTTTTCAAATTCCAGGAAGCATCCTGGCAAAGCAAACAAACAAAAAAGAAAATATCAAGGTCAATAATTTTTAAAAAAATGCTTCTGCTTTTTTATGACTACCTGTGGGATAGAAAAGACTTATTTACTTCCAGCTCAGCAGATAATATGAATGGAAACCATTTAATATAATTAAATCATCTCAAATTGATTAAACGTTCATAGCCTGGACTTGGAAGGAAACAGGGCAATTATAAAGTTAAACAATGAACCTCCATGGAAAACAGTAATTCAGGCTCTACTTTAAGAATCTTTTCTCATGTTTAGAGGAATATGTGGCATCTTAGTGGCATCAGAAAGGTATACAGATGAGCTTGTGTAGTGGGGTCACTAAAAGAACTCATATTGCTTTATTTGTCAAATATTGATTTGTCATCTTAGCCTCCATGCATTAGGTAAGCAGAAAACCCAGAGTTAGTAACTTTGGACAGTCCAATCAAAGTTAGTAACTAAATGGACAATCCAATCCACCTCTGGTCTGCTCTGATTACAGAGTGCTCTAGGCAGTGAGGTAATGTTCAGACTCAAGGCAGTTTCCCTTCCCCCCACACTCATGTGTGTATTTAAAACAGGAATATGAATCTTCCATATGTTACCGGGGTTGTGGACATGAGGAGGGGCCTCCAGTGTCACTATGTCCTGGGATGTCCCCTGGGACATATCCTAGTCACTGGGTGCCCTGGTAGCTTCCAGCATCCAGGGCTTCACCATATTTTGTTGCTTTTTCTTGGGTTTGGGAATATTTCTGGATGGTGCCAACCATAGTTCCCTACTGACTCAGCTTGCCTTTCCCTCTTGCTGAGTTCAGACCACTGAGACTTTGCCATTTCCCCATCTGGCCAACTGTCCCCAGTTTCTGCTCTGGGGTTATCTCTCCCTGCCATGGCAGGTCCTGCAGAAGCAGGTCTCACATGCTCATACCTGGGCTAAAAGACAAAGCCAGTCCATTGAATGGTCAATCTGTTGAATGACTCATTTGCAGAATGTGTTTCTTTTCACTAATTTTCATATTTTCTTCATATGAACATGTTAAAGAATGTCTAATTTATTTGCACCAGCTCGCTGTGGTTGTAGCTGGAAGCTAAAAAAGAGAGAGGCAAGCTGATGGGACGTAAGAAAAGTCTGTCCATATGAATGCGGTGGTGAAATAGATCATTTCTTCTTAATAGAGTTTTCCTATGAATATATTCTTCTCACTGCTGAATGCTTATTATAAGTCTATTCACAAATAATCTATACACTAGGAATATATTCTTAAAGAACATATTCTTTTGCATATATGTATATGTATCCTTGAGTATGTTCTTCAATAGAAAGAATATTATATGAATGCATTCTGATGAATGAGAAGATATTAGTAAAAAGGTAGTCTTAACCTTTCATCTTATTCAGTAATCTTATGAATATATTTCCATTCTCTAGCTCTCTTTCTTTTCCAAAGTCTCCAGAATCAGGATCAAGGAGGCAGTGACAAATCAAGTGTTCTGTAAAATGCTGTTAGGAAGGAAAAATGAAAACTGGCTAACTAAAACTAAAGTGAAAAGAACTTAGTGAAGTTGGGACGGTGCTCATTTGATGAAGGGCCTATAAGACTCTATTGCTGAGCTGAGCTTCGTGTTGCCTGGGAAGGAAGAACCAGGGAATTCTCTCTGGACTCTTCCTCTGTGTTCCATAGAGTAAGAGCTGGATGTTTCCCAATGTTTCTCTTCTCTTCCTCTTGTGACATTCTTGATGTTCTTCCCATCCCAAGAAAACAGAGACTCTAGACCTATTTGGGTGAAATTCACACACTCATACAGTGAAAAGATGATAATTGTTAAAAATTGACATCACAAACCTTGGTTTCTAAACTTGCAAATCTAGGAATGTTCAACTCTGTCACCTACAAAAATTGGAAAGTTTTATGTATCTGGTGAGCCTTGACTTGAATATTTTCAAAGATATCATTTTTTTGATATGCATACTTACTATAACTTTCTCTCGAGCTGTAAACATTATGTTATCCATTTTCATCTATTTGAATTTCCTCCTATTCATAATGTAGACATTTTAGTCATTCCTATGACATGTTAATGTGTGTCACCAACAGAAACCCCTTTTGAACTACTCAAACAATTACATCCTGAAGTAACCAAGACAATGCATCATATAAAATTTAAACTATAACAAAAATAATACGTGCTTTGAATGTTCATTCAAATGTTTCTGATCTTGAAGGAAAACCATTGGGTTTAAGCCCAGGAAACATAAGTTCAGACAGAGGACGATATCAGGACTGCAAGGAAGGATCATTCCAGCAAGTGACCAAGAGAAAAGATAAAGCAGAAATATCAAGGAGAAAAAAATGTGTTTCTTCAAGGAAGGATCCTGTGGGTGGTATGGAGGGCACTCCTCACCAAGCACACTGGTTTATTGGTCAGGACATTTATTTTTTTCATTATACCCAGAATTTATCAAATTTTCACAGTTGAATGTGAATGGAACTAAAGAGAGCAGGGTAGCGACCATAATACCAATTTCATAATTTACATCAAAAAAGCAAACCATCAGGTAGACAGTATAATAATATTCTCTTATCAGAAATTTTCTCTCCATGTAGGCAGTGGTACCCAAAGTCATATTATCATCATGAAAACCTTGGTGGGGGGGAGCAAGGAGAGGTGGTGGGGTGATTGCAGAGGCAGATGCCATCAACCAATGTTAGTTGATGTATACAAAGGCTTAAGTCACTAGGTCACTTGGAACAGACAGGACAAGGTTAGATTAAAAGTGTGAAAGTATGCCTGTCCTGGAGAGATGGTGTCTGACCTAGATGATCACGATCCTTATTATGCAAGAGGTACACTTTCCTGGGATCTCTGTTCCTCAACATGATTGTGCACTGGAGGCACCAAGACTAAAGTGTCAGACCAGATGTACATTTTGAGCTAAACCAAAATAAGTCCAACACTAGTACATGGACATCAGGACACACTTTTTATTTTCAACTGACACGTCCATGAGATCAAAAATGATTGAATCTGCAGGAAAAGCTTAGCATCACCTTTATTTATCTTTAAATGAGGTGTTTATTAAATATTTACCAGATATCAGACTTGAATATCATGTCAATAAGAAACATGGTAGAAGACAAGACCAGAGGGTGACTCACAAGTTATATCATGCAGACCTTGAAGTTCAATGTAGATGGTATGGATTTTAATCGTAACTAATACTGTTAGCAATTGAAGAGTTTTCAGCAGGGAAGTAAAGCATGTTCATTTTTAGTAAAGTAAAGCAATAATAATAGGATTAAATTTCCATACATGCAAAATTAACTCTTTAGAAAAAAAATTTTTTTCTTTTCTCTTTGGCCGTGCTGCGCAGCTTGTGGGATTTTAGTTCCTTGACCAGGGATTGAACCTGGGCCCTTGGCAGTGAGAGCATGGAGTCTTAAACACTGGACCGTCAGGGAATTCCCTAGAAAAAATTTAAAAAAAAATATTTTAGAGAGAAACAATGTTACTAGTTGGTAGAAGCTTTCAATAGATTTCAATCTCAAGCCATGTACAAATATAAATTTTAAATTAATTGCAACCTTTAATGTAAACATAAAACTGAACAAAAAGTAAAGAAAAATGTGGTAAAATAACTTTGTGATATTGTGTGGGGAAAGATTCACTAATCAAGACCCCGAAGCACAAACCAGAATAAAAAATATAATTAGATTTGACTATATTAGAACTGTAGCTCCTATTTAGTGAAAGGCACGATAAACTCAAAGGTGTCAGGTCGAGAGGACTTGCTCAATAACTAAAACTAGTAAGTGGTTAATACAAAGAATGCCTACAAATCAGCCAGAAAATCCAATAGAAAAATTAAGAAAATATACAAATAGGCATATTATAGATGGGGACACTCAAGAGAAAAATAAGCATATAAAAATGATCTAACTTACAAATAATTCTCTCCATCCTAATGGAAATAAAAGTGTAATGTCAAATCATGTTAAATATCGGTAAGAATGTGGGGCAATAAGGACAGTCACACATGACTCGTGAAATTGCCAACTGGTCCAGCCTCCCTGGACAGGAAGTTGTTACACCTGGTCAGGATATATGTGTATTTATCAACCCCACTACCCAAAAATCTCACAACTAAGCATAGAGGTGCAGCTGTTATGGCCCAGGGCCCACAGAAGACCTGGCAAAGATTTTCAACACACTATTTTCTTTTGTAGGGAAGACTTGGGCCAACTTAGGATTTTTCAATAGTAGAATAAGTAAGTAAAATAGGGTCTGTAGAGAATAAAGAAGAAATGATAATAGCTAGTAAGTACACAGTGCTTAATATATACTGGGCACTGTTCTAATACATGTATTTATAATATGTATATTATTAGTATATATACGTGTATCTTCACATATGTAATATTATAATACGTATATGTATTATGATATATATAATACATTCATATATGTTTTAGCTCATTAAAAGCAATATATTACAAATCTTCCCATATAGGGAAAGACACAAGAGGTACAGAGAAGTTAAGAGAATAGTCACAGCCATTGAACTGGCCAGAAGGGAAGCCCAGGTGGGCACCATGCACTCTGGCTTGGCACCGATGAGCAACGCTGAAGGAATAACTAAGAGTATGAAATAAGATGCGAATTAATCCTAAAAACACAACCTAAAAAAAATTTTTTTTTTAATTTTATTTATTTATTTATTTATTTTTGGCTGTGTTGGGTCTTCATTTCTGTGCGAGGGCTTTCTCTAGTTGCTGCAAGTGGGGGCCACCCTTCATCGCGGTGCGCGGGCCTCTCACTATCGTGGCCTCTCTTGTTGCGGAGCACAGGCTCCAGACGTGCAGGCTCAGTAGTTGTGGCTCACGGGCCCAGTTGCTCCGCGGCATGTGGGATCTTCCCATACCAGGGCTCGAACCCGTGTTCCCTGCATTGGCAGGCAGATTCTCAACCACTGTGCCACCAGGGAAGCCCTAAAAATATTTTTTTAATGAGGTTTATGTATAGCACGGTGCTTTTCCAAAAACATGCACAGAACAGTATACTCTTCAAAAGTAAATTCACATCTAAATAAGCACAAGAGTAGGGACGTGTTAGGAGAAAGAAAATGCTTTGGTAAGGTGGCACAGAGGCACCTGTTGGCCCCTGACCAGTACAGAAGCTCGGATGATTGGTTCCCAGGCCCGGGGGAGATCGCCTCCTCTACCAGAAAGGTCGACAATGTCATGACCTAAGCAGTTGATGGCATTGGTTTCAAGGGGACTCTGGCTTCCTGGAGGCCGGGTCATGGCGAGCCTGGAGAAAGGCGATGCTGTGGTCCATGACTGCCTGCATCACTGGAGAAGATGCTTGTGGACTAGGACTGAGGCCACCTCCCCACCCACTGGACCTCTGGGCTGTGGGGTCCAGGGAGGATCCAGGGATATAGAGGACACCTGTCACTGCTGCATTCCCTTTAAGTGGGGGGGGAGGAACCACTGGCTGAGAAAAAAGGGAATTAGGTCACCCGAAAGAAGACAAAACTATAGCAACACACCAGTAAGAAAACTTGGAGGGTCAGTGTAAACTTCTTCCATCTGTGAGTCATGGTAATTAGAGGCTTTGCTGTGAACAGCTTCTCAGGGACACCAGAGATGACCCCCTTGCCCCTTTTGCATTGCCTTGTGTTGGTCACTCTATTGGTAGAAGAATGACAAAGGCCAACAGAATGTTGACCTTGGCTCAAGGTGGCATTGGCCCAGGGATTTTCCTTTTGTACCTCCAAAGGAGATGACTATGTATATCCAAAGGGAATCTCTATGTGTCCATCATCTATGATCTATGTATCTATCTATCTACCTATCTAACATCATTCTCTCTCTCCTTCTCTTTCTCTGTTATCTATTTAATAGAAACTGCAGACATTTCAATGATTCCATATTAAGAAACTTCATGAGGATCATAGAAAAAAAAAGAACATTTCTTTATTCCTTTGTGTTCCTTCCTAATCTCTCAAAATCCAAATAATCAAAAACCCAAACTCTAAATATATTTCTATCAACCCCTTGATATAAATATAAGGCATATAATGAAATTTACATGTCTTGTGTCGCCCTGCCCTTCAATTTTTCATGTGTTTCTGAAGACATTTGTACCATTTAAAACTATATCAGCATTTAAATTTACACAAAACATTCTCCTTGCTTTCCTGCCTAGGACTCTTATCTCATTCACACTGACAAAAGAAATATACTGGGGAAGATGACTGCTTACTAATGTTTAGGATTTTTTTTTTGTACTAATGTTTTAGGTATGTTTCTCACTCTAATGATAGCTCCATGAGAATTAATACCTAATTAATTTTTTTTAGTGAATAAGCAAAAAATAAAGAACTGTTTTGGATAAAAGCATTTTTTCTATTGGGTTCTGGGTTGACTTATTCTGAAGATAAAGTCATAACTCATAAGCAATTATTTCTAATCTAGGTTATATATTTTAATTAAAAGAATAATTTGATATATTGGAAAATTAGTTCAAGAAAAATGAAAATATGGAAAATTCAGAAACATCAAATGCCAACTTACCAACGCATGTTGCCTTGAATTTATATTCCTGTACCTGGAGACAGTTGTGGAATAGAGTCAATTCTCTGTGTCAACACTTATAATACATTTAATGTTAGGATCTGATATTAAATTTAAACCCTCATTTTCTTTTTATTCAAGAGTTGTTTAAGGAAAGATCCTGGGCTTTCATACAGGATAAATAGGCTACTATTGTGCTCAATTTTAGATAAACATCTTTAGTGTCCTATAAGACACATTTTTGTATCAAGTTTTTCAATTTTGTGAAAAACAAGTAATCTTAGAAAGCCATTACCATCATGTTCTCGATGTCCCCTGAAGGCATGCTCTGATTTTCTGGCTTGGCACTGATGTCTAAAGGAATTGCATTAACATGGACCAGGCTTGTTGCCTAGAGAAAAGGATTTAGATGTGCTGTGAAAAAATGGACTTTGCGTGATGAATTTTCTGGTTTGATAAGCAAAGCGGTATGAATATATCACTCTAATATAAAACTTAGTGATTTGAAATAAGGCAAACATATCACTTAATTTACCAGTGTAATGATAACATGTGCACTGTACAAACAGATATAAGAATGCTGGCTTGCTGCCTGGTGCCTGATGGGCAGGATTTGGAATAGATACACAATTTCTTTTTTCTATTTAGCAAAGCCCTTACTTTCTCAGATTTTCTCTTTCATCAAATCTTACAGCCAACACCCAGCTTAGCTAAGCTCTTACCTGTTAGGAATATGTATACATGCCCTAACTCAGAGGCACCTCCGCGAGCTGTTTGTGGCCAATGGGCCACCAGTTTCATTGTGCTCTGGGGCCAGATTTTGTGCCTCTTCAGATCCCTCTGTTGGTATCAGTCTTACGGGCCACCTTCCAGTCTTCAGTCACTCCCTGCCCCTTCCTCTACAAGGACTATGCTCTGCTGACTTTTCTCTTTAAAATTCTCTACCGACTGCCATCCATCCACTCCTCTGTGTTGATTAAAGCCTCCTTATCCCTCAGATATGGGCTTAGTAGTCAAATCTCAGAGCAGCCTTCCCTAAGCCTTCAGTCCTGTGCTTTATAAAACCATCCTTATAAGTTCTTCTTCTTTTTCATCAGAATGAGGGTTTCAGTTCCCTGGAACTGTGTCTTATATCAGCCTGTATAAATGCAAATGCATGAATCAATGAACAAGTAGACTCTCTAGATTTCCGTAAGCATGTAAGAGAAATGCGAAGGCCAACACGAGGGCCTTCTAATTTGGGGGCAGATATAATTGCATATATAAAAACGCATCCTGATATGTTGCTTAAAATATCCCAGGTATTGTTCTAAACATATAAGGTATTTCAATGTGCTTACCTCATGTAACAATTCTATGAGGTAAGCTATTATTATTATTATTTCCTATTTTATAAATGAGGACCCTGAGGCAGAGCGAGGTTAAACACAGAGTCCAAGGTTGGTCATTTTAAATAGGCACTGAATCTTACTTGGTATGATCAAACTTTTCACTGGGGAAGTATTTATTTGTTATTATAAAAAATTGTGCCTGGTAACATGATTATTTGCTGTCTTTGATCTTTTGGCTCAGAATAAACTTGTGGGAGCAGATAGTAAAATGGTCAACAATAGGCTCATCCAGGGAAATTGACTGGTTTCTGCCCTTGTGTCTAATCCTGTCAGGACGGGTGAGGACAGGCCTTTGGGCTGGACTCACCTGTTGGGCAGCACCAAGGACAGATGCTTTTGGGGAGAACTGGCCATGATCTTTAGAAGAAGAAGAACACGGGGAATTTCATGTTTCTGTCTTTCTGTTCTCACCTGCACCTTCCTTTTTCTAACGGGTCTGTTCTTTTAATGCCAGCTCCTCTCTTTGCTTTTCACTTTAAAGGGTTTACAGCACTTGGTGGGAGGAGGAGTTTGGGTATCATGATATGAGCTAGAAGAAATGTGGACACTGCTTTGAGATTTATCCCCTTTTTTGTTCAGTTATGAAGTAAATATTTCTGCTGAGAAGATTATGCCTTCTTTTTACAATATTTTAAACTATAGCTATCGTACTGTACATTATATCCCCATGGCATATTTATTTTATAACTGGAAATTTGTACCTTTTGTCCTCCCACCCCCATTTTTCTCACCACCCCAGCCCCTGCTTCTGGCTACCTCCAATCTGTCTGGATCTATGAGTTTGTTTTTGTTGTTGTTGTTTTGTTTCATTTGTTTTTAGATTTCACATATAAGTGAGATAATATGGTATTTGTCTTTCTCTGTCTGACTTATTTAACTTAGTGTAATGTCCTTAAGGCCCGTTCATGCTGTTGCAAATGGCAAGATTTCATTCTTTTTTATGGCCAAATAATATTTCATTTTGTATATATACCACACTTCTTTATCCATTAATCCATCAATAGACAATTAGGTTGTTTCCATATCTTGCCTATTGTGAATAATGCTGCAATTAACATGGGGGTGCAGATATTTTTTTGAGTCAGTGTTTTTGTTTTCATCAGATAAATACCCAGACGTGGAATTGCTGACTCATATGGTGGTTCTAGTTTTAATTTTTTGAGGAACTTCTATACTCTTTTGCATAGTGGCTGCACCAATTTACATTCCCACCAACAGTGCACAAGATTCTTTTTTCTTCTCATCCTTGCCAACACTTGTTATTTGTGGTCTTTTTGATGATAGCCATTCTGTTACGCCTTTTAAAATCATCTTTTCTATTCCTTTTTCATCATACTTAATAGTTATACAATCATAGCATTGTATGACTGTAGGATTGAATCGTCTTATTTGTGAGATGAAGAGACCAGGATCCAGAGTGGGTGGTGACTTTGTTAAAGACCCAGAATCGAAGAGCCCTGGAGACTTAGAGCCCTGAGTTGTTGATGGACGGGGCTCACAGCCTCTGGTCCCAGGGTGTTTTTTTTTTTTTTTCCCACTATGGTGGGGATTAGAAAATGGTGGTGTGAGTGCTAAATTCTGACCAGGGACAAGGTTTAAATTTTTTGCCCAATTAAATATTTGCAGACTTAGCCTAAAAACTGGGACTGCCTGCCTTTCTTGAGTATGCGTTGATATCTAAATACTAAGAAGAGCGTCCCCCACTTGGTTCACCTCTCTGCTCAAAGGTTATCCTACTATTAAGGATTTCCCCAACTGTCTTATGAAACAACAGCAAGCTCACGCCACCACTGTCATGCCCCCTGGCCCTTCCCTGTGCACCTATAGCACTAGACATCTGACATTTCTTTGGGTGTTTGCTCACCACCCATCTTCCTTCAGTGGAACTTTCACTCCAAGGCAGCAAGAGTTTTATTTTGATCAGTGTTTACCAAACATCTAGAAAGTGACTGACTTATGGTATTCACTGAGTGAATACTATATTTATTCGGTGAATAAATATGGCTTATTTTTATTATTTTATATTTATTATTAAATATGGTCATCATCTTTATTTGAAGAATAAATGAACATTGCTCATGACAAACAATGCACTGCTGCTGAGCAGTGGTTCCACTCTGCATGGAAAATAGACCATCCTGTTTGCCACAGTGCCTATCAATCCCATGATGTCTCCAAAACTGAGGCCAGGTAGATTCAAATGCCAAGTTATTTCATTACTAATTTGTAGTATGTTCTGAAAATTCCACAGGAGGTAGCGTTGGCAAAAGTGTAACAGAGTCGGGGTGAGCATGATTTTGTTTTCTAGGTTGGTGCCACGGAAAATATAACAAAATGATTTACACTCAATTCCAGCTAGGTAACTGTGTCTGGAGGAAAGACAACACGCTAGCTAAATTCTAGATGAGGTTTTCTAAACCTGAGGCCAGTGATGGCTTCAGGGTATCTATACACAGGCACAAATATATTTCTTTTATATTCTTCCTGCTCTTTGCAAACTGTCTTCAAGCAAATACGTATTATATCATTTTGCCCCAGTTTCATTTTGCCCCAGTCAGAAGTAGGATTGCCACGGGGTCAGCGTGCAGTGTCAGGAACACACCAGGACACCTAGAATAGCATCACCTTGTGAGGACTGAGAGCACGCAGGCACCAAGACGAGTGGTGTGGCCTCCAAGGACACCCCCGTGCCCATTTGCCTGGATCATGGAAGATGTCTGGTTGCTGGAGCAGAGGATTTCAGGGCAGATTCACCTGTAAACTCCGTAGGCAAATCATCTGCACAGTAGCTGCTTCCGTTTATTCTCTCACCAGCATTGTGGGAGAGCTCCTTTATCTCCACTTTATCCATGCTTGATTCTCTCCAATTCTTTCATTTTTGCAAGAGCAGATAACGAAAATTGCAATCTCATTATTGCTATAACGTGCGTGTCTCTAATTACTAATGGGTCTAAGAATCTTTAAATATATTTTTAATTTAAGTTTTCTATTTCTTAAACTGCTGGTACTTTTGCCCTTTTTCTTTTCTTTCCCTTTCCTTTCCTTCCTTTTATCCTCTGCCTCTCCCCTTTCAGTCCCTTCTCTCTCCCTCTCTGTCTCTTTCTTTATTTCAAAGGAAAAAAATCCTCACTGATGTTTAGGAAGTCTTTATTTTGGATGTCAATATTTTTTCCTTTACCTATGCTGCAAATATCATTTTTCATCAATTCTTAAAAATGTTATTTATTTTTCAATAATTGTAGAGTCACAGGTGTTGAAAAGCAAAAGGACAGGAGCGGTACCATGTACCCTTCACCCAGCTTCCCCCAATGGTGACATTTTCTTAATTCTAGTGCAATACCACAACCAGGAAATATGTGATAACAGGAAATTGACATTGTTGTAATCCAAAGAGCATCTTTAGATTTCACCAGTTTTACCTGCACTCACTGGTGTATCTGTGAACATAGGTCTATGTAATTTTATAACCAATTGTTTTTTTATCTTAATCCCTGTTTCTTATGTTGTACAGAGGTTTTTATGTTGATGTAGTCAAATTTCTTTTCCTTTATTATATGTGATTTTTTTTAATAGCCGTGCTTAAAGAAAAAAATCTTTTTCTACCCCAAAGCCAAGAGAGTATTCTCTTTTTTATCACTTTAAAGATTTGTAGTTAACATTTATGTTGGCCACCTGGCATTTATTGTATAAGATGGTTTGAAGTTGAGGTACAATTTTACTTTTTTCATACCAGAAAACCAGCTGCTCAGGCATCATGTACTATAAAGTCCATCCATCTTTTTTTCTCTGATTTTCTATGTAACCTGTATCATATATCAATTATCATATAGAAATGTAGCTGCTTCTGGACTCTGTAGTTTGTTCCATTGGCATATTTTTTTTTACTCTCTGTGCTAAGATCAAATTCTTTTAATTCTTTTTAATTGTAATAAATATGTGTGTGAGACGTGTATGTGTGTATATACATGTATATATGAACTTCTTGTTCTTCTATCTCAGAATTTTCTGAGTTTTGCTAACAACCTTGTTAAATAAATATTATCTTGAAATTTTGATTGGAATTATATTAGATTTATCAATTAGGATGGATTTATTTTTATGTCTTTATAACCTTGAATCTTCCATTGCATAGCATGTTATTTCACTCTGCTTATTCAGTTTTTTTTTCTTTATGATTTTTCTATATTAAATCCTGGCCACAAATATGTGATAACTGTTTTGAAAAGATTCTTTTACAGTTTTCAAATGCTATGACTAGTTACAGTAACACTATTGATATCTGTGCATGGAAATTACAACTAACAAACTTGGAGAATTATTATATTCTAATGTCTTGATTCTTTGGATTTTTTGTGTAGGCAAAAAATGGAGTGAAAAAATTTTGACAATTTCTTTTGAAACTTTTATCATCTTCCATTTTTTTTTTTTGTCTATGCTATAAATTCCTGTACGGTTCTGAGGAAGAATGATCCTGGGAAATTTTATCTTCATCCAAGTTTAAGATTTATAGTGCAATATAACATATACCTTTTATCAGTATACATTCTACTTAGTACTTGCTAATCAGTTTCATTGTCATTACTGCTGTTGCTCATTGTTTTCTATTAGGAATTAATATAAATTATATAAATGTTTTTCCTATATAACTTCATATACCATATTCTTTGCTTTAGTCTGTTAATATTATTAGGTTTTCTAATTTAGAAAAATCCTGACATTCTTGGGCTAAAAACTATTTAATGACAATTATTATTCTTTTAATATATTCCTGAATCAGATTTATCAATACTTTATTTAAAAATTTTCTATGAAAGTTCCTAATTTTCTTTTTTTTTTCTGAATTTTTGAATTTTATTTTATTTATTTTTTTATACAGCAGGTTCTTATTAGTTATCCATTTTATACATATTAATGTATATATATCAATCCCAATCTCCCAATTCATCACACCACCACACCACACCCCGGCCACTTTTCCCCCTTGGTGTCCATACGTTTGTTCTCTACATCTGTGTCTCAGTTTCTGCCCAGCAAACCGGTTCATCTGTACCATTTTTCTAGGTTCCACATATATGTGTTAATATACAATATTTGTTTTTCTCTTTCTGACTTACTTCACTCTGTATGACAGTCTCTAGATCCATCCATGTCTCTACAAATGACCCAGTTTAGTTCCTTTTTATGGCTGAGTAATATTCCATTGTATATATGTACCACATCTTCTTTATCCATTCATCTGTCAATGGGCATTTAGGTTGCTTCCATGACCTGGCTATTGTAAATAGTGCTGCAATGAACACTGGGGTACATGTGTCTTTTTGAATTATGGTTTTCTCTGTGTATATGCCCAGTAGTGGGATTGCTGGATCATATGGTAATTCTATTTTTAGTTTTTTAAGGAACCTCCATACTGTTCTCCATAGTGGCTGTATCAATTTACATTCCCACCAACAGTGCAAGAGGGTTCCCTTTACTCCACACGCTCTCCAGCATTTGCTGTTTGTAGATTTTCTGATGATGCCCATTCTAACTGGTGTGAGGTGATACCTCATTGTAGTTTTGATTTGAATTTCTCTAATGATTAGTGACGTTGAGCAGCTTTTCATGTGCTTCTTGGCCATCTGGATATCTTCTTTGGAGAAATGTCTATTTAGGTCTTCTGCCCATTTTTTGATTGGGTTGTTTGTTTCTTTAATATTGAGCTGCATGAGCCTTTTATATATTTTGGAGATTAATCCTTTGGCCATTGATTTGTTCTTAATTGTTTTTGGTTTGTTTTTGTAGGTTTTCTCCTTCTCTTGTGTTTCCTGCCTAGAGAAGTTCCTTTAGCATTTGTTGTAAAGTTGGTTTGGCCATGCTGAATTCTCTTAAATTTGCTTATCTGTAAAGCTTTTGATTTCTCTGTCAAGTCTGAATGAGATCCTTCCTTGTAAAGTAATCTTGGTTGTAGGTTTTTCCCTTTCATCACTTTAAATATTTCCTGCTACTCCCTTCTGGCCTGCAGAGTTTCTGCTGTAAGATCAGCTGTTAACCTTATGGGGATTTCCTTGTATGTTATTTGTTGCTTTTCCCTTGCTGCTTTTAATATTTTTTCTTTGTGTTTAACATTTGTTAGTTTGATTAATATATGTCTTGGCACGTTTCTCCCTGGGTTTATCCTGTCTGGAACTCTCTGGGCTTCCTGGACTTGACTGACTATTCCCTTTCCCATGTCGGGGAAGTTTTCGACTATAATCTCTTCAAATATTTTCTCAGACCTAACCTTTTCTTTTTTTCTTCTTCTGGGACGCTTATAATTTTGGATGTTGATATGCTTAATGTTGCCCCAGAGGTCTCTGAGACTGTCCTACAGTGTGCTTAATGTTGTCCCAGAAGTCTCTGAAGCTGTCTTCCATTCTTTTCATTCTTTTTTCTTTATTGTGGTCTGTTTCAGTTATTTCCACCATTCTATCTTCCAGCTCATTTACCCATTTTTCTGCCACAGTTATTCTGATGTTGATTCCTTCTAGGGTATTTTAAATTTTTGTTATTGTGTTGTTCATTATATATTCATTATATGTATTTGTTCATTATATATATTTGTTTGCTCTTTAGTTCTTCTAGGTCCTTGTTAAATGTTTCTTGTATTTTCTCTATTCTATTTCCGAGATTTTGGATCTACTTTACTATCATTACTCTGAATTCTTCTTCAGGTAGTTTGCCTATTTCTTCTTCATTTTTTGGTGTTGTGGGTTTTTATCTTGCTCCTTTGCCTATAAGATATTTCTCAGTCTTCTTATTTTGTCTACTTTACAGTATTTGAGTTCTCCTTTCCCTAGGATGTAGTGTCGTAGTTCCTTTTGCTTCTGTTCTCTGCTCCCAGTGGTGGCATTGGTCTAGTGTTTGGGTAGGTTTCCTGATGGGAAGGACTGGTGCCTGTGTTCTGGTCAGTGGAGCTGAATCTTTTCCCTCTGATGAGTAGGGCCGTGTCAGGTGGTGTGTTTTGGTGTGTCTGTGAGCTTAGTATGACTTTAGGTAGTCTGTGTGCTGATTGGTGGGTTTGTGTTCCTGCCTTGTTTATTTTTTGGTGTGAGGTGTCCAGCTCTGGGAATTGCAGACATTTAGGTGGAGCTGGGTCTTGGATTCCTATAGAGGCCTCTGTGAGAGCTCTCAGTGATTAATCTTCCTTGGGGCCGGGAATTTTTTAGTGGTCCAGCGTCCTGGACTTGGTGTTCCCATTCCAGAGCCTCAGGCCTGACTTCCAGTCATGGAACCCAAACCCCGAAAGTTGCTCATCCCGGCAATAAAGGGGATTTAAAAAAAAAGGATTAAATAAAAAAGAAGACTAACAAAACCCCTAACAAATTGTAAAAAATAAAATCAAACAAACAAAAACAAAAACAGGGAAACATGCACACACACAAAAGAAACAAGAACAGAATCAAATAAAACAAAAAGCAAGAGAACAATCAGACAAACAAAAGAACCCAAGAACAAATCAAACAATTAAAAAAAAACTAACAATAACACAAAATCAAAAAACAAAACCAAAGCAGAGTGCCAGTTGAAGAATTTAGCAAAGAAACAAAACAAACCAACAAAAATGATTTAAAAAATAAAAGAAAGAAAAAGAGAAAAGGAAAAGAAGACAGAACAAGAGAAAAGCAACCCAGAAATAGAAATATAAAAAATAAAACAAAAAATATATTAAAGAATGGAAAAAAAAGACAAAACCTCAGAGAAATGATAAAAACAGAATCAAACAAACAAAAACAGAAACAAGGAAAAACACATGCAAAAGAAACAAAAACAGAACCAAATAAAATAAAAAGCAAGAGAACAACCAGACAAGCAGAAGAACCCCAAAACAAAATCAAACAATTAGAATCAGAACTAAGAAAAACACAAAACTTAAAGACAAAACCAAAGTAGTGTGCCAACTGAAGAATAAAGCAAGGAAACAGAACAAACCGATAAGAAATGATTTAAGAAATATATTTATATATAATATATTAAAATAAAATAAAATAAAAATGGAAAAAATACAGGACAACAGAAAAGCAAAATAGAAATGGAAATATAAAAAATATATATACTAAAGAAAAAGAAGGAAAAAAATAAGGGAAAAGAACACAGAACAAGAAAAGCAAAGTAAAAATATAAATATATTAAAAAAATAAAAAATATGTTATAAAACATGAAGATCCCAAAAGACTAGATAAAAAGAAAAAAAATACTAAAACAACAACAAGAACAACCAACCAACCAATCAAACAAAAATCAAACAAATGAAAAAAAAACCCAAAAAAGCCAGAACAAACAACAGAGTGAATCAAAACATGATAAAATTAATAGTAATAATTATGTTTCCCTGGGGTCTCCCCTGTAAGTGTCCTTGCATATGCCATGAGCCACAGCCCACCTCTGCCTCCCCAGTTGGCACTCCTCTGCCTCTAGGCTGGTCTCTGGACCTGCTGTGGGCCCTGTGGGGAGCACGCAGACTCTGATGTGGCCCAATTCCTGCGTGTGCTGCCCCGAAAGTCCACAGCTGCCAGAACTAGACCGTTTTCATTTGTGTGAACACTCATTGTCTACTCAGATATTCCATGGATGCAGGGTCTACCTAGCTGATTGTGGGGATTAATCTGCAGCTTGTAGAGCTGATGGAAAGATTTTCAATCCTCTTCCTTAGTCACCCCATCCCTGGGATTCAGCTTTGGTTTTATCCCCACCTCTGCGTGTGGTCCACCCACAGGAGTCTGGTCCTGAGGCTGCCTTGGAATTCTTGGGTCTGCCCCAGTGAGGCCAGGGAGCAGAGGTGGTATGACTGCTTGGGTCGCAGAAGCCCTGGGGGCACCAAATGTACAGGGAAGCCTGCAGCCACGGGTGCAAAATATATGGCCCTAGTGAGGGCCTTTTCTGGCTCTTGGGATGAGGCACGTGAGGGGTCACCCTGAGAGGTCTTCTTTTATTGTTTGTCAGCAGGGGCCAGCATGTGGGGAGAAAGAGGCTACAATAGTGGCTCTTCTCCCTCTGTGTGACTCAGCAGTAGTGCCCTACTTCCATGGAAGTCAGTCTTCCCCTGTAGGCATTCCCTGCTGTGGATTTCCTCCTTCCCATCTCCCTACAGCCAATAGTAGTTCTCGCTCCAGGCCTGTTCTCCAATCCCCACACTCCAGCTCCCAGCCCCCTTGCACACATGTGAACACATGTCCCAGTCCAGGGCACATAGGGCTGTGGTACAGACCTTCTGTGTATTTCTCACTCTATCCTGCCTGCCACAGATCAGCCACCTCACCCTCTTTTGACAACTTCAAATGCTTCCCTTCTGTCCCAATTGGTTTCTCTGTCAGAGAGGGGGTTTCCCCAAATTTGGGAATCTCTCCTCTGCTTCAGCTCCCGTGCTCTGGGCTGCGGGTCCTGTCCTGCTTCCTCTCCTCCTCCTTCTCCCTTCTTTTTTGTCCTACCCACTTATGCAGGGATATTTATAGTCTTTTCTGGTGTCCAGTGTCTTCTGCTAATGTTCAGCAGGTGTTCTGTGAGAATTGTTGCATCTATAGATGTATTCCTGATGCATCCATGGAGAGAGATGATCTCCACATCCTCCTACTCCTCCGCCATCTTAACTCCCCCAATTTCCCTTTTAACGAGGCAAGGGGCTTTCCTTTGGTGCCCCATCACCCTACAAAGTGGGCCAACATAGTGTCTGCTCTCCAAGGGCACAGGTAACCATCACTGTTCCTTCCTGGGCTGTATGTAAGTAAATGTGTGAGGGGACAGTGGGCAGTCTCCAGGGCACTCTGAGTATTACTTACACCTGGATGCTTATTAGATGATAGGCTGGTGGTCACCTGGAATAGCAGCATGAAGCAGCCTCTGGATGCTGTATCAGCTTCTACTCAGCTCCAGGGATTTGTCTGCAGAAGGGTCTTACCCACAGCTCTGTGCCCCAAGGTGACCCTGGTCAAACCTCTTCTGTAGGGCTCACTCTTCCCCAGTAACCTTCAGGAGCCCATCTGCTGTCACTCACTTTAATAACTGGAGTCCAGAGAGACTCAGGCTGTAGTTTCATTCATTGTTCTGAAGATATTTCCACTGTCCATGGAGATATTAACTGTTCTTTAACATAAATATGTGTTTTTGTTATTCTCTTTTAAGATTTTATCTTTTTATGTGGTTCTAACACTAAAGGCAATACTTAGTACAGAGCAGGCATCTAATAATTAATTTTTTGGAAAAAGCATGAATGAGTTGATGAGTCTTTAAAATATCCAAACCTCTTAAAATACAACAAAAATTTTCTTTTACCTTTTTTCATAATCAGACTTTTGCTGACGTTTTATGTGGTATCATGCGAATTTACAACCATAAACTGCTGGTACTGATTAACTCATCCTTTGGGTCCAGCTTTGTCTTGAGCACTTGAGGTGAATTTCTTCATCTAATTTGATCTTCACAACACCTCTGTAAGGCAGGTATTTATGACAGTCACCAAGGGGCAGAGGTTAAGTGACTTGCCAAGGTTACCTGTCTAGTAAGCACTGAAGTGAAACAAGTTTTGTATTCAGGCAGTTTGAAGTAGGAGATGAAACTTTTAGGCTGTGAGTTATAAAACCTCTAGCTTTTTAACTTGAACACCTTTAATATTGTGAAAGATATTTTTCCTTGGTAAATATCAAATACTCTTCAATTGAAGAACTAAAATTATCATGTATTGGCATGTAAAAATTGTCTCTTAGTACATTTGAACCACTAGTATATGAAAATATCGTTTCTATAAATGCTTACATATAATGTAAGAAAGCACTCACGACTAGTGAAAATAATATTAAGAGCTAAAGAAGAGAATATACTTTCTGGGATGGCAAAATTATGAAAAGAAGTATTGATACGACGAGGCTTCATCTTTTAAGCCAAAGAGCATATTGGCCTCAGAGATGATGAGAGACCAGTGATGGGTTCTTAGCTGTGGGCACTACCAGCCTGACCTCCACCACAATCCCCCAAGGTCTTTCATCTCTGGAGTTAGGTCCAGAAACAAAGTCATTATAAGTACAATGATGGTAAAACCAACATTGCCTTTTGACACCCTACAAACAAGACAGTGGGCTGAACACTAAACCTTAATGCCATGATCTAGTTGTCATTGTGCACAGCTCAAGCCTATCTATGTGAAGGATCAGGGCACCCTAAGAGAAAAGCCACATGGGGGTGATTAAGACTGTAGCATGGTCTCCTAGGTGGTAGTCGGGATGCTCATTGATCTGGGATGATTGAAGGACAAAATAATGTATTTTATTTTCTTTATCTATCATTTTTTTTGTACATGTGAATCTAATACTTATTGGACATTTAAATTTAATATTGATCTAAATTAATATTAATTTAATATTTAAATCTAACATTTATTGGAAATTATTTATTTTTATTAAAAAATCATGCAAATTATGTAAATTGAGTTCTGAAGGTCACATATTAAAACAGTTTGCCTCAAAGCTGCAAAATTATTTCAAACAATGGAGATTCTGGTTTCTCCCATAGACTCAGATTAATTGGAATGTTGCTAGACTTATCATACCAATAGTGGTCATAGTCATTGGGTATCCTTTATATACATGATCTAGGTTTATTTATATCAGACTGCCTGTTTCTTCCTGTGTTTGGCCAGTTAATTCATGTTTAAAAGAATCTGAAACTCAGAGTCATTTGCACTCAAAATCAAGAGGGCTTCATGGCAGCAAAACTTTGAATAGACTGTAATTTCTCTTGACTAGCAAGTATGAACTTAAAAGTTATCATAATTCTTTTGAGAGAAATAATTATATTTAGTAGTTTATATTTGTGTCTAGAACAGAATAGCTAAATTTTATTAGAGCACTAGGTAGAGTTTTGACGAACTATTTGACCACTTTGTTTTAGCTCTTGGCATAAAATGATGATTTTCACAGACACAATCCATTTCCTGATGGAACTGATTATCTATCGGTGAAATAGCAATTTTGGGGGAGCCAAGATCTTATACATGAGCCACAAATACCTCAAGGTCTCATTTTACTTGAGCCACAGATGAACCTAAAGGTTGACATTGAAGTACGTAAAGGAAAGTAGTGGGGTGGGAAAGCAGGCAGTGGGGAAAGTGGCTTGGAGGGAGCCCCACAAAACAGGCACTTGTTGTTCCTACAACTGTGAGGAGCAGCAAATTAATGTTCACCTCCAAACACCAGCAAAAAATCCAACTTTTTTTTCAAGTTTTTCAAATTGTAGACCTCTCACCCAAATTCAACTTCCCCATTTGAGGTTCTATGAAAATTAAAACAATTCATTGACTTTCTGGATTTCAGTGAGCTTTTGGACTTTAAGAATGGTTAATTTTACCCAAACATGGTAGGCAATAGAACATTTTCAGGTTTTTATTTTATCAGAAATAAAATACCCTCCTACAAAATGGTTTTAATTGAAATAAAACACTAAACTCTATCATTATATAATCATAAATCTGAAGTCTTAAATTAAGCATAAGTTTTTGTGAAATCTTTGTATAAAGTGGCATGTTAACCACAGGCATTGAACTGACCTTTGCTAGGGCTTATCACACTTCAATGAAAGTGACAAAAAGAGGATCAAAATATGGATAAACTTTAATTATTCTTAGAAAAATGAGAAAAATAAAGACAGTGTTACAAAGTGATTTTTAAAAAATTTTAAAGACTCCTTTTTTTAGTATTAGGTCTATTTTTTATTTTATTTCCACTGATGTATTTTTCATTTTGAAGTAGTAGTAATACCAGCTACAAAAGGCATAGGCTTGGAGGTGGGATCATAATGGCAGAGTAGGAAGCTCCTGACCTAACCTTATCCAAAGGACACCCAAGATTACAACTACATATAGAACAACTCTCTTTGAGAATGACCTGAGCTAGCAGAATGGCTGTTCTACAATTAAGGACATAAAGAAAACAAAACACATTGAGATTGGTAGGAAGGGCAGAGACACAATCTAATCAGGACCCACAATCCTGGTGCAGCAACCCACATGCAGGAGGGGATATCACAAACGTGGGGGTCCTCCCTAAGGAGTGAGAGGTCTGAGTCCCACAGTGGGCACCTCAGCCCTGGGGACACACACTGGGAAGATGAGCCCCCATAACATCTGGCTTTGAAAACCAGCAAAGCTTAAATATGGGAGACCTGGAGGGCTATCAAGCACCTAGAATTTGCTCTTAAAGATCTTGAGCACAAACTCACTCACTCTGAGTCACAGCACAGAGGCAGCAGTCTGAAAAGCACCTAGTGCTTTAGCCATCTTGTCAAGCTCACTCCAGCATGCCCCCAGCCTGCGCCCACTTCAGCCCCAGCCAGTCCACCAAAGCCACTTGGTACACACAGTCTGCATAGCTACAAAGCTCCTACACAATGCAATACCTTCAATACAAGAAGTAGTAGTTTTGCCTGATTCATAGAAACAAACACAGAAAGTAAAACAAAATGAGGAGACAGAGGAATATGTTACAAATGAAAGAACAAGATAAAACTCCAGGAAAAAAAAAAAAACTAATGAAATGGAGATAAGTAATTTACCTGACAAAGTGTTCAAAGAAATGGTCATAAAGATGCTCACTGAACTAGGGAGAAGAATGGAGAAACACATTTATAACTTCAACAAAGAGTTATAAAATATAAGAAAACCAATCAGAACTGAAAAATAGAATAACTGAAATTAAAAATTCACTAGAGGGAAGCAACCACAGATTAGATGACACAGAAGAATACATAAGTGATCTGGAAGACAGAATAGTGGAAACCACTCAATCAGAACAGAAAAAAGAACAAAGGATTTTAAATACGAGGATAGTTTAAGGGACCTCTGGCACAGAATCAATTGTATTAACATTTACATTATAGGAGTCTCAAAAGATGTAAAAATCCTCAACAAAATATTAGTATACTGAATTCAACAATACATAAAAGAATTATACATCATATTCAAGTGGGATATATTTCAGGAATGCAAGGATGGTTTAACATTCATAAATCAATCAGTGTGATAACCACATTAACAAAGCAAAGGATAAAAACCACACGATCATCTCAATAGATGCACACAAAGCATTTAACAAAGTCAACATCCATTTGTAATTAAAAAAAACCTCTCAATAAAGTGAATATAGAGGGAACATATATCAACATAATAAAGGCCATATATGACAAACCTACAGTCACCATCATATTCAATGGTGGAAGGCAGAAAATATTTCCTTTAAGATCAGGAACAAGACAAGGATGCCCACTCTCACTACTTTTATTCAACGTAGTATTGGAAGTCCTAGCCACAGCAATCAAACAAGAAAAAGAAAAAAAAGACATTCAAATTGAAAAGGAAGAAGTAAAACTATCACTATTTGCAGATGACATGGACTATATATAGAAAACCCCAAATATTTCACCAAAAAATTATTAGAACTAATATATGAATTCTGTAAATTTGCAAGATACATAATAAATATACAGAAATATGTTGCATTTCTATACTCTAATAACAATCAGAAAGAAAAATGAAAGTAATCCCATTTATAATTGCATCACTAAAAATAAATATCTATAAATAAGTTTAACCAAGGAGGTGAAAAGACATATACTCTGAAAACTATGACATTGATGAAATGAATTAAGAAGACAGTGGAAAGATATACCATCCTCACTGATTGGAAGAATTGATATTATTAAAATGTCCATACCAACCAAAGCAATATACAGAGTCAAGGCAATGCTAATAAAAATTCCCATGCTATTTTCCACAGAAATAGAACAGTCCTAAAATTTGTATGGAACCACAAAAGACCCTGAATAGCCAAAGCAATCTTGAGAAAGAAGAACAAAGCAGGAGGCCTCATGCTCTCTGATTTCAAACTATACTACAAAGCTATAGTAATCAAAAAAGTATCATATTGACACAAAAACAGGCACACAGATCAATGGAACAGAATAGAGAGCCCAGAAATAACCCCACACTTATATGGTCAATTAATCTATGAAAAAGAAGGCAGGAATATGCAAAGAGGAAAAGACAGTCTCTTCAATAAATGCTGTAGTGAAAACTGGACAGCCACATGCAAAAGAATAAAACTTGACCATTTCTTATACCATATGCAAAAATAAACTCTAGAAGGATTAAAAACTTATATGGAAGACCTGAAACTGTAAAAATACTAGAAGAAAACATGAGCAGTATGCTCTATGGTATTGGTCTTAGCAATAATTTTTTGGATTTATTTCCTCAGATAAGGGCAACCACAGCAAAAATAAATAAAGGGGACTATATCAAACTAAAAAGCTTTTGCATAGCAAAGAAAACCATCAACAAAACAGAAAGACAACCTACTGAATGGGAGAAGGTATTTGCAAATCTTATATCCAATAAGAGGTTAATATCCAAAATATGTAATAAACTCATACAACTCAAATAACAAAAAAACCTAATAATCAGATTAAAAAATGGGCAGAGAATCTGAAGAGACATTTTTCCAAAGAAGACATACAGGTGGGCAATAAGCCCAGGAAAAGATGCTCAACATCACTAATCAGAGAAATGCAAATTAAAACCACAATGAAATGTGACGTCACACTTGTTAGAATGACTGTTATCAAAAAGACAAGAAATAGCAAGTGTTGTCAAGGATGTGGAGAAAAGGAAACCCTGTGTACTGTTGGTGGGAATATAAATTGGTACAGCCAGTATGGAAAACAATATGGAGGTTCCTCAAAAAATTAGAAAGAATTATCATTTGATCCAGCAATTCCACTTCTAGATATTTATCTGAAGAAAACTATTTTAAAAAGATATATGCTTCCCAATGTTCACTGCAGCATTACTTATAATAGCCAAGATATGGAAGCAACCTGTGTCCATCAGTAGATGACTGGATAAAGAAAATGTGAGATATATGCATATATACATATATATATATCTCCATGTCAACATGGATGAATCTTGAGGGTACTATGCTAAGTGAAATAAGTCAAAGAAAAATACCATATGATCTCACTTACATGTGGAATCTAAAAAACAAAACAAAGAAACACAACAAAGTAAAAACTGACTAGTAATAGATACGGTAAACAAACTAGTGGTTGTCAGAGCAATGGGGATGAGGGGGATGGACAAAATGGGTGAAAAGGATTAAGAGTTTTAAGCTTTCAGTTATAAAATACATAAGTCACAAAGATGTAATGTCCAGCATAGGGAATATAGTCAATAATATTATAATAACCTTCTATGGTAACAGATGGTAACATGGCTTATCGTGGTGATCACATGCTAATGTATAAAAAGATCGAATCATTATGTTGTATACGGAAACAAATATAATATTGTACATCAATTATACTTCAATGAAAAATTAAATTAAATTTAAAAAACAAAGAGTCATATGTTTGTGTTTAAAGGCCTTCTATGGCCTTATTTGGCCAGAAAATTTGGCAATGCTATGTTTCTCCAGGGTGTGTGTGCTCTCTCTATTTCTCTGTGTGTTTGCGTGTGTTTTATGATCTCTGAAATTTATAAAGTCTGATGTAGGCAGTGATTCCATGCTTTTAATTCTGAATAAACCAGGAAGTATCATTGGTTCCATAAAGTTTTATGGAAAATTCTCAAATCTAATAGCACATCTGTTTGCTTGCACTCATACACGTCTTATCGGACTGATACTAACAGCTACCCCGTATGGCACATAACTTGCTTGTCTCAGTCCCCCATGTAATCCTGCTCTGAAGCAGCTCTGCAGTTCCTGTTTTGCAGAAAATCTTGGCTCTGCCTGCAAGCTCTCAGACGTCTCCCATGCACAGGTCTGAATCATTGTCTGGTATTCACCTCTTATAAGAGCACCTAGTCTTTACCTGAGTTTGGCCACCTGATGGGTCATATGGGTCCTATCACCCACTACAGGACAATAAATGCTGTAGTGAAAACTGTGGCACGTCAAGTTCATTTCAGGGTACTTGACTGTGAATTCACTTTTGTTGTTGTTTTTGAATAAAATTAAAGTTGATTGAAAAAATGATTGTTAAGGATGGTCTACAGGAATTTTAATTCCTCGATTTCTCTCAATCCACTAATTTATTTTTCTATTAAGCCAGATAAAGTGTGAGCTTAAATGTCACTTTCATCAGGATGAAATAAATAATGTGTGAACCATTCTTTAGCCTCAGCAGAGACCAGCTTTTTCTGAAACACACTTTTGCATTATTACCATCATCTAACTTTGAGGGATTTTTAAAGGAGCAACCCCATGAATACACCGTGCTGTTTAAAATGTTGCTTAGTGTCATACTCAGGGTCTACTGTATGAGGTCCTCGTGGAGTACACTTATCTGAGAACAGACCAAGAACCTGGTACCACATCTGGGGATCTGGTCACATTACAGGTCAGCCTTGTGGCTGGGACTCATTCTTCTGCACTGAATCTTAAAAAACTGAAAGACAAATTAATTGGCTACTTCTGCAGCTGTCATAGACCAGGTTTATACATCTGCCTTACCTTTGTCAGATTTTCATTACTTAGATGGGGTTTGCTGTTGCAATTGTTTAAATATAAGGCAGAGTATGCATCAGAAAACATTTAAAAGATGCCTGTCTACCATGTGGGCATACAGTGCCATATAAAAGAGCAGCGGATATAAATGCTGAGATAGGAAGGAGGCAGGCGCAGAGTCTCAGTTAAGTAGAGACAGATTTTTAAGGAACTGAATACATAAAAATCAAATATTTTCAGTACAAGACATGACAAATTTTTATAAAACATAATGGTATCAGAGAGAGGAAATATAAGAATTTTATTACAATATCTTTTCTGCTTCTACTCCTATAATTTAGCGAACAGAAATTTTATTGAACGATGTTATTGGGTTTTCTTTTGGAAATGTATTTAATGGACCCTTCTCTTCAGGCAGGGAGTTTTTAAAACCTCCTGACACCTCCCCCTGACCTTCTGCCTAATCACAGGCTGTAGAGCAACAAAGTCTGAGGGGCACCAGTGTCTTGGAAGCAAGTCACCGCATGACTCCAACTCCCTGGACCCTCAGAACAAATGACTCCTGGATTGGAAAAAGAAATTAGGAAGGTCACATATCCCTCAGTTGACTGGAATACAGGAATCTCCTGAGAACTAATTTATTCACTCGGGGAAAATGAGGGCTTTGGAACCATATTGTTTTGAAGTACTACCATGGAGAACTATTGTCTGTGGAAAGAGTGCTCTGAAAAATGCCTCCTACCCTGTGACTATGACCAGTTCCATGAGCTGGACTTACACCTCTCTCAGGCCTGGACACCCCCAACATAGAAATTCCTGAAAGTATAGCTGTGGTATTTTTCATAGGAAATTAAGAGCTACTCAAGTTTTATAATGTACATGAGAATTGATATTCCATAGCGATGTGGTAGAAATATTTTTGAGTCTTACTTTAGTTAGTTTCAAAGAAGATTGTCCATATTTTGCCTTTACTGAAACTGACAGCATGGAAATAGTGGTCAAATGAATTGAATTATTTTACCATGGCTAGATGCACAGGGCCGTCCTTTACTCCTGTAAGATATTTACTATAAAATGCAGGTATAAGTATATGCAATTTGGATCGACTTAATAAAGCCTTATAAAATATTGGACTTTATCTTAGTAAAATTGTCAGTCATGAAAGATTAAAAAATTGCATGGCCAAGGGAAATATTATAATTTATGAAAACTTAGCTTGAGCCATAAACATGAGTCCCCAGATGTAAATGTCAAGACAGTTGAAACTTAATTAACATGAGTTAGAGGAAGGAAAGTTTAGAACATGTGTTTGTGTCCCATTTCTTGGCCATTTCTTAACGCAAATAAAATACTTGCTTAGAGCAGTTGTCACACTGAAAGATTTGATCCTTAAATTAAGAATTGTTTAATTTGTTCTCCTCTTGAATCATAAATTTTACAAGTAAAGTTTGTAATTTTGGCATAAAATAAATGCTAGAAATAAAAATAAATTCATTTGAGGTTGATTAACCATTGGCGCTATTTTTAACAATCTGATATTGGCCTGTCGTCAATACATTTTTTTCAGGCAACCGAGTTGAATTTTTCATATCAATCTGTTCATTTCAGTGGATTCAGTTTGCTAGTTGTGTCTCCCTTGTATGCCTTCGGATGCAGTAACACCAGCACCAGCCTGTTCCAACCATGGGACACAGCGTGCTCAATCCCACACATCTCAGATTTCTAGAAAATCAACAGTAGCAAATGTTCCTGAGATCAGGCTATCCTGCCTCTGGGATCGCTGACTTCAATGAGATTAAGTTGGCTCCATAAATTTACAAATTTTATGTCCATTAGCTATTGCTGCAACAATAAACAACCCCAAAGCTCAGTGGCTTAAAACTGTGCTCCTTATTATGTCCCGAGCTGTGAGGCTGGGGATTAGCTGATGTCTGGGCTTGGCTCATTTCTGTGGGGCTCACTGTAATTGGCTTGTTTTCTGGTTTTAGTCTCTTGTAAATGCCTCTGTGGTCAGTTATTTTCAGGTTGAAGGAAGTGAATGTGGTGATGTCACAGCAGATTCATAAACAGTCCTTTAAAACCTCCATGGTTTCTTCCCTTCCCCATTAGCACAACCCACACCTACTTCTTAGGCATGAGGTGTGTGTTGGGGTGTGAGGGTTGGGGTGTGAGGGTTGGGGTCCCTCCCCTGCTTCAACTGTGTCCTGTGCACTTTCTGGCTACAACTTCTAGTGTGTACCGGGAAATCATCAATACTTCAGCTGTCAGCACAATTACAGACTCTATCCCTCTGTCCATTGTTGCTATCATTTCAATAGGACTTTGGGAGGAAAATGAGAAAACAAACAAACACATCCACATACATATTTAGTTCACCATTTTAAATTAGAAAGCCAAGATTGAACTTCAAAAAATAAGTTCATTGTTAATCATTTGGATTTAATAAACGTTAATATTATGACAATCAGTACTTTTGTACCTAAGCTTTCAAGTAATGTTTTTATAAAGTCACATCTGTTATTTCTGTTTTCTTATTAATATTATCAAAATGGACTTTAAATTATTTATAATATTTAGTCACCACATTTCTTACTTTATCAAATTAGAAATTTAATTAACTTCTCATACAAAGACTTCCATGAAACGGTTTTGTGTGTGTGCAAAATTATAGAGAGAATGAACTGAATTAAAAAAAAAGTTTCCAATTCATAAAGCACACTGGGGAAAGTAGATCCCTATGTAGCATTTAAAGTACTGCTTCCATGCTTCTACTTTTATAATATCTTCTTAAGTCCACTTGGAAACATACCAAGGTTTAACGTCTCTGTAACTCTATTGCCAGGATAACACCTTCACAGTCAAATCACAGTCTATTTCAGCGTCTCTTCACATAATTAATAATTCCTTGCAGATATTCAGAATGCTTTACCCAATTTTAGAAAATGGTTTGCATGTGCCCATGCACACACACACACAAACACACACACACACATTTTAAAATGAGTAATAATTACATTATTCAGCAATTTGCTGAGGTCATTTGCAATATCTTTATGAAAATATAGCTCTATTGAGCATCAATGATGTTTTACAATAAGTAAAACAATTATGCTATGAACATATTCTATTATACATAAAATAAATTTCTAATAGAGAATCAATGGCTATCTTTAATATTTTAAACCTGCATTAAAGAAACCACTTTCTTTAATATTTTAATTCTGCATTTCAGAACTGTTTCTCAAATTCATCCTCTATTTCTCTGTCTAGGGTATTAACTGCTATTAGCTGCTTCCAATGGTGGCCTTATTCCAGAAATGAAATTTTTTATTGTTTAATGATAATCATTTATCTTTCTATGCATGTGTTTAACAGAGAGACGCCCTGTATTGAAGGGAATATTAAGATCAGATTTCACTCCTCAGGGGAAGTTGAATGTGATGAACATCTGCTCTCATGGACCAGAGTAGAAATCATGAGCACATCTACCTGCCCTCCCAGATCAGGAGGCTGACAGTTGTGTGTTCATATGTTGTAACCAGTCCTTTTGTAACCGAAAGTGGGGTCCGGCTGCTCGCCGCTCAAAAGCAAATAAAGAGACCAGGTTGGTGGAAAGGAAAGTTTGCTCTATTTTGGATGTTGGCAACGGTGCAGGGGGAGGGGGGCGGGGAAGCCTGTCCAAAGGCCGACTCTCCCCCCTGACAATCAGGGAGCAAGAGCTTTTATAGAGGGAGGGAGGGGGCCACGTGCAGAAACAGCACATTCATCTCTGACAGGCATCTTGAAATTGCTCATCGGTGGTCTAACCTGGGTGATCTCGATTGTCTTAGGTACAGTTAATCTTCAGTTCCAGGGTCGGTTTGTTTCCATTTCTTTGAGGCCAATTCTCGGAACTGTGGCAGCTTACGTCATGGCTACCGCCTGGTCATCATACAGTTGACTTCTGCCACCTGGTGGGGGTTTCAGTATCCATAAGACAGCTCACAGGATATGGCTCAGGATATTATCTATAGCCCTTCAGAGGAACTAAAGGTCCTTGACTATATTTAATGACTAAACTATTATTATTTGGTCTCCTTTGACTGTTTTCCTTTGTTTCTGCATTTTCTCATTTCTCTGATTAAACTTATTATTTGGTTAAAGTTTTTCCATGGACAAAAGGCAAGCTGAGGACATGGTGGGGCGGGGGGGACAAGGACCATAGGGCCCTGCTCCATTTCACTTGTGCTAAGTATTCATCACACAGGGTTGTTTTTTGTTGTTTGTTTGTTTGTTTGTTTTTTGAAGATCTAATTGGCTTTATTCATTGATTCATGACCGGGGCCATCTAGCAACTAGAAGGGCCCTGTAAGATGTTATACAAAATGGGAACTTTTTATAAGCAAAAGGGTGGGGTAAGGGAGCTATTAGCAAAAGAAAAGAAGGGATTATTTTTAGGACAAGACATCTCTTTCCTGCGGCGCTGGACCCTGGGGAAACTCACTGCAGGACATTCACAAGTCACAAATGGACGGGCTCTCCCAGCCTAGTAGTACCCTTGTTTTCTAGCCTGGTTTTTGGTCTCAATTTGATGGGCTTGTTCTGCTAGTTAGAGCAGTGATTCTTAACCTTTTCTGCCTGTTAAAACCACTTGGGGGAGCTTTTTAAAAAGTACTGACACCGGACTACATCCCAAACCAAGTGAACTAGATTCTCTTGTGGGTGGGGCATAATGTCATTGTGTGTTTGTGAGTAAAATTTTATCCTTGTGAGGCCACTTAACTTTGTTCAGCCCAGACTTTATCACTCTTTAGGTATTTCAAAAATGCACCCCAGTGATCATAACAGACTGATACCAAGAGTTAATGTTTGTATGTAGTGCTAAGGAGAAAGCTACGGGACCAAAATAGCATCACCTGTGCTAAAGCCTGTGATACCAAACACAGGGTCTTATTTATTTTTCATGACAACACCCTGGAGAGAACAGACTTCCCTCAGGAGGTAATGTGAAAACTTGGAGAGCTAAGCCATTTATCTAAGTCATGGACCTGAAAGGAGCTGAAGTGGCTTTAAAACCCATGCCTTACTGACTCAAATGCTAGTATCTTCTAAAATAATGTTTTTTTAGTAGCATGTGTTTCAAAAGCGAACTTTCTAGGTCAGCATATTATTTCTCACTTTCTTTGTGAGCATGTACTTCTCATAGGTTCAATATTGACATCTTTTCTTGATATTCACTTTTTTAAAAAAAATAGATCTTTATTGGAGTATAATAGCTTCACAATACTGTGTTAGTTTCTGTTGTACAACAAAGTGAATCAGCATATGCATACATATATCCCCGTATCCCCTCCCTCTTGAGCCTCCCTCCCACCCTCCCTATCTCATGTCTCTAGGTCTTCGCAAAACACAGAGCTGATCTCCCTGTGCTATGCGGCTGCTTCCCACTAGCTAACTATTTTACATTGGGTAGTGTATATATGTTAATGCTACTCTCACTTTGCCCCAGCTTCCCCCTCCCCTGCCCCGTGTACTCAAGTCCACTCTCTATGTCTACGTCTTTATTTCTGCGAATTACAAACATCCCACTTGAGTGAAGACCTCCTCTGTGCCTTTAGAGTGCTAGAACGGTGACGGGATCAGAGCCTGAGACTGGAGAGCAGGTTAATGTGAACATGGGGTCCTCATGGCTATTTGAGGTTAAACGGTATTTCCTTAATCCTTTCTTCTCCTCGAAGTATGCGATTAACTTACAATAATTCAATTATGTTGGCACGTGGTTATGAGAGAAGGTCCTTTCTGCTCTGATGCCTGCCTTAGGAGTAACTCAGAAAAAGGCTTCAACTGAGCTGAGCTGAGCTTGCAGGCCAAAATATCAAGATGCGCAGGAAATGTGATTCCAATATATAGTCGTGGAGTGTTACACCACAGGCGCTCAGAGACGAAGAGCTTCTCACACAGAATTTTGCCTGAGTCTTATCCAGTCCCTGGTACTTGTCCCTGGGTATCTCTGACCCAGAGTGTTGGAGAGCATCTTTTTCTTGCACTAACTTGAGCTTCTCTCTTGGCTTCTAATGGGACTGAGAAGCAGATAATAGAGGAAGATGGGTTTGTTATTGTAACCTCCTCCTAACCACCCAGAATGTATTTCTGCAGCTTTCCTGCTCCCAGGTAAGCAGCTGTCAACAATGATCTCCCAACCTCCCCTTCATACTTCCAGGTATATCACTTTCACTGAAGATTTACGTGTTAAATTACTTGTGAGATTATTGATCAATACTTGTTACTTGAAAAGAGAAGCAGTATTGCTCCCTTAAGTCTTGGACTCATTTCTCACCTCCAGTTGCTGATGTTGAGGATTTCTTTCTTACTGAGCATTTCCTCAATATTTACTGATGGTTGGGGCGAGCACCTATGCATTATCACAGCATTTGCCTTCTTCTGCCCAAACTGAGGACTTGCTTATCATATAAAACTGAATGGTGTCTGGTAAGATTGAGAGGAATACAGGCAACCTTTAACGCTCTATATTTCCATTTAAAAATAATGGCTGGCAACTCAGAGACTAAACTCTAGAAATCACTTAGGACAGTGTGGGTTAAACTCTGAGAAGAGGTTTTTTGAGGAAAAATGTCGCAGGGGACAATTGCCTGGAGAGAATGATGAAGTCATGGGAATTCTCCTGGAGGTCCGGGCCAGGAGGGGCAAAGGGGTGTACGGCACACTGACTTTGGAGGTGGGGCTCGGTGTTCTGCCATCTGGGAATGAGGCTTTGGAAGAAAGAGGCTGGTGCTGAGGGTGAGGCTGTGGGCAAGAGAAGAGTCATGGAGACAGTAAAGCTGTTCACAGTGCCCAGGGGATGTCTTTGATTGACAGATGAAAAGAACTAAGCCACAGAAACCATCTCAAGTGCAGAATTCCTTGTTTAGAAGAGTTAGAGGATGAAAATGGGGATCTAGAAGAGCCAGATTGGTAACCAAAAATTCTAGTGCAGTCCTTGGAAGCTTGCACAAAAAGCTAAGATGCAGATTGCAAATAATATTAGTATATTGAAATATAAATATTATGAATGTTATTCTCACATAAATAACTTCGAGGAATTTGTGAAGTGAAGGCATATCTAATACGTTATAAAAATATATAAATACCATTTATTTATAAAAATCTGAGCTAATTATAAACAAGTATAATTTATATCTTGGGAAATTCAGAGAAGAAATGACAAACCAAATTGGCCCAGAGAAAGGGATACAATTGAATTTTAGATGAACAAGGGTATGACTGTATATGACTAAGATGAAAGCTTGAACAAAGGTGGTTAGTGTACACTGTGAAAACATTGAAAAAAACAAAAGAAATACCAAATGTCAGAAGGATACAATCCCATCTTGGGTTCAATTACTTGATGCTAATTGTGTTAAATTAACCAATATTGTCATCTGATTTTAAAGACAGATAAAGTTTAGCTGTAAGAACTGAAATCAAGCATGGCATAGCTTGAGTTATCTCTTACTTTGAAATTCACAGGCTGTTGTCAGCAGGATTCTCAGGGCTGATTCCATATGATCGACTTGATTGACGTTAAACAACTTGAATGAGCCCAGAAAAGGAGGATGCCATGAGATCAGTCATTGCAGAAATGCAGAGGTACCTGAACTCGTGTCTCCTGCAGGCCATCGTGATGCAGTTTGACCTGACCTGAGTCTATGGCCATGCCCTTGAGACTCAGATGAAATGGCAGGAAGATAAGACAAGACCACACATATAATGTGGTTGCTAGTATATGGCTGAGTACTGCAGGAATGAAAATACAACAAAGTCTTTCCACCAGTTCTTTTTTTTAAATTTAATTTTTATTTTATATTGAAGTATAGATGATTTACCATATTGTGTTAGTTTCAGGGGTACAGCAAGGTGATTCAGTTATACATATACCTATATCCATTCTTTTCAGATTCTTTTCCCATATAGGTTATTACAGAATATTGGGTAGAGTTCCCTGTGCTATACAGTAGGTCCTTGTTGATTATCTATTTTATATATAGTAGTATGTTCTTTACATGACTTTATTTCACCTGGAGCTTCATGACTGACATGAGTGATCATCTATATTCAGGTCTAGTCAGAGCATGATGATTACTTAGAGTTGAACCTCTTACATATGCCATGATTTCTTACTTCTTTCATCTATTTCATATTTTATATAAGATTTTGAAACATAAATATTTTTAACCTTAGAGCCTAAAATTTGCCTGCAAAATTTTAAACTATCTTATACTCAGAATACACAATTATGAATTTTTTTAATTATGCCAAACATCAATGTATAGGAATAGTGTTACTAGCCTGGAAATGTCTTTCAACTGTATCCTTTAGGAAATTTCTAGAGCATCACACTGAAATCCAGCCCTGCGTGTTAGAGAGGCTCGAGCTCATATTCCTTACTGGCCATAGAAAAGTCCTTTGGTATGTGCCACCATCTTTCCTTCATCACTGGGTAATAAAGCTCCCCCACTCTAGTTGCAGGGACTGTAGGCTGGTTTGGTATTGTGTGTGTGTGAAGGTGGAGGCCGTTGGTGTTAGTTTTCTTTTCCAGTAGTTTTCACAGTAGCATGAAATCCTCTATCTATTATTTCCAAATCTCGTGGCTGCGAGAGGGTGGCTTTGTTCTGGTATTATTTATTTCTCAACCCCCCAAAAAGTCACAACTAGGGCATAAAATCTGTAAGAGAGATTCCAATTAACAGCTTTATCTGCCCTTACCTAACTCCTCTTTCTTTATGTGCCTCTCCCCCTCACCCACCAGTTTTCTGAGTCCTTTTTAATCTTTAGTGTATTGATTTCAAATGTGTGAATGGGGCCATCAGCTCAGACGTCTTCAGGGGAAGACTATGATGAGGTAAACTTACCATGAAAAAGTCTGTCTTTAGTTGTCTTGCAGTGTAACTTGGTGGAGCATTTATATGAATTGTATGAATAAACTTACCACTGAGCACAGCTACCTTCCGTGAGAAAAAGGGTTGCTTTGGCTGGGTCAATTTGCTTTCCAGCAATCATGCTGTTCAAAGACCTGCCCCATGGCCACCAGAAAGGCCTTGATTTCCAGGCACATCCTCCTCAAACACCATTTCCTGAGTCCTGATAGGAGGCTGGGAGGATGCTCAGGGGATCTTAAAAATACATGGAAGGTGACAAAACCCACCTGCTGCCTCCCGAGGATGACCAGTGTGGAGGGAGGTCCAGTCTCTCCGTCCACCCTGCGGCTCAGCATTGCTGAGCATGATCTGGGCCTGACCATCCAGGCTCCCACATGAGCCCAGACAAGAAGGAGGTGACAGGGAAGCAGGGCTTGTTCTGCTTCTTCTTCAACTTGTTACAATGCAAAACAATGTGCCACAAAGAGCACCGTGTTTGTCACAGATGAGGCCGTCAGGAAGCCCATAGGCTTGCGGCAGAGGAGAGCTTCTCGTTGTTTGGCAGCTGCAGGCCTCTGTGGAAATGAAGCCCTGTACCAGCATTGGCCATCCCCATGGGAGTGAGCCCAGGATGTGCACTGGAGAACTAGCCCCTTACCCACAGGCCAGGCTCATCAGGCAGGGTGGGCCCAGCACAAAAATTGCCCTCCATAGTGACCGCAGTTCTCCTTGATGATGGAGGTGAGACAGCCCAGACAGGCAGAATCCCCAGGAAGGAGGGGAAGGGGTGGGACCGCAGGGCCCTCTTCTCATTGTCCCTGCTGAGTGGGAGTCACGCCAGGAAGACGAAATCGGGAGTAGATGTTCACAGCCCCTGGTCAAGCCCCCTGCTCCTCTGTGGTTCCTGAAGTGCAGACACCTCACGCAAGAGTGGATGTAGCCCACATCTCGTTCTGCTTACAGCTCCTGAGGCTGTGTAAATACCTGCCAAATCCAGTGGGAATGTCTTCGGTATGTTTGGAGTCTTTGATGCATTCTGATTTGGCTTTTTACCTCAATGGCCCTACAATGGTGCAGCTCCCCGCTGTGAGCAAAGTCAAAGTCAAGTCGCGTTTCTGCAGCACTGCTGTGCCCTCGTCCTGAGCACACCTGCCCCCAGTCATGGCTTGTAGCCTCATCAGAACATTTCCAAATACTATGCCATAATTGTTTTTTGAATTTTTGAATTTTATTTTATTTATTTTTTTATACAGCAGGTTCTTATTAGTTATCCATTTTATACATATTAGTGTATATATGTCAATCCCAATCTCCCAATTCATCACACCACCACCACCCCCACCGCTTTCCCCCCTTGGTGTCCATACGTTTGTTCTCTACATTTGTGTCTCAATTTCTGCCCTGCAAACCGGTTCATCTGTACCATTTTTCTAGGTTCCACATATATGTGTTATTATACGATATTTGTTTTTCACTTTCTGACTTACTTCACTCTGTATGACAGTCTCTAGATCCATCCATGTCTGTACAAATGACCCAATTTCATTCTTTTTTATGGCTGAGTAATGTTCCATTGTATATATGCACCACATCTTCTTTATCCATTCGTCATAATTTAGAAGAAGTCTATATACCTATCACTTTGATTCTACTGTTAACATTTTACTACCTGTGCTTTATCCTATCTATATATTCATTCTTCTATCTATTCATCACTGCATCTTATTTTTGATGCCTTTTAAGGTAAATTGCAAGCATATTTACACTCCCCCCTAAAGACGTCAACATACATATAATCAACTAGATTTCAATATTTGCTTATAATTTTTCTTTTAGTGAAAAATCTACATTTTGCCTTTAATCCCTGCATCTGTGTACATCCTCTGAGAAGAGATGCCACAATGAAATAAAATGTGGGAGAGATTTACTGGGGGGAATGTCTGTGAAGGAAAAACAGGGAAAGGCAGGGAGAGACACCAAACCCTGGTGCAGGTCTGACACTGGGAATGGGAAGGGGAAAGGAAGGAGAGTTGGATTGTAGGAGTCTCAAAGTGCAGTGCAGTTCTAGGAAATTCTTGGCCAGGCCAATGGGGAGTCCTGAAGCCAAAGCTGCATTGTAGGGGCTCACGTGGGGCAGGAACGGGCATGCATTGGTGCCTCACTGTTGAGTCATGGGCCATGAGCCGCCTGCAGAAGTGCAGTCTTTGTGCCATCATGGTGGTGGACACACAGGGTGGTAGCTGAGCTGTCAGTCACTCTGCTCCCCACAGAATATCTGAGCAGCTGCCACATCCCTGAACCCCTTCTCCCTAGAAGCAGCCAGTGTCCTCTTCTTATCTACCACCACAGATTAGATTTGTTGGTTCTAGGAACTTAGTATACATGGAATCATCTAGGATGGACTCCTATGCATCAGGCTCATTTTTCTTTGGATAATATTTTTGAGATTCATCTATGTTGCTGCAGGTACCAGTGGTTCCTTTTTATTGATGAATGGTTTTTCATTAAGGGAATATACCATAGTTTATTCAAACTGTTTCCCAGTTTTATGAAGTAAACTGCTATGAATAGTCAAAATCTGGATACCTCTTGCAACGGCAAAGCTTGGTATAAGTGTTTGCTTCAATTCTTGCTTTTTTTAAAGTTTAATTAAAGTAACCATATCTGATGTGTAAGCTTTCTGAACAAAACAAATCCCAGGCTTCATCGATAAGCGGCATCAATGAAGATAGAGTCGCTGAAACTGACAAGTTTAGTTGGAAAGGCTCTGCCTACCTGTGTAAAGGCTTCTCATTTTGTACCTGTCTACAGAGATGAAGCCCAAAGCCTTTTAAGAATACAAAAATTAATGCAGTTCACAGAGCAAGCCGAACAATAAGAAAAGGAATTTAGCAGTAGTTTTGGTCCAAGTTATACACATGACTCCCTCGGAAGCAGATCAAAAAGCAGAGGAGCTATTTTAAAGCCTTGCAAATCTGAATGCCTGAAGACTTCATACTTGTTTTTAGAAAAACCATTCTATTGCTGCCAAACCGTATACTCCTAACATTATCCTCTTTTTGTAAGAAAAATGTAATTGTTCTTGTCACTAATTGTCTCCTACTCTCCTCTTCTGTGCTCATGGAGTTGGGTCAATGTTCACACCTGCATTTTACCCCCAAAGTAAAATCAAATGGAAAATGTCTCTCAGCATCTGATAGGTTGCTTAAGATGTTTTAAGTGTTTAATTTTGCCAGTTATGGATATGTATAATCTTTCCCATTTTACCATATATATTAACTGCTTGCCTGGAACAGCCTAGGCAGCATAAGGGAAAGCTTCAGGAGTGTGTCCTGTCCACGGACAGAGTTGTGGCCACTTTTAGACTCCACACAATTTTATGTTGATATCCCCCAACTCTCAAGTTATCGCAGCTTGAATGTCTGAAACAATGTTTAATTGGCATCTAGCACTTTTTCTTCCTAACACCTTTCACAGTGATAATTCAGTAGTGGCTGGCACTCATTGGATTGTGGTTATCTTCATGGCTAGAATGGAAGTTCCCCATGGGTAAGGTTTATCATCACATCCCCAGGACCAAGTACAAGATTGGGTACAGAGTAAGGGGGTCTGTACAAATTTGTTGAATGAATTAATGAAATTGAGTGATAATATCTTAACGACAGGACTAAACAGATCAACAAATCAGAGAGCACAGCAACACAATGACTTTTTAAAAAATTTTTATTTTATATTGGAGTGTAGTTGATCAACACTGTTGTGTTAATTTCAGGTGTACAGCAAAGTGATTCAATTATTCATATACATATGTCCATTCTTTTTCAGATTCTTTTCGCATTTAGGTTCACAATGACTCTGATCAGCTCAACTTTGTTTGGAGAAGTTGCTAGGCAAAGTACTGAATTCATGGAGCATGAAGGAACAATAAATAAATCGCCTGTGCTGTGACTGTTGGCCAAATACAACTGTGGTGGCTCTTCATGGTGTGAATAGATTATTGCAGGGCCTTCCTGTGGATAGGTGATAGGAGGCAAGAATTCGGAATAGACAAACGTGGGTCAGTTCCTGGCCCATCCACTGACCGTGTGAGTGACCTCGCTGAATTCCTCAACCCTCAGGCTTAATCTTAGCCGTCTGCGAAATGGGGTAATAGCAGTCCCTGGGTCACAGTGTAGTGAGGCCTGGGAGAACCACGATGGTGAAGCACATAAGGAGGAGTTCACCTGTGTGAACCAGGCTTCCAATTATTTTCGGAAGATGATTCCAGAGATACTGAAGAGCTGTTGTGTCAGGGAGAGGTCTGGACACTTGCAATTACAGATATAAGTCAAAACACACGCAGGAAATACCAAATCTGATTGATTCCATTAGTTGTCTAGCTCTTTTCTAATCATTGCTAAAAACTTTATTTTTTTTCCATAAAAATCTAGAATAGATGATTTAAGTCAATATTCTTGGCTTAAATTTCATCAGATTCTTCCAGAGGACCAATTGTTACACATTTTAACTTTTAAAGCCACTCAGCTCTTTTGGGTCACTAGAGTGTTCTTTCTTGTACTTGGGCAGTACTTTATCAAATTGCTCTCAAGTGCTTTAAAAAGCTTACAACCTAAGCATTAGATTTATGCATTTCATTCTAGATTCCCCTCCCATAATTGACTCCACACATTAATTTTGTGGATCAAATAGTAATGGTTGTTTTAGAGGCAAAATTTGCAATGTCGGTCCCAATCTTTTAAGATGGTGCTCCTGTTCATGCTCAAAAAAAAGCTATAGATAATTTTAGTATTAAGGACTTATGTTAATGTATATTTTAAAAAGCATCCTGAGCATCCATTCCATTATTCACATTTCCTTTTAGAAATGGAAAATGAAGCAATAGCCTGTACTTAATTCAATGGGTATTTTTTCAACATTTTTTGTTGCAATTATCTGACATAGTAAAAAGAGCATAATACCTTATGTTGAATTATAACAGCTATAGAGAATGGAATGAAAACAAATATACAGTTGGTATGTGTGTGTTTTAAGGGTTAGAAATGAACAATATAAATAAAGTACTTTGGAGGGATTCCCAAATATCTGATTTAAATTAAAATTGTGATATAGATAGGTATAAAACATTGCTCAAATAAATTCCTAGAAAATATGAAATTAACATCCATATATGTATTATTGTTCAAATCAATTGCAGCTGTCTCTTTAGTGTATTTTCTAATGTATTAACAGCTGCCTTTTCCCAGTGATGAAGTCATAGTGTGACTTTGAATAAACTCATTGTTATTTCTCTAAATAAATAAATAAATATATGCATTGGGAAATTGACTAAATAATTCTGTATATGGCAGAGCTAAAGAGAGAAAAATAAATGCTAAGAAGCGTTATTCCTAAATTGTCGAATATATGAAAATAAGACTTTCATAAGACTTGCTCTAAGAACAACCAGGAAATTTGCAAGGGTCCCTGCAGACTTGACTCCATACCACTCTTGTATGCAGGTTGTCAGGAGAAGAGTATATTTAAAGGAAAGCAGTTTCAACTTCAAAAAAGGGCTTAGTTATTTATGCTGTGAATTTGTGTGACCTGAGGGGCACAAATGTCCTCACACTCCTATGAGGGGTGATAATGGCAGACCCTTTCCTGCAACTGAAACTAACATCGAGGAAAATAGGCAGACTTGCTCTATGGCCACTAGGGTGCAGGGAGGGACAAATCAGGATTCAGGAAGCATCTTTAAATGAGAAAAAAAGAGGCTGCACAGCCAATAAATAAGTGCATGTGAGACAGAGAAAAAGAACCTGGAGGATAAAGAGAACAGGTTGATATTTAAATCAATAAAAATCTATAATAGTTCTTAAAATTATTAATAAATTTGCAGGTGCTTCTAAGTTGGCAGGTGCATGAAAGAAAGAAGCTGTACCTTTACAATGAAAGTGTTTGGTGCTCACTTCAGTTCTACAGCCTCTTTGGCTGCCTCAAAAATGATGTATTTTATATCCTTTCTCCTAATGGCTATAACCTCAGAGAACAACAGAGTATTCATTTTATTTTGTTTTGTTCTATTTATTTAATTTCCAGAATAACAACTAAATTCAGCTGTGTATCTTAGGCACATATGTTCTAGCTATATTTTGACTTGGAACCTCTATATATTTTCCCCATGGCTTCTGTTTTATAGCTGTGTCTGCATGACTCAATTTTCTCTGAGGCACATACACTTGTTTTAATTTTCTGTCCTTGCCTGTGTATAAAATTTTAATCTTCAATAAAGATTCTTATCCTCAAAAGGTAGATTCCACCATGGTGAAGTGACATAATGTTTCTCAAGTCCAGGGAGAGCTGCTAATTGTGTTTTAATTTCTGCATTTGTTCTTTATTGCTACATAATAAATTACCCCTAAATTTTGTGGGTTAAAACAACAAGCATTGATAATCTCACAGTTCTGGGGGTCAGGAATCTGGGCATGGCTTAGCTGAATTTCCCAGGCTCAGGGGCTCAAGTGCTTCATTCAAGCTGTTGCTTCTGCTGTGGTCATCTCAGGCTACACAGGGCTGAAGGATCTGTGTCTACTCATCCTGCATGTGGCTTGACAGCCTCAGAAGATCCACTTCCAAGCTCATTCCCATGGGCCCCTTCCCAGGGCTTCCTTACAACATGGCAGCTGGTCTTCCTCAAGGCCACCCAAGGGAGAGAAAGCCTAAGATAAAAGCCTCAGTCTTATAAGGAAACATCATAAGTGGCATTTCTTGGTTTCTACTGTAACCTATGTTTTATAAGTGAGTCAGTCCACCTCACACTCAAGGGGAGGGCATCCCACAAGGGTGTGAGCACTGACAAGTGGGCATGATAGGGGCCATATTGGAGGCTGCCTGCCACAATTCCCACTTATTTTTCCAATTGACTTTATATTTAATTGTGAAACTAATATTGGGTATCCAATTTTTTCAATTTATCTTAGGTTTTATGGGGCTATATAGAAGGGCTACTGACTAACTTGAAGAGGGACAAAAATTTTCTAGAGATAGACAAATTTTCAGGGTAATAAAATTGATTAGGGTAGTTGCAATAAGAATAAGATGAAAGCTATATTAAGTCCTTCATGTCTGGCTTTTTTTTGTTTTGTTTTGTTTGTTTTTTGTCCAGAAGGAACTTGGTTATATGTCTTATGTACATCTAGATTCACATTAGTTAGAAAATCATCCACATACCCTTAAATTATATTTTTAGTCTTTTCTATAGATGGTTAAGCATATGCAGTTTAGCCTGAAAGACAATGTGGAAAATTGAGCTTCTATGGATTATTTTTATTTAAATATGGGAAATTGATAACTATACTGTAAAAAGAGAACAGGATAAATATTAATACATTTTTTTCCCACAACAACCATTTTTTGTGCTGGCAAATTCAGAGAAAAATTTGAGATTTGAATTTGGTAGACCCAAGTCTAAATCTTGGTTCTATTTGTTAGTGATGTGACATTGAACAAGACATTTTCAACTCAGTCAGGATTCATTTGCCACAATACCTGTCCAGGACTCGAAATATAAAATTAAGGAAGCAACTGTGGCTGACCCAATGGATGAAATCACCTTAACAACAAATTGTTTTTGAAGAAAATCAGGGTTCTTGATTTGAACAACAGAAAATGTCTCCAGAGCAACACAAGAAATTAATTGGAACGATATTAGACAACTCACAAGGTCAATGGGAAGTTTAGGGCTTAGGTGTAGGAAAAAGGCAGGAATCAGGAAGGCTGAGTTGCCAGGACAACAGCCAAGGTTACCTCTTCCGTGGACAACCTAATTGTGTAGTAGTCTAGGCAGGGGATGCAGCAGGGGGCACTGCACCAACCTTGCTGTCTGCTGGACATTTCACCCCCAGCCCTCCTGCTTCTGCATGAATTCTAAATGGTCTGTGATCCTCTTGTTTCAAAAGTATCCAACTGACAGAGCTCAGGGGTCAGGGGTCAGAAAAAGCTCAGATCTTCCTTTAGAATTCTGAGGTTTACACAGCTTTAGGGTCAACAAGCAGGCAGGGCAGTTCAGATACTACACAGCAACAGAAAACAAAATTCTATCCCATTATCCCAGGGAAAGAGAAAATATAAGGAACAACATTTTAAATTAAATCCTGATAAATTGTAAAAAAAAAAAAAAAAAAGCATAGTCTAATTAATGGTCTTCATACGCCCTGAAGACAGAACATATCAATGGAGGGAACTGGTCAGAACAGAAACCAAAACAAAGGAGTCCAAGGAATAGGAATCTGCAGTTTGTCCATCTCTATCGTGGGAGGGGTGCCAGTGGGTTCTCAGCCCTCAGGTGTGGGTGGTCCCTTACCGCAGTTGAAGGTGCTTTGAGACCACTGGTGGGAAAACCACCCAAACCATCCCCTCCAGCTTTGTGTGACCACCAAGCAAGCTTACAAGGATAACACAGGGTCTAGGTCAGATTTGTACAATGTGAGGGACTATGCTGACGGAGTAACTGAAGTGCCCAGTGGCCTTTGTCTTAACTTTTCACTGAAAATGGCTAAGCTGGATTTCTGTGGGTGGAGTTAATTAACATGGTCTCCTGAATCTGGCAGAATGCAGGCAGTAAATTTTAGAATAATTAGAAATGCCTGCAGTAATTCCAGAGGAGCTGGAATATTTGGACTTGAGAGAAATATGGCAGAGAAGAAATGGTATGTTTACTCCATAAAGTCTACCAAAAAGTTCACAGATTAGCTTGTAATAAAAACCTGGGCTTAGTTTCATGCAAATTCAAAAAATGTTAACTTTTTCAAACTTAAGCACATCCTTTAGTTCTATCTTCAGTCCCGCACTCCTCCGTACCCCTACACACGCCACACACACAGACAAACTCCACACGCAAGCACACACACAGAGAATACACAGCATACACACAAACACACACCACACACACACACCACACACAGCCTCCATTCCCTCCTTGACTAAGAACATTTTAGACATATTTACAGTGAATTGGTTTGACCTTTCCAGACTGACCCTAGGATCTAGGACTTAACATTGTTTTCTGTGTTTATTTTTGGCTGAAAGGAGTCCTGTCAGCCTGTCTCCTCAGGAGAAGGAGGGCCTGTGGAGACGATGAGGCATGAGGAGGCCTCCATATACCCAGGCGCCCATACCGTTCCCGGCCCGCTGGAAGTGTCTGTAAGGGTCTAGCCAAAAGATTACTGAGCAAATGATGTGTGTGCCTGCTCGGGGAGCCATGTCTGCCTCCTGAACTGGCTTCTCTAACAAGGATGCAGGTATCGTTTCCCATGGGTGACACGCAGCCTTAATATAGGGAACAACCTTCCTGGAAATTGAATTTCAGGGTCTGAGCGGATGACTAACTTCAGTGAGCTCATTTCATCAGCCACTTTGCTGCCAGGGTCCTTCCTAAAGTGACCCAGATAGATGGCTTTTCCCTAGAAAATATTTTTAGGCTCCTCCTACCATTAAAAAAAAAATGTCATCAAGGCCAAAGATGGACTACCTCTCTCTTTCTCTTGATATTGCTGTAATTGTTTTAGCCGATGACCAGCTTGTTAAAAAATCTAGACAGTCAGGCCAGATGACCAGTGCACCTAACCTAAATTCTTACCTCCCCCTGCACCCCTTTTTTGCCTAAGGCAGAGAAAATATTAAGACATCAGATGCGATTGGTTGCATCCATTCAACGTAAAATCTTGTGAATTGCAGATGACCACAGGAACCGGAAGGTAGAGGACCAAGGGAAAGGAATGGCAGGAGGTAAAAAAAAAAGTGACTTGAGGCAACTCCTTAGCCTAGAATATGGATAGGAAACAAGATGATGGGATCACTACATGATTGAAAAACCTCACTTAGTTACAACGTTTGTCGTTCTCTGTGAAAGTCACTGCATTCTTTAGGCTAGTATATAATTCAGTCTATCAAGAAAAAGAAAAATTCAAGCTTTACCTTTAGAGCCAAAATAACCTTTGCCGAGTATACAGTACACTGTGTTTGCACCAGCCGAGTGATCAGGAGGCACAGCTGATTTTAATTGAAATATATGTGTTTACGCTCCTTTAGGTCGGCAAACGAAAATTTCACTGCAATTCTAGTCTTTTTCGTACAACGTTATCTGAATGTGTGTGCATCAGAAAAACTTTTGAACTTCATATTCTTCACTTTCATAAGACAACGTTTCCCAAAATAATTATTTCTAAAATATTGGTGAATATGACTTATATGAAATTAATGAGAAATGCATTATACTTTATAATATAAAGGAAATGTTTTTACTTACAACTCTAATAAAATATTTATTGTATATTTTGGAGACTTATTTGCAAAATTTTCAAATAAGATGACTGACAGTGGTTTGTTCAAAATTGTTTTCAAAACGTTAGACACTAAATTGAGTAAAACTCTATTAGCTAAAAACTATCTGCACCCATTGCATGATTTTAACTACTTATAAATTCTGAAACAGAGATTATACATCTAATTAAATCAGAAATTTATTCCCAGATACCACCAGAAAGCTGAATGCAACTTATATTCACTTTTAGGTATGTCATATATAATATCCTACAAGTTGCCTCCTAATCATTATTTGCATAAAATTTTATGACTACCTGGTTCTTTAATACGCTCAAAATGGTACACTGGAAGGCAAATTCTATTATTCTACACATTATTGGAAGCAAAATATATTTGACTATTTTAAATTAATATTTTATAAATATAGGGAAAGCTGCTTTGCTGGACTTTCACGGTGAAATCACTGTCTTACATTATACATATTGACTAAATACTCATTGCTTCTCAGATCAAGTCACAATGAAATAGATCATTTTAAATCAAAGCTAATACAACTACTATTTGTCTTTGCAGAGTAAATGCAGTGCAGATCAGCAGAACTTAGGAAGTGTTTTTAAAAACATAACTTCAGAACAATCAACACATTCATAATGTAATTGATTTGCATATATATATATATATATATATATATATATATGCAGCAAGTAGCATTGTTATCTTATAGTTGTATTGACTCACAGACATAGAGAACAGACCTATGGTTGACAAGGGGGAGGGAGTGGGGTAGGGATGGAGTGGGAGTTTGGGGTTAGCAGATGCAAACTCTTCTCTATAGGATAGATAAACAACAAGGTCCTACTGTACATATAGCACAGGGAACTATATTTAATATCCTGGAATGGAAATAATATAAAATAATGGAAAATAAAATAAAATAATGGAAAATAATATAAAAAAGAATGTATATATCTGTATAACTGAATCACTTTACTGTACAGCAGAAATTAACACAACATTGTATTGATGAATCAACTATACTCCAATTTAAATCAACGAATGTTTCACTTTGAAAAAATAGCTATAAAGGAAAAAAGACTGAAAAACAAAAAGAGGCAGGAAGGAAGGAAGAAAGAAGGAAAGGAGGATAGATGAAAATAAAAGAAGGAAGCCAGCTTTGTATTAAAAAAAAGTCTTTCATTATAGTAAAAAATTATCGCATTTACTCTGTGGTTTTTATTCTCCATAGACATAGGTCCACATTCACTCTGCTATTGTAAATATGTTGGGCATAGCTAAATTTACCCAAAAACGTATTCCTAATGTGCATGTGTGAAATATGAAAAGGCACCAGTCTACTTGTCTTCCATGTGAAGCCTGGAAGTAATGCATGTCTTCTTCAGTGGCAGAAGATGACAATGAATTGACTTCTTTTGCATATTATAGACTTACCAAATGCCATTTTTGGTGTCAAATGACCACTTCTTATGTCTGATGAACATGATTAATCATGAAATTTTAAAACTTTTTCCACTTTGTACATGAAACAATTAAAAGTTATTTGATCCTAAACAAGAAAACAATAAAAGAACAAACTGGAATCATGTGCTTCCTGATATGAAGTACTGAGCAGGACACAACATCACTCTGTGTTGTTACTTCCAAAGGTATAACATGACTCTAATCATGAAGAAACATCAGACAATCACCCAATGAGGGACATTCTACAAAATGACTGGCCTGTAATCATTACTAATGACAAGATCAAGAAAGAAAAACAAAGGTTGAGGAACTGTTCTTAACTAAAGGAAAGTAAAAGGGTAATGACAATCTGTGATCCTGAGTTGGGTCCTGAAACAGGAAGATAAATAGCTATGAAGGGCATTATTGGTATAACTGATAACATTTAAATAAGGACCGTGAGTTAGAGGATAGTACTGTATCCATGTTAAATATCCTGATTTTGAACATTGTGTAAGAGAATGTCCATGCTCTTTGGAATTACAGAATAAAGCATTTCAGGGGGAAAGGGACAAATACAAATTCAGAATTCAGAAAACGAGCAAAGAACAGCAATAACAAAAAGGGGAAGGAGCATTCTTTTTTCTACTTTTATAATTCTCTATATGTTTGAAGCTAAATTAAAATAAAAAGTAACCAAAACACCATATTTGAATTGCCTTTGCCCACTGGGGCCTTTTAGCCAATTCTACTGTGTCCATCTAAGTGAGATCCCTGCCCAGGGAACAGACTTGGGATAGCAGCTCTGTGAGCCAGGAGCCCGGGGGTTCCCAGTGCAATGAAAAGGAAGAAAGGATATTTTATCCACTTAGTCACTTTAGAGGGTGTTGACCGAAAGAAAAAAAAAAAAAGCACAATGTGAGAGTTGTGAGTTAAGTTTCATTTGGGGCAAAATGAGGATTATAGCCCAGGAGACAACATTTTAGATAGCTCTGAGAAACTGCTCCAAAGTGGTAGGGGGGGAAGGTCAGTATATATGTGATTTTGGTGGAGTTCATGCACGCAGGCACATAATTTTTGCAGAAGGTTGCTGTTCGTCATGAGGAGCAGACATCACCATGACAGATTTTAGTGCTTTTATAGATACAAGGAGATGCAAGAATTGGCTCAGAAAATCTTCTCCTGAAAATATCTAACTATCTGAAGACCTGTTCTGCCAGTTTTTCCCAGAGCACAGAGTGCCTCATTCCTGATCTTCACCCTGAACTCTTTCCAGGGGGCGTTGAAGGTCAGCAGCTGCAGCAGCTCATGATTTAATCCTTGAAGAGGTAAATGACAAGTGCCAATTTGCAGTTGGCAAGGGAGAGGACTTTGCTGGGAGCCAGCACATCTGAGTTAACTTCTTCCTTTAAACTAATCTATGTGGTGACACCAAATAATGAATGACTCAGATTTTAGATATTATACTAATGTGGTTTGACAAGACAGTTGTTATCACTTCCTAAGAACCAACTTCATCTTCCCATGTGCCTCACTTAATTTGATTCTTAGATATTTATTTCTAAGAACTAAAACTTGTTTTAAAACACCAAATAGAAACTAATTTTCTGATAGACTACAGGTTAATATTTTCTTATACAAATGTAATTTAAATTCCAACCAGAGAGTTGTGTCATACAATTTTAATTACAAAGGCAATGTTTTAATATTGTTAGCTGTGTTAAAAGGTACTTTTTTTTTACAGTTATTACAAAATATTGGCTATATGCAGCATAACTGTAAATGGAGTGTAACCTTTAAAATGGTGTAAAAAATGATACTCTTTTAAAAAGAAAGGGATAAATCATGACTCTCATATAAGTACAAAATAAACGTGTGTCAAAGATTTTATTTAGCACAGGGAACCAGTAAAGTGTTACAAGTAGTTAAAAAGAGAATTCAAAACATACACATTTGTAGAATTCAAAACATACAAAATTGCTCAATATCCACATGATAATACTCAATCGCATTTCTAGGGACCAATTTGTTTTTCTAAGGATAAGAAAACTTACTTTCCTATAAAAATTCTACAACTTGCAGAGCTGTAAAATAGATCAGACAATGAAAGATAGAGATAACCCAAAATGTCCTAGACAGGACAACCAGTAATCTTTTTTGCCCATTTCAAAGTCTTTCTCAATTTTTCCTGACAGTTACTTTAGGGAACTACCAGGATTAGGGAATAATTATTCCACGAACCATTCATAGATCAGCGCTTGGCTTCGTCAAGTAGGGATCTTTGTTCAAAAGAGGCAAAAACAATTTTGGAAATAAAACACCTTACTCTGGAAATCTTTTAAACTCAACGGGCCAAGGAGACTTTTCTAATTTTTATTTATTTATTTTTATTTATAACATCTAAAAAGGTTGTGTTACTAGCTTAACACCGAAGAAGCTGTAAAAATGTTCTTTCTCTTTCATTACTGGGTAGGAAGAAGGGTCCTGGCCCTGGAGCCAGACTCATCCTGGTTACTTCTAGCTGTGTGACTGTGGTTAAATCACTTCCCTTCGCAGGATCTCAGCTTTCCCATCTGTTAAGTGGCCATAAGAACAGGACTACTTCATAGAAGTGTTATGAACATGAAAATAGTTAATATGCCCGTGTGAGGATAAGTCTAAAATTAATATTATCAATTGGATGTAAAACTGAGAGGATTTCGAATGGTCTAACTGAGGCAGGAGATAGATGGGTCCCTGGAGCAAACAGTTGGAGTTCGTTCCCTGTGGACCAATACAAAAGGGAGGAGGCGTCACCCCATTGTAAGTGATGTTATCTACCCATAGGCCTCTTTGGTAGAATCCATCTTGGCTGAGAGATGTGTGCGCACACATGGGAGGACCCTGAGATACACCAAATACAGACTCTGAACCAGGCAAATCAAAATGATTGGCCAAAGGAGACCTGGAAGAAATGTCCCATATAAGTGATTTAAACTGCCACGAGGCTGTGATTCTCTCTTTGAGTCTTGTGTCTATCCACATGTACTGTACTCTTTTTTTCTCCTAATAAATACTTGTTTCACTACTTTCCGTCTTTGTGGGAATTCTTTTCTGCAAGGCCGAAGGGCCAGGGCCTTGCCACTGACCACTGATCTAGTGGCTATAGGATTCGGCGCTCTCACTGCCGTGACCCTACCTCAGTCCCTGGCCGGGAACCGAGACCCTGCTTCAAGCCGCTGCAGGCCAAGGTCCTCCGAGATCATAACCACAGTTCCGCTCCACACTCCGCTCCTGTGGGCAAGGTGCACTAGTCAAGCGACCCTCCTTATCTAACAGACCAGGCATGGTGCTTGCTTAGCCCTAAGGACCAGGCTTCAGCTCCCTGCCAGCTCGCAGGCTTATTCAAACCAGAGAGTGACATCCTCCTGTAGGAACTGGGGAGAGTCCACCCTTTTGACACTACAAAGCCTGCCTCCCCCAGCCTGGTTGTTCACTCTGTTCCCAAGGGCATCCCCCGTGCGGCTAGGCATGGCGTGTGCAGTGTCCTTCTCCCCGTGTGGCTAATAAACTGCTGTCAATTGCACCTGCCCGGTGTCCTGTGTTTGGCATCCTCATAACCCTGGGGCAGGAATTCCTCCTTCCCCAATGGAGTGAAGAGATTAAAACAGCAGTGGCATGTGACAAGTGCTCAATAAATGATCGTTATAATTTGTATCCAGAAATGTCATCATTCCTGGTGCTGTGCAATGTAGATTTGCACCATAGTATTTAGCTCATTAACAGCAAATACATTCGCTTTGACATAACAGTGGGATGACACTTTAATATTTTAATATTCACTCCAGCTGACTGCTACAAAATAGTCTGAGTTTTCTGGGATGCGGGAAGTCTGGATTTCATGGGTAATCTTCTGATATTTTCAGCAGGAGGGCAAGAGCCTAACTGCCTGCCTCCAAGTTTTAAAACTATTTCTTGTCATAAAGACGTGAGAAGTTGATTTTTCCTTTGGATAAAGGCACTTAGCTACCACAGATGGCCACCCCAATTACCAAATGAATTTAGGATGAACTACTTGTGACAGATGGTGCTGTCCCGTCCTATAACGTGAGGGTGAATTATCATCTATCTTGAGATCATGTACATAATGGATCTTAGCTGCCCAGCTGTACGAAAGGGTTAAATTTTCTTTCATTTCTTTCGCAATGTCCAATGTCGTTAGCAGACTGCCTGTGATGTGTGGTTCAATGCTTATTCAATAATAAAACGGTTTTCTTTTTCTTCTGCTTTTGTGCTGAGGTTTTCTAGGATGGCAGGGGATTTTGTTTCTAATTTTTCTCCCACACTGCCTCCTTCCTGCACAATTTTCAATGATTACAGCAAGCAGGGCTCTCCAAAGTAAAGCAAGTGCCTCTCGGTGGTCTTTATCACTTGATGACTTACTTTTGGTAGCTCTGGCTGTAAAATGATGTATCTTGCTGAGATGTGTACACCTGTGCCTTTCACACTGCTTACTTGTTTTTTGTTGTTGGTCTTTGAGCTGTTGCCTAAGCCTGATGTGACTGTGGACAAACCAGTTCAGAAGACACAGCTTGTAAGCACTGCACCCTTCTGACCTGAAAGTGATTTTCACACATTCAGTCTTAGACAGAAACCATCCTTAATAACATGCAGAACATTTCCTCATTGCCCCTCTACTCTCTCCTTTTCCAACAAGCCAGGGAATCCCTTGGCCAATCACTCCCTCTAGACACGGGGGTGGGGTGGGGTGTTTCCTCCTCCCTCCCCCCCCCCTTCATGAATTTATCTCTTTTCCCTGATACTGGCATTTAACCTTTCAAGATCCTTTCCTGTCTGGATGGCTTTATTTTCCAAAAGCCCTGAGGACTCTCCTTTTAAATACGTCAACATCTATCATTGAAACTGCTTGCTGTCATTTTGGACAGCTCCGAGGAGCTCTGGTCCTTTATGTCTGAGGGCAGAAAGAATTCAACAAGAGGCAAAGTGATAGATAAGAAATGATTTATTAGAATAGGATGCTTGGGAGGCTTACAAGTGGGCAGGTGAGAGGGCGCTGCACTTAGTGGGCTACAGTTTTATAATCAAAGGAAAAGGGGGGGAGGGAGAAATGAACACTTCCTTCCTCATTCTTGAGTAGACATCAAGCTTCCATCATCAGTTCCTCCTCCAGGTTGGGCAGGGGAGTTTTCTTGTCCCTACATGGTCAAGCTAGGACTGTCATGGCACTATGGAAAAATTATTTTAGGTCTCAGTACAATGAGAGTCTTTCACTTTGAAATGTCACCTTTCCATAAATTATTGTTTTTATCTGTGCAGAGACCATGTCCTAGGGGTCATTAACGTACTGAGCTCACTGGGCAGGATGTCAGGTAGTCTCATGCCACCACTGTTTGATTGTTTTGGGGCGTGTCTCGTACTTCTGTTGAATGGTTTGGTTGCTAAGCAAGCCCGCTTGGTTTTGTGGTTAAGCAAAGCTGCTTTCTTGAATAATCATTAACTTACAGGGGTCTCCCATCTTTCTTTCTACTTACAATCCCCTAGTGGGATTAGCTATTTAATCACCTACTTTGTCCCTTTACTCTGTCCCTATCATCATAAAAGAGTTTAAATCTAAGGGGTAACTTCCTGCAACTGCATGTCCTGATATTATCAGCCAGTTCTCAGGTGAAACAATCTGCCTTCCACAGTGGGGAAAGCAGCAGCTTTGCAGCCTTCCCCACATTTCTCCCTCCACCTGTTTCCTTTGTTAAAAACACTAGGTTTCTTTCTTTCTCCATCCTCATCCCTCAATTGTCCTTGTTAATATCAAGTTCACAGATATTGTTTTCTCATTTTCCCTAGTCATCCCCAACAATAAGTATTTACTCTTTTGAGGCCAGAAAAGTCTTAGTTCTACATATTTTCTAGATTCCAAAATACCATCAAATAGAAGGGACAGCATAGAATAAATAAGTTTTCAGTAAAAATTTAAAAAAATGAACATTACCACTTTGAAATGTAAGTATTATTTGAAATGTGAATCCTGTTTTCTGAAATACTAAGTGATGAATTTGTACTTTATCATCAAGAAAATACAGTATTTTCTTTTACCCACAAATAAGTAGACAAGAGTCTATGATATTAGGTATATTTTCTCTCCAGCACCTTCAAAGCGGAGAAGAGGCTATAAAAAGAATCTTAAATTATAAATCATAGAAATCAAAGAGAGAAGATCATAGCCATATATTCTGAGGTTGAGACTGGCCTGTTTTCTTCTTCCCCTCTGTAGAATAAAAAATGTTACCTGCCATTTCAGTCAAGAATGAATGTTGTCCACCATCAAGCCACCAGCCACTGCAGCTCGCCTCTGACAATGCCCCCTGAGGGGAATTCAGATTAGAGAAAAACAAGATACTGGCCCTAGATAGCTAAGATGCATGTCAAAGGAATAATTTCAATGAGTCCAGACTCTTGCATCTTTGCACACATAGAAAAGCACTAAAATCATTAACTTGAGATGTCTGTTTTTCTCTGATTAGCTTTAATCTTTTGATGTTTGACTACATTGTTTTTTTCAGTAAAAACTCGTATATATCCTGGCTCCTTCCTTAACTCTGGGGAATATTTCCTCAGAGCTATCTGAGAGTCTGTCTCCTGGGCTATAGTCCTCAGTAAGGTCCCCAAGTAAAACATAACTCAAAACTTTTAAGTTTTGTGTTTTTCTTCAATCGATACCTCTGAAGATGTGAGTGCAATATTTTTCTTTGATTTCTAAGTCAACTAGAAAATTAGTGCATTTTTAAAAAAGTGCTAAAGAAAATTCAATGATCAGAGCATTAGGCTTAATTTTTTTTACACAAATAGGCCTTATTGCTACGGGTTCCAGTGACTTCAAACCTCTGGTGTTGTATTCTTTACATTAGGTTCATACCTGTGCATGCTGTGATCACCTGTGGTGCACATTAAGGCCATTGTATAAACCACTGCTGCACTTTCTGTATTTAAATTGCACAGCCCTCCCCCACCCAAGGTGCTTAAGTTGGGCAGATGGGCACAGGAGAAGTAGGAGCTGTGCTTTTGATCTCTCTGTGCTTTTGGTCTCTTTGCCCTGTAAGCAGGTGCTGATGACCGCCTCCACCCACTCCCCCCTGTCTACTGCTTCCCATCACTTTCCTTCCTTTTCTCCATCCCATTCTCCTCCTATTTCTCTTTCAATATTCTCTTACCCTCCTTGACTAATTTCTCTTTTTTTTTTGCAAAATGTGCTAAACACTTCACCAACTACAAGAAGGAAAATACCTCTCCTTTGTCATTCAGTAATCCGAGCTCCATTCAAAATTCTTCTAAATATACATGTCTCATATTACTGATAAAATCATGATCCCACTTCATCTCTCTTATCTCCATTCTGTTTAATAAATTAGCTAATTTCATCTAAATCTATGTATGGGTTTTGATGCGTAAGATGCAGCAGAGACATGGGCAGGCTCCATGGTGCTCTTTAATACTGAGCATCATTTGTTTTATGAGCTCATTAATAATAACCGTGGAGCCCACATCATTCACTTAGCACCATCTTCTAGCTTTGTGGGTTCTCCAAGGAGGAAACTAGAAGAATCACAGTGAAGAAAGGGCCAATCTTCAGTTCTCTCGCTGATGAGAGGCAAAACTAAGCCATCCATGGTCGAGGGGCTCCAGGGCTGTGGGCTTGGCCATTTGCCTAGCTGAATTCAGAACATCTTTAGATGTTATGAGAGCCAGTGACCCAGACCAGATGAGAATATCCAACTTGTGTGTGTGTGTACACCAGTTGTCCCACCCTCAGTTCAGCACTGTACCTGTCAACACTGCTGAGCAGCATAATTAGAATTCATCCCTAAGGTAGCTTCATGGATGCCCAACACGAAACCATAGGATTAAGTAGTACATTTCTCTGTGCTTCTCTCCCTGTCTATCTCTACCCAAACACATACACACGCACATACACGTGTGTATACACACACACAACGCTTTCTCCAAAAATTTTTTGCTAATTATTTTTGAGTGCTGGTTCGAAAAGGCAAATTCGTATTTCCATATTTTAAAAAATTTGACTTCACTATTAATTATTTACTGGAGAAGAGACCCATTATGATCTATTGATTCCAAGTATTGTATAGAAATATATATATAGAGAGAAAATTAAATCTTGTCATCTACCCATTTAACCAAAGCATCTTCATGAGGAACATTAAAATAAATAGTTATGCAGGTATATTACATAAAATATAGGCAAGAAATACACTTACTCCAGAAAATATTTAACATTAGTGTCTTACAGGCAAGGTACAGATTATCCGAAAAAATGTACATGTACTCAGAGTTTTATAATGGCCTTTTAAGATGTGGTCAGAATTGACAAAGACTGTATGATACAGCTGACTTTTCATCTAGTTTACTTTTCTTTTTCTTTTCTTTTCTTTTTCTCACGAAAGAAGTTGTTTCCTTAAAACAAAACTGCATAAAATTCTCACAATAAATTGATCAAGGTAAATAAATCAAAATCAAATTTACTTCTATTTGATGAAAACAGAAGCAACTGTGTTGAAGATAAAATAATTTTCTTCAAGTATATATTTATCCCTAAAGCTATGACATTTTTTCTAGAGTCACAATCAGTGAAAAATTTTACCTAATGCTTAGGATCATAATGATTTTTTATTTTAAATAGTGGGTAATAATATTATAGCTTTTATAATTAACCAACACTTAACAAGCAAGGTTGTTAACTCATCAACTTCAGTACAATGATATTTGCTATTATAGGAGACTGACCAATGAAAACAATTAAATGATGTCAACATGTCAAGTGAATGTAAGGCTGGGCAGCATTTGTAAAATCTTGAACTTTTATTTATAACTCTTAAATAGCTGTTCAGGAGTCTGAGAGTCTGAAAGTAAGTCCATTGATCTGAGAGGAAGAAATCAGTCAGGTGAATAACAACTACCTATACTGCAAGGTTTTTGTAACATCTTGATTTTTTGCATGAATGCATTTTTCTATTATTTTCTCCAGTCTCCATCTCTGACAAAGTTCTGAAAACTACATTTAACATTTTTCATTTCCAAGGATGACTTCACTTAATTCTTACCGAAGATGGTCTTTTCTTACATTGACTCTCTCTTTAGAATTTGATAAGAGAGGTGGGCAGCTTCTAGGACGGCCTCCCATGATTCTGCCTCCTGGTCTTCCAGCCCTGTGTAATCCCCTCCCCTTCCATGTAGGCTGTACAAAGAGAAAAACGGCAAAAGTGATGAAGTGGCATTTCTGAGTTTAGTTAACCCAAACCTGTGAGCAACATTTCCTGGAATGGGCATCCCTGCAGGGTGAATTAACCTGTACTCCTGGAGGCATGTGTTGTCACCAGTTCCTGAGGCTCTGGGAGTTCTGCAGTGCATATTGAGTTGTTCTCAGCTTTCCTCTCTGCCTGTGTATGATTGGTTTCTTTGAGTTTGCTTTCTAGCTTGTGTTGTTGTTTTCTTCTCTATTTTACTATAGTTTCACAAGTACATGTCTTTCTTAAAATCCACTTACCGTCCTTCTAGGAAGATGTGGTGAGGGATTAGAGGTAAACATTACATTCCACTGAATAGAACTCGAAGCCCTTGATATTTTTTTCTCCTTTATTCCACCTGATGTGTAGACTGAGGAACTCAGACCTATTCCTAGTAGAAACACAAGATCCAAAATACAAGCCTTACTCACTGGGACTCTACCAGGAAAGCAAAATGTCAAAGTAATATATTTCTATATTTCTCATAGAATGTTATCACATTTCTTATGTCTAAGTTATCTGCTAAGTTCTGCATTCAGAATATGCTACTTCTGACCTTATCCATATGTTTTTAGTGTCTCACATGATTCTTTATTCAGCTGAGTTCCTTTAAGACAATGTAGTCTCTTGAATTTGCAATTCAGGTAAAATATGAGTTTTACTTCTACTTCACAAAACTTTCATTTCTGCTACACAGTTTCAGTTTAAAGAAGAAATTCTGTAAGCTTCATAGTTTATTAAATATTAACTAAACAGAATAGGTTTTTATCTTATTTAAATCCATTAAGTCTCAAAAATGGGCATACTGATATTCATCGGAAATGTCTGCACAAATTTTGCTTTGGTATTAATTCTAGTATTTTGTAAATATATTTCAAATGTAGGAGAAGCAGGAAAAGTAAAAATAGTATGTTTTTTGTGCTCTGTGGGTATGAATGTGACACTGAGACATAGCAGGAAAAAGAGCGTCCACCTGTATATTTTACAAATATTTGACTACCTTCCATTCTACAGCATATATTACATCACTTAAAGCTATGGCGTGTATAAGTGCATATTATCTCTCACAGTTATCATGTAACAGTAATCATGGTACATGTCTTCCCACTCGGGATCAAAAATCATTCTTTAGGCAGATTGTAAATTTTTAAGAAAGTTTTTATCTAAAGGAAGGAAGCTCATTTGCCTGGCCTCCTCTGACCGTATCTCTTTTCAATAGTTCCTTTTTCCTACCCATTTTTTCCTCTCATCTGGGAATTTAGATAAGTTGATGTGGCATATTACTTTGGGGTACATACTGGCTGGTCAGCACAGCTGGACACATAAGGACACATGGCTGCTCTGAAGCTCTCTTTGCCAGTAGACACAGGGATCCACAGTACTCCCCTGTGTACTTAATTACAATAAAGATGATGCATTCTCTGTACTTCTTCAAAGAGAATGAAACCCCAGCAAAGTTTCCAACATGGGAGATCTTATCCTTATGGGAACAACATCAAATTCCTGTACAGACCTATGAATGGCCTCCTTCTTCCCTAAAAGTGCCTCATCATAGCCCAGACCAGGCCTATTTTCAGCCCTGATTTTTCTGGCTGTCTCTGAACACTTTGATACTTTCAGACACTCTCTTCCCCCTGGTGTTTGGAAACCCCTCTCCCTGGCTCCCTCTTTCGTTGACTCTCTTCAGTCAGGGAAAGTCTCCTGGATGTTCAGTCTCCAGGATGGCATGAATCAAATAAGAGCAAGATACAGTTGTAATATCACTCTTAATATTTGTATTTTTTTAAATGTGTTTTTAATTTTAAAGCTTCCCCCCCCCCCATCTTATTTCTTTCTGGATTGAAGATCTGAGTATTCATTTTCATAAGAAAATGTACAATAGACATATTAGCCTGATTTTGCTTATATGTTTATTAATTTTTTATACCTACTTAATTTCAAAAGAGATCTATGGTGACTTTATAATAAGAGGCACAAATATAACTGAGCCAATGAAAACTGTTTGAAATCATAAAAGTCCATTAATAAGAAAGGAGAAGATAGATGTATAATTGATATGCCTAAAAGGCACAGACTGTCAGAGTGGATCAGAAAACCACACCCAACTATATGACGTCTACAAATACCCCACTTTAAATATAAAGGTACATATAAATTAAAAGCAAAGAGTTAAAGAAGGATATACCATGCTAACACTAATCAAAAAAACGCAGGAGTAGCTATATTAATTGCAGAGTGGCTTCAGAACAAAGAAAATCATCAGGGATCTAGAAAGTCATTACATAATGGTAAAGTGTGCTTCATGGCATCAACATATGTGTAGCAAAATCTGATAGAACCACAAGGAGAAATAGATAAATCCACTATCACACATGGAAACTTTAACACTCATCTATTAGAAATGGACATATTCAGCAGCAAAAAATCAGTAAAGACATAGTTGAACAAATAACACCATCAAGCAACATGATATAATGGACATCTATAGACTACTTCATTCAATGACAGCAGAACACACATTCTTCTCAAGCTCATAGGTAACATTGACCAAGATAGACCACATTTTGGGCCATGAAACACACTTTAACATGTTTTAAAAAGTAGAAATCATACAATGACTGCTCTCAGACCACAGTGGATTTAAACTAAAAATCAATAACAGAAATATAGCCAGAATAGCCCAAAATTTGTGGAAATTAAACAACATACTTCTAAATAACACAGGCATTAAATAAGAAATCTCAAGAGAAATTAAAAACTATTATGAACAAAATGAAAGCATCAAAATCTGTGGGATGTAGCAAAAGCAGTGCTTCAATGGAAATTTATAGCATTGAATGTGTATATCATAAAAGAAGAAAGATCTAAAATCAATAACTATGGTTCTACCTTAGGAAACCAGAAAAAGAAGAATAAGTTAAATCTAAAGTCAGCAGGAGAAAAGATAGTGAAAATTAGAGTAGAAATCAATGAAAATGAAAACTGGAAATCAATAGAGAAAGCCAACAAAAGAAAAAGCTGGTTCTTTGAAAAGATGAATAAAATCTATAAGCTTTTACCTAGGCTAACTAAGAAAAAGTAATATAGTCAAAGTTCTAAAAAGAAGATGTAAATGATTATGTCTATATATTCAGAATCTCCACTATTAACTATCAAAATACTAAAAATTTTAAGAATTATGCATTTTCATTCCAGTTTATTTTAGTTTAATAAATGGTGGTTTATTATTGGGGAAAAAAAAAGAGTGAAGTCCATTTTACCAGAAACTAAGATTAGGTTATAAATAGTATACTTAAGAATAAAATGTTGTTCAGAACTTTTTTCTACAGTAAAAAAAGATTACTATGTGACACTATCTCTCTTTCTCTGATACAAAGTTATAGGTATCTTTAAAAATTTTCAGAACATTTAATGCATTTTGTGCTTAATCAATGGCATGGAATTGTGTTCATACATCTCATAATTATCCAACTTCCTGTACGTAAGCCCGTTGTGTTTTCATCATTTATCATATTTGTTCTTCTGTGTTCTTTTTTCCAATATGCTCTCTCTAGATGAATTTCGAGGTTGTGAACATTTTATGAAGTAAAATGATCTTAGAAAGCATTGTATTTTACAGCATGATGATTTATTATGCATAAAAACTGGATTTAGTTATAACTAAATATTCAACCAGAAAGAAATTAGTACTTTGTGAGGTTTTCCTTAAACTATATGTCACTAATTTCCTATTTTGGGTAATTCTTGAATGAATGAGATTTATGGTTCCTTCAGTGTGTCAAGTTAAAATGTTTTACTATTTTGTTTTTCTTTGAATGGCAGTCAAGTTTATTTATCACTCTCACACACGCAAACATATAGAGTTGTGTTTTCTCTTTTGCTTTCTGCATCTCTCTCTCTCGCTTTCATTTCCCAAAGCTTTGCTTTAACTTCTTTGCCTGAAAACATATAGTTGCTGATGCTGATATTATCTTTATCTTCATCATATCTTGATTTAGCTTCTGAGCATTGGGAATTTTGTGTACTATGAATATCTGTTAAATTCCTCATAATGACTAATAAGAAATCTGTTTTAATAAGTAACTCTGAGATTAACTTTTTAAGATAAAAAATTTATTCAAATACTTATCTTTGTCTTCTAGATTCCAAATAAATCTTATGATTCTTTCAATACAGTGAGCATAAGTATCAAATAGACTCTCAGGCTCTCTCCCATTGGAGATTCTAATTCGGAAGGCTGCAGCTGAGACCCAGGAATCCTCACTTGAGTTGACAATTACAATAATGCAGGAGACCTTCAAGATGGTGGAGGAGTGAGATGCGGAGATCACCTTCCTCCCCACAAATACATCAAAATTACATCTACATGTGGAACAGCTCCTATAGAACACCTACTGAATGCTGGCAGAAGACCTCAGACTTCCCAAAAGGCAAGAAAATTCGCAAGTACCTGGGTAAGGCAAAAGAAAAAAGAAAAAACAGAGACAAAAGAATAGGCATGGGACCTGAACCTCTGGGAGGGAGCTGTGAAGGAAGAAAAGTTTCCACACACTAGGAAGCCCCTTCATTAGTGGGGATGGGGTGGGGCAAGGGAAAGCTTCGGAGCCACAGAGGAGAGCACAGCAACAGTGGTGCAGAGGGCAAAGTGGAGAGCTTCCTGCACAGAGGATCAGACCCCAGGGAGAGGACTGGGGTTGGCTAAATGAAGACAGCCTGAAGGGGGCTAGTGTGCCACAGCTAGCCGGGAGGGAGTCTGGGAAAAAGTCTGGACCTGCCAGAGAGGCAAGAGACCATAGTTTTGGGGTGCACAGGGAGAAGGGCTTCCTACTCCATGTGCCCGCAGATGGGAGAGCACCACCTAAGCAAGCTCCAGAGATGAGCATGAGCTGCAGCTATCATCTTGGACCCCAGAGGTGGGCATGGATCGATAAAACTGCCACCACTGCCACCAAGAATCCTGTGTGCAAATGCGAGTCACTACTCACACACCCCCGGGTGTGCAGCAGCCTGTGCAGCATGTCACTGCCAGGGTCCCGTGATCCACGGACAACTTCCCCTGGAGAACACACAGCACACCTCAGGCTCTTGCAACGTCATGCTGGCCTCTGCTGCTGCAGGCTGGCCCCACGTTCCAACAATGACTACCGTACCCCTCCCTCTCCCAAGCCTGAGTGAGCAAGAGAGCCATAATCAGCCGCTGCTTTAACCCTCTTCTGTCTGGGTGGGGAAGAGAAGCTTGAGGGTGGCCTACACGCAGAGGCAGGGCCAAAACCAAAGTTGAACCACAGGAGCTGTGCGAACAAAGAAGAGAAAGGGAAATTTCTCTGCGCAGACGCAGGAGCAGCGGATTATATCCCCACGATCAACTTGATAAAGCCTGCATCAGGATATTTATTCAGGAATACCTGAATAGACAACGAATGTTCCCAAAATTGAGGCAGTGGACTTTGGGAGTGACTGTAGACTTGGGGTTTGCTTTCTGTGTCTGATTTTTTTTTGAATTTTATTTTATTATTTTATAGAGCAGGTTCTTATTAGTCATCAATTTTATACACATCAGTGTATACATGTCAATCCCAATCACCCAATTCATCACACCACCACCACCACCACCCTGCCGGTTTCCCCCCTTGGTGTCCATACGTTTGTTCTCTACATCTGTGTCTCAATTTCTGCCCTGCAAACTGGTTCATCTGTACCATTTTTCTAGGTTCCACATATATGCGTTAATATACGATATTTATTTCTCTCTTTCTGACTTACTTCACTCTGTATGACAGTCTCTAGATCCATCCACGTCTCTACAAATGACCCAATTTCGTTCCTTTTTATGGCTGAGTAATATTCCATTGTATATATGTACGACATCTTCTTTATCCACTCATCTGTCAATGGGCATTTAGGTTGCTTCCATGACCTGGCTATTGTAAATAGTGCTGCAATGAATATTGGGGTGCAAGTGTCTTTTTGAATTATGGTTTTCTCTGGGTATATGCCTAGTAGTGGAATTGCTGGGTCATATGGTAATTCTATTCTTTGTTCTTAAAGGAACCTCCATACTGTTCTCCATAGTGGCTGTATCAATTTACATTCCCACCAACAGTACAAGAGGTTTCCCTTTTCTCCACACCCTCTCCAGCATCTGTTGTTTGTAGATTTTCTGATGATGCCCATTCTAACTGGTGTGAGGTGATACCTCATTGTAGTTTTGATTTGCATTTCTCTAAGGATTAGTGATGTTGAGCAACTTTTCATGTGCTTCTTGCTCATCTGTTTGTCTTCTTTGGAGTAATGTCTATTTAGGTCTTCTGCCCATTTTTGGATTGGGTTGTTTGTTTTTTTACTATTGAGCTGCATGAGCTGTTTCTATATTTTGGAGATTAATCCTTTGTCCGTTGATTCATTTGCAAATATTTTCTCCAATTCTGAGGGCTGTCTTTTCGTCTTGTTTATGGTTTCCTTTGCTGTGCAAAAGCTTTGAAGTTTCATTAGGTCCCATTTGTTTATTTTTGTTTTTATTTCCATTACTCTAGGAGGTGAATCAAAAAAGATCTTGCTGTGATTTATGTCAAAGAGTGTTCTTCCTATGTTTTCCTCTAAGAGTTTTATAGTGTCCAGTCTTACATTTAGGTCTCTAATCCATTTTGAGTTTATTTTTGTGTATGGTGTTACGGAGTACTCTAATTTCATTCTTTTACATGTAGCTGTCCAGTTTTCCCAGCACCACTTATTGAAGAGACTGCTTTTCTCCATTGTATATCCTTGCCTCCTTTGTCATAGATTAGTTGACCATAGGTGAGTGGGTTTATCTCTGGGCTTTCTATCTTGTTCCATTGATCTATGTTTCTGTTTTTGTGCCAGTACAATATTGCCTTGATTACTGTAGCATTATAGTATAGTCTGAAGTCAGGGAGTCTGATTCCTCCAGCTCCATTTTTTCCCCTCAAGACTGCTTTGGCTATTCGTGGTCTTTTGTGTCTCCATACAAATTTTAAGATTTTTTGTTCTAGTTCTGTAAAAAATGCCATTGGTAATTTGATAGGGATTGCATTGAATCTGTAGATTGCTTTGGGTAGTATAGTCATTTTCACAATATTGATTCTTCCAATCCAAGAACATGGTATATCTCTCCATCTGTTTGTGTCATCTTTAATTTCTTTCATCAGTGTCTTATAGTTTTTCAGGTTTTTTCTCCTTAGGTAGGTTTATCCCTAGGTATTTTATTCTTTTCGTTGCAATGGTAAATGGGAGTGTTTCCTTAATTTCTCTTTCAGATTTTCATCATTAGTGTATAGGAATGCAAGAGATTTCTGGGCATTAATTTTGTATCCTGCTACTTTACCAAATTCATTGATTAGCTCTAGTTGTTTTCTGGTAGCATCTTTAGGATTCTCTATGTATAGTATCATGACATCTGCAAACAGTGACAGCTTTACTTCTTCTTTTCCGATTTGGATTCCTTTTATTTCTTTTTTTTCTCTGATTGCTGTGGCTAAAACTTCCAAAACTATGTTGAATAATAATGGTGAGAGTGGACAGCCTTGTTTTGTTCCTGATCTTAGGGGAAATGGTTTCAGTTTTTCACCATTGAGAACGATGTTTGCTGTGGGTTTGTCATATATGGCCTTTATTATGTTGAGGTAAGTTCCCTCTATGCCTACTTTTTGGAGGGTTCTTATCATAAATGAGTGTTGAATTTTGTCAAAAGCTGTTTCTACATCTATTGAGAATATATGGTTTTTATCCTTCAATTTTTTAATATGGTGTATCACATTGATTGACTTGTGTGTATTGAAGAATCCTTGCATTCCTGGGATAAACTCCACTTGATCATGGTGTATGATCCTTTTACTGTGCTGTTGGATTCTGTTTGCTAGTATTTTGCTGAGGATTTTTGCATCTATGTTCATCAGTAATATTGGCCTGTAGTTTTGTTTCTTTGTGACATCTTTTTCTGGTTTTGGCATCAGGTGATGGTGGCCTCATAGAATGAGATTAGGAGTGTTCCTCCCTCTGCTATATTTTGGAAGGATTTGAGAAGGATAAGTGTTAGCTCTTCTCCAAATGTTTAATAGAATTTGCCTGTGAAGCCGTCTGATTCTGGTCTTTTGTTTGTTGGAAGATTTTTACTCTTACACCACGATCAACTGGACAGCTACATGTAAAAGAATGAAATTAGAACACTCCCTAACACCATACACAAAAATAAACTCAAAATGGATTAGAGACCTAAATGTAAGCCTGGACATTATAAAACTCTTAGAGGAAAACATAGGAAGAACACTCTTTGACATAAATCACAGCAAGATCTTTTTTGATCCACCTCCTAGAGTAATGGAAATAAAAAAAAAACAAAAACAAATGGGACCTAATGAAACTTAAAAGTTTTTACACAGCAAAGGAAACCATAAACAAGATGAAAAGACAACCCTCAGAATGGGAGAAAATATTTGCAAATGAAGCAACTGACAAAGGATTAATCTCCAAAATATACAAGCAGCTCATGCAGCTCAATATCAAAATAACAAACAACCCAATCCAAAAATGGGCAGAAGACCTAAACAGACATTTCTCCAAAGAAGATGTACATATTACCAACAAACACATGAAAGGATGCTCAAGATCACTAATCATTAGATAAATGCAAATCAAAACTACAATGAGGTATCACCTCACACCAGTGAGAATGGCCATCACCAAAAAATCTACAAACAATAAATGCTGGAGAGGGTGTGGAGAAAAGGAACCCTCTTGTACTTTTCGTGGGAATGTGAATTGATACAGCCACTATGGAGAACAGTATGGAGATTCCTTAAAAAACTAAAAGTAGAACTACCTTATGACCCAGCAATCCCACTACTGGGCATATACCCTGAGAAAACCATAATTCAAAAAGAGTCATGTACCCCAATGTTCATTACAGCACTATTTACAATAGCCGGGACATTGAAGCAACCTAGGTGTCCATCAACAGATGAATGGACAAAGAAGATGTGGCACATATATACAGTGGAATATTACTCAGCCACAAAAAGAAACAAAATTGAGTTATTTGTAGTGAGGTGGATGGACCTAGAGCCTGTCATACAGAGTGAAGTAAGTCAGAAAGAGAAAAAGAAATACCGTATGCTAACACATATATATATAGAATGTAAAAAAAACAAAAAAAAGTTCTGATGAACCTAGGAGCAGGACAGAAATAACGATGCAGACCTAGAGAATCGACCTGAAGACACAGTGTCGGGGGAATGGTAAGCTGGGACAATGTGAGAGAGTAGCACTGAAATATATACACTACTAAATGTAAAAGAGAAAAATAGATAGCTAGTGGGAAGCAGCTGCATAGCACAGGGAGATTAGCTCGGTGCTTTGTGACCACCCAGAAGGGTGGGATAGGGAGGGTGGGAGGGAGGTGCCAGAGGGAGGGGATATGGGGATATATGTATACATATAGCTGATTCACTTTGTTATACAGCAGAAACTAACACAATATTGTAAAGTAATTATACTCCAATAAAGATGTTTAAAAAAAAAATCATGCAGATTCCACAGAAGGAAAACTCTGGGGGCACATGCAAGTTTGTCATCTCTTACAGAATAGGCTCACCCCTTCCTGTTAGATGACAGATGGAAGCAGACACTGTATCAGCAGTGTCCCTTTGAAGCTGGGCTGCAATTTGGGCAAGAAATCTCCTCTGACCACTTCAAGATTGCTCTCCACCACCCCTTCCTTGACTGAGGCCCTGGGGGTAAGGCTCAAGTCACAGCCTGTGGTGCTCCCTGAGGCTCTGGCTGGCCCTGAGCCCTAAGCCTTATCTCATTAATGTGGCTGGACTGCTAAAAGCTTCCCCAAAGGCCTTTGCTTGGGTTTTAGCTCCTGTCCATACAGCTTCTAATTGAACTTTGGCTTGGATTTCCCTAGTTGATTTATTAGTCAAACATTTACTAAGTTCAGCCACTTTGGGGCCTTTTTTCATATTATTTATAAGCCCTTGGTTTACTCTAATTTTCTAAAACTTACATGAAAAGTTTGTCCATGTCTTGTCACCTCTGCATAGAGTTGTCATTCTACTTGAATCATGCAAGAGAGCTGTCTAATAACCATCTGGCTATTTACTGTCAGCCCTCATCCCTCAGCATCTGTTAAGTAGGAGATTCACTTGTACACATGTCATTCCAAAGCTCACTATCCTAAGGGAAGAGGCATTAGGAACGGGAGGCGTTTGGTTAAGTTGATGAAAGATGGACCCCATTACGCTGCCATCTGTGTCACAGGGCTTGTTGCAATTCTTCTGTGCTCATCTGTTGATTTACAGACATTACTATTGTTTGACAACTGCCTAGTGTCAGAAATAAATCACTGGCTCATTTTTTTACCTAAATGTCGTTGATTCAACCATGCAAACATATTTGTACATCTCTCATGTGTTTAAAAAGTGACCATTTTAACTGAACATCTGCTTAGAAAATATTGGACAACATAGAATCAATGGCTATAAAAATAACTCTTGTATTGATAGCTTTAATAAACTTTTTCACTGAAACCACTTTGATGACCTATTCCCCATAGTTGGCCTTAGAGCCCTGCAGGTACACAGATGAGATGTGAGCTGCCAAAGTACACAGTAGCAGTCAACAGTAATCCAGGTTATCACAGGCACCTCTTTTCAAACCATGTGATTACCTAAATATTTGCAGCTGAGATCGTACTGTTAGCAATGACTCACTGAACAGCTGTCACTTCACTTCTGAAAGGGCAGTTTCCAATAGAGGAATCTTTAAAAGCTCATCTGTGACAAGAGAAAAACTAGATAGAATATATTAAACTTTGATAGAGACCTAGATAACACCAATGTAGTTTTGCATTGTTCAAATTCCTTAAGCACCACTTAAAGTATCAAAGAATCATCTGCTAAATTAACCCAACACTTAGGTGCATATCTTGGTGGTTATCAGTTTCTTATCTGCTAGTATAGAAATTTAGGTAAATTGTCACATTCAGTGCTTAATGTGAACGATTAAGTCTCTTCTCAGTCACTTCTTAGATCTCATGTTCATTTATTGTGTTTCACCCACTGCTACCATTCCAGAGTAAACTGTAGTTACTTTATCTCTAATCCTACTAACTGGATTCCTCATACCAACTGAACTCTTTTATTTTCTTCAGACTGAAGCCAGAGTTCTCTTTTCATAACACAAATCTAATAATTTTATCTGCCTCTTATGTGTGCGCGCCCATGTGCGCACACACACACATTATTAAATCTCATTACTTGTTTCTCATTGATCTCGGGATAAGCACCAACATCTTTCCACGGTCTCTAAGGTCCTGGATGACCAGGACCATACCTGGATCTCCAACCTCAGCCGGTGCTTTCCCTCCATCCTTCCCTCCCACAGCCACACAGCCTTTTCCCCAATTGTTCATGCCTTCTTCACCATGAAGCTTTGTGGATGGTGTTTCCCCTGAAGAATCTATCAGCCCCGCAGTTAATGCTCACTCCTCCGGACCATCTCAAGCATCATTTCCTTTGGTGTCACTTTGGCAGCACATATACTAAAATTGGAACCATATAGAGAAGATTAACATGGCCCCTGGGCAAGGATAACATGCAAATCCGTGAAGCGTTCCATATTTTTCTCACAGACTTAGAGACGAATTTATGGTTACCAGGGGGGAAGGGTGAGAGGGAGGGATAGATTGGGAGTTTGGGATTGACACGTACACACTGCTATATTTAAAATAGATAAACAACAAGGACCTATTTTATAGCACAGGGAACTAGGCTCAATACTCTGTAATAACCTAAATGAGAAAATAATTTGAAAAAAAATAGATACATGTATATGTATAACTGAGTCACTTTGCTGTACACCTGAAACTAACAAAACATTGTTAAAAAATGATACTCCAATATAAAATAAAAATTTAAAAAGTATCACTTTCTTTGGGAAGCCCTTCCTGCCTCTACTGTCTAGGTTTGAGTTCCTCTGTAAAATCTCAGAGAACTGAATTTCTTTCCTTCAGACCATTTACTTCAGAATAAAATAGCTTGTTTACTATTGTGTTTAATTATATCTTCTTCACTACACTTTGTCTTCATTAGAAAATAGGCTGATGTGTTTTCCTTCTCTGTAAGGTTTTCCATTTTTATTACAGGGACAGTAATAGAGTGGGTGCTCAAAATATATTTTGAATGAATGAATAAATGTGTCTTAAAATAATGATGTGTCTTAATATAATATTATATATTGTTACTAAAACATTACATTTTAAAATAACTTTCATATTTAGTATGAATCTAGAATTATACATCCAGTCTGATAGTTTTATTTATTTATTTATTTAATTTTGAGCAAAGGTATGCATTTTATTTTTTATTCATTTTTAAACATCTTTATTGGTGTATAATTGCTTTACAATGGTGTGTTAGTTTCTTCTTTACAACAAAGTGAATCAGCTACACGTATACATATATCCCCATGTCTATATCTCCTCCCTCTTGTGTCTCCCTCCCATCCTCCCTATCTCACCCCTCTAGGTGGTCACAAAGCACCGAGCTGATCTCCCTGTGTTATGCGGCTGCTTCCCACTAGCTATCTATTTTACGTTTGGTAGTGTATATATGTCCATGCCACTCTCTCACTTCATCCCAGCTTACCCTTCCCCTTCCCCGTGTCTCAGGTCCATTCTCTATACCTGCGTCTTTATTCCTGTCCTGCCCCTAGGTTCTTCACAACCATTTTTTTTTAGATTCCATATATATGTGTTAGCATACAGCATTTGTTTTTCTTTCTGACTTACTTCACTCTGTATGACAGACTCTAGGTCCATCCACCTCACTATAAAAAGCTCAATTTCATTTCTTTTTATGGCTGAGTAATATTCCATTGTATATATGTGTCACATCTTCTTATCCATTCATCTGTCGATGGACACTTAGGTTGCTTCCATGTCCTGGCTATTGTAAATAGAGCTGCAATGAACATTGTGGTACATGACTGTTTTTGAATTATGGTTTTCTCAGGGTATATGCCCAGTAGAGGGATTGCTGGGTCGTATGGTAGTTCTACTTTTAGTTTTTTAAGGAACCTCCATATTGTTCTCTATAGTGGCTGTATCAATTTACATTCCCACCAACAGTGCAAGAGGGTTCCTTTTCTCCACACCCTCTCCAGCATTTACTGTTTGTAGATTTTTTGATGATGGTCAGTCTGACTGGTGTGAGGTGATACCTCATTGTAGTTTTGATTTGCATTTCTCTAATGATTAGTGATGCTGAGCATCCTTTCATGTGTCTGTTGGCAATCTGTATATCTTCTTTGGAGAAATGTCTATTTAGGTCTTCTGCCCAGTTTTGGATTGGGTTGTTTTTTTTCATATTGAGCTGCATGAGCTGCTTGTAAATTTTGGAGATTATTCGTTTGTCAGTTGCTTCATTTGCAAGTATTTTCTCCCATTCTGAGGGTTGTCTTTTTGTCTTGTTTATGGTTTCCTTTGCTGTGCAAAAACTTTTAAGTTTCATTAGGTCCCATTTGTTTATTTTTGTTTTTATTTCCATTTCTCTAGGAGGTGGGTCAAAAAGGATCTTGTTCTGATTTATGTCATAGAGTGTTCTGCCTATGTTTTCCTCTAATAGTTAGACAGTGTCTGGCCTTACATTTAGGTCTTTAATCCATTTTGAGTTTATTTTTGTGTATGGTGTTAGGGAGTGTTCTAATTTCATTCTTTTACATGTAGCTGTCCAGTTTTCCCAGAACCACTTATTGAAGAGGCTGTCTTTTCTCTATTGTATATTCTTTCCTCCTTTATCAAAAATACTAACTGATAGTTTTAAACATGCAAAAACTCAGGGGATATTTTTCCTGTGAATGTTACTTGAGGAGACTCTTGGAGAATAGATGTCTTCTCATCAAGACTTGCCAGCAAAATAAGGCAGAAAGATTGGCAATGAACTTTGTATATATTAATTTTGAGACTAAAACAGATGTGGCAACTGGAGCCTGGACATAATAAAAATGTTATATGTCCTGACAACGTAGGATTGATATATTAATGAAAAATCAAGGGGAGAGGTGAAAGAATGTGGAAGGAAGAACAGTTTATTTGATTGCCTCATCTGAACAAGATGAACTGGGTAAGGGCAGAGGCATGTAGTAATTACAAAATTAATTGATAGATAATAAATATTTTCAAATCAGGAAAATGAAATAAAATAATTCCCTTCTCTTCACTATTCTCTACTTCTGGAACCTCACTAACCTTTATTTGGTCTATCTCAATTGGGATTCTCAATCTCTCTTAACTTCTCTTTCATTTACGTTTCTATTTCATAATATTACAGTATCATGTTCAGAGGATAGTTCTCATTCTAGCCCAAATAAATACAATTTCATTTCAGAATAAATTATAAAATTATAAATTATATTATAAATTGCTACTTCTGCTAATCTTCTGTTCACCTCATATTTTGAGGTTTATCTTTTTTTAATGTAATTTGCACTTCCAAGATGTCCAATTGACTATTTTCTTATTTTTTAGCCCTGTATTAATATAACAGCATTATTTTTTCCTTATTTAATTATTAATTTTGTTTTTATGGTTATTGAAATTAAGGAAGGAAATTGGTTTCATTTATGAGTTAATATGTATGGATCATGGATATAAAATAATCTATGAAATGAAGAAATAGACATTCTCAGCCAGAAAGGCCATGAGATCTTAGCTTATCTGGGAAATTTCACAACTTTTGAGGAATTCCACAGGATGTGGAGTTGAGTATTTCATTAGATTTTATCAAACTCAAGAGAAAAGAGGAGGCCAAAACTAACAGTGGCATTGTATTACAATTTCCTTATTATTCCAGTTTTTGCTTTTCATGTGGACAGTAGTAACCATGGAGAACCAAATACATATTAAAAATTCAGAAAAATGCCAGCCTTATAGGAAAAATAGCTTATGCTAGGCCTAAAAATAAAAGCCATTCTATTGGTTTTGAACAACCTAAGAGCTACATGCAAGCTCTTCTTGCTCAAACTTGAGGCTCATGAGGTTTGCATGTGAGGGACATGTATATCATCCACAATAATCTGATTTCTTGTCAGACAGTTGAAGACCCTGCCTTGTCAAGCTGCTGTGCATTTAATGCAAGAAAGCTTAAAATGAACACAAGTGAGCTTTAATTCCACATCTCCTGCAAGATATACCTCTCAGATTCCAAATATGATAGTGTCTGAGCATATGACTTGGTGTCAGAAACTGCCAAGCCTATCTTGAATTCAGTAATAAACCTTTCTAAACCAACCAGCATGTCAATCTTTTGGCAGATATTATAATTTTTATCAACGTTGAGAAATGCATTCCCTTGAGGGTCCATTGTCAATGACACATATGGAAAAGATTAAAGCAGTCATCCCCTCCCCCATTGAAGAATAATGCCCAGGCAGATGCAGTCCCACATAGACCAGTGAAGTGAGAGCTCTGCCAAGATATTATATTTATTGTGAATAAGTGTTTTATATTTTCAAATGAAATAAAGACATTAATTCTTCTGGAATTGTCCTTGAAAAATAATTTTTAATGGATAAATTTCCAAGTTTATCTGTTGAGTTTCTTCATTACCCATTTAAGAAATAATGATATTGTCCATTAAGTTTCCGTTGACTTGTGGAAAGTGGAAAGGAGGAAACTTAAGCTTATTTGCTCATGTTTTAGGTTTCAGTTTGGTTGAGTGCAGATATTTACTGAAAAAAAAAATCCAGAGATAAGTGACTCCTGTTATTATATTTCTATTTTGAGCATGTGTGACAGGAAAGCTAAAAAGTGAAAGCCATGTATTTTGTGAACCAGTAATGAACAATCGGAATTTGAAATTAAAAACGCAATACATTTATATTAGAACCTCAAAATTGAAATACTTAGATATGAATCTAACAAAATATGTGTACAAGATCTGTACTGGGGAAACTTTAAAGCACTGATGAATGAAAACAAATGACTAAGTAAATGGAGAGATATTCCATGGGTAGGAAAACTCAATACTGTCAAGATATCAGATCTTCCCAGCTTAATCTATGCACTCAACACAATTCTAGTCAAAATTCCAGCAAGTTGTTTTGTATGCATTGGTGTACAGATTCTAAAGTTTATTTGGAGACCCAGAATAGCTAACACAATACTGAGGGAGGAGAACAGAGTAGGAGAGCTGACAATTCCAGATTTAAGGACTTACTATAAAGCTACAGAAAGGAAGACAGTGTGATATTGATTTAAACAAAAAAAGATAGATTGATCGATCAATTGATGAAACGGAATACAGAGCCCAAGATAAATTCACATAAATATAGTCAACTATGTCAATGTAGGTTCATAGGTTGTAGCAAATGTACCACTTAGGGGTAGGCTGTTGATAGTGGGGAAGGCTGTGCATTTGTGAGGATGAGGGTATATAGGAATTCTCTGTACTTTCTGCTCAATTTTCTGCGACCTAAAACTGCTTTAAAAATAGCCTATTTTCAAAAAATGTATACATTTTAATTTCCTTTAATAAGAATGATCACAAAAGAAAATATTAGAAATAGTAATTAATGAACTATAACAATATATTACAATTAAGGTAGTTTAAAGCTATGCAACAAAAAAGACAGAATTACAATCATGAATATTTATTTTTCAAATAAAATTATTAGATAAACAAGAAACATTAGGTGGTGCTTAAATAGAAACAAATCATTGAAAAAAATAAGGTATTAAGGTAAATGGCTGTGTCTCACTTTACCTGTTGGGTTTTCTCTACCCTCAGATATGTCCTTCCACAACCCTGACTTACACATAATCCACACGTGGAGGGCAGTTGCCCATGGTTCAGCCTCCAGCACAATAACTTGCAGCTGTGAAATCGGTAGCCTGTAGACTCTAACTCTGGAGAAATCACAGGAATTGGTTTCATGGATTTAAGAGAACCTAAAATGGTTTTTCTAATGTATAACCTGAACATGAAAGTATTAATTGGCAAGAATAAAAATTGCCTGGGACACATGAAAAGATGCTCAACATCACTAATTATTAGAGAAATGAAAATCAAAACTTCGATGAGGCACCCCCTCACACCAGTCAGAATGGCCATCATTAAAAAGTCTACAAACAGCAAATTCTGGAGAGGGTGTGGAGAAAAGGGAACCCACCTACACTGTTGGTGGGAATGTAAACTGGTGTAGCCACTATGGAAAAGAGTATGGAGGTTCCTCAAAAAACTAAAAATAGAGTTGTCATATGATCCTGCAATCTCACTCCTGGGTATGTATCCAGGCAAAACTGTAGTTTGAAAAGATACATGCACCTCGATGTTCATTGCAGCACTATTTACAATAGCCAAGACATGGAAGCAACCTAAATGTCCATCGACTTTTGTATGGATGGATAAAGAAGATGTGGTACACATATACAATGGAATACTACTCATCTATAAAAAAGAACAAAATAACGCCATTTGCAGGTATGTGGATGGACCTAGAGATTATCGTACTAAGTGAAGTAAGTCAGAACGAGAAAGACAAATACCATATGATATCAGCTATATGTGGAATCTAAAATATGACACAAATGAACTTATCTATGAAACAGAAACAGATTCACAGACATAAAGAACAGACTGGTGGCTGACAAGGGGGAGAGGTGGTGGGGGAGAGATAGATTGGGAGTTTGGGATTGGCAGATGAAAACTATTATATAGAGAATGGTTAAACAACAAAGTCTTACTGTATAGCACAGGGAAGTATATTCAATATCTTGTGATAAACCATAATGGAAAAGAATATGAAAAAGAATGTGTGTGTGTATATCTATATCTACATATCTATGTATAACTGAATCACTTTGCTGTACAGCAGAAATTAACACAACATTGTAAATCAATTATACTTCAGTAAAATAAATTTAAAAAAAGAATACGGATGCACACATTTGGAGAGAGTTCCAAGCTAGAGATGTAGTTAAGGGAGTCAACATCATTTCAAGAGGTGAAGTCCAAGGACAAATTAGGTTTCTCAAGAATAACCGTGCAATGAGAAGAGGACCAAGATCCAAATCCTTGAATTAAGGTGTATCCATTTAAAGACAGACCATGAAGGAGAAAAGGAGGGGAAGCAGAAAAATAGAGTGAATCTGAAAGAAAAAGGAAAAAGAAACTGATGGAAATGTTTTAAGTCACAATTCTGCAGAAAAAGCAATATTAGGACTAAAATAAGCTAGATGGCTGTGGATTATGAGGATAAAAATTAGATTGGAAAGGAGTGAAGAGTAAGTGAAAGGGAAGTAAGTGGGGACAAGTAGAGACCATTCTTTCATGGAGCAGAGGAGAGATATTTGTAAGAAAATATGGCCAAAAGAGTATTTGCTTATTTTCAGAAGAGTGATAATTAAATAAGTTTACAATCTCATGGTGAGAAGCTGGTAGAAAGGGAAGAGTTAAAGGTTCCAAAGCAAAGTGGGCTAATTCAAAGGAGGTAAGAGTAGACAGATCTGATTTTTCTGAAGGTATGCCTCAACTGGATTGGAAGGAAAGGCAAACAAGAATGTCTGGGCTGCAGACACATTTTAGGGGCACGATGTATCTCAATCTGAAGGCAATTGTCTCTCAGGACTCCACAAAATTGAATATGCCTTTGTAGAATATCCCCTTGTGGAATATGTTTTCCCATCTTACATCAGCCCCAACAAATTTCAATTCCAAGATTCAAAACAATGAGGAATCAGTCCAGAGCTCTGGCAGATGTCTCCTTAATGCAAAGAGAGCAATTTCTATAATGTGGACAATTTCTGAAAACAAACAGCAGTCAGTCTTTATTACTTGGATAAACATTTGCAAGCAAATCTTTTCAACTAGGTCAATAATGTTACCAAGTGGGCTAATGTGGTATTTTGAGATAGGTCTATTATTTATCTGATTTTTTTCTTGTCTCACAAATGTATTTGCTTACGAACCAGCATTTGTTTCTTAAAGCATTTCTCTGCTCCTGTTGAAGTGCAGTTTCCATTTGAAAACACAATATGCTGTACAAACAGCATAATTAGCCTCCCAGTGAAAGAATGAACCTACAAATGGATATGGACAGACCATATATGACAATAGAACTCTACCCATAACTTCTGCAACAATCAGCCAAGAGAAGTCAGAACTTGGTCAATGAATGCCAACTTCTTTATTTTGTGCTCCTGTTTCCAATTCAAGAGCAATCAAAGAAAGCCAAATATGGTCCCCAAACCAATAACATAAGATGCTCCATTTCTGGTTTGCCCACCTTTAGCTTCCCCAAGCCAACAGCTTCTATGCTTAGCATCTCTGAAGCCTTTCCTTTATTTTCACTTATAAAACTTTCCCACTTCCCTCTATGCCTTCGAATCTTTGCTAAACACAAATGACAGTGGTTTATCCCTATAAATAGCTTCTGTTTTTTTTCTAACTTGAGTGGTCTTTGTTTATTTTCACACCAGTAACCAACTGTAAAAATGTTGCCACCCCAAGAGTTGGGAGATGAAGGCCAGCGATGGTAGCTCAGAGGTTCAAATTAAAACATAACTGCTTTGCTTCATTAGCAGAGAAAATGTCACCATTGTTCCATTAGGTCACATTTTGCATCTTTAAATTTGCAAAGGGATTGCCAGAAAATTGCTTGCATTTCTCAAAACTGCTTTACATGGTAACAAACTAGCACTGCCTACATTTAACTGTTTCAAATTCTGACTTAGTGGAATTTATTCAATGTCATATAATATGTAAATAGTATGTTAGGATTTAAAACTTCCTTGTTTTATAATGTAAAGTGTCTAGGGCAATGTTTCTCAAATTTGAATGTGCCTATGAATCACCAGGGGATCTTGTTAGATGCAAATTCAAATAAGCTCCTGAGGTATTGCAGAGCTTTGAGTAGCAAGGATCTAAGGTGTTAAGGTTGCTCATACAGATATCTGCTTTCAAATAGAAAGTGAATAGATAAGAATGAAAAAATACTAATTAGTACATTTAATTCAATAGATACCCTCACCTGAAACCCAAGAAGAAACTGTGTCCATTTAACATTGTGATGAGTTTGCAAAACTGTAAACTTTGAGAAGACAGTCCCCACAAGACTGCCTTCACTTTAACACCAGCCACAAGTTCAGAGGTAGAGGAAGAAAAGGGCAATACCCAGGGGACTGAAAGCAGAACTGCAGGTCCTAGGAGAAGTGGAGTCTCATACTCCCTCCCAGGGAACACTTGGAAGAGCTGACAAGATCTATGAGGAGAACAGCCAGAATTTAGGAGAAACTTTATCAAAGATTCCTCATGCACTCTTGTGTTTCACTTACCTCCTTCTGTATAACAAACCACCCAAAACCTAATGGCTTTAAACAACAACATTTATTCAGCAACAGACAACTAAAACAAGGGAGAGTATCTTGTGGTATGGCTTACTGGGGGCCATTAGAACAATAATTCACCCCATCTTGGAAAGAAAGCTCATTAAGTTTGAGGGAATATGCAAGATCTGGACACGGAAGTATCAGCTCTCTGTGGGGACAAGGTGTACAGAAGATCACATGGCCTTCTTTTCCTGGTACCACATGAGCTTCCTGTATTCTCATGCTGCCCTGGAGAAAAGAGCCCCCACCTACCCACTCAGCCACTACAAACACATACACACACAAAAGGAGAGAGGAAGAAGAAGGAGGAGGAGGAGGAGGAGGAAGAGGAGAAGAAGGAGGGGGATGGGGAAGGAGAAGGGAAGGGAGTGGGGGAGGGGAGGAGAAGGAGGAGAAAGGCTAAGATTGAATTTTTTGACAGACTGGTACCACAGTAGTAGTATAGCACAATGATATGACAGTAGTTGCTGAGATTTTAGGTTACCCTGGAATGGGCCAAATAGGATTTCCCAACACTTGGCTTTGATTTCATATGTGTAGGAGTATCATTTGCTCTTCTCAGTCATTTTAGTAATATTCTAGTACTGCAACTTTCTTAAATTACTTCAGGAAAAGATAAGACAACCACCACCATAATGCGATAGGGGGTGTGTGGGGGGCTAAAGTCTAATGCCTTTCCTGTTCTATGTTAAATCCTTGACCTGCCTTTGCTCATTTAATTCTCTCAGCATTCTGTACAGAATCCTATATTATCTTTGTTTTTATAAAGATGAAACCAAAGCTTAAAGGGGGTTCTCATGGACATTCTCAGAGTCCATTCTCATGACCATTATATTTCATGGCTACATAAGTGAATTACAGCAGCACTTTGTCATCACAATAATTTCACTTAGAGAAGATTTAATGTGCCAATCACAAATCTTACTAGAAGATGAAATCTTGCTCAGAATAAAAACCCTATATAGAAAATTATTTTTAGTATTATACTTATGTCATATATTTCCCACTTGGGACATTTCCCTCCCCTGGTTTACTAATTAAACAATTAAATCATGGACTTCACCCTTCCACTAACTAATAGATTTGAGGGGGTTTTCTTTTGTTGCTGTTTTTGGTCTTGTTTTTATTGTCACTATTGTACCACATTGTGGTAATCTGGAAATTCAAGTGCTTGGTGTTAAAAATCATTATGGGTATAATTATCTTCTAACATGTTTTAATCTATAGAACATCTATATGATTTCTACATATTTGCCTCATTATTGGCTGTCCTGAAACTAAACATAAGAATAGAAGCCATCAAATCAAGATTCACCTGTAGTACCTATAAATTTGGGTGAACTTTTCTTTTTTGGGGATACTCAAATATCCCTAGGGTTCTGACCTGTCAAGAGGGGAATCTTCCTTACTCACTTGTAAGCTGGACCCTGTAAGTCAAGTACCAAGCCAGCTTTCCCAAGAGATCTTTGAAATCATTGGTTCCATAAGGTCAACTTTAGTTCCTTAAAAGTTGCTAGTCATACCTGATTAAGCAAGCATTATTCTCAAATATGACATTCTGGGCAAGGTCTTGATTGCATAATCAACTTTTCCAATTATATCCTGCTAAAAAGGAGGACAACTTCTTACTGAACTTATGCAAATCATTTTACTGCCATGCAAAGTAAGAAGTTTGAATAAAAGTTTATGAATTGTGCAGTGTCCATGTTTTGGGGAAAGAGTCAGTAAGAATAATATTACATCATTTAAAATGTTTCATTGCAGTTTACAGAAGCAGATTCTACTAAATTGTTATGAATTGTTATGAATCTGTAGAGGACAGAGACTTAAAATGACTGTGATTAATTTATTACCAGTGATTTTCAAGTCTGAGGGTTCTGATAAGAGTTCATAACAAGAATAATCAACTGACAAGGAAATTTGGCTTTTTCTGGGGCATACAAAACATGATATAGTCAGAAAGAAAAGTTTTAGACAAAATGTCTATAAGTACACCAATTTAGCATATTTTCAAAAAAGGTATAGAGTGATACATCTCATATATAAAAATGAATGAACATAATTTTTGTAAGGGAAAAATCTTGACAAGTATATAATTGTGAGATATAATATACACACTACACCACGAATAAACCAAGAGTATCAAATAAAGAGATGCAGTAAATTTGAAGTAGGTCCTAGACATCTGTATATTTACAAAATTCCATAGGTAAATCTGATGTACATACCCATCTGAGAACCACTGGCCTAGAACATGCTAGATTCAAAATGAAAAAGAAAGGTGTGGTCAAGTAAGCATTTTATATAATAATTTAAATTATGACTAATAATACTACACTGCCATTGCCTAATATAAGGCAAAGCACCACCAGGACTCCAAAAATAGAGGAAAACTCAGCATAACTATTTCATATTTTAGTGTTTCTCCTAATGTTATAACATATGGAAAGTGAGGGCACGGTCAAATTTTTGGGGACATCTCATGAAGCGTATACTTTCTAAAATGGTTATGTTAAAGGACATTTGATTTAAATTTAACTTAGATATGACTGAGCATTTCTACTGATTTGATCACTCTTCCCACAAAACTCATCAATACTAATATGTCAAAAAAATTTTTAAAAACTAGGGACTTCCCTGATGGTCCAGTGGTTAAGACTCTGAGCTTCCACTGCAGGGAACATGGGTTTGATACCTGGTCAGGGAACTAAGATCCTGCATGCCATGTGGCATGGCCAACAAGACAAAACAAAAAACTAATTACTTTTAGAGCTCCTTTCTTTATAAGGTGAAAGAACAAATCTTTGTAAATTATCAGGTATATTCTGGAGAATCTCTGAGTTTTAGGTGCAAAAGATATCTTGAAAATTTTCATTTGTTTTTATTATATTTAGGAACTGATTTTATGAAAGTGAAAATTAAAAAAAAAGATGTTGTCAAAGGTAATTTGGAAACTTAATCAGGATCATGGGTGCCTGAGGGAAAAAAAACTGGTTACCTATTTAATCAAAGTAACAATAAATATCTATAAATAAACACAGAAGGTAATATGATTGTTAAAAAAAAACCTCTTAGGTCTTTCATAAATGAGGAACCTTTGTTTTCTTAAATAATGAAAGGAATAATAATGACAATACAAAGCAGAAAAAATTATTTCAGTATATCACAGAATGCTCTCTAGGGAGCTTATACAGAAAAGTAAAATAATCCTTTGTAGTAGGTGGAATTCTAAAGATGTTCCCACAAGGTTCCTGTCCCCGGTGAGTCAATCAAACACCAATCTAGGTACTGTTATAAGGAGACTTTTCAGATAGATGTAATTAAGGCTACTAATCAGCTGATTTTAAAATAGGAGACTTTCCTGGGTTATCTGGGTAACCTCAATGTAGTCCCACAAGCCCATAAAAGTGGAGGAGGAAAGAAGAGAAGGCTTTAGAGATGAGGTAAAAGTGGAGGTCAGAGACAATAAAAAATGGAAGACTTGATCGCCCATTGCTGGCTTTGAAGCTAGCATGAGTTAAAGAATGTAGGTGGCATCTAGAAACCGAGAAAAACCTCTATTGACTTCCAGGAAGGAAACAGAACTCAGTTCTACAACTATGAGGAACTGATTTTAGCCAACAACCCATCAATAATAAACCTAAAAGCTGATTCTTTCCCAGGCTCTCTAGAAAGGAATGCAAGCCCTGCCAACATTTGATTTTGGCCTGTAAGAATCTAAGCCAACAACTGTATAAGGCACGCTGTGCCTGGACTTCTGATTACAGAATTGTGAGGTAATAAATGGCTGTTTATTACTTTAAGCCCCCAAGTTTGTGGTAATTTGCTATGGTTGCAATAGAAAACTAGTGCACCATTCATATTGTAGGCAAGGCAATAAACATTAAACCCGGAAACAAGTCTATCATAATCCAACAAACTTTGCTAAGATGTTAACACTTTTCATGGTTATTCAAACTACGGTAAATAAGTCAAGGCAAATAAATTCACTTTCTAAGTTTTGTCTTTCATTATGTTCTTTCCTGTTCCAAAAATAACTGATACTTTATGTCTGATATCAGGAGTCCTGTGAGGTCAGAATTAATTTTATGGAAATGCCAAGAAATTATTCACATAAAATATGTTCATTGTTGCTATTTTTAAATGAGTCAATAAATAAAATTTTATAATTTCTCAATTTCAGTTCCGAACCGCTTATGTTAATTATCAACTTTAACCAAAGTAACTAATTTCTATTTTACAGAAGAAACTGGAGAGTAGAAAATTGTGAACTTTGCATCATATACCAGCATCTTAACAGAATTGCAGGACTTTTCAGTATTCATAACAACTGTGTAAAACCTCAGATATCCCTTTTACAACTTCTCAAAGTGGCAAAAAATGCATACATTTGTTAACATGTCTCAAAGATATAGCTTCTCTGAGGCATATAAATTAAAAAGCAAAAGTGTGTTAACCTAAAGTTATGCTAAATAGTCGAACTACTTGGAAACGACCTAAATAGCCAACGATTACTCATTAAATATCGCAATTTAATATCAGTACAAGTTATTGATAAGTTACTCAAAGATATTAAAAATTACATTCAAGCCTTGTAGTAGGATTTAGCTATCATATCAAGCATCCATATGAAGAAGGGAGGAAAAGAAGGCTGCTGCCCATGGATAAGAGAGAGACCTTGGAAGTGACTTCTTCAGCTTCCATCAAGTTTTCAGATTCTGGAGCCCTGGTCAACATCTCAACTGCAACCTCATGAGGGACCCTGAGCTAGAACCACCTGGCGAAACCACTCCCAGATTCTTAACCCTTAGAAACTATGTGAGCCATTATATACTTGTTGTTTTAAGCTTCTGTGCATGTTTAGGGGCAATTTATTTTGCAGCAATAACTAATTAATATGCACATGGGTGACAAGAGGCATCATGATTGTTGAATGGTCTCAGTAATACACAATTCATGATGATGCTCAGCTTGGCTGGTGAATCTTTTGTCCTTTTTAATATTTTAATTTCTTGACAGCACTCAAAATCTATATTTTCATCCTTTTTTTCTTTATCTGTACAATCTTTAAGAATCATCAATGCAAGTGCTGTTAAGCTAAAAATCATTTAAAACAATTTTCATGGTGTAGTTCCTTCCCGAAGAGACAAGTGTTTTTTTTATGGACAGTAGAAAAATGTGATTTCCATTCAGTGGACACATCACTGAAATGTGCTTCTATCTTGTGATCTGACAAAATAGTTTATCTTTTTTATGGACCAAACCTACTACTTACAAAGAAAATCCATGCAGGCATTTGTCATTTCTAAATGCTTCAACAAGGAAAACAAATAAAAATAAAAATCTTCCTTTTTTTGTTTACTTTTAAAGAGATTTTGTTTGTAGCAACTTTTTACAGTGTAAAAAAATGTGAAAATGAAGATTTAAAAATGATCAAGTAATTCCATAATCTTGGCACACCGCACAAGACACAAAGTGAAGATGACGCATACTGCAATAATCTACTTATTTCCTTATGTTGTTTACACCTTAAATAATAATTTATTTTTTGAAAAGTATTAATTAAAAATGAGAATCCACACATGTTGGGCTCCAGCAGAATCATAGAATTTAAAAAAATTTTTGCCTTAATTTTTGGGGAGGCCCTGATTGTGAAATAAAACCCTAGTTATTTGTTTTCAGTTTAATTTTGGCAGTTTTATAACCAAATAAATAAGTGGCCTCTCCTTAATCCTCTATCACTGTTTTTAAGATAAATGCTGTCATCCACAATCACACTGGAAATTTCACTGGAAAAAGTAACATTCCTTTATTCAAGCAGGCATTACGTATGAATAGAATACTCGAGTTCTAAGACTTTTCAGTTACATGTATAGAAATATTTTATCATTTTTTTTGTTATAGAAACAAGTTGTACCAGGGTTTAATAGAAAGAGCTCTATATTAAACCTGAGAAATCCAAAAACACTAAATCTAAACAAACAAAAATTATGGAACAACTTCAGTCTTATTTTTCTGTCACTTATTAATCACCTTAAATAAGAACAATTTCTCTGTAAATTACTTTCTTTAAATATTCACCTCCTTAATCGGTCCATCCATTTACTTTTCCTAATGTCCACCTCATCCAAGCTTCCTTTTCTGCTAGCTTTCTCTCCCTTCTCTTAAATTCCTCTCAGGATACAGTTAAGCCCTTGAAGCCAAATAAAGGGTGGTGGAGAATTTTTCCAAAGAGTTTCTCATATTAAAGGACAAGATTTAGGAACTGCTAATAATAAATTAAGGCAGCACTCTAGGGTCAGCCAGTGCTATTGGAGCAGCATATTCAAATACTTTTCATCCTTTAGAAACCCAGTTGGAACTCCAACACTGATTTCTTGTTTAATTTATTTCTCAGCTTCCAAGGCTGAACAGGACCAGTTACCTCTCTTGGTGCTGTTCTTGGTCCCTCAGTGAGACCTCACAAACCGACCAAGTCAGGGAAGATCAGCCTATGATAGATGGGGATACAATTTAATTTTTTTGTCTTCTTGAGCACTTAAAAGAGGATTTCCCTTTAAGCACCTTCAGCTTTTTGGTAGGAAGAGATGACTTCTTATGGGAGACCAGCATTCTCCTGGTAGAGAACCAAGCAGGTTAAGAAGCATAATCACACTTATTTGTTCAAGACATGCAGGCAGAATTAGCACATTCTGTAAATCAAAGATTTGAGACATTATGAAAACTATATTTTATTTGGCAACCTTGATTCTCTTTTCTGAGCTCTTGTTGAGTGTCTGGATATAACAAACACACATGCACCACCTGCTAGGTTCTAACTTCTGACTCTTTTGCTATCTGCAATACACACATCTTATTTTACAAATGCTTCTAGACAATTAGTTGATTTGTTTTAATTTGAAAAATAAAACCTAAACCCAAGTTTCAGCCTTCTCTATCAATAATAAGAAAAGAGATTAAAAAATATACTTTTCAACTGAGCTATAAGTGGATTCTTTAGTATCTAACAATTTACTCCTTTATTTTTTATTGTTTTTTAATACTTGGCACCATCTGTAAAATTGGAAAAACAATACTGAACTCAGGTCAGTTCAGTTAAAAAAATATTAACTGATGAATGCCCTGGGATCCTGGGGTGAGGAGGACATTGTCATTGCCCTCCTAGAGCTGACAGTCTTCAGTGCCTTTGAGTACCTCACAAGGACTGTTTTGAGGAGAAGATTCAGCACTTAGTGTGGAATAAATGCCACTACTCTTCCTTATTACAAACATTCCTACTCTCATCTTCTTTCTAAACAGGGGAGCAAGCACACATTAGAATCCTTTCTCAGTTCAGATAAAGTTACTTCCTACTGATTTGGGGTCATTGGCAGAATTGGCACTGTCTGTACTCTCACAGCATTTTGCATAGACTTTTTTCTTAACAGCTTTATTGGGACATAATTCATCTATTATACCGTTTGCATTTAAAGTGTTCAGTGGCTTTTTGTATATTTACAGAGTTGTTCAACCTCATCACAATCTAATTTTAGAGCCTCTTGGTCATCCCCCCAATTAAACCCTATATCCATTAGTAGTCAATCCCCCTTCTTCCTTTCATCCTTACCCTACTAATCTCCTTGTGTCTCTGGATTCGCATATTCTGGATATTTCATATGAAATAAATCATACAGTTGTGCCCTTTTGTATGTGGCTTCTTTACTTGGCATGATATTTTCAAAGTTGACCCACGTTATAGCATGTATCAATACTTCATTACTTTTTATGGCCAAAATGTATTCCATTCTATAGATATGCCACATTTTCTTTGTCCATTCATCAGTTGATAATTATTTGGAGTCTTTTGACTTTTGAATATTATGAATAATGCTGCTGTAAACATTTGTATACTAGTATTTGTGTGAACATATGTTTTCCTTTCTTTGGGGAAGTCTATATCCAAGTTGGAAGAGGTGAAATGACTTATGTCCTGCTCCTGACAATAAAAAATGGTACAATACTTCAAGGATACAGCAGTACTTCATTAGTTTACAAAAATGTACTTATTTATTAAACTTTACTCCTAAGAATATATCCTAAGCATTAATTTAAAAACAATAAATATATTTTGGAAAATGTTAGTTGTAGTGTTAATGATTTGGTTGAAAACAATGCAAAGATCCAAAATATCTAATAATGAGATAATATAAATTAAAAAGACCCATGAAACATAACGCAATAAACTTAGAAATCCATAAATTTGGTATCTATAATGATTTTTTAGAAGCATAAAAAATGACAAATATGTAAAAAGCATATAAATTATAGTTTTCCTATCTTTAGACTTGTACACATGGACCAATCAAAATTAAAAGCAGGGGTTTAATTAGGGTACTGAATTTGTCAATTATTTTTTTCAGCTTTTAAATGTGCTAATTTCTTGGTTTTATGAGTATGAAGTTTCAGTTATACAAGATAACTAAGTTCTAGAGACCTAATGTAAAACATAGTGCCTAGACCTAACAACACTGTTTTGTGCATTTAAAAATTTGTTAAGAGGGTAGACATCATGTTAAGTGTACTTACCACAATAAAAATGTAAAATGATGGAAAATAGGAAAAATGGAACCTTAAACTTTTTTCAAATGGTGTAATTTTATGTATATGTGTGTGTGTGTTTGTGTGTGTATTTTTGTGAACTTCACCAGAGGGAGATTCTGATTCAGTAGGTGTTATGGATTGAACTGGGTCCCCAGAATGTATGTTGAAGTCCTAATCCACAGTACCTCAGAACGTGTCCTTATTTGGAAATAGCGTTGTTGCAGATGTAATTAGCTGAGTTAAGGTGAGGTCATACTGGAGTAGGGTGGGCTCCTATCCCAACTGATTGATATGATCGGTGTCCTTATACAAAGAGGAGAAAGACACACAGAGGAGTGATAGCAATGTGAAAATGGAGGCAGAGATTAGAGTTATGCTGCTACAAACCAAAGAATGCTTGGAGCTAACAAAAAAATAAATAAATAAAGGGGGGCAGAGTCAAGATGGCGTACTAGGAGGACGTGGAATTCACGTTTCCGCACAACTAGGGCACCTACCAGGCACCGGTGGGGGACCACGGACACCTAAGGGGACGGGAGGAAACCTCAGCAACCAGGTAGGACGTGGGGCATGGGGGGAGTGAAGGGGTGAGAAGTGGAGGCGGGATGGGACTGGAGCCCCTGAGGGGTGGCTGTGGGAGGGGAAGGGATCCCATGCTTGAAGGGGGAAACTGGGGAACCACTGGGAGGGCAGAGGATCAAAAGGGAGCATGGCCAGGTTTCCCCTGCCCACTTGGGCCCCCAGGAACCTGCTGAGATCCTGGGCCTGAACCTCTGCCCACCTAGGCCCCCTCCAGCAGCGCAGGTCCTGACGGAGTGGGAGGGAGGGAAGAGGGAGCAAAAGTAAAGGCCGGACCTCCCGGACTGGCACCCCTGAGGGGTGGCTGGGGGAGGGAAGGAGTTCCTACACCCAGCGGACCCACCCACAGTTAGGGGTCCAGCGGTGACGGGGGAGACCCTGGGGGAGACGGTGGGGGCAGGGCACAAAGCAATGGAAGGGAACGCAGCCAGTGCTTTCCCTGTCCACTTAGGCTGTGGAAGCCTGTTGGGCTCCTGAGCCTAATCTTCTGCCCTCAGACCCTCCCTCCTGCTGTGCAGAACCCAAGCCCCGCCTCTACACCCCCACACAGGGCCCTACCTCTACACTCCGAGACACCCTCCAAAGGGCTCAGCCTAAACCCCACCTTCACTCAGGGCCTTACCTCCGAACTCCGGAACCCCACACTCCAGAGGTCTTCCTTTCAAGGAGCTGCCTCTCCCTTTCTGCAAACGTCCTAAGCAGAGGTCCCACCCCACACTTGAATGTTGTCCCGCCTAGGCCCCACCCCATGCTCAAGCCACACCCCCCACCCACCTAGGTCCCACCCCACCCTAAACCCCGCACTGGCCTAAGTTCCACCCCCCCCAAGCTTTGCCCCATAGCCAAGGCTTTTTTTTTTTCTTTTCTTTTTTCCTCTTTTAAATTGGGGTTCTGTTTTACCTTGTTGATTCATTGTTGTTGATTCATTTAAATTTTTAGTTTTTCTAATAAATCTTTTATTTTTTTAATTTTATTTATTCTTTATACTTTGTTAGTGATCTCTCTTTTTGGCTCCTTGCCCCATGCCCCCTTTTTTTTTTCTTTTTTCTGCTATGGTTTTATTTTACCTTATTGCAGTTGTTTCAATTATAGTTTTATTTTTCCTAATATATTTTTTAATCTTTCTAAATTTATTTTGTGTTATATTCTTTGATATTGTACTGCTCCTTTTTTTCTTTCTTCCTTCCTTTTTTTTTTTTAATCGTGCCACAAAGCTTGTGGAATCTTGGTTCCCAGACTGGAGGTAGGGCCTGAGCTTTTGTAGTGGGAGCTCAAAGTCCAAACTGCTAGACTAACAGAGAACCTCAGACCCAGGGAATATCAATCGAACTGAGGCCTCCTGGAGGTCCTCATCTCAGCACCAAGACCCAGCTCTATCTAACTGCCTGCAAACTCCAGTGCTGGACGTCTCAGGCCAAACAACCAGTAAGACAGGAATACAGCACCACCCATCAAAAAAAAGAAAAAAAAACATGAAACGACAAAAAAATATGTTACAGATGAAGGAGCAAGTAAAAACCTATAAGACCAAATAAATGAAGATGAAATAGGCAACCTACCTGAAAAAGAGTTCAGAGTAATTATAGTAAAGATGATCCAAAATCTCAGAAACAGAATGGAAAAAATATAAGAAACATTTAACAAGGATGTAGAAGAACTAAAGAGCAAACAAACAGTGATGAACAACACTATTACTGAAATTAAGAATACTCTAGAAAGAATCAATAACAGAATAACTGAGGCAGAAGAACGGATAAATGAGCTGGAAGATAAAATGGTGGAAATAACTGCCATGGAGCATAATAAAGAAAAAATAATGGAAAGAATTCAGGACAGTCTCAGAGACCTCTGGGACAACATTAAATGCACCAACATTCAAATTATAGGGGCCCCAGAAGAAGAAGAGAAAAAGAAAGGGTCTGAGAAAATATTTGAAGAGATTTTAGTTGAAAACTTCCCTAATATGGGAAAGGAAATAGTCAATCAAGTCCAGGAAGCACAGAGAGTACCATACAGGATAAACCCAAAGAGAAACATGCCGAGACACATATTAATCAAACTATCAAAAATTAAATACAAAGAAAAAACATTAAAAGCAGCAAGGGAAAAGCAACAAATAATATACAAGGGAATCCCGATAAGGTTTAGAGCTGATGTTCAGCAGAAACTCTGCAAGCCAGAAGGGAGTGGCAGGACATATTTAAAGTTATGAAAGGGAAAAAACTACAACTTAAATTACTCTACCCAGCAATGATCTCATTCAGATTCGATGGAGAAATTAAAACCTTTACAGTTAAGCAAAAGGTAAGAGAATTCAGCACCATAAAACCAGCTTTACAACAAATACTAAAGGAACTTCTCTAGGCAGGAAACACAAGAGAAGGAAAAGACCTACAATAACAAACCCAAAACAATTAAGAAAATGGTAATAGGAACATACATATCAATAATTACCTTAAATGTAAATGGATTAAATGCTCCAACCAAAAGACATATATTGGCTGAATGGATACAAAAACAAGACCTGTACATATGATGTGTACAAGAGACCCACTTCAGACCTAGGGACACATACAGACTGAAAGTGAGGGGATGGAAAAAGATATTCCATGTAAATGGAAATCAAAAGAGAGCTGGAGTAGCAATTCTCATATCAGAAAAAATAGGCTTTAAAAAAAAGACTATTACAAGAGACAAAGGAAGACACTACATAATGATCAAGGGATCAATCCAGGAAGAAGATATAACAATGGTAAATATTTATGCACCCAACATAGGAGCACCTCAATGCATAAGACAAATGCTAACAGCGATAAAAGGGGAAATTGACAGTAACACAATCAGAGTAGGGGACTTTAACACCCCACTTTCACCAATGGACAGATCATCCAAAATGAAAATAAATAAGGAAACACAAGCTTTAAATGACACATAAACAAGATGGAGTTAATTGATATTTATAGGACATTCCATCCAAAAAAAAAACAGAATACACTTTCTTCTCAAGTGCTCATGGAACATTCTCCAGGCTAGATCATAAAAGCTACTAGAACTGGTTCTTTGAGAAGATAAACAACATTGATAAACCATTAGCCAGACTCATCAAGAAAAAAAGGGAGAAGACTCAAATAATAGAACTAGAATTTAAAAAGAAGTAGCAACTGACACTGCAGAAATACAAAGGATCATGAGAAATTACTACAAGCAAGCATATCCCAATAAAATGGACAACCTGGAAGAAATGGACAAGTTGTTAGAAAAGCACAACCTTCCAAGACTAAACCAGGAAGAAATAGAAAATATAAACAGACCAATCACAAGCACTGAAATTGAGACTGTGATTAAAAATCTTCCAACAAACAAAAGCCCACAACCAGAGGGCTTCATAGGCGAATTCTATCAAACATTTAGAGAAGAGCTAACACCTATCCTTCTCAAATTCTTCCAAAATACAGCAGAGGGAGGAACACTCCCAAACTCATTCTAGGAGGCCACCATCACCCTGATACCAAAACCAGACAAAGATGTCACAAAAAAAGAAAACTACAGGCCAATATCTCTGATGAATATAGATGCAAAAATCCTGAACAGAATACTAGCAAACAGAATCCAACAACACATTAAAAGGATCATACACCATGATCAAGTGGGGTTTCTCCCAGGAATGTAAGGATTCTTCAATATACACAAATCAATCAATGTGATACACCGTATTAACAAATTGAAGGATAAAAACCATACAATCATCTCAATAGATGCTGAGAAAGCTTACGACAAAATTCAACACCGAGTTATGACAAAAAACCCTCCAGAAAGTAGGCATAGAGGGAAACTACCTCAACATTGTAAAGACCATATATGATAAACCCACAGCCAACATCATTCTCAATGGTGAAAAACTCAAACCATTTCCTCTAAGATCAGGAACAAGACAAGGTTGTCCAGTCTCACCACTATTATTCAACATAGTTTTAGAAGTTTTAGCCACAGCAATCAGAGAAGAAAAAAAATAAAAGGAATCCAAATTAGAAAGAAGAAGTAAAACTGTCACCGTTTGCAGATGACATGATACTATACATAGGGAATCCTGAAGATGCTATCAGAAAACTACTAGTGCTAATCAACGAATTTGGTAGAGTAGCAGTATACAAAATTAATGCACAGGAATCTCTTGCATTCCTATACATTAATGTTGAAAAATCTGAAAGAGAAATTAAGGAAACACTCCCATTTACCATTGTAACATAAAGAATAAAATACCTAGGAATAAACCTACCTAAGAAGACAAAAGACCTCTATGCAGAAAACTATAAGACATTTATGAAAGAAATTAAAGATGATACAAACAGATGGAGATATATACTATGTTCTTTGATTGGAAGAATCAACATTGTGAAAATGACTCTACTACCCAAAGCAATCTACAGATTAAATGCATCAAAATACCAATGGCATCTTTCACAGAATTAGAACAAAAAATTTCACAATTTGTATGGAAACACAAAAGACCCTGAATAGCTAAAGCAATCTTGAGAAAGAAAAACAGAGCTGGAGTAATCAGGCTCCCTGACTTCAGGCTATACTACAATGCTACAGTAATCAAGACAGTACGGTACTGACACAAAACCAGAAATATAGATCAATGGAACAGGATAGAAAGCCCAGAGATAAACCTACTCACATATGGTCACCTTATCTTTGACAAAGGTGGCAAGAGTATACAATGGAGAAAAGACAGCCTCTTCAATAAGTGGTGCTGGGAAAAATGGACAACTACATGTAAAAGAATGAAATTAGAACACTTCCTAACACCACACACAAAAATAAACTCAAAATGGATTAAAGACCTAAATGTAAGGCCAGACACTATCAAACTCTTAGAGGAAAACATAGGCAGAACACTATGACATAAATCACAGCAAGATCCTTTTTGACCCACCTCCTAGAGAAAGGGAAGTAAAAACAAAAATAAACAAATGGGACTTAATGAAACTTAAAAGCCTTTGCACAGCAAAGGAAGCCATAAACAAGACGAAAAGACAACCCTCAGAATGGGAGAAAATATTTGCAAATGAAGCTACCGACAAAGAATTAATATCCAAAATATACAAGCAGCTCATGCAGCTCAACATCAAAAAAAAAAAAAAAACCAAAAAGCCAATCCAAAAATGGGCAGAGGACCTAAATAGACATTTCTCCAAAGAAGATATACAGATTGCCCACAAACACATGAAAAGATGCTCAAGGTCACTAATCATTAGAGAAATGCAAATGAAAGCTACAATGAGGTATCCCCTCACACCAGTCAGAATGGCCATCATCAAAAAATCTACAAACAATAAATGCAGGAGTGGATGTGGAGAATAGGGTACCCTCTTGTACTCTTTCTGAGAATGTAAATTGATACAGCCACTATGGAGAACAGTATGGAGGTTCCTTAAAAGCTAAAAATAGAACTACCATATGACCCACCAATCCCTCTACTGGGCATATACCCTGAGAAAACCATAATTCAAAAAGAGTCATGTACCACAATGTTCATTGCAGCACTATTTACAATAGTCAGGACATGGAAGCAATCTAAATGTCCATCAACAGATGAATGGGTAAAGAAGATGTGGCACAAATATACAATGGAATATTACTTAGCCATAAAAAAGAATGAAATTGGGTCATCTGTAGTGACGTGGATGGACCTAGAGTCTGTCATACAGAGTGAAGTAAGTCAGAAACAGAAAAACAAATACCGTATGCTAACACATATATATGGAATCTAAAAAAAAAAAGGTTCTGATGAACCTAGGGGCAGGACAGGAATAAAGGCACACACGTAGAGAATGGACTTGAGGACACAGGGAGGGGGAATGGTAAGCTGGGAAGAAGTGAGAGGGTAGTACTGACATATATACACTATCAGATGTAAAAAAGATAACTAGTGAGAAGCAGCTGCATGGCACAGGGTGATCAGCTCAGTGCTTGCGACCACCTAGAGTGGTGGTGTAAGGAGGGTGGGAGGAAGATTCAAGAGGGAGGGGATATAAGGTATACGTATGCATATAGCTGATTAACTTTCTTATACAGCAGAAACTATCACAACACTGTAAAGCAATTATACTCCAATAAAGCTGTTAAAAAATATAAAATAAAGAGGAAAAGAAGGACCCTCTCTTAGAGGCTTCAAAGGGGTCATGGCCCTGCTGAAACCTTAATTTCAGACTTCTAGTCTCCTGAACTGTGAGACAATAAATATCCGTTATTTTAAACTACTTAGTTTGGGGTACATTTTTACAGCAGCCTTAGGAAACTAATTTAGTAGCCTTAAGGGCTGTTGTAGCACTTACCACATAGACAGCTCTTTCCTAGGTATGGCGTGCCATAGCTGTTAAGAGTACAAACATGACTGTATCATTGTTGCTACATGGTAAAGTTAGGGAGCCAGATTCTGGGGTTCAAATGGCAACTCTGCCACTTCCTACATGTCTGCTTTTATAGGGTTATGTAATTTATCTGTGATTTAGTTCCTCATCTATTAAATGCAAACAACAATAATAACAAAATAACAATACTTACCTTAGAAGGTTATTATGAAGACTCAGTGAACACTTACAACAGTACCTGGCTCTAAATTAGTGCAACACAACTATTTTTACTAGCGTCTCCATAACCTAAAACCAGATTAAAAGAGTACTTGTTATATGTGAGAGCATACAGAGTTCGTAAGTATTCAAAAGATTAGTAAAAGCTCATATATTAGCTGTTATTTTTCTGTAAGTTGCTAATACATAGTAGATGCTCATAAAGTTTTTGTTAAATGAGTAAATAGAAGAAGTAAGTGTAATGTGAAGTATGTTATCACTTTATTCCTTTCTTATTTCATGAATGACTTTCTATTTATTGTGCTAATAATTTGTGTATGTGCCATAGCCACTAGTGTATTATATGCTGGAACTGTCATCTCACTTTATTTAGGACTGATGAATTTGAATTTCTCTGTAATTTCTCGGCTGTATAACTCTTAGATAAAGAAATTACTGGCCTTTATTTCCTGTCTTTATTTCCTTATTTTTTTTTAATTTTAATTTTATATTGGGGTATAGTTGATTAACAATGTTGTGTTAGTTTCAGGTGTACAGCAGAGTGATTCAGTTATACATGTACATGGATCTATTCTTTTGCAAATTATTTTCCCATTTAGGTTATTACATAGTATTGAGCAGAGTTCCCTGTGCTATAAGAGTAGGTTCTTGTTGGTTATCCATTTTAAATATAGCAGTGTGTACGTGTCAATGCCAAACTCCCAGTTTATCTCTCTCCTCCCACCCTTCCCCCCCGGGAACCATATATTTATTCTCTAAATCTGTGAGTCCTTATTTCTTTTATATGTAAAATGAGGATATTGCCCTAAATAATCTCTCAGATCCTTTTATTCTCTTAATATTCAATGACTCTGATATTCTGAAGATTAGAGTCTGAGGCTGATTCCTCTTTGCAGACCCATAGTTTCATGCAGTCTATTTGGAAAATACAATAACTTAAATCAAAATCATCTCCATAAGGACTCAACACAAGAGTTGAACTGCCAGAGGAAACAATCATCAAGCTTTAAGATAAATCAATGAAGATTATTCAATCAAAAGAATGTTAAGAAAAAATAAAGAACAATGAACAGATCCTTAAAGAAGTGTGGGGAACCAGTGATATACCAGTATAAATGTAATGGGAGACCCAGAAGAAGAGGAGAGAGAGAAAGGGACAGAAAATGTATTTCAGGAGGTAATGGCTGGAAACTTTCCAAATTTGATAGGAAACATTAATCTACAACTCCAAAAAGCTCAACATACTCCAAGTTCTCTCCAACACAAAGAAATCTACATCTAGACATATCATACTCAAATTATGGAAAGCCAAAGACAGAAAATTTTGAAAGAAGAAAAAATGACTCATAATGTACAAAAGAACCTCAGTAAGGTTAACAACTGACTTTTTATTAGAAGGAATGAAGGTCAGAAGACTTTGCAATGACATATTCAAAGTGCTCAAAGAAAAACCTGTCAGCCAAGAACCCTATATCTAGCAAAACTTTCAAAAATGAAGGGAAAATAAGACATTCCCAGATAATCAAGGATCTTTAATGAGGCTTCTTAGGTTCTTTCTTCCTGCATTGGACATGCCTCAGACCACATTAACATCTTAGGTCTTAGCAGAGGTGTGTGATCAAGTCACTTACACAGAAAATGCCATTTAGGTTGTGAATCATCCCCATTTTATACTTAGAAAAGTACATAGCTTATATTACTTTTTCCAGGGATCTATGCCCAAGAAGTCCAGATTTTTCAGTTGTTTTATTTTAAACAGGGAGCAATTTGAAACAGCACTGCATATGCTGCTGAAAGCATCTGATAGAAAAGGATTCTATTGTGTATCAGTAGCACGTTTATAAGATGATAAGATTGAGTCACCTGCCTTCTTTCCCCTGGGCTTTCCCCAACACAGGAGAAAGTAGCTCATAGACCTGCATCTCAGTCCCTTCCTCCTCAGATTGCTGGAATGTTGAAGTCAAATTATTCACAAAACACTCATCAGAGTCTTTTGGACAGAAAGTGGACATGCTGCAAATGTATGGAGAAAAAGAGCAGAACCATTAGTGCTGGTAATTGTCCATCTAAATTCTTCTCACATCAGTGGAAAAATAGATTTCTTAGCGCTTGCAGGGTATAAGCATATTATAGATTCATACTATAAGTGATTAAATTAAGACATTTTCATTTCATTGAAAACTCAAACAATGCAAGACCTTTGCAAAATTAAATAAAACTCTGGTTCTGTTGGTAACTGTAATTATCTTATTCTGGAACACTATGTGTAATTGAGTTTTGAATTAAAGTCAGTAGAGCAAGTCTATCAAAATCAATTCAATTGATTTTCGTTTATGCAGATGCATTGAGTTCTACAGTGGTTGAAGTTCTTTACTGAATGGATTAGATTCCTGATGCAGGCCCATTTTTCATATTCCAAATCTTGCACGCCTTCTCTAATACTTTCCATAGATATTTGAAAAACTTTCCTGAACAAATAATAAGGCAAGTATGCTCACACTATGTTAAGTAATTAATTCTCAAATTAAAAACACTAAGAGTTAACTTTTTAAAATGGAGTTACTAAAAATGTAAAATACAAATAACTCTAATAGGAATTTTCCAAAAATATAGATTTATGTTACATAATATATGGGATAGAACAAAATATTAACTACCAATGGCTGTGGTCTGAAATTGCTAGGGACCATCCTGAGACCAAGTAAAGGCAACTAAAACTGAGAGATCAAAATTTAAAAAATTTTTTTAATAAATAGAAAAAAGAATAAAAAAATAAAAGAAGGAGAAGGACACATGATTACTAAGTTTATACCCTTGGGTCTCAATGTTCCTGAAACCAAATGTATCCCTCTTGAACTTCTAAATTAAGTAAATATAAATTCCCTTTATTTCCATAAACTTAACTTGAGTTGTGTTTCTGCTGCTTTCAGTCAGAGTTCTGACATATACATAGAATATTGGTGAATTTTATGGCATTGTATATGATGAAATTATTTATTTCAGTGGAATTTTCAGTGATATGCTTTTGCTATGTTTAAGGTGGAAAAGGACAGCTATATTAAATATTGAACATCATGCATTTTTATAAGATTTAAGAATATCAGATCATTTGCCAATATTATGATAATACTGATTTAATATAATAAAATGAGACAGGAAAAAAATAAGGTTTATAACCATTGGAAAGAATATAACATCTTCCTTTACATAAGTAATTCATGTCTTAAAAAATTCAAGTCAATAAATAAATGTCTTTCTTGAAATTGAGATGCATATCAATATGTATATTTAGGGGATTATTTCTTATTCCCTCCCCTAGTCCTTTACAACTATTATTAACTTGGTAGGGTTCTTGTTATAAATGATGTCTTCAAAATCAAGTAAATTGATATTCCCTCTAGAAGTGGTATGACTTCTGAATATTAAAAAAAGTATGGTCTGAAAGACTGAAAACAACTAATAAAATATTAACATGAAAACTTTGTGAAGATAATAAATGTAACTAAGGATAGTGATAAGCAGGGATATGCTGACCACTAACAATATGCTGGGCAATATGATCAATATTGTATCTGAAACATCTCATTCCCTCTCTTAGCAGCATTACTAGATGGGTGTTGCTGTTATCATTAACTCCATGTTACAAATAAGCTAAGTGAAGTTTGGGGCATCTAAGTGGCTTGCCTGAGTTTACAGACCTCAGAGCAGAGCAAGTAGTCAAACTCAAGTGTATGTGACTCCAGGATGGGCAGGACTGCACTGTGGTTAGATCCTGGTCAGCCTTGGTTTGTGTGTAGGCTCTACTATGTGACCTTGGACAACTTGCTTAACCTCTCTCAGTTTTCTTATTTATGTGACGGTAATATAACATGAAGACCAAGTAAATGAATACATGGAAAGTGCTTAGAGTAATACTTGGAACAGTCAACTTTCCAAGTATGGGCTCTGGTTACTGTTCTGAGTTATGTGTTTGGAATTTGGTGGGTTTTTGACAAATAGTTGAGGTATTATTATTATTATTATTATTAAAATCTGATGAAATACAATTGACAGAAATTGCCAAATTTTATTTTTAGAAAAATAAAATTTTTTGGAAAAAAAATCAATAGATATGCAGATGAAATTACTTAGGTTTACATTATTCCAAAGCATTGATTTAACATCTATTCAATTAAACACTAATGATCTAACATAAAATCTAAAATTATCTGAGATGGAATGAAGGGGCAATAGAAAGTAATTTTAAAAAATACCTTACATTGATTCAACTAGACACAATGGTTTTCATGTACCATCTAATATAGAGTATTTGGAGCATAGTGTTACCTCATGTATTATCACTTACATGAATAAGGGGTTCCATATCCAATGAAGTACATAACCAGAATTTTATGATGCTATTTTGCAAACTTTATTGTTATTTTATTCATAGCCTCAATATGATTACAATTTGTTAAAGCCCAATAATACTTTAAAATAATTGTCTCCAAATTTATTGCTAACTAGGATAATTAACTTTTCATTAGAGTTGCAACCACTCATATTACACTTGATGTTGTAATATTTCATAGGCTGACTGCAATATTTTAATTTTGAAAAAAGTTACCATCAGTACTTTCTTTGAGTATTTTCGTTGGATGACCTATGCATAAACTCTAACGTAGGTGTCCTAAGGGAAAAAGCGACTTTCAGTTAGACAGCAATGGGGCACTCTGTGACACTGGCTAAAACATGGAGAGCTGCTATCAAGAATGTGTTGTTTCCACATAAGAAAGAAAGTGATTCCTTTGTTGGGATATCAACAGTGATCTTTTTCACAAAACTATGTCACTTAGCTCTTTAAACAAGCCAGAATTATTTCAGTTAAGGTATTGGAGAAAAACCCTAGGATCATCTTACATTTTCATATATCAAATCCTGAATTACAAATTCAGATACAAATTGCCTCAACTGGAAGTGGTTTCACATGATTTCTTAAAGGCAGGTTGGAATCTCTAATTGTACCATTTGGGATAGCACCCCTAGAATCAACAGTGATCAAAATGACAGTTCTACAACACATATACAATTCTTCCAAAGTTCAAAATATGGAAAGAGTAAACATTTGTATTTTCAAATTACCACTCACAGTCATATGAAAGCATATTGAAATTGCTTCATATACAGGCAACTAATCCTCTAATTTCACCGAGGCTTAAAGATAAATTGAAGAAACTTCAATTGTTCTTATTTTTGTAGGTAAGGAAAGTTGAGTGACTTGCTCAGAGTGATAGATGTAGTTCCTAGAATTAGGATTAATGGAGATTCTAAAAAAACCTCAACATATCTGAAGTAAAAACAAGATCAAGAGGGCAAAGGTGCAGGTCACTGGACCTAAAAGCCCTGCCTGGAATAGTTGCCATGGCTCAAAAGAGCAGTCTTCCTAAGTAGGTTTTCTGAGTTTTGGGGACTGAGATCTACACTCAGACACACCATTCTCAATATGTTGAAAACCAGACACAAAGGGACTATCCTGAAAGCAGCAAAAGAAAAATGACTCATCACATAAAAGGGAAATGCAATAAGGTTAACAGTTAACTTTTAATCAAAAACAATGGAGAGCAGAAGGCAGTGGAATAGTGTATTTGAAGAACTAAAAGGAAAAAAAAAACCTTCATCCAAGAATCTTATATCACATAAAATTATTTTTCAAAAATCAAAGGGAAATAAAGTCATTCCGTGATAAACAAAAACCAAAGGAACTTGTTACTAGCCAATCTGTTTTATACAAAACCCCAAAGGAAATTCTTCAGGCTGACCGCAGGAGAAACCAGACAGTAATTTGAATCCACAGGGGAAAAAAAACACAAAGAGCATTGGTAGAGATAATTATGTACATAATTATAAAAGGCAATACTATTGCATATTTCTTTTTCTTTCTTTTCTTAACTGATTTTAAAAGTTTATGTAATATATCTATTTTGGGGGGGAGGGCCATGCTGTGCAGCTTGTGGGATATTAGTTCCCTGACCAGGGATCGAACCTGGCCCCCAGCCGTGAAAGCGCTGAGTGCTAACCATTGTGGCACCAAGGAATTCCCAAAAAGGTTATGTAAACTTATATCTACTTATCTATCTAGTATTATTATCTAGTATTATTGGGCTTATAACACATAAACTGTAATATATTTGACAATAACAGTAAAAAGGAGGAAGGTGAGAACAAAGCTACATTGGAGTAAGAAAATAATACTAGATAATAACTCACATACATAGGAAGAAATGAAGAGAACCAGAAATGGTAAATAAGAAGGTTAATATAACAAACTCTAGAAATATATACTTGCTCTCTTTTCTTCTCTCAGCTTCATTAAATTATATAAAATTATAAGTAATAATTATAAAAATATGTTCCTAGATCATAACATATATAGACATAATATGCATAGCAGCAAGAGCTATATAAGAGTAAAATATCTATATCTAGAATTAATTTAGTATAAATCTGAAATAGATTATCATAAGTTAAATGTATATGGAAACCCTTAGAACAACAACTAAGAAATTAACTTAAAAACATATAGTCAAAAATTATTTTAAAAATTAATGCTTTAAAGCATAAAATATCAACCCAATGCAAAAGAAGCTAATAAATGAGGAACAGGAGAACAGAAAAGACATAATACATGTGGGTAAATCGAGCAATATGAGTAATATGTTATAATAATAAAAATGTCAATCCCTCAGGGATATATGACAATTTAAATGTATATGCACCTAAAATGAGAAACTCAAAAAATATAAAGAAAAACCTGGCAGAATTTAAGGGAGAAATAGACAAGTCAATAATAATAATCAGGGACATCAATGCCCTACTTTCAGTAATGGATAGAAAAACTTAACAGAAGATCAACAAGGAAATAAAAAATTTGAATAGCACTACAAACCAATTAGACCTAACAGACATCTGTAGAACACTGCACTAAACAACAGCAGGATACAAATTCCTCTGACTTGCATGTGAAACATTTTCCAAAATAGACTATATGGTTGACCATGAAACAAGTTTCAATATATTGAAAAGGATTAAAATCATACATAGTATGCTTTCTGACAACAGTGGAACTAAATTAAAAATTAATAACAAAGGAAACTTGGAAAATTCACAAATAAGTGGAAATTAAACAAGATATTCTTGAATAATAAAAAGGGTCAAATTAAAAATCCTGAGAAAAATTAGGAAATACTTTGAGATGCAGGAAAACAAAAACACAACATATCCAAACACATAGGAGACAGATAATGCAGTGCTTAGAAATTGATAATTATAAATACCTATGTTAAAAAATAAAAAATGTAATTTATATCAGTAACCTAAATTTCCACCTTGATAAATGAGAAAAAGAAGAGTAAACTAAACACAAAACTAGAAGATGGAATAAAATAATGATGAATTGTGTGGGTTTATTCTGAGGTATCTTATTCTTCTTGATGCAATTGTAAATGAGATTGTTTTCTTAACTTCTTTTTCTGATGGTTTGTTATTAGTGTATAGAAACACAATAGATTTTGGTATATTCGTTTTGTATCCTGCAACTTTATTGAATTCACTGATGAGTTCTAATAGTTTTTTTGGTGGTGTTTTAGGATTTTCAATGTATAGTAGCATACCATCTGCAAACAGTGACAGGTTTACTTCTTTCTTCCCAATTTGGATTTCTTTTATTTCTTTTTCTTGTCACATTGCTATGGCTAGAACTTCCAACACTATGTTGAATGAAAGTGGCAAGAGTGGGCATCTTTGTCTTGTTCCTGATCTTCATCTTTTCCACACTGAGTGTGATGTTAGCTGTCAGCTTGTCATATATGGCCTTTATTATGTTGAGGTATGTTCCCTCTATACCCACTGCCTGGAGAGTTCTATCATAAATGGTGTTGAATTTTTGTCACAAGCTCTTTCTTCATCTATTGAGATGATCATATCATTTTTATTCTTCAATTTGTTAATATGGTGTATCACCTTGATTGATATGCAAATATTGAACCATCCTTGTATCGCTGGAATAAATCCCACTTGTTCATGGTGTATGATCCTTTTAATGTATTGTTGAAATCAGTTTGCTAATATTTTGTTGAGGATTTTTGCATCTATGTGCATCAGTGATATTGGCCTGTGATTTTCTTTTTTTGTGATATCTTTGTCCGGTTTTGTATCAAGGTGATGCTGGCCTCATAGAATAAGTTCAGAAGCATTTCTTCCTTGGTAATTTTTGGGATAGTTTAAGAGGGATAAGTATTAACTCTTCTGTAAATGTTTGGTAGAATTCACCTGTAAAGCCATCTGGCCCTGGAGTTTTGTTTGTTAGGAGTTTCTTTAGTACTGATTCAATTCAATACTGGTAATTGGTCTGTTAATAGTTTTTATTTCTTCCTGATTAATTCTTGGGAGATTGTACATTTCTAGGAATTTGTCTATTTCTTCTAGGTTATTTATTGGCATATATTTGTTTGTAGTAATCGTTTATGATTCTTTGTATTTCTGTGATGTCAATTATAAGTTCTCCTTTTTCATTTCTAATTTTATTGAGAATAAATAATAAATAATCTCTTTATCTTGATGAGTGTAGCTATAGGTTTATTAATTTTATCTTTTCAAAGAACCATCTCTTAGTTTCATTTGATCTTTTCTATTTTTTTAGTCTCTATTTTCTTTGATTCTGCCTTGATATTTATTATTTCTTTCTTCAACTATCATTGGAAGTAAAAGATCTATACTAACAAAACTATAAGGCACTAATGAAAGAAACTGAAGACGACCCAAACAAATGGAAAGATACATTGTGTTCATGGATTGGAAGAACTAATATTGTTAACAAGACCATACTACACAAGGCAATCTAGAGATTTAATGCAATCTCAATCAAAATACCAGCAGTATTTTTTAAAGAACTAGACAAATAATTCTACAATTTGTATGGAAACGGAAAAGACCCCAGATAGCCAAAAAATCTTGAGAAACAAGAACAAAGCTGGAGGTATCATGGTCTCTGATTTCAAACTTATATTACAAAGCTACAGTAATCAAAGAGTATGGTACTGGCCCCAAAACAGACACATAGGTGGATGGAACATAATAGAGAGCCCAGAAATGAACCCACACTTATATGTTCAATTTATATATGACAAAGGAAGCAAGAATACACAAGGGAAAAAAGACAGCTTCTTCAACAAATGGTGCTGGGAAAACTGGAAAGCTACAGACAAAAGAATCAAACTGGACTACTTTCTCACACCCTATATAAAAATAACTAAAATGGATTGAAGACCAAAATGTAAGACCTGAAATCATAAAAATTCTAGAAGAAACATAGGCAGTACACTTTCTAACATCAGTCTTAGCAATATTTTTTTGGATATGTCTCCTTAGAAAAGGGAAACAAGAGAAAAAAATAAACAAGTGGCACTACATCAAAATAAAAAGCTTTTGAACAGAAAAGAAAACTATCAACAAAACAAAAAGACTGCCCCCTGAATGGGAGAAGATATTTGCAAAGAATATATCTGATAAGGGGTTAATTTCCAAAATATACGAAGAACACATATAACTCAACATCAAAAAAAAAATCCAATTAAAGAATGCATAGAGGACCTGAATAGACATTTTCTAAAGAAGACGTGCAGATAGCCAACAGGCACATGAAAAAATGCTCAACATCACTAATCATTAGGGTAATGCAAATCAAAACCACAATGTGATATCACCTCACACCTGTCAGAATGACTATTATCAAAATAACAAGAAATAACAAGGGTTGACAAGGATGTGGAGAAAAGGGAACCTTCGTGAACTGTTGATGAGAATGTAAATTGGTTCTGTTATGGAAAACAGCATTTAGGATCCTCAAAATATGGGGTGTTTGCTCCTTCAGATTGGGATGTGCAGTGAGCCTCCAGTGCAAGGCTCTCTCCACTCTGATTGTTAGCAAGCCAGCATGCATGTATTCCTTGCAAGTAGAGTCTAGGATTCTCCAGCCCCTCTATCTGTCTCAGTCCTTCTATCTGTCTCAGGAGCTTGTCGTCTCTGCTCAGGACCCCAGGACTGAGATGCCTAGATTGTGGCTCAACCTGCTCACTCCCCAGGGCAAGGGTTCACTGTATGGACTTTCTCCTCCTACAGACCCCTCTTGGGGTGCAGATCCTGACCCAATGCCTTTTTTTCTGGTCCTACCTGGTTACATGGAGACCTTTCTTTGGTTGCATAGGAATTCTTCCACCAGTTTCTAGTTCATTTTCTGTGAGAATTGTTCCACATGTAGGTTATTTTTGATGTGTTCATGGGAGGAGGTGAGCTCTATGCCCTCCTACTCCACCATCTTGATTCCTCTTCATCTACTCTCTTTATTGAGCCTTCAGTGGACTAAAATACCAAAAGGAATATCATTTTCAGTTGATATAAAGGATCTTTTTTTTTTCCTATGGCTTTCTTTTATGGAAACTTCTCTATCTATAGGGCATCAATGATCTTCAGATTACTATCTGAAATCAAAGATAGAAGTAACTCATCCTGGAGAAAATAGTATTTGTTCCTGAGATGTACCCTGAGGGAGAAGTTGATTTGAACTGGCACATAGATAAAAGAGTTTATCTTAAGAAAAACTAGTTCAATTTGTGGAGCAGCCTCAATTCATCAGGGTGTTACCATAAACTAGCTTTATCTCATCTTATTATCTTTATCTGCTTTCCCTGTGTTTCATCAAAACCATCTTCTCCATCTCTTACAGATATCCTAGCAGAAGCCGGAACTCTGCAGTCACTTTCAGGTTCTAAAAAGTCTAATACAGCCCAGTTGAAAACTCCAGGTTCATATTCAAATTCCACCCTATCTACTCATTTGGACCAGGGCAGGGCAGTCAGTCAGCTCAAGTCCCTTTAGTACACAGTTGGGTGATCTGCTCACTCATACTTCCTCCTACTCAAGCACTTTGGAGTGTGAGGGTAAGTTAGTCTACTTCTGATAAACCTCTCACTCCCTCCATTTTCAAGGCTAACGTTGCTGGGGTGGGAGCTGAATAGGAGGAATAGAGGAGAGAAGACCTCCTTGGAGAATTAGTAAACTCTTGGTTACCAGGAGCCACCCCTGACTGGTTCTAGATTTTGGTTTCTTCTATGATGAGACCATGATGGTCTCCATGATTCCTTAGGGTGATACTCAGCTCTATTCTGGCTACATCTGTCAGTGCAGATGCTCTCAGAGAAAGGCAGTCTCCCTTCAGCACCATATGGCATCTTCTTGCATCTAACTTTGGGTAGGGCAACAGAAACTGTTGAGATCCTCTTCTTCATTCTAAGATGGAATAATCCTCTCAATCTCTTCTTCCCAGGAACACGACACCATAGTATGAACCTCCTCTGCTAGAGCAGGATAAGCCAGCAAGCTTCAGTCTTAACAAATTTCCATGTGGGAAATAGATACCAGTCTACCAAACACTCAGGGACACAAGCCAAGCTCTCCCAAGAATGTCTTTCTCCTGGAGGAAGAAGGTCATTTCAGCAGTTTACAGGTCACACAAATTCAGCAGGTATAGTGTCCCTGGGTTTATGGTTAGTCTGGTATCTTCATGGGGTCAGGTTTGGGCTGGGCAGGAAGTGACAGGGGGGGCTCTGGACAATGGTCTGTCATGATAGTCTGGTGATTGGACAGCACCTTTTTGGTAATGAAATGACAATGATGTTGTTAAATGTTTGTTTGTGAATTCTGTGGGAGAATAGATTGAAAGAGAGTAAGCATAAGATGTGAAGACCAGTCAAAAGACTTTTGCAATAGCACAGATTACTGATTACACAGCCCAACGTGGCAGCATAATAGTGATGGGATATAGGATCAGCTTCTGTGTCAGAGACCAAAATAGCACTAGCTTAAGCAAGGTTTCAGTTGCAAGTCTGGGCCTTCCCAGGCCAAAGCTGGAATGGCATGCCTAGGTGTTGAGGGCCAGCTTTCCTCTACCATGCTTCTCTACCATCTCTAGGATGTTGCTCATCCTCATTTCCCAGGACGGCTCATTACCATGGACATGGGTGATCATGGAGAGGAGGCAAAGATACTACAGCACAAGAAGAACATGAAAAAATGCAGGAGGCAGATGAGGACTAAATTACCTGCAAGAAAGTCTGTGACCTTAAAAATACAAACCTTATAATCAGAGACTTTGGACCAGAAGAGAGAAAAAGAGAATAAACGATTAAAGAGAGAAATGGAAGAGAAAAATAGTCCTTATAGAAAGTCACATTATATGTAGCAGGAAGGCGATTAGATGCTGATGAAATAACAGTGGGGGACACACAGGACATGGATTAAACAAGAAAAGAATATAAATGAAAAATTCACAAAAGAATTAATATAACTGGTTAACAATGATGCAGCACGTATGTGAGCCAGTAGAAATGAAAGAAATACAAACTAATACAGAAGAAATATATACCCTGTGTATTAAATTTTAAAAGGTTAAAAATTAACATTAATGCTAGGAAGAACAAATTTTATATTTTTGGGTGTGTGTTTTTGGCAACGTGCCAAGTTCTTAAAAATCAGCATATTATTCTAAAGAGTAATATCATTTTAAAAATACATCTTGGGGCTTCCCTGGTGGCACAGTGGTTGAGAATCTGCCTGCCAATGCAGGGGACACAGGTTCGAGCTCTGGTCTGGGAAGATCCCACATGCCGCGGAGCAACTAGGCCTGTGAGCCACAACTACTGAGCCTGCGTGTCTGGAGCCTGTGCTCTGCAACAAGAGAGGCAACGATAGTGAGAGGCCCGCGCACCGCGATGAAGAGTGGCCCCCGCTTGCCGCAACCAGAGAAAGCCCTCGCACAGAAACGAAGACCCAGCACAGCCATAAATAAATAATTCCCATTAAAAAAAAAAAGAAACATCTTGAAGAAATTCATTTAATGGGGAATAAGTAACTAAAATAGTATTTTTTCCTTCTATGACATTATAGCAATAAAAAATTGGGAGGAACCTAAGTGTCTAGCAATATGGGTCACTGAGTAATTATCTGTGTTGTGCACTTTGCCTGCTCAAAATAAAGACTTTGTTTTTCAGCCTTGGTGGTGTTCTCAGAGTGAGTGAGCAGTGCCAATTTATCCCTAGGGCATAGTAGACACAGGGCCTGAGGCACACGATATTTTAAGGGCCCATGAAATGTTTTAATTTCTTTTAAAATTAGAAGAAAAAAATGATTATTTCCTGGACTATAGTCCAGCAACTTTTTATACCAATGCAGTTGTGAAATATAAATTTTAATACTATTTTTGAAGGAAAGAACACATGAAAGCAAAAGTGCCTAGGATCCTCAAAGTCACCATAGGACCATGAGGGGGAGGAGTTGCAGACACGGGCCACAACTCCAAGGCCTCTGCACTGTTATCATCGCAGTGCCAGAGGAAGAGAAGGAAGGAGAACAGGGTCCAGCATCAGGCTTACAGGATGCCCTTGAAACAGAGCAGTAGAAATCCCAAAGAATTCACCAGCTAGAGCTTTTCCAGGCAGCATTCTGAAGCCATTGAAAGGAAGGTTCACTGAAAGTCCACTGGATTTGTTTTAAGGTTAACATTTTAAAAAATTATATGTATATGGAAACATTTCCATTATATATTATTAAATATAAGAAGCAAGATAAGGAACATCATGTACAATATGATCCCATGAATATGTGAGTGAGTGTGTCAGTTTGTGTACGGAATAGGAAATATACAGGAAATGGCTGAGTTACCTCCAAAGTGGGATGGATATAGGGAAACACGGAAAAGGGGGAGAGGGAGGGATCAATAGGCAGAGCATAGAAATTTTTAGTGCAGTGAAATTCTTCTGTTTGACATTAAAATAGTGGATATGTGTCATTATACATTTGTCCAAACTCATAGAGTATACAACACCCAAAGTAAACCCTAATGGAAACCATGGGCTTTGAGTGATTATGATGTGGCAGTGTAGGTTCATCAACTGTAACACGTGTACCTCTCTGGTGCGTGGTACTGATGGTGGGGGAGGTTATGCACGTGTAGGGGCAGGGAGTATATGAGAAATCTCTGTACTTTCTGCTCAATTTTGCTGTGAACCTAAAATTACTCTAAAAAGTAAAGTTTACTAAGTTTTAAAGGCCTTCCTCTACCGTAATAGTTGGGAGAGAAGATGCTACTTTATGAATAACATTCATACCTTGCAAGCCAGAAAGGAGACTTAGAGGTACTGAAAACAACCTGAAAAACTCTAATCATGCACAGCCTATCCCTGTGTCCCCCAATCCAAAGGGACATTAATTCCATCAGGCTGTTGTTAAAACCACACATCAACTCTCTATAATTCAGGGCTTTCTTACTTTGACTCATGAATTTTTCTTAAACCAAAATCTTGTCAATAACCAAAAATAATGCCTGTAGTCAAACATTTTCATGTTGCAACTGCAAGATAGTTAATTCTGCCACAACCAATTAAAAGTGGACTGGATTCAATATCATCATGAGTAAAAATGCAACAATTACAGGTCAGTGAACATTCAAAAACATAAATAAATCATATATAAAAATAAAGGTTGTACATATATACACACCATGGTATTTCTAAATCTCTACATATACCTCTACACACACATACACACATAAATAATACATATATACATATAAATAAAGTTGATCACAGCCAATGACTTCCTCAAGCAAAGTTCAAGAGATCAAGTTCAATTATAAATTTTTTTGTCCACTTTATTAAGAATTGTCATGGCTGGGATTTTACCTTAGATTTCATATTCAAGAGACTTCTTATCCCAAGCCCCATTATCACCATACATGACAGTATTTACCCTCCTTCACTACCACATGTGCTGTCACCATGTTCCAAGGAGCACTACTACATCTGCAAGAAATCTGCCCTCCTGTGCCCAGTTCCCTGGTTGCTCAGGACAGGCACATGTAAAGCAGTTGGTCCAGCTCAGTGACACATTGTTCATAAGTTCTATTCTCTCCATAAAAGTAACATATGGTAAGTATTGTATGTTGGATTATATCTCCCCTACCAACAAAAGATATGTTGAAGTCCTAACCCCTGGTACCCCAGAAAGTGACCTCATTTAGAAATAGGACATTGCACGCATAGTTAAGATGAGGTCATAAGGGAACAGGATGGGGCCCTAAATCAATATGACTGGTGTCCTAATAAAAAGGGAGAATTTGAACACAGAGACAGACATGCACAGAGGGAGAATGCCATGTGAACAAGAAGGCAGAGATATGGCTGATATGTCAGCAAGTGAAGGGACACCAAAAATTGCTATCAAATCACCAGGAGGTAGGAGAGAGGCCTGGAACAAATTTCCCTTCACAGCCACAGAAGGAACTAGCCCTGCCCACACCTTGATCTCACACTTCTAGCCTCTGGGGAATTAATTTCTATTGTTTAAGCTAAATACACACATACATACATACATACATAAATAAAGATAAGGGATGGTTCAATATAATCCTGTTGATGTGTGAGTGGATGTGGTAGTTTATATATGGGTATTTGGGTGGGAAATGGCTGAGTTACTGACTTACCTCCATGGTGAGGCTGGGTGTAGGGAAATATTGGAAAAGAGACACTTCAGATGTATTTTCTTCTCTACAGTGTGTCCATATTCTCAATATTATATTTAGTATTCCATTATATTTTTATAATGTATAATTATCATATTTTTACAGTAAAACTAATAAAATCTCTTGAAAATGGCTGCATGAAAGTAAAATGAGGAAATCTATCATTTACCATTTCTATTTCCTTATACTGATAAATATATTTGAAGAATATTATTTCATCTTATTGAAAGAAATTTTAGGTTATGAAATATTTAGGATCCTTTCTGCCTGGATACCAATCTATGCTAGATCTAGACCATTCATACTCCTTTCTAAACTCAAAAAAGTGTCTGATTTAATAAATATGTAATGGACTCATTATTATTAATGAATGTGGAAGGAGAGAATAAACCACCATGCCTCTGCTTCATAAATAGTGTGAAACAGGTAGCAAGAGTGATGGGCTCTTGGTCTTCAAGACAGGAGCAGGCAAAGTGCAGAGTCAGCAGCAGGAGCAGCTGGGCCGTGGGTCAGGGAAGGCCCAGCAACTGCCTGCCACTGGAAGTTCACTTGGTCAGCATCCAGCCAAGACCCAGACATGAGACCAAGGGAGGGGAAGTCAGCAGACCGTAAAAGCCACTTAACTGGTGTCTCACTATCTGAAGAGGCTGTTTCACTCACTATTGATGAAAGAGAAATCCCTCACCATTGCACACTCCATGTTAACAGGGGTTGAGCACTGCCTTCATTAAGCTTTTATACTCTGTGGACTTTGTAGATGGTGACTAAAGTCACTTGAGTAAAGTCTGCCCGGAATGACCAGAGCACCCCTCTTGGGCTCTTTCCTGATAAACCACTACCTTCTTATTTTGGAGGAACTCCTCCTCCTTTTAACAATTTTGCAAATTATCTAAAAGAGCAAGATGGAAATTGGTTTCCCAAATTACCCAGAGGGGTACACTTGGTCCCAAACCCAAGTGATCGGGGTGATCGGGGTAATTGTGGTTGTTGCATCCATCAGCCAACCAATGACTGTTGCTTTTGTCTCTATGCCTCAGGTGAGAAATCTCTCCAGTGTCCTTTCTATCCCGCGTGCTCAGGTTGCTGGGCTCTACTAGGCACCTCCTGTGTTCCAGGCTAGGTCTTGGTTCTGTGCTTCATCTCTCACTCAGAAAATTTGGGGGCAGGCCTGGTGGTAAAACATGTATCCACAGACACAGATTACACACACACATACATGTATTCCTTTTTTAAATTTATCGAAGTGTAGTTGATTTACAATGTTGTATTAGTTTCAGGTGTATAGCAAAGTGATTCAGTTATACATACATATATACATCTATATGTTTCAGATTCTTTTCCCTTATAGGTTATTATGAAATATTGAGTATAGTTCCCTGTGCTATACAGTAAGTCCTTTTTGGTTATCCATACATGTATTCCTGAACACTGTAAATTGAATCTGAACGCAAATACTGTAAGTTGTACAGAATCATTTTAATTTATCAATTTAAAATTAGAATTCTTTGACCAACTAAAATGCATTTTCAAAAATTCATCCTTAGATTTTATATACTGAAAAAATATAGAAAAATCTCATGGATTCCAAGCCACTCAATTCATATTCAGATTTGGGTATTGCTACAACTATGTAGATAATTGTATAATCCTTGGGAAAAAGTTTATACCAAAAACATAGGGAGAGTACTAACCCTAATCTTAAAAAGCTTCTTTTATTGGCCTTTTATTCTACAGTAAAATCTCAACAGTAAACACCTATTGTCACTGAAATAAGGAGAACATGGAGTAGTTCTCCTGGATTTAATAATAAAGTAGAGAAAGAGTATTTTTAAAAAAACTTTCCACTTGGGACTTCTCTGGTGGTGCAGTGGTTAAGAATTCGCCTGCCAATGCAGGGGACACAGGTTCGAGCCCTGGTCCAAGAAGATCCTACACGCCGCGGAGCAACTAAGCCCGTGTGCCACAACTACTGAGCCTGTGCTCTAAAGCCTGCGAACCACAACTACTGAACCCACGTGCCACAACTACTGAAGCCTGTGTGCCCTAGATCCTGTGAGCCGCAACTACTGAGCCCACGCACAGCAACTTCTGAAGCCCGTGCTCCTAGAGCCTGTGCTCCACCACGAGAGAAGCCACTGCGATGAGAAGCCCACACACCACAATGAAGAGTAGCCCTGCTCGCCACAACTAGAGAAAGCCCGTGAGCAGCAATGAAGACCCAATGCAGCCAAAAAAAAAACCAAACAAAAAAAACTCTCTACTTACCTAAGACAATTTGAATAATAATGGGATCACAAATGAAAATGAAAGTGAAAAGAAAAATCAGAATTGCTAATTAAAAACAGAAGTGTTTTAAGTGGTATATCACTTATCAGTTTGCATTCCAGTCAATAAATTCACATCAGGTTATTTGAAAATTGACGAATAAATGAATTTTTACTAGTTTAAAAAAGTTTACCATTACATAAATGAAAACGTCAATGTATATATTCTTTGTTAAGAATGAGAAATTTAACTTTTAAGTTTAATTTTTAAAAACACAGATATATGTTTCTTGAGTAAAGATTCATTATCCTTGTAAGTTAAATAATATTAATTCCTCTAAGTTTACATTTTTTAAGTTATACATTCTATTGGAAAAATCCACTTTTTGATCTTTGTCATTGTATGACTATTACTACATAAAACTAAATAAAGTTTTATTATATTAACAAACAGAATATGTAACTTGTACTCTTGAAACAGCAAGCAATATTTTGGAAATGACAAGTGAATGAACATTATACATCATTCAATGATAAACAACTTAGCCCAAATCACATCTACTCTATAAATTTTGTATTAAAGTTGAATGTCTGTTGTAAATTTATATTTTCCCAGAGTAAGGACATTTTCTTTTATCTTCATGATTAACTGAAAGTTACATTAATCATACATGGATTATCAATTTTCAAGTTCATATAATAATATTAAAACTCTGTCTAAAAATCTTATTAAAGCTAACATAACCTAATGCTCTTCTATTTTCTTGAAGTGGACATAAAATATCATCATCTGGTAATGGATATAGGTGTTGTACAATCGATTTGTTTCAAGCCTGAGTAAACAGAGGAAGAGGGATGTAACATGCATGTTATTTGGGAAAATAGATGGAACAAATTTTTAGAGTTGGCAGGAGGAAACAGAGTGAAGAGAACTGTGAAAAAGAGCAAGCATTATTGGGGATCGTCCTCAAGGAAGTCTCCTGAGAGCCAGGAAAAGAGACCATGAATTGAAGGGTATGAAGAAAATTGGATTGGAATTAAATGGAAAACGTGATAGAGAATTCAAAGAAACAGGTTGACTTTTATTTGCTCAGCAAAAGTGTGGAGACAAATGATACTAGCAATTATAAATTAGAGGACCTAATTTGCTACAGTTTGTTTATACATTTGGATTTTTTTGTTATTGTTTTTTGCCAGAACCGTAGAGAGGAGAGTAAATGGGGTCCACTGAGGATTGAGGACTGTGACGATAGAAATGGCTTGAAGTCAACATGTGAGTTATTCCAGGAGACAAGCCTTGGCTGCCATGGTCCAGGCTGGCAATGATCTCAGTGAGTACAAGAGCCTGGGAGAACAGAGAGACCTCGAAGGGGCCAGGGTGCAAAGAGGTTGGAGGCTGGCTAGTGGAAAACAACTGAGAGGAACAGGAAGCTTCAGTCCACAGAAGGCTCTGCAAGTGGTTGATGAGATTAGGGTGGCTCAGCCTGAAGTAGAACTGAAGCAGAAATTGAGGCTATTGAATCAGACTGTAATAAGGAAGATGCTGTTTTAACTGACAGCTCTCCCCCAAAGGGTTTGACTTAGCTGTATGGCTTAGACTTGAATTTTGAAATTCTTCATTAATCTTCTTGCTTACTTAATATGCTTCAAAGCTCATAGAAGACAGATGTTCCCTGTGATAATGTCCCTCTGTCAAGTGAAAGCTATTGTGATGTTCTGGTTTCATCCTATTGCTAATATGACTCTTGAGGCTGGGCTTTTGGGGCTTGGTCTTCTCCTCTGGGGAGAGATTGACACACAGTGTCAGAGGCTTGGCCTGTGTCCAGAGAGCATAAAGCCAGACACAAATTTCTCCAGTACAAGCTGCATTAATGTGATTGGGGCTCCATTTGTGAACTGCCAAGGCCATTTTTTCAAAAGGTTCTCTGATTGTTGATGATATCTGCCCCTCTGCTTTTCTCCAAACCCAGTTCTATTTATGAATTAACTGTAAGAGTTAACTGTGCCTACTGCAACAGATGCCAATTTTTCATATGTGATCCTCTGACACCTCATTCAACTGACGTTTGTGAGCAGAGGGTATAAGCAGGCTATTCTGGGAGATGACTCGCTATTTGAATTCTGATCATTCTTTTTTGTTAGCAAAGTTTGACAAGTCACATTTCAATAAAGAAAATTATTAATCCTGGGTATTTATTACTAGGATGTCTATTGGTATTGGGTGCCAGCAATGGCAGCCTTGTTATTTTCAGGTGTCTGATCCTGGGTGCCCCTCAAAGCCGAGGTAAGTCAATGATAGCTAATCACCAAGGGCTCCTTCACTAGTAGTCATAACTCTTATACTCCCATTATCCATTGATACATTTACTTAAACTGTTTCTGGCTCCACTCCCTGCCCAAAAGTATAAAACAGTCCATCAGACCGTTTAATATATAAACCTTCATTGATATTCAAAACTACTTGAAGAATAGAACATAGAGTCCTGGCAGCCTCCCCAGCATTGGCATTCAGTTTAGTTCTATCTATATAAAAAATTAAGCAGCCTTTTCAAAAATGCAGCACGGTGCTGCAATGCCCTTCTGCAATGCCTTATCTCCTTTTTCTAGGGAGGTTTCAGGAAAACTTCCAATAGATGAGAAGTTTAACAAACCAAATGCATGTAGCATTAGCATTGTGTCATTTTAATGACCCCAGATATTCAAGATCTTCCTTTTCTCCAAGAAAACCCCTTAGACACAGAGGAATGCTTTGTTATCTGTCTCTAGCTTGAATGCCAAGGCTTTCCTTAGGTGAACTTGGGTTCTGTTACTAGAATAACTTTTTTTCAGCCAATCATATTATGTGAGGAGGGAGCTTAACCGTTTCAACTAGATTTTCAAATTCATTTTTGTAAAGATCTGCAAAGTACTCTCTGGTGATTTTTTAAAATGTTTTTCAATGGTGATATCCTTATCATTTCTTATTTTGTATATTTGGGTTTTCTCCCTATGTTAATGAAGCTGGCTAGTAATTTGTCTACTTTTAAATATTTTCAAAACCCAGAATTCTTCTCTCTTAAGACTACTGTTTTATATTCTCCATGTCATTAATTTTTGTTTTTACTTTTATCTCCTTCCTCATGCTTTCTCTGATTTATTTTATTGTCTTTAACTAATTCTTTGAGCTGGGAATTTATTATTTTAATTATTTAAATTTTAATGCTAAAAGTGTTTTAGTGCTATTAATTTTCCCTTGATCATTGCTTTCTGGTATGTGATGTTCTCATTTTATTTTATTTAGAAAATTCTGTAATTTCAGTTTGTATTTTTCCTTTCACCTAAGATTTGTTCAACATAAGGTGCATTAATTTCCAAGTGGAAGGACTTTTGTGTGTTCTGTTTTGTTCGTAATTCCTAGTTTTATTGAGTTGAGTTTATTGCTGATGTTTTCTATATGACCTAATATATGTTTTTTTTTAATGTTTCATGAGCATGTGAGAAATAAGAGTATGCTTTATTATCAGGGTGTAGAATTCTACATATATCCATAAGATTTACCATAATGAGGATGTTGTTTAGGCTTTCTATCTTCCTACATAATTGTTCACTTGATCTGTCTTGTACTGAGAGTGTAATAAAGTCTTCTCTTATTACTGTTTCTATCCATGTTTTCTTTTATTTCCTAAAGTTTCTGCTTTATAATGATGTTTGCTATATTATTCGATACATAATATTCATTAGTATTATATTTTGCAAATTGTGGCCTTTAGTATGAAAATGTGGGCTTCTTTATTACATTTAGTGCTTTTTGGCTTGAATTCTACATTGTCTGATATTGAGTGAACTGCTTCCTCTAAGTTTCCTTTTATTTTGTAAAATTTTGTCCATTATTTTGTTTTTAGTCTCTTTGAATTATTTCTTTTAGTTGTGTCTCTTTCACAGAGCATATAACTGGGTCTTACATTATAAGTCAAATTGAAAATAATTTTTCCTTCTAATGGTAAAGTCCATTTGTATTTATTCTTAAGACATGTTTAACCTTAAATTTGTCATAATATTTTATAATTTTATTTTGTTGTAATTTCTATTTCTTCCTCTACCAAATATAGTTAAATTTGTCTTTCACTTCATTTCTTTCTCTGATTTTTTTCCCACATCTTTATTAGAGTATAATTGCTTTACAATGGTGTGTCAGTTTCCGCTTTATAACAAAGTGAATCAGTTATACATATACATATATCCCCATATCTCTTCCCTCTTGCATCTCCCTCCACCCCACCCTCCCTATCCCACCCCTCTAGGTGGTCACAAAGCACCGAGCTGATATCCCTGTGCTATGCGGCTGCTTCCCACTAGCTATCTATTTTATGTTTGGTAGTGTATATATGTCCATGCCACTCTCTCACTTTGTCCCAGCTTACCCTTCACCCTCTCCGTATCCTCAAGTCCATTCTCTAGTAGGTCTGCATATTTATTCCCGTCTTGCCCCTGGTTCTTCTGACCAATTTCTTTTTCTTTCTTTTTATTTCTTTTAGATTCCATATATATGTGTTAGCATACTGTATTTGTTTTTCTCTTTCTGACTTACTTCACACTGTATGACAGACTCTAGGTCCATCCACCTCACTACAAATAACTCAGTTTCATTCCTTTTCATGGCTGAGTAATATTCCATTTTATATATGTGCCACACCTTTATCCATTCATCTGTCAATGGACACTTAGGTTGCTTCCATGTCCTTGCTATTGTAAATAGAGCTGCAATGAACACTGTGGTACATGACTCTTTTTGAATTATGGTTTTCTCAGGGTATATGCCCAGTAGTGGGATTGCTGGGTTGTATGGTAGTTCTATTTGTAGTTTTTTAAGGAACCTCCATACTGTTCTCCATAGTGGCTGTGTCAATTTACATTCCCACCAACAGTGCAAGAGGGTTCCCTTTTCTCCACACCCTCTCCAGCATTTATTGTTTGTAGATTTTTTGATGATGGCCATGCTGACTGGTGTGAGATGATATCTCATTGTAGTTTTGATTTGCATTTCTCTAATGATTAATGATGTTGAGCATTCTTTCATGTGTTTGTTGGCAATCTGTATATCTTCTTTGGAGAAATGTCTATTTAGGTCTTCTGTCCATTTTTGGATTGGGTTGTTTGTTTTTTTGATATTGAGCTGCATAAGTTGCTTGTATGTTTTGGAGATTAATCCTTTGTCAGTTGCTTCATTTGCAAATATTTTCTCCCATTCTGAGGGTTGTCTTTTCGTCTTGTTTATGGTTTCCTTTGCTGTGCAAAAGCTTTGAAGTTTCATTAGGTCCCATTTGTTTATTTTTGTTTTTATTTCCATTTCTCTAGGAGGTGGGTCAAAAAGGATCTTGTTCTGATTTATGTCATAGAGTGTTCTGCCTATGTTTGCCTCTAATAGTTAGACAGTGTCTGGCCTTACATTTAGGTCTTTAATCCATTTTCAGTTTATTTTTGTGTATGGTGTTAGGGAGCATTCTAATTTCATTCTGTTACATGTAGCTGTCCAGTTTTCCCAGCACCACTTATTGAAGAGGCTGTCTTTTCTCCCCTGTATATTCTTGCCTCCTTTATCAAAGATAAGGTGACCATATGTGCGTGGGGTAATCTCTGGGCTTTCTATCCTGTTCCATTGATCTATATTTCTCTTTTTGTGTCAGTACCATATGGTCTTGATTACTGTAGCTTTGTAGTATAATCTGAAATCAGGGAGCCTGATTGCTCCAGCTCTGTTTTTCTTTTTCAAGATTGCTTTGGCTATTCAGGGTCTTTTGTGTTTCCATACAAATTGTGAAATTTTTTGTTCTAGTTCTGTGAAAAATGCTATTGGTACTTTGATAGGGATTGCATTGAATCTGTAGATTGCTTTGGGTAGTAGAGTCATTTTCACAATGTTGATTCTTCCAATCCAAGAACATGGTATATCTCTCCATCTATTTGTATCATCTCTAATTTCTTTCATCAGTGTCTTATAATTTTCTGCATATAGGTCTTTTGTCTCCTTCGATAGGTTTATTCCTAGATATTTTATTCTTTTTGTTGCAATGGTAAATGGGAATGTTTTCTTAATTTCACTTTCAGATTTTTCATCATTAGTGTATAGGAATGCAAGAGATTTCTGTGCATTAATTTTCTATCCTGCTACATTACCAAATTCATTGATTAGCTCTAGTAGTTTTCTGGTAGCACCTTTAGGATTCACTATGGATAGTATCATGTCATCTGCAAACAGTGACAGTTTTACTTCTTCTTTTCCAATATGGATTCCTTTTATTTCTTTTTCTTCTCTGGTTGCTGTGGCTAAAACTTCCAAAACTATGTTGAATAATAGTGGTGAGGACTTTTGTTTGTTGGAAGATTTTTAATCACAGTCTCAATTTCAGTGCTTGTGATTGGTCTGTTCATATTTTCTATTTCTTCCTGGTTCAGTCTTGGCAGGTGGCGCATTTCTAAGAATTTGTCCATTTCTTCCAGGTTGTCCATTTTATTGGCATAGAGTTGCTTGTAGTAATCTCTCATGATCCTTTGTATTTCTGCAGTGTCAGTTGTTACTTCTTTTTCATTTCTAATTCTGTTGATTTGAGTCTTCTCCCTTTTTTTCTTGATGAGTCTGGCTAATGGTTTATCAATTTTGTTTATCTTCTCAAAGAACCAGCTTTTAGTTTTATTGAGCTTTGCTATTGTTTCTTTCATTTCTTTTTCATTTATTTGTGATCTGATCTTTATGATTTCTTTCCTTCTGCTATCTTTGGGGTTTTTTTGTTCTTCTTTCTCTAATTGCTTTAGGTGCAAGGTTAGGCTGTTTATTCGAGATGTTTCCTGTTTCTTGAGGTAGGTTTGTATTGCTATAAACTTCCCTCTTAGAACTGCTTTTGCTGCATCCCATAGGTTTTGGGTTGTTGTGTCTCCATTGTCATTTGTTTCTAGGTATTTTTTGATTTCCCCTTTGATTTCTTCAGTGATCACTTCATTATTAAGTAGTGTATCGTGTAGCCTCCATGCGTTTGTATTTTTTACAGATCTTTTCCTGTAATTGATATCTAGTCTCATAGCATTGTGGTCGGAAAAGATACTTGATACGATTTCAATTTTCTTAAATTTACCAAGACTTGATTTGTGACCCAAGATATGATCTATCCTGGAGAATGTTCCATGAGCACTTGAGAAAAATGTGTATTCTGTTGTTTTTGGATGGAATGTCCTATAAATATCAATTAAGTCCATCTTGTTTAATGTATCATTTAAAGCCTGTGTTTCCTTATTTATTTTCATTTTGGATGATCTGTCCATTGGTGAAAGTGGGTTTTTAAAGTCCCCTACTGTGATTGTGTTACTGTCGATTTCCCCTTTTATGGCTGTTAGTATTTGTCTTATGTATTGAGGTGCTCCTATGTTGGGTGCATAAATATTTACAATTGTTATATCTTCTTCTCGGATTGATCCCTTGATCATTAAGTAGTGTTCTTCTTTGTCTCTTGTAATAGTCTTTTTTTTAAAGTCTATTTTGTCTGATATGAGAATTGCTACTCCAGCTTTCTTTTGATTTCCATTTGCATGGAATATCTTTTTCCATCCCCTCACTTTCAGTCTGTATGTGTCCCTAGGTCTGAAGTGGATCTCTTGTACACAGCATATATATGGGTCTTGTTTTTGTATCCATTCAGCCAGTCTATGTCTTTTGGTTGGAGCATTTAATCCATTTACATTTAAGGGAATTATCGATATGTAGGTTCCTATTATCATTTTCTTTATTGTTTTGGGTTTATTATTGTAGGTCTTTTCTTTCTCTTGTGTTTCCTGCCTAGAGAAGTTCCTTTAGCATTTGTTGTAAAGCTGGTTTGGTGGTGGTGAATTCTCTTAGCTTTTGCTTGTCTGTAAAGCTTTTAATTTCTCTGTCAAATCTGAATGAGATCCTTGCTGGGTAGAGTAATCTGGGTTGTAGGTTTTTCTCTTTCATCACTTTAAATATGTCCTGCCACTCACTTCTGGCTTGCAGAGTTTCTGCTGAAAGGTAAGCTGTTAACGTTATGTGGATTCCCTTATGTGTTACTTGTTGTTTTTCTCTTGCTGCTTTTAATATTTGTTGTTTGTATTTAAGTTTTGATAGTTTGATTAATATGTGTCTTGGCGTGTTTCTCCTTGGATTGATCCTGTACGGGACTCTGTGTGCTTCCTGGACTTGATTAACTATTGCCTTTCCCATATTAGGGAAGTTTTCAACTATAATCTCTTCAAATATTTTCTCAGTCCCTTTCTTTTCTCTTCTTCTTCTGGGACCCCTATAATTCGAATGTTGGTGCATTTAATGTTGTCCCAGAGGTCTCTGAGACTGTCCTCAATTCTTTTCATTCTTTTTTCTTTATTCTGCTCTGCAGTAGTTATTTCCACTATTTTATCTTCCAGGTCACTTATCCATTCTTCTGCCTCAGTTATTCTGCTATTGATCCCATCTAGAGAATTTTTAATTTCATTTATTGTGTTGTTCATCACTGTTTGTTTGCTCTTTAGTTCTTCTAGGTCCTTGTTGAACGTTTCTTGTATTTTCTCCAATCTTTTTCCAAGATTTTGGATCATCTTTACTATCATTATTCTGAATTCTTTTTCAGGTAGACTGCTTATTTCCTCTTCATTTGATAGGTCTGATGGGTTTTTGCCTTGCTCCTTCATCTGCTGTGTGTTTATCTGTCTTCTCATTTTGCTTAACTTACTGTGTTTGGGGTCTCCTTTTCGTAGGCTGCAGGTTCGTAGTTTCCATTTATTTTGGTGTCTGTCCCCAGTGGCTGAAGTTGGTTCACTGGGTTGTGTAGGCTTCCTGGTAGAGGGGACTAGTGCCTGTGTTCTGGTGGATTAGGCGGGATCTTGTCTTTCTGGTGGGCAGGTCCACGCCTGGTGGTGTGTTTTGGGGTGTCTGTGGCCATATTATGATTTTAGGCAGCCTCTCTGCTAATGGATGGGGTTGTGTTCCTGTCTTGCTAGTTGTTTGACATAGGGTGTCCTGCACTGTAGCTTGCTGGTCGTTGAGTGGAGCTGGGTCTTGGCATTGGGATGGAGATCTCTGGGAGATTTTCTCCGTTTGATATTATGTGGAGCTGGGAGGTCTCTTGTGGACCAGTGTCCTGAACTTGGCTCTCCCACCTCAGAGGCACAGCCCTTATGCCTGGCTGGAGCACCAAGAGCCTGTCCTCCACACGGCTCAGAATAAAAGGGGAAAAAAAAAGAAAGAAAGAAAGAAGAAGATAAAACAGAATAAAATAAAGTAAAATAAAATAAAATAAAGTTATTAAAATAAAAAATAATTATTAAGAAAAAATATTTTTAAGTAATTAAAAAAAAAAAAAAAGGTCAGACAGAACCCTAGGACAAATGGTAAAAACAAAGCTATACAGACAAAATCACACACAGAAGCATACATATACGCACTCACAAAAGAGAAAAAGGGAAAAAGTATATATATATTGTTGCTCCCAATGTCCACCTCCTCAATTTGGGATGATTCGTTGTCTAGTCAGGTATTCCACAGATGCAGGGTACATCAAGTTGATTGTGGAGATTTAATCCTCTGCTCCTGAGGCTGCTGGGCGAAATTTCCCTTTCTCTTCTTTGTTTGCACAGCTCCTGGGGTTCAGCTTTGGATTTGTACCCGCCTCTGTGTGTAGGTCGCCTGAGGGTGTCTGTTCTTCACTCAGACAGGACGGGGTTAAAGGAGCAGCTGATTTGGGGGCTCTGGCTCACTCGGGCGGGGTGGCGAGGGAGGGATAAGGAGTGCGGGGTGAGCTTGGGGTGGCAGAGGCCAGCGTGACGTTGCACCAGCCTGATGTGCGCCCTGCGTTCTCCCGGGGAAGATGTCCCTGGATCACAGGACCCTGGTGGTGGCGGGCTGAACAGGGTCCCAGGAGGGGAGGTGTGTATAGTGACCTGTGCTTGCACACAGGCTTCTTGGTGGCAGCAGCAGCAGCCTTAGCGTCTCATGCCCGTCTCCGGGGTCCACACTGATAGCCGTGGCTCGCGCCCGTCTCTGGGGCTCCTTTAAGTGGCGCTCTTAATCCCTTCTTCTCGCGCACCAGGAAACAAAGGGGTAAGAAAAAGTCTCTTTGGCAGCTGCAGACCTTTTCCTGGCCTCCCTCCTGGCTAGCTGTGGCGCACTAGCCCCCTTCAGGCTGTGTTCACGCAGCCAACCCCAGTCCTCTCCCTGGGATCCGACCGAAGCCCGAGCCTCAGCTCCCAGCCCCCGCCTGCCGCGGTGGGTGAGCAGAGAAGCCTCTCCTGCTGGTGAGTACTGGTCGGCACTGATCCTCTGTGCGGGAATCTCTCCGCTTTGCCCTCTGCACCCCTGTGGCTGCGCTCTCCTCCGTGGCTCCGAAGCTTCCCCCCTCCGCCACCCGCAGTCTCCGCCCGTGAAGGGGCTTCCTAGTGTGTGGAAACCTTTCCTCCTTCACAGCTCCCTCCCACTGGTGCAGGTCCCGTCCCTATTCTTTGTCTCTGTTTTTTCTTTTTTCTTTTGCCCTACCCAGGTACGTGGGGAGCTTCTTGCCTTTTGGGAGGTCTGAGGTCTTCTGCCAGCGTTCAGTAAGTGTTCTGTAGGAGTTGTTCCACATATAGATGTATTTCTGATGTATTTGTGGGGAGGAAGTTGATCTCTGCATCTTACTCTTCCACCATCTTGAACCCCCCCTTTCTGATTTTTATTAACTTTCTTTTCATTGCTTCTTCATTTTTCATTCATTTCTGTTCTTTGTTTTTGATTTCTAATTCGTTTTATTTTTTTAATGCACTCCAATGCTTGTTTACATATATTTGTTTCCATGTGCAGTGCTACCTTACAGTTTTATTCTGCCCATTACTGTTTCTGTGAGGGATGGATTTTCCTCAGTTGATTTGTGTTGAATTTTGTCCTATAAATACTTTGCAGTAATTAAGTGGATTGGTTAATCTTTTCCTTGTTAATTCTGTGGCTTTGGGATGTTTTACAAGATTCTTACTTTAAAGGCTCCCTTATCGGTCAGTATAGCCAAGCCCAGATACTTCAGTGGATTATTATTATTATTTTTTTTTGGTGGGGGCAATATTGTGTGTCTTTAATTTCTTTGGTTTTCTTTTGTTTTGCAAAACTCTAAATGTTTCCCTTTTGCTGTTTTCCCCCTCTTCCACTCAGTTGCCAAGCCACACTTCTTCCTTCCTTTTAGCCTTTCCCCACCCCATCCAAGGAGTCTCTATGTTTTGAAGAATGTCTCTTTAAATAGTGTGTACTTTAAGTCTCTTCCCTGAGGCCCATGTGTTGATCTACCCAGACACATTTTTCATATTTCTCTACATAAAATGGACTTAGTCTTTCTGGCAGTGGTTTTAAATCAAACAGTCTTCATTGACAGCTTCCTTCTTCTTTCTTTTTCACAGTTTTTCTTAGTCTGTCTTTCTTCATCAAAAAACCTTGTTAAATTCATGGGTATGCTGTATTAAAATGTAAATTGAGGCATATTAAAATTTTAGGAATTTATTTGAGTAAAAATTGACTTGAATTGGGCAGCATCAAACCAAAAGTGATGAAAAATGGTCTGTTGACAGGAGCTGGGGGAAAATTCTTTAGAGAAAAGGCAGAAACAAAGTAAGGAAATTATTGATTGGCTGTTGGTGATTGGTTATCCTTAGGTTTCTCTTTTGTAACCTTGGGGTATTTACAAGCTTATATTTTGGTTTGCTGATGTAGGAACCCTCGGCATTAGAGGCACATCCATCAAATGGACTACTTGAAAAAATTAACTTAACAATTCCTCCCTTTTCATACATGAGAGACTGACCAAAAATTTGGTATTAACACCACTCTTAGTTATCATCAGATTTAAATTGTTCCTGTCTCATCATGAAACTCATAGGTTATCATGTCAGATCTGTGGAAGAATTACTTTTGCTTTTTATCCCATTGTTCATCTTGCTTCTGTTCTCCAAGCACAGTGAGACCATCTGGTGTGTTGCTGATGGCAAACATGCATTTAAGGGCTTTGAGTGAACACAGCACACCAGGGAGACTATAATGATGACTATCAGGAGGAGAATACTAAGAGACTATAGTATACTCCTTCACCAGAATCTCCATGAACCAAACCAGTTGGTATCAAATAAATCAAAGAATGTACCTGATAGAGTATCAACCTGTTTTAGCCAAGTAGCTTGTTTGCTAATTTTTTGTATTTTAGTTTCTACAATACCAGAGGTGTTGATCAAGATACAGCAGGAAATATTTTCTATGGCACAGATTCTTCCTTGTTCAGCCAACAAGTACTCTAAAGCAATTCTATTATCTAAAAACACATTAGCAAGGGATCCTAGGGACTTTTGCTGTGCACCTATGACCTTAGCAGTAGACTCAGCAGTGGTTGCCAGAGTTAAGAACTTTCTAATCATATATTTGTTTGTACTAACTCCAAGACAAGGAAAAAGGGACCATCAAATGACACTCATCTAGGGGGTTAGCATCTGCTGGTAAACTTCTTTTTGGTTGACAGTATAAATTCAGGGAAGTGGACCAATGTTGAGTTTCTGAGGAATTATGAAGGGACAATGGAACAGTGAATACAGAAAGAACACATTGTCATTTTATCCTCCCGCTCTCAAGACAATTAGTCACCCAAGGGTAGGGGCCATTGTCAAAACCTCCACATATAAAGGTAGCCAGGAAGTGTACATAGGGATCCCTCAGAAGTATTGTTGTTCATGGACCCATTGGTTGGTATAGAGGTGTTAGCATCCTTCAACCAAGACTCAAATACTGTATTATCACATATTGAAAGACCACCTAAATATATAGTCCTGATAGCAAGCCTACAAACGGCCTCATTTACACTGGCTGCTCTGCAGTGTTTTATATATATATTCAATGGAGTTTGTTTTCCCTTCCCAGGATGGAGTTAAGTTGAGGCAAGGAACAAGGGTATATGCATTTAGTATTTTACTTTATAAAAGAGATCTGTGGAACAATTTACAGTGGCATTGGGATTCCAGTGAAATTATATACTTAGAGTCACCCTACCAATACTTTTTCTTAATTTGGATCATTTTATCTGGGCCATGATTAGTCCCAGAAAGTAGAGCTTTTAGTAATGGCATTTTTAAGGACTCAGGAAAAACCAGGCAGCTGTCCAGGCCCTCAGTGAGTCCTCACTTAATATTAAATTTGCACCCTTGTTGGTCCCAACATTGCTGTTCCAGCTTAGGAGTCAGATTTTGTCTTTTATATAAATTACCATAAATAATTTGGTTAGAATCAATCTTACAGAGTTCATTCAAGTTGCATAATGGAACAGTTCTAGTGCTGGTCGATTTAGCATGGAAGTCTGCTACAGCATTTCCCTGATACCCACGTTCTGTTTTTCCAGTATGAGCTTCAATTTTAATAATTGCAATTTGGTTAGGCAATAGAATGGCAGAAGGCAGTTCCTTTACTTGGGATCCATTTTTGATTGAGGTTCTGCTAGAAGTGAAGATCTCTGTCTGTTTCCTTAATATATCAAAGTCATGGACCACCCTAAAGGCATATTTGCTATGGGTATAAAGGTTTACTGATTTTCCTTTGGATAGCTGACAAGGCCAAGCGAGGACATGCAATTCTGCTGGTTAAGCAGGTTTAAACTGGGGAAAGCTTTCCTTTACCAATAGTTCTTGTTGAGTTGTTACAGCATATTCTGCTTGATATTTCCCTTCTGCATTCTTCGCACAGGACTCATTGGCAAAGAGTATCAAGTCTTGGTTTTCTAATGGTGTGTCCTGTAAGTCAGTATGGCAGGGGTCAAGAACCATGACACTACATCTACAAAGTTATGATGATCTGTAGCATCATCAGCCAAGGGTAGCAGGGTTAGCAGGGTTGAGAAAGTTGCAGCACTCAAGATGGAGGTTAGAAGATGAAAGGAGAAAGATCTCATGTTAGTGTACTTGCTGAAAAATGTTGAGTTTGTTATAAGCTTTATAGACTGTCAACAGCATGAGGTACTTGTAAGTATAAGTCAGATCCTAATAACAATTCAGCTGAGGTTTCCACTAATTTAGCTGCTGTGGCTACTGCTTTCAAACAGCTTGGACATGCTCTGGCTAGAGGGTCTAATTGTAAGTAAGCTACAGGTCTATGTTTTCCTCCATAAAACATAGACCTGTAGAATTCCTAGAGCCTGGTTTTGTGTTAGAATTCCTAGAGCCTGGTTTTGTGTTAGAATTCCTAGAGCCTGGTTTTCATGCTTGTGGATAGATAAAGTGAAAGATTTTGGTACAATTTGGTAACCCTAGGTCCAAAGTTTGTTGCAGGGCTAATTTTATTTGACTAAAGGCTTGCTCATGATTATGTTCCCAAGGTACAGGCTCTGGAATCGAGTTTCTTGTAAGCTCATACGGGGGAGTGGCAATCGGATAAAAATTTGGAACCCAAGATCTATAAGAACCTGAAAGTCCAAGGAAATTTCTTAAGTTAGTTATAGGTCTGGGGAAGTATTAGATGGTCTTTATTCTTTCATGTGAGAGGGGAATGCTTTTTACAGTCAAATTATGTCCTAGGTAGTAGACCTTATCTTTTGAGAATTGGAGTTTTTCCTGGAGCGCTTACAGCCTTTATAAGCTAATTGCTGTAGTAAATAAATTGAATCTATTTCTGAGTCCTCCCTTGCAAGGGAACATAGCAATAAGTCATCTACATATTGAATGAGTGTAGAGTTCTTAGGGAACAGTAAAGCTGCCAAGTCTTGATATAAAGTCTATGAAAAATAAGATGGAGTTTTGATGAACACTTGTATTATTACAGCCCAGGTATATTGTTGGTTTTTCCAAATGAAGGTGAATAAATATTGTTTCTCTTTGTCAACTGGGATACTAAAGAAAACAGAGCTAGACACAGATGTAGAGAACAAACGTATGGACACCAAGGGGGGAAAGTGGCGGGGGTGGGGTGGGGTGGTGGCATGAACTGGGAGATTGGGATTGACATATATATACTAATATGTATAAAATAGATAACTAATAAGAACCTGCTGTATAAAAAATAAATAAAATAAAATCCAAAAAGAAAAAAAGAAAGCAGAGCTACTATCCACTATTGTGAACCATTTTAAGTCTGTAGGTACATTAGATAACAAGGTATTAGGGTTTGGAACTACAGGGAACCTTGGTATCACAACTTTATTAATTGCAGGAAGATCGTAGACAAATGTCCGACCTTGCCAATTTGGTTTTTTAATGGTACGATCAGAGTGTTACAGGGACTAGTGCATGGAATTCTAAGTCTTTGCTTAATTAAGTCTTCTAGAATTGGTGAGAACCCTAGGATAGCTTCTGGTTTTAGTGAACACTGAGGAAATTTAGGCAGGGGCTTGTAATGATCTGTTTAGATTTTATGGGTTCTGCACTCTTATTTTGCCTGTGTGGGTTGAGGAAGAAGCTCACAGGCATTCAGGCACTTCTGAGAGATTGAGGATTTCATACTTTAGAGTCTCAGTTGCATCAATTCCTGCTTTCAGAGAGCAGAACAGCTCAGGTACAGGATGGTCAGGAAATTCTAAGATCATTTCTCCTTCTGAGTTAAATCTTAGATGACTCCTTAATTTAGAAAGCAAATCTTGAGTAAGTCAGACGAAGACAAATATCATATGATATCACTTATATGTGAAATCTAAAAAAATGATACAAATGAACTTATTTACAAAACAGAAACAGACTCACAGACTTAGAAAACAAATTTATGGTTACCAAAGGGGAAAGGTGTGGGGAGGGATAATTTAGGAGGCTGGGATTAACATATACACACTAGTATATATAAAATAGATAATCAACAAGGACCTACTGTATAGCACAGGGAACTCTACTCAATATTTTATAATAACCTATATGGGAAAGAAATCTGAAAAAGAATATATATATATTATATATATAACTGAATCACTTTGCTGTACACCTGAAAGTAACACAACATTGTAAATCAACTAGACTCCAATATAAAATAAAAAAAAAAAAAAAAAAGAAAACAAGTCTTGTCCTAAGAGTTTACTGGTGCCATGTCACACAGAAGTAAAGTGTGGTTTCCCAAAAATGACCCTAGTGTCATCTGGACTGGTTTAGGCACAGGTATCCTTTGAATTTGGTTAGAAACCCCGCTAAAAATATTCTCTTTACTCCATGGATTTTCTAGTTTATGAAAGTGGAGTTTAAGGTAGATAAAATGGCTCTGGTATCCACCAGTACCATAGAGGACACCCCATTAATTTTTATCTTAGTTTCCCCCTTGCTCATTTAAAGGAATCATGGGGAGCAGGTTACCAGAGGGTCCCTCAGAACCCCATCTATGCTTATTTAGTATTTCAGTAATCAAAGTTTTTAAGATTTCCCATGATGGTAAAACAGGGGAAGGTGGAGGTCTATTAAATGGTGGGTTCAGCAGGGGGCACTGTTTTTTCTAGGACCTTGGTTGTTTACAGTTAAGGTAGACACTTCAGGGCACTGTGTTCCTGAGTGGAGGACCTCTAGGTTCTGGCTGGAAATGTCTATGTGGAGTTCCTTTCAGCCCTTGGAGCTGTTGTAACTACAGGGCCATAAGTTTACTGGCTTTTTGAATTTCATTTTGTTCCAAGGTTTTTTCAAACTCAGCTCTGGCTGTTAATTCAGTAAGAAGGGCAACTTCCCAGCCCAGCTTGTATCTCTTTTTTTAGGCTACTTAATTAATGCTGGAGCCTGCTAATTTTAAGGAAATCAGGGTGTATTGTGTGTCTGCATTTAATAAAGAACACCCAGAATGTTTCACAAAAAGGGCTTCCAGTTTTGTCTCATAGTCTGAGACTGGTTCATCCTTTTTTTGCTTGCAAGGCTGAATGATAGAGCAGTCAGTTTTTTGAGGAAGTACCTTACCAATACTTCCAAGTAGGTCCTGGGCTATTTTTTGAGCACACTTTGGGCCCACCCTGCAGAGTAATTAGTATGTGTGCCTTTAATATCACTCTCAGGATCTTCCCATTTGGCTTTAGCCATCCATTTTCAGGTGTTGCCAGGTCCTAATGTCATATGAATAAACTGGAAGAGATCTGGGAGCCCCAGATCATAAGCTCCAGTAACAATTCTAAATTCTTCATAAAATTTTGGGAGAGTCTCTTTAAGGTTTGGAAAATCTTTGATGATGACCCTAAGTTCAGCCTTTGACCGGGAAGAAAAGAGTTACATTTGGTATTCCAGGCTCAGCGGAGAGCCTCACTTTAAAAGACATTTGTTTAACCTCTAGCTCATCTTCATAGTGAAAAGGTAATTGAATAAGGGAATTAGTAGGTTCAGGGTATTTAGGGAGAGGATGGTAAAGGGAAGGAGCAGTTGGAACAGTCAGAGTCAAGTTAGTATACGTCTCTTTTTAGAGTCACTGTCAGGCTGTTGCTTATGCTTTTCATTTGTCTTTTATAAAGAATCTTTTAAAGAGGGAATTTTTAATTTATTTAGTTTCTTAAAAGTTTCTGAGGCTTCCCTGGTGGCGCAGTGGTTGAGAATCTGCCTGCCAATGCAGGGGACACGGGTTCGAGCCCTGCTCTGGGAGGATCCCACATGCCGCGGAGCAACAAAGCCCGTGAGCCACAACTACTGAGCCTGCGCGCCTGGAGCCTGTGCTCCGCAACAAGAGAGGCCGCGATAGTGAGAGGCTCGCGCACCGCGATGAAGAGTGGCTCTGGCTCGCTGCAAATAGAGAAAGCCCTCGCACAGAAACGAAGACCCAATGTAGATTAAAAAAAAAAAAAAAAGTTTCTGCATTCCAATAAAAGATGCATACCATTGTTTGGGGGAAATTCGGGATCCTTTATTCTCTTGAACACCTCATAAATGGATAAGCTTATCTAGGTTGAAAGTACCCCTCTGTGGCCCCTGTAATTCAAGGTTATCTTTGGTAAGGTTAACCCACTGGTTAAAAACACAAGTTGTTTATCCTTATTGTTAGCTGGGGTCCTGGCTGGAGGAGGAGTCCCAGATTGTTTGGACTCAGAAGAGCTCATTTTTCTTTTCTTTTCTTTTCATTTTTCCCTTATTACCTGAGGCCTTGCCCTGGACCCAGTCCAGCTTAAGTCAGACACAGTCCAGTTTCTAACTCAGACCCAGTCCGACCCTGGACTGAGTCTTTTTTTTTTTTTTAAAGTCAGCTGACTCTGAACCCAGTCTAGAGAAAGAAATGCTCAAATAAATTTGGAGAGATCTTTTCAATGCAAAAACCGTAGAGCTCAGATCCCAGAGGGACTTACCTGCAAACTCCAGACGCAGTGAGAACGTAGTGAGCTCATTGGGGTCAGCGGGTACATTTGCCTGGTTACTCGATGCTCCTGGAGGCTACTGAGGGTCCCCTTTGGGTCCTGCTTCTGACCCCAGAACTGTTAAAGGATAAACTGAGGGATATTAAAATTTCAGGAATTTGAGGAAAAATCGATTTGAATGAGGCAGCACCAAGCCAGAAGTGATTAGAAGTGCTCTGTCCAAGGGAACTGGGGAAAAAATCTTATAGAGAAAAGGCAGAAGCAGAGTAAGAAAATTATTGATTCACTATAGCTTAAAACAACCACAGTTTTTTAAAGAGTTATGCATAATAAGTCAATAAAATATACAATGAAATAATTTAAAATGTTCAATTAAACCCTGAGAAAATAGAAAAAGCGGAAAAAAGACACACCAAAGAACAAACGGAACAAATAGAAAACATTTAGCAAGATTAAATGATTTATTCATAACATATCAATTACTACTGTGAACATGGAGCATTTGAACGTCAGATTTATAATACTGAGATTGTCAGATTGTATAAAATCTACTATATGCCATCTTCAAGAACTACTTTGACTATAATGACATAGGTTAACTAGTGGGATGGAAAAGGATGTACAATGCAAACACAAACCAAAGAAAACTGGAGTAGCTACATTAATTTCAGACAAAATATATTTCAGAACAAGGAATATTATCAGAGATAAAAAGGGACATTGCATAATGCTAAAGGAGTCAATTCTCCAAGAAGATAAAACTCTAAATGTATATGCACCTTGCAAAAGTGTTGCAAACTGACAAATCCAAAAGAAAAAATAAATCCACAATTATATTTGGAGATTCCAGCACTCACTCCTCTCTTAGTAACTCATAGAACAAGGAGTCAGAAATCAATAAGGATATAGATGACCTGAACAATATTGTCAAATAACTTATTTCATTACTATTTATAGAGCACTCCACTCAACAAAAGAAAAATACACATTTTTCTCAAGTGCAAGATAGACCATATTTTGGGCCATACAACAAAGTTTAACAAATGTAAAAAAATAGAAAGCATACAAAATATGGTATGGGACAGTACCAGAATTAAAATAAAATCAATAATAAATGTATCTGGAAAAAACCCTAATACTTGAAATTAAACAATACACTTCTAGACAGTGCATGGGTCAAATAGGAAGTATAAAGGGAAATGTAAAACCATTTTGAAATGTGTGAATATTAAAATACAACACACCAAAATTGTGGGACACTGGTAAATCCATGATTAGAGAGAATTTTAGAGCATTAAATGTATATATTAGAAAAAAAGAAAGATCTAAAATCACTCACCTAAGAAGTTAGAAAAAGAAGAGCAATTATAACCTAAAGCAGAAATAAGGAAATGATAATGACTAAAATAGAAAAAAATAAATTAAAAACAGAAAAACAATAGAGAGAATCAACTAATCCAAAATTATTTTGTTTTGTTTTGTTTTAAGATGAATAAAATCAATGAAACTGTAGTCAGGCTGAAAAAGAAAAAAAAGAGAGAAGACACAATTACCAATATCAGAAATGAAAGAGGGGACATCAATACGGATTTCACAGCCATAAAAAGGATAATAAGGGAATACTTCGTGAACCATAACCACATCCATAAATTCTACAACTTAGAAGAAATAAATCAATTTCCTGAAAGACATAGACTACCAAAACACTCAGGAAGAAATAGATAACCTGAACAGTCCCATATCAACTTCTAAGAAATTGAATTTGCAGTTAAAAACCTTCTCAGAAAACACTTCAGACCCAAATGAATTCACCAGTGAATCTGAAACTGAGGGCAGTCATCAGTTAGATCTCTTAAAACATAACTTGCTTAATAAATAATATCCTGTAACTTGCCTTCACCAATCAAGCACGCCTTAATTGTTCTTACAAATTGCATACCTTCCAAGCTCCACATAGCTTAGACAAGGTATCGCAAGACTCCTTTAACTACCCCCTATAGATAATACTTCTGATTTATGAGTAGCTATAGTAACAGCTGCTTAAATTGTTTTCAGGAGTATGGACCTAGTCTTACCCAGATCAAACTGGTTAAGACCACTGACCATTCACCTGGGCCCCCATAAGTGTCTGATGAATGACCTTAGATGTCAGAGGCTGAAAACTCTACCCTCAGATCATGCTAATGCACCATTTTTTGAACACGCATCCCAGGAAGAAGCATGCAATGCAGATACGCCTGTGCAGAACGCCAATTACTTCACCTTTTTCTTGCCTCCAATCATCTTTCCCCACACCTCAGACCACGCTGCTTCCTTATCCCATAAATATCCTGAGCCTGAGCCCTTATGGGACTGAATCTGAGGCTTGTTCTCCCACTTCCTCACTGGTCTGCCCTGTGAAAAAACCCTCTCTCTGCTGCAAACCTCGGTCTTTCAGCGTTTGACTTGCTGCACGTAACCTGGTTTGGTAACAAATTCCACCAAACATTTAAAGTAAAAAGAATACCAATTCTACACAATCTGTTCCAGAAAACAAAACAGTAGTAAACTATTAAAAAATTTTTATGAACCCAGAATTACCCTAATGCCAAAGACAGAACAGAAAACTACAGACCAATATCCCTCATGAACATAGAGGCAAAAATCCTCAACAAAATAAAAGCAAGTTCAGCAAAATATTAAAAGGATAAGAACACCATGACCAAGTGGGATTCATCCCAGAAATGCAAGAATAGTTCTACATTTGAAAAAAAAATCAACATAACTTACCATATAAAGGGAATAAGTAAGAAAAAGAAAACATGATCAGTTCACTAGATACAGAAAACTATTCAGCAATATTCAACTCCATTCAAGATTAAAAAAAAAAAGAACTCTCAGCAAACCTAGCCTTATAAAGGGCATCTTAATCTAATAGTGTCTACAAAAAAACCTGCAGCTAATATCATACTTAATGGTGAGGTATTGAATGCTTTCCCCTACAATCAAGAACAAGGAAGGATGTTCATTCTCATTGCTTTGATTCAACGTCATTGCTGGGTCCAGTGTCTGTGTTGTGCTCAGTGCTTATGTGAGGCCCAGTGTCCAGCTATAATACCACTTGATGTCACAGCTAGTGGGATTCTGCAGAGATAAGATGTCTCTTAGGAACATTGGTCAAATATGTGCATAGGACCCCATCATGAGAGTCATTGTAGAAAGGTTGCCCTGTCCTGTGCTATCCCTGGAGGGGAGAGGGATCTTTAGAGAAGCTTTTCCCATGGTGAGTATGGCTCCCTGATCTTTCCAGGGCTGCCAGTGATCTCAGCTGGCAACCGCGGTTCCCAGGGGTATGATGTGTCTTCAGGGTCTATTCTAAGAAAAAAAGACCTAGAAGAGGGTCTAACTTGGAAGAGAGACTTTAGGGTGACTGAAGAATTTAACAACAACAATAAAACAATAGCCATATTAAAAACTCCTATAAACAGCAGTAAATCCTAATACAACTTTAAACACTCCATCAATGTGTCCCACTTTGTCCCTGTTAAACCAAGCATTGGCTTCATCTTATTACTGAATCTGGAATAAGCAGTGATCTGGTTAGCACCTAGAGCATAGACAGGGGTGAGGTGTGACTTTCTGTCAATACTGCAGTTCAGATCTGATGCATGAAAAGCGTGATGTCTTATCTCTGATTTTATCTGTATGCATGGAGTGGTCCATGCTTTGGATAAAACATGGCCCAAACCACAGGTACTTTGATGTTCAAGCTTTTTGATTAACCACAACACACAATAATTTGTTGGATGCAAGATCATTAAGAGGTTGGTTATTTAACTATGTAGCTGCAAGAAGCTATATTTTCACTCAATAAGAATGTCTTTTTTCTTTTTTATAAGAATAATTAGCCAATCAAAATGAGCTCTCGGCCAGAGCAAAGCAGTGCAATGGACCAGATCCTTGAGGGAGGCTGAGGTGAAACTCCTGTGATAAAGTAACGCTCGCTAAGGACCTCTGACACTGCTCCTTTTTTTAAAAAAGAAGGATTTGTGTTTAATTAGTTTTGTAAACCGTTTTTCTAAACAGTAGAGACCGGAAAGTTAGGGAAAAATTGTTAACGAGAATGGCTATGTCAAAACTGAATGCAAGATGGAGTCACGCAATCTTCTCTGAACTGTCCTAAGATATGAGTATGAGATACACTGGTGTAATGGGGCACATTGCTTTGGGGTTTCTATATCCTGTCCTTCCTTGCTAAATAATCACACAGACAGAAGCTTAGCCATCCGATTATTGATAGTTAATAAATATTGGTCAAATATCATTGTGTACATGCTAATGCCTTTGGCAGAGGCAGAGGGGGAAAACGGATTGTCCCCTTCCCCATATATTTCAGACACTTCTCTGATAGAAGTGACAGGGTTTGCCTGTTTGTTATCCGTCAACCAAATTCCCAAAGCATATATTTTTGACAGCATCCTCCCCAGTGATGGGAACTCCTTTACCTTCCAATGTGTTATGGTATTTCACAAATCCCCTACTACATAGGGTTCACAAAGGAAAAATACATATTGCAATGGTGTCAAGTGATAGATGTGCACCACAAAATAATCACAGGGCTGGGTAATCCCAAGGGGGTGTGAACATTCATGACTAGAAATTTCTAGACCAGAAAATACATTTGTTAACACAAAACATTTTGGCGAGCAAAGCACCTGGCCACTTGCTATAAATGATAAATTTGTATTTTTTATTTCATGGCCAGTTTTCCTCTTCCAGGGACTTAATTATCCCATGTACATTGCTCCCAGCAGAGACACAGAGAGACACACAGCAGTCTCATTTAACCTATTAGATTTCTTTTTTTCCACTCCCTCAAGGTACAGAGGCCTGAGTCATCCAATAAATAACTCAATTTCTCATCCTTGTTCATTGAGCCAGTTGTATGAAAAAACACAATGTTTTTTTATGGCAAGTGTGTAAATGGGCTTACCGGGACATTGCATTCAGAAATTGCATAAAGATGCCAAAACTCATTCAGAGGGCAAGAGCAGGGAGAATGGTTTCAATGTCTTTTAAAATTGAAGCATAGTTGATTTACAATGTTGTGTTAGTTTCTGGTGTACCACAAAGTGATTCAGTTATATATACGTATTCTTTTTCATATTCTTTTCCATTATGGTTTATCACAGGATACTGAATATAGTTCCCTGTGCTATACAGTAGGACCTTGTTGTTTATCCATTCTCTATAATAGTTTGCATCCACTAGTCCCAAACTCCCAATCCTTCCCTCTACCACCTCCCCACCCTTGGCAACCATAAGTCTGTTCTCTATGTCTGTGAGTCTGTTTCTGTTTCAAAGGTAAGTTCATTTGTGTCATAGTTTAGATTCCACATATAAGTGATATCTTATGGCATTTGTCTTTCTCTTTCTAACTTGCTTTGCTTAGGATGAAAATCTCTAGGTCCATCCATGTAGCTGCAAATGGCATTATTTCATTCTTTTTTTATGATTAATATTCCATTGTATATCTATACCACATCTTCTTTATCCATTCATCTGTCGATGGAGATTTAGGTTGTTTCCATGTCTTGGCTATTGTACATAGTGCTGCTATAAACATAGAGATGCACATATTTTTTTTTTTTTAACATCTTTATTGGAGTATAATTGCTTTACAATGGTGTGTTAGTTTCTGCTTTATAACAATGTGAATGAGCTATATATATACATACATCCCCATATCTCCTCCCTCTTGTGTCTCCCTCCCACCCTCCCTATCCCACCCCTCTACGTGGTCACAAAGCAGTGAGCTGATTTCCCTGTGCTATGTGGCTGCTTTCCACTAGCTATCTACTTTACATTTGGTAGTGTATATATGTCCATGCCACTCTCTCACTTCATCCCAGCTTACCCTTCCTCCTCCCCATGTCCTCAAGTCCATTCTCTATGTCTGCATCTTTATTCCTGTCCTGCCCCTAGGTTCTTCAGAACCTTTTTTTGTTTTGTTTTTAGATTCCATATATATGTGTTAGCATATGATATTTGCTTTTCTCTTTCTGACTTACTTCACTCTGCATGACAGACTCTAGGTCCATCCACCTCTACAAATAACTCAGTTTCATTTGTTTTTATGGCTGAGTAATATTCCATTGTATATATGTGCCACATCTGCTTTATCCATTCATCTGTTGATGGACACTTAAGTTGCTTCCATGTCCTGGCTATCGTAAACAGAGATGCAATGAACATTGTAGTACATGACTCTTTTTGAATTATGGTTTTCTCAGGGTATATGCACAGTAGTGGGATTGCTAGGTCATATGGTAGTTCTATTTTTAGTTCTTTAAGGAACCTCCATACTGTTCTCCATAGTGGCCGTATCAATTTACATTCCCACCAACAGTGCAAGAGGGTTCCCTTTTCTCCACACCCTCTCCAGCATTTATTGTTTGGAGATTTTTTGATGATGGCCATGCTGACTGGTGTGAGGTGATATCTCATTGTAGTTTTGATTTGCATTTCTCTAATGATTAGTGATGTTGAGCATCCTTTCATGTGTTTGTTGGCAATCTGTATATCTTCTTTGGAGAAATGTCTATTTAGGTCTTCTGCCCAAGTTTGGGTTGGGTTGTTTGTTTCTTTGATATTGAGCTGCATGAGCTGCTTGTAATCCTTTGTCAGTCGCATCATTTACAAATATTTTCTCCCATTCTGAGGGTTGTCTTTTCATCTTGTTTATGGCTTCCTTTGTTGAGCAAACGTTTTTAAGTTTCATTAGGTTCCATTTGTTTATTTTTGTTTTTATTTCCATTTCTCTAGGAGGTGGGTCAAAAGGATCTTGCTGTGATTTATGTCATAGAGTGTTCTGCCTACGTTTTTCTCTAAGAGTTTGATAGTGACACTGCTCCTTGATCTCCACCCATCACCATTTTGAGGAGGGGAAGCAAGATGAGGCCAGGACTCTGCACCTGTTCTTCAACCAGGGAAACCCTGCATTACCTGCTTTATTCATCTACCCCCTGGAGAATTTAATTCAATTTATGTGCCCTGCAAACATAAAAGTTTAATGTTACTGAACGAGGTGTAAGTTCTTTCTAACTTTTGAAGTCTATGATGCCACATGAGTGAGCATAATCATCCAAAATAGCACAACCGATGTTGCTAAATTAAAATTGAAAAGGACTAATCTTGATGAATACTTCTAGCAAATTCTCACAAACTTAAAGACATTTAGAAGAATTTGCAGTTTTTCTTAATTATCTAAGAATTGTATTTATTTACCTTTTGATTTTTAAATTTCCCATATAGAACGTTATAATAGAATTAAGCTAAAGAGAGGGCTCGAGTACAAATTTAGTGCAGCTTTTAAAATTAAAAAAAAAATTTTTTTTAATTGAGGTATGGTTGATTTACAGCATTATAATAGTTTCAGGTGTAAAAAACAGTGATTCAAATTTTTTACAGATTATACTCCATTTAAAGTTATTATAAAATATTGGCTATATTCCCTTTGCTGTACAATATATCTTTGTAGCTTATTTATTTTGTAGTGCAATTTTGATATCAGAAACTAAGAAAGTTGAGGCACCTTATAGCTAGTGGACGGCTCATTGACACACCATTCATACACACACAGACGTTTTCCCCTCCACAATGAAAATAAAACTGAAAAAAAAAAAAACTGAATCTTGCCTAAAGAAAACCTTCCAAAATAAAACGCTATCATTTATTACTACCTTTATCATATTTTCTCTCTTAGTAGCCCCATAAAATCATTTACTATCCAGTAAAAATATAGATAATGCATATTAGTATTTATGCAATTTTCCAAACTGATGAATTTTATGAGAGGATGTCTAAACAGTTTGGCAAAACACTTATACTTAATGTGGTAAGAAGGCCCGATGATTGTCCAATAGTGCAAACCATGATCAGGGAAAGCAGAGATGACTATGGGTCACTAAGGAAATTCCTAAGGCCTCCCACTAGTTACCTTGCAATTCTATTTAGGAGAGAGTTAAAATAATTCAGGTCTTTCTGAAATTCAGAAGCTTGTGCTACTTTCTGAAAACTTGATTAGATTTTAGTGATGTGTAACATTTCCAGATTGGATGAGCAATAGTTTATTTCCACATGCATCAACATCAAGGAAAACGCTAAGAGACTAAAGAAGTTATCCATATGGGGGTTATTTCCAGTGCCCCTGATTTAATTGGTTCTGCACTTGTACACCAGGCATTCAACTAGCACTTTGGGGGACACAAACAAGATGCAAGTCCCCAGGCATGGCCTATGAAAGTTATCTAAGACCATAAAAGCCATAATGGAACCAATGGATTAACTGCCAAAAAGAGAACAGAGGTCTCCTCCCAGGGATGGGAAATTATACAGTGCCTGTCTCCAAAGATCTGAAATCGTTTCCTGTTTATTGTCTCATTAATCTCCCAACATCCTTGTGACATGTGAGTACCAATTACCAGCCAAGTATTAGATCTGTAAAGCAGAGTGGCAAGCTGTGAACGCCGGGTCCCTCACATTGACTTCCTGTGAGGGGGATTTAGTTAGAGGAGTGACGAATCCTCCCTGACCACCTAACATAAAAATGCTGTGGAAAGTGCTCAGTTCTACCTACAACTCATTTAGGAGTCTGCTCGGCTATACATCCTACTACTTCTTTTCCTTGGACAACATCACTTACTCTATTATCTGCAGTTCAAAAACAGCTAGGCTGCAAAGGTCTCATGGCTCTGGTTTTTGTAATAAGGGACTGTATAAATGACTGCCTAGGTTTGGACTTAAAACCAAAGTTATCAGAGGATTTGTTCCCAGTAAGGGGAAAGAATATGAGATTTAGATCGCCTAATGTCTCCAAGAAATCATGCACTGGCTAAATCTACATACAAAAACAGAGCAAAATGTCAAACAATTCTTTGCTGAAATTGAGCAATGGGGATAACCCAACCAACCAGAATAACTGTATCCAGAAAAACTGTCCCCAGTGTACCCGCCACCACCAGAGGCTGTGCTGTAGACTACCATGTACAGTTCCCAATGCATCATGCAGCTTCTTTCATTTCCTTAGGCTGGCTAGACCTTGAGAACAAGTAAATGTAGTTATTTACCGCCTTTGCTTAGGAATAATTTCTCTTGGTGTCTGTGAGTAGTTTTAGAGTAATTTTCATCTGAGGGGAATTGTCTCTTCCTGGTGCCAGCTTGCTATGTGAATCAGGCCAGCATATGCATTTCAATAATATGATCATCTTAACAAAAATTATGTAAGCAATTTTAAAAATTTCAGGAATCTACAAATACTATTAGGGAAGTATTTACTTAAGGGTTTGATGTAGTTTTGAATCATTTTAGTTTTAGTTTAGACACACATTTTGTTGATGGGAAGAGATATCTACCCTTGTTAACTAATCATGTTTAACATTTTCCCCATGCATTGCCAAGTTCGAAAGCATTACATTTTTTCATTAAAGACGCTTTGAATGTTTTATATACACACACACACACACACACACACACACACACACACACACACACACACACACATATATATATATATATATTTAGCCTAGCTCTTGCCTACAAGATAAAATGCTGTTTAGAGAGCAATTAACTTTGGCTCATATAACCAGAGCAGAGTGTCTAAGGAAGGATGGTGGGTGGACATGAAATCTCCCAGGAATCTATGAGGCATCACCAGGGATTCCAACAGCATCATACTGCCCACAAGTTTCTGCATATCAGGTTTAAACCAGCCACCATCACCCCAGAGGACACAGCAAGGTGAATGGAGGTGGGCCTGGGTCTCTCTTGGCTGCCAAACATGAGGTAAAGCCCATAATCCAGGAGGTACTGAGTCTGGAGGAAGTTTACAATAAGAGTTCACAGTCCTTCGAGGATGAGCAGGAAATCCAAAGTAGGTGTATGTGTGTAGTGGTGGGGCCTGCAGAGCCAAATCAGGAGGCACAGAGAAACAGGTATGGGGGATGGCAAATGCTGTGATGTTGAACCTGCTGTGTCTTAAAGTGCTTCAGGCCTCTGCCTGCTGAGATCCAAAGAGTAATATCCTTGTTTGTGCAGCTGTCTGCTCTATAAAATCACAGACTCAGAATAATTGGGAGGCATTAAAAAGTCACAGACTATTTCTAAAGGATTCAGCCTTATTGTGAGGAAATGCGGTAATGAAGGAGCAGGTGACCAATTACTGCAAGAAAAGGTCCTTAGGAGACCAGCCTTCGTTACCAAATAGGAAGGTTTTTCTCTGCTCAATCACCTGCCTGTGTACAAATACAAGATTCTCAAGAATGTAAGGGTCTTGCAAAATTATATGTCTTTGTCGTTTAAACATTCTGTCTCAACTCATGCCTCTTATTGAGATTACATTTTTAACAAACCCCCAAATTCCTTTTTTATTAATTGGAAGGTGAATTTTAGGCAACAATAACCTTTTTGCAAATTCTTAGAGCATAATTTCCTAAGTGTTCCTTTTATTTCTTACACCTCTGGAAAGAAAATCACGACCAAAGCAGAAAGAGAAGCAGAATTCTCCCAGGAGACCCTCAATATAAATAAAGTGATGGGCATCCCAGTTCTAACGAAACCTTACCATGTGTCCTTGGAAAGTGGATTCTGCAGTCGCAGGTGTGCAAAGCTGTAGACGGGGTCTACATCGAATTTGCCAGGGAAGAGCCATCTTTCTTCCATGACATTCGATTTCTAGTTTCTCTGCCGATCATCAGTTTTCCTCTGAAGCCTGACACAAGGTTATGATATTTGGGCAGAAATCATGAAACCCAGCATCACAGAGTGCCTTCCACAGAAGGAAACTTCTGGGGTCATGACGGAAAAGGGGAACAAGGAGATCACCCACAGTAACAGAAATGCTGCTGGGGCCAGGGTGTTGTCAAGCCATCTTCCCACCCAATCCGGGCCACCAAACGTGTGCAGAGAGCTCCTGCCAGGGCTCCAGGTGTCCGTGTTAAAGCCAGCGCCCCCCACTGCAGAGCTGCAAGGCAGGAAGGAAAATCCAGACCATCATACTTTCCTGCCTTTATCAAGAATGACATAATCTCTAATATATTCTGCTTTGGTGAGGTGAAGAAGTCTCTCCTAAAATTCAGCCTCAATCTATAATCACCCTTACCCTTGAGGTTTCCATGTGGAGGTCTCACATACTGCTCCAGGGAAGCCAGACTTTCTCCTCAAAGATGTCCACTTTGAAACTTCCCTCCCTGCAGCTTGACCTCGGTGTTAATATACTTCTTCTCACCTCATCACCACCCTAGATGGTGCTTCTGTTCTCCCTTGTCCAGATTCCCAACAGTTTCATGACTGGATCACAGGGCTCATGCCTCCTCTGTCTGGTCCATTATCCCCATACTCCTAAGAGTCTCCTTAAAAGGTTAAACAGATTGTCTCACTGCCCCGTGAGAACCCTTCTTTGATTCCACTGCAGTTAGAATAAAGTCAGGTCTTCTCACCTGCCCAGTGGGCCCCTAGCCTAACCTGACCCACCTCACCTTTGCCCATCTCTCCGACCTCACTCATCATGCTCGCCTTCATCATCACACTGGTCAGGTCTCCTCATTTTCCTGGTGATGCCTGGCTCCTCCCACCTCTGGGACGCCCCGCCCCTCTGCCTGGTCAGCTCCCTCCCAGTCTGCACGTGGCTCTCACCTTCCATGGCCATCCCAGAACATCTTCCCTGAGGTAAGTCCTTCCATTCCTGTCATTATCACCCAGTGTGTTTTCTTCCTGTTACTTAGCACCGTTGGAGCTGTTTTATTTTGTACATTCCAGTTCCTGAATTGTGTGTGTCTGGGTCTCTAGATGGTGAGCTCCAGGTGAAGGTGGACCACACCAGTCTTGTCCAGAGTTATAAGTACAGTGCCTGGCCCAGGACCTGACCCTGAGGTGGTGTTCCAGCTTTACTAAAGGATTATATTAACATCCACATTGAAATGTATATCCTCACACAGGTTATCAAAGTCTGAGCATGTTTTGCATAGTGCTGCCAAAAAAAGATCAAGTGGAATTTATTGTATTAAAAAGTTTGTAGAAAGACCTCATCCATTATGAATTATTACTCTATATATTATAAACATCTGTTTTACTTCTAATTGTGAACTTTAAAAATAGGATTTTCTGTTTCTTTTCTTTTTATTAATATTTGAAATAGACATTATTTTTCTGTCAACCTTCCAAAATCTGGCACAAACACTGAAATGAAAAGCATTTGTTTACTGGACGCTTCTAGTTTCTAATTTCCTCTTTATTTTATTCTGCCTCTTAATTAAGAAAATGCCTGAGGCTGCCAAGAATGCGGGGGGGGGGGGCACTGAGCACTGCCGCAACTTGTAGGGCACTTGAAAATGCTTTCGGTGCAGAATTTTTTCCCAAAGAAGTCCCCATCTCGAGCTGCCTGGCTTCTAGACTGAAGTGAGGAATGACCACCCTTCTGTGGCCAGAGGCGTGACCTGGGACCTCAGATATGGCTCACTGCTGAGCCCATCACTTTGGCTAGGACCTCTGGCAGTTCCTGGACTCCTAGAAGGTACAGGTGGAGGGGTCCTTGCTCTCTCCCTGCTTCTCAGACTCTGGATTCCTTGTCTGGAGCCCAGAACCAGTGGACCTGGGACCTCAGTGAGTTGTAAGGGGTCCCTAGCTGGGCTCTGTATCCTGCTCTGCTGTTCCATTTACACCACCATCGCCAAGCACTTGTAGATGGGCCAGTTCAGTGCAGGAGATTCACAGTCGTTAATAGCTAGGGACTGTAAATATCAACTTGATATCCAGCTCAAATAATATAAAAAGGCAGCATTTTAATATTGAATGGATTAATCTCTTCTAGGGCAAGAGAAGAAGACACAGATCTAGCCTCAAGTACATAACTGAGCAGACTCAGACAATAACAGGATGGTGATTACAGTACATTGCGGCTTGGATGGGTGGAGAGGGGAGGGAACAGGTAGGGGAAGATAAGGATGTTTGAGCAAAGTCAGACTGTGAGGGAGGAGAGAGGGTTGTCAAATGTAAATTTAGTTTAATCATTTCTACTGTTCCTCCCCCCTCCCCCCCCACAACAGCTTTATTATATCTTTTCACTTTCTGGGACTAGTCATAGGACCCTAAGCCAGAGGGCTCACTGGAAAACAGAACCTGACCCCCACTGAGAAGTCCCACACCTGCACTCTGGGGACGGTGTCGTTGCCTCACCCTCACCCTCGGCTGGGTGTTGGGGAGCAGGGCTGGCATCCCTTGAACTAAGGGAAGGACCTGGACCTGAGGGACAATGGAGTTCCCAGCAGAACCTCCTGTGTGGGGTCCAATCTGCTCTCAGGCTCCCCAGAGGGCCAGGAGAGAAGGCGGTGGGCTGGGATGCTTCAGGACCAGACTTGGAAGCAGAGGTGCTGTCTTCAGCCCCTCCCCAATCTCCACCCTCACCCAGAACATCTCCTCTACTGCTGTCCTGGGCTGATCTTCTCAGATGGTCCTTCCTCCTGCCTGTGACTTGATGAAGGAGCGCAGCCCGAGATATTCCCCCACCACACACACACACACACACACACACACACACACATACACACCACCACCACCACCACCAAGGCCAGATCCTGAAGGCAAGGCTTCACCGTGAGCTGACGATGATGACGGCTGGCAGGTGGGGGCATGTGCGGACCCCGGAGCTATATGACTCCACAGTTTCCATCCAGCTCTCTTCCCACTACCTGGAATGTTGATTAGAAACTGAGAGAGTCTCTGATGGAAAAGGGTGGAAAAACAGTAACTCTATGCTACAGTCATATTAGCAGAGTCCAATATTTCTGCCGTGTTATAAACTCAATTGGATTTTGGATAGTTACCTAGTTCTCACCTCTTATGTGTTCCTGTAAGGAAAAGTGCTGGAAGTTTCAAATGCAAACTGTTCAAACCCAAACAAATCCTGTGTTTCCAAGAAGCTCGTGGAGCTCTGCATCTACCTCGTTTACTTCACAGTTTTCAGAGGCCACTTTTGATAGGTGGACACAGGGTCACGTTTTGGCATATCTTCAGAGCCTGTCAGCAGGGCACAGAACCACCTGTGTGATCCTTTATTAAGTTAGGCAGCCAGGAGTCCAGGACAGGAGGAGCGGCACCAACTCTGGCATCTGCTTGCCTGGGTGTGAGCCCTTCTCTCCTCCTCCTGCCTTGGGATCTGGAAAAGGTACATTAGGGTGACAGTGAGGCCCACCTCATGATGAAGCCCGAAGGATCAGGGAGCTGGTGAATGCAAAATGCCCACAGGGCATCTGGTACCTGAGGAATGCTCAAAGGAGCCCCGGCTCTTCAAAGGAAAGAAAATTAAGTCAGACTCAGTGATACCTACTCTTAAGATAAAATCAAACTAGAAGATCCATGGTTTGCTCTGAGGCCTACCTGTAGGGGAGGGGCAGGTGGAAAGGGGCAGGGAGAATGAGGCGCAATGCATCTTTGTCCAGCAGAAGTCACTCTTGCTGTTGTGTTGTCCACTTCACAGGGCTGTATTTCTTACAGGACAGATCATTTTCCTCTAAGCCAAAATCAATCTTCCTCCCAAACCAGGGTGCATAAAATAGTCTCCAGAAGGAAAAAAAATCGACCTTCAGATGGCCATCATGCATTTTGAGACAGTAAATAAAACACGAACCCATGAAAAAGAATCCATGGCCATCAGAACTGCAATTGGCCCCAGGGGATTTTTCTCATCACAGGCTTTGTTTGAAGTGACCTTTTAGCTGGGCAGGGGGATTTTACAGCCTGAGAGGTGTTCGGCAGCCCAGTGGCACCCCGTGCAAATGACACAGGTGTCCTCTTCCTTCCTCCAACTCAGTTCCAGCCCTTGACTTGGAAAAATTAGCCATCATCGACTATGTTTTATATTACGAATGGTTACCCTGAATTGAATCCCTGGCAGTCGGACCGGTGGGAACTTACTGTAGACAGGTTCGGAACCGTGTAAATAACTACGGTGGCTTTAAACCCTCCAGTCAACTGTCCCCATTACCTGGAACATCCCACCTGTCCTTTGTCTCTCTCTGCTCCTGTTCATGTACTTCTCACACCAATTCAGGGGAGCAGCCCAGAATCATGCTCTTCGCTTTCTCACTGGAATGACTCCCTGATCTCTCAACATCAGCAGAATTGCCACCGTGAAGACCGGGGGAGCCCGCAGCCGAGGGTCTGCTGTGCAGCTCCGTCAGGGAGCCAGGGACATTTATGTTGGCAGCAGAGAGAAGACTGGGGCCCAGGAGGCCTGAGCTCCCCCAGGCACCTCCCTTGTTTCAGTGCTGTGACCCTTGTGGGTGCTGGCACGCTCTGTGGCCCTGAGCAGGCAGGTGTGCTGGCAACTATCAGTTCCAGAGACTTCCCCACATTTAGTCTCATTAAATACGTAGAAGAGTTGGGCCAGTGACGGCGCATTGCCTTCCCCCTTGCCTTCTCTGGCTGGGTTTTACGAGGAGCCCCATGTGAGTGGTGTTTAGGTCCTATGTCTGTGGAGTTGTTTGGGGCAGGAGAAGCAGCCTCTCTGAGGATGGAGTTCATCAGGGATGCAGGGGTGCGGGGGCTACAGCAGACGGCACAGCCCTCCTATCGGGCTGGAGTCCTGTGGACTTTCTTTTCTTCTCCTGCAGCCTTGACAGGAGCCCAAAGTCGAATCCCTGTCTAAGTGGGAATCATTATCACAGCTCCTTCCAACATCATTGGACTGGGCAGTGAGAGTGTCCCATCCTGGAGATGGGGAGTGAGTAGTTTACTGCACTTCTCTCTGTCCCCAGATAAGTGGCTTGTTTTATGTTTTTAAGTGCTTGTTGTTTGAGGGCTGCTCTGAGGTGATGTGTGTGGTGTGTTGGGGAATTAACTGCTCTGATTAGTTGCCATGCTCTCCTGCCACCCGGAGAGCCTCAGCTAGCTCCCAGCCCATGCCATGTGACCCTCAGATAAATCGTTCGTCTTTAAGCCACACAACTGCCTCCTGTAGGCACATGCTTTTCTTTTCTTTGTCTCCTCACTTGATGCTCACTTTACTTCTTTGTCTCCGTAGGGGAAGAGAAATCATTTTCCCTCTACCCTTATGAGTTCTTGGCTGAAAGCCCCTTGTAACAAAAGACAGATTAACAGGAGGAAAACAAATAGAAGTTTCATAGCATGTATACCTCCTATATACATGGGAGATATCCAGGAAAAGTGAGTAACTCTTTCATGGCCCAAGCCACCACCTTAAATACCTTAAATGAAGATAAAAGTAGATGTTGTGTGTGAAGGGGCACAATTATGGAAGGTTATCAGGAAAAGCACAGTAAACAAGGTAAAGGTTGTTACATAGAGTTAAGTCCTCCTCTTCTCCATTGATGAGAGTTTTTAGAGATTCAGTCATTCTCGTCTTCCTGGTACAGAGAAGGAGACACCCTTGTAAATGTAAATGTCCCTTACAAAGAGTAGCTTCTACTCAGTTTTTCAGAGCTTTTCCTGTCTGCTGTTTTTAAAAAATAATCAGCTCAAACAATCCCTATAAAAGAGACCTATTTGGAGGTAGCATATTCTGCTCCCCTACACCCCCAAATTTGTAAATTCCATAGCCCATGGTGATTCCCTGAGATGACCATGAGAGCCAGAATCTATTAGAGAGCTGTAAAATCCCATCTGAGCAAACTTAATGCAACATTAAAATTGCTTCATTAAAATGCAATTACCATTCAAAAGAAAACACAAAAAAACAAAAAACAGTGTAGAAAGAGAATTATTTTTACTTTGCTGAAATTTTTGTAAAATTAAATCAATCCTTGTCCCTGACCAAACCTTGGGACCTGGCCTCTTCCCGCTGTCCCACCTGTTTTCTTCTCAGCATTCTAAATCCCCTCGTGTGTTTCAGTCTCTCTTCTCTCCTTGCTGGTCCAGGGCGCAGCTCCAGCTCTTTCGAGCCCATCTCTTCCGAGATTTATGCCAAGAAATCTCCCCAAGAAAATCTCCGTAAAATGCAAATACGGCCCCAAACAACAGATTGTTTACATGAAAGCTGGACTCCTACAGGATATTCATTCTGAGCTGCTTTCTTTTGTTTACTAATTAATTAGAATGAGGTCAACAGCAAGGGGCCTCCTCTAATTTAGGTTAATCAGTGGTCACAAAAGCGGGGGTTGGACTTTACCCTCACCTTCCCCAGAAGGACCCAGTCTGCTCTTCCCCATTCCAGGTGCTGTGATCAAAACCAGCAAAAGAAATAAAACAAATAGGAGTCTTATCAGCAGTGCATGCTGGAATTTCTTTTAGTATCAAATAAAAATAATTTCAATATTAACTAATGCTTTCAATCCTAATAACTCATTTGCTTTTTTAGAGAGCTGCACAATCAGGGCCTCTTTCCTGCCTTCATTGCTCATTAAGTGTTTTCTAATTTAGGTCCCAGAGATAAAAATACACATGAGGTGCAGCTGGGTTTAGAAAGAAAAGGTTCCAAACCTGACAGTGTTCTCTCATGACAGCATGCTATCATCCTCTGGGCCACTGCTGCCTGCCTGATCCTCCCTTCCCAGTATCTGTAGCTTCAGTTCTCTGGACTCTGCTCTGTGCTTCCCACTCCCACCGCCTGGCCACAGCGCTGTCAGCAGCCATGGGGAGCCTTGCCATAGCTTTCTCTGTCGCCTGCATGGCATGACCCAGAGTCCTCAGTCCAGCAGCATAGAGCATGGCCATTCCCAGTGTCTGCTGATCCAGGATCTGCCCACTGACCCTGAGTTGCAAACAGCAGCCACTGCAGAGGCTCAGCTGCTGCATTTCAGGAGTTCCTACCTGATGGCAGACAGAGATTCACAAGCAGATCAGTTGCAGTGTAAGGTGGTTAAGAGCTACATAAGGAGGTTGGGGGAATCGAGAGAGGAGGCGAACAATAGGACAGGCCTCACAGAGAAGGTGAAATCAAGAAAGATGCCACGGGGCCCTCCCAGGAACAAAAGCCCCACTATGGGCCTTGTTTCCTGTTTGTAGAAAAGCTGTAGCCTCCCAGGCCTCCCCCAAGTCACAAAAGAGCAGGCTCAAGCAATTACTGATTATGACAGTAGAGTCACAGAATCTTTAGTTCCTCTCTGAAGGACATTGATAACAGTGTCCGATACACATTCCTGAGTTGCTTTGCAGATACTATAACCACCACCAGAGGGAAAACTCTTAACTGCATGATGACCGTGTAGCCATGATATATAAGCTGCTTCATCTCAAGCAGTACTGAATCTATGGCTTGCACAGTTCCAAGAACTGGCCTCATGACAATGGGAACAAACTCTGAGTTGAAGATTAACTTCGCTTAAAACAATCAAGATGATGCTGACAGACCACCGCATGACCAGTTTCCGGTTGGCTGTGCCATTCTGCACACAGCCCCCACCTGCTGCTCTTTGTCAGCAGGCCACTTGGTTCCAACAGACTTTATTTTTTTTTTTTATTTTTAATTTTTTTCACACACACACACTGTATTTTATTTTTACAAAAGATAAATAAACTGACACCAAGCATTGTAAATGGATGACCACAACGAAAGCAACGATGATTGCAATTACCAAACATGAAACACACTCATACTATGTCATAATAGTGACATTCAGTCCAGTAATCCTCCACTGTAAGACTACCATACTCCCCTATTTCAAGGTGGATGGGATTGGTTTACTAACCTAGGTTTCTTAGATTCCCACTGGGATTAGGTTAAGGCTTGAAGGAATTCTTAAGTTGGGACTAACTCTTTTACTCATTATTGTGGGGTTTTATCTTCTAGTCAAGGGGGTCTTAATTGGCATGACAGCTCTTTACAAAAGAATTACTAAAAACGGTTAGTAACGAGATGCCTCTTCTGGAATCTCAACCAGCATGTAGTGGAACCAAAGAATATTTCTTATACCACGTTAGATCCTTCCACTCTAAGAATCTTTTGTCACCCATGCTCAGCTTGAAGAAGTTACAAAAAACAGACCTTCATCCCTTTTCTATAGAAATGGGGATGACAGTGGGGATTGTAACTGAGGCAGTGAGATTGTAACTAGGGGGACCCTCAACAATTTGTCTTTGTTCCTTGTTTCTTGCTTTTTAGGACTAGCTAGCAAGAGATTTATGACTTAGGTAATGTTCCAGCTGCAAGCAAGACTTGATGGCTACTTGGAATCACATGACCAAGACAATCATCTCTGAAAATAGAAGATTGTCCCCTCCCCAGCACATAGCCTTTCCTCTTTTCCCTATGTAATCTCCAAGCATGAGCCCACCTTCTCCCCAGGATTGCCAGCTTCCTCAGTAAAGCTATCTTTCCTTTTGCCCAATACTTGTCTCTTAGTATTGGATTCTTGAGTGAAGAACAGCTGAACCTGAGTTCAGTAACAAAGGTAATGTTGGATTGGGACCTTAAGACATGGGAAGGTTGGCCAGGTAACCTTAGGAGGAGGGGGACCTCCTGGACTGGACCCTGGCACACATCTGCAGTAGAGGCCTGACAGAGAGCCAGCAGAGCAGTTCTACATAGGTGGGCAGGGTTCTAAGGACGGAGCTGCAGGGCTGTGAGATCAGGCACTGTTGTTTTGCCATAGAAGAATCCTAAATTCTAATGCTGTCTCTGACTGCAGGGCTTCTCTTGGGATTCACCCAGTTGGCACCTGCCTCCCACTCTTGCTATGGTGCTAACCTGTCTCTCCAGATGACGCTCCCAGAAGCATAATCATTGCATGTTCCCAAGAAAACCCTTCCAAAATAGTCAGGGATGCTTGGCTAAAATGTCTCTGCCATCACTTGGTGTCACTGCCTCTCAAATCTTCCTGGTATCACTGTTGATGCCAACATTATAACAAGCTTGTTATTGTATCTATGTGATAACATATGTCTATAAAATGTGACATGAAACAGCCTCTGCAGAAGAGGGCAACAAATCTTCCTTATCATCCTAATCATATGGCAAATAAAATATTCCTGTAGAAAAAAAAAATGTGAAAATGGCAAAGTATTCCTGCCTGCTTCTGAAGATAAGAACAGCACAATGAGCTGGAAAGAATGCTAAGAGCATTAGCATCGGATGACCTGGTACTGCATCCCATCTCTGCCCAGTTACTCTCTGATCGCCAAAGAGTCTCCTTGACACAGGAGGTTTTCCCATGCACTCAAGAATCTTTTACATAAACATAAAGTATTTACATGAACATAAAACATTCACACAAACATAAAATGTTTACATTTATGTATTTTAACTATTGAAGAAAATACACATGGTATCTAGGTCTGAGTAGTAGACAGTGATGAAATTTTATGGGAATGATACAAGGATGGCAAATAAAGATGCTGTGACTAAAACCCACTTCCAATTGGCAAATCACAATCCTACTGTGATGTTAATAAACATATTCCAAAACTTAAGACAAAGTACGTTCTCTCTGTACAAGTTCTAGCCCTTGACATAAAATTGTTTGTTGTCTAACTTGTGAAATATTTACCAACACTGAAAACTGAACAAAATAAGCAATAAAAGTCTATGAATACAAAACAGTTCTTGAGAGTATGCCAACAAAGACAGAATAATCTTTAGATTGCAGATGGATTTTGTGACAATTGAAGGTGGAGACCCGGAGCTGGCTGTTTAGCTGTTGTTTGGTTAAGTCCATTATCTAGAATCCAGCTGCTGCCTAGCTGATTCTGGAAATGGAAACCATGGATGCAGGTCAGCAGGATGGCCCGGGCCTGGGTCCCACAAAGGTAGGGATGGGAAGAAGGAACAAAGAGGCCAACATAACAGATGGGGAGCAGGAGACTTCCCTACGGAGTTGATGAGCTTTTATTGGTGGCACAATGTTGGCAAGAACAAGATTCTGTAAGGATGCCCTGACACTGGTATTGGGGTAGCTTGGGTATTAATTCACACCAGGAAGGCCAGCTCCCCTGCATCAAAGGGCTCCCTCTCCCTGGAGCTATCCTTCAGTCTGGCTTCTCAGTCCCCTTGCTATTATGCTCTACAAGTGCTGTTCCCTCCTCAAAAAGCAAAAATTGGAAGGATCCATCTGGCCCTAACTTCAAGATTAAAGCGCTAGAGGTGGCAGGACTATTTTGCAAAGTCCATGTATCCAAATACAGACCTTAAGCGCAGTGGGAATGCTGACCTGGGGACCCTGCACAGCAAAACAAGGAGTCTTTGTTCTTTGGGAAAATAAAGCTCTCTTATGTTGAGTTAAAGATTAAATGAACAACTCCCCACCCAACATAAAGGGTCCTCAGGCATCCTGAGTATCAAAGAGATTCTAGAAGACAGAATTTTGATGAGGAATGAAAAAGGAATGCATAATATGCCACTATTCTCTATCAGTATTCTGTAGGTTTAAAAACTAATAATTACCAAATTTGGTAATACATGCTTTGTAGCTTAGAAGACATTTAAGTTTTCAGAAAAAATCTTTACATCTTTTGTCCTTCCCAAGTTATCCCTGGGTCCAGTGATCTTGAAACTGGAGGGTAATAGATGTGTTAAATTGAATAAAATCAATGGCTTGCCAAGTAGCATCTCTCATCACACAGTAAAACACTTGGGTGTTATATCAATCACACCAGGGCAGAATGAAAGACTCCTCTACAATAGCTATCTCTGACCTCACAGGAAGGGTGTTGCAAATGGCAAGTTCTAAGTCCAAGAGGTAATTTTAGGTGGATACAAATGCAGTTCATGACTTCACATGAAGAAAAACTTAGATGGAAGCATGCCATTTAGAGAAAATACCATGTTTAAAATTATTAACCCCAAAAGACATATAATTGAAAAATACCTACTAACAGGAATTTTTGTAAAATAAATCAAAATGGAAAGTAGAAAATATTCTGCGTTGAAGGAAAATAAAATGCAGCATCAGAATTTGTAGGATGCTGCTAAAGCTGTATTTACTGGAAAATATATATCATAAATCACCTATATTCAAAGAAAAGAAAGGTCTCAATCAATGATCTCAGACTCCACCTTAAGAAATAAGAAAAGAAAAAAAGAGAAAATTCAACCTAAAGTAAGCCAAAAAGAGGAAATAATTAAGATTTGTGCATTCAGTATGATAATTAAGTCAGACAGAGAAAGACAAATATCATATGATATCGTTTATATGCAGAATCTAAAAAAAATGATACAAATGGACTTATTTACAAAACAGAAATAAACTCACAGACATAGAGAATGAACTTATGGTTACCAGTGGGGAAGGGTGGTGGGGAGGGATAGATTGGGAATTTGGGATTGACATGTACACACTGCTGTATTTAAAATAGATAACCAACTAGGGCCTACTGGAACTCCAACTAGGGCACAGGGAACTCTGCTCAATATTCTGTAATAACCTAAATGGGAAAAGAATTTGAAAAAGAATAGATACATGTGTATGTATCGATATAACTGAATCACTTTGCTGTACACCTGAAATTAACACAACATTGGTAATCATCTATACTCCAACATAATGTAAAATTTTTTAAAAAATGAGGTGAGTGGAGGAGAACATAAACCTAACGCAGCTGAGATTCCCGATGAGTGTTGGATGTTTTCTTGTTTAAATTGCTCCAATCTAGTTTTCTCAAAAAATTAAAAACAGAACTACCATATGATCCAGCAATTCCACTTCTGGGTATATATCAGAGAAAAACAAACACAGTAATTCAAAAAGATATTATACAGGTACCCTAATGTTCATAGCAGCATTATTTACAATTGCCAAGATGTGGAAGCAACCTAAGTTGCTTTTTCAACAGATGAATAAATAAAGAAGATGTGGTATATATATGTACAATGGAATACTACTGAAAAAAATCAGTGCAGAAAGCAATGAAATACAAGGCAGAAAACAATACAGAAAATATTTGAACTAAGAGTTGGTTTGTTGAAAAGATCAATAATATTGACAAATCTCAGGAAACAAGAGGGAAGCCAAAAATTAACAATATCAGAAATGGGAGAGGTAACTTCACCACAGATGCTACAAATATGAGAAAGATAAAAAAGGAATAATACAAACAATTCTATGTCAATAAATTTGATAACATAGAAGAAATGAGCAAATTCCTTGAAAGACACACACAAAAAATCAAAACTTGTTGAAGAAGATATAGATAACCTGAATAGTTATCTGTAAAAGACATTGAAGTAGTTTAACTACATTACTGTAGTGTACAAACTGCCCACAGAGAAAACTCCAGGCCCAGATGACTTTACTGGTAAATTTTACCAAATATTTAAGGAAGACATAATACTAAACCCACAGAAACTCAGAAAATTGAAAAGGAAGGAATCTTTACAATATCGTTGTATAAAGCCAGTATTACCCTGATGCCAAGCATAAAACCATTATGAGAAAAGAAAAAATATAAACAAAAGTATATATCAATATCCCTAATAAATATATATTCAAATATTATGAACAAAGTTTTAGGATATCAAATCCAACAATATATAACAATGACAATACCCCCCAACCAAGTGGAGTTTATACCAGGAATGAAAGTTTGTTTGCATATTTGAAAATCAATGTGATTCACTAATATTAATATACTTAAAAAGAAATAATAGAAAAATATTTGAAAAAATAAACACCATTCATTCCTAATGAAAATTTTTATCAACTTGGAATAGAAGGGAACTTTCTCAACCTGAAGAAAAACATCTATGAAAAACCTAGGATTGGTATTATACTAAGTGGAAAAGGATGAATGTGTTTCCTCCAAGATTCAAGACAGGAACAACATACGGATGTCATTTTCATCATTTCTATCTAACACAATATAGTGCAATCAGGCAAGAAAAAGAAATAAAGGGTATCCCGTTTGGAAATAAAAAACAAAGCTTTCTTTGTTTGCAGACAGCATCATTTTCTATGTAGAAAATTTGATGGTATTGTCAAAACCATCGCTGAACAGAAGTTAAAACAATGAGAACATATTTTATTCAGCATACTGAATAAGGAAAAGAGACTTAAGGATAGAACTGGACTTGATTCTGAATACAGCATGGACAAGTGAGCATTTTTGCAGGATGGGGGTCAGTGGGTAGAAATTTACTCAGAGGAAACATCAGGGGTGAGGAGGGTTCTGGCTAAATTGATCTGACAGAAGTCTGGCTGAACACAGGCCAGGGTGATCAGATATCACAAGGGGGATAAAGAATTTGGTCAGATATCTAGAATGATCATATATCAACGGTGAGGGGTTTTCTATAAACTGGCTTAACAAGATTTTTCTGCTTGCAGGCCTGACAAGGACATATGCCAAGATCAAAGCCTAGAGGGCTTGGGGGAACCCTACTAAAGTTTAGTCAAGAATAGAATCATGTCAATATCTACCAAAAAAAAAGCTACAAGAATAAGCAAGTTTAGAAAGTTTGCAGGATACAAGATCAGTGTACAAAAATCCATTATACTCTACTTTGAGAGTAAGCAAACCACAGCCCATGTGCCAAACCTGGCCTAAAACCTGTTTTTGTACAGCCTATGAGCTAAGAATTGTTTTTACATTTTTGTTTTCAATAAAACCATCAGATTTATTAATTTTAAGGTCTATTTCCATGATGTTCATAACTTTCTTTGTTTTTACATTTTAAAAGTTCAAAAAAAAAGAATATGAAACAGTTACACATGGCCCACATTTACTACTTGCCTCTACCAAAAACAAAAACAAAAACAAACAAAAGGACATCAACCTCTTTCTATGTAAAAGCAACTAGGGACTTCCCTGGCAGTCCAGTGGTTAAGACTCCGCTCTTTCAATGCAGCGGGGCGTGGGTTTGATCCCTGGTCGGGGAACTAAGAGATCCCACATGCTGTGTGGCACGGCCAAAAATTTTTTTAAAAAAAATTATAAAGAAAGGGAATAGTCTCTTACCGTGGCCATAAGATTCACCATCAATGTTATTACCCTAACTGAATAACATAACATAAAATAAAATAAAAGCAACTAACATTCAGAAATTGAAATTGAAATTAAAAAATAAAAATTTCAGTAACATCGAAAAATATCAAATATTTTGGGATAAATCTTACACAAGATATACAACTTCTGTACATGAAAACCTGAACGATCTTTGCTGAGAGAAATTGAGGAAAACCTAAATAAATGGAGAAATACAGATTGTTCATAGGCTGACCAGTTCAGTATTGTAAAGTTGTCATTCTCCTCAAACTGATCTACAAAGTCAATATACTCCCAATCAAAACTCCAGGAGATTTTGTTCTGCTATTTGTAAAAGTTGAAAAACCAATTCTAAAATTCATATGAGAATGCATAGGACCCAGAACAACAGAAACAATTTTGAAAAAGAACAAGGTTAGAGGCCTAACACTTCCCGATTTCAAGATTAATTACAAAACTCTAGTAATGAGAGAGTATGGTATTGGCATCGAGACGACAAATAGACCAGTGTAACTGAATAGAGTCCAGTAATTGAACCACACATATATAGACAATTGATTTTTGACAAAAGTGCAAATACAATCCAGTGGAAACAGAACTGTGTCTTCAACAAATTGTGCTGGAACAATTAGGTAAACACATACAAAAAAAAATAAAAATAAACTATGATCTACACTTTGAGCCATGTTAAAAAGATAACTCAAATGATCATAGACCAAAATGAAAAACCTAAAACTACCCATCTCCTAGAAGAGAAGTCCTTCTAACTTTGAGTTAGGCAGAGGTTTCTTAGATATGAAATGAGTCAAAAAGTGTGAGCCATATAAAAAATTCAGCAAGTTGAACTTCATCAAAATCAAAAACTTCTGCTTTTCAATAGACACTGTTAGTCACAGACTGAGAGAAAATATTTGCAAATTATATATCTGAAAAAGGTCTTATACCCAGAATGTATAAAGAACTCTCAAAACTCAAAAAAACAACAGTGACAACTAAATTAAAAATATGCAAAAATTTGAGAAGACATTTTACTAAAGAAGATATATAAATGATAAACACTGAAAAAATGTCAAACATTAGTTATTAAATAAATACAAATTAAAACCACAATGTCATATCACTACACTTATAAGAATGTCTAAAATTAAAAAGACTGACTAGACCAAGTTTTGGCATGGATGTGAAGGAAGTAAAACTCTCAGAAGCTGCTGGTAGAAATGTTAAATGGTGTAATCACTTTGGAAAACAGTATTTTAAAAGTTAACGTACTTTCCCCTACCATATGATGGCTCCCTTTCCTCTTAGACATGTAAGATGGCTCAAGTGAAAAGAAAACTTAAGTTCATACAAAGATTTATACACAAATGTTCATAACAGTTTTATCAATATTTGTAATGGCCTAAAACTGGCAACAATGAAATGCCCATCAACACATGAATGGATAAACAAATTGTGGTATAGCCATACCATGGAATGCTATACAGCAATAAAAATGAACTAATAATGATGCATGTAACACATGTAAAGCTCAAAATAATTGTTTGGTGAAGGATACAAGACAAAAAGGAATATGTATACTATAAAAACAAACTGAAAAATTCCAGGGGGCCTTTAATGGTCAGGAGGCCGGAAACCCCCACTGACTTAGATCTGAGGTATTTATGGCTCCATATATGGTTTCTGACAATGGTGCCAGGAAATTCTGTTGTACAGGAAATGCTATCATCCAAGGTATCAACTGCAAAAGGTTAAGTTATCTTTCTTCATTTATAACAAATGACTTAATGTGATAGTTTAGAGGTAACAATTATCCTTCCCTGCTTGTAGGCAGCTTCCAGGGCCCACAGCACCTGTATTGGGAAGTGCAAAGCAGTCTGGAAAGGAAGACATGTGGAGGTGTGCAGCTTGCATGGATTTAGGGTGGCCTAGGACTAAAGCACAGTGAGGTTGTAGCTCCAGGATGAGACATGTTGGAATTAAAAAAATCTCTGCCAATTACAACCAAGCATTTTCTAGGAAGAGCCATTGATCTGGGTTGAAGCTGTAGGGATACCTGTTTTTTTTGTCTGCTTATTATTAATTGAACAGAATTCCTCTCCAGATGTCTTCACTAATCAGAATTTTAGGCCACCTGGAAATGTTACCAGTTTTCCCTTCAGGAAAAATGGCTGGGTTAAAAAAGGAACACATTTCTGTGTTTTTTGCTTTTTGTTTTTTAAAAATCTTCCCTTTAGAGAGTACTAGACCCCTTTTTTTTGTAATTGCATTGGGTCTTCGTTGCTGTGCACAGACTTTCTCTCTAGTTGCAGCGAGCGGGGGCTACTCTTTGTTAATGTGCACGGGCTTCTCATTGTGGTGGCTTCTCTTGTTGCAGAGCACAGGCTCTAGGTGTGCAGGCTTCAGTAGTTGCAGCATGCTGGCTCAGTAGTTGTGGCACACGGGCTTAGTTGCTCCATGGCATGTGGGATCTTCCCGGACCAGGGATCAAACCCATGTCCCCTGTATTCACAGGTGGATTCTTTACCACTGTGCCACCAGGGATGTCTGAGAGTACTAGACTCTTAAGATCAACTGAATTTCAGACTCATATCTTCCTGGAGTATGACTCTCCCGTGAATAATGAAAGACAAATTAAAAGTCATAAACATATTCCACAAATATAATGCTCAAGAGTTCCTTGTGCAGATGAAATCTCCAATTTTATTCTTTAAATCTATTTATTACACTCTTTGAAGCAGAACCATAATAGTGAAGGTACAATTTAGATGTCTACTTGATCTGAGAACTTAAGGAAAATAAAATGTACTTAAGCAAAAAACGTTTAGGGTGGATTTCTGAGCAAAATTAGATTGTTTTATATTCCACTTCAAATGTACTATCAAATATCATTTAGCAATATATTAATGAAAAGAATATTGTCTGTGTAGATTAATCTTAGCCATGTTCAAATATTAATATCATGAGAATCAAGGCGAAAAATCAAAAGATAATAAGAATGCAATCTTTTTCTGAATATATTTACATTCTTTGTATTTGAAAAAATATTCCTAACAACTCTCATTTTCCTAACTCTACCTAGAGACCAGAGGTCAACAAACTTTTGTATAAAGAATAAATAGTGAATAATTTAAGTTTTATGGGCCATACAGTGTTTGTCAGGATGACTCTACTCCGTCCTACAAAAACAACCATGGACAATGCATAAGTGAGTAAGTATGACTGTATTCCAATATCACTTTCTTTACAAAATAAGCTGTGGGCCACTTTGAGCCCATGAGCAATAGTTTGCTGACCCCTGATCTAAACCTGTATCCCTGTGTCCCTGCCTTGACCGTTTCCACTGTCTCATACTAGGGAGGAGCCTAGCCTACTATAAGGGCATGAGTGCCCTGTTTGGAAGGTGTAGGTTTCAGCAGAGATGGAGCTGCAACTGTCCCAAGGGTGTCTGCAGGGAACTTTCAAGCTCTGTCAGAATCACAATGGTTATATAAATGAACCTTGACTTAAAAACAACTGGAATCCTTGTTGAAAATCATTTGACCCTATATGTGAGGGCTTATTTCTATTCTATTTCAATGGTCTATATGTCTGTTTTTAGGTCAGGACCACACTGTTTTGATTACAGTAGTTTTGTATTAAGTTTTGAAATCAGGAAGTATGTCTTCCAACTTTGTTCTTCCTTTTCAAGATAGTCTTGATGACTTGGGGTCCTCTAAGATTCCATATGAATTCAATGGGGAAAGAACAGTCTTTTCCACAAAGGGTGCTGTGAAAATTGGATATTCCTATGCAAAAGATTGAAGTTGGACCTTTAGCTTACGCCATATAGAAAAATTAACTGAAATTGACCAAATCTTACATTTACATCTGTCGACTGAAAAAGATATGCACAACCTAGAAGTTGAGAGCTATGTTTTCCTTGGTGGATAAATCTGAGGACTTAAGCCCAGAAAACAGCATCTCAGATAACTCTGAGATACAGATCCGAAGAGGCAAGGGTGGGAGCTAGTGTATATATGAGTTTTTGCAACAAAGACCAGGTAGTTGGAACATCAAAAGATTACTGTTAATTAATGAAAACTAGACATCTCAAGTTAAGGAATTTTGTTCTTTTCTATGAATGGGAAGATGTAAGAATCTGGGCTCACTGAAATCATTCCTTTGATATGCACCTCAGCTATCTGGGGCCTGCATCCTGTGCTTTCTCATCCTGAGTCTCCCCAGGCTGCAGCAGTTGACTGCTAGGTGGTGGGCATCCTGTTTCCACCCTAAATTCCCTCAGGGCCACCATCAGGTCAGCTGTAATGTGATGGCTTAATGGCTGTAACATCCTTTGTTTACTGATATAGCAGGCAATATTTTTTTATTTCCACATCTAAATGTAAGAGATAAAACTCTAAAACTCTTGGCAGACAACATAGGAGAAATCTCCATGACACTGGATTGAAAAAAAAAAAAAGATACATTGTACTTCATCAAAATTTTAAAAACTTTTGTATATCAAAGGACACTATTAAGAGTGTAAAAGACAGCACACAGAGTTGAAGAAAATACTTGCAAATCATATATCCAATAAGGAGTTAATATCCATAATATATAAAGAACTCCTACATCTCAGTAACCACAACAACAACAAAAAACAACCCAATTGAAAAATGGACGAAGTACTTAAACAGGTGTTTCTCCAAAGAAGATAAACAAGTGGCCAATAAGTACATGAAAAGATGCTCAAAATCACTAGTCATTAGGAAAATGCAAAACAAAACCACAATAAAATAGCACTTCACACTCATTAGGATGGCTATTATCCAGAACAAACAAGCAAATGAAAAATCCGACAAGTATTGGTGAGAATGTGGAGAAATTGGAACCCAATTCATTGCAGGTGGGAATGTAAAATGATGCAGCCACTGTGGAAAAGTTTGGCGGTTCCTCAGAAAGTTAAACATAGAATTACCATATGACCCAACAATTTCACTTCTGGGTATATATCCAAAATTGAAAGCAGGGACTCAAACAGACACCTGTATACCAAAGTTTCTAGCAGCATTATTCACAATAGCCAAAGGGTGGAAACAGCCCAATGTTCATCAACAGATTTATGGATAAGCAAATGTGGCATACACATACAATGGAGTATTATTCAGTCTTAAAAAGAAATGAAATTCTGATACATGTTACAACATGCATGAACCTTGGAAACATTATGCTATGTGAAATAAACCAGACACAAATGGGAAAATATTGTATATGATTCTATTTCTAGGAGGTACTTAGAATAGGCACATTCATAGAGACAGAAAGTAGAACAGAGGTTAAAAGGGGTTATGAGGAGTGGCAAATAGGGAGTTATTGATTAATGATTGCAGAGCAGCTGTTTGGGAGAATGAAAAAATTCTGGTAGTGAATAGTGATCGTGGTTGCACAATGTTGTGAATGCATTTAACGCCACTGAATTATACGTTTAAAAATTAAGATGTTACATTTTACTATATATATTTTACTATAAAAAACTGAAAAGAAACAAGTTTACACATCCATGCTTCATATGCTAAGGTTGCTATTTTCTAGGATGAAATAAGTAGAATCATAGACATTTAGAGCTGAAAGGAATAGGAGAGATCATCTGTGTCAGCCATCAAACCTTGAAATATCATTTTATTCTAATAAAATAAAGAGAACTCTGGAATCCTTAAAAAAATTGGCAGTTTAGGAATTGCTGCGTGGAAACCCTTTGTGATGGCAACCTGGTTGGGCGATATTCTGTGAAATTGTATTTGCTTAGAAAAGCACAATGTTTTTACTTAGAATGTCTGTTAAATGGCAATAAAAAAAGCAGTTTTTCAAGATGCTTTAGTTATCACTTCAGATAAGATTATGGAAACAATACATCAATCAACCATCTTAACAGATAATATTATTATTGCTGTTGTTTTTACAGGCTATAGAATTTGTATTAAACTATAGGGGGTAAATTTTTTCACCGCAAGTAACAGGGCCATCAGGTAACTCTCCAGCCCTGGTCATCATCCTTCCTTTCCAAGACTTACTGAGCATCCCCCTTTTGACCTGTCATCTCTTCCCAGCTGTCACTACCCACATTGTCCTGAGAGTCTTTTCCCTGAAAAACAAAAGTCAGAATAAAGTTCTGGCTCTTTATTCCCCCTCTTCCTACCTGGTTCCCCAAACAAGCCAAACAAAATGTTTTCATCTTAAGAGTTTAATCACTAGTCACAATAGATGAATGAATAGGGAATAATAAAAACTATACGTTTGAAGGGAATTCCAAGATATGTCAAAAGAGTTTGGTGTTTATTAAAATAAATGATGGTCAGTCTGTGTAATCTACTTTATTACTCTATCTGTGACTGTCTATTCTTATTTCCATGGAAACTGCCTACCAAGTTCTTCCATTTTCTTTTTATCCCCACAGCTGGAAATAATTTCAGCTTCTAGTGGCAAAGCCCTTTCCCTAGGTCTTAGTGTTACACACAACCTGCAAACAATGTATTTTTAAGGTGGAATATGGTATTTGAACATTTAAGACTTCCAGCAGTGGGCAAAATTCAAGGGAACCACTGATGTGTTGGTGGGAGAGTCTTAATAGCACAATAGTCTTACCCCACAATGGTGTGGGTAATTGCTACTCCAGATAAAGAGCAGCCACTCTTGATTTTTGAGCTACCATTCCCTGATATTTTTTTTAGGAGAAATGCCTCTTCCTTCTGAAACAATCTGAAAGACAGGGGAGGGCACTTGACTCACATATCAGTACTTTTCATCATTCTGGTGCCAGTGATTGAGTAATGACATCTTGGCTGATACAGAATCCCCCAACATTCTCAGGAAACAAGAAAGGGATCATCCACAATCCCCTGCCATGGATTCTCTGGGACAAAGATAATGTCCCCCAATTCTAAAGAAGCCTTGGCATTGCCAGGAGAAGGTAAAAAATATCTCACTGAATTAAGCATGGCATGTCAGTATTTGGAGGGAGTATTTTATGAGTGCCCATTATACCTGATCTCAGGTGGGCACAACTGGCAGGGCACTGCAGCATTGGTCCATCTAGATGTCAACTACTCTGGCCTACAGGACAGAGTCTACCCTGACCAGAAACAAGATCCATCTCAGTATTTCTCCTCCAACAAAAGCATTGGATCCTTGAGGGAGAGCTGGGATCTGGCCTCCATCTTTACAAGTTTTCTTGTTTTCAAAAGTTCATCAGCATCTTATGACCTTTCCCTACAAAGGCAGCTGATAGTAAATGAAGGTTGATTTTCCATCATGAAAAGAAAGAAACAAGGTTACCTCAGTAGGTCAGTTGAAAGCAATCTTTTCTTATGTGGTCCTATAACCATAAGCAATCAATCAATTGCAGGTATTTTGAACACCTTTTGTGCACTTATCACTGTACTTGGCTAAGTACCAGCTCTCAAAGCTTTTAATTAACTCAGGAGTTAAATCAGTCATACTGGACCAAATTGAGACTAATTCATTCTTAAAGTTCACAGCCCTTAACTGTCAGTAAGGGCAGTGAGGGCAGGCTTTTTCATCATGTAAAAGTCATCCCACTCACACAGGCTTGGCAAGGACTGCTGATGAGGGTACCAAGATCTGCACAAAGTCCTGGTGTGATGAGTTTTGAGAAACTCCATTCTACAGACAGGTTATTCTACACATATTCTTGTATACCTCCATTTCTGTAAGACTTTACATTTTATAAAGCACTTTCACATTTATTGTCTCATTGAATTTGCTCAGTGACCTCACAGAATCTATTCTATTGTCTCTTAGATGGAAAACATGGGTCAGAGAAGAATGAGCAACTCTCCCAAGTCCACTCTGCTGACTGGTGATCACGTCTGGATAAGAATTCCCATCTTCTCTCAAATCTCAGAGCTCTTCTTTATGCCACACCAGAGCTGAGCATATGTAGTCCATTTGACAATGAAATCACCATTTTTTGGTTATTCACATTTGATTATTCCACTGCTACTTCCTTTTTAATGTCTAACAATTTAAAAGGAAGACCCAAGTCTACTTTTCACTGAAATTCTGTATTTTTAGGTAAGCCCAAGGATTTGGGAATTCAGTGTGAAGAAGAAAGAAAAGAAGTTGCTCTATTATCCCATACCTAAAATGTCCCATAGATGAAGGTAGGATTAATTATAATGTCATGTTTTAGTCAATTATTTGTTAAGTTTTCTCCCCCCACAAAAAGAATTCCAGTAGAGTATTTTTGATAGGTTATTATCCATTCTAAAATAGTTCTTGTATAATAATCACTAACTGAGGAACAAAAGAAGTTCACCACATCCTCTATTACTAGCCAATTTAATGACTACTTCTGGAGAACTATTTACTTTATACCTGTTTCAAAACGTCATGGAATGTTTATTCTCTTATCCTAAGGGTTGCTAAGGGAGCTTACAGAGAAAGGAGAAAGGTGATTTTGTTGTGCTTTGTTTTGCTTTAAGAATTTGTGCTAAAACAAGCCCCTGATCAAACAGATCTAGGTATTAGCTGGCAAGAAAACCAGCATCTCAGAGTTGGTAGTAGCACATATTTCACCTGCCAGAGGATTCTTGGCATTTAAATCTAGGGTCACAGCACTGTCATCTCTGTAATTCTTGTCTTTTGAAGACATTGGCACAGAGAAATATTTCTCTTCCGGGGAACAAAAGAGTGACTTTCAATGGTAACAAACATAAGACAAGGAGGGTCCATGAGGCCTTACAAAATGTGCCCATCCTAAGACTTCACTTCTCCAGACCCAGGTATGCTGCCAGACAAGCCTTTCCTTTTAAAGAAATTCAGCATCTTAATTTTTCTGCAAAATCGCACAATTTTTAATGCTATCCAGCCATACAAAACATATTGCCTAGACACGTCACCACCATGTCATTAGATCTTATCCCTTCTACTTCCATTGCTGAAGAAAGGCAGCTACCCCCTCCCATTATTTTAACCCTCACCTAAGCAGAGCAAATGGCTTAGAATGAACCATGAGGACAGGGGAGCAGCTGAAAAAAGCCACACATTCAGAATCACTTTCGATGCCAAAATGCCTTAAAATTTCTGGGCTGTAAATAAGTTTAAAGAGGGCTTAATCCAAACCTGAGGAAATCAGTGTGAATTACCTGTAATTAAGCAAGAGGGAAAACAAGGTTTCAAATAAGTTGTGATTAAAAAAAAAAAAATCCTAGTTCCCTGAGTAATGGACCTAACCATTTTTCAATATCCAAGATTATTTAAGTCTTACTCAAAATCTATGTCCTATAAGAACTGTTTGATATGTATGCTTATATTCTATATTTATTTTTATTTTTTGTTTTTTTAACATCTTTATTGGAGTATAATTGCTTTACAATGGTGTGTTAGTTTCTGCTTTATAACAAAGTGAATCAGTTACATATACATATGTCCCCATATCTCTTCCCTCTTGCATCTCCCTCCCTCCCACCCTCCCTATCCCACCCCTCTAGGTGGTCACAAAGCACCGAGCTGATATCCCTGTGCTATGCGGCTGCTTCCCACTAGCTATCTATTTTATGTTTGGTAGTGTATATATGTCCATGGCACTCTCTCACTTTGTCCCAGCTTACCCTTCCCCCCTTCCCCGTATCCTCAAGTCCATCCTCTAGTAGGTCTGCGTCTTTATTCCCGTCTTGCCCCTAGGTTTTTCATGACCATTCTTTTCTTTTTTCTTTTTTCTTTTTTTAAGATTCCATATAAATGTGTTAGCATACGGTGTATGTTTTTCTCTTTCTGACTTACTTCACTCTGTATGACAGACTCTAGGTCCATCCACCTCACTACAAATAACTCAATTTCGTTTCGTTTTATGGCTGAGTAATATTCCATTGTATATATGTGCCATGCCTTCTTTATCCATTCATCTGTTGATGGACACTTAGGTTGCTTCCATGTCCTGGCTATTGTAAATAGAGCTGCAGTGAACATTGTGGTACATGACTCTTTTTGAATTATGGTTTTCTCAGGGTATATGCCCAGTAGTGGGATTGCTGGGTTGTATGGTAGTTCTATTTTTAGTTTTTTAAGGAACCTCCATACTGTTCTCCATAGTGGCTGCATCAATTTACATTCCCACCAATGGTGCAAGAGGGTTCCCTTTTCTCCACACCCTCTCCAGCATTAATTGTCTGTAGATTTTTTGATGATGGCCATGCTGACTGGTGTGAGATGATATCTCATTGCAGTTTTGATGTCATTTCTCTAATGATTAATGATGTTGAGCATTCTTTCATGTGTTTGTTGGCAATCTGTATATCTTCTTTGGAGAAATGTCTATTTAGGTCTTCTGCTCATTTTTGGATTGGGTTGTTTGTTTTTTTGATACTGAACTGCATGAGCTTCTTGTAAATTTGGGAGATTAATCCTTTGTCAGTTGCTTCATTTGCAAATATTTTCTCCCATTCTGAGGGTTGTCTTTTCATCTTGTTTATGGTTTCCTTTGCTGTGCAAAAGCTTTTAAGTATCATTAGGTCCCATTTGTTTATTTTTGTTTTTATTTCCATTTCTCTAGGAGGTAGGTCAAAAAGGATTTTGCTGTGATTTATGTCATAGAGTGTTCTGCCTATGTTTTCCTCTAAGAATTTTATAGTGTTGGCCTTACATTTAGGTCTTTAATCCATTTTCAGTTTATTTTTGTGTATGGTGTTAGGGAGTGTTCTAATTTCATTCTTTTACATGTAGCTGTCCAGTTTTCCCAGCACCACTTATTGAAGAGGCTGTCTTTTCTCCACTGTATATTCTTGCCTCCTTTATCAAAGATAAGGTGACCTTATGTGAGTGGGTTTATCTCTGGGTTTTCAATCCTGTTCCATTGATCTATGTTTCTGTTTTTGTGCTAGTACCATACTGTCTTGATTACTGTAGCTTTGTAGTATAGTCTGAAGTCAGGGAGCCTAATTCCTCCAGCTCCGTTTTTCTTTCTCAAGATTGCTTTGGCTATTCGGGGTTTTTTGTATTTCCATACAAATTGTGAAATTTTTTGTTCTACTTCTGTGAAAAATACCAGTGGTAGTTTGACAGGGATTGCAGTGAATCTGTAGATTGCTTTGGGTAGAAGAGTCATTTTCACAATGTTGATTCTTCCAATCCAAGAACATGTTATTTCTCTCCATCTATTTGTTTCATCTTTTATTTCTTTCATCAGTGTCTTATAATTTTCGGCATACAGGTGTTTTGTCTCCTTTGGTAGGTTTATTCCTAGATATTTTATTATTTTTGTTGCAATGGTAAATGGGAGTGTTTTCTTAATTTCACTTTCAGATTTTTCATCATTAGTGTATAGGAATGCAAGAGATTTCTGTGCATTAATTTTGTATCCTGCTACTTTACCAAATTCATTGATTAGCTCTAGGAGTTTTCTGGTAGCATCTTTAGGATTCTCTATGTAGAGTATCATGTCATGTGCAAACAGTGACAGCTTTACTTCTTCTTTTCCAATTTAGATTCCTTTTATTTCTTTTTCTTCTCTGATTGCTGTGGTTAAAACTTCCAAAACTATGTTGAATAATAGTGGTCAGAGTGGGCAACCTTGTCTTGTTCCTGATCTTAGTGGAAATGGTTTCAGTTTTTCACCATTGAGGACGATATTGGCTGAGGGTTTGTCATATATGGTCTTTATTATGTTGAGGTAGGTTCCCTCTATGCTTACTTTCTGGAGGGTTTTTTGTCACAAATGGGTGTTGAATTTTGTCAAAAGCTTTCTCAGCATCTATTGAGATGATCACATGGTTTTTCTCCTTCAGTTTGTTAATATGGTGTATCACATTGATTGATTTGTGTATATTGGATCCTTGCATTCCTGGGATAAACTCCACTTGATCATGGTGTATGATCCTTTTAATGTGCTGTTGGATTCTGTTTGCTAGTATTTTGTTGAGGATTTTTGCATCTATGTTCATCAGAGATATTGGCCTGTAGTATTCTTTCTTTGTGACATCTTTGTCTGGTTTTGGTATCAGGGTGATGGTGGCCTTGTAGAATGAGTTTGGGCATGTTCCTCCCTCTGCTATATTTTGGAAGAGTTTGAGAAGTATAGGTGTTAGCTCTTCTCTAAATGTTCGATAGAATTCACCTATGAAGCCATCTGGTCCTGGGCTTTTGTTTGTTGGAAGATTTTTAATCACAGTCTCAATTTCAGTGCCTGTGATTGGTTTGTTCATATTTTCTATTTCTTCCTGGTTCAGTCTCGGAAGGTTGTGCGTTTCTAAGAATTTGTCAATTTCTTCCAGGTTGTCCATTTTATTGGCATATAGTTGCTTGTAGTAATCTCTCATGATCCTTTGTATTTCTGCAGTGTCAGTTGTTACTTCTCCCTTTTCATTTCTAATTCTATTGATTTCAGTCGTCTCCGTTTTTTTCTTGATGAGTCTGGATAATGGTTTATCAATTTTGTTTATCTTCTCAAAGATCCAGCTTTTAGTTTTATTGATCTTTGCTATCGTTTCCTTCATTTCTTTTTCATTTATTTCTGATCTGATCTTTATGATTTCTTTCCTTCTGCTAACTTTGGGATTTTTTTGTTCTTGTTTCTCTAATTGCTTTAGGTGTAATGTTAGGTTGTTTATTTGAGATGTTTGTTGTTTCTTGAAGTAGGATTGTATTGCTATAAACTTCTCTCTTAGAACTGCTTTTGCTGCATCCCATAGGTTTTGGGTGATCGTGTTTTCATTGTCACTTGTTTCTAGGTATGTTCTGATTTCCTCTTTGATTTCTTCAGTGATCCCGTTATTCAGTACTGTATTGTTTAGCCTCCATTTTCTCCATTCTATTTCCAAGATTTTGGATCATCTTTACTATCATTATTCTGAATTCTTTTTCAGGTAGACTGCCTACTTCCTCTTCATTTGTTAGGTCTGGTGGGTTTTTGCCTTGCTCCTTCATCTGCTGTGTGTTTTTCTGTCTTCTCATTTTGCTTAACTTACTGTGTTTGGGGTCTCCTTTTCGCAGGCTGCTGGTTTGTAGATCCCGTTGTTTTTGGTATCAGTCCCCAGTGGCTAAGGTTGGTTCAGTGGGTTGTGTAGGCTTCCTGGTGGAGGGCACTAGTGCCTGTGTTCTGGTGCATGAGGCTGGATCTTGTCTTTCTGGTGGGCAGGCCCACGTCTTGTGGTGTGTTTTGGGGTGTCTGTGGACTTATTATGATTTTAGGCAGCCTCTATGCTAATGGATGGGGTTGTGCTCCTGTCTTGCTAGTTGTTTGGCATAGGATGTTCAGTACTGTAGCTTGCTGGTCGTTGAGTGGAGCTGGGTCTTGGTGTTGAGATGGAGATCTCTGGGAGATTTTCACCTTTTGATATTACTTCGAGCTGAGAGGTTTCTTGTGGACCAGTGTCCTGAACCTGGCTCTCCCACCTCAGAGGCACAGCCCTGATGCCTGGCTGGAGCACCAAGAGCCTGTCATCCACACGGCTCAGAATAAAATTGAGAAAAACAGTAAGAAAGAAAGAATAAAATAAAATAAAATAAAGTTATTAAATTAAAAAGTAAAAAATACTTATTAAGAAAAAATTTTAAAAAGTAATAAAAAAAAAAACAAAACGGAACGGACAGACAGAACCCTAGGACAAATGGTAAAAGCAAAGCTATACAGACAAAATCACACACAGAAGCATACACATACACACTCACAAAAAGAGAAAAAGGGGAAACAATATATATATCTTTGCTCCCAAGTCCACCTCCCCAATTTGGGATGATTTGTTGTCTATTCAGGTATTCCACAGATGCAGGGTACATCAAGTTGATTGTGGAGCTTTAATCTGCTGCTCATGAGGCTGCTGGAAGAAATTCCCCTTTCTCTTCTTTGTTCGCACAGCTCCCGAGGTTCAGCTTTGAATTTGGACCCGCCTCTGCGTGTAGGTCGTCTGAGGGTGTCTGTTCTTCGCTCAGAAAGGACGGGGTTAAAGGAGCAGCTGCTTCGGGGGCTCTGGCTCACTCAGGCCGGGGGGAGGGAGGGGTACGGATGCGGGGCGAACCTGCGGCGGCAGAGGCCGGCGTGACGTTGCTCCAGCCTGAGGCAGGCTGTGCGTTCTCCCTTGGAAGTTGTCGCTGGATCACGGGACCCTGGCAGTGGCGGGCTGCACAGGCTCCTGGGAGGGGAGGTGTGGATAGTGATCTGTGCTCACACACAGGCTTCTTGGTGGCGGCAGCAGCAGCCTTAGCGTCTCATGCCCGTCTCTGTGGTCCGCGCTGATAGCCGCGGCTCACGCCCGTCTCTGGAGCTTCTTTAAGCAGTGCTCTTAATCCCCTCCCCTCGCGCACCAGGGAACAAAGAGGCAATAAAAAGTCTCTTGCCTCTTTGGCAGCTCCGGACTTTTCCCGGACTCCCTCCCGGCTAGCTGTGGTGCGCTAACCCCTTCAGGATGTGTTCACGCTGCCAACCCCAGTCCTCTCCCTGGGATCCGACTGAATCCTGAGCCTCAGCTCCCAGCCCCCCGCCTGCCCCGGCGGATGAGCAGACAAGCCTCTCGGGCTGGTGAGTACTGGTCGGCACCGAGCCTCTGTGCGGGAATCTCTCCGCTTGGCCCTCCGCACCCCTGTGGCTGCGCTCTCCTCCGTGGCTCCGAAGCTTCCTCCCTCCGCCACCCGCAGTCTCCGCCCTCGAAGGGGCTTCCTAGTGTGTGGAAACCTTTCCTCCTTCACAGCTCCCTCCCACTGGTGCAGGTCCCGTCCCTATTCTTTGTCTCTGTTTTTTCTTTTTTCTTTTGCCCTACCCAGGCACGTTGGGAGTTTCTTGCCTTTTGGGAGGTCTGAGGTCTTCTGCCTGCGTTCAGTAGGTGTTCTGTAGGAGTTGTTCCACATGTAGATGTATTTCTGATGTATTTATGGGGAGGAAGTTGATCTCTGCATCTTACTCTTCCACCATCTTGAAGTTCCTCCTATATTCTATATTTATCAAAGCATTCCATTGAGAAAAAATGTTTGGTGACCTCTGAGTGAATATTTTAAAATCTTTCAAGCACTTTTAGAGACACTTGCTCCCCCTTCAGCTAGGCAGGGCAAATATTATGCATTTGTTCAATTAATACATCATTTTTGAATGCCAGTGATATACTAAGCACAGGCAAGACACTCACAGTACAGGGTATATCTGGACATGGAGAAAGGTTTCATGAGCCTCTGGGTGGGAGAGGGGGAAATTCACAAAGGCCTGCTGGAGTAAACCTCAGGTCTGTCAGGGGATGAGGGGCTAAGTTATGAGGAGGACTGCTGCTTTAATACATGACAAAAATGCAAGACTCTTTTACAAAAAGTGGTAAGAATTTCAAAACAGCAACAGCAGAACATTAAGTGCGAGTGTAAGCAGCTCTTTTCAGGAAACCGCCCTCAGCAGGAAGCCCCTTTCCTTACCACTTTAACAAAGCTATATTGTAACTACCTTTTAACGAGGCAGCCCCATGCTCTACTAATCTCCAGCCCAAGAACACCTTTCACATCTTTTGATCACACGATACCTTGCCCAACTTGTTGGTTCTTTCTGGAGATCAAAAGAAGTAGGAATGAAGAATAAGTAATTAACAGATGACCAGAACTCTTCCCTAGCTTTCCGTTCAGTAATCTTGGGAACAACCTGTGTGACCAAACTGTGTGAACAAGATGGCATCTAGAGGAAGATCACATGTAGTCACAGCCTGCAAGCAGTGGGGGGTGACTAGGGCTCTGACCCCCATCTCAATGATTAACTGAGATTACTTCCCTTTTTTCCTTTAAAAACTCTCATGGCCAAGCAGAATTTTCGGAGATGGTTTTTGGGGGACACTGAGTCCACCATCTCCCCAGATTGCCAGCATTTTGATTAAAAACAACTTTCCCCTCTACCAATGCTTATGAGTTTGATTTTGTAAGCGGCAAACAGCAGGGCCCAATTCAATCGGTAACACAAGCTCTTTTGTGCATGGGGACCACAGAGCTGCCCTGGCTGCAGTCCTTCCACTTGGAGGAAACCAAGTTCGTCGGTGGAGAGAGGTGAAGGCCAAGCGCATTTTTAGAGAGCAGGGAGAGGTTGATGACTCCTGAATGTGGCCTTGTGGGGAAACTCAGAGCCTTGAGGCCTTGCTGGGAAATTTGGTCTTCACTCTGTAGACAGTGGGGCATTATGGAAAGTTCTCAGCAGGAGAATGTACAGATCAGACCTGCTTTAGAAATATATATGTGGTAGCAGTAAGAATGAGAAACTGCTGGGCAGGAGCAAGACCACAGGAGGAAGAACCATGAATCAGCTCAGGCAGGCCCAGGTGGCAGATCACGAAGGCCAGTGCAAACTGGACAGAGAAAGCAGATGTTGCTGCCAGGACTGGGCTTGGCCAGAGTTCTTACTAAAGCACCTGCAAGGCCCAAGTTCCGGTCAGGGCAGGAGGAACACTGACTCATGGTGCTGCTGTAAAACCAGGGGCCCAAGTGGTTTGTCAGCAGGGTTTATTGGAAGTGTAGCATTGATGATTTGCACCCAGTCGTGGTGAGACCCCCAGAGGGCTCTGTCTTTGGGCTGGTGACTTAGAAAGAATATGCATATCTGGTCAGCAGAGAAAACAAACCCAGGTGAGACTCCAATTTGGACTCCCTTGTCTGAGGTGTTCTCTGCCATGTTAGCTGGTGGACAACCGGAACCTGTACCCAGCCACTCAGGACCCCTGCTGTGAGGAAGCCTTTGCTGTGATGGATGCCCTCATTTCAACGCTGTTGCCATAGGGTATCCTCCTCCTGCAATCAACTATGGATTTGTAAGCATGGCCATTGTGGGTACTGTGAGTCTTCTCAGACTAAAGTCCAAGTTCCGTTCTTTAGTCATTGAATCCTGTCTGCTGGCTACAATTAGTGCAAACAGCACATGGAGAGATGTTTGAGGAAATTAGTTAGGACAAGGTGTGACTGAGTGAGGAAGAGGGAAGGATTTGGGATGACTCCTTCATTCCTGGCTTGATGGTTAAAGGGGTGGTAATTTAAAACTAGATAGCAGAGAAGGTGAAGAATAAGCATGTTGTGTGCTGGACTAAGATAGGACTTGTTTGAGTGGTGGTCCGCAGTTGGAGATGCACAGCAAACAACTGGTCATCTGACTTTTCTTTCTTTTCCTCTTTCTTTCTTTCTTTCTTTCTTTCTTTCTTTCTTTCTTTCTTTCGTTCGTTCTTTCTTTTCTTTCTTTCTTTCTTTCTTTCTTTCTTTCTTTCTTTCTTTCTTTCTCCCTCCCTCCCTCCCTTCCTTCCGTCCTTCCTTTCTTTATCTTTCTCTGTTTAAACCTTCACATTTTATTATCTTTTTCTTTCAGTTTTAAGATGTAATTGACATACAGCATTGTATAAGTTTAAAGTGTATAGCATAATGATTTGACACACATATGTTGCAAAATGACTACCACAATAAATTCAGTTAATATCTATCATCTCCTATAGATACCAAAAAAAAAGAGGAAAACATTTTTCCTTGTGATGAGAACTTTTAGGACCTACGTTCTTAGCAACTTTCAAATATGCCATACAGCAATGTTAACGATAGTCATCACGTTATAATGACTTGTGTTTCAGTCTGTACTCTACTGCTTTTGGGGCAGGCTGAGTGGAACTTTGGAGCAAAATGACATCACCAAAGCATCTCATTTGCATCAACATGCATATGAGGGAATACAGTAGGTCTTAAACTGCAGAGCTGGGAAGGTTGAAGTGAAAGAAGCTGGCTTGGGAGGGTGGGAGCTAGTTACATGAGCAGGAGATCAATAAAAAATGTTGATAACCAATTCATACAATGCACCACAGTGCAGTTACAATCTGTCAAGTCTTTGGACTGGATTTGGCCCTGAGCCAGCATTTTGTGTCCACTCCGTAATGCAACGCTGACCCTCAAATATCAGTCATATGAGGAAGTACACAGGCATCTCAATAGAACCCAAGTTTACACTCTCACTAAGCTATCAATATGCCCCGTTTGTGATTCACATTGGATGCAGTGTGTCTCCAATGGCCCATGTGAATATGTCTTTCCATTTCTCTATGGGCTTCCTCAGCTACATCTGGCGCAGCAATAATGAGGAGGAGGATCATCTCTTTTCCACAGCTGACAAGGAACAAGTCACACGTCAACCCACTCAACTAGGAAAATACTTGACAAGAAATAGAACTGTAGAATTTTAAAGCATTTATCCCAAAACCTATGAAATAAGCAGAAAATGTGACACTAAAGACTCCAAACCTATAATTTCTTAAATATCATAACTTCTCTTTATCAATGTCGAAAGTGTAAATGATACATTAAAGAACAGAATGAGGTTTTTACATTTAGATTTTTTATCTGACATAAATATCTTCCTGTTTTTCATATTGGGGATGGTCAGGAATGATTTTCCAACTTACCTCTTAAAATGGGATAACTCATGTGGATGAAAAATGTTGCCTGCCATATCAGTAAATAAAGGATGTTGCAGCCATCCAGCCATTACAGCTGCCCTGACCCCCCCCCCCCCAACTGATGGTGCACCCTGAGGGGATTCAGGATGGGAAAGAACAGGATGCTGGTCCTAGATAGCTAAGGTGCATATCAAAGGAGTGATTTCAATGAGCCCAGACTCTTGCATCTTCCCACACACAGAAAAGTGCTAAGTTCATTAACTTGAGATACCTTGTTTTCTTTAATTTCTTTAATCTTTTGATGTTCTGACCACCTGGTCTTTGTCGCAAAATCCCTATATATCCTGGCTCCTCCCTCACCTCTTCAGAGCAGTCCCTCAGAACTACCTGAGAGACTGCCTCCCGGGCTTGAAGTCCTCAGAAAGTCTGCCAAATAAAACATAATTCTCAACATTTAGGTTGTGCACTGTTTATTTTTGTCGACTCTCATTTGAAAGCTTAGCCTAGTTTTTCAAACAGGGCATCTGGAATAGTCCAGAAAGGCTCCCCTTGGGAAGGCAGCATTTTTTCTGCACCCCACCAATGATTTTGAGAACCCCATGGGTTAGTTCACATGCTGGAGCCTGGTTTTTCCAGAAGTTAACCCCTGCCGGAGGGACATTCATAATCCCATCTGACAGTTTGTTAAAACAAGCCACCTTTTTCTTCATGTAAACAGGTCGATTCAAGATCTTTCTATTCATGGACTACAGGGATTCAGGAGTTCATGGGTAAGAACATGGGCTCTGCCTGCCCCCTGACACAGTGATCCTGGTCACTGACTTCTTAAAGTTCTGAACCAAGCCTACGTGAGTATGTTTGATGTGATGTCAGACACAGGCAGGCATCAGCTTAGTCTTCCTTGAGAGTGACTCTTTGGGAAACTCTCAAAACGACGGGGCTAAATCAGTAGATTGAATTTGAATTTGATCCCGTCCTCCAAATCGAGGACCAAAGACAGAAGAGTTCTAAATGCTCTTGAGACTTGGAGAAACAGAGCTGAGAAGAGCGTCCTTGTACTGGTGATGCTTAGCAGTATTTTTTTTTTTTTTAAAGGGAACACTATTTATTTATTTATTTATTTATGGCTGTGTTGGGTCTTCGTTTCTGTGCGAGTGCTTTCTCTAGTTGTGGCAAGCGGGGGGCCACTCTTCATTGCGGTGCGCGGACCTCTCACTGTCACGGCCTCTCTTGTTGCGGAGCACAAGCTCCAGACGTGCAGGCTCAGTAGTTGTGGCTCACGGGCCCAGTTGCTCCGCGGCATGTGGGATCTTCCCAGACCAGGGCTCGAACCCGTGTCCCCTGCATTAGCAGGCAGATTCTCAACCACTGCGCCACCAGGGAAGCCCTGCTTAGCAGTATTTATTGATAACTGGGAGAGTTCGCTGATGAGAGAAGATGCAATACCCTACATCAAACTGCTCCAATCTAGAGAATCAAGTGTACAGTAAAAGAATCTGTCACCTGAGTCAAAGATCTCTTTTGGGGTAGATATTTTATTTTCAATAGAGCATCAGGTGACTTTTCTTGAGCTTAAAATGTTACCATTAGATTTTTTTGCTTTCACCAGAAACCGAATTGTTTTACTTAAAAATACAACTGTTGAGAGGGTTATTTATCAATTCAGTTAGGTAGTCTTTTTTCTCCCAAATATATATATAATTTCCCATATATATATATAATTTTTAATTGTGGTAAAAAATACATAACATAAAATTTACTATCTTAGCCATTTTTAAGTATACAGTTCAGTAGTATTAACTATATTCACATCGTAGTCAATAAATCTCTCGAACTTTTTCATCTTGCAAAACTGAAACTCTATAGTCAGTGAATAATAACTCTCCACTTCCTTTCCCCCAGTCCCAGCAATCAACATTAAACCTTTTGCTTCTATGAGTTTGGATACTTTAGATACTTCATATAAGTGGAATCATACAACATTTTTCTTTTTGTGACTGGCTTATTTCACTAAGTATAATGTCTCTCTGGTTCTGTAACAGGCCAAGTGCTGCCTTTGTTCTCACTGGCCCTCAACCTGGCACCCAAAGTATATTGCCATTCCCTTTAGTGCTCTGAGTCAGATGACATGGACCAGTCCCTCCGGAAGCCAGAACTTTAGACACATGCCCCATCCTCCTCTTTCCATCCTGAATGAGAAGCCAGGAATTGGGAATTTTGTCCTGATTCCACCAGGCTGTGGTGGGGAGGAGGAGTGACTATGGAGTTCAAATACAAAGAATTTTCTTACTCACCTCGAAGTGGCTCTTCTTGGCTCTATCCTCACCTGGGGTGCTAGTACCTCTTAACTGGTTCTACGGCTCTCACAAAGGCAAATTGTTCTGTATATTATTTTTAAACAGGTGTCTCCACGGGGGAAATGAGGCTTATTAGTTTACCATGTTGCCGACAACATTCTTGGTTGTTTTTTTCTTTAATTCAGTTAAACTTCCTGTTATCCCTTTCGAGAAACTTAGTGGATCTATGAACAGCAGTGCATAAAACTCAGAAATAAGGTAACAAATGCTCCACAGAAGCCTGACCCCTGTGTGCTGGGGCAGGTGCAGGCACACAGCCAGCAAGTAACTGATATGCACCAGGCCGTGAGCCACTTGGGACAGGGACACAGTATTATTCATTGTGATTCTTTAATACCTGGCACTTTTAGGCTTCTCACTGAATAAAATCTTCTAAAGTTTTTACCTGTGTTCTTGTTCCTTTTCTTTAAAGATAATTTTTATTAATTTTTATTTAATTTTACTCAGTAATTTGTGTCTTATAAGAAATGTTAGAGACCTCAGGCAGCCATTAGTGCATTTAGAGTAACATTCCAGCTATTCCCTGGATAGCTGTTCTCTGCTGCCTTTTCCCTGAGGCCAATGAAGTTAAATTAAAAAGAAACAACAATCTTATACCAATTTTTTAAACAATAAAAAGAAATAATGCCAAAGATATTTTTAAAGTATAGTAGAGAAATATGCTTTTTCAGTGTAAAGATAAATGTTAAAATTTGGGAAATGTTAAATACTTCTGGGACCTAATTAACAAAGGCCCTTAGATAAGCATTTAATAGAATAAAAATCTGCAGATCATGGAGGATCTGTACAGTGTCTAATTCAAATATCTGAATTACTGTCTTGGTTGGCAAAGAAAGACAATCCAAACATCCACTCTGGAAAAAAATCAGAGGTGATTGGAATTAAGAAATAGAAAGAACCCACATTTGCTGAGCTACTCTGTGCCAGCTACTGCATCAGGCACTTTCCTGGAAGAAGGCAATTCAAGTTCACCCATTGTTATCAGGGTCATTTCGTGTAATTTCCAAAAAGTCTACAAATTTTTATTTCTTTTTAGCTGGTTAGAAAAAACACATGATTTTTCACCCTTTTTGATCAAAATACTTGAAAAATATTTTATGTTCAAATCAGCTTCATGGTCTTATGGAGTGGCTGAAAAACACTCATGTCCCAACTGGACCAAAATTAGAAATAGCTGTTAAAGTGGTATGAAATTGGGGCCAATTGGACAAATATAAAGTGCTACCAATATGTAAAGCAATAATAAACAGCAATAGTTAGCAATAAATAGATTCTATTTAGCTCTCTGTAAAACTCAAATCCAGCAACAAAATGGCTTTATTGAGATACAGGCAAAAATATCTTTTATCAGAAAGAGTCTTTTTCTTTTCATTTTTGTAATCCAAAAAGTGAATGTGGAGGTATTGAACAGTGGATAACAGGCTCAGCGAGATTAATTGGGTAGTTATAATCCAGCTAAAATCTCAGTCTTTCCAAGGTCTCTGAGGTCATTTGAACTCTGGAGACTGAATAATATTTCAGTTATCAGACTTTTTTCTTTCTCTGTTCTTATGTGTACAACAGATGCCAACAAAACGCATGTTTTTGCGACCACAAAGCAATTCATTGAGGACTTTTGTAGGAAATTATTTAGGATTTTTATGTAGGACAGAATCAGGGAGATTCTGGGAAGAAAATAAATGATAGAGTTGTAAGAATCACTGTCCTATTTACCTATTGAGGAAAAGAGAAGGCACGGTTCATTCATAAGCTCTTGACAAGCATTTCTGTTTGATTCAAAGTTGGTTCTTGTTGCAGGTGTAAAACCCTGGTTTTGGTAAGCAGAACTCATACTGATTCAAACTTGCTAAGAAGTTTCCAGATTTCCTGACTGTTTCTTTTCTTCCAAAACTTTCTTTGTGCTATCCTCTATTTTCTATATATAAATCAGGATTATTCAACCATTTTGTATCCAAAGCAATTTTTACTCAATGACAGGAAAATTCTAGCATATGTGAATCTTCTTTTGGTGAAGATAAAACTTTTGTGTTTTCTTTCTTTGGCTTATACATAGAGGATGATTACATTTAGCCAAATATTAAATCATATAACAAAAGATGCTGATATTTATAGAAGATTTCACAATAGTTTATGGCACTATCTCTCACATTCAAGAAATATGTCATCATAGTCTTCCACTTACGCTACAGGGAAATAGAGACAAACAAGGGATGTGCACGGAGGTGACTACAGCTGGTGCATGATGTTGTCCAATATGTCAGTTACAATTTCAGGTCCATTCCTCGCGAAAAACTAACCACTGTAACCACCATCACAGGTGCATCATGTGCCGTGTGCAGAGAAGTGTCTAAGGAAAAGAACTTATATTCAGTTCTAAAATTCCTACTTTTCCAGGTGTCTCTTCTTTATTTAACTTAATACAGATAGTTCAGAATGGTACACATTATGTATTCTCTAAATTCTGTAGTAGCATAAGATGCCAAAACATTGCTTAGAATTTTATTTTCCAGATACTATGACCCTCAGCTTTATTCCTCTGACTTAGCACCATTCCCACGAAGACACCTAAACTGCTTGGTTTCCCATCAGGATGTGGCCCACAGATGTTCTCTGTCTGGTCTTCTCTTCTTATCCTAAATTATGGAATTCTTAACCTGACATCTGAGGACCCATATCATTCAGACCCACCACTTTCTCCAACCAGTTCCACACTCTTCCCCAACATCCACAGGCCAGTCTCATCTTTAGCCCTCCAGACTTCTGCGTCTTCAACTAAAATACCTTTACTCCTCTCTTCTGTCTGGCCACATCCTTCCTCCTTCAAGGTCCACTGCAAGCACCACTACCTCTAAGCAGCCCTCCCTAACTACATCACATTAATTTCCCTCACGACACTCCTGTTGCACCTGTTGTTTGTCTCATTAATTTTCAGTCTTACTCATATATTACCTTGCACTCTAATGCCTTTCCAAAACAGTTTTATCAAAGTATAATTGACATAAAGTGCAGGACATATTTTAGGCATAAAATTTGATGCATTTTGATACATGCATACACCTGTGAAACCATCACTGGAGTCAAGATAATAAACATATCCATCAACCCCCAAAGTTTCCTCATTCCTCTTTCTAATGGTTGCCTCCCAACTCCCCAGGAAATCACAAATATTTTCTATCACTATAAGATTAGTTTGAATTTTCTAGAAGTTTGTATAATTGAAAATATACAGTATATGCTCTTTTTTCTGGCCTCTTTTACTCAGCAGGATTATTTTGAAATCCAAATTGTTATTTTTATTGCAGAGAAGTATAGTATGGATATTTTATTATTTGTTTATCCTGGCCCATGTGCTTAGTCACTACACCGGAAAGAAGGACCCTCTTTAGCCCAGTTCACATAAAGGGATATCTGAGGGGTGTTCATTGGCCTTCAACCCAATGGCAGTTAACAGTATAATCAGCTATTTAAACAACATGAAACCAGAATCGGAGCCAAAACAAAAATGCAAGAATAGGTTGCATTAATGGATCCACAGCAAGCATTGCATCTCAGTCTGTGTGCCATGTTTTAGTATCTGTACACATCGTAAGGTGATAAGAGTGATGAGAGGCCCAGAATGATGTCACCTGGAGACACCTTAGGGGAATGAGGAAAGATAAGATAAATCAGATCAGACAAGGGAGAAAGCCACTGCTCACTTCAGCTGTCTGCAGTGCCCAGAAGCAGGTGAGCACTGATCAGATTATTCAGTGTTGCTCCAGTCATGGGTATAGGACTATGGATGGCATGGCAGGCAGACAGATTTTGCTTCAAGGAATATACTCTAATGTTTAGGGATTTCCAGGATGAATAAAGAGTTCTTGACAGCATCTGAGAGGAGATGGATGCCAATGTCAGAAAGGTTTTGGAGGGATTCTGACCCCAGAAGTTAGGGTCCACTGGATGATCTTTAAATCATTCTCTAAAGGCAAATGGAAAAATTATGACTGAAGAAAGGTGAATACATTTTCCCCTCAGGATGTGACCTTTGTCTTGGAATCAGAGGTTTGTAGTCATTTTCAGGATGACCCTCACCTGATGTGATCAGCGCCCCATTGACCTCCTTTCAACCCTCAAACATTCCTTTAGCCTATGAGCCGTCCTTGGTGTATGCTACCATGGGAAATAGCAATTTATTAAAGAGATGTGGATAAAAAGATGTAACCATAAATAATGTCTTTACCCTTTGCAGGTTTTCTGCTTTTGCAATCTTATATACTCTTTAGTCTCTATGTCAGTTCTCTCTTTGGGCCAGTGTTTTATTTGATGTATCAGGCCAATTTCATCCTGAGCTAACTAGAGACAAGAAATTGTGAGTCTTGGGGTCTTGGGTATATTAAATCCACAGTAGGATTTGCTCAGGGAAAGCAACAAACAAACAGCAACAACAACAGCAGAAATAACAATGAAAAAAAAAAAGGCCATTGGAAAGAATTTCTTGAAACTTCTCAACACAGTATCCATCTCTATCTCAACCATCAATCAGTGTTTCAGGACCTAGCACAGTGCTGTCTAGGAGAGGGACAGAGTATGACTGCGTGTATGTGTGTGTGTGTACACGCAGTGTGTATGTGTAATAGGTGATCAATGAATTCTACATCCTCTCATGTTTAAAACCACAAACTGATTAGAAAATAATATTAGCTAACATTGACTGAGTCTGCAATATGTCTGAGTGTTGCAGGCTAGTTTCCTTGGAAGCTGATGTTGAGGTGGAGTTGGAAGTACAGAAGGGAATACCTAAAAGAGAAAGAAAATTTGGTTAGGGAGAGCCATCAGGCCATGACACACCACTGACAAATTGTCTGCCTGACTGACAGTGGGCTCTGGAGCACAGCTTTCTGGCTGGAGAAGTCCCTGAAGGGTGAAAATGGCTAGACCTTGGTATCCCTGCTTTGCTGAAAAAAAGCACAACCTTGGCTACCAATTCCTTGCTGAAGCAAGAAGAGTGCAACTTCAGCTCAAAAACTAAGGTTGACGCTCAATAAGCCACCTTTCTTGAGGGGGGGGGTCTCAGCAGGACATCTGGATGTCTGCCACCGAAGGTGACTGACTGTCCTGGTCTTCCCAGGACTGCCCTGGATTTGGCAATAAAATTTCTTTGTCTTGGGAATGCCCTCAGCCAGGCAATCAGAATATTGGCCAGCCAGAGGCCACTGTTAGGAACCAGGCTAATTGGTTTACATTTATTAACTCATTTAATCTTGAATATGATTCCATTTTACTAATGATGAGATTGAGCCTCAGAGTAGTAGGTGACTTGCCTGGCACCTACACAGATTAAACTAAATTGGCATGAAACAGATTAGGATCCAGTGGAGATCAGACCGGGCTACAGGTTGAACATGATTCAAACCCTTATGAGCAAGTCTGTCCATATTTTTGGACAGGTGTGCAGGATCTAAAGTCCTCAGTATATTATAAATCATCTTGCATCTTTATAAATTTATAAAGATGAAGAGAGCTGAAAAAGAGCAAGTGCTGGCAAGGGTGGCTGAGATGTGGATCCCATGTCGTGCTGGTGGGAATAGAAACTCAGCAGCATTCTGGAAGGCAATCGAAGGTTAAGCTGTGTGTGCCGATTGGCCCCTGAATGCCATTTCTGGGAGGGTATTGTAGAAAGCAGGTCTGTAAGTGGACTTGTCCATGGATGATGTGCAAGTGGTGGTGTGTGTGGTGGTAGAAAATCTAGGGTCACCTCCATGCCTACCATGAGAGGGTTAGATAATTTAAGTGTGATGGATGGATGGATATGATGGAATGCCATGTAGCAGTTGAAGACAGAAAGCTAGAAACATAGCAATAGGGTAGAGCTTAAAAATACAGTGTTGTAAAAGGCTATATGGGAAGAAGTAAAAAGTAGAAGAACACAATAAATGCAGCTAATATCTATGCAAATTCAATAATCATACACACAAAATAACCTATTTAACAGAGATACATTCATATTCAAGAACATTTATCAAACATGGATTTATTGCTCTGGCTGAGAGGAATGGAACAGAGAGAGAGAATGAAGAAGATAGATAACTCGTCAGACTGAGACTGGCAGAGGAGACAGAGAGATGCTCAGCCTGATGATATCAGTGAACTGTTAACTGACATATGTGATTAACCAAGCCTGCACAAGGGGGCAGCATAAGAAGGGAGGGAGAAAGATTTAACACTTGAATGCAAATTAATATTTATGAATAAAATTAAGTCCGTTGTAATAAGTCCAGAATCTGAGAAGTGAATTGATTTCTGTATGGAAAAGGTTGTTGTAAAGAATGGCTTCTGCGCTATACATAGCCTGGAGTTTATAGGAGGAGAATGGACACGGATCAGATCTGGTGAAAAATCTATCACTCAAGTGTCGGTTACCCAAGACGGTTAGGGGGTCCCCAAGAATAGAGGAACAAGGCATAAGAGCAGAAAGTTTACAGTTTAGTTTACTGCACTTATACAGAACAAATAGGAATTTATATACATTTATTTTATATCAATAGCACTTAGAATTTAAAATTTGTGAAGTCTCATTTTGCTTTCCCCGGAGAATCTTTAAGAACAGAACATTAATCTAGTTTTCTCACCATGGCATGAGGTTTCTTGCAACGACAATGAATGATGGAGACAGTGTTTTTTTTAACTCTAAAAGCAAAACCAAGGTGCAGTATCCCAAGTACTATGGACATAAACTTTACAAAACATCATAAATATCCCCAATGAGATTTCAGCTCCTACTTGTGGTTTCTCACTGGTGGCTGAGTGCTCTGTCTTCATGTGTTTGTGAGTTCTGATTGACTGGGTGAGTACGTGTGTGTGTGTATTAGATGGAAGAACTAGGGCTGGGGGTTTGAAAAACTTGATAAATTAATCATCAATAATTTCCCCAGTGTAGAGTGTCTGTCTGGAAGATTCCTAAATGGACAAACTAATTTTGCAAATTCAATTTTGCAAATATTTCATAATATCATTACAAGAGAGTGAATATACCTTTGCAGACCCCACAGGAGGTGAATGTGAAATCTTGGCTGTTCTGCTGACTAGGATATTCACAGTGTTGGGTTGTTATTGTTTCAATAGACTTAGTTCCAGAAAGCCAAGGAATATAAGGATATGAAGCATCACCTGGTTAATTAAAAGCTATAGTTTACACCCCTAATTGTTTTTCAAATTATTCTGTTTTTAATGGAAAGGGCAGAAAATGTAGGTGCGAGGAGATGAGTTTTCCAAATTAGTCATCAAGTTTCAAATCAAGAGTGAGAACTTGGCCTATTCCCTTCTGAAAATAATGATCTTACCTTAGCTCTAAAGTCCTTAGATTAAGGGCTTCATTTGTATGAAAAACCCAAATCTATGTACTGATTTTCCCAAATGATATGATCAACTCTAAAAAAAAAATAAACATGCAATATATGAGATAGACACTTCTATAAACTTTAACATTGCCTGATTATTGATGGGTTCTAACAGAAAGTTACACAACTTCCATTTAAATCATATTTTCATTGTAGTTAAAATTATCTTTTACAGCTTATGTCTTAAGCTCATTAGGTTCTGTACCTTGTTATGTCAAACACATTTTCCCTCAATTAATCGTGATACTTGCATGTATGAAAGGCTTAGTTATTAAGTTAATTCCAATATTTGTAAAATCAAAATTTGCTTTATTAATTTCTTTTGAGTAATTCCTTTTACTAAGGTGAATGTATTTCCTTATCATTTATTGTCTTAGAAATGTTAAAAATTATTAAAGTCTGCTTGTTATAAAAAAGTAAAAGAACCAGTGAGTTGCTACATGTATAATCAGCTGCATATGAAGAAGCAACTGACCTTGATTATCTATTTTTATTGTTATAAGTTGGGGTCATGATAATAAAATGTTGAAACACATATTAACAGTTCTGCTGACTGGGAATATGAGTGATGCTTTGTTTTCCTGTAGATTGCTAAGTATTATGTTGCCATTCACATTGTATGCACATTTTATCTAAATTCGGGATTCTGAGGACCATAATTTCAATTTTGACCATCCCAAATATTCTGCAGATGACACTTATGAACGTAATATATTTCTGATAGTTTCTCCAAATTTATTTTTGTGTCGTGTTCAAATTTTTATTTTTTCATAAGGCTTATAGTTTTTCAAACATCCCTGTTTTCCCATTATACACTGTGAGCAGTTTGTAAAAACTTGACACAAATTTTGCTTTATAATTCCATACTCTGACCATTTCCTACTCAAGGTAAGTGAAATATAGTAGATGTGGCGAACACATTTAATCTGTACGCAGCAAGATTGTTAATTTCCTTCCTAAGCGATCAATTGATTGAGCAGTGCCAACAATTTAAAACTCCAGGCTTGTGGAAGAAAGGTGCAAAATTACTTTTAGTTTTTAAAGTGGAAACTATTTAAAGAGAACAAACTCTGATGCCCTGCAGATTCAGACAGACCTGGGGTGGTACCACAGATGCGGAGCAGAAGAGGCTTTGTGCCCACCCTTACAGAGCATTCAATCAAGGTGGGCAAGGTACACTTATAAGACATTGCTGTAAGTGTTATAAAAAAAAAAAAAAAAAAAAAAAAGATCAGTTTAAAAAGACTGCGAACTTGTCAAATCAAGGGTGACTGTCAGGGAAAGTTCTGGAGGAAAAGTCCTCTGAGCTCCATTTTGAAGGGTTGGCGGTCAGTGCAGAAAAGGTGAGTGAAGCTGCAGACAGAGTCTGAGGCAGAGTAAAGAGAAGCTGAGGGCACTCTCTTAGTCGTGGTCCAGTAATCTATTGCTGCATTACAAATCTTCCCAAAACTTAGTGCCTTGAAACAACAGCAAGTATTTCATCATCTCTCATAGTTTCATGTGGGTCAGGAATTTGGCCAGGGATTGGCTGAGAGCTTCTGGCATGGGTCATTCATGCATTTGCAGTAAGAAACCTGTGGAAGGGAAACTGCCAGGCTGGATCAGCTGGGGTTGGCCTGGCGCCAGCTCATGCTCTTCATGCAGCCTCAGAGCAGTTCCCTGTACTCTGTCCGCATGGTCTAGGTTTGGCTTCCTCATAGTAGCCATGTGGCAGTTGGACTGCTTGCTTACAAGGTGGCTCTAGCCTTCAGCATGAGTGTTCCAATGAGTCAGGTGAAAGTTGCCTTGGAAGTTCTAGCCTTGGAAGTCATGCAGTGCACCTTCCTGTGATTTAACAAAGAAAGACACAGACTTATCCAGGTTCCAGAGGAGAGTCATCAGGCTTTACCCTGATGGGGAAATGGTAGTGTTTTAGAAGAGTGTGTGATATGAGGGATATTGTTGCGGCCACCTCTGGCAAGTAAAATCTGCTACTCTCTGCCCTCAGGCCACAGTTCTTATCGTTCTCACATACAAAATATATTCACCTTCACTTAAGGATACTCCCGCAAAGTCTCATCCCCTTAGGACATCACTCTTAAGATGTTGCAATCTATAGCAAGTCCATGTACAGCTGAATCTTTTCAAGTGTGGTTCAGGAGTAGGCAGATCACTATGGGCACTCCTGTGCAAAACACGGAATGGATGGGAGACTTACAATCATCATCGTGTAGTTCTAAAATCCATCTGAGGACATTTTGCAGGTTCTTCGATTAAGGCTCAATCCTACTCTCTGGGAGTTTTTTTTCCACGGCTCTTGGCTCTCCATTCTCAGCACTAGGTACTGCCTTCTGAGTCCTCTTACCTATTCCGTAGAAAGGGGCCTGTGTTTGCAACTGAGTAGCTTTCTCAGCCTGCTTTCCGGTTATAAAAGTTTGAGTCCAGAAATCTTTTTCCTGTTTTATTGTCTCTATCCCTTGGAGTCCAAGTTGGCAGTGCTTCCTCCAAAACATTTCTCTTAAAAACTTTGTGGGTAAATGTTCATCAGCAGAGGAATGGATAAAGAAGATGTGGTACATGTATACAATGGAATATTACTCAGCCATAAAAAGGAACAAAATTGTAGGGACGTGGATGGACCTAGAGACTGTCATACGGAGTGAAGTAAGTCAGAAAGAGAAAAACAAGTATCGTTTATTAATGCATATATGTGGAATCTGAAAAAATTGGTATAGACGATCTTATTTATAAAGCAGATATAGAGACACAGACATAGAGAACAAACATATGGATACCAAGCAGGGTGGGATGAATTGGGAAATTGGGATTGACATATATACACTATTGATATGATGTATAAAATAGATAACTAATGAGAACCTATGGTATAGCTTAGGGAACTCTACTCAGTGCTCTGTGGTGACATAAATGGGAAGGAAATACAAAAAAGAGGGGATATAGGTGATATATAGCTGATTAACTTTGCTGTACAGTAGAAACTAACACAATATTGTAAAGTAACTATACTCCAATAAAAATTTTTTAAAAATTATAAAAATAAACTTCCTGGGTTATCTATGAATCACATTTGGGTTCACTTCATTAGAGCCATAGCATAAATCTCTTTGAGATAAGCCCTTCCCTAACTGAGCTCTTTGCTGAGGGACAATGTCCTCAAGGTTTTTAGAATATCTACTATTTAATGGACTGAATCTGTGCAGTTCACCCTTAAAATTCTTAGGGGAGCCTGTTGTCTCTCTGAAAGCATCTATGAATCACTGCCTTACATTCCAGTGAGGTCTTAATGAAGTATTTGATTGTTCCACTCTAGGTTTGATCATTTGCTAAGGGCTCATTTTTACTTTGAAATCTCTTTGATTTCTGAGAGGAAAAAAAAACCAAAACTGAGTTCTTTACATTTCCTCTAAATTCCATTCAGAATTGAATAATTGTTCTTCAATTAATATCTCTTCTGTCTCATTTTATGTTTGGCAGAAAGGATAAAACAGGTGGCACTTTCATTATTCTTCCTGGGAATTTGTTTAGCTAGATAATTGAGTTTGTGAAATATATTTTCTATATGTTCCATGCTACCTCAGTTAACAGTGTTGTCAAATTGTCTACCAGTATAGAATGAGGGTCTCCTTTCTTCCAGCTTCCAAAAATATTTTCCTTTAAGCCCTTAGTGACAGTTTCATTGAGGCTCATTTTAGTCTTCAATAGTCACCTCCTCAAGGCTCTTCTGGTATCTGCCTGCCATTCTTTCTTAAAGGTTTAGTTTTTTTGTTGCAACAATAAACCACTTTCAGATACCAAAATTTGTTCTTGTTATCTATTACCACATAAAATAACTTACCCCAAAACTTCACGCATCTTCTTATTGCTGTGGCTTTAAATAATAACAATAATTTGTCTTGCACGGTTTCTGTGGTTATAAATTTGGGAAAAGCTAGACTGCGTGGCACTGGCTTTGAATCTCATTGCGCGTCTTCACAACATGGTGGCCTCTGGACAGGAGAACAGTTTATGTGGCTCTAGTTGGAGTGTCCTACCAACCACGATATAAGTAGTACCTCTGTTTCTGATCTAGTCTTGGAAATCACACAGCAATATCACTGATTAGAAGTGAAAGGGCATTAGACTCTACTTCTTGTTGAGGAAGTGACATGTTTCTAGAAGAACATATGGAACGGGACATAGTTTGCAATAATCCTTGGAAAATACAATCTGCAACAAGTCAATTATGAAGTTTTCTTCAGAATTTGAATGTGATGGGGTGCAGTAGGAGTTGGAAAGAGGCTTAGAAAAAGTACTGTGGGGAATGTAATAGAGAGACAGAAATCAAGTAGAGGACTGCAGAGAGGGCCCAGCAGAGATTATGTGTCATAAAAATAGATTGGTGCAATTGTACTGGCACTCATCTAGGTGCTTGAGCTACAGCAATGGGCAAGGCTCCTGGTTGTGGTTTCTTAGCAATTTTCCTACCTCCCGTTTATTACCATTTCAGTGTCACTGCCCTATTAAGACATGGTTCAGAAAATTTTTCATACGAAAAGCCATATAGTAAATATTTTTAGCTTTGTAAGTCATACAGTCACTGTCACAACTAAAATTCTATTTTAGTGCAAAAACATAGACAATACATAAGTGAATTTGTGTGATTGTGTTCCAATAAATTTTATTTATAAATGTAGGTGTCAAAGTTTTCCAACATCTGTTCTATGATGTTACACAAAATAATACATTAAATATTTTATAAATTACCTCAAGGTTTAGAAAGCTTTTGGGAAACAGAATGTTCCTCCCACAATGCCCTTTTATTCTTACTTCCTTTCTCTCGTGCATAGTTGAATAAATCTATTTTAAATTTATATCATTCCAAAACAAACTCACAGAAGTACAACTAAGTAATGTGTTTAAAGTATCTGAGACTATAACAGATATTCTTCCTCAGTTTTTGCCATCATCAAAAAAGTTTCTGTCATTCTTCTGTTAGTTTTTGCTTCATCTATTTGGGGGCTCTGTTGTTAGGAGCATATATGTTTATAACTGTTACATCTTCTGGTGGATTAAACCTTTATCATTATAAAACATCCCTCTTTGCTCTTGTAACAACTTTTGTTACAAGATCTGTTTTATCTTAGTGTAGACACTCCAGATATTTTGGGGCTCATGTCTGCATGCTATTTCTTTTTCTATCCTTCAACTATTAACCTATTTGTTGAATCTAAGGGGTGTTTCCTATAGGCAACATATAACTGAATCTTTTTAAAATTCAATTTGACAATTTGTGTGTTTTGACTGGAGTGTTTAATCCATTCCATTTAATGTGGTAGACATAGATGAGGGGTAGGAGAGACAGATCCATGTTTGTTAATTGTGATAATGATTTCCAGGATTATAATCTTGATATTAAACCACTGTCTAGTGATGTCTCAGAAAAAGGTAGGTGATGTGTACTTAGATGATGAGGCCGGGCAAGGAAATGTACATGATATATAATCAGATAGGTATTTGGCTTCAACAATTTATGTTAAACTTTAGTCACAGTGAGAGTGGAGGTACCTCCTGTGAGGGACGGTGTCTTTCGCTTCACCTGATCCAGCTTGTGTTTGCCTTTCCCAGGGCAGTGATCAATCAGGTTGGGGCCAAAATCCAGGGTCCTTTTATTCTATTAGATTTGTCAAATTCCATGAGATCCAGAGGAGACATGGATCATACCTCCAAAGAGGGACAATCCTGAAAGATCATGTCCTATGGAAATGAGGATGTATTTTCTTTATTCCTCTTCATAGCAGTTTAATGATGTTCTACCCACCCCCAAGCTTTATTTAAATGTAATTAACATGTAATATTGTGTAAGTTTAAGGCATACAACATGATGACTTGATACACTTATATATTGTGAAATGATTTCAACAGTAGGGTTAGCTAACACCTCCATTATCTCATATAATTACAATTTGGTTAGTTGTTAGAACATTTAAATCTACTATCTTAGCAACTTTCAAGCATATAATACTAGTATTTTTAATTATAACCACAATGCTGCAGATTAGATACACAAAATTTATTCATTCATAACTGAAATTTTGTATCCTTTGACTGACAGCTCCCTATTTCCCCCACCCCACCCCCTGACAACAACTATTCCACTCTCTGTTTCTATGAGTTCAACTTTTTAGACTTTACATATAAGTTATATCATGCAGTAATTGTCTTTCTCTGTCCTACTGTTTCACTTAGGTTGATGACCTCAAGGTCCATCTATGTTGTTGAAATTGGCAGGATTTCCTTGTTTCTCATGGCTGACTAATATTCTACTGTGTGTATATACCACATCTTCTTATCCATTCATCTGTGATGGACACTTAGGTTATTTCCATATCTTGGTTACTGTGAATAATGCTGCAATAAACATAGGAGTGTAGATATATCCTGAAGATCCTGATTTTATTTCCTTTGGACATATTCTGAGAAGTGGAATTATTGGATCATATGATAGTTCTATTTTTAATTTTTTGAGAAAGCTCCATGCTGTTTATTTATCATAAAGGCAGTACCTATTTACATTCCCAACAACAGTGCATAAGGGTTCCCTTTTTTCCACATCCCCACCAACACTTGGTATCTCTTGTCTTTTTGGTAATAGCCATTCTTAACAAGTGTGAGGTGATATCTCATTGTGGTTTTAATTTGCATTTTTCTGATGATTAGTGATGTTGAGCACATTTTCATGTACCTGTTAGTCATCTGTATGTCTTTTTTGGAAAAATATGTATTCAGGTTCTCTGCCCATTTTTAAATTGGATTGTTTGTTCGTTTTGGTTGTTGAGTTGTATGAGTTCCTTATATATTTTGGATGTTAACCCCTTATCAGATATATGGTTTGCAAATATTTTCTCCCATTCAGTAGTAGGCTGCCTTTTCATTGTATTGTTTCTTTTGCTGTTCAGAAGTTTTACAGTTTGATGTATCTCAGCTTACTTTTGCTGTTGCTGCTTGTGCATTTCGTGTACATAAATGTGTTCTGCTGTTGCTTGTGTTGCCAAGATGAAAGTCAAGAAGCTTTTAACCTATGTTCTCTTCTAGGAGTTTTATGGTTTCAGGTCTTATGTTTGAATGTTTAATCCATTTAGAGTTAATTTTTGTGGGTGGTCTAAGATAGGGGTCCAATTTTATTTCAGCATGTGATTATCCAATTTTCCCAACACCATTTGTTGAAGAGACAATCCTTTCCCCATTGGGCATTCTTGGTTCCTTTGTCATATATTAGTTGACTATATAGGCAGGAGTTTATTTCTGGATTTTCCATTCTGTTCCATTGGCCTACATGTCTATTTTTATGCCAGTACCATAATGTTTCAATTACTATAGCTATAATGTACTTTTAAATCAGGAAGTGTGATGTCTCCAGCTTTGCTATTTGTCAGGATTGCTTTGGCTAATTGGGAACGTTTGTGATTACATACAAATATTAGGATTCTGTGAAAAATACCACTGGAATTTTAGTAGGAATCACATGTAACCTATAGATGGTTTTGAGTAATGTGGATATTTTTACAATATTAATTCTTTGGATCCATGAACATGGAATATCCATTTGTGTTTCCTTAAATTTTTCCATCAAAAACTTGTAGTTTTTAGTTTACAGATCTTTCATCTCCTTGGTTATATTTATTCATAAGTATTGTATTGTTTTGGATGCTATTGTGAATGGGATTGTTTTTCATATTTCTTTGGGATATTTCATTGTTAGTGTATAGAAATGTAACTGATTTTTTATCCTGCAACTTTACTAAATTCATTGATTAGCTCTATGAGTTTTTTGGTAGTATCTTTAGTATTATATATACATATATATATATAATATCATCTGAGAATAAAGATGGTTTTACTTCTTTTTTACGGATTTTGACCCCTTTTATTTTCTTTATTTCTTGCTTGATTGCTCTGGATTTGTTTTGAAATCTTTTTTTATTTCCCTTTTGATTTCTTCTTTGACCCATTAGTTGGTCAAGTGAGTGTTGTTTGATTTCCACATGTTTGTAAATTTTTCAGCTTTCCTAATATTATTGATTTCTACTTTCGTATCATTGTGTTCAGAAAAGATACTTGGTATGACTTCAATCTTTTAAAATTTGCTAAGACTTATTTTGTGACCTATCATATGATCTATTCTGGAGAATGTTCTATGTCTGCTTAAGAAGAATGTGTATTCAGCTGCTTTTGGATGGAATGCTTTGTATATGTCTGCTAGGTCCATTTGTTTTAAGGTATAGTTCAGGTCCAACATTTTCTTTTTGATTTTCTGTCTGGATGATCTATTGATTGTTGAAAATATGGTATTGAACTTCCCTTTTATTATTGTATTGTTGTGTATTTCTTCCTTCATATCTATTAATATTTGCTTTATATATTTAGATGTACCTATTCTGAGTGCATATATATTTATGATTGCTATATCTTCTTGATTAATTGATCATTTTGTCATCATATAGTGACCTTTTCTCTTTCATTCCAGTGTTTGGCTTATTGTTTATTTTACCTGATATAAATATAGCTAGTCTTGTTATATTTGGGTTTTCACTTGCATTAAATATCCTTTTCTATCCCTTTATTTTGAATTTATTTGTGTCCTACAGCTGAAATCAGTCTCTTGTAAGTAGCATATTGTTGGGCCTTGGGTTTTTGTCCATCAATCCAGTTTTCCGTTTTATTGGAGAACTTAATCAATATGCATTGAGTAGTTATTAATAGGTAAAAACTTACTAATATCATCTTATTGTTTTCTGGCTGTTTTTCAGGTCCTTTCTTCCTCTTTTGCTGCCTTCCCTTGTGATTTGATGATTTCTCATAGTGGTATGTTTTGATTCCCTTCTTGTTATCTTTTGTATATCTACTATAGGTTTTTGCTTTGTGGATGTCCTGAGGCTTACATAAAATAATTTATAGATACAGTAGTTTCTTTTATTCTGATAACAACCTAAATTTTATTGATTACAAAAAATAATCTTCCCTTATACTCCCCCACCCTTTGTGGATTTGATGTTACAGTTTGCCTCTTTTTATACTATGCATGGTTTTTTTTTTAATTAATTAATCAATTATTTATTTATTTATGGCTGTATTGGGTCTTCGTTTCTGTGCGAGGGCTTTCTCTAGTTGCGGCAAGTGGGGGCCACTCTTCATCGTGGTGCGCGGGCCTCTCATTATTGCGGCCTCTCTTGTTGCAGAGCACAGGCTCCAGACGTGCAGGCTCAGTAATTGTGGCTCATGGGCCCAGTTGCTCCGTGGCATGTGGGATCTTCCCAGACCAGGGCTCAAACCCATGTCCCCTGCATTGGCAGGCAGATTCTCAACCACTGTGCCACCAGGGAAGCCCCACTATGTATGTTTAACAAATTGTAGCTAGAGTTTTTTTTTTTTTTAATACTTTTGTTCTTTAGTATTTGTAGTAGAGTTAAGTAGTTAACATTCCACCATATTACAGTATTAGAGTATTCTGAATTTTATTATAAACTTATTTTTCCCTTGTGTTTTATATTTTCGTATGTGTTCATGTTACTAATTGGCATCCTATTATTTCAGCCTGAAGAACGCATTTTGGCACTACATTAGGCAGGTGTAGTGCTGATGGGCTCTCTCAGCTTTTGTTTGTCCGGGAAAGTATTTATCTCTTCTTTTCTGAAAAACAGCTTTGCTAGATAAAGTATTCTTGATTTGCTTTTTTTCCTTTCATTATTTTGATTATATCATCCCACTATCTCCTGGCCTGTATGGTTTCTGCTGATAAATCTGCTTATAATCTAATAAGGTTCTCTTGTATGTTAAAAGCTCCTTTTCTGTTGTGTCTCTTAAGCTTTATTCTTTGTCTCTGAAAAATGAGAGTTTTATTATAATGCATCTTGGAGAAGATCTCTTTGAGTTTGTTTGGAGACCTATGACTTCATGAACTAAGATTTACAAATCTGTTCCCAGATTTGGGAAGTTCTCAACCATTATTTATCTAAATCAGCTTTCTGCCTCCCTGCTCCATTTTTCTCCTTCTAGTTTTCCAATAATTTTCAGTTTGTTTCTTTTGATGGTATCCTATAGTTTACATAGGCTTCCATCACTCTTTTTCATTCCTTTTCTTTGTTCTCTTCTCTCTGGATTATTTCAAAGTTCCCATCTTCTAATTCACTGATTTTTTCTTTTTCTTGATCTATTCAGATTTTTGATGTTCTCTATTGCATTTTTATTTCATTCATTGCAGTCTTCAGCTCCACAATTTCTGTTTGGTTCTTTTTCATGATTTCTATCTTTGTTAAACATTTTGTTCATTTACTTCTTTCCTGATTTTGTTGAATTGTCTTTCTCTGTTTTCTTACAGTTCATTGAGCTTCCTTAAAACAGCTGTTTTGAATTCTCTGTTGGGTAATTCACAGATCTACATATCTTTTTGGTTGGTTACTGGAAGATTATTGTGATCCCTTGTTGATGTCATGTCCTTGTTGGGTTGTTCGTTTGTTTGTTTTTTCCATTTTCATTGAAGTCTTGCATTGTTGTCTTTGTATTTGCAATAGCAGTCATCTCATTCAGTCTTTAGTAACTGACTTCTGGAAAGAATTACCTTCCATCAGCCCTGAAAGGGATTCTGAGGCTTTCTCACACCTTCTATGAATATGCTTGCTTCATGCTTTTGCTCCCTCTTGTGGCAGAATTATTAAGCTTGTATGCTTTCTCTTGATTCTGCAAGAGAACTGGCAGCCTCCCTTTTGCTTTTTGAATGGTGGAACTAAAGCTTGTTCAGGCTAGCTTACATGGATGGTCACTAGCTGTCTGCCAAATCTTATTCTTTCTACTGTCAGGAAACACACAGAGACCCATCCACAAAATGAAGGGGTGTGTGGATGAGGCATGTGGAGCCCTGACACTGCCATAGAGACAGGTGGGGGAATCTATGGAAGAAGGATCCCAAGCAGCTCATAGGTGAGCTTCTTGATAGAGTCTGTGAGGCAGTTAGTTGGATCTGCGTTCCTGTGATGGCCTACAAGGGTCCAATCCACCACTCTCCCAGACTTTCCCACTTCCAAGTCATACACCTCACAACTCAGTATTCTGGATGAGACAAGAGAGAAATGAGACTTTTTGCTTCTTTGGCATCATCCCACACAGTTGGGGAAGGTGGACACTCACTGGCACAATCTCAGTTCCCCCACAGAAGAAATCACAGGCCAAGAAGTTCTCACTTGGCACTGAATTGTGCCACCTTGTGGGGGATGACATGAGTAAAGTCAAACTGTTTATCTTACCCTCTCCGGTACATCAATAGCCTTTTTTTTTTTTTTTTTTTTTGCTCTAATGCTGTGCTGGAACTTCTCCATTGGAAACCTGGACTCCTTGGATGAGGATCTCTCATCCAAGGTGATTGTCTAAGGCAGTGTTCTCCAGGCCTCTTGGACTGTGACTGAGACGGGCTAGAGCCAGTTCATGGATCATTGCAGTGTCCACAGCCAGGACTGAGATCTGTATGCCTATTACCCAGTGCATGCATGGGCAAGACTCCTCCAGGGTCCTTTGGTGTATGGTGTTGGATCCCACAGCTCCCACAAAGACACTTTTGTCAGTGGATGGATGCCAAACTGCTATTGTTGAATGGGGGTACCATGAAGAACATCTTATTCAGCCATATTGCTGATGTCACTCCTATGGTGTTCCAGTTTTTGATGTGAGAACAATCTTAGTATATGTGGGGTGAAGTGAAGGTATACTGAGTGACCCCCCTCCGCCCCGGTGGTTAGAGTTTTCAAGTACACTAGGGCAACCCATTACAGGTAGTAGCATGACACTTACCTGCAAAAGTAAATTAAACCATGTGATCTATTTTCAAATGAGAAAATGGTAGAAGGCACATAAAGAGAGAAGGGGATTGTTACGCATTTAGACTAACCAGAACCCAGCCACTGGGCATAAAATTACAAAGGAGGAAATGATTCTGCAGGGCACCATCTCAATTTTCTCTGCTATAAACCAATTTAAGCCTTCTCTATTTTTGCATGGTTCCGTGCTTGTCTAAAGTAGAAAGTGTCTTCACAGGCAAAAACGTTGAATAGTGTAGGGAACTATTAAGCTACTTTGATTATTGTTGATTGTGGCCTCCCTAGAATGGTTAATTCATGACCAAATACATTTTTTGATTCCCTCATTCTCTATACCTTTTTTTTGGTGTGTGCTGCCATTAGCATATATTTACAACAAAGCACTGAAAATTGCTTTTTTTCTTATGAAGCATAGAACGGTGGTAGAGTTAACTTATTAACAAAGGTAAAAATCCAAGTTGTACCTCTATTTTCCTTCATCTGATGGTTATAGAAATAAAAGACTGTAACTTAGTCTTCAATTTCTATTTTTGTAAGGACTTGTGAACATGTCTTAATCTTTTAGAGGACTTGTCCTCCTTATAAATAGAAAATTCTATAAACTGAATTCCTGTGGACCTGATGAATATACAGCCAAAAATTGATTTGCCTGACTGCTGTGCACTGAACTGGATACCTTTCTTTGATTTAATTGTATGTGTTTCAGATTTTCTTGTTGTTTTCACAATCTTCTCTTAGTTTGAAGGGAAGATATTATATAATATAAGTAAATAGGAAAGTTACAGATCAATATGAATAAAGGTAAATGTGGCCATTTTCTCTCATCTACATATGTGCTATAGCTAAATTAACCATAAAAAGGCTTCTAGTTAAAGTCACTTCCCTGCATTTGCCTCAGTTGAAGTAGGTCAGTATTCTACATAAAATCTTTATAATGATATCATTATTGAAACAAACAAAATTCTTTGAACTAAAACATTGGAGATTTGTATGGAAGGTTCCATTTTAATTGTTCATGCAAATCTCCATTATTTGTTTTGACTCTTGAAATTTTGGTTCAGGCTTTTTTTGCACAAGTATAGAAAGTGCTGCTGAATTTTCTTGGCTGGACTGTATAATTTCTTTTAAGAAAATCAAATGGCTGATATTATGTGTTATGCTTTATATTCCAAATTGAAAGCTGTATTATAATGAAAATTAATTATTTATTTTATGTTTTTGCTGTCTTTCGTCGGTTTCTTCTTTTCAAACAAAATGAAATAAGACTCTCCTTATAGGCTTCAAGTTTCCATCACAGCTCAGGATTGAAGAGTGAAAATGAATAATCATTCGTTTCAAATGAAAGTTGTTTTATCTCCCGATCTTTAGAGTAATCATCTTAATCTTGCAATATGATGATAAAATTTGCCCATGGACTAGTATTTGTAAAGCAAGTTTATCATACTTGCTGTTCACTCTGCTCTGAGAACCAGAGCATTTCAGAACAAATTCACACAGGCTACTAAACATACTCAAAGTAATAACTTGGATTGTTTTTAGTACTGGCACACAGGAGATGAAATACTGAATAAATAACAATGTTTAGCTACTAAAATTCCAGTTATATTTGGCTTAGAGTGGTGGTGAAAATCCAATGAATGAAACAGGTATCCCAGGAGAATTCCATGCTGGCCATGACATAGCCATATTCAAAACACTTTGGGTTTCCAGGACCTAAGAAACAAAGTTTAAGCCCTTAGCCAGGCTAAGATCTTCAGAATGTTTACATACTTGGAGACCCCACACCTTTTATCTATGGGCTCACTGACCCCCTATCTGGAAGGTCTTTTCTCTCTATCTTTGTTGACCTCGAAACTAGTCTCTAAACCTGAGAAATGAGGATTTTCACCCCCACCACCCCCAAGTTCCCAACCCCCAGTTCCTATTCCTTCGTGATATAGCTTCTTCCTCCTCTTGCTTCTTTTCTACTTGGTAACATCGTAATGTCTCTGGGACCCAGTTTTCTGTTAGTACCAGCCTCATTCTACTTATGAGCAAGTGTGAATTTATAGCTGAGGAGCAGAGTAGGGGGTCAGTGAATGGAAAATAATTAATAAGAAACATCAAGGTAAGGAGGATTCTGGGTGAACCATCCAAATAAGATTCCTGCTGAAGATAATAAGACAGGGTTATCAGACATCAGCTGGGGGTGGTGGGCGATGAGGAACCTGATCAGATATCAAGGATGATTAGATATGGAGGATAGGGAACTAAACTAATTTAGCAGGGTTCTTGCTAAAACTGGACTCTACAAAGAAGTCCTAGGAGAAAGTTCCAAAGCTTGATCAAAGTTTGGTCAAGCAAAGAATCTTTTTTAGTCTTTATTCGGCCCCATCCATTTCTCAAACTCAGTGTTGGAGAGGAAAGCATTTGTTGGCATCCAAACATTTTTTTCTTTCTCATGCTAACTGCCTTAGCCTTGCTGCCCACCTGAGGCACGGTGGATACTGATCTTGGGTGGCCTCGGCCAGCAGCAGCTTGAAACAGGATCTCAGTTCCCCGACCAGAGATTGAAGCCAGGCTACAGCAGTGAGAGCACTGAATCTTAGCCACTAGACCATGAAGGCCAGTGGCCAGTGACAAGGCCCTGGCTTGTCTGCTTTGGAGAAAGGAATTTCAACAAAGAGGCGGAAAGTAGTGAAACAAGCAAAGTGTTTATTAGGAGGAAAAAGAGTACATGTGAATAGGCACACGTGGGTGGGCTCATAGAGAGAGTTGAGCCTTTGTGGTAGTTTAAATCACTTATATGGGGCATTTCTTCCAGGTTTCCTATGGCCAATCATCTTGCTTTGCTTGGCTCTGAGTCTGTATTTGGTTTAAGTAGGGTCCTCTCCTGTGTGCGTGCACATCTATTAGCCAAGATGGATTCCAGCACAGAGGCCTGTGGGAAGGTTGACATTACTTACTATGGGGTGGCACCCCCCTCCCTTTTTGGCCTCTGAAGAGCCTTTCTGCTCATTTGTAGTCAGGAAGGCCTCCTTGACCTCAAGAATGAGAAATATGTGGTTCCTTTATCTTTTATCTGGGCAGGACTCAGCTCCTCCTTGCCCCTGCCATTATCTTTATCTTGGAGTATCTGTCCACAGGGGACAGACCTCAGTTACTCAGCCTGAGGCCCATCTATCTCCTGCCTCAATATGACCTGACACACTGAATGAAAGAACAGCTGAGTGGACGTCAGAGATCAGAAAGATAACAGGGGGTGCTCCATTCCGCAGTACCATCCAAAAAGGTAGTGTGCCCTGCCTGGGCCAGAACTGTGTGGAGGCAGAGCAGCCAGGAATCCTGCTCAGAAGATGCCCAAGAAAAGACTGAAATAATCATAGATGCCACCAGAAATTCTGGTTTTCAAAATATGCTGAGGATAGGAAATGCTTGAGTGCTATCACGGTCCAGCTGAGAAAATGTATTGATAACTGATTCTGCTTCATACAATGGATTTATCTTTCTGCTAAACTGACTGTCTTGCAAATGATCTGTAACCTTTTAGTACCCTTTCAGTAAATATCAGGGATGAGTAAGCAATCAAACAACCGACCTAATAGTGTGGTCTGGAAACCAGCCGTTGAAAGCAAGATGTCTGGAATCAATGAACAGATCATCATGGCTGTGCTGGTGCTGGGAGGAAATTTTTTCCTTTACCATCTTATGTTCCAGTGGTTGAGGACCTTTGAATTAACTGATAATAAACAGATTAACATGAGAAAATTCAAGATTTATTTAAAGGGGCAACCAGGAGTTTCTCAGTAATGAGTAACTCCTTAAATAGGCAGAAGCAAAGATTTGTATACCAATTTAACAAGAAGGGAGAATTTTAAGGCTTGGTAGGAAAGCATGGAACGTTCTGTGAGCTTTTTTGTGCTAATGGCAACAGGCAATCTGCCTTCTGTAACAGCTGAATTCTCAGGAAACTCCCTGAAGGGGGGTTAATGGCAGCTGTATTTTCAGGAGGCTCTGCTTTCGTCAGATAAAGGAAGTTCAGATGAGATTTCTTTCTGCTCAAATATTTTCACTTTAAAATAATCTTTACACCTATACCATGATCTGTTCATTTGCTAAATTCAACATATTCATCCAATGCTTACTGTGTGCAAATCACCATGCAGTTTCAGAGAGAATTGCTAGTTGAGTAAATGTAATGTAATGCCGGTTTTTGCAGCATTCCTTTTCCCAGGAGGGCTCAGGCAAATATTCCAAGCAAGCTGGGGAGAATCCTGTAATTTACGTATTCAGAAATATCTGAGGAGGACTTCCTAAGTGCCAGGTACTGCTCTAGGCACTGAGGGAGGAGCCATGAACAAGTCAGATGGAAGTCCTGGTTTTGTGGGCTTTGCAGAGAGTGAATACCCAGGATGCTATGCCAAGACAGGGGCAGAGACTGTGAGGACCACGGACAAGCCATCAAAGAGGGGCTCTACCTGAAAGTCTATGGAGACTTCAGGAAATGGTGAGAGGACAGAGATGCTGGATGTAGAAATCTTTAACACAGTGCTTTTATAACAGTCCCCAAATTGCATTTTTGTAACTGAAAGTGGGGTCCAACTGCTCGCAGCTCAAACGCCATTAAAGAGGCAAGGTTGGTGGAAAGGAAAATTTGCTTTATTTTGGGTGCTGGCAACCGGGGGCGGGGGAGAGGGTGGATTTCTGTCCAAAGGTTGACTCCTCCCCCATTGACAACCAGTGGGTAATAGCTTTTATAAGTGAAGGGAGGGGGCTACATGTAGAAACAGCACAGTCAGCTCTAACAGTCGTCTTTTTTCTTTTTAATTAATTAATCAATTTATTTATTTTGGGCTGCGTTGGGTCTTTGTTGCTGCGCGCGGGCTTTCTCTAGTTGCAGCGAGCAGGGGCTATTCTTCTTTGCTGTGTGCAGGCTTCTCTTGTTGTGGAGCATGGGCTCTAGGCACGTGGGCTTCAGTAGTTGTGGCATGTGGGCTCAGTATTTGTGGCTCGCAGGCTCTAGAGTGCAGGCTCAGTAGTTGTGGCTCACAGACTTAGTTGCTCTGTGGCATGTGGGATCTTCCCAGACCGGGGATCGAATCCGTATCCCCTGCATTGGCAGGTGGATTCTTAACCACTGCGCCACCAGGAAAGTCCTCTAACGGTCATCTTGAAATTGGTCGTGTGGTGGTCTGATCAGCGTCATCTTGATTAATATGGTTAATCTTCAGTTCCAGGGTCAGTTTCTTCCCATTTCCTTTGGAATTGTGACAGCTTATGTCATGGCTGCAGCCTGGTCATCATGTAGTTAACTTCTTCTACCTGGTGAGAGTTTCAGTATCTATAAGACAGCTCACGGGCTCACAGGATATGGCTCAGAATATTGTCTATAACCCTTGAGAAGGAAGTAAATGTCCTTGACTTTGCTTACTGACTAAACTATCGTTGTTTTGTCCTGTCTGACTGCATTTCTTTGCTTCTGCATTTTCTCACTTCTCTGATTAAACTTATTCTTTGCTTAAAGTTTTTTTTCACAGACAAAAAGCAGGCCAAAGAGACCAGGCCAAGGACCATAGGGTCCTGCTCCATTTCATTATGATTTTTGTTTTGGACACAAGACAGCAGATTGCATTTTCCTGAGTTTACAACTTTGTTTCGTGATGTCTAAATTGGACTTGCTTTGGAAATGAGGTAACATATTTGAATGTATTCATATGATATTTGACACATAGTGGTATTTCCATGATTTTTTAAAAATCTCAGGTCAAAAGAATGCTGCTAGTACATTTAGTCTTGTGTTTTATCAGTCTAGGTGGACAGTCTGTAGGAGAGCAAATTTGTTTCATTAAATATGCTTACGAGCTGGAAAAAGTTTTGCTCAGTTCTGTGTTTTGCCTAAGAGGAATGTGTGGTCAGAATGCTGCGTATGGTTTCTTGGATTTGTAAACTCTGTCTGATCGAGCAGGAATTCATTCATTAATTCCTGAAAATCGCAGCCTGCTTTGGAAGTACCAGTGACAGTGTGCCCCATCATTGCAGAATTTGTCTAATCGGTTCTCTGAAAGTTGAACACATGCATCTTTTCTCAGTAGGGATACTTTACCAGGCCTTTCCGTACACCAAGCCAAGGATAAAGACTGACTAAAGCGTTTCAGAACCTGGAAGCCCTCCAGCCACATGCTACCCTGTTTCTCATCAGCACCCTAGTGCTGCAGTCCCCATGCCCACCCATCTGGGCTCCCACCCTCAGGCTCATGGATGCTCCAGCGGGGGACGGCAAGCTCCAGTTGCCCATGTCCTGGGGCCCTTCTCTTTCTTCAGGAGCCACAGGGAGTCCAGTGCTCACCTGCCCCAATATTTGCTGTCATTTCCCGAAATGAAATATTGGGTTTTAAATTAAGGCAGTGAGTGCTCATCTGCTGTGACAGTAGGCCTGCTGCCGACTGGTGCCTATTTCTGAACTGGCCATAAAAACCAGGAACACCCAAGAAGCAGCTTGAGTGATGCGCAGGGGGTGACAGACTGGTTCCGCAGCCAGGTCTGTTCTTTCAAATTCTCCCACGACAATGAAGACCGCACACAACTGTGTGCAAGTGTCCAGGCTGTCACACACTCAGTTCCTAGTTGTGCGCAGGACCTCTGGTACTGAAGTGATTTCCACTTTTTTGACAAAACAGAATACAAATATTTAAATTCTGGTTAGTTGATCTTCCTCTTTTTGTACAGTTTTGAATTGAGTTGAATTCAATTGTATATGGTAATCAGGGTGTTTTACAAAATCATGCAAATATTGTTTCATTTGAAAAACTAAAGAATTTCAAGCTTGCCAGCACTAATGAGAATTTTAATTTTAAATACTATCAAGAATGAGGCCCAGATGCATAAACTTCATCTCATCTATCGAATCTCATCTGGAATTATTTGTCTTGACAGAAGGAAGAAACATCTAAAATCCTTTGTCCCCTTGGGGTGGGGACGTACTTTTATCAATATGATTCCCTTGATCCTTTCACTGTGACAAATTTACCATAAATAAAAACTATGAAATGAACTTTATTCTAATCAGAAACATAAATTAGACTGCATTTTTTGCTATCTGAGAGATTAAATGTAAAAAGGTTTTATGTGAACCCCAATTCAACTCTTTAAACAAAAAAGAAGCACAAGAATCAGGTGAGAATCATACAAAGAGCTGTCTTTTATAACATCATTTCTTGAAGAGGTTCCTGAGCTTCAAAATTATTTGGATCGTATTTTCAACTTTCCAAAGGGTAAGCCAGATCAGGTGAAGTGGTTCCTAGGAGAGAAAGTATTTAGTACACCTAAGAATTTAGCTAAGTAAAGAACAGAAAGTTTTCCTTGAGTGAAAAAGGTAATACTTAATGATACAGACTAAAGTACAACAAATTAGTCTTTCTTTGTGTCTATTTGACAAAGTTTTAGGTTTTTTAACTTATCAAGGCAGGACAGTAATATATTGTTATTTTCTTCGTAGCATGTATTGTAGGCAGAATAATGGTTCCCTAAAAATATCTATGTCCCAATCCCCAGAACCTGTGAATGTTTCCTTACATGGCAAAGGGAAATTTGCAGATGTGATTAAACTAAAGATCTTGACATAAGGAGATTATCCTCAATTATCTGGATGGGCTCAGTGTAATCACAAGAGTCCATATAAGAAGGAAGCAGGAGGAAAAGAGTCAGAGAGGTATTTAAAGATGTTACACTGCTGGCTTTGAGGATGAAGGCTTTGGGCCTAGGAATGTTACTGAACTCAGGTTTGGCTGCTCACTGCTCGAAGGTCAATACTGGAGAGATAAGTGCTGGTAGGAACAGAAAAATTGCTTTAATCAGGAGGCTGGCAACCTGGGGAGAAGATAGACTCATGTCCCAGAACCAACTCCAAAGATTTTGCTCAGCCATGAATGTTTTTAAAGGGAAAAAAGGGGAAGCAATCTCAGTTAATCACTGAGGTAGGGGGTAAGATTTGTTGCCATATCCCATTGCATGCAGGCTTGTTGACGCCTTGTGAACTTTCTTTAGATGCTATCTCATTCACACAGTCTGTTCACGAGATTACTGAAGGGGAAGCTGGGGAAAAGATCTAGTTATCTGTTAATTACTTATTCTTCATATCTATTTTTTGATCTATGGAAAGAACCAACAGCCAACAGGTTAGGCAAACTATCGTGTGATCAAAAGATTTGAAAGGTGTGCTTGGACCGGAGGTTAGTTAAAATATGGCTTTGCTAAAGTAGCAAGACAAAAGGGACCTCCTGCAGCGAGCTCTTTCTTGCAAAGAGCTCTTTCCTGTAAAAATCTGCTTAAAAATCCCCACTGTTAGACATTATTCCAATTCTATTTTTTTTAACATCCTTATTGGAGTATAATTGCTTTACAATGGTGTGTTAGTTTCTGCTTTATAGCAAAGTGAATCAGTTATACATATACATATGTTCCCGATTATGGACGAATTTCCGTCTTCTGTAACTTCTTCATGCTGACATAGGTCACTGTATTCTGAGTGGAATATGTTGACATGGGTCTGTAGCCTCTCTCTGAGAACAATTTTAGTTGCCTAATTACATACATAGAGAGAGCAAACCACAATTATTTTGATGTCCACAAAGATATAGATTATTATGAGCAATAGTGTTAATTCCAGTTCTTAGAATTGTTCTAGCCATAGATTCAGTACTGCTCAAGATGGAGCAGCTTATGTCATGGCTGCAGTCTGATCATCATGCAGTTTAGTTTCCCTCAGGTGGCAGTTATAGTATCTGCAAAACAACTCAGGAATGTGCATCAGACACTGAAGGATTCTGTGGCTCTCTTGTCCTAATCATTAACTGCTTCAGTTTGCTCTTTTGTGACTCAGGGTGGCCTGGGAGACTTCAGCTTTTCTATAAACAAGAGGCAGGGGACATGGAGGGGCCTTTGTACTTGGGGAGCAGGGGTTGCAGAGTTCTGCTTGGTTTCAGGAATGCAGGCAACCTATAGAAGCTGGAAAAAGCAAGAACATGGATTTTCCCCAGATGCTCCAGAATAAAATGCAATCCTGTGGGCACTTTGATTTTAACTCATTGAGAACCATTTTAGATTTCTGACCTTCAGAAGTATAAGAGGATACATTTGTGTTCTTCAAGCCACCAAGTTTGTGGTAATTGGTTACAATAGCAATAGAAAACTTATATAGCATATATCAGAAATTATCCTATGGCCTTTGGTAAGAGAATTTACAGAGTCCCTGTCAGCACTGCCTGCTTTGTAACATCTATGCAGAAAAAGTGTTTGTCTTCAGTAGCAAAAACAAATTTTAAAGACTTTCTGAATAAATTAACAACTTAGAATTCAAAACAGAGCAGAAACTGTGGGTTACTGAATACTTAATGAAGACACCTGGTTATGGAGTTTTCTGATTAGAAGGGTGGCCTATTTGTTAAGTGTCAATCATGGCCTGACCAATCCCTCTCCTTAAGTGATATTTTCCGCTAAATATCTATATACTGTGCTATACTGTATAAAGTCCGAAAGAGATTGCTTGTTTTAAAGTGAGTATGAAAATGTCATGAATATTTTCTTTGGCTGAAATTTGACATTTACATAGCATGAATAATTGTGAAAACACTGAATGCTGTATCAAGCGAACATCAAGATTTGAAGAAAAAATTTTGTTAATTACTAAAAATAGAAACATTTATTTGTTTCTGAAATTACAATGAAAAGCAATGCAGATTGAGTCAATATACAAAATAATTTATACAATTTGAGGCATAACCCTAGCAGGAGATGTAAATTTCTACCAGCATTACATCCATTTATAGAACAAAGTTCATGTCCTCAGTAGTCTTGATTTTTATTTTCAAAGCAAAGTAAGTCAGCTGTTTATTCCTGTTTCATCCTTAAAGTCTTTAAAAAAAAAATTCCTCATTGTATTTATTCAAAGGAGAAATGATCATTTGATAAGTTAGCAACATCTTGCACTTTTTCAAGCTTTATATTCTAAAATAAATTTACAGAAAAGAAGTAAAACACACTTTTTGATAAGTGCTATTTTGTAGAAGTAAAGATACCCTTCTGGGTATTACTGTCAATGTTATGCTGAACAACAGTGCACTTCGGAGCCTCTAACTGTGTGGAATTTCCTGGGCAAAACATCCAGCTGCTCGTTGGATCTCCTACATCTTAGTCAGATGCCTGTGGTCTTATGATTTATAACAAGAAATACATATTTGGTTTCTGGCACAGGGCTCCTAAAACTCAGAATTTCCCAGGGGCTGGACAGTCTTGTATTATATTAGGAGGTGACTTTTGAAAAATACCTAAGGATGAGGGCTGATTGCCAGAGAAGACAACCATGTGATTAGAGGGTTGGAACTTTCATTACACCCCTCTTCCTCGCTGACCTCTAGAGGGAGGAGAGGGGCTGGAGATTGGATCAATTGCCAAAGGCCAATGGCTTAATCAATCCTGCCTACATAATGAAGCCCCCCCAAAACCCCAAAAGGACAGGGTTCTGAGAGCTTCCAGATTGGTGAACATGTGGAGATTTGGGGAGAGTGGCATGCTCATAGAGAGTGTGACAGCTCTGTGCCCTTTTACCCATACCTTGCCTTGTACATCGTTTCCATATGGCTGTTCCTGAGTTATAATCTTTTATAAATAAAAATAAACTGGTAATCAAGTAAGTACAATGTTTCTCTGAGTTCTGTGGGCCACTCTGGCAAATTAATTGAACCCAAGAAGGGGATGTGGGAACCTCTGATAGTAACAATCTAGACTTTTGACTGGAGTGTGAAGTCCAAGGAAGGAGTCCTCGGACCTGCAGTCTGTCACCAGATGGCCAGAAGCAAAAATAAGAACCTGGGGCTGCTGCTTCTCAACAGCGGGATCTTGGAGAGGCCTTGGCCCCTGAGGGCTCAGGTAGAGAGCGGCGAGTTGGGACACACTGTCGCTTGCCCTTTCCCTCTGTGGGCAGAAGCCAACTCTGCAGGAGCAAGGGTTGAAGAGCTGGGTGGCCAAGTCAGCAAAAATGTTCCTCCTGGTGTGAAGTCTCAGGGCTTGTCTGGCATCTGAGGGAGCGGAGGTCTCCTTGCTGGGCCCGTTTTTGTCCCTGGTGACCCCACTTGTGATGGAGTAAGGGATTAAAAAAAAAAAAAGATAACAACTTGGACTTGCAGCTAGTGTCTGAAGTGAGATGGAAGGCACTTTTGTAGGAATGAGTCCTTGTAGAATTTGATGCTGTCTCTGGGTCGATGGGTCCACGGTGTCAGAATTGAGTTGAATTGTAGGACACCCAGCTAGTGTCAGAGCATTACTTCCTGGAAGTGTGGTAAACTGCCCTCCCCCCAACACACACACAAACCGTGAAATTGGAACTTAATTTAATGCTCCCAAATCATTTAAATGTCACTAGTGTTTAATGTGTTTGCTTCTGTGAGGGGCATAGGAAACACAGCAAAGTTAATCACGCAGCTCAGAACTCAGGCAGCCTCCCTACTTCTTCAGAAGTAGACTGTCAGTGTCCTCACGGTCAGGGACTCATCTGCTTTAGAACTGTTTTTCCAATGTCAGCACGTTGCCTGAGCACAGAGACATATACATGCAGATGCACACACGTGCACACACTAGATATACAGAACTAATGTTGTGTCACATTAGTTAGCACTACAAGTTAACATATCTTGATTACTTATAGCATATCTTGAAATTATGTTCAATTTACATAATGAACAAAACTGTGATGGTATTATATAAGAAGAAATAAAAGTCAAGAGAATAAAAATACAAGCCACAGAATGGGAGAAAATATTTGCAAAAGACACATGATAAAAGAACGCTAACCAAAATATACAAAGAAGCCTTAAAAGTCAACAATAAGAAAACAAACAACTTGATTAAAAAAATGGGCCAAGACCCATTTAGTAAGATACCTTACTAAAGAAGATATAAAGTTGGAAAATAAGCATATGGAAAGGTGCTCCACATCATATATCATCAGGGAAATGCAAATTCAAAAAATGAGTTACCACCACACATCCATTAGAATGGCCCAAGTCCAGAACACTGAGAACACGAAATGCTGACAAGAATGTAGAGCCACAGGAACTCTCATATATTGCTGATGGGAATGCAAAATGGTATAGCCACTTTGAAAGACAGTTTGTCTCTTTCTTACAAAACTAAACATACCCTTATCATATGCTCCAGCAATCATGCTTCTTGATATTTACCAAAAGGAGTTGAAAGCATGCCCACACAAAAACCTGCACACAGATGTTTATTGCAGATTTACTCACAATTACCCAAACTTGAAAGCAAGTAAGGTGTTTTTCAGTAGGTGAATGGATAAACTGTGGTACATCCAGATAATGGAATATTATTCACTAAAAATAAATGAACTATCAAGCCATGAAAAAACAAGAAGGAACCTTAAATGTATATTACTACCTAAAAATACCAATCTGAAAAGGCTACATACTGTATGATTTGAACTCTATGACATTCTGGAAAAGGCAAGACTATGGAGAGAATAGAAAGATCAGTGATTTCCAGGGGTTATGGAGGAGGGAAAGAATGAACAGGAGGATAACAGAGGATTTTTAAGGCAGTGAAACTACTCAGGATGATACTATAGTGGTGGGTATGTGTCATTATACTTTTGTCCAGACTCATAGAATGTACAAGAGCGAACCCTAACGTAAACTATGGACTGTGGGTGATTATCACATGCCAATGTAAGTCCATCAGCTGTGACAAATGCACCACTCCGGTGGGGGTGGTGTTAGTCAATGGGGGAGGCTGTGAATGTGTGTGGGAAACCTCTAAACCTTCTTCTCAATTTTGCTGTGAACCCAAAACTACTCTAAAAAAAAATCTATCTGAAAAAGAGAGAGAAAGAAATATATTGATAGTATGGAGCAAACAGATTACTTTCCTGAAAATGAGACTATAGAGACCATAATATCCTAAGCCTGTGTTTATAGATATGTGGGCAGCTACCAAATGCCACTGACAGTTTAAACACATGTAGAATCCTAGAGAACGTCTGCCTGACACAGCAGTGTTCCACATGCATGTGTTATATATTGCAGTTATGCACATATTTTATTCTTTGCTGCAATATTTTTCATCTGAATTGGGGGAAGAGGGCAATCATGCTTACAGAGCACCTTGTAAATCCCAGCATCAGCTGGGGGCTGCATGCACAGTAATTATAGCAACTACATCATGCAGTAGGTGGTATTGTTATGATTTTACAGTTGAAGAAATGGAAACTCAAAGGATTTAAGACATTTGGTCATATTATACAACTAGTAAGGAGTCCAGCCAGATTGATGCTCCAGTTCACTTGATTCTAAAGCCCGTGCTCTTTCAGCACAGTCACTTGGAGTGACTTTCATTAACTTTTGTGAATCTCATCTCCATTCTTTTTTATTTCCTGCCCAGCTGAGGTCTTGTTCAATTGCTGTTGTGAACTTATTACTTTAGAATGGAACAAAATAAGGTAGCAGAAATGATTTGCAGAACAAGGTCTCCTTGCTTTTCTCCTTGTAATGTGTGAACAGTGGAATAAAATAGGCTCTGTGATTCTGGGGCCAGAGGAAGCATTTGGGGTGTCATCAAGAAAGAAGCAGAAAGTTACAGAATCTGAATCAAGAAGCCACCAGTCTGGGTGGGAGATGTAGGGTTTCAATTCTTTATACCCTCTTCCTCCTACGTTCAACTCTGTTATCAACTGTCCTAACCCAAAGTCTGTGCTAAACCACATCCTAGAGGGTAAGTGGCTGTCCTTCCACCCGCCTCACCCCACCTCCTAGTTCCTTTTCTAATAAGCTTTTCTCACTGAGAAGCTTCATAATATTCTTCACATGGGCCATGACTTGTATGCCCTTCTAAAAAATATTTTCTCCCCATTTCATTTGAACAGTTAGGAAACTAAGTTAAGCTTGACTCCCAGGAACCGGGCTTAGCCATAATCAGAGATTTTAAGTCATATTAAGATTAGAGTTTCTAGAAAGGGTTCAGTCAATCAGCTGTTCTCTCTTTGGGAAGCTTGTTTTCACATTGAGAAGATGTATTTTAAATCAAAACTGAATAAATCTGGGGTTTCTAATCTGGAGGAAAACCCCGGGTGAAAACACAAATCAGTGGTAAGGGGATAACATTTGGAGAGGGTGCTAAGAAACCGGGCATCATGGCAACTTTTATTCAGGCAGAAAAGCAGCACTCTTCCTAAAATAATTTAACCTTTTCTTTTCTCTTCAATGAACCATCTCCTTAAGAATGGGATGGGGAATCGATTTCCAACTACTGCCATCGAGAAAGTTCTCCTCACTCCATCCCATTTACTAAGGGTTCCACGGGAAGCAGTGGCAGTGGAAAGGCTGGTTTGGATTTACTGGCTGTGCTGCTACTGGTGGCAGGCACTTTAATTGCCACTGAAAATCCTTGTTTGGTGATGAACACCCTTCCATCACATTCTCATACTGCATGAAATTAAGATTTCAAAACAACTCCTCATAGCCTAATGCAGACCCGCAGCTACCTGAAGACAGCTTCGTTCGCCTGGTATCTTTCATTGTGAATGGCGCCATTCCTGTCCTGTCTGCTTTTGGCAAGCCTGCAGACTTGCACCTGACTAATCACACACTCAGTGAATATACTTTTTGTCACCTGAAGGTGCATGGTACTCAGAGCAGTTCACCAAGAAGAGGGAGCAGACTTTCCTGGAGGGGAGCGGAGCATCTGTTCACCCTCCAGCACGCAAGCGTTTTTCTGAAGTTTTTCTGTTGATTTCCCAAGGGATCTTAGAAAACACACTTGAAACAGAATAAGGCAATGGCACACGAAACGTTTCTCTGTATATTACATGTTTGTGTGTGCTCTTAAAGAAAAAAATTAATGCAAATACATTACTTTGATAGCACGTGACAGATTCTTGTAAAAAGGGAAAAATTAAAATAAAAATGTGCATGTTCTCATCTAAGTTGTCTTCTGACACTCTGCTTTACTAAGACTATTAAAGCATGCAGTTAAAACAAAATATTGAAATAAATCATAAAATGTTTACCAGAAGGAAGTAAAGATTATTTTGGGAGAGTGTTGGAAAAGTTTTGTTTTCACATTTTTATTAGATCATAGCCTGAATTGATAAGTGTCCACACCTGGATTATGGTACGATCCCTTAGAGAGTGAGAACTAAGGAGTAAAATGCAGTTAGGGATTGTGAGGTGTTTGGACAACATTTAAGAATGTACATAATGAGGACACTGTACATAAACTATTTTTGCCCCTTTTAAAATGTTTTCATATCTCCTAGTGTAGAAAGAATAAAACTCATCAGAGCTTAGAGCTGTGTTGATCAAAGTGTATTTTGCAGGATAACTAAATGAAAAATGATCGAGATTTAAAACTACAGACTTCCCAGAGCCAGTGAATGAGGGTGTCTGTGGGAGGGCTCCAGGTGATTCTCTTGTACTGACAAGAAGCACAAACAGAGACTGAGGCCTCCACCATCTGTCTGTCTTTCCAACTGGTTCATGGTCCTCAACTTTGGTGCACATCTAAATTATCTGTGGATCTTAAAATATCAGATGTCAGGGTTCCCACTCAGAGACCCTGTCTCAGTGAGTCCTGGGTAAGATAATGGATATTGGCTTTTATTTTTTGTAAGAAAGAATTGCACGTGATTCGTGGTTCACCAAAGTTTGGGACTCATCCTGCCGTCCACGCATCAGAGGACATGGGTCCTGGTCTCTGGCCTTGCCTCTGCCACTTCCAAGCCACATTGCGGAGCCTCTTCAAGTTTCTGTTTCTTCACGTGTAGAATGAGCACAAATATACCTGCACTGGCTTCTTTTAGTGAGGTAATCTGTGTGAAACCACTTTGTTTAGCACCAGATGTTAATATTACAGAACATTCAATTCAAGGCATCCTAACTAGGTCTCTGCTGTGGCCAGGAGCTATCCCTGGTCCTCGAAGCAGAACAGAAAAGATGTTCTTGTAGAGGTGAGTGTGGCTATTAGGCTGACAGAAGTTACTCTCCTCTTTTGACAGTCACCTGTGGCTGGCCTTCTGGCCCCTTTTAATAATGTCTTGTCTTAGCTCTGCCCAGACCCCATGCCTGGAATGCCATCATCTCCAGAAGACAGTCTTGTGTTTAAAAATGATATCTGGCTGCCCCCAAAGAAAACCTTATCAGTTATAGAGTTGAAATAGGATATGAGCTGTGTCAGAAACAGAGAGCCACGGCCATGACGTACATGGTGTCCTATGGCCTAAAATCCCCTTGACTTTGGTCTAGACACTGACGTAGAGTCTAGAGGACTGAAAATTTGACTTCCCTGAGTCCTTTTCAGTTGCTTATGTTCTGCCAACAGGGTCCCTTGTACAAGTTAGAAGTTCTGCTTATTTCGTAGGGCTTATATTTTCCAACTTTTCAAACCCTGATGTTTACAATTCTTTCTTTAAGTGTCCAAATTACTTTGTGAAATTGTTTTGTTTTCTAGTGGGATTGTGAAGGTTTTATATGCATGAATATAAAGGAAAGACTTAGGCTTTCAAATTTTCATCTAAAGCTCTGTAGATAAGATGCAGTTTGAAGCTACCAGAATGCCTAAACTTGGCTTGCTGATTTCTTTAAAGGTTTAATTTCTCATCCTATAAATTATATTCAGAACTAGATTCCCACCCCCACTTCTCTACACCTTTCCTGATTCCATGTTTTAGATGTTTGACCCTCCTGTCTTTCTCCTTGATTGTCAGCACATAGAGGAGTTACGTTCATCTCTGGAGTTCAGGCAGGGAAGTAAGGAGATTGCCCAAAGTGTCCCTCATACTGTTAGCAGTAATGGAGGCTGGCATGGTCCAGAGTACAGGCATGGACATTGCCTGGCAGGAGGATTAGAAAACCCCCCACTGCAGCCAGTGATGTACCCCTGGATTCTAGACAGGACTGGAGAATCTGATGATTTAGATCACATGTCAGGGCAGGTCAGAGATGGACAGTCCTGGGTCAAGACTGAGAAAGGGGCAGGGAGAAAGAGAGAAAGAAGGAGAGGGAGAAAAGAGAGAGGGAAGGGAAAGAAGTTAGATTAGAACCTGAAAGCCAAGGTACAAAACTGTCAAGCTACAGATGAAGTTAGATGATTTAGAGATTGTCCAGATGGCCTCAGCAGTCAGGATTAAAAAGTGTCATGGTGACTGTGCTTATGTTCTGAGCAGGACAGGTGCCTGGAGGTTTGGGATTCCTACAGACAACCCAGGTCTCCTCACCTGGAGACCATGGAGAGCCCAGAACCAAGGACCCAGATTAGGGCTTGTCCTCTAATTTCTCCTAGTGGAAGCAGTCAGGAGATAATGCCTGAGTATTAACTCATTATCAGGGAGGCAGTAGCTGCCCTTTGCCTTAAAGTTTGACTTCACTTGAAGTTGGGCCACCAGTCAGCCCTATGAGTGCTCTGTCCATTAGCTTATCATGATTGTGGTGTTCTTTGAGTCCTCAGAGCTTGCAAAGCTAACAGATAAAATGCAGGGTGCCAGGTTAAATTTGAATTTCAGAGAGACAACAAATTTGGTTTTCATATAAGCATTTCCCACACAAGATTTGAGATACACTGAAAAGTATATTTAACTGAAGGACCTGTATTTTTATTTGGTAAATCTTGCACCCTACTCAGAGGACATCTGGTCTACCTCCTCAGCACATCACCCACAAATATAATGGACTGTGGCCACATGACCCCAATTTTCCGACAACCCACTTAGAAAAGCATGGCCCACTGTTAGATGACTTGTCTTGATTTCGGTTTGGCAAACATTAGGTTGAACAGCCAGTTAGAGGCAGATTCTCAAGGGGGACTCTCATCTCCCTGTCTGTGCTCTTACATCAGTCCTATTTTGTACTGCATTTAAGTGGACTCAGAATATACTCAAGGGACTTGGAAGACATCTCCAACAGTAGTGTCAGCTATGTATCAAAACAAGTTGCAATTGATATAATTCTTGTGAAACAAATGATGCTATTCTGAAACAGAAGGAAAAATCATTAGATACATTTCTTTGCATGAGCAACAAGAAGACAACCTATCTGAAGGTGCAAATATTCACTGCACATTGTAGCTTTAGGGCACCGAGAAATAAGAAGGCTGTAATAACATCACAAGTCACCAAAGCCAATATTTTACAGTATTTTATTGCTTTTTCTGCTTCATGCAGTTCTTGAAGTTTTATGCCATATTTTACAACTCAGATACCTCCTATATATCTGTAGAAGGAGCTTCATGGATGTAGCCCATGGCATTTTTTCTTTCTCTTTTGGGAAAAACAAAAAAAAAATAGTATTTTCTTTGTAGAAGTCTTTCAAAGTCTCCTTATCTTTTCACGATAAAATTCTGTTTCTTAGCACAGCCTGGGAAGCCCTTCTCTAGCTGTCCCCTCGACCTCTTGGGTCCTTCTCTGCTGTCCTCCCATTCAGGGTCCCCAAATACCTTGTTCTTCAATGTCTCACTGACTTGCAGGAGCATCACCTCTGTCTAGGGAGCTCTTTCCTTCCACATATCATCAGGATAAAAAACATTTGGTTGTCTCAATCTTTTCTCAATAAAACGTCATACATTATTTTTTTTTTTTACATTTTTTGAATATGTTCCAATTTGCCTCCCCCTTTTCATCAGTATTTTAATGATCCAAAATAGAATTTAGTTATAGACGTCAAAAAGGGGAACCCTCACTTACCGTACTATGATGAAAGACCAAATTAAATTATCACTTCTTGAGGGCAAACATCATTAGAAAATTAGCAACTATTTCACTGGTCAAAGCCTCAGAAACTCTATATTCTTGCATTTCCTCACATGCTGTCAGGTTCAATATGGTTTCTTTTCAGTCAACTTGATTGAAATTTAACACAGTTAGAGGTAAAGAGTAGATGGAAGGATCTCAGTTTTCTCAGCTATTTGTCACGTCCATCTCTGTTTGGTTCGAGAGGCAGACTTTCAGCTGTCAGTATAGTCCAGACGCTGTGCTAGTGTTAGGGTCTGCAGATAATGACACAAATTATTTACTAATGTTTAAGACAGAGTTAATATCTTTGGCAAAGTCAGAAATTAGCAAAAGAACTGAACAATGGAAATGGGATCACTGTGTTTCCTCATTTAAGATTGCAAAGGTGTTAGAACCAAGCACTAAATACAAATTTGCAAAAGATAGAACAGCAACAATCTTAATTTTACTCCTATAAATCGCCTTTTGGTGTTTGACCATGTACAAATAAGTTTTATTTTTTTCTTTCTCAGCAACTTAGCATAAATACTTTCTAGTTTCTACATATTCCTAGTAATTAACATTTTAAGGCTACACAGAGTATGATTTTGTTGTTCAACTACCATATATTTAATCATTTTATTATACTTGAATTGCTATATTTTCAATACTACAGACAATGCATAGAGGTTGACATTCTTTGGGAATCATTTCTAAAGGTGAATTTTCTGTGTGAAAAAATTTTAAGCATTTTATAGTCCTTGACATACATATTGCCAGTTGATTTCCCCCCCAAAAGCATTTATAATTTAAAATGCCACCAGCAGGGCTTCCCTGGTGGCGCAGTGGTTGAGAATCTGCCTGCCAATGCAGGGGACACGGGTTCGAGCCCTGGTCTGGGAGGATCCCACATGCCGTGGAGCAACTAGGCCCGTGAGCCACAATTACTGAGCCTGCGCATCTGGAGCCTGTGCTCCGCAACAAGAGAGGCCGCGATAATGAGAGGCCCTGCGCACTGCGATGAAGAGTGGCCCCCACTTGCCACAACTAGAGAAAGCCCTCGCACAGAAATGAAGACCCAACACAGCCATAAAATGAATAAAATAAGTAAATAAAAGTAGTGTTAAAAATTAAAAAAAGAAAAAAAACTGCCACCAGCAGGACTTGAATATTCCAGTTTCACTACAACATTTAAGTCATTGATTTAGGAGCTAATTTTAGCTTTAAAATGTTGTTTCATAAGTTGATCTATTTAGTGAGGATAAACACTATTTCTTTTGCTTGTTTAATACTTTTTATTTATCTTTCTCTAAGTTATTTATTCTTATCTTCCCCTCATATTTTTTTATTAGTGGGCTTGTGCATTTATTATAAACTTGAAAGATGAATTATTAAAGGCCATATAATTTTATTTCAGTTGTGGGTTGACCCTGATAGAAAGGAATCGCTGGAGGAAGAGCGTTCCAGGTCAAGAGAACAGAAAGTGGAAACTTCCTGGTGCTACTATTTTAGAGAAACAGCAAGGAGACCCGGGTGGTTTACACAAATGATCAGGGATAGACTGTCAGGAGATCAAAGTGGAGAGAGAGCCAGGGGCAAGATCACGGGCACTACCTTGCCAGCCATGGCTAACGAAGTCTTGTTTTATTCTAAGCATCTTAGGAAGTCATTAAGGGTTTTTCTAAAATCCTTTTACACACTCTATTTATTTTATCTTCTTCCTCCTTCTCCTCCTCCTCCTTTATATTCACAGTTATCAGGGCTTAGAAGCCAGATCATTAGCAAATCTATAATGATGAGGGCAAGAATTAGTGCTACTATTGAGGGAAAAAAATATGTATTGGTATAAGGTTGTCCAAGGTCACACCACTGTTGGCAGAAATGGGTCCAAGCTCAGGGTCAGCCTGGCGTCTTCCCTGCCATGCCACATAAGGTGGTCTTAGCACCATGAAAGTTGCAGTAAACCTTAGCACAAACACCTCTGAGAATCTTCCACGTCCTCAAAGGAAATCATTGCCTTTTCCCCCATTTAACAGTTTGTATAGATTTTTATTTGCTCTTCATGTCAGGTTATGAGACTAATTCTGTAGCACTTGTGCAGAGTTTTCATGAATATATTCATTGCTGTATTAGATAAAATCCCAATTACTTTGTATTCTTTTTAGACAATATGCTTCCCACTGTGGGTCTGGAGCTCACTCTGGGAACAAGCTTTTAAACAATCATAATTGCTGGGTTTATGATACACCATGAACCGCTAAGACAAAACAGTATTTTAGTAGCATCTGCTGTCACCGATAGAGTTAAGTCTTTTGTCAGCAGGGGTTTATGATTGTTAAAAAAAAATCACCGTCGTGTTCAAATTTAGCCTAAAAACTGATTGTGCAGGAGCAATTTTTCTGCCATGAAATACATTTTGTAAGTAGCAATTTGGTCACTTTTATAATTTGTTGTTATTCCCTAACTTAAAACAGCTTCAATAAATAAGAAAGGAAAGGCCTCAGCATTTTAGTCTACGCTGGTGACTAACATGTCCTGTTTATCAAAGCTACCCAACAACTTGGCAAGAAGACTGAAGAAGTACATGGCAGGCTGTTAAGGAGGGGCAGGGAGACAGCCCTTTCTGGTGTGGGTGATGTACCAATGCTGTGGCTTTGGCTCTGTTATCATTTAATCATGGAATTTCTGATTGGCACAGTTGGAGCTTAACATCCACACTGTGCATATATGAAATCCTAAACATTTCCATTATGGAAAAAAATGTTTCCATTAGGCCTAGATGATAAAACAGGATTATACGCCTACCATTATACCTGAGAAATCAAATAATTTCAAAGAAAAAGGTTGACCCTGAGTTGTTCCTCTGAAGATGTATTCCAAACTCTCCAACTTTTTTTTTAATAGATATTTATTGTCGTATAACTGCTTCACAATACTGCGCCAGCCTCTGCTGCACAACAAAGTGAATCAGCCGTGTGCACACATACATCCCCATATCCCCTCCCTCTTGTGTCTCCTTCCCACCCTCCCTATCCCACCCCTCTAGGTGGTCACACAGCACCGAGCTGATCTCCCTGTGCTATGCAGCTGCTTCCCACTAGCTATCTATTTTACATTTGGTAGCAAACACTCCAACCTTAAGAGACTCTCTGAGACCCAGTGATCTGAATTTATGAGATATTGGAGGACTTTTTATTTTCCAATGAAACAAAAATCAGTAACAAGACCAGACTGTACTGACGTTCATCAATGCTAAGTGCTCACAAGCACAGAAATGCAAAAGGACTGCTCTCAAGATTGCAGTTAATCCTGGAGGAATTAATTAATTCACAGAGAAAACAAGTTAAGAATAATTCAAGGCTAATGGAAGGGGTTGAGTAGAAAGTGACCATTTGTGCTGTGTATTTTTCTCCTTTTGAGGGGGATGGTGGAAGCAGAGGCAACTTTCTGGAGGTGGATGATATTCGCTCAAAGCAAATAGGAGTGAAGGTTTGCTTTGGTTTTTCTTGACCTACTCATTCTGGTCACAGCCTAAGTTTTCCATGTGCAGTGAGACCTCCAGGTGTCCCCCATGTGTCTTCCCAATCTTCCAGCCTGACTACTTCAGAAGCCACCAGATTCAATCTGATGTCCTTGTTGGTTCTTCCATGACATTCTGTACATACCATGTTACAACACTAAGCACATAACACTTGAAATTGTTCCAGTGTAACCTATGGGAACACAAAGTATGTCTATTGTGCTCACCACTTTATCCTCTTGCCCAGCACTTTTCCTAAAAAATGGTAGGACCTTAGCACTTCCCTGGTGGCGCAGTGGTTGAGAGTCTGCCTGTCAATGCAGGGGACACGGGTTCAAGCCCTGGTCTGGGAGGATCCCACATGCCGTGGAGCGACTAGGCCCGTGAGCCACAACTATTGAGCCTGCGCCTCTGGAGCCGGTGCTCCGCAACAAGAGAGGCCGTGATAGTGAGAGGCCTGCGCACCGCGATGAAGAGTGGCCCCCGCTCACCGCAACTAGAGAAAGCCCTCGCACAGAAACGAAGACCCAACACAGCCAAAAATAAAATTAATTAATTAATTAATTTAAAAAATAATGATAGGAGCTTAAATAGTATTTGGTGAAGACATGAATGAATAAATGAATGCGTGAATACATGAATGAAAGAAGAGCCACCTAAGGCCTGAGAATAGTCAGATATTCCTCACTACTATCTGAGGATCTTCATTCCTGTCCTCCTAACTTATCTATGATGATTAATACTGCTCTTCAAATTATTGCATTTCCTTATCAATAGTTATTAACACCCAGTGACATCTTGCCCTGTTTTATCTCAGGATAAAGATTTTAGTGACTGCAGCACAGTTAGAGATAGTCTCCCCACCTTCCTCAAATCAGTTGTGCAAGTTTTAAGTAAGCTTAGTTGTTGCCTTATTTGGATATATGTGTGTTGGATTTGGGGAAGTACAGACATGCCTCTATGTAAATGTGTGCTGCAAAGGAGAAAGAGCCAATTTCAAATTAGACAAATCATGTCTGTACCTCAGCATATTATCAACTATTTAGGAAAAATAAGTGAAGGATGAAGGAATACATGCCTTAAAAAGACATTTGAATTCTGTAATAACCTAAATGGGAAAAGAATTTGAAAGAGAATTTTTCTGCCAGGTACATGTATATGCATGACTGAATCACTTAGCTGTACACATGAAACTAACACAACATTGTTAGTCAACTTATACTCCAATATAAAATATTTTTTTTAAAAAGACATTTGGTTCTCACTATAAGAAAAAAAATGTAACTATGTGTGATGATGGATATTAATTAAACTTATTGTAATCATTTTGTGATATATGCATACATCAAATCATTATGTTGTACACCTAAAACTAATACAATGTTATATGTCAATTATATCTTAAATTAAAAACATTTATAGGTTCTGCAGCATTAGGAGGAAACCAATATGGCAAATAGCACATGGACATTGGAGAATTTGATGCTGGCTGATGACCTCTAGGGTCATGTGGCTAAAAACCCAAATTACTATTGGTTAGAATCTTCTATCATCCCTTTGAACCATGACTTCCATAGATTAAGAGGTAGCAGGTATGCAGTGGCAAGCTTAGGTCAGAGTGGTGATATCATTGCAGATAACTGGAAAAAGCTAAGGTCAGTCAAGAGCTGAGCAACTGATACAATATTCTGAGTTATTGAGGCTACACAATAAATATGAATTTTTCACACAGTAGAATTCAGCCATTCTGAAAAGCAAAATTCCATATGTTCTAGAACAAGAGATGGGTCTTTTATCTAGTTTTATGGTTTGGATTTTTTCTGGACAGATTGGCTTCTTTGTCATGATGTCTCTCCTTGTACATATTAGAGCAGCTTAAGAAGTCAGGACCAGGAAAAAGCAGTCTTGCCTTAATATGTGAGTAGTAAAATGTATTTTTAAATTTCCTTTTGAATGCCTAGTTTTCTGTTTTAAAATAGCAGACATTTCAAATTCCTCGGAGTCACTTTAGTGTTAGGGAGTCAGGCAGGGAGCACAGCTAGAATCAGAATCTAAAAGTATGGATTTCTAGAACTGCCACCTGCTAGGTGCTTTGCTTAAAAGGGAAGTAGGAGAATTTTAAATCCCTATAGTACCAGAAATACTATCTTCTTATTCTTGTGAGTTTGTAGTTTGCTTATTGATCCTCAAAAAAATAGTAATTTGGATCCAAAGAGATGGATGGAATCTGGTCTGTGATAATCTCTGCAAGATTCAGGAACTTAAGAGTAAATGGAAGTCACTGTTTCCTTGATATACTGATCATATACTTTATTATTCTAACATAGAAACTGGCTGAGAGAATACAGGAAAATTGAAAACTTTAAATAAAGCAAGAAGAAACTTCTAAAGTAAAATATTAAGTGCTCATAAATGGTTCTGAGAAATATGGAGAAACAAATTCTATCCTATCTATACCACCAAACGCAACTATAAATCCTGGACAGAAGGCATGAAGCAGCTATCTGAGGTCTCTGAAAAGTAAATGGTCTTTCACAAAAATTAAATCAAAATGGATCATAGACCTAAATGTAAAACAAAAAAAACAATAAGAAGAAAAAATAACAGAAAATCTAGGTAACCTTGGGATAGGGAATGAATTTTTAGATACAACACCAAAAACATGATCCATGAAAGAAAAAGCTGATAAGTTGGACTTTATTAAAACTAAAAATAAATAAATAAATAACCTCTGCTTTGTGAAAGGCACTGTTAAGAAAATGAAAAGACAAGCCATAAACTGAGAGAAAATATTTGCAAAATGTTTGTCGGATAAAGGACTTGTATCCAAAATATACAAAGAGCTCTTACAACTCAGCTATAAGGAGAAAAAACTTTAAAAATGAGCAAGATACATATCACTAAAGATGTTGCCAATAAGCAAGAGGAAAATTGTTCGACGTCATTTGTCTCAAGGAAATATAAATACAGTAACACTGAGATACCATTACCTACCTACTAGAATGGCTAAAATAATTTCTTTAAGTGAGAATACCAATCACTGGCAAAGACATGGGACAACAAGAACTCTCTTTAATTGTTGGTACAAAATGGTACAGTTTGGAAAACAGATTGGTGATTTCTTAGCAAGACAAACGTCTTAACACATGATCTAGCAATCATGCTCTAATTAGTTAACCAAATGAGTTGAAAAATTATGTCCACACAAAAGCCAGAACACTAATATTTACAGCCACTTTATTTATAGTGGCTAGAAGCTAGAAGGAGCCAAGAAGTCCTTCAATATGTGAACAGATTGCTAAACTGTTATATAATCATACAATGGAATGCTGTTTGGTGATAAAAAGGAATGACCTATCAATCCATGCAAAGACATGGATAAATCTCAGATTTGTATTGTTAAGTGAAAGAAGCCAATCTGAAAGGCTGCATACTGCATAATTATTTATATGACATTGTGGAAAAAACAAACCCAGAGAGATGGCAGATGAGTGGTTGCCAGGGATTTGGAGTGGGAGGAGAGGTTTGAATAGATGAAGCACAGGGGAATTTTTAGGGCAGTAAAAGTATTCTGTATAATATTATATTAGTGGATACATGATAATATGCATTTATCATAAACCCATAGAACTTTATATCACAAAGAATGAACTTTATGGTATTAAAATTTTTAAAAATCCTTTAGCGGGTCAGGGAACCTAGGAAAGAATAAAGAATGTGACATAAGAATATAACTGTTACAAATGTATGAAACAACCTCAGCAGAGTGGTGGTGCGGGGGGACATGCTGACCTCAGTAATATTGGAAATACCTAAACGTAAAAGGAACTATATATAAGCAACTCTAGCTCATGAAGTTGTTTTACACTGGGACATAGCTAAACAATTCTGAACACACAAAATATGTATACTGAAACTGAGCCATAAATAAATGGATGACAGATGGTGGGAGCCAGATTTTTCATTGTTGGAGAGGGAGATTACACATAAGTAAGAGGAGAAGGTTAGAACAATCCATGGGACAGTAGATTACAGTTGGAGACATCAGTATGAACTCATGTTTAGCTTAATATACAGATAATTAGATATAAATATATGTGTATACATGGATTAGTATATACACATATTTTGTTGATCTATCAACTGAGAGGAGCTAGAAGCAGACACTCCAGTAGCAAAGTAGTAAGGTGTCCATCTAGCACCCAGATTTTATTTTTAATACCAAACTCCAGTGAAAGGAACAGGGCTCCTTGGAGAATGTCTTATTCTAGGGCTGGGGAAGGAAATATAAAAGAAGACACTGGAGCATCTTATAGTGACAGAAAGTAGGGCAGTGATCAAAAACAAACAAATGAAAAAAATCTCACAATGGTGGGGGTATGTCAAAAGGTCAGACGATCCAAGTGAAAGAGTTTTGATGACCAAAGCTGGAACAATTTGGGTAACAAAACAAATAATCTTTAGGATATAAACAATAACAGAGTCTCGTAACAATATTCAAAATATCCAGGATCACAATCTGAAATTACTTTACATACAAAGATAGAAAAATCTTAACGCTTAAAAGGCAACCAAAGACACCAACTCTGAGTCAACGCAGATGTTCAAATTATTAGGCAAAGATGTTAAATCATCTATTAAAACCATGCTCTAAGAAGTAAGGGTGAACACTCTTGAAATTACTAGAAAGATAGAAGTTCTAAGCCAGGAAGTAGAAGATGAAAAGAAGAACACATTGGGAATTTCAGAACCAAAAATAATATTGGAATAAGAATTCACTGAATGGGCTCCATAGATAATTGAAATAACAGAGGAATGAGTCAGTAAACTTAAAGATATATCTATCAATAAAAATAATCAAACCTTAACAGAGAGAAAAATATTGAAAAAAGAATGAACAGATTTCAGCAACCTATTTGAGAGCACTAAGAGGTCTAAGATTCATGTCATCAGAGTCTCAGAGAAGAACAGAAAGAGCACAGCACAGAGTAAACATTTGAATAAACATTGGTTGGAAACTTCCTGAATTTGGTGAAAGAGATAAACTTCCAGATTTAAGAAGCTTAGCAAATCCTAAACAGGATGAACAATGAAAACATCTATTTCTAGCTACATAATGATAAAACTGATAAAAATGAAAGAAAAATATAATCTGGAAATCTGCCATAGAAAAATGACACATTTCATATAGGAGAATAACAATTTGAATAACTGCAAATTTCTTATCAAAAGCATGCAGGCCAAAGGATGTAGAACAGCTTTTGTAAGATTCAGAAAAGGAAGAATTATCAATATGGAATTTTATATTCAGCAAAAATAACCTTCATGAATGACAGTGAAATAGATATTCTCAAATAATGACAACTAAGAGAATTTGTTGCTACAGGACAGGATCTAAAGGAAATGCTAAACTAAGTTCTTCAGATGAAAATAAGGTGACACTAGGAAGAAATTTGGAACACCAGGAATAATGGAAGAGCAATATAAGTGGTCAATTTGTAAGTAAATATAATAACCTGTCTTTATCCTCTTAAAGTCTTTGAAATATGCTTGCAGCTGAAACATAATTGTAACATTGTCTGATGAGGTTTTCAACGTATGTAGATATTATAACTACAGTATAAAAAAGTAAGGGCAAAGATTCCTATATGAGACTAAGTTTTCTTCATTCAACTTGAATTGTAAAAGTAGACTGTGAAAAGTTAAGTTTATATATTGTAATTTCTTGTAAAACTCCCTCCCCACAGATACAAAAGCATATAGTCAAAAATGAGCTCTTCCGCCTGCGAGCTGGCGTCATGGCGGCCTTGACTGGCCCGGCCAAGCCGCTCCTGTCCCTAAACCCGCAGAAGGATATCAAGTTTAAGAAGGAGGTGGCGCAGGTTCGTCGGCGCGCAAGCAAGCAACAGTAGAAACAAAAACTTACTCCTGGAGTGATCTATGTGGGCCATTTACCTCCGTCGCTTTATGAAACCCAGATCCGAGCATATTTTCCCAGTTTGGCACTGTTACAAGATTCAGACTGTCCAGGAGTACCACGACAGGAAATAGCAAAGGCTATGGTTTTGTGGAGTTGGAATCTGAAGATGTTGCCAAAATAGTGCTGAAACGATGAACAACTACCTTTTTGGCGAAAGACTCTTGAAGTGTCATTTTATACCACCTGAAAAAGTACATGAAAAACTTTTTAGAGAGTGGCATATGCCATTTAAAAGGCCATCATATCCAGCAGTGAAACGGTATAATCAGAATCGGACACTTCTTCAAAAGCTACGGATGGAAGAGCGATTTAAAAAGGAGAAATCACTCAGGAAGAGATTGGCTAAGAAGGGAATTGATTATAACTTCCCTTCACTGGTCTTACATAAAAATGAGGAAAGTGCTTCAAACACTGGTCCTCGAAATTCCAGAAAGCACCAGGCTTTACGTAAGAAGAAGAAAAAAGAGGCTTTGGTCACTCCTAACAATCCTGAGAAGACTGTGGATAGCCAGGGCCCCACGCCGGTTTGTACACCAACATTTTTGGAGAAACGAAAATCTGAAGTGGCTAAAATGAATGATGATGATAAAGATAATGAGATAGTTTTCAAACAGCCGATATCTGGTGTAAAAGAAGAAACAAAAGACACTCAGACGCCTACAAGCTCAAGGAAAAAAAGACGAAAAAAAAGCAACCAGTAATTCTGAATGTATTGTGTGTGATGGTTGCTCTGAAAAAGGTGATTTTATTATGGAGGCTGATTCTTTGTATTTAACTAGATACGGTGGAATGCATTTAGTAACAAGATGGTTGGAGAAAAAAACTGTCAATTCAAGTCAGCAGGGAGAGCAGTCAGTGATTTTGGCTTCCCGCCCTCGCAGAAATGCAGGGGTGAGCACCAGCTCACAGCAGTCCGGCTCACGCTGCCTGTGTCCTGTCTCTACGGCTCTCTTCAGCTTTCATAGCTGCCTTTGGTTGCTCTGCCTGGGTAGCTTAAGTACTAGGCTGTAGCCTTTGTTGTTACCATCAAATAAAGAAAATAAAATCTTTATTAAGTGACCATGTAAGTGGTTCTCTGTTAGACCCATCAGATGGCTGAAACTGGACATTAAATTGTATGAAGAGTGAGAAGGCAGCGTCACTATTAATAGGGATTCATTTATGTATATGTGATCATGTTTACCAGTGTTAAGTTAGTTTGGGGTGGGCTAGCATGGATTAATTAATAACTACACCCTGTATCAGTATCATCAATCTGGAATTAGACTTCAAGATTCAAGCAGTGACCACCAGGTAAACTTTTTCTATATTTTTTTGTATGCAAGGGGGACTTGGGTGTCTTGAAGTAAAATTGTTGGTTTTCGCCTTTTCAACTATCTTTAAGTTTCTGATGCTCTTGAAATATGCTTTTGTATCAGCTAATTCAGGTTCATTAAAAACATTCATTGCCACCAAAAAAAAAAAAAAAATTAATGGGTAAGTAAAAATAGACTACTAAAAATTCACAGATTCCAAAAGAAAGAAAGGAGAAACAAAGGAACAGCATAGATATAGAATTTCCTTTAAGAAATTAAAAATAGAACTACCACATGATCCAGTAATCCTACCTCTGGGTACATACCCAAAGAATTGAAACCAGGATCTTGAAAAGATATCTGCACCCCATGTTCATTGCAGCATTATTCACAATAGTCAAGATATGGAAACAGTCTAAATGTCCATCAACAGATAATGGATAAAGAAAATGTGGTATATACATACAATGGGATATTACTCAAAGTTAAAAAGAAGGAAATCCTGCCAATTGCAACAACCTGGATGAACCTTGAGGACAGTATGCCTGTATGCTTCCCATGCCGTCTGGGATGCCTTCCTCCTTCACTTCCCTGATAGCACTAACCTAATGCTGTGTATCCAACTGCCCCACTGTCTAGCAACAGCTGGACATCCTCATCTGTGCTCCTTCCACACTCTGTAGGTGTCTCTGCCCTAGCCTTAGAAGATGGCCTTGGTTTACTTATTTACATGTCTGTCTCCCCAGGAGGCGTGAGAGAGAGGGCTAGATCTACAGGGCCTTGGCATGTAGCACTTATGCGTAAAAGCATAGAGAAGAAAACAGAACTGAAGAAGAAAAGGTGAAAATGGTATTGTTTCTCATGTATATCATTTATATAGCGAGAAAAGAAATGTGCAATATAGAACAAACTCTCTCCTTTAGAAAATACAAAAACAGGCACCAAACTGAAACAAATAAAAACCAAGAAGAATTTTTGGCAAAGGTTACTAACCTGTTGCTAGATAGGTGGTCCTGGATTATTTAGGTTGTCCCAGTATAATCATGTGAGCCCTTAAAAGCAGAGAGAAAAGGCAGAAGAGGAAGTCAAGGAGATTGGAAGCATGTAAAGTACATGTGGAAAGAGAAGTAACTGAATTCTGACACTATCCTAAATCTGTTTGGTAGTAGATTCTTCCCTCCAGAAAGGAACAGCCTTGCCCACACCTTGCTTTGGACTTGCGACACCCTAAGCAGAGGATTCAGTAGAGCCGTACTGTGCTTGGACCTCTGACCTACAGAAGAAACAGTGAGAAAACAAATAGTGCTGTTTTAAGCTGTATTAAATTTGTGCTAATCAGTTATGGCAGCAAAAGAAAACTAATACATTTCTTTCGTTGTCAACCCATATGTAAGAGCTAATATCTTGTTCACTCCACAAATGAGAGGTTAGAGAGGCAGAGTTGGGGTATAAGCCCACACCATCTGGTTCCAGAGCTGCTCCTAAGCCCTGCTCTAGAAACAAACAAACAAAAAACCTCACTAATATTAAGGTAAGCTCTGAACAAGAAATCAGTCCAAAAATCTGTATTCCCTTTTCCTGACAACCTGAAAGACAGTCAGTTAGGACCAGAGACAGTGAATGGCTTTTCCAGTCACACAGCAGTCAGGTGGCAGAGGTGGGCACTGCTACGTCCAGTTTGCTGTCCTGTCCCCTGCACCACAGTGTTTATGGAGCCCCAGTTAAGGGGCCCTGCTTTAGAGCATTTTATACTTCTTTCTACTCTGTGCTCCCAGCATTATCAACCCACAGTCTTCAGGTCTGTGACCACTGGGATATTCAGCCAGTTTTGCTCTAATATTACTTCTGTTACTGGCTATTGAGCCCACGGTGCTTCAGAAAGATTACTTTGTTTTCAATACAACTGGGGTACATTCAGTTTAGCTATATTTCATTATTTTTATTTCATAAGAGACTCTAAATTAAATTAGAGTTGACATTTTTACCATCATTGAAGAATTAATGTTGGGGGAAAAAAAAACGTGATAATAATGATGTTCAGTGTTGAAGTGTAGATTGGGGATCACTAGATTACATGTGATGTTCATTATGTTTATTGCTAAATGTATTACCACCCTCCTAATTCTGGATGTAAAGTAAGCGCTTAAATCTTTAAACAGCTGCACTGTAAAATTTTAGATGCTTGCCTGAAGATAACATAATTATGTGTGTGGTTTTTTTATCATCTAAGTGTCTGCACCAGTTCAGGAGGTTGTATCTGCGGAGGACCCTCGAATTAAGCTGGAAGCCTCCACAGAAAGTTTCTCTGCATTTGGAGAGATTCTTCACCACCTGGGGTTTGCTAATAGTTTTTCCTGAAAATAATACAAAGACGTGTCATTTATCATGACAAGTGATCCAAATATTTATCCACAGTTCAACGACCCCTTCCCCATGACATTCCTTCATTTTCAATATAGCCCACATACTTGGCCTGTTTGTCAGCTACGGAAATGCACCGCTCAAGTCTTCTGTTATAGGTTGGAACACTGACTGACGGCTCCAGCTACCGTCCTCAGAACACAATCCTGAGATTGCAGACTGCTTCTAGCCATTGACTGAGCACTGCAGGCTACAGATGCAGGTCCACTCCCACGAGACACAGGACTCTTCTAACAGCTTCGGCTCAAGGCTTCCCTTTCAGAAACGTTCTCAGAACTGGGTTGCAGTCCTGGATTCTTCCTATCCAATCCTTTTTCCTTCCCCTCCATCCCAGTAATTAGACCTGTATCATGATCTGATCACTCTTCTTGGCTCAGTAAGATTTCATCAATAGTCACTAGAGCTTTTAGCTGTGAATGTTCAAGCTTTTAAAAAGAGTAATCTACAATTCTAAATGCATAGCCTTTTGCCCTTAACTAATTTCCTCCTTACCCTTCTAGAATATGGCTTTGTTTTCATAGTACTTCATGCATCCAAGTGTTACTATATTTTGTATGTACTATTTAGTATTATTCAAAATTCCCATACTAAATCTCAGAGTCTACCTTTGGTCTAAATAATACATTAAGTGCATGGACCACATCTTATATGGATCTGTCTGTGCACGTAGAACTGTGCCTCGAGCACAAAAACACCTCAATGACTTAATGTTTCCTGAATGGGTAATGGATAAGTGACATCTCAAATGACACCTGAAACTCCAAAATCTCAGTATTGGCGCCATTCATTTCTGTATCTGTCACTTTCTCATGAGCCACAGTATAAATAAAATCTGCGTATGCTACCACAAGCTGCCCCAAGTCCCTACCTAAAAACATTAGAATTGCCATGAGGAAGGATGGAAACAAGGGCCTGGGGAATGAAAGGCAGGTGTGGTTATTCCTTTTCCCTTTTTGCTGAGGTAATTTAAAAAAAAAATCTACTAGTGCTTTCATTTACCACAGAAGTAATATTTAGAGCCTTGAGAAAGATTCTTGACAGTTTGAATATTACATCTTCTGGTTTAATGCTTTAAAACTGTCTCAGAGTTTTAGAATTAAACTGTACTTTATTTGAAAAGACAAGCTTTGCTAATTTAAATAAAAGTCTATTATTTGAAAAAATTTTTTTGCAATTTTTTCTACACTAGATGTTGGCCACTTAAAAATATTAGCATTTGATTAGAAATATACACACAATGTTTTGTGCTTCTCACACTTTCAGGAGAATGAAAAAACTATTCAGCTACTTTAAGAAATTACGAAAAAACTGAAAAGGAAATTGAACTTCAGAGGTCAAAAGGAAATTTGTGACCTTTCTCTACTCACTTGGCAACGGAGGCACCCAGAGATCATGACTGGTGCAGGTTACTGAGCTGGGCAGCGACCAGACCTGAGCTAGAATTTAGGTCTCATGACTCCTGGTGAAGTGCCTTTTCTATCTATGTGCCCTGGAGCCTGCAGGGAGATTATGGAGGAAGGTGAGACTGTATGGGGCAGAGCAGAACTGCTTTCATCTGTTTTCTATAACATGTGTCTACATACAATTTCATCTGAAGAAAGGGGTTTGAACCTAACAAATTGCACTTGATCCTTTAAAGCTGCAATGCTTTCAAATTAAGGCAAAATTCAATTACTGGCATAGTATACATAGAAAAGTACACGTGGCTTATCTCTCTAGAAAGGAGAATATATACAATACCATGAGTATCTCAGAAGACAATTAAGGCCTCAGTGTAATTCTCTAAATGTAAGCAATGGATGATTTTGATCTTGTCAACATTTTTTTTTTTTTTTTTTATGCTCAGTGCTAATTGGGTTATCCTGGATGGTGAACTATCTCAGCACAGATTCTGCTTAGAGAGTCTGCTTCTTACTGGCTTGAGGCCAAGTCACTTTGCTCAACCAGCAATATGTTTCCCATTTTGTTTAAGTACTTGGACTATGCCCTTCTATTTTGCATTGTATTTATCCTCTTGAGTAAGGAGAATAAAAGAGAGAATCTAATAAATAAGTCTGCTACTTGATCTGCTCAAACATTTAACTTCTTTAGGTTTCCTTAGGAGGTGACTTCTTTTTCTTCTCGTTGATTCTATCTTTTCATAGAATGCATTGAATGGGTGAATTCTCTTTTTTTCTTTTCTGATTCTTTATTTCCTTGCTTAAACAGAGAAAGTTTATATTTTAATTGGGTAAGTACATTCAAATTGACTTAAGTGGCTAGAACACATATGGAGAGTAAAATGATACACATAGTGAAGGAAAATTGGGTGATCTAGGCTTACACGTAAGTATATGCATTGAGCAAATATTAACACTGCCAGAATCATAGCAGCTTTCCTACCTAATGCTTGTAATTTTGTAATCTAACACCTTTTATCCCTTTTTCTCATGGTTGATTAGAATTTCCCTGGAAAAAATTTTCACATATTAAAAGACTTGTCATTTACAGGTGTCTAACAGAACGTTAAAGGATATCAGCAAAGTAAACTAATTTGGTAATACGCAGAGCACATTCTCTAGAAAATCTGCCATATGCTGGGAACAGAATGCTTAGTTTAAGCAGGAGTCATTGCACAAATAAGGGATAAAGGTTGATATTAGAAGCCAGCCAACACTCTGATTTAGTGCCACTTTCCTGGAGCCATAATGGTCTAGTGATAGCATTTTCCCAGTAGACAGCAATGACCCCAGTGGGACCTTCCCCTTAGGCTTATTCCATTTGCTGTTGGTAACATACTGTGCTCTGAGTGTGTAATTCCTATGGGAAGAGTCAAATAGAGCTGGAAAAATGCTCCCGGAAAAAGACTGCTTGATTGGAAAATCAAAACCCAGGAAACACGCAGAAGTGATGCAAGAGCAGAATTGGGTATGAGGTAGGAGATAGATGGGTCCCTGGGCTGGACAGCTGGTGTTTGTCAAGTGGAGTAAAACTGAAGCTTTGTTCTCACCCAGACACTCCAAGGACAAAGCTACTGGCAGAAGCTGAGCACTGCTGAAGTAAAGAGATAAGATGACCACTCCTAAGGTCAAGGAAAACTTCCCTGTCTGCACATGTGCAGGAAGGCTCCTTGAGGGTCAAAAAGGGAGGGGGTGCCATCCCATAATATGTGTGGATATACCCTCACAGGCCTCTGTGGTGGGATCCATCTTAGCAAAAAGTTGCACACACATGTTGGAGAGGGTCCTAGGACCAGTCAGGTGTGAAAAAAGAAACAAGATAATTGGCCAAAGATAAACAAAGAGCCGGAAGGACTGTCCTATATAAGTGATTTAAATCACCTCTTTTCTGTGCTCCTCATTCAGGACACTCCCACTCCTCTCTGGGGGTGTATCTCTGCCTTGCTCTGTCTTAAATAAACAAAGCGTTTCTCTGTGTGCTCTCGCACATGTTATGTTGTGTCTCTAATAATAACCTTTGCGACTGTTTTTATAGTTTTTGCCTCCTTGAAACATTTTTGCTTTCAAATGGGGAAAAGAGCTAGGGCCACTTGGCTTCTAGCCTCTAGCCCCCGGTGGTCTAGTGGCTAGGATTCCTGGTTTTTGTCCAGGTTACCCAGGCTCAGTTCCTGGGCAGGGAACTAAGATCTCTCTTCAGGACCACTCACTGCTCTCTCTCTGAGATCAGGTATAGTGCCAACTTGCATTTTCCTGCTGGGATCCTGAGGGCACTTGAGCCTCTGAAAGGGCACCAGGCCCTGCCTTCCCAGGAAGAGCTGGACTTGTGTTGATGCAGGAAGATAGCCCTCCACACCGGGCGTGGGTTGCTGTGACTGCTTCTCCCAGGGCAATTCCTGAAGAAGGGTGGGAGGTAGCAACAGGTTATGATGCCTTCCGGGTCTCTCTTTTCCTGGATGAGGTAAGTCCTGAGATCGGCCAAGAGCCCCAGTGTGTGCTGCCAGAGAACTGAAAAAGAACTCTCAACATAACAACTCCTTGCAAACCCTGTACCAAGAGGTGTCACCAACCCTAGCATGACTTCTGGCAGCCCAAGGCCACAGCCCTGGGACAATCCTTTTTAGTACCTGTCTGATAAAGCTCAAGACTTTCAAAAGACCTTACCACTTTTTCTAGCCAACACTGGACGATAGGTCCCTGAGTCCCTTTTCTTTTCTTTTTTTTTTTTTTTAAATTTTACTTATTTATTTATTTATTTATTTATTTATTTATTTATTTATGGCTGTGTTGGGTCTTCGTTTCTGTGCGAGGGCTTTCTCCAGTTGTGGCAAGCGGGGGCCGCTCTTCATCGTGGTGCGCGGGCCTCTCACTATCGCGGCCTCTCCCGTTGCGGAGCACAGGCTCCAGACGCGCAGGCTCAGTAGTTGTGGCTCACGGGCCCAGCTGCTCCGCAGCATGTGGGATCCTCCCAGACCAGGGCTTGAACCCGTGTCCCCTGCATTGGCAGGCAGATTCTCAACCACTGCGCCACCAGGGAAGCCCCCTGAGTCCCTTTTCTTAGAGCATTTACTAAGAAAATTTTACAATTATAAATCTTCCTCTGTTCCTTTGAGGTATATTCATAGGTATCTCCATCTCCTACAAACCAGAAAGGTCTTTTTCAAGGACCTGAAAGCCATTCCTTCAAAATGTAATCATTAGGAAGTATAGGGACTCTGCCTCCCTGTCTCTGGGGAGGATAAAATCCTAACTTTGGTAACTGCCATCTAGCAGACACAGTTGGCCCAATCACTTTCACTGACAAACCCGATTTACTTACTTACCTTTTGTGATTTTTTTTTAACCTCCCTGACTGTACTTGAGCCCCTGCTTACTCCCCCTCCCCGCTCCCTCATTCTTCCCTTAAAATGCCCAGTCACCTCTGGACAAATTGGAATGGAGCTCAGCTCTTCCCCATACTGTCAGGTTACTGAGTAAAATCTCACCCATGACCAGGGAAAGCATCCAGATAGTGACACTTCTTAGTTCCAGAATCAGTTGTGACATTTTAGCACATTTTAGATGTTCTAAGACTCAGCTCAGAAAAAGGGGAAGTAGCAAGGGAGTTTGAGGGATATCTCTGCACTTCCAAAAGAAAAATAGCAATTATATCTCTTGCGTTTAAAATACTCAAAATATACATTGATACTTCAAACCGGCAAATTACTAAGCTACTGATTTTATTAATTCAATTTTCTCTTCATGGCAGGAAACATGTCTTCTTGGTGCTACATATTATTCCCAGGAGAGTGTTGGACAAGTGCTAAATAGACATGATCTAAATTGAATTGAAATCTTTTATCTTACTAAAATATGCACAACGTTTGAAAATGATAAAACCAGAAAAGCAAACATCTAAGGTTTTCTTAATAGTAATGAAGATATCATACTCCATAGCTCAACTTTTTCTTGATTTTTCTTGGGGTAGAGGAATGTGAAGTCTTTCTTCAGCTTTACCTTTTTACGCAGGAAGATCAAAGGGCATGCTGGGATATTAATCAACCAGTTTTAATTATACACATAAATGCAAGCTACATGTGAGACCTCACGATACATAATTAGGCAAATACATTGGCATTTATTTTGTCAATGAGGTCATTTTTCCTAATGGAGATATTATTTTCATTTCCTTAAGTAGATGGAAGAATATTACCTGCATGAAGTTGTAGAACAGAAGATTAAGTCCAGAGAGGGTGGCTCTCTGTTGTTGAGTGGTGAGCCTGAGAGGGCACACCGATACAATACTTCAGTGCGTGGCGTCAACAGTGCGTGTGTGTGCACGTGCGCGTGTGTGTCTGTTCTCTGCCTCTCCTTTCCTTTTGTCATTGATTCCTTTTTTTATGAGGCTCTGTGCTGATGGGAGGATTTTAGTTGCTCTGACCAGGAAAAAGAAAAGCCCACCAACAGTGGATCACTACTGCAATTATTGACCTTCAGAACATATAGGCTGACCATTAACAGGCCATGCATGAATTTGATTGTGCAGTTCACTGTTCCCAGCAATTGGGCTGCGTCAAAATCTGTGTAACGAACGTTGTAGCTGATTATATCTAATCCAAAAGAGGATCATATACATTTTGCCTCATGTTTTACAAACAGAAGTACAAAAGGAAATTTTGGGGAAACTTAAAATCAAAATAAAGTACATGGGTATTTATGGAAGATACATTGGGTTCCTAGCACTGACCTATTCAGAAGAGAACAATACATATTCAAAAGCCCAAGAATTAAGCCTGACTGCTCATGAAGTTCAGGCATTATTGGTGAGACAAATCATACAGAAATATTACCGAGAACAATGTAGGTATTATTTTCTGGAAAGATGAGGAAGGACTGGATTCATTGTATGGAAGAGAAAGTGGAATAATCAGTTGATGGTGAACAAATACTCAGTTGCCTTGGACCCTGGGCAGGTTCAAAATAGAGGCATGTGAAAAAATAGTCAACCCTTGTGGGAACACAGTGCCCCATTTCTCCTGTTCTACTCCTGTCCTGGTTAGGAATGATACTGCTGTTGGAGAGGTTCTTGGAGACACCCTCATAGAAAGGTAGGATTTGAGTAGAACCTGAAGGATGAGTAAAATTTAGATTAAAAAAAGAACTAGTCCTTCCAGATACAAGTTATGGTGTGAGCAAGGATGAAGAGGGACACATTTTAAGGTAGGTTTGGTTTAGTGATTTGTAAGAATAAAATTGATTGGGGCTAGTTTGTGGCATCCATCTGAATGTGGTATTTTTCCTCTGCATTATTCCGCCAGTTCTTGCTGTATTCATTGTGCCTCACATTCTGAATGGCCTCTGTTTTAAATATAGTAAGTCCCCTACATACAAACCTTCAGGTTGTGAACTTTCAAAGATGTGAACGTGCGTTCCATCAACATCAGGCATGAGTGAAATTGCAGCTTGCCCTCCGTCTCCTATCGCTGACGATCCTTCAGCTCTACCATCTCCCACCTCCTCTCCCTCCTCCAGTCAGTAACTCTTCTTGCCTGTTCACTCGATGCCAGCCCCTGTATGCCAGCTGTTGTACTGTACTACTGTACTTTTCAAAAATGTTTTCTTTATCTTTTGTTTGTTTTTTATGTATTATTTGTGTGAAAAGTATTATAAACCTATTACAGTACAGTACTATATAGCAGATTGTGTTAGTTGCGTGCCTAGGCTAAATTTGTTGGACTTATGAACGCTTTCTTGGAATGGAACTCGTTCGTATGTAGGGGACTTACTATATATATATATATATATATATATACCTTTGTTAAAACAATTTCCAATTCAGCACTGATGGGTGCATTTCCATCATTGTGGAATAAGAAGCAAAATTAAGCATCAATTAATATTAATGGACTTGAAGAAAAAGTAAGAAAGACATGACATAGATTTAGGAGTTTTGTGAAATATATGTTTTGAGGAGACTTTTCTATCCGGCTTAGTCATCTTTTTTTTAATTCCTAAATCACTAAACAAAAAACCAGATTGAAACAAAATTGCTTTATCTTTAAAATTCATGGGTCAGCTGAAATGAAGCATGGAGAACTATACAGTGAAGTGCATGGACAAATATTTGAGTGTCTGCAGGAGATCCAGGCCAGGTACTGACCAGGACCCTATTAAAGCTGCAGCCACTTGAGCTTATGACAATGGCCCTAGAAAATGTAGTGAGAGAGAGACCTAAAAATGACAAAGCAAATCAACTAGGTGCTATGTAGGATAGAAGATAGAAGTAGTCTTCTATTTCATTTTTATATCTAATCAATGAGTTTTTGTAAACATTTTTTCTGTTTGAAATTATGAATTTTCAATGATACAAAAATAATTAAGAAAAAAATCTTCCATTGATTTGAACTGCCCAATTTTCAAAATTTAAAGAGATTCTCTGCTCAACCAAACACCAGATGTGGATACCTTGGAACCCCGACGTGGCCTTCTGGTGTGGACCCTGTCCATTTCAACATATCACACTCCAGGTTCAGGTTCTCCTAAGCATAAGGAAGCAAAAATTTCATGATACCACTTTCCTTTCTGCCAGCCACAGATTATCTTTTATTATAAAATGCCCTGGATTCCTGGATTGAAAAACCACCTGCCCACAGGAGCTAGACCAGCTTGTGTTATATGAAGGACACTCGGCAGAACTGAGTTCTACATTTTAGGACCCTTATAATCTGAGTGAATGGGCTGAGATAGATGTTCCTCAGAACACTCTTGGACCTGCCTTTCTTTCCAGTAAGTCACCAGTGGTAGAGTGGAACATTTATTCACTACCAACATTGGCAGGGTTTCATGGAAGCTATTCCAGGCTAGGAGCTTCTGGATGAAAATTGGAGTCTCCCTCCTCCAACACACCTCTTCCCCTTTACCTACAGACTTTTCGTCTGAGCTCTTTAGGAGAAAAAAATCAGATGATGAATTTCTTACAGGCAGAAGCCCCAATTACCACTGTTTAACACAATGACAATGACTTTTCCCCATTACATATGGCCCAGCCCTTTCTCTCACGGCTTTGTCTCTAAACTCCTGGGCTTTATTGCCCTGTAGCTTTCTTGGTAGTCTATGGGCTCTTGGACAAATCCTTTGACTTAATTTTTGCTGGTTATTCAACATATATTTATCTTCAGGAAACTGTAATAGAAAATACACTAGAGAAAGTAGAGCCTATCATAGTTGAGAAAATTATTATGATACCCTGAGTAAGTGTAGAGTATTTGTTTTTGTCTTAAAGTGAATTTGAGCCTTGGGGGGCTGTTTCTGATTGTTTCCTAATAACAGAGCAGAATTTCCATAATGATTTACTATTTCCCTTTCCTCTATGTAAATGGCTTTATCGAGATTATCATACCAAGTGCAAACATTATGCAGAGGATATTACAGTTTCTATCAACCCCCGTTGATAGTCTATAGCTTTTTTGAGTGAGACTGATTGAAGTGTGTTTTAAGAAGCCCTATTAGAGGATGATTGGCATTTAAAAAATTTTTATCTTCACTTATTCCTTTTTCAATATTCTATTTCTTTATGTAGATTCACACTTGTGCTTTATGTTATTTCCTTCTATCTAAAGAACTTCTTTTAACATTTCTTATAAGGCAAGTCTTTTGGCAACAAATTCCCTCAATTTTTGTTTGTTTGAGAAAGTCTTTATTTCTCTTTCACTTTTTTTTTTTTTTTTTAAGGAACTCCTTTATTTATTTATTTATTTATTTATGGCTGTGTTGGGTCTTCGTTTCTGTGCGAGGGCTTCCTCTAGTTGTGGCAAGCTGGGGCCACTCTTTATCGCAGTGCGTGGGCCTCTCACTATCGCAGCCCCTCTTGTTGCAGAGCACAGGCTCCAGATGCGCAGGCTCAGTGGTTGTGGCTCACGGGCCTAGTTGCTCCGCGGCATGTGGGATCTTCCCAGACCAGGGCTCGAATCCGTGTCCCCTGCATTGGCAGGCAGGTTCTCAACTATTGCGCCACCAGGGAAGCCCTCTCTTTCACTTTTGAAGGATAACTTCCCAGGGTACAGAATTCTAGGTTGGTGTTTGTTTTTGTTTTGTTTCTCTCAACACTTTAAATATTTCACTCCACTGCCTTCTTGCTTGCATGCTCTCTGAGAAGTTGGTTGTAATTGTTCCTTTACAGATAAGGTGTTTTCTTCCTCTGGCTTCTTTCAGGATTTTTTTCTTTGTCTCTGATTTTCTGTAATGGAAAATGATATGCATAGGTGTAGGAGTTTTTGGCATTTATCATGCTTATTGTTCTCTGAGCTTCTTGGATCTGTGGTTTGGTGTATGACATTAATTTGGAAAAATTCTCAGTTATTACTGTTTCAAATACTTCTTTTCTTTCTTTCTTTTTTTGGTTTTCCCATTATGTGTATGATACGTCTTTTGCAGTTGTCCCAAAGTCCTTGGATATTCTGTTCTGTTTTTTTCCATCTTTGTTCTCTCTGCTTTTCAGTTTTTGTGGGTTTTATTGAGATACCCTCTAACTCAGCAATTCTGTCAGCAGCCACGTCCAGTCTGCTAATAAACGCATTTCATGGGAGACAAATTTTTACTTCTACCCTCTTAGAGTTTTTTGGCTGGGTCTGAGAATTAAGCTGACATAAGACAGATTAACAGGTGAAAAACATACAAATTTAGATGTTTTACATGACATGGGAGCCCTCATAAGGAATGAAGACCAAAAGAAATAACAGAACCTACATGCTTTTATATTAGGTTGAACAAAGAGACACAAGTGTGAAAAAGTAAATTATGCAGGGAGGTTAAAGGAATACAAGAATTTTTTTTAATCAATGTCTGTTTGTATAGAATTCTCTAGGTCTCAACTTATTGTTTTTGATGATAAGAATGTCACTTATCTTATGGTGCAGAAAGGTCATCTATCACATCAGAATTTCATCTTTAGGAAAAGGAAGAAGGGTTAGAGTGTTTTTCTTGCATTTGCTGTTTTCTAAGTACCTTTAATTCAAAATGATCCTGTGCCGAAGTGGCATATTGGGGGGTGGTATATTTCGCTACCTTTCACAATCAAAGGCACTCTTCATTTCTGTTACAGTATTTTTTTTTTTATTTCAACATTTAAAAAACTGTTTTTCTTAGGTTTTCTATTTCTCTGCTGTGTTTCAAAATTGTTCCTTTCCCCCTACCCCTGCCAAAAGCAGGAGGGGATTTTTCTCTAATACTTACTGTGGGAACCTGGTAGAGCACCTGGAGGTAAATCTCACAATATTGTGGGGGTCCCTAGGATGGGGCCCCCTGGAGGTTTTAACCCTCAGAGTTGTCTGCACCGAGCCTCCAGCAATTCATTAACTGCAGTTGAGGTTTTCCTACCTCAGTACTTGTTCCCACAGCAGTTTTCACTGGTAAATCTCTGCCTCAGCCGGGGAGGGTTCTTTTTCCATTCAGGTTCAAATAGGTGAATAATGAAACCCAAGCTGAAATTCATAGAGCATAAGCTTTATTCAGTGGCCAAAGAATGGAGAAGCAGGAAATAAGCTCACAGATCAACTTCTCGCCCATCTGGCGAGAGGGATTTAATATTAAAGAGTGAAGACAAAGGGAGGAGGAGTGAGACTAATGATGGGGAGGTACATGCATTAGGCTACCAGGGAAAGGGCAGAGCTTTTTCTGAGGGAGGGGTTGCCACACCCTTTTTATCCTTTTCTGGTCCTTAATGTCTGGTACTGGCCAATGGTAAGTGTGTCATTTAATATGCTAATATAGTGAAATCGATGTGTAATGAGACTCAGGGTCTGTTGGAGGTCAGATTTGTTGCCATCTTCGTCCCAGCTGGTTCCATCTGGTTTTTTGTTTGTTCATTTGTTTGTAGCTTCCTTGCTTATATCTGGACCCTTTAATTTAAAGATTTAGGTTAACTCCTGATAAAGGTGGGGATTGCAGGGTTGGGAGCAAGGACAGTCCTGCTAAAGGTGAGGGGGTTGTTGGGTTTTGAGCAAAGACCTGGAGCAGCTCTGGCAACACCTTCTCCAATGGATCCAAGAGGAGTTGTTGATTTTTCAGTCTGTTCAGCTGCTTACTTCTTAGGATGGAGTGGTGACTTCCAAGATCCTCGCATGTAGAACAAAATACCAAAAAAATTTTTTTAATATAAATTATTATTTACCTTATGTAGTGATTAATAAAGATTTAAGAAGAATGAAAAGCCAGTGAGGCCCTGTCAACGCTAAAAATCATTTTAAACAGTGAGATATCTATGTACTGCCATCTCAGGAAAGACAATGCCCTCTAAAACAATATACACTCCCTACACTGCTAAAAATTTTCTGCTCTACTAAAAAATAGAAAAGAGTTTCTACAATTTAAATATATTTTGCTTTGTATAGCTCTCATATTGGTTCATGAATATGTTGTATTCATCTTCTGGGATTATTACAGTTGTCAAAAGACAATAGATGTATTCAGCTCACACAATATGCATATGTTTGTCATGCAGAATATGGGGGGTAAAATGTGTAAAAGACTGAGCAAAATAGGTTAAACATTTCTACAACAGTGCTCCCTCTGTCAGTATCTCCTTATATTTTAGTATCTTCTACATTCATTTATTTTGATTATACATTAGTTTGCAAATAACATTTTGTGATTTTTTTTTTTTTTTTTTTAAATAGTGTCCAAGGACTCAGTAAATAACTAATTATTTCTCAGTGTGTTTGGATTCTGTTTTTACACACTTGTCCTAAACTGAGGCTGAGTATACACTGGAATATAGAGCATCAGGTGTGTGTGTGTGTAGGTGTCCGTTTACCTTTTTTTATAGCTACTTTATTTATTTATTTATTTATTTATTTTTGGCTGTGTTCGGTCTTCGGTTCGTGCGAGGGCTTTCTCTAGTTGCGGCAAGCGGGGGCCACTCTTCATCGCGGTGCGGAGACCGCTCTTCATCGCGGTGCGCGGGCCTTTCACTATCGCGGCCCCTCCCATTGCGGGGCACAGGCTCCAGACGCGCAGGCTCAGCAGTTGTGGCTCACGGGCCCAGCTGCTCCGTGGCATGTGGGATCTTCCCAAACCAGGGCTCGAACCCGTGTCCCCTGCATTAGCAGGCAGATTCTCAACCACTGCGCCACCAGGGAAGCCCCATTTTGTGATTTAAACCTTCCTTTTCCATTGTTTCTTTCCTCAATAGGAAATGATATATTTAGTCCATTGTTTCATGATGGCTTTTATTTTGTTGACATCCCTGAGTTCTTTTGTTTTTCTTATTTTTCACATCATTTTGTTCTAGATAGTACTCTTAAAAACCAAATAGAGTATCATTTTGCTTAAAAGTCAAACAGAGAACAAATAATAATTTACATTTTTTGGTAGGTGGCAGGTTTAGTAAGCAGGGAAACTTACATACAAGGCTTGTCTTGGACAGCTGCAGCCTCGAGATGAGTAGATCTCCATACCTGCCTGATAGAATCTTTTTTTAAATTAATTTTTTTATTGAATTAAAGATTCTTCAAATTCTATAGTGCTTTACAATTTTCAAAAGTTTCTCACACATGATTTCATATAATCCCATAATAACTTTTTTTTCTCCTTACCCCTATATTGCTCCTCTCCCTTCCCCTCCCCATTGCTAAACACTAGTTTGTTCTCTATATCTGTGAGTCTGCTTCTTTTTTGCTTTATTCTCTAGTTTATTGTATTTTATAGATTCCACATATAAATAACATCATACAGTATTTGTCTTTCTTTGTCTGACTTATTTCACTTAGCATAATGCCCTACAATCCATCCATGTTGCTGCAAATGGCAATGTTTTATTCTTTTATGTGGCTGAGTAGTATTCCATTTGTATGTATATACTACATCTTCTTTATCCGTTCATCCATTTTTCGGACACTTAGGTTGCTTCCATACCTTGGCAATTGTATGTAATGCTGCTATGAACATTGGGGTGCATGTATCTTTTTGAATTAGTGGTTTTGGTTTTTTTGGATATAAACCCATGAGTGGAATTGCTGCAAAATATGCTAATGTTCTTACCACATCACTATTTTAACCAAGATATCTAAAGACAATGAAGAATACCAACAAAAGTTGTATTACTAAGTATTTGTTCTTAAATTTGACTACATGTTAGACAGAAACCTGGGAAGCCTAAAAGGAATACTCATATTTGGTTGTCAGCTCCAGAAACTCTGATGTAACTGCCTAGAAGTGCCCCCCAGACAATTCTAACCCGCAGTATTTGGATTTTTTTAACTGGCCTCCCTTTTTCTTATCCAAAATCAGAAAGAGATTGATATTAGCACTGCAGATTTAGACATGATAAATTTCACTATGCATATTACAAAGCCAGTAATAAAAGTGTCAGATGATTTTCTAGGTCTAATGAAGATTCAAGAGATATCAAATCCCTCTCCATCCCCTTTTTCCCCATAGTGTTTCTGAGTTCAGAGAATCCCCAAATCACTGAGCTGTAAAATGAATAAAGATTTCAGACTCTTTTGATGTGACCCACTTTTATCTGTCAACCTACCTTGAAGTTAGCAAGTTGCATTTGTGAATTCAAATGTCAGCTCAATATATGGCTCTGATAGTTACATGCCATTTCCTTTATCTTGTGATACAGATCTGAAGAACTTTAGTCACATCAGAGTTACACTTACTTCACTCCAAAATCTGATTTGACATGACAGAGGAATTTGATTCTCTAATCACAGGTCAGAAAGTGAAGATAAAGGATTAATTCTTAGGGAGCAGCTCCAATTCCAGGATGATCACATTTACAATTTTCAAATAGCTACAGAAGTCTTGAGACTCAATCAATCAATAAAAAGTGTTTATCTGGTACTGACTTGAGTATAGTACTCTGGAGGAAGAGCGGGGGAATAAGAAATATAAATAAGAGTCCTTAATGGCTCTCTGGTCAATTTGGGAAGCTATGAATATACTAAAAGACAGCTAACAGCAGTATGTTACTGATGTGCCAAATGACTTATAAAGACAATAAATCCTGTGTGTTAATCTCTTTTTTTGGAATAGACTGCTTTGGTAAGAAAAGTTCTGCAGAGGCTTTAGCATGGGAATAAATAAAACTTTAAAAATACCCTGTTACCAAGAATTATGACTCAAGGGTTCTCTTTTGAATAATTGTCCAAACCCAGTTGCCTGTCAGAGGCTGACTAAAGACAAATTGACTGACTTCAGTGGATCAGTCAATCTCAGGAGCAAAAGAACTCCTAGAACCAGATGAAATAAGCATAAATGAGTAAACATAATGATCTCAGCAATTGATGCTGCCAGTGTAAGTTAAATGATGTATATTTCAACAACTTATGATAAAAGCAAAATAACCTTAAAGCCATATACAGTTTCATTAAGAGAAATCTACAAAAATAAATGTTAGATTTTTAAATAGCAGACTGCACTTTAGGTCTTCAGACCTTACCTTACCTTAATTTCCTACTCTCCAAAACCATCCATTCAAATAATCAGACAATAAAAATTATTTGATTGCTTTTCTGCATGCTATGAACAAACAACACAAATGTGAGCAAGGTAGAGTCTTTGAACTCTAGATTTTCACAACCTATGCTGAGGATAGAAACTGCTACCAATTTTACAGTTTGAGAGGGCTCTCATGAGCTTGGAACATAATAATATGGAAACACAGGGGATTTCTACAGTTTGCTGAGAATATAGTCAGAGAAGATTTCCCATGGGAGATGAGACGGTGCTGGGATAAAAGTGAGGGTATGGAAAAAAAAGGCTTTTCTCAGGCAGACAAATTGAGGCTGAGGCATTGCCAGGAATCAGAAACAACAGGGTGAAGGCCTGAAGTACAGTATTTGCTGTGCCTTGGCCAGTCTTTAAACATTTGTCTAAAAGGTGAAGCAATTGTGAGTCATGGAGCTGCAGGGAGGACACCACAGCTTTGCAGAACCTTAGGAAAGCTAGATTCACTTTTCTTCTATACAAACTAGAAATGATTTTGCCAACCAAGTCTGAAAAATAAAAATTTTAAAACCCAAGCATTCTATAAAGTAAAATAGAAAAGCATAACCAAGCATGATCTGTTTCTGAGTTTTTTCATTAATAATTTTTTACAGCTTTAATGAGATATAATTGGCATTCCACAAAATTCCAATTATATGTGTATAATTAAATGATTTTAGTGAATTTATAGAAATGTGCAACCATAACAATCCAGTATTAGAACGTTTCCACCACCTCAGAGAATTCCCTTGTGCTTATTGACAGTTAACTCTTGCTCCTACCCTCAGCCGTGGCTGCAAATGATCTTTCTACATCTGTAAGCTTGCCTTTTATAGACATTTCATAAACATGTAATCTTATAATATGTGACATTTTGTTTCTGGCATCTTTCACTTTGCATAATGTTTTTGAGGTTCATCCAAGTTGCAGCAAGTTTCAGTAGTTCTTTCTTTTTAACATACTCCACTGTATGCATACACCACATTTTGTTGATCTATTCAGTAGTTGATAGGCATTCATATTGTTTCTAAATTTTAGATATTATGAATACTGCTACTATGAATACTCATATACGCAACTTTGTGTGAATACACGCTTACATTTCTTTAGGGTAATACCTGTAAGTGGGACTGCTGAATCTTATAATCAAGGCATGTTTACCTTTAAGAAATTGTTTACAAAATGACTATGCCATTTAAATTTTCACCAGCAATGAAAAAAGGTTCCAGTTTCTCCACATCATTGTGAATCCTTGCTATTACTGGTCTTTTTGTTTTGTATGTGTAGTGGTATCTCATGGTGGTTTTAATTTGCATTTCCCTAATGAGGAATAATGTTCAGCATCATTTCTTGTACTTATTAGCCATTTATATATCTTCTTTGATGAAATATTTTTGAACTATTTTACTCATTATTTAATTGGATTACTTGTCTTCTTATTTTTTTTTAATTTTTATTGGAGTATAGTTGCTTTACAACGTTGTGTTAGTTTCTGCTGTACAGCAAAGTGAATCAGTTACGTGTATACATATATCCCCTCTTTTTTAGATTTCCTTTGCATTTAGGTCACCACGGAGCAATGAGTAGAGTTCCCTGTGCTTTACAGTAGGTTCTCATTAGTTATCTATTTTATACATAGTAGTGCATATACGTCAATCTCAATCTCCCAATTCATCCCACCCCTCCTTCCCCCCTTGGTATCCATAAGTTTGTTCTCTACATCTGTGTCTCTCTTTCTGCTTTGCAAATAAGTTCATCTGTACCATTTTTCTAGATTCCACATAAAAGTGATATTATATGATATTTGTTTTTCTCTTTATGACTTACTTCACTCTGTATGACAGTCTTTAGGTCTATCCAAAGACTATCGGCACGATTTCATTCCTTTTTATAGCTGAATGATAGACCACTGTATATATGCACCACATCTTCTTTATCCGTTCCTCTGTTGATGGGAATTTAGGTTGCTTCTGTGTCCTGGCTATTGTAAATAGTGCTGCAATGAACATTGGGGTGCATGTATCTTTTTGAATTATGGTTTTCTCTGGGTATATGCCCAGGAGTGGGATTGCTGCAACATATGATAGTTCTATTTTTAGTTTTTTGAGAAACTTCCATACTGCTCTCCATAGTGGCTGCACCAGTTTACATTCTCACCAACAGTGTAGGAGGTTCCCTTTTCTGCACATCCTCTCCTTCTTATTATTGAATTTTAAGTATTCTTTATGTATCCAGGATGCTAGTTTTTTTCAAATAAATTATATGCAAATATCCTCTCCCTAGCTTCAACTTGTCTTTCCATGTTCTTAATGAATCTTATGAAGTACATAGTTTTTAATTTTGAAGTCCTATTTATCAAGGTTATCTTACATTGGGTCATGCCTTGATGTTGTATAGAAGAAATCTTTGCCTAACTCAAGATCACAAAGACTTTCTGTCTTTTGTTTTGTTTTGTTTTGTTTTCCCTGGACGTTTTATAGTTTGGCTCTTACATTTAAACCTATGAGGCATTTTGAGTTAATGTCTGTATATGGCCTGAGGTAAGAACCTAAGTTCCTATTTTTCACATGTGACTATCCAATTGTTCCAGCACCATCTGTTGAAAATGCTATCATCTCCCCCATTGAATCATCTTTGTACCATTGTCAAAAATCAATTTCCATAAATGGAAGGATTTATTTCTTGACCTTTGATTCTGATTTGTTAGTGTATGTATCTTGATGACTGTGCCTTTAGAGCAAGTTTTGAAATCAAGTAATGTAAATCCTCCAAATTTGTTCTTTTTCAAAATGGGTTTTGCTATTCTAGGTTCTTTGCATTTGTAGATAAATTTTAGGACTACCGCGTAAATTTTCACAGTAGACCTGATGAGGTTTTGATAGAGATAGTATTGAATTTATAGCTTAATTCAGAGGGTATTGCCATGTTGACTGTATTGAATCTTCTGATTCGTGAATATGAAATATCTATTCATTTATTTAGATCTTCTTTAATACCTATAAGCAACATTTTTGAGTTTTCAATATGTACATTTTTTATTTCTTTTGTTATATGTAGTCCTAATTATTTTATTCTATTTGAAGCTATTATGAATTAAATTATTCTTTAAATTTTATACTTGGATTGTTTGTTGCTAGTACATAGGAATACAATTGTTTTTTGTATATTGATTTTATGTGTTGTGACCTTGCTAATTTTATTAGAGTGTTTTTGTGAATTCCCTGGGATTTTCTATTTACAGAGATATATAATCCAAATTAAAGACACTGTTATTTTTTCCTTTTCACTTTATGTGCTTTTAATCTATTCTTACTTTTATGTCCTTTTACTGTATTAGTTAGAATCTCCAGTACAATGTTTAATAGAAGTAACAAAAAAAATCATTCTTGCCTTGTGCCCAATCTTAAGGGAAAACATTCAATATTTCACAACTAAGAATGATATTAGTATAGGGTCTTGTAGATTATTTAAATCATGTTGACATTTTTCCCTTCTCATGCCTAGCTTGTTGCAAGTTATTTATTTTTTTATTTTTCAATCATAATTGGGTCCTGGGTATAGTCAAGTGCTTTTTCTATTTCTATTAAAATAATGTAAAGTTTTTTTTCCTTTTCTTCTATTATTATGGTATATTACACTAACGGATTTTCAGGTGTAAACCAACTCTGAACTCAAGTGGATAAACTCCACTTGGTCATGGTACGTAATCATTTTTATATGAACAAACATTAATTAATATTTTGTTAAGGATTTTTGTATTTGTGAGAAATATTGGTCTGTAGTTTTTTGCTGTTGCTGCTTTTCTGAGATATCTTTGTCTGTCTTTGCTATCAGGGTAATTCTGGCTTCGTAAAATGATTTGGGAAGTATTCCTTCTTTCTGTGTTTTCTTAGAGTTTATAAAGGATTGAAATTATTTCTTCTCTAAGTATTTGTAGAATTTCCCAGTAAAACCCCAAGGGTTAGACTTATCTTTGTGGAAAAATTTTTAATTATCAGTTCATTTTCTTTAACTGTTATGGTACTATTGAAAAATTCTATTTCTTCTTGAAATTATGTTTTGATAATTTTTGTTTTGCAAAGAATTTGATCATTTTATCTAAGCTATCAAATTTATTAACATAATGGTGACTGTAATATTCCCTTATAATCTTTAAAATTTCTGTAGAGTAGGTAGGGATGACCCTGTTGCATTCCAGAGTCTGATATTTTTGTCTTTGTTTTATTTACTTGTAGCTTATCTAAGAGTTGCCAATATTGTTGATATTTTCAAAGAACCAACTTTTGTTTGTATCGATTTTTTTTAGCATTTTTATTACCTTTTCATTGATTTCTGCTTTAATTTAATTATTTTATTTCTTCAGCTTCACTTTGGACTAACTTTCCTCTTCTACTTCTTTAAGGTGGAAGCTTAGGTTATTGATTTGAGACCCTTCTTTTCTTATATAGGCATCAAAAGATTAATTTTTTAACTGCATCCATTAATTTTGATATGTTGTGTTTTTCTACTCCTTCAGTTTCAAAATACTTTCTAATTTCTTTGTTATGTCTTCTTTGATCTATGAGTTATTTAAAAGTGTGTTTTTAAGTTTCTAAATACATGGGAGGTTATAAATTCCTCAATTGTTGATTTCCAATTTAGTTTTATTGTGCTCAGAAAACATTCTTTGTATAATTTCAATCCTTTTAAGTAACAAGCTTTTAAATTTAGAGCTATCCAGGATGATGTTCATGGTGGTCTTTTTTTTGGCTGTGTCAGATCTTCTTGATGCACATGGGCTTCTCTCTAGTTGTGGTGTGTGGGTTTTCTCTCTCTAGTTGTGGCATGCGGGCTCCAGGGTGCGTGGGCTCTGTAGTTTGTGGCACACAGGCTCTCTCGTTGAGGCACGTGAGCTCAGTATTTGTGGCGCATGGGCTTTGTTGCCCTGCAGCATTTGGGATCTTAGTTACCTGACCAGGGATCAAACCCACGTCCCCTGCATTGTAAGGCAGATTCTTTACCACTGGACCACCAGGGAAGTCCCTCATGGTGGTCTTGAAAAAATATATATTATTCATCAGCCATTGGGTAGTATATTCTATGTTGGTTAGTTAGGTCAAGTTGGTCAATAATGTTGTTCAAGTCTTCATTCTTCCTAATTTTCTGTATAGTTGTTCTTCCAATTATTGAGAGTATCAAAATCTTTTACTATACTTTTCCATTTGTCTATATCTCCTTTCGATTTTGTCAGGTTTTGCTTTGTAACTTTTTAGGCCCCATTGTTATGTGTCTATAAATTTATAGTTTTTATGTCTTCCTCATTTTTTCACCCTCTTTTTATCTAATGATATTTCTTTTTTAAAGTTCATTTTCTCTGATATTAATATAACCACTCAGCTCTCTTATGATTACTGTTTGTATGGTATACCCATTTCCATCTTTTACTTCCAAACTATTTGTATCTTTGAATCTATGTGTGTGTCTTATAGACTGCATATACATAGATACTGTTTTTATATCTAGCCTAATAATCTTTGTCTTTTTATTGAGATGTTTAGACCATTCACATTGAATATAATTATTGGTATGGTTGGCTTTAAAGATGCCATTTGCTGTTTTCTTTATGTCTCCTATCTTTTTTTTTTCCTTCATTCCTCTTTGACTACCTTCTTTTACTGTAAATAAATATTTTTAGTCGTCTATGTTAATTCCATTCTTGAATGTTTTACTATATACTTTTAGTTATTTTCTTAAGGTTGCTCTAAAGATTACAAAGCGTTTCTTAAGTTGCATCTGAGAAATCATGCTCTAATTTTAAGTTAGATTTTTCAGCTTCCTCCATGTTGGGTGTCCCAGGGAGCTATGAAACTATCTTTTCCAAAATAGAATTTGTCCCAAATTTGAGCTTTGGGGAATGGGGAGATATCACCAGCTTCACTACTGACTCCCCATGTGTACCTCAGGGACTGGAACTTCCCTCATTTTTGACATTCCACGTTCTACTTATAATAACTATCTCATTTATAGGTCATATGTAAGAACCAATGAATAATAAAGTAATTTCTAGAAAGAAAGATCACAGATACCCAAATGAAGCTATCCTTCATATTTTCAGATGTAACTATCACCGCATACATTGTTCTAGTATGAAAGTGCACTCAGTTTTTACCAGTATAGGGAGCCACTCAGACTATCATTTGCTCTATTTAGAGCCTTCATTATAACTCTAACAACTCTGCAAGATTGACAGACATGACCTTGGAACAAATAAAACACTTCCAAGAATAATGTGATTTGGTAGTAACACAAATCCTGCATTTATAATGATTCATATTTAGATTTTGAATGGATTATTCAGTTATAGTATGCTTAGACCAAGCTCTAATGTTGCAATTTTATATTCATGGTAATGAAACAAGCTCTGCCCAGATCCTTGGGGGCTCAATGGTGTTAAAGCAGCAAATCACATACATCTTCCTCCTCTAGTTTACACCATTATGGCATAGACAATTGCTCATACACAGCCAAAAAGGGGAACAGAAAGGGCAGGCTTTAATCTGTATCAATCTCTAACCTCACTGTATTTTTATTATTCAAGACCCACCACTACTAAGTGTATATCCCAAAGCTTACTGAGAAAATGCTAATCGCCTTATGTACTATACAATACACAAGCACTTAGTTTATTAAAATCTAATTCTATATCCATTAGATTTCTATATGTTTTCTATATCCATTTAGGAAACATTTATTGTATCTTTCTATAATTAATTATGCTTCAATATTATAGAAGCAAGAGCATGGATTTTCAATGAACTCTTAGTAGTCACATTGATTAAAGTTAAATTAATGGTATACCCATTAACGACAGCATTAAAGTTCACTGTTTATTTCACTACCTCATCATGAAAACATCAAAGCCAATGTTTGCTAGACTGTTAACATGGAAGAAAGTAGATATGTACATAAGAAAATTAAAGAATATTTTTCCGGGGCTTCCCTGGTGGCACAGTGGTTGAGAATCTGCCTGCTAATGCAGGGGATACGGACGGGTTCGAGGCCTGGTCTGGGAAGATCCCACATGCCGCGGAGCAACTAGGCCCGTGAGCCACAACTACTGAGCCTGCGTGTCTGGAGCCTGTGCTCCGCAACAAGAGAGGCCGCGATAGTGAGAGGCCTGCACACCGCGATGAAGAGTGGCCCCCACCTGCCGCAACTGGAGAAAGCCCTCGCACAGAAACGAAGACCCAACACAGCCAAAAATAAATAAATAAATTTTTAAAAAAATCTAAATGTTGAAAACATCAAGATTTGAAGAAAAAAAAAAAAAAGAATATTTTTCCCCTTGATGAATAGTGGATGTTCATATAACAGTCATATAAAAATGATGTTTACCAGGTTAATTGTTATTGCATTCTGTGTAGTACAGTCATTTTATTGATAATTTGTTCTTCTGCTGTGTGTGTTTCAAAATTTGGGTTGTGTACATCAGGTTAAAAGTGGCTCTTTTTCTAAGATATTTGATCTTCTCATCAAACGTTGATTTAGTTTTGATAGAGCTTACAAATGATTGTCTTAAGTATGAAGTGTCTGAAAGTAATTAATACTATGGATGAGAAGTATGACGTCCACCAGTTGTCTGACCACATAACCCAATCATTTGTGGACATCCTTCTGGAGTGGCAGCTCTTCTCCACCAGCAGAAGCACTGCAGACTGCAGTTTGGAGCTAAAAACCCAGAGTCAGATATAGAATCCCAGCTCTGTCAGGTATTAGCTGTGTAATTTGGATAAGGGAGTAATCCTCATTTTCTCATAATGTTTGGCTTTTAGGGTGGTTGTGAGGACTAAACGACATAATACACATAAAATGCTATAGACCATGTCTAAAACATGGCACTGTTATTAGATACTATAATTATTACATGTGTTATTAAGACAAGTCCAGATCTATGACCTTAAGCACTTGGATGATCTCTGTGGGCCTGAGTTGCCTCATGTGTAAAATACAAGAATTGCATTAAATGAGCTTTTATCCCCTTCTAAGAGAAAAAGTAGCATCTGACATCCAGAAACTGATTTAGCCTCATGCTTAAACCTCAAGGTTACTACAAACTGACCTAATGCTTATGACTGAACCATGTTATTTTTCTGTTGTACACACACACACACACAATGTCCACTTGAGATAAGATGACATGCAACTCACAAAATATCATACATTCCCTATTTTGCTAAATGAATGACTGCTACTCTTAACCAATAACACCTTTAACTTCACTATAATCTACCCTCCCTTTAGGTAAAATTTATTGAGATAATCATAGACTTGTTCTCTGATTTCTGACAACATTCAACCCAGAGTAGCCCCTGCTTCCTTAGACCATCTCCCAAATTACCCAACCAAAATGCAATCATATGTTAGGTACGAACACCCTCTTGCTGAGATACCCCACAGTTCCCCATGGTGTGTGTTTTCCCTCACTGCAACAAGTAATGAACCCAACTTATTCAACTCCAGATGTTATTGGTGGTCTTTGGCTAAAGGACATTAACAATTATTTTTAAGTAATCACTTAGAGCTCTGCATCATCTCACTCATCACCCCCTATCTCCCGTGATCTTCTCCTCTCTGATGTCCAAGTGGAGTCAACCCTTAGCTGTATGGATACCTAGTCGCATCTCTATCACAGTGTTATTGGCTTTGGTGGGGAAAGGGAGGAATCATGGATGTATCCTGAAAGGCCACAGAAATGATTTTACTACATGGTTTAGAGGTGAAATTCTGCTTTACAATTGTCCCCAGTTCCTAAGTTCCCATTCCTAAGGGCTCTCTTATAATAATTCTGCATTTGTAGATAGATAACTATTGAAAAGCTCAACAACAATAACAAAAAAATAGAACAAAACAAAACAGATCCCTCTAATAATCAAAACTGAAGAAAAGAGGACAATTTTAAATTATTAAAATCTAGGACATAGAAATTGGTTGGGTTTTCAGGACTTCTCAGTTGCTCATAGCTGGCAGGAGGAGTTCACAGCCCTTTCCTTTCCTGTGCTGTTTTGCCCCATAAAGTCTTCCTCTGCTTTCCTCCTTCTCTGTCCCCATCCCCATATGCAGTTCTTTTTCTTGGCTTCCTTCTCTGGGTCTCAGCCATCAGTGTTCCTTCCCAAACTGGTCTCTCAGTCACTGTCTGGGACATGCCTCTGTCTGCCAGGACCTGGGAGCACTGAAGGCCTGGAATTCAGCAGAGGTGGCAGGTCCCCCAGGTAGGTATGAAGGGACAAGTCAGTGAGAAAGAGTGTGAGATTCTCACAAGCATTCCCAAGGGGTAGTGGGGTGATAGAGGTGGGCAGGGGGCAGTACAGTCCTCCCACAGACACAAAGGACTTTGCAGCACTGGCAAATTTCATGTCCAAACTCCCCCCAGAATACTCAGCCAGCCTTAGTAACAGTAGTAAGGGTGGCTTCCTTCACTGTTCACCCTACTCTCCTTTGTCATGAAGCACATAGATTTTGTATGAGTTTAGTCAGAACATCTTCAGCTACTTTTCTTTGACCCTATTTTCCAATTCTCTTATAAGTATCCCCATTAGAGAGCTCTGCACTTAGCAGTTTGTCAGAGGGTCTTCTCCGTGTCCACTGAAACTGTCATCTCAATGCCAGTTCTTACCAGAGATCTTTTCATTCAGTTACATCCTTTTTATTCTCTCACTAGACTTCATTTCTTATAATCTTGCTGGAGATTAAGTATAGACAGCAGTGGACACATGGCAGGGGCCAGGAAGATGGATCAGGTCTTGAAGTTGTATGTTAGGGAGGATCTCATGCTGGCTTCACTCAGCTCCCTCCATCTCTTTTCTGCCCTCTTCTCTGGAGCTTCCCATTTCTCTAGGATTTTGGTAAGTTTCATGAGGCTGAACTGAATGCTCTGCTTGGTGCTCTGCATACCTACTCTCCTCCACCCCGCACCATTCATGCCTAGTCCCCCAGCCCCCTAGACTGACTGGTCTGTAACCAATTTGGGGGATGTAGTTCAGAGATCCGTCACCCTCACTGCTCCAGAATCTTAGTCTTTGCTGTACTGGAAGTCCTGAACTCCAGTGTTCGTCTCCCCAGCCATATGAGACCATCAAATCTCTCAGCCCCCAATTCTGCTTCACTTCTTGGCATCTCACTGCTTACAACTGGCAGCTATCTTGAGGGGAAAGTAGTGGAGAATACTGGACTCGCTATAGTGTGCTTCCCTTTACTCTGAATTTTAAACCCTCAGCACCTGGATGCCTTGGTTGCTCTCTGATATCTTCAAACAGATGTCCCAGTGAACAGTTATGAAAGTCATCAAAATCAGTGGTTAGCAGCAACACCAAATCCTCAGAATAACAAGGTCCATATAGTAATAAACGAACAGGTTTGGGGACAAGGAAAACAAAGATCTAGAAACCAGAAGTCCTCATAGATGGAAAATGACCTCAGTGGCAGGTACATGGCCATCTGCCAGATACAAAGGCAGCTTCTGTGTCTTCCATTTTGATGTTTTCTGAGAGTGAGAAGATGGCCTTCAAGGCTGACAGGAAAATCAGCCCCGCAGGTTTACTCAGATCATTAGGGCAGGAATGCAGGCCAGAGAGTCACAGTCCTTCTTAGAATGGTTCTGCCTGAACTGCCCTGGCACATGGTGTGCATTTTAGGCGAGTAGAGAGCCAACATTTGAATGCTGTCCTAAACATTTTCTATTTAGGAATTCTAAACAATGATTAGACAGCACTTTATGTTTGTGGAGTATTTTTACACTAGAATCACAAAGCCATAACCTTGCTCAGTTTTCACTGCCAGCTTACTTTCAAGTTTTAATGTGGTAAATGTAATCCACATTAATTAATATGCATTTAATTTAAATGCAAAATCATTTTCTTACATTTTCTATATACATGCTTAGGTTTGTCTTAGAGATAAAATATTCAATATACTCAAAAATTTTAAATAAACCTCCAGTATTCTAATATTTTAAAATCTAGTTGGTGGTAAGAAGTAATTTATCATGTTTTTGCAGCAATCACATTGATCTCGCTTATCATTTAAGGCTTAATGATGATTAAGTGTACTTAGAAAATTCAGGAAGACTTTGAGAAATGGACCTTACCTTTCTGTTATGTGTTCAAAAAGACCCTATGATAAACAATTTAAACACTAGCAATTGTTTTCTCCTCTGGTCAGTTTCCCAAAGCATTTGTTTTCTAACAAATATGGTAAACATATAAACATTTCCATTATGAGATACTTAGGGATAGATGTAAATTGGGCATATTTCAGATTTCTAATAAGTTTAGGGATCCTGATTTGAGCAAGAATGGGAGGGTCAGATTATATGCAGTTCTAGCCAGTCATTTGTGAATCCTCTACCACCGTTAAATTAAGACAGTATATAACAAATTTTTTAATTCATAAAACTCTTCATGTTTATGGATAGTCATTAAAAGAGAAGGTAAATTGTTAGTAGTGATATGTGTCCTGCATCATGGTAAGCACTTTGCCTAGATTATTGCACAGCCTACAAAAGAGTCACTGTCAAATCCTACTTTTCAGACAGGGAAATTGAGGCCAAAGAATATTATTTCCCTCATTTTAGAAATGAGCAATCCAAGGCTAAGAGTAGTAAATAGCTTAGGCCATATCTGTTGGAGCAGGGAATTTAATCTGGTCCTTTGGAGCTAGAGCCCAGGGAGATTTTAACTAAGAAGTTGAACAGGGATGGAACCGGGATGGAATGGTTTCTCCCGGTCAAAACAACAAATTATCTCACAGAGGAGGCTTCCAATTTGTATACCTCAACTTAATGATTAGTGAACAAGAGGCTTTTCCCTGAAAAATATCTTTTAAGATTACTATTATTCATCTTATATTTAATAAACATTTAAGAAATTCTTACTATCCTTAAGGTAAAATAGAACAAGATAAAATGCCTGCTTTCAAGAAGATGGTAGACTAGGAGTTCTGTGATATGCACAGAGCAATTAGGAAACCAGGTAGAAAGCAAAAAGGACCTCAAGAGAGTTCCAGAGAAGTAGAGTGACCCATTCTGGGGAATTCTACCATTATTTCCTTCTGGGTTGGGTGAAGTTTTTCTGGAGGAAGCAGCATGGATCTGCACACAAAGATGTGAAGAGGTTCGAGTCTGCCTGATCTGAGGGGCAGAAAACTGGAGCAAGGCGCATATAAAATAAATGATGGGTAGGTCTGTTTGTCTGCAGAGGACTAAAAGAAATTAAGCCTGAAGAGAGGCACTGAAGCCAAATTTAGTATGGCTTTTAAAGCGAAGATAAGAAAATGCAAAGTCATTGAAGAATTTTACCTGGGAAGAAGTGTCAACTAAAAATATTATATATACAATGGATAAAGAACAAGGTTCTACTGTATAGCACAGGGAACTGTATTCAGTATCCTCTGATAAACGATAATGGAAAAGAATATGATAAAGAATGTATATATTTGTATAACTGAATCACTTTGCTGTACAGCAGAAATTACCACAACATTGTAAATCAACTATACTTTAATAAAATAAATTTTTAAAAAAATTCCTTTACAGAACTTTCCTGGTGGTCCAGCAGGTAAGACTCCATGCTCCCAATGCAGGGGGCCCGGGTTTGATCCCTGGTCAGGGAACTAGATCCCGCATGCCTCACCTAAGACCCAGAACAGCCTAAATAAATAAATAAATAAATAAATAAATATTTAAAAAAAAATTCCTTTACAATAAAGGGGACACCTCCTTGCTCTGTTCACCCAAGTTTCCAAGATTTCCAAATTCAGAACATTTGCCCTGTCTCTAGGCTTTCATAACACCCTGTGCATGGCTTTATCTCAGGATTTATAGTATTAATATTCCTTTCCCCTTTATCAAAAAGAAGATAAAAATCAAAAGTCTCAATATTCTTAACCCTAAGATTCCATTAGTGGGGATCAATACTGCTAAAGGTCTATGCAAGAGACCAGAGGAAAAAGTTGGGGTGGGGTGGGGAGTGTGGAGAGATTTAAGAAAGCAAGAAAGGAAAAAGGAATGGAATAGATGCTTTACATAAATGGGGAACACAATGCATGATGCAATTAGCAGGGTAAGGTTGGGATCCATACTTCATAGTGCTTTGTGTGCCCCAGGTAGTCCTCTCATGCTCAACCAGCATACTGAGGCCCAAAATCCAGAAGTTGCGTGTCAAGTGACCAGAGGCCCCAGAGTTCTGATGTGCCCATCAATTGTTGCAAGGATAGGAAAAACATCACATTATATAACAAGACGTGATAAGGAAAACTAATAATCATTTCATCTCGTTTTTAGTCAGGTGGACACACACTTTCAGGATATTAACACTGAAGCATTCATTTCAAAGACATCCATCTCGAATAAACACACTGCCAGCTACACAACTACATAAAGAGCCAGTCCACCCCCCCACCCATGAAGTTTCCCTTGTAGAAAGCCCTGGGTGACCTAGATAACTGACCTCTTGAGTGACCCTGCTTTTCTCTTCCTTCTTCCCTTTTAATTCCTGCTCTAATGTATTAAATTCACCAGTAAAGAGTAAAGCTGTGAAACCCAAGACACCACACTCTCAATCCCAATAAAGGCAAAGACCCAGGTCCTTGTGTTCTCTCTCCACTCGACACCTTGCTGTGTGGCCCCAGATGTGCTAAGTACTCGCCAGGAAGTGAGAAAAATAAACCTTGTTTTTTCAAAGTTCCCTGATGATTGTTGCTGTGGTGTATCCTGCAATCATAATAAGGGCCACAAGGACCAGTCCAGCCACAGCATTGGGTCTGGTTGGGAAATGTCTGTGGGAGTGGCCACAGGCAGCAGTAGAGCCCAGGTGAGTGCCCCAGGTGTTCCTAACCAATGGCATCATTATCAAGCTAAGACTGGCACAAAAGGATACCTTTATATATAACATAGATAAGGGAAAAAAAGTTACAAACCACTATTTTCAGTTCATTATGGACAAATCTTATATCTATTGTATATCCTTCCTAGATCTTTAAATAGTACATTGCATATTAAAGCTCTCAGTATGTACCTTTTAAGATACAATTCATATACAATGCTATTTACCAATTGAAGTGCACAATTCAATATTCTTTAGTATATTCATAGTGTTGTGCAATTATCACTACAATCTAATTTTAGAAAATTTTAGTTCCCTCAAGAAGAAATCATGCACCCATTAGTAGTTACTCCCAATTCTCCCTTCCCTCTAGGCCCTTACATAGATTATTCTACTTTCTGTCTCTATATTTGCCTATCTTAGATAATTCATATAAATGGATCATGCAATAAATGTTCTCTTGTGATTGGCTTTTTTCACTCAGAATAATTTTTTCAAGATTAATCTATATTGTAACATATGCCAGTACTTCATCCTTTCTCGCTGCTCATTTTATTCCAATGTACAGATATACTACTTTTTGTTTATTCATTAGTTGAAGAACATTTGAATTATTTCCACTTTTTGGTTATTATGAATGATGTTGCTATGATCATTTGTGTACAAATTTTTGTGTGGACATATGTTTTCAGTTCTTTTGAGCATATACTTAGGAGTAGAATTGGCAGGTCATATGGTATCTCTATTTTCACTTTTTGGAGAACCAAAAACTGTTTCCCAAAGATAGCCTGGCCTTTGGGGAACAGAGGAATCAAGCAAACTCCAAATTCATATAGCATTGGAGTTACTATAACTCACAACACTTGTATTTTAAGTGAAACACGGGACCTGTGAATGTGAGTCAGATCAAATTTTGGAAAGCAGAGGTAGGGAAAAAATCATAAGATCCAGACAGAACAAGACAAATGTGGTAAAAGAAATGAGTGTGATGCTGGACCCCTGGGAGGAGAAAACTTGTTTTTTCATCTTTATTTTCTTACAACTCTGCTACTGGTAAATTGTAGCTTTTTGTTAGTTTTTTGTTTTGTTCTGTTTTCTGACAAGAAAAACATAATTGGCACTGACACCTAATATACACAGTACTAACCAGACTTGTATTTAAGAACTCTGGGCATTTATGATAGACAAAAGAAATGCCTTTTGAGCACACTCTGAAGCTTGGATAGAAGGTTTCAAGATACTATGTTGTATTCTTTAAGGAGAACTAATATTATACTTTTTGCAGTGCCCATATGCAAATACAGGCGAGATTGACTGCCAGGGCTGCAAACCATAGGAGAACCAGCCCAGGGGCCCCCTGCGGACAATCAGCAAGAGTGCAAGTGGGTGGTTATACATTGTTTCTGCTCATTTCTCCTCTCCTGCTGCAGCTCATTCCCACCCACAGTCTCCCTATCTGGGATTACTCCTTTGGTTTCTTTTAGGAACTTTTTTTCCTTTGGTACCCCTCGTCAGGAATGTTAAGTAAGTTCTCTTTTGGACAATGTGTGCTAAAGCACCTTAGAGGCTTTTAGTGGAAGGATCTGTCTTGGGGGTGTGTAGAGGAAGATTGCACACCTCACTGAGATCTACTGGCCTCTGCAGTGTGTAAGGTGATAGCCATGTTTGGGGGCAGATTGCAAGAAGCCTGATCTATTTGTGGACCTGTTATGCACAAAAATATCTGGTGAGTTAGGAGGTAGCCAGGGAGCAGAAAACCCAACCATCTACAGATGAGGATTTGAGTAGGGACTTGGCTCAGAGGAGCTGAGTCACCTTGCATCCCTCCCCTGCAAAGTGAAGCATTAGAACAGATAAGATTGATAGATACCCAGATAAAAATATTCTATAGTTCTTAATAGCAGCTCTTCTGTCTGGGCCTCAAGGGTTCTCCCTGATTATGTCATGGCGCTCACAACTCCAATGACCTTAAAGATTGACCCTGCGTCCTCAAATACTCAGTGTAAGAAAGGCCATTTTATGAGTATTCAATACTCAGTTTGCTTCTTTTAAATAATTCTAGATTCAGAAGTTGAGAAGTCAGCCCTTTGTTCTTTATTACTTCTGTAAACATTTCAAAGGAGAAATAAAACACAGTCACGGGCTTCCCTGGTGGCGCAGTGGTTGAGAATCTGCCTGCCAATGCAGGGCACACGGGTTTGAGCCCTGGTCTGGGAGGATCCCACATGCCGCGGAGCGGCTGGGCCCGTGAGCCACAATTACTGAGCCTGCGCGTCTGGAGCCTGTGCTCCGCAACAAGAGAGGCCGCGGTAGTGAGAGGCCTGCGCACCGCGATGAGGAGTGCCCCCCACTTGCCGCAACTAGAGAAAGCCCTCGCACAGAGGCGAAGACCCAACACAGCCATAGATAAATAAATAAATAAATAAAAATTAAAAAAAAAAAATACAAGTTCTTATATTTAAAAAAAAAAAAAAAAAAAAAAGTCACCCCAAATATTTACTCAAATAATAGAATTAAGCACCTTTAGCCAAATAACTGGGCAAATACCTCTAACACTGCATTCTCATCAGTGACCAATTCCCTAATTCTCTTCACCTTCTGTCACTGTCTTGCTGCCATCTCTCCTTGATTACACCTCCTAAATCCCACAGTTTGTGTCTCCATGCGATACGTGCACCCTTGTTCCTCTCTCATCTCCTAGCACTCACTGTGGAGACAAAACCACAACCCTGGTTAACCCCACCCTTCCACCTTTCCTTTGCCTGCACCTGAGCAGCCAAATAGAATAGAGAAAAATACACATCTATGTTGAGATCAAATGAGCTGAAACATCTGTGTACACTGAATTTTGCCAAAAAGCATACTATGCTTCTGTGTCTCTTGACTTCTTTCTTCTCCACTTTTTAAACCTTCCCTCACTCTTCTCTCTCCCCGCATCTCCTCACAAACCTCACTCTCAGCTTCTTACTTTTCTTGCTTCTGACTTCACTAGAAGCGAAGAAATCAGTAGAGAATTTCCACAAGCCGCTTGTCTTGCATTTACCTGCCCACCAGCATCTGCCCCAGTACACTGGATTTCCCCACCTTACAACAGGATGATCTATCCATCCATGTACCTAATTAAGGACAAAGGTCCGTTAAGGATTTCCTCTCTCTCTTCTTGTAATTTTTCACTTTTCCTTGAATTATTTCTAATATCATCCAAGTTTATTATTATATGTCCCATCTTACAATAAGTAAATAAAACCCTTCTTTTGGCCCACTTCCTCAGCTATTTACTGGCCCACTTTGCTCCCCTCTACACCGAATTGTCTGTACTCACTCTCCCCAAATCTTCTCCATCCATACTCTCTTAAACCCACTCCAGTCAGACTTTTGACACTCTACCAAAACTACTCTTGTCAAATCACCAATTGTCAAGTCACATTTCCAAAGCCAATAGTCAAGTCTCAGTTTTCATATTTCTCATTTGACACAGCTCATGACTCCTTTGCTTTGATGCACATTCTTCACTTATTTTCCAAAATAACACCCATAGGTGATTACGTTAAAATGAGGCTACTAGGGCAAGCTCCAATCCAATCTGACTGGTTTCCTCATAAGAAGAGCAATTTGGACACACAGAGACATGGGGACATGAGTGCACAGAGAGGATGTGTGGGGACAAGGCAGTCAGATGTAAGCCAAGGGGAGGGGCCTGGAACAGATCCTTCCATGACAACCCTCAGAAGAAACCAGACCTGCTTACACTTTGATCTTGGACCTCCAGCCTCCAGAACTGTGAGGAAATAAATTTCTGTTGTTTAAATCACCTGGTCTGTGGTAATTTGTTATGGCAGCCCTAACAAAATAATGCATTCCTAACATAAGATCTTTTTGTCTTAATTTCCAAAGATGTTTTCTTCTGCTATATGCTGTTATATAATATATCAGCACACACAAAAACAGAAGATCCACAACAGTTCCCTGTTCTGATTATTTCCCAACTATATTCTGATAATTTTCCATATTTTGGATGGCCTCATTGCCTAACAAATGGCATCAGTTTCTCTTAAATATGCACTTTACATTTATTTTCATGTGTATCAATTTGTGATGTTTAGTTTTATGTGTCAATTTGACTGGGCCACTGGGTGCCCAAATATTTGGTTAAATATCATTCTGGGTGATATCTGTAAGGGTGTTTCTGGATAAGATTAGCATTCGATCAGTAGACTGAATAAAGCATATTGTCCTCTCCAGTATAAGTGGGCATCACCCAATCCATTAAAGGCCTGAATAGAAAAAAAAAAAAAGATGCAGTAAGAGAAAATTTGCTTTCTCTGTCTGACTGTCTTCAAGTTGGAATATCGGTCTTCTCTGGCGTTTGAATTTGGACTGGGAGTAGAACTTACACCACCAGCAATTCTGCTTCTCAGGCCTTCAGACTTGGATAAGAACCATACCATCAGCTTTCCTGGGATTTCAGCTAGCTGGCTGTAAATCTTAGGCCTTCTCAGCCTTGATACCCACATGAGCCAGTTTCTTATAATAAATCTCTCTCTATATATCAGATTGTTTCTATTTCTCCGGAGAATCCAGACTAGTACACAATCATTCATTATTTGAGTGAAAAATGGGGCTGTCACATTTGAATATGAACAGAAAGCAAATATCAGATAGTTGGAAATGCCATTTTCTTGGGTTGATCGAATCATACTATAGGCCATGCTCTTTTTCCCTTATTAAAGTAACAAAATGTTATACAGTTGCTTGCCATAAACTTTCATGTGTCACAAAATAACCCCAAAGTCTAACTAGAATCACTGATGGACTTGATGCCCTAGAAGATTTTAATTTATGGTCAAACCATAGAGAACCTTGAAATAAGCTTTTCTAAAGGAAAGCTGAATTAGGATAATCCATCAGCTGGTATTGAAAGACCAGAATCAAACTGCTTGATTTCTAAGAACATAGATGTTGACCAGATGAAAATTGCCAAAGCCCCCCCATGGCATGTGCCCCACTTATCTTCCCTCCTGTTATGGCGAATGACCTGTCCATGACGTCTTGGGGCAGCCCCACCATCTGGGCATGACACCTTTCTCTCTCACTCACCAGGTATTCTCCCTTCCTCTGCATCATTTTCCCCTTCCACTGATCTGGGGAGAATACAAACAAGAAATCAAACATGGATCCCCTTCTAGTCTCTTCTCCCCACTTCCATCTACAGCTCCAGCCCCGTTTCCCCATTTCTCTCCTTCCTTTACAGCAAAACATACACAAGAAACATATGTAATTGTTTTTAATCATACTTTCATTCTCCCTTGAACTCAATCCAGTACCTTCTCCTGAAGCTATTCTTGTCAAGGTCACAATGACCATTGCTAAATCGCAAGACTGCTTCTTAGGCCTCATCTCCCTAGAATTGCCAGCACCATTTGGGTTGCTGAACACACTCTCCTGGTGGATGCCCTTTCCTGACTTGGGTTCTTAGCTTTCCTTTTGACACACTGACTGCTCTTTCTATTCTCTGTGCTGCTTTCTCCTCATCTCTGTGATCTCTAAACTTGGAGGGTCCAGGGTTCAGGTTTTGGACTTCTCCCCCCGCCTCCTCCCCACTGCCTCTTCCGCCTCCTCATCTTCTTCTTCTCTTCCTCTGCTTCAGGCCCTCCTGGCATCATAGAAGCAGACCAGCTGCAAATTGGCCCCAGCCACCCTCTATGCCCTGACTGGCCCTGACAACTCTACTCAGGCCACAATGTAGCCACCAAACAGCACGTGCTCACCCTGGGCCACCTGAGTCACATAGCTTCCTTACAAATTACTTAACCCCTAGTATTTACCTCTGATCCAAGGAAAGACTGAGGGCGTGAGCCCCACAATACAAAGCCTTTGGCTTCCAAGATGATGGTATTTCTTTTTAGAGCCTGACTGAGGACCAGAGGCTGCTCTCCACACCATACGGGACCTCAGGTTGGGGGAGCTCCCTGTCAAGTGCACAGACCCCTGACTCATCTTTGTGGTAGAACAAGAAGACTGTGGTGGCCCGTGCAGAGCAGCTAACGGAGACAAAGGGGGAGGCTGTCCTACTCTTGGTTGGAACTTGGCCTACGACAGGTCAAGAAGAAGCCTTCAACTTCCTTCGTGGGCATGGTCTTTAGGTTATAGTCACCCAAAATACACAGGATGCTTCTGGTCTATACATATCCAGGAATTTTTATTTAGCCATCTGGAGGCAGGCAACAAAAAACTTTCTCCTATTTTTGAATTCCAGAATGTCCTTCTCTGCCTGGCAGTCTCCTCCTGGTCCCCTCAGGAGACACCTCAGATGCTGTCTTTCCCAAAGCCATTCTCCACTTTCTGTCTCAGCCAGCACAACTTGTGTTCATTCATCAGGACCATGAGTCAGTATCATACTGGTTTCTCCTCCACACAGGGGCTTCCCCACATGCTCCTTTAAATTGCTACATCTAGTCTCATTCTAGGACCCCCACCACACACAAAATACATGGCTTACACTTGGGGGAGAAAAGCTGACACAGCGCACAGAACTGGGTAGACAGGAGGAGGAGATGAATTGAGGAGATGAATGTGTTTCTGAAGCTCATGTAAGCCAGATCACTTCCATTTTTTTAGAGCTGTAATACGTTTTAAAAATTAAAGAAATGCAAAACAAGATTACAAAAACTGGGATATATTTACATGTTAACATTAAAAATTGAACAGTTAAACATGAATCAGTATCTAATTGTGCTGTTCACAAGATAGTTACACAATGAATAAAACAACTGGATCCCTAGAGTAAGGCAAGAATTCGGGTCCAGGCCCAGGACATAGGTTGCAAGTTGACGATGACAAGCATCATCATTCTGTCTCAAGGATATTTCTGTGGTCATATGAGTAACCTCAGGTGAAGATGAAATCCATAATATAAATGTGGGCACTTCATGAGTATCAAGCTCCAGATCAGGAGGCTCTGGTCTCTCCCTGTGTAGGGCTTGAGAATAGAATCCAGGCTGGCTGTGATGAGGGACCTCATCATGAACTGGGAGGGGCTAGTATATCTTCCTGGAAGAGGTGGTACATCTTTATAGGGTGGTTCTGCATTGTGTGCCTGTACGAGCATATGTGGTGAAAGCACATGCAAGACAGGGACTTATTCCAGATCAATAAATACAAAGGAAGGGTTTATTTCTGAAATATGTGTAAGATAGAGGTACACTCTCTCAACTGTTAAGATGATCTTGGTTTGTGGACATACTTTCTGTTTTTAATCTGGCCCTATCACAAAGACATTCATTACAAGTTTGTATGTAATTTGCTGTACAGTTAAACTGCATGGACACTGCCCTCCATCTAAGTAGAAAATAGAGAGAACTGACCCTGCTGTGATCTGGGGTGAGATAAGATCAGTAGCCTCTAGGCTGCCAATTTTTATTCACTATTCAAATATGAATGTGTTTGACTTTATAAACATTAGTTCGCCTGTTTACTTGAGGAAAAAGTTTTCATTGCAGCATTATTTGACTTTTTTTTATAAAAGGCAACTTTCAAATTAATCACAGTAGCTAGATTTCCTAATCCTAGCCTCTAATTAAATAAAGCTGATAAGTACTGGTACAAAGAATTCAAAGTATTAAAGAACAACACTGATGATTCTGTACATGACAAATTATCTTTGAAGGAGGAGAACTGTGAATGAATCTGATGCAGAGGAGACCACCACTCTGCATCTGAACACAAGGGGTGAAGTTATTGCTTACTAAAGCCAACTGGGAGCCCCATTTGTAGCTCATGGCCACACCCACTGGAGAAAAGAGCTGGTCTGACTCAGAGGCCATGGCAAGTGTGTATTTCAAGGGGTTGGTTGATTCTCAGAGATGTGTATGCCAGGCCTTATTGAGCTTGGCTATGGGAACATGATTACCAGCAGCAGTGTCACTAGGTTCTGTCATTATAATGATTAAATGGGTTTAAAACAGGTTTTAGCGGTTGCTTGTCCCCTTGGCTACAGAAGAGTCAGTCTTTTCTAAGGACAGTGAGTTATTTTTTCTCTAGTACTCTTTATTGCATAGGTATCTAGGAGCCCTCAGCCCATGGTTCCATGTGCACCTTCCATTTGTGGCCCCCCACTTCTTGACCCCCATTCATCATTTACTCTTTACTCTTCATGCTCTCACACTCTTCTTAAATTGTGCTTAAATGAAATAAATCATGTTGAGAATTTGCCTATGCACCTACACACACACACACACACACACACACACACGCACACACACACAGGAGAAACCTCAGGGGCAATACCATCCTACCCTTCATCTGATCAAAACTATGTTTGACAATAGTCCTCCCACTACACTTTTTACCCTAAAAATTCAAATAAATTCTTTCTTTCACTTGGCCATCCTATAGAGTAGATGAGCATGAATTCAAACCACAGGGGGAAATCTAACTCTACACTGTAACTCTATTTGTAGAGCATTTTGGCATCATGGAGAAAAGGAAAAGACCAAATCACAGAGAAAAATGAAGAGATTTTTGAAATTGTTTTGCTATGACCAACACACCTAAATCTCTTGAAAAAAATAAAATTATGTGTAAAATTTTGGAAGTAAAACAGATACTATTATTAAAATAAATATACAAGAAACTTTGGAAATATAATGTATAAAACATGAAGCAAGAAGATATTGAGTTGAATTGAAATAGACTAAAAGGATTGACAATTTAAAACTGAAAATTACCTAACTTATGTAAAAATAAAGTCAAGCAATATTTTTACTGAAAAAGTATAGATATATACATATATACATATACAGACAGAATGAAAAATGAAAATGCAGGGCTCTTTGTTCAAAAAGCTAGGAAAAAATTCTGTTAAAAATACTAAAGTCCAAAGCTTTCTTCTTCCTTCTGCATCCTCTCTCTCTCTAGATGTTTACAGTACTTTTCATTTGTTATATATCATTCTAAGTAAAGAAAAATTAAAAGTTAAAATATTAGTATAAATTTACTATTCATTTTTATATTATGCAATGCCAGTGTTAAATGCAAAAATAAGAGCATTTGACTCATATGTAGAATCACTGAATTTATACAATTTGTATTTTGTAGCTTGTCCTCCAGAATGCCTCAAACTGGCTAAATGAGACAAGTGCAAGCCAGACTTGGAAAGGTTGGAAGGAGGAAAGAGAGGATCCCTCAGGTACCAAGTTGGTAACAAGGCAGTGTTGCCTGTGCATGGGTGGAGAACATGACACCTGGGACTCTCCTTGAGGTTAGTTATATGGGACCCTGAAATCCAATGACTTAAGAGATGAATCAAAATAAAGGACTCAGGGAGGAAAGTGAAGAATAAAGAGGCTGGGTATTGAGCATTGTATTCATTTAAATAGATAACATAGTACCGAGTCTAAAAGTTGTGGAAATCCGCATTAGAGAGAAAAATAAATGCCTTAGTTCATAACAAGTAAATACCGTGATGGGATCAAATTGGAATGGGGGGAACTCTGTATGCTAAAAGCCCATATGTCGTATAAAGAAGTCAGTAAATGCAGTATAAAATCACAATGTGTACTTGAAATAACACTCAATCCTACACCAAAAGCTCAGGCAACAAAAGAAAAAAAGAAAAAATTGGACTACATTGAAATTAAAAACTTCTATGCATCAAAGAACACAACTAACAGAATGGAAAGACAACCAATGGAATGGGAGAAAATATTTGCAAGTCAAGAAAGAGATTAATATCCAGAATATATAAAGAATCTGTTTAATTCAAAAATAACAACAATAAATGTTTAAAGATGGACAAAGAACTTAAATAGACATTCCTCCAAAGAAAATATACAAATGGTCAATAAGCACATAAAAAAGATGTTAAACATCACCAATAATTACAGAAACTGTAAATCAAATCTACAATGAGGTACTACCTCACATTCTTTAGGAAGGTCACTATCAAAAACAAGACAGAAAATAAGAGCAGTATTGGCAAGGATGTGGAGAAATTGGAATTCTTGGGCACTGTTTGTGGAAATGAATATGGTGCAGCTGCTATGTGAAACAGTATGTTTATTCCTCAAATAGTTAAAAAGGGAATTACCATATGATCCAGCAATTCCACTCCTAGGTATATACCCAAAATAATTGAAAGCAGGGTCTTGAAGAGATATTTGTATACCCATGTTCATAGTAGCACTATTCACAATAGCCAAAAGTTGAAAGCAAACCAACTGTCCGTTGACAAATAAAAGGATAAACAAATTGTAGTATATACATACAATGGAATATTATTCAACTTTTTAAAAGGAAGGAAATCCTGTCATATGCTACAACATGTATATCCTTGAGGACATTATGCTAATTGAAATAAACCAGTCACAAAAAGACAAATTGTACACTTAAAAATGGTTAAGATGGTAAATTTTGTTATGCGTATTTTGCCAAAAATTTTTTTAAAAAGATTTGAAAATCTAAACATGAGGAAAACTCCATCCTATTAACATTCTTCAAAAAATTTTATTGATCTTAATAAAAAATTTAAAAAATTTTTTAAATACAAAAGAAAATTTTTTTAAATACAAAAATTTTTATCGATCTTGGTGAGAGCAAGGTAAGCACAATGGTTGGGGCAGAGGCCAGACTTAGTAGGCTGAGGAATACCTGGGAAATGAGAAAACAAAGATAGGTATGGATAAATGTAGCTAAACTTGGCCATAAATGGTAGGAGGAAGGACAGCTTCTGGGGGAATAAACAATATGCTTTTTGAAGATGGGAGAGACTTGAGAATGTTTTACTGTTGATGAGAAGGAGCCAAAGAGAGAAGATGGAAGTCATGGTATGGGGAGTAAGAAAAATAATTGATGGAAAACCACCTCTACAGAAGGGTTGCTTATAGACACAGATGGAGAGATTATTGTTCAACTGAAGGAAGGATGTCTTCCCAAAAATAGAAGGAAAGAAAAAGGGCTGCAGGCATTATTTACAATAGCCAAGATATGGAAGCAAACTAAGTATCCATCAACAGACAAATGGATAAAGAAAATGTGGTATATATATTCAATGGAATACTACTCAGCCATTGAAAAAATTAAATTTTGCCATTTGCAACAACATGGATAGACTCGGAGGGTATTAGGCTTAGTAAAATAAGTCAGACAGAGAAAGACAAATACTGTATGATATCTCTTTTATGTGGAATCTAAAAAATACAACAAACTAGTGAATGTAACAAAAAAGAGACTCACAGATATAGAGAACAAACTAGTGGTTACCAGTGGGGAGAGAGAAGGGGGGAAAGGCAAGACAGGGGTAGGGGACTAAGAGGTACAAACTGCTATGTATAAAATAAATAAGCTACAAGGGTATATTGTACAGCACAGGGAATATAGCTAACATTTTACAATAACTATAAATGGAGTATAACCTTTAAAAATTGTGAATCACTATGTCAAAAAAAACCAAACAACCCAGTCAAAAATGGACAGAAGATCTAAATAGACATTTCTCCAAAGAAGACATACAGATGGCCAAAAAGCACCTGAAAAGATGCTCAACCTCACTAATTATCAGAGAAATGTAAATCAAAACTACAATGAGGTATCACCTCACACCAGTCAGAATGGCTATCATCGAAAAGTCTACAAACAATTAATGCTGGAGAGGGTGTGGAGAAAAAAGAAACCTCCTGCACTGCTGGTCGGAATGTAAACTGGTGCAGCCACTATGGAAAACAGTGTGGAGGTTTCTCAAAATACTAAAAATAGAGCTACCATATGATCTAGCAATCCCACTCCTGGGCATATACTGAGGGAAAACTATAATTCAAAAAGATATATGCACCCCTATGTTCATAGTAGCACTATTTACAATAGCCAAGACATGGAAACAACCTAAATGTCCATCAACAGAATAAAGATGTGGTACAGATGTACTATGTAATATTACGCAACCATAAAAAAGAACAAAATAGTGTCATTTGCAGCAACATGGATGGACCTAGAAATTATCACATTAAGTGAGCTAAGTCAGACAGAGAAACACAAATATTATATGATATCACTCATATGTAGAATCTAATTCTTTTACAAAAATTATACAAATGAACTTATTTAAAACCAGAAACAGACATACAGGTTTATAAAACAAACTTATGGTTACCAAAGGGGAAATGTGACAGGAAAGGATAAATCAGAAGCTTGGAATGAACACACACACTACAATATATAAGATAGATAACCAACAAGGACCTACTGTGTACCACAGGGAACTTTACTCAATATTCTGCGATAACCTATATGAGAAAAGAATCTGAAAAAGAAGGAATATATGCATATGTATAACTGAATCACTTTGCTGTACACCTGAAACTAACACAACATTGTAAATCAACTATACTCCAATAATTTTTTTTTAAATTGTGAAAAAATATTTTATCATAATTTGTAGAAATAATTTGGGCACTAACATGTATTATATTAAAGAAATATTTCATTAAACTCTGGCAGTTCCTTTATAGTTAATTAAATTACTAATTATTCTGCTCATATAACATTATTTTCACAACTCAGTAAAATTATTAAATTTGTAAATAAAATTATGTTTTAACTATATTTTCATGCATCCACAATAGAAGACACCTGGAATGCGAGGTATGAAATGAAAATGGTTTCTGGAAATGGGATTGGAATGATTCTTTTTAAATTTATCCCCCATAGTTTTATATGTTGTTTGAACTTTAAAAACAAACTGTGGCTCTCTACTTCCACCCTCGCCCCGTGTGCAGGCGGCTCGGGCCTCCTGGTCAACGCGAGCGTGGGGCTGGGCTGCCGGCACCACTGTCAGGTTGCCAAGATGATTATGCAGATCTATCAGATATAGGGAAAAAATTCGGCCACCTCACCCAGATTCTGCAATCCCTACGAGGCTGCATCTGAAATACTGAAGAGCCGTGTGGCTGACAGGGTCTTGGTGCTCCGGCCGGGTGTCAGGCCTGTGCTTCTGAGGTGGGAGAGCTGGGTTCAGGACATTGGTCCACCAGAGACCTCCCAGCTCCACATAATATTAAATGGCAAAAGCTCTCCCAGAGATCTCCATTTCCATGCTAAGACCCAGCTCCACCCAACAACCAGCAAGTTACAGTGCTTGACACCCTATGCCAAACAAATAGCAAGACAGGAACACAAACCCACCCATTACCAGAGAGGTTGCCTAAAATCATAATAAGTTCACAGACACCCCAAAACACACCACCAGATGTGGTCCTGCCCACCAGAAATACAAGATCCAGCTTCAACCACCAGAACACAAGCAACAGTCCCCTCCACCAGGAAGCCTACACAACCCACTGAACCAACCTTACCCCCTGGGGGCAGACACCAAAAACAATGGGAACTATGAACCTGCAGCCTGTGAAAAGGAGACCTCAAACACAGTAATTTAAGCAAAATGAGAAGACAGAGAAACACACAGCAGATGAAGGAGCAAGGTAAAAACCCACCAGACCAAACAAATGAGGAGGAAATAAGCAGTCTACCTGAAAAAGAATTCAGAGTAATGATACTAAAGATGATCCAAAATCTTGGAAATAGAATGGAGAAAATAAAATGAATGTTTAACAAGGACCTACAAGAACTAAAGAGCAAAAAAGCAATGATGAATGACACAATAAATGAAATTAAAAATTCTCTAGAAGGAATCAATAGCAGAATAACTGAGGCAGAAGAACGGATAAGTGACCTGGAAGATAAAATAGTGGAAATAATTACCACAGAACAGAATAAAGAAAAAAGAATGAAGACAGTCACAGAGACTTCTGGGAAACGTTAAACACACCAACATTCAAATTAGAGGGGTCCCAGAAGAAGAAGAGAAAAAGAAAGGGACTGAGAAAATATTTGAAGAGATTATAGTTGAAAATTTCCCTAATATGGGAAACGAAATAGTTAATCAAGTCCAGGAAGCACAGAGATTCCCATACAGGATAAATCCAAAGAGAAACACACCAAGACACATATTAATCAAACTATCAAAAATTAAATACAAAGAAAAAATATTAAAAGCAGCAAGGGAAAAACAACAAATAACACACAAGGGAATCCCCATAAGGTTAAAAGCTGATCTTCCAGCAGAAACTTGGCAAGACATATTTAAAGAGATGAAAGGGAAAAGCCTACAACCAAGATTACTCTAGCCAGCAAGGATCTCATTCAGATTCGACTGAGAAATTAAAACATTTACAGACAAGCAAAACTTATGAGAATTCAGCACCACCAAACCAGCTTTACAACAAATGCTAAAGGAACTTCTCTAGGCAGGAAACACAAGAGAAGGAAAAGACATACAATAACAAACCCAAAACAATTAATAAAATGGTAATAGGAAAACACATATCGATAACTACCTTAAATGTAAATAGATAAAGTGCTCCAACCAAAAGACATAGACTGGTTAAATGGATACAAAGACAAGACCCATATATATGCTGTCTACAAGAGACCCACTTCAGACCTAGGGACACATACAGACTGAAAGTGAGGGGATGGAAAAAGATGTTCCATGCAAATGGAAATCAAAAGAAAGCTGGAGTAGCAATTCTTATCTCAGACAAAATAGACTTTAAAATAAAGAGTATTACAAGTGACCAAGAAGGACACTACATAATGATCAAGGGATCAATCCAAGAAGAAGATATAACAATTATACATATATATGCATGCAACATAGGAGCACCAAAATACATAAGGCATATGCTAACAGCCATAAAAGGGGAAATCAACAGTAACAAAATAAAAGTAGGAGACTTTAAACCCCACTTGCACCAATGGATAGATTATCCAAAATGAAAATAAATAAGGAAACACAAGCTTTATATGAAATATTGGACCAGATGAACTGAATTGATATTTATAGGACATTCTATCCCAAAACAGCAGAATACGCTTTCTTCTCAAGTGCACATGGAACATCCTCCAGGATAGATGATATCTTGGGTCACAAATCAAGCCTCAGTAGATTTAAGAAAATTGAAATTTTATCAAGTATCTTTTCCAACCAGAACGCTATGAGACTAGATATCAATTACAGGGAAAAAATCTGTAACAAATACAAACACATGGAGGCTAAACAATACGCTACTAAATAACCAAGAGATCACTGAAGAAATCAAAGAAGAAATCAAAAAAATACCTAGAAACAAATGACAATGAAAACATGACAACCCAAAACCCATGGGATGCAGCAAAACAGTTCTAAGAGGGAAGTTTATAGCAATACAATCCTACCTCAAGAAACAACAAACATCTCAAATAAACAACTTAACCTTACACCTAAAGCAACTAGAGAAAGAAGAACAAAAAAACCCCAAAGTTAGCAGAAGGAAAGAAATCATAGAGATCAGATCAGAAATAAATGAAAAAAAATGAAGGAAATAATAGCAAAGATCAATAAAACTAAAAGCTGGTTCTTTGAGAAGATAAACAAAATTGATAAACCATTAGCCAGAGTCATCAAGAAAAAAAGGGAGAAAACTCAAATCAGTAGAATTAGAAATGAAAAAGGAAAAGTAACAACTGACACTGCAGAAATACAAAGGATCATGAGAGATTACTACAAGCAGCTATATGCCAATGAAAAGGACAACCTGGAAGAAACGACAAATTCTTAGAAAAGCATAACCTTCCATGACTGAACCAGGAAGAAATAGAAAATATAAACAGACCAATCACAAGCACTGAAATTGAAACTGTGATTAAAAATCTTCCAACAAACAAAAGCCCAGGACCAGATGGCTTCACAGGCGAATTCTATCAAACATTTAGAGAAGAGCTAACACCTATCCTTCTGAAAGTCTTCCAAAATATAGCAGAGAGAGGAACACTCCCAAACTCATTCTATGAGTCCACCATCACCCTGATACCAAAACCAGACAAAGATGTTACAAGAAAAGAAAACTACAGGCCAATATCACTGATGGACATAGACGCAAAAATCCTCAACAAAATACTAGCAAACAGAATCCAACAGCACATTAAAACGATCATACACCATGATCAAGTGGAGTTTATCGCAGGAATGCAAGAATTCTTCAATATACACAAATCAATCAATGTGATAAACCATATTAACAAACTGAAGGAGAATAACTATATGATCATCTCAATAGATGCAGAAAAAGCTTTTGACAAATTTCAACACCCGTTTATGATAAAAAAAAAACCCAGAAAGTAGGCATAGAGGGAACTTATCTCAACATAATAAAGGCCATATATGACAAACCCACAGCCAACATCATTCTCAATCGGGAAAAATTGAAAACATTTCCTCTAAGATCAGGAACAAGACAAGGTTGTCCACTCTCACCACTATTATTCAACACAGTTTTGGAAGTTTTAGCCACAGCAATCAGAGAAAAAAAGAAATAAAAGGAATACAAATTGGAAAAGAAGAAGTAAAGCTGTCACTGTTAGTAGGTGACATGATACTATACATAGAGAATCCTAAAGATGCTACCAGAAAACTACCAGAGCTAATCACCGAATTTGGTAAAGTAGCAGGATACAAAATTAATGCACAGAAATCTCTTGCATTCGTATACACTAACGATGAAAAATCTGAAAGAGAAGATAGGGAAACACTCCCATTTACCATTGCAACAAAAAGAATAAAATACCTAGCAATAAACCTACCTAAGGAGACAAACGACCTGTATGCAGAAAACTATAAGACACTGATGAAAGAAATTAAGGATGATACAAACAGATGGAGAGATATACCATGTTCTTGGGTTGAAAGAATCAACATTGTGAAAATGACTATACTACACAAAGCAATCTACAGATTCAATGCAATCGCTTTCAAACTACCAATAGCATTTTTCACAGAACTAGAACAAAAAATTTCAAAATTTGTATGGAAACACAAAAGACCCCAAATAGCCAAAGCAATCTTGAGAAAGAAAAACAGAGCTGGAGGAATCAGGCTCCTGTCAGGCTCCTGGACTTCAGACTATACTACAAAGCTACAGTAATCAAGACAGTATGGTACTGGTACAAAAACAGAAATATAGTTCAATGGAGAAGGGTAGAAAGCCCAGAGATAAACCCACGCACATATGGTCATCTTATCTTTGATAAAGGAAGCAAAAATATACAATGGAGAAAAGACAGCCTCTTCAATAAGTGGTGCTGGGAAAACTGGACAGCTACATGGAAAAGAATGAAATTAGAACAATCCCTAACACCATACACAAAAATAAACTCAAAATGGATTAAAGACCTAAATGTAAGGCCAGACACTATAAAACTCTTAGAGGAAAACATAGGCAGAACACTCTATGATATAAATCACAGCAAAATCCTTTTTGACCCACCTCCTAGAGTGATGCAAATAAAAACAAAACTAAACAGATGGGACCTAATGAAACTTAAAAGTTTTTGCACAGCAAAGGAAACCACAAACAAGATGAAAAGACAACCCTCAGAATGGGAGAAATTATTTGCAAATGAAGCAACTGACAAAGGATTAATCTCCAAAATTTTCAAGCAGCTCATGCAGCTCAATATCAAAAAGACAAACAACCCAATCCCAAAATGGGCAGATAACCTAAATAGACATTTCTCCAAAGAAGATATACAGATTGCCAACAAACACATGAAAGGATGCTCAACATCACTAATCATTAAAGAAATGCAAATCAAAACTACAATGAGATATCACCTCACACCAGTCAGAATGGCCATCATCAAAAATCTACAAACAGTAAATGCTGGAGAGGGTGTAGAATAAAGGGAACCTTCTTGCACTTTTGGTGGGAATGTAAATTGATACAGCCACTATGGAGAACAGTATGGAGGTTCCTTAAGAAACTAAAAACAGAACTACCATATGACCCAGCAATCCCACTACTGGGCATATACCCTGAGAAAACCATAATTCAAAAATAGTCATGTATCACAATGTTTATTGCAGCACTATTTACAATAGCCAGGACATGGAAGCAACCTAAATGTCCATTGACAGAAGAATGGATAAAGAACATGTGGCACATATATACAATGGAATATTACTCAGCCATAGAAAGAAACAAAATAGAGTTATTTGTAGAGAGGTGGATGGACTTAGAGTCTGTCATACAGAGTGAAGTAAGTCAGAAAGAGGAAAACAAATACCATATGCTAACACATATATATGGAATCTAAAAAAAAAAAAATAAATTGTTGTGGCAAACCTAGAGGCAGGACAAGAATAAAGACGCAGATGTAGAGAATGGACTTGAGGACACGGGGAGGGGGAAGGATAAGCTGGGACGAAGTGAGAGTGGCATGGAGATATATGCACTACCAAATGTAAAATAGATAGTTAGTGGGAAGCAGTCACATAGCACAGGGAGATCAGCTCGGTGTTTTGTGACCACCTAGAGGGGTGGGATAGGGAGGGTGGGAGGGAGACGCAAGAGGGAGGAGATATGAGGATATATGTATATGTATAGCTGATTTACTTTGTTATAAAGCAGAAACTAACACACCATTGTAAAGCAATTATGCTCCAATAAAGATGTTAAAAACATAAAAAAAATTTTTTAAATTAAAAAAATAAATATAAACTGTGAACATTTTTTAATTTGTTTTAAATTTTCATCTTGGCTACACCCAATTTTCTATTTGACAGTGGTATCAAACCTGGGGGCTTTGTTTTTTATATCTAAAAACCGGAGTTTGGGACAAGATGATCTATAACATTCCATGTCATAAAAATATGATTCTAACTCCTTTTGATTTAAATAAGAAGCCTTTCCTGATTGTCGTTCTAAAGGACATGAAACCAGGTATTATAGAGAAACATCAGAAGTCAAATAATATAAATCCTTTTATAGCTGAAAATGAGATATGTTTAGCAAATGGTACCTTTAAAATTAAATGTTAAAATGCGCAATAATATTAATATGTACCATGACATTAAAGACCAAGAATGAGTTCTTAACATAACATTATAGACAGAAAAATATACAATGGTATCAAAAGATAGCAAAATACAGCAGACATGAAAACAATTGATCTCACTCACAAACTAATGGACCCCTTAGACTTGAAAGGCATGAGCCTAATGAACTAATGTAGAATTGGATTCATCATCTGAAGAACAGGGTCACTGGCATGACACAAACTAGAGCAAAAAAGAAAAGAAAGCAAGAAGACAAAGTAAGAAATCTCTCTGTATACAGATACCATCTTTAGTAGATTTTTAGTAAGCATGTCTGCTGACTTTTGAAGTAATTGTGGTTAAATGAATGGAAAGGTAAAGACTTTCAGAAATTTCTTTGGGCTTCGTAGTTACAACATAACTGAAGTGCAACGTAGGCCATGAACACTGATGCCTAATGACATTGGATACTGAAAGAAGATTTAGCCTACTGCAGAGGAAAAATGACTTTGACAAGCTCTGATTTCCTCGTGTTCAATACATTCAAGACACGTGAGAGTTAAAGAGTGAAATAAGATCAATATATTAAACAAATAGGAATACAGAAAATACAGAATGTTAAAAAATATTTTGGCTGTGTGCTTGACTAGCAATTCTCAAGAGAAAGCAAGGAAAACTCCCATCTTTATATATTTAGAATTTAAAGGGCTCTGAGAAATTATTCAAGTATGAAGAGAAAGAATCTGAGGCCCAGAAAGTTTAAGAAGTCACCCAAAGCACAGCAATTTACTTACTGGTTCTGGGTCCAGGATAAAACAGAGGTAAAAGCCACTTCTACAGAATCCCTAGGCGCAGGGATTACTGAACAGGTGCTTGGCAGGTGTTTTGTGAAGGTCTGTTCCTGATGTCCCATGCATCAGGGAGACAATAATCGCCATCTTTTTGTAGACATCAGAGGCAGAGAAGGTCAACTGTCATTTTGTTAAATTTGCTGTGGGTATCCACTCTCCCTAGTAGTGTGAGAGTACAGAGGAAGGCTCATGGGTGGCTATTCCAAGGTGGGCAACAGCCTCATTACCATTCTATTAGGAAAGAATTGTAATGGTAATCTTTGAGTTAATCCTCTTGCCATGGTTCTGCAGACTTTTCCTTTTCATTTTGTATTCATCCACGGGTGAGTCATCCTAAAATGCCACAAATTTTTTTCTTTTGCCACCACACACAATAACGTGTAAAAATCAATTTTTATTCTGTGAGATTAAAATAACTTTATGCATTTAACATGAATCGCATTATCATTTCAAACTGAAAATACCATACACACAATAATAATGTTAAATAAATAAAATTTAAACAAAGGCCAACTGAAAGTTAACTACTTAAAAAAAAATATTAGAGTGAGGACAGAGAAGATTAAACCCCAGAGTATATACAACTGTTGATTGTGGGCTGCCAATTCAGCTCTGAGTTTCATTTAGAATAGAATGGCAAAGAAAAAGAATCAGTAGTAAGTTCCCGAATCTTCCCAAGATGAAAATAACAGTTGATCAAAGGAAACACAGCTTTCCCTAGTACAGAGGTCTAAGACACATTATGACATAGAGGACCATGTATTAGCACCATGTCTATGAGAAGTTGTGCTGTGAAGTTCACAGGTTATTATTCTGTCCCTCAGTTTGTGCTATAAGCATGGCTTCTTTCTGCATACACTGCAAATCCTTCATAATCTGACCAACTTTCTGCTTTATTAAAAACTTCCACTCCTCTCTTCAGGCAGGCTCACATTCTCACTGACCCAAGAACACACCCTTCTCTGGTCAGCATCTGATCCTGTTCTACTCACATTCTTTCCTCTATCCTTCCCAATGTTACATGTTGTTGACTGGGAAAAATGCACAACCTAAAATTTGAGAATTATGTTTTATTTGCTGAACTTGCTGAGGACTTAAGCCTGGGAGATAGCCTCTCAGAAAGTTCTGAGGGACAGTTCCGAAGAGGTAAGGGAGGAGCCAGGATCCATATGAGTTTTTGCAACAAAAACCTGGTAGTTAGAACATCAAAAGATTACTGTTAATTGAAGAAAAAAAAAAATCTCAAGTTAATGAATTTAGAGCTTTTCTCTGTATGGGAAGATGCAAGAGTCTGGGTTCATTGAAATCATCCCTTTGATATGCACCTCAGCTATCTAGGGACAGTATCCTGAATCCCCTGAGGGTACACAGTCTGGGGTGGCGGCAGTGGCTGATGGCTTGATGGCCCCAACATCCTTTGTTTACTGATATGGCAGGCAACATTTTTTGTCCACAATATTTCTTAGCATCTAGGGAAAAAAATGGACTAGACTATAGTAGAAAATACCATTTTGTCCCCAGGGTTCTAAATGTTTTCTTGTATTCTGCCAATCTCAACACTCTAGGCAGAAGGATTCTTGACCCTAGTCGACTCTGCTATTTGAACCCTTATGTGGGCACTTTGGGTTTCTCTAATCCTGCTCCCATTGGAAGCATGTATACAATGAAAATATCCTTCAGGAATGAAGGGGATATCAAGACATTCTCAGGTGAAGGAAAACTAAGAAAATTTACCACCTAACCTAAAAGAATGTTAAAGAGAGTTCTCTAAATAGAAAACAAATGATAAAAGATGGAACTTGGGGACATCAAGGAGGAAGGAAGAAAACAGAAGTATGAGTAAATACAAAAAGCTTTCCTTTACCTCATGAATTTTCTAAATTATGTTTGCTGACACAAAAATTATAACACTGTGTGATTCTCAATATATGTAGAAGAAATATTTGACAATTGTATTACAAACAGAGGAGGAAAAGAGGGTGTTGAAATAGATATGGTTTCTACATTTCATTTGAACTGGTAAAATGACATCACCAGTAGGCTGTGAGGAGGCATGTATATATTAAGTAATACTTACAGCAACCACTGAAAAGTTATGCAAAGAGATACACTCAGATACACCAGAGACAAATCAAAATAGATTCTTAAAATTATTCACATTAGTTAAACCACAGGAAGGCAGGGAAAAGAAAACAGAAGAACAAAGACAAAAAATAAAATGGCAGATTTAAACCCTTACATGTCAATAATGATATTAAATATAAATGGTTATAAATGTATAGATTAAAAGATAAAGATTGGCAGAGTGGATCAAAAAACATGACGTTATATATGTTGTCAACAATAAACTCACTTTATAATGATATAGACACATTAAAAAATAAAAGGTATGTTATGCAAACATTAATCAAAGGAAAGGAGTGGTGGGACTTCCTTGGTCGTCCAGTGGTTAAGACTCTGCTTCCACTGCAGGGGGCATGGGTTCAGTTCCTGGTCGGGGAACAGACCAGGTGCAGCCAAAAAAAAAAAAAAAAAGGAAAGGAGTGGCTATATTCATAATAGAAAAAGCAGACATAAGAGGAAAGACAATTATTAGAAACAAAGAGGGAAATTAAATACTGATAAAAGGAATCCACCAAGAAGACATAAAAATCCTAATTGTGTATTCATTGAAAAACACAGTGTCACACAAACTAGTAGAACTAAAAGGAGACAGGCAAATCCATAATTACAGTTAGGATTTCAACAAAGCACCGTCAGCAATTTATAGAACTTTCAGAGAGAAAATCATCAAGGATGTAGAAGAAAGATGTTCTTCAACAAGAACATCAACCAATAGGATCTAACACTTACAGAACACTTCATCCAGAAACAGAGTAAACTTTTTTTTCAATAGCCCATGGGACACAATACCAGAATAACCTACATGTTATGATATAAAACAAATCTCAACAATTTAAAAATAATTGGCATTTTAAGTAGTTGGCATTATTTAGAGTGTTTTCTCTGGTCATGATAAAATCTAAATAGATATCAATAATACTAAATTAACAGGAAATTCTCCAAGCACTTGGAAACTAAGCAGTGCACTTCTAAATAATCCATAGGTCACGATACATAGGTCAAAGAGGAAATCAAACAAAAACACATTTAACTGAATGAAAATGAAAATATACCATATCAAAATTTGGGAGAACAACTAAAGCAATGCTGATAGTCAACATTATAAGACTTAATGCATACATTAGAAAAGGGAAAATTCTCAAATCAATAATCTATGCTCATACCTCAAGAACCTACAAAAACAAGAGCAAAGGAAGCAGAAGGAAGGAGATAATAAAGAGCAGAAATTCATGTAACTGAAAACAGAAAAAAAATGTAAAGCAATCAATGAAATAAATAGTCAGTTTTATGGAAATATCAGTAAAATTGACAAACATCTAACAATAGAAAGAGAAGAAGACAATAGAAAAAGAGAGAAGGCACAAAGTACTAACATCAGGAATGGAACAAGAATACTGCAGACTTTGCAGACATTAAAAGGGGAATAAAAAAGGGATACTATTAACAATGTTACACAAATAAATTTGATAAAATGAACAAATTCCTTGAAAAACACAAACTAACACAATTCACCCAATACAGGAAAGATAATCTGAGTAACCTACAACTATTAAGTCAATGGAATTTGTGACATAAAAACTCCCCAAAAAAGAAATCTCCATATCCAGATGGCTTCACTGGAGAATTCTACCAAATATTTAAACATGAATTCTACACAATCTTTTTGAGAAAATAGAAAATGGAAGAAACACCTTCTAATTCATTTTATTAAACCAGTATTACCCTGATATTGAAACCAGAAAAAGATAATACAACAAAAGAAAACTACAGACCAATATCCCTCATTAACATAGACACAAAAAGCCTTAAAAGACACACAAGATCTCTGTATTATTTTTTACAACAGCATATAAATCTAAAATTATCTCAAAATAAAACGTTTAATTTGAAAAAAAGAAAAATTTTTCATTAGTCTAAAGCAGTAGGCCCACGTGTCTTTTTAATTCTAAAGACACAGATTATTACATGTGTGCTAGTATTGGGTGAACTCAATAGGAAGATATGTCAAAATAAAACATTTTCCCTATTGTTCAGTGATCTATTGTGTGCAATCAAGTAATCTAAATTCAGAAAAAAATAAGGTAAAAGAGCTGTTAATTTAGCACCACTGGACATATTTGATCAACTGATACACTGTTACCAGTCCTCCAATAGGAAGTATCATAATCCTGGTGCAACGGAACTACAAACAGCAATTAAGTAAAACAACTACAAATATATATACACATATACATATAGTGTATATATGTGTACATATGTAAAATGAGAAAAATTCCAAAACTCAGAGTGGTGGTGGGCTTATATGAGGTGATGTATTGATATACATAATAAACAGAATAATACCTCCTCTATGCTGTCCATACACTAATCCCCAGAATCTATGAGTGTTACTTTTCATGGCAAAGGGGTTTGTAGACACAATTAAGGATCTTATGATGCAAAGATTTTCCTGGATTATTTAGGTGGGCCCAACAAAATCATTAATGTCTTTATAACAGGAAGGCAAGAAGGTCAAAGTCATAAAAACTGATATGTGAGGAGGGAAGCCAAGGTTGTAGTGAAGCTCTTTGAAACGGAGGAAGAGGGCACAAACCAAGGAACACAGGTGGCCTCTAGAAGCTGAAAACATCCAGGAAACAGATTCTCCCCCAAAGCCTCCAGAGGGAACACCGCCTTACCGGCACCGTCTCCAGAATTGTAAGGTAATAAAATTGTATTGTTATAAGTAACTAAGTTGTGGTGATTTGTTACAGCAGCAATAGGAAACTGATACAATATATAAATACAACATTAGGACCAAGATGGAGCAACAGATTTACCCTCTCAGCGGAAAACAAAAAAGACAAAATATATGAAACAATGTTATTCAAAATGTTGGCTATAGGGCAACAAAACACAGTGATCCCAGAGAGACAGAAAACAAAAATAGTGAGCTTGCTTACCGCCTTGAGAGGGGTTCCAGACTGTGGGGCAGGGAAAAAGCCAAGCAGAGCCCAGGACGGGGAGCTGAAAGACAGGGAGACCACAGTGGCTGAGGTAGGCGCACAGAGTGGAGTTCGAGACGGGAAAGAGTTGCATGGCTATGTCTCTGTGAGGCTCCGAGCACAGCCCCTGCACACAGTAAATACTCCCAGTGTGTTACCCACAGCAACCAACACTACCATTGTCACAGTCATTGGTAGGTGCCACAGGAGGTCCTCGGCCCCCCAATTTGTATTACATTATTAACAGCAGCAACTAAAGGCTTCCAGTTATTTCTATAATGTAGCCCATGAAAATGATTTTAAGAACAAAAGTGGCACTCATTTCCCTCTTTCAACGAATGAAAAGGATTTGCTTTTTAACTTTCACTTTTTTAAAAAAGTTAACTTTCTGTTAATCATCAGGAAAAATACCACTCAGTGAAACTGTGAAGTTAATAAAGAAATATCCCTTTAAATTTACAACCAGCAGCAGGCAGGGTTTTTTATCTTCAGGAAGGTGAGAAATTTGGTTAGTTACTTTGTTCTCACTTTTAAAGAGCCCAAAGTTCATAAATAAAAAGCTCGAGTGGCAGCTGGCAAGTGCTCCAGATTTCTTAAGGCATCTGTCATTGCCAGAGCAATGCACTGCTCTGGGTGTAGATTACTCCTGATGATTTATAAATATTCTGAAACTCCCTCTAGAAGTGTCTGAACCAAGGGTGACAAATGTCTCTGCTCCTTCTTGGAACAAAGGGATATGTGTCATTTAGCTGACTGCTACCATTGTTTCCTTCGACATGAGTATCCTTTTACTGGATATAATATTCTCAAGAAATAAGCTATGAGATTCCACAAAAAAATATAAGTGATGAAAATGTCGCTACATAGTTTTGTGTTCATAAAAAGATCGCTAAATATTTTTGGAGATTAAATACATATATATGAGAGAGAGGGAGAAAGCAGTTTCTTATTAAATCTGAAAGATCCCTGGAAAGCAATTATAAGTCTGTTCTACTTACTAAGTTCTTCAATAGTACCAATTGGACCAAGCACATATTTTTGTTGTCAGTGTAAAATTCAAGACATTAAAAATAAAACTCAACAGATATATGGGATAAGCACATGCCAAAGACTTTTTTTTCCCCATTGGTGAGGAACCACCATGTATGGTAAATCAGACTCAAGACCATTTGAGGAAATGGGTATTTTTAATCATTTTTAAAAGAATGCTATAATAAGATTTCTAGATTAGATATAAAGCAAGCTAATGTCCTACAGGCCAATAAAACAATAAAGAATTGTATAATATCTTTTAGCCTAGACAAAATCACTTGCATTTCTAGAAGACACAATTCTGTAAATTAACATATAATTTCCCAGAGTCTGTGCTCTAATCAAATAGTAGGTAGCTAAGTCAAACACATTCTTAGAAAATTAAATAATTCTTGTATATGAACAATGTCTATTAAACAATGCTCTAATATAACACTGAATGGACATGCCAACTCCTTTAGCCTTATTTCAAGTTTTCTTAACACTGTCTGTACTTAACACCATCCCTATTATAATGTCACTATTTAACAAACTTGTATCATAATAAGCCTCATAATGTGATAAGCAAGCATTAAAAAACCTGGTAGAAAACCCACAGCCGTTGGAGGTAGATTAAATTCTTCAGGACACTCCAGTGCTATTTGATTTATTTAAATTTACATGAACCTGACTCCTCCCATTCACCACAATTAGATGATCAGTCTGGCTGAGTTGACTTACTGTCCTCTCCCCCCAATTTTTCACTTAGCTTGTGTCTACAAAGAACCAGCATATATAACTAATTGCCCTTTCTTTACTAGCCACAGAAGCAAGAGCACAAACAAAGAGAAAAGCAGCTCAGCCAACTAAAATGAATGAAAATGTTTCCCAGTGCAAATGAATTGCTTGGTGGGAGACTCTCTAACCGGAGTCGCACAGTTGTTTTACTGATCCCGCCCGCTGGTCTCAGAGCACATGGTGAGCAGTGATGGTTATTACCTGTGTATAACCAGGAATCCCATTTATACAGGGCTGGATATTTCAAATAGCATGATCCACAGACACAGATAACCAGAACATAGTTTAGAGCCCAGTTCAGAGACATCAAACAAAAAAATTTGCTGGTTGTTAAGTTTAAAATAATTTTTTTTAATTCTTAGGTAAATAACCAAAGTTTTAAAAAAAAGATAACATTAGGCATTGAAGCTTTTATCACCTGAAAACCAGAAGGATGTTGTACTAGAAGAGCATAGTATTTTTTTTAATGAAAACTTCATTCAAGTTCTAACTTATCAATAACAAGCCTCAATTTTTTTGATTCCTTTAATAACCTGATACTGAATGTGTTGATATCTGTGAAAATGCACAGTGAATTTTAAAATGCTATACAAAGATTGATCACTATATGTAACATTTTTACTTTAAGTCCAAACCATGTGAAAAACTCTGTAGTAAGAGTGTACGATAATAACTTAAGTTTAAAAAAATACTATCAATCTTAAAAAATAATTATTCAGTTTGTCACTTATAGAAAAAATAATAGTTCACTTAAATATCATGCCTTTTGGAATGTGTAATTGGGAGTAAACTCAAACAGATTCTGATTAGAAACCAGAGTTAGAAACTTTTACTTCCCTGTCTACTCCTGAAATATCTAATATTTACTTAGAGGATAAATGAATGAATCAAAGCATGAATTTGGATATCAAAAGATAGTGGTACTACATGGCCCCATGATTCCTACCAAACCCTGTGCACCGGTGCTGCGATTCAATATCAGAAGTACAATTATCAAGGTAATTATATAGCCCTTAGGGTGCTCAGACTGTGCAGTTTAATTGGCTTCTGTGGCTCAAATGGCCACCAAATTAGTAAATAGCTTGTGCTGTTCTTATAAAATTAATTCTACAGATCATCTGATACAGGTTATTCCCTTGACCTCGAAGAGTCATTATCCTCACCTTTAAAAAATACCTATTTGCTGTTTGCACCCTAAACAAGGAGAGAATATCTGACAAAAGCTGACCTATAGCTGTGGCTTTTCCTGTATTGAAACAGATTCTCAGCCAGCAAATATATTTTTCTTTCTTCTGCTTGATTTGGGGTATTTCACTCTTCCTTTTCTAGTATCTTAAGGTAGAAGCTTAGATGTTTGATTTGAGATAAAAATTCAATACTTTTATCTTTTAATACTTTATTGGTCATGATTTTTTCCCTCCATGCATGTCTATTAATTTTTTACTATATACAGGACATTTTAGATGATGCATTGTAGACGCCCTGGATTGTGCTATTTTTCTCAAAAGAGTGTTGAGTTTAATTCTGGAAGGCAGAAAAATTGTCATCAGATCACTGTGATCATATCTAAGCCTGGCTTATGCTTTTAATGATTAGCTTATTTTAGTTTCACCTTTACTCCAAGTGTAAATTGCACCTAGAGTGAAGCCTTTTTAGGGTTTCAGCTGGGACCCTTAAATGCTAGAGGTTTTCACCAAGTTCTCTACATTTAGGTTAAATCCTAACCATGATATTACTCCAGCATTTCCTGACATATAATTTATCTTTTAGCTCTCGACTTACCAAGCTAGTATCTACCAATCCTTACTGAGTTTCTTGACAAGCTTGTGCAGCCCAGGTGTTGGCCATGGACTTGAGCAGAATTTACACACAGTCTTTTGAGTTTCCCTCTCAGTACGTCCAATCACTTTGGCACCTCACTCCCCAAAGCCATCGCCTTGGCAGCCTCTCAATCTGAGTGCTTTTTCACTCTTTCACCCCGTCAATGAGATAGCCATTTCTTGCTTGAGTTCCACCACCATGTGCCCAGACAAGAAAATGTCCTCAGGATGAAAATTGGATGGATCACTTCACGTGCCTCCTACTTTTAAAAATTACAATTTTTTTTTTAATGCACAGTTCCTGAAAATAGTGGTTTTGTGTATTTTTCCAAACTCTAGAGTTGTTTGTGATAGCTATTCAATTCAATATTTATTTGTTAAAGTCCTTTAAATCATCTCACAAATATCTCATGGATTTGAGCATAGTCAGAAGCAGGGCTCTTTAATTAACTTTTGGAAATGCGAGGGGAATCTTTTGAAAAGAGAGCTATAAATTATGAAATATTCGTCGTAAATCATGTTAATTAGTACAATGGACAATGATGTCAAGTTATCCACTCAGTGTTTTTACTTGGCATAGGGTTTTGTAATTTCGGGGTCATATAATGTTCTCAAAAAGTCCTATTTTCAAGGACATCTAATTTTTTTTCTTACACTCTAACAAGAAATGATATTTTCAAAGTCATTTGAAAGATACCGTAGTATAACAGATGCTGTGTTTTAAAAACCTCCAGCTTGTCATTATTGCAAGCAGATAGGAGAAGACATATTCTCACTTGTATTTTGAATATTTTCTTGTGTTCTGACTGACACTTTCTATTGATGAAGGAACAATTTCATAAAACACAGAAATCACAAGATAGCTGGTCATTTTCTTTTAAGCTCTCTTCTTACTAAGGTAAGTCATTTCTGAACCTATTTAGTCATAGGTCTGCCAACTGAAATTTTGGCTACTAGAATCAAGATTGAACCAGAAAATGTATATTAAAAGAGTTCTGGAAATAACTCTGTGATTATATATGTGATTAGATAGCCACACATTCAGAAGAGAATAAAACATTGTGTTAGGCTTATGAGGACAAGATGTTGCAGAACTGGCCCATCAATAACTTTCAGTAGAAATAGCATGATGCAGTACAAATTTTAAAACTAGTAATATTAGAACATAAAATCATTTTTATTCTCTGACAATTATATAAAAATAGAGATGGACATAAAATAATTGAATGTTTATTTGAGAAAATGCTCATGACATTATCTTTGAAGGAAAACAAACAAAATATGTTATAGCATTTCATTTGTTAAAAAAATAACATTTTGTGAGACTTCAGTTCTATATTTACGAGTAGAATTTTCACTGATTGTAAAATAATAGATGCCCTCTTTTGGTCAAATGTAATGTTTTCCATAATTTCCAAAATATATAAAATAACATGTATCTACTTTTATTTTGACCAAATATCAGAGCATTTTACATAAAACAGGTATTTTAGAAAGAGTTAGTTTAAAAAATTATGCCAAGTGAAAGAAGCCAGACACAAAAGGCAACGTACTGTATGATTGCATTTATATGAAATGTCTAGAAGAGACAAATCCATAGAAAAAGAAAGTACATGAGTGGATTCCAGGATCTGGGGGTGATGGTGGCAGTGAATATGGAGTGACTGCTATTGTATGTGAATTTGTCAAATTAAAAAAATAGGTACTTTAGTCATTATCTTTTATTACTACTCATTTGTTTCTTTTTTTAAGAAAAGACTTTATTAATAAATAATTCACAATTCAGAGATTTTTAGTATTTTACAGAGTGGTACATCCATTAACACTATCTGATTACACATTTTCATTTCCTCCTTGCAAACCCATACCCAGTAGCAGTCACTCTTGATCCTCTCCCTAACCAACCACTCAGCCCTTGGCAACTGCTAATTTATTTTCTGTACATAAGAATTTGTTTACTTGGGGCAAGTCATATATATAAATGGAATAATCTAATACATGGACTTCTGTGACTGGATTCCTTTACTTAGCAGAAGGTTTCATCATTCATCCATGTTATAGCATGTATCAGTACTTCATCACTATCATTAAATAAATTCTATTGTATGGGTATACCACATTTTCTTTAGCCATTCATCAGTTTATAGACATTTTTTTGTTTTCAGGTTTTGGCTAAAATAAATAATGCTGCTATAAGTATTTATGTACTGGTTATTAAGTTTTCTTTTTTTTTGATTGGGAAGCATACACCTAGATGTGGTATGTCTGGGTCTTATGGTAACTCTGTGATTAAGATTTTGAGAAATTGCCAAGTTGTTTTCCAAATCAGCTATACCATTTACATTCTCACCAGTGATATATGAGGGCTCCAATTTCTCCACATGATCATAACACTTGTTCATATTCTGTCTTTTTAACTATATCCATCTTAGTGTGTATGAAGTGTTTTCTCATTGCAGTTTTGATTTGCATTTTCATAATGACTAATTACGTGGAGCATCTTTTCATGTGCTTATTTACCATTTCCATATTTTCTGTGGAGAAATTCAGATCCTTAGCCCATTTTTAAAGTGGGTTATTTATCTTTTTAAAAAATTATTCATTTGTAACAGGTCTTTATATACTCTGGATGTAAGTATCTTTTGAGAGACATGATTTGCAAATATTTTCTCCCATTCTGTGAAGCATTTTTCACTTTCTTGATGATGTTATCTGCACACAAAAGGTTTTAGCTTTGAAGTATTTTAATTTATCTATTTAATTTTTACTTCTTTTTCATGAGTTTTTGAACTGTGCTGGGTCCATTGCATCTCTATATAGTTTTAGGGTAAGCTTTTTAATACTTGCAGAAAAAACAACTGTGATGATAAAATTGCATTGAATCTGTAGATCATTGGGGGAGTATTGTTATCTTAACAATATTAATCCTCTGATTGATGAGTATGGGATATCTTTACATTTACTTAGGTCTCCTTTAATTTCTTTCAATTATATATTATAGTTTCTGGTGTACAAGTCTTGTGCTTCGTTAAATTTATTTGTAAGTATTTTATGTTTTTGATGCTTTTGTAAATGGAATTGTTTTCTTTTTTATATTATATTATATAATTTTTATATTATATTACAATTTTTAATTGAAGTATAGTCAGTTTCATGTGTACAGCAAAGTGATTTGGTTATATATATATGTATATGTGTATATATATACATATATATATTCTTTTCCATTATATATATATAGATTCTTTTCCATTATAGGTTATTACAAGATATTGAGTATAGTTCCCTGTGTTATACAGTAAGTCCTTGTTGTTTACCTATTTTATATACAGTAGTGTGTATATGTTAATCTCAAACTCCTAATTTAACTAAAGATAATTATATTAAATGAAGTAAGTCAGACAAAGACAAATATCATATCACCTATATGTGGAATCTAAAATAATGATACAAATGAAGTTATTTACAAAACAGAAATAGACTCACAGATATAGAAAACAAACTTATGGTTACCAAAGGGGATAGCTGGGGAGAGGGAGAGTTAAATTAAAATCGTGTTCTTAATCCCATTTGGGGATCGTTCATTGCTAATCTGTGGAAATACAATTGATTTTGGTTTGTTGATCTTGTATCCTGCAACTTTGGTGAATTGATTCATTAATTCTAATAGATTTTTTTGTTGGAATGTTAGGATTTTTATGTATAAAAGTTCATGTCATCTGCAAAGAAAGTTTTATTTTTTTCCTTCCCACTCTAGATAGCTTGTATTTCTTTTACTTGCCTAACAGCCCAGAATAGAACCTCTAATGCAAAATTGAATAGAGGTGGTGAGATCTAATATTTTTGTCTTGTTTCTCATCTTAGAAAGAAAGTACTCAGTCTTTCATCACTAGCTACAATATCTTCTTTGTATTTTTTTGTAGTTGTCCATTATTAGGCTGAGGAAATTCCTTTCTATTTTCAGTTTGTAAAGTGTTTTTATCCTGAAAGAGTATTGGGTTTTGTAAAAAATCTCATTTTATTTGTGTCTATTAAGACATACATTTTGTATTTGATTTTATTATATTAATACGGTTTTTTACATTGATTGATTTTCAGATTTTACCCACTGTGATATTACTAGGATAAATTCTACCTGGTCATATTGTATAATCTTTTTCATATGTTTCTGAATTCATTTTGATAGTATTCTGTTGAGAAATTTTGCTTCTATATTTATAAAGTTTATGTGTCTCTAGTTTTCTTCTGTTACCTTTGTCTTAATTTTGGCATTAGTGAAATGCTAACCTCATAGAATGAATTGAGAAGAGTGCACTCCTATTTTGAGGAAAAATTTGGGGAGAATTGACATAAAATCTTTTTTAATTGTTTGCTAGAAATCACCAGTATATCCACCTCAGCCATAACTTTTCGATTTGTTTATGTATTTTCAGATTATTCAGATTTTCTATTTCTTCTTTAATCAGCTTTTATAGTTTCAGTCTTTCTAGGAATGTTCCCATTTCATCTCATCTTCTAATTTGTGGGCATACAGTTGTTTATAGTGTTCTTTTATAATCCCTTATGTTTGTGTAATATCAGTCATGTCACCCTTTTCATTCCTGAGTTTGGTATTTTATTTGTGTATTTTTCTTTGCAAATCTAGCTGAAGGTTTGTCAATTTTATGTTTTCAAAGAACATGACTTTCCCTATAGTTTTTCTAGGCTCTTTATCACTTATTTTTAGTATAGTCTTTATTATTTTATTCCTTTTATTTGCTTTGGGTTTAGTTTACTCTTCTTTTTCTGGCATCTTAAGATAGATGGTTAGATTATTGATTTAAAATTACTCTTATGTTTTAAATATATGCACTCATAACTATCAATTTCCCTATAAGCACTACTGCATCTATATCCCTTCAGTTTAGGTATGTTATTTTTGTTTGTTTGTTTTCATTCATCTCAAAGTATTTTCTAACTTCTGGTGTTAGTTCCATGCCTACTTCCACCCTCACCCTGCACCTAGGACTTGTTTTTGCTTATTTGGTTTTTTAGTGACATAACTGGATTCATTCTTTGAAGCCTATTTCCCCCACAGCATGCAGTATCCAATGTCCCAAATGGTTTTCCGTACTTTTATCTCTAAACCTCACCTTCTATGTGTCATGCCAGAGTTAGCACCACTTAATGTCAGCCAATGATCGGTCAGAGTTATATTTAAGCCCCTCAAACCAGCCAGGTTTTCATCTTGTACTGTTAGATCTGTGTGTGGCTTAGAGACTGCTCTTACTGTTCTGGGAGCATATGTGTTTTCCCTGCAAACAGCCCTGCAGTCGTCCATGTACTTGTAGCTCTGAAGTTCCCTCTCTGGCCACTCCTCAGAGGATGTGGCCTTGGGCATTCAGACAATGTTCTTGACTACCAAGAATGACTGTGGTTTTTGGCAGGCTCTATTTGCATGTCTCTTTCCCTTTTAAGCTTCTGGTTCTTTGTCTCTGTTGGTATCACACTCAATTGTTAACCCCCAATAATGGCCATCTAATCACTCTATTATTTTAAATGGTTTCCTGGCAAATATATTGCTCAACAATCTGAGCCAGATAAATTAGGATGTTGGCAGGGGCAGAGTGTTGCCAGTCTGTGAGGGTTCTGGGAAACCTCCCCGGGCAGAACCTCTGCACAGTGTAGCAGAAGCTGGGGAGAAGGGATGGGAAACACTTCTCACTAGCTGCCACACCTTGATCCTTCCTGCAGAGCAGATGTACGTAGAAGAAATTGCGGTGGGTGGTAGTAACTGGTGCCATGACCAGGTTGCCACCACTGCTGCATATAGATTTTCCCAGCCTGAATCCAAGAGAATAATTAACTAGGTAGGTGAATATATCTGGAATAGATGAATATATCTTCCTTCCTAGAAAGCTAGGAGAGATGTAAGCTGATCCTCAACGACTAAGCCCACCACCACCAGAGCCATTTTTGCTGTTTTGCAAGAATGTGTAATATGTGACTGCTCTCTCCACCAGCTGCCCCACACCTGTCCTACCTATGTAGTTGGAAGTGGGCATGAAAGCATGCCACCTGCTTCGTGGAGTCTTTCCACAACATGGAGCTCTAAGTGGGATTTGCCCATGTTCCCAGGTACTGAATCTAATAACAATAGTTCTTCTGCCCCAGGGAATCCGGGGAGATGGGAACCACCACTAGACTGCTGGAACAGCTCCTCTTCGAGGCAGAACTGTCCTGAGCATGTCAGGACCTCCTATTGGTCTTACTGAGCTTCAATAAATTGCATCAAATAAATGTGTCTCGATTTGTTGTAACCCCTTTGATCAATCTCCAGAGACTCTGAATGACTGTCCACGCTAATTTTCACTTGTTTAATAAATGTCTATTTGGAGGAGAGATTTCCCTAAGCTCTTTACACTGTCATTCCAGAAGTCCTGCTCAACACTTATTCTTTCTAGTACTAAATCATGACTTCATAGATATCTTTTTCTGTTTTTACCTCCTCACACTTACCCCCCAACAATATATGTTTAGCTTTTTGAGGTAGGGAAAAAAAATCCTAGTTTTCTGTAGTAACTAGATTCTAAGATACCATTAAATGTAAGACACAGAAAAGCTTTAAAGTTAAAAAGATAACAAGAGACAATATCACGTATTTAAAATGGAGACATTGACTGAAAGGTTAATCCTACTTGTTTAAATGTTAAAGTGTGAAATATGTTATACTGTCAGTAAAACAGTGATTTTTCAACAAGTCAGTGGAAAGCATTTTTCCAATGTTGGATTTATTTTCCTTCAGTACCTGCAAAGCAGAAGATGTAGTGTAAAATCTTCCTAATGTGGCCATCTTGCCTGCCTTTGGACATATGTATGGGCCCTGGGAAGGCAGGAGCAAATTCTTACTCTAAATTGGGTGAAATAAGATGGACCACCACAAATACACTTCCAGGGTGGTCAAGACAGATCAGCTCGTGTGAACAAGAAACCAGGCTGTGGAGGGAGTTGACCTTATGACTGGATTTTACTGACCTAGTTTTTCAACCCTGTTAGGATTATGTAACTATACTTTTTTTGTTCCAGGTTAATAATAAAAACATAAAACTTAAGAACATTTATTTAAAAGCAGAACAACAGCAAAAGTAAAACAATGCTCAGAGAATTAGGTTGATTGGAATGCAAGTGAAACTCTTAACACTAGTTCAAGACGACTTCTGCGAGAAGCAGAGAAAACCTTCTGTGACGTAGTCTCCACTTTAGGACAACACCTGCGCTTCTCATTACTATTGGTCATGGATCCTAAAGCCATCTAGTAAACTGCAAACCACTGTGTGCAGGCACTACTCCCCTCCACACAGGCATTTTTAATCGTATGGTAGCATTAGAACCAACATTACAAGGTGGCCAGGCTGTGTCCTGGGTGGAACAAGGAAGGGTACAGGATGGGGTGAGAAGCTATATTTTGGAGACCCTGGTCTATCCCTGCACCCTGAGCAGGTGGTGACCACACCAGACTCCACTTTCTCAGCCTACCACTTCTCTTTACTTTACTTCATTCTCCCCGTATCATCTCTTCCTGTTCACCCTTTCTATATTTCTTTCTTCTCCTTATTTAATTTTCTTACTCTCCAAAGTACTGATAGGCTGAATATACAAATGGGCAATGACCAGACCATATATGAAAATAGAACCGTGACCCGCAATCTGCAGCAACCAGCCCAGAAAGTCAACCTACTATTTGTAAGTCAGACCACTATCTCTCACAAACAGTTCAGGAAGCCAAACAATAACTCCTGTAACAATCATCACAAAACAACCAGGACTTGATTAATAACTGATAACTTCCCAAAATTTTGCCCCCACTTCTAAGTTAGGACCAACCAGAGAAAGCCAAATATGCTCCCCTAACAAATCACATGGGATGTCTCCTTCTAATTATTTGGCTACAGCTTCTCAATGCAACAGCCGCCCATCAGGGCATATCTGAAGACTTTCCTTTTCTTCACTATAGATCTTGCCCACTCCTTTATCTAATTTTGAGTCTTTGCCAAAACACAAGTTATGGTAGCTGATTCTCTTGTGATAACAAGCTCTAAATAAATAACATTTGCTTGTCCCCATTTGGTTGGGGTGCTTCTACTTCCACAGTATGAAATAGCTCATGGTCTACAAAAAAAGTAAAGTATGAGTCCTTTGCTGTTCGTTAATCCTGACTCCATTCAAAAATTTTTTTAATACACGTTATACTACTGATGAAGTAACAATCCCAGTTCATCTCTCATCTTGTGCCTGTTTAATAAAGTAGCCAGTTACATCTAAAACCATGTATAGGTTTTAGAGAGTAAGATCTATGGGAGAAGTATCCAATCACAATAATATTCTTCAGAACTGAGCATTATTTTTGTTTGAGGTAGTTAAGCATAACTCTTGAACCCATGAATATTCCTGCTTGTGTGGTGGTATTCCTGTATGGTGGAAACCAAAAGATTCACAGTGAAGAGAAGAACAGTCTGCAGCTCTCTGCCCTGATGTGAGCTGAGCATAAGCCACCTGGTACTGATTGGCTCCAGAGCTGTGAGTTTGGAAGATTGCTCAGCTGATCTCAGAACCACTTCATATAATTATAAAGACTGATGGCCCAGATCAGGAGAGAATACCCAACTAGTATGTGGACCACTTGTCCCACCCTCAATTCATGACTAATTTAGTATTTAGGAATACTAAACACAGTCAAAAAATGTAATTAGAATTGTTCCATAATGTAGTCTCTTGGCCACTCAACAGAAAATCATCGCATCAAGCAGTATGATACTCTAGTGCATCACCTACTTTCTGTCTTCACTCACCACATATACACACATGCATACACACACACAAGTACACACATACACATCCACATGCACTATGTAAGATCAGTGAGACATCTATCTCAAATACAAACTTTAAGGAAGGAAGAGGGCCCACAAAATCAGTAATTAAAATAAGAATACTTAATACAATACTTTTAAAAAACAAAAGTACTGCAAAATCCACAAAAAACAAAATATCACAATTTCAGATAAAGACAAGATTCTGCTCTGCCCTTGCATGACAATACCTCACTTGCCTCCCCCTGGCAAATGGCAAATTTTATTACAAAAACAGATGGTTCATAGTTTGCTAATTTTTTTTTAGAAATATGTTTCCTTTTCACATCAGTGAAAATTAACAAGCACAGGTCTGCTCTCCAAATTAATATCAGCTCACCCTCACAAAATAAGTTTATTTATCAATTTATCAACTCTGGTATGACAATATTTACCATTACAGAGAATTGACACATCATAATAAAATTACAAACATAACTGGGGAATTTAAAAGCCAAGCAAAATTTGAGAATTTTTAAAGATTTTTATCTATAGCACTTAAAATAGCTATTCAGGATTCCAAAAGTCAATTCTTTGATCTAGGAGGAAGAAACCAGTCAGGTGAATAAAAACTTCACTACAAGGTTTTCTTAACATCTTCATTTATTGCATGAATGCATCTTTTCATTATATTCCCATCTCCACTTCCGCTGAAGTGCTGAGTACTGCATTTCAGGTTGTCATATCTAAGGCTAACTTCTGTTCATTCTTATCTAGGATACTCACATGAACTCTCTCTTAGGAAGGTGAACTTGCCATTCCTCATGCACTTACTATATATCATACAAATGTCAAGTGCAATTCTATTTCCCCCTCAAGAGTTGTTGCTTCTCTTGCAGTTACAGAAGGAGCACTCCATTATCAATAGGAGAACAGAGTTTTCATATGTGTATGCACTTGTGTAGCACAATTTCCAGTTCCCTAAATTGGCTCTATTTCTTATCTCTATTTTTTTTTCCTTTTTTTTTTTTTTTTTGACTTTTGTGCTCTCCACTCCCATCCATATCTTCCAAAACATGCTACCATGACCAGAAGAGGAAAATAAATTACACTTGTTTCTTTGAAATTATTAGAAAACAGAAAATTTTAGTTACTGTCAAGGTCTTTGAGTATTACATTATTAAGAAATTAATATTTCAAGCAGAAAGAAAAATATATGACTGTTTTTACAAATATTTTCTTTGAAAGAAGCATCCTCAAAATCTTAAAAGCCCTTCAGGAAACACGCAAGGAAATTTTACTTAACTTACTGCCCCTCTGGTATGTTTCCTAATTGTTTACTTTTCTGAGTTTGACAAAAACATGGTAAAAGTCTGTCAAAATTTCAAGCTGTGAGCTTTCTCAGCAATATTGAGCTTTCTCTTATGAGTCAGAAAGGTTTTTTTGTTGTTGTTCCTTTTTTTTTTTTTTTTTTTGGTCACTCCATGCAGCATGCAGGATCTTAGTTCACTGCCCAGGGATCAGACCCATGCCCCCTGCAGCTGAAGCATGGAGTCTTAACCACTGGACTGCCAGGGAAGTCCCATGAATCAGAAAGTTTATGTTTGCCTAATAAGGACCTACAAAACCTGAAATGAGTAAATTGCATTAATTCGCCCCCCTCAAAAAAGTCATAGTAAGAATCTGGATGTAAAAAGACTCAAGTAGGAACATCTGAATGCTCTGACATTCCCACTTTCCGTTTCCACCTTCTTCAATCTGTTCTATTTCCCCACTAAATGACTCTTCCTCTGACACCCTTTTTATCACTTTTCTCTACTGCTCAAAACTCTCAAAGACACCCCCTTGTGCTCAAGAATTAAAATTAAGTGCATTTGCCTAACAACCAAAGCCATGCATTCTCTGGTCCTAATCCCATTCATGAGCTGTAAATAATGAAGCTACATGCTGGAAAGAATATGGCAAATCACAGGTACGTGAAACCATATATTGAGAGTACGAAAATCATAGGAATTTCCAGTACAGCTGAACTTTTTTTTATTGAAGTATAGTTAATTTACAATGTTGTGTTAGTTTCAGGTGTACAGCAAAGTGATTCAGTTTTATATATATATATATTTTTTTTTTTCAGATTCTTTTCCATTATAGGTTATTACAAGATATTGAATATAGTTCCCTGTGCTATACAGTAGGTCCTTGTTGTTTATCTGTTTTATGTATAGTAGTGTGTATATGTTAATCCCAAACTCCTAAGTTATCTCTCCCCCCACCACCCTGCTTTCCCCTTTGGTAACCGTAAGTTTATTTTCTGTTGGTAAGTCTTTTTCTGCTTTGTAAATAAGTTCATTTGTATCATTTTCTTAGATTCCACATATAAGTGATATCATATGACATTTGTCTTTATCTGGCTTACCTCACTTAATATGATAATCTCTAGGTTCATCCATATTGCTGCAAATGCAATTATTTTGTTCTTTTTTATGGCTGAATAATATTCCAAATATTCAATAAAAATATGTATATATATATATAAATCACATCTTCTTTATCCATTCATCTTTTGATGGACATTTAGGTTGATTCCATGTCTTGACTATTTTAAATAGTGCTGCTATGAACATTGAGATTCATGTATCTTTTCAAATTAGAATTTTCTCCAGATATATTGCCCAGGAGTGGGATTGCAGGATCATATGGTAACTCTAGTTTTAGTTTTTTAAGAAACCTCCATACTGTTCTCCATCGTGGCTGTACCAATTTACATTCTCACCAACAGTGTAAGAGGGCTCCTTTTTCTCCACACCCTCTCCAACATATATTATGTGTAGGCTTTTTTTTAAAGGTTTTTTTTTTTTTTTTTTTGGTTGTGTCGGTTCTTTGTTGCTGTGCACAGGCTTTCTCTAGTTGCGGCGAGCAGGGGCTACTCTTTGTTGCAATGTGCAGGCTTCTCATTGTGGTGGCTTCTCTTGTTGTGGAGCACAGGCTCTAGGCGTGCGGGCTTCAGTAGTTGCGGCATGCAGGCTCAGTAGTTGTGGCCCGTGGACCCTAGAGTGTGTGGGCTCAGTAGTTGCAGCGTGCAGGCTCTAGGGTGTGTGGGCTCAGCAGTTGTGGTGCACAGGCTTAGTTGCTCCACGGCATGTGGGATCTTCCTGGACCAGGGATCAAACCTGTGTCCCCTGTATTGGCAGGTGGATTCTTAACCACTGTGCCACCAGGGAAGTCCCTGTAGACTTTTTAATGATTGCCATTCTGATTTGTGTGAGTTAATACCTCATTGTAGTTTTGATTTACATTTCTCTAACAATGAGCAATATTGAACATCTTTTCATGTGCCTGTTGGCCATCTTTTATTGAGTTGTTTGTTTTTTGATATTAAGCTGTATCAGCTCTTTGTATATTTGGAGAATTAATCCCTTGTAGTTCTCATTGTTTGCAAATATTTTCCCCAGTCCGTAGGTTGTCTTTTCATTTTGTTCATGGTAGAACTTTGCCATATTAAACTACATGTACTTCATATTGTCTCTCTCTATGGGATTTTCAGAAAAGGAGCTCCCTTCCATAGTACTTTTTCATTCTTTTTCATTTCTTCCATCTCTCTTATTGTTCTAACTCCTACCAGGTATTTCTTTGTAAGTATAGGATTACAGAAAGATATTTTTACATTGGAAATTATTGCCAGTGAAGAAGTGATTTCTGTACTGAAGTCTCAGTGCCAACATACCTGAATTCGCCCACTACTATGATCATTCATTAACCCTTAGGCTTTGCATCAGAATGGTGTAGGTTATGCTGCAGTATATATGCTGCAGACCTAAGATACCAATGACTTAATACAGAGATGCATTGCTTGTTCATCTTATACGTTCATCATAGGTAACTCAGGGACCCAGGCTAATAGAGATTTTGTCATTACAAATATCACCACTTGCTGGAGTATGGGGAAGAAAGAGAAGGGGGGTCTTCTATGCTTCAGCTAGAGCTAATGTAAACATCTTGCCCCATGTGTAACTTCTTCCCACAGCTCATTGGTCACTTGAAGGTGACTGAGAAACATAATATTTCACAGACTCAGGATAAAGAGAAGTATCCAGTTTTAAACCATTGGGAGCTCATTCAGGTTGGTTTCTGTGTCCTATAGACATATACACAACATATTTTTCTCATTTCCTTTTTTCTTTTTTGAATTTTTCTTTACTTTTTGGCACTTTAAAATTCTCAACATTCATCTGTATATCCCCTGCCTTTGCTCTAAAACTAACTTTTTCATCAAGCAACTGGATTCCTTTTACTAAACAATGGTTATTAGGAACCATAATCTGGGCAGTACATGTGCCTGTTACTACTGGGATGTCATGGCTTCTAGGTCATCTCAGAGAAGAGATTTAGGAAATATATATATATATATATATATATATATATATATATATACATATATACATATATATATATGTATACTGAATCATACATGTACCATACATTACTAGGACTATCTTTATGTAAGTAAAATAAGCATAAGGTCCTGTAGATACCTCCAACAGTAATCTGGTAACAGAGGGTTCATCCTTATCTTCTCCTTTGCTTATTTGTCACTACATTCCCTGAAAGTGAGAAAACTGGCTGTCATCATCTACAAAACATTTAGCTATTAATTTTCACATACTAAAGTTCATTGTAATGTAGAGGTCTATGGATTTCAATAAATGCATAGATTCAGATATCCGCCCCCAAAGCACCATATACAAAACAAGTGAACAAAGAAAAACAGATAAATTAGACTACTTCAAAATTAAAAATTTTTGTGCTGGCCATTATACTATCAGTAAAGTCAAAAGATAAGCCATTGAAAAGGAGAAAATATGTGCAAATCATATGTTTGATAAGAGACATACCAGGAACATGTAAAGAATTCTCACAACTAAACAATAAAAAGACAAATAACTCACTTTAAAAATGAGCAAAGGATCTTAATGGACAGTGAGAAAGTATAGAAATGGTCAAAAAAAGCACATGAAAAGATATTCAGCATCTTTAGTCATCAGGGAAATATAATTCAAAACCTCAGTGAGATGTTACCTCATATCCACTAGGATGGCTATAACACAAAAGGTTGCTATAAAAAATGGCTGTAATACAAAAGTTGTGGTGATGGTTTCACATCTATGTGAATATACTAAAATCCACTGAATTGTATATTTAAAAGGGTGAATTTTATGGTATGTAAATTATATCTCAATGAAGCTGTCAGACTACATAGCACAGAACATGCTTTGGTTTTAAATTAAATTTGCCCTTAAAGGAAAATAAAAAAAGAATATATCTTTTATTAATGTATAAGGCTGGTTAAAGCAGGGAATGATTTAATGAGAAGCACCTGTGTGAGGAGAATAAGTGGGAATTTTTGGAAACTGGACATTGGAAATCAGCTAATTTACTTTTATGTAGTGTGGATTATTTGAGTTTGAAATATGCATTTGTATAAACTGATCTCTTAGATTCATTTAAATTCATTTATACAAGAGAATTTACATATTCAAAAAGGCAGGAGGAAAACGAAGGAAATGCTGGAATAATTTACAGTAACTTGGCATTGGTGTAAGACTTTGAGAAGCCAAGGCATGGGAGGGAGTCACAATCACTTAAGGAAAACATGGAAAAAATAGAATGGGCAACTACTAGAAGGGAGTAATTTTGGAATGTGGATTCTTGTCTATAGAGGTAGGTGGGGTGGGCATTGTGTATATGAGAGCCAGTTAATCTCTGCATAACAGAGGTATCTACTATTAGGGATTGTTTTATGTCTATAATAAAATGTTAGATTACCATTTTCAGGTCAAAATAACTTTGTGCTCTTTTCAATTTTTTAATTTTTGTACTTACTTGACATTAAACTGACACAGGTCACAAAATCCAAGGTAATAATCGTGTAAGCAAGATGCTTTCTTCCATAAGTATATGCATGATAGTGGGATAAATCAGGTTACAGCCAGAGCTGACACAAGTAAACCAGAGTGATTAAGAGCCCTAAGGGGAATTGTTTTAATTTATCAGCCTTGCTTGTTATTATCCTTCTAAAATATAAAGAAAGAAGAACTCTAAAATCCTTCTAATGTTTTTCTTCATTAACAGAGGTGCATGGGCTTTATGTGGTCCATAGATATGATTTTTGTTTTTGTTTTGTTTTCCAACAGATGTCTTCATGTTTGAATTTACTGTCAACATCTATATTTCCAACCACAGTAAAAGTGAATGAGAAACCTCGCTGAGGTCTAAAATTTTTTGGAACTTTTAAATTTTTACATAATTTCAAACAAAGAAAAGTCATAGAAAATTCCTCTAAACATTTTACCAGATTCATCAAGTTTTTCATTTTTTATTTGACTTTTGATTCTCCTGAATCTTGTAAGAATATGTTGTAAATGTCATGTCCTTTTACCCCTACATATTTTTTGTGCTTTTCCAAAGAACAAGAACATTCTTCTCAAAAACAATTGTACACTTACAAAAATTAGGAATCAGGAAATTTAACCTTGATATACTACTATGATCTAATGCAAAGTCCACACTCAACTATTATTTGTCCTGATAGTGTCTTTTCCCCTCATTCAGGATTACTTGTTACTTTTTGTTGTCATGTATCAAAGATGTATTTTTTAAATCTAAAACAGTCCCTCAATTTTTGGCTTTCAAGACATTTTCACATTTGATGAATACTGGCCAGTTAATTTGTAGAATGTCCTTTGGTTTTAGTTAGTCTGATGTTTCATTATAATTATATTCAGATTATCCGTTTTGGGCAGGAATACCAGAGAAGGTGACATGGAGCAGGACCCTATGGTCCTTGTCCCCCATGTCCTCTGCCTGTCTTTTGTCTGTGGAAAAACCTTAGCCAGAGAATAATTTTAATCAGAGAAGTGAGAACATGCAGAGACAAAGGAAAACAGTCAAAGGAAACCAAATAATAATAGCTTAGTCATTAAGCATTGTCAAGGACATTTAGTTCCTTCTCAAGGCTATAGATAATATTCTGAGCCATATCCTGTGAGCTATCTTATGGATACTGAAACCCCCACCAGGTAGAAGTTAACTACAAGATGACCAGACTGTAGCCATGACATAAGCTGCCACAATTCTGAGAACTGGACTCAAAGAAATGGAAATAAATGGACCCTGAAACTGGAAATTAACTGTACCTGTAAAAATCAAGATGATGCTGGTCAGACCACCGATAACCAATTTCAAGATGACTATCAGAGATGACTGTGCTTCTTCTGCATGTGGCTCCCTCCCTCTGTCTACAAAAGCTCTTGCCTCCTGATTGTTGGGGGGGAGTTGGCCTTTGGACAGGAGTCCTCCCTCCCCCACCCCCCAGTTGCTGGCATCCTAAATAAAGCAAACTTTCCTTTCCACCAACCTTGCCTCTTTACTGGCTTTTGAGCAGTGAGCAGCCAGACCCCACTTTCAGTTACAAAGGTATGTTATGTTCTTGGTGCAAGAATGTTAGAGGTCCCAATGGATGAGGGAACCAAACCTCCTGGATAAATGTCAGTGAAGCCCCATGAACAATGATAGCAAGAAGTGCCCTGAGGGGTGAGGGGGTGGAAGGGGCAGGGAATAGTGCAAGTCTGTCTATGCAGAAGTAGAGCCAGGCTGCACCCCTCCATGACCCTAACTCTCCCACTCCAGAGAGTTACTTGAAGACCAGCAATAACCCATAGGAATTGCAACTAAAGTTATCCAAAAAACTTCTGGTGTGAATATTGCCACCTGAAGCAAAGTCTTCCTTTTTCTGGCATGTGGGAGCTACACTCCACACCAACTAAAAGTCAACATTCTGATTCTGACAGACCTACTCAGATGGAAGGCACACTAGTAGAAATCAACTTAATCCTCCATTCTTAAATATAAGCAGATAAAAAATTAGAGAGTATCCAATACAGAGAGAAAATAAGTAGCATAGAAAGAAAAAGACCAAAATAAACACAAAATAGACCTTGAAGAAATAAGAATGCAGTTAACACAAGAGAGTAAACGTATGTAAGAGAAAATATTCCATCTGCAAAACATAAACAGACTATTAAGAAAAATGAAAATGAGATAAAAATCTAGGATATAAAGCATAAATCTAGGATAAAGATATACAATAGCCACAAAAAGGAAAAAAGAAAAGGAGAAAAGAAAAAAAATTGAAATTACAAGTGACTTGAAGGATCAATGAGAAGTTCCACTCTTACCTGATAAGAGTTTCAGAAACTGAGAATGATAAAACAATGCTAGTGATGGTGGGGTGAGTGGATATTGGTTGGGAAATTACCAGAAAATAATAAGAAAAATACTTCCCAGTACTAAAAAGAGATTTTTTTTCTTCAGATTGAAAAGAGCTACTAAGCTACTGAAACCAATCAGGACCCTGTGGGGCTCCTGGGCACAGAAGTCTTTCTGTGTCCCCCATTTCTTCTTTGTAGGAAATAGGCTTCAGCCTCCATGACCTTCCCTGAGTTTCAAAGGGCAGGTTCAAACAATTGCTAATCAGGGAAGGGAGGGGATGCAGAGAAAAAGGGGAAAAGCCAAGAAACAATAGTGCAGCCTTGGGGCAGGGTTCTGGTTCCTCCTCAAGGGATACACATAATAATATCTCTGAGCTCTTCTGCAGAACTAAAACTCCCCCAAAATGGAAGATGTTAACTACTTGATGAAGCATTCTTCATTCCAGAGGGAAGAGCCCAGTTTGATAACCTTGAGAACCACAGAAGCTCATCAGGAGACCACCTGAGGCCAGATTAAAGGAATGCAGGCCATGCACACACCCTGATCCTTATCAGCAACCCTGCCCCTTGAACAACTGCTATGAAACTCCTCACCAAATCCCCCCAGGTTGGAACACACAGTTTTGAGGGCATTAACCCACTGTGTCCCCCTTTGCCTGGCAAAGCAATAAAGCTGTTCTTTTCTACTTCACCCAAAACTCTGTCTCTGAGATTCGATTCAGCAGTGGTGCACAGAGGCTAAGTTTTCGACATCATTACTAAGTAGCTTACAATTCCAGAAAGGGAGAGGAAAATGAAAGATTGTACTGAGAAGGCGAGACTACTAGAGGAAGGAAGTCAGGTTTCTGTTGGCCATCTGAATACTCAGAACTATACCACAGCACAAAATTAATTATTATTACATAAATTTATAACGTGTAATTTGGCCATGTTCCTGCCAACTTTTCAAACTCAGCTGCTACTTCTAGGGATGCCCAATGCTCCTTAGGAACTTTGCTTTGAGATGCTTCAAGAAAGTGTAATTTATTGTTCCATGGGAAGATTGGAGAAATAGAACTTAATGGGATACTCCTAGCCGTGCCAGAACTCCTATTATATATAATCTGAATTATTATTTTTTTTCTTCCAAATCAAATATTTTCAGCTATCTTTGGAATTGTGATAAAGTTCTATGGCAGGGAAGACCTGAAAGAGATGAAAATTACATTCAAACTGAGAGAGAAAAAGCCCTTTATAATTTTCAAGGAGATTGATTTTGAACTTAAAAGTCTTACACAAACTAAGTGTCCAATAGATGCGAATTCAAAGTAATGCCAACTTTGTCTGCAAAAAACTTACATCCCGTTCTTCTTTTCTGAAGAGGCAAATAGAGAATACGCTCAATTTATAAGAGGAGGTAAATGAGTACGAGGAAAACTTGAAGCCCAGGAATCAGGGAGATTAATCTAGAAGTGCAGAGAAAATTGCTCTGCAGTAAGAGTTGTGCAGTGAGCTGAGACAGCACTTAAGGCAAGTTGGTGAAGAAAATATGAGAGATGAGGTCCAGTTTCTGCCTAGAGCAGAAACTGCTCTAGGCAGAAACTGGACCACATGCAATAGAAGATGTGATTAAGAAAGATGGGATTGGGCTTCCCTGGTGGCGCAGGGGTTGAGAGTCTGCCTGCTAATGCAGGGGACACGGGTTCGGGCCCTGGTCTGGGAGGATCCCACATGCCGCGGAGCAACTAGGCCCGTAAGCCACAACTGCTGAGCCTGCGCGTCTGGAGCCTGTGCTCCGCAACGAGACAGAGGCCGCGACAGTGAGAGGCCTGCGCACCGCGATGAGGAGTGGCCCCCGCTTGCCGCAACTGGGGGAAGCCCTCGCACAGGAACGAGGACCCAACACAGCCAATAAATGAATGAATAAATAAATAAATAAATAAATAATTAAAAAAAAAAAAAAAAAAGAAAGATGGGATTAAGGTTAAGTTTTATGTATATAGTAAGCAAATTTATTCCTAGTCAAAAAGAAAGCGAGGCAATCAAAAAGTTCAGGGAACACAAAAGCTATACCAGAAATTATGGGACCATTTGTGAAGCAAATTTAAATGCACCATAATTTTAAGCTATTGATGGGGCTTAAGGAAATTTTACCTTGATCCTAGGAAAACTCTCCTTCAAGTCACATATGGGTTATACCTTTGTTTCCATAAGGGAAGAAATGTAGTATTTGGGGTACAGTGATTGATATTTCTAGAGTTTTTAACTCATAGAACCAATCTATTGACAAAATGGAAAAATACTACTTGTCATTTGGAATATAGTATAAATATTAACAGTTTTCACAGTAGTCTTGACAGTTAAATTGTTAACAATAGTCATGGCAATTTAATATTAAGGATATAATAGAATTTAGGAAGTTAAAGATTTAGGGAAGTATAGTCATTTTAGAGAGTCTGGAACTTAAGGGAATACCAAAAGTTGATGGAACAAGAAAATTATTTTAAAATATTATTTATTGTTAAAGCAACTAACATGGAACTATAAATAATACAAATAGTTAATAAAACAAATTGTTCATAATAATACAAATAGATAAACGAGTTTGGGAAATGGGAATGGAGAGTAAGATGATTGTGCTAATTTTTTCCTGTCATTAGAATGTCCAATTGTATTGTATAAAGTTGTTAAATTGTGAAGTAGAAAAATATATAATATTTTCTCTAAGTCATAGGAAAGTATAAATTGGAAATTTAAAATCTTCTATATTAGATGATTTTTTTCTATACATTTCTGTGAAAAATAAAATCAGAGGCTGGAATGAACATAATAGAGTTCTGTTTAGGATATGGTTAAATAGAACTCATGAGCCCTGTTTGAAAGACTTTAAGACTCCATATTATCTAGTGATATTTTTTATAAATTATTGATATATTTAGATAGTTATTCACATTCTATGATAAAATATAGGGTATGATACCTGAAAACAACAAATAATAATGTCAGTTGTCAGTAGAGATTTATGTAACAAGTGAGGAAGTCTTGACAATAAAGTATAGAAGACTTGAAGGATTAATTTTATATTTATAAAATTAATTAAATTAATTAAATGAATACATTAAATTTATTAAATTTATATTTTATATTTTCCCTTTAAGACTTAGTGTTGAACCTTTACAATTGCCTTTAGCATTATATTTAGAAAGATTTATGTTAGATGTTTATAACTACCCACATTTTTTTGCTTTTCATTATAGGATATATAGAATTTTATATAAATGTTTATAAATATGTGTGGCTTATCTTCATCCATCATAAATTGCTGCTTCTCCTGCATAAATAAGTAAGCAAGTAGCTATTCCTGGGTTAAGTCTACAATGTCATCATTTTAATACACAATTTTATTAATCATAGAGAAGATTTAAAACAGACAGCAAGACTTACATTTTTAGGAAATAATGTCCTTACATTCCCTGACTTTCAAAAAACTGCATCATGTCAGGCTGTGAATATACATTACTTCTTCAAATTAATCCTGGAAAGATTTCTCAGCTTTGAACACATTGAAGGCACCTTATCTTCCTTTACATTTCAGCAGATGGCTGCAGGCTTTCTTAAAAATATCCTTCAGTCTTTTGATTTGAGTTGCTCATGGATCTGTCACTTTGTCATGGTGGTTGCTCTATCATTTTGCTTTTTATAAAAGTAGGAAATGAGACTGCAAACTGGTGATGGATGAAATTTAAAAGGATGAAACGGTTGATTGGTTTGAAGTTGTTCAGAAAAGGTCTGTGAAGCTCCCTTCAAGTTGAAGGCCTCTTGATTTCCAGTCCCATGAAATCATAAAATATGTTGGAAACAAATGGAGACAATTTGATGGGGAAACCCTGACAACCTTGTGGTGGGCTTGACATTTAACACTTTGCCAGCACAAGACAGGAATCACGTATGAATGTGGAACATTCAGCTTAAAACAGTGAATTCAGTCAAATTTTTAGTTTTTGATAGTAACTCAAAAGTTTGATGATTTTTCTTCAGTGCTTAAGCTGATTGTTTTTGTATATTTAAAAATGCTTCTATTTGAGAAAATAAGTAATAAAGGATATCTGAAATCTCCTAATATTAAATGCAAAGTTTAGGTGTAAGTCTAGTTTAGCACTTATTTAACCCCAAGAAGTTTATGTATCAATGTTTTAATCAGTTCTTACTTCCTATATTTCAGCAAAGCTTTATTATGAATACTCAAGTGCCTTTAGACTTTTTGTGATGGCTTTTAAAATCAATTTAGGCCAACAAGCATAGAAACATACGATGTTATAGCTGTGGTGGAGTATGTAATTGATGGGCCCTTTTCTGAGACTTCACCTTGACAGAGGGTGACAGTTTAGCTCTGTTGAAAAAACAAAATGTCAAATATGAGAATTTGCAAACTGAACCACTTTCCTAAGGCACAAGGAAGGATGCAACTATAAGGATCTAACAGAGCAGCCAAAGTATGGGAGGAATTGCACATATTAGCAATCCATTATGTAAAAAATTCACGGAAGGAAAATATTATTCATCAGGTATAGAAAAAAATTTTAACTGCAATAATATAGAGTTTTTCAAACTGAACTTTCCTTGTCTACATGACTAGGGTGATATAAAAAAAGTTGACAGTGATTGTCAAGTTAGCCCAATAGTCATTAAGACATCAACCAACTAAACAGGGTAACTCTTTTTATCACATTATTCATGGTTCTTAATACATGCCATCATAGTTATAGAAATTCTCTTATATTTATTTTATATTTATATATATTATTATATGTTAATACTGTGTGAGTGATTTAGTATAAATTTATCTTTCATGTTGAAACACACACAAACAAGGAATAAAAAAATCTACTGGGATTGCATTATTTGTTAATTAAAATATTTGATTTAGTTAATGAATTAATTTAGTTAATAAAAATAAAATCAGGATCTGCTCCATATGGTGGGACTTCAAACACAAAATTTGATTCTCCTGATTTGTTTTCCAGGAACTACCCAAACATAAATAAAAGTATTTTCAAATTTATTTTGTTCATCTTTTCTTTCCCCTCTCTTTTCTTCCTCCTTTCTCCCTCACTCTTTCTGCTTTTCTTTTTTTCCTTCCACGCATATTTATTTAAGGCTTCTATGTGCCGGGCTGTTATAGGTACTTGGGATACATTGTGAACAAAAGTCCTTGTATAAGTCATATTCCAGTAACACAAAATCTTTCCTATCAGGAGAGTTCCCCTTCCAGATGGTGGTGTGAGGGGCTCCCCAGACCTGCTTCCTGTGAAATAAAAAAACTACTGTTTATTGTTAAATCACAACCATTTAAAGTTTCAGGAAGTTGTCCTACAGGCAAACAGCAAATGAAGAGCCATTTATTGAGGAAAATCTATTCAATCTCAATAAGACCAATGGAAACTGAGTGAGACCCTGTGGGGCTCCTGGTCACGGAGGCCCTTTTGTCCCCCATTTCTTGTAGGCAAGACTCCAGCCTCCATGACCTTCCCTGAGTTCCAAAGGGCAGATTCAAGCAGTTGCTAATCAAGAGAGGAGCAACCAAGAAGCCATCTGAGGCCAGATTAAAGGGACCAGAGAAGCTCATCAAGATTAGGAGACCACCTGAGATGAGATTAAGAGACTGCAGACCCTGCTCACCTCCTAATCTTGTCAGAGACCCCATCTTTGAACGATTGTTATAAAACCCCTCATCAAATCCTCCCTGGTTGGGACACATAGTTTTCGAGGGCAGGAACCCACTGTGACCCCCTTTGCCTAGCAAAGTAATAAAGCTATCATTTTCTACTTCACCTAAACCTCTGTCTCTGAGATTTGATTCAGCACCGGTGTACAGAGAGGCCGAGCTTTCAGTAACACAGTGAGAGTCTGTGTTTTTTAAGCCATAATGCACTGCCTTCATTTCTCACCTTCCCATATGCATGGGTTCATGTGTGTGGCCAACAAGTTGGGTCCTTCTCTCCCCTCAGTTCCCAGTCAAGGAATATGGACTCCAACCAAGAGGGGCAAGTTACAAGTATTTTTCATTATTTCCACCTCTGAGTTGCAGAGGCTAAATTTCTGACAAGTGTGACTGAGAAGTTGGGGCCCCCCTTCCTCCACCCAGCACCTACGCATAGAGCTGTCTGTCCCAGGCATGTTAGACTGAGAATACGGTGTCTCAATCACCTTTGTCCCAGGTGCACATATACACATATGGCTGAACTTCCATGCTTGGAGAAGCAGAGGAAAGATATACAAAGAAACAGAAACGTGTGATTGCTACACAGGAAACAATGCAGCCGACAGAAACTAACTGTGAGAAGGCCAAGGTACTGGATTTAGAAGAAAAACCCTTTAAAACAGTCATTATAAATGTGATCAAAGAATTAGAGAAGCTCATGCATAAAGAAGTAAAGGAATATATAATGACAATGTCTCATCATACAAAGAATATCAATAGAGAGTTAGAAATTACAGAAGAGACCAAATGGAAATTCCAGAGATTCAATAAACAAAGTAAAAACTTTATTAGAGGGGCTGAAAAGTAGCTTTGAACCGACAGAAGAAAGAATGAGTAAACTTGAAGATAGAGCAATAGAGATTATGGAATCTGAAAAACAGACAGAAAAAAGAATGAAGAAGAATGAGCAGAGCCTCATAGAAATATGAGACATCATTGATGTATGTGTAATGGAAGTATCTGAAGAAGAGAAAAAGAAAGGAGCAAAGGGAGGCCTGGGGTACCTGCACAGCGACCGCCCCACCATGGAAAAAAATGCTCTGAGCTTTAGAAGTAGTCACTGTATGTTGTACAAGCATCTGTGGACATATATAAATAAACATTATATAATGCTTCTACTAAAGAAAAGAAAAGGAGCAGAAAAAAATATTCAAAGAAATAATGCTGAAACTTCCCAAATTTGATGAAAACCACTAACTTACACATCCAAGAAAACAAACTCCAAGTAGAATAAACACAAAGAGACCCACACAGAGACACATATTTTTCATGCTGAAAGCCAAAAACAAAGAGAAATTTTTAAAGCAGCAAGAGAATGATAAATTGTAGCATACAAGGTGTATTAGTTTCCTAGGGCTGCTGTAACAAATTTCCACAAACTGCGTGTCTTAAAACACCAGAAATTTAGAGAATATTATGCTTAGTGAAATGTCAGAGAAAGACAAATACCATATGATATCACTTATATATGGAATTTTAAAAATAATACAAAAGAATGTATATACGAAACAGAAACAGACTCTCAGAGACATAGAAAACAAACTTGTGGTTACCAAAGGGGAGAGGAAGGGGTGTCAGGACAAATTAGGGGTCTGGGATCAACAGATACAAACTACTATACATAAAATAGATAAGTAACAAGGATTTACTGTATGGCATGGGGCATTGCACCCAATATCTTGTAATAACCTATAATGGAATATAATGTGCAAAAATATTGAATCACTATGCTGTACACCTAAAATTAACACAATATTGTAAATCAAATATACTTCAATTAAAAAAACCCAGAAAGTCAGTCTCAAACAGTTTGGAGGCTAGAAGCATGGAATAAAAGTGTGGCAGAACCTTGATCCCTCTAAAATCTGTAGCAGGGAATTCTTCCGTACTACTTCTAGCTTCTGGTGTCTGTCAGCAATCCTTGTCTTTCCTTGGGTTGTAGACGCATTACTCCAATCTCTGCCTCCATGATCACCTGGCTGTCTTCTTTTCGTGTATCTCTCTTCTTCTTATAAGGACACAAGTCTTACTGGATTCAGGGACCTTTCTATTCTAGTATGACCTCACTTAACTAATTACAACTTCAATGACTCCATATTCAAATAAAGTAACATTCTAAAGTACTAGGAGTTAGGGCTTCAACAGATCTTCATTATATCTTCAACATATAACAAGCATAGTTGTGACACAAGAGAAAACCAAACCTATTTTAGAAATAACCCAAAAGTCCATCAAATGATGAATGGATAACCAAAATGTAATATATCCATACAACCACGTATTATTCAGCAATAAAAAGAAATGAAGTACTGATTAAAGCTAAAACATATTCGCCTGTAAAAAAAACATTATTCTAAATAAATGAAGCCAGTCACAAAAGACCACATATTGCATATATTTTATGATTCCTTTTATACAAAATGTGCAGAATAGGGAACTCTATAGACCCAGAAAGTGGATTAGTGTTTGCCTAGGGCTGGGGCTGGAGGTTGGGGAAAAACTGGGAATGACTGTTAATGAGTATGACGTTTCTTTTTTAAAAAATGTAAATGTTCTAAAATTGGTGTAATGATTGCCCAACTTTGTGTATATACTATAAACCATTGAATTGTACACTTTAATGAGGTAAATTGTACAGTACATGAATTATATCTCAGTAGGCTGTTATTAAAAATCCCATAAATCACCAGGTTGCTATTAAAAATCCAATAAATCACCATGCTTCCTACAAAAAGATAATTGCTATTGGCCAAAAGAAATAACGCAAAAATATGTTTTGTTTGTGGGCTTTGTAACCAGCTGAATATACATTTTATAGCCCACAGAGGGACATTAAATAGTGTATTTATTAATGAGTTGCTCAGTTCTGACCAAATGAGAATGTTTATATGGGAAAATTAAACATGATTTAAAATGTTTATCTGATACCAAAAGAACAAAAACAATTTTAAAAACCTCATGAAAGCTAAGTTCTTGAAACCTAAGAGCATCACGAGTATGTATTAACTCAATTACACATCAAGATAAATTCATTTTTACAGTACTCTTAATTATCTTTCAAACTACAATAGCATTCAAGTAATTTTAAATGCTCCCTGATGACTTGGGGATTTTTTTCTGAATGAGAGTATTTTAAAGTACGTGGGAAAGTCTATAAAATACTATATATATATCAAATATTATTTCCTATTTGAATACTTTATGATTATTTTAATAAAAAATTGGTGCTCACCTGACATTTTCCCCCAAAAGTCACACAAGCCAATATGTATGACTCAAATTCAACAACAGCTTCTCTATTTTAGATGGAGATATTATGAATAACAGGTTTCTTTTTCATGCGTTTCTGATAAAAACTCGTTTCAGTTTTTTATCTGAAAGAGAAACAGCTCCCTCAAATTTTACCTGTAAGAAATGCTCTTATCTTTTAAAAAAAGTCTGCATCAGCATCAACTGATATGGTTGTTCATAGCTTGCTTTATTGAAGAAGGTAAAAATGGTAATAACTGATTTGTTTCTTTCTTATAATGAATTCTTTAAGAACAATTTTCTATTTTAACAGTTGTTTTTTTGGATTTCTGGTCCAAGTTGGCATAAACCAGCCTTGGAGAGTGCAACTCATCTTCTAGCAAGACAGTGCAATACATTTGATTATTAACATTTGTTCCTTTCTTCAACAAATGTTCACCATTCTGAAGTACCAACATGCACACACACACACACACACACACACACACACACATCTTCGTTATTGTCTTTCCTTGAAAGGATCATAGAAATAAAATCTAGTCCTTTTTCCCTCATGAAACTTCAAATATGTGAAGATGACATTATTGTTGCTAATTTTTCTTTTTTTTTTGATTGAACTATAGTTGATTTACAGTGTTGTGTTAATTTCTGCTGTACAGCAAAGTGACTCAGTTATACATATAAATACATTCTTTTTCATATTCTTTTCCATTATGGTTTATCACAGGATATTGAATATATTTCCCTGTGCTATACAGTAGGACCTTGTTGTTTATCCATTCTCTGTATAATGGTTTGCATCTGCTGATCCCTAACTCCCAATCCATCCCTCTCCCAACCCCATCTCCACCTTGGCAACCACAAGTCTGCTCTCTATGTCTATGAGTCTGTTTCTGTTTCATAGGTAGGTTCAGTTGTGTCATGTTGCTAATTTTTCTATTTCAATTGTCATTTTCAGTTTTTAAAACCATAACCCACTTCACAATTGTCTTAGTTTAGGTTTCACCTAAAAGAGACCCTAAGCAAGGGATTGGGTGTCTGTAGTTTACTCGAGTGATGACTCCTAGAAACCCAAGTGAGGGAGTGGGGAACAGACACAGGACAGGAGATAAGCTAATGGTTAAGTGTGTCAGTGAGGCAGGTACCACTGTGGACATCCAACATTGACACCTGTCTCTGGGACCTTCTGAAATACCATGCTTAACATACTTTAGATTTGTCGAACAGAGTGTGGGGAGGCGGGGGCTTTGATACACTAACTTCCTGACCCATCTGCTGCATTGCCCAAGGTGTTGACCATGTTCTACTGCAGGATTCACCTCACAGGAGCCAAGGCTGGAGGAAGCTCTGCCCCTGAGACAAGCCCTGTAGTTGGAAAGGTGTTGTGTTTCCCAGAACATGTTGCAGCTAGTTGCTACCAGGTGGGTGTGGACATCAATGGTATCTGCGTCAACATTGTTTTGAGTGTCCTCTCCACAGACATTATTTTATATCCTTCCTAAAGCACAGTTATCACACATAACATCGCAGTCAGATGGCCTCGACCAGGGCTGAAGAAAGCAGAATTCCATTTTCTTTAATTGCAGCTTGATGTGCCTCACTGATTTTTTAAAAATTTTTATTTTATATTGGAGTATAGTTGATTAACAATGTTGTGTTAGTTTCAGATATACAGCAGTATGATTCAGTTATACATTTAAAAGTATCTATTGTTTTTCAAATTATTTTCCCATTTAGGTTATTACAGAGTATTAAGCAGAGTTCCCTGTGCTATAGGTTGTTGGTTATCTATTTTATTTATTTATTTATTATTATTATTTTTTAACATCTTTATTGGAGTATAATTGCTTTACAATGGTGTGTTAGTTTCTGCTTTATAACAAAGTGAATCAGTTATACATATACATATGTCCCCATATCTCTTCCCTCTTGCATCTCCCTCCCTCCCTCCCTATCCCACCCCTCTAGGTGGTCTGGTTATCTATTTTAAATATAGCGTGTGTACATGTCAATCCCAAGCTGCCATCTCACTGACTTTTAATAAGGTTGTTTTGATGAAATTCTTGTTTTCTTTAATGTGCTTTACACATGTTGATGAGGTCCACTGGTACATTTCTGAATTAAGCACAAACTCTAGATTCATCCCAATTACTTACACACATATGTATATATCTATTGCTTGTGCATGTGTGTAGACACACATAAACTCACCTGCAAGCAGCCACATTCACAGCTGCTTGATATGCTGTGTGATGGTGTGTGTTTTTTTATAGTGGACATCAGGGATGTCTCCATATAAAATGGTGTGCGTTATTTTCTCCCCACGCCATCTTCCTTTCAACACGTTGGGTTCAGTTGCACCCTGGACTGATGTCTTCAACTTTTATGCTCACACACCCTGCCCACAGTGCCCTTCCTTGGTCTTTTTCCCCTTCTTCTCTGTTCATTATAGGTTAACTGACTAGATAAGGGCATGCATTGACCTGCAATAAGGAGTTCGTGGCAGATAACAGCTTAATGTGCTACTCCTCTCAGATAGTAACTGATCTTTTTAACAATAACATTTAGGCACTTAATTTTTAAAAATTGTGGAAATTTTGCATAACACCACAGGTGTAGTTTAAAAAGACTTTGTTAATAGCTTTGCAATTTCTGTGTTTCTTAAATTATACTACTTCTATGAATGCCCAGGAACAGAGTAGATTATTTCCAGAAAGATAACAAAATAATATTTTCAAGATTCTCCTGGGAAAAGTTGAACTATTTTACCCATTCTTTGCATGATGGTTGATTGTGGGCTGAACTCAGCAAGATAAACAGAAGTGAAGCCAGAGTAAATGAGACTGATAGGATCAAAATGGTAATGCAATGGTAATGCAGTCTTCTTTTTTTATATTTACAATGAACATTTATCTCTCAGATACTCACCTTGGAAAACCTGATAATTGACACTAAAGCAATAAGTGAGAGAAATATGACTAAAAGATACTTTTAATATATATATATATTTCTAAAAAACTCTTTGTTATCAAGAGAAATACTAATGTGAAGTGTTACTTTTTTGAAAACTGAACTTGAAGAATCAGATACCTTTAATATTTCTCTTACTCTAATTCTATATAACATGTGAAGAGATCACAGCACAAGAAGTGCGTGGGGTTCTGTGCTCCTGGCAGGAACTGAGGGACCATCAAAGAGGAAGAAACCAGGGCCTGAGATAGAAGAGGGTAGCTTCCCATTTCCCATTTTGGGTAGTCAGGGTCTCAGATCAAGCTTGTGTTGAGGATGGGAAAGGGGTGAGAATGAAATTTCATGTTATATTAAGCTTTCGAACTGAACTTTAATATGTAAAACTGGCCAGTAAATTACGGGATGCATGGGAAACTTTAAGTGATAAGAAAAGGAAATTCAACTAATGTATTTGAAGACTGTAGGAAAATTAAAAACATTTCATGTTATACCTCATTTATTGAGACAGGGTTACTAAATAAAATAGTACACTCATGCACAAACACATGCATTTACATACATGGGTAAATACTCACATGTGCACACTTGAACACATATATAAACATTTGAAAATGGAATACTACACAGCAGCTAAAGGAATGAAGTACATCTTTAGATCAACATTGATAGAGCATGATGAGATATTGTTTATAAGAAGAAAGCTGTAGAATGAGGTAAATAGTGCATTACCACTTATGCAAAACACACATAAAATGATACTACTGTGTGCATGTGTGTGTACATGCATGTATATTTGGAAAAAGGCTGGATGCACAGACACCAGCTTCATAGTGAAGATTTGCCTCTGGGAGGGAAGAAATTGGAATTAGGGTGGACAAATGAACTATGGGTTTCTTTGCAACATGTTAATTTTTAATATGACACTTTAATATGTTACTTATGTGATTTTAAAAGTACATGTGTATTTTACAAACACATGAAAATATGTCAAAATATCAACAGTGGTTAAGTCCCTATGGCAGGAAGATGAATGATTGTACTCTCATTTAGTTTATTATTTAAAGTAAGAATCATCACAAAATGGTTGTTTGCTAAAATAAAGAAGTATTAAATACATCTAGTTCAAATGATAAGACACCATGATTTTTTTTATCCCACAGGCAAATTTCACTGTGAAGTGTGTTGCTGTTTGGCTTCAACGCAGCGTGGGATTATGGAATTGTACAACACGGGGAGTGATCCGCTTACACAAAGCTCTCTGCTCTTCCTCTGTAATGTGTTCCCCAGGTACCCTCCCCATGATTTTTCCTCAAAGAATCCCTCCTCAGCTAGAATTTTTACCTATCCAAAAATAGCATCCATACTACTCCTTACTATGCTTATAACTAGCTGTATATTTTCTAATTTGCTTAACACTATATGATCCTAGAAATAATATGTTATTTATTTTGTTCTCCAGTCTCTAAAAAGTAAGGCCATGAAGACAGAGACTTTGTATGTTTTCTTCATTGCTATATCCCTTTTGCCTAGAAAAGTGTATGGGTCATATTGGTATGCAATAAATATTTTAAAATAGTCACTTTTTACTTCTGAAGACTAAAATACCTTAATATGTCACAGTTGTATGCCACTGTCCACTTCTGTCTGTAGCAGAAATATCTCTTTAATTCCTAGGCCTAAAATCACCCACCAGTAAGCTTAGAATGAGAATTACTCCCCTAAAATTGCTCTGAATGTAGCCCTCTCTTCTTAAAATTATTTAGTGTTTTTTATCTGGAGTTCAGTCAAGCCTTTCAAATTTTGATATCTGGCATTTGAGCTGGCTTCCTATGAAACAGGAACAAATTCACAAGGGAACCCCATTTCTTTTTTTTGTTTAATTTTATTGGCATGTAGTTGATTTACAATGTTGTGTTATTTCAGGTGTACAGCAAAGTGATTCAGTTATACATATACATATATTCATTACTTTTCAGATTCTTTTCTCATATAGGTGATCACAGAATATAGAGTAGAGCTCCCTGTGCTATACAGTAGGTCCTTGTTGGTTATCTGTCTTATATATAGTAGTGTGTGTATGTTAATCCCAAGCTCCTGATTTATCCCTCCCCCCAACATCTCCCCTTTGGTAACTGTGTTTGTTTTCAACATCTGTAAGTCTGTTTCTGTTTTGTAAATAATGCCATTTGCAGCAACATGGATGGACCCCCATTTCTTTTTTAAAAGTCCTCAGGCAACAGCAGTGATTCAAGGGAAGAGTCCCCATCCACTGTGCTAAGACAGACACACCACTTTCCAGCCTGCTTGCAGAGTTCAGGGTAGCACTGAGGCAGAGATGAAGGACAATGGCCGCCCATGATAGGAGCACTTAATCTCATTCACCAGAGCAGGAAAAACATCACAGATGCTTTTATTTATTTGTTATTAAGCATCTGAGATTATCCACATGTGACCAGAGTACCATTTTTCTCAGTAAATCAATTTTCACCCGTCATGAAAGCTATCTAAGTTTTCACTGTTACCAAAACTGGCTCCAGCATTAGGAATTCTCATTTAGTGAACTAACTCTAACTGTAGTCATAGGCAACAGAGTTAGACCCATTTGCACGAGGAACAGAGATGGCTTAGCTGCCAATTCTTCAGAAACTTTCTTCAAAATGTTACAGGAAATATATGTGACTCAGAAACATGGAATATAATTGACAGAGTACGGCAGTAATTCTGTTCCTCTACCACAATTCCTAAGCCCGAGATGCCAGTTTCCAAGTAAACAGCTTTATCAAAGATGTTCCAATCATAAACTTTCTCTTGGTGGCCACAAGGGAAAATGACTTTTATTTTTGACAAACACAAGATTTGTTAAGTTCTGATGTTATCCAATTGGACTTTGTCACAAACAAAAAAATAATCAAGCAAACAGCACCTCTTTCCCTCAGCAATAACCAAATAAAAACAGGTCACATTTAATTTTCCAGGTTGGACACATAAAATATCCTGGTTCAACTTTGTTTTTTGTTCCAGTTCGTATTACAAGATGTGTTGCTTCCCATTTTCCAATGAAACTGTAACAAAGTCTTGGGAGTATTTTTTTTTTTTTTTACATTTTATGACTTAAAGCAGGCCCAGCATAAACAGGCATACGTATACAACTGGGGAAAAGGGAAAGGTTCAAACTTTAAATACTCCTCTGCAGTCTCCTTGAGTTTCTGCCCTCTTCTGCCTCCAAGGGAAGATGCAAGTGTTCCAGGCAGCACTGGGCTTTTATGTGCAGGATTAGGAGAAGACAGAGAAATAGATACAGGTTTGCTAAGAGCAAGAATGAATCAGTCCATTAAGTTGCTTTTCAAAGTAACCAAAGGTCATCTTGCAGATTAATGGTCTGAGATTGAGGAAATGGGTCGGGTTACAAATTGAGAGTGAGGGGCTGAGAGAGAACAGGTGCAGAATCACACAAAGGTTAGTGGTGTTGAGAATAAAGTTATTACTGGAAGAATTTAAGATGGCAACTTGGGTTATCAACTGGATCATTGTGGTATGGGATATAATATATATATATACATACACATATATATGGTTGTATTTTTTGAAGTGACTTAGTTATTATGCAACACAATTATGTTTGTGTTACAGCCTAAGGGCAGTCTATTTTCTGTACATATTACCGATAATTCTAGATGTCATGGCACACCTCCTGACAAGGCATAGATCCTCAGCAGCCATCCTACTAGCAGTACACTGGAGTAAAACAGTAGTTCAGATATATAATATAATACTTTTTTTCTACACAAAGATGATTTTCAAGGAGCGGCTAGAATGTGATGAAACAAAATTGCATGATTAGATAGATCCTCTGAAACCATCTAGACTTGAATGTTAAAACCACTTCTAAAATATAATCTTCTTTGCTTTTACTTGTCACATGACTAGCTAAGAGGAATTTGGTCTGAATAATTTCATTAATTTTTCACATAGCTACAGTTTGACTAACTAGGTCACTCTTGCCCATACCTTGTCAAACTTTTCTAATACTGTCATAGTTAGTTTTATGCTCAGATTTTCAATATCTCATAAAGAATGTGATTGAAATCTTTTGGCAATTGAATGCTGAAGAAGAAAGCCATCTTTAAAATAAATTATTTTAGAACAAGTTACCTGCTTGCCTAATGATTGCCTTTAAACCTTTAAACAGCTTCCTTATATGCAAAGTAACTTATCAAATTTAGATTTTAAATTTTATTTAGATTAAGTATCTGTAGAACACTAACAAATTTTATGAAACTTTTCATAACACAAATTTTAGCTATTGAATACATGTTATTTCATACTAGTACTTAAAATGTATTTATTCATTCTGCATTAGTTTTCTATTGCTACTGTAACAAATTACCACAAATGTAGTGGCTTAAATCAGCACAAATTTATTACCTTGCAGCTCTTTATATCAAAAATCCAATATTGGTCTTTCTGGGCTAAAATCAAAGTGTCAGCAGGGCTGCGTTCCCTTTTGGAGTCTCAAGGGAACAATCCCTTTCTTTGCCTTACTCATCTTCTAGAGGTCACCTGCATCCCTTGTCTCCTGGTCCCCTTCCTCTATCTTCAAAGCCAGCTGCAGGGGGTCTAGTCCTCTAATTCCATTACTCCTACCTCTTCTTCAGCCTCCCTCATCCATATCAAAGAGTCTCGTGATTACATTGCGCCCACCCAGAAAATCCAGAATCATCCCTCTATCTTAAGGTCAGAGAATTAGCAAACTTAATTCCATCTGCTACCTTAATTCTCCCTTTCTGTGTAAGTTAACTTAGTCATAAATTCTGGGAATTAGGGTGTAGATGTCTTCAGGGACCATTATTCTAATTACCACACTGCTAGCCTTTAAATTTTCTTGTAATATCTAAAATTTGCACCACATTTTTTTCTGCCCAAGAAAATGCCCCCGTGTCCATTTAAAATGGATAACCAACAAGGACCTACTGCATAGCACAGGGAACTCTGCTCAACATTATGAAACAACCTAAATGGGAAAACAATTTGAAAAAGAATAGATACATGTATATGTATAACAGAATCACTTTGCTCTACACCTGAAACTATCACAACATTGTTGATCAACTATACTCCAATATAAATTAAAAAGCTAAAAAAAAAAAAAAATGCTCCTGCAAACAATTGTTTGCAATTGTTTTTACCAGATTATTACATATTTGATAGTATTTCTGAATTACTGTGACATGTCATTTATTAATTTAGAGGCCTTAATTCTTTTGTCACTATTATGAAACACATTGTTTATAAGCTATATCTCATTTTATAATTCAGTTTGTTCAATTATGTTGCATAAGATGGTAATTTACATTCAGAAAAGATAAGTAAGCAACACAAAGGCATTTAGGTAGGAATTAAAATGTTCATCATAATTAAAGTTAAATAGAGAATTTAAAATGCTGGTTTATGTAATTGTTTCTCAAAATTTTACGACTTTAAAATAGTTCCACTTATATTATTGCACTGCTCCATGAGATAAGACAGAAATTTGAATATGTATAAATGATTTGACTGAAGAGCTAAAAGAAGGATCTATGAGACTGGAATGCCAATCAGAAGGGGTCTAGTGAAACACAGAGTGGAACACAACTAAGGAATGCACTCATAGTATAATTTCCTGTGGTTTCTGGCTAGAAAGAGCTAATTAGCTCTGAGTTAGAGAATGCATAGCTATGCATAAAAGAATTTAGCAGTACATTTATTTATCATAAATTATGAAAAAGGCAATGTATCTTTCAAAAGAGAAAGCTTTGCTAAATGGAAAAAAAAAGAAAAAAAGGAATGAAAAGAAAAGAAAGGGAAAGAAAAATAAAAGAAAAAAGGAAAGGAAAAGAAAGGCGGAAAAAAGGGACATAAAGGAAGAAAGAAATTGTATGTACTATATGTTCCAAATACTAAAAGTAGTTATATGTTGAGAATATTGCAAAATCTGATTAAATAGAATGCATTTTTTAATCACAGAACTGGTAAATTAGGCATGGTGTGTGTCTTATTTCAAAGCACTAAGTTTGTTATTACAGTGATATACTCCTGCTGCTTTGCTTATCAAACCAGAAAATCTATCATGCAGAGTCCCTTTTTCAATCAAATCTAAATCTTTTCTCTTACATCACCAGGCATGTCCATGTTAATGCAATTCCTCTAGGCAAAGCTACCCCACTAGAAATACAGAAACCAAAGCAGAAAGAAATAGCCTTGTAACTAATATGTATTCCAGGGCACTAAAGATGCTTATCTAGAGTTAAGTACAAAAGAAGTCTATTTATATAGTCTGAAAACTCCAAAACACAGATGCTTCTAGGAACAATTCTTGAATAAAAATTAAATTAGGCAGTTTAAGCTTAATATTTCATTTCAAATCCTTTCCCAAGCTTTACAAGGCCTCACATTATGCTTATACATCAACACAGAGTTGACTTTTATTCACAGCTTTACGTACTCATGTTTTGAAGAGCTGTTATTTGGTAATTCTGAAGTTATGTATTTTAATTTTCATTGATCTAAATTTTACTTAACCTCACTCAAATAAATCAATGATAAGTCGTGAATTTATCTTCAGAGTAAATAAACTCAGAACCCAAAGTCTTTTGTTGTTAATGTTGTCATCTCAGCAAAGTTAATGAAGGAACAATTCACGTGGAACTTCAGTCAGTGAGCCAGAAGCATATCCAAAATATTTTTCCTCCTATGTGTAAAGATAACATCTTAAATTTTCATGGAAATAATCATTTTCTTTCTAGGAGTATCCCTTTTCCCAGTGTGAATAAAGCTACAGACCTGAGAAAGACAGGAAGAATTTTGGGTGAACGTTAAAACGCTGGTGTATTAAAAATAGTGCAAGTATCTTAGGAAATAATTGTAACAGAAAAATTGAAATTTTGGCAACAGTAAACAAGCTAATTTCTTATATTTATGCCAGAGAGTTGATATAAATATCTTTAAGGTTTGGGTGTTGTTATTGTTTATTGGCTTTAGAAACATAAGGAAGAACACAAAGAAATGTAGAGGAAACAATAATTCCCTACTCTGGCTATTTATCTTACTTTTTTCCTCCAAATAATGGATGAAAATATACATGACTATCCACATGTCTGACTCGAGAAAGAAGATGTGGAGTGCTCAGTACTCAGTGGCTGAAAAACTTCACTGTATAATCTGGGAACACCCAGAAATGTATCTGGGAACCACTGAAAATTTTACAATTTTTAACACTTTCTTTAAAAGTCAGAAAATAGTACATATTCATCATATAGATTTAAATGGAAAAATGTCAAAATTGATCAACTACAATAACCTCACAACGGTGGCATGTTCCCTCTTCTTCTATTTTCTACATAACATATTTTTATTAAATTTACTGGTACATAATTCACAAAGAATAAAATCAAAAGATTTTTACTATACAGTAATTAATGTATTCTGGCAAATATATGTGTATACCCATATAACTATCACCCCAATCAAGATGTGGAACATTTTCATCACCCCAAAAATTCCCCATGCCTCTTTCCAGGCTATATCTTGCACCCTCAATCCCAGCAGCCACTGATCTGATTTTTACTATCACAGCTTAGTTCTGACTATTCTAAAACTTCAGATAAATGAAATTATATAGTACACATTCTTTTGTGTCCAGATTATTTCACTCAAAATTATGTTTTTGAGATTCATTCATCTTGTTGCTTGCAACAGTACTTTGTTAATTCTTATTGTCGAGTCATGTGTCACTGTACTACAATGTGTTTACCCATTCTTCTAATGATAGATATTTGAGTCCTTTCCATTTTTAAAAATTGTTATAATTAAAGCTACTGTGAACATTTTTGTACAACTCTTTGAGTAGACATATTTTAATTTCTCTTGGGTTAAAAACTAGGAATAACATTGCTGGGTTGTTTGGTAAGTTTATGATTAGCTTTATAAAACATTGCCAAACTGTTGTCCAAAATGACTGCACCATTTTACATTCTTAACAGCAGTTTACAGGAGTTCCAGTGGCTCCCAATCTTAACCAACATTTGGTATTGTCAGTCTTTTTTTAGCCACTCTATTGGATGTGGAATGGTATTTTATTGTGATTTTAATTCGTATTTCCCTCATGACAAATGATGTTCAACATTCCTTCATGTGATTTTTGGTCATTTGAATGTCATATCTTTAACTGTCTGATCAAATCTTTTCCCCCTTTTCATTTGGTTTTTTAAACTGGGTTTTTATTATTGAGTTCTTTATAGAATATATTCTGTATAAATTTCCTTAATAGATATATGTGTTGCAAATATTGATATTTTCTACAAGCACGTGCCTTACTTCTTATTTCTTTAATTGTCTTTGAAAAAGCAAGTTTTAAAATTTTGACAAAGTCATATTTATAACTTTTTAAAATGATTGGTGCTTTTGGGTTCTAAGAAATCCTTGCCTACGTCCAGGTTTCAAAGTTATTCTCTCATAATTTCCTCTAGAAATTTTGTCTTTTACATTTATGCCTATAATGTATACTTTTCTGCTTAATTTTTGTGTATGTCTGAGTTAGAAACCAACTTCATTTTTTCTCCAAGTGGTTAACCAGTTATATCAGCTTTAGCTTTTAAAAAGACTATATTTTCCCTTTCAAATGACCTTAGTGCCTTTAAAGTCAATTGACCATATACATGTGGGTCTATCTGGACACTCCTCTTCTATTTCTTTATACTTAGGTCAGTATTACATTGTCTTGAATATTATAGCCCGAGAGGATGTCACAAAATCAGGTAGTTTGTTATTTTCCAAAATTGTTTTAGTTATTTTAGGGCTTTTGAATTTCCACAAACATTTTATAATCAGCTTGTTAATTTGTACAAAGTAGTCAACTGGGATTTAGATAGAGATTGCATTGATTTAGTAGATAAGTTTTTTTGAGAATTCATTTCCTAACAATTTCAAGTTATCCAACCTATGATCATGATATGCTTGCTTTGTTATTTATTTATTTGTTTATTTTTTTAATGTCTTCTTTAATATCTCTCTGCAATATATTCCAGTAATTATTGTCTAAGTTTTGCCCATTCTTCATTTTATTTCTTAGAGTTTTTTCCTTAGTTTGTTTGATTTGGTTTGTAAGGATATTGGATTTTTTTTTCATTTTCCTACTTCAGTTATTTATTCTTAGTATTTGGAAATACAACTGGACTTTGTACATTGACACTGTAATCTGAAATTTTGTTAAATGAATATCTTGGCTTTAAAATTTTGTAAATTTCTTAGGCTTTTTCTATGTAAACTATCATATCACCTGTGAGTAATGACAATTTTACTAGTTTTTAATTCTTTATTGTTTCTGAAATTTTTATTTTCTTGCCTTGTGGATGGGTTAAGAGCCCAGAACAATGTGAATTGAAGTAGTGTATGGTTGGCACTTAAAAATATTTATTCCCTTGGATTTTTAATCTCTAAAAATATTACAAAAGCTTGAAGCATACTCTGATTCTTAATCTGAGCTGAATAACACATATATTAAATGAGATAAAGCTACTTTTAATACAGCAAATGAAGTGCTTCTCAGGTCTTGAAAGGCAGTTAGAATTTACACATACATGTAGATCTGTTCTTGGCCCTTGCCCTGCTTATCCATCCACAGGATACTTAAAAGACATTCACTCTACCATCTTACCTTAGAACTACCCACAAAATTTTTTTGGGGGGAGATATATAATTTCATTTTAAGTTTATATTTCCTACAGGATAGGTCTTTTCCTACCCAGAGGCAAAATATGTTTTCTAAAACTTGATCACTGCCCATTGCATTAAATTTAAATTTAAATGCTCCCTGGGTATATAAACAGTAAAAGTAAGCAAAAAAACTTACAACACATTCATTTTTTTAATATATCAAAAATGTTTCCAAGGCAACATTATTAAAATGATTATACCACAGTTCCTAATATAACACCAAGCTCTACTAGGAAAGTACAGAGAGGGCAGAAATGTTTCATCCAGTCAGTGGTTTAGGTGCTTTTCTTTTTCTCACCCAGTAAATTCACAGCAGCTTTCTTGGCTTCTTTAAGGATGGCATCTGCTGTCTCTTTGGCTTTGCCCTTCAAGTCATTCACTGCCTTGTCTACCTGGGACTCGTGCTTCAGGAAGAAAAGACAGATGATGCGCCTGTAGAGAAGGTCCACTCCATTGCCAGGGCTGGGGGCCATGCACCACAACAGGAAGCTGCACTTCAACACGTAGTAGAAGGGGAACCATAAAAGGAAGAGGTCAGAGAAGAATTCGGCAATGCTGAATACACCAAACACTGCCCAGTAGGTCAGCCACTGGGTATCATCTTCTTTGTTGGGGTTCTCTATGGCTTTAATTGAGACATAGGCTGGGTAGCCAAATCCTATCAGGTTGCAGAGAAGAGAGGCTCCATAACTGAACACTAGGTACAAAGCCACCAGCCCAATGACACTGAGTGCCATGTAGCTCCAGTTCACGCTGGTGTTGGCCTTGGTGTTTGCCAAGAAGTCAGTCACTGCAGTTCTTCTGATGATGGAATTAGTAGAACCCTTGCCTCATTGCTGCAGACATGGCTGTCACACTGTCACCCGGGGCTGCTCCTAGTGCCAGGTGGCAGATGGGGCGGGAGGCAGGCAATTTGATGAGTCCCTCCACAACCTCCCCATGGCCCCCTCCTTGCCCTGCCTACCCATGCCGCCCCCTTTCCCTCCCCCACCACGTGCTCTGCGGCCAGTGCCACACCCAGGGCAGCAGCCCCAGGAGCAGCTGCTCCTGGCCAGGCAGCTGCTCCCCTCCCCAACCCTACCCCTACCAACACCCCACCACCCTCCAGCCCACAAAATTTATGGGATGCAGCAAAAGCGGTTCTAAGAACGAAGTTCATAGCAATAAATGCCTACCTCAAGAAACAAAAAGAGTCTCAAATAAATGACCTAACTTCACACCTCAAGGAACTAGGAAAAGAACAAAGCCCAAAATTAGTAGAAGGAAGGAAATAACTAATATTACAGAAGAAATTAATGAAATAGATACTAAAAAGACAATAGAAAATATAAAAATAAATTAAGAGCTGATTCTCTGAAAAGATTTTTAAAATTGAGAAAATTTTAGCTAGACTCACCAAGAAAAAAAGATAAAATCAAATAAATTAGAAATGAAACAGGAGATATTACAACTAATATCACAGAAACACAGAGAATCATAAGATATTACTGCCAACAATTATGTGCCAACAAGTTGGACAACCTAGAAGAAATGGATAAATTCCCAGACATACAACCTTACAAGACTGAATCATGATGAAATAGAAAATCTGAATAGACATTACTAGAATCAGTAATCAAAACCTTTCAACACAGCAAATTCTAGGACCAGACTTCATTGGTAAGTTCTACCAAACATTGAAAGAAAAATTAGTACCTATCCTTCTCAAAATCCTCCAAAAATTTGAAGAGGAGGGAACTCTTCCAAACTCATTTCACAAAGCCAAGATTACCCTAATACCAAAACCAGACAAAGACACTACAAAGAAAGAAAATTACAGGCCAATACCCCAGATGAACATAAATACAAAAATCCTCAACAAAATATAAGCAAACCAAATTCAACAATACATTAAGATGATCTTACACCGTGATCAAGTGGAATTTTATTCCAAGGATGCGAGGATGGTTCAACACCCAAAAATCAGTCAATGTGACATACCATATTAACAAAATCGAGTATAAAAAGTATATAATCATCTCAATAGATGTAGAAAAATCATTTGACAAAATTGAACCTCCATTTATGGTAAAACTTCTCAACAAAGCCAAAAAGAATAAAAGAAATATATCTCAACATAATAAAGCCCATATATGACAACCCCAAAGCTAACATCATACTCAAAGGTGAAAAGCTGAAAGCTTTTTCTCTAAGATCAGAAACAAGACAGGGATATCCACTCTTGTCACTTTTATTCAACATATTATTGGAAGTTCTAGCCAGAGCAATTAGGCAAGAAGAATAAATAAAAGACATCTAAATTGGAAAGGAAGAAGTAAAGCTGTCACTTTTGCAGATGACATGATATTATATATAGAAAATCCTAAAGTCTCCAGCAAAAAATTATTAGAACTACTAACAAATTCAGTAAATTTTCAGGATACAAAATCAATACACAAAAATATGTTGTTTCTATACACTAATAGTAAGCTATCAAAAAGAGAAATTAGGAAAACTATCCCATTTGCCATCATATTGAGAAGAATAAATTACCTAGGAATAAATATAACTAAGGAGGTAAAAGACCTGTACTTGGAAAACTATAAGACACCAATGAAAGAAATTGAAGATGACACAGAAGGATGGAAAGATATACTGTGTTCATGCATTGGAATAATTAATATTGTTAAAATGACCATACTACCCAAGGTAATCTACAGATTCAATGAAATCCCTATCAAAATACCAATGGCATTTTTCACAGAACTAGAACAAATAATTCTAAAATTTGTATGGAAACACAAAAGACCCCAAATAGCCAAAACAATCTTGAGAAAGAAGAACACAGTTGGAGGTATCACACTCCCTGATTTCAAACTATACTACAAAGCTACAGTAATCAAAACAGCATGATACTGGCACAAAAACAGACACATACATCAATGGAAGAGAATAGAGAGTCCAGAAATGAACCCACACTTATATGTGCCATTAATCTATGACAAAGATGTCAGGCTATACAATAAAGAAAAGACAGCCTTTTCAATAAATGGTGTTGGGAAAATTGGACAGCTACATGTAAAAGAATCAAACTGGACTACTTTCTCACACTAGGCACAAAAATAAATTCAAAATGGATTAAAGACTTAAATTTAAGACCTGAAACCATAAAAGTTCTAGAAGCAAACATAGGCAATATGCTCTTTGACATCAGTCTTAGTAATATTTTTTAAATATGTCTCCTCAGGAAAGGGAAACAAAAGCAAAAATTAACAAATGGGGCTACATCAAACTAAAAAGCTTTCAAGTACCTGTTGTGTATCTTTAGCAGCAATAGTGTAAATTCTTAATCTCAAGACACAGTGAGTAGAGTCATCACCACAGTTCTCCTCTAGCATTATCCTCAGCTGACAACTCAGGAATCCCTTTGCTTTCATAGGACATGGGTTTTCTCAGGCTGTGACTATTCTAGCTCCTCTCCTCTCCCAGTATGGTATGAAGCACAGACTTTGTAATGAGCACAGTAGTCCCTGGATGTTCAGATGATCTGAATGTGATACTGTGCCTTGAATGTACCTTTTCTGTTCATCTAGTAAATCAGCCCATGGGGATATGATTATTCCATTTATTGCACTGTATTATAATTTGACTGTTTATTTCCATATTCATTTTCTTATTAATTTAACTTCTGCTATGTGCAGATAACTGGAATAGGTACTTTAGAGATTAAATATAGAAACGCTAATTCACAGGCCTTCCCAACCCACCTACAACAAAATTCTTTGAATAATACCATGAAATACAAATATAATTCACTTGGAGTAACTGAATATGTAATTGTGTCATACATTTTGCCAAATCAGGTGTTGTATTACAAAGATGTACCAAAGGTTTAATAAAATTATATGTGACAGAGCAAATTTATTATTTTTCTGCTAATGGGGAATTAGTATCCTTAGTGAAAAAGTCCTTTACTTAAAGAAAAAATCTGTGGAGCAAAACTCCAGATTATGGGATCATTTTATAAATACTCAATCCAATCCCAAACCCTGGGGGTAGTGGTGGATGGTGAGACAAAAGACCTCATTTATATAAAGTCCAGAAATGCAGTGACCTCAAGCCTCCCCACTGCACTGAGAGTACCAAATGGAATATATCTTACTTGACCTTGTTATAGCTTCCACCCAGCAGGACTCAGGACAGAGGGGGAGAAAAGTTTCCTTCATGAATATAAGGAGGAAAGAGGGAAGGAGGGACAAAGGAAAAAGAGGGGAAGGGAAAAAATTTAGTTGTTATGGACTTTAAGAGATAAAAAGACCAACTCATTTAAAATCAATGATTGTGAATTCACCATTTGACAAATATTTCCTTAGTGCTAGAAACAACTCTTCTGCCCATGAAATTCACATTAAGGAGAAAGAAACACATAAAATTAATGATACTCTCAAGTAATATGAATTCCTGTTTTAGTAGTAATAAAGTACTTGGGGTGCAAAAAAAAAAGCAAAAGACTTCTTGCTATTTTAGTTTTCTACAAGTTATTTGCAAATAGGAAAAAATTGTAAAGTTTAGGAACAAATTATAAATTTAAAGCATAAAAATAGAAAAAATCTTTGCCGAAGGATATGTGCTAGTGAGTGGAATCTGTAATAGCTACAGAATAAAGCACAGTCTGGTTTTAATTAAGTTTAAATTAGCTTTACATGAAAATAAATTGGCTTTGAATCTACAAGATTAAAATAATAATATTAACATCTAAAAGAAATGCTGCTTTTTATATCTTCTCAGTCAAACCCAAAGGCTTAGATGAAATAAAAACAGAAATTGTAAATTACCAATTACTTTAATTGTCGGGTTATTTATGTTCATTTGATTCTTTGAAACATTCTTAACAGGCAATTTTAAAATATTAGAAGTTATCAGTTAGGTATATGTAATGAAAATTGATATTAAAATCAAGAGAGTCATTTGAAAGATATGTTGTTTTCTATCTTGAAAAGCTCAGTTCTGCTAAATCAATAGGAAAGTTCATTTATTATTATTAATGGAATACATTTAATAATTTATTTTAACAATAAATTATTGTTAATTATAAAAAATCTACTCTCTATGTGTTTTGTTTTCTTTATTCTAACAAAATTAGAACAAGTTTCAACTAAAGTAAACATTCCTCCATTACCTGTTTTTCTGTCATCATTGTTCATCTTTTTCACAAGCAAAAATAGAATTTATTATTGACACCTTCAAATGCCCCCCAACACACATTTGTAAATAATTATAAAAAATATCATTCTTGTTGACATATATTCCTAGGAATGATGATGGGGCAGGTCTCTTTCTTTCTTTCTGAATGTATTTAAAATTCATGACAGATGTTAAACATTCGAGATGTCTCCCTGGAACCTCTCCCTAATGTCTCTCTCTCTTCTTCTCCCACCACTCACATTTCTAAAAATTGTACACAGATGCTAATATCCTCACAGAGCTGGGCAAGCTTAGCACTTGAAAAGCCATTAGACCTAAATCTCACATTTCATATATGAAGAAGGGAAAGTCCACCCAGTATGAATGATGTGCCCATGGTGCAGACGTGCTCAGATCTTGGTTCCTGTGATTCTCAAAGAGTTACACCAGTGGCCTTTCCCAGTGGAGCATGTGAGCACTGGACCCAGGGCCTCATAAGTACATGGCTGGAGCAGAGTAATAATTATACTTGAGCCTCAGTTTCCTCCTAGGCAAAGTTGTGAGGATTGAATAAATAAGTATGTATAAAATTATACCCTGGTACCTGGCACCAAAAGGAAAAAAAGTGTTAGTTGAGATAACATAGTCTTTTTAATTTCAAAGAAAGTTTCCATTCCTACTTTAACTGTTATTGTGAAGATTAAATAAATTATGTAATGAGTGATATAACTCTTACACATGTATGAGCATTGAACTCTGGCAGTATCCATGCAAGTAGATCCAATTAGCATCAATTTTGAATTTATTTTAGTCAGAGTTAGTCCTAGACATCTATTTTTCAAGGCCAAAATTGCCTAAATAAATGAATTGTAATTGTCAAATGCCTTTCTCTGTCCCTCTTCAATTCCTTAGAATCTATGTTCTCATCAGCTGTTCCTCTCTTCCACCCCTGAATCCTATCTCTTAATATATCTTGTTGTCTACCTAGTTTTTGCTGGTCCAATTCCTTTCTTACCTCCATCCTTCTTCAGTGATACTACTTGCTGCTTTCTCTAACAATCCCATAAGGAAAACGTGAGTTCAATTTTCCTAGAAATTGTAAGTCAAGTTACCCAGAGAGCCAGATAAGAAAAAGAGTATACTGTGAAAGAATGAGATTAGTAATGATGTTAGCTGCAGCAGCTTAAAGAATAATACTTCCCGTTTCATGAATGTCAGCTATATACCAGGTATTGTTCTTAGAAAGTGTCACACGTGAGTTAATTTAAACTCTTGAGAAACTCGAAGGGTTAATATTATTATCCGCATTTTTAAAATTAGAAATTTGAAAAATGTAAGCGGTTTATAAAACCTGCATGATGTACACAGCTGGACAGTGGCACCCCATGTTCGTGATCTCTAAATGTACCATTGAGATGATGCACATCAAGGTTTGAATCCAATCAACTTAACTAAGGATGGTCCTAGAAAAATAAACTTTTGAACAAAAAAGTTGAAACCTAATTAACTATTTTGTAACATATTCGAAGTAAACATGTATTAGTAGAGGGAGGGTGGTGAAAATTCTCAAAAACCAAACTTTGGCATTTTTTGTCCAGGACTTTTTAGAGGGTAGAGAGAAAAAGAGAGGCAAAAGCATTTTTTTAGAAGATGTATTCTAATGTATCTCATCAATTATCCATAACATTTCAACATGACTCTGTGAACCATCCCACAATTCTTTCTTTGGCAGAACAAATACCTGTCTAATTAAAAACATGTCCAGGGCTTCCCTGGTGGCGCAGTGGTTGAGAATCTGCCTGCCAATGCAGGGGACACGGGTTCGAGCCCTGGTCTGGGAAGATCCCACATGCCACGGAGCAACTGGGCCCGTGAGCCACAATTACTGAGCCTGCGCATCTGGAGCCTGTGCTCCGCAACAAGAGAGGCTGCGATGGTGAGAGGCCCGCGCACCGTGATGAAGAGTGGTCCCCACTTGCCACAACTAGAGAAAGCCCTCGCACAGAAACGAAGACCCGACACAGTCATAAGTAAATAAATAAATAAATAAAAGAACGTGAATTTCTTTAAAAAAACAAACAAACAAACAACAACAAAAAAAAAACATGTCCAGTAGTTCACTTGGAAACAAAACAGAGGATATTCCTGACAATGAACTGACAAGATCTGCTCTATAAAATACAGGTTTCCCCACATAAATAAATAAGATTTTTGTTTTATATATCAAAACCGTTATTGTTGATCATCTCAGACAACTAAATCCTTGAGACTCATTGGGTAGATCAAAAATGCTTTGACTTTAGGAGTAGGTTTAACACTGGTAAAGATAGGAAGGAGGTGGAAAAGGTTGGGTGATCTCTTTCCCCAGATCCCTCCTAATAAGACTGCTGCAAACAGACTAACCACGTTGATCAAGGAAAGCTGGACATCTCCATGTACTCTCTTTCCTGACCCATGTCCTACATCCATTCCCTCTCAAATGGTCATTAAACTCATGAAATAATGTTTAAACTCATTAAGCACCAAGAAAATGCAAATGAAGCCAGAAGGAGATGTCGTATCATTAATCACAGAAAGGACTAAATTTCCAAAGTGAACAATAAACAAAAAAGAAAGACAAAAACAAAAAAGGCAGGAAAACAATAACAATTAGTAAGGCTGTGGAGTCACATGCATGTTCACACACTGTTGGAGGATAAGTAAATTATACAACGACTTTGAAAACCATTTGATATTATCTACTAAAGTTGGAAATACCTGTACCCCATGTGCCAACAATTTCTCTCTTATGTATAGACTAAACAAAAATAGATGCAAATGTGCACCAAGGGGCACATTCAAGAATGTTCAAAATAGAATTATTCATAATCATCAAAATCTGAGAACAATGCAAATGTACATCACCAGAAGAAGTGAATATAGCTATACGATCATAGAATAGGATACTGTGCAGCAATAAATTTGAAAAATTATAGCTGTCTGCAACAACATGGAAAAATCTCTCAATATGATACAAGCAAAAGAGGACAGACTCAAGAGTACATTATGAATGATTTTATTTGTATAAAGTACAAAAGGTGACAAAATTATTGTGTTAGGATTCAGAATGCTGGATATCTTGGTGAGAACAGGAGCATGGTTATTCATAGGGGGCATAGAGGAAGCTTCCTCGGTGCTGGTCATCTTCCCTCTCCTGATCTGAGATGTGAGTCTCCAACAGAGTGTACTCTGTGACGAAGCATTCATTGAGCTATTTATTTTTGAGCTACTTATTATTTTGAGCTATTTTCTATTTTCTCTCAGTGTGTTCTTCTTAAGAAAAAGAGGTTTTTTATTTTTTTAAAGAAATTCAGCAAATAACTGGATATGTTATAGATATTGGGGTATACATACCTACAGGACCAGCTGGAAAAAATTATTAAATGTTAGCTGAATCCAGACATCTACTCCAAAATTAAATTTTCACTGACAATGTCATTATACAGCTTTAATAAGTGTCATTTCCTTGGAAGGAAACCCTAAGGATAGAAAACTTTGTTAACCAACTCAAAAATATTCTCAAAAGTGGTACAAGACGCAATGCTGAAGGTGTCTGACAACAGTATAATTGTTTTTTGAAATACCAAAGTGGGAAAATGTATTATTTGTAATATTAAGGAAAAAATAGACAATTCACACCCACACCTATAGAAAATGCTTGAGGGTCAATATTGACCTTAGGAAATGCATGGAACTTGTTTCAAGCTATTTTCCCAACAAGAAGAAAAAATATTTATTTTTGAATCAAGGCACTGCTTTAAATCTCACCTAAAGAAATCCTCTGAAGACCCAGCTGGCTCAATGCTATAAAAAAATCACATAAATTTTATACATATGCACACACAGACATGCACACATATTTCAAATATGTCAGTTATCTATAGAAAGTTATTTATTGAATTTCAGTGAATAAATTCATCTCCCAGTCCAACCCCCTTTCTTTTTTTGAATCAGAGAATGTAGTCACTAAATTTAAGCCAAAATGTTATTTGTCTTATATATTCTCTCAATGGAAATAAGCTATATATACATGACCTTGTCTTGTCCCCTCGTTCTGATAATACCAGAACCAGATTGTTGTGATCGTTAATTTTGTCTCAACTTGACTGAGCCACAGCTGCTCAGATATTTAGTTAAACATTTTCCTGGGTATGTCTGTGAGGATGTTTCTGGGTGAGATTAACATCTGTCTCAATAAACTAAGTAAATCAGATTGCCCTCCCCAAAGTGAGTGGGTCTCATCCAACCCACTGAAGGCCTAAATTGAATAAAAATCTAAATAAGAAAAAGTTCACTCTCTCTGCCTCTCTTGGAGCTGGGACATTGTTCTCCTCTTGACTTCAGACTCAGACTCAAACTGGAATTTGTGACACCAAATCTCCTGGGTCTCCAGCTTACTGATTGCAGATCATGGGACTTTCCAGCCTCCATAATATGTGAGCCTATGCCTTATAATATCCTACTGGTTTTGTTTCTCTGGAAAACCCAGACTAATACACACACGTAGAGATTTTTCTTATTACCGTGTTTTCTTCTGGATGTAGCTCCAAGTCCTCCTAACTCCACTCTCATTGAGATCTACTTGCTCTGTGGTTTTTGCTAGAAATCCAGGCCACCTTTTCATTTACACATTCATACATTCACACACTCACTCTCTCACTGAGCATGCATTAGGTATTTGATCTTATGCTCCATGTTTTGGTTGGTGTTGGAGAGCAGGTATAAAAGGCATCATCCCTGCCCTTCAGGAACTCACATCTAGAGGGGAAGCAGAGAGGAAAAGTGCAATCCAGCCATGCTCCAAAGCTGTGAGGACACAGAGAAAGGGCAGAAAGTGAACACAAGGTGCTGGTGCAGGGAGGGGAGGCCCCTGGAAGTTCTTGACTTGCCTCTCCCTTGTACTTATCACTTTGCCCGTTTCCTTCTTCCACTCCCAATTCTCCAACTCAATCTTTGTTATCGCAGTATCCAAGTCTGGCCACCAAATATCAGAAATGCCCTAAAAGATAATGTCACTAAAATAGTTCTTCTGGGGCTCCAATAAGAACAAATTAGGGTATAAAGTACTTCAATTGACTTTGTGCCAAACATCTAATTAAACAGAGAAACTGCCCCACAAGTTTCTCTGTCCACGTCTTGTTAACATAAAATGAATACTTCCCCAACAGTATTTCTTTTTCCTTTTAGTCAAGCAGATGCCACAGAAACACTCATGAAGAACCCTGCTCTAATCCCAGCACGGTGCTAATAATGGTTCAAGTAAAACCCAGAATAGCGGTTTGATTTGTTCTCTCTCTCTCACTCTTATTTATTACCTCTGAAGTGTGTTTCCTCTCAAACCTGTTTAAAAAAAAAAAAATCTGAGAATAGTACTCTAGAGGAGAAAATATGAGTCTCCTCACAGAAGTGGAAATTACAGCTGTTTTCTATATTAATCTTATGAACAACCTGTCAATTACTATAACATGTTAGTAAACCATGAGAACATTTCAACAGAGCAAAGTAACTCAGGTTAGATTATTGCTATCCATGGCAAGAGGGGATATGCATAAGATTTCAGATGCTTCTTCTACCAACCTTCTGGGCTGTGAACAGCAAAGTATACAGAATTTCCCTGGGTGCAGGGAAAAAGCCTATGTAATGGTTCCCAGTGAGTACTTTTGTTCCTTTGGGCCCTTACAACAAGTGTAACTGCTTTCTACACAGGGGAAGTTACGGGCTAATTACAGGCAATTTTCCTGTCAAGGTCATCACAAGTCCACTACCAAGTTATTCTTTATGATTTCTTTTCCACCCCAGAGAAGATTGTTCTTTTGTGACTTTGAGATGGATTATAACATCTCAAATCCCTGGGTACTGTAGAGAGCACAAAACTGCCATTTCTCCCAGCAGAGTGTATTCTCAACCACCTCCTTCTCCTCTTCACCATCCAGGTGTCCATGCACAGTACCAGTAGTGCCCCAAAGTCCTATCCACTTTCAGATCTTCTCCAATTTATTCTAAAAATAGTTATTAGACTATTATCCCTTAGTTGTGATGTCAGTGGCATAAGCTGTCATTCTCAGTTCCATCATGGGTCCCAAAGGCCTCTTAAATCAAAGCAAAACATCTAATTCTGAGCTTATGGACAGTCATGCAATTAGGGGAGAATTGGAAGGTGAATGAGATCCCAAAAGAGAAATTTCCATGGAGAGAACCAAGGACTGTACCATCCCTTAATGCTTGAGTGATGCCCAGTGACATTTCCTAGGCAACCTGTTGCAACGAGTTGCTGCTTTGCTGAAAAGGAAGTTCTAAAGGTTGCATTTCTCAGAATGCTTTTGAGTAGGAAAATGCTACTGTGCCATATTGTAAACAGGTCCTTAAAACCCAGGATGTAATTTGCAACAATTATTCTCTAATTCTTTCCTCTAGTTAGATGATAATTATTCAATCCCGTCCACTTAACGTTTATGCCCAGCTATCAGCCATCTCTCGCCACCACTTGGCCTCCGCAATGTTCAGGACCCACAGCCTGCCTTTATGGGTGCTCCTCCAACTGCATTTCTCCCCACATTCCTGGAATACTTTTCCAGAACTCCACCAACTTGTATTTTTCTTAGTTTTAAAATAGTGTTTCCAAATTATGCCCTTTGTGTAGCCAATCTGAATTGAATGTCCCGACCTCTATTACTGCATCAACTCCCATGACTTTTGTGAGTAATAGACTTGGTTGTCAATTCTATATTTATTACATATATCCACATAATCCAGTTCTTTCCTCTCCTTCTGTCTTTTTTAAACAATGATTTACTCTGAAATTCTGTTTATTGTCAAACTCCTCAGGCAACTTGTAGAGAATTCTGTACATTATGCAAATTGTAAATATTGCTCACCAACATTATAATACCTCAGTGATGCATCATTGTTTTCCATCTTTTGATCAATATTTAAGTTTTCAATCATTTTCCTTTTTATGTCAATCAAAATAAATTTTGTATTATCTTTTTAACAGTTTCTAAAATGAGCCAGAGTTTCAATGGAGCAAGATAAAATTCCAAAAATATTCCCATCATTTACCTAAAGGATTCAATCAATAAATAATTCAGATCATCTCATTTAGCAGCTGCTGCTAGTTACATTTCTATATGAAAATATTTTTGTAATTCTTTTTTAAAAATTTTTATTGTAATATAGTTGATTTACAATGCTGTGTTAGTTTCAAATGTACAGCAAGGTGATTCAGTTATACATATATATGTAAATATATATATTCTTTTTAAAATTCTCTTCCATTATAGGTTATTACAAGATATTGAATATAGTTTCCTGTGCTATACAGTAGGACCTTGTTGTTTATCTATTTTATAAATGGTAGTGTGTATATTTTAATTCCAAACTCTAATTTATCTCTCCTCTCCCCTTTCCCCTTTGGTAACCATAAGTTTGTTTTCTAAGTCTGTGAGTCTCTTTCTGTTTCGTAAATAAGTTAATTTGTATCATTTTTTTTAGATTCCACATATAAGTGATATTATACAATATTTGTCTTTGGCTGGCTTACCTCACTTAATAATCTCTAGGTCCATCCATGTTGCTGCAAATAGCATTATTTCATTCTTTTTCATGGCTGAGCAATATTCCATTGTATATATATACCACATCTTCTTTATCCATTCACTTGTCGATGAACATTTAGGTTGCTTCCATGTCATAGCTATTGTAAATAATGCCGCAATGAACAGTGGGGTGCATGTATCTTTTTGAATTATAGTTTTGTCTGGATATATGCCCAGGAGTGGGATTGCAGGATCATATGGCAACTCTATTTGTAAGGAACTTCCATACTGTTGTTGCTATTCACTAAAAGTAAAGCATCAATGGCCCTAACGCTTTCCTTAGCACTGTTTTGTTTAGGATTGATATTCTCTTCATGTGAGGATCAGAAGGAAGCTATGAGCCTGTTAATCCAAGAAGGTTTGGGGCTGTCGTCTTATGACTCATTTCAAAGGGTATAAGTTGAGTGTAGAGAAGTTAGCTAAACTACTCCATAATATTGCTGCCTTGGCATCCATTTTGTGTGGCTGAGCAGCCTGCAGGGGCCTTGAACTGACACCAGCCCTCCCTCGAGCCTAGCACATGGCCTGTAGAGTCACAGGTAACTGTAAGTTCCTGATATGACTTCTCCAGTGCCCTGCGTGATAAATAGTCTGCCATGCCTCCAAGCTCCTTCCCCATGTGCACCCCTTAGATAAGAACCCATCCCAACTGCATAGCTTACCAAAACACTGTTCTTCTTGGTTTGAATTAGCCCTGAAATTCCAAAAGCACTCCACGCTTGGACCTTAACAAAGTCATGTGCCCATGGTCAGCTGGGCTTGAGACAGTCTGGGATGTAGGACCTGGAACCCTTTGCTGCAGTGCTTGCACCTGGACAAATGTCTTCTCAAGCAACAAAATACAAAGAAACTATAAGGGACTACAAATAACTGCATGCGTGTGAGTTGGGGCAAATTATGTACAAAAAGATACAAAAAGACCCAAAAGAAAACAACTGCCACTTCCAAAGAGCGGGAGCAAAAGCAGGGGGTCAGGAGAAAAAGCAGGTACTGCACATGCCCCCTGCACACAACACCAGCAAAGGGGTGGGCAAACCACCTAAGCCACCCCTGTGCTCAATCCCTGGACCCGCCCCTACCCTCACCCCATATAAAGAACCAGCTCACCCCTACTCGGGGAGTGAGCAAGGGGACCTGTTACTTGTTCTCACTCCCCCCCTGTTGCAGCAGGGGCCCCAGTAAAGCCTTGCCTGAACTTCTTGTCTGGTCTCTTATCAATTTCTATTGATTAAGGAAGGCTGAGAACCCTGGTTGGTATCAGGCTCTCTGCCTGCACCTTGCCTTGACCTCCCCGGGTTACCACTCCAGGCATGCCTTGTACCTCCTCCAGGACCTGCAACTAATAAATTTCTCTATTTCACTTTCCCCTGTGGTCTTTGTTGAACTGTGGCTCACCATTCAACTCCCCACTTGGGTCTCGACTTTACACATGTTAATTTAACAAAATCACAACACTGTAAAATATGGTTTGAATTGCTCTGATATAGTTTGGGCTGTATCATTTTCCAAAATTTAAATTGTCTTTATTAATGATGTACTTTAACCAAAGAGTTGAGATAGGCAATGAAGTCTCTCAATAGGAAAAAAAATAATACTGCTTCATTGGCCACTGACTGGTCTTGAAGGGTGGGCAACAGGAGTCACGTGAGAGAGTTTAAGTAAAAATTAAAAGGTGGGTGTGCAATCAATCCTCTCACACACTTAGTGAGTGTGTCCATTAATGTGATCTCTGGAAAAGGTAATTTGGAAGAACTATCAAAATCCATATACCCTATGATAGAGCCATTTCACTACTAAGAATTTATCTTGCAAAAGCGTGTTATATATATATATATATATATATATATATATATATATATATATATGCACAAGAGTATCCACTGTAGTATAGATTTTAAGAGTATAACTCTAGAAAACATGTCCCACAGAAAATGACTGGTTTAAACAAAATATTGCTTATCCACAACTACAATACTGTTTAAATTTTTACCATTGTCATACATTGTTTTAACCTAAAAAATTTCATAGGGTGCTGTTATAAGTTTTTTTTATTTTTCTACTTTATAGTTTTGCTATAATATGCTATGTATTATTAAAATGTAAATATAAATTATGAGATGGTGGTTATGGAAAGAAAAATATTCATATGATGTGAAGCATTTTGAAACCATTCATTTCTCTTTGGTTCCATGTACTTAGGATAATCATGTAGCCAAACTAGAGCAATTTATTTATTTAAGAATTTATTAAGAATTGCCTGTTTATTGTGTTTACTGTTTGCTTACTGCAAGGTATTGTTTACAAAAAAAATACAAGTGGTTTTTCTGTTTTATTAAAAATTTACTTGTCATTCTATAGTTTTGGCAACAGAGTCAAACATTCTGCATTTTAGCTGTGGGATTAATCTCTGTCCATATTTTCCAAAGGCCCATCCTCTAGAAAAGAGGACACAGTCTGAGGTGACACCAGCCGTGTCCTCAGGTCTGGAAAATAAAACCTAGCCAGGCTCGTGACCCCCCCACTCATCTCCCTGTCCCATCCACCTGCCCTAACATGAAGCAAGAACGTAGTGAAGAGGAATCAGAATCACTGCCTTGAGGCTTCCCTTGACCTCTATCACATCTCCAAATCAGCCAAAGAAAAGATGCAGGGCCATATAAACTACTGGGAGTCCTAAGTTCATAAACTATGAAAATTATAAAACTTGTGCTGTTAGGATGCTTGAAGCCCTTAGGTCCCTGGCACCAAGGGCAGCCTTCCCAGAATCCTGGAGAAGGACCATGATTGCAGTTCCTGGGGATGAGGGTGCGGCAACTATGACAAACAGGGAAACAGATGTGTCTGGGAAGTACAAGCACCGGTGTTCCTGAGGTCATGCTGTCCTGTTGCCTCTGGGGTTCTCACATCTAAATGTCACCTTCTGGCACATGGGTGGGCAAACAACTTCCCAGGATCAGAGGACAGCAGCCACCAGGGTATCGAGCATGCTGATTCAATTCTTTATTCACTCCCTATCTCTTGCACCAAAGAGACTAAGATACCATATATAAAGGACCAATATATTGAAATTATTAAAAATAACATCACTATTTAAAGGTTAATTATAAAGAAGTAAACAAGGTTTAAACAAAGTAAAGAAATGTCAACTCTTGGGAAGATTTTAGCATTTAGATCCTGGTTCTAATTCACTTACAAAGGAAATCACATCAACACTTCAGGGGAGATCAAGTTTTCCTTAGTTCCTAAAACATTAGAAATTTCTCACAAGGGACAACTAAGAATGCTTATGTTTTCCATAGGAATAGGAATTGCCACATTGGAATTCAGGTGGCATTTCCACTACACAGCATAACTCCAGGCTGAGGGGGTGACAAGGAGGCCACCAGCTCCAGGGAATTGAAAGCGGAGATTTCTTACTGGGAAAGCTTCCCCGAGGGTTGGAAAGTCAGTGTTTGTGATGCTGGGTCCCTGAAGGTTTCTTCTGACTTATTCAAAATTCACCTTTTCAGCCGAAGGGGTGGTCAGCCTCCTCTTTCCTCTCATCACAGAAAATCCTGCACCTCTTTCTAGGAGGGGCTGCGATCTGTATAACAGCTCAGAGAAGTGCTGGTCCCATTGGGACTTTGAAACAATCTCAGCAAAGAGGAATGAGCTCTTCACACCAAACTGTGGTTTCTTTTTTTTTTCTTCTTTAAACTAAACAGGTATCTTGTGATAATTTTCTGTTTAGAGACAATTGCACTCCTGAAAATGAAGGTTTTCAAGAAAATTTCACAGAAAAGATTTGCCACCATGCCATTATTATGCCATGGCAGCTCACTTTGCTGATAGAGAAATGTAAGCACCTTTTGGAAGGAAAGAGCTCTTTGCAGGAGGCCCCTTTTGTCTTGTCACTAACCTTAAAGCAGGTGCCCCCATGTTTTACTCATTTCTGACCCCAGCACACCTTTCAAGTCCTTTGGTCACACAACACCTTGCCTAACTTGTTGGTTCTTTCCACAGATCAAAGAAATAGGAATGAAGGATATGTAATTAACAGATGATCAGATCTCTTTGCTAGCTTCCCCTTCAGTAATGTTGTGAACAAACTGTGCGACCAAACTGTGTGAATAAGATAGCACCTAGAGGAAGATCTCGAGGAGACCACAAACCTGCAGGACGAGCCTGCACACAGTGAGGGATGGCAACGACTCTGACCTCCTGTCTCAATGATTAACTGAGATTACTTCGCTTCTTCCCTTTAAAATTTTCATGGCTGAGCAGAATCTTTGGAAGTGGTTTTGGGGGACACTGAGTTCACTGTCTCCCCAGATTGCTGGCATTCTGATTAAAGGCACCTTTCCTTTCTACCAATATTTTTCTCTCTCTCGAGTATTGATTTTTCAAGCGGTAGGCAGCCAGACCTGATTCAGTAACAGAAATAGCTTTATACTATGCCTCTTTTAAAAAATACCAATTGAATTAAATAACATAAATGATTAGTTTAGTTTCCTAAAGGAATAGAAATAAATGGATTTGTAATAAATCGGGAAAAAACATTGAGAGATTGGTTCAAGATGGCAGAGTAGAAGGACATGCTCTCACTCCCTCCTGCGAGAACACCGGAATCACAACTAACTGATGAACAATAATCAACAGAAAGACACTGGAACTCACCAAAAAAGATACCCCACATCCAAAGACAAAGGAGAAGCAACAATAAGACAGTAAGAGGGGGGCAACCACAATAAAATCAAATCCCATAACTGCTGGGTGGGTGACTCACAGACTGGTGAACACTTATACCATAGAAGTCCACCCACTGGAGGGAAGGTTCTGAGCCCCAAGTCAGGCTTCCCAACCTGGGGATCCAGCAACAGGAGGAGGAATTCCAAGAAAATCAGACTTTGAAGGCTAGTGAGATTAGACTGCAGGACTTCAACAGGACTAGGGGAAACAGAGACTCCAGTCTTGGAGGGCACACACAAAGTAGTGTGCACATCAGGACCCAGGAGAAGGAGCAGTGACCCCATAGGAGACTGAACCAGACCTACCTACTAGTGTTGGAGGGTCTCCTGCAGAGGCGGGGGGTGGCTCTGTCTCACCGTGAGGACAAGGTTCTGGGAAGTACTCCTTGGTGTGAGCCCTCCAAGAGTCAGCCATTAGCCCCACCGAAAAGCCCGGGTAGGCTCCAGTGTTGGGTTACCTCAGGCCAAACAACCAACAGGGAGGGAACCCAGCCCCATCCATCAGCAGTCAAGTGGATTAAAGTTTTACTGAGCTCTGCCCACCAGGTCAACAGCCAGCTCTACCCACCACCAGTCCCTCCCATCAGGAAACTTGCACAACCCTCATAGATAGCCTCATCCACCAGAAGGCAGACAGCAGAAGCAAGAAGAACTACAATGCTGCAGCCTGTGGAACAAAAACCACATTCACAGAAAGATAGACAAGACGAAAAGGCAGAGGGCTATGTACCAGATGAAGGAACAAGATAAAACCCCAGAAAAACAACTAAATGAAGTGGAGATAGGCAATCTTCCAGAAAAAGAATTCAGAATAATGATAGTGAAGATGATCCAGGACCTCAGAAAAAGAATGGAGGCAAAGATCGAGAAGATGCAAGAAATGTTTAACAAAGACCTAGAAGAATTAAAGAACAAACAAACAGAGATGAACAATACGATAACTGAAATGAAAACTACACTAGAAGGAATCAATAGCAGAATAACTGATGCAGAAGAACGGAAAAGTGACCTGGAAGACAGAATGGTGGAATTCACTGCTACAGAACAGAAAAAAGAAAAAAGAATGAAAAGAAATAAAGACAGCAATAGAGACCTCTGGGACAACATTAAACACAACAACATTCGCATTATAGGGGTCCCAGGAGGTGAAAAGAGAGAGAAAGGACCGAGAAAATATTTGAAGAGATTATAGTCGAAAACTTCCCTAACATGGGAAAGGAAATAGCCACCCAAGTCCAGGAAGCGCAGAGAGTCCCATACAGGATAAACCCAAGGAGAAACAAGCTGAGACACATAGTAATCAAATTGGCAAAAATTAAAGACAAAGAAAAATTATTGAAAGCAGCAAGGGAAAAACGACAAATAACATACAAGGGAACTCCCATAAGGTTAACAGCTGATTTCTCAGCAGAAACTCTACAAGCCAGAAGGGAGTGGCATGATATACTTACAGTGATGAAAGGGAAGAACCTACAACCAAGATTACTCTACCCGGCAAGGATCTCATTCAGATTCGATGGAGAAATCAAAAGCTTTACAGACAAGCAAAAGCTAAGAGAATTCAGCACCACCAAACCAGCTTTACAACAAATGCTAAAAGAACTTCTCTAAGTGGGAAACACAAGAGAAGAAAAGGACCTACAAAAACAAACAAAAAACAATTAAGGAAATGGTAATAGGAACATACATATCAATAATTACCTTAAACGTGAATGGATTAAATGCTCCAACCAAAAGACACAGGCTCACTGAATGGATACAAAAACAAGACCCATATATATGCTGTCTACAAGAGACCCACTTCAGACCTAGGGACACATACAGACTGAAAGTGAGGGGATGGAAAAAGATATACCATGCAAATGGAAATCAAAAGAAAGCTGGAGTAGCAATACTCATATCAGATCAAATAGACTTTAAAATAAAGAATGTTACAAGAGACAAGGAAGGACACTACATAATGATCAAGGGATCAATCCAAGAAGACGATATAACAATTATATATACACCCAACATAGGAGCACCTCAATACATAAGGCAACTGCTAACAGCTATAAAAGAGGAAATCGACAGTAACACAATAATAGTGGGGGACTTTAACACCTCACTTACACCAATGGACAGATCATCCAAAATGAAAATAAATAAGGAAACAGAAGCTTTAAATGACACAATTGACCAGATATATTTGACTGATATTTATAGGACATTCCATCCAAAAACAGCAGATTACACTTTCTTCTCAAGTGCGCATGGAACATTCTCCAGAATAGACAACATCTTGGGTCACAAGTCAAGCCTCAGTAAATTTAAGAAAAGTGAAATCATATCAAGCATCTTTTCTGACCACAACACTATGAGATTAGAAATCAATTACAGGGGAAAAAACGTAAAAAACACAAACACATGGAGGCTAAACAATACGTTACTAAATAACCAAGAGATCACTGAAGATATCAAAGAGGAAATAAAAAAATACCTAGAGACAAATGACAATGAAAACACGACAATCCAAAACCTATGGGATGCAGAAAAAGCAGTTTTAAGAGGGAAATTTATAGCTATACAAGCCTATCTTAAGAAACAAGAAAAATCTCAAATAAACAATCTAACGTTATACCTAAAGGAACTAGAGAAAGAAGAACAAACAAAACCCAAAGTTAGCAGAAGGAAAGAAATCATAAAGATCAGAGCAGAAATAAATGAAATAGAAACAAAGAAAACAATAGCAAAGATCAATAAAACTAAAAGCTGGTTCTTTCAGAAGATAAACAAAATTGATAAACCATTAGCCAGACTCATCAAGAAAAAGAGGGAGAGGACTCAAATCAATAAAATTAGAAATGAAAAACGAGAAGTTACAACAGACACAGCAGAACTACAAAGCATCCTAAGAGACTACTACAAGCAGCTCTATGCCAATAAAATGGCAAACCTGGAAGAAATGGACAAATTCTTAGAAAGGTATAACCTTCCAAGGCTGAATCAGGAAGAAATAGAAAATATGAACAGACCAATCACAAGAAATGAAATTGAAACTGTGATTAAAAATCTTCCAACAAACAAAAGTCCAGGACCACATGGATTCACAGGTGAATTCTATCAAACATTTAGAGAAGAGGTAACACCCATCCTTCTCAAATCTTCCAAAAAATTGCAGAGGAAGGAACACTCCCAAACTCATTCTATGAGGTCACCATCACCCTGATACCAAAACCAGACAAATACACTACAAAAAAAGAAAATTACAGACCAATATCACTGTTGAATATAGATGCAAAAATCCTCAACAGAAAACTAGCAAAGAGAATCCAACAACACAATAAAAGGATCGTACACCACTATCAAGTGGGATTTATCCCAGGGATGCAAGGATTCTTCGATATACACAAATCAATCAATGTGATACACCATATTAACAAATAGAAGAATAAAAACCATATGATCATCTCAATAGATGCAGAAAAAGCTTTCGACAATATTCAACACCGATTTATGATAAAAACTCTCCAGAAAGTGGGCATAGAGGGAACCTACCTCAACATAATAAAGGCCATATATGACAAACCCACAGCAAACATCATTCTCAGTGGTGAAAAACTGAAAGCATTTCCTCTAAGATCAGGAACGAGACAAGGATGTCCACTCTCACCACTATTATTCAACATAGTTTTGCAAGTCCTAGCCATGGCAATAAGAGAAGAAAAAGAAATAAAAGGAATACAAATTGGAAAAGAAGAAGTAAAACTGTCACTGTTTGCAGATGACATGATACTATACATAGAGAATCCTAAAACTGCCACCAGAAAACTAGTAGAGCTAATTAATGAATTTGGTAAAGTTGCAGGATACAAAATTAATGCACAGAAATCTCTTGCATTCCTATACACTAATGATGAAAAATCTGAAAGAGAAATTATGGAAACACTCCCATTTACCATTGCAACAAAAAGAATAAAATACCTAGGAATAAACCTACCTAGGGAGACAAAAGACCTGTATGCAGAAAACTATAAGACACTGATGAAAGAAATTAAAGATGATACCAACAGATGGAGAGATATATCATGTTCTTGGATTGGAAGAATCAACATTGTGAAAATGACTATACTACCCAAAGCAATCTACAGATTCACTGCATTCCCTATCAAATTACCAATGACATTTTTTACAGAACTAGAACAAAAAATCTTAAAATTTGTATGGAGACACAAAAGACCCCGAATAGCCAAAGCAGTCTTGAGGGAAAAAAGCGGAGCTGGAGGAATCAGACTCCCTGTCTTCAGACTATACTACAAAGCTACAGTAATCAAGACAATATGGTACTGGCACAAAAACAGAAATGTAGATCAATGGAACAAGATAGAAAGCCCAGACATAAACCCACGCACCTATGGTCAACTAGTCTATGAAGAAGGAGGCAAGAATATACAGTGGAGAGAAGACAGTCTCTTCAATAAGTGGTGTTGGGAAAACTGGACAGCTACATGTAAAAGAATGAAATTAGAACACTCTCTAACACCCTACACAAAAATAAACTGAAAATGGATTAGAGAGCTAAATGTAAGACCGGACACTATAAAACTCTTAGAGGAAAACATAGGAAGAACACTCTGACATAAATCACAGTAAGATCTTTTTTGATCCACCTCCTAGAGTAATGGAAATAAAAACAAAAATAAACAAATGGGACCTAATGAAACTTAAAAGCTTTTGCACAGCAAAGGAAACCATAAACAAAATGAAAAGACAACCCTCAGAATGGGAGAAAACATTTGCAAATGAATCAATGGACAAAGGCTTGATCTCCAAAATATATAAACAGCTCAAGCAGCTCAATATTAAAAAAACAAACAACCCAATCCAAAAATGGGCAGGAGACCTAAATAGACATTTCTCCAAAGAAGACATACAGATGGCCAAGAAGCACATGAAAAGCTGCTCAACATCACTAATTAGTAGAGAAATGCAAATCAAAACTACAATGAGGTATCACCTCACACCAGTTAGAATGGGCATCATCAGAAAATCTACAAACAACAGATGCTGGAGAGGGTGTGGAGAAAAGGGAACCCTCTTGCACTGTTGCTGGGAATGTAAATTGATACAGCCACTATGGAGAACAGTATGGAGGTTCCTTAGAAAACTAAAATTAGAACTACCATACGACCCAGCAATCCCACTAATGGGCACATACCCAGAGAAAACCCTAATCCAAAAAGACACATGCACCCGAATGTTCACTGCAGCACTATTTACAATAGCCAGGTCATGGAAGCAACGTAAATGTCCATCGACAGATGACTGGATAAAGAAGTTGTGGTACATATATACAATGGAATATTACTCAGCCATAAAAAGGAACAACATTTGGACATTTGTAGAGACGTGGATGGATCTAGAGACTGTCACACAGAGTGAAGTAAGTCAGAAAGAGAAAAACAAATATCGTATATTATCACATATATGTGGAACCTAGAAAAATGGTACAGATGAACCAGTTTGCAGGGCAGAAATTGAGACACAGATGTAGAGAACAAACATATGGACACCAAGGGGGGAAAGCTGCAGGGGTGTGGGGGTGGTGGTGTGATGAATTGGGTGATTGGGATTGACATGTATACACTGATGTGTATAAAATAGATAACTAATAAGAACCTGCTGTATAAAAAAATAAATAAAATAAAATTCAAAAATTCAAAAAAAATAAAGCAACAACAAAAAAAATTGAATTTCAGGTTAAAATTCTCAATATTGTATAGACCCTAGTTCTTCACTAATTGCTTTTCTTCTCTACAGCCGTTGTGTACTTTCTTTTTCCAGTTTGGAAAATCGTATGGACATGGCTTTACTGTGCTCAAAAGATGCGTCTGCCCAGGAAAAGTCATATACATGAGGAAGAACATAGACTACATTGAAGCATGATAAAAATGGGGCTTGCTATTCAGAAATCTCTCACGTGTTTTATAATCCCACTAATGAGATGAGACAGTTGTGGATGTGTGGTCACCAACTCTCCATAGTTGCCAGATAGGGTAGAAAAGTCCTGGACAAAAAAATTCATTCACTGAGCTCAGTGTGTGCACAGAAGTATTGCAATTTTAAAAAGAGCTTAAAAAAAAAATCAAGCTAATATTTATAAAATGGAATAAACCACAACACTGCAAAGATACAAAAGCCCTTAATAAATGGAAAAAACCTTGGCAGACAATCTAAAATGCCTTCTGTAATGGATATATGTGATTCCCCACAATTCTTTAGGTACTTAAGTAAGTAATGAGTTTACATTATTTTGAAGAGAAGCAGTTTTCAAGGTCACTAACAGTATCTGCAAGGGCAGCCTTTATTTTGATACCAAACTTGAATATGCAAAAAGAAGGTCTTGTGTGAGGCTGGTCCATTGCAGTATGGCCTGGAGGGGGAGTAGGCCTCCTTCTAAGCACAGCCCTTTGGAAACAGAAACCTGTTCCTTGAAAACCAGCCAAAGCTCAAGGCAATCAATTCTCATAAAGTGCTGAAGAGGTGGGTCTGTCCTGGATGGCACCTGACCTAATTCATCCTGCAGGAACCCAGAGCTGGCATACCTGCCGTTGATCCCAGCAGAGAGTAGTAAAAAGCGACACCCTCAGGGACATAGTTCCTCTCCCCAATCTTAGAAGGGATTCTGCTAGATTCCTGTGTGGTCTCTTGGTGCTGCAAAGCTGTTACAGCATATGCAGGGATTCATTTCACAGATAATCCCTGCTCCAAGCCAGGCTGGTTACCCAGGCAGCCAGCCTGGTTTGTTGCTTATGTTTTAAGGGGATTTTCAGTCTCAGCAAATTAAAATATTATTAAATGCCAAAATAAATCTGAATGCGTAGAAACTTTCCTAAAAATATTTCTCTACTATAATCATTTTTAAAGTTTTTGTTGCTGTTTTGTTCTTCTTTTCTTTATAATTAAACCCATGGGTTACTGGCTTAGGTTTAGTTTCAGAATGAGGGCAAGGATTTGTCTTTTGTAGCATAACTAATGATTTTTTTATCTTAATTATTTTAAGTTTGTTGAAACCGTTCCCTTTATATAAAAATGTAAACACTTCTAATGTGCACATCTCAAATTTTTTAAATAAAATAATAATAAACTATGATCTTTAACTCTACAGGAGTCTCTGTGCAATTTGAAATGATAACTCAAGGATGTTGGCACTGCGGAACTAATCCGTCGCCTGGAAGACGTCATTATTCACCAGCTGATTTAGAACAACCTGAAACTCACATACACAAGGCAGTGTGGGGTACAAGCATATAGTATTTGGAAATGCAGTTTGATGAAAATCAAACCCAGAAGGAAGAGGCTGTTAATTGTTATGCTAAATAAAATCTAGATTGGGGCAATGGAATTCCAGCCTTAAGATCTTGATCAATCAAAAACTATGATTAAACAGTACATGGCAAAATATATTGTACACTACTTGCTGGCCGAATGCAGTAGACTCGCTCTGTGGGTTTCTGTTCATCCTGGCAAACCCAGCCCTCAATTCATATGGGAGTAATTCATAAAAGAAAGGTGTTCTTTTTACATGATCCCTAGCAGCCGTCTGCTGCAATATACATTACACTCTTTCTATATTAGAAGTGCTTTTAAAATTAAGAGCCTTTTTTTTTTTTTCTAATTTACTGCCCATATCTGATTTTCTAGAAGTCTGAGGGTTTTGAAGATTGGACAGTGTAATGCAGAGAGCTGCCCCCCACTCCTCCCAGCCCTGCAACTGCCCAGGCACAGTTTCTCACCCTTGGCACTATTGCTATTTCGGACTGAATAATTCTTTGTGTTGGGAGTTGTCCTGTGCAGTGTGGTGTTTAGCAGCACCCCTGGCCTTTACCCACTAGATACAGTAGCAGCAACCACCAAACCCACAATCACCCCCAACATGCCCCCAATATTCCCAACCCTCTAACACCCCCCAACACTCCCCCATCCTCGCCTCCTCAGGTTGTGAGAACTGAAAATGTCTCCAGATTTTGTCAAATGTCCACCTCTACCGCCCTTAGTCTGAGGCTGAAGAGAACAGCCTTGCTCAAGGTCACATGCTCTTTCAGTTCAGGAAAACTCTGAGGGCTCACTCCCAGCCTCCAGCCTCAGAGCTCCGTGGAGGACCAGTGGAGGCCTTGGCTGTGAATGCATCACCTTCTATGTCTCCCTCTTTCCCATCCTGCCTTCTTCACTCCTGACCTTGATCCCAGGAGCTCACACCGTTTAATAATCTCTATCTCAGGCAGGTTATGCTTCTCCCAGAAACAAATGGGTAACAAAGTATTTCATCAATTCACAGAAGCACATTTTTATCACATTTTATCATCAGTGAAATCAGATTGTTCTTAAATCCGTGGCATGTTATACCTTAATTGGCAGCATGTTTTCTTTCTTATGGTAAATAAAATAACAGTCTAAAAAAGGAATTCCAACTCTCCTACACTGTTGGTGGGAATGTAAATTGGTACAAACACTATAGAAAACAGTTTGGAGGTTCCTCAAAAAACTAAAAATAGAGTAGCCATATGATCCAGCAATCCTACTCCTGGGCATATATCTGGACAAAACTATAATTCAGAAAGATACATGCACCCCTATGTTTATAGCAGCACTATTCACAATAGCCAAGACATGGAAGCAACCTAAATGTCCATTGACAGAGGAATGAATAAAAAAGAAGTGGAAGAGTGAAATAACGCCATTTGCAGCAACATGGATGGACCTAGAGATTATCACACTAACTGAAGTAAGTCAGAAAGAGAAAGACAAATACCATATGATATCACTTATATGTAGAATCTAAAATATGACACAAATGAACTTATCTATGAAACAGAAACAGACTCACAGACATAGAGAACAGACTTGTGGTTGCCAAGGGAAAGGTGGGGGAGGGATGGAGTGGGAGTTTGGGGTTAGCAGATGCAAACTAGTATATATAGAATGGATAAACAACAAGTTCCTATTGTATAGCATGGGAAACTATATCCAATGTCGTGTAATAAACCATGATGGAAAAGAATATGAAAAAGAATATATATATACATATATATATATATATATATATATATATATATACACATATATATATATATATATATATGTATATATATATATGAATCAGTTTGCTGTACACCAGAAACTAACATTGTAAATCAACTATACTTCAATTAAAAAAATAAAAATAAAATTAAAAAGGAATCTCATTTTAGTTGGTTAAATATAATAGATGAAATAAAATTAAAGTTAAAATTTTGGTATGAGAAAACAATACATTAGCCTCAGGTTATTAAATTATTTAGTAAAAACATTGGCTTCCAAGTGGGAATTTAAATTTAATATCTGTGCTAGCTATTTTTCTTAGTCACTAATAATATTTTGGTGCAGCAATAATTTACTACTTTACATGTTAATTTAAATGTATTAATCTTGAGATATATGCATATATATATGTCTATGTGTATATATCTATGTGTAGCTAGATTGTAAAGTGATAGATAAAAACAAAGCTGCATTATTTTTCTGAGGTATCTATTTTCTCATTAAGTTACCTTCTTGAAAATATGTATAAAAGAGCCAATGTCCTCTGTTACATTTATATCCTCTAGGTCATCTAGGTAATCACTTTTCTTCAACACAAGGCATCTAAACCTATGACTAACCTATATCATGATTTATATTGTCATTTAGTGAACCATGTAGAACTACATTTTGAAGGACGTGTTGTGAATACTGCCTCTGTTCACCTTTAGCAATCCAAACTGCATTGGAAGCAGTTCAATTTAATTGCCGTTTGCTGGTATGTAATTGCCTATGATTTGACATTGAGCAAGATATTTTTTTTTCCTTTCCCAGATCAGTAAGGTACTAATATAATGTGCTTTTTTCCCCCAGATTTTACAATGATCTCTAATTAAAATAGATTTTGAATTACTTATGTATTAATGCTTCATTTACTTTTTTCAAGATATTTAAAACATTTTTGAGCTACAATAGAACTTTATTTTTTTAATAAATTTATTTATTTTACTTTTGGCTGCATCGGGTCTTCCTTGCTGTGTGCGGGCTTTCTCTAGTTGCAGGGAGCAGGGGCTACTCTTCGCTGTGGTGCGCGGGCTTCTCATTGCGGTGGCTTCTCTTGTTGCAGAGCACGGGCTCTAGGCACACAAGCTTCAGTAGTTGTGGCTCACAGGCTCTAGAGCGCAGGCTCAGTAGTTGTGGTCCACGGGCTTAGTTGCTCCATGCCATGTGGGTTCTTCCTGGACCAGGGCTTGAACCCGTGTCCCCTGCATTGGCAGGAGGATTCTTAACCACTCTGCCACCAGGGATGTCCCTACAATAGAACTTTAAATGTTAAACTTGTTAAAGGTCTTCAAAAGAGCCACATGTATACACTTTCAAAATGTAGCGATTATTTTCAGAAAAGGCAAAATTTTTAAAATATATTATGCAAAATGTGGGCTATTTGATAAAGCATTTATATTAAGTGGTCATGGAAATATATTTCCAATATGAGGCCATTACTACAGTTGATCTAGAACAAACTGTAAAGTCAAAAACTAGAAGTTAAAAATATAATTTCATCAGTTGTATCTTGATAATCATATTGTTGCTTAAACATTCCCTTGTGTATAAAATTACTTAGGATCAACCGTTTTACAATTTCGTTGGTGGCTTAAATTAGACATTGTTACACAAGGTAATGTGTATTTTTAAATATTCAGGGAGCCCAGGTCTATCTAGGTAGGTGTGAAACTTCATCTTCCAAAACAAATGACACATACAGACCTGAGATTTAGGAAATTTTTATTCACAAGGTAAATAGTGGACTCTGAATCCAGCATCTCATTTTCTAGCTCAAATAATGACACAATCAAATGCAAATTAATTATCTTTAGGTCATAATCAATCCATGCACATTACATGATCTTATCAGTTGATTATAAAAAATTCCACAAGACAGAGTGCTTCATCATCTTTTTTTCAGTCTGCAATTACGGCACCATAATTTTTGCTACTAATCATATTGATGGGGGCTGTAATGCTTAACTAACCTTCATAAAATACTATCGACATCTGCTCTCAGGTCACATCACACTATCAGTAACAGCAACACCAGCTACACCAGCTACTTGTAAAACTGTTTTTATTGGTGCTGCAGGTGGCCCTTGTTAGCTCTGTGATGATACTGATTTAATTGAACTATAGAATGGAATTAACCAAAGCTCTGAAATGTTTTCCCAAATATATGTTGACAAAGGGAAATACAAAATAGATAAGAAAATGACATTTAAAGAGCAAGCAGACTTTCCTAAAATAAAATATTTGGCTTTGTTTGATGAGACCATCCTGAAAAACTGAATAAAATAATCTTGGCATATTACATTTTCAGTGTATGCCTATTTCATGTAAAAAACAGAAACAAAAACTAATCAGTATGCTTTTGAAAAAACTGCCAAGTTTTGTGTCTTCACTGGTTCTACTTACTTTACAAAGGAAAAAAAAAAAAAGATTTTTCCTAATAATTAAAAATTAAAGTTAAACAAGTGTGTTCATCTTTTCCTTTCTTCTTAACTGAACCACAAAGGGCATTAGAAATATATGTTGCAGTGAAATCCATCACTGAACGATTTCTATTACAAAATGTAAATCCAGTAGCTGACAAAAAACCCAATATTTCTTGATGTAGCAAATATAGAATATATTTGTATTAGAGGTTATAGATAACATATATGATATTTGTCAGTTTATCTGTTTTGCTTGTGGAGCTGTTCTTAACTAGGTTCTACAATAAGTGATTTAAATTAAGAGCTGTAACTGGCATACAATGTAACAATTTAAAAAACTACACTTGTGAAAGAATTTCAATAAACCCCTGCGACAAGACTCTATAGGTGTAAACTAAAAATAATAAGCGTGTGCAGAATCAAGTAGACTGATAAAAAAAATGTATTATCATATTGGTCTTGGCATTTTTCCCTTTACTTTCCCAGTTGATGTTGTTTTTATCTTTCTTATACAGTGAAAATATATGTAATTAGAAATTATATCAGAAATTATTATAGGGGTTCTTCCTGTGAATAATTAATAAACACATTTAGATCATGACTCATGAGCTTTATCAGAAATACAATCTCAAATTTCAAGTGTTTGCTGTGGCACTTTGCTTAACGCAAACTGGCTCAAGCTTTTGAAGTGTTAAGGGGGTTCTCAATTCAAATCAACTTGGATTTTGATTGTAAAATAAAAGAATATTTTGGAAGACTTAAGGATGATGAGACTTTTGTAATTCTATCGAAGCAGAAAAAAAACATGATAGCATTTTTTTTTTTTTTTTGAGGAGAGTAAAAGAAAAGATTGATCATCCCAAGCAACACACTACAGAAAGGTTTTCTAGAGAAGGGAGGAATGGCTGGTCAAGCCATTTGTTAGTTTGGAATAGTACAAGGTCATAACCACCATGCATTTTCAACTGCAAATACAGAAAGACTGAAGACTCACTGGAATCCAGGAGGCCAGGCTCTCCCCCCACTGGCCCTACTCCTGGGGTGAGCTGTCTTGCAATGCCCACAGCTGACCCAGAGTAGGCGCTCCCACTCAGTGGAAAGTGGTGGCAGCTACCAGCCATGAAAGCAGGATTAGAGGGTGGCGCTGTGTCTTTCTCTTGACCAATGCTTTTTTTGTGGTTGTTGAGGTTATATCCACAGTAAGCTTTGACATGGAATGACTTCATATATTTGAAAGTAAATCAAGCCACTAAAGTATAAGAAATTTAAATCCCCAAAAGATAGTCTCTTTAATAAATGGTGTTGGGAAAACTGGATATCCACACGCAAAAGAATGAAACTGAACTGCTATTTTATACCACTCACAAAAAATGCACTTAAAATTGATTAAAGACTTGAACTTAAGAACTAAAACTACAAAACTCCTAGAAGAAAACATAGGGGCTAAGCTTCTTGGTCTTGGCAATGATTTTTTCGGATTTAACACCAAGAGGAAAGGCAACAAAAGCAAAAATAAACAAGTGAGATGCCACCAAACTAAAAAGCTTCTCCACAGTAAAGGAAACAATCAACAAAATAAAAAGGCAACATATGGAATGAAGGAAAATATTTGCAAACCACATATCCAATAAGGGGTTAGTATTCAAAATATACAAGGAAGTTATACAGCTCAATAGCAAAAAACAAACAATTCGATTAAAAAATAGGCCAAAGACTTTAGATATTTTTCCAAAGAAGACATACAAATGGCCAACAGGCACCTGAAAAGAAGCTCAACATCACTAATTATCAGGCAAGTAAAAATCAAAACCAAAATGAGATATCACCTCACCCCTATCAGAATGGCTATTATCAAGAACACAAGAGATACCAAGTGTTAGCAAGGATTTGGAGAAAAGGAAACCCTTGTCATTGTTGGTGGGAATGTAAATTGGTACAGCCACTTTATATATATAAATATATAAATATATAAATATATATAAATATATATATATATATATATATACACAAAACAGACTATATTCAACCTTTAAAAAGAAGGAAATCCTGCCATTTGCACAAACATGAATGAAATTGGACGGTATTATCCTAAGTGAAATAAGTCAAACAGAGAAAGACAAATACTGCATGGTATCACGTTTATGTGGAATTTTTTTAAAAAGGCAAACTCATAGAAGCAGAAAATAGAATAGTGGTTTCCTGGAGCTGGAGGGTGGAGGAAATAGGAAGAGACTGGTCAAAGTGTACAAACTTACAGTTACAAGATGAATAAAGTCTGTAGATCTAATTATATCATAGTAACTATAGTTGATAATACTTCATTATATAATTGAAATTTGCTAAGGGAATAGAACTTAAGTGTTCTTACAAAAAAAAAGGTAAATATGTGAGGTGATGGATGTGTTAATCAACCTTATGGTAGGAATCCTTTCACAATGTATATGTATATCAAATCATCATGGTGTATGTGTTAAATATATTACAATTTTGTTTGTCAATTATACCTCAATAAAGCTGAAATAAAAAAATCAAAACTGCAGAAATGCCAAATGCGTATACGTTGATAAAAATTAAGTAAAAATTTTTAATACTTGGAGGGTATAAAATAGAAAAATGACAAATATTTTGGTAACACTTTTTGCTCCCTATTAAAGGGGAAGATATTTAATTCCAGTGTTTTAAGTATATTTAGCATTTTATGAAAAATAATGATTTTAAAATATCAGTTAAAATATAGGATTGTTTTGTGCTAAAAATATGACAAAATGCTATATCATTTAAAATAACATTAAAAAGGTAAATTTAAGAATGGTTGATAGGAAAACTGATATCTAAGAGATTTCAGTTCTGAAGATTTACTAGCTAAGGATCACAATGAATGTGAAACTTATCTGTCATTTATTGAATTCACTCTATGTGTTATATGCTTTACCTTCTTTTATCTCCAAATTCTCCAATTCTTATCTCTGTTTTGTAAATTAGATTGAGAGAGCCTGTTCTCAAGGTCACAGTTAACTTTCCTCTTTCCTTGGCAGAAAAATATATATCTAGTAACCTAAATTACAAAGAGTAGCACAAGAATTGTGTCCTACATGACCTTTAACTAGATGGATAGATGTGCCAAGGTAAGTGGAAAAATCCATCTCCAAATTTATATATAATTAGAAAGGATTACTGGAACCAGCACTGCTGATAAAGCGTAGGGAAAATTTTACTCACATCTTCACCCAATATTTCAGATGATACAGTTACTTAACAACATTCTAAGCTGCATAGAAAATCATCTTTGCCAGGCTTTGGGATAATTTACCAGGATACCCAGTTCATTCATGGTTTTCTGATGAGATTAGGAAACTGAGAAGGGTAATCTCAGCATGATCTGGAACTTGCCTCTCAGACAGCACTGGTGATTTTTTTGGATATTGAGTGTTCCCTAAAACTTTAGATCAGGAGCACAAAGAGAAACATCTTCTGTCTCATCTCACACAAACAGATTCTAAACCCCTCTAATTCCTCCATTTGGTACTATTTCTGGGTTAATAAGAATTATAAAGTGGAGAAAAGAAAAAGACCAAACAACTGCTGGCCAGGCTAGTAAAGGAAGATCAGACTTAGGAGGGGTCATGCCAAGAATCTGGCAAAGTCGGATACAATTGTGAGCGTCTGGTCTGCTGAGCCCCAGGGTAGCCATTCTTACCCTTCTAAACTGAAAATTAAGCCTAGAAGATCTCTAATTATCTTTACAACATATTATAACATATTGACCTATTCAAATTTCCTCCTCTGGGTAATGTTTATTACACATCTTCATATATTACCAGGGCATTATATTTCTCAAAAAATTCTATTTTATTACCACAAAATATCCTTAACTCTTTCACTTCAATCTCATTCTTATTCTTAATTACTTAAAAAATCTTTTTTATCATTTTTTTTCACTAACCAAATCAGAGTTTTATTTACTTCCAAGACATTTTCAGAAATCCAAATTTTGACTCTGATCATATATATTTTGTTCTATTTTCAGCTTTTATATGTATTTATATCTTACTCTTATTTTATTCCAATTTATTTATTTTATTTTGCAATTTCTTAATTTGAATTTTGGCTTTGGTGTTTAATAAGAATTTTCTTTGTATCAAGAAGAATGTTGGATTTTTATAAATCCTCTATGGACATAAAGAATGTGTATTCTTTGTTAGAGGGTATTATGTACTATATCTTTATTAAATATGACTTGATTAAATTATTTGAATCTTCAACATGCATGCTTATTTTTCCTTCTTTTTCTTTTTAAGTTCAGTGGTTCCAGAACTTTTAAATTTTTTAAATTTTAATTTGTTTTCTATTCCGGTAACTGCTTTGTAACATTATATAAATTTCATATGTAGAGCATTATACTTCTATTTCTATATACACTATAGCATGTTCATGACCAAAACTTTAGTTTCCTTCCATCACCATACAGTTGATTCCCTTTACCCATTTCACCCTTCCCTCCATCCTTTCCCTTCTAGTAACCACTACTCTGTTCTCTGTATCTACATATGTGTTTTTTGGTTTGGTTTGTTCATTTCTTTTTTTTGTTTGTTGTTTTTTATATTCCACATATGAATGAAATCATATGATATTTGTCTTTCTCTTATTTCACAAGGGCCATTCACACAGTCACAAATGGCAAGATTTCATCTTCTTTTAGTGGTGGGTAGTATTCCATTGTATATGTATATCACATTTTCTTTATCCATTCATCTGTTTATGGGCACTTAGGTTGTTTCCATATTTGGCTATTATAAATAATGCTGCAATGAACATAGTAGTGCATATATCTTTTTAAATTAGTGTTTTTATATTCTTTGGATAAATACCCAGAAATTGGAGAGCTGGATCATATGGTAGTTCTATTCTTAATTTTTTTGAGGAATCTCCACACTGTTTCCCATAGACCAACTTACATTCCCACCAACAGTGTATGAGGGTTTCCTTTTCTCCATATCCTTGCCAACACTTGTCATTTTTTGACTTTTTGATAATAGCCATCTGACAGGTGTGAGGTGATATTTCATTGTGGATTTGACTTGCTTTTCCCTAATGGTTTGTGACATTGAGCATCTTTTCATGTGCCTCCTGGCCATCTGTATGTACTCTTTGGAAATATGTCTATTCAGATCCTCTGCCCATTTTTTAATCAGGTTGTTTGTTTTAATTTGATATTGTTCATATAAGTTCTTTATATATTTGGATATTAACCCCTTGTGATTTGCAAATATCTTCTCCCATTTGGTAGGTTGTTTTTTCATTTTGTTGATGGTTTCCTTTGCTGTACAGAGCCTTTTAGTTTGATGTAGTCCAATTTGTTTATTTTTGCTTTTGTTTCCCTTGCCTCAGGAGTTATAACCAGAAAAATATTGCTAAGACCAATGTCAAAGTACATACTGCCTACGTTTTCCTTTAGAAGTTTTATGGTTTCAGGCCTCACAATCAAGTCTTTAATCCATTTTGAGTTGATTTTTATGTATGGTGTGAGATAGTGGCCTAGTTTCTTTTTCCTTTTTTCCTTTTTGCGTGTCACTATCCAGTTTTCCCAACACCATTTATTGAAAAGACTATCCTTTCTCCATTATGTGTTCTTTCCTTCTTTGTCAGAAATTAATTGTCCATATACGTGTGGATTTATTTCTAGGCTCTCAATTCTGTTCCTTTTAGCTATGTATTTGGTGGGGTGTTCTTATTGTTTTTGTTTGTTTTGTTTTGTTTTGTTGTTTGCTTGTTTTTTGCTAATACCATGCTCTTTTGATTACTATAGGTATTTAATAGTTTGAAATCAAGAAATATGATACCTCCAGCTTTGTTCTTTTTTATTAAGATTGCCTTGGCTACTCAGGATCTTTTGTAGATCCATGTAGATTTTAGAATTTTTGGTTTTATTTCTGTGAAAAAGGTCCTTGGGATTTTGACAGGGATTACATTGAATCTGTAGATTGCTTTAGATAATATGGACATTTTAATAATGTTAATTCTTCCAATCCAACATCACAGAATATCTCTCCATTCATTTGTGCTTAGTTCAATTTCTTTCAACAACATCTTATAGTTTTCAGTCGTTCACCTCCTTGGTTAAACTTATTCCTAGGTATTTTATTCTTTTTGATGCAATTTTAAATGGGATTCTTTTCTTAATTTCTCTTTCTGCTAGCTGATTGCTAGCATATAGTAACACAACAGATTTTTGTATGTTGATTTTGTACCCTGTGACTTAACTGTGTTTATTATTTCCAAAAATTTTTGGTGGAGATTTTAGGGTTCTCTATGTATAAAATCATGTCATCCACAAATAGTAACCGTTTTACTTCTTCATTTCTAGTTTGGATACCTTTTATTTCTTTTTCTTGACTAGCTGCTCTGCCTAGGACTTCCAATACTATGTTGAATAAGCCTGGCAAAAGTTGGCATCCTTGTCTTGTTCTTGATTTTAGAGGGATAGCTTTCAAATTTTCACCATTATGTGTTATGTTAGCTGTGGATCTGTCATATAGGTCCTTTATCATGTTGAAGTATAAGGGGGTGTTAAAATTCCCTACTATTATTGTGTTGTGATCAATTTCTCCCCTTAGGTCTGTTAATAATTGCTTTATACATTTTGATGCTCCTATGTTAAGTGCATCTATATTAATCATTGTTATATCTTCTTGATGAGTTGGCCCCTTTACTACTATATACAGTCCATTTTTGTCTCTTGCTACATTTTTTTGGCTTGAAGTCTATTTTGTCTGATATGAGTATGGCTACACCTACTTCCTTCTGGCTAATACTTGCTTGGAGTATCATCTTCCTTCCCTTTACTTTGAACCTGTTTGTCTATAGAGCTGAGATGAGTGTCCAGGATGCAGCATATAGTTGGATATTGTTTTTTAATCCATCCAGGTACTCTGTGTCTTTTGATTGGTGAATTCAACCCATTTAAAAGTAGGGTTATTATTGATAGTTGAGGACTTAGTACTGACATTTTATCTTTTGTTTTCTGGTTGCTCTATATCTCCACTGTTTCCTTTTCCTTGTGTTTCTGTCTGCCATTTTGATTTGGTGGTTTTCTATGTTTTCCTCAGTTTCCTTTTTTAATGTTTCATGTCTCTGCTCTAGATTCGTGTTTTGTGGTTACCATGAGGTTTTTATAAAATGTCTCATAGATAAAATAGTCCTTTGTGTGTGAGAGCATCATATCTTCATTTACCTACGTGGGTTCTATCCTTTTCCTCTTCCCCTTTTATGTTTTTGTTGTCTCAAGTTATCCCTTTTTATGTTGTGAGTTTGTTACCAAATTGAACTAGGAATAGTTATTTTTTTTCCTGCTTTTTTTCCCTCTAATCTTTGTGCTGTAATAAAGTGTTTAAAAACCTATTCTGATATAGACTTGCAACTTTCTAATTCTGTCTGTCTAGTTATCACCTCACTCAAAGTTTTGTGTACTTTTGCCTTTTTGTTTCTGAGAGAAGAGTTCCTTTCAACATTTCTTGTAAGGCAGGTCTAGTGTTGATGAACTCCCTCAGCTTTTGTTTGTCTGGGAAGATCTTTATTTCTCCTTCATATCTGAATAATAACTTTGCAGGGTAGAGTATTCTTGTCTGACAGTTTTTATCTTTCAGTATTTTGAGAATGTAATTCTACTTACCCCTGGCCTGTAGAGTTTCTGCTGAGAAATCTGCTGATAGTCCAACAGGGCTTCCTTTGTAGGTTACCATCATTTTCCCCCTGGCTGCCTTTAAAATTCTTTCTTTGCCATTGATTTTGACAGCTTTAATACAATATGTCTTGGAGAAGGTCTTTTTGTGTTGAGATAATTAGGTGTTCTGTTAACTTCATGGATTTGTATACCCAATTCCTTCCCCATGTTTGGGAAGTTCTCAGCTATTATTTCTTTAAATAAACTCTCTGCTCTCTTCCTCTCTTCTGCTTCTGGGATGCCCATTACTCTAACGTTGCCCTTCCTAAAAGAGTCTGATGGAAAAGAGTCTCATAGAATTTACGTATTTTTTTAATATCTTGATTCTCTCTCCTCTTCTACTTGTATCATTTCTTCAAACTTGCTAATTCTCTCTTCTATATGGTCTGCTCTATTTCCAATGCTTTCCTATGTATTCTTCATCTTATTTATTGAGTTCTTCAGCTCCAGAATTTATGTTTGTTTCTTTTTTAGCATTTCAATCTCTTTGGTAAAGTATTCCTTCTGTTCATTAATTTTATTACTGAATTCATTTCAAATGCTTTTCTGAGTTTTCTTGTAGCTCACTGAGTTTCTTGGTGGCAGCTATTTTGAATTCTCTGTAAGTTAGATTGCAATATTCTGTGACTTTAATCTTGGTCTCTGGAGAATTGTCATTTTCTTTTTGTGGTACATTGTCACTGTGTTTATTTATGGTGCTTGATGAGTTGTTCCTCTTCTGGCTCATGTGAAGTAGTGGACACCTTTCTACATGATTCTAATGATTCAACAGATTAGAAATTAGAGGTCTTCTTTTGTCTTCCAATAGGGGCACTATAGGGCATGTTTTTGTTTTATCTTACCTGAGCTGCCTCTGATTATATTTGGGAGGCACTTTCTATCCTCCACAGCCTCTGTCAGAGGTATTGCCTCATGCCCTTCTTATCAGCGCTTGTACCTCTGGGATTGTTCATGCCTTGCTGCTGCCGGTTTTGCTGGTGTTGCCACCTGGGGTACGGGGATGGTGGGCTCTTCTTCTGTCTCCTGAGTTGCAGGACCCCTGCCACAGGGGAAGGGGATGGGGGGAGCCAGCATCTCATGGGTGCCTCTGCTGTGTCTGGAATTGTCAGTTCCTCAGAATCCGTGGCTGTGGGGTTTGGAGGGGAACAGGGGCCCAGAGTCTTGGACATCTCTGCAGCTGGAGGGAGGGGGTATCAGGCCCCACGGCTGTTGTTGCACAGATACTTGAGGCCATGAATGCAGCTGCAGCAGAGTGGCTGGAGTCATGTGCATCACCTACCCTGCTGCTACCAGGTTCTCTGGGGCTTCAGGCCCAGCTGCCGTGCCTAGAGGACCAGGATTGCAGGTATCACCTCTGCTGTTTCACCAGTTTTGTCTCCTCTGTGTGTTTCAGTCTGCCCACCTTTAGATGCACAGATGTGTAGGATCCTCCAGCATCCTGGTGTGTTGGGTCCCTGTTGAGTCACTGGATATAGATTGAAGGGAAAAGATAATGTGAGAGTCTCATTTTGACATGATGCTGACATCATTCTGTCTTCTTTTATTCAGTAAGTGCATTTCCAAAAGAGTGTGTACTAACATTTCAGACTATAATTATTTTTATTTTTGTCAAGGCCTATTTGCAATCAGTATTTGGTCACCCCATTGTTTAATGCATGTTTTGATGTATCTTCTTGGTTGATTATGCATTTCTAATTATATGTCTCACTTAGTTCTTCAGGCAAATCTCCCATTATTAAATATTAACATTGTACCCTCTATTTTCTTTTCTTTTAATTGGTATATCTTTATCTCTGCTTAACTTCAATATTACTTTCCATTATATGTGTTATTCTAAAAAGGGCATCTTACTGCATTGTGCTTTTTCTTTCCAAACCTGATCAAACTGCTTCCCTTTCAACAAGGGAATTCAGGACCTGGTGTTCCTCCCAGGCACCATGTGCAGCAAGAGAGAAGGGCTCCTTCTGTCTGATCCCCCTCCATGTGTTCAAAGTATCTGAGATTACCAGACACAAGGTTCCTACTTGGCTGCTGTGAGAGGTGGTGAGTGAGGCCACAACTGTCTGCCCTAGAGTTTTATGGACCTGACCAGCACATGGTCTACAGGGCACTGTGACTCAGGAAGGAGTTCTAGTCTAAGGACAGACACTTAGAAGACATCAGAATATATATGATGATTAACACCATGGAAATAGAGATGACAACCTAGGTATACTATGAGGCATGTATAGGAAGAATTATTGGGCATCAACGTTTAAGGGCAGCTCAGAAAGGGGAGCCTGAGAAAGATGCCCAATGAGGTGATCATAGAGGTCACAGTAACACCAATGCAATATGGAATCATGGAAGCTTAAAGGAAGAGAGGTCTTCTAGAAGATAATGACCAATGCTATCAAATGCTGCCTGGAGGTCATAACAGAACTTAAAATTATCTAATGGATTAAGCTTCAGGGAGGCCATTATTCATCTTGGCTAGAGCAATTTCTGTACAAAAGGAAGAGAAAACAGATGGAAAGAAAAAAAACAAAAAAACAAATGGAAGTGACTCAGGGTGTACATAGGAGTGAACAATTGCACCCAACTTGATTTGCTGTGGCATGAAGTCAGCACTCCTTAGCAGAGTTTCCAGCTTCCCCACCACCACTACCACCACCACCACAAAATCTGACACCAGTAGGCACTGTGGGGCACTCTCTATTTACTTATCCTTCACACTTACATTTCCTCATTCTGACTCTCTGCTTGAAACAACCTTCCCCTTATCTCTTCCATTTCAGGTCCCAGCACACTTGGAGAGGCAAACCCATTTCACAGTGTTATTAGGATCACAGGAAATCAATCTGATTGTTAGTAAGATAAAAAGGGGTTATTTTATTTTATGTTTTATGTTATACAATACTGCCCATGGGAGATAGGGGGAATGTGGTACTTAATTCACAACATAAATCTTATAATTTACCATTTTAAAAAACCTTAAGTAACTTTTTTTTTGTTCTTTGCTAATACATATTTATTTAGTTTAGTTTAGTTTTTTTAAAAATATGTCTCTTCTCACCAGAGGATGAGATCTCTGACCTCCAAGGAATTTTCTTTCATTCCTAGCAGCTCATGGATTGCTAAGGTCCTTAGAAACCTGTAGTGACATGGGGTAAATGTGCTCATTAATCCCTGTCCCAGGGGGCCCTGTCCTGATGGGGTCTGCCTTTCTATCTCACTTTACTATAAAGCCTTAATTTTCATTTGTCTCAAGATCAGAGCTCCGTTAGCTGGAGTTCCACGCTGAACACTCAAGAGGCTCAAGTCTAATTACCTAAAAAAAAAAATCACTTTGAGAAATGAAATGGGATTTTAAGAACTATTACATGAAAATTACTATTCATAAAAGTGCAGAAATTAATATGTACTTTTACCCAGAAGGAAAAAAATTAAAAATTATTTTGTAATATTTGCTTCTACTTTTTAATCAAAGAAATAAAATATCACTAACAAAGTTAAAATCCTCTTTATATCCCTTCATTTTAGAGATGCAAATGTACTTTTATATATTTCTATGTATACATATCCACCTATATTACTGGTTTGTAATTCTGTTTTAGGTTTAAAATAGAGTCATATTTGGTGAAATATTATGCAACATACTTTATTCCCCCCAATATTATCTATTTTTAAAATTTATTTATTTACTTATTTATGGCTGTGTTGGGTCTTCGTTTCTGTGCGAGGGCTTTCTCTAGTTGCGGCAAGTGGCGGCCACTCTTCATCGCGGTGCGCAGGCCTCTCACTGTCATGGCCTCTCTTGCTGCGGAGCACAAGCTCCAGACGCGCAGGCTCAGTAGTTGTGGCTCACGGGCCTAGCTGCTCCGCGGCATGTGGGATCTTCCCAGACCAGGACTCAAACCCATGTCCCCTGCATTGGCAGGCAGATTCTCAACCACTGAGCCACCAGGGAAGCCCCCCAATATTATCTTTTAAAGACCTGTTCATGCTGATGAATATAGATCTAGGATATATTTGAAAATAGCATAATATTCCATCATATGAATGGACCAGATTCTAATTGTCCATTCCCTGTTTCAACTTGGAAGCCTTAGATGTTAATCCAGAAAGGCATATTGTGGGACTTCCTTCACATCATAATAGTCAAATGGTCTGATACCATCTACCTAGCAGGCATTTCTCATTCATGGCAAGAATTCTAACCACAGAACACACTTGTTTGGTTATGCATTTGTTCAAAATACAGGCTTTAGGTACGAGGTCTGCCTCAGTTGATCTCCACCTGTGGATTTCTTTGCATGCTTTCTCCTTATCATCAAACCATCAGTGTTCATGGCTGGGATGAAGCTCTTGCTGTTGGTCTTTATGGTGCTGCTTCCTTTTGACCACCATTCAAATCCTCTAAGCTCTGCAGAAGGAGGAGTGATTTCTCTTATGCCTCTGTTTGTAGGAAGAACTTATTATTGCTGAAATTGAAACTCCAATTCTACATATAACACATTATCAAGTATCTCCCCAGAAACAGTAATCCAGAGGTTTTACTAGTTAATCTTTTTTCCGTTTACATTGTATGAGTTACAAATACAATAAACATTACAGAATAGAGTATGATCAATGTTGCCAGTAACTATTAGCAAAAGGAATTTATTGAAGAAATAAGACCGGGCAGGTTTGAACAGGTGGAGAGGTGGAAGGCCTTGTTCTCAGAGGGAAACAGTGGGTGCAGCGCAAGGAGGGAGGTGTGTGGGTGGCAGAAGCAGAAATAAGGACCTCCTTGGGAGAGGAGTAAAGATAAGGAAGATAGAACCAAACTTCGGACAACTATCTAACTGGATACATAGAACTCCCTACCAGGAGATGCTAGACCAAAACACTGGTGTCCTGATGAGAGTAAAAGGAATCCAACAACAACACAGAGAAAAGAACAAATTAGTAACAAATCCGGCTACGGATTCCAAGTTCATTAACCTAACCACTTCCATGTAAACCTGCAGTCAGATCTTCAAGATAAAAATCTTAATCAATAATGGAGTAGAAAATAATTTAAAACAATGGTTTTTGTCAAGGGTGATAGTTTTAAGAAACAGAGGTCACAAGGACCAGTCTCCAAGGCACTGGACAGAGGGGTCCAGTGTGGCACTGCAGCTCTCCCATTGCTACAGCACCACCATCCACCACTGCTGCTCAGGACCCTCCTGCTGCTGCCTGACATATATTTCTCTGCTGCTCCTGGTCACCTGCTCTGGGACTTACTGAACTCCAGCCCCTGGACAAGTGAGAAGGGGCTTTAGAAGGTGAGTCAGAGATTATGGGGTTGGAGCCAGAGGTTGGCTTGGCCTTCCACCAAAACTTACAAAGTGAGGGATTCTCAAACCTGTTGCAAAGATTGGGCCACTAAAAAATTGACAGTGAGTCTTCTCACCTACAAATAAATTGGATATTTTCCTAAGGGAACAATTAAAATAATTTAAGTGACTTTTTTCTGATGTGATTTAAGCAGCAATGCTGATGTGGTCCGACACATATGCCTAGACAAGATGAACCCAAGAGTTGCTGGGAGGACCAGGTCTCTAGGTGACCTTGGTTTGCCATGGAGGCTGCAAACACCCGAGTGCTGCCCATCTCCTCACTTCCACACCCCAGCAGCCTTCCCTGTCTCCTGCCCCCATCTCTAGGCTCAGCCCTCCTTTAGTCCAACCCCACTGAAAGAGCCCCAAGACAGAAGGCGGCACTGCAGCCATCTGGCTGTCCATAGCTCGGTGCTCAGACGCTGTTTCTCTTCAGTTCTCCATTAGGATGGGACTGTGATCTCACCATACTGCCCAGAACTCTCCAAACTGGGTCTTTATTCTCCAAGATGCCAAATAGTTGCCAACTGGCCAAATCCAGCCCTCAGATATAGCTTACTTTGTCAGCACTGCTTATATGTTAATATTTTAAGTCATTTAACTACCATCATTTAGAAATTGGCTGAATCATCGTTTAGCCAATAACAGATTTTTTGCTTTTCTAAAAAAACCTGAAAGACCCTCACCACCAACCTGGAGCCCATTTTCCAGAATCCTTAAGCAGGGGCTTGGCTTTCCAGTTCTCCACCAGGCTCACATCCCCCCAGGCTCATTTTGCCAGTGGGTGCTCCTCCCTGCCCTTGAGCGATTTGAGCCCCTCCTTCCCCCAACCCTGGGCCCTTGCTGCTGGGCAACATGCCAGATGGAAAGCCCACTGCCAAGGTAGGGAGCTTCCTTGGGTTTTGCACATTGCTGCGTTTATTCTCACAGTGTGAACTATTTTCCCCCAGCTTGCCTTCTAGAGAAGGGTTAAAGCTAGTTGGTTAAGGGAGTGGGTTGTATATTCAGTGACCCAGACTCTTCTGGTGTCATTGTACCCACCCTGCCACATATCCCCAACATCTGTATGGCCCAAGGCAAGAGTGAAAATAAAGGTTCATGTGTTAAAGGTCTAAAACGTTCAAAAGTTATAATCCAGGCCAATCTAATCCAATCTCCTATCTTGATAAACATACCTTCATAAGCACCCGGAAGGCCAGGTTCAAATTGAGAATCCTCCAATTCCTCGGGGTTTCTCTCCAAAATGAGACAGCCCCAGCCTGGCGTGCAGCCCCCTCCTTCTGTTGCTGGGGTTTAGGCAGTGCTGCCTGAGAAAGAAAATAGCCCTTGACATTCAGGAACTTAGTAGCAGCCATCAGCGTGGTTAGGAGCTGGCCTGGCGATTGTCCGTGGGCCGAGGTGTTCTCCTGTTGGACACAAACAAACTGACAAGCACCAACAGCAGACAAGGTCACTGTGAGACCACAACAAGGTGAGATAAAACAAGGTACTTCATAATTTTTCTAAACACAGATAGAAACAACCCACAAAACATCAAACAAACATCCTCTCTCCTGGCTAATGAATGTGCTTCTTTACCAATTACCACCCCTTTATCCTCACTCTAGTCGGTTCTCTCTAAAGATCAGATTTATTGAGATATCCAATCACAGAGTTGTCCCTCTTTCTGACAGCACCCATTCTAGAGTGAACCCTGCTTCTTTAGCTCTAAACCCAACCAAAGCCCAAATCCTGTAATAGTTTCTATCTAACCCCCTTTTACTGAGAGGTCCTACAGTGTAGGTAGGCCCTACACTGTTCCTACCACTGGAAACAGTGGTGAGCTTCACTCTCTCTCCAATAAGTAATAAGCCCATCTCGTTCATACAGGTGTGTTTCTGGTGGTCTTTGCTGGAGCACATTGACACTGTAACCCCAAAGTGTGGAGAGATCTGAATTGGGGAATTCTGTGAAAACACTGAGCTAGTGCCAGACTGTGTAAGTGGTTTCCGTTCTTCTGTTTTTCTATAATGCACCTCAGGTCCTTTTCACAAATCCTGAGGCCTGACTGCATCTGTGCTGAGCAGAGCTTTGCTGAAGCCCTGCTAGAACTTTGACGGCTCTCGAAAGGGCAGAGCCAGCTCAACCATTTCTGGAACCTTGCCTTGTCAGCCAATCTTGCTTTCCTAATTGAGACCCAGCCCTGCTTCTGCTTCAGTGAAGCTGCTGTGAAGGCAATTGTCTGGTGCATCCTGGCAAATGACTATGGTCTAACTTTAAATGATGTAGTGACTCTTGGGCCAATTATGTTCAGAAATTTTACACTGTGAATGTGTCATATCAAAGTGATTTTAAAATGTCTTATGCTTTCTTGAATTTGACTTGGAACTTCACAACTTCAGATATAAGTTGTACCTATTTTAGCCCAAGCTACAAGGCAGCTGAGAGGCAGCGATCCACACCCTTGACCTGTGCCCAGTGAATGCAGTCGGAAAGCTGGGTCCTCACAGCCCTCAATAATATTCCTTGTTAAAAGGAATTAGGAGAATTTAATTCTATTAATTCTAGTTATTCATACCCTTGGCTTGTTTCCCTTGCCAAATAAATAACTTGAACTGCTTTACCAAGACATATTTTAAGGAAGTAGGAGTAAATAATCAAACACACATACATACACACACACACACACACACACCCCAGAATGGACATCAAAGCAGCAAGGGCTCTAGGGAGAGTCCCTGCTCTGGGACTAGGTCTCCCAGCCCTTCCCAGCTCCACTGACCAATTCAACCGCACATCAACCTCCACTCACAACGCCCCCGACTCCCACACTCACAGACCACCTCCCTCTGCTGGAACCGGCAGCACTCCTCTCCTGCCTTTCTCTGTCAGTCACCTCGAGAAGCTCTGGAGCCCCCCAGGTCACCCCACATCACATTCTGTACTCCTCCCAGCGAATCTGTTCCCTTTTCTCATCCCTCATGAAACCCCAAACCTGGGACTTCCCTGGCGGTCCAGTGGTTAAGACTCCCCCTTCCAATGCAGAGGGTGCGGGTTCGATTCCTGGTCAGGGAGCTAAGATCCCACATGTCTCCGGGCCAAAAACCCAAAACATAAAACAGAAGCAATATTGTAACAAGTTCAATAAAGACTTTAAAAATGGTCTACATCAAAAAAAAAAAAAAAAAAAAAAGAAACCCTAAACCTTCCCACTATGTTTTCTGGAATCCATCAGCAAAAACTCATGCTCTTCCCCCATCACCTTCTTGCTGCAATAACTCTCCCAGGACACTCCCAGGAGAAACTTTTTTGGCCAGAGCCCTGGCACCCTGAGCCTGGTTGTTGGATGATGTTCCCCCTGCTTCTCTCCATTGTTTTGAGACCATGTTGCCTCCCACTTCCCTAAAGCTCCCAGCTTTGGATCTCACATTATCAGACTAAATCACCTGCTGACCCTCATTGCTGTGGCCTCCAGCTCTGGCCACTGCCCCACATTTCTGAACTTGAGCTCTGAATTCACAGTTGCTCACATCTTAATTTTTGCAATTTCGATGCATGCACAAGCTCTTCCAACCCCTGGCCTTTTGGGTGCTGGGAATCCTCTCCTCCAATGACCTGTCCCTAAACCACAGCCAGACCTGGTCTCCCCACTTCAAGTGGAGTTCCCAAGTCAGCAGTGTCAATACCACCTGGGAGCTTGTTAAAAATGCAAAATCTGGGACCTCCCTGGCGGTCCAGTGGTAAGATTCTGCGCTTCCAATGCAGGAGGCGCAGATTCGATGCCTTGTCGGGGAGCTAAGATCCCACAAGCTGCGTGGTGTGGCCAAAAATAAATAAATAAAAACTTTCTTTAAAAATGCAAAATCTCGGACTTCACCCCAGACCTACGGACTCAGACCTGCACTTTCATACGATTCCCAGGTGATTTACATGCGCGTGAAGGGCTGTGAAGGGCTGGCCCAGATCCACAGCTGGAACTCCTCCAGGATCCCAGCTTCCTGCCTCCCATTCTCTGACCAACACTTTTTGTTTTTCCAAGTCATTCTCTCTAATCCTCCAATTTCCACAAGCCTTTTGACCCAATGGGACCTCAACTCCATTGATTGGACCAACTATTCACTGCCCCCACACATGTGCTGTCCTCTCCCCTTGAGTTCTCTGGAGGAAGCCCCTGCCAAACACAGCCACCCCATTGAATGCATTCCTTCAAAGCCCTTGCTTTCTTCTTGCTACTTTGCATTTGCTGGGTGACACCACAGCCCTCATACTCATTAAATCCAACAATACACCTTTATTTCATCTGAATCCAGGAAACTGAACATGGCTGGAGAAGACCCACACAATTCCTGCAACAAGTCTCATGTCAGCCATGATCACCTTGAGCGGCTCAACACTGCCTGGCAATCACACTGTGCTTCTCTGGTCCATTCAGTCTCCCAGTGTCCTACACAAATATCCCACATCTTCTCCTCCTTTCTCAGCCTCCAGTACCTCCTTCCCCATCAATAACCTTGCTACTTACTTTATTAAGAAAATTGAAGCCATCAAAGAACAGACCCTTACTTCACACACCAGCATCACGTCCATATGCTGCTCCTCTGCTGGATCTCAGAGTAAGGTGAGGCCAGAGGCATTCAGTACAGAATTGCATGGCATAAAACCCTGCACAGATCTCTTGGTGGACAGCAAATTTGACTCTAGGCCTCCCAACAATCAATACAAATTATACATGATGACAGATTGAAATCATAATGGAGTAAGCAGAGTTGAAGCATACAAAATGGAGGCGGGTGGGGATCTGGGGATCCATTGGGGATCTGGTCTCCGTCACATCCTCACACCACTGAGGACTTGAACTTTCTGTGAACTCAACTGAACCCAGGACACTAGCTTTTTGTAAAACAGCATTTGCTAGCTGCAACCTTGTATCTCAAGGTTATTCCCCCTTGTAACTATGCAACTACTTTGGATTCCAATCAATTCTTGTTTAATGAGCACCCTTACTTCTTTCCAGCTCCGATTATAATTCTTGGCCCAAAATTCATGTAACTAATTGTGGCCTTGCAGTTTTTGCCTTCATAAGCCTCCCCCATTTTGTAATCAGTGGAACAACAATTCAAGTGTCTCTTGAATCTGTGCCTCCCAGACCTAATAAACCCAAATAAGCACTCTTCATTTCAATCAGGTCTCTGTTACTAAAATTTTGGTTAACATACAAATGAATTATTCTGCCCATAAGTTACTTTCACAAACATTTCCCAATCTTCAAAGAATAAGTTATGTATATATTTTTTTCACCTACCAACAGGTCTTTCTATCCTGTATACCACTCACATACTTTCTTATGTAGGCAGAACTTGAAGACATATTTTTCTTGAATAGGGGGAGCCCTCTAGACTATTTCAAACCTTCATTTTTCACAAAGGAATAATGGTGACATTGATAATAGAAGAAACACCTCTAGCCAAAATCTAGTGTTATATGTGGAACATACAGAAAATATTTCGGCAGGCTTTTATAACTAAGGTAGAAATTGGTTCCTAAAATTCACATCTCAATCTTCTGTGAATCCTTAGGAGAATTTAGGTTGTCATACTGTTATTTTACATAGTTCCAAGAACATAAAGGGCAGGTCTGTTTATGCAGAGTTTACATAGACATGTAGTTCAGATTAAAGAATGAAATGTGGCTGCTGGATAGGAACTAATCAGAGAGAGAGAGGCGGAAGATGGAGAAGGAGGGCATCCAGGGTTTTCCCGACCACAAATCTCACCTCCACTCCAACTCTCTTTATACGTTTCTTGCAAAAATAATAACAGAAATAAGGAGTTGGTGGGGTTTCCAAAAACAAAAATCGTAAACTTCAACCATCTGGGGAAGGCAAAAATCCCATCCACTGCAACTCTCAGTTTGAAAGTAAAGTTGTACCACACACAATCAGGATATTACTTAAGAGTGTTCTTAAAGAACACCTGGTGTGTGGCTGACAGGGTCTTGGTGCTCAGGCCAGGTGTCAGGCCTGTGCCTCTGAGGTGGGAGAGCCAAGTTCAGGACAGAGGTCCACCAGAGACCTCCCAGCTCCACATAATATCAAATGGCAAAAGCTCTCCCAGAGATCTCCATCTCAATGCTAAGACCCAGCTCCACTCAACGACCAGCAAGCTACAGTGCTGGACACCCTATGCCAAAAAACTAGCAAAATAGGAACAGAACCCCACCCATTAGCAGAGAGGCTACTTAAAATCATAATAAGGTCACAGACACCCAAAAACACACCACCAGACGTGGTCCTGCCCACCAGAAAGACAAGATCCAGCCTCATCCACCAGAACACAGGCACCAGGCCCATCCACCAGGAAGCCCACACAACCCACTGAACAAACCTTACCCACGGGGGCAGACACCAAAAACAATGAGAACCACGAACCTGCAGCCTGCAAAAAGGAGACCCCAAACACAGTAAGTTAAGCAAAATGAAAAGAGAGAGAAACACACAGCAGATGAAGGAGCAAGGTAAAAACGCACCAGAGAAAACAAATGAAGAGAAAATAAGCAGTCTACCTGAAAAAGAATTCAGAGTAATGATAGCAAAGATGTTCCAAAATCTTGGAAATAGAATGGAGAATATACAAGAAACGTTTAATACGGACCTAGAAGAACTGAAGAGCAAACAAACAATGATGAAAAACACAATAAATGAAATTTAAAATTCTCTAGAAGGAAGCAATAACAGAATAACAGAGGCAGAAGAACAGATAAGTGACCTGGAAGATAAAATAGTGGAAATAACTAGCACAGAGCTGAATAAAGAAAAAAGAATGAAAAGAATTGAAGACAGTCTCAGAGACCTCTGGGACAACATTACACGTACCAACATTCGAATTATAGGGGTACCAGAAGAAGAAGAGAAAAAGAAAGGGACTGAGAAAATATTTGAAGAGATTATAGTTGAAAACTTCCCTAATATGGGAAAGGAAATAGTCAACCAAGTCCAGGAAGCGCAGAGAGTCCCATACAGGATAAATCCAAGGAGAAACACACCAGGGCACATATTAATCAGGCTATCAAAAATTAAATACAAAGAAAAAACATTAAAGGCAGCAAAGGAAAAACAACAAAGAACATACAAGGGGATCCCCATAAGGTTGACAGCTGATCTTTCATTAGAAACTCTGCAAGCCAGAAGGGAGTGGCAGGACATATTTAAAGTGATGAAAGGAAAAAACCTACAACCAAGATTACTCTACCCAGCAGGATCTCATTCAGATTCCACAAAGAAATTAAAATCTTCACAGACAAGCAAAAGCTAAGAGAATTCAGCACCACCAAACCAACTTTACAACAAATGCTAAAGGAACTTCTCTAGGCAGGAAACACAAGAGAAGGAAAAGATGTACAATAACAAACCCAAAGCCAATAAGAAAATAGCAATAGGAACATACATATCGATAATTACCTTAAATGTAAATGGGTTAAATGCTCCAACCAAAAGACACAGACTGGTTGAATGGATACAAAAACAAGAGCCGTATATACGCTGTCTACAAGAAACCCACTTTAGACCTAGGGGCACATACAGACTGAAAGTGAGGGGATGGAAAAAGATATTCCACGTAAATGGAAATCAAAAGAAAGCTGGAGTAGCAATTCTCATATCAGACAAAATAGACTTTAAAATAAAGAGTATTACGAGAGACAAAGAAGGACACTACATAATGATCAAGGGATCAATCCAAGCAGAAGATATAACAATTGTAAATATTTATGCACCCAACATAGGAGCACCTCAATATATAAGGCAAATGCTAACAGCCATAAAAGGGGAAATTGACAGTAACAAAATCATAGTAGAGGACATTCACACCCCACTTTCACCAATAGACAGATCGTCCAAAATGAAAATAAATAAGGAAACACAAGCTTTAAAGGATACCTTAAACAAGATGGACTTAATTGATATTTATAGGACATTCCATCCAAAAACAACAGAATACACTTTCTTCTCAACTGCTCATGGAACATTCTCCAGGATACATCATATCTTGGGTCACAAATTAAGCCTTAGTAAATTTAAGAAAATTGAAATCATATCAAGTGTCTTTTCTGACCACAATGCTATGAGACTAGATATCAATTACAAGAAAAAAATCTGTAAAAAATACAAACACATGGAGGCTAAACAATACACTACTAAATAACCAAGAGATCACTGAAGAAATCAAAGAAGAAATCAAAAAATACCTAGAAACAGAGGACAATGAATACACGACGACCCAAAACCCATGAGATGCAGCAAAAGCAGTTCTAAGAGGGAAGTTTATAGCAATAAAATCCTACCTCAAGAAACAGGAAACATCTCAAATAAACAACCTAACCTTGCACCTGAAGCAATTAGAGAAGAAGAATAAAAAAATCCCAAAGATAGCAGAAGGAAAGAAATCATAAAGATCGGATCAGAAATAAATGAAAAAGAAATGAAAGAAACAATAGCAAAGATCAGTAAAACTAAAAGCTGGTTCTTTGAGAAGATAAACAAAATTGACAAACAATTAGCCAGACTCATCAAGAAAAAAAGGGAGAAGACTAAAATCAACAGGATTAGAAATGAAGAAGGAGAAGTAACAACTGACACTTCAGAAATACAAAGGATCATGAGATATTACTACAAGCAACTATATGCCAATAAAATGGACACCCTGGAAGAAATGGACAAATTCTTAGAAAAGCACAACCTTCAAAGACTGAACCAGGAAGAAATAGAAAATATATATAGACCAATCACAAGCACTGAAATTGAGACTGTGTTTTAAAATCTTCCAACAAACAAATGCCCAGAAGCAGATGGCTTCACAGGCGAATTCTGTCAAACATTTAGAGAAGAGCTAAAACACCTATCCTTCTCAAACTCTTTCAAAATATAGCAGAGGGAGGAACACTCCCAAACTCATTCTATGAGGCCACCATCACCCTGATACCAAAACCAGACAAAGATGTCACAAAGAAAAAAAAACTACAGGCCAATATCACTGATGAACATAGATGCAAAAATCCTCAACAAAAAACCAGCAAACAGATTCCAACAGCACATTAAAGGGATCATACACCATGATCAAGTGGGGTTTATCCCAGGAATGCAAGGACTCTTCAATATACACAAATCAATCAATGTGATACACCATATTAACAAACTGAAGGAGAAAAACCATATGATCATCTCAATAGATGCAGAAAAAGCTTTCAACAAAATTCAACACCCATGTATGATTAAAACCCTCCAGAAAGTAGGCATACAGGGAACTGACCTCAACATAATAAAGGCCACATATGACAAACCCACAGCCAACATCGTTCTCAATGGTGAAAAACTGAAACCATTTCCTCTAAGATCAGGAACAAGACAAGGTTGTCCACTCTCACCACTATCATTCAACACAGTTTTGGAAGTTTCAGCCACAGCAATCAGAGAAAAAAAGAAATAAAAGGAATCCAAATTGGAAAAGAAGAAGTAAAGCTGGCACTCTTTGCAGATGACATGATACTATACATAGAGAATCCTAAAGATGCTACTAGAAAACTACTAGAGCTAATCAACGAATTTGGTAAAGTAGCAGGATACAAAATTAATGCACAGAAATCTCTTGCATTCCTCTACACTAATGATGAAAAATCTGATAGAGAAATTAAGGAAACAATCCCATTTACCATTGCAACAAAAAGAATAAAATACCTAGGAATAAACCTACCTAAGGAGACAAAAGACCTATATGCACAAAACTATAAGACACTGATGAAGGAAATTAAAGAAGATACAAACAGATGGAGAGATATACCATGTCCTTGGATTGGAAGAACCAACATTGTGAAAAGGACTATACTACCCAAAGCAATCTACAGATTCAGTGCAATCCCTATCAAACTACCAATGGCATTTTTCACAGAAGTAGAATAAAAAATTTTACAATTTGTATGGAAACACAAAAGACCGTGAATAGCCTAAACAATCTTGAGAAAGAAGAATGGAGCTGGAGGAATCAGGCTCCCAGATTTCAGACTATACTACAAAGCTACAGTAACCAACACAGTATGGTACTGACACAAAAGCAGAAATATAGATCAATGGAACAGGATAGAAAGCCCCGACATAAACCCACGCACACATGGTTACCTTATTTTTGATAAAGGAGGCAAGAATATACAATGGAGAAAGACAGCCTCTTCAATAAGTGATGCTGGGAAAACTGGACAGCTACATGTAAAAGAATGAAATTAGAACATTCCCTAACACCATACACAAAAATAAACTCAAAATGGATTAAAGACCTAAATGCAAGGCCAGACACTATAAAGCTCTTAAGGGAAAACACAGGCAGAACACTATATGAAATAAATCACAGCAAGATCCTTTTTGGGCCACCTCCTAGAGAAATGGAAATAAAAACAAAATAAACAAATGGGACCTAATGACACTTAAAAGCTTTTGCACAGCAAAGGAAACCATAAACAAGACAAAAAGACAACCCACAGAATGGGAGAAAATATTTGCAAATGAAGCAACTGACAAAGGATTAATCTCCAAAACAAACAAGCAGCTCATGCAGCTCAATATCAAAAAAAGCAAACAACCCAATCCAAAAATGGGCAGAAGACCTAAATAGACATTTCTCCAAAGAAGATATACAGATTGCCAACAAACACATGCAAGGATGCTCAACATCACTAATCATTAGAGAAATGCAAATCAAAACTACAATGAGATATCACCTCATACCAGTCAGAATGGCCATCATCAAAAAATCTACAAACAAATGCTGGAGAGGGTGTTGAGAAAAGGAAACCCTCTTGCACTGTTGGTGGGAATGTAAATTGATACAGCCACTATGGAGGTCAGTATGGAGGTTCCTTAAACACCTGAAAATAGAGCTACCATACGACCCAGCAATCCTACTACTGTGCATATACCCTGAGAAAACCGTAATTCAAAAAGAGTCATGTACCACAAGGTTCATTGCAGCTCTATTTACAATAGCAAGGACACGGAAACAACCTAAGTGTCCATCGACAGATGAATGCATAAATAAGATGTGTAAAGCAATTATACTCCAATAAAGTTGCTAAAAAAACAAATGAAATGGAGTTGAGGAATAGATTTAAGAATTTTTAAATCAATTGTTCAAATATTAGCTATGGTTTATTGTCCCCTGGTAATATTTTTTTGTTTTCCTAAGAGATGATGAGAGATGATGATCGGCCACACTGTTTGGCTTCACCCTGAAGGGGATGGATTATTTATTCCCCTCTGACATATGAGAGAGAAAAAGAGATATCTTTCTCTTACCTGTTAATTTTCTCTGCGCTCTACACATAAGCAACATGTCTTCCTGTCTGGTTCCCAGAGGGTCTTTCTCCAAACATAATAGTTTTTAGGTGTCTTTTCTTTTTTATTTTTTTTAATATTATGACTGAAAGTCACAATTTAAGCAGTGTAAATTATTAACATTATATATGTAATATATATATAAATCTTTCAGATCAAGAAGTCTTCAGATAATGAGAATTTAAAAGGTCTTATAATTATTTCAATAACAAAACTATTTACTTTTTCTTTTAAAGGTTGCAGTTGCTCTTTCAAGAGTAGTTTCTTATCTTGCCAGGTTTCATTACTTTTTTCCTTATTTAAAAAGGTATTTTTCTCTGTGTTTAGAGATTGCAATGCCCAGGAGATCCTCACACTTGCCTCCCCAGTCTATGAGCCCTATTTGGAACGTCCTCTAGAAAATACGTAGCGTCCTTCACAAAGAGCAACAGGATCTATTAAAAAAGCCGTGTCTCTTCAGTGGAGTTTTGAAATCAAGTATATAGACAAATCCTATATCACATTCTGTCCCCAGTTCTTGTTCTGATTTAATCACGTTTACTGGAAACAACAATATTGATTTCTATGGGCCGCTTGTAATAATTTCAGGTACACAACATTGCAAGGAATTGCAAGCCTAAGCAACATTGTGTAACTAATGAATGCACAACCATAAAACACCTAAAAAACCTATGGATAGGTTTAGAGTTATGACAAAATTCTAAAAGGATTAAATTGCTTAGAACTACACATCAAATACTCACAGACCTAGTGCAAAGACACACATTGGTTCTAAAAATATATAAGCAATGCTTTCCCTAAAGTACAGCGATAAAATTGAATATTTTATTTATTGATAAAATTGAATATTTTGGAAACCTATCAAGGACATTCCAAAAATTAATCAAAGGAGGCATATTTTTAAAAACTCTTTATCAACTATACTCCAGTAAAAAAATAAATAAAATTAAAATAAAAAACAAAAAAATCTTTAAAAATCATTTACAAGAGCTATTCGTTAATTCTGAATGTATATACCTTTATTTTTAATCCACTGGATTATAGAATCTTTGATTGATTGATTGATTTTTCTGAGCAGTATCTGCAAAGGATAGTTGAATTAGGGACAAATTACATACTTGAGCAAGGCTACTGGGACAAAGTTTATATCAGTGGCTACCAAACAGGGGTGATTTTGCCCCACAGAGAACATTTGGCAATGTCTGGAAACATTTCTGGTTGCCGCAATTGTGGGTCAGAAGCAGGAAGTTGTTACTGGGATCTAGCACATAGAGGCCAGGCATGCTGATAAACATCCTACAATGAACAGAACAGCCCTCTCAACAAAGCATTATTTGACTAAAATGCCAATAGTGCTGAGGTTGAGAAACACTGATACAAGTATTCCATTCCTTGGTATGGCTGAACAGTATTCCACTGCATAGATGTCACATATTTTGTTGATCATTCAACTGTTCAAGGCCATCAGGTTGTTTTCAGTGTTTGGATATTATCAATAATGCTGCTATGAACATTTGTGTGTAAGTTTTTGCACGGATGTATGATTTCATTTATCTTGCACAAGTAGCTGGAAGTGGAATAGCTAGACAAACATCTGAATTTTTAAGAAAGTACCAAACATTTTTCCCTCCACACCCTTGTCAGTCATCCTCATTTTCCATTACAATAGGTGTGTAGTTACTGGGGTATAGCAATGTGGTTTTAATTTGTGTTAGAAACCTAATGTTGCTGTAGGCCCCCCAAAGATGTTCACGTCCTAATCCGCGGAACCTGTGAATATGTTATCTTACATGGCATAGGGGAATTAAGATTACAGATTAGCTGACCTTAAAATAGGAACATTACCCTGGATTGTCTAGGTGGGCCCAATGTTATCAAAAGTATCCTTAAAGGTAGAAGAGAGAGGCAGAAGACTAGGTCAGAGTGCAGCTGACACTTGAACAACTTGGGGCTTTGGGGCACTGACCCTCCATGCAATTGAAAATCCATGCATAGTTTATAGTTGGCCCTCCAGATAAGACAGGTTCCTCTGTACCTGTGGTTCCACATCCTAGGATTCAACCAAATCTGGATGGTGTAGTATTGTAGTATTTACTATTGAAAAAAATCCACATGTAAATGGACCTGTGAACTTCAAACCTTCATTGTTCAAGGGTCAACTGTAATTTGATGTGAGAAGGGCTCATCATGGCGTTGCTGGCTTTGTCCACAGAAAGGACCAGAAATCAAGTTATGTGGACACACTGTAGAAGCTAGAAAAGGCAAGAGAGAAGATTCTTCCCTCAAGTCACCAGAGAGAAATACAGCTCTGCTAACATCTTGATTTTAGCCCAATGAGGTCCATGAGAATGGACCTGAGACTCTATGGAACTATAATATAATATGTTTGTGTTGTTTCAGGCCACTAAATTTGTGGTAGTTTATTACACCAACCATACAAACTAATACAAGTGTTGTGCAACTTTCCATGTTCTTATTTGCTATTTATATATGTTTATTGGTAAAATGTCTGTTCAAATCTTTGGCCTGCTTTTTGTGTGTGTATTCATTCATATTTATTTAAGTTTAATTGAGGTAGAATTTAAACCATTAAATTTACCTATTAAAACTGTACAATTTAATTATTATTTTGAAAGTTTATAGAATCACAACCCAATTTTAGAGCATTTTTATAGCACCTCCACCCCAAAACCTCATGCTTGTTTGAGTTAATCCCTGCTCCCACAGCCAGATCTAGACAACCACTGATCTGTTTCTGTCCCTATAATTTAATGGAGATTTCATATAAGTGGAATCATACCACATGTAGTAATTTAGGTCAGGATTCTTCCACTAAGTGTAATGTTTTCTGAGGTTCATTCATGTTGCACTTATCAGTTTTTTTTTTCTTTTTATTGCTAATTAGTGTCCCATTACATTTATATATGACATTTGATTTATGCATTCACCAGTTGATGGATATTTGGATAACTTCCAGTTTATAACTATTATGAATAATGTTGCTATGAACGTTTGTTGCGTCGTATGGTATGTTTATATTTAAATTTTTAAGAGACAAACTGTCTTCCAAAGTGGAAATATTTTGCATTCTCAAGATGAATAATAATGAAGATTCCAGTTTCTCTACATCAACAGCATTTGTTGCTGTCTATCTTTTCTTACAACTACAGGGAGTGTGAAATGATATCTCACTGTGATTTCAATATGCATTTTCCTAATGACTAAGGATATTAAGCATCACTTCATGTGCTAATAAGCCATCTTCTTTCATAAAATTTCTATTCAAGTCTTTTGTTCATATTTTAGTTGGGTTATTTAGTTTCATATTATTGAATTGTAAAAGTTTTCAATATATTCTGGATACAAATCCTTTATCAGACATGTGATTTACAAATTCTTTCTCCCATTCTGTGGTTTGTCTTAATTTTCCTAATTGTGCCTTTTGAAACACAAATTTTAAAAAAAATTTATTGAAGTATAGTTGGTTTATGATGTGATAATTTCTGCTGTACAGCAAAGTGATTCAGTTATACATATATGTGCATTCTTTTTAATATTCTTTTCCATTATGGTTTATCACAGGATATTGAATATAGTTTCCTGTGCTATAGAGTAGGACCTTGTTGTTTATCTAGATATATATAATAGTTTGCATCTGCTAATCCCAAACTCCTAATCCATTCCTCCCCCACCCCCTCTCCCCCACGGCAACCACAAGCCTCTTCTCATGTCTGTGAGTCTGTTTCTGTTTCATAGATAAGTTCATTCGTGTCATATTTTAGATTCCACATATAAGAGATATCACATGGTATTTGTCTTTCTCCTTCTGACTTACTTCACTTAGTATGATAATCTCTAGGGCCATCCATGTTGCTGCAAATGGCATTATTTCACTCTTTTTTATGGCTAATATTCCATTGTGTATATGTATATATATATATATATATATATATATCTCACATCTTCTTTATCCATTCATCTGTCAATGGACATTTAGGTTGATTTCATGTCTTGGCTATTGTGAATAGTGCTAGGATGAACATAGGGGTGCATTATAGTTTTCTCTGGATATATGCCCAGGAGTGGGATTGCTGGATCATATGGAAACACTACTTTTAGTGAAACAAAAGCATTTAAAATTTTAAATTTGATGAATTCCTATTTGTCAATTTTTTCTTTTATGGATTATGCTTTTGCTTACATATCTCTTTGCTTCTTGCCCAACCCAAGGTCAAGATGGTTTTCTCCTAGGTTTTCTTACAGAACTTGTATAGCTTTAGTTCTTACATTTAGGTCTATTATCCATTTTGAGTTAATTTTTAAGTATGTTGTGTGGTAAGGGTCAAAGTTAATTTTTGCATGTTGATATACAATTTTCCCAGGATGACTTATTGAAAAAAAAAATCTCTTCCTCACTGAATTATATTGGCATCTCCTTCAAAAATCAATGATTTCTTTTTATTATAATTATAATCTTACATCTTTGTAACTACTTTTTAAATCCTATGCATGTGTTTTTATATTTTACCTCTCTTCAATTCTAAAATATAACATCCACCATTTAAAAATCATAGTGTAGATTTGCTCTGAATAATCTACTAGGGTAAAAATTAAAAGCAGTATCAATTCTAATTCATAATATTGGGAATTGGAAAATATACTTGGAACTTGGGCTTTAGCTTTTTATTTAAAGTAAAATTATATTATATTTTGTGTTGTGAAATTTTCTTAGATTTGTATTAGTATTTCCTAAGTTTAATTTCTTGAAAATTAGAGCAACCCAACAAGTATTTCACCTCATCATGTATTCAACTTGTACTGAGTGCTTCTCTCACAGTAAACTAAAGGTACATGCACAAATTTCAGATAAATTTTATTTAAATTTGAAGTGAAAGCTAACTGCTGTATGATCTTTAATTTTATCTCGAGTGAAAGGTAACTAGAAACATTGGGAAAGAATGTGACTGATGGTGGATAAAATCCCATAAATATCCTTTCAATCATGGATGTTCAGGATCTGTTCAAATCACAAACCAAAACCAAATACAGTCAAACTGTGTAAGTTAATTAAGATATCTATTTTTCAACTTTTCATCTGGTGGGTGACTTGGATTGGGCATGTGCTACATTCTTTAAACACATTTCACGTTCATTTCATTGTCCTAAACAACTATTGAGATCATTTGCTTTCCTATCAATTCAAGACCAAATCACATCTAGGTCAAGAACAAGCTTATGTGGTTACTGTCTTTTTGAGAAAAAAAATCCTTTAACAACAATTTTGCTTTTTTTCCCTCATGAAAATTACCACCTGTTGTCTCTTCTTGCTACCACACCTCTCCTTTCTCCATAGCTGCCCCTCATTTAAATATGTCCTGGTCTCGTTTTGCAAATGCCAACAGTTTATAGAGCACAACAGAGGTTGCCACATAAAGCAAAGCCCTAGAGTCCTCTAAAACAAAACTTGTGTCTCATTTTTAAGAGAGTAGGGCCACAGCTCAAAGCCTTGATTCTATTTAGAACCCACAGTGTTTATGCAAATTAAACTTCAGTTTTAGAAGATCAGCTCAGAACAGTCAGTAACTGCCAAACACTGATTAACGACCACACCTAAATCACATTAAATAGATCATGCAACAGCACTGAACAGAGCCTGAAGCAGCACCCTCTCTGAGGCTGGGCATAAGAAAGCTCGAGGCTCTGCAGATGCACTGCCTTTATCAGGAGAACAGGGCAGGGTTTCCATTCACTAGAGACCCTTGTATAGCAAGAAAGTCATGTTGTCATAGTAATAAGTAAACCATGGCTTCCAATCAGAAGAAATACTCTTCCTGACTTTTTCATTATTTTTTAAATTTGAAGTATAGTTGATTTACAATGTTGTGTTAGTTTTATGTGTACAGCACAATGATTCAGATAGATGGATGGATAGATAGATATATAGATAGACAGATATTCTTTTTCAGGTTCTTTTCCCTTACAGGTTATTACAAAATACTGAGTATAGTTCCCTGTGCTATACAGTAGGACCTTGTTTTTTATCCATTCTATATATAATAGTTTGCATCTGCTAATCCCAAACTCCTAATTTATCCTTCCCCCTCTCTTTCCCCTTTGGTAACCATAAATTTGTTTTCTATAACTGTGGGTCTGTTTCTGTTTTGTAAATAAGTTCATTTGTATCATTTTTTTTAGATTACACATATAAGCGATATCATATGGTATTTGTCTTTGTTTGACTTACTTCACTTAGTATGATAATTTCTAGGTGCACCCATGTTGCTACAAATGGCATTATTCCATTCTTTTTATGACTGAGTAATATTCCATTGTATATATGTACCACATTTTCTTTATCCATTCCTATGTTGATGGACATTACGTTGCTTCCATGTCTTGTCTATTGCAAATAGTGCTGCAATGAACATTGGGGTGCATGTATCTTTTCAAATTATAGTTTCCTCCAGATATATGCCCAGGAGTGGGATTGCAGGATCACATGGTAGTTCTATTTTTAGTTTTCTTTTTATAAATTTATTTATTTTATTTATTTATTTTTATTTTTGGCTGCATTGGGTCTTCATTGCTGTGTGCAGGCTTTCTGTAGTTGTGGCGAGCAGGGGCTACTCTTCATTGCAGTGCGGGCTTCTCATTGCGGTGGCTTCTCTTGTTGCAGAGCATGGGCTCTAGGCACGTGGGCTTCAGTAGTTGTGGCATGCGGGCTCTGTAGTTGTGGCTCGTGGGCTCTATAGCACAGGCTCAGTAGTTATGGTGCACGGGCTTAGTTGCTCCGTGGCATGTGGGATCTTCCCATACCAGGGCTTGAACCTGTGTCCCCTGCACTGGCAGACAGATTCTTAACCACTATGCCACCAGGGAAGTCCCTATTTTTAGTTTTTTAAGGAACCTCCATACTGTTCTCCAGAGTGGCTGTACCAATTTACATTCCCTTCAACAGTGTAGGACGGTTCCCTTTTCTCCACACCTTCGCTAGTATTTGTTATTTGTAGACTTTTTGATGATGGCCATTCTGACTGGTGTGAGGTAATACCTCATTGTAGTTTTGATTTGCATTTCTCTAATAATTAGCAATGTTGAGCATTTTTTCATGTGTCTGTTGGCTATCTGTTCGTTCTGAGTTTTATTCACTGTAGTATGAATACTGAACTCACTTTTAAGATCAGTCTTGGTACTATCTTCGTTTTTTTTTAGATTTTTGACACTTTTTTGGTACTAATTTATGTATTGATAAATGCTTATGGCGGTACTTCCCTAGTGGTGCAGTGGTTAAGACCCTGAGCTCCCAATGCAGAGGGCCCGGGTTTGATCCCTGGTCAGGGAACTAGTTCCCACGTGCATGCTGCAGCTAAGAGTTCACATGCCACAGCTAAGAAGCACACATGCCGCAACTAAGGAGCCCGTTGGCCACACCTAAGACCTGGCACAACTAAATAAATAAATTAAATAAATAAGTAAATAAATAAATTGTTAAAAAGATGCTTATGGCTATGACAGTGATATAGAACAGGTATACATCTTCTGTCACATCTAGTAAATGAGGAGAAAAGAAAAGTACAAAGTCAGAACATAAATGATAAATTTTGACCCAAGTAGAAACTGTACAGATATCATCACTTAATGTCAGGTAAAAATTATTTTCTACATAAATCAAGCATCTACTATATCATAAATTAGAAACATCAAAACTTCAGGAATTCTGAAAGCAAGTGGTACTATAAAACAGTTTACATCTGGATTCCTTTAATCTTAAATTACAGCAGTTTTCTATTCTATATTTTTCCTAAGAAGATACTTCTGTTTAAAGGATTGTTACATTAAAAGTAAAAGAAAAGATGATTGTCAAATATATGCTGATACAAATATATATGCAAAAAGAAGCAAAACAAATTTTAATTGCTTAAATCATAAATTTAATATGATATATACAATGGAATATTACTCAGCCATAAAAAGAAATGAAATTAAGTTATTTGTCATGAGGTGGATGGACCTAGAGTCTGTCATACAGAGTGAAGTAAGTCAGAAAGAGAAAAACAAATACTGCATGCTAACACATATATATGGAATCTAAAAAAAAAAAAAAAAAAGGTCATGAAGAACCTAGAGGCAAGATGGGAATAAAGGTGCAGACCTCCTAGAGAATGGACTTGAGGACACGGGGAGGGGGACGGGTAAGCTGGGACAAAGTGAGAGAGTGGTATATATGGACATATATACACTACCAAATGTAAAATAGATAGCTAGCGGGAAGCAGCCGCATGGCACAGGGAGATCAGCTCAGTGCTTTATGACCAGCTAGAAGGTTGGGATGGGGGGGGTGGGAGGGAGGGAGATGCAAGAGGGAAGAGATATGGGGATATATGTATATGTATAACTGATTCACTTTGTTATAAAGTAGAAACTAACACACCATTGTAAAGCAATTTTACTCCAATAAAAATGTTAAAAATAAATAAGTAAAAAATAAATAAATTTAATTTGATAAAAGTGTATTATGATTGGAATTCAGCTCATATTTTCAGAATGAAATGCAACATATACACGTCTCTAAGACTGTGTGCACATTTCAAGTTAATAAGAAAGTGGACTTAAATAATTTTAAAAGCATTGTTTAAGCCCCATCATAGAGTGATCATGTGCTATTGATAATGAAATTAAAAGTGTACACATTTAAATACATTCCTTTTAAAAACTTTTATGCTGACAGAAAACATACAACTATGTGACATGAAAATTATCAATAACTATTACCAAAATATTGTAGACTACTTGAAATCTCCAGGTGTAAATGTTCTAACATATTGATACCATTAGTTCTACTCATAGTTCTAACCATGGCCATACATGAGTCCAGTAAAGCAGAATCTATAGGTGGGGGACCTGGGAATCAGCATTTTAAACTCTTCAAGGAATACTAATTTTGTATTTAAATATTATCTTTTGAAATAATTTTAGATTTATATACAGCTGGAAAAATATTACAAAGTTCTCATCTGCTCTTCACCCAGATCTTCCCAATGGTAACATTTTGTATAACTATTTCCTATTTCTTTGTATTACTAATTTTCTTGAACTTTTTATTTTAAAATAATTGTAGATGCATAGAAAGTTGCAAAGAGACTACAGAGAAGTCCTGTGTACCTTTTACCCAGCTTACCCTAATAGTTACATTTTATATAATTAGGTGATTCCAATGTACAGCAGGTTGAGAGCTATCAAGCAACACCACAAAAAAGAATTTATTCAGGAGATCATATTAATAAAGGGTGAATGTAAAACAAATACATAAGCAAAAAAAATTTTTTTAAAAACTAGCTTCCACAGCTCTGATCATAAATTTAAGGTGAGTGACATAGACATTATATATATCTGCTCTTACTGACTTAGCAAACACCAACACTATCAAAATATTCATCTGGATTAAAACTTTATTGTAGGGGACCTTCGAGATGGCAGAGGAGTAAGGTGTAGAGATCACTTTCCTCTCCACAAATACATCAAAAATACATCTACATGTGGAACAACTCCTACAGAACACCTACTGAACGCTGGCAGAAGACCTCAGACTTCCCAAAAGGCAAGAAACTCCCCCACGTACCTGGGTAGGGCAAAAGGAAAAAAAAAAAACAAACAGAGACAAAAGAATAGGGACGGGACCTGCACCTCTGGGAGGGAGCTGTGAAGGGGGAAAAGTTTCCACACACTAGGAAGCCCCTTCGCGGGCGGAGACTGCGGGTGGCGGAGGGGGTAAGCTTCGGAGCCACGGAGGAGAGCGCAACAACAGGGGGGCAGAGGGCAAAGCGGAGAGATTCCCGCACAGAGGATCAGTGCCGACTCTCCTTTAGGAAACGTGGAAAATTGATTCTGACGGAAAAAGGAAATACAAGTCATGATGAAATGGAGAAGAAAATACACATCGATGATTTATCTTGTCACATTTTACGTCTAGATATCTAGTGTATCAAAGAGATACGTGCCTGATGATGAATAAAGACGGGCTGATGAAAACACAGACAACTATTTGTGGAAGCACAAAACTGTGGCTCTGAGAACTGTAGCCCCATATCAGATTGTCTTCCACTATTTACTATCATGAAAGAGACATGCACATTGATTAGACTCTATGTTTTATCTAGATGAACCCTCTTGCATACATATAAGTAAACTGAGTCCTAAAAAACTGAACTCACCCAAATTTACAGACATAGTTAACTTTGTCACATGAATGGCTGAAATTCCCAAAGATTCTTGAACAATCTTACTGTAAGATCGTTGGAGAGCCAACAACCGAGTTGGGCAAGATGTCCAATTCCTGTCCCATATTTCACATGAAAAATATCAGTGGGAACAGAGCTAAATTAAGGGAGTTAATGTACGTACTCAAGAGCTGGTGTTGCCCGGTGTGCCATCTGAACATTTCCCTGGGAAGTCTTTTTTTTAAAAGATACTATTTTCAGCATCTTAACAAAGCCTTGCCAACCTCTGCCATAGGCCTCAGAGGCATGGGTTCTGCCTGTGTTTCTACACCAGGGAAAGTCAAGGATGTCGTAGTGGTTGTGCTTGTGTTTTACTGAGTTTGGGGAAGGGGCAATGAAGGCCCCATTTAGTTGTCTCTCACACCCCATCTCAGATGCTGGAGGGGAACAGGCTCAGCTAGAGGCAGCACTGGTCATGGTTCCCACACAGGCCATTGTCTTCAACCACAGTAATAAGCGCAAAACAGTGGAAAGTGAGTAACTTGGGGTTTTGTCATTAGCACCAGAATCAAAAGATCTACAAATAACGTTTCCTTTTTTTATTAATTTTATTGAAGTATAGTTGATTTAATGTGTATTAATTTCTTCTGTATAGCAAAGTGACTCAGTCATACATATATATATACTTTTACGTATTCTCTTCCATTATGGTTTATCACAGGATATTGAATATAGTTCCCCGTGCTATACAGTAGGACCTTGTTGTTTATCCATCCTATATATAATAGTTTGCATCTGATAATCCCAAACTTGAAATCCTTCCCTCCCTCACCCCCTCTCCCCCTTGGCAACCACAAGTCTGTTCTCTATGTCTGTGAGTCTGTTTCACAGATATGTTCACTTGTGTCATATTTTAGGTTTCACATACAAGCGATATCATATAGTATTTGTCTTTCTCCTTGTGACTTAACTTCTCTTAGTATGATCATCTCTAGGTCCACCCATGTTGCTGCAAATGGCATTATTTTGTTCTTTTTTATGGCCGAATAATATTCCATTGTGTGTATGTGTGTTTGTGTGTGTGTATACACACCACATTTTTATCCATTCATCTGTCAGTGGACCTTTAGATTGTTTCCATGTCTTGGCTACTGTAAATAGTGCTACTCTGAACATAGGGGTGCATATATCTTTTTGAATTATAGTTTTGTCTGGGTATATGTCCAGGAGTGGGATTGCTGTTTCATATGGCAATTCTCAAATTGCTTTCTCTTCAAGCAATTTTCTAATTTTTGATTTTCTTCAATAGAAAGATTCTATAGAAAACCTATTGTTTCGGTCTTCATTTTTCTAATATTCAATCTAAAAGAAAGTCTATGTCATCACACTGTAAAGTTTTTCTCAGTGTTAGTGACTAAATGCCTGCCAAAATCCCAGGGAGGAATATCCATTTACAGTGACAATACCCTGAGATCTTGGGTTTTGCTGTGCCACTTTCACTGGATCACTTCTGATAAAATCTCATGACTACCTCAGAAATGCTCAGACTGTCCATTGCATAAAAAGAGGAGTATAAATAAATATTCTTCCTGATGATTTTTAAGCTACTCACAGACTTCAATCATAAATCTACCCATGGAAGTTTCTTTCCTTGGGGAAACTGCATTTCTATTTGGGGTCCCAAAGTAGAGCTGGTATGATGACTCCAACTACCCTAATGCCTGCTGGGGAGATTTTCTTCTCAACTTGTCCTCAGGATTTAGCAAAGTAAAAGAAAAATTAAATATTTATATGGTATCTGACCACTGCCACTGCTGAAGAAAACTGTTGTTCCAAACCAGCCAAAAAACACAGAAACAGTCCTACTAAAGGATTGTTGTTTTATTTTGGGTGAGCATATAATTATTCTAAGACTTCCATAATTATGGATCTGATCAAGAAATACAGTGAATATTTTTGTTTCAGATCATTAAGAAGAGGATTTTACTAGATGCTCCACAAAGATAACATAAGCAGAGTAATAATGATTCGATTTTGGATTATTACCATTGGACTATGTTTTGAAGATAATGTGTAACACTTCTACTTAAGAATTACATAACTACCAAAATGAACATTTAACAAAAGGGCAAATAGGTAACTCTTCCACCTGGTTTATTATGATGTTGTGTATAAAAAAGAGATATGAATGTGAATGCTTGTTATCATGCCTGCAATGCACAGGAAATGACCCCAGGGGAACACTTCCATCTGCCTGGAAGAGGAAAGCCCGAGAGGTTTCCTCTGTGCTGTGGGTTTCTTAGATGCTCATAGAAATCTGCAAAAGAACACAGTTCATTCTAAGTGGAATGAAACAATGAATCCTTTAATATTTTAAATTAGGACCTCAAAGGATTCTCAGTTTTGAATTACTACTCTATGATATATATCAAACATATTTTTTTTGTTAATATGCATGAAACTAGATTTGATCTGAGTAAAAGGAGAAAAAGAGAGGTGTTTTTATTAAGGGAAATCTATTTTATTACCAGAGTAATATGACATGGTTTATTCAAAATGCAAATTTGGTGTATGTTCATAATATAAGGAAAAAGGAAACAATTTTCAGTGTTTAAATGTGAAGGAAGGCATGTGATAAGCATACTGTAACCACCTTGACTAGTGACTATCATTTTGCATTGTCCTTACATTTTCTACAGGTAACTATTCTTTCTTTCTTTAAAATAAGGCACAAGGATTCTAAAGAGTAGGGTAAATCTCAAGAGATATCACTGGGAAACCTGTAGATTTGAACCTTACATGCTATAGAAATGTAAGATTCTTTTCAAAGTCATGGTGTCTGGAGTTCAGAATTAAACCCTATAATTAAGTAAGAAACTCTGATTCTAGTACTGATTCGTGGTAACTGAAGTACATTAGTTCAATCTCCCTAGATGGTCTGTTACTATCCAAGTATTCATGTTGTAATCAATTTTTAAATTATGTAATAATTATACCCTTTGCTTCCTTAAAACCATGTTACAAATAAAATTCCTTTTTAAAAGAGATTAATGTGATTTTGCAGGCCAGCAGCTCCTCCTTATTAAAAAAATTAAGTTGGTTTAAAAGTTGTTTTCCATAAATGTTCTACAAATAAGAATTCAATTTAATGTAACTGAACTTCAAAAAAAAGAGAACATATATTTATATGAAGGAGCCCAGATGACCATAGCTACCCATCTCACCCTATCCTAGTGTGCACACAAACAGGACTTAACTATATCTGGAGTAACTACCAATCAGCAGAGGGATGAGTGCATTCAGGAGAATTAAAGCCCACGTCTTGGTAGGGAGGAGGGGAGAGATGTACTTATAATACTAACGAAATTCGATTTTATACTGACTAAATTATTTACGTTAATTTACTTTTAAAATATTCATTAATTTTTTCAAATATTTAAAACAAATCCAGGGATGAGAATGAAAACTGTTTGTTGGGTTTTTTTTCTCCTTTCACATAATGGGTAATTTAAAGGAATGTTTCTTTGCACAAGGAAATTATAGAAGGAAGCAACTACTTGGTAAATATGACCGAATATCGACAGAGAGTCGTTTCACAATAATTTGCCCACATCAAGTGCATTGCTATTATCAGTTGGTAGGAGGACATCTGCACAGTGTGGAATGGTTCTCTAATGAGTTTCAATGTCATTCATTATATCCTTGTATACATACATATCATGCTCATAAAAGCATGGAAAAGTTCTGGATATTGATAACAGACATTGCATTTGGGATGGGGCCTGGGATTGAGGAGAGGGCTTTGCTTTCACTTATTGTTTGCATTTTTATATAACTATCGACAAATATATCATTTGTATAAATGTTTAAAACAACAATCTATTGTCCCTAGATCTGCCAGCCTCCCCCGCCTCATGATTAGTACTGTTGCTTGGCAAGTTTCACGTCTATTTAGTTTACCCCTTTGGGAGCAAACTGTGGCCCATAGTTGAAGTAGCTTTTTTAATCTTCTAATTTTTTTTCAGAGATGCCATTTTGTTCTAATAACAGCTAATGATCATGCTTCAGCATGAATCATTCATCAGTAGGTGATGCTTAATATACTAAGCTGGGCTAATGAATAAAGCAAAAGAGGATGAGCTGCTGTCCCTGTACCAGCTCTGAGACTCGGCAAGTCACCAGCACCCTGGCTTCTGAGGCTACAAAGCTCCTGAAAAAGCCTTAGCAATAGAAACCTGTCCACACACAAAATCTACCGGCATTTCAACAGTTAAGGCCAGTGTCCATGTCATCACTCTGGTGGAGTGGGGTGGGGGCCCCTGACTCTTTCCCTCTGCCCAGCCAATGGGTTTCACAGGCTCCTCTGGGAACCTAGCCCCAGGCTCCCTGAGATCCAGCCAACACACATGTAAAGGGAAGTTACAACAATCTGCACCCTGCCTTCTTTCCATCACTTCTGTGAGAATCAAATTAAGGAATTCACATGGAAGAGTTCTGAAAAGTACTAAGTGTAGCACCACATGAGGGGGTGAAGGTGATGGACCTGCCAACTTTGAAAGAACGCCCTTTCCCTAAGGACCCAAGGTCCTGGGAGAAAGCTACAGGGAGGGGTCATTCAGAAGCATCGATGGCAACATGAAAAAAAGAGTAGACCATTATGTAAACAAAAAACAAATAGAAAACCATGCTGATCTCAGGGGTTCTGCCATATGCTTCTAATAGTTAATGGATTAGAGGTCAATAAAGTATCAGGCACTTTAAAAGATAAGAATTATTCCTCAGAAAAGCTATGTGATATGTGATGCTGGAGAGGCATGTGTGTGGCCTGCATCAGAATCTCCTGGGAAGGCTTTGCCTGCTACCTCCTTGTTGAATCCTCTTTGACACTATGCATTTGACACCACTGAGCTACTTTAACCCTCTTAAGTAATCAGGTGATTAAATATACATAAAAATTACCTCGTTGCTACAACAGAGTTGATCCTCATTATTTACAGATTTCATATTTGTGAGTCCGCCTACATGCTAAAGTTTAACCCCCAAATCAATGTTTGCATCATTTTTGTGGTCGTTTGCACACGTGCCTGAGCAGCAAAGATGCACCTGTTTCCAGCTGAAGCTGAGTGAGACAACACTGTCTGGTCTTCATTCTCACACAGAGATGACCAGAGGATGGAAACAGAAGGGGCCAGTACTGTAAGAGCAGAACCTCTGGCTCTGGGGCCAACTCTGGCACCTGCTATTGGAGTGGCCTCAGGCAAGTCACCTAACACTTCTGAACCCAGTTTTCTCTGTTGTAAAATAAAGAAAATAGAATCCACCAGGAAGAACTATTTTTTAGGGTTTAAGAAGATAATCTATGTGAGATACGTGTACGTATGTCCCTGAGGAGCAATGGTTCAGTATTCACCAATTCACCGTTGGAAGAGATTTTATAGAATATTCGGCGAATAATGAGAATCAACTATACTTCATGTTTTCCCACATGGTTGCCAATACACAGATGCATATATATATACACGTATAATAAAACTGGGACAAGGAGGCAGTCAGAAATGAAAGAACTGCAGTGTGTGATACTTACAGGAACAGCAGGACCCTGCTTTGACCAGTGCTGGCACAGACCCGATGGGCAGGGGCCATTTTCATGGGCCGGTGACCAATGCAGTTGTGCAGGATCCCTGCACTGAGAAGGGTCCTACACTTGGGGTTTAATACTCTGTGGTCACTGCCTTGAAATGCTTGATCATTTTGTCTTTGAATTTGTGTTTTATAAGTGAAGGCTGATGGGAAAAGGGAGCACAAGGCCCTTAAAGACTTGGGGCCTCAGCTTGCTCACAGGACATCCCACTTCCTCCTGCCTCTTGGATGCAGATTCTTTGCCACCTGCCTCTCTGCCTCTCAGACAGCCTCCCCCTCACCAAGCCCACCCAGAGACCCCTGCTGTCCTGCCCCAAATAGAGGGAGGGTCAGGGTTGGGAGTACCCCACTCAGCAGCAGCTGAGGGTGGGACACATATACATTCCACCAGAGACGACCACCCTGACCCATTACCCAGCCCCTCCTAGTGCAGAGACGACGCAGGCCCTTGGAAGTCACCTGTTAAATTTGGTTTAGGCAGCTGGCAGTGGGAAGGGGAGATGCCTGGCTCAGCTTCCCCACCCCAGGTTGGTCTGGCTGCTTGCAGAAAGAACACCTGGCAACCATCAGGCCCTAGTGCAGGCCCTGAACACTAGTGGGGCCTCAGCACGCAGGAGCCCAGGGGAGTCTGCACTTGCCTGCTGGTCTCCCTGTGTTTAAGGGGTCACCCTTCAACCCCACCCCACACCTGTCGTCCTCCTTCTAACCTTCCTGACTTGTGTTCTCCCTTCCAGCCAGCTCAAGGCACCTTCTGAGGCAAGCCACAAAATGCAAATTGTGTGACTTTGGTGATTTGGCATACATATCAAATGCTTTTATATTTGCATTTAATAGTGACATTACACAGTATTAAGATAAGTAGTAAAATTAATGATGAAAATTTTAAAGTTTAGAGAAACCTCCTTACTGTTTTCCATAGTGGCTGCCCCAGTTTAGATTCCCACAATCAGGGCACAAGGGATCCTTTTTCTCCCCACCCTCTCCAACACTTGTTATCTTTTGTTTTTTTTTTTTTTTAAATCATAGCCATCTTAACAGGTGTGAGGTGATATCTCATTGTGGTTTTGATTTGCATTTTTCTGATAATTAGTAATGCTGAGCATCTTTCATATACCTGTTGACAATCTGCATGTCTTCTTTGGAGAAATTTCTATTAAAAATAGAACTACCATATGATCCAGCTATCCCACTTTTGGGTATGTATTTAAAGGAACTGAAATCAGGATCTTGAAGAGATATCTGCTCTCCCACATTAATTGCAGCATTATTCACAATAGCCAAGATAAGGAAACAACCTAAATATCTACTGACAAATGGGAGAGACCTTCAAGACGGTGGAGGAGTAAGATGTGGAGATCACCTTCCTCCCCACAAATACATCAGAAATACATCTACATGTGGAACAACTCCTACAGAACACCTACTGAACACTGGCAGAAGACCTCAGACATCCCAAAAGGCAAGAAACTCCCCATGTACCTGGGTAGGGCAAAAGAAGAAAGAAAAAACAGAGACAAAAGAATAGGGATGGGACCTGCACCTCTGGGAAGGAGCTGTGGAGGAAAACTTTCCACACACTAGGAAGCCCCTTCACTGGCATGCATAGGGGGTGGGGAGCTTTGGAGCCACGGAGGAGAGCACAGCAACAGGGATGCAGAGGGCAAAGCAAAGAGATTCCTGACCAGCACTCACCAGTCTGAACGCTTGTCTGTTCACCCACCGGGGTGAGTAGGGGCTGGGAGCTGAGGCTCGGGCTTCAGAGTTCAGACTCTAGAGAGAGGACCGGGGTTGGCTGTGTGAAGACAGCCTGAAGGGGGCTAGTGCACCACAGCTAGCTGGGAAGGAGTCTGGGAAAAAGTCAGGACCTGCCAGAGAGGGAAGAGAGACCATTGTTTTGGGGTGCACAAGGAGAGGGGCTTCCTTCTCTGTGTGCCCACAGATGACAGAGCACCGCATATGCAAGCTCCAGAGATGGGCTTGAGCCGCGGCTATCATCTCGGACCCCAGAGGCAGTCATGGACCACTACTGCTGCCGTCGCTGCCACCAAGGATCCTGCGTGCAAACACAGGTCACTACCCACATCCTCCCGGGTGCCAATGCAGCACACCACTGCTGGGGTCCCATGATTCAGGGCCAACTTCCCCAGGAGGACACATGATGTGCCTCAGGCTGTTGCAACTACACACCAGCCTCTGCCACCGCAGGCATTCCCCACATCCCAATTATGACTGCTGTACCCCTCCCTCCCCCTGACCTGAGTGAGCAAGAGAGCCCTAATCAGCCACTGCTTTAACCCCTTCCTGTCTGGGTGGGGAACAGATCCCTGATGGAGGCCTACATGCAGAGGCAGGGCCAAGTCAACAGCTGAAGCCCAGGAGCTGTGCGAAGAGAGAAGAGAAAGGGAAATCTCTCCATGCAGCCTCAGGAGCAGCGGATTAAGTTCCCGCAACCAGCTTGGTAAACCCTGCATTTGTGGAATACCTGAATAGACAACGAATGTTCTCAAAACTGAGGCGGTGGACTTTGGGGGCGACTGTGGACTTGGGGTTTGCTTTCTGCATTTGATTTGTTTTTGGTTTTATGTTTATCTTACTTCAGTTTTTAGTGTTTGTTTTCATTTGTGGGTTTGTGTATTGGTTTGGCTGCTCTCTCCGTTCTTTTTTTCCCTCTTTTTGTGAGTGTGTGTGTGTATGTTTCTTCGTGTGATTTTGCCTTTTTAGTTTAGCCTTTACCATTTTTCTTGGGGTTCTGTCTGTTCTTCTTTTTTTTTCTTTTTGTGAATGTGTGTGTGTGTGTGTTTCTTTGTGTGATTTTACCTGTTTAGTTTTGCTTTTACCATTTGTTTTGGTGTTCTGCCTGTTCATTATTTTTTCTTCCTTTTCTTCCATGCTGTGCGGCTGGCAGGGTCTTGGTGTACAGGCCAGGTGTTGGGCCTAAGCCTCTGAGGTGGGAAAGCCAAGTCCAGGACATTGGACCACCAGAAACCTCCCAGCCTCATGTAATATTAATCAGCAAGAGCTCCCCCAGAGATCTCCGTCTCAACACTAAGACCCAGCTCCACCCAATGGCCAGCAAATTCTAGTGCTGTATGCCACATGCCAAACAACTAGCAAGACAGGAGCTCAAGCCTACCCATTAGCAGACAGGCTGCCTAAAGTCATACTAAGTTCACAGACAGCCCAAAATACACCACCAGACGCAGCCCTGCCCACCAGAGGGACAAGATCTAGCCCCACCCACCAAAACACAAGCACCAGCACCCCCCACCAGGATGCCTACACAAGCCACTGAACCAACCTCATCCACTGGGGACAGACACCAGAAATAAGAGGAACTACAAACCTGCAGCCTGTGAAAAGGAGACCCCAAACACAATAAGTTCAAAAAAATGAGAAGACAGAGAAATATGCAGCAGATGAAAGAGCAAGGTAAAAATCCACCAGACCAAACAAATGAAGAGGAAATAGGCAGTCTACCTGAAAAAGAATTCAGAGTAATGATAGTAAAGATGATCCAAAATCTCGGAAATAGAATGGAGAAAATACAACAAATGTTTAACAAGGACCTAGAAGAACTAAAGAGTGAACAAACAATGATGAACAACACAATAAATGAAATTAAAAATACTTTAAAAGGAATTCATAGCAGAATAACTGAGGCAGAAGAATGAAAAAGTGACCTGGAAGACAGAATAGTGGAAGTAACTGCCACAGATCAGAATAAAGATAAAAGAATGAAAAGAATTGAGGACAGTTTCAGAGACTTCTGGGACAACATTAAATGCACTAAAATTCAAATTATAGGATTCCCAGAAGAAGAAGAGAAAGAGAAAGGGTCTGAGAAAATACTTGAAGAGATTATAGTCAAAAACTTCCCTAACATGGGAAAGGAAATAGTCAAGTGCAGGAAACGCAGAGAGTCCCATACAGGATGAACCTAAGGAGAAACACACCAAGACACATATTAATCAAATTATCAAAAATTAAATACAAAGAAAAAATACTAAAAGCAGCAAGGGAAAAGCAACAAATAACATACAAGGGAATCCCCATAAAGTTAAAAGCTGAACTTTCAGCAGAAACTCTGCAAGCCAGAAGGGAGTGGCAGGACATATTTAAAGTGATGAAAGGGAAAAGCCTACAATCAAGGTTAATCTACACAGCAAGGATCTCATTCAGATTTGACTGAGAAATTAAAACATTTACAGACAAGCAAAACTTAAGAGAATTCAGCACCACCAAACCAGCTTTACAACAAATGCTAAGGGAATTTCTCTAGCCAGGAAACACAGAGAAGGAAAAGACTTACAAAAACAAACCCAAAACAATTATGAAAATGGCAATAGGAACAGACATATCGATAACTACCTTAAATATAAATGGATTAAATGTTCCAACCAAAAGACACAGACTGGCTGATTGGATACAAAAATAAGACCCATATATATGCTGTCTACAAGAGACCCACTTCAGACCTAGGGACACATACAGACTGAAAGTGTGGGGATGGAAAAAGATATTCCATGCAAATGGAAATCAAAAGAAAGCCGGAGTAGCAATACTCATATCAGACAAAATAGACTTTAAAATAAAGACTATTATAAGAGACAAAGAAGGACACTACATAATGATCAAGAGATGAATCCAAGAAGAAGATATAACAATTGTAAATATTTATGCACCCAACATAGGAACACCTCAATACATAAGGCAAATGCTAACATCCATAAAAGGGGAAATCGACAGTAACAAAATACAAGTAGGAGACTTTAAACCCCACTTGCATCAATGGACAGATCATCCAAAATGAAAATAAATATGGAAACACAAGCTTTAAATGAAATATTAGACCAGATGCACTGAATTGATATTTATAGAAAATTCTATCCCAACACAGCAGAATACGCCTTCTCAAGTGCACATGGAACATTCTCCAGGATAGATGATATCTTGGGTCACAAATCAAGCCTCAGTAGATTTAAGAAAATTGAAATCTTATCAAGTATCTTTTCCGACCACAATGCTATGAGACTAGATATCAATTACAGGAAAAAAACTGTAAAAACTACAAACACATGGAGGCTAAACAATATGTTACTAAATGACCAAGAAATCACTGAAGAAATCAAAGAGGAAATCAAAAAACACCTAGAAATAAATGATAATGAAAACATGATGATCCAAAACCTATGGGATGCAGCAAAGCAGTTCTAAGGGGGAAGTTTATAACAGTACAATCCTACTTCAAGAAACAAGAAAAATCTCAAATAAACCACCTAAACTTACACCTAAAGCAATTAGAGAAAGAAGAACAAAAAAAACCGAAGTTAGCAGAAGGAAAGAAATCATAAAGATCAGATCATAAATAAATGAAAAAGAAATGAAGGGATCAATAGCAAAGATCAATAAAACTAAAAGTAGGTTCTTTAGACAATAAAATTGATAAACCATTTCCAGACTCATCAGGAAAAAAAAAAGAGAAGACTCAAATCAACAGAATTAGAAATGGAAAAGGAGAAGTAACAACTGACACTGCAGAAATACAAAGGATCATGAGAGATTACTACAAGCAACTATATGCCAATAAAAGGGACAACCTGGAAGAAATGGACAAATTCTTAGAAAAGCACAACCTTCCGAGACTGAACCAGGAAGAAATAGAAAATATACACAGACCAATCACAAGCACTGAAATTGAGACTGTAATTAAAAATCTTTCAACAAACAAAAGCCCAGGACCAGATGGCTTCACAGGTGAATTCTATCAAACATTTAGAGAAGAGCTAACACCTATCCTTCTCAAGCTCTTCAAAAATATAGCAGAGAGAGGAACACGCCCAAACTCATTCTACGAGGCCACCATCACCCTGATACCAAAACAAGACAAAGATGTCACAAAATAAGAAAACTACAGGTCAATATCACTGATGAACATAGATGCAAAAATCCTCAACAAAATACTAGCAAACAGAACCCAACAGCACATTAAAAGGATCATACACCACGATCAAGTGGGGTTTATCCCAGGAATGCAAGGATTCTTCAATATATGCAAGTCAATCAATGTGATACACGATAATAACAAATTGAAGGATAAAAACCATATGATAATCTCAATAGATGTAGAAAAAGCTTTCAACAAAATTCAACACCCATTTATGACAAAAACTCTCCAGAAAGTGGGCATAGAGGGAACCTACCTCAACATAATAAATGCCATATATGACAAACCCACAGCCAACATCATCCTCAATGGTGAAAAACTGAAACCATTTCCTCTAAGATCAGGAACAAGACAAGGTTGCCCACTCTCACCACTATTATTCAATATAGTTTTGGAAGTTTTAGACAAGGCAATCAGAAAAGAAAAAGAAATAAAAGGAATCCAAATCAGAAAAGACGTAAAACTGTCACTGTTTGCTGATGACATGATACTATACATAGAGAATCCTCAAGATGCTACTAAAAAGGGCTAGACCTAATCAATGAATTTGGTACAGTAGCAGGATACAAAATTAATGCACAGAAATATCTTGAATTCCTGTGCACTAATAATGGAAAATCTGAAAGAGAAATTAAGGAAACACTTGCATATACCATTGCACCAAAAATAATAAAATACCTAGGAGTAAACCTACCTAAGGAGACAAAAGACCTGTATGCAGAAAACTATAAGACACTGATGAAAGAAATCAAAGACGATACAAACAGATGGAGAGGCATACCATGTTCTTGGATTGGAAGAATCAACATTGTGAAAATGACTATACTACCCGAACCAATCTACAGTTTCAATGCAATCCTTATCAAACTACCAATGGCATTTTTTACAGAACTAGAACAAAACATTTCACAATTTGTAAGGAAACACCAAAGACCCCGAATAACCTAAGCAATCTTGAGTAAGAGAAACGGAGCTGGAGGAATCAGGCTCCCTGACTTCAGACAATACTACAAAGCTATAATAATCAAGACAGTATGGTACTTGCACAAAAACAGAAATATAGATCAATGGAACAGGATAGAGAGCCCAGAGATAAACCCATGCACATATGGTCACCTTATCTTTGATAAGAGCCTCTTTAATAAGTGATGCTGGGAAAACTGGACAGCTACATGGAAAAGAATGAAACTAGAACACTCCCTAACACTACACACAAAAATGAACTCAAAATGGGTTAAATACCTAAGTGTAAGGCCAGACACTATAAAACTCTTAGAGGAAAACATAGGCAGAACACTCTATGACATAAATCACAGCAAGATCCTTTTTGGGCCACCTCCTAGAGGAATGGAAATAAAAACAAATATAAACAGATGGGACCTAATGAAACTGCAAAGCTTTTGCACAGCAAAGGAAACCACAAACAAGATGAAAAGACAACTCTCAGAATGGGAGAAAATATTTGCAAAAGAAACAACTGACAAAGGATTAATCTCCAAAATCTACAAGCAGCTCATGCAGCTCAATATCAAAAAAACATACAACCCAATCCAAAAATGGGCAGAAGCCCTAAACAGACATTTCTCCAAAGAAGATATACAGATTGCCAACAAACACATGAAAGGATGTTCGACATCACTAATCATTAGAGAATGCAAATCAAAACTGCCATGAGGTATCACCTCATACTGGTCAGAATGGCCATCATCAAAAAATCTACAAACAAGAAATGCTGGAGAGGGTGCAGAGAAAAGGGAACCCTCTTGCTGCTGGGAATGTAAATTGATGCTGCCACAATGGAGAACAGTATGGAGGTTCCTTAAAAAACTGAAAATAGAACTACCATATGGCCCAGCAATCCCACTACTGGGCATACACCCTGAGAAAACCGTAATTCAAAAACCACAATGTTCATGGCAGCACTATTTCCAATAGCCAGGTCATGGAAACAACCTAAATTTCCATCGACAGATGAGTGGATAAAGAAGATATGGCACATATATACAATGGAATGTTACTCAGCCATAAAAAGAAATGAAATTGAGTTATTTGTAGTGAGGTGGATGGGCCTAGAGTCTGTCATACAGAGTGAAGTTAAGTCAGAAAGAGAAAACAGAAAAACAAATACCATATGCTACACATATATATGGAATCTAAAAAAAAAAAAAAAGGTCCAATGAACCTAGAGCCTGGTCAGGAATAAAGACACAGACATAGAGAGTGGACTTGAGGACATGGCGGGGGGAGGGGAAGCTGGGATGAAGGGAGAGAGTGACATGGACATATATACACTACCAAATGTAAAATAGATAGCGAGTGGGAAGCAGCCGCATAGCACAGGGAGATCATCTTCATGCTTTGTGACCACTTAGAAGGGTGGGATAGGGACTGTGGGAGGGAGTTTCAAGGGGGTGGGGATATGGGGATATATGTATACATATAGCTGATTCACTATGTTACACAGCAGAAACTAACACACCATTGTAAAGAAAAAAGGATTAAAAAATATCTATTCACAAATGAATGCATAAAGAAAATATGATATATATACATGCATATATATGATATAAAATAAAATTCTATTTTAGATATGTAAAATGGACTATTATTCAGCCTTATTAAGAAGGAACTTTTGCCATTTGTGACAACATGATGGAAAGTTGAGGACAGAATGCTAAGTGAAATGAGCCAGGCACAGAAGAGTACATACTACATGTTACCACTTAAATAAGGAATCTAAAATAGTCAAACTCTTAGAAGCCGAGAATAGGATAGTAGTTGCCAGGGGTCAAGAAGAGGGGCAAATGGGGGATTGTTAGTCAAAGGTATGAAGTATCATTCATACAAGATGAGTGAGCCGAAAGGTCTGCTTACAGCATAGTGTCTATAGTTAACAATACCGTATTGTGTATTTAAAATTTTGCTAAGTGGGTAGATCTCATGTTAAGTATTCCTGTCACCAAAATGATAATAATAATAATAAATAAAGGGGGCTGGAGGGAGCTTGTAGAGGGGATGGATACGTTCATGGCATAGACTGGCAATGATTTCACCAGTGTGTATTTATCTCCAAACTCAGTGAGTTGTATACATTAAATATGTACAGAGTTTTGAACAATATTACATAGCAAATAATAAACACCATGAGAAAGCAAGAGAGCACCTACAGAAGGAAGAAAAAGCTTTACCTTTAATGACTACTTTTTCCTGCTTTTTGAACAAGGGGTCATGTTTGCATTCTGTGTTGGGCCCTGTGCATTATGTGACTGGTCCTGGCAGGAGAGTTGTTTACAATCAGCAACAGTCACCTCATGTTTACGACAGTTGGACACACTCTTACTGACCAAAACCAGATTAATGTGAAATGGATGGGGCAACAGCAATGTGAACAGGAAAATTCAACTTGATGAGACATATTGGGGTTGTCCTCAAATTTCCCTCATCCTGGGACTAAAGTATAGATTAATAAATTCATTAAAATACAACCATTTCATCTGTAATTATAAAAATGGCATTTTCAACCCATATTATTTTTTTTTAAAAAAGAAGAAAACATGCAACTGTCTAAATATGTACATTATTATACCTTTCTTTGCACAAGTCATATCCTGCACAATAGAACAATCCTCATCATTCCTTCTCTAGCTCCTGAGTCATAGCCTGTATTAATTTCATTACATGTGAACTTGTGCAGTTAGATTCTTATCCACAAATCTGAAGAGATTTTATAAGATAATTATTTACATTTACTCCCTTTATTTCCCAATTTATCTTCCAAAAGACTTCCATTGAATATAAAGTTTCACTGAAACCGGAGATAGTTAAACCAAAATTCATCACATCATTATACTTAAAAATAACAGAAAAATTATGAACCATTTAAGGCCAGACATTTGAATTATTTTCTTGTAAAAAATGTTCAAGAAGCAAAGAAAAATGGATATGAACTGTAAAAAAAGACATAAAGGAAGCCTGAAACTGAGCCAAAGTTTGAGAACTCGTTTCAAGTTGAGAAAGCATGGGAAGCTTTCCTGGGGAACACGGAGGGGAATGGAGCTCTGCTCAGGGGAAAGCTGCCCACTGTGAACATGTGGAGAAGAAAAATACATGCATCTCCTTCTTTATTCATGTCATCTACCCCAAGGGGGCTGACCACTAAATGGAAAAAGTAGAACAAATACCACTGAGAGGGTTGACTGAAAAAAAATGCACAGCCTGAGAGTTGAGAATTATGTTTTATTCAGTGGACTTGCTGAGGACTTAAACCTGGAAGACAGACTCTCAGATCGCTCTGAGGGACTGCTCCAAAGAGGAAAGGGAGGAGCCAGGATATATAGGAGTTTTGCAAAAACAAATCAGGTAGTTGAACATCCAAAGATTTCTGCTAGTTAAAAAAAACCCAAATATTTCAAGTTAATGAATTTAGTGCTTTTCTATGTATGGGAAGACGCAAGAGTCTGGGCTCATTGAAATCACTCCCTTGATATGCACTTTAACTACCTAGGGCCAGTATCCTGTTTTTCTCCTTCCTCAGTGCTCGGGGTACGCAGTCAGGGTGGCTACAGTGGCTGATGGCTTGATGGTCACAACATCCTTTGTTTACAGATATGGTAGGAGACATTCTTCAAACACAGAGAAAATTGCTTTCTCCAGGCTTCTACTGTCCCATCCATACACTTGAGGTGACCATGGTCACCTGCCTGCTGCCCAGGATTACTGCGAGGACATGGGAGGGGTCCTGTCATGTACATAGGCATGCACATAGCAGTGGGGTGGGTGCTCTCCCCTGGAACGGTGGTGACTGCCCTCAAGCCTGGCACAAACACCCCCGCCCTCACCTCATCAATTGGGGTTTGGACCGCTGCCTATGTCTCACCCTCATCTCCACCCAAGGAAATGTTGCACGGGAGGTAAGAGGAAATGAAGGCTCAAAAGGTCACTCTGAGAAGCCAGGGCTGGAAAGGAGAGACTGTGGGTCAGGGGTAGGAGAGGGGCCAGGAGGTCTGAGATGAGACCCCTGGTTGGCAGTGGAGGCCAAGGCCTAAGAAGGAGCTGGTGGGATGGAAGCTGATGAGGCTACAAGGGCCTGAATTTGCCTGTCTAGGGCTCTCCTGAGGAGGACACGAGGGTCCGCAGCATCCCTGGCCTGCCCAGACCCCAACACCCAACTGTCATCAAGCCCCGAGTGAACCACAACTAAAAGTCTTGGATCCATACATGAAGGTGATGTGGGCTTGGTCCACACTCAAGAGAAGCACAGTCTCCTTGTCAAGAGGGTGTGGCCCCATGCACACCATGCAAGAGATGCTTCTACACTTAAAGAAGACTTTGAACAAAGTGATTGAGTGATGGGGCAGCATTAGAGATTAGGATAGTTATTGGAATCAACAGGAAGGGAAGTAGCAGGCACCTAAAACCACGACTGTTCAAATACCTGAAGGACCAAAGTGTGGTAAATTGTGTGTGGTCTGGCTTATGGGTAGAGGGACCATCAGTACAAGTATAAGTCACTAAGACAGGCAGGTGGGGCTGGTGGGGCTGCAGGAGGTTCCAGCCCCTTGTCCCCTTTTACATAATTGAAATCTTCAAGATCCTGCTTGATTCCACATATTTTTAAAAGATATAAAGCCATGGTTATATGATAACAAGGGAGATATATATGTATGTATATATATATATATTTTTTTAACCTGAAAATATTTTGGGAGAGTATTTTTAGGAACTTATAGAGAATTTATGATTAATAATTATCATGTAGCTATACTATCAAATATTTAAAAAAAAACACCTTAAATATAGTACAAGATGTCAAGGACATCGGAGGTTAGTACAAGGAAAGGGAGTGAGGGGTGTGAAGGGAGGAACGTGGCCTGCTCAGCATGGTCCATGTGTGGCCGTCATCTTCTTGCTCAGGGATGCTCCAGATGGTGTTCTTGTGAGCCCGGGAGCCCATGTAAGCCTTAGACAAATTTCGGTTATCTAAAATTTAAAACCTGGAGTCTGAAACACAGTAGGTTTTCTGCTGTCCTCTTCAGGACTGTGTCCCAGGACTGCGTTTCCTGATAAAGCACTCATTGTAACTACTGAAAGAGGGGCAGATTTGTTAGATGAATTAGTGTGGTTCAAATTTGTGGTTCTTGCTCTAGTTTAAATTTCAAACATATTTCTAAATTTGCTGTGCACTTTACAAAGTAATTTATAGCGTAAATTTAAACCATTAAAAACCTTTTATATTTTATATACATATAATTAAGTTCTCTATAAGGCCTATATTAATTGATATAAACCACCCACGTTTCAGTAGTAGATGGTGCTTTTATCGGCACAGTTGGCCTTGCTCCTAGGAGGCCTGCAGAGGGGCCAGCAGCCACAGTGGTTAGGGCAGGGGCTCTGGAAGCAGAGCCTGGATCTGGGTCTCCCTCTGCCTCTCCTTAGCGCAGAGACCCGGGGTAATTTGCTGGACCTCACTGTGCTGTCTCTGCTTTTGGAAGATGTGAATTTCCAAATTCTGCTTTTGGAAGATGAAACTCATAGGAATCTTGTGAGGATTAACTGAAATAGTGATTCCCTCCCTCTCCTTCTTCCTTCCTGAAGATTCCATTTAATAGTGCATTGGAAATCATGTCAGCAGGTCTGGCATAAAAGGCAAAGAAAAACATCTTCCTCTCAAGAGTAGGAAAATAAGATAAGGTAAAAGGTGATTCCAAAAGTTAAACCAATCCAAGCATAAAAGAGCAACTTTTTGCGAATCTGTCTGCCATCTAAAAGACTCATAGCTATTTTCCATTAGCTGAAAGTTTTGTTCAAAAAATAATAATAATAATAACAACTTAATACCCAGGTCTATCCTAAATTGGCAAATATCTATGAAAATCCATTTTAGGCTTGGTACTTATATATTTCTATTTTTTAACTTTTAATCTTTTTTTCTTACTATAAGAGCTACATGAACAAAGCAGGCAATATGGATTTCTTATGTAAAACATGTAATTTATGGTATAAAAGGATCGCAAAAATGTTGTGAGTAAATCATATTTTATGAGTGAACTGACAAGAAATAAAGTCAAAATCAAAGTACTATTGTACAAGCAGGGAAAGTTACAATTGGATTGCAGCTGAATGACAGCTCTCTTCACTCACAACGTGGGTGGACCAGAAAACTCCTCCTGGTTCCCAACAAATGAGTGGGGCTGCCCCCGGCCCTGTGAGCAGGCTTCCCAGCGAGCATCTGGAAGCCTTTCCCATCACCGAGGAAGGCTTGGGGTTCTGGAGTTGGTATGGGGATGACTAGTGGATGCAGATTGGGTTTGTGCCAAGAAGTCAAGAAAGAGGGTTAGTGGGTGAATTATCACTTTACACATCCCTTCTCTTTCTCTTAATATTTTAATACAAATCAACAGAATGTGCTCACGTGAGAAGATTGCTCTCTGTTAAAAAAATAATTTTATGTAAGGTAAATGTTTTTCTTGGTGGAAATCTTATTTTTTAAGTATATCTACATATTATTTGCAAACTACAGCTAATTTAGCTGGACATGATAACTTTTTAATAAATATTAAAGGGCTTCCCTGGTGGTGCAGTGGTTGAGAATCCGCCTGCCAATGCAGGGGACACGGGTTCGAGCCCTGGTCTGGGAAGATCCCACATGCTGCGGAGAAACTGGACCCGTGAGCCACAACTACTGAGCCTGCGCGTCTGGAGCTTGTGCTCTGCAACGAGAGAGGCTGTGATAGTGAAAGGCCCGCGCACCGCAATGAAGAGTGGCCCCTGCTTGCTGCAACTAGAGAAAGCCCTCGCACAGAAACGAAGACCCAACACAGCCAAAAATAAATATAAATAAATAAATAAATAAATATAAATAAATAAATAAATATTAAAAATTAACATTTCTCTATAGGTAAAAAACTTCTGAGATCTGTGCAGAAAATAAAACATTTATTCCATGAGGCTTTCAATATGTTCAAACATGGACAATATGTTCAAATGTCTATGTACCTCAATCTAAAAAAATGCATTTTTTCCTCAATGATATAGAAATTAAATGGAATCAGTTTGGGCAAGGAGGACTTCACTAACATGATATTTGGGACTTATGACTGAAATGGTCTTGTAATTTTTACTAAAATAATGTTTTGCTTTAAAAATATGTGGTGTAATTTATTATTCAGTTTCTTCAATTTTCCTCTGAGTGTTTCTAGAACAGACATGAATATACAGACCTAAGTATGACAAAACAGTGAAAGAATGACACAGGGGTCCACACGTCCCTTGTTCTATCACATCTGAAAATGAGGATCGCATTGGAATAACATATATGTAAAGCAGTTGGCAATCCCTCAGCAGCTGGCTTGTGACTTTACAATACAGGTACCTATTTTGAATTTTTGTTTGCTGTTATTAGTGAATTATTCAGTTTTTTGAACACTCATTCTGCTTCCTTTCTAAAATTGTTATGTATCACATTGTTCCTTCATTTCTAGATTGAAAAGAAAAAAAAAAAACAAGATGTAGGCCAGTGTCTCACTAGCCAGAAAATTCTGTTGATATACATTGATAAAACATAAAAACATACAAAAAGTTAGTACGTGGCATGATTGGGTAAAAAACTTAAATAGAACTAACTAGTTTTTAAAAAACAGGTGTCCTTTTCCCTAATCCCATATTTACCCACTTTTCAGTGTTTAATGTGATTGTCTTTTCCTTCTGCATTTTCTGTGTTCATCTTAACACTTTTTTCTTTGCCAGTTAATTCATTTTCCACTATGTCTATTGTGTTCATTCTTTTATATAGTTTATTAGTTCTGTGATTGTGTTGTGGCAGTTCAATCTTAACTGAAAAGTCTGCTATATCTCTTCAACTCATTGATTTTATCGTCTCACCTTTGTTCCCCTTTCTAACTAAACATATTATTCTCTAAGTTTACTATGACCTGAAATATTTCTAAGGAATTCTTTTTTCCTCAGTTGCACCATCTTCTAGAATGTTCTCATCATTGTGGATGAAAAATGTCACCTGCCATATCAGCAAACAAAGGATGTTGCAGCCATCAAGCCATCAGCCACTGCAGCCCCGCCCACTGTGTACTCTGAGGGGAATCAGGATGGTGAAAAGAAGGACACTCACCCTAGATAGTTAGGGTGCATATCAAAGGAATGATTTCAATGAGCTCAGAGTCTTACATTTTCCCATTTATAAGAAAGCACTAAATTCATTAACTTGAGATGTCTGGTTTTTCTTTGATTATTATCTTGTGGTGTTCTATCTGTTTTTTTGTTGTTGCTGTTTTCTTCTGTTTTGTTTGTTTGTTTTGTTTTGATTTTTACAAAAATTCCTATATATCCTGGCTCCTCTTTACCTCTTCAGAGTAGTCCCTCAGAGCTATGAGAGAGGCTGCCTCCTGGACTTAAGTCCACAGCAAGTCTGCTGAATAAAACATAGTTATCACCTTTTAGACTGTGCTTTTTCTTTTCCAGCTGACATCATGACCACTTACGTCTTCTCCCTGAAGTGTGTTTGCATTGACTCCATGCTTTTCCCTACCTTGTTCTTACTCTAGGGAACTCTAGGGAAGGTCCCTTCCTTTGTTCTTTGTTCCTTTGTGAGGTGTGTGAGTGCTCCGTGCTCCCCTCTCTACCTTTCTGGAGATTACCCTGTGATCTGCAGCCTGGGGAAAGGGGCCACTTTTCCCCTTGGAAAAGGCAGCCTTGACCCACTTTTGCCTGTTGCGCCCATGCCCTGTACTGGCTCATTCTGTCTGGTCTGCATTTATCTACTTCCGTGTGGTTTAGCACAGGGCTCCAGCTCGGGCCAGCAGGAGAGCCAGTCTGTGCAGCACTGGGCACCTATAGCTGTGTCCTTCCCCAGAGGGAGGGGAGCAGAGCCTGAGGAGGCTGGGTTGGGGTCTGTTCATCAGAAACCACCAGGTTGGGGGGCAGATTTCTCCGGAGACACTGGATGCATTTTCCAAGGATCCTGGGTTCCTGTAGAAGACCTTTTCTCCCACCTTCTGTCTTAGTCATACCTCACAGCTACAGAAATGTAGGTCATCTGCTTCTCCTTTTCTTTTCTTTTTTTTTTAAATTTCAGTGCAGTTACCAATATATCCTAATTCAGTGTCCTTTTTCTGTCACTGATTACAACAGGAAGTGCTTCTACTCTCAGAGAAATTTCTAAATCTCTTCCCTGAACTGCTTCATTCTTTCTCCTTTTACCTCTCCCCATTTTGGCACATAAAAGTGACATTTTCTGTATTAGAAAATAGAAATTCTCCTCACCCTCTCACCTCACCTCCACCCTCACTAGAATGTGTGTGGGCAGAGGTTAGCAGGCACCGGGCCCCCATCTGACATGTACAGAGTACAAGCGTCGGGTCCCACAAAGCCCCACCTACTACATGCGTCATCTTCATAGGACCACTGCCCTTTTCGTACAGCCATGCTGAATTAGCTCTGAGCAGAGCCAGCTGTGGCCATATTTCTGTCTTCCACCTGAGAAAGAGTGAAGGGAGACAGGGAAGTGATGAGGGATGAAAACTGTGATGGTTCCATGAAATCCAAAATGTGCAGGGCATTACGTTCAGAGCAAGCCTCAGACCGATCTCAGCATAGCAAACAAAGAATAGGCTGATACATTCTGTGTGCAATTCCAGCTTCTCCAGTCCATTCATCAGCTAGGTGAATCATGGGGTGACTTAGCTGAGCCCCTGTTTCCACATCCAGTGACCAGGATAATATGGCCTGTCCCTCAGAGTGTTTAAGAGAATTACACGTGATAAATGTACATCACCCTGGGCAGGGCCTGGTGCGTAAGTGCCCCTCTTCTAACTGTCCCTCCCCTTTCACTCCTTACCCATGTGGCTTCCCTTTCTCCTCCTCATCAGGCTTGATGACATCCACTTCCAGAAATCAAAACTGGGGCCTATATTGTAAGTATGTTCTAAACTCTCATTAATAGAGACCTTTTCCTCTAATATTTATGTAAAGCAGTGGGAGCAAAGCTGACGGTGACTCTGAGCCATATCCCAGAGCAAGGCAGCAGCAGGCCTGTCTGCACCCTCACTGTTTGTGTATATTCCCTGGAGCAGGGCTCCTTTTATCTGATCACAGATAACTGAGGTGTATTCTCACACCATAGGTTTCTTTCTGCTATTCAACCTTAAAAAATCCATTGAGTTGATCATTTGCCCCAAACATAAGGTGTTAGTTCATAGTCTAAAGCTTGGCTTTTACTTAGTCTTACCCTGAAACTCATTCCCAGCCCTGACACTTCAAAAGATAAATGATTTCATTTGGGTCTTTCTACAGAGAGAGAATTATATCACCCCACGATAAGAGCTGAAGCACAAGAAGTATTACTGTCTTAAAATAAAGGGTTTTAATGTCATATAAGTACTAGAAAATATAAGGCATCAATGTGAATGACTTACAAAAGTAGAAAAACAAGTTTGTCTAGGAAAGAATTTTCCATCTACATCTGGGTAAGTCTCACAAAGAACTCAGTCTTCTGCAATTGTTCATTTTGAAGTTATGTGTTCACAATTATTAATCAACATGAAACAAGAGGATCTCATAAATAAGTGCATGCCTGGGAAGTGTCCAGAAAACTGCTGTTGAAGACATACAGATAGCCAAAACGCACACGAAAATATACTCAACATCACTAATTATCAGAGAAATGAAAATCAAAACTACAATGAAGTATCACCTCATACCGGTCAGAATGGCCATCATCAAAAAGTCTACAAACGGTAAATGCTGGAGAGGGTGTGGAGAAAAGGGAACCCTCCTACACTGTTGGTGGGAATGTAAATTGGTACAACCAGTATGGAGAACAGTCTGGAGGTCCCTTAAAAAACTACAAATAGAACTACCATATGATCCTGCAATCTCACTCCTGAGTATATATCTGGAGAAAATCATAATCCAAAGATACATCACCCCAATGTTCTTGCAGCACTATTTACAATAGCCAAGACATGGAATCAACCTAAATGTCCATCCACAGAGGAATGGATAAAGAAGATGTACATATATACAATGGAATATTACTTAGCCATAAAAAAGAATGAAATAATGCCATTTGCAGCAACATGGATGGACTTAGACATTATCATGCTAAGTGAAGTAGTCAGATAGAGAAAGACAAACATCACATGATATCACTCGTATGTGGAATATAATTTTAAAAAATAATACAAATGAACTTATTTACAAAACAGAAACAGACTTACAGATATCAAAAACAAATTTATGGTTACCAAAGGGGAAATGTGGGGGGGAGGGATAAATCAGGAACTTGGGACGAACATACACACACTACTAAATATAAGATAGATAACCAACAAGGACCTACTGTATAGCACAGGTAACTCTACTCAATATTCTGTGATCACCTATATGAGAAAAGAATCTAAAAAAGAATGAACGTATGTATATGTATAACTGAATCACTTTGCTGTACACCTGAAACTAACACAACATTGTAAATCAACTAGACTCCAATAAATTTTCTTTTTTAAAGTGCTGTCCAATAGAACTTTCTGTGGTGACAGAAAAGTGCTTTATCCCTGATGTCCAGCACAGCTGCCCCCAGCCATATGTGGTCAGGGAGCACCTGAAGTGTACCTAGTGTGACTGAAGAACTGAACTTTTAATTTCATCCATTTGTAAGCAGCTTTTGGAAGGAAATAGCTCTCTGCAGGAGGCCCCTTTTATCTTGTCACCAACCTTAAACCAGGCACCCTCATGCTCAACTCATCTCCAGCCCTAGCACACCTTTCAAATCTTTTGATCACACAATACGTTGTCTAACCTGTTGGTTCTTTCTGTAGATCAAAGAAGTAGAAATGAAGAATAAGTAATTAACAGAGGACCAAATCTCTTCCCTAGCTTCCCGTTCAGTAATCTCACAAACTGTGTGAACAAGGTAACATCTAAGGAAAGATCATAAGAAGTCAACAAGCCTGCACTCAGTGGGGGATGGTGAGGACTCTGACCCCCTATTTCAATGATTAACTAAGATTACTTTCCTTTTTTCCCTTTAAAAACTTTCATGGCCAAGCAGAATCTTCAGAGATGGTTTTGGAGGACATTGAGTCCACCATCTCCCAAGACTGCCAGAATTCTGATTAAAAGCAACTTTACTTTCTACCAACATTTGCCTCTCTCTCGGGTATTGATTTTCAAGCAGCAAGCAGCTGGACCTGAGTTTGGTAACACAGTTATGACCAGTGGCTACAGTATTGGATGCTTTTCTAAATGAAGAATATTTGGGGATTTTCCCTTTTGTTTTTGTTTTTAAGCAAGACAGTAAAAACAAAATTTGGGGATAGAGAAGAACCAATTTCCCCATAGAGAAAAGTCCAGTTTTACTGTTAATTTTTTTCAAAAGTGAATTTTTTTCAGTTTGATTTAGTGAAGACAATTTTTAAAGAAGGTCTTATTCATCTACAATTAAGAAACCATTAGGTAATACATATTATGAAATTCTAATTAATTTATTTAAATTCAGAGGTAATATTAATTATTTTTCACTGACCAGACATTTGCTGAATACCAGAAAACTAAGGGTCTTGCTTTTTTTCCCACATCTTCACATTTTCACTGCAAGCATGGGTTTCACAGAGACTAATTTTTGCTTAAGTACACTTTATTTTAAACTGTGAATTCAGTAGAACTCTTATTAAATTCTCAAGTGAACTCCAGAATTCCTATTCCTTCCAGAATATTTTACCTTGCAATTGGTATTATTTTCATTAACACCAGAATTTTAATCAGTCAATTAACAGTGAGCCTCAAAACTTGTTGTCTACTATGTTTGAACAACCATGTAGGATAAGTTACTGATTTTTTTAAAAAATACATGTGCACTATGCATATGCATGGACTGTCTAGGTCTAACCCACAGCTTCAGTTTCCTTGATGAATAGAACATGTTCTGGTTTTCTGAGATGCATGAACAGCAAGGAAGCTTCTCATGAAGCATTACAGGTTCTTGGGTAATTCTCCCAACAGGGTTGCTCCACCTGCATCTGGTAACTGCCCAGCCCATCAGTTCTCAGGGATCACCCTCCATCACTGTGACCACAAGAGTCACCTGGCTGGACCACTCTCTTGCCAGTTCTGCTCCCATGACTCACTCATGTACTCATCTCCATCTGAGATGACCTTTCTTCTTCACCTTAATAATGTGCTTATTCCTGACTCCTGGCATTTAGACTTACTCTTCATTCTAGCTTATAAATTCTTCCCCAGTTGTACCCTGGCTGGCTCCTTTAACCATTCAGGTTTTTTTTTTTTTTTTTTTTTTTATGATTTGCATAGAATAATTATACAGTTTCTTTTTTTTTTCTTTTTTTTTAACATCTTTATTGGAGTATTATTGCTTTACAATGGTGTGTTAGTTTCTGCTTTATAACAAAGTGAATCAGTTATATATATATACATATGTTCCCATATCTCTTCCCTCTTGCATCTCCCTCCCTCCCACCATTCAGGTTTTAAATCAAACAGCACCTCTTCTGTGTGGCATCCCTGATCCCCTGACTAACACTCTCTCCCCAACCCAAAAGCCATGCTGTGTCATCACTCCCCATTGTGGTGGTTGTTGTCTCTTTCACTCTCAAGAATGGTCATACTGGTGAATTTGTCCTGAGAAACGGAATATTTCCTGCCATATCAGCAAACAAAGGATGTCTCAGTCATCAGCAATTGCAGCCCTCCAACGTGAGCCCGTGAGCCCTGAGAAAACTTAGGAAGGAAAGAATACCTGCCATCTAGCAGCCATCAGACTGCAGCCACTGCTATCGTGAGCCCTGAGGAAACTCAGGATGTGAAAATACAGGATACTGGCCCCAGATACCTGAGGTGCATATCAAAGAAATGATTTCAGTGAGCACAGACACTTGCATCTTCCCATACATAGAAAAGTGCTGAATTCCTTAATTTGCTATTTCTGGTTTTCTTTTATTAACAGTAATATTTTGATGTTCCGACTACCTGCCCTTTGCTGCAAAACTTCTGTATAACCTGGCTCCCCGCCTCGCCTTCTTGGAGCAGTTCTCTCAGGGTTACTTGAGATGCTGCCTCCCAGACTTGAAGTCCTAAAAATTCCTGCTGAATAAAACATAACTCTCAACTTTTAGGTTGTGAATATTTTTTAAGTCAACAGTCCTCATGTTTACTGACCGTCTCTCCCCAGTGCTGTTTGCTTTTTTGACCACTGAATACCAAACCTAGCACAATAGCTACTACATAGTGGGTGCCCAGGAAATAGCTGATTAAGTTAAGATACATTAAATTGTAACTGATAATTAAACCTTATCAACTGTGATGGATATTTTCCAAATTAATTTCTCAAATATGTTCTGCTTATCACATGAAATAAACGTCTCACTGGAATTCTAGGTGGTGTGTGGCGGGAGATGTGTGGAAGGAATCATGGTATACAGACCCTACTTGGAGGAGAAAAATAGAGGCCAATATAACCTCCAGCCTCCCCACTGTGGATGACCAAGCGCCACATCTAAGTATCGATACTTATGATTTGGAGGCTTAAATATTTTTCAGGTTCAGGGAGTTTCTTATTAAAAATGCAAAACCCCTTTCATGGCGATTCTTCTCCAGCACTATGTTAAGCTCTGGAAAGTAGATGATGAAGAAGAGAAGACATGATTCCTGCCCTTGCGAGAGCCTATATTTTAGCCTCATTTGCTCCTAATTGAGAATGACAGATATAAATTAAATTTTTTTAAATGTGGGAATTAGCCAGACTCATCAAGAAAATAAGGGAGAACACTCAAATCAATAGAATTAGAAATGAAAAAGGAGAAGTAACAACTGACACTGCAGAAATACAAGGGATAATGAGAGATTACTACAAGCAACTATATGCCAATAAAAGGGACAACCTGGAAGAAATGGACAAGTTTTAGAAAAGCACAACCTTCCAAGACTGAACCAGGAAGAAATTGAAAATATACACAGACCAATCACAAGCACTGAAATTGAGACTGTGATTAAAAATCTTCCAACAAACAAAAGCCCAGGACCAGATGGCTTCACAGGCGAATTCTATCAAACGTTTAGAGAAGAGCTAACACCTACCCTTCTAAAACTCTTCCAAAATATAGCAGAGGGAGGAACACTCCCAAACTCATTCTATGAGGCCACCATCACCCTGATATCATAACCAGACAAAGATGCCACAAAAAAAGAAAACTACAGGCTAATATCACTAATGAACATAGATGTAAAAATCCTCAACAAAATACTAGCAAACAGAATCCAACAGCACATTAAAAGGATCATACACCATGATCAAGTGGGGTTTATCCCAGGAATGCAAGGATTCTTCAATATACGCAAATCAATCAAGTGATACACCATATTAACAAACTGAAAGATAAAAACCATATGATAATCTCAATAGATGCAGAAAAAGCTTTCAGCAAAATTCAACACCCATTTATCATAAAAACCCTCCAGAAAGTAGGCATAGAGGGAACTTACCTCAACATAATAAAGGTCATATACGACAAACCCACAGCCAACGTTGTTCTCAATGGTGAAAAACTGAAACCATTTTCACCAAGATCAGGAATAAGACAATGTTGCACGCTCTCACCACTATTATTCAACATAGTTTTGGAAGTTTTAGCCACAGCAATCAGAGAAGAAAAAGAAATAAAAGGAAACCAAATTGGAAAAGAAGAAGTAAAGCTGTCACTCTTTGCAGATGACATGATACTATACAAAGAGAATCCTAAAAATGCAACCAGAAAACTACTAGAGCTAATCAATGAATTTGGTAAAGTAGCAGGATGCAAAAGTAATGCACAGAAATCCCTTGTATTCCTATACACTAATGATGAAAAATCTGAAAGAGAAATTAAGGAAACACTCCCTTTTACCACTGCAACAAAAATAATAAAATACCTAGGAATAAACCTACCTAAGGAGACAAAAGACCTGTATGCAGAAAACTATAAGACACTGATGACAGAAATTAAAGATGATAGAAACAGACGGAGAGCTATATCATGTTCTTGGATTGGAAGTATCAACATTGTGAAAATGACTATACTACCTAAAGCAATCTACATATTCAGTGCAATCCCTATCAAAGTACCAATGGCATTTTTCACAGAACTAGAACAAAACATTTCACAATTTGTATGGAAACACAAAAGACCCTGAATAGCCAAAGCAATCTTGAGAAAGAAAAATGGAGCTGGAGGAATCAGGCTCCCTGACTTCAGACTATACTACAAAAGCTACAGTAATCAAGACAGCATGGTACTGGCATGAAAACAGAAATATAGATCAACAGAACAGGATAGAAAGCCCAGAGATAAACCCATGCACATATGGTCACCTTATCTTTGATAAAGGAGGCAACAATATACAATGCAGAAAAGACAGCCTCTTCAATAAGTGGTGCTGGGAAAACTGGACAGCTACATGTAAAAGAATGAAATTAGAATACTCCCTAACACCATACACAAAAATAAACTCAAAATGGATTAAAGACCTAAATGTAAGGCCAGACACTATAAAACTCTTAGAGGAAAACATAGGCAGAACACTCTATGACATAAATCACAGCAAGATCCTTTTTGACCCACCTCCTAGAGAAATGGAAATAAAAACAAATATAAACAGATGGGACCTAATGAAACTTAAAAGCTTTTGCACAGCAAAGGAAACTATAAACAAAATGAAAAAATAACTCTCAGAATGGGAGAAAATATTTGCAAATGAAGCAAAAGACAAAGGATTAATCTCCAAAATTTACAGGCAGTTCATGCAGCTCAATATCAAAAAAACATACAACCCAATCCAAAAATGGGCAGAAGACCTAAATAGACATTTCTGCAAAGAAGATATACAGATTGCCAACAAACACATGAAAGGATGCTCAACATCACTAATCATTAGAGAAATGCAAATCAAAACTACAATGAGGTATCACCTCACACCAGTCACAATGGCCATCATCAAAAAATCTATAAACAATAAATGCTGGAGAGGGTGTGGAGGAAAGGGAACCCTCTTGCACTGTTGGTGGGAATGTAATTTGATGCAGCCACTATGGAGAACAGTATGAAGTTTCCTTAAAAAACTAACAAGAGAACTACCATACAATCCAGCAATCTCACTACTGGATTTATACCCTGAGAAAACCATAATTCATAAGAGTCATGTACCACAATGTTCATTGCAGGTCTATTTACAATAGCCAGTACGTGGAAGCAACCTAAGTGTCCATCAACAAATGAACAGATAAAGAAGATGTGGCACACACATACAGTGGAATATTACTCAGCCAAGAAAAGAAACGAAATTGAGTTATTTGTAGTGAGGTGGATGGACCTAGAGTCTGTCATATAGAGTGAAGTAAGTCAGAAAGAGAAACACAAAAACCGTATGCTAACACATATATATGGAAAACAAACCAAAAAAATTTTCTGAAGAACCTAGGGGCAGGACAGGAATAAAGACGGAGACGTAGAGAATGGACTTGAGGACATGGGGAGGGGGAAGGGTAAGCTGGAACGAAGTGAGAGAGTGGCATGGACATATATACACTACCATATGTAAAATAGATAGCTAGTGGGAAGCAGCCGCATAGCACAGGGAGATCAGCTCGGTGTTTTGTGACCACCTAGATGGGTGGAATAGGGAGGGTGGGAGGGAGACGCAAGAGGGAGGAGATATGGGGATATATGTATATGAATAGCTGATTCATTTTGTTATAAAGCAGAAACTAACACACCGTTGCATTGTAAAGCAGTTATACTCCAATAAAGATGTTAGAAAAAAATTTAAAAATGAAAAAGTAAAACTATAAGTCGATGAAAAAGACAAGTACCTAGCAAAAAAATAGCACATAGGGTATTATGGATGATAATAAATATGTGGAAAAAACAACAGGAAACAAATAGTTGCTTAGGGATTTCTCCATATTGTGATAAAGCTATCCTTAATATGCAAAGATGGTAAGTAACTGTGATATTGTGATGTAAAAAAATATATGTATTCGGTCTTAAAAAAAATGTGGGGAAAGGGAAGGAAGGTAAGAGAAAAATTGCAAAAGACTAATTTTGGCTACATCACTATTTTGTCTAAAATTGGCCCCATAGAACATAAAATATGTGTAAAGACTGTGCCAAAGTAAATGGCTCATATAGTGAGCATTTCTAAGAGAGTATCATGGCTCACTCTATCAATTTTATTGTTAAAGTGTCTGCTTCCAGTACTTCTCAGAGACAAATCTTGAGCAAGCAGTGTGATCAGAAGGGCATTTTGATCTATAAGATCTTATCACTCTATAGATCTGTAAGATCTATAATTACACTCCTGAGGTTTTAGCCATTTCACACTTTTCACGTTGAGCCTGTTAGGAGTCAGACTGATTCAAGGAGGTGTGTAATCTCTCTTCTGAGTGTTTCTACATGAAATTATTCTTCTTAATATATATATATTTTTTAATTAATTAATTTATTTATTTAGTTTTGGCTTGTTGGGTCTTTGTTTCTGTGCGAGGGCTTTCTCCAGTTGTGGCAAGCGGGGGCCACTCTTCATCGCGGTGCGCGGGCCTCTCACCATCGCGGCCTCTCTTCTTGCGGAGCACAGGCTCCAGACGCGCAGGCTCAGTAGTTGTGGCTCATGGGCCCAGTTGCTCCGCGGCATGTGGGATCTTCCCAGACCAGGGCTCGAACCCGTGTTCCCTGCATTGGCAGGCAGATTCTCAACCGCTGCGCCACCAGGGAAGCCCGAAATTATTATTCTTAAAAATTGTATAGCTGTGTAAGCTGTAACTCTAAATGAAAACACTGAAATAGATTTCACTACTTTTGAACATTAAATACTCGAGGTAGAACTGAAGTATGGAAAAATAATTCCTCTGTTGTTCCCTTGTCACCTAAGGAGGCTTTTCTTTTGCTGATTTTGAGTTTTGAATTTACAAGTCTTAATTATGTTTAAGACAGATGTCTCTTATGCACAACCTGATCTGATCTAGAAAGTTCTAAACCTAGGAGGACAGTTCCAGCTCAACATGGTACCTCAAATATTCCATTAAATACAGAATGGTAGCCAACACCCTCAGCTGCTTGGGTGCAGTGTTTGGTCTCTCACGGAGCCCCTCCGTACAGCCACAATTTATAGGAAGCTGGTGAGCTTACCCTCTAAGTTGGACCCATTAGGGGAGCCCTGGTAGCCACGGAGCGTCCCGCAGGAGATTCAGCATTCCCTGCAGAGTCAAAGGGAAGGCCAAGGGTGATGAGAATTCTCAGACCATTTTACTTCCCATATAACTCACTGCCCCATGCTTCCTTCCCATGGCAGCTCTCTGGGTTCTTTCCCTAAACCCAAGTGTGGCACTGCCAGGGCTGATTCTCAGGAGTGACGTGGTCTTCAGAGATGATGAATTTTTAGGACCCTTCTGCCCAATTTTGATCTACTCATAAGCTTAGGATGCAGCACAAGATTCTGCTGGGGAAGAAAATTAATAGAGTTTAAGATTAGAAGGTCTAGATCAGAATTCCTGTCCTGTCTCTTCCAACTCCAGGTTTAATTCACTTAATCTTTTTGAACTTCTATTTCATTAATAATGGAGATACTCAGGATTGTTCCAAACACTTTATCCAAGAGAATACAACTAAGTATTCTGTAAACACAACACATCATAAGACCACAAGTGATTTACTCCTCAGATCTGTTTAGAATGAGGCAAGGTGGAAAGAAAGAAGAAAAATAAGGAAGGAAAAAATATCTTGCAAAACTATTGTTTGCACTCTGATAAATGCACCTGGGGGTGTTAAAGGTGAAAGCTACTGGATGCTTTGTAGACAAACCTCCCAAATGTCTGTGGAAAGCTCAGTAAAATGCCACATTTTAAAAACATTCTATAACCATTAATACCAAGAACAGAACACACTATTTTTCTCTCTTTAACTTTCTGTGAACTGAAAGGCTATGTACAGTATTTCAAAATTATATTGGGCATGATCAAAATAAGATCTTGTTTTTCTCACTCTGAAGAAGGAAAATAAGGATGAGAATGAGGTGATATTGGCAGAAAATTGATTTATTTTCGTTCCAAATACAAACAGTTTAGGAAAGCACAATGTTTCCTTACTGTCTCTTTCTAGACGATTTCTCTCGGTCTTTGAAAGTCACTACAGAATCTGTTTCCTGGTCATTTGCTCAGTGACTCCGTTCCCTGAGGGAGGGGCAGTGAGCAGGGTCTCACCTCCTCGCCTGGATGCAGCTCACCGAGCTCTCAGGGAGGAGGGCGAGCTCCCTGCCGTCTTCCGCGGTCCCGAGCCCTCGTCCTTCTCCAGCCCGAGGTCAGAGAGGTGAGCGGTCCCTCCTTCCTCAAGGGCACAGCCCTGCCTTCCCCTCCTCAGGAGTGTCTCCTGGGATGAGCCCTGGGTGTGGGGCCCTGAGAGGCTGCCCCCCCGGCAGCTCCCTGCAGTACTAAGGGCTCCTCCCAGTGTTTGCCAGCAGCTTCCGTGCTGGTGCTTGTTAGGGCCGCTGGGCTGGGAGGACATGACCCACAGAAATGTGTCATTTAGTGCAGGGGTCCCCAACCTGAGGTTTCTGTTAGGAAACGGGCAGCACAGCAGGCGGTGAGCGGAGGGCGATTGAGCGAAGGTTCATCTGCCACTCCCCATCACTTGCATTACCGCCTGAACCATCGCTCGCATTACTGCTTGAACCTTCACGCGCACGCATGCACACACGCGCGCGCGTGCTCACACACACACAACGCGCGCGTGCACACACACTCCCTGTCCATGGAAATATTGTCGTTCACGAAACCAGTTCCTGCTGCCAAAGAGGTTGGGGACCGCTGAGTTAGTGAATCCACAAAGTGGCATCACTCAGCCCAGGTTGTGAGAATCACATCCAGATGGCCCTCAGGAAACGTCTGATAGAAAATGGTTAAGTGTAGGTCCCCAGAAATGCGCCTGGAGGGAGCAGATACTGGAGCAAGGAAGGACTTAGGGGACTTGCAGAGCCAATGACAGAGGGACGCTGGATAAAACAAGGCCTGGATGGATCAACAGGGAGACGTTAGATGAATTAATTGAAGGAACATGGGGTCACTGCTGGTTCCTAACACATCTTGGCCACATACTTCTTGTGCGGAGTGAAGAATGCTTTAGAAACCAGCATGTTTCTATATTTACAATACTTCTGTCATTTCCTGAACAAGTATTGGCCTGGGAGCACGTCAGTACCCTTTATTTTTGTGGGGTGTCCAGGCATGCAGTGTTCCATTTCCAGCAGCATCTGGAGAGACTGACACCACCCTCAGCAGAGGGAGCAGAGCTGTGTTTGAGGGGAAGCATCGCAGTTATACAAGGTCAGTTGGTTCTCTGTAAAAAGTGACAGTGTCCACGTGCAGTCCTAAGGGCCCTTTGATCCATCACACGTGACAGGTTGGCAGAGTAAAGACCCTTTTCTTCCAGCAGTGACTGGAATCTATTCACATTTTTGTTTTAATTTTTAAAAATATTTAACAAGGCAGGAAAATTGCAGAACACTAAAATACACCCATCAGTGCGTTTTGAAATGAGTTTATTTTACAAAACTGACTTCAAAAATTATTTTTTAAATGAAGGAAATTTGCATTAATGTGATGGTTGCCATTAAGGCCCAGACTAATTTGTGATACAGGGAGAAACACAGAGAGTTTCCTGCATATCCAACTCTCTGTGGTGACAGCGAACTCCACCCGTCCCAGCCATAGGTGCAGACTTCCCAGAAACTATAGCAAGTAAATGGTGGAGGCCATGTGCGAATTCACTTAATCTGAGCCTGGAGTCTGCATTCTGATCTGCCTTGCTGCCCTGCCTTCTATCTCCTCTGTATTTACTAGCTATTAAAATGATATTTTGCCCTGATTTGACATTCTTACCAATCAAGTTACTCTAGGGTTAAACAGCAGAGGTAGGGCCCTATTCTCAGAGAACCACCACTAGAATACATCATATGTTAATAGTGTCCTGATGGTTTTCACTAAACTTTGTCCACTAGCACATTAGCTCAGAGTAGCAGTCACATTTTCTGGGCCTCCATCCAAGGAGCCTAGACATCGAGGAGATGGACAGCCCAGCACTGACTTTCTATGGAGCTCTGGCAGAGAGCGCCTTGTTCTACAATGAGATCCAACAGGACCTCTGACAACTGGAAACCCCAGGTAATGCCCAAGCAGATATCACAAAGGTATTTAGAAAGAGATGAAGCATTAATATGCTTTCCTAAATATAGATATTACCTAGAGCATACCATGCTGGTTTACATTCCACCAATGGAATTACTTTGGGGCAAAAGCTTTCTTAAAATAATTTGAGTCATAGTTTAAATGGAGAATTTAGCTCAGACAGAGAATAATCTCTGAAGACTTGAATCTAACAACAACAGCTACGCATACTGAAATAGCTATAGAGAAACTTAGTATGTGTGTATCAGAGGTTTAACTATAGGAAATCAATTCCTTTCATTTCAGAGGTGCTCTGGCGTCTCTAACAGGCAGGTTTGTCAAAAGAGCCTGGATATCACTACGAGCTTCCTTAAGTATTAGTAAGTATATTTATTTAATTTAAGGATCACATGACTATTGGCAATGTAATTCACTGATCATTTTGCTTATTATTATTATGGGATGTAAGAATGGAAAAAAGACCACCATAGTAACTTTGCATTGAGTTTAGAGGATATTTGGGGGCACTTCCTTATAATAAATATAAGCCTGTTCCTATATCTGAATTTTCCCTTTGTAGGAATTTTAGTAACACAACTATTACTGGAGGTATCATGAGAGCTCCTTGAGGTTCCCTTCCTACTGCTCAAGCAATTTATTTTTCTCACTATTTTTAAAAAAAAGGATATTGAATTTGAAGTGCTGAAAGGAAGATAAGCTGTGCAGCTCGAATGATTAATGAGGATATTAAAGAACGGAAAATGGAAGACAGAAATTCAAATCCAAATAAAAATTTTATTTGCTCAATGGAGATCAAATGAGGTTCTTCTAAACTTCTCTTTCTGTTTTATAGACACAGCACTGGAGCTTTGTTCTGCTATTTTCACTGCTGATTTTTCTCCTTTCAAGCTCACAGCTACTTCTGGACAATTGCCCTGACCCTTCAATTTTTTTCAAAATTTATCTCTTCCACTGTATTCAAAGGATTCCCCCACAGGCATTATATCTGTGTGTTAATGAGTTCAGAAGATCTGCTAAAGAGGCCGCAGCCCACTCTGCAAGCTTCTTTCAGATTTCCCTCCTTCAGGATATTGTAACACAACTTTTTTGCTAACTTTGTATTCTCCTGCAATATTAGCATGAGGAAAAGGTCTTAATGTGTGATATTTAAAAAGAAAAAGGTAAATATATTTACTAATGAACTTAAGATGCATTAGGGAATTTGGGATCATTTATTAAGTTGAACTATTTAAAACTGTCATTGTGCAAGTCAGGTTGGTTGGATGTTGGTGATTTCATATGGTTCAACCTACAGACAGCCCTGGGCCCCGCTTCCTCCCTTTACTTTTGCAATCAAGGAAAAGGAGTGACTTACTTGTGATCACATGACTTACTGGGACTCAACTTGGGAACAAGGTGCAGCTGTGCCTTAGCCAGTGGCTCATCCACCACATTACAAGATGGTCAGAGACAAGGACAACTATCAGGAATGATTGAACAAGGAGAAGAAGATGGTTATTCATTCTTCCATTAGCACCACACTGAATACGGAATATTAGGGCTTATACACCTAGTAAGTATCACAAACTTACAATAACATATAACCTGCGGGAGATGTATGTTACCTACTTATGATAAAAACTGAATGACTGGATCATGTTCCGTCCATTCTGCTCTAGCAGGCTACCCTATCCTCTTACCCCTCCCTCTTTTTCCCACTTTGCTTGAAACCCCACGAAAGTCTCTTCTTCAGCTGAAATTCAGTGATGTCTCACCAACTACCCCCTACTCTCTCCCTTGCTCTTGAAGACCAGTCACTCGTTATTTCAGAGAGTGGTCCATGTTCATCAGTGCTGAGTTTACCAACTGACCTCCATACTGTCAGGAATGGTGCAGGATGTCTGAAGGAGCCAAGATTTTGTCCTATTTACAAATTAGCAAACTACCCTACAACTGTTTATGGATGCTGCTAGAAGACATGAGACTCCTAGTCAGAGACAAAGAACTTTCTTACTCCTGGAAAAAAACAGTAGCCGGAGCTTTCTGTTGATTTGTGTAAGTTTCCTGTGGGCTCCATCATTCCCATGGGGACGTGCAAAGGGTCCAGGATGGATGCCGGGGCACTGTGTGGGCTGCATTACAGGAAAGGAACAAGCACTGAACTTCAGGGATTCACTGCTCTTATAGGGAACAGAAAAAGGCCTGCTCTTTTTCTTGGGGGAGGCAGGACCTCACCTCTCACGATTGTTGCTGAAAGCACAGCTGGCCTCACTGAAGGGCAGCCAGGGTCTTGCATTCTTGGCCTACCCAGCAAGCACATGTAGGTTTGCTCAGGGTCCATGATAGATTGCCTCTCCTTACAAATCTTGAAGGTATGTCAGTGCGTAAGGGAACCAAATAGAACCACTATTTAGTATTTTTTTTAAATTCTTGCAAAACCTAGAATTGTTTTTTGAGGTAACATTGGTTTATAACATTATATGTTTCATATAATGTGTACAACATTATAATTTGGTTTCTGTATACACTACAGTGTGCTCACCCCAAAAGTCTAGTTTCCGTCCATCACCATGCAGTTGGCCCCCTTTCCCCAGTCACCCTCCCCCACCCCACATCCCCTCTGGCAACCACCAATCTGTTCTCTGTATCTATGTGTTTGCTTTCATTTTGTTTTTTTTTTATTCATTTTTTTTTATATTCCACATTAGTAAAATCACATGATATTTATCTTTCTCTGTCTCACTATTTTATTTAGCATATTACCCTCAAGGTCCATTCTTGTAGTCACAAATGGCAATACTTTATCTTTTTTAGTGACTGAGTGGTATTCCATTGTGTGTGTGTGTATACATGTATATATCATCATCTATATCCATTCATCTGTTGATGGACACTTAGGTAGTTTCTATGTCTTGACTATTGTAAATAATGTTGCAATGAACATAGAAGCACATACGTATTTCTGAATTAGCAAAACCTAGAATTTAATTGAAAATCAATTAACAAACAATAGAAATGATCCGTGATGGGTTAAAATGACATTCATTTAATAATTTTAGGCCATAGACCCTTACCCAGAGAGAAAAAATACTATTAATGATTTCTTGTATATCCTTCCAGAAATATCCCACTCATGTATATGTGTATTCATTTGGGAATTTCAAAGAGGAACATAATATATATATTGTTGTGTACCTCACTTTTTTAAAAGATTATATCTTAAAGTTTCTTAAATAAATATGTATGTATATACTTATTCTTTTCACAGAAAAGTATTCCATATTATATTGTTTCATGGAAGCATCATGATTTATTTACCTCTTCATCTACTGACAGAGAACTAGATCATGATTGTATAAATAATGTGATCAATTTTCTCTCAAGCCCTTTCTGTGTGATTAATTCCTAGAAATATAATTGCTACTTGCTGTAGACTGTATATTGAAGGGACTTAAAGCACTACTCCCTTTGGATTGTCATCTCCAGAGCTCTGAAGAGTGGGTGCTTTTAGAGATTTTAATTTTATAGAAATCATCCTTCAAGGGCTTGTGCCACTGCTTCCCACAACCTAAGGAAGAATTCCCAATCCTGTATCATTTGAGTTTTACCTACACCATTTTATCTCCAGCATGAATCACTTGTACTGTGGTGAAGTGGTTTGAGTGTGGGCCCTGCAGCCAGACCACCTTGGTTTAAGTCCTTGTGACATAATTAGTAGCTCTATTCTTTGAGGATAGTGAACACTTCATGCCTGTTTCCTTGTCTGAGAACTGGGCATAAAAGTGTTATCGTGAGGATGTGCTGAATAAATATGTGTATAAAGCATATGACATACGATCTGGCACACACTGTGTAAATGTCAACCCTTAATATTTATTTAACATTTTCTTTATAATTATTATTTTTTTCCTAAACTTAACCTTATTCTAAGCAATACCTATGATATGATAGATCTAATGTACTACAGTTGATCCTTGAACAACACAGGGATTAGGGGCACCGACTGCCCAGCAGCTGAAAATTCATGTATAACTTTATTGTCGGCCCTCAGTATTTGTGGTTCTGCATCCTTGGATTCAGCCAACCTGGGATCGTGTAGTACTGTAATATGTATTTATTGAAAAAAATCCATGTATAATTGGACCCCAGCAGTTCCAACATGTGTTGTTCAAGGGTCAACTGTATTCACATTTTACACTTAGAGACAGTAAATGCATTACTATAAAATCAAAAGAGAAAAGCGTTTATACTATGTCACAATTTGGAAAGTACTGTCCTCAGCAAGAGCATTATTAGCAAATGTCTTGAGCTGTTCAAATCAGATGGATTTAGAAGTAACACACTGGGACTTCCCTGGTGGCGCAGTGGTTGGGAATCCGCCTGCCAACGCAGGGGACATGGTTTCAAGCCCTGGTCTGGGAAGATCCCACATGCCGCAGAGCAACTAAGCCTGTGCGCCACAACTACTGAGCCTGCGCTCTAGAGCCCACAAGTCACAACTACTGAGCCCGCCCACCGCACACTACTGAAGCCCGCGCACCTAGAGCCCGTGCTCCGCAAGAAGAGAAGCCACCACAATGAGAAGCCCATGCACCACAATGAAGAGTAGCCCCTGCTCGCCACAACTAGAGAAAGTCCATGGGCAGCAACGAAGACCCAACACAGCCAAAAATAAATAAATAAATAAATTTAACAACAACAAAAAAGAAGTAACACACTGATGTTACAATATTCATTTCTTTAAATATAAGTAAAGTTATAAGAACATTTTTCATATGGTCATAAACCATTTTTTTTGGAAATGGCCTTATTATATTTTTACCTGTTTTTATATGAACTTTTGGTCCTCATCCATTGGTTTGTAAGAGGGCTTAATAAATATAAAAGATTAGCTCTTTGTCATATACACTAAAAATGTTTCCCTATTCACATTTGAAGTCCTCAAATAGCAGCGTTTTTTTTTCATTCATCTGCTTTCAACTAATCTAACTTATCAATTTTCTCTTCCGTGGCATCTGGGTTTGGGTCTTGCTCAGAAATACATTTCTTCTCTGATGGCTGTGGCTAAAACTTCCAAAACAATGTTGAATAATAGTGGTGAGAGTGGGCAACCTTGTCTTCTTCCTGATCTTAGTGGAAATGGTTTCAGTTTTTCACCATTGAGGACGATGTTGGCTGTGGGTTTGTCATATATGGCCTTTATTATGTTGAGGTAAGTTCTCTCTATGCCTACTTTGTGGAGGGTTTTTATCATAAATGGGTGTTGAATTTTGTCGAAAGCTTTTTCTGCATCTATTGAGATGATCATATGGTTTTTATTCTTAAATTTGTTAATATGGTGTATCACATTGACTGATTTGTGTATGCTGAAAAATCCTTGCATTTCTGGGATAAACCCCACTTGATCATGGTGTATGATCCTTTTAATGTGCTGTTGGATTCTGTTTGCTAGTATTTTGTTGAGGATATTTGCATCTATGTTCATCAGTGATATTGGCCTGTAGAGAAGAAAAAGAAATTAAAAGAAGCCAAATCAGAAAAGAAGAAGTAAAGCTGTTACTCTTTGCAGATGACATGATACTATACATAGAGAATCCTAAAGATGCTACCAGAAAACAACTAGAGCTAATCAATGAATTTGGTAAAGTAGCAGGAAACAAAATTAAAGCGCAGAAATCTCTTGCATTCCTCTACACTAATGATGAAAAATCAGAAAGAGAAATTAAGGAAACACTCCCATTTACCACTGAAACAAAAAGAATAAAATACCTAGGAATAAACCTACCTAAGGAGGTGAAAGACCTGTATGCAGAAAACTATAAAACACTGATGAAAGAAATTAAAGATGATATAAACAGATGGAGAGATATACCATGTTCTTGGATTGGAAGAATCAACATTGGGAAAATGACTGTACTACCCAAAGCAATCTACAGTTTCAATGCAATCCCTATCAAACTACCAATGGCATTTTTCACAGAACTAGAACAAAACATTTCACAATTTGTATGGAAACACAAAAGACGCCAAATAGCCAAAGCAATATTGAGAAAGAAGAATGGAGCTGGAGGAATCAGGCTCCCTGACTTCAGACTATACTACAAAGCTACAGTAATCAACACAGTATGGTACTGGCATGAAAACAGAAATATAGATAAATGGGACAGGATAGAAAGCCCAGAGATAAACCCATGCACATATGGTCACCTTATCTTTGATAAAGGAGGCAAGAATATACAATGGAGAAAGACAGCCTCTTCAATAAGTGGTGCTGGGACACTGGACAGCTAAATGGAAAAGAATGAAATTAGAACACTCCCTAACACCATACACAAAAATAAACTCAAAATGGATTAAAGACCTAAATGTAAGGCCAGACACTATCAAACTCTTAGAGGAAAACATAGGCAGAACACTCTATGACATAAATCACAGCAAGATCCTTTTTGACCCACCTCCTAGAGAAATGGAAATAAAAACAAAAATAAACAGATGGGACCTAATGAAACTTAAAAGCTTTTGCACAGCAAAGGAAACCATAAACAAGATGAAAAGACAACCCTCAGAATGGGAGAAAATATTTACAAATGAAGCAACTGACAAAGGATTAATCTCCAAATTTACAAGCAGCCCATGCAGCTCAATATCAAAAAGACAAACAACCCAATCCAAAAATGGGCAGAAGACCTAAACAGACATTCACCCCAAGAAGATTTACAGATTGCCAACAAACACATGAAAGAATGCTCAACATTATTAATCATTAGAGAAATGCAAATCAAAACTACAATGAGATATCACCTCACACCAGTCAGAATGGCCATCATCAAAATATCTACAAACAATAAATGCTGGAGAGGGTGTTGAGAAAAGGGAACCCTCTTGCACTGTTGGTGGGAATGTAAATTGATACAGCCACTATGGAGGACAGTATGGAGGTTCCTTAAAAAACTAAAAATAGGACTACCATACGACTCAGCAATCCCACTACTGGGCACGTACCCTGAGAAACCCATAATTCAAAAAGAGTCATGTACCACAATGTTCATTGCAGCTCTATTTACAATAGCCAGGACATAGAAGCAACCTAAGTGTCCATCGACAGATGAATGGATCAAGAAGATGTGGCACATATATACAATGGAATGTTACTCAGCCAAAAAAAGAAATGAAATTGAGTTATTTGTAGTGAGGTGGATGGACCTAGAGTCTGTCATACAGAGTGAAGTAAGTCAGAAAGTGAAACACAAATACCTTATGCTAACATATATATATGGACTGTAAAAAGAAAGCAAAAATGGTCATGAAGAACCTAGGGGCAGGACAGGAATAAAGACGCAGACCTACTAGAGAATGGACTTGAGGACACAGGGAGGGGGAAGGGTAAGCTGGGACAAAGTGAGAGAGTGGTATGTACATATATACACTACCAAATGTAAAACAGATAGCTAGTGGGAAGCAGCCGCATGGCACAGGGAGATCAGCTCGGTGCTTTGTGACCACCTAGAGGGGTGGGATAGGGAGGGTGGGAAGGAGGGAGACACAAGAGGGAAGAGATATGGGGATATATGTATATGTATAGCTGATTCACTTTGTTATAAAACAGAAACTAACACACCATTGTAAAGCAATTATACTCCAATAAAGATGTTAAAAAAAAATACATTTCTTTTCCAGCATTATATACGCAAACATTCTCCCTTGATTTTGTCTCATTCTTTCTCTGAATTTGTTTTATTTTACATTTTTATGCCATTATAGATCTATTTTAATATAAGGTGTGAAGGATGGATCCAACTCAATTTATGTATTTCTAGATGGCTATTTATCCCAGTACCATTTATTGAATACTCTGGTTTTTGTCACTGAATTAAACTGCCATATTCATTATATGCTAAACCTGTATATGTATTTGAATTTATTAATGGACCTTATTATGTTTCTTCACTGATATCTGTATTAATATGCTAGTATCTAACAGCTAGAGTCAAGCTTTATAATATATTTTCTATACTTGTAGAACTAATTCTTCTTCTTACTATTACTTTTACTAATTGCCTTGACTATTCTTGCATATAATATTTCAAGGTAAAAATGGAATAATCTCATTGTACTTAGGTGTTAATTTAGGGAGAACTAACATCTTTATAGTATCAAGTCCTGATATCCAAGGTCAGGGATTTTTTAAAATTTTCTATTTTGCCCTGCAATGGTGTTTTGAATATTTTTTCATAGAGATCTTGGAACATTTCCTGTTAATTTTTTGTTTCATATATATATATATATATATATATATATATATATATATATATATATATATAATATTGATTTTTTAAATTGCTTTAACAGGGAAGGACTTTACTGAATTCTCTTAATGTTTATTTATTGTTTTTCAGGATACTGTCTTGCATTTTCAACAAGCAAATAATGATAATTTTATTTTATTTCTAATGTTTATGTTTCTTGTTTTTTGCCTTTCTCTAATTGAATGTGCTTCATAACCTGAGAAAGTAAGAATAGAGACTTAGGAAGGAGTTTTGCAATATTGGAATAAGGGTTTAAAAAGGAAGTTATTGCCACCAAAATAAAGGATACTCCAAGTTCATCCTCTCTGGGATCAAGTTATGAGGAAAAAATCAGAAATAGAAGTCTATGAGTTTAGAGCAATATAGAAGAGATGGGGAAATGTGCCCATGGTGTAGTATATTGTGATATATGAGACATGAGTTTTAGGACATTTTATCATCTCCAAATAATGAACCGCATCAGGTCCTTAGACGTGTGTTTATTCATTGGAGTGCATCAAACACGATCTCATGTTTCCTTTGACTTTTTTCTCTACGAATTCTTTTTGATTTGCTTTTTCAAGACTAAAAGATTTGGAGAAAATAAGGCAAGATCAACCATTTTCATGACATTAGTTTCATTACATGATGTATATATTTATGTTATGACATTTTGTATATATGAGCAAAATTGGATAGAGGTAATATAGACCAACTGCTTGATAAGAAAAGCTGCCCTAAACAACAAAGACCTACTGCACAGCACAGGGAAACTATACTCAGTATCTTTTAATACCCTATAATGGAAAATAATATGAAAAAGATTATATATATATAACTGACTATATATATATCTGAATCACTTAGCTGTACACTTGAAACTAACATAACATTGTAAATTAACTATACTTCCATTTTTAAAAAAGATATTAGAAAAAGAATAGCTGCCCATTTTTTAATAGTATTAAAATGTGAACAATGAAGGGACAGATAATTACAGTAATATTAATACTAATAACAATATAATGCTAAAAAGAGGAAGAAAAACAGCATTGAAAACTCTTACTGTATGCCAAACACTGAGCACAACTATTTAAACAGCTCTTCTTATTTAATCGCCACAAAAATTATGTCTATTTTATAGATGAGGAAATTAGAGTTTGCAGAAGTTGAATTGCCCAAATCCACAGTTTATAACCAGTTTTTATTTTCAAAGCCTGTTTTGTATGACTCTAAAGTCCCAACTCAGGCATTAATTTAGTCTGAAAACTGTGCTTTTACTTTTCTGTGATATTAAGAAATCATAAATATTGGTCCCAAAACCAATTAATTTTTAAAAATCCATCAATAAAAGCAAGCTGCTAAAAGATTAACTTAAATAAAACACCTAGTGAAGATTTAAAAAAAACACAGTCCAATCAAATAAAATGTATTGAGTGCCCACAGGGACATTTTCTACCAATGTACACACAGTGTCTCTATCTGAAAAAGAAAACTACACTTCAGGGAGTCTGCTCTGAGAAATTCAGGCATCTACTGCCTTTCACATAGAATGTTCACTGGTGAAATGTTTTAGATAAAAGCTGATATCCAGAATCTGAGGGCTCTTTGCCTGAAAGCAGTGTACATGGCCAGCTTTTGGCAGTTGGTTTCTTCCTAAGGCCATGTCCTTCCTGAAAAGTCTGTCTATGCCTGGGGCCTTGTGAAAGGTACATAGGTCAAAATGACATTATTAATGGACTCCAGAATTGGCTCTACATTTGCTGGGCCCTGGACCCTATAAAAGCCAAATAGGTATGAATCTGAAAGATAAACTGAAAGGCCCAGGTACCTAGAGGAGAAAAATTCACAGTTGAAAAGGTTTCTTTCCTCTGGAGAAAAGGGGGACAATTTTTCAGGTGGTAGCAGGGAGAGAGGTGGGGGGAGATATTTTCAGGCAACTAATATAGTCCAGAAAGGCTCTGAATCACTGCTGCCCAAAGTGAGACTCATGTAGGAGGTCACATGCAACTCCACAGGGCTCATGTGTTTGCTCAGAACAGGAACAAACAACAGTCACACACTTTAATGTAACCGAGAGCTTCTTAGTTCTTCTATCAACGTTCCCCATTCCTTTCACCATCTAGTTAAACTGAGAAGCCAATGTCATGCATAGTTATTGTACATTGTACTAGTCAGGGTTCTCCAGAGAAAGAGAACCAATCAGATACATGTGTGTGTGTATATATATATATATATATATATATATATATATATATATATATATATATATATATATATAAAATCAGATAAGTGTGTATATTTACATATATATATGGAGATTTAATAGGAGAAATTGACTCACATGATTACAGAGGCTGAGAAGTCCCACAATCCACAGTCTGCAAGCTGAAGACCCAGGAGAGCTAGTGGTGTAGTTCCACTCGGAGTCCAAAAGCCTGAGAACCAGGAGAGCTGATGGTATGTCTTAGCCTGAGAGCAGAAGATCAATGTCCCAACTCAGCAGGCAGGCAGAGAGAGAATTCAACCTTCCTCTATCTTTCTGTTCTATTCAAGCCCTCAGTGGATTATATTATGCCCACCCACATTGGGGAGGGCTCTCTGCTTTGCTGAGCACACTGATTTAAATGCTAATATCATCTGGAAACACCCTCACAAACTTACTCAGAATAATGTTTAATCGGGAAACCCCATGGCCCAGTCAAGTTGATACATAAAATTAACCATCACAGTTACATAAGTAGCTTTTTAAAATGCAAAATAATAGCCAGAAGTGTTTAATACAATTAAACTCCAATTTCATTTACTTATCTATTATTGTCAGTAGATTATCATAAAGAGTGCTCAGGGGACATACTGATGTCACATCGTATATGTTTAAAACAAAATTTGATCAACTTACCTTAAAACTATTTCACATAGGAGTGTCTAAAAATAAATTATTGACAAAAAGCATTAAAAAAATTTCTACAGAGTCACCACTTCTTAAGGCAGGGAGGGCGACAGTTCAAAAGACAACATTCTTATTTATAAGAGCAATACATAGTTAAGATTCATCTCATCTTAATGCTATTGAATATCTATTTTGTCTTAAATAGAGCTGTCAAGGAGCATTTTGACTACAAAATGTCTGAGCCTTGTAAAAAACTTCCAGGGCTAATCTAAAGAAAATTGTCAAGAATACAAGGAGCAGGTCCATTTTGCCCCTGGGACTACAGTGAGGTGACAGCAAGGCTGGGCAATGCTTAAGGAGCTTGCCTGATGGAGGTAGGTTAAGCCTTTCATGCTTCCTACTTCTATTTACTACAGAAAAGAGAGGAATGAGTTTCAAACAAATGGGTGGAGGAAACTGTAAGGAAGCTCATGAAACAGGTCTAGTTTATTCCTTTTCTTTTATCTGGGAGAAGTAGGTCCAGAGTTGCTTGTCATAGACCCTACCTGGGGGAGGCAGCACAGTTCACAATTCCCTAAGTGCTACCTTCCTGCCCTGTGGTTATCTGAGAAAAGCAGAATATCTAATCCAAGCTGGCCAACTCCCATCCTCTCTACTAGAATTTGACCCTTGAATGCAGAAAAGCAGCAGCTCAGTGAGTTAAATGCCAGTGAACTTTCTCCAGGCGCAGATGCCCAAGCCACTTGCTTCCCATCTTCCTAAACTCGGTGTTCACAGCGTTCTCTGAATGGCAAGATATTTTAATGTCCTTTAAAAAAGAAACATTGACAACCTTAACTTATGTTACTTATATCAAAAGAACCTGAATTACTATCCTCCCTAAGTGAGTAATCTGTCATCTTTCTTTTTTTAACTTTTTGTTCTACTTCTGTGAAAAATGCCATTGGTAATTTGATAGGGATTGCATTGAATCTGTAGATTGCCTTGGGTAGTATGGTCATTTTAACAGCATTGTTTCTTCCAATCCACGAACAAGGTTTATCTTTCCATCTGTTTGTGTCATCTTCAATTTCTTTCATCAGTTTTTGGAGTACAGGACTTTTGCCTCCTTAGTTAGGTTTATTCCTAGGTATTTTATTCTTTTTGATGTGATGATAAATGGGATTGTTTCCTTATTTTCTGTCTTTTAAAGCTGTGTCTTGCAGGACCCTGCCATATTCCATTCCATTTTTATCAGAGACATCTTTTCCATAAAGCAGATCTTGATCATTTGGGGTCTCTAGTTATACCACTTCAGTGACCACTCATTAGATAAAAAATTAAAGTTATATTTTTGATGAACATGATTTGAGATTGCTATATTTCTTTTATTACATATTTAAACTTCTACCTCCTGCTATCCCTATCCCACCCCCATGAACATACGTGACAATTCGGTTTACTTAGTTTTTGTTAACTTTGCAAAGCAAGTGATTAGGAACCAGGACTGGAGAAATAAATAAACACGTCCCTTGCCTCAATGGAGCTTAAAGTTTAAATAAGAGAATTTACATGATCCATATGAGAGATGGATGAGTATGGTAAAAGAGAAATAAATGTGAGAAGTAAAAATAAAATACTAAAGTTCAGGAAAAGAAAAGAATGTGTTAAGACAGTTATCTGGAAGAGTGGGGCCATCAGAGTTGGGTAGAATTGTAACAGACAGAGATGGAGGGACATTTCACAGAAAATCCCACAGGGAGAGGCATGAGGGCAGTAGCCACCTGGTTTGTACAAATCTCTGATGACTTTACTTTTAGATGTCCTTCTGTCTCTCTCCCCCAACAGGTAAGTGATTCTCCTACAAGGTGCTCCCTAGGGGTTTTTTATCAAGTCTTGGCCAGAATTTATGCCAATGGCCCTCATGATCTGCTGCTGGTAGCAAACTGTTCCCCCTTCTCTCTTATATTTCCATGACCTCACCCTTTTACATCGTCTATTTTTTCCCTCTTGTACCTGGAGTTAGTGCTCCAACACACATGCAACACACTCTGTTGGCTAAGTGTCCTGTATCCCCTCACTTCTGTTTTGGGTTGAGATGCATTTGAATGCAATAACTTTTTCTACATTTATCTCAACATGCCTTTATTACAGAACTATAATGAGCTTGAGGCTTGGGGAATATCAGTTCCAGAATGCACATGGAAAAATGGCTGCAGTTCACTCTCAGCACAATCATAGGTGTGTTTGTTCTCAAGGTACAGAAGTCCTACAGAGGAGGGACCCCCTTGGCTCCCTGTGGTGAGTCAACCTCTGAGTCTTTATGGCCTCATAATGCTTTAGTAGTGCTCTGTGAGGGCATATTAAGTGGTCAACCACCAAGTCTGGAAGTAGGGCCTGGAGCTGGTAATACTGGCTGTTGACACCCAAGCCAGGCCTTGAAGATGCAATGGCTGGGGGGAGCTTCTGAGAACCTCCCCTTTCTGCAGCTTCTTCCTGGGATGTGAGATTTGGAGCTCTTTGAGCTGTGTCTGAGTCAACAACTCATTATCCACAAAAGCAAGGTCACTCAGAAACCCCAGCAGGTAGAAATGAACAGGAACTCTGTTAGAGTAATTTAGCATCCTTGACTTGAAATAACCTTCTCTATTTAAATGATCAAATAAATCATGACATCTCTCTCAGATGAACTTCTCTCTCCCCCAAAACACCAAATTGGCTTTATTTTTAGTTGAATATCTACTACATTCCCTTATATTTAACTACAGTTTTTTCTCACTGCAATTTGACTTCCCCTCTTTACTACAAATATATGGGCCATATGAGCTACCTAGTCACATGAAGTAAACTTAGCTCTTTCAGATCTGCATTCAATATATCTCTTACCATTATTTTAAATTATGGGATATTTAAACGAACCCCAAAATAGTGCTAGCATGTTAACACTTTGGATCTTCTAAAATTCACAAAACATTGCAGATATAGCTAAAAACTGATTCCCCATCTCTTCTGTTTTCAATTTTTTGTGTGTCATTTTGGTAATCTAAATCTTTGTAACTACTTTTATAGCTTTCCCAGACACTGAAACTTTTTGTGTCTCTTTCAATATAGTAACTAGGTTCATTCTAGTAATAATCTTCACTTTCTATTATTTTCTCTTTTTTAATTGAAGTATAATATAATTGATCTACAATGTTGTGTTAGTTTCTGGTGTACAGCAAAGTGATTCAGTTATATATATACATATATATATATATATATTCTTTTTCATATTCTTTTCCATCATGGTTTATTACAGGATATTGAATATACTTCCCTGTGCTATACAGTAGGACCTTCTATTATTTTCTTGTTTGCAAGTCATTTACAAAATAAGTTGCAAATGATTTACTAATAATATTTAATTTTGTTCCAAGAACCTACTAGTTTATATTTCTTCAAGTCTAAAAAACAATAAAAGAACATTTTAAATGTAGCACTTTTTAAAATTAAAACATATATATTTAAAGTAATTTCTTTATTTTCCTCAAATATATTTTTCTAACCTGTTCTTAGAAAAGAAAACTTTTTCTTACATGTAGAAACTACATAAGAGAATCCACTTAAATTTTACAAGGTCAATGTATTCAGAATAATAACTCCCATCTTGAATTTGTAAGAGCTATAATAACCTTTTAAATTAGAGTTCTGATGAGTTTTTAATGAAAACAACAAAGCCCTAATTACTGCAGAAAGTACAGATTAAGGATTAAATAATGGTTCTCTAAAGTCTTCAACAGCTGGCTGTTATTTATTGATTTCTTATGCCTTGTGTTCCAGGCTGATGCCTGCCAGGAGGACACAGGCTTCTGGCTGCTGCCCCATCACAGGAGCAGGAAGGTTCCTTAGGTCAACTGCAGTGAGAGTCATCTGCTTGGGCTGACAGATTGACAGAAGGAAACTACTTCCTAAAGTGGGCATAATAATTCTTATTATTCCAGGCAGCTAAATGGGGAATTATAGGAACAGAATTAGTTTAGATGTCCTTGGTAGCCTAGATCTGTTTCATTGTACAAGAAAGAGGAACAGGGAGGAAAAGAAAAATAATCTATTTGAAGAAGGAAAACATAAACTAAAGAGAGGAAAGGGCAGGATGAGAGAAAGAGAAAGAAAGAAAAGAGCATGTGATGCGATGGTGTCGCCTCTCAGCACCCAGCCTTTATGGTTAAAACCGCTACCCCTGCCCGTATGCATAGGGCTACAATGTTCCTAGATGGCTTCCCAATAGCCACATGTGCTTAAACCAAGGTGAGGTCAGACCGGAGCTGGCCAGTCTTATTACCCCTTCCTTTGAAGTTTGCTTTCCACAAAGGCTGAGTATGCAGAGTGTTCTTCTAAGATATTTCTAAACCAGAGGAGAGCAAGAAAAGATGCCTTTCTGGTAGTGGAAGCTGGAAGATGTAAAACTCAGAGCTTGCAAGAGGCAAGACTCCTACCACAGGGCAGAGACTGAACTTCAGGAGGGAGGGACTGAAAGATTGTGTGGAGAACCTTGCTTCCTGCTGCCCCTGAAGCTCAGCTGGGTCTTCCCATTCCCACTGTACAGCAGGATTTCCCATTTGCCTGTACTAATTTGAGTTGGTTTAACTTTGGAAATCATAAATGCCACAGCATGAAAGTAGAAATGAAAGAGAAAAAAAATAGACAAGAGAGGTTAGGAGAAGACATATAATGAAGGAATGGAGTAAAAAAAAAAAAATAGGCATGCACTACAGGTTTTCTCCCCTGTTGGCTTTCATGAAGTATGTGATCATTTTGGGGAGACCCCATGGCCAGGAGTTGAGAGCAGCCCCCAGCTAACAGCCAGGAAGAAGCTGGGGCCCTCAGCCCCACAGCACAAGGAAATAAATTCTACCAGTAGCCTGATTGAATTTGGCAACAGATCCTTCCCTATTCGGTCTTCCAGATGAGAACCCAGACCTGGCTGACACTTTCACTGAAGTCTTGCAAAGGACACAGATAAATCTGACCTACAGAAGCTACTAGCTAGTAAATATACGTTATCAAGCAGCAATAGATAATGCAGATTTGGTACCTGGACATGTTATCTTGCTGTAACAACTACCTAAAAATGTGAGAGTGACCGTGGATGCAGACAGAAGGAGGAGGATGAAAGAATTTTAAGGAGCGTGAGATAACAGCTAAATTGCCTGGAATAGACTGTTAGTAGAAATTTGGGAATTGAGGATGCTGTTGGTGAGGGCTCAAAAGGAAGTGAAGAGAATGTTACTGGAGTCTGAAAGAAGTGGGATTCTTGTTATGTAGTTTCAAGAGCTTGCAGTAACTGTCTCTTGCAGTTATTTAAGAAGTAGAACTTATAAATGATGAACTTGCTTCTATAGCTAAGGAGATTTCCAAGAAAAGATGTAGGTTCCTTCTGGTGTGTTCTTGCTATTTACAATAAAATGTGAGAGGAGAGAGATAAATTAATTGGGAGAAGAACTATTTTAAAAAAGGAGCCAAGTTTTGATGATTTTGAAAATCCTCCAGACGGCATAGCAAAAAAGCCAATTTTTTACAATACTTTACAATTTTTTACAATACTTTACAATTTTTTACAATACATTTGAGCAATACTCAAATGCTCAGAGTATTCAAAAAGCCTTTCAGGTGTCCTCAGATCCTCTCAGTTACACCAGAGGCCTCTAAAAACCTAAAGTATATTGTCCCTCAGCCTTCAGAGCAGAAACAAGAGGTAAAGAAGGACTTATCTAAAAAACACATGAGGGCTTTTATCTACAGATGTGAGCCCCAGGGAAGTCCATGGGAGACCCACAAGTTCTTTTTTTTTTCTTTTCTTTTTTTTTTTTAAATATTTATTTATTTATTTATGGCTGTGTTGGGTCTTCGTTTCTGTGCGAGGGCTTTCTCTAGTTGTGGCAAGTGGGGACCACTCTTCATCGCAGTGCGCGGGCCTCTCACTATCGCGGCCTCTCTTGTTGCGGAGCACAGGCTCCAGACGCGCAGGCTCAGTAATTGTGGCTCACGGGCCCAGCCGCTCCGCGGCATGTGGGATCTTCCCAGACCAGGGCTCAAACCCGTGTCCCCTGCATTGGCAGGCAGATTCTCAACCACTGCGCCACCAGGGAAGCCCTTTTTTTTTTTCTTGTTGGTCAATTTATTTATATTTTTAAATTGAAGTTGATTTACAATGCTGTGTTAATTTCTGCTGTACAGTAAAGTGACTCAGTTATACATATATATTCCTTTTTATATTCTTTTCCATTATGATTTATCATAGGATATTGCATATGGTTCCCTGTGCTATACAGTAGGACCTTGTTGTTTATCCATTCTATATATACTACTTTGCATCTGCTAATCCCAAACTCCCAATCCATCCCTCCTCCACCTCTCCTACCCCTTGGCAACCACAAGTCTGTTTTCTATTCCGTGACTGTTTCTGTTTCATAGATAAGTTAATCTGTGTCGTATCTTAGATTCCACATATAAGTGATATCATATAGTATTTGTCTTTCTCTTTCTGACTTACTTCACTTAGTATGATAATCTCTAGGTCCATTCATGTAAGTGCAAATGGCATTATTTCATTATTTTTATGGCTGTGCAATATTGCATCATATATATATACCACATCTTCTTTATCCATTCATCTGTTGATAGACATTTAGGTTGCTTCCAGGTCTTGGCTATTGTAAATAGTGCTGATATGAATATAGGGGTGCATGTATCTTTTCGAATTATAGTTTTGTCTGGATATATGCCCAGGAGTGGGATTGCTGGATCATATGGCAACTCTATTTTTAGTTTTTTGATGAACCTCTATACTCTTTTCCATACTGGCTGTACCAATTTACATTCCCATCAACAGTATAGGAGGGCTCCCTTTTCTCCATACCCTCTCTGGAATTTGTTATTTGCAGACTTTTTAATGATGGCGACTCTGACCAGTATGAGGTGGTACCTCACTGAAGCTATGATCTGCATTTCTCTAATAATTAATGATGTTGAGAATCTTTTCATGTGCCTATTGGCCATCTGTATGTCTACTCTGGAGAAATGAGACCCACAAATTCTTGCTAAAGTTATATCAGTAAAAATCTTGCCAGCTTGGACTGAAAAAGACATAGTACAAAATAAAAGGAGGTGATCAAAACGCTAAAATTCTACTGGCAGGAAACAGGCTGCTAAAACTTATGGCCCCAGAAGGTTTGTCTAGCACTGCTAGGCTGGATTTCTGAGTCACCTTTTATCCTATTGCTACTTCTGAACATTTGGCCTTATTAGACAAGTAGTTCTTTAGATGAACAAACAACAAGCAGAAACACAGTTACCCACGTCTCGCACACATCTGCCGTTTCTCTTAGTGTGAACAGTAGTTCTATAGTGTTTGAATAATGACATGAATGATGCTTAACCGAGGTTACTTACCATGCACTTCATAAGAGTATGTGCCGGAGGTAATGCTGTTGCCTGAAATGTAATAGATAGTAAAGTTTCTTGAGTAATTAAGAAAAAATTACACACTCTTATTTAATAACAGGGTCTTTCTTCTGAACATAGCATTCGTAAGTGGAGATTTCATACATGCTTTACATTAATTGCTTTAATCGCAGTTAGTGTAAAACATTTATTAATAAGTAACAGAGGCTAAACTACAATCCATATGCACAACTGACTTTCAGTGATTGGTAGGTTAGGTCCACAGCCCCTGATCTGAAGTACTTGGTGCCAAATGAGATTCATACTTCAGGGTTTTTCATGTGTTCGAATGGTCACATCATGTATATGCACATATTGATTGCTAGGTGGTAATCACATACATTATGATTTCTGCAAAAACTTATGAGTATTTATATTCAACAGGATAAAAACTTTATAAATATCATCAAGCAAGTTAGGCTTTACTGTTTATTGAGTTCAGGTCCAGCCAGGTTTTTACATCATGACAGGCCTTGTTTCTTTTAGAATATTTTGTAATTCAGAATTGCAGATAAGGGATGTGTACCTTTAATAATAGTCATCATTAACATGGATGGTGGATAGACCCAGACAGACAAATACTAAAGTCATTTACAAAAATAGGATAAGGAGAGCATCGGGGAAACATATAAAGCTGGAGAATGAGCTTTTAATGTGTTCTTATTATAAAAGTGAAAAAAGTAGGCCTCCTACAAGAGAACTCCATTCTCCTGGGGGAAGGAGATTAATGCAATGAAGCTAAAAGCAGGTGGCTCCGTTGCAACTTAAATCTGTCATAGGAAAGAAGGTGGAGGAGGATGATCTCATTTTGGTCTCTGTAGTGAAAACATAATACCAACTGCAAGACAGAACGGTCACATAAGGCAATTGGATTATCCTATATGTCATTTAAACAGTATTTTTAGATCGAGTGACACGTGTTTGGAGAGGGAAAAATATATATAAGAAACATACAAATATGATATTATAGGTTGAATTGTGTCCCCAAAATATATGTTGAAGTCCTAACTTCAGAACGTGACCTTATTTAGAAATAGGGTCACTGTAAAGCAATTAAAGATGAGGTCATACAGAATACAGTAAACCTTTAATTCTATATGACTGGTGTCTTTTTTTTTTTTTGGCCACGGCCACGCGGCATGTGGGATCTCAGTTCCCCGACCAGGGATTGAACCCGTGCCCCCTGCAGTGGAAGTGTGGAGTCTTAACCACTGGACCGCCAGGGAAGTCCTTGACTGGTGTCTTTAAGATAAGAAGAGTAGCAACACAGGCAGAGATACACAGAGGAGAAGACAACACGAAGACAGAGGCAGTGGCTGGAGTGAAGCATCGATAAGCCGAGGAATGCCCACGATTGCTGGCAATCAGCAAAAGCTAGGAGGAGGCAAGGAAAGAGTCCCCCTCTGGAGCCTTCAGAGAGAGCCAACACCTTCATTTTAGACTTCTGGCCTCCAGAACTATGGGAGAATAAATTTCTGTTGTTTTAATCCACCCAAGTTTGTGGTAACTTGTTACAGCAGTCCTAGGAAATAAATACATATGTTGATGAGGCTTATAAAGGTATATTACTTTCACTATTTAAGAATACTAATATTTTCAGTAGTACGAATAAATATCCTAACTCATGTTAACCTCAACCACTTTTATCTAACATTAATGCTCCAGGAAAAGGCAGAATTTATAAGTAATTTATTCTGTAAATTATTTACAGAATGTAGGGGACCAGTAAATATCTGGCTGTCCTTTTGAAAGAAATAGTTAGTATAACATTAGCAATTATCCACTAGAGAGATTTACTTCAGTAAAATAAAAATGGTCGTGGTGAGAAAATGTTAACCAAGAAACCTATCTAGATGAGAATCTGATGACAAACCTGGTTCCGTTCACATTTCTAAGACTATGTTCCTAGAATTCAACTGCAAACCTACTAAATAAATAAATAGAGTGATGCTTCCAAGAAGGGCTTGAACAGAGATGCTGGTGTAGCTTTCCAAGAAATTCTCTCAAATATTTTCAGAAAACTGTGATGATCCAAAAATGAAAGCCTTTGTCCCTGCAATTTACAACTTTCACTGTATTTATGCTTTTCATCATCTTGTAGTTCTCTTCTAATGGAATGTTCCACCCCAGTCTCCAAGGTCATCTCACTGTTTCCTGTGCTTTCAGTATTCATGCTTTTGTTCATCTTATTCCTGCTTCCAGAAACATTCTCCTTACCTCTTCAACCTGTTGATAACATGAGGCTTTCTTCACGGCCCATCTCAGGCCTACATCATGACTATCTCAGCCTGCAGTACTCTCTGTATTTTGTGAACTCCTAAATTCCTGTGCCTCATATTTGAACAATCATCAGGGTAATTTTCTGACTATTTTCTATACAGGGTTCTGTATTTTTTAATGGGCAATAGCATTAACATCTTACAAAATTTTCTCCAGTGACTATTTGCCAGTGATGGATGCAGGAGATGTGAAGATAGAGCTATTCCCTAAAGGAGTTCAAAATATAGAGAAACACTCATTGTTTTTCCTTCAAGTACCACTGACCATGTGCAAACCAGGGGCTCTGGAAATGCAGAATTGGGAGGAATGACTTTCAGTCTGGGTGATCAAAAATGCATCCTGTGAGAGCTCTGAAGAGTCTAGATCCAGAGTCATACACATGACTTATTAGGATCAGGAGAGATGCCCCTGTTCAGGGATGCCAGACTGTACCAACTTTGGTACCCCATTAACACTGGGATGTCAATAAGCTATCCTCCCCAACCACTAGGGTTCCCAATTGCTTTGAGGATGTCACACAACCTTTGTACCCTTGCCTATCTTTATTAAACCATTCTTCATTAAACTTTAAAATGCTGAATCTATTTAAAAAAATGCATCCTGGGAGAGAGTACGCTTGACTCATTCATTCATTATATAAACACTTACTGGTGTCCAACCTGCCCCCGGCTTGTTCCGCTCAGGAGGCACATGGGGAAAGGCAGCGTGGGCAAAGGCCACACTCTAATAGGGGGAGTGGCTAACTGAGAGTGAAAACAATTTTACAGTTAGCAACTGCTCTCATTTTATTGTTTGGGAGGAATAAGAATTTTATTTGTGATGTTATGTTTTTTCCCTGAGCACTGGCCCTTTCAATGTAAGCAAAGGGTAGATGACAATGTGTGGATATGGTGCTTTCTTAGACCTGTGTAACCAGAACATGGGAATTTCATGATCACTATCATTTAGAATTTGTGGGGGGGAGTCATGTTAGAATGTTTATAACATTCCTTTATTCCAGCATCTCTTTTGATAGGAACTCTGGCCACACATTTTTAATATTGTTAATCAGAGCAGAGCAAGATATTTAACTATGTACTTATTAAATGTGTAATAAATACCTTTATAAATATCCAAAAAAGTTAAGCCAAAGGAAAAGCTACTTTCCTCAAAGAGACATGACAATTCATGTAATTAGAAACAGAAACTGTATCACTGCTGCAAGATAACACAAAGTGGTTAAGACTCCAATGAATCCCAATGTGTTCCACAGCCTGTAGATTCCTTCACATAACCAAACAGCAAAGGGCTACATAGGACTTTTCCTCCCAGGGAAGTGCTGTGCCCCTCCACATGCTTGTTCATGTACTATACATTTAAACATCCAGCATCACAGAATTCCCAGATTAAATCAGGAAGTGAAAGAATAAACAAATTTTACTAATGTGAAGCAATGCAGACATCATGACAAACTGCTGTGTAACTGAAAAACATAAAAATAAAAATAGATAATGACTTTTAAAATTTTCTTAGACTTCCACACTAAATTCCCATTCAGAAATTGCTTTACCTTTGTTCCCCTCCTAAATTGTACTTGTGCAATATATTTTGAAGTGCAATATGCACCTTGCTGTCTCTTAGGAATATTTTCAATTTAAGTTGGTGGATTTAGTTTCTCTACTTGATATAATAGGTTTAAAATGACATGTGTGGGTTTTTTATAGTATTTTTTTATTTAATTTATTTTTTTTATTGAAGTATAGTTAAGTTACAATGTTGTGTTAGTTTCAGGTATACAGCAAAGTGATTCAGTGATACATATGTGTGTGTGTGTATATATACATATATATTCAGATTCTTTTCCTTTATAGGTTAGTACAAAATATGGAGTATGGTTCCCTGTGCTATACAGTAGGTCCTTGTCGGTTATCTATTTTATATATTGTAGTATGTATATGTTAATCCCAAACTCCTACTTTATCCCTCTCCACCCACTTTCCACTTTGGTAACCATAAGTTTGTTTTCTATGTCTGTGGGTCTATTTCTGTTTTGCATTTAAGTTCATTTGTATCATTTTTTTAGATTCCACATATAAATCATATGATATTTGTCTTTCTCTCTCTGGCACTTCACTTAGTATGACAATCTCTAGGTCCATCCATGTTGCTGCAAATGGCAATGTTTCATTCTTTTTTATGGCTGAGTAATATTCCATTGTGTGTGTGTGTGTGTGTGTGTGTGTGTGTGTGTGTGTGTGTGTATATACCACATCTTCTTTATCCATTCATCTGCCAATGGACACTTAGGTTGCTTCCATGTCTTGGCTATTGTAAATAGTGCTGCAATGTGATTTTTTCAATAGAGGAATATACCCAGATGCTGTCTTCTCCTCAGTATTACTTCCAGTTCCTCTAGCCATCACTGGACATCAGGAACTGGCTGATCATCCTGAACTAGAAAGAAGAAGGCAGGAACTATTCAAAATACTCTTGCTAAGTGTTTTACAAAAAATATAAAACACTCTAATTCTCAATGTTTCCAATGTTTTAAATTACAGTATGCTAAATAAATACAGTTTTCATCTGGCATAGCTGTGTAAACAACCAGTTTGACTATGTGACCAGATTAACATAAAAAATCTCACTAGAGATTCTGCTTGAACTTTCTCAAATCCAAGAGTCGTTGCACAGATTTGGTGGTTCAATCAGAGACAAACATGTCTGTGTGCAAATAAGAACCCTGAGGAGCTTGTGCCTGGACATGTTTCAACCCTCAGTGCTTTCCTAACCTATTTTTCTCTTGGTGCCCTGTATTCTTTTGCTTTAAATTAAAAATGTACACGAGTATGCTTAATGGAGTCCTGTGTGTCCTTTCAAATAAAAAAAGTTGTGAAATCTTCTCACTTACCAAATACATATGCCACATTGCAAGAGACATTATTATGACTCCAAAATTTAGAATGTGACTTGAGATAGCATTCCCAAAGTAAACTTCTCCAAATATAATTATGCATATTTCTGGTGCCATATATTCAACAATATGAAAGTAAAGCTATTGAAAAGAAATGAGAGAATGAAAAAAGAGAAAAGAGAAAACTCATCTCTCCATTAAAATGCTTCTTAGACTAATGCTGCTCACTAAATCTATTGAATTAGAAGACAGCAACATTTTCTGATTTTAACATCTTTCTCTTTCAAACAACTTTGTGCTGGGAAAATATATGACTGGATGGCTCCAATTACATAATTTCAGAATATATTCTAAAGTATTTTAAAATGCATTGAAGTCTATTAAATTCAGTAAGTATTTATGGGGTATTTATAGGGTATTATTAAGGAACGAGGCCATCTCCAGCCTATGTCATCAAATATCACCATAAAAAATGCTTTGTATTTAATACAAGCACCAGAGAATCAGAGTGTGAATAAAATGCTTACAATATTTTTAAGAAGGGGCTCTGGTAAGAGACAGAGAGACATGTATGGGAGCTTGAAATTTAACTCTCACTTGATGCCACAGCAGAGAATTGAGATTGAGGATCATTGTTCATCTTGACCTGCATGACCTTGGGCGAGTCAATGACTCCCTCTGTTACTCGGGGTCCTCATTCAGACTATGCATGGCTTGCAAATCTCTAACCTCTATTCTTGCTCGATGAGTCCAATACATCATTTAATCACTGCCTTACTTTGCTCAGCAAAGCTCTCTTTATCTTCATTGAATCTCTTGACTTCTTAGACATGGACCTTTCTTTGTCATCAGAGCTCTGAGAAAGTATATCAATTAGTAAAAATTTTAAGAAAAGATGATATCAAGTATCTTAGTGAGCTTTCCTCGGTTCTATTGTCATTCATTTATTGCTAGATTTATCAATCAATATATGATTAAACTCATTCAGTTTAAAAAATAGCATTTACAAAAAGTTCAATTTCAAAAAATCAAATGTGTTATATAGGAAGTGCCAAATGGTTTTAATTCAGCATTCCTAAACTTCCATTAAACTATTTTTGTTAAGATGTCAGTATTTCAGGAAAAATTTTGTTGTTTCTGACCCTATTTTGCAAATGAGGTAAAGGTTTGATTCCAACTTTTAAGTTGTCTTTCAAACACTTTAGTGTCCAATATGAAGGTCTAGCATACTTATCTCAAATTTTATATTCTAAAAGGATGATTTATAAATAAAATAAATTGGATCTGCTCTTCCATTGCCATCTATTGGCAATTAACTTTAATAGGAAATCAATGAATTTCCTGGTGGAAGAATGGACCCCATCACTTTATTCTTTATTGTGCATTCAGTTTTGAAGCCTTTACATCTCCTCCAAGATAGGACTTGTAGGGTTGCGCTTGAATTCACAAAATGCATGAGAACCATTATCAATTCCCTAGAAATAATCAACTGATACACACATTCAGACTATAGTGGTTACACTTTTTTTTTTTAATTTTAAAAATACTTTCCACAGGCTTCCTTGGTGGTGCAGTGGCTAAGAATCCACCTGCCAATGCAGGGGACACGGGTTCGATCCCTGGCCCGGGAAGATCCCACATGCCGCGGAGCAACTAAGCCCATGCACAACAACAACTGAGCCTGCTCTCTAGAGCCCACGAGCCACAACTACTGAGCCTGTTAGCCACAACTACTGAAGACTGTGCACCTAGAGCCTGTGCTCTGCAACAAGAGAAGCCACCGCAATGAGAAGCCCGCACACCACAATGAAGAGTAGCCCCCGCTCACCGCAACCAGAGAAAGCCCAAGTACAGCAATGAAGACCCAACACAGCCAAAAATAAATAAATAAGTAATTAATTAAATTTTTTAAAAAATGCTTTCCACACAAAATAACAAGTTGAGTTGAAATATATTACAAATCATCTTTGTTTTGATTTTTAAAATTAAAGATTCTTTCCAAAAGACAATTTTAGAAAATACAATATTAAAATATATAAGCACTTTATAATAAATAAACACTTGAAAATTGTTTAATAAGTAGATGTTATTTCATTGCGAGCATTTAGGGTCATTAAAGTTATACTCAAAGTCTTCCAAATCAATCACTGAATTAAATAGAACAAATTATTCAAAATCAATAATTTGTGAGTTTTGTTTAGAGAGTCTCTAAAGTTGTAACTCTGTTTTCTATTATTTGTCAGTTTATACTTATAGTAGGCTTTGCTCTTCGTGTCCACAACACCTATGAAGATTTTGTGGAATTGACACCAACCTCAACTTCATAGTCCATTCCAGACAAGCTTAAGCTGACTGTCATCACCATTGCCCTGGTGATTTAATCATGAATAGGTATGTAGCCTAAATAGGTCCAATCAGAGTAATGACTTGGAGCTTGTTTAACGCTTCAGTAAAACAGTGCTCTTTTTCTCCTTGTTTAGTCCAGTGTATGGCTGAGTGGAACTGCCATGGCCCTTCTCTACCAGGAGGGACATCTGGAAAAAGAAACCAGAACATGCAGGAGAGAGTGCTGAGGGATGGAGCTGGAGCTGCTCAGTGTCTGCAATTTGACGAAGTCCATAACTATAGACTTGCACTAGTTTGTAAGTTCTCTTTATTTTTTACCATTTCATACATTATGAATTTGATAGGTTTTTGACAGCTGAATTGAAATATCAACCAATTTTTAGTATATTGTTCTTAATGGGAAAAATTGATTGTTAGTTTAGAAACCATTAATGGTTTAAAAATTTTGAGTAAAGAGCCATTTCAAAGTTTTATATGTAGACTTGGAAGTAGTAAGTAATGTGTCTAAAGAAGTATCTGCTTTCTTTTTTCATTCTAAATCTGACTTCCCCCACCTGCCCTTTTAAAAAATCTTTTGTGCTAATATCATTGGCTGTCAAGTAAATGCTGAAAAAAAAGATGCCTGAAAGAAATATTTACACATAGTTTCATCTTTATTTTAATGTCATAATACGTATACATGAAATCCATTAGGACAAAGACTTTTGCATTTTTATCTTTGCATTTCTGGTATCCAACAAAATTCATACTGTAGGCTAAATAAATGCCTTTTGAATAAATAAAGGAAAGACATAGTGCCTAAATATTGCATTGCTTTGTTTTCATAAAAAGACAATATAGTACAGTGGTTAAAAACATGGGCTTTATGGTCAGATGGACCTGAATTCAAGTCTGGTTGTGCCAATCTCTACCTGAGTCATTTAGAGATGTTACATGCACCTAATCTCTATAAGGGGAATAGTTACAGGTCCTTCCTCAGAAAGCCCTCCCGACACTTCATACTGATTCTCTATATTTTCTCTGGACAAATGCTTTTGGGACTTAAGAGCAACGTTGCTTAGTATTTTCTCAACTTTACCCTTTAGAGATCACATTTTCAGGTAAAAATATATCTAAAAATAAAGACCAAATAGAAATAAAAATCTCTAAGTATCAAGAGCTCTGCCACCATAAATTTAAAAACCTATCAAAGGAATTGGCATTTTGTGATTACTTGGTTTTCTCTATATTTAAATCAGTGAAAGGATGAGATGGAATCAATTATGTTATGCACTGAAGATTGTAGTTAAGCTTGGAAATATTAAACCAATTAATACACTTTCAGGACAAAATTAACCTGTTTCCTAAATTTATGGATCTTATATAATATAAATTACATATAATCTGTCATAGGACCCAATCCAATAAGTACCCTTGAAGGCTGCTGATCTAGTATTTAATTCTGGCAGAGCTGTTATCAGGAAGATCTCTCAGATCATAAAGTTGGTTTTACAACTTTATAAATTCTATGCCTGCCAAGTATGAGGATGAGGCTGGTAGAAAAAATAGATTCTGATCAATGCATATGGATTTTCTTTAATTTATTTTTTCCTTTTCTAGCAGTCTAAAGACACATTCACTGAACACACAACAAAAATCATTTTCATATTTCCTGGTGATCTAGTTCTGTTCAATGCAGTCAGGGATGGGATATCCACTTACCCCAGTCACGTAAAGTAATTTCTTAATGTGAGTCACCCTTTCCCCTTCCTGGTGTATCTATAAAGTTAACATTATCCCCTTTTTTCAATAAGATACATAGTCAAATTTTAAAAATAGGGTATAGAAAAGTAGATTTTTTTCTTTTAAAAAATCAGCATTTATTTTTGTAGGCTGATGTTCTGATATTTCAGCTGGTCTCACCCTCACATAATGTTCTACTCCCTTTCATGTTTCACGCAGATGCCTGGGTTGTCGCTCTGAATCACAGATCTGATCCCCCTGTGCTGATGCTCAGAAACCTCTGAAGCCTCCCAGTTCACCCCATTCCTGGCCAAGACCTGGCCTACTTAACAGTAATGTCTCATAATGTTCCCATCTTGTCACAACCCCTGGCATCTTCTCCATCCCTCCCTTCCCTGATATCCTGCCTATGACCAAGGGTTTACCCTCCACCTTTCCTCTTCCGAGATAAAATTCATCCTGTGGTTTTGGGGAAGTGGAGGCTTATTTCCCATGAGTTTCTCTATTCACCCACTTTGTAGATGTTTTTCTCGCTCACTCTCAGCTCTCCCTTGGGTATCTTTTTACTTTATTTTGCAACCAGGAGATCCAGGATTACTGCTTCCTCAGACCAGTGTGGCTACAGCACTTTACAATCTCATTCTTCAATTCCACTTGAAAAGCAACACCAGAGTAAAGATGAGTGATTGCAACATATGTCATTGATGCTGTGGGGTTGGATATCTAAGAGGAATTATGATGCAATGAACAAAGCGGGAAACTGGATATAAACATGACCAGTTCAAGATTTCACATAGGGACAAATGATCAAAACCATCCCATGATGTTCCCTACTGCCAGTCTTGCTCTTCTGCCCGAGTCACTGATTTCCTGCCCCTGAGAGTCAAACCTCCACAGTCCACCTCTTCATGCATCTTTAGGAAAACCTAAACCTCTTAATACAGGCATTGGTCTCGGCGTAGAATATGCCTCTTCCTCCTACCATGACAGTTCACTGGACACATTAATTCTCCAGCTGTGTCCTCCTGCAGTCTGAGCTTTCTACCCTAATACTGTTCCAGAGCTGTGCTTCCCAGAATATCTCAGGGTTGAACTGTCCAAGTCAAGAAGGAAAGTCCAGGGAGGGCTCTGACACTCTGCGCCGGGTCCCCTTTGAGTTCTTACAAAGGATGTGCCCTTGCACTCTTCCCGCAGTGTTCTAGTCTCCTGTGGATCACTCTGGAAAGGACACACACACACACACAGATGTGCATACTGCACACATGCAGACATGTACCTCACACACACAGACATGCACATTATACATGTACATGTAGACGTGCAGATTACACACATGCAGACATACACGTTATACACATTCATTCTTCTAGCAAACTGTTACTGAACCAGATATGAAGAATACAATAATGAGCAAAAAGTGCTCATTTTCCTAATGGAGCTTACGATCAAGTGACGGAGACAACAAATCATTATGAAATAAAATCTCTATTTACACTTTGTGATAATTGAAATAAAGGCTTAGAGCTCAAAAAATGCCCAACAGGGGCACCTGCCAGGGCAAGGGTGAGAAAATTTTAGAAGTGCTCTTGGAGGGATGAGGAAAGCTAAATAGTTAGTGAATGAGAGGAGGGAAGGGACATTTCAGGAAGAGGGAACAGCACATGCAAAGACCCAGTGACATGAGGAAGTATTTCTTAAGCTCTGAAAATTGGTTCTGAAGGAAAGACCAGGAGACAAACCTCATCCCCTACAAAAAAAAAGTAATGTAAAATATATGTACCAGTGATGGTGAGTCAAGAAAATCACATTCATATATAAAATCCTGTCTATTTTTTTATCTTGACTTTACTAGACTTGAAAAACTGCACATTTTTGTTCCATTTGAAAAACTCTCATTCAATGTTTAAGTAACTCTGGCCTGCAATGGCCAGAGTCATTGCTCTGCTGTTTTTCTTTGATCACATGAACTGTATTGCATTTGGCTTAATGCAGACACGTAACAGATTGATGGCATGCTCTAGCTTTAACCTTCTTAAATTCTGAAAAAGAGCACATCCTAAAATGTGTTGCTAGCCGATGAACTGGAATGTCACTTGCAGACTCACTCCCATGAAAAACCTTTAGAAACAAGTAAGTGAACAAGTAAAATTGCTCTGTGTTTTATGGCTTCCAAAGGTTCTCTCTTTTATCCAATATGATTTCTAGATGGGGCCAACAGAAAAATGTTAGACATTTGCAGTATGTTTTTTCTCTGAGCAAATAAGATGCTAGTGTTATATTATTTTTAAACTATAAATTCTTTAAAAATTTTTGTAAAAGTGATGAATGCCCAAAGTAAATAATTTAAATAAAAGAGACTATGTGGATTTGAAATAGAACATTGATTTGGGAGACACTGAGGGTTCATAGCCCTAAAACTTGCCAATCAATTACATGCGACTATGGAGGAAGAGGGTAGAGTTTTTATTCTGATTATCTCAAACCCCTAGTACCTGGTTAAAAGAATCAGACTTGGTTCCTGGTTATATCTTTGTAGCTGTGGTTATGTGCATGATTCAAAAATCTAAGGATGACTGTGAATGTCAATCAGTTACTTGGCCCAGCTCTTCCCCTCTCCTCCAGTCTCCTTTACCACTTGACCTGCCCATGAACTTGTGGGGTAGCACCAGGCTGGAGGAGACTCCTGGCTCCCTGCATGCTATCTTGTCAATTGTCAGAGTCTGTTGCTGATCCTGACCCTGACCTCCAGCTTCATATTACTTATCTAGGCCCTTGATCCCTGTAGCTTCATCTTCTAGATACCAATCCTTACTTCCTGCCTGGACCACCCTCCCCTTCTGCTTTTCTTCTGAGTCTACAAGGCTACTTCCCTTCTTACTTTATCAGGTCTTTTGTCTTAAAAACTGCTCATTCCACTGGGGTGACTTGAGTTCACTTACTCAAACCTGGAATCTTGTCCATATCCTTGGTTTCTGAGGACATCCCAGAACTTGACAGTGGCCTCATGCTCTAAATGGTGTTGTTTTCTCCCCTCTAAAATACGGTTCCCTCTGGCTGGCACCCTCTTTTGTTTACTTAGGTCTCTCAGAACTCATAGGACCAACCCTTTTTCACATCTGACATATTTGCCAGGCCTGGCCCATTGATAAGCAGTCTAGCACCTGCTCCACTTCTCAGCAGAGCTGCACTAAATTAAACCAGAACACACACCTGTTCATTATTTTCATTAGCCTGACAAGAATAAAGGGTCTTTGGTAAAACACTTCATTGCAAATTACTACTTGATGCCTTGTACGAGTTTAAGCCTATTCCCTTATCAAGTGCCTTCCTCATCAGACTTGAAGAGCAGGTGTCCAGGGCCCCCCTTGTTGTAAGGACTGACCCTGGGGCCCTAGGACAGGTCAGGCTGAGGTGATTTCCAGGAGCCCAACCCGACTGGAGTTGGCACACCTGCTGATATCTGAGCTCTGGGAAATGGGAGACAACAGAGGCAGTGTCAGAGGGGGCGCTGCAGATCAAAGTTTAGCCAGACTGTCTTCCTGAGACATCCCATAACGGGTGTTAGCGTGATATAAGGGGCAACGGAAGAGAAATCAGGCAAATCACAGGCAAGCAAGAAGGCTCATAGCAGAAGCCAGGAAACAAAGTCCTGAGACAAATTCCTCGAGTTGCAGGAAAAGGCATTTAGAATCTCTGAGACTGAGGAGTTGGTTGAGAGGAAGGGAACAGTACAAGAATCCAACAGACCCTCCCCAAATCCCATCTACATAATATGAAACTGCAAGGTTTTCACAGTGAAAATATATTTCTAAATATATTGGAGATGATCACACCCCCAGTTATGGCATATGGACCACCATTGGCCTGTGCAGGATTCTCCTTGGTTTTGTTGTATTATTTTTCCTTATCACCCCCAACTCCCAGTCTATTCGCTTCAATTTTAATTACCTTGTAAAGTGTAGATTCTTCTAACTCACCTACACACATACACACTTCTTTAGTACTTAAAGTGTGTGTGCTTTAGTGTGCAAAATATTGCATTTTGCTACTAATTTTATTCTGTTTCATACTTTTTCATTAACATTATGGTTTTTCATCTTATTTGTGTTACTGCATTATTTCTGACTGCTTTATGGTATTACAGAGCGTTCATGAATCACATTTAAAATTTCAAGCCCCCTAGTGACGCAGATGCTCCAACACTTTGCTGTCACTGATGACACTAGTCAACATTATGCAGGGTCAACATTATGGAATTGCTGAAGAATGTTGTAATATGAGCAAGACATATTTTTAACTGAGTTAGTAAAAAAGGATAATGTAAATAATCATTCTAGTCATTTTGAATATACTGCATTGGATTGTACAAGTAGAATCCAGCTATTCTGACACTATATTGCCTCTTGCACAGTAAACACTCATTAAGTGTTAAAGTGACTTGGTTTACACACATAAGGTCCTAAATCAAAGACTCAAAAGTTATCTCACCTTTATTCATGAGACATTATAATGTGATCAATAATGTTCTAGTGACCCAAGAATGTCAGTATTTTTTCTTTTAAATTTGGCATAGCTCTAAAGAGCATATGTTAACTAGATTTTAGAAACTTGGAGCATAACTGGCTTTGTTTTGAGCCTTAGAGGATACCTAGTTCACATACTTTGGTTAGATAATACATTGTTTTAGGATAAAGAAATTTATTTACTTCTAGAGGAGCCATTAATGTCTAAGAACCACAAGTCTTCAATTTAGGAGTTCAAGGAAATCTTTTCAATTTAGGATTTCCAAGGAACATAGACCCCAAATGTAATGGGTGATTAATAATGGTTTTAGAAAATGGAGTGTCCTCAGGATGCAGAAGTAGCTGAGATCATCCAGTGTCATCTGCAGGAACTGATGCTGGCCCATGGAGGGGTCCTCACAGGAACAGACACATTTCACCATGGTCCAGCGTCTCCAATCACTGCTGGAACCAAATGCTGTTAGATGTAAATCACTCCAGAGCTTGACATTTGGTATCCCAGAGACTGACTCCATTTCATGTTTTGTTTTGTTTTTGTTCTTTACAATAAATTTTCTGCCTGCGTTTAAAAATGAGGACATTTGTCATAAAAATCTAGATTTTTAGCTTCTTATAAATAAAAGAAAATAAAGAAAAGATCTGCCAAGCTTGGTGACAGTGGTTAGGAGTGAGGAGTAGCTGCCTCTGTAAGATGAAACATGAGATTTTCTATCTTGTCATATCACAAGCCCCACTCCCATTGTGTACGGAGGTTGAGCATTCTTTCTTTGTTGTATTTATCATTTACATTTTCTCACTGATGTCGCTCCCCACCACCTTCCCCTGGGAATAATATGCTCTGATGCTTAGGCTGTGTTAAAAAAAAGAGAGTGTACCATGAAGAAAGGATCATGTACAATGATTAAGTCAAGAGACTCAGGTTTGTGCATCAGAACCTCCAGTAATTAGCTCTGTGACCTCAGACAAGCTACTTCACTTCTCCAACATTGGTAATCCTTTATAAAGTAAAGGGATTGGACCTTTCAGGATTTTCCAAAACAAGCACTGCTGTTCACAAGAAACTAATAGGTACCCCATAAAAAAATGAGTGAAATTTTTCTTCTAAAATATATTTCTAAATATATTGGCTTACAAAAACATAAAGTCTGCTTATGTTGCAGATTTTATTCTGCCAGCTTTATCTCGCCAATTCCCTAATTTATGTATGGAGACTGCTACTCTATGAAAATGAACATATCTAAATTCAGACCCTTGATTCCTCCAAGTCCTGTTCTAACCCCTACTCCCAGATGTTAAAACCATCAACCCTGTTGCTGAAGTAGAAACTTTGGTAACATATTTGGCTTATTCTTTTCCCAAGATTATCCATTCCATCAGTTAATTCTGTCTATCAGTTATCTATTACTGTGTAACTAAAAAACCCACAAAATTTAGTAGCTTAAAACAATAAATATTTATTAGCTCACTGTTCTGTGGGTCAGAATTTGGGCTAGATACAACTATGTGGTTCTTCTCTTGGCCTCACTTAATTCACTCAAGTAGCAGCATTAGCTGGTGGGTTGGCTGGTGGCTGGTGCGTCTGGAGGCCTTAGCTGTGACTGCTTGTATCTGCTACACATGGCCTGATCTTCCATTAAGCCAGCCTAGGCTTCTTCACACTGTGTTCTAAGGGCAGCAGGAGAAGACAAACCCCACTGTGCAGACACTTTTCAAGTCTTTGCTTGCATCACATGTGCTAATGTCCTATTGGTCAAAACATGTCAGCTAAACAAGTCCAGAGTCAGTGTGAGAAAGACCACACAAGAGTGTAGACACAAAAGTGGTTCATGGGGACCACTGTTGTGACAATCTTTCCCAAAATCCAAAACAAATTCCAAATCCTTCTGCACCTTCCCACATCCACCAGCTTATTTAGGATCCAAAACACTCTCATTTCTTACTTAGAAGTTGCAATAGACTGTTAACTTGTCTCTCTAGTTTTCCTTTTGTATCACCCATGAAGTTTTCTAAGAACAACAGATAAATTATTTAAAATGTAAAGAAGATCGTTCTATTCCCTGACAAGACCCCTTCAAAGATTTATCATTTGATTAGAAAGCAATACAGGGAATTCCCTGGCAGTCCAGTGGTTAAAACTCACGCTTCCACTGCAGGGGGTGTGGGTTCCGATCCTTGGTCAGGGAACTAAGATCCCACACGCCGCACAGCATGGCCAAAAAAGTATAAAAATTAAAATTTTCTTTAAAAAATGGAATGCAATATAGATGCCTTCCTTGGGCTAAAACACCTGTATGACTTTGTTTCCATTTACCCATACTATTCCTCTCCCTTTCACTCCGCTAGTGTCACAGATGCCATTTTTCAATTCATTAAGAAAACTGGGCTCTTTCCAATGATGCATCCTTCCATTGTCAGTTATACACTCTACCTAGAAGGCTCTTCCCTCAGCCTTTGCATAACTTGGCTCCATCCTGGATATCATCCTGGATCCCTGATGTGGGATCCTTTGTTCCCTTTGAAGCACTCTATAAGTCACAATTTTTTATTTGTTGGTATGTGTAATTCTTTTTTACTTGTTTTACTTTTTTACTTGTTAGCTCTGTTACCCACTAGTCTATAGATGCATGAAGACAGGGGTATGAATTTTTTTTGTTGTTTGTTTGTTTGATTTTGCACATTATTCGTCCTCTCATTTTTAATACATAGTAGAAACTCAGGAAATCTCTGTATGATGATCTGTCTAAATTTGTTCTTCAGGATCTGTGCTCAAGAATGACACTGGTTAAATAGTCCACATTGTACACCTAAGCTCCAGTTTACATTCTAGTCATTTATTTCAGATGTCACATGTTTGGTAACTGCAGAACCAGATTTTTCTAAGATCTGGTATAATCCTGAATTCTAATTGTCCACTCTCTCATTTTTCCAAAGCAGAGATTCTGATGTATGTAACAACCTAGATTAATCTCAAAAGTACCATACCAATTAAAAAAAGGCAAAATATATATACACTGGTTCTATTTCCACGGGAGAAGGAGTTGGTTGGAAAGGGAAATGAGGACTATTTTGTGGTGATAGACATGTTCTATATCTTGGTTGTAAAACTGGGCAACAGGTGCATACATTTGTCAAGATTCATCTATACATACCCTTAAAATGAGTGATTTTCATTGTATGTAAATTATAATTCAATAAAGTTGATTTTAATACTGCTCAACAAAAAAATTTCAGGTAATCTTATAAACTCAAAAAAAATTTATACACAATGTTGGAGTGTAAAGCTTTAGAATTATTTGATATTGAAATTTGTTTCTTTTTTATTTCTTCAGGAAAATTTAATTATATTCCCAACCAACTGATGTATTTTGCTTTTATCTGGAAGTACAAAGTAAAAGAAGAAAAGAACAATTATATATTTATTGGTACTGCTATTATGAAGTGATAATATTTGAATTATCCACTAGAATTCACTTAGACTGCTCATTTTCAGGAAGCATATTTTGCCGAAAGGACTGGCTCATTTTTTGACTGCAGCATAGACATAAACTTGGGTGAGTCAGGAATAAATGAGATTACAGAGGAATGTGAGCTGAGTGAATCCATTTTATTTTAAATATAAATAAATGAATCCATTCCAAATATTCTTAAAAAACAATAAGCAAATAATTCTCATTTTACTAATGAAACTGAATGGGTTCATATGCACATGTGCTGAATATTAAAGGTTTTTATTTTGTAATAATTCAGTACTCTTGAAAAGATAATGAACACAGAAGAGTATCTACACAAACAATTATTATTTGCACTGATTCTAACTGACATTTAAAAATTTAATTCCAACAAGGATATTTTGAAAAAAAAACTGATTTTTTAAAATGGGCAAAGGATCTGAATAGGCATTTCTCCAAAGAATATGTACAAACGACCAGCAACTCAAAAAGGTGTTCAACGTCATTAGTTATCTGAGAAATGCAAAATAAAAGCACAATGAGAAACCCACTAGAAGGCTAATATGAAAAAGACAGACAATTACAAGTGTTGGGGTGGAGACCTTCAAGACGGTGGAGGAGTAAGCCGTGGAGATCCCCTTCCTCCCCACAAATACGTCAGAAATACATCCACACGTGGAACAGCTCCTACAGAACACCTACTGAATGCTGGCAGAAGACCTCAGACTTCCCAAAAGGCAAGAAACTCCCCACGTACCTGGGTAGGGCAAAAGAAAAAAGAAAAAGCAGACACAAAAGAATAGGGATGGGACCTGCACCTCTGGGAGGGAGCTGTGAAGGAGAAAAAGTTTCCACACACTAGGAAGCCCCTTCACTGGTGGAGACAGGGGGTGGCGGGGGGGAAGCTTCGAAGCCACGGAGGAGAGCGCAGCAACAGGGGTGCAGAAGGCAAAGCAGAGAGATTCCAGCACAGAGGATCGGTGCCGACCAGCACTCACCAGCCTGAGAGGCTTGTGGGCTCACCCGCCGGGGTAGGTGGGGGCTGGGAGTGGAGGCTTGGGCTTCGGAGGTCAGATCCCAGAGAGAGGACTGGGGTTGGTGGCGTGAACACAGCCTGAGGGGGGCTAGTGCGCCACAGCTAGCCGGGAGGGAGTCTGGGAAAAACTCTGGAACTGCCTAAGAGACCATTGTTTTGGGGTGTGCTAGGAGAGGGGGATTCAGAGCACCACCTAAACGAGCTCCAGAGACGGGCATGAGCCACTGCTATCAGTGTGGACACCAGAGACGGGCATGAAACACTAAGGCTGCTGCTGCAGCCACCAAGAAGCCTGTGAGCAAACACTGGTCACTATCCACACCTCACCTCCCGGGAGCCTGTGCGGCCCACCACTGCCAGGGTCCCGTGATCCAGGGACAACTTCCCCGGGAGAACACACGGCGCGCCTCAGGCTGGTGCAACGTCACGCCGGCCACTGCTGCCACAGGCTCACCCCACATTCCGTACCCTCCCTCCCCCTGGCCTGAGTGAGCCAGAGCCCCCTAATCAGCTGCTACTTTAACCCTGTCCTGTCTGAGTGAAGAAAAGACGACCTCAGGCTACCTACACGCAGAGGCAGGGCCAAATCCAAAGCTGAACAGCAGGATCTGTGTGAACAAAGAAGGGAAAGGAAGCTGCAATGAGCTCTATTTACAATAGCCAGGACATGGAAGCAACCTAAGTGTCCATCAACAGATGAATGGATAAAGAAGATGTGGCATATATATACAATGGAATATTACTGAGCCATAAAAAGAAAAGAAACTGAGTTATTTGTAGTGAGGTGGATGGACCTAGAGTCTGTCATACAGAGTGAAGTAAGTCAGAAAGAGAAAAACAAATACTGTATGCTAACACATATATATGGAATCTAAGAAAAAAAAATGGTCATGAAGAACCTAGGGGCAAGATGGGAATAAAGACACAGACCTACTAGAGAATGGACTTGAGGATATGGGGAGGGGGAAGAGCATGCTGGGACAAAGTGAGAGAGTGGCATGGACATATATACACTACCAAACGTAAAATAGATAGCTAGTGGGAAGCAGCCGCATAGCACAGGGAGATCAGCTCGGTGCTTTGTGACCACCTAGAGGGGTGGGATAGGGAGGGTGGGAGGGAGGGAGACACAAGAGGGAAGAGATATGGGGACATATGTATATGTATAACTGATTCACTTTGTTAGAAAGCAGAAACTAACACACCACTGTAAAGCAATTATACTCCAATAAAGATGTTAAAAAAAAAGAGGGAAATTTCTCCCAGCAGCCTCAGGAGCAGCAGATTAAATCTCCACAATCAATTTGATGTACCCTGCATCTCTGGAATACCTGAATAGACAACGAATCATCCCAAAATAGAGGCGGTGGACTTTGGGAGCAACTCTAGACTTGGGGTTTGCTTTCTGCATCTAATTTGTTTCAGGTTTTATGTTTATCTTAGTTTAGTATTTAGAGTTTATTATCATTGGCAGATTTGTTTATTGATTTGGCAGCTCTCTTCCTTTTTCTTTTATATCTAGATGTATATATATATTTTCCTTTTTCTCTTTTTGTGAGTGTGTATCTGTATGCTTCTTTGTGTGATTTTTGTCTGTATAACTTTAGTTTTACCATTTGTCCTAGGGTTCTGTCTGACCATTTTTTTTTAATTTTAATTTTTTTATTTTTAATTTTTTTTTATTTTTTATTTTAAGAACTTTATTTTATTATTTTTCTTTCTTTCTTTCTTTTTTTTCTCCCTTTTCTTCTAACCTGTGTGGCTGACAGGGTCTTGATGCTCGGGCCGGGTGTCAGGCCTGTGCCTCTGAGGTGGGAAAGCTGAGTTCAGGACATGGGTCCACCAGAGACCTCCCAGCTCCATGTAATATCAAACAGCAAAAGCTCGCACAGAGATCTCCATCTCAACACTAAGACCCACCTCCACTCAAAGGCCAGCAAGCTACAGTGCTGGACACCCTATGCCAAACAACTAGCAAGACAGGAACACAATCCCACCCATCAACAGAGAGGCTGCCTAAAAATCATAATAAGGTCACAGGCACCCAAAACACACCACTGGACGTGGTCCTGCCCAGCAGAAAGAAAATACCCAGCCTCATCCACCAGAACATAGGCACCAGTCCCGTCCACCAGGAAGACTACACGACCCACTGACCAACCTTACCCAATGGGGACAGAAACCAAAAACAATGGAAACTATGAACGTGCAGCCTGTGAAAAGGAGGCCCCAAACACAGTAAGTTAAGCAAAATGAGAAGACAGAGAAACACACAGCAGATGAAGGAGCAAGGTAAAAACCCACCAGACCAAACAAATGAAGAGGAAATAGGCTGCCTACCTGAAAAAGAATTCAGAGTAATGATAGTAAATATGATACAAAATCTTGGAAATAGAATGGAGAAAATACAAGAAACGTTTAACAAGGACCTAGAAGAACTAAAGAGCAAACAAGCAATGATGAACAACACAATAAATGAAATTAAATATTCTCTAGAAGGAATCCATAGCAGAAAAACTGAGGCAGAAGAATGGATAAGTGACCTGGAAGATAAAATAGTAGAAGTAACTACCGCAGAGTAGAACAAAGAAAAAAGAATGAAAAGAATTGAGGAAAGTCTCAGAGACCTCTGGGACAACAGTAAACGCACCAACATTCGAATTATAGGGGTCCCAGAAGAAAAAGAGAAAAAAAAAGGGACTGAGAAAATATCTGAAGAGATTATAGTTGAAAACTTTCCTAATATGGGAAAGGAAATAGTTAATCAAGTCCAGGAAGTGCAGAGAGTTCCATATAGGATAAATCCAAGGAGAAACAGGCCAAGACACATATTAATCAAGCTATCAAAAATTAAATACAAAGAAAAAAATATTAAAAGGAGCAAGGGAAAAACAAAAAATAACAAAAAAGGGAATCCCTATAAGGTTAACAGCTGATCTTTCAGCAGAAACACTGCAAGTCAGAATGGAGTGGCAGACATGTTTAAAGTGATGAAAGGGAAAAACCTATAACTAAGATTACTCTACCCAACAAGGATCTCATTCAGATTCAATAGAGAAATTAAAACCTTTACAAACAAGCAAAAGCTAAGAGAATTCAGCAACACCAAATCAGCTTTACAACAAATGCTAAAGGAACTTCTCTAGGCAGGAAACACAAGAGAAGGAAAAGAACTACAATAACAAACCCAAAACAATTAAGAAAATGGTAATAGGAACATACATATCGATAATTACCTTAAACGTAAATGGATTAAATGCTCCAACCAAAAGACACAGACTGGCTGAATGGATACAAAAACAAGACCCTATATATGTTGTCTACAAGAGACTCACTTCAGACCTAGGGACACATACAGACTGAATGTGAGGGGATGGAAAAATATATTCCATGCAAATAGAAATCAAAAGAAGGCTGGAGTAGCAATTCTCATATCAGACAAAATAGATTTTAATGTAAAGATTATTACAAAAGACAAAGAAAGACACTACATAATGATCAAGGGATGAATTCAAGAAGAAGATATAACAATTGTAAATATTTATGCACCCAACATAGGAGCACCACAATACATAAGGCAAATGATAACAGCCATAGAAGGGGAAATCGACAGTAACACAATCATACTAGGGGACTTTAACAACCCACTCGCACAAATGGACAGATCATCCAAAATGAAAATAAATAAGGAAACACAACTTTAAATGATACATTAAACAAGATGGACTTGATTGATATTTATAGGACATTCCATCCCAAAACAATAGAACACACTTTCCTCTCAAGTGCTCATGGAACATTCTCCAGGATACATCATATCTTGGGTCACAAATCAAGCCTAGGTAAATTTAAGAAAACTGAAATCTTATCAAGTATCTTTTCCAACCACAACGCTAGGAGACTACATATCAATTTCAGGAAAAAAATCTGTAAAAAATACAAATACATGGAGGCTAAACAATACACTACTAAATAACCAAGAGATCACTGAAGAAATCAATGAGGAAATCAAAAAATACCTAGAAACAAATGACAATGAAAAAACAATGACCCAAATCCCATGGGATGCAGCAAAACAGTTCTAAGAGGGAAGTTTATAGCAATACAATCCTACCTCAGGAAACAACAAACATCTCAAATGAACAACCTAACCTTACACCTAAAGCAATTAGAGAAAGAAGAACAAAAAATCCCCAAAGTTAGCAGAAGGAAAGAAATCATAATGATCAGATCAGAAATAAATGTAAAAGAAATGAAGGAAATAATAGCAAAGATCAATAAAGTTAAAGCTGGTTCTTTGAGAAGGTAAACAAAATTGGTAAAACATTAGCCAGACTCATCAAGAAACAAAATGGAGAAGACTCAAAATCAATAGAATTAGAAATGAAAAAGGGGAAGTAACAAGTGACATTGCAGAAATACAAAGGATCATAAGAGATTACTACAAGCAACTACAGGCCAATAACACGGACAACCTGGAAGAAATGAACAAATTCTTACAAAAACACAACCTTCTGAGACTGAATCAGGAAGAAACAGAAAATATACACAGACCAATCACAAACACTGAGATTGAGACTGTGATTAAAAATCTTCCAACAAACAAAGCCCAGGACCAGATGGCTTCACAGGCGAATTCTATCAAACATTTAGAGAAGAGCTAACACCTATCCTTCTCAAACTCTTCCAAAATATAGCTGAGGGTGGAACACTCCCAAACTCATTCTACCAGGCCACCATCACCCAGATACCACAACAGAAAAGATGCCAAAAAAAAAGAAAACTACAGTCCAATATCACTAATGAACATATATGCAAAAATCCTCAACAAAATACTAGCAAACAGAATCCAACAGCACATTAAAAGGATCATAAACCATGATCAAGTGGGGTTATCCCAGGAATGCAAGGATTCTTCAATATATGCAAATTAATCAATGTGATACACCACTTTGACAAATTGAAGGAGAAAAACCATATGATCATCTCAATAGATGTAGAAAAAGCTTTCAACGAAATTCAACACCCATTTATGATAAAAACCCTCCAGAAAGTAGGCATAGAGGGAACTTACCTCAACATAATAAAGGCCATATATGACAAACCCACAGCCAACATCGTTCTCAATGGTGAAAAACTGAAACCATTGCCTCTAAGATCAGCAACAAGACAAGGTTGTCCACTCTCACCACTATTATTCAACATAGTTTTGGAAGTTTTAGCCACAGCAATCAGAGAAGAAAAAGAAATAAAAGGAATTCAAATTGGAAAAGAAAAAGTAAAGCTGTCACTGTTTGCAGATGATATGATACTATACATAGAGAATCCTAAAGATGCTACTAGAATACTAGAGCTAATCAATGATTTTGGTAAAGGAGCAGGACAGAAGATTAATGCACAGAAATCTCTTGCATTCCTATACACTAACGATGAAAAATCTGAAAGAGAAATTAAGGAAACACTCCCATTTACCATTGCAATAAAAAGAATAAAATACTTAGGAATAAACCTACCTAAGGAGACAAAACACTTGTATGCAGAAAACTGTAAGACACTGATGAAAGAAATTAAAGATTATACAAACAGATGGAAGGACATACCATGTTCTTGGTTTGGAAGAATGAACATTATGAAAATGAATATACTACCCAAAGCAATCTACAGATTCAATGCAATCCCTATCAAATTACCAATGGCATTTTTCACAGAACTAGAACAAAACATTTCACAATTTGTATGGAAACAGAAAAGACCCCTAAGAGAAAAAGCAATCTTGAGAAAGAAAAACGGAGCTGGAGGAATCAGGCTCCCGGACTTCATACTATAGTACATAGCTACAATAATCAAAACAGTATGGTACTAGCACAAAAACAGAAATATAGATCAATGGAACAGGATAGAAAGCCCCGACATAAACCCACACACATATGGTCACCTTATTTTTGATAATGGAGGTAAGAATATACAATGGATAAAAGACAGCCTCTTCAATAAGTGGTGCTGGGAGAACTAGACAGCTACATGGAAAAGAATGAAATTAGAACACTCCCTAACACCATATACAAAAATAAACTCAAAATGGATTAAAGACCTAAATGTAAGGCCAGACACTATCAAACTCTTAGAGGAAAACATAGGCAGAACACTCTATGACATAAATCACAGCAAGATCCTTTTTGACCCACTTCCTAGAGAAATGGAAATAAAAACAAAAATAAACAGATGGGACCTAATGAAACTTAAAAGCTTTTGCACAGCAAAGGAAACCATAAACAAGATGAAAAGACAACCCTCAGAATGGGAGAAAGTATTTGCAAATGAATCAACTGACAAAGGATTAATCTCCAAGATTTACAAGCAGCTCATGCAGCTCAATATCAAAAAAAGCAAACATCCCAATCCAAAAATGGGCAGAAGACCTAAATAGACATTTCTCCAAAGAAGATATACAGATTGCCAACAAACACATGAATGGATGCTCAACATCACTAATCATTAGAGAAATGCAAATCAAAACTACAATGAGGTATCAACTCATACCAGTCAGAATGGCCATCATCAAATAATCTACAAACAAGAAATGCTGGAGAGGGTGTGAAAGAAAGGGAATCCTCTTGCACTGTTGGTGGGAATGTAAATTGATACAGCCACTATGGAGAACAGCATGGAGGTTCCTTGAAAAACTAAAAATAGAACTACCATATGACCCAGCAATCCCACTACTGGGCATATACCCTGAGAAAACCATAATTCAAAAAGAGTCATGTACCACAATGTTCACTGCAGCTCTATTTACAATAGCCAGGACATGGAAGCAACCTAAGTGTCCATTGACAGATGAATGGATAAAGAAGATGTGGCACATATATACAGTGGAATATTACTCAGCCAGAAAAAGAAACGAATTTGAGTTATTTGTAGTGAGGTGGATGGACCTAGAGTCTGTCATACAGAATGAAGTAAGTCAGAAAGAGAAAAACAAATACCATATGCTAACACATATATATGGAATCTAAAAAAAAAAAAAAAAAGTTTCTGAAGCACTTATGGGCAGGATAGGAATAAAGATACAGACATAGAGAATGGACTTGAGGACACGGGGAGGTGGAAGGGTAAGCTGGGACGAAGTGAGAGAGTGGCATAGACATATATACACTACCAAATGTAAAATAGATAGCTAGTGGGAAGCAACCACATAGCACAGGGAGATCAGCTCGGTGCTTTGTGACCCGCTAGAGGGGTGCGAGAGGGAGGGTGGGAGGGAGAGGCAAAAGGGAAGAGGTACGGGGATATATGTATATGTATATGTATAGCTCATTCACTTTGTTATAAAGCAGAAACTAACACACCATTGTAAAGCAGTTATACTCCAATAAAGATGTTAAAAAAAGCAAGTGTTGGCAAGGATGTGGAGAAATCAGAAGCCTAATATATTGTTGGTTGGATTTAAAATTGTATAGCCACTTTGGTAAAGAGTCTGACAGTTTCTTCAAATGTTAAGCATAGAGTTACTCTATGACTTAGCAATTTTACACTTAAGTATATGCCCAAGAGAAATGAAAACATACATCCATACAAAAACTTGTACATGAATGTTTATAGTAGCTTTACCCATATAACTAATGTGGAAACATAAATTGATTAATGAATAAATAAAATGTGATATACCCATACAGAGGAATATCATTCTACAATTAAAAGGAATTAAATACTGATATATGCAACAACGTGGGTGGACCTTGAACACATTATGCTGAGTGAAAGAAACTAGACACACAATGCCACCTACCATATGATTCCATTTATATGAAATTTCCAGAATAGGGAAATCTATAGATACAGAAAGTAGATTAGTGTTTGCCAGATGCTAGGCGGTAGTAGGGGTGGGGCATGGAGAATGACTGCTCATGGATACGGGTATTTTTTGTGGGGGTGACGAAAATATTCTAAAATGAGGCAGTAGTTATGATTGCACAGCTCTGATGCTACACTAAAAAAAAATTGAGTTTGTACTTTAAATGGAGGAATTTTATGGTATGTGAATTATATCTTAATAAAGCTGTTAAAAATTAATTCCTAGAGAATGAAATAAAATCAGGCATAGCAGTATTCACATTGATCCTGATTTTTTTCTAGATAAAGAGGCAGCATGATTTTGCATACAGCTGTTCCAAAACTCCTCTAATATCTGTTTGTTGTTTATCATTTCCATGAAAGAGGAAAATCTTAAAATACTGAGTGTTATGAAATTTGAAACAAGAGAAGTCAGCTTAAAAGCTCCTCTGGGGCTTCCCTGGTGGCGCAGTGGTTGAGAGTCTGCCTGCCAATGCAGGGGACACGGGTTCGAGCCCTGGTCTGGGAAGATCCCACATGCCGCAGAGCAACTAGGCCCGTGAGCCACAATTACTGAGCCTGTGCGTCTGGAGCCTGTGCTCCGCAACAAGAGAGGCCGCGACAGTGAGAGGCCCGCGCACCGAGATTAAGAGTGGACCCCGCTTGCCGCAACTAGAGAAAGCCCTCGCACAGAAACGAAGACCCAACACAGCCATAAATAAATAAATAAAGTTAAATATTAAAAAAAACAATCTCCTCTGATTATGATGTTCAAATTAGAGATAACATTATAAAAATCATAGAATTTTAAAACTTAAATTTATTCTAAAGAGGATTTTATCATAAAATGCTATGCCCCTGAAGATATCTTAATTAGTTACACACATACAAAGACACACACTTCTAAATGCATTTTGACTATGCAAGCACCAGGGTAACCCCAGTCACCATTCTGACTCCTAACAGGTATAGAAATTGGCTTTTTCTATGTTTGTGAAAATTCACCTTGGCTGTCAAATAACTATCAATTGCTGATTTTACCTGCCTGAAACTTGAAATTATTTGAGTTTGCAAACTGAGTCTGCTCTAATTCCTTTATTAGTCAGATAAAGAAGATTAGCCAGTGTGTTTAAGAGACTAACCTAAGATGATATAGCTAAAATCAAAACTCCAGTCTCTGGATTTCATTTTCCTTTGTCTTTGCCCTAAATTTTGTCATCAAAATTTGTAATTTAAGAGCTAAAATGTGTTGCTAATAATACTCTGTTTTGGAGTTTGCTGCCTCTTACAATTTTTTGGAATAGTGGTTCAACAGTGACAGTGATCCACACATCAGTGCCACATTTTCATTGATGCCTGACATTGTTGAAGCAACAGCTATCATCTTGCCACTCAGGAAAAACAGTCATCACATCCACACAATTCTCTCACCAGAAAGTGCTTTTCCTAAGAGGTGTGAGAATCTTATTTCCCACCTCCCATATTCTTTCATGTATTCTATCTTATTCTTAGGAATGTTTTTTAAAAAAACACCTCTCTGAAATAAAAATCTACTTCTCTGTTTCAACCTGTCACATTATTTAGCACATTCTATACTGAAAAAGTGGACTGAACAACCATGCTAACAGTTTATTATATGACTGTAGAGATTGAAGGCTGTACACTATGGAAAATGTCTCCCACCATGAAGGGACAATGAGATACCCAGGTCTGTTAAGCTCTGTTGGATCCCCACAGTTCCCTCATTAAACAACCAGTCTCCATGTGGACAAGCTATCCTTCTGCTGGCATGAGTTTTGTCTCCCTCCTTGACACATGTGTCCTACAACAAATGCTCACTGAAATAGCAAGACTGACTTCACTCCTTATAATTTAAAGAGCCCACCCGACTCAGGGTTAAATGTATAGTATACCACGTAACTTATCAATGGGACCTGAGTTAAATACTGAATTTGGAGTTTGAATATAAAGATAATTTGAGTGCAAAATTGAATAGAAGTTGATCTAAATAAAAAATTAATGAACTAGTTTTGGTTCACAATTTTTCTTACTGGAAAGAAGACAAATGATAATTTATCAAATATTTACATGCCAAGTGACTTACAAATTATGTTCTATTTAATCTTCACATGAAATGTATGAGCTAAGTATTATTCAGTCTGTACTACAAATGAAGAAATAGAGGCTCAAGAGGTTTTAATAATTGCTTAAGATCATATAACTAGTGAGATATATAATTACTTTATAAAATAAGTTTGACCAATTTTCTCATTTTTAATACCAGAATATACATCTAGATTTCCTCAAACCTAGAGAAGTATACAGAAGTTTTGGAATTGAGGCCATTTCGCAGTAACTTATTGACATTAGAAGAAATTACTTAAATCATTTGAGAGTTTAAAAGATTGTTAAAGGAAAAGGAAATTGGAAAAGTATGTTGTTGTTGTTGTTTTTTCCAAAATAAAGTGGCTTTCCTGTACTCAGAGCTAGGGTTCAAAAGTAAGTGAACTGTCTGTTTGCTTCTCAGAGAAGGATGAAAGCCTTCCAAAATTCAAGGCAAAAGATTAGAAAACCTGATATTATAAAATATCTTGATTCCATAGCTTTGCTCCTGTCATCTTCATGCAATTCATATTTTGACCCCACTACTTTCATATTTATCAAAAGAATACAAAACTTTAATCAAAATCATATCAAAATTGCCATTTTATTTCATTTAAAATATTCAATTAATATTGTCTTCCTTAAATGTATTTCAACTGTAGATAAAGTCTAATTTCTACATTTTAAAAATTGCATTAAAAGTAATTTCACTGGTTCCAATTCCTTAGTGAATTACTATTATAGAAAAAAATTTAATTTAATGACCAAAGTTTACTGTCTGTCTTATCTAAATGTGCATTTTGTTTTGTCTGTAGTTGTTAACTAAGTGCAATTATTTAAGATTAGCTTGGTGTTTTGTGTCCACCTAGAGGGGTGGGATAGGGAGGGTGGGAGGAAGACATAAGAGGGAGGAGATATGGGGATATATGTATACATATAGCTGATTCACTTTGTTATACAGCAGAAACTAACACACCATTGTAAAGCAATTATACTCCAATAAAGATGTTAAAAAAATTAAAAATAAAAAAAATTTAATTTAATTTAAAAAGATTTTAAACATTTAAACATTGTCAGAATTTTTAATTATTTATCAACATTTTACCAAATTAAAATCTTACCATGTAAATTTTACCTGTCATCAATATTATTTTGTGCTGATTATTTCTACCAAGTGTAATTTTTTGTATTATACTATTGCTGTTTTTAAGGTTTCTGAGCTAAATGATTCTTCAATCATATTTTTACTTATAACTAATTTAACACTGTCAGTATGGGTTTGTGGATTACTTTAATCATAATACTTACTAGGAAATAGATAAAAGTTTTAGATGTAATTATCATCACGTTTCATGATAGGTATTTCAGACTTTTTAAAAAGAGTTATCATTTGGCTTAATAAAATAAAAAAAAAAATTCTCCTGAATTCATTTCAAGAAATGCCATACTTTGGGCATTTTCTATTGAACAGTTCAGTAATCCTGTTCTATTCAATCTGTTCTTAAAGCTATCCATTTTGTTCTTAATTTTAGATATCACATTTTTCAATTTTAAGTTACAGGTTTTTTTTTTTTTTTAAGTTACGGGTTTTACTTCTATAGAATGTCTAAATTCTTTGATAAAATCATCCATTCAATCATTTTTGTGTCTTTTTCTCTATTCTTTTAGCATATTAATCATAATTACTTAGAGGTCCTGTCTGCTAAGGTTACCTTTTGGATCATCCATTGAACTTTTCTACTATCTGTTCTTTTTTCTTGTGGGTTTAGCCACACCATGTTACCTTGTTGCATGTCTTGTAATTTTTAATCGCATGTCACAGATTTTGGATAAAAGAACATTTGAGGATCTAGATGGTACCTTCTATTACATATCCATTTCTTCTATTAGACAGAAACCATAAGGGGCTGGTTGCTTCCATCCAATTAGTAAATTTCAGTTTGGGTACGATTTCGTTTACCTCTCCCTCATCCTTCTTTCTAAGGCTGGGCCCTCAATAGCTTTCAATTGACAGATTGTTAGATTCTCCAAACAACATAGCCCTAAAGTAGATATTCTAGAATTTAAAAGTACATTATTTAAAATAAAACACAAAAGATGGGTTTAAGAGAGACTCATTTTTGCCCTTTAAAGATTTGTAGCTTAGTCTATCAGCCAACAGCTTCAAAATTTGAAAACTGGACTTCGGTTTTAGATTGGTGATGTAAGGAGTTAGAAAGAGGATTGCCCCCATCCTTAAAACAAGAAAAAAGCTGTAAAACTGGAAGCTAACGAATTTTCATGAGACTATAAGAGAACTGAGGACACAGCTGATCGACGAGAATCTGTAGGGAGAACAGCACCAGAACATTTGCTTACCTGAGACAGAAGTTGCCACATAACATATAAATAGGTAGAAATGTTAAACAAGACATTTTAAACAAATTGTCGAAGCATGGGCTATACTGAGAGTGTGAAGCCTCTGATATGAGGGCGGGATTTTGCCGTCTTGCAGTCTTTTCCCTCTAGAAACCCCACCAGACAACCACAGGGAAGATGGGGAGAATGCTGAGAAAGGTACTGGCTGGCAGAGGGAACAGCAGCCACTGCCAAAACCCCACCCAGACCCCTCCCTCCTTATTTATCCTAAAGAACAAAGATCTTAATTTAAAGGGGGAAGATCAGTTAAACGTGCAGTCTGGGGAGCTGGGGAAGAACAATGGAGGCCACCACTGAAAATCTACCCAGATCCACCTCCCCTATCTTTCCAAATGAATAAAACCTCAATCTTCAGAGGGAAGAGTGGCCAAACCATAGGGGAGGGGGCTGATGGAAATCCACGGAACCTGGAGGAGGGACAAGAACACGAGTGAGGTCCATCTCCCAAGACCCAGATTCAGAGTGACTGCTTAAAACTGAGGTTTAATTAAATAATCAGAGAATTCAACGATCATCCAACCTCCATCCCAAGCACCACACTAACCAGCCTGGAATAAAAATATCAACGGAACACAACATCACTGGTTTTAGGGAAATGCAAATTAAAATCAGAATGAGATACCACAGTTAGAATTAGTAAAATTAAAACAATAAAATGATGACACTAAATACTGAGTATGCAGAACAGGAATTCTCATTCACTGCTGATGTGAATCCAAAATGGCAGAGCCACTTTGGAAGACAGCTTCTTGTAAAGTTAAACATATGCTTATGTTACAACCCAGTAATCTCACTCCTATGCTTTACTCAAGTTAATTGAAAAATTATATTCACACAAAAATGGCCTGTACATGACTGCTTACAGTTGACAAAAATTGGGAACAATCAAGATATCCTTGAAGAGATGAGAAACTAAACAAACTGTGGTCCACCTGTACAATGGAATACCGCTCATAAATAAGAAACAATGAGTTGTTGATTCACATAATAACATGGATGAATCTGAAAGGCATTTTGCTAAGTGTCAGAATCTCTCCCAACTACTCTGTCCCTCGGAAGATGCCTTCTGACAAAAGCACAAAATACGTCCAAGTGAAACACAGCTGTGTTCCTCAGTGTCAATTCACCACTCTCTAGAACTTTCTTCCCAGTCTGTTTTATTTTCTGGGTCTGTTCACCTTCACTAGGATGGAGGGCACAGGGAAATGTTTTTTTCCTAAAGATTATGAAACTAGTGGAGATTTTACTCTGCCTTTTATAAGTTTTTATAATATGCCTTTTCACCTCTCATGTAGAAATCAGCAAATGTTTTTTAGGAAAATTGTTCATATGTTTGAGGTCCCCAGAGTCTCTAATTATTTTATTGCAGCTCCATGTGACCGCTAAAATCTTTGTTAGTTTTTGTTTTCTCCAGCAGCAGCCCAGCCCTTTGCTCGGCCAAACCCTGACAACAGGGGAAACACTGCCTATCGTCGGCTCACCTCTGGAAGTTCTTGCCTTCTGAAATTTTAGTTCATTCAGTACTGTTGCTTCTGTATATCTCTGATGCTTTTAAATACATATTCTTTTTTTATAATTTATTCTACTTTTACTAGTTTTTGTTACTGGGGCCATTGGTCTGCCGTGACCAACTGCATTCCACTCTCAGCCAGGAAGAGACATTTCTTCCCTAGTTGTTTTCAAGTAGGGCTAAGTTTTACATCAAAACATGGAGCCTCTCTTTTGATTACAATATTGTTTCCATATTTTCCCAATGATTTGCAGTTACTAATTCTTTAAAAAACACACTAAAGAAATTCTCAATCTCTTCAAATACTTCTGAGGTTATTCTTATTTTTGATCGTTCATTATTTAGATGTGGAGACTTTAAGTGGATTAGCTTCTCTTCTGCACTATTTCCTGGACTTCTCACATTTCTCTCAAACTGCAGCACTTCCGTCCTGGGCACAGGGAAGAGGAGAGGTATGAGAGTGTCATAACTGATTCCTCCTGGATATGGTTTCACAAGCCACAGTCATACCATGCTCTTTGGCATCTTTACAGCCTGAGATTCTGGTTTCATAAGTAAATTATTACTATGTTTCTTATGACTTGTGAACAAAGAAAGTATGGCTGCATTCACTTTCTTAGAAATATATGGAAATCTTTTAATGTAAAAATGACTCCCAAATTTATTGAATGTTCCAGTTGTATTATTTTATTGATGTAAGCAGGTTCAATGCATGGTGAATAATCGCTTGGAAAAATTAAACATTTAGTATAATACATTTAATTAAAAAATAAAGTAATACGTGAAAGTTAGATTGCACAAAATACACATTGAAATGTAAAGAAAGTAATTTTGAAAAGAAATTAATATTTTTTCAAAAGAAAATAATTTTGAAAAGTTGATTATTCAGATGGCACTCTAGTACCTCAGAATAATCAAGTTATTCATTTATACAATGAATATTTATTGAATGCTTTATTTAGTACCTCAGTTGGCACTGTACTATTCAGAAATCCCAATTAATGAAAAATACTGGTCGATGGAAAAAGTGATTAGCAGTTATTTATTAATGTATTTTGAAAATAGCATAGAAAATTTTCTAAATTAGCTAAATAATTGGAAATCAGATTATCAAAGTGAGAAAAAACAGGATATTAAAAGTATAATATGAGCTACTCACAACTCCAATTATCTCTATTAAAGTACTGGAGAAAATAATATAAGCTGAAATAGTTTATTTTATGTATCACATATATTGATTAGTAAAGCATTGCTAGTTTAAAAGCAAATATCATAAATAACAAGAATTGGGATCAATAATAACAATATCTTGTTGTCTACTCTATACTAACATATTTTTAAGCTATGAAGCATAAAAAAAGTATGTCTTTATATTTACTGTAAGAAAGAACATAAAATCTTTAGTAAATGGGAAGATAAAACCATTTGTGTGTTCATTATTTAACACTGCAGCATGTGGGAGTCCTGCCTGGGAGATGCTCAAATAGTTCCCTGGTTAGAAGAAATCTAGCAAGCAGTAGGGCATTAATGAACTGGAGTCTTGTTTCAGCAATAACAAACGTGAATGAGATTTGAAATAGTGAAGCAGTCTGTGTCTCCCCAAGGTGCAATCAATACAGAGTAATTTCCTTACACTTTTATATTCTTCATATAACACCAGCATCACCTCACTTTCAGTTATTCCTGACTCAATAACGCCCGTGGTCTTAGATACCTGTGTGTTACTAGGTGACAATAAATCCCCATCACCAGCAGCAATTTAATTCAGCCTATTCCAACAGATGAATAAAACATATCTGAATCAGGATACAAATATTGACTCAGGAAAGTCTATCAAATGGGATCTAGAATCAGAAAATGGGGTTCAATTTCTAGTTTTGCAGTTCACTAATGATGATATCTTGGACAATGTAGAGTCTGGGAATACTAACAGTGAAATGCCGCAAACATCAGAACATATACCTAATTCAGCCATGGGTGGGAACTTATTCACATGGGTTATTATATGCTAAAAGTTCGGGAAATTTGAAATAACATAGAGTTTCCTTGCCTATTTATTTTAAAAGCTAACATTTTCTAACTATACTAATTATATTTCTAACCATACTAATTATATACTAAATGTAACTATTAAATTGTAATAATTTTTTTAAAGTTTTATTTTATATTGGAGTATAGTTGATTTACAATGTTGTGTTAGTTTCAGGTGTACAGCAAAGTGATTCAGTTATACATATACATATATCTATTCTTTTTCAGATTCTTTTCCCATATAGGTTATTACAGAGTACTGAGTAGAGTTCCCTGTGCTATACAGTAGGTCCTTGTTGATTATCTATTTTATATGTAGTAATGTGTGTATGTTAATCCCAACCTCCTAATTTTTCCCTCCTAAATTATAATTTTTAAACTATTAAACTAACCTTTTCTAATTATAAAAGAAATTCATGCTTATTATAAAATATTTGGAAAATACAAAATGTATTTAAACGGAAACATGTCCTTTGAAAACCCTGCTCCCATAAATGAGGTTAATGTTTTAGTACATTTACTTCTAAAGTGCTTCAAATTCATTTCTTTACCATTTTAGTATAGCATTCTGTATCGGGTATATTCATAATCAATACCACAAAAGTCTCAAGCGTGACAGTGATTTGGTTTTGTGCAGGTGGGCCTCTGTGTGCGCTGGAGGAACCAGGGGGTCTCAGGGGACCACCTATCCCACTCCTCCTTTGCCTGAACACCTGGGTTAAGGACAGGCTCTTGGGGCTCAGTGAGGACACTGAGTACTGAGCACCCTGGGGGCAGTGAAGAAAGTGGGAGCACCACATGCTTGCGCTCTCTGTTCCCAAACTCCATGTCTCCCTTGGGTGGGCACTTCCTGCCACTGATGGGAAATTGCTGATCCCTCTACCTAAGTTGCCTATTGAAGAGAAAACTATCAAGTTGGGTCACAGCACATTATTTAACCAAGGGAGTTTGGGGCTGCTCAATAAATGGTGAGTCAGCAAACGTAGCCTTCAAATTCTTCCTTCATAAAATTTAAGACTGTGTCTCGTGGTGGTTCTGACATGTGCCCAGCCTAGTTGTATTCCCTACCTCTCTCCTCACCCCTGCCTCTGCTCCTGTCACTGAAGCGGGCTTCCCTCCACCCCCACCCCTGCACTGATGCAGTTCCCTACCCCAAGGTTGATTCCCTCCTCCTGGAAGGCCCCCTCCCAATGATCAACCTACATCCAAGGACGCACTATGCAAGGAGCCTCATTCATGTTCATTCAACTGGTTCTCTATTTAGTGAGTAAAAATTTATCAATTCTAAGAACTAAAGCATTCTTGTGGTCATCACTCATTGACCAGTGTAGGGCTGACGCCCTTGATTTGTAAAGGCAGACTCACTTTATATTTTTGCATGTGGTGTTTAGTCTCCTTACCTCAGTACTCAAGTCAGAGCAATAACAGAAATGAGAGACATTGGCTTTACAAAGGTTTAAAGCGATCTGAGTAATGTTTGCAGAGTTTACAAATTTGAATTCTTTATAATGACTTTTCCAAAGTAGAGTAAATTAATACACAATACATGATTTCTATTGTCCTTTATACATCAATAATTCACCAGTCTACTTTATCAAGAAGAACAACTTCACATTTTAGGTTTATCGGAAAGTTTGGACCATTTTAAAGAAGTTAAATATGGAGAATTTCCCTTTGTTCCGTAAATGTTAAGCCAATAACTGTAACCTCAAATTCCTACTTCAGAAAATTTCAAGTGAAATTTAAATGAGGTTTATTTTATTATTTGTATATAAAAGAATATTTTGTTTCCTTTTCAAAAAGAGTTTTTTATCTTGGAAGAAAACATGGAAACAGATCTTTATGACTGGGTCAAGCAATGACTTCTTAGATGGGACACCACAAAAAAGTGAAAAAAGAAAAAAGATAAATTAGATTTCATCAAAATTAAAAGGCTTTGTGCTTCTATCTATCAAATAATTAGTACTATCAAAAAAATAATGAGACAAACTGCAGAATAGGAGAAAATGTTTACAAAGCATATATCTGATAGCAGACATATTCAGAATGCATAAAGATCTTATACTACTGAGTAATAAGATAAATAACTCATGTTAAAAATGGACTAAGTATTTGTAGACATTTCTCTGAAGAAAATATAAAAATGGCAACAAGCACACAGGAATGTTCAAAATCATCAGTTGCTAGGGAACTGAAGATTCAAACCATAATGAGATACCACTTTTCACCCATTAGGATGGCTAAAATAAAAAAGACAAAAGCAGATGTTGGTGAGGATGTGAAGAAATTGGAATCCTCATATATTGCTGATGAGAATATGAAACGATGCATCTGCTTTAGAAAACAGTTTGGCAGTTCCTCAAAATGTTAAACACAGAATTACTATATGATCCAGCAATTACACTCATAAATACATACCCAAGAAAGGTGAGAACATATGTCCATAGAAAAAACTTGCATTTGAATGTTCATATCAGCATTATTCATCAGAGCGAAAAAAATGGCAACGACCAAATGTCCATCAACTGACGAAGGGACATATAAATATGGTATATCGGGGCTTCCCTGGTGGCACAGTGGTTGAGAGTCTGCCTGCCAATGCAGGGGACACGGGTTCGAGCCCTGGTCTGGGAGGATCCCACATGCAGCGGAGCGACTGGGCCCGTGAGCCACAACTACTGAGCCTGCGCGTCTGGAGCCTGTGCTCCGCAACAAGAGAGGCCGCGATAGTGAGAGGCCCGCGCACCGCGATGAAGAGTGGCCCCCGCTTGCCGCAACTGGAGAAAGCCCTCACACAGAAACGAAGACCCAACACAGCCATAAATAAATAAATAAATAAATAAATAAAATATTTAAATATGGTATATCATACACTGAAATAATCAGCAAAATAAGGAAGTATTGATATATTCTACAACATGGATGAACCTTTGAAAATATTATTCTAAGTAAAGAGTCTAGTCAGAAAAGAACACAGATGATTTCATTTATATTAAATTTCCAGAAAAGGCAAATGTCTAAAGACAGAAAGTGTATTCATAGTTACTAATTACCAGAAGTAGGGACAGAGTTGGGCAGGGAATAGCAGATATAGAGTAGCTGATGGTGAGTATAGGTTTCTTTGGGAGAGTGATGAAAATGTTTTAAAACTAGTTAATCATGATGTTGGCACTCTCTGTTACTGTACTTGAAAAACATTGAATAAATGAGTGAATTTTATGGTATGTGAATTATATGTCAGTAAAGCTGTTAAAAAGGCCCCCCTACACACACACACAGTGGACATTGTGGTTTTGATCCTGCCTCTCCCACTAGCAGCTAATATTTAAAACAGATGCTATCTTTCCATTTGTCACTTCAGCAGATCAAGCCTCAAGAATTTTGTGGTCCACAGGAACAATTTATTATATACTTACTACACAACCCCAACCCTGACAGCAATAACTTATCTTTTGGATTTATGGTTAAATCCACACAAATTTAAGAAGATAAAATAAAATGAATGAAGGGAGATCAATAGTTTTACAATCATCAACAGATCTGCAGTATAATTATATCCTAGACATATACTCCCTTAGTGCACTTCTGATAAGAAGCTATGGATTAACAGTCCACATTAACTTAGGCTGAGTTGCAGAAGAAAATCTGCATTTATACTTGTATCACTTTTGCCTGTGCTAAAGAATTCTATTCTAGACAGACTTGCACTATAAAAAGATACATTTGTAATCAACAACAATTGAGAAGATACATGGAAGAAATCACTTCATTTTCATAACAAGAACAATAGCAAAAAAATCAAAAGTATGACGAATGTTTAAAGCAATGTACAAAACCTACATGAAGAAAACTTGTATTTGATAGAACATAAGTCTTTTTTGTTCTATTTATTTTTAGTCATGATACTTAATGCTTTGAAATTTCAAGTGTTTTTTTTTATAGCTTTAAAGAAGGATATACAAACAACACACAGATATACAGTTCTCAGGGTACCTTTAAATTAAATATTTTTCCTTGATGGGCTGTGTCCATTGCAGTGGGCTCATTGAATTTAGATGAGAAGTGTACCAGAGGAGACAGTATGATTTAAAGGGCATGCATTATATAATAGATATGCTACAAAGTGTATTTCTTTTCATCCCTCAACAGCTCTAAAAAGAAGATATGGGGATGTCCATTAGGAAAGCAAGAGAACTGGTTCCAAAATTTGACTCAAGTTTCCTTACCTAGCCCTTACCCCTAGGCAATTAATTCAGGTCTGCCTATTCCAAAGTTCATACACATCCACTTTCCACTGCCCACTGGTGCACTACTCTAATAAACAGTCCAATAAATAGGAAAGGGGAGTGGAGATCTTTGCTTTTCGTTATAGGCTGTTTAGATTCTAAAGAAGGTTTTCTGTTTTGTGGGATACTTACTATTTTCTCTCTCAGATTTGAATTATAAATGCAGATACCTTATCTTCATTATGAAATTATAGACAGCTTGAGAGCAGAATATGATTCTACTTTGTATCCTTTAGAATATCAAGAACTGAGATAATAAATGAACAGACTAGGCATAAAAAGGAGAAGGATTTCAAGAAATATGGGTGGGAGTTCGGCCTGCAGGTGTCCAAGCTGCTGCGGCCAGAAGGGCGTGGCCAGAACTGCTTGAATATCTACATTTCAGTTTCTGCACCTATCAAGAGTTTTAATTCATCATGGATAATCTGTCAGCAGAAGAAATTCAGCTGAGGGCTAACCAGGTTACTGATGAGTCTCCGGAAAGTACGAGGAGAATCCTGGGTTTAGACATTGAGTCTCAGGATACAGGAATCAAGACTATCACTATGCTGGATGAACAAGGGGAACAACTAAAACACACAGAAGAAGGCATGGACCAAATAAACAAAGACATGAGAGAAGCAGAGAAGACTTTAACAGAACTTAAACTAGTGCTGTGGCCTTTGTATATGCCCATGTAATAGTATAACAAATGATGCCAGGGAAGATGAAATGGAAGAGAACCTGAATCAAGTGGGAAGTATCCTAGGAAATCTAAAAAACATGGCCCTGGACATGGGCAATGAGATTGAGGCTCAAAATCGACAAATAGAACGGATCACAGAAAAGGCTAACACCAACAAACATCGTATTGACAATGCCAATGCCAGAGCAAAGAAACTCACTGACAGCTAAAGCTACTGTTGTACTTTTTTAAAAAAAATTTTATTTATTTATTTATGGCTGTGTTGGGTCTTAGTTTCTGCGCGAGGGCTTTCCCTAGTTGTAGCAAGCGGGGGCCACTCTTCATCGCGGTGCGCAGGCCTCTCACCATCGAGGCCTCTCTTGTTGCGGAGCACAGGCTCCAGACGCGCAGGCTCAGTAGTTGTGGCTCACGGGCCCAGTTGCTCCGCGGCACGCGGGATCCTCCCAGACCAGGGCTCGAACCCGTGTCCCCCTGTACTGGCAGGCAGATTCTCAACCACTGCGCTACCAGGGAAGCCCTGTACTTCTTTATCATTTATTCATTTCCCTAGCTCCTCCTTCAAAGTCATTACCTTTCCAGAGTTTGAAATTTTGTTTCCACACTCTTCTAATTGGGAGATGATGTGGAAGAAGATCTAGGAGTAACAGCCCCCCTATTCTTTTATTTTCTCTTTTTCCCTTGAGGGTAGACTGCTGCTTAGTTTTCCTTCTAGTATTTTCTTTCTCAGTCCATACTCTTAGGTTGGTTTTCATACATCACATATAGTGTTATTTTTCATTCTCTCCATTTACTTAGCAGGTTCTTCTGCTTTCAAAATTTGCAAGCATTGCCAAAGACAGCCACGTAAAAGGAAGCTGGGGGCACTGGGGGCAGGCACAAGGAGGAGAGGCAAGAGATAAGAGGTTGTTACCTCAGTAAAACGTGCAGACCCTAAAGCCAGAAGTTGCATAACCACAGTGAAGATCTAGTTGGGTTTAATTTCTATTTAAGTTGCACTTATTGCCAACTTAGGCCAATGCTTGGTTTTGGAGTCTGTATACACAACATTTTTGTTATACATCACAATTTCGCAACCTCTGCTTCAAAAAAGAATAGAATGAGTTTTCTCAAAGTGAGCTTAATTTCTGAACTCTTCGTGATTCATTTATGTACATAAATTCTATGATCCCATTTCATTTTGCACCATATAGGAATACATGGTATAAATGAATGGCTTTTTATTTTCATATTATTAGTACTATCATTTGGACTTCCCTGGTGGCACAGTGGTTAAGAATCCACCTGCCAGTGCAGAGGACACAGGTTCTAGCCCTGGTCCAGGAAGATCCCACATGCCATGGAGCAACTAAGCCCGTGAGCCACAACTACTGGGCCTGTACTCTAGAGCCCGTGAGCCACAGCTACTGAGCCCACGCACCACAACTACTGAAACCCACGCACCTAGAGCCCGTGCTCTGCAACAAGAGAAGCCACCGCAATGAGAAGCCGGCACAGCGCGATGAAGAGTAGCCCCCGCTGGCCACAACTAGAGAAAGCCCACACGTAGCAATGAAGACCCAATGCAGCCAAAATAAATTAATTAATTTAAAAAAATAGTATCATGGTCCCATTACAGGCCTATTAACCTCATAAATGTGTCATTAGTCTTTGAAGAAAAAATATGTAAATATGTATATATAATATGAGAATTTCTCTCTAAGCAGGGCTTAAAATTTTTTGAAAAGTTTGACAAAGTATATCACATGAATTCAGATTTACCTCAATGCCAAGAATTATGTTTAGATAGGAAAAAAGAAACTTGTTTTGATCTCAGGTAGAAAATGGTTAGATTACTCTGAGTTTTATGTAGCTTTAAACTTTTTTTAAAACTAGAATGTATTCTGTTTAACTAAAAATGATTTAGAAAATTATGTCTTTGTTTACTTATTGATGACTGCACTCTCATTCTCTTAGCCTTTTGTATTCAACTTCCAGAATCACATTTGTTTAGATCTTGAACAGTGTTATAAGAATTTGATTGGTATTTGTCACCTTTATTTAAAAACTAGCTTCTGCACACTTCAAAGCTATTGATGTCGATTGGTTTGACCAATAACCACTGTTTGATCCCTACAATTAAATTTTGTAGCTAAGGAAACTGTTTTTTCAAATAAGTGATGTGCTTCTGTGACTACTTTTTGGGGGGTGGAAAGCAATAATTTTGTCAGCTCTTATTTGACAAACTGAATAAAGCAAAGATCCATAAATAAAAAAAAAAAGAAATATGGATAGAAGGGAAGAGGGAATCAATAATAAATTAGCCAGGTAAATATGTCTTAAACAATAGGTTTTAAGTAGACCTAGAATCATTAAGATATTAGTTATTCCTAAATTAATGTATACATTTAATGTGATCCCAATTAAAATAACAACAGTTTTGGCTTTCATTTTTGTTTTGGTGAGTGGTGAGGTGCTTTAGTCAAGCCAATTCGAAAGTTCACATGAAACATAAACAAAAAAATTTAGTAAAACTCTGAATAAAAGAGCAATAAAGAGTAATGGCTCCTACATGATAGTAAACATTCACATCCCTCTCATGTGCCCAGTACATTCACCCCATTCTAATATCCCCCAAAACCTTAACCCATCCCAGCATCAACTCTAAGCTCAAACTCTCACCTAAATATCATCAACATAAAAGGTCCCAAATCTCATCATCTAAATCAGGCATGGGTGAGACTCTGGGTAGTATGGTCCATGCCTGGAAAAACTGTCTCCCCACCTGTGGACCTATGAAACTAGAAAACAACCTTTTGTAATATGGAAGAATCTTTTGTATTCTATTACAAGTTAATCACTAAAGGGGTGTTGCCTATAAGCTTGAATTATACATAATGGCCCATCTCTGGGAACCCTGCTTTCCAGGTAATGAGTATTAAGCTAAAATACCTTTGTTTAGCTCACAGGAAACATCCTGATCAGGCCCACCTGTGAATGACTGCAGGGAGGAAAATATTAACACATCCCCTCCAGAGGCTGATGGGAACTAGGAAGTGTTTGACTTTACTCCCTCCCCTTTTAGTATAAAAGGAGCCTGAATTCTAACTCAGGCAAGATGGTTCTTTGGGGCATAAGCCCACCATCTTCTCGGTCTGCTGGTTTTCCAAATAAAGTCGTTATTCCTTGCCCCTACAACTCGTCTCTTGATTATTGGCCTGTCGTGCAGCGAGCAGTATGGTCTTAGACTTGGTAACACTTTCTCTTCCAGAATAGAGTGGTGGTACAGGTACACAATAGACATTCTCGTTTTCATCTAGGAATGGAAAGGGGTCACCAAGCAACTCTAAGCCCAGCAGGACAAATCCCATTAGGTTTCAAAGAAGATTCTCTGTGGCTTGATGCCCTGTCCTTTGGGCCAATGGTGGTGGCCTTGTTGGCCCCTGGCCCTAAGCCGGTGTCTCTGGGCTCTACTTCCATGTCCACACTCTGCCTTTGGAACTGTTCATCCTTTTTCCTGAAGGTCAACCCATGTTTGTAGCCAAGTAGTTCTATCAGTCCCACAACCTGTTTGTAAAATCTCAGGAGTTTAATAGCCTCCCTTCATTTCTTCCTGTCTCTGTTCCCTTCAGTCCAAGCTGGCAGTGTTTCTGCTGATGTAACATTCTCAAAAACCACATTGGTCTTTGGTGTGTGTCAAGGGGGTCTACTCCATTAGGCAAAAGAGTTCTTCACTGAATCTCCCCGTATAAGCCCATCTCTATTCCGGGCTTCTGCTGAGATGGTTGAGTGGACCCAGGAGTCACCTACATAATCTCTTCTGCAACACGTTTTCCAGCCACACCTTGGCCCTCTCTCCCCAGCACACTTCCCCCAAAAATGAATTTCCTCGTTTCTTCATACTCTGTAATCTGGATTGGCTTGAAACCTTCCAAATAATCAAGGGCTGGTTCCTTTTTGCCTAGTAGTTCCTTGTTCAATTTCTCTCTTTCCTCGGGCATTTTACTATCAGCAGGAAGGAGCTTTGCTTGGAAATCTCTTCAGCTCCATATCCGAGTTTATTGCGTGTAAGTTCTGTTTTCCACCCAGAATGAAGGAACACAATTCAGCCAAGTTTTCTGCCTCTTTATAACAAAAATTACCTTTTCTCCAATTTCCAATAATATGTTCCTCATTTCCTTTTAAAGTCTCACCAGAGAGATTTATATTTATAATTATAATCATATTTACATTTATATCAAGATTCTGTTCATGAACAATAGGATGTTCATGATGAGACGCTTTCCTTACAATGCTTTTGACTTCTCTCTGAGCTCTCACCAGAATCACCTTTAACATCATATTTCTACTTTCTCATCAAGATGATCTAGGATTTTCCAATCACCAACCTCTAAATTCTCCTAGCCTTTACTCATTACCTAAATTCAAAGCCACTTCCACATTTTTAGGTATCTGTTACTATGGCACCTTAGTTCCCAGTACCAGAATCTGTATTAGTTTCCTAGGGGCTGCCAAAACAAATTTTCACAAACTTGGTGGCTTACAACAACAGAATTGTTTTCTCTCTACAGTTTTGGAAGGCCAGAAGTCAAAAAATCAAGGTTTGGGCAAGGTTAGTTCCTTCTGGAGGCTCTGAGGGACTATCTGTTCCATACCTTTCCCCTAGTTTCTGGTGGTTGCTGGCAATCCTTGGCATTTTCCTGGATTGACCACTCAAATCTCTGCCTCCATCTCCACATGGTGTTCTCCTTTGCGTCTCTGTGTGTGTTCTTTTCTGTTTCTTATAAGGACAATCTCATTTGATTTAGAGACCACTCTCATCTAATGGGATCTCACCATAATCCTTACCTTAATTACATCTGCAAATACCCCAATGCCAAATATGTCACATTCTGAGGTTCTGGGAGGACATGAATTTTGAGGGGACACTATTCAACCCATTATGGTTAGTTATACTTCAAGAAAATTATTATTTTTAAAAAGTTTCCAGAGCTTGCTTATATAAGATAGATAAGATAGTGTATTAGGGCATTTTTCTCCTACTGAAATGTTCTTCTCTAGCCTGTTTGGCCTATTTTAAAATACTGGTATCCACATGGTGATTTAAAGTGATCCTCCTTTTCTGTCAAGTAAATTAGAATTTCTGTCTCATTATGCTCCCAGTGTTGAATTTTCCTTTTGATCTGATTGACTTCTGAAGTGATAAGTTCCCAATTTGTTCTGGTACTTTGAGCATATAGTTGCTGTTTTACACATCAGAGCTTAAGGCCCCCTGAGGGGTTTCTGTGATTTTCCCAGGAATCTTAACAGTAAGTTTCATTCATATTTTCACACCATATTAACTACTACTTTCCAGACTCCGGTTTATTCTACCAATTTGTTGCATTTTCGTTGATGTGTATACTCTATTTCTCCCTCTCTTGGTCTCTCTGTGGAGTACAGAATGGCTGTGCGCTGCTTTTCTCTGTTACGCGGTGCTGGTGTGACTGGACCCCTCACTAAAGCAGACTCCCCACCCTTCCTGCCGGGTTCTCCTTAAATTTGTCAGTTTTAAAAAATATTCACCTCATAGCAGACCTCATTATGAGGTCTAACATAACACTTGTAGCCTCAATAAAGCCATTTTTAAAAAACTTGTAATTTCCCAACATTTCATGAAATAAGCAGCTCCACGTTTTTTTTTAATGTTTCCAATATCATGATTTCATCTTTTTGTTATGCTACCTGACCGTGACCAATGTTAATGGTGTGGAGGTTGCTTTCTGATACAAACTAAGTTATAAGAACTTATTTATGGTCAGGAGTATATAGGCAACTTGTGGGCCAAATTCTTCCCCTCTCTTTCAACATTTTATCCAGCCAAGTACATACACATATCAAAATGCAGCCACCAGTGTCATTTAACACTCTGACTTGCTTCCAAATTCAGAGTCTGTCCTTTTATCTCATAACATGGCTGTTACCATCTTGTCCAGAGCCAAGTGTTCCTTGATAATATGCATTCCTTATCAATGCAGCCTCTGCATGGAAATCCCTGAAGATGAAGGTTGGTGTAAACCTTCCTATGTCCATGAAAGTGGTATCAACAGTGTTTGATCCATGAACAAAGTACGTGTGCACTTCTGATGGAAGTTGGGAGAAAATGTGAAAGAGTATAATTGATGGAGCACCCAATGAAATAAAATACAACACTTCAATGTAATGAGTAGCAGGATCTTGATCTACAAGATTTGTAGATCAGGGATATATATATATGTATATGGGAATTAGAGCAAAAATGAGTGGGGATTTTTTGTTTTGTTCTTGAGCTCATAGAGGAGTTGTTAAGAAGACTCTTGCAATCATATCATGGAGGTGCTACACCCACAAAGTGCTGCCCCTTTGGTTTTTCACGAGAGGGAAATATATATATATAAAACCTTTATATATATATATATATATATATATATATATATATATATATATATATATATTTCCCTCTCATAAAAATAATATATATACATTAATATTATAGTAAATTATTATATATTGTGAAATATTAATATTACATTAAATTATTATCTTTAAAATTATTATACAATATATTAAATTATTATATATTCTGTATATTATATTAATAATATATATTTCCCATATATATAACCTTTTTATATATATATATATAGATATACACATAACCTTAATTGTTTTGGGGCTAGTATTTCTTGCAATTGAGTGCAGTTTCCAGTTTTTCACTCCCATTCTGGCTTCCCCTCAAAGAATAGTTCTTATGCTTAAACAGAAGTTACTAAAAATCTCAACATAATTCCCTACTACTCTTCTTGATATAGATAGATAGATACAGATAAACATATAGATATAGATAAAACCAATCAACATTACATTGTATAATTGTGTGGTGATGAAATGCAAAGCAAATTTATTTTTATTTATATTCTCATATAAAATATCAATAAAATAAGTTCCATGTAAGTAAAAGTCAAAAAAAGTATGAAAACTAAATAAATATTCACGCCAGTGAGGTCAGGTAAGGTTATGTTGTGGTATAAAAACTCCAAAAATCTTAGCTGTTAAACAACAAAACTGATTTCTTAGTTATATGATATGTCAAATACGTATCATATAGGTTGGCAAGGACAGGGAGGCAAGACTTCACTTGACTGATGCCAAGAGATCTGATCTCCAGTGATTTTTTTTAATGATCTCTCTCGTTGAGAAGGGTGGCATTTGTCTAAAAATCCTTCTCTGAGATCTCTGTCTTTCAATGTATGAATCTATGTAACATCTCAACAGCAGTTAAGAAAAGTGAGTGCTTCTACGTGAAACTGGCTTGAATATTTAGATGAAGAGAACACAGTTTAAGTTTTAAACAAAGTGAATACTCTCTACTTACAAGGGGGTGAGCTCAATGGACATGTAACTACAATCTTGGTATTAGAAATATGTCTTCTCAAAATAACATTACAGAAATACAACTTGAATTTGCGAAAATAAAAAGAGATTGTTTCTCTTTTCTCTGCTTCCCTATATGTGTGTACTTTATTCTTATCCTCCTGGGGGGGATGGCTTTTTTGTTCCTTCAATGAATGTGGGTACCTAAGATTATGTCTTTGGTTCATGAGATGAATCAGATGGGAGTGGGAAAGTGAAACATTTTAGTCTCATTTTAGATTCCTAGGGAAGAATCATGATCATCCAACCCTAGGTCAGAAGCTCATCCCTGATGAATCAACCAGAGGTTCGTCAGCTAAGAATATGACACCTTCTGTAGAGATCATGTGGATGGAAGGCGTTGCAGAGATGAACAGGGTAGAAAGTGTCTCCCAAAAAGAGAACACTGGACAGATAGAACAATAAGTGTCCAGAAAAAAAACAAAGAAAAAGACCCTGAAAAGAAGGTGAGTTACACATCACTGAAGAGTTAGCCAGAAGGACAATTTCATCTAATAGACATTGGGGGTTCAGGGGAAAGGAGTGGTCACAGGTCATTGTTACCAAATGACCCAAGGACTCAGGAACTCTTCTTCATCTCCCAAAGGAGCTTGAGACCGAAACTCAAGAGCACTCCTTGTGTCAGCAGGAAGGAGGTACCACCTTCCCCACATCCACCCTCCTCTTCCTCCTTACGTTCATTAGGAGTCCCTAAATGGGCACATTGGTCTGAATTTTGCCCATTGCCTCCACTGTGTAGTATTTTCTTGTCGCTTTAATTTTCTAATTTTTGTACATGCAGTGTCTTTTCTTGCCTCTTAAAATCATAGATGAATCCAGGGTTTCTTTACTTAAAACAGAAAGGTAATTTTCAGCAACTTGGGAATTTTCTTGTCTGTACCCAACACTATCATGGCCTATTTTGAAATGTGAAAGAACATGATGATTCCCAGCCTTAGTCTAACAAGGAGCTAAGTAACTCTGCAATGAAGCAAAATTCTAGATATTTAGCATTACTTTTCTTGTTAAAAAAATTTTTTTTAATATTTGGTTTTACCTGTGTTTTCTTACTGCTTTACCCCACTCTAGTAGAGGATTACCGCCCCCCAGTAATAAAAAGAAGCAAGCATAAAACTTGGAAGAAACCCTCGAGAATACATAAAGAAAAGCGAAATATTTGGATTATTGGTGGAGCTTTTCCCATTTTGTTTTCTACATTCACTATTTAAAATATGCTTCTTACACATAGAAGGGCAGCAAAATGCAATGGCTCTAACAACTTGCAAACATAAAATGTTAATTAAAATTTGTGGCTCTCAAAGTTTCTAATGGCCTATAAAATTCATTCTGCTATCAGAATTTCAGTTTCTGTTCTCTTTTCTTGATTGTATCTCTAATTATAGACTATAAGCTAAAATAATTTTATTTTTATATTTTACAAGAGCTATAAAAGAAAACTACCAAATGTTGAAAAATATAAATGGCTTCCTAAGGTTCTTGGTGCAAATACTATTAAATAATTTGGTTTCACTATGAAGTGAAGACTTCTAACAGAAATGACTGTGCCTTTATTTCATGGATTAGAATTTAGGGAAAATAATTTCAAATACTGATAAGGTCTAATTAAATTATGGACATAATTCCATCTGTAGGTGATGATATTACATATTCATTTTCTTTTTTATCTAAATGGCACAAGAATGTGGCAGGAAAAGGTGAGTTATCACTCCATTTTTTGAGTATACATACAAGTTTGGTCTCTTAATCGTACATAGTAGTTAAGAAGTCGAAATGATGACAAAGAAGAGTCAGAAATCAAGACAATAGTGATACTAATAGCTGCCATTCATTAACTAGCCCCATACACCACGCACTGAAACTCCACTTTTTACCACAACACTGAAAGTTACCATTTTATTTTTTTACCAGCTTTATTGATGTATATATATCATATATATTCCCATAGAATTATATGTTATATAGTATAAATATACATATATATATATACCATAAAAGTCACCAAATTTAGGTGTAAAATTCAATAGTTTCTAGTAAATTTGTAGTGTTGTACAACTAAGACCACAACCCAACTTTAGAACATTTCCACCCCCACGTAAAGATCCCTCGTGTTCATCTGCAGCCACTCTTCATTCCCACTCCAATTCTAAGTGATCACTAATGTACTTTCTGTCTCTACAGATTTATATTTTGTGGATATTTCATATAAATAGAATTCTATAATCTGTGCTTTTTAGAATTTACTTATATCTGAGGTTCATCTGTGTTGTAACATGGATGGGCATTTGTATTATTTCCACTTTTTAGCTGTTATAAATGATCTGCTATGACCATTCATGTACAAATCTTTGTACAGACACACATATTTTTATTTCTCTTGGATGGACGCTCAGGAGTTAATTTTCAAATAAGTGAAAGCGGCATCTTTTTATATTCCCTTGAGCAACGAATGAGGGTTCCAATTTCTCCACATCTTCTCCAGCACTTGTTATTGTCCAGTGTTTTTATGTAGTCATTCGAGTGACAGTGAATTAGGATCTCACTGTGTTTTTTACTTGCATTACTAAAATGTCTAAAAATATTGAGAATCATGTATGTGCTTGGTCTTTCCTATATATGTCTTCTTTGATGAAATGTCTATTCAAAAATAGTTGTTTATTTTTTATTGCATTTTTCTCTTCTGGTAATTGAGTATGCTTTTAAAATATATTTTAGGTACAAGTCATTTATCATATATATGCTTTGGAATTTTTTTCTCCCAATCTGTGGCCTGTTTTTTCATGTATTAATGATGTCTTTTGAAGTTCAAAATGTTTGAATTTTGATGAAGACCAACTTATCTTTATTTAATCACTTGTGCTTTTGATGTTGTATCTAAGACTTTGCCTAACCCAAGGTCACTCTTTTACTTTATTTTTACTGAAGAGGAAACTGAGGTTTGGCAAGACCAAGGAGACACTTACATGCAAGACTGTGTTCCTCTGCAGGATATTGTCCCTGCACGACCTTCCTCTCCACTCACTGCTACCAGTGTAGAATTCAAGTGAAGTCTGATACTGGGCCAGGTTTTTTGCAAGCTGAAACGTTTCTACAGGCAGCATACCCATTTTGAGTGACTGAAGTTCACACAAAAGGACCAGATGTGTCTATCCAGAAAACTCTCCTCTAGTTTCTTCTGTGTACCTTTGGGATGAAGGTAAGAAACGTACCTAGAATATAATTTTTTACTAGGGAGTTTGAATGAGATAATGCAACTCTGCTTTTAGAGCATGAACTTGTTGATCAGCCCTGTCTGCAGCTGGCTGAGCTGTGGTCCTTACTGGGGAGGGAGGAACCTCATCATGGCATCCTGGTCTCAAGTGGGCCTTCGGGGTGTATGAAGTGTGAGATCCATGCTGGATACTCATGAGACGATATTCTATGTGAATTTGTCAACATTAACCATTTTACTTCTACCAAATTACTATTTGGAAGTTCAACTATGTACTCAAACTTGAAAGGTTCTGTAAGCAAACACATAGTACAAGTAAGTTTCTGAGGACCATTTAATCATCCCAAAATGGAAAATAATTTTCTTTGAGTTTAAGACCTATAAAAGTATACATTTAAGCTCAACACTGTCCTCTAAACTTTTAAAAAATTTTCTATACAAAAAATTTTTATATGAAAATCAAAACAAATGATTAAATTTGGAGTGATCAAAAATTTCAACTGTATTATCAAATTAGAAAAATGGACTATGTATTGTGACATGCCAACAATTAAGGCTAATCGCAGTGTATGCTGGTTTGATGTTAAAACTGACCAGAGAAATTTTATGATGAATAAATTGTGGAGACTGGCTCATTTTGTATATTTAGAGAGCATTTCAAAAAAGTGTTCTTATGGGAGGCAGCCTCTAAGGTGACCCCCAAAGACCCCTATCTGCTTGTATCCCCACTGTTGTGTGATTCCCCCTTCCCTTAAATATGGGCTAGACTTATTGACTTCTTTCAAACAAATCGTATATAGCAGAAGCATGAATAGAGGTACTGCTTCCAAGATAAGTGACAAAATGACCTGCTCTCCCTCTCTTACTCACTTGCTCTGGAAGAAGCCAGTTTCATGCTATAAGCTGCTCTATGGACAGGCCCACATGGTAGACACTGGGCCTCTTGCCAACAGTCAGGTAGGCCCTGGGGCTGGGGAGTGTCATTCTCTGGCCCTGGGGAGTGGCCATATCTTCAAGGGATCCTCAGCAATGAGAATTTTCAAATCTACAGAAAAGTAAAAATATCCTTTAAATCAGTATGACTTTTGGAAAAACTAATTATTCCAATTAAATGGAGACTGGTCAAACCAAGAGAGGGTGAGTTCATTTTAAGTATCCCTCTATTCTCCAAGCATGTTACAGGTAAGGGCTAATGAGAAAACGCTATCAGCAGCCAATGTCACCGCACTAAACTCTGTGGGCAATGAGCTCTGACCACCATGCTGACATCATAATCTAAACAGTTCCTGGCACTGTTTTACTTGAGGGCTGCACTGAGGGACCAAGGATGTCTTGCTCATTCAAACTGCACATTCTTAATACTTGATGTTCTAACTACTAGAATTTAGGGGTTTATTTTATATTCTTGGTTCAGTGGTAGCTTACTTATTTAGCAAAGGACACAATTCAAAATCAAGCAATTAAAGGGAGCAAAATTTCTTATAACTTATCTCTCTTCAGTTATATTATAATGAATGGTTCTAAGCTACTAGGTATGGAGAACACAGCAATGATGAAAATGGAAATAAACAGGGTATCTTTCAAGGCAGCGCGACTCAAAATGTGCTGATGACTGCAGCATCAACAACATCTTGTATTAGAAAAGCAAATTCCCTGCCCCTAGTCCCAAAATACTGGATCAGAATCTCTGGGTCTGGGGGGGTCCTCCCAGTGATTCTTACGTCCTCTGAAGTTTGAGAAACACTACACTAAAGAATTTGCTTTCAAAATGTGGCCTTGTCCTAGAACCAAGAGAGTCTCCAAGACTGGCTAAAATTTGATAGCAAATGTAATATAGAATTCTATATTTTTCATTTTCCATTCTGCTGAGGATTAGATGTTAGTAAACCAAACTGGACTTATGATTATTCATAATTTGTGGTTATTCATAATATTATGGTTATTCATAATTTGTATTCATAACCTAAGATCAATTATTCGAGTTTAGTGTCGAAACCAGTTTCACTATGTATTTTAGAAATCTGGTTGCAAAACTCCTGCACTAGAAAATAGTCAAAAGTTCCACGTTTTTTCAAGAATGACATTTGGTTATCAGCGCATCATCAGTATACACAGTGGGACTGGTGAAATCTGTTGCTGACTGAGAGGCCAGATTTAGAAGGAAGAATTAGGCCTCATTAGGTATAGTTAAGCAATGAGATCATGCATCTAAGAGAAAAAGCAATAAATCTTTCTTTCTTTCATTCTTTTTCTTTCTTTCTTTTTGTTTTTATTAATATTTCTTTGCCTCTGTCAAGAGAAGTGTTACTGCCTGGGACCTTTCCTGGTCCCCAGGTTTTGGAGGATCTGAGACTGGAGGGAATAAGGATGGGGGTTGGTACATTCCCCACCTTGAGTTCAAGGATATGGAGGGCAGTGCTCTGTGTGGGGATGCGGGGGAGGAGTAGGTCTGATGGTTCAGGACTCAGAGAAGACTGTGTGAGGAGTTTCTGGAAGGAAAAGAAGTATTGAGACAAAACTTCCCTTCTTCCCCAGTGAGGCTGTGAGTCCCTCTGAAAAATTCTTTGCATTTCTGGAAACATTTTTTTTTTTTTTTTTTTAAATCTGTGCAGCAAGAGTAACTTCTTCTAGCAAATAAAACTGTGAACTGGAAAAATGAATAATCAAAAGAGGAGGGCCTAGGTGGGAAGGGGATTTGGTGATCCCCAGGATCAGCCTGGCATCTTCCTATCTACCTGCCCAATTTAGTATCTTTCAATTCAGTCATGAAGGGGTTTCCAGGGCCTCTAAAGTGGATGTGCCATATGCCCTGACCTGGGAATTTTGCTCTCTCCTTCAATTTAAGACATCTTTAATCCACCTCTCCCTTCTCCCCAAATTTCAGTCCTCCCTGTGTTATGGTCAGAGATGGTCCCTTTCTCGTGGATTTCTAGGATAGAGACGTCTGCCCCTTTCTTCATACTCATTCCCTTTATTCTACTGCCCTAAGTCTGATGATTATGTTTACCTTTAATTCACCGGGCGGAGGATGTCATGAGAAGGTCGGTGAGGGCCAGGCCTGGGGAAGCGCCACTGGACTGAGGAAGGAGGCTTTGGGTAATATTTCAGAGAAGAGCCTCTGGAAAGGCCGTTCAGTGGGCTGCTTCCTGCCTCTTCCTCAGCTTTTATTTCCAGACTCCATCTACCTCCTCCTTCAAGAATCTTCTGCCTCAAACTAACCTTGCTGCTGACCTCAATCTCATCATCTACTACCTTTAGAGTATCTAGATTCACTGATTCCCAATAACTGATCTCTTCCCTTTTCCTCATTTCCAATAGTTAACAGTTTCCGTCACCTTTGAAATCCCCTTAAAATGCTGATGTCTGTCTCCTAAAACCTGCCATGCTCTTGCCTACCTCTGTTTATCCTGTGTGCCTAGTGGCCCCTGCACATGTCTTTCCCACCAGAGACAGGGAGGTCCCTGTCCCCTTGCTCATGCTATGCTCTCGGCCTCCTACACGTGTCTGCTCACGTTACTATTCTCCAAATTGTCAGTCCTTCTTTAAATTTATGTAATTCCGACACATGCTTAAGAACTAGTGATTTATTTTCTAGTCTTTAAAGTATCTACCATGACCTCTACCTAGTTGAATACTTTTTTTCCCCAGATTCTTTCTGCACTTCTAGTGAATTACAAATGGTTGCAAGCCATGATTTATATACATTTGCTGTTGGCCATTGGGCTATTAACAAATGATATATTGCTGATTGAGATAGCAACATTTGGAATATATAAGATGGTTTTTAGTACCTGATAAATAGAAATTGTCCCCCAAATAGGTGTTACGTGGTGAATAAGAGGTGGTGGGTATGCAGAATAAATCTGATCCTACTGAGAAAAATATTTCTGTATTGAAAAATCACTGTGAAATGCAGGTAACAGTCGGATCATATTCTCTTGGAATTGGTAAAGTGCTAGAATTTTATAGGTGACAGTGAGTGGCCTGGGTTTTCCCTTTTTGCATCTAATATTCCAGACTTGGGTCTGGAGAAGTCAGCACCCATAAATGCCAATTGGAAAAGGCAAAATAGTGTACACAGTAAAATAAAATCCCAATAAAAGCCTGTTCTCTCTAGCTAAAGGACCAGAATAAGTGAGGCCTAAAGATACAGAAAACTTTTAGGCAATAACTGTTCTACTCCCGCCAAACACCACAGAAAAACTACAGCCCCCTCCCCAACCCTACCAGCAAAGTCCAATCTGGGAGTCTAGACTTCCACCCCTGCCAGTCTGCAATGAGGCACCCCAGTGCTAACTCCCCCAGGCCCTGGGTGTCAGAGAAGCCCTGAAAAGGTATTGCCAGAGTCGCTCCAGATCTTTGCTCAAAACCCATCTACCCCCAACTTTAGTAGGAGTGTCCTCGCTCACAACCCTCCAACCCTCCCCACCCCAACCTTTAGCAGGAGTGAACATAAATCCTTAAGCTAAAGGGTCCAGAGATAAGAAAGGAAGCTACACACACAAAAAAAGAAAAAAAAAAGAAACAGATGGAGCCGCTTGAGACGAAGATGGCAACGAATCTGACCTCCAACGGACCCTGAGTCTCATTATATGTTGATTTTACTACATTAGCATATTAAATGACACACCTACTGGTGGCCAGGACCAGACATTAAGGACCAAAAATGGATATAAAGGGGGTGGTACCCCACTCCCTCAAAAAAGCCCTGCCCCTTCCCTGGTTAACTAAGGCATGTGTCTCCCCATCCTCTGCCTCACTCCTCTTCCCTTTGTCTTTACTCTTTACAGTTAAATCACTTTCACCAGGTGGGTGAGAAGTTGATCTATGAACTTAATTCCTTCTTCTCCATTTTTTTTTTTTTTTGCCCATAGAATAAGGCTTGTGCTGTGTGGATCTCTCGTTATTCTCCTACTCGAAAAAAAGAACCCTGCCCCGCTGAGCTGGGCCTGAACAAGGTCCATATGACTTAATTCTGCAACATAAGGAGCCAGGATATTCATCCTCAGCAGGTGGTAATGCCGGTGGTAATGAGTGACCATCTCAGCAGTGTCCCTGAAGACCACAGAGACCCTGGACTTCCACTTCCACCCAGCAAGAACAAGGCACACTAACCCCTCCCTGCAGAGGTGGTTTCAGAGTCAGGACTCTCACCACCATCCAAAGGTAATGAGGCTCTTCCGTGATGTCAGGTTAGGCAAAAGGAGGAGCAGGAACAAGGCACCCATGCCCCTCCCAGCAGGAGGTATCAGTGAAGGTCCAGTGGGAGCCAGAAATCCCAACCCCACTGAGCAGTAACAAGGAACCCCTCGCTCCCTGGGTGAGAAGAGAGACAAATCCAAAACCTGGAGACCATGACCTGGACCCCCATTTCCACCAGGCAGTAATGAGATGGCTTGTCATCCCCTGCTAGAGTGGTGTCAGAATAGGCAAGTCAAACAGAAAATTTATATGATATCCAGAATCTCATAATGTAATACTCAAAACACCCAGGTTTTTATTGAGAATCACTCGTAGTAAGAACCAAGATGATCACAACATATATGAGAAAGGACAAAGACACTCAATGGACACCAACAACAAGATGTCAGACACAGTGGAACCATCTGATTCCAACATTCTTGCATAGCACTGATATTTCATAGGAAAATAAAGAGATCTGATTTATTTGCAGCAAGAACATTCAATAAGTAGGAAATGGGAGAAAACAAAACCACTGTCTTAATTTACTAAAATCTTTACATTGTTTTCTAAACTGCTTTGCAGAGTCTTGCATTAAGAATATGAAATTTAAAGCTGTAGGGAATCCAAAAGGGCTACAGCAGTCCGGTATGAATCATAAGAATTTCTTTATTCCAGGACATGTTTTACTGCCTGGGATATCTACTACTACGGTCTAGAGTTTGGGAAAAGTCCTTAGCTTACCGTCTTGTGGATGTGGATAAATGATGTGGAAGCACTCATAGATTATGGGAAGTTGCATCCTAGACCACTGGGTAAGCTTCATAAATAAGTGTTAATCACAGAGAACAAGATGGTATGAGATACACTATGTGACATTGCCATGGACCGTAAACCTTTTCAGACAGGGCTGGATGGTGAAAAGGAGGAACCACCCCCGAGTCAGGAGGACCTGGGTTCTGGTCTCAGCTCAGTGCCTGACTGAAAAGAAATTACTTAATCTCTCTGATCATCAGTTTTTTTATCCAGTGTGTGAGATGAGGGATGTCAAAGCCAGTTGTAAAATGCTATCATTCTCACTACTCAATATAAATACCTACAATCTTCACAGTTGTCTTACAAAACAGAACATGTTATGCATATTCAGGATTATTTTGTTACAACTACACAAACAAAACAATCTATGTGTAAAAATGGTATTTAAATTTCTATGAAGACAGTTATGTATTTTAATTTTGATCTTTTTCAGTAGTGTACATTTTAATCTCCTTAAAAGTACCTTTTATGGCTATCGCATATATACCCCAGGGTTGGTTAACTCAGAAAGCCACTAGACTGATGTCATACACATTTGATCTGACGTCCCATCGTGAATTCAGTTTTTCCATTTGTGAGGGTCTCCTGATCCTAAGAGGCTTTGCAGTGGCACACCAGGGACCGGGTGTTGTCAGATCATGGCATAAGACCCACATCTATGAAACAACTACAGTCCAACTCCAAAAAAAGATGTAAGTGGCATGTGTCAAAGAAGAAATAGAGTTCTATATTGCGTTTTAGGTTTAAAAGCTGTCAGAAGTATCTTATTTGAATTCACCTTGTCATAAACAAGGTAGCGGGGAGGGAACAGAGAATCACTGTTTCAAAAGCTAGGAACCTCACTGAAATCATTAAGATGTTGTGAAACAAAGCTTTGGCTCTGGTGTACAAAGAAGCCATTTGAATGTGTTTTTCTGTATCTTCTGTAATACTTTCCAGCAGATAGGGCTCACTTTTTCTTGTTGTTATTGTTATATTACTTTCCCCCAATTGTTTGTTGGCATTATTGCTTTGATTTGTCTTTTAAAATTTGCAAAATAACGTGTGAAAGTTATGCAGAAGACGTAAAGAATAAAAATAAATGAACGCTCATGTGTAACCACTCTTCCTAAAAAGAAAACTTACCCATATCTTTGAAGGTCTCTGTTGGTCCTTCTTTAATCCTAACCTGTTTGCTATTTCCACTGTTTTTCTTTACACTTTCGTCAATATGAATATACTGCTAAATAAGATACTGCTTTGGCTTGCATATTTTGAACTTTAAAAAAATGGAATCGTACTGTATGTATTCTGCAACTTGCTGTTTTGCTCAGTGTTACAGTATTCATTATTATGAAAATTTTACTGTAGTCTATAGTCATTGCTTTATTGTATCCCTTATAAAATTATATTAAGCAAACGCATCCATTCCAACTGATTGGATTGTTTTTCCCCCATTTTTGACATCACAGTAAAAACAGCTATGAATATTCTTAAATGAGTTTTCTATATGAAGGAGCTGGAATTTCTCTAGGTTATATACAGTGCAATTGCTGTGTCAAAATGTTTACACATTCACACCTACTAAATTATGAGAAACTGTTTCCCAAGGTGGTTGTAACAATTTACATCCCCACACGCAGTTTAAAGACAATGTCTCCTTTTTAAAAATGTGCCCAATTTGGTGTTGTTTGGGAAACGGTATCTCACTGTGTTCTAATTTACATTTCCTTAATTACTAAGGCAGCACACAAAGAAAAATAATTTTAGTTAGTAATAAATGCCAAGAAAAATAAACAAGTCAAGGAGAAACAGATGGAAAGGGGTTACTTCGGAAGAAGGATCAGGGGAGAGGTCTCCCCACGGAGGGTCATCAGTGTTAGAAACAAGTGACGAGATGGGGTGAGCCAGGTAGTGAGGTAGGGGCAGGGGGCTGCAGGGCAGAACAAGTGGGTTCCAGCACTAAGAAGAGGCAGAACAGTCTTTCCTTTTAAGTGCTGAAACTAAGTATTTTTAGCTGATGCGTTAGAGGACAGGCCAGAAGGATCTCAGCTAGACTGGGAGATTTAAGCAGATGGTGTTGAAGAGAAAACAGAGCTTTGGGTATGAAAAGGGGGTGTGTAGGGAGCCATACATGGTGCCTATTTATTCTCTTAATTAGGATCTGAATTACTTTGCATTATATAAAAAAAAAAAGAAAATCACATGTGAAAACAAATTTTTAAAAATCCTTGAAAAAAATTAACCTGTCCTGAATTATGCAAATATTTTAAACTTAAAAGAACAATTAAGATCTTTCTAGATTTACACAATTTAAACAAATTTTGATCTATTGAATTTAAGATCTGTGTGGTTTTATAGGACAATGCCCTGTCTGTGTTAAATCTAGATGAAGCATTTCCAGTCCTTTGGAGATGCCTCTTATTATTCCCCAAGTTTTATTATCTGCAGTCCCAATGGGTCATTCATTTTCTGGAGTGAAAAATAATCCTTGCTTTCCTACCTTGAATGTTAAGCTGAGTTGAGTGTCGCCATTAATTCCTAGAAAAGGATTCACTTGCTATTGATCAGTGGAGTCTAGAGGAGCCCAGAGGAAATTTTTCTTATTTTTCTTGTTGGATCACTTAGGGTTCTCTTGCAAGCAGATGCCAAGATGAAATCAGACATGTAAGCGATCTGCCAGGGAAACACCTGTGGAGGATAAAGAAGTGATGGAGCAGGAGTAGGAGGGAAAAGCATTCAAACTGCCTTGCAGATCAGACACCTGTGAAAGGAGACAGGGAAAGGGAGGCTTGTGGAAGAAGAGCCTCAGACTTCAATGCAGCTCTGAGAAAGTCTTGGCTACACGTATAGGGAGTCCCGGAGCAAAGGCTGCCAGCTATGGTAATCCCACATAGGGCAGGGACGGCCCTGTTCCATTATCCAAACATTGGCTGGGAGCAGCCTGGGGAGAGCACAGCCTCGGTGTAAAGGCTGTCAGGGGTCCCAAAGGTCCAGAGGCACAGCAGCTGGAGGCTGTCACTTTCTCACACTCCTCACAGTAGGTTCTTTTGAAGGGTGAGTTGGAAAATATACCTCCTTAGCTGCCACTTAGAAATAAAATATATCAAATTTGCTATAACAAGATGCTTACAGTCTTTGATGTCTGCATAACAATGAAATATGAAAAATACATCTGGGTTTCTAACCAATATGCTGATCTATCAATTGCCATGTATAAGAATAGCTCACTGGTTTTCCTAATGATATTGAAGGGAAATAAGAATGATTTGGCTCAAGAGATTATTTTAAAGGACTTTGTTTATAAACAAATTAAAACCTCACAGTATTTTTCAATAAAGAATATTCCATTTGGTTTATATTTTTAATTCTCCAAAACCCTTCCCTGAATGAGCCTGCCCCCTGCCCCCATGAACACATTTGGTTTTGGTTCCGTTTGATTTACTAATTTATCTCAATAGTTATAACATCAGATTTATTTTAAAATTCCTTCATAACCATTTAGTGACAATTCTTTACTCTGATTATAAATAGAAAACAAGAAAATATTGAAATGTATATTTGTGCACGTGTTGTGGTCTATGTCTTTTTGTTTTATTTCCAACTCCCAAACTTCTTGGCTATTCTGGTTAGTTTTTACATGGTTTAAACAGAGGTTTTCTGTGCATCTCAAAAGTTTTCCTTATGGAACGTTTTTCGACAACATTTTGCTCGATTAATTTAGATGTGATTTCCCAAAGGGCACCTGACTTGAAAAAATTATTTTATTCATTCAGGGATTGACAGTGCCCAGATTTTAGGAGAACAAAAAAACCCCAGAGAATATGGGGAGGAGTGAAGTAAAAACTGCAACATAGTTTTGAATTTTGAGTTTTCACCGTGAGTATATTTCAAAGGTATCTATGTACATTTTACTTTTAATACTCTGAATAAAGATGTGCAATCTAAACAAGTTCAGACTGACTACAGTTCAGGGTTTTAAAGCATGTAAACTCTTTGGGGAGCTTTACCTTTATAAACCTTGTAATAACAAAGCCATATGAGTCCTACAATCATTATTCATACTTCTTAGTTTCTCACAAGGTAAGCATTATTGACTCTTCTTTCTGCAGAGCATACCTCATTTTAAAACACATTGAATTACGGTTATCAAATTGTGTTATAGTAAATAATCTTGTTTGGTTAATGTACATGAAAGGCTAATTGTGTGGAGATAGAGAGCAAAGTGTTGCAATTTTGCCTAAGATTGGAGAGGGTAAAGGTTAAATTGTTCCTTGAAAACATAAAAACAGAGAGCAGACAACAACTCTCAATACTATTCTCTGCCATCTTCTTCACACAAGACATATATTATGTCAATGAAATTCAGATAACTAAAAAGCCAAGTGAAAGCAGGTATAAAAATCTCCTATCTTTCAGTTTACCTTTTCTTAGATACTGGCAGGTTTGTTATAACTCAGTGGGTAGCATCACCTGGAACATAGAATTTACTGGTTGTGATTTGTTGTGTTGTTCTAGCTGTAGCTTCAGGGTTTCAAATATACATTTTTACTTATCACAGCCTATCTTCAGCTTTTATTATACCACTTCACAGGTAGTATAAGAACCTTACAGCAGTGTACTGTTTTCTCCCCTTGGGCCTTTTTGCTATTATTATCACAGGTTTAATTAACCACTTATACATTTTATTTACCCACCTATTGATGGATATTTGGGTTGTTTCACTTTCTGGTTATTATGAATAATTCTGCCAGGAACAGTCATGTGTGAGTCTTTCTGTAGACATAATGTTTTCATTTCTCTTGAGTAGTTACCTACTAGTAGAATTTTGCTAGGACATGTGGTAAATTTCTGTTTCACAATTTAAGGAAGTGCTAAGCTGGTTTCCAAAGTGGCTGTACCATTTCACACTCCTGCCAGCAATGTTCCTCTCCACACCCTCACCAATATTTATCTTCTTTCTCTTCTCTGTTAGCCATTCTTGTGGATGTGACTGGGGTTTTAATTTGCATTTCCCTAATAGCTAATGATATTGAACATCTTTTCATGTGGCGTTCACCATTTGTATACCTTCTTTAGGGGAAATGTCTATTCAAATCTTTTGCCCATTTTTAAATTGAATTATTTTGTCTTCTTCTTATGGCGTTTTTAAGAGTTCTTTATATATCCTGGCTACAAGTTCTTTATCAGATATAAATGGCAGATATTTTCTCACGGTCTGTGGCTTATCTTTCCACTTTTTTTTTTTCAGTATTTTTTCCAGTTTATTGAGGTATGAATGACAAATAAAAATTGTATATACTTAGGTTGTACACGTGATTTTTTTAAGTGCCATATGTGATGATTTAATATACATATGTATTGTGAAATGATTACCACAATCAAGTTAATGAACACATCCATTACCTCACATAGTTAGCTTTTCCTAGTGAATTTCAAGTGTACAGTATAGTATTAACTAACTATAGTCACCAGGCTGTACATTAGATCCCCAGAACTCGTTCATCTTATAACTGGAAGTTTGTACCCTTTGACCAGCATCTCCCCATTCTGTCCACGTCCGAGCCTCTGGAAACCACCGTTCTACTCTCTGGCTTTATGAGTTCAACTTTTTCAGATTCCATATGTAAGTGAAATCACACAGCATTTACCTATTTGTGTCTGGCTCATTTCACTTAGCATAATGTCCTCCAGGTTCATGCCAATGGCAGGATTTCCTTCTTTGTTATGGATAAATAATATTTCATTATATGTCTTTATAGATATATGTGAAATATATATATGTATTTGAATATATCGCATTTTCTTCATTCATATAAAACCTCACATTACTTTTTTTAATTTACAAACTAAACCAATATAGAGGCGTATTCTGTAGTCTCCTTTTTCTATTTATCTGTAAGTACAGTGATTCTCTATTGTGCTCCTATCCTCAGGCACCCTTAATTGGTTTACTGTGAATAGGGTTTCTTCTGCATGAACACATGCTAATTATTTATTTGGAATTTCTCACACAATAATTGCTATCCCTGACCCAGTGGTCCCAAACCACTCAGGTGTCTCTAGAATGTTCTGTGCCTAGTGACGCTGACATACAACTATGGAAACCAGCCCTCCTTCAGTGTTTATTATGTGATGTTCAGACCGCTCAGACTTGTTTGCCTCATTGCCTTTATTCCTATTAATACCACATCCCATTAAAGCAGAAAAACACAACAACTGGATACACATAAAAGAGGTCAAGCTTAACTAAGAAACTGGTTCTTTATCCCTCTCTTTGTATCTAATGTTTGGTTTATCTAATTTACAATAGGAAATGGGGTGAATTGGCTCACTTACTAAAAGCAGAAGTCAGTGGAGAAGAAAAACTAATTAGTCAGAGCAAGGGTTCAGCATGCAGTAGCAGGTTGGCCATCTGTGCAGGAGAACAGAAAGCTGCATTCCTGCAGGAGGTCTCTCTAAAGGAGGCCATGCAGCCCAAGGAGGCGCACAGAACTCTAGAACCGACATACATTCATGCTGTGTGTGACCTGCCTTTATCTAAACCTCTTTCTGTCTCACTAGAACTTCTTACTACCTGGCATGATTTACCCAGCATTAGCCCCAAAATTGCAGTAAACTTTCTGGGAAGAGAATAACTTTCCAGTTGGAAAACAGTATTCTTTGCTCTCCCAGTGGCCTTACCTTCTGGGCCCCTGACTCTGCCTAGGCACCTCTGCCCCTGAATTGCTCTCACTGACCACCTGACTTTCTTTTGCTTCTGTCAAGATCCCTAAGCCCCCTTTAATGGAAACACAGAGTGTTCAATGACAGTTGCAGGAATACCCATCAAAAACGGAACACAAGTCACTGACCTATTAGAAGACATTGCAAACCAAATAATTAGCTATTCTCAAAATCAAAGCTCACACTGGAAGCCAGAACTCCCAAAGCCAAGGAAACTACCTGACTGACAAAAATGTTAACATAGCCACTTCCCAAGAAAATTTGTCCTCTGCCACCTACATACTTCCCCTTGCTCAATCTTTTTTACAGATGGGAAACTCTACTTAAGGAACCTACGGCACAACAGCCTGCTAAAACCTGAGGCTGAACAATCTCATTGGAAACAAGCTGGATGTTTTGCCACTCAGATGGATTCTGGAGACACCCAGATGGCCACTTGGTCTCTTCTTGGTTACTTGCCGAAAATTTAGTACACAGCATCCATAAGGTTACACATCAGGACAAAGGGAATCTTGAAGATCTCTTTTACAAGTATTGGTGGGACAAGGATGAAAGCTAACTCTTTTATATGGCCCAGGGATGATGTATTAGTATTTCTATGCTTTTGTCCAATGCACGGCTAAAGTCGTAGAACTGAAGCTCTCTATTTGTGTCTGTCTGTATGTATTTTTGTCTATGAATGTGTAGTAAGTTTCTACCTTTGGATGGTATTACAAAATTGCACTATGAAATTTCTTAAAGAGAATTCTGTTTTGATTAGCTTAAACATAAACAAACACACATAAATTGAATAGTTCTAAAATTACCAGAAATTAAGGAAACTGAACTTCTGATATTTTCATGTGCTTAAAAATGTATTCTTATGGAAACTAACTAAAAAGTTTGTAAAATTCAAGTTTACATAATTAAGGCAAATCTTTGTCAAAAAAGACTAGCTTAATATTATTGGTTTAATAAAAACAGCTATGTTTTCAACATCATACATTTTTATTCTACCTGGATATGCTCTTCCTAAACTTATAAAATTTTTCTGATTGAATAAACTAGCATTGTATCTACCAGATGTTTCAGATTATGAAAAATGTAAATTTTTGTTTAACCAAATTGAATCATTATTCAAACCAATCTTATCTTAACAGTGCTTATGCTTTGTCGTATGAAGATAGTTTCCAAGATCTTTAGGTAACTTAAAACGTTAGACTTATGCTAAACTGAGTTAAATAATAGTATTCTTTAGATACCTATACATTTTTAAATAAGATAAAATACTGAAAATTAGTTACTAAACATAATTTTAAGTTTATATGATTTTGCCTCTAATTTTCACATGGAAAAGAGAGGGTACAGACTTTTTACTTACTATAATATTTTATGTTAATATTTCTCTTCTTCATTTTAGAATCCCTCTTTTAAGATGCCTGATCTCCAGAACTCTAAAACGCTCATCTTTTCCACTTCCTCTCAACAATTGTTCAAATGATTTTGCAGGAACAACGCCAAACAAGAGTCTTCAGGAGATTATTCCTTAGACCCAGATTTGCCCCACTCAAAGGTTTATGATTGCCTCTGTGTTGTTCAACAATGAATGACATTTCTTGGTCATGAACAAAACTGAGGCCCAACCGTTTTGAATTCTACCTGTGATTTGTGATCTCAGAAAACGGCAACAGTTAAGAAATCACCCTATCCTCTGTTTTCTGAAATCCTCCACCTTTTGTGTACCACAAAGAACCACCCCACTTAAGATAAGATTTGCTACCCAGGCCTTCTCAGGATTCCCCTAAGACCTGGAGATCACTCCCTTGTTTATCGGTGACCAGGGAAACACCAACTTTTCCCCTTTTGCCTTAACCTGCTGATAAGACCAGGCACTGATCTCTCAACTTCCCTTTCTTTGTTCCATGAATGATTCGCTGAGCTCAGAACTGTTTGTCCTTCTAAAACTAGCCAGGCACAGAGATGAACCTTCCTGTTCATCTAACTGACTGAGACTTCACCTAATTGCAAAATAATTCCAACTGTAAATCAGCCCCACCTGTAACTTTTCTACTTTCCCTAAAAAAGTCTAAGGTAAAAACCACCCTGCAAGACATTCTGATCTTCTTATTGCAAAAGCCTGAATAAAATCAATCCTCTTACTTGTTTTGTCTTTGAAAACATGAATCAGGGCATATATATCCAGCAATCTATGTGGGCATATTCTGTTACATACGTTAATGGGGCATACATAGCTACAGTGACAGCTGTATTAGCATCCTAAAAAGAACTAAATAATCTATATAGCCAAATGAGGGACAATGCGGAGAGAATCACCTGGAGTGGGGTGGAGAAACTGACTTAAATGTGCTAATTTTTCCAGGATTTTTTACTTTTCAAAAATTAGGAACTGAGGGCAAGAGATGCACCATTAATTTATTTGAGACAGTTTCATAATTAAGCAAGTACACTTAAGGAACATATTAAACTACTACTTTGGGAATAATTTTAGAATAACAGCAAAGTTGCAAAAATAGTACAGACTGTTCCTTGTACCCAGTTTCCCCTAATGTTTCCATTTTATCTCCTCACTTAAGAGTGTAAGCTATACTTCTTAAATTTTTTATGGTTTCCTTAGAGTTTACAATATGCATTTTTAAAATAATCTAATCCCACCTTGAAATAACACTACACCACTTGATGGGTGCAGGAACTTTATAACATAGTATTCCCAATTCTTTTCTCCCATCCTTGTGACGTGGCTGTCATTAATTTCACTTATCCATGTGCCATAATTCCTTAACACATTGTAACTATTGTCCCTTAAAACAGTTATATGTTATCCATTAGGCCACCAGGGCTGATAAAAGTTATTTTTTAGATTGATTAAGAAGCAGAGAACTCAAGGATTTAATTTTACCAGCATTCATTTCTCCTTGGAAGTTCCTCCTTTATGTAGCTATAATTTTCTGATCTTTGTCAGTTGTTCTGTTTTTAATGTTCGTGGTAACATAGGTGCCAAAGGCTTCAAATTCCTCTAATGTCCTTGTTTTTGTCTCTCCTCTTTTTTTTTTTTTTTTTTTTTTAATACTTATTTATTTGGCCGAGCCGGGTTTTAGTTGCGGCATTCAGGATCTGGTTCCCTGACCAGGGATCAGACCTGGGCCCCCTGAATTGGGAGCACAGAGTCTTAACCACTGGACCACCAGGGAAGCCCCTTGTCTCTCATCTTGATTTTGGGGTTTCCCTAAGTACTGTTGCTCAGCTTGAGTCTGTGTCTTGCAGTTCTCTTGGCTGTGATCTACTCTTAACTATCCTGGAGGCCTGCGGGTGTGATGGTGAACTGTGCGGGAGGGAAAACATTCTATAATCTTGCAGTAAATCCCAGTCTCTAGTGGGACTCTGTTTGAGGGTGTGGCCTTCACAACTGTTTCTGACTCTCCCCAAGGATATGGCTCTTTCCCCTGCACCTACGCCTTCCCTTGGCTGCAGCATTTCCTTGAAGCCCTATCCCCTGCTGACATGTTCCCCCAACACACCGCATCACATGAGAAAGGAAGGATGTAGAAGGCTGAATTGGGGGAGAATTTATTTCCTCTAGCTGGGATAAGATTTCAGAATTGCACTCTGGCCAAGTCCTTTCTCTGGAGAGTAAGATTCTGCTACATAGAAAGCTCCATTGCCACCCCTTCGTCCCCACCCCCTCCAGAGCCACCTCGGGCACCTCTCTCCATCCTCACCATGAGAGCCTGCAGGGGTTCCTGAAGGTAATGCACCCCAAGAGTCTGGCTCCCAGGATTTTCTCCCTCTCAACTAGTCATCCTTGGCTTCCAGCAGTTTGTCAAAATTACCTTTTAAGTCATCCTGCTCGTCTATGGCTCCTGCTGCAAGTAAGCAGATCTTGGCTCCTATATCTCTCTGGATGTGCCTGGCTCTCCAACTTTCGGGGTGACAATTAGCCTTGCAACTTTAGTTCTTTGATGAGTCTATGAAAACTTGCTGATTTCCAGTTTTTCCAGATTTTCCTTATCGTAAGGATAGGAGTGATGACTTCTGGAAACTGCTTCTCTTAATGTTAACATCTTATATAACCATAGTACAGTTGTTAATACTAAGAAATTAACATTGGTACTACACTATTAAGTAAAATGCAGACTTCATTCTACTTTCACCAAGCTTTTCCATTAACGTCCTTTGTCTGTTCCAGATCCAAATAAGAATAACATGTTGCATTTAGTTACCTATCTGCCTAGTCATCCTCAATCTGTGAGAGCTTCTCAGTCTTTTCTTGATTTTCATGACTTTTTCAAGTTTGAATATCTCTCATTTTGCTTTTTTCTGATATTTTCTCATGATTAGACTTGGGTTATGGGTTTGGGGGAAGCATAGTACAGAGGTGAATGCTTTTCTTATGCATCATATCAGAGGGTACATGATTTCAAGATGACTTGTAATTGAGGATGTTATCAGGACCACTAGACTTAGGTGGTACCTGCCAGGTTTATTCACTGTAAAGTTATTCTTTTTCTCTCTCAAATCTCTGTTAGCTAGAAACCCAACACTAAACCCAATACATGATCAAAATAAAACTCCACTTCTTGGAGGCAGGAATATCTAAATATCTTTATATATTATTTGTAATTTTTCTGTAATTTATTTTTCTGGTCAATGATTTATTTATATAAGTATGGACTCATGGACATTTATTTTATTCTTTGGTTTATAATCTGGTATTTGGTTGTTTGTTTTGTTGCTCAATTTGTTAAAATTCTCTAGTTTAATCTCTGGGCTTATAATTCATTCAGTCTGTGTCTGTTTTAAGTAAATGAATGTCAAGTTGCTGTTTCTCCCTGCAGGTGCCTGTCACTCTCTAGAGTTCCTGTTGGTTGCTTGTCCTGCAACCTCAGTTTTAGGAAGGGTTTGAAAAAAGTCATTAATTTCCAACAACACTCTTTCCAGCTCTCTACATCTCTGAAGTCAATTGTAAAATGTTGATACCTGCCTTTCCTGCCTATCAGGAACACCTTTCCATTTATTCAGAAAAATGTTTCAGAAAAACACCTGGTAAAACATGATCTAAGAACTCACATGAAAATAATGGATGTATAATTACAATATAATTTTTGACTCATTGGTTCTATGTGCTTTGAAGTCTTTTCATCCAGGCTGGTGACATTGAAGAAAATAAAAATGGAGAGATTATTTCTTAGTTTCATTTCCATTCTCTCTCTTTGCATCACTTCCATTTGTCCCTCACTTGATGGAACCTATTACACACATGAGGACCACGACTCTTGGCTTGTTTTACACCCACCTTATCAATCATGCTTTTTTGCCTTACAGCAATATGCTCACTCCCTGCTTTGTCCACAGTGGAGAACATAGTAAATTATCTAAAACAGAAAGCTCACATTACTCCCATAAAGCACAGAAAACAAGCAGGGGGAATGTGCATGTAACACCCCCATCAAGCAGCCCTCGCAGAGAGGTATAACAGTAAATATCAATGGCGATAAAAAGTGAAGGCTTTTCAAATGGCCACACCTCCCAGGATCTTAGAAAGAAATGCAACGTGCATTTAGGACTCGAAGAGGTTTAAAGGTCAAAACAGGTCAGAGAGAGTAGACCTAAAACCATCTTATAGATTTGAGCAATTACCTGAGGAAAAAACCCATTTCCTAATATACCTGACAGATGCTGAGGAAGTAGTAGGGAAATGTACCATCTTGTATGATAAAACACAATAAAAACGTATTCTGACAGGAGACCAGTGACATTTAAATTGTAAAAAGCTGTTTTCGCCTTTCTCTCCAGACAACATTAATTAGAAAGAGATCCATACCTATGGCGGGTATTATCCAAATGAACTGGATAATCCGCAGACCACTTGAATTAATAAAAAAAAAAAAACTTTTGATTGTTGAGGGCTCAAATTATTTGTCAAAAAACAGAAAACTTAAGTTTCTCAACTGAATATTATCACAACATTAAATGATGACTCCAGAAACACTAAAATTGGAAAGGGAAGCAAAAAGTGTACTGCATATTAATGGCCTTCCTATTGTATCTTCAGCTTCTGCTGAAATAAGTAATGATTCAATAGGAGAGAAAGGGAATCTTTCTGAAATTCACCTTAATAACTGAGCAGCAGGCACTTCCTATACTTATGGCTTCTTTTATTACAGAGATAAAAATCATCACATAGGTCAGGGAAATAATCCAATGTAATACTGATTAATTTTTTAGGGGAGGGGCCTTTATTTAACACGAGGGTTCCTCTCGACTATACACACTATTCTAGTTGGATTAGGTTTTCTGGAAGAGTTTTCTTATTGATTTACATTCTAAACACATGCCCTAAAGGCTTCATAAGAAATATACATGTAAGCCTAGAAAAGTACTGAGCAGGATTAGGTTTTAGAGTTTGTTAAATACAAGAAACAACATTAGGATTGTCAAGAATATGATGCAATAGAAAAATAAGTCATTTAACATACTGGGTTACACCAAATTCTTTTTCTGCATCTACTAAGGTGATCATTGGACTTTCCTCCTTTATCCTACAAATATGATGTGTAATAATGATTGATTTTTTTGAATGTGAAAACAACCTTGTCTTCATGAAATAAACTCTCTTTAATGGTTTTTGTGTCCATTCCCATTTCCCCAAGATTTTTCACTTCTTAATTTCTGGCAGTGCTAGATTTCTCTCATCCTCTTTCATTCCTTCCACCTTGCTGGAATTTACACGCGTCGCAATCCAGACATTAGCATTGTGTGTCATAGCAGAGAATGCTGAGACCAAAGAAACAGGCAAACCGGAAGACTATGGTGGAGGTCGTGGCATAGCTGTTAATAAGACCAGGAACCTTTCATTTCAGGAAGAACCACAATCTCCCTCATAAACATAGATGCATAATTCATAAACAAATCATAAGCAAAATATAGCACAGTGAAGATAAGATCTGTGATACTAAAGTCAACACATACATTGTCTTCAGATCCAATGACAATTCATATCATCTGCGGTGCATAAATGAGCAAAGGTAGTGGGCTATTTCCCCAAACTGGTACTTTACTATAAGGATGAAGGCTAAAAAATTCTATTTGGTGGCATAATAACAAATACATGATGGTTCTTATTAGTTTTCTTTTATTTCCTCCTTAGTCCCATGCTGCTATGTTAGGCATATTTTAGTGCCCAATATCTACTTATTGGCTTATTGGAAGGCCATCTTCATTATACAAGGACAATCAGGTCACAGTTGGCTTGAGCTGTGTGGTATAAAAATACAGGACTAAGAGTCAAGGGACTGTGTGATAGGCCTATTTCTGCCACAAACTAGACATATGATCTTGGGCAAGTCACCTGGCTCAAACCCTACCTAGGCCTTGCATGGAAGAGGGACGCCTGGGCCCACAGAATCTCAGGGTTTCTCCATGTTGCTTGAATCTGCCCAAAACTGTCCCTGCTCTCCAGAAATTTGCTATCTAGGAGAAAAGTCAGACATATCCGTAGATGATTCCGCTATCAAGCAAATGCTAAGTGGTTTGACAGAAGTAGGATGATACATGTGGAGAAATGTACTTTGCAGGATTCTCTAAAATTCTCTTAAAGGAAGTTTTTAAAGAACTACACTTTGAATCATGCTTACGATGTTACAGTACTGTTGTAAAAGTGTAGAAAGAAGGAAAACCTTGATCAAAACAGCAAAGTAGGGTTGAAATGCATATCATCAGAAGTTTCAGTGAAAAGTGATACACTGGGAATTTGATAGTAAGAACACCTTGACAAACTGCACAGTTATGGTCTGACAGTGCTAAGGGCAATTCTATTTTCAGACATGCTTGTGAGGCTCTTTTTTTGTGTTAGGTCCCACAGATATACATTATTTATGTCACACATAAACTATTAAACTATTAAATGGTCAGTATTTTAAATGGAACCATACCTGACACTTCACAAGTGTTATGTGTTTTTAAATACAAAGTAAATAAAATAACTCACAGTATATCCACTATCTTACTTGACATTCTTCTATATTTTTCTTAATTTGTTCCTACATCATTTGATGATAAGAGGCAATAAAGTAGCAGACTTGAATTTCAGTCCCAGCTCCAGAAAGAGACCTTTGTTTGACTTGTTAAGTATAAAGTTGTCTTATCTCTGGAGGAAGACATTAAACATGATTTTGGTGACTACTAAGAGAGTTAACTATGCAACAAATTATTCTGTGATCAAAATATGCATAAATTGGAAATAAATATACTAGCTTAGGGTAATAAGAACAACTTACACAAGACCTCTTTTGGTATAACCAAGATTATCTTTTTATCAAGTAAAAAATCATCTTTCCATAATCTGTAAGTGTTTGTATGTGTAACTGTCTAATACCTACAAAGGTGAATATCTAAGCACTCATGTGTACAAAAGGGTTCAGAGAATCAATAATTTGTACTCAGGAAATGATGCCCAAGACCCCCTCCTCGGGTTCCATTAATTGGCCAAAGTGGCTCACAGAATTCAGGGAAATACATATATTTACCAGTTTATCGAAGGATATGAGAAAAGATATAGATGAACATTCAGATGAAGAGATACATAGGATGATATCTGAGAAGGTCGCAAACTCAGGGGCTTCTGTCCCCGCAGTGTTGGGGTGTGTCACCCTCCCAGAATGTGGATGTATTCACCCACCTGGAAACTCTCCAAATCCTGTGCTTTAGGGATTTTTACGGAAACTTCCTCATGTAGGCATGTGATCAGTCATTAACTCCCTTTTTAGCCCTTCTCCCTTCTCAAGAGACTAGTGGGGTGGGGCTAAAAATGTCAAGCCTGCATCATGGCTTGGTCTTTCTGGTGATCAGCCCTCACCCAGGAGCCATCCAGGAGCCCACCCAGAGTCACCTCACGAGAGCAAAATGAAACCAAGCCCAAGCTCACTCTGCTCGCTGCACGACAGGCCAGTACATCAGGAGACGAGGTGTTGGGGTAAGGAATAATGACTTTGTTCAGAAAGCCAGCAGATTGAGAAGATGGTAGACTAGTGTCTCAAAGAACCATCTTCCTCCAGTCTGAATTCAGGCTCCTTTTAAACAGAGGAAGGGGAGGGGGAGGGGCCCACTGCAAAGCCAACCAGTGGCTGAGTGGGACTGCTGATGGTTGCTCGCTCATAGCCACGTGCCTGCCCCATCCCTATCACAAAAAGACACTTTTATATAAAATAGATAACTAATAACGACCTACTGTATAGCACAGGGAACTCTACTCGATACTCTGTAATGACCTATATGGGAAAAGAATCTAAAAACGAGTGTGTATATGTCTATGTATAACTGATTCACCTTACTGTACAGCAGAAGCTAATACAACATTGCAAATCAACTATAACCCAATAAAAATTAATTAAAAAAAAAGACACTCCTATCACCCAGGAAATCACAAGAGCTTCAGGAGCTCTGTGCCAGGCACTGGTGGCAGAGACCAATATATATTTTCCATTATCTCACAGAATCATATTGGAAGGTGATTCCTTGCATGCCCAAGCCTGATTTTCTAGGTCAAGATGAGACTCACATTTCAGTCATAAGTCCCCCTGCAAATGAAGCAGAAATCAGGACCCACCATGATCTCCACTGATTCTACTTGTCTAAATTAGGGACCTCCATGCTCCTCAGGTGCCCTAGTTGTTCACACTGAGGACTGTCATGCCCCAGTGACAATATCATAAAGGGTGAAGAGACTGTAATAAAAGCAACAGTAGATGCTAGAGACATGTTCTTGAACATGTACATTCATGACAGTATAGCCAAGTAAATATTTCACATATTAAGAAAAATTAACCAGCTAGTGATTAAAAAGTACAATCCCTAAGTGAATACCCAATTCCACCTGCCAAAAGGGATGTCCAATGATGTCATAGGGGATTTCCTATAAGACTCAAAGTGCCCTCTCTATAAGGTACAGGCAAGACTCGAAGCTCCAGGGTCCGGAGAGGGTAGGGTAGGAGGGGGAAGGCAAGGTGTATTCTGAAAAAGAGAATATGTGTAGAACACACTAGGGATATCAGAAAAGGCTACTGTAGATGACTTTAACCCAGGCCTTGGTCCTCCACTCCCAGTGTCTACTCTAAAGATGAGAACCTAAGCTCACCTAACCCATTTCTGACTTCTGGGTGTTCCACACATGTTTCTAAACTCTGGAGAATGGAGACTGTCTATTTTGGGCAGAGTGAGAAGAAATGTGGTCAAGACAATATACAAAAGATTTAGAGAAAATGAGGACATGCTTAATTTTTGGATTTGAATATACTGCAGTGGTCTGTCAAAATATGTGTGTGCGTGTGTGTGTGTGTGTGTGTGTGTGTGTACAGTTTTTGTGAAGCTTTTCTAACTTCAGAAGTATAAAATGTTACTAACCCAAAACATATCATTTAGAGGTTAAATTACTTATCTTTTTGTTATACTTGGTTTTGTAAATTTGAAATAATCATCATTAGTTTGAATTTTTGTGTTAATTATTCTGAGTGAAGTCGGCAAAGGTGGATGGAAACTATAACAAATTAAATATTCAAAATTAAATAAGTATAAAAAAAGTTCTATTTCTGGGTTGATGAAAGTAAAAAACTTATTATATGGGAAAAGTGGTGTTCATATTTGCAACAATGTGGATGAATCTAGAGGACATCATGCTAAGTGAAAGCCAGACAGAGAAAGGCAAATACTGCCTATTATCAATTATATACAGAATCTACACAGAAAAAAGTCAAACTCATAGAAACAGAGGAGTGTTTGCCAAGGGCTAGGGTTGGGGGAAATAAGGAGAGGGTGGCAACAGGGTACAAACTTTGAATGAGAGGAAAGTCTTAGGATCTAATGTACAACATGGTGACCAGAGTTGATAATACTGTATCGTATAACTGAAATTTGCTGAGAAAGTATTGATACAACTTAAATGTAAATATGCGAGATGAAAAAACGATGGAATTGTGAACAAAGGAGATTGTGAGAGTTAAAATCGTTGGGAAACAGCCAAAATCCTGGGAGAATTTCAGAGTTTCAAAGGCTATGAAAATGGTGGGTTCAAGCCGAGATCCCCAAGAGATCTGAGGAACCAGGAAAAATGTGATTTCCAGGTGGAATGAATAGAAAATTGACTAAGGTCTAGAAGACCCATGAGGGTGGAGGGATAGAGCTGTGGGGCGGATGGTGGGGAGGGGCCGTGGTCCAGCCTCCTCCTCTATTACTCCCTCCCCCACCCTCAGGAGCCCTTTGTGACCAGACCACAGCTCTATGATGTAGGCCTAGGACTTCAGTCCCCAAGTACACATCCTGTGCTCAGTTGCCTGAAGCCAGCAATGTGATTCAGATGATGGAGAATCCTCTCTTTTCTCTGAAAAGCACTTTTGATACTTGGCTGTACTCCAGTCGCACTTCCTGGGCGAGTGCCACCATCCTTGGCTTTCTGTGTGGACTGGGGCTCTATTTCCTGTTACTCTCCTACCTCCAGAATAATCTATCTTCACCACCTCCTAGGAAACATGGAAACATCACGAAGGTAAGGAACCCTTGGGCCAGACCCACAAGCACATGCTTCTCCCTTCTTTTCTATTATTATTTCCACTTTTCTGAATCAACTTCAGAGACTCCTGAAATGGGAAAGAATAGGACATCTACTCCTAAGAATAGGACGTCATCCCTCTAAGGGCAAGCCAGCCTGGGCAGGGGATAGAGTGAACACTAGGATTTGTATCCAAAGATCTCAGACCAGTTGTCCAGGTGTGGTAGAGGGCTCCAGGGCAAGTCTCACACACAGTGACCAGAGGTCGAGGACTGGATACTGAGTTCAATCTCAGCCAGAGGACAGGCCCATGAGCAATGGATCACCAGCTGTGAACATGTGTCTCGGATGAGGGCTGATCTGCTGGCAGTGCTGAGGCCCTGAGAGCCTCAGAGCGGGGGTTGGAGTGGCCCTGGCCTCGGGAAGCAGAGACCCACCTGTTGGAGCTCAGATGAACCCGTAGTTCAGAGAATGTGTGTGTTTCTTGAGCAGAGGAACAGTGACAAAAGAAATCCAGGGTGAATCTCACATTGAAAATCCTTCTTTATGTTCTTCAGAGAAGGAAAACAGAAAATATTTTTATCCTCTTTAAAAATGAGTGAAAGGAAAGAAAAACCACAGAGCTCTGTTAGTTAAATGTAAAAAGTCATATTATGTATGGACACTGAGTGTCTGATGCTTGTCTAGAGAGGGGAGAGTGAGAATTGGGTCCCAGGTCCTCGTTTTTTCTGTCTCTCAGCGTCAGACGGAGTGGAGGGGGAAACGCAAGGTTAAGATGAAAAACAGAGCTTCGAAAGGTAAGTTGTGCCATTCAGCCCTGTGTGCCCCGAGGGTTAGGCCCCATCTCTCCCAGCCCTGAGGGCCCACTCCACAGGCTCCGAGGAGGCCAGTGGCAGGGCCTGTGCCTCAAGAAGCAGAACCCTCAGGGAGCTTCCTGGGAAGGAGAGCAGAACCCAGATACTTCCCAGATTCCATGCGCACAATGAAGCAGTAAGGGGCCCGGAAAAGGGTGTGGCCCAGCAGGGGTGTGTGGGCTACAGTGGACCAATAGATTGCCTGGATTGGGAGGAGGGACCTCCAGGTCCGACCGTGGACAAGTTGTTTAACTTTGCTCAGATTCCTCTGTGATGTGACCCCTGCCCATTGTCCCCCACAGGGAGGATGTGAGCGCAGCAAGGGGTAATGGATATGGAAGTACTTTGTAAATGATAAACCCTTTCATGAGCTTCGCCATCACTGTCAGGGATCTTGTGGCCCTGGACGCTGGTGCTTGGGCTCCAATCTCCCAATGGTGTCCCCTTAAAGGGACACAGCACTCAGCCTCCTGTAAGACCCCCTAAGCCCTTGCCTTCACCACCATGACCCAGTCTGCTGTTTTCCAGTTTTCAGAGATTGCCTGGAAGAGGTTCGGGCCCTGACTTCACTTCTACAAAGGTAAAGAATCTTCCCCTTCTCTCCTGGGTTCTTCTTCCACCCAAAGCCTATGGTGTGACACCTGGGCTGCAGGCAGCCTGGGGCTGAGCTGGGAGGGGGAGCGCTGAGGGTGGGGTATGGCCAAAGCCCTGGGGTGAGGGACAGCAGAAGCACTGTGAAGTCAGCATGGGGGCCGTGGAGGGCCGTGGGCCACAGGTGCCCACCCCTGCCTGGCCTGCCCAGCCCTCCTGGCCCTGGGGGCTCCTGGCTGCAGCTTGTGCCTCATGTCTCCTGAAGCCACGTGGGGAGGCTCCCTGACAAGGGCAGCTCTCATCAGCTCTCCTATCAAGACCCCCCTGGTGAGGTGTGCAGAGCAGCGTCTGTTGGAGCCCACCAGCCCTGCAGGGAACCTGCAGAAGAGGCTGTTCCTGCCACGTGCCCATCAGCTGCCCTGGCTCCTCTGACCCAGGGCTCTTTACCTGTGGCCTCCACCCTGTCAAAAGAACCTCAGGACCAATCCAACTTGAAGAAAATCACCCTTGGCACTGTTGCAAAGAGCTCACCTCCAGGTAACTCTTTTTTGGCATCTACCATCGCAGCCATCTTGAGTCTTGGCCTCGTATGCTATCCCATTTTGTTCCTGTCCTTCTGGTGGAAGACTACCAAGGCCTTGTTCTTCCCCACCTCATCACAGAGTGAGTCCCGGCAAGAACACCTGTCCCACCAGCCACCAGGGGCCCCGTTCCAGGAAGAGCCCACAGACAAGCAGGTAGAGACTGGTAGCCCCTCACTTGTCAACCCTGAAGTCCAGAAGCTGCTGGAGATTCTAATCACCAAGAAAGTAGAACTAAAGATTCATAAGGGGAAAGAAAAGGATGGGTCATTCTCGGAACAAATGAGCTCAGACTACCACCTGAACACTTTAGGGAATGCGTGGAAATCACTGGGTGCTGAGCAGGACAACACAACCCCTCAATCTTTCTGGAACAGGAAAGACAAAACAGAGCAGCTACCCGGTCCTCGGCAGCTCTTACACTCCGAGGTCTTGAGGGACCACTTGGAACTGACATACACCCAGCTCTACTGGGGTCACCCCTCTCTGCACAGCGAGTCCCTGGTGGCTACTAGGAGCTCTACTCAACAGCAGGCACCCTTTGTTTTATTCAGTGGAGTTTCTAATGGCTTTCCAGTTTCAATTCAACTTAGAATACCTTTAGGTCCTTCCCAGGTCGCAGTCTTGCCCTGCCCGGGGGTCCCACCCCAGCCTTTCACTCAAAACTTGCCTCCGTGCCAGTCCCCACCTCTGGCTCAGATCCAGGCCCAGCCCTACCTCCCATCTTCTCTCCCATTCAGACCACCTTATTCTCCACCCCAGATGAGTACCTGTGGACTAGATTGTCCTACATTTCAGAACAAGACACCATATTTTATCCCAACTGAAACTCAATGTCTGAAATGCCCCTTGTTGCAGAAGCAACTGAAAAGTGGGAAGCCTTCATCCTCTGTGGTCAAAAGATCTCAGAAAGGCTTTAGCCAACTCAGTCTCAACCTTCCCCAAGAGAGGGGGCGCTCTCAGGCCGAAAGGTCAGTTTCTATTCATCATGAGGACTTAATTGGCCCTGATCTCCAGAAGCAACATCTTCAAAAGAGGCTCATCAAAGATCAAACCAAGAGGGGCCTGTGCCTCAGTATCCACCTGTCTCTGTCTCTGGAATTGAGTTCCTCTCAGCGCCAATTTTTAAGGACTTATCAGGCACAGGGCAAGCAGGGACCCTGGCAGCCCTCTGCTTTTACAGGCAAAAGGAGACTGGACCCACAGAAGATAAGGTCCAGGCGCCCTAGGAGATCCCATAGGAAGGGTCAAATGCAATTTCAACCAGGGAAGGATTTCGGCAAGGGTCTAAGGCCATGTCTGAGGAGGATCTCAAAAGCTTCCTCCAGGGCCAGGCTCCCAGGGAAGTTTCTGCAAAGAAACTCTGAAAAGGAGTCAGAAAGATACCTGATGAGGCCCTTGATGAGTGACTCTGGAAACTGTTTACCCAGTAGCCCAGAGAAGAAACATCTAGAAAAAATCTTGAAAGCCCATTTGAGCACAAAGTTGATGCAGATTAATCAAGGTTTGATCCCTGTGATTGTGCGTCAATCCTGGCTTGCTGCCAACTGTGTTTTTTCTAAGCCCCACCCTCACGAGGAAATCAGAAATCTAGCACCCTTGAAGTCTTGGAAACCCTGTGTAAACTCCTCCCGTGTGCTTTCCTTCCTCAGTCCAAGCATTCGGCAGATGCTGGAAGCACATATTATAAGGTGGCGGGTAAGGCACAGGTGGGGCCTACCCGAACAGGCCTTTGAGCCCATAAATCTCAAGCCATGTGGGGCTCAACCCTTGTCCTCTCCAAGGCCCACCGTTTCCCCCTCTGCCACCTGGCAATCTGGGGCACACTCAAAAGCCAACTTTGCTAATAAGTTCTTGGGAAAACCTCAGCCCCATCAGGGAATGAAAGTGATAACAAAAGCAACAGTTCCCACCCTGGTGAGTCCCCTCCCTGTTCCCTCACCTGAGCATACAGAAATCCAGAGGGCCCTGGGAAAGACTTCACCTGGTGACAGGTATGGGCCCTCAGAGGCCCCTCTGACTGGACAGGAGGGCAGACTGCCTTATCAGGTGCCCACAGTCAACCTCATGGGCAGAAGCTGGGAGAATGGGACTGTCTTGGGGTTTCCAGCCGCTAGGAAAACCCTGTCACTACCAACAAAGTCAGTTGCCCAACATCCAAAGGAGCCATGCCTTAAAACACAGGTGGCTCAAGGCCGTGCCACTGGTGAGCTCCTTCAAGACTCTCACACTGATGTGCTCCTTCCTGCAGACATCTTGGCTTCTCATAGGTCTCTTTCCAGTTCCCAGAGGGAACATGCTAGTGAGGACGCGCCAGCTTTCCAGGTGGTGCCATATGACCTCAACGTGAGTGAACAGAGCAGCCAGGGGCAGCAGAAATTCAGAAAACCAAAACTTAAGGACTCATTTAAGAGCCAGAGTGAGATGTCTGTCCCAACTGAGGAGTGGAGGGGCTTTAAGAGGCTCCAACCTGGAAAGCATGAAGAAATGAGGAGCAGCCAGGGACAAGAGGAACCCAGGAAACCAAAAATTAGGGACCTGTGTAAGGGCCAGTTTGCCTCAGCTGATGAGGGGGTGGTCTGTGAGAGGCTCGAACTAGAAGAGGATGAAGAAATGAACAGCCAGAGCAAGATGTCTGCCCCAACTGAGGAGCGGAGGGACTTTAAGGGGCCCCAACCGAAAGAGCATGAAGAAATGAAGGGCCAGAGGGAGGTGCTCGCATCAGCTGAGGAGTGGAGGGGTTTCACGAAGCCCCAACCAGGACAGCATGAAGAAACAAGAAGCCAGAGCGAGACACCTGCCCCAGCTGAGGAGTGCAGGAGCGTTAGGAGACTGCAACCAGGAGAACACGAAGAAACGAGAAGCAACCAGGGACAACAGGAACCCAGGAAAGCAAAGGTTAGGGACCCGTGTAAGGGCCAGTTTGCCTCAAGTGATGATGGGGAGGTCTGTGAGAGGCTCAAACCAGAAGAGGATGAAGAAATGAACAGCCAGAGCAAGATGTTTGCCCCAGCTGATGAGAGGGAGGACGATTGGAGGCCCAAACCGGGAGAGTATGAAGAAAGGTCTTCAGGACTAAAGGCTTCTCAAGCAAGTGGGATGAGCCACGCTTCTCAGGTCAGGGAAAGAGGAGAGTCCCTTGGGAGCAAATACCCCCAGCTCTCGCCAGAGAAGAGAGAGCTTTCACCAGAAAGCCACAAATGGACAAGGCACTTTCTGCAGTATCTTAGCCACAATAAAAAAGGCAAAGGAACAGAAGAATCCCTTCAAAAAGGCAAGCCTGTATCAGCCACTGCTCACCACCAGGAACCAATCAAAGGCAAATCTGTTGTAGAGAGCAGGGCTATTGATCCTCCGGCGATTGGAACAGCTGTTGGACAGGTCCTAGTAGACAAACTGGGGCTTCACCAAGGACTCTGTGCCTCAGAGTTAAATCAGCACCCAGAACAGCTCCAGGCCCCAGCAGAGGGGCATTCCCACTACCACAGGGTTCTCTCCTCTTCAGAACAGAGAAGAGTGTTGAAAGATACAGCCTACAGTCACCAAGCCACCTGCAAGGACCACAGCTACCTTAACAACAGCAGGCATACCAGAGGCAGGGGCGACAAGTTGGCCTTCCCACCCAGGGAACTGGAGTCCCCAGTCAGACCCTGCCAGCATAGACCAAGGGTGGCAGGTGACTCAGGCCACCTGCGCCATCATCCAACATGTCCTCAAAAATGTGTTCCCTCTGGTCAAACAGAGCGTGCTTCTCATGCCTCTCCTGGTAGGAAAGCAGTGCAAGGAAAAGCGCAGTTCATGCAAAGAAAACCTGTTTCTTCTCACGTTAACACATTGTCTATGTGTTAATGGCTTCTTCCTACCACAATTTTTGTTTCCCAAAATAAATGTTTCTTCTCATGAGAGGTGGTGGCCTCTGTCTGTGCCCTGCTGGGGGGAAGGAAGGGATCAGGGTCCACTCTTCCCAGGTGCCTGCTTTGGCTTCCAGATGGGATGGGGCCATGGAGGGAGGTTGATCCCAGCGTGGAATACCCATCCTCCCCTCAATTCCCTCACTGCATTTAAGTTTCCATAATAGCAGCATTACAGAAACAAGCAACAGCATTCAGGACGTGTCAAGGTGAACTAAACCTAAAGACCTCCCCCTTCTCAGGAACCAGCTCAGTCCTCTCCTGCTCTCTCTCTACCTTGAACTTGTGGGACTGTAGGGGAGGGGTCTGCAGAGGCTGAAATTCCCCTCAGGCTCCAGAAAGTGTCAGAGACAAGTTCACATGTCAGAATAAGGAGAGGAGTTTGGGGGCAGTGCTAGCCCAGAGTCCAGACGTGGCAGAAACCTTGCCCCCATGTCTTGGTGGGGATAGATGATGCCTGCCCTGGAAGCTCCTTCTCTCCCCGACGGAGCTGGGATTGAGGTGGGCCGGGAGCGTCACCCGTCCTCTGTCCTTCTCACACCCTGGAGCAGCGGTGAGGAGGAGGACCGCGCACTCCCAGGTCTGAGGGTGTGAGGTGATGAGCATGGAGGCCGCCGAGGGCCGTCCACCCCTGCCCCGGAGGAGAGGACAGCCCTACTCACAGTGCTCACCGCCCCCTGGGGAACGAGCAGGGGTGTGACTGTGTGTGCAGTCACCTCACTGTCTGTCATGTGCCCCTAGGGTGGGATGCAGGGGAAGGAGGCAAGTGGCAGAGGCGCCCATAAATGGCGCAGTGACCAAGGAGCCCCTGGCGTCCCACCACCGTGTACAGGCCCAGAGAAAAGAAGTCAGGGGCCAGTGGCTTATGGTGGCCCCAGCCCAGACTCTCCCCCTACTCCAGCTCCCGGAGCCCAGACAGAGGGAAGGCCCCTGGAGCTCCTCCACAGAGGGCCAGGCTCCCAGAGGCCGTGGAGCCCCCAAGCAGGGAAGGTTCACTTCCCCACAATGTATTTAATCAACTTTCACAGGACTGGGAGCTCACGACAGACTCGCGGTCTGTGACCTTTACCTACACGCGTGGCCCAAGGAGGCCCCCAGGGGACAAGTGGGACTTAACAGGCTCAGGGACTGTGCTGGGGTCATAGCAAGTCTCACCTGCTGTCAGCCTTGCTCACCCCAGAGCCTGGAGGGGGAAGAGGCCAGCAGACAGGATGTGTCACCCGGCGGGCGGGAAGTGACCTGCGGAGAACGAGGGTGCCGTCAGCTCTCCTCCCCGGCCCGTCCACACGGGAAACCAGGGAGACAGGAGCAATTCTACAGAGCAATCTGGGGCTCTGTGTCACAGTCACTCCCGTGCTGCAGAGTCCTGCTCCAGGAGGGTCCCCTGATCCAGGTGACAGCTTGAATGGCCCTGCCCTACGCCTGTCAGGACCCCAACATGCGGGACCAGGACCTGCTGAGGGGGAGCGGCCACAGGCCTGCTTGTGCTGTGGTTTCTCCCTGGAGCCAGGTCTCACCTCTGGGCCCCCTCCTCCTCCGGGGCAGACACAGCACTGGGGGCACAGCCAGGGGCCCTGGGAGGGGCTGGGACCCAGAGCACAGAACAACTTCCAGAGCTCAGGAGAGGCTGGCACAGAGCGGGGCCCCTGAGCCTGACTGCTGCCGGGTCCTCTCAGGGGCACCAAGAGGTGAGTGCTGGGTTTGAGGGTGCCGGACGCCCAAGGCACCTGTCGGGAGAAGTGACACAGAGGGACACTGACAGAACAGCAAGAAACAAGAAGCTGCAAGTCCCTTTGCCCTTCTCCTTCTGTGAGGTGCAGAAAGGCCAGCAATGGAGGGCCCCCCACTAAGAGTCCCCACAGGGGGACCCACACTGACCCCACACGGGGACCCACACTGATACCACACGGGGACCCACACTGATACCACACGGGGACCCACACTCACCCCACACGGGGACCCACACTCACCCCACACGGGGACCCACACTGATACCACACGGGGACCCACACTCACCCCACACGGGGACCCACACTGATACCACACGGGGACCCACACTCACCCCACACGGGGACCCACACTGATACCACACGGGGACCTCTCAGAGATAATACATAGACTTCACAGAGCCCTCTCACAGGAGCCTTATACACAGAGCCCTCTCACAGGAGCCTTCCGCGGAGCCCTCTCACAGGAGCCTGCCGCGGAGCCCTCTCACAGGAGCCTTCCGCGGAGCCCTCTCAGAGGAGCCTTCCGCGGAACCCTCACACAGGAGCCTTCCGCGGAGCCCTCGCTGAGAAATCTCAAGGGAACTGCACGCAGTTCCATGCAGTCCACACACAGGCGCCCAGCGCCCCGGCGAGACCACGGAGACCCTTCAAACAGCGGCCTGACACCCACTCAAATGAGCCTGAGCCACCAGCCGGCTCTGAGTGGATCCCAAGCCATGTAGCAAACTGAAGGTGCAGGAGATCGGTACCAGTGCCCCCAGAGAAAATTCTTGTGTAGTTTTTAATTACTGCTGAAAAAGAATTACAGATTCCCCATGAAAACCCGCAAAATCGTTTCCTTCACAGGTTTTAGTTAGCTTGAGCTCTGACTCACAGTTGAAAGAATGACAGACTTTGAAAAGAAGCAAAACTCTGCCAGCATCTAATGAGGGAAAAATCTTTGTCCAATTTTAAATATCGTTCAGTCAAATGGCATCAGGGGGTCACATGCTTTGTTTTGCTGGGGACAAGTTCCTGCACTCAAAGTGACTTCTCTCCTTTGGAAACATGATGTAGAGAGGCCTACAGCAAGTGGGATCCATGGTGAAATGAACCAGCAAAGAGGCATCTAACCCCTACTTCCTAGCTGTGCAAATGGCGTGGGATTTCGCACAGAATAGCTTGTGCCAGGTTTGTGAGGTTTGCTTTATTTTTCAATGAAGTGAGCCACCTTATCAGACACACGAAGCTTATTCACAAATGTGACAGATGTTTGGCAATATCTCTATTACATTATCTGGCATATTTGTACTTAACTGCCTAATATTAAATGATATTGTTTATTTTACTCCTTTTAAAATACAGTAGTACAGTCAAGATGGTTGTATGGGATGCATGTCTCTAGAACGTGAAAAAATCCTAATGTTCACCTGTGATAACTTAAACTTCTGAACCATTTAGAAGAATTCATAGTTTATATAATTATAAGAAACGTGCATTTTCCAAGACTCAGGAAATTTATATTTTATTTATTTATTATAGGGCTACAAAAAGGATACATTGCTTAAAAGAATTTTGAAATCTTAGAAAATATGTCACTTAATTGGTGCTTGAAATATATATTACCTCATATCGCTTGGGAATTGGCATTTTAACATCTGTTAAAGAAAGTATATCTTTAATCAGCATTTCTATTATAATAATAATAGAGGTCTCACTGTCTGCCTAATACTTTCCAAATTTTGCACTCAGTTGAGACTACATATTTCTCATTGGTCATAAATTCTGTTGCCCTTTACATGGTAAAAACTGGATAATGTACAGATGTCAAGTATTATGTCTGGTTAAGTCTCTCAGGTCACTCTGTGGGGTAACAGTGTCATGGTCCTTTCTCTCAAAAGAGAGGAGTGAGCTGATGTGAGGGCCCTGTGTATTCTCTTTAATTAAGAAAAACAAATATTCAGGCTGTAAAATGTTTTACAAAATCATAGCTATTAATTTTTTGAAATGTGCTCCCTTTGTGACATTTTCTTATGTTACTGAATCACAGAACTTTGGAAAGTAGCCACAGATGTCCTCTAATAGCCAATCAATAGTATTTACTAACTAGACTAGCTCGTCGTTTTCCTATAGATACCCACAACTACAACATCTCACATTCATGAAAATGACACTCTCTTCTTGGAAGTTTAAGCTAATATTTCTAAACCATGTGTTTGAGATAAAACTAAATTCTAGTAAGAGGTATTATAAAATAATGTAATTCCCAACAAAATATATGAGGATTTAGGAAATACTGGCATGTTTCAGAGGAAAACACAGTTGCCTCATCTCATCCTGATAACAAGAAATTTGAGTGACACAGCTCTTTGGTCTAAGCATTTGTGTGTGTGAGTGTGCTTTAGCTGGTCCTCTGGATGGGATGCATTAACATTCTTTTTTTAAGATTTGTGGGCTAGAATATTTTTACATAAGTGATGCATAGGATATGCGGTTTATAAATTAGGCTCTATGACCATTCTCATCCGTCATGGAATGGAACATGAGGGTAAACAGAACAACCGGCACAAACAGTTTCTGGAAAAACCATTACATTTCCTTGAACTTTCCCAGTAGAAGAAAAAAGGGGGGGACTTCAGGTAGGCAGCTGAGATATATTTGCCCCACAAATAAGTACATACATTTTAGTCTATTAAAACTGGAAGGACTCCCCCAAAGCTATCTGATGAAAGGATTTGCAAAGAGTAGATCAAGAAGGACAGGCAGGTCTAGGGTCTGCTGGCCACGGCCAGGATACCACCTAAAAGATTTGTCCATAATTGAAGGAGGAACTACAACTTGGCCAAAGTGATGGGTGCTGCTCCTTCCCTCTATTTACTCCTAGATGACCCTGCCTTTCACCACCCTACACCCTATAGCCCTCCTTCATTGTCTGTCTGGGGACTCACTGCGGACTTTAGATGAAGGAGATTAGGTGAGGAAGAAGAAGAGGAGAAGGAGGAGAGCAGGAGTGGGGAGGGAACAGGAGAAGGAGGATGATGAAGGAAAGTCATTACCAAAAAATGACTGTGGCCTCTTCTGTAGTCTGGTCACCTAATGAACAAATGGGGACCCTGAGACAGAGAGGGATTCCCCAAACCATACAGATATTCGCTTTCCACAACTGACTCAGACCAAATGCTTCCTCTGCTACATCATATAACCTGTGTGAAAGAATCCTTTTCATAGATCATCCAGATGATAAACCTAGTGTAAATTATTTCCACCACCACGAGGTTATGGCACGTATTACTGTTTTAGCAAAAAAAAAAAAAAAAAAAAAAAAAAAATTCATTTTGCCACTTAAAGTATTTAAGAGTATACTACCCTTCTTTGATAACAGTCCGTTATTTTTCATCATAACATGGCTTAAAAGGAAAAGAATAACAAGAGAAAGAAACTTCCAGGAAAAACAATGCAATGTAGTGTGATCCACATCCACTTCTCTGGATAGAACTCCATCATGAAAAACATTAACTCTCTGAATCTTGAATCCACCTGCAATTCAAGGTCATCCATGCAGATTTTGAGAGTTGAAGGCAAACGTACACAAAATCCAGTTCCTGGAAATACCATCCCTGCTTTGCCCCCATGTCCCCACACACCCCCTCACCTGAGCAGCATGGAGTTTCACTAAGAGACTTCTTGATGGGGAAGCCCGCCAGTCAGAGTGGACAAGACAGTATGCTAGGAGGCAGGAAGAAAATGTTAGAACTTCCATTTGCATTCCTCCTCATCTCATTCTTTTAAAATTCCTATATCTGTATAATCTTTGTCTTGCATATAAATTACGGAACCATAGAACATGCATTTAATTTGCAAATGCATAAATATACACACTGGATCTTCATGCTCAGAAAACTTTTTACTGAGTAGGAGAAGGATAGAAATGTTGGAGAACACTGACATGAACCAGATTCCTGGCCTTTTCTAAGGAATCAAACCAGAATCCAAAACAGCCATGGGCTCTGGCCTCTGTCAGGCAAAGCACATGTGTGTGGCCTGTCCAGGGAGAAGGAGAACCATGAATAAACTCTAGAATATCTGTTTCACCAAACTCTGAAACTCAGAGGGACCCCGTCAGCCCTGAGTTTCACCTTGTAGGCAGAGGGCAGATAACACAGGTAAGTGAACCATTCTCCCCCCACTTGCCTGCAAACACCATGCAGCTGTGGATTGGTAGGGACCCCAAGTCTGTAGTAAGAGCACAGATCCAGTTAGAATACAGTGCAGGAACTTCCGGACCTTCCAGCAGCATCAGAGCTGCAGGGGGAATGTGTGAGGGTGTAGAAGCAAGGGGGACCTCAGGCAGCATCTAGCAGAGATTGGTGAACAGCAGCACACACCATACCCAGGAGAATGGCTTTTAGTTAAGAATGCAGTGGTTTGCATTTACATTAGATTGTTGAAAGCGTCCTGTTGCTTTCGAGGCAAAATTCTGAAGGCAGTAGTTTTATTTACTAATTTAAAAAACAGGTTTTACATATAGAAAATCCACTGGAAGGTGTTTTGGATCAGGTAAACAGTTCTGAAGAAAGAAAAGAAAAATGGACTCATGAAGTCAAATTTATGGATATAGTGACTTGACTAGTAAGCAGGAGAGTAAAAATATTAGACAAAATTAAACATCAGATCAATATACCTAGGGTGCACAACCACTGATCACACTCACAAGCTGGCATATTGAGAAAGGGTCTCAGCTATTAGGCCAAGCAACTGCTGTGATCCAGCTTAAGCACAGGCAGATCGGATACACTTTCTCCCAATTCAGGGGTTTTAAGCTAAGATGAGGGGAGTTTAGTCAATAATGAAGTTTTAGTGAAAGCAGCATCTGTAGTTGTCAGCACTTGCCATTGGAAGATAATGTGTGAACAGCAAGTTGAGAAAGAGAAGTATTTCAGTTTTGATGCCAAAACCAATCACTTGAACACATTACTAGACGTAGAAAATGGACTTAAGAGTCTATACTGGTTGATCCACTGCACACTGCCTACATTACCCAGTAATCTTCAGTAGTTGTCAATATTTCACACACTCTGATCTCTAACACAGCGGGAAGGTCAGATATACTTGTCAAGGTCAAGCTGGATGCCAGTGAAGGACTCAGTGAAAGTGTGAAAATCTTGCAACTTGCCCTCAGATAGATGACCATCAAATGAAACATTTCATGATATGATATATAATAAATGATATATAATATGACATGACATGATTAATGTATCAATACACAAAGGAATGGTAAAAAATACTGATTGATATGATATGATATGACATATAATACAAAATATATGATATGATATGACATGATTGATTTATCAATACAAAAAGGAATGGTAAAAAAAATACTATACATTACAAACTTGAAAAAAGTGTTGCCTGATAATCTCTGGAGACATACTCTATTTTTAACTTCATCCCACATGGCTTCATGGGCTATCATGTCTACACTCTTTTTATTAGGGTAACATTTTTGCTTTTACTCAGTATATGGATAATTTAGCAGTGGTTAAATTCTTTTTTATTAAAACACTTTGTATTCAAATTATGAGCAGACTTTATATACAGTTTATTTGTGCGTGTGGATGTCTTCTTTGTTTTATGTCATCCCACTCTGATATCATTTCACCAGTTTCCTACTGAATAGAGTTGGGGAGGTGTACTGATAAGAGATTTAAATCCTAAGCAAAGGGAATCAACGTGCCCAGGCTGAGAAAGTATTTAAGGGAAGATGGATGAACTGAAATCTTACTGGTGGGTTTCACATTTATGAATTTTTACTATATCAAAATATAACAAGTATAAAATATGGGAGTAGGGGAGCTAAGCAAATCTTAGAAAATAAATTCAAGCTACCAATGCACTTACTCTGTTAATCTGTTTGTCCTTCATACAAACAGATGTATGGGTTTGGCTAGAAGACCTGTACTTTTCCATTGATTTCTAAAATTCTAGAATGATGCCTTCCAATTGAAGCTAAATGCTTCCCCCATGCTTCATTTGTCTTGTGAGAGAAAAAAAAAAAAAGCAAAAACAACAACAGCCCTGATGATATCCAGAGGTAAGCCTGGACATAAATACCAAAAGGTATCACAGAATACCAATGCCAAGCAAGATTACTCTGAGATAATGATGAAGTGAGATAAAGTGAAGGCAATTCACAACTGTTTTCTAAGTACAGAAAAAGAAGTCACTGTGCCATCCCCCCAAAATACCAAACACTCCATTCTCTTGGTTAAAATGAGTGACATCTACTTTGTTTCCAGTAATGGCTTTATTTTGACTATAGTCTTCCCTCTTGTAGCTAAAATTTATTGAGATGAATTATAGAATTGCCTTGGCTTTCAGCATCCAATTTAAAGTGGCCCATCACTTTTAGACCCTCTCCCAAGTCACCCAACTAAAGCCCAAATCTTGTAGTAGCTCTTTTCTAACACCCTCTTACTGAGACACCCCAGGATTCCCCATGGTGTGTGTCTTCCCTCACTGCCATGAGTAATAAATCCAACTTGTTCTAGACTAAATTGGTTCCCAGGTGTGTTCCTGGTTGTTTTGGCTGGAGAACATAGACGTTGGAATGATCTCATCCTAACCAGCTAACTCTGGCACCCCGTGGAGAACACCCCCATTCTTCAGCCCTTTCACTAAACACTGCTTACTCCAGAAAGCCTTCTCTACTGCCCCAATGAGGACTGGTCCCCTGTGCTGTGTTGCCTAGACCACTTTGCACTTCTTCCCTGTGACAACCACTGCATATCTTTTTTTTTTTTTAACATCTTTATTGGAGTATAATTGCTTTACAATGGTGTGTTAGTTTCTGCTTTATAACAAAGTGTATTAGTTATACATATACATATGTTCCCATATCTCTTCCCTCTTGTGTCTCCCTCCCTCCCACCCTCCCTATCCCACCCCTCTATGTGGTCACAAAGCACCGAGCTGATCTCCCTGTGCTATGTGGCTGCTTCCCACTAGCTATCTATTTTACATTTGGTATTGTATATATGTCCATGCCACTCTCTCACTTTGTCACAGCTTACCCTTCCCCCTCCCCATATCCTCAAGTCCATTCTCTAGTAGGTCTGTGTCTTTATTTCCGTCCTGCCCCTAGGTTCTTCATGACCTTTTTTTTTTTTTTTCTTAGATTCCATATATACGTGTTAGCATACGGTATTTGTTTTTCTCTTTCTGACTTACTTCACTCTGTATGATAGACTCTAGGTCCATCCACCTCACTACACTGAAAGCTCCTTGCAGGCAAGAGAGAGGAGTGAAGCATGTCTGACCACATTGCCAGTACTTACTCTAGTCCCTGATGAAAAGTGTTTATTAAAAGTTTGTTAATTAATGGACACAAGAATTAAAGTTTTCTAACTTACCTTCTGTATAAATCACAGGAGTGTAATGACATCTCTCAAGTAGCCAATATATTTTGAGAAGAATCTGTAAGAATAAAACAGCATTAAAAATTGATGTTTAATAGGGCAAAGAAAATTCCCAATTATTGAATTTATCATTTATTTTATATTTCAAATATGGATATCCTTGTAGCTTTTGAAATTTTTCATTGTAAAATTTAGGTGTTCACAGAATATGGATTAAAAAGCAAATTTACTTCGAGGTATTGTTTCTATTTTGACACAAAGTCATAAAAAAAAAAACTATTACCAAAGAAGATGTTTAAAATAATTTAAATATGTGACTTGTAACAGCTACATATATTGTAAATCTACTGTTCTAAAAATAAGGAGCAACTATCCCTTGTTTACTTTAACATTTAATATGCTGAACAGTCTGGAGAACCATTTATTTACTAACAAATATATGTAAAATAGGGTAGTGAAAAACAACTCCGTGTGCTTTTTTGACTGTTTGAAAATTATATTTGAATTACTGAAAAAACTGAAAATGTTTCAAAACATTATTTGAAAGATGTGTAAGAGAGAGGATAGGAAAATATGCCTGCATATTTATTGCCTAACAATTTAAATTACAAATATGGAGAGTACAAACTTTCAGTTATGAGTAGTTCTAGAAATTTCATGTACAGCATGGTGACTATAGTTAATAATAATGTACTGTATACTTGAAGTTTTCTAGAAGAATAGATCTCAAGTGTTCTCACCACACACACAGACACACAGGCACACACGCACACAAAAGATAACTATGGGAAATAATGAATATGTAAATTAGCTTGATTATGGTATGATTTCCTGATTTCACTTTGTGAAATGATTGTGGAATCATTTTCACAATGTGTATGTAGATCAAAACATTATATTGTACAACCTAAAAATAGACAATTTTTATTTGTCAATCATACTTCAATAAAGCTGGAAAAAATACACAGACGTATATATACAGATATATACATGTATACATATATATGTTTTGTGTATGTATATATGCACATACATATGTGTGCGTTTTAGCATCCTTAAATTTGCATTACCTATTCCAGTTTTTGCTGGAAAATACTATTTTTATTGTTCCACAAAACATAGCACACCAAGGTTGATCAGCAGATTTGAATCCCAAGTAACTGTCCTCTCTCTCCAGCAGTTTCTGACAGGTTTGCCTGTCCTTGGGTTTGGTGAATTCCCTCCCTGCTCTCACCTCCACTGGCAGAATCCCCAGCTTACCCCGACCCTCTAGTTACAGCCCTAATCCTCCAAAAATTTCATGAACATAAAGAAAGGTTTCTCCTCAGGAAAACACTGCATGGTTCTACTGTTGACCAACTATGGGTTTATAATATGATCAATTCATGTGATTTGTCTACAAACCTGGAAGGGCAAATTGAATACATTTTATTTTCTCTCAGAATAAGTGAAGGTACACATCAATCTACAAGTGAAAATAAAATTTCATTAAAATGTACTTAAAAAAGAACTCCTTGCCTAGCCCTAGATCCCAGAGGTTTTCTCCCAGGATTTTTTCTAAAAGTTTTATAGTATTATATTTTATATTTAATTTTGTGATCCATTTTTGAGTTAATTAGTGTGAAAGGGGTGAAGTTTGGGTTGAGTTTTTTTAGCCTGTGGACATCCGTTTTCTCCAGCATCGTTTGTTAAAAAGACTAGGCTTCCTCTCTCAGAACGAAATTAGTAAAGTGAAAAAAAAATGAAACATAAAACTGAAAGTGAAGATTTTTATTCTTTGTAAAAAAGTTTTAATATCTCTCCGTTAATAAACAAATAACAATTTATGGATAGAGTTATGTTAAACAATAATTTTGCAATTGAATCATGCTCAAAATCAACCCACCAAGTTTGAGAAAAAGACCTCGTTAACTGAACCGCTATGGAGACCAGCACAACTCCCAGGTATATTGGTGAATTTGAGAGAGAACTTGATAGCACATGGCCGCAGTTTACTTGGCTGAGTGCCACCTGCATAGGCACAAATGACCCAGTTCTGAAACTCATCTGGCTCCTGAGCAAACGAAATGTAAAGGACTATGTATTAGTTTCCTGTTGATGCATAACAGATTACCACAAGCTAAGTGGCTTCAAATAACACCCATTTATTAACGTATAGTTTACAGCAGGCTGGATTCAATGGTCAGAGTATCATAAGGCTGAGAGGAAGGTGTTAGCAAGGCAGATTCCTTGTCTGGAGGCTCTAGGAAGACATCTGCCTCTAGGCTCATTTAGGTTGTTAGAGTACGGTTCCTTGCTGTTGGAAGTGTTAGGTCCCTTATTTTCTGGCTGTCACCCAGAGTCCTTTCTCAGCATCTTAAGACCACCCACATTCCTTTTCATGTGTTTTCCTCTGCCTTCAAGCCAGCAATGATCTATCAAGTCACCTTGTACATCAAATCTCTCTGACCTTCTCTTCTGCTGCCAGATGGAGCAAACTCTGTACGCAAAGTGCTTACCTGATTGGGTCCAGTCCACCTGGATAAACTCTATGTATTAAGATCAATCCATTCAGTTTTAACTACAACTGCAAATTCTCTTCACAGCAGTATCCAGATTAGTGTTTGAATGAAGAATCAGAGAACAGGAATCTTGGAAAACCAGGTTTAGAAATCTTCCTACTATAAGCCTGTAATGAGTTAAGTGCATTTAAGCCCTTCTGGGCTTTCCCAGAGTAGTTGTAGTTGATGATGAAACATTCTAGTTAGTTACCATGTGATATTTACACATTAATCCTCTACATCTTCCTGGGACCTGCGATGTCCTCCAGCTCTTCCACATTCATCAGGTTCCATAAAGTTCCTCAAAGGCACTACCATCCTCACCTGGTGTGGCCGAAAATTCCACCAGTGGCAAAGCAGGAGATTCCTTGAGGTGCCCCTTGATGAGGGGCAGGAGAGATGACATGGTCTTCTTTTTTGCTTTGGTTTACAAAATTTAAAGACGTATCAAAATTTCAGAGCTTTTGTTGACAGTTTTTTTGTTTTCACGTCTAACTCTTTGTCCTCTCCTCCACGGGGCTCAGGCATCAATGAATGGACCTGGTCCAGGTGATGAATCTAACTAACAGGAACAACCAGGATTTGACCCGGACCAGACCTCCTCTAAGATGTCTAAGTTTTGGTCTCACTTTAACTCACGACCAATAACTTCACAAGGGCCCTCATTGTTGCCCAACAATTCTAACATATTCCTTTGTCTGTTCACTCTCTCATGCTCCTAAATTATTTCATACTTCACATCTTCTCTTTCTGAAAACTTCCCAAGTCTCCTCCTCAGTGACCACCCTCAGCTGATGACTTGCTTCTGCTGACTAAAAACAATTGCACAGCGTGAGAGTTGTGAGTTAAGTTTTATCTGGGGCAAAATGAGGACTATAGCCTGGGAGACAGCATATCGAATAGCTCTGAGAAAGTGCTCCAAAGAGGAAGTGGGGAAGGTCAGTATATATGTGATTTTGGTGAAGGAGGAGTACATGCAATCAAGCAGATATTTTTTGCAGAAGGTCCTGCTAGTTTCGTGAAGGTTACTGCTAGTCATGAGGAGCAGACATCACCATGAAGAATTTTTTAGTGCTTTTCTAAATATGAGGAGATGCAAGAATTGGGCTCATAAAATCATCTCCTGAAAATATCTAACTGTCTAAGGACCTGTTCTGCCAGTTTTTTCCAGAGCACAGAGTGCCTCATTTCTGATCTCCACCCTGAATTCCTTTCAGGGGGTGATGAAGGTCAGCAGATGCAGTGGCTCATAATTTAATTTTTGTAGAGGTAGATGGCAAGTGCCAATTTGTATGTGACATTTCCATAGGCCTGAGAAGACAGAAGCAATCGGAAGGCAACTTCCCTATTTTCCCCACATCTGCCCACCTACAGGCCATTGTGTCCATGCACCCTGCCTTCCCTCCTGACACAGTGGATTCACTGTCCATGCCCCGTTCAGAGACCAAACCTTCCACTTTGCACCAGAATCTATCTACTCTCTCCAACAAAAAGATACAAGGCAGTATACTGCCCCAGATATTCAACACCACCACCTCATGGATAAACAATAAAAATTTTATTTAATCATTACAATCAGCATACAATGGTACCATACTTTTTGCATCTTAAAAAATAAATACATAATACCTCCTTTGACCTCCATATCCACCTCTAAATACTCCTCCATTTCTCTTCTCCAACTTACATATATACTTGAAATTTTCTTTTTTTAAATTGAGGTACAATTGACATAGAACATTATATTACTTTCAAGTATACAACATAATGATTCAATATTTACATATATTGCAAAATGATCACCACAACAGATCTAGTTAGCATCCATCACCATACACAAGAATTTTTTTCTTGTGATGAGAACTTTTTTTTTTTTAATTTATTTTCTTTTGGCTGTGCTGGGTCTTTGTTGCTGCATGTGGGCTTTCTCTAGTTGCAGCAGGCAGGGGCTTCTCATTGCAGTGGCTTCTCTTGTTGTGGAGCACGGGCTCTAGGCACGTGGGTTTCAGTAGTTTCAGCATGTGGGCTCAGTGGTTGTGGCACATGGGCCCTAGAGCGCGCAGGCTTCAGTAGTTGCAGCACGTGGGCTCTAGGGCACACGGGCTCAGTAGCTGTGGCTCACTGGCTTAGTTGCTCCAAGGCACGTGGGATCTTCCCGGACCAGGGATTGAACCCATGTCCCCTGCATTGACAGGCGGATTCTTAACCACTGCGCCACCAGGGAAGTCCTGATGAGAACTTTTAAGATCTACTCTCTTAGCAACTTTCAAATACGCAGTACAGTATTATTAACTGTAGTCACCATGCTGTACATTACATCCCTATGACTTAATTATTTTATAGCTGAAAATAAATTTTATTTTAAATGAATTTTATTTTATAGCAGATGCAAACTATTATATACAGGATGGATAAACAACAAGGTCCTACTGTATAGCACAGGGAACTATACCCAAGCACAGGGAACTATATCCAATCTCCTGGGATAAACCATAATGGAAAATAATATTTTTAAAAATGTCTCTATGTGTATAACTGAGTCACTTTGCTGTACAACAGAGATTGGCACAACATTGTACACCAACTAGACCACAATTAAATAAATAAATAAATAAATAGGATGGCAAAGAGTAGAAATCAATCAGTCTCCTTCCTTTATGTTTAAAAGTAAGCATGCTGTTATGTTAAACAAAATTCAAAATTGAAATTACGTAAAAATTCCTACAGAATTCATTCTGCAGAAGAGGCTGAGGAAATAACAAGCATGGCAGCCATAGCAATACAATAAAATATGAGTCCTATGGGACCACAGAGCTCTTGCTATCATTAGCAGTTGAACAGAAGTGGAGAGTCAACATCAAATAGCAGCTACCTGGATCTGTAACAGCTAAAATAATACTCATATGATTATAAATATAAATAGCACAGGGGAGAGAAATGGGCGTGGGTTTAATAAATTGAAATTCAAGTATAATTCCAGAATGAAAACCAATTCCTTAGGACTGATTATGGCAAGATAGTTGTACTTTATATACTTTATCTTTTGGTACATTATTAGAAACTTGTGCAAACATCAGAGCACCTTATTACTTTTCCAGCACAAGAATTATTGATTATAAGAGACACCGTTAATACTTTAAGAGGACTAAAAGAGGAAAAATAAATACTAGATTAAATATGCACTTTAATTTTAAAATTCATACTGACTAGTAAGTATGAAATAGTAAGTATGAAGAACATGTCTAACCACTGAAGGATCACAGCAACAGTCTCAACATACTGATTAGTAATTAGACTATTTTAGTAGCTTCAGTCAGGGTGGATACCACATTACAAAAGGCACATTAATGAACAAATGTAGCTCTAGAGGAAAACAAACAGGAGATGAGGATTCTGAAAATTTTTCCTTAGAACTCAATGGCCATGTCTAAGATTGGCTGAGAGTATAAGACCTAACGGAGGAGTAGTAACATATGGAAGTAAGATCCAACTAGCTAAGAAAAGATAGGTGAATACCACGGACATTGGTTTTCAAAGAGGGATGTTTGTAATGAACCCAGACTCTCCTGGTCTGCCTGGAGCCCTCTCAGCAGAGTTGGACAACACTTGCAGGATGCTATACAAAACAACATCTGTGGCACAGAAAGTTTAACTAGAGGACTGACATGTGTGCGACCAGAGGACATGCATTTAAGAGGGACTTTAAGGATATCTAGTGTGACTCCACAATTCCATGGATGAGTTAACCAAGGCCCAAGGAAGAGAATAATAATGCAGTTGATAAAGAGCTGGGCTTGGTCTAATCCAACTTTGCAAATTTAGTGATAAGACTAAAATTCTAGAGGGTCACCACTTTTCATTCTGAGAGCCCTGAATTTCAAACTCAGAGCTGTTTTTTCTCAGGAGATGGGTTCTCAGGCAGCTGCTTCCTGAAGAACATACACTGCTAATAAAAGACTAATACACAATTAAACATTCTAGCAGTCCTCATTTATTTGGCTTACATCCTCATATTCCCCTTTAATATTTTTAGACACTATCAAGGTTTACAATCCTAATCCAGTATAAACTGTAAACACACACATATACATACACAGACAGGAAGTTTCTTTCAGAAGTTTCATAATTTTCTACGGTCTTTATTACAAAACTGTATCCCATGGAGTGCACAGCTTGGGAAGTCAACGGCATTTCCTTTCTAAATCCCTCTTTGTTAAGTCATGCCTTTAAGTGCACTTATAGCACCAAACTCAGGGCTATTAAAGGCAAATTGATAATTTTTCACGCTGAAATCTATCTATACTTACCCACCTATTTTTACCATGGTGGTACTCTCCAAAACTTTGAAGTCACTCAAGCTGATTTTTCCCAGAAGGAACTCATTCTATTAGTAAATGTTAATGCCAAGAATATAGATAATCACAACAAAAAGAATAAAATACCTAGGAATAAACCTACCTAAGGAGGCAAAAGACCTGTACTCAGGAAACTGTAAGATACTGATGAAATAAATCAAAGATGACACAAACAGATGGAGAGATGTACCATGTTCTTGGACTGGAAGAAGAAATATTGTGAAAATGACTATACTACCCAAAGCAATCTACAGATTCAATGCAATCCCTATCAAATTACCAATGGCATTTTTTACAGAACTAGAACAAAAAATCTTAAAATTTGTATGGAGACAAAAAAGACCCCAAATAGCCAAAGCAGTCTTGAGGGAAAAAAACGGAGCTGGAGGAATCAGACTCCCTGACTTCACACTATACTACAAAGCTACAGTCATCAAGACAATATGGTACTGGCACAAAAACAGAAATATAGATCAATGGAACAAGATAGGAAGCCCAGAGATAAACCCACGCACCTATGGTCAACTAGTCTATGACAAAGGAGGCAACGATATACAGTGGAGAAAAGACAGCCTCTTCAATAAGTGGTGTTGGGAAAACTGGACAGCTACATATAAAAGAATGAAATTACAACACTTCCTAACACCATACACAAAAATAAACTCAAAATGGATTAAAGACCTAAATGTAAAACCAGACACTATAAAACCCTTAAAGGAAAACATAAGCAGAACACTTTTTGACATAAATCGCAGCAAGATCTTTTTTGATCCACCTCCTAGAGTTATGAAAATAAAAACAAAAATAAACAAATGGGACCTAATGAAACTTAAAAGCTTTTGCACAGCAAAGGAAACCATAAACAAAACAAAAGGACAACCCTCAGAATGGGAGAAAATATTTGCAAATGAAGCAATTGACAAGGGATTAATCTCCAAAATATACAAACAGCTCATGCAGCTCAATATCAAAAAAACAAATAACTCAATCAAAAAATGGGCAGAAGACCTAAACAGACATTTCTCCAAATAAGACATACAGATGGCCAAAAAGCACATAAAAAGATGCTCAACATCACTAATTATTAGAGAAATGCAAATCACAACTACAATGTGGTATCACCTCACACTGGCCAGAATCGCTGTCATCAAAAACCTACAAACAATAAATGCTGGAGAGGGTGTGGAGAAAACGGAACCCTCCTACACTGTTGGTAGGAATGTAAACTGGTACAGCCACTATAGAAAACAGTATGGAGGTTCCTTAAAAAACTAAAAATAGAGCTACAATATCATCCATCAATCCCCCTCCTGGGCATATACCCAGAGAAAACCATAATTTGAAAAGATATGTGCACCCCAATGTTTTTTGCAGCACTATTTACAATAGCCAGGACATGGAAGCAACCTAAATGTCCATCAACAAAGGAATGGATAAAGAAGATGTGATATATATATATATATATATACACAATGGAATATTACTCAGCCATAAAAAAGAACAAAATAATGTCATTTGCAACAACATGGATGGACCTAGAGATTGTCATACTGAGTGAAGTAAGCCAGACACAGAAAGACAAATATCATATGATATCACTTACATGTGGAATCTAAATAAATGATACAAATGAGCTTATTTACAAAATATAAGTAGAGTCACAGATGTAGAAAACAAACTTGTGGTTACCAGGGGATAAGGGGGGGGAGGAATAAATTGGGAGACTGGTATTGACATATACACACTATTATATATAAAAGAGATAACTAATAAGAACCTGCTGTATAGCACATGGAATGCTACTCAATACTCTGTAATGGCCTATATGGGAAAAGAATCTTTAAAAAAAAAAAAAAAGTGGATACATGTATATATATAACTGATTCCCTTTGTTGTACACCTGAAACTAACACAACATTGTAAATCAACTATATTCCAATAAAAGATTTTTAAAAAGAACATAGGTAAATTGCTCTCCTCAAGAACCTTTATACTCTTTAAATTATTTCATACTGCATGACAGTTAGTAATAGCAAAGAAAAGTGATTTCAGTTACCCCACAAATTGGTACTATAGTGCCGTGAAGACACTTGATTGACTAGGATGTTAGTGCACTGTAATTTTCTGATTAATTAAAATATCTAGGTTTCTTAAAGTTATTTATTTAATGTAGCCAATAAACGGCTGATAGACACTAAATTTAATAAAAGAGGAGAAAATCAGGATCTCCAATACAGGGAAACCAAAATGGTTTAAAAAGTTATCATGCATTACTATTAAGATTAAACCTCAAGGGAATGAAGTCAGGGAAGATAGTGAAGTTGGAAGCACCAAGAATTCATCTCTCTACCTGGACAGCAACTGTACTAGGAGAAACTATCAGAGGTGGATACTTTGGAACTTTGGAGTTTATTTGAACACTTGTAACTTCAAGGGGATAGCTTGGCTAGGACATTTTCATTAATTTTGGTTTATTTCAACCATTAGGGTGGTTGCAGCTACTCAGCCCCCTACCCCAGCCCCATACCAGACAGCTGTGAAGAACGTAACCCAAATTTCTGGAGCAGCTTCCTCTGGAGCCAGGGTGGCCAATAAGATCCTTGTCATCCACATGTAGGTTCTTGGTTCTAACTGTGAATTACTGCTCTCACTGCTGAAGTGTGGATATGGAGGCTGGCCACCAATGTTCCAACTGCCACCAGCTGAAGTAATTTCCAGGAGGTTTAAAAGAGCCACCTGTTTTTTTGTTTGCTTGCTTTTTGTTTGTTTGTTTGTTTTTGATATTCAAAAGCAACTATGTATATGGGGGAATTTAGAAAGCCACCATGCATACCTAGGGAAATATGGAGCTCAGAAAAGACATGCAGAAGATCTTAAGCTTTTACTACAATACAAAGACACCTTATAGCAACTTTTTAAAGTACCAAACTCTGAGGAAAAGGGAAAATCTGATTTCCCCAGTTTCCATGTTATCAAATTCAAAAGTCCAATTTTCAATAAAAAAACAACAAGGCATACAAAGAAACAAGAATGTATAGCTGATTCAAAGAAGCAAAATAAAGCAACAGAAAATGTACCTGAGGAAGCATAGATGTCAAAATTACTAGACAAAGATTTTAAAACAACTCTTTTAAAGACACTCAAAGAGCTAAAGGAAGACATGGACAAAGGAAAATAATATATTAAAAAATATCAATGAAGAGAATAAATTATTTTCAAATAGAACCAAAAAGAAATTTTGATGCTGAAAAGTACAATAACTGAAATGAAAAATACCTCAAAAGGGTTAAAAAGCAGATTTGTGCAAGTGGAAGAATAAGTGAACATAAAGAAAGAACAACTGAAATTATCAAGTCTAAGGAACAGAAAGAAAAAAGAATGAAGAAAATTGAACAGAGCCTAAGAGACCTGTGAAACACCATCAAGTGGACCAACATAGGCATTGTGGGAATGCCATCAGGAGAAGAGAGAGAGAAAGGAACGAAATGAATAACGCCTGAAAGCTCCCCAAATTTAAAGGATTGAAATTGCAATAAATGCATCTACAAATCCAAGAAGCTCAAAAACTCCAAATAGAATAAACTCAAAAATACTCACACTGAGATACATTATAATCAAAATGTTGACAGACAGAGACAAAGAGACGATCTTGAAAGCAGCAAGAGAGAAGTGACTCATCACATACAAGTGGTCCCCAATGAGGTTATCTGTCAATTTCTCATCAGAAAGCGTGAAGGCCAGAAGTCAGTGGGTTGATATACTCAATATGCTTAAAGGAAAAAAAACTGTTGATGGGCAACTTTATATCCAATAAAGCTACTCTTCAAAAATGAGGGAGAAATGACACCCCTAGATTTTAAAAAGCTGAGGGAGGTCATTACCACCAGACCTTCCCTCCAAGAAATGTTAAAGGGAGTGCTTCAGGTTGAAATGAAAGGAAGATAGTAACTTGAAGCCATATAAAGAAATTAGGGTAAAGGTAAATGCATGGGCAACTGTAAAAGCTACTATTACTGTAATTTTGGTTGAGCCTGACTTTTATTTTCTAAAGCGTTTAAAATACAAATGCATAAAAATTATTAATCTATTTTATTGTATACAAAATGTGTAATGATGTAATCTATGACATTAATAACAGAAACTGAGGGTGGTGTGGTATAGTAGTGAGCTTTTTTATGTTATTGAAGTTAAGTTGGCATCAATTCAAATTAGATTATTATAACTTTGGGATATTAAATATAATACCCATGGTAACCACCAAGAAAATATCTATAGGATATACGTATAAAGAATTAAGAAGAGAATTGAAATATTTCATTATGAAAAGTTAACTAAAAATAAAGCAGTAATGGAGAAAATGAGGGACATAAAAACCTATAGGCATAGAGAAAACATATTTGTTTTCTGAAAAATGGCAGAAGTAAATCCCTCCTTATCAGTAACTACCTTAAGTGTAAATGGATTAAACTCTCCAATAAAAATACAGAGATTGGCACAATGAATAAATATTTATAATTCAACTATGTGGTCTCTATCAGAGACTCACATTACTTCCAAAGACAAATAGGTTGAACGTAAAATGATAGAAAAAATATTTCATACAAATGATGATGAAAATAGGGCTGGAGTGGCTACACTAATATCAAACAAAATAGACTTTAACTCTAAAAAGTTTACAAGAGACAAAGAAGATGTATCTTAATAAAAGTCTCAAGAAATAATCTAAGTATTCATCGACAGATAAATGGATAAAGATGTGGTATATATATACTATGAATATTACTCAGCCATAAAAAAGAATAAAATTCTGCCATTTGCAACAAAGTGAATGGACCTAGAGAGTACTATGCTTAGTGAAATAAGTCAGACAGAAAAAGACAAATACTCTATGTTATCACATATGTGGTATCTGAAAAAATAAAACAAAGGTATATAACAAATTAGAAACAGACTCACAGATATGGAAAACAAACTAGTGGTCACCAGTGGGGAGAGGGAAGGGGAGAAAGGCAAAATAGGGGTATGGGATTAAGAGATACAAACTACTATATACAAAATAGACAAGCAACAAGGATATATTGTACAGCATAGGGAATATAGCCATTATTTTGTAATAACTTTACATGGAGTATAACCTATAAAAATATTGAATCACTATGTCTACACCTGAAACTAATAAAATGTTGTAAATCAACTATACTTCAATAAAAAATTAAATTAAAAAAGGTTCGATATCACAAAGAAAATAGAAATTATAAACATTTATGCACTTAATAAAATACCTCAAAATATATGAAGCAAAAAATTGATAGAACAGAAGGTGAGAAATAGAGAGCTCTATAATAATAGTGGTGATTTCAATGCCCTGCTTTCAGTAATGGATAGATCAGTCAGACATAAGAGATGTAAGAAAATAGAGGACTTGAAAAATGCAATAAACCAACTAGATATAAAAGACATATAGAACACTACCCCAAAACAGCAGAATACAGGTTTTTTTCAAGTGCACATGGGACATTCTACAGGACAGATCACATGTTAAACCACAAAATAAGTCTGAATAGATGAAAAGACAGATATCATACTAAGTGCCTTCTCCAATCACAACAGGATGAAGTTAAAAATCAGTAACAAAGAAAACAGGAAAATTCACAGATTTGTGGAAACTCAACAACATACTCTTAAAGACGCCATCACAAGATAAATTAGAAAATACTTAGAAACAAATAAAAACACAACATACTAAATTTATGGGATGCAGTGGAAGTAGTGCTCAGAGGGAAATCTATAGGTGCAAATGTTTACATTGTAAAAAAATGTCAGATCTCAAATCAACAGCTTCATACCATAAGGAACTAGAAAAGGAAAATAAAGCCAAACTCAAAGCTAGCAGATGGAAAGAAACAATAAAGTTTAGAGCAAAGTTAACAAAGTAGAGAAATAAAACAATAGAAAAATATTAATGAAACCACAAATTGGTTCTTTGAAAAACTAAACAAAATTGACAAACCTTCAGCTAGACTGACAAAATAAAAAAGAGAAGACACAAATAACTAAAATCAGAATAACAGTGGAAGTATTACTACAAACCTTATAGAGGCAAAAAGGAATTATAGAAGGATACTATGAACAACTGTAAGCCAACAAATTAGATAACCATTAGAGAAATGGGCAAACTTCTTGAAACACACAAATGCCCTAAACCAACTCACAAAGAAAGAGAAAATCTCAACAGACCTATAACAGGTAAAGAGATTGAATTATTAATCTAAAACTTACCAGCAAAGAGAAGTCCTGGACCAGGTGGCTTCACAAAAGAATTCTACCGAACATTTAAAGAAGAATTAATATCAATCCTTCTCAAGCTCTTCCAAATCATTGACAAGGAGGGAACACTTCCTACCTCATTTTATGAGTCCAGCATTAATTTATATCAAAGCCAGAAAAAAAAATACCACAAGAAAAGTAAATCACAGATCAATAGCCCTTATGAAGATAGATGCACAAATCCTCAACAAAATATTAGTAAATTGAATCCAATAGCATTTTAAAATAATTACTTACCATGACCAAGCAGCATTTATTCCTGAAATGTAAGAGTCGTTCAACATAAGAATATTAATCAATGCAATGTGTCACATTAATAGAACAAGGAAAAAAACCACATGATTATCCCAATTGATGCAGAAAAGGCATTTGACAAAATCAAACACACTTTCATGATAAAAAAACTTCCAGAAGTCTGGAAATAGACGGAAAATCCCTCAACCTATTAAAAAATATTTACAAAAACCCACAGCTAACATTATAATCAATGGTAAGGGACTGAAAACTGTCCACCTAAGATAAGGAACAAAAACAAGAATACCCACTTTCACTGCTGCTATTCAACATTCTACTGGAAGTTCTAACCAGAGCTATCAGAAAAGAAAAGTGAATAAAAGGCATCCAAAATAGAAAGAGCTAAAACTATTGCAGATGACACCATCCAGTATATAGAATACACCAAGTAGAAACTAATAAATTCAGCGAAGTTGCAGAGTACAAGATCAACACGCAAAAATCAGATGTGTTTCTAAATACCAGCAATAAAAAAGGCCAAAAAAAATTTAGGAAAGCAATCCTACTGATAATAGCACCTAAAAGAATTAAATACTTTGTAGTAAATCTAACCAAGCAGGTGAAAGAGTTGTACACTCAAAACTACAAAATATTGCTGAAAGAAACTGAAGAAGGGACTTCCCTGGTGGCGCAGTGATTAAGAATCCGCCTGCCAATGCAGGGGACAGGGGTTTGATCCCTGGTCCGGGAAGATCCCACATGCTGCAGAGCAACTAAGCCCATGCGCCACAACTACTGAGCCTGCATTCTACAGCCCACGTGCCGCAACTACTGAGCCCACGTGCCACAACTACTGAGCCCACGTGCCTCGAGCCCCTGCTCTGCAACAAGAGAAACCACCGCAATGAGAAGCCCGCGCACTGCAACAAAGAGTAGCCCCCACTCACCGCAACTAGAGAAAGCCCGCTTGTAGCAACGAGGACCCAACGCAGCCAAAAAATAAATGAATAACTAAATAAGAAACTAAAGAAGACAAAAATAAATGGAAAGATATTTATATTCATGGCTAGGAAGACTTAATATTTTTATGATGTTAATACCACCCAAAGCAAGCTACAGCTTCAATGTCATCCCTATCAAAATACCAATAGTTCTTTTCACAAAAATGGAGTTTTAGGGGGCCTTAAATAGCTAAAACAGTCCTAAAAAAAAGAAAGAAAACTGGAAGACTCATACTTCCTGACTTTGAAACTTACTGCAAAGCTGTAGTAACTAATACAGAATGGTATTGGCATTAAGGACAGACATATAGACCACTGGCATAGAATAGAGAGCTCAGAAATAAACTCTCACATATATGGTAAACTGATTATTGACAAAGGTGCCAAGACCATTCAATGGGAAAAAGAAAGTCTTTTCAACAAATGGTGCTGGGAAAACTGGATATCCACATGCAAAAGAAGTTGGACCCTTACCTCATATTAAATGCAAAAGTCAATTCAAAATGGATCAAAGATCTAAATTTTAGATCTAAATTTAAGAGCTCAAACTGTAAACCTCAGGGAAAAAAAATTTAAAGTCTTCATTACATTGGATTTGGCAACGACTTAATGACTATGACACCAAAGCACAGGTAACAAAAGAAACAAATGATAAATTGGACTTGATCAAATTAATGTTTGTGCATCAAAGGATACTATCAAATTATATAAATAAATAATGGGGTAAAATATTTGCAAGTAACATCTGATAGGGGATTAATATCCAGAATATATAAAGAGCTCCCACAACTCCATAACACCAAATAACCCAATTCAAAAATGGGCAAAGGACTTGAATAGACATTTCTCAAAGGAGATATGCAAATGGCTGATAAGCACATGAAAATGTGCTCAATATCATTAGTCATTAGGGAAATGCAAATCACAGCTACAATGAGATAGCATTTTATACCTACTAGGATGGGTTAAAAAAAAGAAAAGAAAACAAGTGATGACAAGGATGTAGAGAAATTGGAACTCTTGTGCATTGCTGGTGGGAATGTAAAATGGTACAGCTGCTGTTGAAAACAGTTTGTTGTTTTTTCAAAAGACTAAACATGAAACTACCATATGACCCGCAATTTCATTCCTAGGTATACATTCAAAAGAATTAAAAGCAGGGACTTGAACATATATATGTACACCAATGTTCATAGCCAAGTTATTCTCAATAGCCAAAAGGTGTAAATAACATGTGTCCTTGAGCAAAGGAATGTCTAAACAAATTGTGATATATACATACAAAGGAATATTATTCAGCCATAAAAAGAAGTGAAATTTTTATATATGCTGCAACATGGATGTATCTTGAAAAAATTATGCTAAGTGAAATTGTCCAGATACAAAACAACAATCATTTGGTGATTCATAGAGACAGAAAGTAGAATAGAGTTAAGGGGAAAGAGGAATTATTGTTTAATTGATACAAAGTTTTTGTTGGGGATGACCAAAAAGTTTTAGATATAGTGGTGATGATTACACAACATTGCAAATGTTATTTGATGCTACTGAATTACACACTTCGGAACAGTTAAAACGATAAATATTACATTATGCATATTTTACCACTATAAAGAAAAGATCCTCAATTTCTTTGAAGTTAAGATAAACAGGTGAGAATAATGATTTTTAGAAAAAAAACTACAAATATATGTTAATTGAGAGAAAGTTTTTTTGGCAATAAATTTTAAAGGAAGTGTTTAAATTGGACCTATACAGTAAAAAATGATAAACATAATCGATAAAAATCCTTGATAGAAGTTTCATAAGTCACAGAAGTACTTTTTAAAGTTACAGTTTTTAAGGTCACTATGCTTCTCCTTACTTATTTTCATTTTGACTTTATGTCAACCTGAGAAAAAATAACCAGATATGTCCAACAGTAACTCCAGAAAATTAAACAACACAATGCTGGAAAGGTAGAATCCGTCAACTATCCAAGGCACTATAACATAAGTACAGTTGCTATACTGTTCTGAATGAATTACTGAAGTTTTAACAGAAGTATTCTTTTAAAAAGCATTTGACTGAATGACCACTGGACATCAACTCAAGGTAGAAGAGGCATATATAGGATTTCCCATCTCTGATTGTTTCCAGAATTTCATGGTGTATATAATGTAATATCCCAACTCTAGAAAGAAGACCACGTTGACCAAGAGAAAGGCTGCTTTCTTAATCTTAGTTTCTGATCCAAAATTTTCAGTGGTTTTTCACAGTCTAAAAGACAAACCCAAATTCCTTAATGCGACATTATCTGGGGCTCAAAGTATAATATTGCCAATCACTCCCCCAAGTTCTGAAATCTTCCTAGAGTCAAATTGCTTCTGTCAAGTATTCATCACAGATGTGATTCTGCTCAGATGTGTGATTATTTAATTTCTCCCACTGTATTAGACTGAATTTTTGCTCAGCACATATCCCCAGTGCTCAGCAGGAATTAATTAATTAGTTAAGACTATTAGAGCCATCTGTCTATGCATCATCCTTCCTATAAATCCCCTTCTCACCTTTCACCTCCTACCAGGCCTTCTCACCTCTAGCCTCTTACTACTCATCCCATATGAAAACCACCTTCTGATGAGTTTGCTAAAACCCAGTTACATCACATCCCTGTTCCTCAATAAGTTGTATTCAGATCTCAACTTTCTTGGTTCTCCAGATCTCAACTTTCTTGGTTCCTGCCTTATATTTTGCTCCACTCATCTGGCAAACTGGACTATTCACATTAGTCCCAAACATTCCTCCACACATTAGTTAATGCCATGCTCTCTGGCACAAGAGCCCCTGTGCTTCTCTGCCCATTAAAATAATACCCAAATTTCAAAGTTGGCCTAAATGTCACTTCTTCCAGGTAGCTTTCCTCTTATTGCCCTACCTGAAAATGAGATTCTTGTTTTTAACTTCCCTGGCATTGGAGACATACCTCTTTCAAGGCACGCATTATATGGCATGCTTACTTCTCTTAAAATTCTCTTGAAATCATGGATTGGACTGGGTTTACCTCTCTGTCTATGGCACCCTGCAGAGAGTCGATGCAGGCTCAGAGTGCTGGACAAGCTGGAGAAAAGGCCCCTGAACTGCACCAGAGAGCAGGTGAAAGATCTAAGAGAAAGTGTGAGAGCCCTCTGACCCAGGCATTCTAGGCAGATCTTCAACTAACAAGTTGATCTCAAGTCATTGTCACTGCTCATCATTTATCATTGGTGCGCTTAAAGAAATGTATCCATACCACCTCAATGGGCAAAATGGCGCTAGGAAAATGCATATTTAGCTGATACATTTGAGTTTTCACTTAAGATACAAGGATCACACACATTACACACACTTCTCTTTTTTTCATTTCTAACACACATGAATATTAAAGAGAGATACACTTTATTAGTGCTTGTTGTCACCAAAGAAAGTGGTGGGCAAAAGCAAAAACAGCAGAGATGCTCTGAGTGTCCTTATTCTAGACTTTATTGAATTTTAAAAGATTCTAAGGCTCAAACTAGTCCAGTAGAGGCCAAGACATATGCAACTAATAATCTCATTGGGTACATATTCTATTGTGTAAGCATGGCAAGTGGTGAAAATACACCACCTTACATTCATTTGGAGGTCAATCCAGTACCATCATATGAATTCTTTAGCAATTTGGAACATTTGGGTCAGGATGTTTATTTGCTGCATTTGAAAATAGGAAAAGAGAGGATCTGGACAGAGAAGAGATCTTGATTAGAATATGTTGGAAGTCCTTTCAAGTCCAAGTTTTGAAATTCCCATTTGAATGATTGGAAGAATAGCTTATTTTCATGATAGAGCTCTTTTCTTGGAACCAAATTCCACAGCTCAGGTACAGAGCAGAAAGAAACAGCCCAGCCCCACCCACTTTATAGCTTGGTGGTGGTGGTCTGGTCTCTGATTAGCAAAGAAGCTGAGGCAACAGGCTACAGTTATGGCAACACTTGGCTTCCTGCAGGTTTCCACAGATGAAGGAAGAAAACAGGGGTGATAGTGCGCACGGGCTGCTGTGTATGGCTGTGCATGCTTTTCATTGTACAGTCTGTGCATCGAATATTGCAGCAGCCCTGGACAGAGCTGGGTAAAGGAATACTTACTCGTTTCTTCATCATCATGCATCCTCCGACCTGGAGAATGTGAAGCAAATTTTCAAGAGGTAAAAGTTTACTACATCCAAAGAACAAGTGAATAATGTTATCAGAAATTGTACCCAGATGAAGAAGAGGTGGAATTATTGTACAGTGCTCCTACTGAGTGGTGTATTAAACTGACGACATATTTTAGTCTCTTTGGTGGAAAATCATGACCCATTAGGATTTCTGCTCATAAATATTACTTCTTTTGTGCTTTTCTTTATATTTTTCTGTTTTGTTTATTTATTTACTTATTTACTTATTTATTTTTGGCTGTGTTGGGTCTTCATTGCTGCGTGCAGGCTTTCTCTAGTTGCGGTGAGCGGGGGCTACTCTTCGTTGCTGTGTGCGGGCTTCTCATTGCAGTGTCTCCTCTTGTTGCAGAGCATGGGCTCTAGGTGCGTGGGCTTCAGTAGTTGTGGCATGTGGGCTCAGCAGTTGTGGCGCACGGGCTTAGTTGCTCCGTGGCATGTGGGATCTTCCCAGACCAGGGATCAAACCCGTGTCCCCTGAATTGGCAGGCGGATTCTTAACCACTGCGCCACCAGGGAAGTCCCTTTTTGTGCTTTTTTTTAGCCTAGTTCACTATAAAATTAGACAGATGTTCAGAGAGAAAATTAAGCACTGATATCGGATTGAAGCATTTAGTGTATTTCAAATGAAATACATAGATAATCCTGCCTATTCATGTATGTCCAAGTTGAAAAACAAGTGATTTGAAGGAGTTTAGCCCCATGTTATGCTGGAGAAATTCTACAACCTAAAACAAATTCAACTCTATTTATTCTGATTCAAACAGAAAACACTTAGGTATCTACAAATACTCATATATGTAAGGTGGTCAAGCAAGTCCTTAGGTGTATTCATCCAATGTAGAAAAAGTTCTGGAGATCACATTCATATCCAGAGACCATACATAATGTAACCCACAAGAAAGATCTTCAGCTACATACCTATTCTTCCCACCAGATATTAAATTATATCTTTATACAAACTAAAAGTTATTTTTTCATGATTTATGTAAATAAGTTAAGCATGGAAATGGTATTCAAAATATATTTATACATATGCATAATAGAAAATTTTAAATTGAAAATGGCTAATCAATTTTATAAGGAAAATTAAATATGATAAAACTAAGAATATAGTATAAGTTTTGAAGCAAAATATTGTTGTCTATACCATTTTTATTTTAGATATTTTTAGTTTTTATTGAAGTCACTATAGTTTGTCAATGACTTTCGGGAAATTAGAAAATATTTTAATATATTTACAATCACTATGCCACCATTACTCAGGTATCTCTAAAGGGAAAGAAAATCTGTATTTTAATTCTGGGAGGAGGAATAAGACCTTGGTCAAGGCTGAAGTTGGTAATTCAGAGTTCCCCTTTTTGCATAACCGACATTTCGTAGTTCCTATTTCTGAGTGATCAGGTTATATAGATTCTCATACTTCTCCCAGTCCCTCCTTATTTCTGTCATCAACCATTTCCCCTCCCTTATTGTTTATCTTAAATTGCATGGCCTCTACCAGGCTGCTGGTCTTTCCAGTGGACCTTAGTCCCTGGGCTTCATTCTCCCCCTCCATGTCTCTCCTCACATTTCACACTGCAGGGCACAGGTGCAGATGCACACCCAGACACACCTTGGCACCACACTCACACTTCAAAAATTTAAAAAACAGGACATTAAAAAAAATTACCATTGGTATTTTACAGGCTCAAAAAAAACAGGCTTATTTTACCATTTATTTATATATTTCCTCTATGGTGAAGTTTCTATACAAATATTTTGCCAATTTCCTTACTGGATTTTTTTCTTCTATTGCTGAGCTGCAAATCTTCTTTACATACCCTGAATATAAATCCTATGTCCAATATATGTTTTACAAGTATTTGCTTTCAGTCTGTGACTTGTCTTTTTAATTCCTTAACAGAGTATTTTGAAGAGCAAAAGCTTTTAAATTTAACAAAATCTAGTTTATTAGTATGTTGTGTCCCATATATCAATAAAAATTTTTATGAGTCTATATAGAAACTCAGAACTACAAATATCTTCTCATAGTTTTTCTACAAGTTTTATAGTTTTAGCTCTTCCATTTAGGTCTATGATCCATTCTGAGTTTATCTTCATATATGCTTTGAGGTAAGAGTCAAAGATCATTTTATTGAATATGTATATCTAATTGCTCTAGCACCATTTATTGAAAATATGTCTTTCCCCTTTGAATCACTTTGGCACATTTGTTGAAAATCAACAGACCATCCCTTTATGTGTGGATTTAATTCTGGACTCTATTCTCTTTCAGTGATTTACATATCCATCTTTACACGTCTCATACTGACATGATTATAGTAAGTCAAAATCAGTTGGGGTAACATTCCCAACTTTGTTCTTATTTATCACAATTGTTTTGAACTAACATCTTAAAAATATTGTTTTCTTGGCTATTTTGGCCCTATTTCTGCCATATACATTTTGGAATATTCTTGCCAGCTAGGTAAGTACCACCTTTGGGATTTTTATTAGAATTGTATTTAGACACATTTGAGGAAAATTGATATTCCTTTAATAACGTCTTGGGACTTATCCAATGTTTTTCAATAAAATTTGAAAATGTTCTTCCATAAAGGACATAAACACATATTCTTTTAGATTTATTATTGGGCATTATATATTTCTGTAAATGATGTCTTCATGTTTCCTAATAATTTGTTGCTGTGATATCTAACTGCAATCGATTTTTAGGGTAATATTCTTATATCCTGCAAACATGCTAAACTGTCTTTGAAATTCAAAAATTTGTTTAGAGTTTTGTTTCCATGTTGACAACTATTTTATCTACTGCTAATAATGATTATGTTTCCTCCTTTATATTTCTTATACATGATAGTTTCGTTTCTTGTCTTACTACCTTAGCTAGGCTTCCTAGCACAACGTTGAATAGAGCAGTGACAGTGGGCATTCTTTTCACGTTCCCAATTTTAAAAGAAATGGTTTAAACCCTTCACCTTCCAGTATGATGTTTATTTTGTTTTGTTTTTTGATTTTTGTCTTTATCAAGTTAAAATAAGTATCTTTTCATTTCTAGTCTGCTGAGGTTTATGTTGTTGTTGTTCTGGTTACTATGAAAGGATGTTAAATGGTGTCATGGGTCGTTTTCTGTAAATACTGAGATAATCAAAAGTATCATGTCTCTTTTAATCTATTAACAGTGGCTTACACTAATAATTTCTAAAAGTTTTATCATTTTTATTCCTGAGGCAATCCTTGTTTTTGTCTTTCATTGGGTGTTGATTCTTCTTGAATATTCTGCACACCACACCCCATCCTCAACATCTACTTCCAGAGAACCCAACCAGTGACAATGGTTGATTATTGCATTTTATGACAGTTTCAAGCCACCTGGTTATGACATTCTTAAATACCCCTAATCCTACTGGCTTCCAAACTTCTTGCCTGACAACTCCCTCTTCTGCCACCTTATAATCTTACCTATAGGTATATCCAGGTTAAACATTACAGTTTCCACAAAATCTCTTTTTAGTGCCCCTCAACTTCCTTATGGCAATGACCTTCCACTCCGCTTGCAAAGTACTTTGTTGTGATATGTAAGTTAAATTTATGAATAAAAATCAAATAATTACCATAAATTTGCTGTCAAGGTTTTTAGAGACTAGAGAAAATAGATAGGAGAATGATTGGACATAGAAGGGAACAAAGCAAATAATGAATGAGAAATTAGGCACCTAAAGTAGAAAACAGATTTACAGACTAATCCGTGATGGCTGGTACCCAATGGCCTGTAGTGTCAAAACAAGTCATGTGGCCAAGTGAATTGGGAGAGCAGGACAAGTAGGAGTGGTGTGTTAGAACTAAGAATATGTTCACAACTACATCTCTGAGGAGGATTACCTCTCCTCCTGCCTCACTGTAGAAATGTGTGTTAAGTAATGCCACTGAGTAAAAACGTAGGAGTTCATAATTCCTTTGGATGTCGGTAATTAGCATAGACACGACCTTATTTCTCCCCAGTGGTATTTCTTTAATAATCCTGATTCCATAATCTGTGTGTCATTTCTTATGGCTTAGCATGGTCCTCACTCTGGGGCTCTACACCTTAGGTTGAATTGGTTTTGCCGGATGTTTTTAAGAAGAGGAAACACGGAAGATAACATAAGAACACTAAGTGCCTTGCAGAGAGCACAAAAGGAAAAAAAGCACAGAAGAGGCAGTTGGAATGCATGACACTGCAGACCAGAGCTCTACTGTTGCTTCTTACCCTACCTTGAGACCTCTTTGACTGTAAACATTACATTTTACTGTACTGGCTGACTCTGCCATTTTCTTTAGGAATTATGAAGCAAACAACAACAAAAACTTATACAGTGTGGTCCTATCTCTTTTGTTAGTCACCTTGTCTTGCAATTCTTCCCAAACCCTATGACTAGTCATTTTGAAAGCTTTTATTATTGCCTAATGCACTGTTATATTTTTGTTGCTGTTGATTTCCTCTCCCCACTCTGTGATTTCTAGTGTTGTCTTCTAGGAATACCTATCCTTTTCACCTGGTGAAGTCACACTGCAATGTTTGGACCAAGACGTGCATGGCCTCACCTGAAATGCTTTCTCCAGCTCCCTCAAGTCAGAGCAAGTGACCACCTCTTCCAGATGTCCTTACGATTTTCTGCAGAACTTTAAGTTTTCTTTGGTACACTGTTAATGTCCATTTTCCCCAATTCGTCTTTGCTATCACCCCTCTCCACTTCAGCATGTAACATGGGGTAATGCATATGGCAGACAATAATGGGGGCTGAGTAAATCAGTAAGAAAATAAATGAATACTTAATGATACCAAAGCACACTTCCAAAATGATATATTCATTACAAATCAAAATCTCTCTTTCACATTCCTTAGTAGATAGTATTTCTTCTTGTCTATTTTAGAGAAAGAGGGTGGACTTTCCTCTTCGAAGGCATTTGATCTATCTTTTAATTTGTATCAAGGATGCAGGGTGCCTTTAGTCTTTTATTAGCATAGTATTACCTTGTCATCAACAATAATTCAATTTCAGCTTTCCTGATTCCATAAGAAATATTATTCTAAAGTATTACCGTGTCGTCAACAATAACTCAATTTCAGCTTTTAGTAGAAAAGCTGAAATTGAGTTATTGTTGACGACACGGTAATACTATTCTAAAGTCTTAAAGAAATGTAAGTGTAACACAAGCTGGAACTTGGTGAGAACACGGAAATAGCTATGGATATATAAACAATCAAGCAAGCAAACAAAGCCCTAATACGGATTTGATAGCTTGGCAAAAAGTTGTGGTGTGCATCGTATAGTCACGTGATACAGATAGAAAAGCCCTAAATTCCTTAACTTGAGATATCTGGTTTTCCTTAATTAACAATAATCTTTTGATGTTCAGACTACCTGCCCTTTGTTACAAAACTTCTATATAACCTGGCTCCCCGCCTTGCCTCCTCGGAGCAGCTTCTCAGAGCTATCTGAACTGCTGTCTCTCGGTCTGCAGTCCTCATTTTGCCCCAAATAAAACTTAACTCGAAAAAAAAAAGAGCCAAGGGACACATTTATTGGAAGCCATGTAATCCTTTTTTTGTTCTAGAGAAACAGAAAACTTTATTGTACATATACGAAAGTGTTATTTAGTTGTATTATCGAAGTCACAGAATTCTTAAGCATTTATTCTGGAATTATCAAGTTGCTTTGTTCAATTTTCATATTATATTTTCTATCTTTATAGTATGTTAATTTTAAGATATTCACACTCTGCTTTAAAGTCTGCCTATGGTATACTTGACCCCATAGGGTTCTGTTATTGTTGTTAAAAATCACACAAATATGAAAAAACTTATTGAAAGAAAAAGTAAAATATTTATGTGGGTGGATATATATACATATACATGTACATGTACATGTTTATATGTATAGATGTGTGTGTGCATTTTAGATCTCTGTGTATGTATGAATTTTCCAAAGTTCTAAAGGCAACAGAGAAGGCATCCAGTTGCTCTGACTGAGAGAGCTGGAGAAGGTATCTCAGGCAATGTGACACTTGCATTGATGATAAACAATGCAGTTGGGAATTACCCAGATGCAACATACATAAAGTGCCTAATATCTATTTTTTATTGCATGAAAATAATAAGCATCCCATGAATCAAGAACCATCAATAAACATAAATGACATGAATTCACAGCAGAAGTAAACAAATACTGCAGATCTACCATGAGTGAGGCTCCGTACTGATCCCGATTAAAAACACCGAACACAAACATTAAAAGGAAACGTGAAAGGCATTGGCTTGATGTTCCATCTAAAGCTTATATTCAATACAACATCTATGACTCCTGGAGGAAAAGAAAAAGCCTTTTCTTAAATTCATACAATAAGGAATACACTATCTCCCTTTTGGACTGATCTAATTGTTACAAAACAAGAACTATTGTGATGAAATTTGCTTCCAAAAATTATGCAATTTTCAAGATTGGCCCTAATTTTATTTTCTATTCTGTATTTTAAACACATGCACTTCCTTAAATTAATAATCACTTGACTTTGTTTCTAGATAGTCTACCATGTGGGTCACTTTATTTTAGAAATATTCAATGTCTCTCTTAAAATGCAGAGTGGATGACTGAGCAAAGTAGTAGATAGGATCTCTTTCTACACAACTTTTTGACATTCTTCTACTTGTCTTTCCCCACTAATAGATTTTCTTATATTTTGATAACATATTTATGACAAACACAGAGTGGTATATTTTCATTTTAAAGGGTCATTTTCTGTATAGGTCCCTAGAAGTTTTGGAAGTCCATTGAAAGCCAGTAAATGAAGAAAAAAGTGTAAGTTAAAATTTTGTGTGTGTGATCAAATGTCAATTCATTTGATGTCATTATTATAAAGTATCATTAACACTTTACAAAAAATTCAAAGTACCCAAAGGGCCTACAATGCCTCAGGCTTCTTTGAGACACTTAAAAGAGAACATATATAAGTAAAAGTCAAAAGAAAGATGCTCCTTAGGAGAATTCAGTGATCACACGGCTGTATTTGTGATTTAAACATCTTACCATGACCTTCAGGAGACATAGTGGGAGTCTTTACAGCTCAAAACCAAGTTCCTGAAAGGGCAGCTCCCATGGAGTGTAACGTGCATGTCTGCATAATCATTGATTACCTTTGGGAATGAAAGCCATAAAGAATATTTAAAACTGCCTGAGGAATTAAAAAGCAGGAAGTTCTAATCTTTGGGTACAGTATACATGTGTTTCTTTTCTCTTTTTGCTCAACAAAAGTCTTAGAGTTCATTGGAACCATTTGCATAAACATAATTATAAATTGGAGCATCATCAGCAAAAAACAGGTTTTAGGAGAGTCATGTTACTCAGACTGGAAGCCTGTGGCAAATGTATATATGTGTGTATGTACATACTTATTTTTGGTAACCAAATCAAATCTCCCTTCTCGTTAAAGTCTATCCTTTGTGGAGCCCTCCTACACTGTTGGTAGGAATGTAACTTGGTACAGCCTCTATGGAGAACAGTATGGAGGTCCCTTAAGAAACTAAAAATAGAGCTACCATATGATCCAGCAATCCCACTCCTGGGCGTATATCCAGAGGAAAACATGGTTTGAAAGGATACATGCCCCAAAATGTTCACTGCAGCACTGTTTACAATAGCCAAAACATGGAAGTAACCTATATGTCCAACAACAGATGAATGGATAAAGAAGATGTGGTACATATATACAATGGAATATTACTCAGGCATTAAAAGGAACAAAATAGTGTCATTTGCAGCAATATGGATGGGCCTGGAGATTATCATCCTAAGTGAAGTAAGTCAGACAAAAAGACAAAGATCATATGATATCGCTTATATGCAGAATCTAAAAAAAAAATGATACAAATGAACTTATTTACCAAATAGAAACAGACTCACAGACTTAGAGAGCAAACTATGGTTACCAGTGGGGGAAGTGTGGTGGGGGGGTCAGACTGGGAATTTGGGATTGACATGTACACACTACTATATTTAAAATAGAAAACCAACAAGGACCTACTGTACAGCACAGGGAATTCTGCTCAATATTCTGTAATAACCTAAACGGGAAAAGAATTTGAAAAAGAATAGATACATGTATATGTATAACTGAATCACTTTGTGGTACACCTGAAACTAACACAATATTGTTAATCAACTATACTCCAATATAAAATAAAAATTAAAATAAAGTTTACCCTTTGTAAGATGAAAGCAACCTCTCTGCCTCTCAATGTAGTGAAAATAATTGGTGTTGGTATAGTCTTGTCTCAAACAATATTGTGGATTGGCTGTTTCTTTTGATGAAAACCATACATCCATATTTCAACTCAGTTCAGTTTGACTCCAAAGCCAAGAAAAAAAAAAAATCACAGTATGCAGGCAAAACAACATTAATGAAAGATTTAACAGCATCTTTGAAGAAAAAAATGGGTTGCGATAGAGGAATGGTGAGGATCAGAACACGGTCCTGATCTTCCTCAGTCATGACATGCAGAGAAAGGAGGGCTGCCAGACTGATCCACATGTGCTTCCCTGTGGTATCAGCAAAATTTGTGGTAATGGGGAGCCGTCCTCTTTACCACCAAGCTTCTTTCTGAAGTACAAACATCATAGGTCAGAAGACAGACACTCAGTGCCAAAAGGGAACCTGAAAGAAAGCAGGAGTGCAATGCAAAGAGGCATGAAGAAGGTAGAGCAGTGGTTCCCAAGGGTTGTGGAGGACTGAACCCCATGGGTCATTTGGAAAAGTAATGAAATTATGTGTGTTTGGCCCAGTGATAGGCACTGAGTGGGAAAGGATCAGGGATACTGCACAGCCTGTCACACAGGCAATTATCACAGTCAACTTCTGATTGTCCACATATACATTCATATGGGTGAAAACACTGTGTTTACATATGTTGTGACTGTCCCAGCCTTTTGATAAAGATCCTCTTGTCTAGAAATACCTGAGGCACTCACCTGGGTCCATACTGCTCATAACAAGCCCCAAAGACAGTTCCCCCACTCAGGCCACTGCTGTGGCTAGACTGGCCCTTGTAGTTCTTGTTATGATTGCAGGACACATCTTAGCAAAAACCATCAGGGAATTTTGAGAAATAATATTTATTACTCACAGGTCCTGAAGGATACACAGCATGCCTGAGGGCCACACAGCAAGGTAGTGGGTTGAGAAGGCGAGAGTGGGGACCTGGGGCTCTGCATTTATTAGGGTCAGAGGGTGGGATATCTAGAATTTTGCAGGTTCACTCCTTATTAGCTAATTTAAAGCATAAGAGTGGGAATTAGGGCACAGGGAGGAAGAGATGGGATCACTCAAGTGGTCAGTTATCTAGGTTATGCAGGGCTATCTGAAAGGGGAAATTCATGAGTGAGGGCAGCCTAATTCCTTATCTGGTTGTTTTGCTGGTAGCTGTGTCATACAGCTGGCAATATGTTTCTTCAAGAAGGATGTCTTTTGAAATGGATGCCTTGGCAATCAAAAGCTTAATGTCAGGCCCTTACACTACAGCAAGAATCTAGTACCAACTCTGTTTTGTGTATTTATAAATGATTTTTACACGTGTATAATGTATGTAGAAATTTCCAGGAATGCAACTGCCACTTATATCAAATGATAATTCTTTATTTGTTTGAAATTTATCAACGGTTGTTTGCATTTTGGAAAAATTACTTCACCGGTGACCCTGAGATATTTAAGCCAAGACCCCTGCATCATTCTGCACTCAACACCACATTCATAGTTATTCCCCTTAGAGATGAATGCATCTGACCACTGCATGATGTCTTTAACATACTTATGGCTGAGCATATTTTATTGAAAATTATATATTTTAATTTTTCATTTAGACACTACAAATACTTACATAAATACACATATGAGGGGTGTGTGTGTGTGTGTGTGTGTGTGTGTGTGTGTGTGTGTGAGAGAGAGACAGAGACAGAGACAGAGAGACAGAGAGAGAAATGGTAAAAGGTAAAAAAAGGTGTGGTGTGCCAGTTATCAATTTAATGATTCTCTACTATAAATTTTTATTTAATTGCCTAATCCGAGACAAGGTAGTTGGACATTTTAAATGTTCCCCTTGCCAGCTGGCTTGATGTTAAGTTTTGTCAGGAGAGTGCTCTGGAGAGACACTGCAGGGATAAGAAGTTTTCCTTCATGGTTCCTTATGCTCATTCACCAGCCTCTTGGAGAGTATGATTTTTTCTTTACTATTGACTATACAGTTTTCTCCAGTGCTCCATGCCTCAGGGTGTGGCTTACACAGCACTTTTTCTCCAACTCTTGATTCAGGCAACAGCAGAAGAGCAGGGAGCCCCAGCGAGCAAAGGACTGCCCCAGCCCAGGTCATGCCTCCCCAGCACCCACTTCTCGACTAGGTAAGCCACACCAAGCTGGTGTAAGCTTGATCTTCATTCCGCACAGTGGACCAGAACCACCCTGGCCTGGGCCATACATGTAAGTATGCTTGGTTTCTGCAGACCAAGGCCAATCCAACTCCAAGTTCCAAAAGTGTCTACGGTAGTGCCCCAACTCCCTCTGCATGCCTGCCTACAAGCTTCTGCTCATGTGTGTCCCACCCAGAGTGTTATTCTTGCTTTTTCAGTGACTATGGACCAGCTCTAGCTTGGGCAATTCAGTAAACTTCTCTCCAGTGGTGGTCTGTAACCACATCTTATTCAACAAAGTCCAAATTCCCCTTCCAAGTTTGGCCTGCCTTGGGTCCTCTTCCTAAGCCCTAAGGTACCCTTTAGAGTTCTCCTTCCATTTCTAGAGTTATTTTCCTATCATAGTATAATAATTCCTTATATTTCCCCTGTTTACACCTGTGTAGTTTCTGTCTCCTGATTGGGTCCAACTTGATAGTGAGAGTGGTGTTAGAAGATAAACCATAAAGATGGGTTTGGGAGTTAGTTTGCTCATGCTTTTGGGCTCGGCATGGTGCTGAGCTCCTGCCTAATGGAAGATGAGATGCTAGTAATCCATGGCATGCAATGACATAAAATTTAATTAATCCACACTAACCACCCATGGTTAATTGTGATGATGCACCAACTGAAACATGTGCTTTGGGAGCCCAAGTGACTGTTGCCCTTGACCATTACAGCAGTGATGATGACTGTGGTGTGGGATGAATTAATTCGAGTATAATTATTTATATATTAAAAAGAACAAGCTCAGGTGTTTTAATTCTCAGCTCAGATGGTCTGAGAACCAGATGGCTTCCACGTCATCCCTAAAGAAACATCTCCTATTTCTTGTAGCCACAAGACTGATACTGCTGAAAATTAAACACAAAATTTAATTGTGTGCTGAATCACATAATAGTTTAATTCATAGCCTCACTGTGAAGTCCCCCCAAAGAGTAGTGAGACTTATTCCTGATCTTACAGGGAAAATAATCAGTCATTAAGTATGATGCTATCTGTAGAGATTTTTATAGATGTTCTTTATCAGGTTGAGGATGTTAGTTTCCTAAGAGACTGGGTATTGATTATTCTCCAATGATTGTTCTGCATCAATTGATAGGATCATACTGTCTTTCTTCTTTGTACTGTTTCCATAGTAGATTACGCTGATTGATTTTAAAATACAAAACTAGCTTTGCATTACTGGAATAAAGCTAACTTATTAGACTTAATAGGGTCAAGTTAAATCCCAGAACTGATATAAACCATAGAAGATTCTATAAAGACAAATCAAAAGCACTGAAGAAGAATTTGAAATAAAAAAAAAAAAAAAAACAATGCAAACAGCACAAGGATTCTGTGAAGGAAGTAGAATTAAAATTCTGGGGTTTCTGAGTCGGACCTAGGCCAAATCCAGGTGGTTTTGGGACACAGTTTGGAAAAAAAAAATGCTCAGAGTCTGAAAGCTCATGAAGCAAAGCTGCTAAACAAGGACCAGGATCCAGGGGGATGTCCCCACACCTCCAGAGGCAGCGAGCAGGCAGCAGCTCAAAGGGGCTCAGCAGCCATGTGGCTGACAGGGTTCTTGGTGCTCCAACCGGGTGTCAGGGTAGTGCCTCTGGGGTGGGAGAGCCGAGTTCAGGACATTGGTCCACCAAAGACCTCCCAGCTCCACATAACATCAAACAGCGAAAGGTCTCCCAGAGATCTCCGTCTCAACGCTAAGACCCAGCTCCACTCAATGACCAGCAAGCTACAGTGTTGGACACCCTATGCCAAACAACTAGCAAGACAGGAACACAACCCCACCCATTAGGAGAGAGGCTGCCTAAAATCATAATAAGGACATAGACATGCCAAAACACACCATTGGACGTGGTCCTGCCCACCAGAAAGACAAGATCCAGCCTCATCCACCAGAACACAGGCACTAGTCCCCTCCACCAGGAATCCTACACAACCCACTGAACCAACCTTAGCCAACGGGGGCAGACACCAACAACAAGGGGAACTACGAACCTGCAGCCTGCAAAAAGGAGAGCCCAAACACAGTAAGTTAAGCAAAATGAGAAGACACAGAAACACATAGAAGTTGAAGGAGCAAAGTAAAAACCCACCCGACCAAACAAATGAAGAGGAAATAGGCAGTCGACCTGAAAAATAATTCAGAGTAATGATAGTAAAGATGATCCAAACTCTGGGAAACAGAATGGAGAAAATACAGGAAATGTTTAACAAGGACCTAGACGAACTAAAGAGCAAACAAACAATGATTAACAACACAATAAATGAAATGAAAAATTCCCTAGAAGGAATCAATGGCAGAAAACAGATAAGTGACCTGGAAGATAAAATAGTGGAAATAACTACCACAGGGCAGAATAACATAAAAAGAATGGAAAGAATTGAGGACACTCTTAGAGACCTCTGGGACAACATTAAACGCACCAACATTCGAATTATAAGGGTCCCAGAAGAAGAAGAGAAAAAGAAAGGGGCTGAGAAAATATTTGAAGAGATTATAGTTGAAAACTTCCCTAATGTGGGAAAGGAAATAGTTAATCAAGTCCAGGAAGTGCAGAGAGTCCCATACAGGATAAATCCAAGGAGAAACAGGCCAAGACACATATTAATCAAACTATCAAAAATTAAATACAAAGAAAAAATATTAAAAGCAGCAAGAGAAAAACAAAAAATAACATACAAGGGAATCCCCATAAGGTTAACAGCTGCTCTTTCAGCAGAAACTCTGCAAGCAAGAAGGCAGTGGCAGGAGATATTTAAAGTGACAAAAGGGAAAAACCTACAACCAAGATTACTCTACACAGCAAGGATCTCATTCAGATTCGACAGAGAAATTAAAACCTTTACAGACAAGCAAAAGCTAAGAGAATTCAGCACCACCATACCAGCTTTACAACAAATGCTAAAGGGACTTCTCTAGGCAGGAAACACCAGAGAAGGAAAAGAACTACAATAACAAACCCAAAACAATTAAGAAAATGGTAATAAGAACATACATATCGATAACTACCTTAAATGTAAATGGATTAAATGCTCCAACCAAAAGACATAGACTGGCTGAATGGATACAAAAACAAGACCTGTTTATATGCTGTCTGAAGCGATCCACTTCAGACCTAGGGACACATATGGACTGAAAGTGGGGGGATGGAAAAAGATATTCCATACAAATGGAAATCAAAAGAAAGCTGGAGTAGCAAGTCTCATATCAGACAAAATAGACTTTAAAATAAAGATGATTACAAGAGACAAAGAAGAACACTACATAATGATCAAGGGATCAACCCAAGAAGAAGATATAACAATTGTAAATATTTATGCACCCAACATAGGAGCACCACAATACATAAGGCAAATGCTAACAGCCATAAAAGGGAAAATCAACAGTAGCACAATCATAGTAGGGGACTTTAACACCCCACTTTCACCAATGGACAGATCATCCTAAATGAAAATAAATAAGGAAACACAAGCTTTAAATGATACATTAAACAAGATGGACTTAATTGATATTTATAGGACATTTCGTCAAAAACAACACAATGCACCTTCTTCTCAAGTGCTCATGGAACATTCTCCAGGATAGATCATACCTTGGGTCACAAATTAAGGCTTGGTAAATTTAAGAAAATTGAAATCAACAAGTATCTTTTCCGACCACAGTGCTATGAGACTAGATATCAATGACAAGAAAAGATCTGCAAAAAATACAAACACATGGAGGCTAAACAATACACTACTAAATAACCAAGAGATCACTGAAGAAATCAAAAAATACCTAGAAACAAATGACAATGAAAACACGATGACCCAAATGTATGGGATGCAGCAAAAGCAGTTCTAAGAGGGAACTTTATAGCAATACAATCCTACCTCAAGAAACAAGAAACACCTCAAATAAACAACCTAACCTTACACCTAAAGCAATTAGAGAAAGAACAAAAAAAACCCAAAGTTAGCAGAAGGAAAGAAATCGTAAACATCAGATCAGAAATAAAAGAAAAAGAAATGAAGGAAACAGAGCAAAGATCAATAAAAGTAAAAGCTGTTTCTTTGAGAAGACAAACAAATTGATAAACCATTAGCCAGACTCATCAAGAAAAAAAGGGAGAAGACTCAAATCAATAGAATTAGAAATGAAAAAGGAGAAGTAACAACTGAGACTACAGAAATACAAAGGATCATGAGAGATTACTACAAGCAACTATACGGCAGTAAAATGGACAACCAGGAAGAAATGGACAAATTCTTAGAAAAGCACAACCTTCCGAGACTGAACCAGGAAGAAATAGAAAATATGAACAGACCAGTCACAAGCACTGAAATTGAGACTGTGATTAAAACTCTTCCAACAAACAAATGGCCAGGACCAGATGGCTTCACAGGCGAATTCTATCAAACATTTAGAGAAGAGCTAAACCCTATCCTTCTCAAACTCTTCCAAAATATAGCAGAGGCAGGAACACTCCCAAACTCATTCTATGAGGCCACAATCACCCTGATATAAAACCAGACAAAGATGTCACAAAGAAAGAAAACTACAGGCCAATATTACTGATGAACAGAGATGCAAAAATCCTCAACAAAATACTAGCAAACAGAATCCAACAGCACATTAAAAGGATCATACACCATGATCAAGTGGAGTTTATCCCGGGAATGCAAGGATTCTTCAATATATGCAAATCAATCAATGTGATAAACCATATTAACTAATTGAAGGAGAAAAAGTATGATCATCTCAATAGATGCAGAAAAAGCTTTCAACAAAATTCAACACCCATTTATGATAAAAACCCTCCAGAAAGTAGGCATAGAGGGAACTTACCACAACATAATAAAGGCCATATATAACAAACCCACAGCCAACCGCGTTCTCAATGGTGAAAAACTGAAACCATTTCTCCAAGATCAGGAACAAGACAAGGTTGTCCACTCTCACCACTATTATTCAACATAGTTTTGGAAATTTTAGCGACAGCAATCAGAGAAGAAACAGTAATAAAAGGTATCCAAAGAGGAAAAGAAGAAGTAAAGCTGTCACTGTTGGCAGATGTCATGATACTATACATAGAGGATCCTAAAGATGCTACCAAAAACTACTAGAGCTAATCAATGAATTTGGTAAAGTAGCAGGATAGAAACTTAATGCACACAAATCTCTTGCATTTCTATACACTAATGATGAAAAATCTGAAAGAGAAATTAAGGAAACACTCTCGTTTACCGCTGCAACAAAAAGAATAAAATACCTAGGAATAAACCTACCTAAGGAGACAAAAGACCTGTATGCAGAAAAGTATAAGACACTGATGACAGAAAATTAAAGATGATACAAACAGATGGAGAAATATACCATGTTCTTGGATTGAGAGAATCAACATTGTGAAAATGACTATATTACCCAAAGCAATCTAGAGATTCAATGTAATCCCTATCAAACTACCAATAGCATTTTTCACAGAACTAGAACAAAAAATTTCACAATTTGTATGGAAACACAAAAGACCCCGAATAGCCAAAGCAATCTTGAGAAAGAAAAACGGAGCTGGAGGAATCAGGCTCCAATCATGCTCCCAGACTTCAGACTATATTACAAAGCTACAGTAATCAAGAACATATGGTACTGGCACAAAAACAGAAATATAGATCAATGGAACAGGATAGAAAGCCCAAAGATAAACCCACTCACATATGGTCATCTTATTTTTGATAAAGGAGGCAAGAATATACAATAGAGAAAAGACAGCCTCTTCAGTAAGTGGAGCTGGGAAAACGGGACAGCTACATGTAAAAGAATAAATTAGAACACTCCCTAACACCATATACAAAAATAAACTCAAAATGGATTAAAGACCTAAATGTAAGGCCAGACACTATAAAACTCTTAGAGGAAAACATAGGCGGAACACTCTATGACATAAATCACAGCAAGATCCTTTTTGACCCACCTCCTAGAGAAATGGAAATAAAAACAAAAATAAGCAAATGGGACCCAATGAAACTTCAAAGCTTTTGCACAGCAATGGAAACCATAAACAAGACAAAAAGACAACGCTCAGAATGGGAGAAAATATTTGCAAACGAAGCAACTGACAAAGGATTAATCTCCAAAATATACAAGCAGTTCATGCAGCTCAATATCAAAAAACCAAAGAACCCAATCCAAAAATGGGCAGAAGACCTAAACAGACATTTCTCCAAAGAAGATGTACAGATTGCCAACAAACACAGGAAAGAATGCTCAACATCGCTAATCATTAGAGAAATGCAAATCAAAGCTACAATGAGGTATCACCTCACACCAGTCAGAATGGCCATCATCAAAAAATCTACAAACAAGAAATGCTGGAAAGGGTGTGGAGAAAGGGGAACCCTCTTGCACTGTTGGTGGGAATGTAAATTGATACAGCCGCTATGGAGAACAGTATGGAGGTTCCTTAGAAAACTAAAAATAGAACTACCATATGATCCAGCAATCCCACTACTGGCATATACCCTGAGAGAACCATAAGTCAAAAAGAGTCATGTACCACAATGTTCATTGCAGCTCTATTTACAATATCCAGGACATGGAAGCAACCTAAGTGTCCATCGACAGATGAATGGATAAAGAAGATGTGGCACATATATACAATGGAATATTACTCAGCCAAAAAAAGAAATGGAGTTATTTGTAGTGAGGTGGATGGACCTAGAGTCTGTCATACACAGTGAAGTAAGTCAGAAAGAGAAAAACAAATACCATATGCTAACACATATATATGGAATCTAAAAAAAAAAAAAAAAAAGTTCCGAAGAACCTAGAGGCAGGACAGGAATAAAGACGCAGACGTAGAGAATGGACTTGACGACACAGGGAGGCGGAAGGGTAAGCTGGGACGAAGTGAGAGAGTGGCATGGACTTATATATACTACCAAATGTAAAATAGATAGCTAGTGGGAAGCAGCTGCATAGCACAGGGAGATCAGCTCGATGCTTTGTGACCACCTAGAGGGGTGGGATAGGGAGGGTGGGAGGGAGACACAAGAGGGAGGAGATATGGGGATATATGTATATGTATAGCTGATTCACTTTGTTATAAAGCAGAAACTAACACACCATTGTAAAGCAATTATACTCCAATAAAGATGTTAAAAAAATTAAAAAATAAAAGAATCTGAACAAATAGTTAAAAAAATAAATAAAATAAAATTCTGCCACAAGAAAACTGAAACAATAAGAATTTGTGAAAATGTAAAACATGAATGAGACAATGGACTAAATATGTCAGAATAAGAAATGAAGGTCTAGAGATAATCACAAAGAAATAAAATCAAATTAAAAAGAACAAGTAAATTCAAAATAAAATTTATAGTCAATAAAATGAAAAACTCAATTGACATTCAAAGAATAAAATTAAAATAACTGAAGCAGGTCTGGTGAAGAAAGGGTTAAGAAATTTAGCCAAGAACTAAACCTACATAAAATAATTAAGTAGGAATTTTAGGACTTACAAATGTAATAACTGAAATTAGGAGCTTAGTGGATAGGTTAAATGAATAGATCAGACAGAATTTGAATCTAGTGGACACATCTAGGAAGAAAACTGTGTCCAATTCTTCAGAATACATATTCTTTTCATATATGTACATAGAACATATGTGAAAATTGCCAAATGCTGTTCCATAAATCAAGCCTCCACAATTTCAAAGGAATGAAATCATGGAGTACTTTCTATGACCACAGTGGAATTAAGTTAGAAATCAATAATAATCAATAAATAATAATCCAAGTGGGAACTAAAAACATTTTTATGTTAGAAAATTGTGAAACAGCAATCTAAATAATCCAATGGTCAAAGAATAAAACGCAAGATATATTTTAAATATTATGAGCTGAATGATAATGAAATAATGGAAAATCAAGACTTGTGGGATGGGGCTTCCCTGGTGGCGCAGTGGTTGAGGATCTGCCTGCCAATGCAGGGGACACGGGTTCCAGCCCTGGTCTAGGAAGATCCCACATGCTGTGGAGCAACTAGGCCCATGAGCCACAGCTACTGAGCCTGCGCGTCTGGAGCCTGTGCTCCGCAACAAGAGAGGCCGCGATAGTGAGAAGCCCGCACACCGCGATGAAGAGTGGCCCTCGCTTGCCGCAACTAGAGGAAGCCCTCGCACAGAAACGAAGACCCAACACAGCCATAAATAAATAAATTATTTTTTAAAAAAAGACTTGTGGGATGGCTTAGAGGGACATTTTTAATAGCTTTAAATGTGCATATCTGAAAAGAATTTCTTAAAAACAATAATCTAAGCATCCATCTGTGTAAGCAAGAAAAAGAACAGCTAAAGCAAAAGAAAGAAGGAAAAAATAAAGATGAGAGCAGAAATCAATGAAGAAGAAACATACATAGTTTTAACATTGCTAAAACTAGTCCTTAGAAAGACTATAAAATTAATAAACCCAGTGGCATTTGGTAAATTTTTCTTATAATCTGGAAACCTTCTATCAAGGGACATTTTGAATCTGGATCTGAAAGAAGATCTTCCCACCCTCCACACCCCGTCATATATAGGGCTCACAAAACTCTGTGCTGTCCCTCATTTCACGTTTTTTCCATTCCAGAGCATTTGTTTTAGAATGCAGTTAATAATGGAAAAAATGAAGCTGCAACTAATTATTTCTGGGTTTATAAAAATGTGAGTTAGAATGTTTCATCCATTCAAAATAGCCAGTTGTGAGATTAAAAACCTAATTCATTCATTTAATGCTTTTCAGCAGACATCACAAGACTGAAGACATTCTCATAGCTCAAAACCTATGTCCAGGACATTTTTTCTTGGTTCTGATTTCAGCAGCTATGGAGTAAAAACTCTTTTATCTCCAGGGATTGTGTCACTTAACATAAAGCCTCCAACAATAACAACAAAAAGAAGTAAAAGAAAACATGAATTCAGCATACTAATAGTGATCATAGGTATGAAGATATATATTTTCCAAACCTGATAACTGTAATAACTGTTCAAGTTACTATGTTTTTAGAATAAAAAATTACCTTTCTGAAGCCCCTTGACTGATATAAGAACAAGAAAAAAACGACATCCACGTTAACAGGAGCTGTCAACAAATGGATTAGTCAAATGTACAAACTAGATCATTCGTTTTGTAACTTTATGTCTTCCAAGCAACATGGTGCAGAAAGTTGAGGTTATAGTGTTCAGAAAATATAAGAAACATGAAAACTTTGATCCTGTGGTCGCTGTCACATGCGTCACATTTGTGACATTTGAATGTATATGCCACAAAAGAATTACACACACACATATCCACACACATACACACCCACTTATACACAAATACTCACATATGTACACATGTATATACACATGTAAACACAAAAACAAACAGAAACGTACACATAGATATATACACACATACATTTCCACTTACACACATAAACACCTACTTATACACATGAACATATTTATACATATGCACACCTACTTACACACACATACACCCATGCGTGCATACACATACTACACACACATACCCTACCACACATACACACACACTACAGGGTGTGTGTATAGATGTCCAAAAAATAATTTTTAAGATTGGGGTTTTGAAAATATGGAAACATCCCAATAAATGCTGCATTAAAACCAAGTCAAATATGTAAATGCTCATTTGGACAACAGAACCTTTAGCAAAAGAAATGTCCTTGAAAATATTGTGATTATTATGAGCTGGAGTACAAATGTACCCTATAATATAAAGCTCAAATATTCTCATTTGTAGAGCTGTTCCATTTCATCCTATCATCTTTTCTTATTCTGTCTCTGCCCCAGTTCTCTCTTCTCCCCCCACGATGTTTCATCCCTGACTTGAAAGCAGCAGAAGTTTAATGCTGAAAGTAACCAGCATTTTACAGGCTGATTGCCATTGCTGGGCTATTAGTAGAAATAAAAATGGCTTAATAAACTCTAGCATTCCACTCTAGTTAATGTCATTCCAGGTGTAGAGAGAAAGAAAGAATTCTATGTCTTCATTGTAATGATATTAAAACAAACTACTGTGTATTAAATCATGCTTGGAAATGAGCAGACACTGCAGCTAGAAGCAAGCTCAAGAAACCATGGGAAACTATTTTGACTACTGCATCCAGTTTCCTTTTGAGGGAGAAGGCTCTGTATAAGGAAATGAGCTGCCTCAGAGCCCCATCTTGACTTACACAAAGACCATCACTGACTTGCTGTGATTCTCAACCACTCAGTGGAAGAAACAGGGGCAGCATGGAGAGGAGATGCAGAGGAGCACGAGGATGGACCACCGGGCAAGCAGCGATCAGAAGAAAAAGCTTATTTCTCTAATATGCAGCAATTCCTAGTCATTTGTGTTCTAGGCTTGCTCCACCATAAGAACTGAAACACTGCCAGGAAATGCACAATATTAGATTCCTTGAGAGAAACTTCCTTGGGCCTGGACACATGTGCACTGTCTTGGGTCATTTTACATTTATCCACAGAGCTCACAGCAGAAGATTGAATAGTTAAAAGATACAACTAATCTTATTTTTCACTTAAAGATTCTTAAATTCTACCAGTGCAGCGTGGCTAATAAATTGGGAAAACAAATCTAACTTTAAAGCAGTGCAATCCTCTATAATAATTTGAAAAATCAAAACTCTTTCCTCTCTGGAATTTTAAATAGATGATAGACTCAAAACCATTTAAAAATATGTTATGTTATGGAAATTGACAAATAATTGATTATCAGCTTAAATTGAAATAACAGTCTACTCTAAATCCAGGACTAAGTACAGATGAAAAGCTTAACTTTGGGGCCTTATTTTTGGACATTGAATTAAGACAGACCAGGAGCAGCAGGCGTGTGGTGTAGGGAAAGGTGGAAGGGAGGCATAAATACTGGGAGTGCAGAGGAGGAAAAGTCGACACCTGTTTCACCCTCCCCCTCTATTTCTACTCCAATGTTCCTGGCTCGGGTACTACCATCTTTCACCCAAATGACTCATGGATCCCACAGCTGCCTCCTTAGCTGATGTTTTGTTCCATTGCTTTCATGTACAACAAAGTAGTGGATACGCTCTGCTTTATGTAACCTTTTTGTATTTTCGGCAGTCCTCAGTGCAAATCTGTTTTATTAAAAACTCTGAATAAACGTGGAATTCAGTAACTGCCCAAATTCTAGAAGGAAGTAAAAAAAAGATGTAGGAGGGATGATTCATAGTTCAAGTTGTTTTTTAAACATAATTTCTATAAACTCTGTACATACTGGAAAAAATAGAATCAACGCCTTAATCCTTTGTTAGTGTCTGGCTGTGTCCATTAAGGACCGTGCATAAGCACAGACACATATGTTACCCAGCTGTCTGCTTTGTGGGCGTCACAGGTCTCCTATGTCTACGTGCCATCATCCAGGGAGAAACAGGATCACGCCATTTCAGAGAGGCCTTAAGGCTGTTGAGCACCCTTTCCTCTGACAGCTCAGGATTGGTAGTGAGTGGTCAGAAAGAAGTGTTCATTGAATAAGTTTTTTAAGGACTGGATTAAATGTCTTACAACAACAACAATACACATTTGGGGCATAAAAGAAATAGCTCAAAACATTAAACATGCTAATATTGGAAAATATTAGCATTTCCAATCACTGCTAAATTATCCTGATTCAGCTTCCCAGTGACAGTCCTATTTCCTTCACTTTTTTGCTGGATCATATGGTAGTTTTATTTTTAAATTTTCGAGGAACCTCCATACTGTTTCCCATTATGGCTGTACCAAATTACATTCCCACCAACAGTGTACAAGGCTTTTCTTTTCTCCACACCCTTGCCTTTTTGGAACTTTAAGGTAATCCAAAAACATTATCCCTGCATTGTATGTATGCAGTTAAGGTAGAAGCACCAGGGAATGGAGAGAGCAACAATCTCCTTAAGTCAGTGTTTGCATCTGAAAAAACACGAGGGGATTTACGCCTGCCATTATTTTTTAAAAGGGCAGTAGAATGCTGATCACACACAGGTGGGATGCTTAAAGGAAATCCTGCATGTGGACTAAAAAGGAAGAGGCTCGGCCTGGCCCTTGCATGGAATATTCTACCTATTCTTTTTTTTTAAATTTTTATTGGAGTCTAGTTGAGTTACAATGTTGTGTTAGTTTCAGGTGTACAGCAAAGGAAATAAGTTATATATATACATATATCCACTCTTTCTTAGATTCTTTTCCCATATAGGCCATTACAGACTATTGAGTAGAGTTCTCCGTGCAATACAGTAAGTTCTTATTAGTTATCTATTTTATATACAGTAGTGTGTATATGTCAATCCCAATCTCTCAAATTACCCCTCCCCCCCCCCCCTTTTCCCCCCTGGTAACCATAAGTTTGTTTTCTACATCAGTGACTCTATTTCTGTTTTGTAAATAAGTTCATTTGTACCATTTTTTTAAATTCCACATATGATATCATATGATATTTGTCTTCCTCTGACTTACTTCACTCAGTAGAACAATCTCTAGGTCCATCCATGTTGCTGCAAATGGCATTATTCTTTTTTATGGCTGAGTAATATTCTATTGTGTGTGTGTGTGTGTGTGTGTGTGTGGGTGTGTATATATATCTATGTGTGTGTGTGTGTGTGTGTATATATATATATATATATATATATATATATACACCAAATCTTCTTTATCCATTTCTTTGTTGATGGACATTTGCTTCTATTGATTCTTAAAGTAGTCCTCTTCCTGACCTAACAGGTTCAGTGGTGGTTACATGAAGCATATTAGCTATTACATACTTTGTTCCTCTGTTTCTCATTAAGCAGAAGCCCTTTTGGAGTGGGAAATGTCCTGAAGTGAAAGAATTTATTCTAAGATGACTCTCATTGTCTTATAGATAAAATGTCAATAAGGCATCAATTCATTAAACAAAAAATATAGATTGTGAAGCAGTTTCCATGAGGTTTCAGGATTAGAGTCACTCCCTAAAACATGCTCAAGTGAAGACGAATCCTTCACCTCTCCAGGATGTGCATGGCCAGCCTTCCTAGCAGTCCCTTGTAGGGGGCCTTTAGGCAGCTCCCCCAGAGCCTGAGGGCCAGGACAGGCAGACTGAATTTTGATCTCCCACAATTAACCACTTCTACACTTCATTCAGCCATTTCTTTGTGGAGCACTTCTGAAAGCTGAATTATGTGATGTGGAGAAGGACAGTGACTTTAGCACCAGCCAACAGAAGTATAATTTCTTCAAGATTACAGTTTTCTCCTCCAATGTTTTAATAGTTTGAGTATAAATATTTTCACAAAGAACATTTATGAGCTATTTTATTCTTTGAATGTGCTCTGTACAAATGAAATCGTCTCTAGCTTCACTGGGATAATAATTTTGGCTATAATTTAATTGTCATGCAGAACCTAGAGCAAACCAAGCATTGAAGAAGAGAAGAGGAGAAGGAAGAAAAGACTTGTAGGTGTGGGAAAAATAAAACTAAAGTAGCATTGTTAGTATATTAATGTTCTTGCATTTTTCTAGCAGCTTTTCTTTTTCTAATAATCTTGAAGTATTTCATGAACTGTTGCTGTAGGAAAGCCATGAGATGCAGATTATTAAGAAAAAAAGACATCAGGATTATCCTAACACCACGATTCTGCATGACCTTTGCTACAGTTCCTTTGACAGATAATTACGTGAGGAGAGAAGTAACAGCCATGTGCTGAGCGCCTCTGAAGTCCAAGTATTTTCTCCAGCATCTTCACTGCTAACCTCTACCCTGTGAGGCAGCTGTTACCGGCATTTTACAGAGGTTCCCAAGAATAAAGAAAATGGTCCCAACTGATGTGTGTGTGGGTGTATGTGTGTGTGTATATATATATATATGTATATATATATATATATATATATATATATATATATATATAAATATATACACACACACACACACAAGGGAATATTACTCAGCCATAAGAAAGAATGAAATAACGCTATTTGTGGCAACATGGATGGACCTAGAGATTATCATACTAAGTGAAGTAGGCCAGACAAAGACAAATATTTTATGATATCACTTATATGTGGAATCTACAAAAAATGATACAAATGAACTTATTTATAAAACAGAAATAGACTCACAGACATAGAAAACAAACTTATGGTTACCAAAGGGGAGGGGAGGAGAGGGACAAATTAGGAGTTTGGGACTAACTTATACACAGTACTATATATAAAACAGTTAAACAACAGGGGCCTACTGTATAGCATCGGGAACTCTACTTAATATCTTGTAATAACCTATAATGGAAGAGAATATAAAAAAGAATACATATATTTATATATATGTATAACTGAATAACTTTACTGTACACCTGAAACTAACACAAAAATGTAAAGCAACTATATTTCAATAAAAATAAAGAAAAGAAAACAATAAATTAACCAAATCACATTAAGAAAAAAAAGAAAGAAAATGGCCCGAGGTACTCTGCCTTGTGGATCTTGGGAGAACAACTGAGCTCCAAATCAGTGCGTATTTCCTTCTCCATTTATGCTCATCCCTCAAATGAAATATGAGACATGTAACTGCTATTTGGCAAGGGTATAGGGCAGGCAGGCTCCAAAATGCAACATTCTTGGCATTACAAAAAGTTGAGGCGTATGCCAATTCCAGAAGACTCAGAGGGAACTGAGCAAGTGCTCAGACTGACCAGTATCACTGCCCAAGGTGACCTGGACATCTTTATGCCAAGGAACAATGTATAGAAATGACATCGATGGCAGAGGCCTGCAAGGCATGGGTCAGGGGCTCCTTTCCACCCCTTACCAACTCCCCATTCCATAATGCATGTAAGCCCCTCGCATAAAAACAGATACACAAAGAACTTGGATTCCCACAGCAAAACCTTACATTGACTGAGAAATTTCTGCAATGAATTGAGAAATCTGAAATTGACTAGATTATTTTCTACTGTCAAGGAGAAATGAAATGTTATGATGAAAAATGAGATATTTTTTAAATTACAATTTTGCCTCCTTTACTGGCTTTTTGGACTGCAACTATGAAACTTAAGCATGGTTTTAGACTTATTTTCAAAACAGAAATGTTTTAAAACCTTTAATGAAGTAGAAGTAACATAAAATAAACTGCACTTACAGTGTACAGTTTCATAGGTTTGATATATGTCTGCCCATGAAGCCATCAGCCTAATTAAGATAGTGAACACATCCATCACCCCCAAAAGTTTCCTCATGCCCTTCTGCAACCCCTTCCTACTCCCCCCATTCCTTCCATCCCCAGGCAAACATTTAACTACTTTTTGTAATGACAGATTTATTTGCATTTTCTAGGACTTCATACACATAGACTCATACAGTATTTTTTTCTAGCTTCTTTCAGCATAATTGAGATTAATCATGCTGTTGTGTGTACCAATAGTTTACTTCCTTTTATTGTCATGTATTATTCTACTGTAGGGATATATCATACTCTCTTTATCCATTCACTTGTTGACGGATATATGGGATATTTACTGGTTTGGGCTGTTACAAATAAACCTGCTATGAACATCCATACACAAGTCTTTGTGTGGATATATGATTTATTTGTCGTGGGTAATATCTAGGCGCAGAATGGCTGGATTATATGATGGCTTTATATGATGGATTTCTGCTTGGCTTTTTAAGAAACTGCCAAACTGCAAAACAGGTACCTTCTAAGAATATTAAAATCAACTCACTGATTTTTGCCAAATGCCAAAGGAAAGTGTACGATCTTCTTTTTATCCCTTTGTTTTTCTACTGAAATGTATTATGTTTTCACTTTGAAAACAGGATTCCCCTCCCCTCTTAATACTGAAACATTTTACTGACCAAAGCAGGCAATGTAAAAAATATCTCATCCCTTTTAATATTATAAGCCTTTGATTGTTACAACTTTTTTGCTCCTCAGAAAGCCATCCCCTGCTATTCCAGACCCACAGGTATGGGAATGGAGTACTGTATCAAGCAGCCTCCCAAGCGACAGGACATTAACCACTGAGACAAGAAAAACCATGGCCTAATTATCATTAATCCAAGTGCACCTCTATTCTAGAAAAACAGAGTGCTGTGAAGGGCAGCGAATATGCCTATTCATAACATTATGTCCCTACTAAGTAACTCGTGATCTATTTCAACTTCTCTACTGATACCCCAAGTCCAGAGAATTACTCTCTGGTTTCTACCAAGGGCCTGAAAAAATAACTTTTTTCCCCACTGATTTTCTTTTTCTGGCCCTCAGAAAATTCTATCATATTAAGCAGGTATGATTGTATTTTGAATTCCTCTGCAGGCTCTTTCTGCTTCACCGTCCCCCTGTGAGGTTTCGCAGTTCATCCGTAATGTTCTTCTATGAGTGAATTACACTCAGTGGTTGACATACACTTACCTGTCCCCACCACTTCTATTATCTGGCATATTCCCTAAAATAGGTCTGCCTCCATTTTCCTGGTACTCTTACCTTACTAAAAGAAAAGAAAACATAATCAGTGCCAATGTTTTCACTGGTTTCAGTTAAGGTTGAAGTCAGGTATAAATCATAAACTTTTTAGTGGGGATTTGTTCTTCCCTTTTTTTTTTACACTTAAAATAATATTTATACTACTTTTTCCCCATGGAATGTGTTTTTTTATGCCCACTATTTGGATCGTTTACAGCTTTCAAGACAAATCAATAGAATCTTAGCTTTAAGAAAAGTCTCAGATTTAAATCCCAACTTTGTTGACCTGCTAATGGTGGTGATTGTGCAAGTTACATAATCTCTCTGCATTGTGTTTATTTCTCCATGAAGCTGGAGTACCTCCAATCACAGAGCTCCCTGAGGGCAGGTGTCTTGGGCCATTTTGTTCATTATTATATAGCTGATGCCAAGAATTGTGCCTGACATATGGGAGGCACTAAATAAATAATGACTGAACGTATAAAACAAAAACAGCAATTATAATAACATAACCACCTTCACACAATTTGCTGCACGAAGCCAGTGGATAAACAATACTGTTTAACTTCCATTACATACAAAAGTGTTCTACCAGGAAGAGAGCAAAGTAAGTGATGATTTCACCATCAGAGACTTTAGAGGGAATGATTTCCAGGGATCTTAGACCTGGGATCTGTGATTTATTCCTGACATCAATCTTAACTGAAGCAAATGGAAACATCAGCACTGATTGCCTTATCTTTTCTTTTCTTTCTGTAAGGTAAGGGTACTAAAAAATGGATCATGATAGACCACATGAAATTCTATGCTAAGAAAGTAAGAATTTTACATGCCAACCTTTTCCGGTTGTCACATAACAAGGTGCCACTTTTTAGAGAAATACACTCAGGTCCGTTCTAGTAAAGTGGTTAGGACACAGGGCCTGAAGCAATGCCCAAGACACCCAATATATGGCCAGAAACATAACTGAATTGCCTTCCCAATTTCAGAGTAGAATTACTTGTAAAAATGGAAAGAAGAGATCCCAGAGACATCCTCAGAAAAGAAAAAGAACTCACCTCTAGGCGGGGCTCACTGTGTCTGAGAGTGACTAGGTAAACATATTGTGCCCCTTCGACAAGATTTGTCCAGCATCTACTGCAGCAGATGCTACACACCTTGAAACCTCCTCCCAATGCTATAGCTCACATGGAGAGCAGTGGCTCAGAATATGCAATGGACCCAGTAATAAACAGAAACCATGGCCCTAACTCATCATCAGAGGACAAGGCAGCAGGTAGCAGCACCTTGAAAAGTCTAAAATACCTTCCCAAACTACATAAGGGATAAATAATGAAGACAGCTTGGAATTAACTTCTGATGATGCATATTTTACTATTTACATGTTGTTCAGGATGCATTATATTTATAAAACCAAGGAAGAAGGACCCGGAAAAAAAGTATGATGACACAGGCAGGGCCACCAAGTCAGTGAGCAGAGCAAGAACTCTGGTTCCTGGGAAAAGAGCCTGAGGAGCTGCATTGGAAGTTACAGGACAGTGGTGGGTCTCAGGGCTCCCAGGAGAGGCTCTGATTACAGCTGCCACAGTTGTCAGCCACTTCTCCAAAACTTGGAGTCGCTCTGGCTTGACTGATTTTTAGAAGGTCTTCTTACTCTGTATACCCCTGAGAAAGACAGATTCTCTGTACAAGTGAGATGAAAAGGAAGGAGAATAGGATCCTTCTGTCTCCTGAGGGACAGCTATTCCTCCTGCCTGCTCTCATCCTCCAAGAATGGGAGAACCTAGTCACCAAAGGCACATTGCAGGGTTTATCAATTAAAAACACTCTAAAGAAATATAACCCTTCTAGGTTTCTTTCTTCTAAGAACCCCTCCCAATGTCCACTCCCAGGAGCATCCATTCCTGAGGGCGAAGTGAGGAGAGCCAACCCCACCGTGCACACAGCTCTGCAGGTCCGGCCCAGACTGACCCTACCTGCACACACACCACCACCCAGTCAGAGAAAGAACAATGCCCATGTTCACATTAATCCTGACTGAGCCAGCCCTTGATTTCTGGCAATGTTTCATCTTTCTCTTTGTGAACGCTTCCTTCAAATCCTTAAGGGTTTAGCATTTCTTGTTTTTAGGTACCATGTTTCTTTCCTGTGTGCATGGAACACTTTTGCAAGGAAAGGCCATTCTTCCTTGATTAGTATGTTGTAGGCTCTTTGTACTGTTTTTGCTAATGGAATTTAATTCATATCAACCCTCCATGGCAAATGTTATCATTCCTATTTTAAATATGCAGAAGTTAAGACTCAGGGAGGTTAAGTAAGTTGTCAGTGGACACTCCACAAATAAAGAGATCTAGGTCTGTCCAATTCTAAAATCCCCATTTTTTCACCGTGCTAAGCAGTGTCTGAGAACAGGAGGCACATACATTTAACAAATAAATCTACTAAATTATCTATAACATACCACAATTAAGCCAGGACAGAGAATAGTTCATAAATGGACTAAATATCTCATATGTATCATATGTTCATAATGAATAGAGAAATGTTTTCAAAGTCATAGGAATAGAACTTCCGAAAAAACAAACTCATATGGCCAAGTGAGAGTTTTAAGAAAAGTTTTCTTGCAAAAATATGTTATTTTCCCATTCGGATATTTTTCTTCTAAAGAAATCTTGTTTGGTCTCTTTATTAGTGGCGTACAAGATAAAAAGATAATGATAAGGACATATATATTATACACCCTGTCCCTTCAAACTATAAATCAAGAAGTATTTTTTATCCTCCAACCTAATAAGAAAAGAGGAGTCATGTTGATGTTTTTTCTTACTTTGAAGGAAATAAAGGCAAATTCATCGCTTAAGAATTTTATCTGCTTCAGAGTCATTACGAAATAACTAACAAAATAATGTAGAGTGTTTTTTATTAGGGTATAGTTGCTTTACAATGTTGTGTTAGTTTCTTCTGTACAGAAAAGTGAATCAGCTACACGTATAAATATATCCCCTCTTTTTTGGATTTCCGTCCCATTTAGGTCACCACACAGCATTGAGTAGAGTTCCCTGTGCTATACAGCAGGTTCTCATTAGTTACCTATTTTATACATATTAGTGTATATAGGTCAATCCCAATCTCCCAATTCATTACCCCCCCTCACTTTCCCCCCTTGGTATCCATACATTTGTTCTCTACATCTGTGTCTCTATTTCTGCCTTGTAAATTGGTTCATCTGTACCATTTTTCTAGATTCCACATGTATGTGTTACTATACGATATTTGTTTTTCTCTTTCTGACTTCACTCTGTATGACAGTCTCTAGGTCCATCCACGTCTCTACAGATGACCCAATTTTGTTCCTTTTTATGGCTGAGTAATATTCTATTGTACATATGTACCACATCTTCTATTTAGGGTCTTTTGTGTCTCCATACAAATTTTAAGGTTTTTTGTTCTAGTTCTGTGAAAAATGCCATTGGTAATTTGATAGGGATTGGACTAAATCTGTAGATTGCTTTGGGTAGTATAGTCATTTTCACAATATTGATTCTTCCAATCCAAGAACATGTATATGTCTCCATCTGTTTGTGTCATCTTTGATTTCTTTCATCAGTGTCTTATAGTTTTCTGAGTACAGGTCTTTTACCTCCTTAGGTAGGTTTATTCCTAGCTATTTTATTCTTTTTGTTGCAATGGTGAATAGAAGTGTTTCCTTAATTTCTCTTTCTGATCTTTTGTTGTTACTGTATAGGAATGCAAGAGATTTCTGTGCATTAATTTTGTATCCTGCAACTTTACCAAATTCATTGATTAGTTCTAGTAGTTTTCTGGTGGCATCTTTAGGATTTTCTATGTATAGTATCATGTCATCTGCAAACAGTGACAGTTTTACTTCTTCTTTTCTGATTTGGATTCCTTTTACTTCTTTTTCTTCTCTGATTGCCGTGGATAGGACTTCCAATGCTAGCATGGAAGTTAGTAGAAGAAAAGAAATCATAAAGATCAGAGCAGAAATAAATGAAATAGAAACAAAGAAAACAATAGCAAAGATCAATTTTTTAAAAAGCTAGTTCTTTGAGAAGATGAACAAAATTGATAAACCTTTAGCCAGACTCATCAAGAAAAAGAGGGAGAGGATGCAAATCAATAAAATTAGAAATGAAAAGGGAGAAGTTACAACAGACACCACAGAAATACGAAGCATCATAAGAGACTACTACAAGCAACTGTATGCCAATAAAATGGACAACCTGGAAGAAACAGACAAAGTCTTAGAAAGGTATAACATTCCAAGACTGAACCAGGAAGAAATAGATAATATAAACAGACCAATCACATGTAATGAAATTGAAACTGTGATTAAACATCTTCCAACAAACAAAAGTCCAGGACCAGATGGCTTCACAGGCGAATTCTATCAAACATTTAGCGAAGAGCTAACATTTATCCTTCTCAAACTCTTCCAAAAAATTGCAGAGGAAGGAACATTCCTAAGCTCATTCTATGAGGCCACCATCACCCTGATACCAAAACCAGACAAAGATATCACATAAAAAGAAAATCACAGACCAATGTCACTGATGAATATAGACGCAAAAATCCTCAACAAAACACTAGCAGACAGAATCCAACAACACATTAAAAGAATCATACACCATAATCGAGTGGTATTTATCCCAGGGATACAAGGGTTCTTCAATATACGTAAATCAATCCATGTGATACACCTTATTAACAAATTGAAGGAAAAAAACCTCATATGATCATCTCAATAGATGCAGAAAAAGCTTTTGACAAAATTCAACACCCATTTATGATAAAAACTGTCCAGAAAGTGGGCATAGAGGGAACCTACCTCAACATAATAAAGGCCATATATAACAAACCCACAGCAAACATCATCTTCAATGGTGAAAAACTGAAAGCATTTCCTCTAAGATCAGGAACAAGACAAGGATGTCCACTCTCATCACTATTAATCTAAACTATTTTTAAAGTGCTAAAGTGCTAAGAAATAGCTGTCTAGTACTAGGGTAAAGATGTCCATAGAGGGCTGCTGCAGAAAGTCTACACTCTGGATCCACATGGAGCAGGAGTTAAAGATGCTGATTAGCTGCATATAAGAGCATTCCATACAGGAGTCCAAGAAATTACAGACTCCAAAGTTCTAGGGACAAGCAGAAAAGAAAGAAAACACCATGTCTTAGCAAGTCTTCAGATGTTTATTGTATGTGGATCTTTCATTTTTATTAATATTCCATAAGTATCTAGTCCATACGCCTCCATTGCATCTATTAAATCTACAGAAGGCACAATCCTGTTTGTGACAGAGGAACTAACAAAAATAAGGCTATTTCTGACCTTGAGAAACCCTATTACCTGGTTGGTGAGGATGTGGAGAAAAGGGAATCTTAATACACGGTGGTGGGTAAATTGGTGAGCCACTGTGGAAAACAGAATGGAGGTCGTCAAAAAACTAAAAATAGAGCTACTATGTGATTCGGTTATTCCATTTCTGGGTATATATCCAAAGAAAAGAAAAACACTAATTCAAAAAGATACATGCACCCCAAAGTTCATAGCAGCACTATTTACATTAGCCAAGATATAGAAGCAACCTAAGTGTCCATCAACAGATGAAAGGATGAAGAATATGTGGTATATATATATACAATGGAATATTACTCAACCACTAAAAAAAGGACATTTTGCCATTTGCAACAACATGGATGAACCTGGAGGGTATTGTGCTTAGTGAAATAAGTCAGACAGAGAAAGACAAATACTGTATGTTCCCACTTGTATATGGAATCTAAAAAATAAAGCAAACAGATGAATATAACAAAACAGAAATAGACTCACAGTTATAGAGAACAAACTAGTGGTTACCAATAGGGAGACAGAAGGGGAGAGGGGTAAAATGGGGTAGCGGATTAAGAGGCACAAACTGCTATGTATAAAATAAGTAAGCTACAAGTATCTATTGTACAGCACAGGGAATATAGCCAATATTTTATAATAATAACTTTAAATGGAGTATAATCTATAAAAACAGTGAATCACTATGTTGTGCACCTGAAACTATTGAGAATATAATATTGAAAATCAAGAATACTTCAATAAAAAAAAGAAAAAGAAAAAAAGAAACCCTATAACCTGGAGGTGCAGACACCTACGCGTCAACATGCTTTCAACTGGAGAGAGAGGTGGTTGCTAAGTGTCATGAGTCCTCCTTTAAGGAAACAACTCCGTTAGAAATAATAACCCATGATAACATCTGTGTCCAAGGCTCCAGATCACTCAGACTAATTGCTTTGTGGTATAAACTGCTGTCAGTCAATCCTTCCACAGCTGCCAGCACCAACAGGCATGTACAGAAATGCTCACTATGAGCCGTTAGAATTGTTATTGCAGTGTGATTTGGAATAGCCAAAAACTGGAAACTATAGAATGTCCATCAAAAACATAAAGGAGAATAAATTACAAATGTAAAGTGGCAAATAACACAGCAACGAGCATAAATGCTCTACCACCATGTGTAATAATACAGATGAATACAAAAACACAATATTATGCAAAAGGAACCCATGACAAGAGAGTACATGCTGCACCATCTCACTCATATAAAGGACAAGAACAGGAAATATCAAGCTACGTGCAGCTCAATGACAAAAAGACAAACAATTCAGTTATAATATAAGCAAAGCACTTGAATAGATACTGTTCCAAAGAAGATATACAAATGGCCAGCAAGCACATGAAAAGATGCTCCACATCATTATTCATTAGGGAAATGCAAATCAAAACCATAAGGAGATACCACTTTACACCCACTAGGATGGCTATAATCAAAACAGTGGAATATATCAACTGTTGGCAAGGATGCGGAAAAATCACAACCCTTGTCCAATGCTAGTGGGAATAGAAAATGGTACAATCAGTATGGAAAACAGTCTGACATTTCCTAAAAAAATTAAACTTAGAATTACTGCAATTCTACTCGTAGGTATGTATTCCAAACAGGTGTGTAAGTAAAAACTTCTATATAAATATTAATAGCAACACTATTCACAATAGCCAAAAGGTGAGAACAAACCAAAACAAAGTTTGGAAGGACTATTTTTAATATCAGCCAAAAGAAAACATCTGTGAGATTTGGAATTCTGGTCTATGCCTTGCATGCTGAGGTCATCAAATTGTACTTTCCAAAAATCTTTGCATGTGATGTTTATCCCCTCAATCCATATTGAAATAGGAACATCCAGCAAACTTGTAATTTTCCTAATTCAGACATCGGGATGTCACAATCTAAGTGAGATCTAAATGTATTTCATTTAGGCCTAGGGTCATACTTATCTGGTAAAAGGAATGCTTTTCCATCTTCAGAGCTGGCTTGTTCCCAGAATCCTCTTTCACTGGCCTGATGCTAATGATTCACGTGCATGACTTCTAGCTCTTTAGGTGGTCACTAGAACGTGCAACCCCCTGAAGAGAGTACCTGCTTCTAGATCCTTCCTAAATCTCTACCACCAACATTCTTTTCATTAATTCCAAAGTTTTGACTGCATACATTATATGACCCTTAATGAGTATGTGGGCAGTCCATACGTCACACATCAGTCACTTTCCTCTCTTCCTCAAAACAGAGGGTTGTTTTGTTACTTTAAAGACTCTAACAGGGAATATCCAACAAAGCCAGAGGGGATCTTCTGAAAACAATGGGACAATGCCTACAACCCAAGAGCCCTGCTGGCTCTTCCCGACTACTTGGCTGTGCTTCTGCTCACTTTCAGAACGGAAGTGAGGCAACTTGTTCTCACATCTCCTTCAGAACCCTTCCAGTCCATCATCATTACAGTGGAGGTCCTCTTCTTAAAGTCACCTATTCTAGTAGGGGACAGAAGGCATACTGATGACTATTAAGAAAAACATGAACTGTCAGGCACTGATAGGAAGAGCAGGAAGCTCTCACTTTTGTGAGATGGAGCCCACTAGCAATACATATTTCACTTTTAAATATATGCACCAACTGGAGATTTTAAAAGGTAACTTACAGGGCTTCCCTGGTGGCACAGTGGTTGGGAGCCCGCCTGCCAGTGCAGGGGACATGGGTTCAGGCCCTGGTCCGGGAGGATCCCACATGCCACGGCACAATTGGGCCCGTGCGCCACAACTACTGAGCCTGCGCTCTAGAGCCCGCGAGCCACAACTGCTGAGCCCAAGTGCCACAACTGCTGGGGCCCACGCGCCTAGAGCCCGTGCTCCGCAACAGGACAGGCCACCGCAATGAGAAGCCTGTGCACCGCAACGGAGAGTGGCCCCTGCTTGCCGCAACTGGAGAGAGCCCGCACACAGCAGTGAAGACCAAGTGCAGCCAAGAATAAATAAATTAAATAAATAAATTAAAAATAAATTTAAAAAAAAAACAAAAGGTAACTTACAATTATCTGTTCCTGAAATGGTGCTCCCCTTCTCACTGCAGAAGTCTTAGAGTACTTGCAGTTACTTTACCATTTAACATGCAGTGGTCTGAGCCAGGAATTCACTGAAGGTGATGGATTCACACTGTACTTTTTTGGCTCTCACAAAAGTAAAATCATTTATTTTTGTATATAACTTTCCTCTACTTTTCCTTGACAGAGATTAGAGAAATAAGCAAAAGGCATCCATCAATCCCAAGAATGCAATGATTATCTGCCATGGGCCAGGCAGTTATCTGGATCCTGGAGTCAGAGAATGAGTTACCTGCCAGCAAAGACTATAGACTCTGGCAGAAGCACAACAAAGATGTACCCAATCAATCGATAATCGCCCACTGAACAGTACATGTGGAAGGCACTCTACTGAGAACCGGAGACTGAAAGATCAACAAACGATAGACCCTGTAGTCTTTTTGTCTACAAAGAGAGGACGCCAGACTGGAAGGAGAGGTATTATTAAACACAGGGAGGTAATGGGAGTCATATAGTGGGATTGGCTAATGCATAAAATGCCTTAAGAACAGCTGATTGTAAGTTGATAATGCTGAGCTTTCCTAACCATGTAGTACCTTACAACAGTTGATCAAAAACAGAAAACTAGTTAAATGGAGCATTTAAGAGAAACAAAGAGCAAGATCATGAATTCTTAGTCCTTTTACTAGACTTAACCCTGCATGCTGGCATTTAGAATAACTGTGTTAGGTATCTATCACTGCATAACAAAGTACCCCAGAAGGGGCTAAAACAGGATTATATTTGCTCACAATTCTATTTGGGCCAGGCTCAAGTTTTGAAAAGAACTTTTGAAAAGTTCTTTTGCTTGTCTCATCTGAGATTATTCATGTGGCTGTTCAACTGGGGACTGATTCATCCAGAGGGACCTCAGCTGGAAGATCCCATCTCAGCTCCACATGGTCTCACCCTTTATGAGGCTCTACCAAGCTTCCTCACACAGACACACTACATTCTATGGGGTAAGAGGAAGTCAAAAGTCCCCTTGAGTCCTAGATCAGATTGTCACAAATATTACTCACTCCACATTCTTTTGGTCAAAGCCAGTCACAAGGCCATTCTAGGTAAATAAATGGGATAAAAGACTCTACCTCTTAAAAACATGGACAGTAAAGCCATGTATTTCAAAGAGGTGTGTCTACAGGAAATGGAGACTTGTTGTAGTCATCAATTTAACAATGTCTTAACATTTAGGACTCCAAATATCTAATTTTCACAACTGAAAGATCCTTTCTTTTCACTTCTCACTTTTCACAGTGTAAATATTCCTAATTTCATATAGAAATCTCTAAACTCTAAACATACTAGCTTTATCAATAAACATGTTTATATAGCACCTGTATTGATAACTTAACATTTTTACCACACAGGCTAAGTACAGTACTCTTGCCACGTGAATTACTAAAGTAGATAATAAGGATAATAATAAGCGTGTTCCTTGTTCCAAAATTATTCCCTGCTACTAGGGCCAGCATCTGAGGACTTCTGATTAACATAACACTTTGTTGTATTTGACATTAATTTTAAAGGCATCAGTTAAAAGTACAAATCCTATATAATTAGGTTGAAACAACTTATTTAAACATGTAACTTTTCATGGAGACCCACCTGTCAATACTTCCCCTCGTCCTTCAGACACTTGAAGGTAAGTGACCATGAACAAATGAGTAATTCTGATTTTTATATTACAATGTGCAGTTTCTGTTTCCTTGACAAGAGGGATAGAAATAAGAAAATATTGGCATTTTTGAATCTCCTAATTAAAGACAATGTGTTTTGCGTTTGTTTATAACTCAAACTGACTATAATACTTCAAGCACAGTGAAATTCACTTACTATTGAACAAGAGATGACTAGTCTCAAAAATAAACTTCCAATGTTCTTCCAAGGTAATTTTATCACAATTGTTTCTGCTAGAAAAGAGGGAAAGTCCAGGTAATACACTCAAAACTTCCATTAGGAGAGGCAGCCCAAATAGTATCCTATCACCTTATGATTTTCATGCTGCTTTCACCCACCACAAGGTCGCTTGGCAATGTTCTGAGACAGCCTTCTCTGATTTCGCTTGGCAGACTGAGGCAGTTTTTCTACTCTGTGATTGATTGCAGCATTACCTGGACAGTCTTAGTCCAAGCTCCCCTGTGAAAGTCTTGAATAATGTGTAACTCCTGCCATGAGCTCAGCATCTGATTTATTACACCTCATTATTGCAGCTGCCTGTCTGTGTACAGAGGCAGCAGGTAGTGAGAGCACACAGAGTACAGGGAAGAAGACAGTCACCATCCCCCCAAAGCAGCCTAAACAAGACGCACAATGGAATTAGAGTCTACATTACAAAACTCCAAACTAAACACAGAAGTTTTCCTGTTAGAGACTTAGTTAGTGTGGACCTAGCCAATGCCTCCACTCTATCTTTCTCATAACATTCATCTTACCTGTGTCCTAGCCAAATGTTAGACCCACAGTGAAATTATCCCCCATTTTGTTCAATCGCAAATAACCCCATTTTGAATTGAACTGAATACAAGAAAACATCCAAAACAATATAAGCATACAAGTGGCCAAGACCTATATTTAAACCAACAAAGAACAACAGCCAACATTCATTCAGAATTACCTATGAAGCATTTCTCACAAAATAACCTAGGTGTCTTAGTTCACAGCATCAGTGTTCCTGTTTTTGAGCTGGTGGTGTCATTGTCACTAATCAATTCTCTTTATGTGAGAAAGATCCCCAAACATTCTCTTTTATCACATTTTTGTTTCATTTAAGAATAGCCTTCCCGCAACACTTACAAAGGGACTCCTCTGTTGAATTGTACACTTGAAATGGATTAATTGCAGGGTATGTTGATTATATCCCAAAAGAGGCCTGAGAGGAAAGAGAGACGGAAAGAGAGAGAGTTTCCTGCCTGCCAAGTTTTCTCTCAGGACTATTGAACTCTGATTCTCAGAGAGGAGTTGTTAACCCTCTCCCAGTGTACAGGTGCACACATCCTACATTAGCTGGGGATGTGGGCTCTATGATTATCTTAAAATCCAATGATAAATGTGGGGGCGATCACCTGTTATGTACTGAATGTTTATGTACTCCCCAAATTCATATGTTGAAGTCCACAAGTAATGCTATTTGGTGGCAGGCCTTTAGGAGGAAATTAAGTTTAGATGAGGTCATAAGGGTGGGGCCCCCATGATGGGATTAGTGTCCTTATAAGAAGAGATAGAGCTTGCGCACTCTCTCTCCACTGTGTAAGGACACAGCAGGAAGGTGGCCACCTGCAAGCCAGGAAGAGGGTCCTCACCAGGAACTGAATCTGCCAGCACCTTGATGCTAGATTTTAAGCCTCCAGAATTATGAGAAATAAATATCTATTCTTTAAGCTACCCAGTCGGTAGTGTTTTGTTAAAGCAGCCCAAGCAGATTAATATGTCATCTCTGGGCATCTTTACAGTGAGTTACCTTCTTTACGCTTAAGTGCCTTTACCTAAGGCATTGGGCATCAGATTGTTAGCAAAGTTTGTAGTGCTTAAAAACCTTCCACCCAAAGAGCAAACAGAAGACATCTCTGTCTTGATAGTCTGTACTATTTGGGGATCCTGTTAGGCATATTTTGTAGGGAGAAAATGGCATAGGCTTTTAAGATGTCCTGGGTAGAGTCAGAGAAAAAGTCGTTTAAGGTCAAGTTGATAAAGAAAAATGTTCCTGGCGAGAATTTATCTCAATTTCACTAAACATGGCAGTAACAAAGTATTTAATTAGTTCCTTCTTCTTGATACGCCTGCCCTCTCCACCAACATCAGAAGCATACTTGAAAAATAGCCTATGAGGTGATCCTGAAGGAGGCAGGCTTGTAGCCTGACTCAAATTTTGATCTGTAAGCTACTGGGTCACAATCCTATGCATAGTTATTTAATGAATACAGAGTTACCTGTTAATATCTGTGTCTCTAAAGTTTTTTTCTCCTTTTGTCTACAGGATAAAACTGTTTTTAGATTTCATAAAAAGAAGCTGCCACATCTACACCCAAAACAGTCAGGTCTCACGGTGTCCTGCTCCTTGCTGTTCTTTGAAGGGGACACTCGCTGCTTGATACCCCATACCACCCCCACATTGTTTTTATTTTTGAAAAAATTAAATAATTGCCAGTAACAACCAAGGTCTTTTATGAAGAATAAAACATTCCATGTGTTTTAATTAATGAAAAAAAGGATGTTATGCTTGAAAAACCACAATGATTGCCCTAGGAAGAAAATTAATGTAGGTCCATTTCTCTACACTGTTATTCTAATGGTGTAAAAGGTATGCCAGCACTTCCAAAGCGAGGTGCTAGGTACAGAGGAGGTCTTTAACAAATAAAAAGGAGGAAGGAAATAGGAGAGAATGACCAGACACCTAAAGTAATTACTAAATGACTACAGTCATCTAAAGTGATAATTTTGACTGAGCATAAATCTCCCTAGAAAATACTCATCACAAAGACCTACTACAGTATAGGAGAGAAAGAAGAGTTTTTGGCTGGAAGCCCCAGGAAAATGTCTGTAGCAGTAATTCTCTAACAGTAACACAAGGGAGATAAGAATTTATGGTAACATAATGCAAAACCACAGCACAGAGGCAAGAATATTTGGGGTAGCGCAAGGGAGGGCAAGTGTCCATACAGGTAGAAAATGAAGGATTCATTAGTGAGAAAGGCTAAAGAAATTGCTGGGGTAGTATGTGAAGGTCTTAAGCACCAAGATAAGGCTGTGGAACTGCACCTTGCACTCAGGACCAGCACCTTGGAAGTGAGTAGCTTGAGCCATATGTCACCATAGCCAGTAGCCTTGCTTATATACAACAGAACCCTGGTAAAGATCATATCTTTGCTTTAGAATGACAACTCTGCTAACAGAGCATAGGATCACAGAGCAAAGAAGACAGAAAACTGTAACAGCAAGAATGGTTAAGGGCCTCCCTAGAGAATTGGTTGTACCAACAGAATAAAATGGCAGAGCAGCCATTAAAATCATGATCTTAAAAAAAAAAAAAAAATGCTATTTTTAAAAAGGAACACGTTTAGGATAAGAAAAGAGAAAATCAGAATACTAAACGCTGCTATTTCCAATTTTTTTAATTATTCAAGATAAACACAAGAAAAATCTTAGTAGTAGACAAAACACATAAAGTCCATTTCCAGGTTGACAATGTGAGAAGCTCCATGAACCCATTCATGGACCCTCTGAGGTTTCACACTGCTTCACACTGTGGAAGAAATAGACTTCACAAAAATAATCTTAGCCAAGTCACAAAACAAATAAAAAAGCAAATAACAACAAGCCAGGAGAGCAGGGAGGGGAATCAGTATCCAGAGTTGCGATAATACATTACCCAAAATGTTCAGCTTTCAACAACAACAGAAACAACCATATGAGAAGTGCAAAGGAAGAGGAATGTTTGACACATCCTCAGGCAAAAAAGCAAGCAACAGAAACTGACTTTGAGAAGGACCAGATTTAACAGACAAAGACTTCAAAACAACCATTGAAAAATATATCAACAACTAAAGTAAATCATGCTTAAAGAAGTAAAGCCTGATATGAAGACACAGTTTCATCAGAGATACCAATAAAGAGGCAGAAATTATTTTTTAAAAAATGGAAATTTTGGTATTGAAAAGTAGTATAAATATTAATAAAAATAAAAATTCATTGGAAGGACTCACCAGTAGATTTGAACTGAGAGAAGGAACACTCAACAGTCTTGAAGACACATAAATGGATAGAGATTATACAATTTGAAAAACAGAAAAAAATAGAATGAAGAAAAATATCCGAGCCTCAGAGAAATGTGGACATTTGGTATCAAATATACCAAAATATATGTGATAGGAGTACCAGAAAAGAGGAAAGAGAGAAAGGAACAGAAAAACTAAATTTTAAATGGCTGAAAACATCCCAAATTTGCTGAAAATTATTAACTTACACATCCAAGAAGATCACCAGCTCCAAATAAGATAAAACACAGTTAAAATGAGATCCTCATCCACCAGAGGGCAGACAGCAGAACCAAGAAGAACTACAATCCTGCAGCCTGTGGAATGAAAACCACAATCACAGAAAAATAGACAAAATGAAAAGACAGAGGACTATGTCCCAGATGAAGGAACAAGATAAAACCCCAGAAAAACAACTAAATGAAGGGGAGATAGGCAATCTTCCAGAAAAAGAATGCAGAATATTGATAGTGAAGATGATCCAGGACCTCAAAAAACGAATGCAGGCAAAGATTGAGAAGATGCAAGAAATGTTTAACAAAGATCTAGAAGAATTAAAGAACAAATAGAGATGAACAATACAATAACTGAAATGGAAAATACACTAGAAGGAATCAATAGCAGAATAACTGAGGCAGAAGAACGGAGGAGTGACCTGGAAGACAGAATGGTGGAATTCACTGCTGCAGAAGAGAATAAAGAAAAAAGAATGAAAAGAAATGAAGAC